>NW_027472580.1:8862716-13862716 GCF_030347505.1 Rhynchophorus ferrugineus
AAAAACCCTATTCAGATAAATCATAAGAGGTCACTCATGACTAATTTTTGCCTGACTAAATACTAACCAGAATATTCAGGACATGTAGTGTATACATAAATAGTGTCTTTTTTTTGTAAATAACAATTTTTACATTGCTTTGTCATTACGTTTCCCGCTTTCTTCTCCTCTCGTATTTTCAAAACATGTTCGCTGATAACCGCTCTGAAAGGTTGGTAAGTAGTAACCTTTAGTAACCTTTTTATGACAGACAAACTAAAGTCGTAAATTGCAATACGATTGCCTGAATATTTATTGTAAAGTTAGGGCACGTTTCATATGTATTTTTTCATTTTTAGGACGAGAGGGCTTTGACATATCGATATTTTTTCCCGCCATATGCAATTTTGTAATACATATGAATTAAAAAGGAAAAATCGAAACCAACCACGTAAATGACTCAACTATAGTCTTCAGATAATGCCAATACAACTGTACGGGAACACTGCTAATGCCAAACTAAATACAAGACTTAGAAAGACCATCGCACATCTAACGCGCTGGAGCGTAATTCGTGTTCAGTAAGAGCTTTATATTACGCGCTAGCCTGTTATTGGCAGCGAACGTGTTAATATTGAAATTAATAAAAGGACATATGTGGGGTAACCATGAAATGCCACAAATGAAAACTTAATTATACTAGGTGTTTCAATAATTACTTTCAGCTTTTATATCATTCCGCTAGCCATAAGTGTGCAATGTTATGATTTGACACCTATTTTTTTAAATTAATTACATGTTACATTCACGCAACATTTCAAAATTTTCGCTAAATATCTCGGAATGAATCTTGATGCAAAACTTCGCCAGAAGTAACAGATAAAGATGAAAATAAAATAAATGAAATTGAAATATAGGAAAATGTACTGGCTAATTGGAAGAAAATCACAATTATCAGTATCAAATTGCTATTATATAAGCAAATACTGAAACCTTTAGGGACATACGGAGTTCAATTATGGGGATGTTCTCCAAAGACTAACATAAATAAAATACAAATTTTTCAGAACAAAGTCCTGAGAGGTATTGTGGGCGCACCCCAATACTATAGGACTGATTACCTACATCGAGACCTTCAGATACCCACAGTCAAGAAATCAAGAGCATTGCAAGAGGGCATGAGGAAAGACTCCATTCTTATGAGAATATTGAAGTATTGCAGCTTTTGGATACCACCAGAGCAGGACATAGACTCAAAATAATCAAACCATTTGATCTTGTGCAGTGTTGTGTAGTGAGGTGCATATAATAAAAAATACAGCAGTGACATGTATAAACATTATTTCACCAAAGAGTGAGATTGGGCCGATGGGTCCTCCTAGTTATATACCTAGATTTAAGTTATCATAAAGATAAATTGTAGGTGAGTCGGAAACTACTAGTTAAAATGTATTAATTAAATTAAAAAAACTGTGTTTTTCCTAAATTAAATGTATTTCCAAAACTAAACTACTTAAGCTACAGTTAAGGATACTCTTATACGAGTACACTATACCCTTACGACTTATATATATATATATATATAAGTCTCGTTCTCACAAGCTCTCGGTTTGTATTTGATTTGATGCTTTTCGAAATGTGAAAGTCCAGTATTTCTGCCATCTACTGCTGGTTCACGCCTTAAATGATAGTTACAATTAGTAATATTTATTGCTGCAAGTAATTCGTTTCCTTTTCCAGGTGTTATTATAGTGAACCCCAGGCTGTATGTTTAACATTAAAGTCCCCCCCAATAATAAACCTTGAGCCTAATTTAAAAATAAATCTCTGTATTGTTGTGTTATTTTATCTATTGGTGGACAGTATATAGCTCTTAAGTTTATTTCAGCGTCGTTCTTTTCAATGCTAACTATCGTAGCTTGTATTTCTCCTTTTTAATCTCGTTTTGTTGGAAATGCTGTATACTTCGTTTTATAAAGCTGTTCTGTCATGAGCACGTTCGCTCTGGTGTAGTATCCAATAGGCAGATAACGCCGTAATTTAATGTAATTATTTTTGGAAAAATGAGAGCTATATCTATGTGATTTGTTCTCAGAAATAATTCTAGTTCCCGAACTCGCCAATTTGGCCTATTCACGTTCCACGTTATAATTCTTAAGAACGAATTACTCATTTTTGTTTTTCTTTGTCTTGTCTCGGGATTGTTCCAATTTTTCTACCCTATTTGCTAACTGACAGAAATTGTGTTGCATTTTAGCTAGAAAAAAGCTGTTGAAAATCGTCGCTAACTGGCAGAGACTTACTGTGAGCTTGCTCTTGCAAAGGTGGTGATTTCATCAAGATTAATAACGTTTTGGTATTCCAAAGGCGATTGAAGATGCGGATTTGCAGGAGTTATTGCATGGAGATCCAACACAAACTCCAAAGAAATTGGTAGAAAACTTGAATTTGCTTTTGCATTACATGGATATTAGATGAGTGCCACATGAATTGAATGACAGGTGGAGAAAGGAAGTTATTTCTGAATAGAATGAAGAAGTGAACGTGATGATGAAAAGTGTGATTTAATTCGAAGATCACAAGTAAGAACTCACGGATATCTTCTGACGAAACCGCTTTGGCCACAAGACCATGCCCTATGTCTGGTGATACCAGTTAGTGTCGTATATCCTGAGCTAAAACCTTTCTCATTTGGCTACGCTGCATACAGTAAAAACCAGTAAAAGAAATATTGAAAGTACTTGGATTGTTTTTGCATTGCACTTCGCCGATATTGAAGAAGTTAGAAATGGCTCAATTAGTTGTTTATTCCAAAGGAGAAACATTTCTTTTGAAGTTCCATATATAAATTGTTTGGGACGTATGGAATTAAATGTATTAAATTATATGGCCAACGTGTTTTCTTTATCGGAATGGAAATTAATTATCGACCCATCTGGTATATGAAATATATAAACAGTTAGACTACAACGAATGTTAATAGATGCTAAAAGTTCCACCAAGGAGAAAGGAGTGAACTGAAATGAAAAAAAAAACAAGGGTGCAAATGTTTGTTGCGCAAAACACCTCTAATGTATTTACAAAAAAGATCGGCCACTTAATACTTGTAAATTCAATCAGTTATGTTGAATAATAATGTAATACAACAACGGATATGCCAGCGACAAAACTAAATTATCTTAATCAAAACGAACAACACTTATATTAGCGCATTTTCGTCAATGAAGTGATTCTTTTGGTTATACCAGTCTTATATCATCAGAAATTACCGTATTTTTGAACTTCGCGAATATACTAGCTATTATTTGTTGATGATATCTTGATAATTAGTCATCAGGATATAATACCTCATAATAAAATGAAACCTATTATATGTATGCCTGTAGGTAAGATTATGATGATTATTTCGGATATATTTTAGGACCTGCTTTTTATACACTAGAATTTATCTGAACTGGACATGTGTGGGCTCCAAACTATGGTCATCAGTATTAAGCTCTAAATGAAATAAAAGCCTATAGACCTACATGACTTTTACCAGTAATATCTAAGGTATTTGAAAAACTTCTGTTGAAAAAAAATATATTAACAAGCATTCAACAATTGACCAGGTGCATAGAACAAATTGAAATTAAAAAAGCCTATGAAGATAAAAAGATATGTTCAACTATATTCTTAGATGTAGCAGAAGCTTTTTTTAAAGTATGACAGGACGGTTTTTTTCATAACAAGATAACAACAGAGTCAAACAAGAGGGAACCTTTTCTACAATATAAAAAGCTAAAGCAGGTGTACTCCAAAGAAGCGTAATGGGGGAAATACTTTACCTACTTTACACATGTGATATGCCACAAATGGAAAAATGTCACAATCGCTACATTTCCTGATCATACTGCGATTATTGCTGTCGGAGACAATAGCGAAGAATTAAACCTAGACCGGGAAAATAAAAATTAACCAAAATAAATGTGTGCATGTGAAGTTCACGAGTAATCAGACCGCACAAGCACCAAAGAGAATAAATATTATCAATCCATATAGCAACAACATTAAACATGTAGGAATGAATCTTGATGCAAAACTTCACTGGAAGGCACATGTAATGGAGTAAAGAAAGTAACTGGGTTCAAATATAGGAAAATTTATTGGTTAATTTGAAAAAAAAAACAAACTTATCAGTATAAACAACTATTCAAACCTATATGGACATATAGAAAGTATAATAATAAATACAAGTTTTCTAGAACAAAGTCCTGAGAAGTATTTTACATACACCCAGTTACTACTAAGACTGATTATTTGCACCGAGACCTTCAGTTTCCGACTGTCACTTAGGAAATCAAGAGAATACAAGGAGAGATATGTTAATATCGAAGTAACATAATTCTTGGATAACACCAGAACAGGATGTAGACTCAAAATAATTAAATCATCTGATCTTGTGCAGTGTTGTATAGTGAGGTGCATATAATAAAATAATACAGCACTGACATGTATAAACATTATTACACCAGAGTCTACGATAGGGCCTATGGGCCCTTCTAGATATATATCTAGATTTAAGTCATTTTAAACACATTGTATACATTGTAGGGTTGTGGCATTTTAGGCAACCACTAGTAACAATGTAATAAATAAATAATAATGATAAAAGCATTCAGCTTATCTGCTGTCTTAGAGATTATTTTATAATATATCCCGTTTTCTTGAATTTAGAATCTAGAATACTATATATAACACCAGCACCACCATATATATAAAGATCCTAGAATATTGTGATTTATTGAACTTTTGAATAATAACAAACTAGCCACCCTATATAATTCTCGAGTATTAGGTGATTGTATGTACTTTGATCAACGATCTCTATTGATGAAGATAGCAAAATTTAGATTATTTGGATACTGATGAAGTAGAAAATCAACTGATTAATTCTTTTTTTTTTGTTGTATATTCGTTTTTTGTCATATATTTTAATATATACTATATTTTGTCATAATTTTAAATTTCTTCAATACGAGAGTTAAAGAGCTAGAAATTACTTGAATAGAAATACTATAAAGGCATATGAGTATAAATGTTAATATCAAAGCTATAGTCGTCTGCAGATGCTTTGATTATTTGAAAATCTTTTCGTTTATGTATGTATGTGAATATTTATTGTTAGAAATGAATAATATTGGACATTCGTTTAGTAATATTTGTCAGATGGCTCCAATTTAGCTTTCATACTACGAAAAATTAAAAAAGGATTTTAAGTAACAATTAACTGAGTAAGTTTGGGCCTGTTTAATAAAATAACCTAATTTCATTAATTGTATTTTCAAGAGTGATATTTTTAATACCTTTTTTTGTAGAATTATTTCCCTTATTTCACTGGAGGCTAAATCTGGACTAAAAGGTAGCTTGGAAAGCAATTTTACATTATTTTAATTCTTTTAGTTTGGTAACACTTTTGTATGTATGTATGCAAAGGAATGAGATAGTATGTCTATGTTAGGCAGGAATTGAGTGATGAGTAAGATGTCTAGCGTAGTCAGTAGGATTCCGGGGAGATGATAAGGCCCATGGTAAGATGATAAGGATGATTCCCTTTTTAATTCGTTGAATTAGCATGAATAAACGCATCTATCAAGAAAATAATATAAGTTCCGATAGCTGTAAGGTCACAAAAGGAGGTTTGACCCATAAAAACTTAGAAAACCGTTCCACAGAGCCATACCATGGAAATATGGGTAAAACACCCTCCACAAAATTTAGATGAAGAGTTGTTATTTTAAACTCTCCACATTTTATCACCTATATGTTTCCCAGTATTGGCAACATGATTTTTGTTATTTTTATTCCTTATTTTCCAAATGATACAATGATGGTCACCCGTTGAATCGTTTTTAAAAAACTGCGACCACATGAATAGATAACAACATGGTGTCAAGTTAACAAGGAAGTATTGTAAGATATAATTCATAAAATATAAAATAAACACAATGGAGGGTTATGTAAAGTAACACCAAAAACCATAACTATTTTTATAATGTTTGTTTGTAATAAATTCTGTATTGTGCCTTTGGTTTTATTTGCGGATATTAATAGTAGAATAGCTTCGTTGAAATTTCTATTTTAATTGCTTCATCGAATTGTTGTTATTATCTCGTTTTCCACTCTGATTGATTCGGTGGTTAAATATCAGTTCATTTACACAGACACATTTCTTCGTAGACGTATCCTTCTTATAATAAAAAAAAAAACAAGCGAAAATACTAGTATAAAAAATGAGAATTATATAAAACGCACTTTATCGCTTTAGAAAACTTTCGTTACATAATAGCTTTCTCCAAAAATATTTTGCTCCAAAACATTTTCAATAAATCATTTTGTGTTACATTCAATAAATCATTTTTTTACTTGATTGTGTAGGTTCGTATTATGACGTGGAATGATGCTGAAGAGTGTAATATAGTAAACAAAGTAATTTATAAATATCATATAATGGCATTTTATTATAAGTGAAAATGATTTTTATTGTATTGGTGGGAAACAAAAGAAAATAGTGATCACACAGGTTAAGGAAAATAAAATATAATGAATATAATATTGTAAAAACACTGAGGTATAAGTATTATATCAATTTGTCAGGTAGGTGTTTGTGGAGATCATACAGATGAGACTTGAATTTGCGACAGTTTATGGAAAGAGCGTATCAGATATTGAAAAAGTACCATTGTCGTTTCTACTGATTTTCCCTCTGCTTTCGATTATGCCTAATGCCGATTTTCCCTCTGCTGCCTCTATTTCTGGCTCTCATCTGGGCAGTTTTAGATGAACATATTCGCCTCAAAGTTATAAACTTCTTCAGGCATGTAGAATGGTTCCTTATGGGATTAGCTGGGTGTGAGTGAAATTCATTTGAGATCTGAGCAGGTGTTCGCCAAGGATATGTCGACAGTCCACTGATTTTCAACATAGTAGTGAATGCAATTATGCGAAATGTTTGCTAATGATAGTGCTGTATTAACTGATAACAAGTCAATTGAAAAGTCCCCGGCCTACCATATTAAAACACATTTATTTGGCAAAATTAGTTTTTTCTATTCAACATAATTCCCTTTAAGGGTAATACACTGATTATAGCGACACTCCAACTTTTCGATACCATTTTTGTAGTACGATTTGTCCTTTGCTTCAAAATAGGCCTCAATTTCGTCAATCACGTCGTCATTCGACAAAAATTATTCCCAGCGAACATTCTTTTGTGCTCTGAGAACAGGAAATAGTCGCTGGGGACCATATCTGGAGAATACGGTGGGTGAGGAAGCAATTCGAAGTCCAGTTCATGGATTTTTGACACGGTGCATTGTCTTGGTAAAGCAGCACTTTCTTCTTCTTCAAATGCGGCTGTTTTTTTGGGTGATTTCGTCCTTCAAACGGTCCAATAATGTAATGTGGCTATGTAATAGTCGCTGTTGATGGTCCTTCCTTCTTCAAGGTAGTCAATGAGAATTAATCCATGCGCATCCCAAAATACAGAGGCCATAATCTTGCCAGCCAGGTTTTGGGTTTTCCCACGCTTTGGAGTGGTCCACGGTTCATCGTGTGAAGTCCACTCGGATGGCTGTCGATTGGACTTCGGAGTGAAATGATGGAGCCATGTTTCACCATTGTTACATATCGACGCAAAAACTTGGGTTTATTACGCTGGATTATCTTCAAACACTGCTCCGAATCATAAACTCGTCGTTGTTTTTGGACAAAAGTAAGCTCGCGCGGCACCCACTTTGCATTGAGCTTTCTCATACCCAAATATTCGTGAATGATATGATGTATACGTTCAGTTGACATCTTTAGAGTGTCTGCTATTTCATTCAGTTGCAATTTACGGTCATGCAAAATCATTTTCTAGATATTTTAAATGTTTTCGTCGGTAACAACCTCTTTTGTGCGTCCACTGCCTTCACCGTCTTCGGTGCTCATTTGGTTACGTCTAGACTTAGCATACCAATCCTTGATGGTTGATCTTGCTAGGACAGTGTCCGGAAAGTCGGCGTCAAGCCAAGTTTTGGCTTCAACTGTACTGTATTATTTCCCTTTAAAAAGAAATATTATATCAATACGTGAAACTCCGTTTTATCCATTTTTTTTTCACAATAACAAAAGTTGTTTCACTCAAAATGTTATAATTCCTAAACTAATAATCCGACAGCTGTCAAATTTATATACGCATCTTTTGAGCGTTAGGGCATATGGATTTAATTCTAGTAGCGCCATCTATGTGTCAGGCCAGGGAATTTTCAATTGACCTGTTACATATGTTGATGCTTCTGATATACTTCGCAAAAAAGTGTAGATACAAAGGAAGAACGTGGCATCTGCTACTTACGTACATTAAGTTGTGATATAAAATCTGACAGAGCCGTACTGCAAAATGCCTGTAGTGCAATTTTAAATCAGAACACAAATCTCTACGTTTTGCATTTAAAACGATGTTAAAATGTAAAGTGTGCGAGTTAAAACATTATTAAACGATTTAATTTAATTTTAAGCAATGTTGTTTTTTAATATTTTCTATTACTTTTGGTTATTCCTGTGTTGTTCGAACTATTAAGGAGTTATGGTAAGTTTGGATAAAAAAACTCTTAATGATATGTAAATAATCTTATGATCATGTAAAGTTACATTTTATATTTTTAGTAGGTATATTCAGCTGTTTGTATATAGGAAAACTTCATTCTAATACAGATTACCAAAATTCAAGAATAATAAGATATGTCTGTCCCCTTTGTTTACGAGGTATCTAGATCATCGCAAGCAGCCTTTCCAGATTTATAATTATCATTGTTTTGAATTTTAAGAATTTCAGTTAATTTTGATGTATAGTGAACAGAGAACAGGTGAGAAAAATTGTTCTTCCTTAAGAACTGGTAGTAGTTGTTATGGTCCTTGAGACATATATATTATGTTAGAGATAATTGTAAAGGTTATTAAGAATTTTTGTATTTCTTTTTGGTATTAATTTCTACATTTCAGGTTTTATTAGTAAATTTCTTAACAAATTACCGACGGAATGTTGCAGGTAGTAAATACATTAATTTGTACATCAAGGGATAAAATGAATGTTATAAAAAATATTAATAATTATAAAATAGCTTCATAGAACTAATTGGTCATTTGTTGGTGAGTTGAGCTACTGGAAGCCAGACCTGGACTATAAGGTGGCTCAGCATTTCAGCAAAGTAATTGGAAATGGAATTCTCTCAATTTGATAATTGTTTTATATTTGTGTATACAAAGGGATGGGACAATGTATTTATGTTAGGACAGACTGGTGTGATGAGTGAGACATCATCAAGAGTTAAAATGAATGTTTTAAAAAATATTAAATACAAAGACAAATAGAAAGCAGTTGATTAACGCAAGCCATAGAAGATAAATTAAAAATGTTGCCAAAAAAGATAAATATTATAATAATACGAATATTATATTATAAGAAGAATATGCAGAAAAAATGAAACTAAATTTGCATAGATAAACAGAAGAAATTATGAATAATTCACAGTAACTTAGCAAATATGCATGTATATGACATTATAGTCTATAAACCTTTTATCTATTTTAATTATTTATTTTATAAGCTAAGTTTTGAGACGATTTAAATATTTTCGAGATTTAAGTCGATAGTTACAAATATATCTTATATTAATTAGTATTATATGTGAAAGAGTTACTGTATTATGTGATATATATGATTAACTTAATAATCTATGGTCGAATTTCGACCACTGGGCAATCAGTAGTATGTTAATTATAAGTTAAAATAACGAACGAGCTTTCAACTAGAACGAATATGCTAGTATTATATAGAACCTTTTTTTTTAGTTGACAGTTATTTGCTAGTGGGCATACCATATTACCATTTACTTTCTTTGTTTCTTTAACGAAATATTTCCTGCGAAACTTGACAACTCGCGTAGGTTGTCGTATGAGAAACGTCCAATCGATATAGGACCACGACCAGATTTTCATTAAAGCAACTTAACGAATCGTGAATGAATCGAGGCGATAAAATTAAAACTAGAAAGTGAAATATGTCGACTATAAGCTTCCTCAAAAAACAGTAGGCAGTTTATGGCCAAACATGGACGTATTGTTGAAACTATTAAATAGATTGATGATTTAACGACTAACAAAATATGATTGTATAAAGTTACATTTTACATTATTTGTAGAGACAACACATTAATGTATCCGTTTTATCGGAAGCTATATTCACCTTTGAAAGAAGAACATGACAAATGCGAAAATTAACAAAATTCCAGAATAACAAGAATCGTCTGTGCTCTGATTACAAGGTATTTAGATTTTCCTTTTAGCAAGCAGCTCTTTCAGATTCATAACATAAACATCAATCAATCCTTTTTAAGTTTTAAGAATTTCAAATTATTTGATGTCTGGTAAACTAAGAACAGCTAAAAAAATTGTTCTTGCTTAAGAATTGGTGGTAATTAATAAAGTTCTGGAGACATAGAATACTATTGTATGACTTGTATTAGAGGTAATTGTAAATTTAATTAAGATATTACCATTTATCTTCTTCTTTTAACGACATATTTCCCGTGCAACTTGACAAAATGCTGAGGTTGTCATATGGGAAACATACAACCGACATATATACTATATAGGCTATCATTAACATTTAACTTTACCATTTTACGCATTTTAGTTTTGATATATAACAACATTCTAATATAAATAAAATAATGGAACAAGAATTTGATAAAATATAATTTATTATAACATTGCAGTACAAGTAATGCATATATCACCGAAAGACTTAAGATATAGTTATTTTATTATCATCTTTTTACGTTTACTTCTTGTTTCCTTCGTTGCTGTGTTTTCTTATTAAATATTCTGATATCAGTGTATTTATCCCTAGTTTCTTCTGTTACTACCTGTGTAAATTTTTCTTGATAAAATTAGATTTAATCACTGCATGACCTTGAATGCCTTTACCATGTCTGCAAAACACTTAGTATTCATTCTCTCCTCGTACATTTTAACCAAATGCTTATATATTTTCTGAACAATTACACACATATCTATGCATATAAATCTTTAACACTCTACAATAGTCTACAATCTAACACTAGTTCACAATATATTTGACATATATCAACATTCTAATATAAATAAAATAATGGAAGAAGAATTTGATAAAATATAATTTATTATAACATTACAGTGCAAGTAATGCATATATTACCGAAAGACTTAAGCTATAGTTAATTAAACAGCCACAATAGTTTGTTTGTTAGAGTTATTTTATTATCATCTTTTTATATTTACTTCTTGTTTCCTTTGTTGCTGTGTTTCCTTATTAAAACATTCTGATATCAGTGTATTTATCCCTAGTTTGTTCTGTTACTACCTGTGTAAATTTTTCTTGATAAAATTAGATTTAATCACTGCATAACCTTGAATGCCTTTACCATGTCTGCAAAACACTTAGTATTCATTCTCTCCTCGTACATTTTAACCAAATGCTTATATATTTTCTGAACAATTACACACATATCTATGCACATAAATCTTTAATACTCTACAATACGATTTTATACAGTTATTCTTTGTTAATTATATACTCTTAGTCAACAACACCCTTCAGTTGTTTCCACTCTTATTACTCTGTCTTGGTATGTCAACATTGAATCATAATCTAACATCCAGGAAGTTTCATTCACTCATTGTCACATTCTGAGCCAGTATTCAAGGCAATAACTAAGCTATTCATTTCCAATCTAACACTAGTTCACAATACCATGATTTGTCTTCTTCCGTGTATCTGATGGAGTTCATCCAAATCTTCTTCAAGTTCTTGCCTGTATGATCTGTCTCGGTCTGCATATCTACTGTAGTAATTTTTTGCCACATCCCATAACAATTAGATTTGATTGAACATGCAGTAATAGTGATATCTGGCCATATTATTCAGCCATCGGATCTACTGTCATCTTCTATCTACTATCATTTTTCAGGCCTATTTTTAAAAGTTATATACCATTAAAATAAGTTAAACTATGTAAGTTAATTACACAAAACACAATTAAACATTTAATTCATATTTATCAAGTGGCAATTTGAAATACCGTCACTCTTATACTCTATACCATGATTTCAAAAAGATAATCAAATGTTATTCTAACGTTTGCCTTTTTCCGTCAACTTTCTTTTCTTTACCATTTTTATTAGCGTCTTGCGTGGCCTAATATTCCATTTTGAAATCTCTATCTGTGCACAAGTGGTAACATATCACTTAAAGAGCTGCCTAAGTTTTCTAAGGATACTCTCCATACTAACAGTTATCTCTGAAATAATTGTATTAAATTATTTTTATATTAAAAAAACTACTCACCGTTTTTATACCTTTCATAAATTTAATCTTGAATAGAATTAACATTAAGATACGTAGATACTAGCTTTTATGTAAATCCAGAATTATATGGTTTCTTTTTAATTTGGCCGATTTTAGTTATGGTAATCATACTAATATCCAGTGCAGTTGCAACACAATAAAAATTCGTCCAATAAAAACTCCAGTGGGTTAATATTTAATAGTATCAATAATTCCTCTCTAACGCATTTGATACGGTAAAAACGGGCCTATTCTTTTCGAAGTTACTGAGTAGAGACGTAATCTCTTTCTGACTAGCGATTTATTTGGCCTCGGCATTTTCAACCTCAGTAATAGCAAATATTAAGCAGCGTTTTAAAATTTTTCCAGCCACATCGTTTACCCTAAACAACGTTTGCCGGTTTATAACTTCATATCACTAATGTTTTGAACAATTTTGCAGATATTTTAACAACTGTACGATTTTTTAAGGCTGAATCGGTTACATGTTCGAACTTATCACACATCATTGTATCTATTTTTAACTACAATAAAATAAGAAGGAAAATATTGTCTCGTATTAAAACGAATTTACAAACTGCAATAAGTAAAACATTATACATCTTGATGACGTAAATGTATTGCTACTTTGGACAGAGTATAGGATCACGATCACATTTTCATTAAAGCAACTTAAAGAATCGCGAATCGCAAATATGGAGAATCACCGGGAGGCGATACAATTAAAACTAGAAAGTGAAATATGTCGACTGTAAGCTTCCTCAAAAAACAGTAGGCCGTTTATGGCCGAATATGGCCGTCCGATGTTCATTTGCATGAAATAGACGGAAATCGAGACAGTTGAATTGTTCGGGAATGGATCGCGTAGTGTGTCGCAGTTGGCATTGACGCGTAATTGGGCATGTAATTTATTAAATGCAGGAAGATTGATCTAACGGTACGACCAACGAAGGCGCAACAGGCGAAAGCATTGTAAGTGTGGTTCGCAAAAAATAAATGCCGGTTAAGCTTGGGCGAGGTCCGCATACGGCTTATTGCTTATTAAAATTATTCTTGCACATATGTGCAATGAACTGTAATGGGTTTCGATGAAAGATAATTGGGCGAGTGTCGGTTTTGAATGATGAAAGGCCCCAGGATATCCAGAGAAAGCCCATTTCCCGAGGAGTGTCGGCATTTATTTCGAAAAACGTATGTAGGGTGCCTTTTTAGGATCATAGAACTGTAAATTGGAATAACATTCATATACCTTGTGATTGAAAAGTGGCAGGAATTTATAATTAATTAATCGGTTAAAAAAACTACATAATTTTCAAGAAAATGGAAAAATGTATTTATTCAAAGTATTGGTTATTTGATTCTACATATATTGCCCAATTTATTAATACAATCACAAAAAACTGTTTGTCCATTGAGTAAAACCATTCGTCGACAAGCCATTTCCTAACTTTTTCGAAAGTGGTGCTCTGCAAGCGTGTGCCTCATTGATGCGAAAAGTTGACAGTCGGACGGGGTAAGGTCTGAAGAGTACGGCGAGTACGATAGACGCCCCAAGTGCTTTCAACGCTTCCTTGACCGATCTTGCTTTATGAGACGTTGCGTTATCATGTTCTAAAAACTCTAGAAACTTGTAGACCTACTGTTCTTAGTCATCAAAATCACCACATTTGAATTTTCGAAATCATGTTATTTTCTACCGGCAAACGATGACTTTCAGAATGAAACTTGACATTTCTAAACGCAAAATATAACCGATATAGCTTTGAAGCCAGATGTCTGTGGAATAAAATGCAGCCTCTGTTACAAGAAACCGGCAATGACTTTCCGATACACCTGGTATTTATAGACGTTATAGATTGCTCTTGAGTCTTATCTTTTAAATAATACCACACTTTGTAAGACATTCTTAAAAAAACGCATGACGACAAAACTTTAGTACACTACACATTTTTCTTCACACACTACAATTTATTCATATTTAAAACTAAACTCAAGTTCAAATCACTACTTATATCATATTGTACACTGTCTTTTATTTATTTATTTATATTTATTAGGCGAATGCATGTCTTGTGATCATTTTACACCAAAAAGCATTTATTGAAAAAAATCATTGTCCATCATTGTCTACAACAATTTTATATCTTTCTGGTAAAATGGGGATAGAATGTCGAAAGAATGATGTTGGTGTGACAGCGATTCAATAATCAATTCTTTTTCGCACTTCTTCAGCATTTCGAACCATGTGCCATCGAATTGACACATGGTGTGTCCCGGACCAATCCTCTTAAGACGTGTAACCGAATATTGGCATCCAATACGATGACTTTACGTGTATTACTTGCTAGTACAGTGTTTCAGAGAAAACTATTAAACTGGGAAGCATCTATAAAACCTAGGGATATGCAGCTTTTTGAGGGATATAAGTCATCCCTTCATATAATGTTAAGAAACATAGGATTTATATGTGGAAATTCTTAAAATCATACAATAAAATTAAGAAAGATTTGTTATTTCAATTTGTGTATCTAGATGACACATAGATATTACAAAATGGAACATTGAATAACTTTTGGCAAGACGCTAATAAAAAGAGTGCAAAGAAAATAAAAGTTAATGATATACTGTTTTTATTTTGGAAACAGGAATGGTTATATTCCTGGGGTAGAGTTGGTGTTTTTCTCCAAGTCAAAGGGACAAATGAACAATAAAATGTTTTTGATCTAGTTTGAAAATAAGCTGTTAAAGAACTTTGAAAACTATCAGTTATTGTTATGGACAATGCACTATACCATGGCACATTGTGGAAAGAATCAATCCAATCAAGGAAAGATCTCAATAAGTCTGTCGAAAAGAGCTATAATTAAGAAATGAGTTGCAAAACGTAAATTGAGTTTTGAAGAAATCCTGTTAGACAGTGAACTATGTCAAATTGTTACTCGGTAAATATAACTGAAATATTTAATTGCGGTTTATGTAATTTACTTTTTTAGAACTATATAGGGTATGTAGAATATATAAACAAGAACTGTTTGAAAATGGGGAAATAAGCATTGTTTACAATAACACATTCGGTTTGCATAAACTCAGAAGACACATAGGTGTAGAATCGTGAACAATTGCTAGAAAGATTGGAAATTAACAGTTTATGTTAACTATTGAGTTCAATAGTGACTCAGAAAATGACCGTTACTGAATGACACTTTCGGGATGTGGAATTATGACCCGATGCTGACAATCTAAAGACAGGATCATGAGAGTGGAAAAAACTAAAGGTGAGTACATGATTAATATAGGATAACTGTAGAAAATCATATTGTAGAGTGTGAGACATTTATGTATATAGATATGAATGTAGTTGTTTAGAATATATACATTAGGGAGAATGTATTATGTTATTTATGTTATTTTAAGTAATATTTAATAATAATTATATAGTTGAAATTGCTTTAAAGTATCAATATTAAAAGGTCAATTGAAAAGTCCCCGGCCTACCATAGTAAAACATGTATTTTTGGCAAAATTAGTTTTTTTATTCAACATAATTCCCTTCAAGGGCAATCCTCCAACTTTTCGATGCCATTTTTGTAGTACGATTTGTCCTCTTCTTCTAAAGAGGCCTAAGTTTCGGCGATCACCTTTTCATTCGACAAAAATTTCTTCCCAACAAGCATTCTTTTGAGATCTAAGAACAGGAAATAGTCGCTGAGGGCCAGATCTGGAAAATACGGTGGATGAGGAAGCAATTCGAAGCCCAATTCATGCATTTTTGCCATCTTTTCAATGACTTGTGACACGGTCTGGAAACTCGGCATGAAGCCAAGTTTTTGCTTTAACAGTATTTTTTCCCGTCAAAAAATAATATTTTATCAACACGCGAAATTCCTTTTTATCCATTTTGTTCATAATAACAAAAGTTGCTTCACTCAATATGATATAATTCACACACTAATGATTCGACAGCTGTCAAATTTATACTCGCATCTTTTGAGGGGTTAACTAAGCATATGGGGATTTAATTCTAGTAGCGCCATCTATGTGTCAGGCCGGGGACTTTTCAATTTACCTGTTATAATTAGGAAATTTGATTATATAAGTATCAAGGGAATTAGTTATAAGAGTAATTTTCAAAAACAATCGTTTAATATCAGGGAAGTTCTCGATCTTCAACATAATTATAATCATTATTACAACAATTAATACACATATAAAAAGTGATTATGTCATTATATTAGTAAAGAGACGATATTTTCAGGCAGATTTCACTTATCGTGACCTATAGCGATGAAAAATGAACAATTATTGGCGAATTTACGACCCCAGCAGCATTGCTATTGAGTAACAGGCCTGGTATTAGATTAAATCATCAGTTTATCAGGAAAACGATAAAAATGAAATATCTGCTAAGGTGTGTTGTACATGCTTTCGATGTAACGTTGGATCATCAGATAGTAGGTATGTCTTCCAAAGATCACTTGTTTATATAAGGCTGATGCTTTTGGAACCATTGATGCATTGCGGCATGATTGCGGATTATGCGGCATTTTCATTTCGTTAGATGGTTTTTTTATCTGTATTTTGTCTGGCATTTGTCACAATACATGCCTTTTTAAAGTAAAAAGATGATTAAAGTACTTCATTTAATCCATGTTAACGTAAATAACTTTCAACATTCAGAAATAAATGAAATTTATCTCTAGCTTACTTTTCACTTTTCTCACTTAAGTTATAATTTACTGGATGAACTTGTAGACTTCGCATGATCTACATCCATCTAGCAAATTTTCTCTTTCAATAATAATAGCGACTCCATCGGTTGTCGGTGAATTAAACCGTCTTGCGTTACTTCTTGCGGTTTGGTCAGGTCTGATTATCACATTATGACTGTCAGGTGGCATCTGATGACAGAACACCTATCAATTTCCGCATGCAAATTGTCCATAAAATAAATTTGTAACAATTGATGATCTGTATCTGGTGGTGTAACAGAGGTACTAATAAGTGATAAATTTGTTCTTGTATCTGCAAACGCTCATTTGGAAATAACTATCATACTTCTGAATGCTAGCCACGAAGTTTAATGTACACGCTCATTGCATTCTAAGCTTCCACCTCCACCACCTACTTCACTTCATTTCCAGTCACTTTGGAATGCAATTGTGACATACCAGGACGACTATTATCATTTTTGTTTCTCAGTTGTCATCATTGAGGTTGGTTAGCAGATGAGGTAGTTCGTCGCACATTTCATTGAATTCGACGGCTTAATCTAGAGCAGATATAGAGCGGTCCCAAGATTTGGGACAAAACTTACTAACTTTGAGGAACTGGAGCCCAAATAGGTTTTTTTTTGAAAATATATGACTCCAGCCCATAATAGTTCCGCGGTAGCAATTTGCTCATCTTGTAGTTAGATTAGTCCTAAGTGCCGTATCCGGTCAAAAGTTTATGAGACGTCCAAGAATATTACAGGACGTTATTCCTCTTCAAATGCCTTTTCAACAAATGCTCTTACTCTGTGCTCTTATTGATTCTTGAATGGTGATTTTTAAAGGTTTAATACGTTTTAACAGATATTTCTCAAATAATTTTGATATAGCAGGTAACAGCGAAATAGGCCTATAATACCCATTGACAACCACTTTGTCGAAGCAATATATCTTTTATATTTAAATACATCATACTCTTTTTCACATTCACTAAATTCAAATGTTTTGTTATTTAGCTCAGCAGATAAAAATATATAATATCCGAAAAATTATTTTTTATCTTACGTTGTTGTTTACCAAACACTTATACACACAAAATATATGACGAAAATTAGCTCATTAATGATTACATATCAATGGAAGCTGGATAGTTGGTTAAAACAAACGAACAACAAAAAAACCTAGCACATCTGACGTATTTTTCTATGATCTGTTACGTTTTGAAGTAATACACGCAGCTATATATTAATAATTCCTGATGTTATGGCACTTTCTGTACGTCAAATTTATTTGTTTATAGTATTTTAATTTCTCTTTATTTTTAGAAAACAAAACGCGTGATCAACCGTACGGTTATTTATATCGGTATATATAAGTTTGTAATGACGTTCTTCCAAAATCGTTTTCTCGGACTTAATTTAGACGTAATCATGCGTATTTTTATAACGGACCATATATGATGGTTGAAACGTTAAAATATAAATTATCCGTGATTTTACTACTGATATAATTGGTATTGTCACTTGATATGATATAGAATAAATATCAATTAAAATGTAGAAAAACAGCGTGAAACCCTAACTTCAAATGTATACAAAATATTATATCGCGTTCTCAGTAAAATTCGGATAAATACTGTAAATATCTAAATGAAGTTTGAAACAAATGCCTGGAAAATACTCTTTAACAGTTTTGAGCAGGCTGAATGCGGGGTTAACTTTTTTTGCAAAACCAACCAAAAATTTATTTTTCTCTTTATTTTTAAACGAAAGAAAAATATTGTACAAATATCATGACGGCTTTTGAAAACTTAGTGTGAACATCACTACATGGATAAACATATATGAGTATTGATTTCGTCATCTGAAAAGTTACCAAAAAAAAACGTCCTGGTTATTTGAAAAAGTTCGATGGTGATTAACAGTATATTCCAACGGGACAACATTTTTATATAGTCGTTTTAATAAAACAGCCAATGCACGTCATAGATGACGTCGAATATATTGTCTATTCTAGGCCACCACGTATTCACCTACATCAAGTTCAAAGGTTGGTAACGCTGGTGGATTGGTACCATGCGGTTCCCGGCTAAGACCACCACGACGATGTCTCGCTCTCTTTTCTTTTATCTACCCCCTTCTACAAAGCTACCGTACTTCCTTTGCCTTAACCTAATATCCTGTTAATTCTCCCGTCGACCACATGTATCGTTTAATATCGAAATAAACAAGTTTTAATTCAGAGTTTTCAGTTCCCGTGCGAATTCCTTCCACGTAAAATAGTAGCGAACAATCGCATCGACAGCCACACATTCCGACCGACCAGACGAATATTCCTACATAGTTTGTAAAAACGTAAAATTCGTTTTAAACTTGGAGTAGATTTTTCCTTTCCTTCTCTTTTTCCCTAGTTAATAAGTCAAAAAATGCTGCTTGATGCATCGGACATGTAACCGAATCAGTCTATAAAATTCAATTTGTTTACTGGTCGACACTGTTTTCAGATATTCTGCCAAATGTCAAAATTCTTCAAAATATTAATTATAATTATTAGACGTCACAAATCGGCAAAAGTTGTAAACCAAAAATCAAGTCATACCCTTTGATGACGTACGTTGGCTGTTTTATTGGATATAACATATAAGGGCATAGCAGCATTGGAATGAAAATGGTCATTATACAAGCATAAACGTGGCAGTGATTTTGCAACATGACAAACCTGTTGCAACATTCGGAAAAGCCTACAACGAATCACTTAAATGGTTGTCGTTGAATCTATTAGGCTTTCTGTCTGATTTCGTTAAATTGATTTACCGTTCCTTTTTATAAAATAAATTGTTGCAAAAAGAAAATTAAGAAAAACTATCAAAACTTTTAAAATACTTGTTGCAAAACCACAAGAAATTACTTCCTATTAAGATATTCTGAAGCCTGCATGGGTGCGTACACACCAATGTTAAATTTACCCGCGGTACTGCAACTCCAATAGACTCTGTTCGTTCACAGCAACTTCAGTCCGCCTTTGGTAGCCTAAAAACCCTGAACTTCGATGTTTGTGTCGGAAACCCACAGGATATGGATGTTTTTCAAAGATTGAATATTTCCTAATTTTAATAGTTCATGGCTCGGGGTCTTTGGGCACACTCAACCCACTTTTTGTGACTATAGAGCTTGTGGCTACTTTTGCCCGAATCCCACTTAACTACACCAAGGTATATTTTGAGTAACTGCGGAATGACGCCAATCCGCCAACCTGTCTTCTTTCATCACAGACTGCGTGGTTACTACAGGCGAGAGCTACAGAAACAAGCGGTTTATATAGTAAAAGTGCAGGAAATTTCCCTAAATAACCATTTTCTTAAAGAGCGGATCGAAAGCAAATAAAGAATGTAGAATTAAGCAAATGAAGGCCGACACAAATCAAACGATACTAAAATTAAGTCTGTGATATACGATAAATATGTCAAAACTTCCAATACAAGTCAATCTTACTTTTTATGTGATCATCAGAGATGCTGTTTTTTGCATTGTCATGATAAAATTTATTATCCTCTCGACTGATTAACTCGATATAATATGTCTCAAGTATTAGATTAGTACAACATGTTGAGGTATACGGAACGGGCGCTACTCGTTCAAAACATCTCGTTATCATCTCGTTCGGAACATGATAAAAAGAAAAATCAGTAGAATTAACATATTTTACAGCAAATACTAGAAATGACACAATTTTTAACGTGTATTCTTTGGCTTTACTGTAGGGAGTACTTACTTTTTATGTAGTTTGGATATGTGTTTACTCTTTCAATGCAGTCTATTATCTCCAGAATAAACGAAATTTTTACTTACATTATTATTTTTAAATCAATTGAGACACTGAATCTGATTGCTCATTTATTTGAAGGTTTGCTTTATAAATAAATCTTTGGTGCCATCATCTTCCACATCGGCATTTTTTTGAGCTATCTGTTTTGTAGAAAGGAGAGGTAGAATATTATGTGTTTTTATTTACGTTGGAGACAATCTATCGAGTTCTCACAGCTAATGGAAAAATAAAATCCTCAAAAATTAATTTGTGAATTGATGAAGCTACATTCTGGCTTTTTGTTCTTAAATCTACAAGGAATGCTTTTATACAATCTTGATTTATTAATAACTTCTACCCATAGTCCGTCAAGAAATCAAGAGAATTGCAAGGGGGCATGAGGAAAGACTCCATTCTCATGAGAATATTGAAATATTGCAGCTTTTGGATACCACCAGAACAGGACACAAACTCAAAAGTATCAAAACATCTGATCTTGTGTAGTGAGATGCATATAATAAAAAAATACAGAAGTGACATGTATAAACATTATTTCACCAGAGACTGAGATAGGGCCGATGGGTCCTCCTAGTTATATACCTAGATTTAAGTTATCACAAAGTTAAATAGTAGTAGGACAACTAAGAAAAAGTGTTCTTTATTAAGGATTGATAGTAGTTGATATGGTTCTGGAGACATTATATCATCGTACTAGAGGTAATTCTAAAATTCATTATGATTTTTTCTGTAAATTTTGGTAATAACTTTTGATTCATTTTGAGGTTTCTTTAGTAAATGCATTTCTTAACAAAGCACCAACCGAATATTGTATCTAATAAATATATTAACATGTGCATCAAGAATTACAATGAGTGTTACAAAGACTATTAAGGATTATAAAATAGTTCATCGAATTGTAATTCCCTATTTGTTGCTAAGTTATTAGTTCCCACATAGTACATACATAAGACAAAGTAGAAACTAGTGGATTAATGAAATTAAATAATAGCTTGAAATAAATACATTTATTGACAGGAAAAAATTACAGCTACTATTTTAAACATTGAAGAGTTTGTTTGTTAAATAAATAATTTTTTAATCAGCCTGATATTGTTATTGTTATTGCAATAGATATTTTAGGTGAGAAATATTGATAAAAGATAAAGACTATATGAATACATAAATGAAGTAATGAAAATATGCAGGAGTTAAAATGAATCAAATTACATAATTTGCAAGATATTACAAATTATTAATAGTAAATTTGTAAACATTTTAAAGCATTAATAAATATTAAGGTGTTTTACGATTAATGTAATAAGATATGTGACTATAAGACATTTTATTCTTTGAACTATATATCAATTAACTTGATTATTTACTTTATAGACCTAAGTTTTGAAAAATCAATAGTTAATTTAATGATTCTTAATACATTCCTAACTAAATTTCCTAAATATTAAAATATTAATTATTATATATAATTACTAAATAATATAATATATATTGTGTTAGTTATTATTTAGATATACATGCTAAAGCTAAATAATAATTTCTAAATTGATTGCAAAAGGTACAAACATGTATTATTTCATTTATTATTCCCTATTTATGTTTATAACATAAAAGTAAAGAAAGATCATTAATAATTATATTTGATGCTCTGAAGTTGTTAGAGTTTAGAAAATAATAATACTTATAATAACTTGTTATAAGCAGTGGTATAGTAATTTAAACTTATCAATACTTTGTTGATTATAGACACTTAATGGAAATTGGATTTAATTAAATGCCTAAACATATTTTAATATACAGATATTTATTATTTTAATTAATGTTATATATCAAATAAATTTCTGATCTTATATTGAAAATACTGTGAAAACAACTTTAGTAACATTTCATTACTTTTGAATTATTCCCTTTACTCTGTTATGACAGAAATATGATTAACTTAAAAAATTGTGGTCGAATTTCGTTAATTAATGTTCGTCACTCTCCGTGAGTGAACTTTAGGTTCCGCCCACTAATTTTCTTCGCCGATGATGTTTTGCAATGCTTTCTGTTTGTTGAGATTATCGTGGATAGTTTTGCTCGTCAAACAATTCAGCTGCTTTCGTAATATTTCACCGATCACTTCTTTTAACCGCAGGAACAAAGCAGAACAAAACATTGAAATATAACGTACAAGATATGGCATGTAAAATCAGCAATATATATGCGTCGTAATATTTACACGGAAGCAGTGTGGCCAACAGCATGGAATACAAAATTGCAATTTCACGTTGGATAGATTATAAGATGAGCCAAATTGAAGAACAATTTCTTTTTACTCTTTGTGATTCCACAATCTGCCCTATAGGCAATAAGTATTTCTTATGTCTATATTATATATACAGGCATGTAGAAAATCACTTCATTTAGCGACCTCATGTATAAAATAATATCTTAATTAATTAGTCTTATTCTAAAGTCTATATATGTCCAGTAATCAGATTAGGTGGTGTTAAACGCTTTAGTCTACGCACTTCACTATCACGTCGCATATTTGGCTGGTTAGCGAGTGGATTCCATCGGTGGATTTTGTTCATTGGCTTTAATGCGCCATGTCTTCAACCATAATTGTATTTACTCCAGATGGGTTTGTAGATTTATTGATGCTGTGACTGGATCTTCATGGGATTGCTCTTCTTAAGATTGCTGTGTCGTCTGCGCATGTTGCCACAGTAGTTATTTTTGTGGTAGGCAGATCGGCCGTATACAGAAAATACAGTACTGGACCCGGTACACTACCTTGCGGAACTCCTGAATATATGGGATTTAATTCGGTATGTTCATCGCCTTGATTTACAATAAAATGTCTATCAGTGAGATACGATTTTAGTAACTGATACGGACGAGGGAGAAGTTTCTTTAGTTCAACCTGCAATCCCGTATGCTCTACTTTGTCAAAAGCCTGAGATATATCTAGAAAAGCAGCCGAACAATATCTTTTGGCATTTATGTCAGTATTTATTTTGTTTACAAGTCTATGCACTTGTTCTATAGTCCCATGTTTATTGCGAAAACCAAACTGATGTTCTGGAATAATTTTTCTTTTTTCTATTATATAATTTAGCTTCTTGATGTATAATTTCTCGAAAACTTTCGAGATTATCGGTATTAAACTTATAGGCCGGTAGGAGGTCGCATCTTCTGGTATTTTTGCTGGTTTAAGAATCATTAATATTTTGGCTACTTTCCAGATGGTAGGAAAGTAATTAATTCGTATGATAGCATTAAATATAAATGTTAATAGTTTTATAACCTTTTCTGATAGTCCCTTTAAAATTTTATCAGTAATTAAGTCATAACCAGGAGCTTTTTAAATATTAATCTTTCTCATTATTGTTTATTTAACAGTTTTGACCGCTAGTTTCTCGTGCGGTAAGTCCATGTGAAATGGCCAATCTAGAAAGCTAGTAATTTTGTTTTCGTCATCTTTATGTAGCTGAGAATGGAAAGGTTAAAAATTTTTTTTTTAAGAGTTTTGAGAAAATGTCGCAAATCTCTTTATAGCTTCTAGCCCAATTATTTTCGCTTGTTTTAATAGGTGGGTTATGTCGCTGGGGTCTTTTAAGCTTTTTTGTTGCTTTCCACCACGAATAGTCTGTAGCCTCAGTTGGTTTCAAATTCTCTAGGTAATCTTGAACTCCTTGGTTTTGTTCAATTTGGATTAGTTCTTTCAGCTTTTTTATTGTCGTATTAAATTTTCTCTTATTCTCTTCAGTCCTTTGCTATTGCAAATTCCGTCGTAGCTTTCTTAATTTATAACGTAACATATTAGTGATAATATATGACACATAATTCCATTTTATAGTCGTATAATAATTACCAGTTTAAAATTAGACCTCAATTAATGCGCAAATATAATCTCGAAAATCCTAACCATAATTTTCTTTATTTTCAATTAAAAAAATAACCGCAAAACGTTCGCCACATGTTCCCGTTATTTTGTACGCGCGCGGGATTCCCGATCAATTAACATATATCGTTCTGATTTCGGATGAATCACTGGTGTTTTTAGCCAGTCTTTATCTCCAGCCACAGCGTGTTGCATCCGTAAATATTTTTATTAAAACATTTTTAAACATTTGCATGAGATATTAAGGTGAATTATCCCAGCATCGACGGCATAATTAATTTAAATACGAATGAATCTGGCATAAAATAACAAATAGGACGTCTGTTTTTTTACTGTGTTTTTATGTGTTGTCTGGGAATTGTTTTGTTCTATGTGCGTTTGTGAGGATTCGTTGAATCTGAAAAATGAGACGCATATTTGGGCGGTATGCTTCGATGAATGGCCATAGGAAGGAATAAAATAGTATTGTTACATTGTGCGGCCGTTATTTATTCTTGGAATAAAGATGAAAAGAAATACAGAGGTAAACAGAGAATAGAACAGGGGCAGTATTACCTGAGAGGTGCTTGGGCGGTCGGTGGTGGCATGTCTAAGTCCCCGGCCTGACACATAGATGGCGTTACTAGAATTAAATTCATATGTTTTTAGTTAGCCCTAACCCTGAAAAGATGCGTGTAAAAATTTTACACCTGTCGAATCATTAGTTTGTGAATTATAGCATTTTGAGTGAAGCAACTTTTGTTATTGTGAAAAAAATGAAACGGAATCTCGCGTGTTGATTAAATATTGTTTTTGAAGGTAAAAAATACAGTTGAAGCAAAAACTTGGCTTGATGTCGAGTTTCCGGATACGGCCCTAGGAAAATCAACCATCAAGGATAGGTATGTTCCGTCTAGACGCGGTGAAATGAGCACCGAAGACGGTGAATGCAGTGGACGCCCAAAAGAAGTTGTTACCGACGAAAACATTTTTAAAAAACCCCAAAATGATTTTGGATGGCTGTAAATTGAAACTGAATGAAATAGCAGAGAAATTGGTATTAGTATGAGAAAGCTCTGTGTAAAGTCGGTGCCGCGCGAGCTCACCTTTGACCCAAAATAACGACGAGTTGATGATTCGAAGCAGTGTTTGAAGATGATCAAGCGTAATAAACCCGAGTTTTTGCGTCGATATGTGATAATGGATGAAACATGGCTCCATCATTTCACTCCGAAGTCCAATCGACAGTCATACGAGTGGACTGCATATAACCCGCTCCAAAGCGTGGGAAACCGCAACAGTCGGCTCTCAAGGTTATGGCGTCTATATTTTGGGATGCGCATGGAATAATTTTCATTGACTACCTTGAAAAAGAAAGGACTATCAAGAGTAATTATTATATAGTGTTATTGGACCGTTTGAAGGACGAAATCATTTGAAGAAAGAGAAAGTGCTGCTTCACCAAGACAATGCACCGTGGTAAAAATTCATGAATTGGGCTTCGAATTGCTTCTTCATCCACCGTATTCTCCAGATCTGCAAACCATGAAATTTTTTGTAAAATTTGTTTCGGATGAAAATTGTGACCTCCAGAATGTACACAAATCACCTGTGTTGGATGAAGACATACAATGCGAGGCAGCTGATATCTTCATTGTGCTATTTAAAAAAATGTTTATAAACTCTTAAATACATGTACAATATGTTCCCAAAATATAAATAAATAAAAATTATTATTAATTCTTTGAAAATAAAATATTTTTATGCAGATAATAATCTTTGTAATAACTAAATAAAGATAATCAAAAAACCTATCAGAACCAAATATTTAACCTATCTACTACACGTATTTGATATTCTTCTATATACACACAATTTAGCTTAATACCTACACGAACCTATTTATCTATTTACAATATAATTTTAACTACTACCAACTGATGACTTTGTACAATGAATTCTATCAAACTAAAACAAAAAAAGTGGCTGCACTGTTGGCAATCGAATCAACGACCTCCGCGTGTGATCTCAATGTTCTAACCATTACACCATAGAAACAGTTGCCAACATCCTTTCTACGACGTCTCATATGATATGGTTAGTACTTAAAAAGTAAACCGAGTGACTTTTACACTGAACTTTTTCCAATTTTTCGTCACATCAGTTCGGCAATTACACTATACACCAATATTTGATTATTTTAGATAAAAAATATGTAGAAACCTTGAAAGTGCCTTTGAAATTTAAGGTTTTCTCTCGATTTCCCCTTTTTCACCAATCAGATCATAATTTCGTGGGACATAACTCATAAGAATTTTGAAAATCGATTCATAATCGGTGAACATACATAATATATATACAGCCGAACGTAGAACTTACCTTATTAATACGGATTACAGATAAAATATTAGAAGTACTGAAAGTGATACATTAATAAAAAAAATTACTTATTATTCTATAGGACAGATACCTGTATAGACTTATAAATTATGAGACTAATTCTTAGTGCATTCGGCATTAACCCATTACAGATGCAACAAAAAGGAGATTGACAATTACATCAATATAATCGGATTCAATAATAAAAACGTGACTAAAAAAACATTCATAAAATCAGACGAATGGAACAAGAACTACTTCAGATTTGCAATAAAGACAAATATTATCAAGCTAACAGGAAAAACTGCAACGTAAATGGAATTGTGTTAGTAACTCGTCAAATATTCATGAGAGTTCTATTAATAAAGTCAGGTTATCGATTGGTTCTTACAATCGCTGTATGAACATTCCATTCGATTGTCGTTGCGACCGATACATATTTAATCTTTTATCAAAAGGTAATGTTTATTTTTACGAATAATTTTTAAACATTTTTTAATTTGTAAATGACATAGTCAAATATATAATTCTTTAACAAGAGTTATTGCAATATCATTATGTTTATTGAGGCAATTTATGTAGAAATTAAGAATAAAATGTTTAATCAAGTAGCAAATAAACTAATTAACTAAACGGTAAATGCATAAATAAAAATTTGAAAACATTACATAGACAAATAAGTATCCAGAAATCACCCAAAAAATCATATTGTGGTGTAAGAATCTTTATTATAAATTGACTGAGTGATAACTGATTGAGAGCTTATTGACTAAATCTAGCCAATTTATCGACCCATATTATAAACCATGCCCAACCCAACGTATTATCCCATTTAAGTAAGTGTTTGTAATAACATTTTAAAGTAAACAATTAACAGGTCAATTGAAAAGTCCCCGACCTACCATAGTAAAACATATTTTTCTGGCAAATTTTTTTTTGTTCAACATAATTCCCTTCAAGGGTGGTACACCGATTATACCGACCTTCCAACTTTTCGATACCATTTTTGTAATACGATATGTCCTTTGCTTCAAATTAGGCCTCAGTTTCGGCGATCACCCCTTCATCCGACGAAAATTTCTTCCTAGCGAGCATTATTTTGAGATCTGAGAACAGGAAATAGTTGCGGGGGGCTAGATCTGGAGAATACAGTGGATGAAGAAGCAATTCGAAGCCCAATTCATGGATTTTTGACACTGCATTGTCTTGGTGAAGCGGCCCTTTCTTTTTCATCAAATGCGGCCGTTTTTCGCCGATTTCGTCCTTCAAACGGTCCAATAACGCTATGTAATAGTCGCTGTTGATGGTCCTACCTTTTTCTAGGTAGCCAATGAAAATTATTCCATGCGCATCCTAAAATACAGACGCCATAATCTTACCAGCCGACTCTTGCGTCTTCTCATGCTTTGGAGCGGGTTCATCGTGTGCAGTCCACTCGGATAATTGTCGATTGGACTTCGGAGTAAAATGATCGAGCCATGTTTCATCCATTGTCACATATCGATGCAAAAACTCGGGTTTATTACGCTTGATCATCTTTAAACACTGCTCCGAATCATCACATCGTCGTTATTTTTGGTCAAAAGTGAGCAATAAATATAAAACTGAGAAATATCCTGAACACCTTCTAGTATCCTCGGACGGTTCCAAAAGCAATGAATATGTGGGGGCAGCATTTCCATCGGTGATGGCGGAAGGACACTTCAGGCTCCCCGTCTCATCGAGTGTATTGACGTCTGAACTGTTTGCCATGTATAGGGCCCTCATCTCAGTACAAGATGTGCAAGACAAACGATTAGCTATCGCCTCCCATTCAATGAGCTCCTTAAAGTGCCTCCAACCATTTCTACCTCCACACCCGCTAGAACTATCACCTTTATGTAGCTCCCTTCTCACTCGGCGATCATTGAAAATAAAGAGCGGGTTACCTAGCCAAGAAGAGGGAAGTAGTGATATGAAGCATCACTCTACTAGGATCTTTAGACATCTAGACCAACTCAGATGGGATCTAACGAAAAACAACAAGCTTTGGGAGGTGAAAAAAAGTATTATTAGGGCCTTAACACCATTAACATCAGCAGACGCAACTTAAAGCTTATTGTGGCGTCTCAGAATTGGTCACTGACCCATGAGTTTCTCATTAAGGGAAGAAGTCCACCACTGTGCGTCGAATATGGTTCCTCACTGCTTATCAAACACATACTAACCAAATGCCGGAGATACAACTCGCAAAGAAGGTTGGTCAACGTGGGAGAGACGATAGACCAGTGTCTTAGGCTGGAGAAATTGGACAAGCTGATTAATTTTCTAACCGTAACAGGACTACTACTAGAAATATAATAGTGTGCATCTATGTAATATCATGGAGGTTCGTTTACATTTTTTGTATCTTGTATCTACTATACTTATCTACTATCTTATACTACTATCTACATCACTGTCATGGGTTGTGCGACCATTGTACTGATAGAGACATTCTTTCGTTCTCTTTTTTTGTAGTAGGTGAGCCTTGGATATTGCTACTTAGAGGATCTTTTTAAGCCGTATCCATTTTGAGGGAGAATCAGTCGGAATAGTGTGGATGTAACGAGCGTCTTATATATTAAGGATTCAAGATGGATTATTTTTGTGGTCTAGATGATGGTGTAACGTAGTCTGAAGATATCTCTTACGCGGTTGCTTTTATATCCTAATTGACCTTCTTCTTTTTTTGTTTAACAAATAAAGAAATATCGAATTTATTCTCGGACTATGGCGAATTGGATGTCAAGTTTCCATGTTATAAAGGTGTCGTCCCCATATGAAAATCAGGTAGAAGGTTTAGTATCTAGAATCTTGTTTTCAAAATATTCCATGAAAATCTTTGTTGGAATAGGAGATATGGGAGAACCAATGACAACACTGAATGTTTGTTTATAGAACTTTTCTTGAAATATGTGAATTATAAGTTCAGTAGAGTTTTTAACTTGATATGGATTGGTAACACTTGGTTTTTGGAGATGTTTAGTTAGGAATTTGAAATTAGTTATTGGACAGTTTTTTAATCATGGAGAATCTATTTTTGAATCTTATCGACAGCTACTTATACTTCTTCTATAACCCTAGGCAGAGATATCTATTTTGTCATAATGACAAAATTCTATACAGTGCAGTCACAAACACATAAATTAAATTTATACTACTCTGTGAGTATTTCAGTTGACTGTCGTCTTATTTATACTGCTCCCAAATAGCTCATTTGGTAAACTATATAGTTTTCAGTTAGAAACATTTTCATTTTTACCCAGTGTAAATATATGTTGCATGTTCCATATTCGGTAAACTTAAGAGACAATTATTATTGTAAGGTTTTGGTACAATTGACTAATACTCTTTTAGACAAATACAGCACTCATATCCATATTGTCAAACGACATACGCTATAATGCGACTGACTATATATGGCGCATATACATTTCCTTATATTTTAATATTAATGTTTGGTTTATTACAAAAATTAACATATAATATTTCATTACATTATTTTTAATGCTAAATATCGATATGGTTTGCTTTTCTTTGGCTGTATTAATTAGTATTTAGTTTATTTTTAGATAAAATACCTTGAACGATTTTTTTATAACATAAAATTATTTTTAAACAATATATTGTTGCTAACATGGTTTAAAGCAAAGGAGGCATGATGTTTTTAATTATTTCTATTAAGCCACGTATTGTACGTATAATTTTATACATTTTTTGAAACAAAAACAACTTAAATCGAGGTTATAACTCTCATTATAATTCATTCGAAATTAAATGAAATATGATATCATTCCAATTCCAACACCCCAACGATATTTAGTACACGGCACTTAAAATCTATTTTATAAAAGGTAGGTACACTCTATCCAAAACAACAGTGAACTCATGTCATACGATGGCGAAGTATTGCATGTTACAGTTTGTAAATTGGTTTTAAAAGCAGACATTATTTTTCCTTATTATTTTATTGTAGTTAAAAAGAGATACAATGCAGTCCGAACACCGAATCCGCCTGTAGAATTAGCCTGGTTGTCAAAAGTGGGTAAAATTTAACTTGTCTTTAAGATATTGAATCGTTTGGGGCTTATTCACATAAACTTTCGATTTTAAAAACCCCATAAGATAAAGCCTGGTGCTGTTAAATCCGGAGATCTGACTGGCTATGCTAAATCGCCACTTCGCGAAGTTAGTCTTCTTGGATAAACGTCATTCGATAATTGAATTGTTGAACAAGGTGTGTATGCTATGGCCCCCCATTGCTGAGACCACATGTCCTCTAGTCCTTGCTCTTCCATTTCAGGCACAAGAAAATTTCGAATCATGTCTTGATACCGTTGAGCAGTAACACTAATAGCAACACCTTAGTCATTTTCAAAAAAAAAAATAGGGACCAGTGATGTTCCCAGCATGAATACTACACCATACAGTTGTTTTTAGTGGATGCATTGATATTTCATGAATTAATTGAGGATTCTGTATTCCCCAAAACCGACTGTTCTGTTGGCCACTGAGAAGAAAATGGGCTTCATCTCTCATTATGAATTTAGATGAAAAATCTTCAATTTCATCAGACAGCCTTAAGATTGCGTTACTGTACTCAACTCGTTGATCAAAATCTCTCGGTAGCAATTTTTGGACTAACTGAATTTTGTACGGGAACATTTTCAAATCAGTTTTCAAAATTGAAACCACGTCTCCGAATTGATGTTTCTGGAGACATTTTCAGCGTCACGAGACGTCCGTTGGCTTTCAGAACGAGGCCTATCTGTTGTCGTACCGTACTGTACTGGAATTGACCCAATTTCCGCTGAGTAGCAATAATGCAAGGATTATTTTCAATAAATATTGTCAATATTTCTGTTCATTCTTGTGGCGTATATTTATCCATAATAACATTTGGACGTCTACACAACATAATGGTTATAGCGAAACTGAGCTAAATGTCACTTGATCGAGACGGCGCGCAATCAAAATGGTGGCGGGACTTTTGCCCTACTGGGTTGGTTATCGAATGAGTAAGCAGTAAAATCACGAGAACATGAGTCACAAAAAACTCACTTGTAAAAGATTAAAATTACAACCGACAAAGTTGCTGTTAAGGAATTTAATAAAGTTTGATAAACTTGTATCATTATTATTTCAAAAAAGGAATAAGCAATTAATACGAGGGCGATTTGATAAGTCAGTGACTTATTCAGTAACTTTATATGTATCATTGCTGCTCTCAACTGCTACCTATTAATAAATCATTATTTCATTTTGAATGAGCTGCGAGATTTAGTGCATGTTTGATAGCCATTGATAGCAGACAACGTCTTCAGTTTTAATAAATATGAATTATAGTGATTCTCGTGTGCAGGTGAAGCTCTGCACTATTAATTTCAATCGTTAAGAAGTACTTTAATGACGTATGTTGTCGTTAATCGCCTATAAAAATCGATGCAATGATACATCACAGATACCAAGGAATACCAAGGACCAAAACAGCGGGTTTTCCAGGTGAACGTGCACCAAAGAAAGCCAGGTTGAGTTTCTGGGGCGGCTAAAGTTTTTTGTTATTATCTCGAACTATTATCTTATTGATTATTTCGAAGAGTGAAAAACGAAGCGAGATTTTTCGGAACTTTAGAACAGATTTGATAATCGCAACTTAAGTTCGACACCGCAAAAATTCCATGGCTGGATAACGTCACGTACCTAGGTCTTCACTTTGACCGGCGGTTCGGTTGGCATTTCCAAACCCAGAAAGCAATCCAGAGAGGTTCGGGGATAGCAAACCTGCTAGCAAACCTGCTATGTTCTCTGATTTGCCCTTCTAGCAGACTTCCCATCTCCATCAAATGCTTATTTTACGAGATGTTAATTCGGTCCGTACTCATCTACGGATCTAATGTTTACTTCAAGTTTGTTACACCCAACCAGGTGAAACGGCTTCAAGTTTTCCAAAATAAGCTCCTCAGGAGAATATTAAACGCTCCATGGTTTGTCAGAAATAATCAAATTCACAAGGAAACTGACACTCCAGAAATCAAGCACTTCATATCTCAATCATTCCACAAACAACAACTCAGCTCAAGTTCTTCTGAAAACGAGCTTGTTCGCGAGCTGGTCGACATGCTGGGAGCTTAGCACCGCGTCACCGCTACAATCCCTCCCTTTTCCAGGCTGAAACGACCTCATCCATCGCTACAGTCATAACTCTTGCCCCCATACAACAGTATCCAGTTGTGTGTTAACTCAGATTCGTGAATCAATAGAATCGACGGCTACCCGATCAGCGGGTGCCATATCCCCAAATTTAATGCAGTAGCAGTAGCGACCCACAGGGGTCAACTGTGAGGCGGTTTCGGTTTAATGTATTGGTAAGCCCAGAGGCAGTCCCACATAACCCGGTCCAACTCGTCACTCCAGGGCAAGTCTCCGCGACCAGGTATTCGTCATGCATTCCACCGCCTGGTTTTAGGCCAGAACAAAAAAAAAATTGATATTCATTTGAAACAAAAAACGACCGCATTCGGTAAAGAAAAATTGTTGTTTTATCAAAAAAATGCGCAGGTGCACATTTGTGTAGTCACCATGGCAAAAATCTATATATTGGGCTACGAACTACTAGACCATCCATCATATTCTCTATATTTAGCCGCCGTGATTATTTCCTGTTTCCAAAGCTGAAGGAATGTTTGGTTGGTAAGAGATTTGGGTAGAATGAAAAGTCAAACACCTATTTTGAGTGCCTTGAGAAAATTTATTATTGGGACGGATTAAAAAATTAGAAAAACGTGTTAAAAAGAAAATAGAGCTTTGCAAATGTAAATAAACATGAAAATCTGATTGAGTATTCTTTTCCATAAATTACGACATTCTATAAAGTAAATATATGGTTTTACATATAATCAGGAGTATACAATACTATCATATGTTGTAGCATTCAGTTTGTACTGATATTTAAAGCTACTAAAACAATCAAGAATTTTTTAACATTGGGCTTCCCTCATTGTCAACATTCAGTGCTCTAGGTCAAAGTTAACTAAAACTATTTTCATATCCACGCTGTTTGTAACTAACATGAAAAACAACAGATTAGCGAACATCCTTGATGAACAATCAAGTTGACTGGACAAGTGCCAGAAGTATAACAAGTACATCATTACATACTTCACTGTTTGTGTTTTTAGTATTAGAAATAGATCCACAACAACACACATACATACAACAAAAATAACTTTGGAAACTGAATCCAACTAGTTTAAAAATATTTTAAAAATGTACAATACGTAAAGGTAAAATAGCTATTTTGAAAATAAATCAAATTTTAAAAACTGGCCAAGAAGGTTCTTGAAAGAATTTTGTTCTTGGATTAGCACCCAATTGGCAAAAGTTCGTGACAAAATACCTGAGAAAATTATTTTCCACCAAAATACTACATAGTCCTACAAAAATGTAAAATTCGCTTTAAACTCGGATCCTATTTTTCCTTTTCTAATTGTCCTAGTTAAAGAGAGACGGAATGTACCATAAAATTCGATTTGTGTTGGTGGTGGTCGGCTCTGGTATTTGATAGCTGATTGTCTAAAAAAAATCTCAGAGCATTAGTGATAGTACTTAGAGATTACAAACCAGCAAACGTTGTAAACCAAAATTCAAAGTTAATGCGGCAATGCCACATATTGACGTCATAAATATTGTACAAATGTATTATATTATATATTACTGTATAAGTACAAATAGTTACAACATTGAGCTTATTGGATATATTTAGCTCCTCTGATTTTTGGTTCTCATTCACCTTAAAAAATATGGAAAAATGTTATGGCCTAGTCTTCCGAAAAATCGCTACAGGGATGGGTTCCATAATTTAACTAAATGTTGGAATAAGTAAATGAAATACTGGAAGATGAAGCAATTTTTTTTCGGGAAATTTCAAGGTCGGAATTGAATGGAGAATATAACAAAAAAAACCTACTCAAATCAATTGAGTATTTTTTTTGGAGAAACGAAGAAGTTTATTGAGTCTTTAGATAACGTTTTGATTTTTCATATTATATTATCTGAAAGTACCAGCGTAATACCGCGTCAAATACTTTTTCTTTGGCAATTTCATGAAAATAATAACATACGACTAGTGATTTTGTTGTGACACATTCTTATTTTTGAGAAATGTTTAAGTAATTCAAACGTAAAATATTTAACTTGTTGAAAAATTCATAGCAGTATGGAAGTTCGAGCACGAAGAATAAAATGATATTTTCAACAGTAAGTATTCTTAAGTATGCAATGTCAAAATTTTTCTTTCTTGCGGCTTTAGTTACAATTTTTTTGATATTTAATAATTCATAATAACTTTAAATAACGATTAATTGCTCCTTACAGAAACCCTAATGCAAATACAAGTTCAAAGTCAAATATCTTAAACTTTAGTTATAATTAAGATGTGATATATGACTGGCTACTGATGGAGTCAAAGTAACATTGATACCAGATCGAAGTAACAGCAGTATCCTGTAAGTCTGAAATTTCTCTTTAACATCCTAGCATTTTTCTTAGTCGAATTACTTATTTTTCACAATATTTCTGCAACAGTTTCAGTACTCAGGTGTGGAGTATCTCATCAAAACATCGGTCAATGGATTTGATAATATTGGAAAACTCCTCGCTCTCTGCTCGAAAACTCCCCATGACGCTTCAACTATGTTGAGGTCTAGTGATTATGCTGTCCAGGGAAGATATTTGATGACATTTTTATGCTCCTCAAACCAAGAATCCTTTTGGCTGTGAGTATGGGTGTATTATCATCTTGAAATATGGCAGCAATATGCTAGCCATTGTAAGAACATCATTGAGGATGTAGATATATTCATTCGCAGTAACCTGGCCAGTGGTGTGAATGGTACGACCAGCTAAATAGCACTATACTTCCACCCAAACCATAATGAAATCTCCCCATTCTTCACTGTAGGAACCATGTAATCCAGACCGTAGGCTTGTAGGTAAGAAATGCCATGGCCATGGGAGAAACTGTGGGAAAATCGGATGAACAGTGTCGAAACCACCAAGATATGGACAGACGCTGGTGACAAAGAAGGGAAAGCAGGCATAGGAATTGTGATACAGACAGAAGTCTTAGAATAAAAGACGAATCGAACTCCAGAGTGGCAGAATTCGTAGCGATACCGAAAGCCATAGAACTGGTACGGGACAGAGGCATCCCGGGACCAATCACCATAAGAACGGGCAGTCGAACAGTCCAACGAATATGTTGGGCTGAGTACGCTAACACACGAAACAAGGACATAATGCAAATCAAATCAACCTTACTAGATTTGCAGAAAACCGGCAGGGAAATATCGCTAAGATGGTGCCGGAGGATGACATAGGAGGAAATGGTAACCGCGGACAGACTCGCGAGAGAAGCCACCGAAAAGGAAGAAATAGGGCTAGAAAACTACGGATGGATCAGCACCAGAACCATCGAAAGGATCAAAGAAGGAAAGGTAAAAAGAAGGTGGCAGATATATTGGGAACAATCCATTAAGGGAAGAATCCTTTATAAATACTGCCAACAAGTAGGGACAGGAAACATAGGACTGAGCAGGAAAGCTGTGCAACTGATGACAGGCTACGGGAATATGCAAGATTACTTACACAGATTCAAATTGAAGGAGACCGATGATCTCTGCGAATGTCACACAGGACTAGAAGACACTACGCATATCTTGGAGACATGCGTAAATGAAAAAAGGGTAGAGGCCCGAAACACACCGGACCGCCGACGAGAACTACCAGTTAAGAAACGAAGACGGGCTAGTCGATGAGGAAACTGTTGCAAAGATCAACGTTTGGGCCGAAACGGCGAGCGAATTTAAAAAGAGGGAAACCCAGAACAGCAGCCAAGAGGAGGGACATGCAGGCACACAAGAAAGCGGCCAAGCTAGAGATCAGGGCGTGAACATGAGAAGAAACTAAAGGAAAGAAAAAGTGCAGTAACGGCGCGACGGTACCGAACAGGTGCTCGGAGACTCATTCGTGAACTGTTCCGGATATTTTATGTAGAAATGACCAGCTCAGAGCTTTAACAAGCACCAAGCCAATGACAAATGGTCTACAATTTAAATTGCAAGCAGTACATCATAAGCCGCGTTGCCAACATGCAACAATACCATATTGCATGGTGTTCATATTATTTTATCTATCACCGGTACTTAGAATCCTAATATAATCGCATTTATATTTGAACAAAAAAAAACACTAACAAGTATCAACCGCAAATTGTTATATAACACGTAATAAACCCAGCCAGAGGACATGAAATGGTTAAAAATTATCTGGTAAACAATTCATCACGACAGCTACATGCAGGTTATATAACAATCGCCCGACCATAGGAAATTGTTTTATTTTTCATGACGTGTGTATTTAACACAAGTCCCGATCTATCGGGAAAACCTTTGATCGCTCATGGAACCGAAAAGATAAACAACAATAATCTGTACGACGGCTATTTACGATTTCTATAAATAATTTCGAGTATAAAATCCACAGATCGGGTCTAATTTCAACTCTGATATAAGATAAATTTTTCTCAAAAAATAAATGTATGAACTTTTTAAAAAATCTTCTATGTTCTTATATATTATTATATATTTATAGTATTACTTTTGTAAACAAATAGTGTTAAATTTTATAATTTTGATATTTCTCCACATAAAATAATAGTTTTTATTCAGTATTATTAAGTTATAGTTTATTGGTGTGGTTTTCTTCCACACATACACTTCAAAATCCTACGTCATCCACTTTTGTCGTGAACGTAAATTTTCTCGTTTCCATCACATCGGTGTCAACAATATTCATATTCAACAGTCAATTTAGTTATAAACTGTTGGGAGTCATATTTGATCGTTGGCTCACCTGCAAGTACCACATTGCCGGACTAAATAATCGGTGTACTTGTGATCCTTTTATGCTGCGATGGGTAAAGCATCGTCGCACAGGTGCTAACCAGGAAACTATAATGAAAATATACCTATCGATCATCCTTAAAAAAATGGACCATGACTGGTCTCCTATACAATGCTACCTCTAATATCTACCTCAAGACGTCCACCTTGAGGTCATACAAAACTCAGCATTTAGAATATCGTTAGGAACCGTCTGAACATCAGCAGAAATAGTTTGTGGATACTTGAATCGACGATTCCGCTCACCCTCTCCCTTAAAATCGCGGTAAGATCGATTGGACTGCCTCCCTCCACCTGACTGGTCTCTTCATGGATTCATCCTCCTGACCTCCCGGAGCACAGGCACACTTATACTGATGGCTCGAAATCCAGTACAGGACTTGCTTGTGCCATTGTCTCTAATAGGCATATCTGCCTTCGCAGGCTCACTGAACAGGGCACGATACAAACCACTGAATAACGCGCCATACACCAGGCACTAATGTCTGTCTACACAACCATACGGAAGTTCTTCTAGAAGAAAGTCATCCCCTAGTCTTCAAATCTCTAAGTGCCCTGCGATCACTCTAGCTGATTGGTCATTGGCTAACGCTAGTGTGGATTCCCTCCCACGTTGGAATACTTGGGAATGAACAGGCAGATGCCGCCGAGAATTCTGCCGTCCAGTTTTTGTTTTCAGCCTCCTTCCTATTCCCCCTACCCGTTCCCATACAGTGAAATTCAATTGACTGAGACTGGGATATTGTTATTTCTCGCATAGCCACTTGATGTCTTCAAACGCTGCAGCAAGCTGTGAATTCTGTGAGAAGTCCCCAGTCTTTCATCGTCCACCTTTTAAGCGATTGCCTTGTTTGATTGGATTTTTACGAGAGATTGATTATTATCATAAAATTTAAGTCACATGAATCGTTGTCTTAACTCTAAATAATTATCGTTTGTCTTTGTATCCTTCAACTGTTTACTCCTTCCTGTTAAGGTTAACATTTTACGCTAACGAACGTTGTTGTTCATTTTATCTATCCACATTTTGTTTGTCATATATTTATAAAAACGTTTGTGTTTATTCACATCATTTGTATGGAATGTCCTATTTTAAGCGCAAAATCACAATTGTATAGTCGAGAAATTATGATATAAAATTTTTTTAACAAAAAAAACTGAATTGAGAAAAATTTAAAAATAATCAAGCTTAAATTTTTAATACAAAATAAAACATTAAAATAAAATATGTATAAAATAATCGTTGCAATAACTAAATAAAAATAAACAAAAAAGGTATTTTACCTATCTACTATACGTATTTTATATTCTACTATATACATACAATTTAGCTTAATACTTATCTGAACATATTTATCTATTTACAATATTATTTTAACTACTACTAGCCGATAACTTTGAAGTCGGTACCGATCCTAAATAGTTATATTACTTTAGATTTGTTTTGTTGATAATTTAATTTTTTGTATGCCTCATAATTACATTAAGATTATATAATTATTTTAAGTCGGTTCGATTTTTTTTGTTAAAAATATTTTATTTTTCCCTTTTAAGTGTTACATATTTACTCAATAAATAAAATTACAAATGACAATAATATTACAATGGGTAGGCCAACCAAACAACAACAAAGCAAGGCAGTGAAAACTTTGTACATGCCTTTGAAATTTGAGCTTTTTCCTCGATTTCCCTCCCTTTTACCCAACACATACTGATTTGGTTCCAATGGGACCATCTCGGAAATGCACTCTTTCGAATAAAAAAATTACTTTGAAAATCGGTCCATAATTGATGGAGAAATCGATGAGCATACATTAAAAAATATACAGCTGAACATGAAATCTACACTTTTTTCGAAGTCTATGAGGAACTATGAAAATTACATTTTTGACATTCACTTCTATTTTAGATCATTTGAAGATAACCGCTGTCCAAGCCCATCAAACACTTTTAGAAACATATGGTGACACTATGTCATATTCCAATTGTCAGTTTTGATTTCAACAAATAATGACCTGGAGAAGCAAAAAAGTTCGAAGACAAAGAATTAGAAAACCTATTGACAGCTTAGTGGTTGATGAATCAACATCATAATAATTAAGAAAATATGAAGACTGTAGAGACTTCATATTTAATCTTAATTAATATTTACCTCAACAATCAATTAAAATTACAATGATTTAAATTGATTATTTAACTTATCAAATTACTATTCAGTTAAAAAATAATCTATATTCTTGGAGATAGTAGTGCTAAACTAATAAAAGAATAATTGACCAATTAAATTGTTAATTTATAAAACGTAAAATCATTCATATTACTAAAAATATACTTAAGAAAAGTGATAATTGAAACATTAAAGGCTATAGAATGCAGTGATACCGTCACATTACTCACAAAAAAAGAATTTTCTTTCATATCAATTGTAACACTAGTATCATCAGAAGAAGCGAAACATTATATGCTGAAACAACTAATCAAGTGAGGTACTAGAAATGACGCAGAAAAGTTACAAAATTGTACCCGATAATATTTAGTTGGAAATGTATGAGTTAGCAGAGTAGGTATACTCTATACTAGATAAAAAGTTACTGTACATCCTATAATGATTAATATGAGAACGTAAAATATGCCCAAGATAGTAGGTTTGCACATAATAGAATAAAAATAAGGAGATAAGATACTTTTTTTAGGTCGATTAATGACTTATCATAATAATTGATGAAGCGTAGAACTGCCAGTTCAAAATTAACACAAACCAACAGTTAAGCATTAGAATGAAAGGGAAAATAGAAACCAATGATGACAAAGAAGTTTATGGCAACCATGCTCCATCGATTTCAGCATGTAAATACTGGTTTCGTTGTTTTAATAAAATATTTTGAACAAAAAAATTGAACCGACTTCAAAAGATAAACAAGAAACTAAACAAGAAAGATTTTTAAAAGACAAAAAATATTTACGTAATAACCATTGTAATGACTGAATAAATTGAACCACAACCTTATTTAATCAATCTACCACACGTATTTTATATTTTATATTCCACTATATACATACTTTTATATACACTACAATTTGGCTTAATATCTACTTTAATCTATTAATCTATTTGCAATATTATCTTAACTACTACCACTTTGAGGTCGTGAGGAGCAACAAATTAGATTTATTTTGTTCGTAATTTAATTTTGTGTATACGTCACAAAATTATATTATTATGTATGTATTATTATTCCTGGATGATTTGACAAATGTTCTAACCAAACTAGAACAACAACAAAAAGTCGTTGCCACCGCTGTGAATCGAACCCGCGACCTCCGCGTGTGTACTGAACGTTCGAACCACTACACTATAGAAGCAGTTGCCTGCAATATTACTGCGGCTTCCTATATGATATGGTTAGTGCTTGAAAAGCAAACAGAACGGCTTTTGCACGAAAGGAATTCCGGTCTACGATACATATACACAGTTAGTCGAACATAGAACTCCTTTTTTGAAGTCGGTTAAAAATAGGTTAACTCGTTGATAGTTGATAAAAGATACATAATTCTTTCGAGGTCGAATTCGTAAATTGCCTGAAAGTATGACGGAAAAAAGCAGAGGCTATCAATTGGCAATGTTTTCACTAAAATTCATTTTTCCGATTTTTTTTTAAGTTTAGAAGTTTAATTTATTATTGTTTTATTCTAGATTTAATATCTCACAATTATTTTATCTTCCTAAAATTAAAAAAAAAGCTCAATGGTAATATGCTAACAATGAAGACGCCAAGTCTATGATTGCTGTTTCTGTTGAGAATATTGGTGGTTCTCGCATGTGGTATGAACCTATAAAAAATCATGTGTATTGAGTAATATTTCTGGCAATTGTTATCTGTTTTATTGAACACTTCTGGGACAACTCTCGTACCATATATAATTAAATTAGCAACTATAAGTGATGAAATGATGTTTGTTGCCCAATATTTAGCTAATATATTAACTCATAAATGAAGAAATAAGCCATCATCATTAACAATAATTACCTTGTAACAAGTCTGGAGCAATAAAACATCAATTAAAATTGTCTGTAATATAAATAGTTCAACCTCGAAAGAAACAATAATATAGACATTTAACTGCAAAAAAATTAAAAAAAAAAAAACATATCTCAAGCCCAGCTGTGTAATAATTACAAACTATTATCCCATAAATACACAAAAACAAATACATGTTGCAATAACCTAAGAATTTTTCAAAGAGATGGTATTTTAATTTAATAACTATGACAAATCCTAACAGTTTCTTTCGTAATGCTCATATTCTACCTTGCAAACAATAATAGATTGGAAAGAAAACGAATTAGAATTAATGAAAAAAAGATGAATGAACGTACAGCGAGGACGCGTATTTTCAGTTGTTTCTGAGTGAACTTGATCAATGGCAAATAACAGAAAAGCAATGATACTTTACACCTACAAAACTGTGCGATGACTTTGTATTGTGACAGTCTGTCTTGAACGATCTGTCTGCGTTTTTTTTTTGGCGAATGATAAATGATTATGGAAAGTACGAGTAGGACAACAGACATCAAAACATTTTTAAAAAGTCGTGTTAACCTTTACAACAGTATCTGAATGCGGAATTATTTGGGTTTTTTCGTATTTGATTTTTAAGGGCGTTTATTTTAAGTGATAGATCATCGAACAGACGTGATGTCTAATTTCGAAAAACTATTTCATGACAATTCGTATTTACCTTACCTTCTCCAAAAAAGAATTTGAGGTAAGACCAAAAATGTCCAACTCTAGTGACGTAGTTGTTTTGGATGCACTCAACACTTTGTATGGTTGCAAGTCAGATTGGGACATTATTTTAATAATTTTGTGTTACAATTATATATTCTAAGGTGAATCAATGGTGTGTGATTGCTCAATGTAATAAGACATCAGTTAAACTTAACTAAAAGATGTTTAGTTTCCTTTTAAATCAAATGAAACTGAATTTGAACTTAATTTATCGATCAGCTGATGCGAATATTTTCCGATTAAACTTGTTACATCAAAATAAGCCCTCAAAGTTATAAAAAGTGACATCAATCCAAAGAGAGCACTACACTAAAGCACATGATTTATCAACTGGACAAGAAAGACAATTATAAAATTAACCACCTTGACTGATGCAGGATTTCGACTAAAATATGCCCCGGATGCCCGGAAATTGGTTGAAGTTATTATGATTCCGAAATCTGGCACACCAAATGAAGTAAAATCGTATCGACCAATTTCACTACTAATAGCAATATAGTCTAGACTCTTAAACACCTACATATAAGCCAGAATATTTACAGAGTTAAACATGCAGTTTAATCAACAATCACAGAAAAAAAAGCAAATGTACCGCAAGGCAGAGTATTGGGTCTCGCACCTAAATCTTATGATTATTACTGTCATAGAGGCAATTAATAGATTTTTAACAATGCATGAGAAAAGACTCCACTCTCATGTTAACACCGAAGTGCTGTAACTCTTGGATGACACTAAACTGGGCGCAGATTCAACCAAATCGTGTGATCGTATGTGGTTGTGTAATGAAATGTACTAAATCGTAAGAACGTTGAAAAGTCCTATTAACACACACTAATTTTAAAAAAATAAATATAAGCCTTCAAATATTCAAAAGTTCATCATGGGTAGATTACATCATTATAATTAGTATTGCGAACTATCGACTCAAATTGACTATCGACTGTTTAGTAATTGACTACTTTTTACTATTGACTGTTTCAGTCGTTATTTTCCGTCTGACTGATTTTACTACTTTTACCAGTGACTGTTTCAGTCCCTATTTTCGGTCCGACTGATTTTGTTACTATTTACTGTAGACTGTTTCAGTAGTATACTTTTAGTTACTATTTTTGGTCATACTAGTTTCATTCGACTGATTTTTAACGTTTTGGCTCTGTCGTCCTAGCCGCGACCTTGACAAAAATGTGCCCAATTTATGTTTACATATATTTATATGTAATATATGTAGTTTTATGTGTTTTTTTTGGTAGTTTGCTTGTAAATAACAATATACTGTATATCAACATTATAGTATTTTGGTACTATATTTTTCAAGATTGTTAATGTAATAGGGTAAAAAGATTAAAATTGGGAATGATAAATAGCAACATATTTTTAACTGTTTTTATGGCAAAAGTAGGTAATATTTCGATTACTCTCTCGATTGTTAAGTATAATTATATATATTTCGATAATAATTACTATTCGCTAGGTTTTTGACTATCGACTGTTTTGCGACTATCGACTGTTTCGACTATTTTAAGTCGATAGTTCCCAACGCTAATTATAATATTATAAAAAAATATCTGTTTTTCTTTGTTCACCAAATAGTTCAATGAATTATACTTCACTAGACTAAGAGTAATTACATGTCAGGTTGAAAATAAAATAAAATAAAACCTAAAAATCATTTAAATATACTTAGTCTTCGAAAAAGAAGATCTCAAAAGGATTATAAAACGGAATGTTTCGCGAATAAAATATTTTTTATAGAATGAAATTTCGATGAAAGAAAATCGAGTGTAGGTGGATCGTAGAGATAGTAATTTTTAGAAAAACCTGATTCGTCTTCCGGTAGGAAAATACGTCACCGCCAAAAATAACGATTAACATATTTTAACTGTTAGCCAATTTTTGTTTTTTTCGTTTAAATCCTATCTCTAATGGAGCAGATCCAGGCAATTCGGTGATGTATTAAAAGACTTCCAAATACTAGCTTTCGAAATCGAGACAATCCATCTGGTCTGGCGATCTTCCCACATCACGTTTGTGTCGTCATTTTCAGTCAACATTTGCCAAATATATTATAGACAGTGATGCGATGTGGAGACAACCCAGTTAGAAGTATCCCAGGTCAAAAATATAGCGTTAAAATAGTTACTGATCTCGATTAATACTGAAGAAAATATATTTGTCTTGTTAAAAAAATAACATGAAATAAAGGAAACTATTGTTAAATATTACATGATTGCCTTTATTTCGTTTAACGATATATATTGGTAAAAATCCCCATCTAATTATAAAATAAATCATTATTTATATATATATATATATATATATATATATATATATATATATATATATATATATATATATATATATATATATATATATATATATAGTATTATTTGAGGAAAACTGTTGTCGAAGCCTATCAAACACTTCAATGGTAAGGTAGACAAGACTGGACCAAGAATTATTGTAAGAAAACCCAGCTTAAATTATCAAAAAACTTTCAGACAGCTTAGCAGTTGGTTCATCAACTGTTTTCAGATGTTGATATGCGATGGGAAAATCCAAAAGGTATCATTTATAGCCATTTGAACGACGCGATTTAATTGCTTGTCAGATAAAAAAGGTGTTTTGTGTGACGTACTGTGATTGTTGATGAAAAGTGAATCTATTACGACAATGCCTAGCGAAAAAGGTCTTGGGTTAGCCAGGAGAATCAGAGGAGAGAAATATCGGACGTATACTCATCCTATTGCATGGCAGACCTCGACTATACGTTGCAAAGGTTGCGAAGAATACATTGTTGCAGCTCGAATGCGATGTTCTTATAGACTGAATGTACTCATAAGGCATTGCACCTTGATTAATACATATTATGCCAATTATTCTCCATAAAATAAGTTTTTAAACTGAATAAATGACTAGAATACATACAGGCACCTAATATTATTACAATAAATTAGCTACCATGACAATATATCCATAATTAAAAGCGTCGTTTACAGCGGTTCAAGACAAATTAACGGGATATGTGCCGATAAATAATAAATCTACTACTAAACATTGATGAATCCAAAATATCAGCTGCGTGGATAGCAGGTAGTGTAATATATAGAAAACAATCAAAAACCCAAAAGTCGTTTGGCCGTATTATGACATTCAGCCTGAAGATGCAACCTATGACGATTACGAGACGTCGGTTAGTATTAGGAGAGCGGTAATAAGAACGGCACTAATCCTAAATCATTGAACATGAAGGACAAGGGTATAAAGTACGAAATATAAATAAAATTAAGTACGAAAAAATATATGATTTTTCTATTTTTAGAACTTTCTTTTTACCTACTAGGTTTATCTGGACTGGACTTATGTTCAACGGAGGCTTCGAACCACGGTCCTCGGCATTGGCCAACTTTGGAGATCATCCTAGAAGATATCCGGTCTTACCCAGCCTGGTTACTGGCGTGACTGGGATCATTTTCCTTGTCGAAGTTTACACTCTTCTCCAAAGACAATCACAAATATTAAACAATCACAAACACAATGATCATGTCCCAGCAGGATTCGAACCCTCAACTATCGCAACAGCAGGAGGACCATCTTGTCGGCTTTACCACTGCGCCACCAAGCCAGCACGAATATATTATTATTGCCTAAAAACATATGTATCATGTTAAAATTGAACAGCTAAAATATAGTTCAAAATCGACATATCACATATTATTATGTCAGTTTTTAAAGTTACTTTCCAGTTGTATTCATTATATATGATTAAGTCTAAAATTCGTTTCATGTTTTCATATGCTTCTTTTAAAATCACTGAATATGCAACAGATATGGAAGGAAAAGCAGGAATATACAATTAACTGCTCCAAGCAACTATCTTCGTCCTTTCCTCTCTCACAATTTATACAGGAAAGGGTTCGTATATCTTTGTCTGACATCACGAATTGAGCAAAACAGTCGAACCGCATTTAGCTAGTTTTTTGACAATTTTGCGACTATCGACTGTTTCGATTGTTTTCAGTCGATAGTTCCTAACGCTACTTTTAAGCGTAAATAGTATTCACACTATTACTAATGAACGTGGCGTGTTTTTGTGAATGTTTTTGACAATGGAATAAGGAGTTGAAAGCACGTAATTTTGTTTATGTTAGGAAAATTGTGCCCCACAGTGTTAATATATGATAGTTAATTTTTACTGGTTGGCCCTTTTCCATCTTTTCCATCACTTTGTTTATTATTTTTCCCTGAATTTATCTTTTTTCGACATATACTCTTTAAATAGAAAAAATAAAATATGTTGAGGTACAAACAAAACTGTTGGTATAAAACTAAGTTAAATATATAAGATAAGTATTAAAAGATAAGTTTATTATCTTCTTAAGGTTTAATACTAAATATAACAAAAAATGATGACGACTTGGTTGGGAATATCCTCGGTCGGGTCAAAACCGCATCATTAAAATGCTAATAATAACAAATAAAAATTATTTTCTTCTGAGGTTTACGAAAATTTGTTTCGTCCTCGTAATGTTAGTTACGTGATATATGCGATATATATATATATGTAGACTGAACATGTTAATGTGTAATTTGACAGACCAACAGAACGTAAGAAAAAACGTACGTGAAAACTAGCCCAAGATATGTTATAAAATAATTTCTAATATAGTGATTTTTCAACTTGATCTACTTCTAATACGACTATTAACTTTTGTTTAAATACTATTTCTAGAGACAGTTGGCTCAACGTTTTCAAGCTATGGAAGGTGAAAATGATTAAGGGTTTTTTTAAGAACAACTATTACTTTGAACATATTTCAGAGTAAACATTGTAAAAACTTGGATCAATATTTCTATTCTAATAATTATACCTTGATCTTACAATCTCTATATATTCTTATTATTTTTTAATCACGCGGTCATATGTCTAAACATTATTGTGAAGTTTCCGCCACATTCCCTACATATTTGAACAAATATGATTTAAATATGCTATTTTTAGGTACTTAATTGGTAAGAACTGTAATATTATCACATATTTTTCTTATATTTGTAATACTAGGGTGAATTAACTTTGAGAGCTTTATAATAATAATAAATTCATGCTTATCATATATATGTTCAACTACATGAATTATTTCTGTAAATTATGTCCTTTTGTTGAAGATGCGAGTTGTTTCTTGTTGTTAAAAATTACTTAAAGCTTTAGCCGCAAGACAAATGCTCTGTGTTTGGAGGGACCAAAGTGGTGTAGTGTATTACTGTTGAAACCTGGTAAAACAAATAATAGTGATCACTACTGACAACAAATGATCAGTCTGAACCACGCATTGATCGAAAAGTGCGTCAGGAATGGGCTCGAAAACACGGTAGAGTGATTTTACAGACAAGGAAGTATTGAAAGCATTTCGATGGGCAATAAATTCATGCTTATCATATAAATGTTCAACTACATGAATTAATGTTGTAAATTATGTCCTTTTGTTGAAGAGGCAAGTTGTTTCTTGTTATTAATCACTTAAAGCTTTATATTTATTATTTATTTAAAAACAAAATGTTGTAAAAGCAAGGGCTGCTGAAAACTTATTATTTTTCATCTATGATGAGTATGTCAAACGAGGAATTCCAAACTGAATTAAATCATCATGAGTAATCGCTATGGAAGGATGATGATAAAACTAGTACAAACAAAAATTAATAAAAACCTTTAAACTAATTACCCAAGCGTTGGTATTACAACCCTTTTTATTTTGTTTAAATAGTATTTTCAGGTCTTCTTTTTAAACTTTTGACGATTGTCTTCAATTTAAATAAAAACTAAAAAACTAAATATATCTCGTTATATCTCATATAGAATGATATCGCTATTTTAATTTGATTTATAATAACCGGTCACATCCAAAAAATCACGTTTTATCCTGCTTCGTTAAGATTTCAATCTTTTTCCATCTTAGACTAAACATCATCAAACCAGCATGAATCCGCAGGATGATTGATACGAGGACCATACGCCTAGATACCGAGATATTATTAATTTTTTCAGGGATTATTTTAAGCTCTATATCCAGACGGAATGAAACGAAAATAGATAGTCGTCTCTTTCTAGCTATCAAGACGATCGAAAGCATATGGATACGCTTCATTGTGTAATTTATATTTGTTAGATTATAATTATAATAGTATTTTTAGAAGATATTTGTTTGTTCTATTGGCAGGGATAAATGGTGACAAAAAAAACCTGGTAGGGAACTCTGCTGTATAATGGGATCCTGTAGGCAATAAAGAAATCGGATCAGACCTTGAAATAACATTAATTCATTAAATTTTGCTGGTTTATATTTTGAGTTTTTTTGGGGGAAAAGTTTTACTATTTCAAAAAAAGTTTTCCTCCTGGTTGTATAACAAAGAATAACAAAGTAACGACAAATACAGAGATAATTCAGTATTGTAAAAGCTAATGCACAAGAGAAGCAACAATAGGTCTATAAAGTCTGGTATAAACAACGTTTGATGAAATCAGGGGACATTGATCTAAAATAAAATACATTGCTTTGCCAGTTAATTATAAAGTCTATTAATAACAGGTTAATTCAAAAGTCCCCGGCCTACCATAGTAAAACACATTTTTTTGCCAAAATTAATTTTTTTTATTCAACATAATTCCCTTCAAGGGTGATACACTAATTATCGCGACCCTCCAGCTTTTCGATACCATTTTTCTAGTATGATTTGTCCTTTACTTCAAAATAGGCATGAGTTTCGGCGATCACCTCTTCATTCGACGAAAATGTCTTCGTAGCAAGCATTCTTTTGAGATCTGAGAAAAGGAAATAGTCGCTGTGACTTGTGTAATAGACTAATAAAATAATAGAATAATAAAATAGACTTGTGACACGGGGTATTGTCTTGATGAAACAGCACTTCCTCTTTCTTCAAATGCGGCCGTTTCTCGGCGATTTCGTCCTTCAAACGCATAAAGCTATGTAATAGTCGCTGTTGATGGTCCTTCCTTTTTCAAGGTAGTCAATGAAAATTTTCCCATGCGCATCCCAAAATACAGACGCCATAACCTTGTCAGCCGACTGTTGCGTTTTTCCAAGCTTCATCGTGTACAGGCCACTCGGATGACTGTCTATTGGACTTGATCTTGATCATCTTTAAACACTGCTCCGAATCATCAACTCCTCGTTGTTTTTGGCCAAAAGTGAGCTCGCGCGGCACCCACCTTGCACAGAGAGTTCTCATACCCAAATATTCGTGAACGATATGACGTACACGTTCAGCTGATATCTTTAGAGTGTCTACCATTTCATTCAATTTCAATTTACGGTTATTCAAAATCATTTTGTGGATTTTTTTTGTCTGTAACAACATCTTTTGGGCGTCCACTGCGTTCACGGTCTTCGGTGCTCATTTCACCGCGTCTAAACTTAGCATACCAATATTTGATGGTTGATTTTCCTGGGACAGTGTCCGGAAACTTGGCATCAAGCAAAGTTTTTGCTTCAACTGTATTTTTCCCTTCAAAAAGCAACATTTTATCAACACTCGAAATTACCTTTTGTCCATTTTCTTCACAATAACAAAAGTTGCTTACCATCCATTACGCCTATTAGTTTCTGGGGTGAGAAATGATTCTGACCACTTTTTGCCCAACATTCAATAATATTTGTTTCCAAATGACGTTGTTTAGCGTAACGTATATTGTAGAAGACAATTTAAGGCCTACTGTAAAGGCATCATACCTTAAACATTTGTTAGTAACATTCAAATTTATATCAGACATAAGTTAACAAAACCTAAACATTTGTAGATAGAATGACATACAAGGCTATCATCAATTCACATTCTGCTTACAATATAACAGTGAAGTTAATTATTTGTCAACAAGTATAACCGTAAGAACAACAAGATTTAGTGAAAATGTTCAAAATAGCATTGGATAGGATGCCATCTGACAGCCATAATATCGCCTGACAAAACACCTGCCGATGAGCCAGTTAAGAGATTTGATTCGTTTGGATCGATGAAGTGGTTATTGTTAATGTCAAAATTTGCAAGAAAAATGTATTAGGTGTACCGGAAAGTCATTACTAGTTTTTTAAGGTATTGGGCATTTGATTTTATACATCTTGGCCATCTTTCAAGCAATTTATTGGTGCGATCCCAAAAAAATTGTTTGTCCTCTGAGTAAAACTATTCATCGAGTAATTTTATAACTACTTCGAAAGTGGAGAAGTGCTGCTCTGCAAGAGCGTGCCTCATGGATGCGAAATGTTGGCAGTTGGACGGGAAAAGTTCTGGAGAGTACAACGAGTGTGATAATATGTCCCATCGAAATGCTTTCAACACTTGGAATGGAGAGTTATCGTACTGTAAAATCACTTTACCGTGTTTTCGGGCCCATTCCTGACGTTTTTCGATCAATGCATGATACAAACTGATCATTTGTTGTTGGTAGTGATCACTATTAACGACAAACGACGACTCCCCGTGGTTTTTTTTGGTTAAATAAGAAAAGTAATGTGTACCACCAATGCACGTTTTCAGGCATGAAACATGACATTTCAAAGAGGTATAAATCTATGACGGTATTACTCTCGCAAAATATAGCATGTATAGGTTTGAAGCTTAATGTTAGTAGAATAAAATGACATATCCGTCAAATCATAACGTTGCATACTTAGCCTAGCGACATCTCTTAGAAAAATCGGTAATGGTTTTCCGGTACAGCTGCGAGATGAGTTCAACGAGTCATCTAAATAATAAATAAAAAAATTAATTTAAAAATATAAACCGTTGGATAACCTTAGATTATACAAAGCAATGACCACAACCCGGTTCGTGGGTCTGAAAGTAAAAGTTGCCCAATTGTAGTGCGAATAAATAGGGACATTGCCCGATAATACACAGACACATATATATTCGGCAAAAATACTTAAAGCAGAGGGATTTGCATTTCGCCCGACGGAAAGCACATAAATAGAACTGCGGAATTTAGAAACGATGTTAACAACCGGCGAATGTCGACGAATGTCATGTAAAAGGTCTTCGCCCCGTGACACAAAAAAATAAATAAACACCATACTAACCGATACATTTTAACGATAATACTCCCAGTAAATGGAAATATCGCGTTTTCCTTTGTCTTGTCGGCGGAAGTTGAGGGGAAATGAATGATTCGGCGAAATACGATAATGCTCTTGGTTATACGTCCGATATTTTAAGGGATTATTTTTCATATTTTCAACGCTTAACCTTCTAAAAATATGCCCAAGAGAAAACGTTTCAAAATTTGAAATTACTATTTTCGAGATACTTGACATGATATCTCAAGTTCCACTGAACCGGTTTACTTGAAATATGGTGTAAGGCTGCTCCATACATTCTCTAAATGTACAAAAGTACAAAACCGCTGAACATAATTTGCTGATGATACTGCGATTCTTGCTGTCGGAGAATGAAAGTATATATAACTGGACCCAAACCTAAAAAATCGCGTATAATTAGACCAGACAAAGGCCAATAACCACATAGCCATAGCTTTATGCAAAACATCGCTAGAAGGAACATGTACAAAGAAAAGGAAGAACTGGAGTTAAAATATATGAAAATGTACTGATTAATTGGATTAAAGCTACAATTAGCAGCACATAATAAACTGCTATTATACAAACAAGTATGAAACTTATCCGGAATTCAATTATTGTGATGTTCTGCGAAAAGTAATATAAATACAAGTTTTCCAGAACAAAGTCTTGAGAAGTATTGTTAGCACACTCAGATACTACAGGACTGCTACTTACACCGAGACTTTCAGATACTGACTAACACCGGAAAATTAAGAGAATCACAAGGAGATATGAGGAGATATTCCATTCTCATATCACAGTGAAGTATTATAACTCTGGGGTAACACCAGAACAGGTCACAGACTCAAACGGATCAAATCCTTTATCTTATGTAGTATAGTGTAGTAAGGCGCATTTAATAGAAAAATAATACATTAAGAATATATAACTACATTAAATACATTAAGAACATTATTTCACCAAAGGTTGATGTAGATTTAAATTATTGTAAAGATAAACTGTAGATTAGTCGGCATATATATATTTTTTTAGTTTATTTTTAGTGACTTCTCAACTGACTTGAATAGATAAATAGTTAGTTATTTTCTTCTCGTTTTTCTGCTAAATATTTTTTGATTTTTTGAAATATTTTTCTGAATATCATTATATATATATATATATATATATATATATATATATATATATATATATATATATATATATATATATATATATATTTTGTTATAGTATATTAAATTATATCAGGATAATAAATATTATTAGGAATATTTTGATGTTGTAATTAGAAAAAATATGGCCGGCTTCTAGGTTAAGTATTTGATCTCAGATCTACTAAGTATTATATTATTTGGCTGAAACCTAAGCATTTTCATGATTTGTGAAGAAGCTCAGATAGTTATGACAGCATTATATTCTACAATTAATAATTGTGATGGAATGCTATATAAATTCATTTAAAATTTTATTTTGTAGTCACACATGTTTAATAAATAGATTTCAAGATATGAAATGCTAAATTATGCATGCATTACGAAACAAATCAACTTGATAAGAACAATATTAAATATAACAAAAAAATATAATATTATAGTTGCACAAGTAATCATGGCAGTCTTTATTAATTCACTATAAACTAAAATATACTTACTGTTACTTCTGTATATACTCAAATAAACATGGACAGTGTATAGAGGTTGTACTCACCTGAAAAAAAAAAACAATAATTAATCATAAATATAAATAACAAAACAACATTCATACAATCTTAAATCAGATAATTTATATTTAGCAATAAATACCGGTTTTATACAATTACCATATAACAAAAACAAAAATAAGGACTTGTACTATTGTCAAATATTGCGACATCCTGTCATATGTAGCATCACCGTAAGTTTCTAAACGTGTTTGATGGGCTTCAGTAGCAGGTTCCTTCAAATTAAACAACAATAGTAAATAATGTCGAAATGTTGAGGATTCCACGATCAGCGTTTGTATACACTGAACAATCTAATAACAATAAATGGGAAAATGTTATAATCATTAAATTTAAAAGCTCATTTAGATTAAACAGGACTACAAAAAATTTTCTAAGAGCTGTTGAGGTTTTGTGACGTAGTCTTATTTTTGGATGTGCCGAAAATGACAGGCTTTTTTCTCATAGTAACTATGTTAAAGGGGTTATTACATTAAACTAAAAGAGAATGGGCTTGAAAAATATTATCTTATTTACAAACCTTTAACGATACATATTTTTATCTAATATACGTTCACTAGCACAAACTAAAACCTTTTCTTTTTCTCAGTAAGGCTTGTGTTTGTACATTTTCGCTAGTGGGAAAATTTTGGAAGGCCTTTCTGAAACGTCTAACATTATCAGGTCAATTAAAATGTCCCCGGCCTACCATAGTAAAACAAATTTTTTGCCAAAATTAGTTTATTTTAATCAATATAATTCCCTTCAAGGGTGATATACTGATTATAGCGACACTCCAACTTTTCGATACCATTTTTGTAGTAGGATTTGTCCTTGGCTTCAAAATAGGCCTCAGTTTCGTCGATCACCTCTTCATTCGACAAAAATTTCTTCCCAGCGAGTATTCTTTTGTGATCTGAGAACAGGAAATAGTCGCTGGGGACCAGATCTGGTGAATACGGTGGATGAGGAAGCAATTCGGAGCCCAATTGATGTAATTTTGACACGGTGAACTGTCTTGGTGAAGCAACAGTTTCTTTTTCTTCAAATGCGGCCGTTTTTCCAATAACGTTATGTAATAGTCGCTGTTGATGGTCCTTCCTTTTTCAAGATAGTCAATAAAAATTATTCCATGCGTTTTTCAAAATACAGACGCCATACCCTTGCCAACCAACTGTTGCGTTTTCACACGCTTTGGAGCGGGTTCATCGTGTGCAGTCCACTCGGATGACTGTCGATTGGACTTCGCAGTGAAATGGTAAAGCCATATTTCATCCATTGTCACATACCGACGCAAAAACACGGGTTTATTACGCTCGACCATCTTCAAACACTGTTCCAAATCATCAACTCGTCGTTGTTTTTGGTTAAAAGTCAGCTCTCGCTGCACCCACTTTGCACAGAGCTTTCTCATACCCATATATTCGTTAATGATATGATGTACACGTTCAGTTGATATCTTTAGAGTGTCTGCTATTTTAATCAGTTTCAATTTACGGTCATTCAAAATCATTTAGTGGATATTTTAAATGTTTTCGTCGGTAACAAACTCTTTTGGGCGTCCACTGCGTTCACCGCCTTCGGTGCTCATTTCACCACGTCTAAACTTAGCATACCAATCCTAGATGATTGATTTTCCTGGGGCAGTGTCCAGAAACTCGGCATCAAGCCAAGTTTTTGCTTCAACTGTATTTTTTCCCTCCAACTCAATTCAACAATATTTTATCAGTACGCGAAATTTCTTTTTATCCATTTCCTTCACCATAACAAAAGTTGCTTCACTCAGAATGCTATAATTCACAAACTAATGGTCCGACAGCTATCAAATTTATACACGAATCTTTTGAGGGTTAGGGCTAACTAAAAAACATATGGATTTAATTCTAGTAGCGCCATCTATGTGTCAGGCAGGGGACTTTTCAATTGACTTGTTAGTTTGATATCATCGAGAGGCACCATTTCCACTGTAATTTTTTCTTCATCTCTTCAATATCCTGATGGAATCGTTCGTCTTACTCTTCTCTTATCTCCTAAATTATATGGAAAGTAGTCGAGGTGAAAATGAAGAACACTGGGAAGTGATTTTATAAATTACATTATCAATCCTAACTTTATGTGCAGCGGTGGTAAAAGAACATTATGTTGAGGTATCAACGTTTCTTGGCGCATGTTCCTTTCATAACATTAACCTCCCTCGATGGGCAAGTCATTTTGTTTCAATGATGATTTGCTGGTTTTTGATATCCCACAGACATAAAAATCAAAGGAATTTAGTAAACTGCTATACTAAGAACCACTTCCAAGTTCTCGTAGATTTCCTTGACGCGTACGGAATGACCTATAGGAATAAAAGCATAAAAACCGTCATTGCTGCTTCTGAGAGTCTAGGAAACTTTGAAACTGTATTTAAAGCAACTTCCTCTGGGAAGTGAATTTACAAATTGTTTCATCACTTTATGTGTAGCGGAAGTAAAAATAAACTATATGTGGAAGTATCAAATTCTTGGGAGTTTTTTTTGTTTCACATTTTCACAAATATATATTAGATATATCACTAAAGTGTTATGAACCTGACTATGAAAACTATGTATTTGAAGACGACGCAGGATACTTATGTTAGATTGAAGAGTCATAAGTAAGGCGTCTAGATGGTATGGTAAATAGTTTGTTTTTTTTAAATATTTTTTAAAGTCTCCTTACTGTTTAACGTGGGCTTTAAGCCTACCGGCATTAAGTCTAGTGATTGGCGAGTGATCAACTTAGAAATCATCCCAGACAACATCCGGTCTTACCCAGCCTGGTCACTGGCGTGACTGAGATCATTTTCCTGTCGTATTTTGCACCTTTGCTTAGGACAATCACAAACATAAATTTACGACCATGTCCCAGCAGGACTGGAACCCACGACTATCGCAACAGTAAGTGGGTGGACCGTCCTGTCACCTTTACCACTGCGCCAACCGAGCCGGCAGTTTGGTTTATGTTCGAATAAATTTAAATCGTCATTGTTTTGTATCGCCGTTCTTTCCATAAAATAAAATAGCATTTCATTTTAATTAACCTATTATATATATATATATATATATATATATATATATATATATATATATATATATAATGTATATATATATATATATATATATATATATATATATATATATATATATATATGTATATATACACAGCAGTAATGAAGTTTGTTATAACTAACGTTACGCAGTGGCAAAGAATGAGTTTATATGGCTGAAAGTATTGGAATAGAAGAAATTGATCTATGCAGCCTGGCTTAGATATTCCAAGACTAAAGTCGTAAGACGTCGAATGAAAATATTCGAGAATAAATTCCATTTTTGTTTTGTTGAAACACATTTTTTTATTTTTCAGGTTACTGTTGCTTTTATATGATAAAATTTTGAGCAAAATATGACCAAAATCACTAACCTTGCCTATAGTTTCCATCAAACAACTTGTTTTAATATTTTTTGTGATATACTTGTGAGTATAAGTGCGTTCAAACAGAATATATACTTTTGATAAGATAAAAATATACGACGAATTATTATATAGTTAATTAAACTATTCCAAGAATCAGCGACTATTTTATCTTATCTAATATTTAAGTTGATGTGAGTTCTAAGATCTTTAAATGATACTTACTGTGAACTTTAATATTTCTAATAAAAAATAATAAAATCAAATATAACACCATCCTAGAAAATTTGTTTTATTAATCTTAATATCTTATGGAACCTGCTCAATGGTAATATTAGTTGAATATATTATTTGGCCGAAGTCTAAACATATTCTTGATCATTTCAAATGATGCTTCTTTACTCTGTTATCTTGTAATCATGATTTATCTCATCTACAATATACACCTTGCAATGCTGCTTTTAAATATTGCTTTTTCTATGTCCCTTAGTAATCCGAATATTATCAGAAAAATATTCACAAGAAACGTCACCAAAACTGATAAGTATTGCAGTTAATGTTTTTGTTTTGCAGTCGTTATGTTCTGTTGGTCTAGACGATAAAAAATTGATGACAAGGCAAAACTGATGTAGTTTTTCAAGGGTGCATTCCAGAATATAAAAAAGCTTAAGAATATACCTTATACAAGAGGATATTATATAATCTGAAATATTTTTGGAGATATTTTATAGAAAAAAAAAACACGTTTTCAAATAAAATATGTACATAACAATCGTTGTAATATAACTAAATAAAAACAAAATATAACAAAACAAAAACCTTATTTAACCTATCTACTACACGGATTTTATATGATACTATATAGACACAATTTAGCTTAATACGTAGGTAAAACCTATTTAACTATTTACAATATCATTTTAACTACTACCAATTGACTTACTTTGAAGTCGGTGCCGAACAAAAACAGTTATATTAATTTAGATTTGCCTTGTTGGTAATTTAATGTTTTGTATACGTCACAAAATTATATTATAATTTTTGTATTTTGAGCGTTTTCCTTAATTTCCCTCCTTCCGCCCAACAGATCCTGATTTGGTTCCAATGAGACCACCTTGTAAGTGCGCTAAACATCACTAAACGAAAATAAAATATGTTCTGCAATATTTAGATGCTGCTCAAGCTTTCGGTAAAGTTTCGCATGAGGGTTTGAAGCATAAGATTAAAATGCTTCTCTTTGACCAATTAAAAATGTTAAGGTCATAAGTAACTGACCGATAGAGTGAAACAAGATGCATTTTCTAAATTGAAGAAAATACAAGCAGGTGCGCCATAGAGAAGTGTATTGGGACCACTCCTTTCCATCTACCATACACTCAGGACTTGCCTATATTCAATGAAAATGTTGCTGCATTTGCGGATAACACTGCAATCAACCGAAAAACAGTTGTTGTCAAAATATAATGGTGGACAGAATTTTTTTTAACATCTTTATTAGATACGCTTAGTACAATGTTAATTTATTACTACTTTTCCCATGTTTTGGATTAATGCATAAGCAAAACGAGTGCGAGAAAATACATCAATATGTATTCCTCAATTATAAAATTATAATAACTTATAGCTATAGTTTACACTAAAGGTATACACTTTATATAAGTTCGTATGGTTTGGTTCGCTTCAATCTCCTGACATCCTGCGCGCTGTCCAGCAGTTGTATTGCTTCCACGTTAGTATGATTTAGTAATCTTCTTTCGTGTTTTAAGGCGAAATTTTTGGAAATCTCAAATCCATTTGATTTCCAGGTCATCGTGCAGTTTTTCGTTGGTTACGTACCGATAGGCAATGGTAATCAACCGAAGAAGCTTGTTTTGACAGCGTTGGATGACTAGTAGATTTGAATTTTTAGTGCAACCCCATATTTCCACCCCATAGGTCCAAATTGGCTTTATGATTGACTAATAAACCAATCTCTTTAATACTAGGTCAAGTTGAGAGTATCTTCCGACTAACCGGTATAGTTGTCTTATTTTGGTTCTAATGTGTTTTGTTTTTTGTCTAAGGTGATGTTGGACGGAAAAATGGTGCGTCATAATGAATCAAAATAAATCAGTGCATACTAATTTAACCAGCAAAAGAATCAAGCCACATGTTAACAAAAAATGTGAGGAACTCAAGCCAAAGTACAAAAGCATGTATTGGTTTGGTTTGGTTGGTATTAGGTAGATATTCTGTTCTGTCAGTATGTAATAAGCTGTTACTTTACCAACAAGTCTTAAAACCAGTGTGGACTTATAGTCTTCAACTCTGGATTTGTACCAGTCAAAGCAATGTAAATATTATACAAAGACTCTATGGTAGGGATGCTAAAAATATCGATATATCGATATTTTTTGAAAAAAATATAAAAATATAAAGAGATAGAATTAGATAGAAATTTTGAAAAATATAAATACATTTTTCAAAAAATATCGATAATTTTGGCCGATATGTTATGACCGATATATTGATATATTTGTAAGCCGATATCTTTTCGATTCAATCATAAATTGTAAAAAAACCATTCAATTATTTTTTCTATATATTTTAAAGTCTTCTTTTACCAACTACGGGTTTATCTGAACAGTAGGTCCACTGTTTCACATGGGCTCCGAACCACGGTCCTCAGCATTAAGCCAACCGACTGGCGAGTGACCAACATTCGGTCTTACCTAGCCTGGTTACTGGCGTGACTGCGATCATTTTTCTTGTCGGAATTTACACTCTTGCCTAGGACAATCGCCAACATAAATTTATGACCATACCCCAGCAGGGTTCGAACCCGCGGCTATAGAAACAGTAGGAGGGCCGCAATGTTTAGTGTATTTTGGTACTTCATCTAAAGTCGATTAAGGGATATCGATATTTTTTAAAATATAAAAATATCGATATCCCTATCCCTATTCCTATTCCCTATTCTATGGTACATTCTCAATAACAATCTCCATAACGACCTAAAGATAGAAACTATTGATAAGCACGCTATGTCCAAACAAATGAACAGAGGCCCTAACAGGCTGTTGAGGTTCTCCAGCTACTAGATAATGATGGCTTAGTCAGAAGATTACAGAAGATAAGTGGTTTGTAATTTTAAAACTACCTAATTAGGATAAAAAATAGTTTGTTAGTGATAATTTACTAAAATACTATATAAATAATAATAATAATAAAAGATTTAATGTTACAATGACAGCGACATATCAACACTCTGTATATCGATTCTAAGAAAGTTTGGTATTATATTTTAGAGCGTAGAGGATTTGAAATCGACAATTTTTCATGCCGGCTATACGACCTAAGCGACACGTAGGCAAGACGACTGCTGCTTCCCAATATATTTTATTGACCTCAAAAATATAAAAAAATCAGATGTCCCATATACGAAAAGAAATGTATTTTAGCCCGAATTACATAATCCAGTCGTGCAACATAGTTAAGTTTTTTATGATGCAGATTTATCCCAAGCGTTGTTTTTGTTTCTTTCATTGGTGAGTAGAGCTTCTTGTTTAATTCTAAGCAGTCTGGCTGAGATGTAGGAGTTTAGTACTTAATTGTACAATTGTTGAATGAATTGTTTTCTCATAAAACCAAACCGACATACAGGTATTAGATTTTTTGTATCTAATTGTAGAAAATGATGAAAAATATTTTAATCGATAAATATTGTACGAATTTTTCTCAAACAATACTCTTTTAAATTGAAATAATTATCAGTAATTTTAAACGTTTAGTATACGTCATAATACAATTGTAAATTATATCCCACCCAGTTTAGTCTATTTAAAATATCTCTTTACACAACAATCACAAAGGTAAATAACCCAAATTATTGGTATTCGAACTTATCTCGGACCTTTAGGCAGAGGCACCTATGCTTACGTGTTTTCAGCCATGTTTCAGCGACCTCTCCGTATCCGTTTATTTCTCTCCTTCCGTTGTCTTCTTGACGTGCCTTTCAACACGTCATAACCTTTTAACTAGGCTTTTCGATTACGACATCGATCGTCATCGTCTTCAAACGTCCCGGTCATAAACAGTTTCATCTTAATTGGATTTGCATCGATTTTCATTTAGGTCGGATGCCCAGTCACCGACTTTCAATTTCGGCAATCAATTGATATAATCAACTAGACGATGGAAGAGAACGCTGTATAATATAAGTACATAATAAGCGCCTTAAATTGTTTCATAAACGTATACATATACATATACTAGCAGACCCGACAGACGTTGTACCGTTCAAAAAAGTTCAAATCATTCGTAAAAGTGTTATATATAAACTGTATAAACAAAACACTATCGATATTTCTTAACATTAATCCTAATTTTCCACGAAAAATTCATTTGATAATCTCAAAACAGTCTCAACGCAACCCCTTCAAAGTTCGATACTCTTTTTTCCCAACTATCGATACTTATCCACCAAAAATGATAAATATCCACCGAAAATGTAGATGTATCCGCAAAAAAAAAGATATTATTTTCAAAAAACATCGATATATTCTATTTTTGGTCGATATTTTTTGACCGATATATCGATTTGTGTTAGCCGATATTTAGTTAGAAGAACTAAAATTAACATTCACAATCATCTTCTTAAGATTTTTTTAAAAACATATCTTAAAGTCTCCTTTTTACCAACGAGGGTTTATCTGGACTGGACCTACGGTTGTAAGTGGCCTCCGAACCACGGTCCTCGGCCTTAAGCCTACCGACTGGCGAGTGACAAACTTAGAAATCATCCCGGAAGACCTTATGTCTTACCCAGCGTGATTACTGGCATAACTGGGATTCTTTATCGGATTTTCCACGGTTGCCTATAGATACACATACAATTACAATCACAAACATAAAGTACATCCAAGCGCTAGCAGGATTCAAACCCGCGACTATCGCAACAATAGGAGGACCTACCTGTCACCTGAGCATTTATATGAAACTGATACAACTGCAGATTTATATTCTGAATATAATTTGTAAGTGTCTTAAAATGCAGGTTTTTGAAATGATGGTCTAGCGATGTCGGCTGGCCAAAAGGCTTTTCTATTTCGAGTATAAAATGTATCTTCTCTATCTGCAAAGGAAAAATATGTCTCTATTTTTCATCATGCCTATCTATCTCAGAGTAATAAGCCATTATGTTGTTCCAATACTAAATTACGTGTTTGTTGTATTTTTTAGTGGAAAGCTTCAAACTGTGGCCGCAGATCCCATTCATCTAGGTGAATCTCTTTGTGAGACTGTGTATATCGCATCTATTGAGCCTTGAGTGCTGTTGTCCTGTTGTTCCGATTTGTTTCCTACTTCACAATACTCATATTGAGATCTAGAAACATATATCTACTCCTCATATTTTGAGGAATATTGAGCATATTCTTTAAAGGGTTGCTTTAGAACCTTTCCAACATTTCAATGTTGCTGTTTCTTGATGTGCCTCATAGTAGAATGCCGTATGTCCAGATTGGCTCGATGGTGGCTTTGAATACCATCATTTTACGAAGGTAAAATGCAGTCACAGTACGCTGCCCGGTGGGATATCTAAGCGAATTTAGCGCAAAGCAGAATATTCATCATTAATCTTAACAGGAAAGGTAAAAATTGAATCGATTGAGATAGGATGAGAATATGTTGTAATATGTGCGTGGAAGTGTCTCTTTTAGTTTGTATGCAAGTATTATTTGTATTGGTTAATAGTAGAACTCATCATAAGCACGACGTTTGAAATAATTACATAATATTTGGCAGATGCTTCTCTCGTCATACATAAGCATAATATAAGTCGCATCTTTTGATATATCAATAATTATCAGTTATCCGATATATAATTGCATTACTTTCGGTCTTTTCAATATTTTGAGTTTTTCCTATATTGCTATATATCGATTTGTTTGGTCGTTAATATATCGATAATTATCGGTTATCGGTTGCATCACTAGTCGGCAGGCCAGTCATCGACTTTCAATTGGGATAATCAGCTAGACGATGGAGTAGAAGGAAGGCCTGATAATGTATGCACACAATAAGCGGTTTAAATTGTTCGATACGTATGTGCGTCTGGTGTGGAAATAGAGCAGTATCACATATCCCATTATAGGTTTGGTTGTTTTAATCCATTGTTCGTTTTATTTAATTATAGCCCGACATTTTTTAATTACGATTCCAATTAAAAATAATGAGAAACATTATAACAGATATATTATCTTAAATTAGAACGTCGAACTTATTGGTTTGAAATGTTTTTCGCTTTAACTAACGTTGTTTGCGTCTAAATTGAAATCTATCCATTTTGGAGATTTAATTTATTCATTAAAAAGTGATGTCAAAAAATTGAAAAGCTGCCAACAAAATAAACTTTTGTTCAAATGATCAAATTTTGTGAATAATAAACATCAAACAACATCAGCCTTCGGCAACAGATTTCTTCAAATAAAGCAACTAAAGTACTGAATGCTGAATATAAAGTTTTGACCGTGATTTCCATCTCCAACAATATTGAAGCAATCAACTATTTCCATGTAATGGGGTAGGCAGCATTCAAAGGAGGGAAAATGACTACCACATTCAACTTAGAACGAAAATGGCAATTTCAACTGTTTCAACAACACGATTTTACTGCTTGCTAGTTTAGGGTTAATGATATGGTTCAGTAAATGGAGGTAAAACGAAATTAAACAGTGTTGTTTACATTATGTGACTGTTATTTATTGAACTAATATAAAATTGTGGAAAATACAAAATAGATAAAACGTATGGCAGCGGTGTTACCTAGTGACGAGGGTTGGGCAGTCGATGGTGTCACGTCTAAACTGAACTATGGTCAGATACTGAATCGTGGAAATACTCTTTATAACATCCCAGATAAACGTCTCGGGGTTGTCAGCTATTCGTTATCGTGTTCTAGTTGTCGCTGCTTGCACCCCGCCCGTGTTCAACATCTGGGATTATATTTCTGGGTACTTTGTTGGCCGTTATTCCACGATGTAAAATTCGACATGCCTCAAGGTCGCTACACTAGAAAAAATAATCACAATCATTTGTGGTGTATTGTGACTGACGATGAAAAGTGGATCTACAACGATAATCTCAAAAACAAAAAGTCTTGAGTTAATCCAGGAGAATCAGCTTAAAAGACAATCAGCTCTAAACCGAAATATTTAAGGCTATATAGATGTCTAGCGACGTCTAACGAACAAATTGAATATTGTATTGTTGCACAAAATATCAGCAAATGCGCCCTAATCACGAACAGTGCGCTCACCAGTTATAGTACCTTCTGATTACCGCTTGTTTAGATCGTTGCAGAACATAGTTTCGAAAGATGTGCCAAAATGGATCGATGAGTGGACCGTTACCAAAACAACATCATTGTTTCAACACCGCATAACTATGTTGCTAGAAAGATAAGAAAGTATTCTAGAAAATGATGAATAATACATATGGTAGTAATTTTTCTCAATAAATGATTTTTCTCCCGATAATGAACTCCCAATAAAATCATATGGCTATGAAAATTTAAGTAAAAGAACTGATTTTTGAAAACGGTTTCAAAAATTTGACGATGATAAATTTGACAATGAAAGTAGAAAACGTAGAAAGGGGAAGAAACTACGTAAAAAAATAAAATCGAACTATATCTTCAGGGGAAATCCCTACAAAAAAATACAAGCAGCACTTCTGAAAATATCAAAAATGACATTATCGACGCCAAAACAGGACATCTATTCAAATATATATCCCCTATGTATTTCATACATTATTTACCAAAATAAAGTAATAAATCTAACAAAAAACCTTTGTTTATATAATGAAATATAAACTTTTTCATCAAATGCTAATCTTCGAATTATTTTCAGTGAATTTATGATTTCTGTCGCGAAAGAAAATTTGTTGAAATTGAATTTATTATATAATTAAAAAAACTATTTTACAGGTAATGCTGCCTACTAATAGTAGTAAAGTAAGTAAGTAGTTCGGTTCTTAAGTGGACTTCGTATTTAGTACTTCGTAACACATACGCTATGAAACACAATAACAGACAACACTTTTTTGATTCTATAAAATAATTTAACGTGATGGACATTTCCCTCCAATGCTTAGATTCCTTCGCCAGCATTGTTTACTATTATCACTTTCGCATTTATTAATTTTTAAGTAATCACAGCATTAATCTCATGCAAATACTGTTCTATAATCTTTTCATTCATTTTATATGTGTATACTTCAATAATGAATATATTCTATGTTACGAAAGACAGTAATGACTTCAGTATATTCTTTTTTATTATTGGGACGTTTGAAATTTCGAAGGAGACACTTTTTTTTCGGTTCTGAATATTTATCAATATTAAGTCATCATTTTCGTACTCTACTTCTACGTAAATGTTGTAGCTAACAAAAAAAGAAACAAATAATGACTAATATACTTAAGTAAACTGCATTATTCTACGATTCAAATAAGTTTTTTCGAAAGTAAGACATGTAAGACAAAGAATACTTTTTATACAAAAATATATCATGATTTATGCTCAGTTTCTAATTAAAATTGTTGTTAACAATGGACAAAAAAACAAATACCTTAGTTACCTAAAGAAAAACAGATGATTAATATCTGAAAAAATGACTCAATGAAAAAAATTGTTGCAACATAACTAGGCGAGAAATTAGCAGGTCCTTGAGGGATCTTATATATTTCAATTAATATTCACCGTTTAATTGCGTTTTCTTAATTGTACATTTTTAATAAAATAAGCAAATATTACCGCAGTTTTAATTAAGAATATAAATCTTAATTTATATTAATTATTCACTGTTAATTTCTCTTGAATGCAAAATAAGTTTTATCTCATCAAATAAATACTACAAATAAAATAAAACAACTAAATGCCAAACAAAAACAGAAGTAATTTTTGGTTATTTATTAAACATCATCGCTAATAATTATACTTTAAATAATGCCTGAAATGTTTTTCTTGAAAAATGTCTTCTTATTTACATTTAAAATTTCATTAGAAAAAAAGTTACATATATTTTTCATGACAGTTATTGTGCTACTTAAGATATGTTCCTCATATTGAAAACCAAAAATAGAAAATTTATAACACAGAAATAAGAAAACTAATATACGTATTAAGGTAGCAAGTTCGTGGAACGAAACTGAAGAATTCACAAGAAAAAATACACTGTTCTTCATTCAATTTTCTTTTAAAACAATTTATCGTACATAGTAATGCGCCAATATACATCGCCAAAAAGGTTCAGTCTTGGTTTGAAAAGCTTCAGAATATCATGAAATATCTTTCCTGGGCAGCACAATCGCCAGTCCTCAATATAATTAAACTGTTATAAGGAGCTTTAGAGCAGGGAATAAGGAGTAGATTTTCATCTCCAACAATATTGAAGCAATTGATGGTATAAGAATGGGGAACATTCTGTCGAAAACTATTCATACACACTACGATTCTATTCTGCGAAGAATTGCAGCTGCTACAATACAATTGTTTATCAGTATTAAGTCATCATTTTCGTACTCTACTACTACGTAAATGTTGTAGCTAACAAAAAAAGAAACAAATAATGACTAATATACTTAAGTAAACTGCATTATTCTATGATTCAAATAAGTTTTTTTTGAAAGTAAGACTTGTAAGACAAAGAATACTTTTTATACGAAAATATATCATGATTTATGCTCAGTTTCTAATTAAAATTGTTGTTAACAATGGACAAAAAAACAAATACCTTAGTTACCCAAAGAAAAACAGATGATTAATATCTCAAAAAATGACTCAATGAAAAAAATTGTTGCAACATAACTAGGCGAGAAATTAGCAGATCCTTGAGGGATCTTATATATTTCAATTAATATTCACCGTTTAATTGCGTTTTCTTAATTGTACATTTTTAATAAAATAAGCAAATATTACCGCAGTTTTAATTAAGAATAATCTTACTATATATTAATTATTCACTGTTAATTTCTCTTGAATGCAAAATAAGTTTTATCTCATTAAATAAATACTACAAATACAATAAAACAACTAAATGCCAAACAAAAACAGAAGTAATTTTTGTTTATTTATTAAACATCATCGCTAATAATTATACTTTAAATAATGCCTGAAATGTTTTTCTTCAAAAATGTCTTCTTGATGAGTGTTCTTACATACATTTAAAATTTCATTAGAAAAAAAGATACATATATTTTTCATGACAGTTATTGTGCTACTTAAGATATGTTCCTCATATTGAAAATCAAAAATAGAAAATTTATAACACAGAAATAAGAAAACTAATATACGTATTAAGGTAGCAAGTTCGTGGAACGAAACTGAAGAATTCACAAGAAAAAATACATTGTTCTTCATTCAATTTTCTTTTAAAACAATTTATCATACATAGTAATGCGCCAATATACACCGCCAAAAAGGTTCAGTCTTGGTTTGAAAAGCTTCAGAATATCATCAAATATCTTTCCTGGGCAGCACAATCGCCAGTCCTCAATATAATTAAACTGTTATGAGGAGCTTTAGAGCAGGGAATAAGGAGTAGATTTTCATCTCCAACAATATTGAAGCAATTGATGGTATAAGAATGGGGAACATTCTGTCGAAAACTATTCATACACACTACGATTCTATTCTGCGAAGAATTGCAGCTGCTACAATACAATTGTTTATCAGTATTAAGTCATCATTTTCGTACTCTACTGCTACGTAAATGTTGCAGCTAACAAAAAAAGAAACAAATAATGACTAATATACTTAAGTAAAGTGCATTATTCTATGATTCAAATAAGTTTTTTTCGAATGTAAGACTTTTAAGACAAAGAATACTTTTTATAAGAAAATATATCATGATTTATGCTCAGTTTCTAATTAAAATTGTTGTTAACAATGGACAAAAAAAACAAATACCTTAGTTGCCTAAAGAAAAACAGATGATTAATATCTCAAAAAATGACTCAATGAAAAAAATTGTTGCAACATAACTAAGCGAGAAATTAGCAGATCCTTGAGGGATCTTATATATTTCAATTAATATTCACCGTTTAATTGCGTTTTCTTAATTGTACATTTTTAATAAAATAAGCAAATATTACCGCTGTTTTAATTAAGAATATAAATCTTACTTTATATTAATTATTCACTGTTAATTTCTCTTGAATGCAAAATAAGTTTTATCTCATCAAATAAATACTACAAATACAATAAAACAACTAAATGCCAAACAAAAACAGAAGTAATTTTTGGTTATTTATGAAACATCATCGCTAATAATTATACATTAAATAATACCTGAAATGTTTTTCTTGAAAACTGTTTTCTTGCTGAGTGTTCTTATATACATTTGAAATTTCATTAGAAAAAAAGTTACATATATTTTTCATGACAGTTATTGTGCTACTTAAGATAAGTTCCTCATATTAAAAACCAAAAATAGAAAATTTATAACACAGAAATAAGAAATTTAATATATGTACTAAGGTAGCAAATGTGTGGAACAAAACTGAAGAATTCACAAAAGAAAAAATACACTACTGTTCATTCAATTTTCTTTTAAAACAATTTATCATACATAGTAATGCGCCAATAAGGTTCAGTCTTGGTTTGAAAAGCTTCAGAATATCATCAAATATCTTTATTGGGCAGCACAGTCGCCAGTCCTCAATATAATTAAACTGTTATGAGGAGTTTTAGAGCAGGGAATAAGGAGTAGATTTCCATCCCCAACACCATTGCAGCAATTAATGGTATAAGAATGGGAAACATTCTGTTGAAAACTATTCATACACACTACGAATCTATTCTGCGAAGAATTGCAGCTGTTTTAAAAATAAATGGTAGCTCAACGCCTTATTAATAAATAAATATTATGTATGCTTCACAAAACACAGAGGAATTAGAAGTGTATCTCCCATATATAACTTAATAAAAATGCAATATAAGCTTAAAAATACATTTTATTTAAATATATGTAAAATTTACATTATAAATATATCAAAGGAAAATTCTTAAAATTTTCTATGCTTAATGACAATATATTGTACTACAGTACAATATATTGTCATTAAACATAGAATTTGTACTAGAGTACAGTACAATATATATGTTGAAGACTATTGATTTGAAATGTTTTTTTTTAATATTTTCTTTGCCAAATATTTATTGTAAGTATATACTTGTACATCATCCATATAAGCAATGTTATATTTAGATATTACATGTTTCATTTTTGCATTTTGCTATTCTGTTCACTTTTCTCATTCACCAAAACAAACAACACCTAACTATTGTCTTTCTAATTATGTCTCGTTCAGAGTGCTCAAAACAGAATACTTGTGATGATTGGTGATTTAAGATACTGAATATACTGTTTGTTAAGTTTTGTGCATAATCTGGTAATTTAATAGAACAATAAAGTAAAAAAAGTCTCTGGCTTTGTCAAATTACATCTACTATACTGCCGGGCTTTTATAACTTCACTGTTCAACTCACATTTCCTAACATATTTGGATCAATGTTTTCTTTCTTCTATCCCATAGCTAAAATGGAGGCTTGTGCTATTTTACAAATCAGTTACATATAATTAACATTATAAAAGACTTACAATGTAAATAACAACTGGAAACCATATCCCTGTTAAGCAATGCTCTTCTACATTTCGGTTTGTTAAGACCGCACATGAGATTCCCATCAGTTTTTCATTATTTATTGCTAAAAGCCATTTCTGACATAGAGCAGGATCTCTAAGAAAGCTAGGTATTCTATTTGAAATGATACTACATCCTGGGACGCAACACTTGAGATGTCCTAAGATTTGAACAAATCATTTTAACTAACACAGAACCATAAAAACACTGTTAACAAAATAAGAATATTTAACACGTAAGTTCAAGTTTTTTAAGTTTGCTTTGTCAGCAATGAACGAGACGCTTTCAAGAAAAGCTTTGTCAAAAAACAATTAAAGCGACATTCTTTATATATAAATCAAATTGTTTCCATAGAAAGCATAGAATTACCAAAAAAGTCCAAAATATCCAGTAAACTTTTGATTATTTTCACCAAATATTAACATACGTACACTACGCCTTCTTATTTTTTAGAATAAGCTTCTGAAAGAAGAAAGAGTCAAATTTCAGCTTTGCTACCAAATTTATAACTCGGGCCGCCTGCTATGTGCTTAAGTATATGTTGTTAATAAAAAAAAACAAAGTAAGTGGTGAGGTTTTCAATTATTATATAACAAAAAGCACACAAGCGGCAACAGCGAGTATCTAGAGGAAATAGTACTGGAATGATTCATACAACGGGCTATATATAAAATGCAATAGAACACGAACTGCATAGTTAATCGTAGCATACTTACGAATCTTCGTAGAAGCTGTGTGTCAACTCATTGATTCTGGGGATTAGAATTTCCCGAAATACATTCTAACAGGATTTAAATATTTATAAGTTGAATACCGTACATGCTCCATCTGGGTTGCACAAAAAATGCAAAAATTAGGTACGGATTTGAAAAGATAACAAAAAAATATTATTGCAGTGTGAAACTAAATTAATTGTATAATGTCATTGCAAAAAAAGCTTGTTTTATCTAAAACCGAAATATTTTTCCGGACTGATATAATATTATATAGGGTACAACGATTTTGGTGTATCAAATGAGGCACCAAATTACAATTAATATAATGAAGAAAGTGTATTTTTGTAACTACTCAGTCATAAGGCATTGAACTAAAAGAATGAGATTAGTTTGATCCAGATCTTCCCTGTTTCTGACATGATGAATTTTAACTAATGATTTCTCTTGATGCTTCTTTTAATTACTTCTTGTTTTGAGTACTTACTATTGGATAAACTGTACTATAAGTTTTGTTCATTGGTACTGCTTTTATATTTAAATTACTCTCACATCCATCGTATTCGCCAGACTTGGCTCCCAGCGTTTACTGACTGTTCGCAGACTGAAACTGAGATTTATTTTAAAGCACAAGATAAATCGTTCAACAAAAGTGATATTGAAAGTTGAGCGGCTCTGGAATAATTGTGTGGCTCCTGATGAAGATCACGTTGAAGAATAAAGCCCATTTTGAACAAAACAAACGCGTTTTCTTTGTTGAGTCCGGGGAAAAGTCTATATGTTATAATCCTTTTCAAAGCCATTTTTACTATTACCATGGACCGCTAATATTGTTGTAGGTGCTAATACCTTGGTTCATATGCAGTTATAAGCAATCAGAAAAGGTATTTCTCAAGTTGCATTTTAAGGTAAAATATATTATTTTAAATTTTGTAATAGGTATGTCGAATTTTCATTTTCATTTAACAAGAATGGGTTTACATAGTACACATTAAAATCAATATAGAGACACTTACAGACTATTTCTTTTCACAATATATTTCAGCTTTCACTATTAATTTGGTTTTTATCTGCACTGTCTTATTCTGTTTTCTCATCATTTGTTTTCTGTTCATGTGGCTGATTTTTATTTGTTTACCAGCACTTTCTCTTATTTCACATATATTTATAGTAATATTGTTTTTTAAAATAGTAGTTTGCATTATTAGTGAACCTAGTATTTTGTGTAACAATCTTTTTGACACTAATTTTTTCCACTTTGGCTATTATTCTAAAATAATACCATGCTTCATTCAATGCTTCTTGGTATTATTCGAACAGTCATGTAACACGTCAATTAAAAAGTCCCCGGCCTACGTTAGTAAAACACATTTTTTTGGCAAAATTGGTTTTTTATTCAACATAATTTCCTTCAAGCGTTATACACTGATTTTATCGACCCTCCAACTTTTCGATGCCGTTTTTGTAGAACGATTTGCCCTTTGCTTCAAAATAGGGTTCATTCGACGAAAATTTCTTCCCGGAGAGCATTCTTTTGAGATCTGAGAACAGGAAATAGTCGCTATGGGTCAGATCTGGAGAATAAGGTGGATGAGGAAGCAACTGGAAGCCCAATTCATTGATTCTTGCCATCGTTTTCAGTGACTTGTGACACAGTTCATTGTCTTGATGAAGAAGCACTTACTTTTTATTCAAATGCGGTCGCTTTTCTGCGATTTCGTCCATCAAACGGTTCAATAACGCTAAGTAATAGTCGCTGTTGATGGTCCTTCTTTTTTCAAGGTAGTCAATGAAAATTATTCCTTGCGCATCCCAAAATACAGATGCCATAACCTTGCCAGCCAACTGTTGAGCTTTTCCACGCTTTGTTCATCGTTGCAGTCCACTCGGATGACCGTCGATTGGATTTCGGAGTGAAATGATGTTTTATCCATTATTACATATCGACGCAAAAACTCGGGTTTATTACGGTTGATCAACTTCAAACACTGCTCCGAATCATCAACTCGTCGTTGTTTTTGGTCAAACGTGAGCTCGCGCGGCACCCACCTCGCACACAGTTTTCAAATACCCAAATATTCGTGAATGATATGACGTACACGTTCAGTTGATATCTGTAGAATAACCATTCAATCTCAATTTACGGTCATTTAAAATCATTCTGTGGACTTTTGTAATGTTTTCGTCGGTAACAACCTCTTTTGGGCGTCCGCTGCGTTCACCGTCTTCGGTGCTCATTTCACCACGTCTAAACTTAGCATACCAATTCTTGATGATTGATTTTCCTGGGGCAAGCTATATTTTATCAACACGCAAAATTTCTTTTTTTTATTTTTATCACAATAAGAAAAGTTCCTTCACTCAAAATGCTATAATTCACAAACTAATGATCCGACAGCTGTCAAATTTATACACACATCTTTTGAGGGTTAGTGCTATTTAGTGTCAGGCCCGGGAGTTTTCAAATGACCTGTCACAAGTGTTATGTAATACAGCAGTGACTATCCGGCCATTTGGTTTGAAACCAACAGAATGGTGCACAAGTGAGACGAGTTGATTATTTTCTAATAAATAAGAACCCTGAGTGTCACTTTGTATTGCCGTTCAACCAGTCCAGCCTCGTCTTTCCATAAAATAAAACAGTTTTTAAGTAAATTAATAGTTTTCGTGATTAAAAACCTTTACCATTATATATCTCAAATACGTTTCCGTGAAACAATTTGCACTACTCTAAGTGTTCCAATCAAAAAAAGTCCACACGATATCAACAAAGCATGAAAGTAAGAAATGGCTTGCAAAATATAAATGAAATGTATAAATGTGTTATCTGTAATTTAATTTTTTATCAATACAGATAAAGCAGATGCAATAGAGATAATGCTGCCATTTTCCAAAAGGGTGTATGTTGTCTACTACCTGTATAGTAGTAACAGTAGAAGCTAAGAAGAAATGCAGTGACATCAAAATGAACATATTACAGTAATGTGAGATAAGAAAACACAGCAAAAAAGGAAACAAGAACTAAAGTAGTAAAATAGTCAATTTATTGAATATTTCGAAAACTAGAACCAATTTTAGAAAACGGTTATTATAAAACGTGGATTACTGTTCCCAAACTCAATGTTTAATATAGATATCAACACAATATAGTGTAGGAATGTATTAAACTGAACGGCGTATCATGGCAATTCGACAACCCGATTTAGATCCAATAAAACTTGATTTATGGATTTAAGCGACAAGAGTTTTTAGTATTTCACCGACGGCGGGCCGGCTTCTTGGTTTCAATTAACGTTTCCGAAAGGATGTCACACAGATCGTACCTGCACGGTCACAAACCGAACGGTATTCAAATGGTGGCCGTTTTATTTAACTGCGCATTATTTTGGCCCACTTTCGTTCGTGCTCGTACGTACGAGGGTATTGTGGAAGCAGCTGCCCGTCCGTCCGTCAATCCTTCAACGAAAGTTATTTTCGTTTTCGTAATAATTCCTTTTATTAAAACACGTCCGTCGATGATGGGTTTTAAACGTCGACCAGCTGCAATAGGCTAGATGGCTATTCTTGAAAAGCCACTCTACTATAATAATTGTACGTATTTATTTTGCAAAATAAATACGTACAATTATTAATAAGTTTGGAATAAAAGTTATTTCTGCAAAAAATAATTTGAAAGAAAAATTGATGGACCGTTTTTACTGGTATAGGAGTAATTTATAAATTATTTTAATAATTTTGAATTATAATTGAAATTAATTTTGAATTAAATATGAAAAAGATAATAAAATAATAAAAATAATTAACAGTTATTGTTTTCTAAAACCTTTCATGTATTATAACTGACTAACGACCCGCCCCGGCTTCGCACGGGTGCAATGCTGATACTAAATTAAATACACTACAGAAAAAATATGAACGTTGTATATAAAAACATAGCGGCCCGCTCCGACTTTGCACGGGCATAAAATATATATGCCTATGTCACTCAATGAAAACATGATTAAAATAGATCCAGTATTTTTGGTTCATTCATTACTGCCCTTGGCCTGCACGCATTAAATTTGGAGTAAAACAATTCCTCTTCCCCTATACTTACTATGAAGATTTCCTGCTATCTTTGGAATATCTAAATTCATACAATTTTTATTACATTACACATTTTTAAAGGCAAATTTTAAATTTGTAATATCTCCGAAAATATTTGTTTAATTTACATGCTGTAAGGAACCATACTGATCTATATTAATTACACACTGTATTTAAGGTACTTAATTCGATAAGGATTAATGCCGTATTGCTTAAAATAGCTTCGTAAATAAGCCATTTTCTCACGTAAAATGTAAACAATAAAAATGGTTAATGTGGGTTATCCCTAAAAGATAAACATATACCATCGCGGACTTTTTTGTAGATCTTTTTATGGTGTACAATACTGTAGTACATTAATTTGATCTAACTCGTAGGGTTAGGCAGCGTTTTTGCTAATTGCTAAATAAGCCTAAAAAATAGGTTAATTTACGACATCACGTTAGAAACCTCTAAAATTAGCAATGTTGCCTTAGTATATTATGCATGTATTATACATATAAAACTTCCTCTTGAATCACTCTATATATTGAAAAAAACCGCATCAAAATCCGTTGCGTAGTTTTAAAGATTTAAGCGCACATGGGGATATAGGGATAGAAAAGGCGACTTTGTTTTATACTATGTAGTGATGAGCGATATAATTTCCGGGAGATCATAAGGCTGTTCAGGTTTGCAATTCATTCAGTTAACTGGAATCAAATTAATTATCAAGACAAGAACACAGGTTAACGCTGGATTGGCAATCGTTCCGCGGCTTGGTTGGAGTGACAAAGTGGAGTTCGAGTAAAAGTATCCCAGCTGAAGCTGTAAGGCCACGAAAGGTGGATTGAAGGTGTTCAACAACCCCTAACCATAAACTATTCCAAGTAAGCTTTGAAAACCACCAAAAGTCCGTGGATTTCCGGCACATGCATCACAGTTCAAGCTGTAAGGCAGACTGAAGTTGGGTCATCAAAGCTGGGAAACGATTTCATAGGAATTTGGGTAGAAATAGTGCCATTTCGAAGATCTTCAAAGGCAAACTGGCGAATGAAGACACAGGCTACTCAGGATACTCAAACAAAATAATTTTAGAACAATTATAAGCTGTTCAGACGGCATAACGATGACATACTTCTCTGTGGCCATTTCTTTAGAATGGAGGTATTATGTAATACGGCCCTGACTATCAGGCCATCTGTTTTTTTTTACTACCTGATGGTCGGTCTGTTTTTACATTCAGTGTCAACTAGTCGCCAAATTTGTTAATTGTTTTCTAAACCCTTTCATACATTATAACTATTATGCATCAGTAAAAATCGATGTATTTTCGGTCCACTGCAGAAAAAGCTAAAGAACTGTGGTTACATCTTGCAAAGTGGGAATCAGTCAGTATAGCTTGAACATTGGTAATTTATTCGTATGAAGACTATTCTAATATAAGTATTTACTATTTTAATTACCTTTAATTATGTCTAAAGTATCTTATACGGTTAGGTCTCATTTCTCGGTTTATTGTGTATGAATCCCTAATAATCTTGCTCATCAGTTGCCAAATAATATGGAAAATTATATTTAATATAATATGATCGATTTAGTTTTAAAAATGGGCAAAAGTGGCATGTTAAAAATAGTAAGTCAACATCTATTCTTACCAGATTCCAATGCCAATAAGGTAGAAGAAAATGAGCTTCTAACTGAAGTGACTGAACATTGACTGCTGTTCATATATAAATGCCAAAAAATCTCCAGGTTTCGACGGAATATCGATTGCCCGATTAAAAAAGCTCCCGCATGAGCAGCTCGCGGAACTTGCAAACATCATTCACTCCATCATGAGGCTCCAACATTTCCCGGCATCTTGGAAACACGCACATATAGCGGTTATTCCCAAGAAAGAAGCAAAGTGATCTCCGTCTGACTACAGGCTTATCAGCCGTTTCAGTGCCATTTCGAAGCTTGCCAAGGGGAAAATACTCTACGCTCTCAACTCTTTCACAAAGGAAAACAACATAATTCCCGATGAACAATTCGGCTTTCGCGTTCACTACTCATCCGTCCATCAGGCTACCCGTCTGGCCGCACACATCCATCATGTTCTTGGCCAACGTAAAAAGCTTGGAGCAGGACCTTCTGGACCTAACCAAAGCCTTCGGCAAGCTCGGTTTGATCGCAAAGTACATGCGGTTAGGCCTCCCAGAAGGCCTAACGAATCTCATCAAGTTCCACCTATCGGACAGATCCTTCCAGGTCAAGATCAGAAAAATACCTTCCAGTCGAAACCAAATCAATGCTGGCGTACCTCAAGGTTCTTCGCTTGCCCCAGTCATATTTAACCTCTTTGTTTCAGATAGACCGGGAAAAGAGCACATTAACGTCGCGTTTTACGCTGACGACACTGCTTTCTTCATGGTCTCCAGGTTGAGGTTACAATTCAAGAAAGGTTAACAGAAGCAGCTCGATCATGCGATCAAGTGATTCAAATCCTGGAAGTTGCAAATCAACCCACTGAAAACCCAGCCAATCATTTTCTATAAGAAGCGTTACGCACCGCGCGTCTCCCAAGTTAAGATCGACACCGCAACAATTCCATGGCTGGATAAAGTCACGTACCTAGGTCCCCACTTCGACCGAGGGTTCGTTTGGCATTCCCAAATCTAGACAGGTTCGGGGATAGCAAACTTGCTATCTTCTCTGACCTGCTCTTTTAGCAGACTTCCCATCTTCATCAAATGCTTGTTTTACAAGATGTTAATTCGACCCGGAGGAGTATAGTCGTAGAGGAGTATACAGATCTAATGTCTACTTCAAGTTTGTTATACCCAACCAGGTGAAGCGGCTTCATGTTTTCCAATAAGCTCCTCAGAAGAATCATAAATGCTCCATGGTTTGTCAGAAATAATCAAATTCATAGGGAATCTAACACTCCATAAATAAAGCACTTCATATATCAATCATTCCACAAACAACAACTCAGCATAAATTATCCCTGAAAACGCACTTGTTCACGAGCTAGTCGACATGTTGGTAGATTAGCATAGCGTCACTGTTAACCTCTTTTCCTGACTGAAACGACCTCATCCGTCGCTGCTGTCATAAGTTTTGCCCCTATATGACAGTATACAGTCGTGTCTTAAGTCAAGTTCGCGAATCAATAGAATCGCCGGGTCATCATGCCCAATATCGGGTGCCCGATCAGTGAAGTGCCATATCCCCAAATTTAATGCAGTAACAGTAGCGATCCACAGAGGTCAACTATGAGGCGGTTTCGGTTTAGTGTATTGGTAAGCCCAGAGGCAGTCCTACATAACCCGCTCCAGCTTGTCACTCCATGGCGTAACGGTGTAACACGTCTCCGCGACCAGGCATTCCACCGCCTGGTTTTAGGCCAGAACAAAAAAAATGCCCATGTATTCTCAAAATACAAATTAAATGCATCTTTTCAACAAGTGTCAATCAAATTAAATAAATATCAAATATTTGGTTTCTCGTAGATCAAATAGAAGCTAACGGATTAAAGTGATACATATTCGATTGAACAATGCTATTTTATCAAGTTTATACATATTAGTATGTGTGTGTGTGTATTGTGACAGGCAGAGATTCCAATAATATTTACGTATAGACAATGTACAATCCCAAATGTTGTCACTGAAGTCAAGCTAAGTAAAAGCAACTAAGCACAGATCTAGCTGAAGAATGCATAGGAAAACTTGATATGTTAATGCATGTCTAAACACGGATTTTGTAAAATACTTGATGAAGTAGTGCAATTGCATGAGTTATAACGTTATTATTAAAATAAACTTTAAAATTATAACTTATACATTTTATCAGCCCAAATATTACATGGAAATTTGGTAAAATACCGAATACCTTTTCACACTTTTTCTTTACATATAAATTTAACACAATCACTACCCACGAACCGATTCTGGTCAAATTTGGGTTATGAATCCCAGTTAAATTTATTTATTTATGTTTTCTTTCCGTTGGTACCATAAAATCAATTTAACTGTAAATATAAAATATAAAATAAATTATCTAAACCAAATCACCAAAAGTTCAAGAGTTGGAACGGGAAATGATGATGGTTTGGACCTTAAGTCAATGTTTCGTAACGCTTCTGGTTGGTGGAAAAAAATAATGGAAAATATGGTGAATTTTTAAAACTCCTGCTTTTATTTCTACTAAAATCTTATTAATTACACTTGCGACTTAAACATAAATCTTTTTTAGAATACGTATATGTAATTAATATATTAATTGTGGATCAATATTTTTGTGACTCTTTGTTTATGTCTGTTTCAATCAGAAATTACTGAAAATTGAAAGGATTTTCTCTCAGCCTGTATAAAAAATATCGATAAATCAAGAAAACTTACAGCTATTTAATAATATTATCAAAAAACAACAGGAACATTGTTTATATCTGTTTTTTAACTACATCTGATCATATGGTGTTTATTTAACAAAAAACAAACGACTGAATTAATTAAACTGGGTAGGAAACCATTATTTTACTCAATATTTTAGGTGTAGGCAACCGAGAAGTTAAACAATAGCAGAAATTAAAGGACAAATGCATAATCGTATATAGCAAAGCGGTCGATAAATAATCTCTGAACAACCACCGAGCTCGCTGATATTTGAAAAGGGCATGTGGGATGCATTTTCTGCATGAGAAATTGAATAACATTTGCGCAAGATACACACATACAAGCCTTTACATAAGCTAAGTTAACTAGACATTTAATAGAATGGTTACTAAATAAAATAACATGCATTTAATATAACAAATATAGTACAACTGGAAAATTCTTTTTTAATTAAAATTGTATATACATCAATTTTGTTTTGTTTTCTGAAACATTTGTTTCAGATGATTACAGAGGTTAACTAGCTAATTTTACTTTTTGTGATCTATTTCTGCATATTTTCAAGATATTAATGTATAAAATATGTCATAAAACTTCTAAATATGATAAAAGATATGTTCTTTTTTGAAAAGATTTGCATGTAGGCTCTACCGAATACTTTCTTCTTCACAATGAGAGTAAATCGGGGCACACTGAATTCATCTACAAACAAATACCTTGGAAAGAAAAAAAGAAAAGAGGTCAAATTATACAAAAAAAATTATTGGTTACTTCGAAGAAAATCTGAATTATCCATGCAACAAATTCGTGGATCCATGGATTTCAGTTATAGGGACGTTCTGCGACAAGTAATATCAACAAATACTTCCATTATGAGTCCTGTGGCTGCACTCATATACTATAAAAAGAATTACTCCAAGATTATCACATTCCAACCTTTATAGAGGAAGTTCGAGACGATATTGTGCTGCAACTTTTGGACAACACTGAACTTGAGCGCAGATTCGAGATAACCAAACCGTGTGATTTTGTGTAGTGAAATAAAATTAAATAGTAGAAACATTGAAGAGTGCAACCAACTTTTATTTTGCTAGAGACTATGGACCAATGGGTCTTCCTAGATAAGTATCTAGTTTATTAAGTCACTGTAAAGACAAACTGAATATCAGTTAGGAAGAACTGGTAATAATATATTAAGAAGTAAAAAAAAACAAAATTATAGATATGATCTCTTTGGTGTAATATATTTTAAAACAAAACAACCAAGGATCGATCTAAAATTTTATATTTCTTAATTTTATCTTAAAAGCCGTCAAACTTTTTTTGTAAAAATACAAAAGAAAGGATGATCAGAAAAGCATCAAAACGAAATATTTTGAAGCCCAAACTGCAAAACAAACACATTCCATCGGTGACCTTGCCGCAGCCGCCATATTTGCACAAAAAATAAAATGTATCGATGAAACACAAATGATGAATGAAGACGGTCTGCCTACTAGTTATGGTAAAAATTCTCTCCGCAAACGCGGTTCACGTGTTTTTATTAGTGAATAGCACGTGTGTCAAATAAAACGAGCCAATTAGCGTTACGTTAGCACTTGAAATCGTTTAATTTTTGTGTTAGCACTGACGTATAAAATATATAGAAACGTTCAGGTATAAAACATTCACATTTTAACGAGTATGAAGAATATTAAAGGTGCTTAAGAAAGGCATTAATAAATCCAGGTGCTGAGTTGTTTGGGCATTTATACGAGTATTAATATGCATTTAAATAGAAAGTTCCATAGAACATGAGAAGAACTGCAATTTCAGTCTCTATTTCTCATTGGAATATTTTCCTTCGCAAAAACTTTGGGATGTCACCCGTCACCAGATCCGGAGAATAAGATGTATGCCATATAACTAGACACATAGTTGATACCGGCCCCTTTTGCTGAACATAGGATAAAAGTTGATTATTGAATCTACGTGTAAAATATGAACAAAATTCTTAATTTCGAAACAATGAAAAAGACAAATTGAAAATTTTAACGTACTGATTTTATGGAATATAGCTAATGCCTGTTTGACTAGGCGTAACATATATAAAGTATTACTCCTGGATTTGATAGTTGGAATTTAAAGTATTTACTTCCTTGTTGAGAAAAATGTCATCTGAAAACATGATAAGAAGATTCAAAGGTTTAGGGTATGATTCAATAATAGGGGCATAACCGCCACTACAGATAATTTCTATATGTTCGCCCTTCCATCCTAAATAAAGACACCAATTTCCTACAGTTACAATTTTATCCTTTGAATTGTCTAGTTTTTTTATATTTGAGCTTGACTATATTTTCTAAGAGCTTCTCTATGACTTCATGATGACTTTATAAGGTATATCTTCCAGCAGCTACAACTACTACATTCTTCAGTGTGTAACTGTACTTATAAATCTCTTAATTATAGTTTTGCTCTTGATTGTATTAATTTAATTGAGTATTTTCGGCACTTTTTTGAATTTAAAACAAACGTCAATCTGTTAAAGTCTTGACAGCTATCTTATGTGCCACTCTCTTCATGTTATAAGATTTAAATGCAAAACCTTGTCCTGAAAATAATTACCACAACAAAAAACGAATTATCCAATTTGGTGTAGTAGTTCTGATGTTATGAGCGTATATACATTTCAGCGACTCATCTTTATTTATACAGATTAATTGCTAAGCTTTTTTGTATGTAGATTTCATTGGGATTGAATTTAAATTCATCTCAGACATCCCTAACTAAATGCACCAAGCACGAAGTTATGCCTCATGCCTTAAAGATGGAGAAACATGAAGAGTGAAATATATAAAAAAGAACATTTCCAGTTCAGAATAACATTAATAAGTTAGTCCTTTGTATACTTCGGGTAGAAAATATTATTTAATTTCAAGAAAAGATCGAATAATTATTGAACTAATGAATTAATGAACGAAATAAAACACATGACCGATAGAAATAATATTTTGATAATGTAAAATTTAAATAATCAAAACTTAATAGGCAGGCTTGGTAGTAACAGTGATAACTTACTGTCGCGGATTCGAATTCCATAAGGCATGGATGCAGTTTATGATTGTGATTATGATTGAAAGTGTCTCTAGGCTATATATCCAATCAGTCACATCAGTAAACAGACTGGGTAAGACTAGATGTCTTTTGGGATAGTCCTTAAATTTGTCCCAGATCAGTCGGTAGGTTTAATGCAGAGAACTGCTTTTCGAAGCCCAGCAGCGTATACTGCCCAGAAAAACTCTGACTTATAAATAAGACTTAATAGTTTCACATTTTTTGTTGGTATAATATTTTGAAGTTTCATAAATATAATTATATATTCTAACATTGTAAAAACAACAATAAAAAAAGACATAGTTCCGATGTTATATTACTTCACATATAATTAAAATCGGTATCAGCCTAGTCCCAAAGACACCGCCTATTCTGAGAAACTAATTTTAATAGCAAACAGGAGTTGAAAGTTTCATTTCAATAGAATCGGTGGGTGTTGAAATAGTTTGTTCCTCGGAAACAGTTGTCATAAAATCTTAACGGTAAAATAGATGGTCACAAGGATAACCCGTACTACTTACAGGATATGAAAAGAAAAAAAAAACCTCCCGATGACAAAGGTTAATAATAGTAAAAAATGAATAGGCGTTAAAAAGTTTGACAATACACCCAGTTGTGAAGGAATTCAGTTTTTTTATTATAGTAAACCATACCATAATAAACATACATATAATAATGCATATAATTGATTAGCTATGCGCATGCGCTTTTATTTAACATATCATGTTGTTATGTTTATTATTTTCTCGTTCTATGAGTATGTACTTACATTGTTAATTTATTTGTTCGGTACCGACTACTCCCTCCCCATGGCCCTTGGCATGGGTTACAAAAGGACGCTTTCGCGGGACAGGCATCCCGCTCGTGAAAGTTCTCCTTAGGCGCCTTAGAACACAATGACAATCTGATCAAAATCCTACCCATCCACAAACCCCGGTAGCTAATCAACTAAGACAAACCCTTTTTAAACTGTAGAGAAATAACACTAACTGTTTTGCAGATAACGCAAATGCATTAATGAATGCAGTGATTAAATGTAGTTTTATCAAGAAAGATGTATACAGATAGTAACAGGACAAACTAAAGAGAAATATAGTAATATCATAATGACTTTACAAGGATACATACATCGAAAGAAACAAGAACTAAGCGTAAAACATAAATATACTCTCTAATGAAATTATAATACATTACGCAGATGTATCAATGTTAATTAAGTAGATTAGGCCTTCGGGGGATACCACTACATACAAAAACGTGCCTAGAACCCTACCGATGCTAGTGTGAAACAAAGTTCAATGTAAATGTAATAAAACAACTCTAACCTATAAATTATTGTAGCTGTAATATTAATTGTAGTTTTAAGTTCTTCGATAATAAATGCATTTGATGTACTATAATGTCAAAATAAATTATATTTAATAGAATATTTGTTCAATTATTTTATTTATATTAAAATGTTGTTATATGTCAGAGCCTAAATGTTGCGACGTTTCCCGTGTCACTGCAATTTTGAATTGACTATATATGCACATTATCTTAGATATTTGTTTCTATACAATACAATCGGTTAATTAATGGTAATTCATCAACCTTTAAGCTTGTCAACAAGTTCTTCGCGTATTTAGCTTGGGTTTTGGTCCAATAATGCTCTTAATGACCATCTAGTAATATATTTTCATTAACATTGACATCAAAATTCACCAGTCTTAAATGAAAAATCCAAACTTGACGAATAATATTATGAAGTATCACTAACAATAGTTTGTCATACAATTATTTTTTTTAAATCAACACAAGAAAAGTAATAAATATCGAAAATGCAATTTAGAGCGTTTTAAATAATAAATAAAATAGAAATAACAATATCGCTTGTCCATAAAATGTCATACGTGATAGACAAAAGACAATATTATCGAACTTAATGGTATAAGCCATCATTAAACCTCATAACATTACCCGTAAATCTCCATTAATTGAAATGTAGTTTATTTTATTGGAGATGATCAGTATAACAAATCGCATGCATATATGGACACAGACTGCATCTTGAGTTATGTAACAGCCATCAAATGATGTTACCAAATTTGGAGGAAGCCGGGAACGTTTAATGTCAAAGTCCGATATTTTCAACGACTTAAAAATTATAAATACATTTTTAAAAGTGTCGCTTGCAATTTCAAGGCGGTCTATTGTGTAATATCGTCATTTGGATATCCTTGTTAATTAATGTATTTGTTTTCTAAATATACCATTAAATCCGAGGTGTGACTTGCATGAAATATATTAAATTTTATTAATAATTGTCACTGCTGATCACTAATCTTTTTTGTCAGTATTTAAATTATTATCGGAAAAATATCAGTAAATACAGTCTGCGAATTGGTGCCCTAGTTTGTAAAAATTCCCTACCAATAACAGTTCAACTGAAAAGTCCCCGGCCTACCATAGTAAAACACATTTTTCTGGCAAAATTAGTATTTTTTATTCAACATAATACCCTTCGAGGGTGATACAATGATTATAGCAACCCTCCAATTTTTCGATATCATTTTAGTGGTGCGATTTGTTAAAATAGGCCTCAGTTTCGGCGATCACCTCTTCATTCGACGAAAATTTCTTCCTAGCGAGCATTCCTTTGAAATCTGAGAATAGCAAAATAGTCGCTGGGCGTCAGATCTGGAGAATATGGTGGATGTGGAAGCAATTTGGGAACCCAATTCATGGATTTTTGCCATCGTTTTCACTGACTTGGGACACGGTGCATTGTCTTGATGAAGCAGCATTTTCTTTTTCTTCAAATATGGCCATTTTTCGGCGATTTCGTCCTTCAAACGGTCTGATCACGCTATGTAATAGTCGCTGTTGACGGTCCTTCCTTTTTCAAGGTAGTCAATGACAATTATTCCATGCGCATCTCAAAATACAGACGCCATAACCTTGCCAGCCGACTGTTGCGTTTTCCCACGCTTTGGAGCGGGTTGATCGTGCGCAGTCCACTCGAATGACCGTTGGTTGGACTTCGGAGTGAAATAATGGAGCTATGTTTCATCCATTGTCACATATCGATGCAAAGACTCGGGTTTATTACGCTTGATCATCTTCAAACACTGCTCCGAATCTTCAACTCGTCGTTGATTTTGGTCAAAAGTGAGCTCGCGCGCTTTACACATAGCTTTCTCATACCCAAATATTCGTGAATGATATAATGTACACGTTCTGTTGTTATCTTTAGAGTGTCTGATATTTCATTCAATTACAATTTACGTCAAGTCATTCAAAATCATTTAGTAGATTTTTTAATGTTTTTAACAACCTCTTTTCGGTATCCACTGCGTTCACCGTCTTCGGTATTCGCTTCACCACGTCTAAACTTAGCATACCAATCCTTGATGATTGATTCTCCTGGGGCAGTGTCCCGAAACATGGCATCAAGCTAAGTTTTTGCTTCAGCTGTATTTTTTACCTTCAAAAAGCAATATTTTATCAACATGCGAAATTCCTTTTTGTCCATTTTTTTCACAATAACAAAAGTTGCTTCACTGAAAATGTTATAATTCACAAACTAATGATCTGACAGCTGTCAAATTTTTGCATCTTTTGAGGGTTAGAGCTAAATAAAAAACATATGGATTTAATTCCAGTAGCGTCATCTATGTGTCAGGTCGGGGATTTTTCAGCATTTCACAGAAGATTTTTCGATTTTCCAAATGATGTGGTACCCATCTTTTGGATTATCCCAATTGCTCGTAATCAGTCGCTAATTGTTTATTGGGCTACAATAAACGCTTCTACCAACTGTTTTTGAGTTTGGGTTATGTCTTCATCCAACAACTCTTGCAGTTTCGCATTTTCAAACTTTTTCGGTCTACCAAGACGTTCTTAACCTACCTTAAGAAAAACTACTTTAAAAAAACTACCTTAAACGCTTAAGCCTAACGGCATCGGTTAGAAAAACCGGCAATAACTTTCCGGTACACCTGGTATACATATTACAAATCAAACATTTTTATTGAATTGATATCGCACCTCGTACAATATATCACAATTACTTGGCACCTTTTTAAAAATTACTTCTCCAAACTATTTTTCGACACACTCTAACCATCAACATCATGACTTCTTATTTTCTATGTTGTCCGACTAAATTCGAACGTCCTACTTAACGAATTTAATAAACAGAACGTAATGACGCTAATTCGCAACATTGTCCCTAGCGAAAAAAAAACGTTGTTTGCGAAAACTTAAAAATTCGTTAGCAAAATTTCGTACTTATAACTGGCGACAGCACCTCATTATATTATGATACGAATTATCATTGTTAGTGAGCATATACGCTCGCACGAGACCCGAACGTGATGTAAAGGTCAACGCGAAACAGATTGATACCGAAATATATGTCGCGACCGTTGTAATTTTTATTCTCGTTCTGCTATAGTTTATGTAATATAATTGTTTTAAAAAGTATTGATAAGAATCAGGTGATGTTTTTATTATTTTACTAAGATGGGAGTACGCCATCCATTATTTTTGGTGTTAAATAAATTGAATTTACTATTGGCAGGACAAATAAGTCTTGGGCTTTTTTTGTCGAAATATTAATTATATTGTATTTAAACTTCTAATTAACTGTGAAAACTTATTTTGATGTTCTTGTTTCCTATTTAATTAAAAATGTAGTATATGATCCATTAATATTAGTGTTTCAATATCGTTACTAGTGGCAGTACAAATAAGCCTTCATCTTCTTCTGTCAAGATGTTAAATCCTTAACAAATCTACTATCTAATGAATCTATTGTATATTGTTATTTAAACTTTTGACTGACTGTGAAAACTTATTTTTTTATATATTTTTTACGACTTAATTTACAGTAAGCCATCCATTTACATCGGCGTTTCAATTTATTTACTATTGGCTGTACCAATAAGTCTTCGTCTTATTTTGTCAAGATGTTAAAATACGTTGTTTTTAAACTATTGATTGACTGTGAAAAACTATTTTTACGTTTTTTTAATTATTTAATTAAAGTTAGAGTATGCCATCCATTGGTATTAGTCTTTCAATTTATTTACTATTGGCAATTCAAATAAGTCTTCGCCTTTTTATCAAAATGTTAATTATATTGTACTTACACTTCTGATTGACTGTGAAAACTTATTTTGGTTTTTTTTCTCATTTAATTAAAAATACAGTATGTGATCCATTAGTATTAGTGCTTTAATTTATTTACTACTGGTAATACAAATAGGTCTTCACTTTTTCATGTCAAGATGTAAAATGTATTGTTTTTAAACATTTGACTGACTGTGAAAACTTATTTTTTATATATTTTTTACTATTTAATTTTATTTACAGTACACCATCCATTTAAATCGGTGTTTCAATTTATTTACTATTTCCTGTACCAATAAGTCTTCGTCTTCTTTTGTCAAGATGTTAAATACGTTGTCTTTAAACTATTGATTGACTGTGAAAAACTATTTTTATGATTTTTTAATTATTTAATTAAATTTAGAGTATGCCATCCATTGGTATTAGTCTTTCGACTTATTCACTATTGGCAATACAATTAAGTCTTCGCCTTGTAAAAATATTAATTCTATTGCACTTAAACTTCTGATTGACTGTGAAAACTTACTTTGGTATTTTTTTCTCATTTAATTAAAAATACAGTATGTGATCCATTAGTATATGTGTTTCAATTTATTTACTACTGGTAATACAAATAAGTCTTCACTTTTTCATGTCAAGATGTAAAATATATTGTCTTTAAACTTTTGACTAAATGTGAAAACTTATATTTATATATTTATTTACTATTTAATTAAAATTACAGTACGCGATCTATTACTATTGGTGCTTCAATTTATTTGCTATTAGCAGTACAAATAAGTCTGCGTCTTATTGTCGAAATATTAATTCTATTGTACTTAAACTTCCGATTGACTGTGAAAACCTATTTTGATGTTTCTTTTTTCTCATTTAATTAAAAGAACAGTATGTGATTCATTAGTATTAGTGTGTCAACATCGTTACTATTGGCAGTACAAATAAGCCTTCATCTTCTGTCAAGATGTTAAATTTATTCATGAGTCATGAGTGGTGTAGAAAAAAGTTCAATGTAAATATAATAAAACAACTCTAACCTACAAACTTTGATAATATATGAATTAGATGTACCATAATGTTAAAATAAACTATATATCTTTGATAATATTTTTGTTCAATTATTATATTATATTAGAATTTTCTTGTATGTCAAAGCCAAACTGAACTAAAACTCAGAGTTGATGCGGCAACATTGCGACGTTTTGACGTCACAAATTTAGATGACGCATACATAAAAAAAACTTTGAATAAACTACATATGTTATGCTATAGTCCATATAGATTAATTTTGTAGTTCAATGTGAAGAAACCTGGTGAAGTCCAGTATTGCCTTTTTGTAATCAGTTGATAATGTTTCATATAAACAAATTAAAATATTTAAACAGTAATTATAATATAATTTTCGAAATTGGGATAGCCTGAATTCACATTTTAATCTACAATTTTAACATTATTGTATAAAATTTTAAGCCTATCTTAGGGAACATTTTTTAATTTCAAAAATTAATAACATCACTGGTCAGTACGTAAATTTAAAATAATAAAGACATCATTCATAACATAACGATAATTTTGTCACAACTAAGTAAAAACCGTGTTTTGTTAACTTGCTTTTTATAGAGTTAATTTACAGCTAATTTCAATTTGCTAATTTGATTTACTAAGGGTAAACAAGACGTTGTTCAAATTTGCACTGTTTCGTGACTTTCGAGAACAATTTTATGTCATGTTCATTGAATCACAACTAAAATCCTATATTAAATACCGATAATTACATAATGGTTCGCTATTTTGTTTACTACTATGATAATAAAAATAGTAAAACGTACAAATAGTGACGCATTTAGTAATGAAAAACTAGGAATATTAACTAATTATCATACGTTGTTTGTGATGTCTTAAAAGATCAACAGCCATTGATTTTTTATCGCAATAACCACAATTCCTATACAAAATTTATTGTTTGAGTTTTTTTTATCAGAAAATCAGTTCATTACCATTCCAAAACTGTTCAAAACATTTAAAAATCGCTTTAATCAAATTGGTTTAATTTGATTTCGCAGATTAAAACTATTGAATTCAACAACCATTTTGAACATTGAAAAATATTAGTATAAAGGTATTGTATTGAAAGCGCTTTATTTATATTTGTAACTAACTTCAGAAAAAGAAAAGGTTATATGTTCACCTGTATATTTTATGAATGTATGTTCGCCAATTTCTCAGTCAATTATGGACTGATATTCAAAATTCTTGTTTTATTCGAAAGAGTGCACTTCCGAGATGGTCCCATTGGAACCAAGTTAGGATCTGATCTGAAACGCACGTACAAAGTTTTGACCTATTTTTTATCTAAAATAATCAGATATTTGTGCATAATGTTATTGCTGAAATGATTTAACGGAAAATGGGAAGTAGATCCGTGTAAAAGCCATTTAGCTTGCTATTTAAACACTAGCATATAAAAGGCGTAGAAATACTGCAGGTAATTGCTTCTATGGTGTAATGGCTGGGACGTTCAGTTTAGGTGCGGACGTCGCGGGTTCGATTCCCGACGGGGGCTGCAGCTTTTTGTTGTTCTAGTTTGGTTGGGACATTTGTCACATCACCTAGGCTAGGTAGTAGACACCGGGACCTGAAGCGTTCCTTATTTTAAATCATTGTTTCTGTATTCCTATTTTTCATAATACGGGGTGCGCCTTTACATGGTACCCATTGTAATACTTAATAAAATAACTGCGTAGTTTATCGAGTAAACATATAAGACTAAAAAGAGGAAAATAAAATAGTTTTATCAACAAAATTGAACCAATTTCAAAAAATAAATAAGAAACTCATTAAAAAGTTAAAAATAATCAAATTTAGATTTTTAACACAAAAGAAAAATGTTTTAAAACAAAATATGTACATAATAGTCGTTGTAACAATAACTAAATAAATATAAACAAAAACCTTATTTCACCTATCTACTATACGTATTTTATATTCTACTATATACACAATTTAGCTTAATACCTACCTAAATCTATTTATTTATTTACAATATTATTTTAACTACTACCAACTGGTCATTTTGAAGTCAGTGTCAAGCCCAGACAATACAGAAATAATAAAATAAATTTGTGACATATATACAAATTAAATTATGAACAAAACAAAATATAAATTGTTGCTCGGCGCCCACTTCAAACTAAGTAGGTATTAAGCTAAATTGTCTGTATATAGTAGAATATTAAATACGCGCTACAGATAGGTGAGATAAGGTTTATATTTATTTTTATTTAGTTATTGCAACGATTAATATGTACATATTTTATTTTAAAACGTTTTTCTTTTGTGTTAAAAAACTAAATTTGATTATTTTTTACTTTTTAATACATAAAATAATATAAACACATAAATTAACCTGTTTTATCGCAGTAGTATTTTATATTAAAACCTATGAATTATTAAGATATTTATAAATATGGATTTATAATATGGAATATAGTATTTCATCTATATAATTCTGGAACAAAAATTAAAATTATGAATAAATTATGAAATTTTAGTTATGACGAAAGTAAAGTTTCTAGTATCAAAAATTATTTGTATAATAAATTCGCGCTATTGAATCGGCCTTCAGATTTTTTATGTGAATATATTTAAAAAAATAAATACGAGATTTTTTTAAAACCACTCTAGTTATATTTGAACCAAAATATTTTTTATTGTATATTACCAGGGTTGTCTTTTAAATTTCAAGATTGTACTAAAGTTCAAATGATCTTATAATTAATCTTAACATTTTTAACAGATTACCTATTTAGAACGTATTGACGTACGAGTGCTATTTATATTATTTATGTAGAGTAACTCGAAAAAAATTATCTCGACTAACAATTAAATTAAATCGAATTTCTGTTCCGACGGCTAATGATGCTCTAGACTTAATAGCCCAATATTCGGCACCAGTTTAATAAGTTAATTATGTATCTCTCATAACAGAGTAAAGGGAATAACTTTAAAATGATATGATAATTAAAATGATACTAAAATTTGCGTTCGCAGTATTTGCAATATAAGATCGGAAATGTTCTTGATATATAACATTAATTATAAAATATTTTTAACAAAAAAATTGAACCTAAAAATTGAATTCTCACTAAGAATTAAGAAATAATAAAACATAGATTCTTAACACAAAAAAAAATTAAAATAATATATGTACCTAGTAATCGTTGTAATAACTAAACAAAAATAATCAAAAACCTTATTACACCAGTAGAGACGTATTTTACATTTATTTTATATTCTACTATATACACACAATCTAGCTTAGTACTTACTTAAATCTATTTATCTATTTACAATATTATTTTAACTACTACCAACTGATCACTCTGAAGTCGGTGCCAAGTTCAAACAATACGAAAATAATAATATAACTTCTTTAATCTAAATTAATATAACTGATTGGATTCGGCGTTCAAAGTAATTTATTTTTGTTAAAAATATTTTCTTTTTCTTTTTTTAGTGTTAGATATTTACTCAATAAATTACTCAGTTATTTTATTTAATATTACAATGGGTATGCCAAGAAAAGGTGCAGACTGCATGAGGAATAATAGAACATTTAATATAATACTAATTTCCGTTAAGTTTCAATAATCAATAAAGTATTGATAAGTTTAAATGAGTACACCAAACAACATCAAATAATGAACTATAATTATACATGATCTTTCTTTACGTTTTTGTTATTCATAAATATAGAATACAAATGTGGACTATTAAATTAAGTAACACATGATTGTATATTAAAAGAGAGAATATATAAATAAAATAATTTCGAAATTGATATTTGGCTTTAGCATGTACATTAAAACAATAACGAATAAAACTATGTAATTTATTTTTTACAATTTAGAAACGTATATTAAAAGAATATGTTTATAATAGCCAAATTAACTATTGACTTTTCAATACTTATTTCTCACATAAAATATATATTTCAAATATAATAAATACACTAGGATATTTTTTAACCTAAATTTTTAAATAAAATTGCATCGTTCTTTGCTCACTTCTAATTTGCTTTCTGTGGTTTCGTTTATCTACTGCCTTCTAATTTGTCTTATGTCCCACATAGGAACTAAAAGTCACCAACAATTAAGGAATAAAAACGAAGCTATTTTATAAGTTAATACCATTAAAATTTACAAAAAAATCGTAATAACCTTTAGAATTACCTCTAGTCCAGTGACATCACTATAACATATTACCATTAGTCCTTAAGCAAGAACAATTCTTCTTAGGTGTTTTCTATTTAGCAGACATCAAGCAAATATCGAAATTATAAATATCTTGTAAACAAATAAGACGGACTATTCTGGTTATTTTCAAATAAAATATGTTCAAGGCAAAATTTTCGTTAAGCCGATTAATATATAGATATTTATGAAAAAGTAGATTGTTTTAAATACTAAATCCGAAATATAAAAAACAACTCTTACTAAATCCTTATAAGTTGCGAAATTGTGTAGCACTATTTAAAAAAAAATTGTAATAATAATATTATTCAATATAATGAAAAAATGCAATTTTATATTTTCACAAGTAATCATCACAATGTTAATTAAATTAACTTACTATATAATCAAATTTACTTACTGTTACTTGTATATATACTCAAATAAACATGGACAGTATAAAGCAGTTTTACTCACCTGAAAAAAAAAACAAAACAATAATTAATTATAAATATAAAAAACAAAACAACAGCATGCATATAATCTTAAATTATCACTTTATATATTAGGAATCAATACCAGTTCCATGCAATTACCATATAAGAACAACAAAAATAAATAAGGTCTATATAAAGCACTATTGTCAAATATTGCGAAACTCAAAAGCATCACCATTAAAATGAAATTAAATCATTAGTCCTCATTAAAGCTCGACTATACACAATACGAAAACAATTATGTAATGTAATTATTTTAATGTAAAGTCCCTTTTAGTGACCCCATCAATTTGTTCCACGAGCATCGAAAACCTTTGATGTATGCTTCAATTAATTATGTATATATATAGTAAACAAAACAAGATATATATTAGATTATTTTTAAAAAAACATCATAACAAACATTAGAGCTGACTATCAACAAAACCGCTTACAATAGACTAATAGAACGATAATGTATGCAATTCATAAAATGTGAACGGATTTAAATAGAAAATAAACTATTATTTTACTTAAAAAACTATTTTATTTTACGGAAACAAGATGCAACTTGTCAAACGGCTATACAAAGCCACAGTGAGGGTTCTTATCTATTAGAAAACAGACCAACCAGTCTCACTTGTTCACCATTTAGGTAGTTTTATAACAGATGGCCGATAATCAGGGCCGTATTACCAAACATATATCTCTTAAAGAAATGGCCACATGGATGTAGTCGTTATTCAGCCTGGACAGCATATTGTTGCTAAATTTTGTCCACGAATTGTATTAATGGTTTCACGCGATTACCTCAAGTTTTCAAGTTTTCAGAATGTATAAGGCGTTGGACACGTCTCCAACAAAATATAAATAGATATAAATATTACGGCACTCCACACATTCCCAGAAAGACATGGCAGCAAAGTCTTCAAGCTAAGATAATAGCTAAGAGTTTCAAAGTCTGTCCACAATGGAAATAAAATTGATATTAAAAAGCCTCTTAAGGCAAATGTGACAGAATAGGAACATCTGCCTCGAAAATCGTAAAAAGAACGTTTTTCATTTAACTATGATAACAGACAACGAGGGTGTAAAGATTTCAGAGAGGACAATACGGAGGCGGTTGGTTGAAAAAGATCTAATAGGACGGCGGTCTTCCAGAAAAACACGCCTAACCGACAGCGTAAAAATGAAACGACTTCTGTCTTTTCTGCAGTTCTTTTCGACTATATAACATCGAAATATGACTGGTACAAACTGGAGTCGAGTAAGAATAACTTTTTTGAATAACACAATTGGTCAATACGATTTTCAAGTATTTTAAATGTTTTTTGTAAATTACAAATGTGCTTCTCCGACGAAACAAGTGTCCAAATTTTGACTGATAAAAGTTATTTTGTAAGACGACTTATGAATAATTCAACGCCGATAGGCATGTAAGGAGGCTCAAACACCAGGTTAAGGTCATGGTGTAGTATACTATCTCAGTCAAAGGCATGAGATATCATACAATATAGAAGGAACAATGAAACAAGACCAATACAAGCGAGTACTTAGATATCAGGTTATTATTACACATCACAGATCATTACATCACAGAGATGTTGTTGCATAACAGGTCTATTGAAAAGTCCCCGGCTTGACACATAGATGGCGCTACTAGAATTAAATCCATATGTTTTTTAGTTAGCCCTAACCCTCAAAAGATACGTGTATAAATTTGAAGTTGTCGGATCATTAGTTTGTGAATTATAGCATTTTGAGTGAAGCAACTTTTGTTACTGTAAAAATATATATAAAAATAAATTTCGCGTATTGAAAAAATATTGCTTTTTGAAAGGAAAAAATATAGTTGAAGCAAAAATTTGGCTTGATACCGAGTTTCCGGACACTACCTCAGGAAAATCAATCATGAAGGATTGGTATGCTAAGTTTAGACGTGGTGAAATGAGCACCGAAGACGGTGAACGCAGTGGATGCCCAAAAGAGGTTGTTACCGACGAAAACATTTAGAAAATCCACAAAATGATTTTGAATGACCGTAAATTGAAATTCAAAGAAATAGCAGACACTCTAAAGATATTAACTGAACGTGTACATCATATCATTCACGAATATTTGGGTATGAGAAAGCTCTGTGCAAAGTGGGCGCCGCCCGAGCTCACTTTTGACCAAAAACAACGACGAGTTGAAGATTCGGAGCAGTGTTTGAAGATGATCAAGCGTAATAAACCCGAGTTATTGCGTCGATATGTGACAATGGATGAAACATGGTTCCATCATTTCCAAAGTCAAAGTTTCGAAGTCCAATCGACAGTCATCCGAGTGGACTGCACACGATGCACACTGACCCCCACATTGCAAAATAAGAGATTACCGCCAACCAAAAGTTGTCAGAAGTGTCACCCGACCATCTCAACATCAAGATCACACACGCTTATTTGCTTTAACATTTATTTTGAATTTATTCAGTAAGTAGTTGTTATATCTTTTATTTTGATCTCTGTTTTTATTTATTTAAGATGTTAAATTGTTTTATTAAACATAATCTTTATATTGCTAATGTTTTACTATTTTAGTAATGGAGCATATTTAGTTTATATAAAATTGAATATTATTCAAAAAATAGCACAAACATTTTCCCAGGCCCAGACATATTGCGCTTTATTTTGATGCCGAACAAAAAGATCGTTTTAACCGAAACCAAACAAACACAAAAACTTACGTAAGTTTTATTGGTTTTTATTCAATTTTCGGGTACTTTCCTCGAACTGATGCAAAATTCGATTCCAGTCGTGCGGTTTCATCATAAAGTCATGTACATAAACAAAGGCGAACGAGGCTGGCCGATTAGGACGTCCCAAAGGTCAGATACATGTGTAGAAATTTTAAAACGTATTAAAACGGAATTCGGCTTTCGTACCGAGTGGTTTTCTTTTTGTTTGTTTATATTCTCAATCACGCTTTTTTTATCTCACACTCACTCGCTCAGGTTATGCGGCTAAGCCTAATGATAAGTGAGTAAGATTTTTCGGTTTGCATGTGTCATACAGCGTTTTTCATTGTCAAGGTCAGTTCTGTTAAATTTATTCATCATTAATTGAAATGGTTTCCTAAAAGAGAGGTAGTCTTTAATTCATTTTGTTTCTCTTTAGTTATAAGGTCGGTGTCGCTTATATTATACATTCTGTCAAAAAAGTATCGAGGATTGATTATTTGCAAAAAAATATTGTTAAAATTATCTTTATCGCTAGGTTGGCACTGCACAGCCCTTTATACAAACACGTTTTTTACCGAGTAAATAAGATATGCGAGAAGTTTTACTTTTTCTTTAATTTGAAGAAAATGTTGACCGAAAATCATCTAATATTGTGTGAAGCTTCATCGATTTCAACATGTGTACTGGTTTCATGGTTTTAAAAAACGTAAATTTGACACCAAAGAGAAAGAAATTTGTGGACAGCCAAAAAAAAATTGAAAATGAGTATTTGAACGCACTATTCGATGAAATTATCAATGAGGATCGCTACGCTGTATCTAGTATTTCTGTATATGGTTTAATACGTTAAATATTAGATTCTCAAATAATTTTGATATGGCAGGTAGCAGCGAAATAGCCATGTAAGACTCAACTTGTTCTGCTGGTTTGTCAAGTTCTTTAAACATAATTATTCGAACAACCTTAAGACATGCCCGAACATCGCCTCAGACAGGTATCGAATATATATATACCAACATGATTATTATTTTTCGTGGCAGCTCTTTTAATAACCCAAGTCAAATATCATCAATTCCAGGAGATTCATCTACATCTACATCGTGCAGATAAACATAATTTATATCTACTGTAGATTCTATATCATTCGGTTGGAATACGTTAGCTAAATGTTCTGCGAATAATCCAGCTTTTTCATCGTTTCGTCGAACTCATTAATTTTGTTCATTTTTAATAGGCAGTACTCTATCTAATCATTGGTCTTTTAAATCTCCGGCTTACTTTCCATAGCGAATAATCTTTGTCTGTTTCCCGGCTTAATCCACTTACGTGTTCTTCGAAACAACTTTGTTTATATTCTTTAATGTTTTGATTTGTCTGATTACTAATTGTATTAAACATTTTTTGTCTACAGCATTTCTGGTTCTATGCCACACTCTTCTAGCTTTTCGTAATCCTACCATATGCACAGCAGGAATTTAACTATCGCCAATCACAATACACCAAAGATAACCTTTCTATATTACTGGAAAGCAATAAAATAGCGATATTTTAAAGGTTCGAAATGCCATAGTTCAGCCAATTCGCCTGGTAGCCACTTTTCATAACAAGAAAACTCCGTTTTCAGAATTCAGCTTTCGTTTTTCATTTCCCCACTCGTCGTACTCTCTACACCCTGATCCTTCTAATTATTACTTGTTACGATGTATGAGTTGTGACCTGTCTGAGTAGCGCTTCTTAGGAGGATACCAAAAAATGGGCGGATTCGTGGATAGTCCCAAAAGATACATCGTTCTTTCGAGATGGAATCCGTAAATTGCATGAAAAATAAGAAAAAGTAGCAGGTATCGATGGACAATAGATTGAATAAATTAAATTGTACTAATTCTTAACAATAAAGCTTCAAATTATAAAAAACATCATATTTATATTGTTTGTTATATAATTTACATTGTTTTCGTGTAAAAATTCGTCGGTCAATTTGTTTATTAAATTTTAGCATCACCTAATACACTACATCTTGATGACCCTACATGATAACTTAATAATCCTAAATGGAACGGGAATGGCAAATGCTTCTTACTGTTGTTTGTTTTTTCAGCAATAGATATCGGTGATCAAAATACATGTAAACACCTGAACCAACAGAAAACTCTTGGATTTTGCAGCACGGCAACGCTTCGTTCCACAAAGCTATTTTTATAGACGAACTTCTAACCAAAACTTCAACAAATACTATCAACCATTGAATTTATTTTCCAAAAAATGAATTACCATTTCGAAGCACCAGTTTGCGATCGATAAAAAACCTAATACATAAATAACAGAATGAAAATACAAAATTTTTAGCAACACTAGCAATAATCCAAGCTATTTCCATCATTGATATCGATATTTTATATATCGGTACCGAATGTCGATGTTACAATGCTAATTATGATAAACCGTGACCTTAGTGAAGGAAAAAAAACATTTTGTAATTATTAGTACTTTTTTACACAAGGAATACAAGGAAAAATAAACCTGCCCATATTTAACATGTTATTATAAGGACGACTTTACTGACACACCAAGCATGTAGCTATTATGACGTTATGCAAGTCTCATAAAAACCAAGAGAAGGTTGAATTACTGTATAATTATCTAGTGCTAATTGTGTTAGGCGCTTAAAGAAGAATCTATACAAAAATTTAAATTCCTTATTACGTTATTATATGAGAAAAACTGCTAGTACTTATAAAAATTGCTGCTTCTACTGCCAAATTATTATTTATCATTTAAAATTTTATTTTTTATGCCAACAAAACCTAGGCTGTTTCCAAACTTTCGGAAAGGGTAATGGAAACTCGTGAAGATAGTTGTATAGAAAATAAGGGAAATTTCAATTGAAATAAAAGAGCAATAACATTTCCTGAATCATGGATTTACTTACAGAGAGTAAAAGAGCCGATCTGGTTCCATATATCTTTCTTACATAGCTCTAATATATGAATTAATAGGAAGATACCAAAAGGATGAAATACTGGGTGTTAAAAATGAATGTATGAATTACAATATAATCAGAAAAAAGCAAGGAGACTAACTGAAAACCTGGTGTATCAGTTTGCTAAGGGGAATAACAATATCTTTGTATAACAAACTCTCAAAAAGTGCGTTTATTTCTCTTATTTTGTGATTTATGATACCATCTTTGAAGAAAACAAAATGTTATGCTAGACAGCATAAACCTATATTTAACAAATGAGACTATATTGACTCTAACAGACTCAAACAGACGATTCTACAAAAAAAATCAACAATTGGAGATATAGTAACCTTTGTAATCATAAAACACGTGTGACAAGTAACAAGAAACTAGTAAACTTGTTGATTATTGTTATAAGCACGATCGTAAAAATAATAAACTTCAATACCAACAGGTTTATTTAATAAAGATTTATTGCAATAGTTTTTATATCAACAAAACATAAAGTGGAGATTTTTTATATATAAAATAAACCAAAATTAACTTTAAGAAAAACAGTAATAACATAAAAGACCAAGAAAAGATCTGGTGCCATGTAGCTTTGTTATATGGCTCTAATAAATGAATTAATAGGAATGGCATATTGTTGAAGTTGTAAAACGAAAAAACGATGTTCATCATGAACAAACCATGCAGAAAATAATTAACTGCATACTACACGCTAAATCATTAAAGTTTAATTATCAGAGAAGATTTGTTTTGTCTTAAATAAAATCCAAGCTAAACATGATAAACGACACAATATGGTAATTTGTGAAAAAAAAAGTATCAATAAGGTATTACCTTATATTAAGTGCAGTAAATCATTTATTGTACTGCGAATAAGTTAAACAGCTTAATTATACTCAGCCAGTTTTATTATACACATTTTATAATGTTTCTTATTTGTAAAAGGGTTTTATTTAATTATATAATATTACTTTGCCATATATGTTTATCCTTTAAGCCTATTTCCGGTATATATGTACGATATTCCTAGACAAAAAGTTACTTATATAAATTATGTTAAAATTTTAAGATTAAAAACCTGATCTGCCATCAGCATAGCATGTCATTTAGAATATGTCAGTTTTGATCAACGTCCTTTTTTTGTTATAATAATTTTCATGTTGTTTTTGGGTATTGGGTAACTCTGGGTGTAAATTCTCAACAATCAAACCTATTTCAGCTGGAGTTTTGTATGGTACCAACAATAAAAGAAACAGTACTTGGAACAGTTGCTGATGCTACAATCATTATAGCAAAAGATATATCTCTAGCTAGGGATGACGAAAAAATATCGATAATTGCGGCCGATATTTTTTTGACCGATATATCGATATTTTTTTAGCCGAAAATTAACGATATTTCTAAAAACATTCTAAAAACATTATAAAATGGCACTTAAAAGTATCACAGTTATTGCAAACAATTTTCGATATTTTTCCCACCGATATATCAATATATCGATATTTTTTTTAAATAGCAAAAACGATACATCGAAATTTTTTAAAATATTGATATTTCTCTCGCTCCTCTCTATAGCTATAGAGCGTTACAAAGAAACTAGAAGTGGCAAGTAGCAAGATCTATAAATGGACACTAGACCGTAATTTAATAGCTCGAAATCTGTTCAATGGAATTTTGCATTGCGGCGAAATGTCAAAAATCTATAACAACTTGTCTCGACAGCAAGCTAAAGTGTAAACCCAATGTTAAACAAAAAGCTGGGCATATTAGAGTCAAAATCAAAGGCTGGTACTGTTTATTCTGAAGATACTCCCAACCTGACGACAACAAATGGATCCACAAAAGTATCCAAGATTTCGCATTAAAATATGAAAACTAATCCAAATTGAAATATCACGAGGAATCATTATATATTGTAATGATTGCGCTGAGTATTTAAAGGAAGAACTCTTTTAACTGACAGAAATTCCATCCATTAATTTCACATGACAATATTTGACCGAATGTTGCGCAAAAATAAACGACAATTTATACGGAAACCCTTAAATGGGACATTATCCTACTTGTTCTATTCAGCGAACATTGCACCTTCTGGTAATTACTTTCTGAACAGTATATCAATATATTACATCAAAAAAAAATTATAAACATTTGATTGATCCATATATACCTTCTTGCATGCTTTGATAAACTTTAATACAAAATAAGTGCTCAAATAGTGGTTAAAAACGACAATAATATAAAAATTATGAAATGCTTTTGAACAATCTTCTCAATATTTAAATATTTATAATAGAATCCTCCTGAGGGTATGTAAATTATACGTTGGAAATACAACGTTGAGGATGTCACCTGGACCATGTAGCGTCAATTGAAGCAGACGATAATTGACAGGGGTAATGCTGGGCATATTCACCAGAATAGAGAATGGGCTAGGGTTTCTCACTCAAACGTTCCTATGGGTTTATAACACACAGTCGGGCGCTTCCATATTTAAGCCAGTTTTATCCAACAAGTTTATATTAGATATGGTTTATAACTAAAATATATCACAATGTTTATTTATTATTATGTGTTTACTAATTCTCTTGATGCGTAAACACGGCCATATTTTCTTATCGTTTATTCATACCGCACTATATACATGCAGTCATAGGATATAAATAAGAATATTATACAACATATCTGTTAGAGCACCTATAATTGTAAATATCAATACTTTTATTGCAACAACCAAATATTGGTTTGCATGTTACATGACTATAAGATTATTAAATTACGTAGATTGTTAAAATGGTGATCATAAGTAATCAGCAATTTGGTCATTCGATTGTGCCTCTTCATAACTTTCGTTTTGAGGTCAATAGCAACTAAAAATAAGACGAATCGACCTCTTTTCGGTATAACTTAGTTCAAAATCATTACTTTTCAACTGTAACTAATGATGGTACCACATACGGCTAATATAGCGCTAGGTCTTGTCCTCTATGTGATAAAATTATCTTGATGTAAATAATGACGTCAAAAGAAGTTTGTGAGAATCACGTGCCGTATTTTTGTCTGTCTATCTGTGATATATGAGTAAACACACTTCGAATAGGAATTTGTATTGATATTAGGCGTGCTGATTATTTCCCACCAGATATAAACAGTCGAATTCCATATCTTATTTTAAACGGGTATAGCCAACCAGCACTAGCTACTAAATATTCAGCCTCTTTCAATTTTTTATTTAACAATTTAACTCTTTCTTTAAGTATTTCGTCGATAGTGCTTTTTCCGTTATTTTAAAAAATATTTTAAAAGGAATTATCCATTTTAGGTGTTACACTCTGTAAAACTGCCTTCATTTATGATTTTCACTTTGTCAGTTAAATTTAAAAACTTCCTTTAGTTAAAAGTTTTAAAATTAAAAAAATACATACAGCCGAACATAGAACCTCCTCCTTTTTTGAAGTCAGTTAATAATCTAAATAAAATCGAAGGGCGCCAAAAAGTTCAAATGTTTGATTGAGGAAACGATGATTAGGAAACTGGAAGTGACGTCAATGTCTCGTAACCCTTCTGATAGGTGTTTCTTTATTACAGTCATCTAGCCTATTGCAACATTTTGTATTTTTTGACTCTATTATTTTCTGCTTAACTGTTACATTAATAGTAAGATCTCTAAATGAATTTATATTTGTAGGAATGTTCGTCAGGTCGGTCAGTCTTTTGTTAAAACACTCACTACTATTTTTGGAAGGAATTTGCACGAGAACTGAAAACACTGGTTGAAAAAATACTGTTTATTTTTAATATTAAATTATACATGTGGTCGACGGGAGAATTGAAAGGATATTAGGTTAGGTAGAGGAAGTACGGTAGCGCTATGGAAGTGGTACTATTACAAGGGGACGGAGAAAAGAAAAAAAAAGAGAACGAGACGTCGTCGTGATGGTCTTTTATAGCCTGGAACTGCATGGTACCAATCCACCGGCGTTGCCAACCTTTATACTTGTTGGTGAATTCGTGGTGGCCTAAATGGTCGTGGAGGTCGCCCTATATTCAATTGTATTTTGAAGTATTAATAAGTATAAGTATTTGTAATTAGCATCAAGTTAATCAAATATTAGCTAATTCAAATACTACCCAGCCTTGTGCAGAATTAAATCGGGAACTAACAATCAGACGTCGCGTTCTCAAGTGTAAGGAGTACTTTTATTTCTTGGTAAATAAAATACAAATAGTCAACAAACATTATAATGGTCACTATCTTGATAATATACAAGGTGTTACAACGGTGATTACAATAACAATCGTCTATCAAATACGTCAGCAAGATACTCTTCGAGAGACTAAGAAACTATATGATACCCAGTCAAGGCGTCGGCCTTTATATCCAAAAGAGTAATGCTGTGTTAGTGAAACTTGTTTAAATTTAGTCGCTTTAATTATATTCTCGACCTTATAACATGTTTATATGATGAAATAATAACGAATGCATACCAAATATCATCTTCTCGTTAATATCAACTTACAAAATCATGCATTTAAAAAAAATACGAATAAAAATTCTAACGATGACCGACCGAAAATATATATTCCGATCAAATTTCGACAAAACCCGTACCGTTGGCTCCACAAACAATGTCAATTATCAAGTTGTTTGACCTTAACTTTGAAATGTGGAAGATTATTTATATATTTGAGCGTTTGTCGACCGGCCCGTTACATTTAATTCCCCTGATTAACGAGCGTTGTGTCGTCGCAGTTGATGATTCGACAAATTAAAGGCGTCCGCCGCGAACTATTCTTAAATTTGGGATACGGCCATGATTGATGGCCGGTGACATCGCGTTTTAAAAACGCCACCGGTAGTGATAACGTGAACACGTGCGGTGCCTTTAATTTATACCAGGTTTAAAGTCTTAAGTATAATTATAGGCGGTCAATGTTTTATTTATTTATTAACATCGAAACAATGGGAATATAAATAACAGCAACAGAAGTCGGATTGTTGTATTTGATTTGTTTTTTAAGTTAGTACTGCCGTTTCAGCAGCTATACGGTCGATAATAAATTATATTAGGATTTATAGTCCTAAGTGCTTTTTAATTAGAATTATACTTTGTTTCTCTTGTTGAAATGAGCGTTCCCTAACTGAAATTAAAGTAATTAAAGTATAAGTACAGAATCTATAAATACTTTTAATCTAATTAACTAGCCAATCCTACAGACATTGACCTATCTGAGCTAAGAGTATTCAATCTGAACTAGAATAAATAACTAATACGCTCGTGAAGGTAGTAACTAGCCTTGGAAACTATCGACTGAAAACAGTCGAAACAGTCGATAGTCAAAAACCTAGCGAATGACAATAGTAATTACTATTTTCAGTCAAAAGCACGGTTCGACTGTTATTTTCAATTAGTCTTAAATACTTTTTTAATTAGAATTATAGTTTGTTTCTCTTATCGAAATGAGCGTTCCCTAACTGAAATTAAAGTAATTAAAGTATAAGTACAGAATCTATAAATACTTTTAATCTAATTAACTAGCCAATCCTACAGATACTGACCTATCTGAGCTAAGAGTATTCAATCTGAACTAGAATAAATAACTAATACGCTCGTGAAGGTAGTAACTAGCCTTGGAAACTATCGACTGAAAACAGTCGAAACAGTCGATAGTCAAAAACCTAGCGAATGACAATAGTAATTACTATTTTCAGTCAAAAGCACGGTTCGACTGTTATTTTCAATTAGTCTTAAATACTTTTTTAATTAGAATTATAGTTTGTTTCTCTTATCGAAATGAGCGTTCCCTAACTGAAATTAAAGTAATTAAAGTATAAGTACAGAATCTATAAATACTTTTAATCTAATTAACTAGCCAATCCTACAGATACTGACCTATCTGAGCTAAGAGTATTCAATCTGAACTAGAATAAATAACTAATACGCTCGTGAAGGTAGTAACTAGCCTTGGAAACTATCGACTGAAAACAGTCGAAACAGTCGATAGTCAAAAACCTAGCGAATGACAATAGTAATTACTATTTTCAGTCAAAAGCACGGTTCGACTGTTATTTTCAATTAGTCTTAAATACTTTTTTAATTAGAATTATAGTTTGTTTCTCTTATCGAAATGAGCGTTCCCTAACTGAAATTAAAGTAATTAAAGTATAAGTACAGAATCTATAAATACTTTTAATCTAATTAACTAGCCAATCCTACAGATACTGACCTATCTGAGCTAAGAGTATTCAATCTGAACTAGAATAAATAACTAATACGCTCGTGAAGGTAGTAACTAGCCTTGGAAACTATCGACTGAAAACAGTCGAAACAGTCGATAGTCAAAAACCTAGCGAATGACAATAGTAATTACTATTTTCAGTCAAAAGCACGGTTCGACTGTTATTTTCAATTAGTCTTAAATACTTTTTTAATTAGAATTATAGTTTGTTTCTCTTATCGAAATGAGCGTTCCCTAACTGAAATTAAAGTAATTAAAGTATAAGTACCGAATCTATAAATACTTTTAATCTAATTAACTAGCCAATCCTACAGATACTGACCTATCTGAGCTAAGAGTATTCAATCTGAACTGGAATAAATAACTAATACGCTCGTGAAGGTAGTAACTAGCCTTGGAAACTATCGACTGAAAACAGTCGAAACAGTCGATAGTCAAAAACCTAGCGAATGACAATAGTAATTACTATTTTCAGTCAAAAGCACGGTTCGACTGTTATTTTCAATTAGTCTTAAATACTTTTTTAATTAGAATTATAGTTTGTTTCTCTTATCGAAATGAGCGTTCCCTAACTGAAATTAAAGTAATTAAAGTATAAGTACAGAATCTATAAATACTTTTAATCTAATTAACTAGCCAATCCTAGAGATACTGACCTATCTGAGCTAAGAGTATTCAATCTGAACTAGAATAAATAACTAATACGCTCGTGAAGGTAGTAACTAGCCTTGGAAACTATCGACTGAAAACAGTCGAAACAGTCGATAGTCAAAAACCTAGCGAATGACAATAGTAATTACTATTTTCAGTCAAAAGCACGGTTCGACTGTTATTTTCAATTAGTCTTAAATACTTTTTTAATTAGAATTATAGTTTGTTTCTCTTATCGAAATGAGCGTTCCCTAACTGAAATTAAAGTAATTAAAGTATAAGTACAGAATCTATAAATACTTTTAATCTAATTAACTAGCTAATCCTACAGACATTGACCTATCTGAGCTAAGAGTATTCAATCTGAACTAGAATAAATAACTAATACGCTCGTGAAGGTAGTAACTAGCCTTGGAAACTATCGACTGAAAACAGTCGAAACAGTTGATAGTCAAAAACATAGCGAATGACAATAGTAATTACTATTTTCAGTCAAAAGCACGGTTCGACTGTTATTTTCAATTAGTCTTAAATACTTTTTTAATTAGAATTATAGTTTGTTTCTCTTATCGAAATGAGCGTTCCCTAACTGAAATTAAAGTAATTAAAGTATAAGTACAGAATCTATAAAGACATTTAATCTAATTAACTAGCTAATCCTACAGACATTGCCCTGTCTGAGCTAAGAGTATTCAATCTGAACTGGAATAAATAACTAATATGCTCGTGAAGGTAGTAACTAGCCTTGGAAACTATCGACTGAAAACAGTCGAAACAGTCGATAGTCGCAAAACAGTCGATAGTCAAAAACCTAGCGAATGACAATAGTAATTATTATTTTCAGTCAAAAGCACGGTTGGACTGTTTTTTTCAATTAGTCTTGAATGCCTTTCTAATTAGAATTATAGTTTGTTTCTCTTATTGAAATGAGCGTTCGCTAACTGAAATTAAAGTAATTAAAGTATAAGTACAGAATCTATAAAGACATTTAATCTAATTAACTAGCTAATCCTACAGACATTGCCCTGTCTGAGCTAAGAGTATTCAATCTGAACTGGAATAAATAACTAATACGCTCGTGAAGGTAGTAACTAGCCTTGGAAACTATCGACTGAAAACAGTCGAAACAGTCGATAGTCGCAAAACAGTCGATAATCAAAAACCTAGCGAATGACAATAGTAATTACTATTTTCAGTCAAAAGCACGGTTGGACTGTTTTTTTCAATTAGTCTTAAATGCTTTTTTAATTAGAATTATAGTTTGTTTCTCTTATTGAAATGAGCGTTCCCTAACTGAAATTAAAGTAATTAAAGTATAAGTACAGAATCTATAAAGACATTTAATCTAATTAACTAGCTAATCCTACAGACATTGCCCTGTCTGAGCTAAGAGTATTCAATCTGAACTGGAATAAATAACTAATACGCTCGTGAAGGTAGTAACTAGCCTTGGAAACTATCGACTGAAAACAGTCGAAACAGTCGATAGTCGCAAAACAGTCGATAGTCAAAAACCTAGCGAATGACAATAGTAATTACTATTTTCAGTCAAAAGCACGGTTGGACTGTTTTTTTCAATTAGTCTTAAATGCTTTTTTAATTAGAATTATAGTTTGTTTCTCTTATTGAAATGAGCGTTCCCTAAGTGAAATTAAAGTAATTAAAGTATAAGTACAGAATCTATAGACATTTAATTTAATTAACTAGCTAATCCTATAGACATTGCCCTGTCTGAGCTAAGAGTATTCAATCTGAACTGGAATAAATAACTAATACGCTCGTGAAGGTAGTAACTAGCCTTGGAAACTATCGACTGAAAACAGTCGAAACAGTCGATAGTCGCAAAACAGTCGATAGTCAAAAACCTAGCGAATGACAATAGTAATTACTATTTTCAGTCAAAAGCACGGTTGGACTGTTTTTTTCAATTAGTCTTAGATGCTTTTTTAATTAGAATTATAGTTTGTTTCTCTTATTGAAATGAACGTCCCCTAACTGAAATTAAAGTAATTAAAGTATAAGTACAGAATCTATAGACTTTTAATCTAATTAACTAGCTAATCCTACAGACGTTGCCCTGTCTGAGCTAATAGTATTCAATCTGAACTGGAATAAATAACTAATACGCTCGTGAAGGTAGTAACTAGCCTTGGAAACTATCGACTGAAAACAGTCGATAGTCGCAAAACAGTCGATAGTCAAAAAACTAGCGAATGACAATAGTAATTACTATTTTCAGTCAAAAGCACGGTTCGACTGTTTTTTTTTTCAATTCGTGATGTTAGACGAAGATGTACGAACCCCTTCCTGTATAAATTGTGACAGAGAAAAGGACGGAGATTGGAGCAGTTAATATTTTATGTGCTTATTTTTACCAATGACAGTATAAGCGAGACGGAAATATATATATTCCTTCATGTACTAACTATAAAAAAAAACAGGTAAAAAAATAATTACTAAATACTTATATTTACAAGCAATTAATAATTTCATTTTAAACGAAGTAGAATTACTTTTATATTTGAATGTTCTGTGGATATGTAAAAAGGAATGGAATTTTTCTGTGGAATGTAATAATACCCCGCAAATATTTTATCGTATTTTAATATATTAATTGATATTTTTAAACAATAAACTATAATAAATATAGACAATTCAACAGAACTTAAACAAAACCTAAAAACTAAAGATGTACAATAACGAATAAGAATAAAAAACGAATTAATGACATAATTAAAAACGATCGCATATAACTACTAGAGCTTTTTTAAATAAAGTAAATGCTTTATTTATTATTGAACGGAAATATTTTTTAACAAAAATCTAGAGAGTAATCGAAATATTACCTATTATTGCCATAAAAACAGTCAAATGTATTTTACTATTTATCATTCACAATTCTAATCTTTTTACCCTATTACATTAACAATCTTGAAAAACATGGTTCCAAAATGCTGAAATATTAATATACAATGTATTATTATTTAGAAGCAAAAAAAATCATAAAACTATATATATTACATATAAATCTATGTAAGCATAAAATGGGTGTATATTTTATTAAGGTCGCGGCTAGGACGACAGAGCCAGAACGTTTAAAAATCAGTCGAATGAAACTAGTAGAACCAAAAATAGTAACTAAAACTACACGAGTGAAACAGTCGATAGTAAATAGTAACAAAATCAGTTGGACCGAACATAGCGACTCAAAACAGTTACTGGTAAAGAGAAGTCAATTAATAAACAGTCGATAGTCGATTTCAGTCGATAGTTCCCAACACTAATAGTGACCGATGGAACTGACGTCATTTTTTCTTAGATGTTCCTGTTTTTTATATCAATGATATTGGCACAAAAAGCAATTTCTGGAAACTAATGCCTGTAGTGGCTGTGGTGGCTGTACCAATGGTGCCAATCTTAGCCACTGGCACAACACAATCCAGGGACTAAATGCCTTTCAATATGAACATACAAAGTTTATTGGTTCATTAGCAACAACTTTTTGTGAAATGTAATCGCTTGCCGCTTTATAATTGAATGCAGCTCGATGGCGATTAAGAGCAACATTTCTATGTTATTCATTTTAACTTTTTTAACTCAATATATTTGTTACAGATTTTTCTTTCAATTTTTTAATTCCTTCCGAATAATAGATTTTCTCAAGACCCTCGAACTAGGCGCTTTTCCAGTGATGAGGTCCTTCTTTCAATCCAAATCCCTTACCACCCAGTCATTTCCTAAGGTTTAGAAACTGTAAATAGTATCAAAGGGCTAAAGCTGCTAAACCAGAATATGCTGTTCGTTTTTGCTCCAAACCAATATCAAAATTGGTCTACTTCGGAGTTCACCAGGAGGAACTCACTATTTTGATTGTTCCTTGATCTCAGGTGTCTTGTGATATAACCACGTTTCGAAACGGCGCAAAAAGTCATTAAGTTAAAAACTTTATCATTCACCAACATATATTAATGTAAAATGAGATGTCCCCGCTCAGTTGAGTACTCACGTACATTCATTCTCTAATGATTCCATGGATTTTATTGGGGATTTCTGGCATCGCTCAACATTCGTGCCAATTGTGCCGGTACTGCTACAATGCAACTCAGTAAACCACGCCTTAACTATTGAAATTCGCCCTTTCTTGGTTTCGAAGTTTTGCAAAAAATTAGCACACAAAATAAATTCAGCAAAGGGAAGAGGGTAAAATATCACAAATTGGAAAGATGAGACGGGGTGGACAATAGGAACGTAACTTCAGACAATTGTTTCTCTATGGACCTTTCAGCTCGAAAGAATCACAAAAAGCTTTGACTAATTATTACTTAAACCCCATTGAATGATACCATATCGGAGTATCATTAACATATAAGATGACAAGAGACAATACAAATTGTAATATACTATTAATAATTTGAGATATTTACTTTGATGCAACAGACCTATTATCTTGTTTTGCATATTTTTTCCGAGAAAGTGTTTTACATTCTAGGAAATTATTACAAAAAAATTAACGTCATTATGCTCAAACAGCTTGTCATTTGTTTATCAAACTTTTTAATGATAACGGAGAAATCTTCGAAGTACTCTTTGCGCAACCACTTTAGAGTTTTACAAAATTCTAATTTTTGAATCATTTCTAGCTTGAATATAATTTTTAGAATTTGTCGGTGTATTTTTCAGATTTGAAAGAGATGCTTCCAATTTTAAAAACCTTGTTCTCAAAGAGACTTGATCACATCCTCAAGAAAATGTTTTTTGTAGAAACCTCAGATAAAAAGAAAAATTGATTACAAATGTTTTTCAATTTATAGGGAAATATAAAAACAAAATATAAATTGCAGGCTAATGTTGGCCACTAAGCGACGCATATATCTCTTTTATATATTTGAGATTTACATATTATTTCATCTATTAATATTAAAACCAGGGTTGGGCTGAACTTTCCGCCTTGCTTGGGTTCTAAAGGTTTTTGAGTATTGGTATTTATCCAGTACCTTTCTAGAATAATACTTACAATTTTATTAGATATTCTTTTTTGTTGTAATATAACCTATATTATTTATTTTCTAACTCTGGCAAATGCCTTTTCCAAATCAATGAATGCTAGATATATCTGTTTTTTGCATTGTAGTTTTTCCACTAACAGTTCAATTTAAAAGTCCCCGGCCTAACACATAGATGGCGCTACTAGAATTAAATGTTTTTTAGTTAGCCCTAAGCCTCAAAAGATGCGTGTATAAATTTGACAGCTGTCGGATCATTAGTTTGTGAATTATAGCATTTTGAGTAAACCAACTTTTGCTATTGTGAAAAAAATGGATAAAAAGGAATTTCAAGTGTTGATAAAATATTGCTTTTTGAAGGGAAAAAATAAAGTTGAAGCAAAAACTTGGCTTGATACCGAAAGGAAAATCAATCATCAAGGATTGGTATGCTAAGTTTAGACGTGGTGAAGTGAGCAAATACCGAAGCAATGACCGAAGACGATGAACGCAGTGGACGCCCAAAAGAGGTTGTTGCCGACGAAAACATCCACAAAATGATTTTGAATGACCCTAAATTGAAATTGAATGAAATAGCAGACACTCTAAAGATATCAATTGAACGTGTACATCATATAATTCACGAATATTTGGGTATGGGAAAGCTCTGTGCAAAGTGGGTGCCGCGCGAGCTCAATTTTGACCAAAAACAACGACAAGTTGATGATTCGGAGCAGTGTTTGAAGATGATCAAGCGTAATAAACCCTAGTTTTTGTGTCGATATGTGACAATGGATGAGACATGGCTCCATCATTTCACTCCGAAGACCTATCGACAGTCATCCGAGTGGGCTGCATACGATGAACCCGGTCCAAAGCATGGGAAAACGCAACAGTCGGCTGGCAAGGTTATGGCGTCTGTATTTTGGGATGCGCATGGAATAATTTACATTGACTACCTTGAAAAAGGAAGGACCATCAACAGCAACTATTACATAGCGTTATTGGGCCGTTTGAAGGCACGGACGAAATTGCCGAAAAACGGCCGCATTTGAAGAAAAAGAAAGTGCTGCTTCACCAAGATAATACACCGTGTCATAAGTCAATGAAAACGATGGCAAAAATCCATGAATTAGGTTTCGAATTGCTACCTCATCCACAATATTCTCCAGATCTGGCCTATTTCCTGTTCTCAGATCTCAAAGGAACGCTCGCTGGGAAGAAATGTTCGTCGAATGAATAGGTGATCGCTGAAACTGAGGCCCATTTTGAAGCAAAGGACAAATCGTACTACAAAAATGCTATCAAAAAGTTGGAGGGTCGCTATAATGAGTGTATCACCCTTGAAGGGAATTTTGTTGAATAAAAAAAAAATTTGCCAAAAAATTTGTTTTGCTATGGTAGGCCGGGGACTTCTCATTTGATCTGTTATATGTTTTGTACTGAATATGTGATTGTAGCAATTTAGTAGTAGACAAGAGTCTACTATAATTTTAAAGTATATCTTCATGGTTGTGCATAGCAGAGCAATTCCTTTCTAATCATTATAGTCTCTTTTATCTCCTTTTTATGTATCGGAAAAATAAGTAACAATTATTTAAAAATAATGCTTTCTAATCCACTTCTTTCCACATTCCTGGTACTCTTATCTTAACACAGTGCATTTCTGTTCCTCAGTTTTCTCAGTACGATCTTTGATTCTACAATTATTATCTCCCCTATGTTCTAGCTTTCTTTTCTTGTTGATCTTATTGGTCTACGGATAAAGCAATTCCTGAAAGTATGTAATCTTCAGTTATTATTTTGTATATTTTACAGTTTTCAGTTGACTTTTCGTTCAGATAGATTTACAGTTTATCTAGGTTTTCTTCTTTTGTTTTATTTCCATTTGTATTTCGTCGGACTACCATGCTGTTTGTTTTTGGTAATAAAGTAACTATGGTTTTAATTACTGAGAATGGCTGTGAAAAGCGGATCACGTACAACACCAATGTGTCAAAAATGTGGCAAAAGGTCATCGATCAAACCAGCACATATATCATTGATTGGTGTTTGAAATGTATTTGAATAAATTCTCCTTGGAAACAAGAAAAAACCTGTACCCGTATTATTGAAAAAGCTAACACCTAATGTAATAATTTAATCTGTAATGTAAATCTAATTAATTTAGTACTGGTAAACCATATATCATTTGAATAAGCTATAAACAACCCTAATTGTTTTTAAATCCCCATTTTCAAACGTCTATATTCCAAGCTGTCCAATTAAGAAAAAAATTCAAAACTAATTAATATTTTCGTCATTGTTTAAGGAACTAATTATAGTGATTTAATCAGATATTTTATTGTATCAGATAATGGGGATTAACTAACACAGATGCCAGAATATTTAGCGAATGTTTCATCATGTTCCTCGTCATTATTACGGTTTCCACCATCTGATAATGTAACGGATTACTTTTTTTGATAAATTGAGCATTGAGTCATTAATCGAGTAATATTATTTGTTTATATACCGATGTCTGAATGACTTTTTGTGTTGATAATTGTGTTAATATATCTCAAAACCTTGCGATACTGACGTATTTAGTTAATGCAGCGCTTACTGTTCGTTATCGTATTATGTGATTTATTTATGAACTTATCTGCTTTATTAATTATCTGCACTGTATTTTACCATCTGTAAACATTGCTAATTTTTAATAAATATTGTCCATAGCTACACGTTATTTTGTATATTTGTAAGCGTTTCAAAAAGGCGGGAAAATAAACTTGCCTCTTGATCCTACTGGGATGGCTAATACTGAAGCACCATTCGATAATATTTTAATGTATTTATTATTACTTTTTTATTTTTTAAAATATTTTAAAGTCTGCTTTTATCAACCAGGGCTTATCTGGACTGGACCTGCTGTTTAATGTGGGTTCCGAACCTATTGTTCCATACGTCCTCGGCATTAAGCCTACCGACTGGCGAGTGACCAATTTAAAAATAATCCCAGAAGATATCCGGTCTTACCCGGCGTGGTTACTGGCGTGACTGGGATCATTTTCTTTGTCGGATTTTGTACTCTTGCCTAGGACAATCACAAACATAAATTTACGACCATGCCCAATTATCACTGCGCCAACCAAGCCGGCATTTATTATTACTGAAAAATATCAGGCCTGTACATTAAAAATTTTAAGGAAAAGATTTACAACAGATGGTGTGTCTGTGTATTAAATTGCATCGGATACATTTGGAACCAAGTTCGTGTTGAAGCTTCAGTGACAGACTTCACTTTTCAGTATCTGCCATTTCGTCGAAGTATAAACAAAATATTTTTAGTGCGTTAAAATGCCTGAATTTGTACTGAGTATGGATCGCTGGATCTTTTGTTTACATTGATACTTCCCCTCGTCACCAATAGCTATCGGTGCAGAAAATATATGCAAACTCAATATTTTAAAAGCTAAATAAGCTAAAGCAGAATTGAACTATATAGAATATGTACAATTTCTCTTAAACAGAGCTGATCAAAAAGCATGGTTTGCCTTAATTAAAATACAATTTACAAAATATCTCGCATGTATTATACTTAAAATGTAAAATATAAGATATTCTTAAGTCGTGTATTTGAAATATGAAATACAAAACATAGTGTTTTAACTATTTTTATTTAAAATACAAAGTCTAAAATATAGTTAGGGTATATAAATAGAATAGAACTTTAGGGTAAATGATGTTGCTCGGTGAATGGAGGTAAAACGAAATGAAATAATGGTGTTTATATTATATGACTTTATTTATTGGCTATATAAAAAAATGTCTGAACCAACCGATGGTTGAGCACTGAAATGAATCGAAATACCCTTCAATAACATCCCAGATAAACGTCTCGGGGTTGCCGCCAGCTATTCGTTATCGAGTCCTAGTTGGCGCTGCTGGCACCCAGCCCGTGTTCAACATCTGGGATTATATTTCTGGGTATTTTGTAGACCGTTATTCCACGATGTAAAATTCGACATGCCTCAAGCTCGCTACAGAACTAATCCAATCTAGCCTATTAATGAGTAAACAAAGATTTTCCATCCATGAATACTAGATTTTCAAATGTACAATCAGACAAACACACTATTATTAGGAATGAATAAAACCTCTTATAGAAAAAAATTATTCTAGAAGTCCTGATGGACACAAATCTGTGTTTTAATGTATGAATGCACTTTTCCTTCTCCTAGGAAGCTCACTCAATCTAAATCCATTTTTAATGTCGCTGATTAATCACAGTACTACTTTGCAAACCAAATAAAATCACCATCTTCTTGCTAGTAGTACTAATTCTGTTATCTCCAGATATTATTTCATGCTATATTTTGATTTGTTTCATGTTGTATTACTTTCATTAATTTTTTGACTCTCATCTGTTGTTATGATTTCGGGCGACCAAAGCCTTTTGTAAACTAGGGTGGTATCGTGACGTCAGTATAGCTTCGTTTATTACAGTTGACAGTTTCAAAAAACCCATATTGCAGTCCTGTAGCCGATCGAATCTTGTTCTTGCAGATATTAAAATAGGCAGAAGTCTGCCATAGTCAAAATTATTGTCCTGAGTATAATCTAAAGCTGTAGCAATTGATTTCAATACTATAATATTTTCTTTAAATATTTTAGTTATATGGCTGAGGAAGTGTTTCCAAACCATAAAGTCTTAACCAACTTATCGAATAAGCCATTTCATTTTTGGGACTGGGATATATTAGTTAATATCCAAGACAGTCTTTCATAACTTCAGTCGATTTGGACTAAATCATATCCAAAAAAGGAGTGAACTCACATCATCTAAATTTATGACATCCAAACGTGGCAATGTTGCAGCATCAACTCTGATGTGGTGAAATGAACACCGAAGACGGTGAACACAGTGGATGCCTAAAAGAGGTTTTTACCGACGAAAACATTTTAAAAAATAAATAAAATGATTTTGAATGACCGTAAATTGAAATTGAATGAAATAGCAGACACTCTAAAGATATCAACTGAACGTGCACATCATATCATTCACGTATATTTGGGCACGAGAAAGCTCTGAGCAAGTGGTTGCCGCGCGACCTCACTTTTGACCAAAAACAACGACGAGTTGATGTTTCGGAGAAGTGTTTGAAGATGATCAAGCATAATAAACCCGAGTTTTTGCGTCGATATGTGACAATGGATGAAACATGGCTCCATCACTTCACTCCCATCAAGTCAATCGACGGTAATCCGAGTGGACTGCACGCGATCTACCCGCTCCAAAGCGTGGGAAAACGCAACAGTCGGCTGGAAAGTAATGGCGTCTGTATTTTTGGGATGCGCATGGAATGATTTTTATTGACTACCTTGAAAAAGGAACGACCATCAACAGCGGCTATTACATAGCGTTATTGGACCGTTTGAAGGACGAAATCGGCAAAAAACGGCCGCATTTGAAGAAAAAGAAAGTGCTGCATTACCAAGATAATGCACCGTGTCACAAGTCAATGAAAACGATGGCAAAAATCCATGAATTGGGCTTCGAATTGCTTCCTTATATGCCGTATTCTCCAGATCTGGCCCCCAGCGACTATTTCCTGTTCTCGAGAACATCTAAATCTCTGAAAGATGCTCCTTGGGAAGAAATGTTTGTTAAATGAAGAGGTGATCGCCGAAGCTGAGGCCTATTTTGAAGTAAAGGACAAATCGTACTACAAAAATGGTATCGAAAAGTTGGAGGGTCGCTATAATCAGTGTATCACCCTTGAAGGGAATTACGTTGAATAAAAAAAACTAATTTTGCAAAAAAAAGTGTTTTACTCTGGTAGGCCGGGAACTTTTCAATTGACATGTTATGTTGTGATAGTCGAAATATAATAGTAGTTACATATTTTAATTACTAGTAATTCAAATACTATGTGCTCTTCGAACAAAAGGAATTAATCAAAGAATTAAATCATTTTTTAAATTATTTTTATTTGTCCCATCGCGGACATTTCAGTCGACGTATCCATCCGCATTTCACGCGAAAACATTCGAAATAAAAATGTGTCGTTAGAAAATATTTTGTTCTCTCTCGAATCATGGAAATGGGGCCGCGTTCCGACGTACGACCAAGTCCAGATGGTGTCCGTTGCACCTAAGCTGCTCTGGATCGGGGAGAATCGATCGCCGGGAAAGTAGGTTACGATTTATGACGCGGTGCAACGAGAGTGCCATGCGACGTTGTGAATTTTCCACCCACGATCGATACGTCTAGCCTGACCGAGCCGACGCTGTTGCAAGGGCCTTGCAACAGGCTTACTCGACGGGATAACGGGCGCTAAACGAAATACGAGAGCAGTTTGATAAGTCGGTGACTTTTTGACACAATATCACAACATAAACTCAGTAAATTTTCTCCTTTTAATTCAATACTAGTGACCGTCCCGTGGTCGAAATTTGACCACAATTTACAATCATGTTTCTCCTTTAACTGAGTAAAGGGAATAATTTCAAACTTATATGTTATTAAAACTTATTTTTAAAGTATTTTCAATATAAAATCATAATAAATGTATTTGATATATAACATTAACTAAAATAATAAATGTCTGTTTATTAAACTATCATGTAATTTTTAAAACTGTAGCGACCTTGATGCATGTCGAATTTTACATCGTGGAATAACGGTCTACAAAATACCGAGAAATATAATCCCAGATGTTAAACACGGGCGGGGTGCCCGCAGCGCCAACAAGAACCCGACAACGAATAGCTGGCGGCAACCCCGAGACGTTTATCTGGGATGTTATTGAAAGGTATTTTGGTGATTCAGTGCTCAACCCTCGTTTGGTTTAGACGTGCCACCATCGACTACCCAAGCCTCGTCAACAGATAACTCCGCTGCCATCCGTTTTATTATTTGTATTTTTCACATTTTTTTATATTGTCAATAAATAACGGTCACATCATGTAAACACCACTGTTTTATTTCGTTTTACCTCCATTCACCGAGCCACATCATTTACCCTAAAAAACTATAGCAATTTCAGTTCATCAAATATAAATATACATGATCCTTCTTCACTTTTATGTTATAAACATAGATATGAATCAATGAATTAATACATGTTTGGACCACTTGTATATTGTAGCATGTATATTAAACCAATAATGTCGGCTTGGTAGGTGTAGTGGTAAAGACGAAAGAGCGTAAAATTGTGATTGCAATTATTTAACATTTGTGATTGATCCCAATCACGCCTGTAACCAGGTTGGGTAAGGACGTATGTCTCAGGTATGATTTCTAAGTTGGTCACTCGCCAGTCGATAGTCTTTATGCCGAAGACCGTGGTTCGGAACCCACGTTAAACAGTAGGTCCAGTCCAGATAAACCCTAGTTAGTAAAAACGAGATTGAAACAATAAAGTCTCATACAATCACATATCCTATACAATTAATTGTTATATACCTTATTATAATTAATCAATACTTTAAAATGTTCTCAAATTTACTGTTAATAATTAATAATTTCTCTATGTGTTCCATTTATGCAAATTATGTAGTTATTTTCATTTCTAAGTACTGCATATTTTCATTTATTATACTTAAACACACCAGGCTGATTAAAATTACATCGTTTTTTGCTCGTTTAAACCACTTTTCCACATATACATGTAATGATCATTCCAGAACGCCATTTTGGGTTTCGCAATAAACATGAAAGAATTGGACTGCATAGACTTGTTAACAAAATAAATATGGTTATGAGGTACTAAAATCTTATCTCACAGATCACCATTTTACAGTAAAACAAGGCGATGAACATACCTAATTACATGCAATATATTTAGCAGTTTCTAAGGTAGTGTGCAGTGTCCAATACTATATCTTCTGTACACACCTGATCTATATACAAACAAAATAATCACTATGGGAACATACGCAGATGACACGGCAGTCTTGGCCTCTCATAAAGATCCAGCCATAGTATCAATGAACCTACAAACACACCTAAATCAAATACAAATGTGGCTGATAAGATGAAACAAAATCCCGTCATTTAACTTTTATGATGCGTAGAACATGTCCACCAGTCTATATCAATAACTGTCAACTACCGCAAGCACAAGATGTTAAATATCTTGGTATGCACCTATGTTAGATCGACGACTAACTTAGAAGAAGTATATACCCACTAAATGGAAACAACTTGGACTTAAACTCTACCAAATGTATTTATCTTATCGGCCTATCGGGCGCAAATCCAAGTTATCCGTAAATAGCAAGATATTATTGTGTAAATCTATACTCAAGCTGATTTGGTCATATGGAATCCAACTATCGGGAACCGCTAGCAAGTCTAATAAGTCCATCATACACCGGTTCTAAAATAAGGTGTTGCGTGCCATTGTCGATGCTCTGTACTATGTTTCAAATAAGGTGATACAACGGGATATTACTATAAAATCAATAACGAGTGTAATTCAACATGCTTGTGTGAAGTAATTCAAAAGAGTATCAGTGCATCCCAATGTACTCGCTAATCAACTAAATATGCGAAGTGATAGTGAAGTGCGTAAACTAAAACGTCCAGCAACATCCGATCTCATGATACATTTGTCCATGTAGACTTTAGAATAAGCTTTAAAATAAGACTAATTAATTAAAATAGTATAATGTACAGGTGATCACCTAATGAAGTGACTCTACATGCTATGTATATATAATATAAACATAACAAATACAACGTGGGGCGTTTTACCGGCTACCATTGATGCAATTTCCGTGTGGCAATAGTGGAAATAATTTTAAATAAATATTGTCACTATTTCTGTTCGTTACTGTGGCGTATATTTATCCATAATAAAATTTATACATCTGCACGATACAATGGTTAAATCGAAACAGCTAAACGTCACATAACCAAGAAATCGCAATCAAAATGGTAGCGGGACTTTTAACCCACCCTCTACTTATTACCTTTTGGGCAGATTGGGGAACTACTAAGAGTAAAAATTTTTAAAAAATGACCATTATTAACTCTTGCTGTGCATATAGTGGGATCAGCAAAGTATAGTGTTTTACGATCCTAAACTGTTACTTCCAGTTGAATCATTCACAATCCTAATATTCACCATTTTTAATACCATTTCTATCTACATTTATACATTTTATTTTATGTACATTAGTACTTGTATTTTTTAATATAACGTGTCCGTTTAATTTTGTTTTCAAATCAAAATAGAATTTCGCTCTACATTATTTATTTCACTTCATATACCTTTTCCCAAAAACTCTACAATAATAAATCAAATTTCAAATATTACCTACACTAAGTATTACTAAACCTACAGTGATCTAAAATGATAGCCCCATTTACCTATTTCTTTAAAATTGTATCATAGCAAATACATAAAAATGTTAAATAAATATTGATAGATATACAAAATACGTACACACCTTACATAGAAAAAATATTAAATATTTACTAGTATAAATACAATATGATGAAATGGAATTTACTCTAAATATTCCTGACGCAGTTTTCCGCTTTATTATAATTAATTGTTCAGGAAAAATATCGGGAAATACATTAACATCTCCTGTTTAATGAGCAAATAATAATCTTGTTTACGTGTTATTGTAGACATTATGTTTAGATTTTATTATTTATCCTTAGGATAAATAGTTCTGGGTATTTACCGTATTTTATTAAAACTCCGGCCACATGCATGTCAATAATTAGTTCGATACGGTAAAATATCAGGTAATCAGTGATTCCCAAAATGATCTCACTTCGTCTCGGTTTGCTATTCTAAACACACGCCAATTTCAGTGAATGAGCCACGTAACAATAAACTGAAATCTAAAGCATTTGCGTTTGTTATTGTCCCCGTATTCATTGATACACACCCTAAAAACATCAACAAAGGACCAACACCTCTTTCATTAACATAAATAAGATAATAGAATTGCAGTTGTGAATGTATACGGCGTAAGTATTGATTAATTCTGGAATCTAGTATAATATATATATATATATATTCGTTTCTGTTTTTCATTATATAACATTCAGCTAGTACTTGATCATATGGAGTTTATATCCGGAAATAGATAGAATGTTTTATATTCGCCAGTTAGGACCGTTGCAAATCAAGGCAACAAAATCAATATAAATTAATATTGAAGAATTTACAGTTTATCATACCTCATTGGACATTTGTATATTATGTTCTTTAATTTCATACGCTAAAAACATTTTTATCAAGTATAAACCAAGGACAAATTTAATTTTTCCAATTTAGTTCAAAGTGATTTGTGGGATTGTGGTTTCAAAAGTTATGCGGCGATTTTCATGTCAATAACAAAGAACGGTCTGGAGGACCAAAAAAAAGACCAAAAACCCAGCTCCCGGTTTCATTGCTTGCTAGACAAAAAAGGACTAGTTTTCTGTGACCTATTGTGAATAAGAATGAAAAGCGGATGTAATAAACAACCTTAAACGTAAAAAGTCATCCATATTAGAACAGAACTGGAATATTAAGGTCATAAAGTACTGCTTGGTGAGATCAGAAAACTGTAGTCTATTGCGAGCTGTTAAACCCGAATTAAACTGCTACTGCAACAATAACAAACGCGAAGCCATCCTATGGAATGACAACACCCGACTGCGATCATTCTTTCGACACGCTTGGACAGAAAGGTAGAAAAACGTTGTAGAAAATAATGGATATTTTGATTAATATATAGAAGTTAAAAACGATTAGAGTAGATACAAGCGACTAATGTTTAAACTAAGCAAAAAAATTGGAAAAAAAGAAAGAAAGAAAATTGCATTATCTTGGACAGAAAGTGCTGTTTTTTTCTGCAAACCGTGTTATCTTCTAAAATTTTGGATATAATTGATACAAACCACTGAAATGATAATCTGAATTATTAACATAAAACTAAACTGACATTTATATCTCATGACTAATTAGATTTTTCTATTCTCAACAATGTTGTTACTAACACTACTAGTAGTTGTGGAGTCTTTCCGTAAATAAGAAGATCAAAGGTATTTTCTCTAAATTTCAGTAAAAAATTATATATTTTGTATTTACTATTAACATAAAATTAGTACAAATGAATAAAAACATATGAGTGTGGAAGTTACCTTCAGAGAAAAATAAAAATAAAGGTATGCCTTTTAATACTAAATAATAATATAGCATCAATATTAGTTTAATACAAGAAGTGATTAATAAATTTTTGAGTTAATTTATATATTTGCAGGGTAATGGTGCTGATGGTAGTATTGACTCATACCAAATGACTGATTGATTAACTGATCTGATTTTTTGCCGCGCCTTTTGTATTCTTAAAGATTCGTAGTGATGAGATAATGCATAAAAATCTCTTCAGTTATTTTTAAAGCTCCACTCGAATGTATTTTAGTTCCATTAGTAGCTTATGTGTCCATAACTTTGAGAAAGACAGCACACATTAACTCGGCCTCACTAATATAACCATATATTATAGCTATGATAGTTATTCGAATAAAATAGTTAATGTAAGTCATAAAGGACGTCAAGTATATTGGCAAATGAAGTTTTTAAAAATGTTCATTAAAACGAACATTTTTAGAAACTTATTGGTTTTGCTTTCAAAAGTTTCAACTTAAACGTAGCAATTTTGATGTAAATGACAAATGTGGCATGGAAGATTAATCGAAGAATGAACTGCAAGATATTTTAGACAAAAACCCCGCTGAAACTATTAAAGAACTTCCAATTGGCTTAGAAATTGATAAATTGATATTTCCAGACGTTTACATGCGCTGGAATATATCCAACTGGAGAAAAAAAGGCTTCAAAGAAGTTTTCAGAAGAGAGAATTAAAGAAGAAATAGAGAAAGAAAGTTTTCTGTGGCGTGTTGTAACTGGCGGTTCAGAAAATCATGGGTTAGTCCAGGAAATCTATCCTTCATCAAATCTGAAGCGGTATACTCATGGTTATTTAGGGTAAAATGATGTGGCTCGGTGAATGGAGGTAAATCGAAATGAAACAGTGGTGTTTACATGATGTGACCGTTATTTATTGACAATATAAAAAATGAGAAAAATACAAAGATAAAAAGGATGGCAGCGGAGTTACCTGAAGACTAGGCTTGGGCAGTCGATGGTGGCACGTCTTAACCAAACGAGGGTTGAGCACTGAATGACCGGAATACCCTTCAGTAATATCCCAGATAAACGTCTCGGGGTTGCCGCCAGCTATTCGGTGTCGGGTTCCAATTGGCACCCCGCCCGTGTTCAACATCTGGGATTATATTTCTGGGTATTTTGTAGACCGTTATTCCACGATGTAAAATTCGACATGCCTCAATTCGCTACAATACTCCCCTGCCAGAATTTTACATAAAATTACAAACAAAATGTGCTTTGAAAAAATATGATAGTTCGAAACGGTTGTGGTTGGTACGGTTGCGATCTGGTACGGCTGTTGATATCTTCCGGTCCTACAGATACCGTTGCATCATCGTCGCTTTGGCACTTGAATGTGGTCCATCGACGACGTTGAAAACAAGCTATTCTTCAGACAGGGCTCCCGTAATCGACGCTGTGGGAGGATCGACTGTTCGACGACGTGGTAGCTTATTTTCTTCGACGACGAGACGTTAGCAATTCTGGTACTTCGGCGAAGACATAACGAGTCTACGGTGACTGCAATCGGTACCTAGCTTCTGGAGCTGCTCTGTGACTAATCCGTAGTCACATACGTTAGGTTAATTCATAAAAAACAAATAACGACGGTATCCGACCGAAGCTGCCCAAAGCCTTTTAAATCAAAATATCTGCCATTATGACGGAGACGGCGAGCGAAGGAAGACATTATGATTTAAACATAGTGCCGAAAGAAATGTTTAGCCGAGACGCTGATGATTAAGCAGTGACGTAAAAATATTCCAAAAGATTGTGAAATAAAAATTTTGACAAAAAAAAAATTTTTAAAAAATGAATTGGAAATAATGAAATTAATCGGAATAAAAATGAAAATGAATCTTGAAGGTAAAATTGAAAAGGAATCGAATTAAAAATATTTAAAATTTTGAAACAAAAAAGAAATATAACGGTCACGTAAAATACACCATTTTCTACGTACCCTCCATTCACGAGTCCAAACCCAATTTTGCGAAAGATCACGTCGGGGTCACCACTTTAGGGTAAAATGATGTGGCTCGGTGAATGGAGGTAAATCGAAATGAAACAGTGGTGTTTACATGATGTGACCGTTATTTATTGACAATATAAAAAATGAGAAAAATACAAAGATAAAAAGGATGGCAGCGGAGTTACCTGAAGACTAGGCTTGGGCAGTCGATGGTGGCACGTCTTAACCAAACGAGGGTTGAGCACTGAATGACCGAAATACCCTTCAGTAATATCCCAGATAAACGTCTCGGGGTTGCCGCCAGCTATTCGGTGTCGGGTTCCAATTGGCACCCCGCCCGTATTCAACATCTGGGATTATATTTCTGGGTATTTTGTAGACCGTTATTCCACGATGTAAAATTCGACATGCCTCAATTCGCTACAGTTATAAAGTATGTCTGTGTATATGGTGGGATTAACTACTACAGGTGTCTACAGATTGCTGATCGAATGAGAAGCTTTTCCGCAGCCAGCATACTCACCAGGCATTTCTAGAATATATCCAATAGGAAAAAAAGAGTTTTCTGTGTTGTATTGTAATTGGTGATAAAAAGTGGGTTTACTATGACAATCCCAAGAGCAAAAAGTCATGGGTTAGTCTAGGAAATTTCTGTGCATATGGTGGTATTAACAATGTATACTACTACTGTAGGTGTGTACCATCACCAATTGAACAAATTAGCAATAGCAAGTAACAAAATCCAGGTCACCCGCTTGCATGAAACACTCGGCCACACGTAGCAAGAGTTGTGAATGATGCACCATTGTAGATCGAATGAGTAGGTATTCCTCACTCAATATACTCACCAGATATAGCATCTTCTGATTACCCCTTGTTCAGATCGATGCACCATGGCGTGCTTGGCACACTGGAAATGCTGAAGAAGTATCTTGAAAATGTATCGATGATTGGATCACTGTTAAATCAACATCATCCTTTCGATATAAAATCGCCATGTTTTCAAAAAGTTGATGAAAATATGTAGGAAATGACGGTAAATATTTTGATTAATAAAACGACGACATCATAACAACAGACAAAGTGCATATTGATTATTGACATTATTTATAAAATATTAATTTATCGGGACCTTTTCACGCGGCCCACTTTTTCCGATATAACCCCATAAACTTGACATCGTTTTACGACAATCGAAAGCAATTTTACTCAATAGATAATAGAAATTTCATCAAAATGGGTCATCGAAAAACGCGCAAACATCCTCGATATAGAACCCGTATCGCAATCAATTAAACGACAAACAACAAAATTCCGCACCTAATATTCATAGATTCGGATTTCTCAAATATTCGAATAATGTTCGAATTCAAAACGAACGTGATGCAACACGTCAAACTGACACTATCTGGATGGTTGAGGCGCTATTATTTTAAACGCCGACCGTCCATAATCGTTTGTTTAATTTCGGGAACCTCAGAATTTGGTTAATTTATTTGTTTTCGCTGGCGATTTTATCTCGTTCAAACATCCTTGATTGTCCCCATTTATTATTTTAATCTGTGCTATTACAGTTCGTTCGTGTGCTACTGTAAATTATGTTAATGCTAAGGGAGTGGAGATATATTAGATCTGGTATCTGACTTTAAAGTTATTAATATATTAAGTATAATTCATATGTTTGCAAACCATGTATCAATTATCCTTTATTAATAATAAAAATATTTTTAATAAAAAAATGAACCGAGATCACAAAATAAATAAGGAACTTACCAAAAAGAAAAAATACTTTTAAACAAACAAACTTTGATTTTTAACACAGAAAACAGTAGTATATCTAGTTTTCCAGCCAAACCAGAACAAAAAAGCTGCTGTCCCCGTTGGAACCCGCGACCACCGCTTGTGAGCTTAACGTTCTACCCGTTATACCATAGAAACAATTGCTTGCAATATTATAGATAAAAAATTTAATTAAATTTATAGATAAAAAAATATGCGAAAACTTTGTACGTGCCTTTGAAATTTGAGGTTTTCCCTCAATATCCCCTCCTCCCCCAGCAAATTCTGACATTGTTCCAATGGAACCACCTCGAAAATGTACTCCTTCGAATAAATCGAATAAAGAATTTTGAAAATAGATCCACAATTAACTGAGAAATCGGAGAACATACATTAAAAAAAATATACAGTCGAACATAGAACTTCCTCCTTTTTTGAAGTCGGTTAAAAATATTTTAGAGAAAAAAATATCTGAAAACTTTGTAACCGCCTTTGAAATTTGAGGGTTTCTCTCGATTTCCCCCCCTTCCCCCGTCAGATCCTGACTTGGCCCCAAAGGAAGCGCACTCTTTCAAATAAAAAAATAATTTTGAAAATCGATACATCAGGAGCACTTCAAAAACAGAACACGAATTAAAATTAAAAAGTCTATTGATCTTCTTTCAAATAGGCCTTTATTATCCGTCCATTAACAAAATTAAGCACTTAATCAATCTAATGGAAAATACCAAGAGAGGAGAAATAGTTATCACACGAATTTACTGAAAAGATTGCCAGAAAGATGGAAAAATTCATAAATCGATTCAAAAATTGATCAAAAAAATTAATGACCAAATGATTCAGAATTGTTCCTTTAAAAAATGTAAACGCTCAACAAATTGTATGCATAATGACTGCCACACTCTCTAATCATAAGACAAAAGCATATTCGAATAGGACTTGAGCGTTTTGTTCATCACTGTGACAAGAATTGAGACTCAATCATCACCAAGCTCACAAATAAAAGAAAACGCTAAACACTAAGACAATAAACTCATATTATTATCATCAGCTTTTGGACTAACAGGATGCAAAAATTCATAAAAAACGGCCTGCTTTTAGACCCAGTTTATTCGCCAGATTTAGCACCCCCCGTGAATTGTTGAAGCGAGATTGTGATATAATCATCTAAAACAATAATGAGACAAATACGCACTAAGGTCAACAAATTCTTGCTGGAAAAAAACAGCAAGAAGACCAGAAGGAAAAACAGAAAAAGTTTCGTAACAATCTTTACAGCAAAGTTTTGACTATATCTTAAATCAAGTTTCTCAACTCTTGCTTACAAATTTTGACGAATAATTACGTTAAAGAAAACGTCACATATCACTACATTTTTGTTTTCATTGTTTCACTGTTTGCATAGCTCTGATAAGGTTCTTAAAAGAGACGACTACCATAATATTAAATAAAATTTATGCAAATACGTCTAGAAAGGATATGTGATCAAAATTAAAGCCAAATGTTTAAATAAAGCATTTTGTTAAAAACGAAAATGACGATTTATATTTACATCTTTTATCACAAATTATATATATTTCTTTGAATTTAGATTTAGTACTAAACCTGGTGGGAACCGTATATATTAAAACTAGTTTCTCAATTCTATTCAATTCTATTGAAGATAAGAGCAGTAAAACCTGTCAGCAGCATTTCAATTAATAATGAATGTAAGTCATCATGAATAGTAAAACTATTTCCACTAAACAGTTTTGCAGAATCTAAAGCAAAACAATATAAAATAAATTATGTTATATGCGATGTTGTTATGAAAGAAGACTACTATTCGTAAACTAAATGTTAAAGTTGGGATTGATTATTTAACTCCTTGGAAATACGTCTAAAATTTTATGTTAATCAACAGTTGTGTAGTTTGAATGAAGCAGTTATTCTGTTGACGATTTTATTTAGTAATGTCCTTTCTTTCCACGACATTTTATTGTGGACAGTTTTAATTTTAAACCCCGTCTTCTGGATTGTATGAACTATGCATATTTCTTGTCATAACCCTTATTGGCCTAGTTTGTTTATTTTCATATATATGAAAAGTTATTTCTGCAGTACTTAATGGTTTTACCAGTTCCCTATATGATTCAGAATCGATACAATTGTCATTTATTTATTTTAGTAGAAGGCTATTTAAAATTACAAATTACAATCAAACAAGTTGTAAAACTGTCAGTAAAATCACTTTATAATATAATTAGAGTTACTTTGTAGTATTTTTCATATTATCAATTATTTGAAGTAAAATGATTTGACCAATGAAAGTCTACAAATACTTCTACGGACCAATTTCCACTGTAGCGCCTTTCTATTTATATCTAATACAACCATAATATTTCTTGAAAACAAAACTAAGTGTGAAATAGAGGGAATCTCCCAAATTTCAAAAGAACGTACCGGCCTACGATGCCAAGCCCAAACAATACATTAATAATAATATAATTTTGTGACATATACAAAAAATTTAATTGCCAACAAAACAAATCTAATTTAATATTACTGTTTGTTTTCGGTACCGACTTCAAAGTAGTCAGTTAGTAGTACTTAAAATAGTATAGTAAATAGATAAATAGGTTTAGGTAGGTATTAAGGTATTAAGCTAAATTGTATGTATATAGGAGAATATAAAATACGTGTAGTAGATAGGTTAAATAAGGCTTTTGTTTATTTTTATTCAGTTATTACAACGATTATTATGATATATTTTATTTGAAAATTTTTGTTTTGTTTTAAAATCTTTTAGAAAGTTCCTTGTTTATTTTTTTGAGTCGATTCAATTTTATTGTTAAAAATATTTTATGAATCTTTAGTATATTTAATATAAATAGAAAGAGCAAGCGAAATCGAAAGGAAAAGATATATAAATACAGATATATAAACTGAACTCAATATTTTCTGTGTAAATTGATTACCTTTATATAACACCTATGTAATGATAATAAAACAACCGCTAGATGAACGTAATAGTTCGTGTAGACTTATAAATTACCGTTTTAATCTATTATAACACGATTTATATGTTTTCGATGAAAGATATTTTTACGAAGGCGACTGTTAATCAATCGTCGGATATCACTGTTAGATCTTCGCTTTCAAGAATCGGTAAAAAGTGTTTACCGCTTTTAAATCGACAGCTCGAAATTCTATCTTTTTACTTTTACTACAGAATAAGAATTAGAGCAAGTCCGCTGTAGGATAACTTGTTTTCTAGTGGTGTGGGACTTGGCTAAGTTTTGTTATATATATATATATATATATATATATATATATATATATATATATATATATATATATATATATATATATTGTTTGAATGTATATAGCTAGGCATCATAACATTTTCAACCATCGACAGATAGCACCTATAAAAATTACATCCTAAACTTAGTATTTAATTTTACGAACAATTTGACTTTTAATTTGATGTAATAATAGTGAAATGAATTCGACATTTCTTTGAATTCTAGTCACGCGTTCTATTCTCGTCTCAACCTCGATTACCTTTAACGAAATTATTTCTGGGGATTTCCAGCAATTAGTTCTTATACCCAGCCAAGATGACAGTTATAATTGTTATAATCGATATTTGGCTTTAGGTGAAACTATTGCGATTTTTTAGTAGCAAATTTACACGGATATTACATCGATTATACAAGGTGTGGGTATAAAATAAAGAAGAGACTGATGCTAACTCGTAGCTGCCAAAGTTAGTTATGACATTTCATCTGAAACTTGGCAAGAACTGTATCTTATTACAGGAAGTACATGACCATAAATGTATTTCGCACATGCAAGTATTTCTGGACGACTGAGATAGCCACGAAAGCCTTCCACAGAAAAAGATAAAAATAATTGGTTACCTTCTCAATCTCTTCTACTTTCCCTTATTGTACTTGTTAGGTGCTCGATGTATATTGGTCATCGATATTTGTTGAAAAAATGCGAACTATGAATGTAAACGACTGTTAAATTCGATAATTTTGACACCTCTCTGGATAACTATCTGACTAGCATCATCGAACGAAGTCTGATGTGGAATCCCATTAAATACTTTTACAAACTTATGACGATAGTGCCCTATCATATACTTACTGTTGGTTTTGGTTGGGTGATTATAATTAAAGTTATTATTTTATTATCAATAGTAAAGAACGACTTAGAGGACCAAAAAATTAAAGAAAATAGTCTGTTATCCATCCATCATAAAATATCTTGAAATACTTATAATAAAACCACCATATAAGCGACAAAACACGATTAAATCATTTAAAGAACGTCAAAATCCAATGACAAAGGAAAGCGAAAAAGAGCCTCAAACGCAAGAAGACGCAGAGTTGATGAGTTTTGTTGATTGATTACTGAATATATAATACATCAACTTTCAGCGCAATCCATAAAAACCTATATAGCAAGTCCTACTTAACCAGCTCTACCCTCTTTGGCTATCACTGTTTAAGGTAAATGATGTAGCTCGGTGAATGGAGGTAAAATGAAATGAAACCGAGTCACATCATTTACCCTAGAGTGGTGACCCCGACGTGATCTTTCGCAAAATTGGGCTTGCACTCGTGAATGGAGGGTACGTGGAACATGGTGTACTTTACGTGGCCGTTATATTTTTTGTTTAAAAATTTTAAATATTTTTAATTCGATTCGTTTTCGATTTTACCTTCAATATTCCTTTTCATTTCATTCCTATTCATTTCATTATTTCCAATTTATTTTTTTTAATTTGTTGTCAAAATTTTCTTTAACAATCTCATAGATATTTTTACATCCCTGCTTAATCATCAGCGTCTCGGCTAAACATTTCTTTCGGCGCTATGTTTAAATCGTAATGTCTTCTTTCGCTTACCGTCTCCGTCATAATGGCAGACATTTTGATTTGAAAGGCTTTGGGCAGCTTCCGTCGGATATCGTTACTTGTTTTTTTTCTGAATTACCGTAACGTATGTGACTACGGTTTAATCACAGAGCAGCTCCAGAAGCTAGGTACCGATTTCAGTCACCGTAGACTCGTCATGTCTTCGCCGAGGTACCAGATTTTCCAACGTCTCGTCGTCGAAGAAAATAAGCTATCACGTCGGGGTCACCACTGTTTCATTTCGTTTTACCTTCATTCACTGAGCCACGTCATTTACCCTAAAACTGGTTTTGATTAATACCAGACGACCTGGCTAAACTGATAAACAATCTCAAGGATTCATTGATTACTTCAAAATACTGGTTTCGCCGTTTTAAAAGTGGCGATTTTTCGAAGAAACAATCAGTGGGGATCAGTATCGACGAATTGATGTGAAAGACACAAGAGTGTTCTTCACAAACACAATGTTTGATCACATGTTGCAAAACCGGTGGAAACATATTAGGAAACCTTAAAATCTATGGACCATACTTTGAATAAAATACATCGTGCCGAGTTTTTTTTTACAATAAAACTTTAAGTTACCCAACAAATCCTTTAAAACTTATTTCTAGGCCTAAGAAAACCGAAAATGTTGGCATGAATTCATTGTATTCGACAAGAAATATTTAACGAAACAAATTTTTTTTTAAAATGTATTAGCATAGTATTTCCTAGATTCCCATCCGTTTATAATACATTTGATTTATTATCGATTAGTCGATAGACTGTAATTTCCTGGTCGGTTCATTCCGATTTTTTTCCATCCGCAAACCAAGTAAATAATTACAAAAATGCACCCAACTAATATAAGGAACAAACTCATTAAATGCACTTAATGCTAGAAAATTAATAATTAGGTGCGTTATATCTAGAAAGCGTTAGAACACAATCCATCAATACTTTCAATCGTTTCATAATTTCCTTTTAAGCAAAATACACCGCCGTATCGTATGTATGTATGTAGTCGGTTAATGCAGATTAATATTTAAAAAATAGTCAGCCGTCGCATATGTGTTAATTACAAAGCATACGACAATCTCGTCATGATCTGTGAAAGTAACGACGAAATTTTATTGCGCCTCTACACTTTTCCCATTATTCCAAAATACGATCTTCGAATCACTATTCAATGTGGCCTGCTGCCGGCGTAAATCGTACCGTTGCTTTCTAATTGCTGGTAAACTAATGATGCATCGGTAAATATTTATAAAATAGTCTAGTATAAAATAGTAAAAAGTCTGGCCTTTAATTTTTTTATGTTTAAATAAAATCAAGTTTACAAATGTCAGACAGTAATTAATAGTGTCCACGTCTTGGAGCCATTGATCGAAAAATGTTCATAATATGCCCGAAGACACGGTAAAGTGATTTTCCAGCACGACAACGTCTCATAAAACAAAACCGGTCAAGGGAGTGATAAGAGCGCTTGAATGGGAGATATCATCGCATCCGCCGTACTCTCCAGGTCTTGCTTCGTCCGACTATCAACTTTTAGCATTAATGGAACACGCGCTTGCAGAGCAAAGCTTCGCCAATTTCGAAGAAGTTACAAAATGGCTTGATAAATGGCTCAAAGAACACATTTTTTTTGGGATGGTATCCATTGCCTGAAAGATGGACAAGATATATAAAATCAAATGGCCAATACATTGAATACATTTGTGTTTCCATTTTCTTGAAAATTATGTAGTTTTATCAGCAAAAAAATGATTATGAAAGTCATGAAATGTCAAGGATTTAAAATAGAAAATCCTTCATTTTACTTTAAACATTGTTTTCGATCTAATGAACGTAACAGTTGAACACTGTTACAATCCTGGGGCTATGCAGAAGATAGAAAAAGAAGAAATACAGAATAATAATTCCTCTTTTCCATACGGACTATCTAAAAGTTCGCAAAAAGTCCTGAAGTTTGGCTGATTTGACTTATTATTTCTGCTGTAAATGCTACTTTCTCCTGCACTACTGATGTCAAGTATTTAATCTCCTGCACGTCCTCTAACTGCATTCTACAATAATAAACGTTAGATCAGTTGTCATTACTTACATTGGGCTTTTCTTCATTAATTGTCAAGCCATATTGCTCTGCAGTGTGAACTATATCGTGAAGAATGCTTCAAGCCTTCCCAGTACAGCAAATATAGCATCAACGAGCACCAAATCGATTATGGAGTGTGTAGCATCATATTGAACGCCATGTCTGATTTTAAAAACAAATCGCATAATTATACCCACTACTATATTGAAAAACAGTGGAGAGACGAATTAATTTGACAAATCATTTTGCACTCACATCTAATAGAACCATGGTGATGCCTGAAGAAATTAATAATTCTTAAGAAAATATGTTCCGGTAGATAGAATGTGTAGTCTTACAGTCTCACACCCTCTTACTTATCGCAGAGACTTCATCGTATTGGAGTCATTGCATATTCTGGGTCATCCTATCCCTAATTACTTCACCAAAACTCTCCATATAATCCCTCCCTGTCCACTTCAATTTTCTTCAACAATTTTCTTCCTTAGACTTTCACTACTCTTTTATAAGCACAACCCTGTATCACTTCTCTAATAAAGAACACTATCCCTCCCTTGTTTAGTAAGTCCAAGTTCTGGGAACTATAAACCTCTTAACCAGAGCGCAAGTATATCTACACGGATGGCTCTAAATATTACACTGGCCTTAATTGTGCATTGTGGTAGACAAAAAGCATTCCCATTCCCACCAAACTCCTGAAACAGGATTATATTAACCGCTGTGCTTATTCAAATGCGATGTTCAAAGCCTTATCCGGCATTTCACAGGCTCTTCCAAAGAAAGAATTATCAATCCTCCGCAATCTAACCCATAGTTACAATTATTTTACAATTACAGTAGTTACAGTTACAGTTTGTTGTACAATTTAAATGCTAGTATATGCAATCTAGATGAGGACTTTTTACGTTATCGTGTTTGTTAACTTGAATGTGTGTTCATCACTTTTCATTCTTTTAATACACCCTGTTTGTCTTAAAAAAGTGCAAGTTCCAAAGTAAGGGCAAATGTATACAGTCGAAAGCTAATAGGTTCATCTATAAACTGACAGATTGCGAATGTGTGTTCATCACTTTTCATTCTTTTAATACATCCTGTTTGTCTTAAAAAAGTGCAAGTTCCAAAGTAAGGGCAAATGTATACAGTCGAAAGCTAATATGTTCATCTATAAACTGACAGATTGCGAATGTGTGTTCATCACTTTTCATTCTTTTAATACACCCTGTTTGTCTTAAAAAAGTGCAAGTTCCAAAGTGAGGGCCAATGTATACAGTCGAAAGCTAATATGTTCATCTATAAACTGACAGATTGCGAAATTGTATCTACATAACCGTGATACAGTCTAATCCAACCCGCTCCTCTCGGCTTGTGTCCTCGCGAGCTCTTTTACTCTTTCCAGTCGCCAAGCTTTTGTGAGCAGCAAGTAAAACTATTGAAACAATGTTTCCCCAACCAGCTAGAACATTTCTGGCGTCACTTGGTCTTACCACACTTTAATGATTCATTTTAATTTAACACTGATACAAAACCGCCGATACTCAAAGGTTATATTATTAATAATGATCTTGCGATATGGCGTTATAAAAAACCTTTCTACATTATTTAACTGATGACCTCTTCTTTTGTTAAACCGACAATATATGTTTGTCCACCTAACTTTGAATAGATTATCTATCGTACCCATGGAGGTGTAATATGTGGATTAGACCGAGGACTTCCTGGTCAATGTCTTAATGAATATTAAAATATTGCAATTTCGATACAATGCCATTTTTAATACAATATCTTAAATATCTAGAAAAGGAAACTAATGGTCGTTAATATCGAGGTACTTCCTGCTATCCGTTAATAAAATGGCAATGTAGCTTATAAAATATTTATGAAGCGAAGATGAAATGGTATTTCAAGGTTTCACCTATATCTATTATGCGGGTTTTTATATGATATAAAGAATTAAAAAATTATATTTTTATGATTAAATATAGCAACGTTTAAGTTTTATTAATTTTTAATGACAATATAGGTTAAGCCACCTGTGACTTACTTCCTTATTAGAAAAGAATAAATAATGTTTAATAGTGTAATATACAAAAAATGTATTTTGTTGTACATTTTTCGTTGTTCCATTATCTGTGAAGTTTGGTGACGATGGAACATGCAACATACATAATATATTGATATTATGGGCTTAAAAAGACAATAATTTATTAACGATAATGGCTTAATGATTTTTTCGAAGTATTCTCTATGATGGTTAGTACACTTTCGTTTACACTTGAACTAATATTTGTAATATTTTTTCCACTTTGATTGAGGTGTCTTCAAAACAAGGTTTGTAGCTTTTTCTCATGTTCTGTTATTCATTTACGGAAATAACTGAGAAAACTTTTGAAAATAAGGAAATTTGTTCAGGTATATTTGAAGATGTGGCCCAAGCGTTTGAAGTTTGGCACTAGAGCCTCGAATAAACGTTTACAAACTGCCTAGCCAGACGAGTCAAATTCCCACATTATAGTGAACAATATTGTATTCACCCTGTATCGACCTTGAGGCATGTCGAATTTTACTTCTTAGAATAGCAGCCTACAAAATACCCAGAAAATATTATCCCATATGTTGAACACGTCCAGGGTGCCAGCAGTGATGTCCAGTAAACGCGGTTTTTAATCTATTTGTATTTTTTTATATTATATATAATCAATAAATAACGGTCATATAATGTTCATCGAGCCGAACACAATCCTAAAACCGTATACTAGTAATATTCCTGTGAAACATATGAAAAATATGTGTGAATGGCGAATAAAATTGAATGCTATGAAGTTTACTGATACAAAAATAGATCTGCTAGTGATTCTGGAGTAATTCCATATGGGAATACAGTAAAATACTTGAGAATGAAACTAAATGCTAAACTCCAGTGAGGCTCAAAAACTATGATAGTACTTGGACGACAATCCAAATTATCACTCCACAATAAATTGTTATTATATAAACAAAAGTTGAAGGCAGCGTTGACCTATGGTGTGCAAATATGAGATTGGACAAAGAAATGAAATATCGACATAATCCACACATGCCAAAACAAAGTTCTTTACAGTATCCACAAAGATCTAGGGTCAAAGTTGCATGAACATAAAAACAAAATACTAGAACTGCCGGACAATTTGGACTAAGTGGACTTACAAGGAGGTTGAAGGGACAAAAACCTTTTGGACTAATATTGTTAAATTATGTGTAAAAACTGTGTTTGAAACTATGTGTGCACCAGTTTAGAGTACATCTATCAAACACCAATCAAGTTTCGGTCTGAAAAATAGGATTTCGACTTTAAGAACAATGTGAAGGAAACACTAATATATAGTTGTAGTTAATAACTAGCTGTAATATATGTGCAATGCTCTTATTAAATTAAAAAAAAAACAATTATCCATGTCGGAAGCAATCCGTCTGTGAATTTCCAAAAATTGGCATTGAGCTTTAGCGATAGTAGTTAGAAATAGTAGTTGTTCAGCGTTTTTTATAACTACATCGGAAGCAAACATATGTACTATTCACATCGAGCATTGGATTGATTTAAACGTCTACTCACAAATACATGCATGATGGAATAAATAGCATCGAATATCGCAGTATCGGTGAGTTCTTGCAATTCTCCACCAATAAAATAGATGTCCACTAATAAAAATTAGTAATCCCAATGTCATATCAAGCTTTTTTATCGCAATTTATGTATAAAATAAATCACTTTCTATACGTAATATCTATAAAAAAAATGTATTAACCGCTGATAATTAGTCTAGAGGAGAAAAGGGCGATAATGAAATTTTTGGTTGATTTCTAACCAAAAATCCTGTTTACATTGAAGGTTTCGTTAAGCCACCATCGATCAATAACAATAAAGCAGTAGTGATTAATTACTTTCTCCGTATTTTTTGATGAACGACAAGTTCTTGCCATATGCGGATATTTTCCTCTTAATTTCAACATAAAATTGATCAGATAAAGACGTAATATCGTCCTTATTATTAGGTGCTTATACACAAAGGTAACATAAATGTTAAATTCTTTAATGTTCTATGGTTTTGATTGTTGTGGCTCTTAACCCGCGATTTCGGTTCACCAAATATTTAACTATTCGATATTAACACATGCATCAAGTTCGAAGGTCTAATTTACTTTTAACGTGCTATTTACCAAATAATAAACAATATTCTTAAGAGTTTATGGACTTTATCCACTATAATTAGTTATTGCACATTATGCTAGATTTTCTTTTTTTAATACACTATTTGGTTTTTTTTACATACATATTAGAAGAGCCAGACAGATGTATTAGAGATTTAGTACAGAAGAGCCATCCTCATCCAACTAAAGTACAATATTCGTATAAAATTTGGCTTTGTGTAAAGTGTGGTGTATTACAAGATGCTAAAACCGAATGAAACTGCTATTGTAGATATTTATCGACATCAGTTGAACAAATTGAACGACGTATTGTTGCAAAAAGACCACCAAAAGTGAGTAACAACACAACACAAACATGACAACACTCGGTCACGCCATGCAAGAGTTGTGAAGGATACATTGTTGCAGCTCAAATGGGAACTTCTGCTTTACCTAGGGTACTTACCAGACACAGCGCCTTTTGATTAAAGGATATTTAACTGCAATAAGCATCACCGACTTCAATAATCAAGAATAAATGATGATCCTGCATGAAGTTACCAAAATAAACAAATAGAAACCTATTCGACATCTTAAACAACATATTTTTCCTATCGAAAACGAAACAACAATCGAATACCGAATAAATAATAAAAACGAGGAATGTCGAACGTTTCAATAGTAAGAAACTATTGACGTGTGTTTATTAGATTTTGTACCAGAATTAGTATTTGGACTTTGACATTCTCGCTGAATGACGGATAATTAACATAAAACGTATTATTAGCAATTTATTCAATTTTTAATCAACAATATTATAAAAATAAATTGAAGTTGTATGTTACTTAAGTGCAAAAAATCATTTTTTTTTATTTGAATTTAATTTTCAATACTTACTTTACAAAACAAAGACGTCAATAAGTTTTTATTACAAAAACAGCTATCACAGCTAATTCAAAGTTACTTATTACTTATATACTCATATGTTTAATAACCAATTATTATAAATGAAATCAATTTAGAACATTGTTTATTATTTAGTAAAGAGTAATAAACCAATTCGTAAGCTAAAAATAATAAAGAATCTATATTACAATGATTTGGACGTGTTTGTAATAAACAATTATCGAAACATTTGGTGAAAACCATAACTTATAGGTTGAAAAGTGGAGACTCTGTAAATACCTACTTGGCATCAATGATGGTCATAAGGACAAATATATCATAAATGGGCTTTAATTTATATTTGGTTATAGTCTAATAAAAAAGACATTTGTTAATAAATTGTTGAAAGTTACTTTTTTTTAATATATTCCGGATAATTATTTTGCTTCTGTCTATTCATTTCAAGTATCTCCAAGACAAATCAACAGCTTCTTGAGACAAAAATGTCTTTCTATCTTCTTCAAACGGCAACTGAAAATTAGTTCTAAATTTATAATGTACAGTAGCTGATCCATTCTACGTCTGAATATTTAAATATTCGATTCTTTGACGAAATTTATTAGTTCCTTTATGTGTGAAAATATATGCAAGCACCTTATATATTAAAAAAGACAAGACTGTGCTTCAAATAACAGTGCTGACAAAAACACATTTTAAATTTTAATCAACAGATATATTATGTGTAAGAAAAAATAAATGTTTATTAATCAACATAAAAGTGATAAAAACCACTAGCTGATTTGTAAGAACAATTATCAATTGCTTTTCTTTTTTTTTTAATACAATGCAGGTTATCGCAATAACCACAAATTATAAACTATACAATCTAAGACTAAAACTTTAGCTTACCACTTGGAGATTAAAATATGCATTCGTGTTTTATATTGATGTATTCTAATTCGCTTAATTGATGTTTGATTTGTCTAGACAATTGTTAATAAAACGGTGTTAATTTTGATGATTAGTCAGTATTAGGTCAATACTTCTAGTTTATGTAAACAGCAGACCAAACTATGATACGATTATTTGAATTCAAATTTGTCCGTCAATATTGTCGCATGCTTCCAATTTAATGACAGTCACATTTTATCGATAAATATATAAACACATATTATCAAAGATGTTATTTATTTATTTATATAATGAAAAGAGGCCACAGTAAAAAAAATTATTGATGACCTATTCGTACTTTCGCCTAGTCGTTTCCTCAGGAAATATGAAATAGTCACAGGGGACTAAATCTGGAGAATGTACTAGATGGAGTAACAGTTCGTAGTCCAATTTACGGATTTTTGATATGGTGAGTACACATGTGTGCATCTGTGTACTACAGTCTCAGCCTCCTCACTTACTTTCATTCTCGAATGATCAAAATAATTCTATGGATTGTATCGACGATTTCTAACGTAACGACCTCTTTCGGGTGACTTGAAGGTCTGGTGGTGGTTTTTCTGCGCTAAATATAATTCTTAATCAACACACGTAACTAACTCTTTTCCATTTTTATTCAAATTCTGGAAATTGTTTGCGCTCAATGGCTGTCAAACTAATTTATTCTTTATTAATTACTTCTTACATTAGATATGCTTAGTATCGTCTTAATTTACAAATTAATTTATTACTACTGTTCTCTTGTACTTGCGTTAATACACAAGCAAGGCGAGTACGGGATTAAGCATCAGTATGTATTTCCCAAATTAAAATAAAACTAAACTACAGTACACTAAAAAAGTTCTTGTGGTTTGGTTCGCCTCAAACTTTTGATTTCCCACGGGTTGTCCAGTAGTTGTAATGCTTTCACGTTACTGTGATTTAACAAACTTATTTTATGATTTAAGGCCAAATCTTGGATCACTTCGTGTACCCATTTGATTTTAAGGTCATCGCGCAGCTCTTCGTTGGTTATGTCGCTATAAGCATTGGTAATTAATCGTATAACTTTGTTTTGGGTGCGTTGGATTACTAGTTAGTTTGATGTTTTAGTATAACCCCATATTTGACAAACTAAATGTCACAACTTAGTCAATATCTCACAGTCATTTATTAATAGCAGTTGACTAAATGTTCTTGTAAATCAAGGTTTTGCAAAAACTTCAATAGTCGAGTTTTAGTGAAAAGTTATAGTGTTCCTTAAACTCTCATAACCGATCAATTGAAAAGTCCCCGCCCTGGCACATAGAGGGCTCTACTAGCATTAAATCCATATGTCCTTTAGTTAGCACTAACCTTAAAAGATGTGTGCACAAATTTGACAGCTGTCACATCATTAGTTTGGGAATTATAGCATTTCGAGTGAAGTAACTTTTGTTTGTTGTTTTTTTTGTTGTCGTGAAAAAAAGGATAAAAAGGAATTTCGCGTGTCGATAAAATATTGCTTTTTGAAGGGAAAAAATACAGTTGAAGCAAAAACTTGGCTTGACGCCGAGTTTCCAGACACTGTCCCAGGGAACTCAACCATCAATGATTGGTATTAAGGTATTAACTAAGTTTAAACGTGGTGAAATGAACACCGAAGAGGGTGAACGCAGTGGACGCCTAAAAGAGGTTTTTACCGACGAAAACATTTAAAAAATACACAAAATGATTTTGATTGACCGTAAATTGAAATTGAATGAAATAGAAGACAATCTAAATATATCAACAGAACGTGTACATTATATCATTCACGAATATTTAGATATGAGAAAGTTCTGTGCGAGCTCATTTTTGACCAAAAACATGGCTCCATCATTTCACTCCGAAGTCCAATCGACAGTCATCTGAGTGGACTGCACACGATGAACCCGCTCCAAAGCGTGGAAAAACGCAACAATCAGCTGTTACGACATCTGTATTTTGGAATGCGCATGAAATAATCTTCATTGATTACCTTGAAAAAGGAAGGACCGTTTGATGACAAAAATCCATGAATTGGGCTTCAAATTTCTTCCTCATCCACCGTATTCCCCAGATCTGGCCACAAGCGACTATTTCCTGTTCTCAGGTGTCAAAAAAATGTTGGGAAGAAATTTTCGTCGAATGAAGAGGTGATCGCAGAAACTGAGACCTATTTTGAAGCAAAGAAAAAATCGTACTACAAAAATGGTATCGAAGAGTTGGAGGGTCGCTATAATCAGTGTATCACCCTTGAAGGAAATTATGTTGAATAAAAAAAAATTGCAAAAATATGTGTTTTACTAGGCTTTTAAATTGACCTGTTATATATGGAGTTGCCCCAATATGGGTTTATATGGAAAAAGGTACTGGCTAGTGATTAAAAAAGTTAATACAAATATACAATTTCTTTTACAATAAACCTAAAGATTTACCGTTATATTTAGAAATAATTCTGAATTGATAAAATAGATCACTCATAAATTACGTTAAAGTTTAAAATAAACATTATCAAAGTGATTGAGTAAATAAATGAGCAGTTTTTTCACCGTCTGACCTTCAAATTCTCCAATTTACGATAATTCACAACGCATTCGAGAGTATCACCTTATGAAATAAATATAATGTCGTACAGTATCACAAATAAGATAATTCCTTTGTTATTACTTAACAAAAGATGTGGTTATATCGGACAATTGTTCTCTTATAAATTGTTTATTCTAGAAACTTTACTAGATATAAAGAGAATGAAAATACAGAAACACATTTAGTTATTAATATATAGCAGACATTACTTGTAACAAATTTAAACCCAGTACAGTTCGCATTATCGAAATGTTTACAATAACGAATACATATACATGTATTAGTAACACAATAAAATACGATAGCATACGGAATTCACGGTAGAGTACTCTATATTATATTTTATTCCTATCGAAAATCCTCATATATCAGCCATGCAAAAGTAACAATCGTTGTGGTGACTTAAAAGTTCGCGTATATGGCATATAAATACACGCAGGTTTTGGACAAAATAATGTTAACACCTGGTATATACACTAATTTTGTTTATTAATAAGATGTTAAGCCATCATTTGCTTTCAAAACAGCTTCAATTATTCATGGAAGAGATTGGTAAAGTGTCTGAATAGTTTCTAGCGAAATGTTGTCCCATTCTTGTACCAAAGCACCCGCCAATTGCATCAATGATTGATGATTGATGAAATTCTGATACTACTCAAACTAAGACTGAACCTTTTTGGCTGTGTGTATGGATACATCATCATCTTGGAATATGGCAGTGTTTGGCAGCTATATGATATAGATATTCATTCGCAGTAATAGGACTAGTTATGTCAATGAGGGCACTAGCTATTTAGTTAGTGCCCTCATCACGATATGGTCGCCGAAATCATAACGGAACCTCCCCATACTTACCTGTAGAAAGCAGGCAGTTAGGATCATAGGCTTCTTTTGGGGTTTTTCCTGCATAAACCCGACCGTTTGTAGGAAATAATGTACAGAATTATTCATTGGACCATACCACATTCTTCGTATTATTAAATATTCAGGTTTTATGACGGTTACAGCACTTCTTTCGCAGCTTAGCGTCCACTTCCGTTATAAAGACTTTCTAATCGCAGCCCTTCCATAAATGTTAGCTCTGTGGGACTCCCGCCGTACTATTTTATAGAAAAAGTATACTCAAGCGAATATTGTGACTTTTGCCGCAGTAATTTTATGTGTCTGGTGGCTTCTGTCAATTAACGTTTAAATTCTCCCACTATTTCTCTTCGCCGATGATATTTTACGGTGTTTTGTGTATGCTATGAACCGTGGATACTGTCGCTCGTGAAACGTTGAACAATTCAGCGGCGAAAACACACACTCCTGCTAGCCTAGGACCGACGATTATCCCACTTTTCATTTAATTTTTAGGCCCTAGATTAAGATTAAGTCCTCTTTCGAAGTCTGAGTGCTCCTTTCTTGTTTTTCGCTTGTTTTAACCGTTGCAGAACAAAGTCTATAATATGAATTACATAAATATAGTTAAATCCGAAGATCCTGCTGGCCATACTAAATAGCCGCTTTGCGAAATTCTACATCTTGTTGCTACATCGTGTTCCCCAAAATCGACTGTTCTGTTTATTAACGTGACCACTGAGAAAAAAATGGGCTTCATCGCTCATTATCAATTTAGACGAAAAATCTATCGTACCGACACGTATAACTGGGAACCACGTCTGCGTCTGCAACGCTATCGCGCACCAGAGCCACATTTTCAGCGTTACGAGATGTCTGTTGTCTTCCAGAATAAGGCCTGTGTGCTGTCGTATCGTACTGTCAAAAATTTGCATGTAAACGATTAATTGTGGTTTTGCGAGGCACTGGACGATTAGGATATTTTTGACGCAATTTCCTCTGAGTGGTAATAATAGAACGATAATTTTCCATAAATATTGTAACTATTTCTGCTCGTTCTTCTGACGTATATTTATACGTATTCAAATTTGGACGTCTACACAACACAATGGTTAAAACAAAACTGAGCTAAACGTCACATGTCACATAACCAAGATGCGCGCAATGAAATGGTGGCGAGACTTTTGCCCCACCTGTTATAACCTACAAGATTTCGCATGTAAACTGAGTAAAACATACACGTCGCATTATTTACACGGAAACAGTGTTTTTAAAATGCAACAAAATGTACATGATTCACGATTGTTGATGTTCACGAACGGGATGGCTGATTCGAAGTGAGTGTTAACGTCCCTCATAAACCATGGGGCATTGACTAACGCGCGGACTTTCTTGGATTGGAACACTTGGAGTAGTGCAAGTTCTCTCAGGGACATACTTGTACCATACATGTCCTCCGTAGAGGCCGACTGGATGGACTAGCATCTTGTACAGAGTCGCTTTCTGCGGTGTTGGGAGAAGGACACGTCGTCGTGGTGGTCTTTTATAGCCGGGAACCGCATGATACCAATCCACCAGCGTTGCCAACCTTTAAACTCAATGTAAATGTATATGCGGCGGTTGTAAAGGTCCAAAGGGTTGTAGCGGTCGCTACAGAGTTAACTCGTGTACATGATTTTGATGTTTGATTATTTTTTGTGACTTTCCACATGGATTGTCAAGACAGAAGTGCTTTAAACTTTTGGTGATGATGCCTCTTCCTTGACAACTATGAAACGTTGGTATAACGAATTTAACTGTGACCGCAGTTTGCTCAGCGATAAAAGTGATGAAGTTCGTCCCAAAATCAGTTGTTGTACGTCTCATGACCTACCGTGGATAAGTCACCCTTGGGCATTAAGCATCACTAGATATGCATGAACGTTGGATACCGCATAATTTGACAAAAAACTCAAAAAGATGCAGGTGTCATTGTTAAAGACGTCGGAGAGATAAATTAATCAAATTATTAATTAAGTTTGTAAAATTCTAATATTTATTTCCCAAAATACTGCTTTTATAATATCTGCAATTGTACAGCTTTACAATATTGTCTGTCAGTATTTGGTCATGTTTTGTGATCGTTACTTAACCTCTGGCTTATTTGGGATAAACTTTTATAATTGACCATTGGTTAGAAGAAAAGGTGATAGCAAAAGACAAATGTAGTATAATTTTGGAGTAATACTTGGAAGTGTTCTAATCCTCTTTCATTGGCTCATTCTTGACCATAAATGAAACTTGACCCATATGAAACATCGCCTTGGTTCTTTTAAATTGTAATTAGCGCAAATAAATTAAGTAGTGTAAAATGTTTCAATAATTCTCAAGAAAGTCTAGCTGAAATCTAAAAGTCTTGCTCCTATGAATAAATTTGTGAAACTATATAGAAATATCTATTTTTCTAGGTATGGCATTTAAAAATTCCACATACCAATTCGAAACAAATGATGATCATTACCATGGGTCACGGCATTCAATAATTATACCATTACTGATTATTTAGCTGTAATTTTCAGTGTAAACAAACGACGAACGTGAAGGAACGACGATCTCGTCTACAAATAATTTAAAACCGTCGAAAAATCTAGAACCCGACATAATTAATGAGAATTAACAATTGTTAATGAACAGTTGGTGCCGAGGTAGTAAGGTGCTCCTTACGTCAGAGCCGACTTTTACGCACTTCAGCGTCAGGAAAATCGTAAAAAATTCACCAAAGAAATTTACATTAATTACCTATTAATGTTAATGGCTCGGACGTTTGTTGATTTTACATATTTATAGAATTATTAGGTACAGTATTTAATATTAGGAGGAATTTTTAGATTAAAATATCTAACGTTTATATTCAGAAAATTATGTTAAAATCATCAAATCAAATATCATCTATACTTGTCTGTATCTTTTAGTGACTGGACCTATTTCTTAACGAATGGAGGTAGATTGAAATCAAATAGCGGTGGTTACGTGATGTGACCATTACTTGTTGGCGTGGTATGAAATGTGAAGAATACAAAGAGGAAAAGTGAGAGCGGCGCAGTTTTACCTAAACAGACGCTTGGACAGTCACTGGTGGTACATCTGAACTGAACGCTGGTTCAGTTCAATAATATCCGAAATCAAATTCTCGGGGTTGTCAGATCTTCATCAGGGTTAATATTTTCTGGGTATTTTGTAGGCTATTATTCTAAGATGTAAAATTCAACTTGCCTCAAAATCGCTACAGAGCCATGATCGATTAAGTCTCCAGATTAACGTGTAGCCCATTTTGATGACATCCAGGACGATATACGGCTTTAACCAGTCTGGTTACTGACGTTGTACCTGGATTTTCCTTGTCAGATTTTACACCCCCCGTAAAGGAAAATTATCATTAATCTTTAGAAATAATCAAAAACAAACATTTACAAACAGGCGCGCGCAGATTTCGAATCCAGAAGTAGCAGGATAATTGATTAATACTAAACCGACCATAATAAGTCTACGAAAATATACTGTAATTAAGTTTGCATAATGATCCAAATTAGACCATTCACATAAGCTAAGACATGTGAAAGGTTTAAAGTGAAGACTTATTCTTGTATGTACTGACTTCTCTACTAACACTTAATGCTTTTGAAAATTGGTCTTATATCTGATTTAGATGATCTAATAATACGCTCATATATGCTAATATTTTAAAATAAATACCAATAAGATGAAGTCCTTCTAAGTAATACTAATATTACCTAATTTCAACGAACTCGAGTATTTCTTTCTGGTCTAATATTACTATGGAATTGATAAACCTAATTACGGCGTTAACTGACCATAAATATAACTAACTAACAAACATCTAAATTGAGATTCTGGATTTTTTTCAACATAATTCTCAGTTATGATAAATTTAATTAAAGCAGAAGTATGTTTTCAAATTTACATAGATCAAAATTTATATTAGTTTAATTTTTGATAGATTATATAATTATGTATTTTATAATAGGTCAATTGAAAAGTCCCCGGCCTGACACATAGATGGCGCTACTAGAATTAAATCCACGTTTTTCAGTTAGCCCTAACCCTCAAAAGATGCGTGTATAAACTTGACAGCTGTCATTAGTTTGTGGATTATTGCTTGTTATTGTGAAAAAAATGGATAAAAAGGAATTTCGCGTGTTGATAAAATATTGCTTTTTGAAGGGAAAAAATACAGTTGAAGGAAAAACATAAAATTAATTTAGATGACCATAAATTGAAACTGAATGAAACAGCAGACACTCTAAAGATATCAATTGAACGTGTACATCATATCATTCACGAATATTTGCATATGAGAAAGCCCTGTGCAAAGTGGGTGCCGCGCCAACTCAGTTTTGACCAAAAACAACGACTAATTGATGATTCGGAGCAATGTTTGAAGATGATCAAGCGTAATAAAACCGAGTTTTTGCGTCGATTTGTGACAATGGATGAAACTGGCTCACTCTGAAGTCCAGTCGACAGTCATCCGAGTGGACTGCACACGATGAACCTGCTCCAAAGCGTGGGTATGGCGTCTGTATGTTGGGATTTAAAATAACAATTGTTACTACAATTTTTACTACTATTCTTGATAGACAAACCTCATTAATGAATCGACTACTTACAGCAAAACAAGAATAATTTTCTTCAATGTTTTTATTGTTATTAAACTTTGACATATGTTGATACTTATTCGATGTCGTCGAAAATGAAGTGTGAAAATTCTCACTATAAATAAAAATGATGCTGACCTTACATTAATGCACTTACCCTTGTTCTTCCACATTTAAAATCAATGTATGTTAAACTAACAAGAATAACACAACTTTATTATTATTCCCATAGAATTATTAATCTAGCACAAAAAAAACTAAATATTCTAGAATTTTTTGTTGTTTTCACTACCGCTATTAGAAAAGGAAGGCAATAGAGTTTATTCTTTTCTATAGTATACTCTATGCATGCGCCCAATCCGGAAATATTTGTTAAGTAATGTATCCTGATTTGTTCAATTCATTTGAGATCAGAATCGGCGTTTATCAATGACATACTATCTCTCCGCTGCTTTTCAAAATAGCAGTGGATGCGTAATTTTTTTTTAAACTAAACCTGGCGTTCAATACGATGCTACAACTCCTTATCCGATCTTTCTCATTCTTCATAATACAGTTCGCACTGCAGAGATATATGGTTTGAAAATGAACGAATAAAAAACCAGAGTATTGACAACGGCCTCGTCCTTAATTGGTATCAGTAATATAGGAGAATAAAGTGGCACATACTCTAAGTTGGTGCGGCTGGGACCAACAAGACTAAAATCAGTGTCTTTTGAACGCTTAGTTTGTATTCACCTACTGTATATTCTATTCCTTTTTTTTACCTGCCACTTGCTACACTCGACTGTTTCTACTATTTTCAGTCGATAGTTCCCAACGCTTTTACTTTTAACCAAAAAAATATATTTGTTTACTTCAAAAAACTTTTAACAATTTAACGGGAAGAATAGGCGACTTGTTGAACGGTGATGCAAAAAATATATATATATATTTTGCATCACCGTTTTTGATTTATATATATATATATATATATATATATATATATATATCTGTATATATATATATATATATATATATATATATATATATATATATATATATATATATATATATATTGAACAATTCCCGTAATATTTTGGACTGAACATATCTTCATTAAAGCATCACCGCCTTTCCAAACGAGCATGAAAAACTTTCTCAGTCAAACCCATCTAATAAAACAAAAATTAATTAAAATTAAATATCGTTATGAAACATTCAACGCTCAATAAATTTGTTAATCAATAATTAGCAGCGATCACGACCCATCCAGCAATCAAAACAAATACGACTCGAACAGAAATCACTCCGCTAATTAGCGATGGAGAAAAAAATCCATCAGGAAAGAAAAAACTCATTAGTAGTAAAACATCGGACGATTCGGTGTTTCGTTAAGTATTTTTTTAATGAACAATTATCGTGGAAACCGCGTTATTATGTTACAAAGTTGGTCGTAAAAACATAATTGAATAGCGAAATAATCTATTACTTTACTACGGTTTAAAATTCTTACTTTGAACCGAATGGTTCGTAAAAGGTACGTCGTAAGATTATTGAACCATTGTTGTTCTGCTTTTTAAGTAAAAGTAAGATTATTGTTAAATACATTTTAACAGGTCAATTGAAAAGTCCCCGGCCTACCATAGTAAAACACATTTTTATGGCAAAATGAGTTTTTCTTATTCGACATAATTCCTGACTGACTGACTATAGCGACCCAACTACTTTGCTTCAAAATAGGCCTCAGTTTCGGCGATCACCTCTTCATTCGACGAAAATTTCTTCCCAGCGAGCATTCTTTTGAGATCTGAGAACAGCAAATAGTTGCTAGTGGATGAGGAAGCAATTCGAAGCCCAATTCATGGATTTGTGACACGGTGCATTGTCCTGGTGAAGCAACACCTTCTTTATCTTCAAATGAGGTCAGTTTTCGGCGATTTCGTCCTTCTAACGGTCCAGTAACGCTATGTAATAGTCGCTGTTGATGTTCCTTCCTTTTCAAGGTAGTCAATGAAATGCGCATCCCAAAATACAGACGCCATAACCTTGCCAGCCGACTGTTGGGTTTTTCTCACGCTTTGGAGCGGGTTCATCGTGTGCAGTCCACTCGGATGACTATCGATTGGACTTCAGAGTGAAATGATGGAGCCATGTTTCATTAATTGTCATATATCAACGCAAAAACTCGGGTTTATTACTTATATCGGGTTATATCTTCAAGTACTGCTCCGAATCATCAACTCATCGTTGTTTTTGGTCAAAAGTGAGCTCGCGCGGCACCCACTTTGCACAGAGCTTTTTCATACCCAAATATTCGTGAATGATATGATGTACACGTTCAGTTGATATCTTTAGAGTGTCTGCTATTTCATTCAGTATCAATTTACGATCATTTAAAATCATTTTGTGGATTTTTTAAATGTTTTCATCGGTAACAGCCTCTTTTGGGCGTCCACTACGTTCACCGTCTTCGGTGCTCATTTCACCACGTCTAAACTTAGCATATCAATCCTTGATGGTTGATTTTCCTGGGGCGGTATCCGGAAACTCGGCACCAAGCCAAGTTTTTGCTTCAACTGTATTTTTCCCTTCAAAAAGCAATATTTTATCAACACGGGAAATTCCTTTTTATGGAACTTCCTTTTTTAACTGATGTTCTGGAATATTTGTTCTTTTTCTATTATATAGTTTAGCTTCTTTATGTATAGTTTCTCAAAAACTTTTTCCTAGTTTTAGAATCATTAATATTTTAGGTACTTTTCAGATGTCAGTAAAGTAATTAATTCGTAGCATAGCATTAAATATAAATGTTAATAGATTTATACCCTTTTCTGATAGTTCTTGTAAAATTTGACCGGTAATTAAATCATAACCTGGAGCTTTTTAAATATTAATCTCTGTCATTATTGTTTGCTTAACTTATTGACCGTTAATTTTTCCATTTGAAGTGGAACAAATAGATATAAGTAAATTTTTATATTAAAATAGTAAAATGTTTATATTAAGTGTTGAAGGTGTTTGATTTCGTGTTGTCTGCAAAGACGTATTTATAGGTAACCCACGTATTTCTTGAATTATTCTTTGTACTAATATAACCGATACAGTTCCTCTTCTTATTCTGTTAAATACGTTTTAAAAGTGTTATAAAATAAAGCTGAAAGGTCTGAAGGAACTTTCTTGTCAATTTCTACACAATAAAATTATATAAGAGAAACAAAGAAAGTACTTGTAAAAAATAAAATAAAATATATCTATATAAGTAATAATATATATCCTTAAAATCCATGTCCACAAAAAATAAAATAATGATATCTATCTTCTCCTTTCCAAAATAGTAATGGATATTACAAAGCAGCGTAAGAACGATTATAACGCACCGTATATCAGGCAGCCGTTACGATGTGTACGTCGATCAATATTCCCTGTTCTTCCTCAAAAACGGATTTCGTTTTAAGAAATATTCAGCAAATAAATATTTTTTATTACTCTTACTAGTTCCACAATCTGCCCAATAGGCAATAAGTATTTCTTATGTTTATATTAAATATCTGCACGGCATGTAGAAAATCACTTCATTAAGTGATCTCCTGTATAAAAAGCTATCTTAATTAATTAACAATATATAGTTCCATGCCTATTTCGACACTAAAACTGATGTTCTGGAATATTTTTTTCTTTTTCTATTATATAGTTTAGCTTCTTTATGTATAGTTTCTCAAAAACTTAGGAGATTATCGGTAAAATATTTTAGGTAGTTTTCAGATGTTAGGAAAGTAATTAATTCGTAGCATACCATTAAATATAAATGTTAATAGTTTTATACCCTTTTCTGATAGTTCTTGTAAAATTTGAACGGTAATTAAATCTTAACCTGGAGCTTTTTAAATGTTAATCTCTGTCATTATAGGATGTTTAACTTATTGACCGTTAATTTTTCATGCGGTAAGTCCATTTGAAGTGGAACAAATAGATATAAGTAAATTTTTATGTTAAAATAGTAAAATGTTTATATTAAATGTTGAAGGTATTTGATTTCGTGTTGTCTGCAAAAACGTATTTATATATTACCCATGTATTTCTTGAATTATTCTTTGTTCTAATATAACCGATACAGTTCCTCTTCTTATTCTGTTAAATACGTTTTAAAAGTGTTATAAAATAAAGCTGAAAGGTTATCGTCACATCTGTTAAATAAAAACGCCGTATGTAACAAATAATTTACAACCAACTTCATTAATGACACATTTTCTAAAGAGGCGGAATCATATTTGTTCAGCTAATCCTCATTATATTACTTGATATATATTTACGCGTATAACGTTACGCACTGTTAACTGTGAGATAACGTAACAGCATCATAACTTATTACTAAAAGGAAATCTAGAAAAAAATTCTAAAGAATATTCCATAACTATCTTATCAGTCATAATTAAACTGAATCATTCAAAATTTGAGATAAAAAAGCAATAACCATATGATTTGCCACTAAATTTATTACAATCTATAGTCGAATAAGTAACGTAAACCTTGAACATTTCTAAATAATTTGAAGCCAATAACCATGGCCTTGTCCAACATAAAAAATAATATGTACCAGAAATACAATTTATCAAAAAAAATTAATCAATAATACATGCATGAAGCACATTCATATTAAATGATTATTTGTTTTTTATACGAATATCAATATCAGCAAATTAATGTTTACTAGTTAAAGAGTGTAGACAAGAACCGCCCACATGTACAGTATAATTTATTAAATAAAAAACGTATGATGGAATGATATAAATAATGACTAAAGTTTATCTAAAGTTTTTCAAATTTTTCGATCCTTTTTATATAATTCGAATTTTAACAATCACATATCACTGATCAAAATACATGCAAACACTTAATATTTTTAACTCAGAAACAATGCTGGGCAATAAAGGACTAACAAGAACTGATTCAACATTAAAAAAAAACAATTGTTATCAATAAAATCAAGATCTTCTCAATTTTATCATTTTATCCCATTATAACAATATTAGTCATAAAATTTTCTGCGTTTAGCATTCATTTAATATATCAGCTTTCCATAGTCACTGATAATTCATTGTAATGAATTCTATAATATTTAATTTCAAACAGGATTTCGCACAACAATCCAAAGGTAATGATTCTATCATTCAACTGAGGATGTACTCCAATCAACGTGTATGTTTTTCAAAAATGTCTGTATATGTCATCAAACACATTGTTGTCGGTCGAAGTGTGTGCTTGTCGACAGGATTGTTTATCAGAACACTCACTACTATTTTTGTGGAAGGAATTCGAACGGGAACAGAAAATACCGGCTAAATAAAAACTTGTTTATTTCATGTGTTAAATACTACATGTGTTCTATAGGAGAATGGACAGGATATTAGGTGAGGATAAGTACGGAAGCGCTATGGAAGTGGTACTGTCACAAGGGGTAGAGAAAAGAGACAGAAACGTCGTCGTGGTGGTCTTTTATGGCCCGGAACCGTATGCTACAAATCCACCAGCGTTACCAACCTTTGAACTTAACGACTTCTCATGACTTACGAATAGGAACTTTCAGGCAATTAGCTAAAATAGTAGAATTATCAAAATCAACCTCCTATCAATCAATTCAATTAAAGAATATTTAATACCTTCAACACATCGACGATGATCTAAATTAAAAGTAAAATCATTATATCAAATACTGCAAGATAATTGATATATTTATAAAATGAACGGTTATTTGTACTCAACACGTTCATTAATGAAACAATTGTCTTGTAATTAGCGTAATTAATTAACGTTCTTCTAGAACGTTATTTCGTTCACACAAAACCGAGTGAAACCAAATGGCAATATAAAACAATTACATTTATTATACTGGAGATCGGTGAGGTTTCTATTTCTATATAAGGTACATCAGTCACGACATTTATTGGATGGAGTAACGAGAAAAATATTCATCATTCCGCTCCATTTACATATATATTAGATCTCGTTTAAAGACAGTTCGGTGAAATTTTCATTCTAAGAATGAATAGGATATATTTAACCGGAATCAATCATAAGTATTAAATATATATAGATTAAGTTATTAGAACGTTGAATAACTTTTCGTTATAAATCTGTATATATGATTTAAAAAGCAAATCATTGGAATTATTGTTTATCCCCTTTTTTCTTGTGGATTTTTGATAATCTATAGTAATGTTTAAAAGTCATTAAAACTAGTTTTTGAACCTCTATCACTATCAGAAAATTTGAACCGACCTCTAAAAATAATATTATTTTAACTATTACCAACTAATTAGATTTGTTTTGTTCCTAATTTAATTTTGTGTATATGTCACGAAATTATATTATTATTTTTATATTGTTTGAGCTCAGCACTGACTTCAAACTCATCAGTTAATAGTAGTTAAAATAATATTGTAAATAGATAAATAGGTTTAGGTAGGTATTAAGCTAAATTGTGTGTATATAGTAGAATATAAAATACGTGTAGTAGATAAGTTAAATAAGGTTTCTGTTTATTTTTATTTAGTTATTACGACGATTATTATGTACATACCTTATAACGTTTTTTAAGGTTTTTTTTTGTTAAAAATCCAAGATTGTTTTTTAATTTTTAGTGAATTCATTATTTATTTCTGAAGTCGGTTCAATTTTTTTTTAATGTTATATTTCTCTTTCCAGTGTTAGATATACGCAGTTATTTTATTAAGTATTACAATGGGTAGGCCAAATAAAGGTTCAGCCCATATGAGGAAAAATAGGAATAAACAATGATTGAAAATAAGGGACACTTCAGGCCTTAGAGTCAGTGACAAATGTTCTAATCAAACTAGAACAACGAAAAGTCGTTCCCCCTTCGGGAATCGAACCCGCGATCTCCAGGTGTGAGCTGAAAACTCTAACCACTACACCATAGAAGCACTTACCTGCAATATTTCTACGACTTTTCATATGATATGTTTAGTGTTTAGAAAGCAAATTGAACGGCTTTTACACTGAACAACTTCCGGCCCTCCGTTACATCAGTTCAGCAATAACATTATACACAAATATCTGATTACTTTAGATAAAAAAATATGCGGAAACTTTGTACGTGCCTTTGAATTTTGATGTTTTCCGTCAATACCTCCCCTTCCCCCAGCAAATTCTGACTTTGTTCCAATGGGACCACCTCGGAAATGCAATGTTTCGAATAAATCGAATAACGAATTTTGAAAATAGATGCACAATTGACTGAGAAATCGGAGAACATACATTAAAAAAAATATACGGTCGAATATAGAACTTCCTCCATTTTTGAAGTCGGTTAAAATATCCACGTTCATTTTCCTGTGTAGTAACGTTGTGTAGAGGATCGGTGGAGGTTGTTTACTTTGCATTTGTTCTTGCAATAAAATGCTATACTGTCCTGCAAATGCTGGTTTATTACAAGTGCAACTATTACAGAAGATTCATTACCAAATATAAGGTCTAGTAGTGGAAATGCGAATTATCAACATAACAAACAATTAAATTTCATGATTTTGAAATTTCTCTACCTAAAATAACCAACAAATATCAGCAATAGAGAGTAACAGACGCTAAGTCGTCCACGTGATTGTGAAGCATACACTGTTGCAGCTCGAATGGGAAGTTCTGTTGCATCCATGTCTTGTTCAGATCGATGATTGCTCGCTGTCTAAGCAACATTGTTCTTTATACACATTGTCATGTTGTTAGAAAAATAGGAAAAAGTGATAGAAAATGATGTAGGAATATTTTGGTTAATATACATTGTACCAATTCTTTCTGAATAAAGTCCTCTAGCCTTGACAAAGGATACAAATTATTAACTATAAGTTCATCAACACTAACGTCTTATAGTTATAATTATGACTTTCAATAATTAAAAAATTAATAACAGAATATACTATTAAACCCAAATTCTTTCTATATTTCTTTCAAATATGCTACCACTTGAAATTTACGTCGAAAAAAGCCAATAATTTTCAGACATCATACTTCAAATATATCTCTAATATCAATACAACATCAATTGTGCTCTTATGATTATTTTGTTTATACTGACTATACATTAATTAAAGATTCTACCAGAAACAAACAAAAACATAAATAGCAAACCCATTATTAGAGAAGAAATAGTGAATCTATGATGACTGATCACGCCGTTGAAAGTCATTCCTATTAAATGATCATGAGTCATTTTCATTCTTCGATTTCAAGAAATAATACATAATTCGCCGGTAGCTAAATAGTTTTAGTTTATGTCATTTTTTCGCTGAGTAACGTTTAGGCAATAACACTATTGAAACATTGACTGGTAAAACCACAAAAAATTGCAAATAATTAAAATAAATACAAGTATAATAGAAATAACAGCGCTAGAAAAAAGTATTATAAAATATCGTAAAATAGAATTTTGTTATAATATATTTTTTTAATATTTACGTTCTAAAGAAATATTTTTCACCAACCTGATAGAATATTATATAATGATGATAATATGTGATGTATATGATAATAATTTAGATGTATGATACACTAAATGTATTGCTTGTATGTATTCTGATCAATTGTTCAATTGTAAACGGTAGACATCTGCACTAAGTACACCTTCCTGATCCAACGATAACATAGTACATTTTATTGGCAAAATTAGATTTTTTTATTCAACATAATTCCTTTCAAGCTGCTTATATCAACCCTCCAACTTTTCGATACCATTTTTGTAGTACGATTTGTCCTTTGCTTCAAAATAGGCCTCAATTTCGGCGATCATCTCTTCATTCGACGAAAATTTCTTCCCAGCGAGCATTCTTTTGAGATCTGAGAACAGGAAATAGTCGCTGGGGGCCAGGTCTGGAGAATGCGGTGAATGAGAAAGCAATTCCATGCCCAATTCATGGATTTTTGCCATCGTTTTCACTGACTTTTTCATTGTCTTGGCGAAGCACCACTTTCTTTTTCTTCAAATGCGACCGTTTTTCGGCGATTTTGTCCTTCAAACGGTCCAATAACGCTATGTAACAGTCGCTGTTGATAGTCCTTCCTTTTTCAAGGTAGTCAATGAAAATTATTCCATGCGCATCCCAAAGATATACGATGCTTCGATATTGATGTGTATGACTGACGGACAAGTAAATTACTTTACTACATAGTAGATTCACTTTTCATCGCCAGTCGCAATAATATTCTATTTCTGGAATTTCTCCTTCTGGATCTTTCCCATCCCATGTAAATAACCGAAAACATTTGATTCATCAACTGCAAAGCTGTCTGAGAGTTTGACATGCGTTTTCGTCCAATAAATGCTTGGCCCTCCAAGCTGTTCATTGTCATTGACACGAAATACATCAATTTTAATCGTTGAAACAAATAGGGACAATTGCGATATGAGAGAGAAGCATTAAAATAAATTTCCACTAGTATTTTATGGGCATATATATACTGCCCTCAATAATACTAAATAGAAAACTATTATTTTATATAAAGACATACAAGATATATAAGATATACAAAACGACCGAATTTGACAGTTAGATAAAGTGTTTGGCAGTTGTTTACATTTAGCACGCTTTGTTTATATTTAGAAGCAGTTATTTTACATTTTCAGCAATACATATCGTAGATCAAAATAGATATAAGCAACTAATATTATGGTATCGAGAAAAGTAAATGATAATTAATGCTTTGGTCAACAGAATTTTGTTATAAATGAATAATAAATAAATCTCATGTGTAAGGGCCATCTATTTTAAAACTACCTGACCGGTGAACGAGTGAGACAGGTTGGTCTGTTTTCTAATAGACCCTCAGTGTCGCTTTGTATAATAACAACTAACATATCTTCATGAAATTAATGAATGTGAAATTGAATATTTATTTTAATAATAATGTTCTATATTTTGAGTAAACATTTGGGCATTAAAAAATTAAAGGATGACTAAAAACTAAACAAATTTATTTGGGAAGAATCAAAATAGTTTTGTGATTGTTAAAAAAAGGTAGAATTCCATTACAATATAGACATTAAACCTTAAAAAATCAAAAGAGAAAACTATTTGAAGTCAAAAACATATTATTCCGTATTGATTTGAATTCGTTAAGAGTTCGATCCACAAGAAGTGGAACATTAGTTCCACAATCGATCAACATATTTTACTTGCAAATCAACAATCTATGAAAACAAAATGTATTTACCAGGTGTACCTGAAAGTCATTACCGGTTTTTCTAACAGATGTCGCTAGGCTTAAGTATGCAATGTTATGATTTGACACATACGTCATATACTGACATCAAACTTCAAAGCTATACATGCATAGAGTACAAATAGAGGTTTTACCTAAATAGGCGAAACCGAGGAAATGTTTCCCATGATCCAACCAATGCTGGCTCTGAGACCACTTTTTTTTATTTCTATAACGCGATTGTTTGTTTCTGTTTGCTTACGACACCATTTTTGTGTGTATGACATAAAATAAAATTAGCATTTTTGTGTCTTAAATATAATCACTATTATTTGATTAGAATGTATCTTCATCTTCAAAAGTGTTCATATATCTTATGAATTACAAGAATACAACACAAGAAATTATGAAAATATTTCACATAGTTCAAACACAAAATGTGTCCAAATGGGGGCGATGGCAAAATGATATTGAAGGTTAATGTGATTATACTACATGAAAAGATTTTGTTACCCTTTAAAAAGTTGCTTGTAGTGTGCCATCAATTAAAAACATAATTATTTTGAAAGGGTTCATTTACTTGACAGAAATATATATTGATCAAGATACTTATAATTAATATTTTGGCTTAAGGCTTCTTAACCGAGATAACCTTTTCAACAAGGATGATAATAAAATACATCAATACAAAATAATATAATACAATGTGTAGACCAACAAGATGAGCTTATAGAGATTTTATAGACAAGTAGTTATCATGCCTGTTTTGTTATATTGTTTATAATAGATGCTTAAACTGTCTTTTAACTCCTCGATTTTACCATAATAATACCACAGCGATAATTTTGGCATATATCACATATATCATATATAATATATATGTATATATCATATATTGATTGAACTGTTTAAATTATCTATTCCATAATTTTCACAATAACATTATACAGTAATACATTTCGTAGTAATAATTATATCTTGTTTCAATAAATTTTTATGTTGAATAAGTAAGTAAAATATTAACAGACACAGACTGTTTCAGAATGAGGGAACAAAAAGATAGAAACTTTAATACATCTTATTTGAACTGATAGCACTAAAGAAATATGAAATAAGGAAAAAGACCTATAGACAATTTTGATTATATTTGCCACGCGATATGTTATGTTTTCAATTAGATTGCAACCATTTTTATATCCATACTTAATTATTTATTTATATAATTATATTTCATTATTTTTTATTTATATACATAATATATATTCATTATATACTTATATTTTAGCTTTTTGATATTGTATAATATTTGTATTTATATACAATTTTATATTATTACATGGTTTTGAAAAATTACATTTTGGTTTGGTTATTTGAAATTTAATTGGTCAGTAGAATGTGACGTCAGAGGTTAGTCACTTGATGTGTATGAAATCGTCGACCAATGAAATGCTTTCCTAGTGCGTTTCGATGTGCAAGACAACTTTATGGCAGACCAAAAAAGTTTAAAGATATGAAACTGCAAGAGTTATGGGATGACGACCCAACCCAAACCCAAAAAAAATTGACAGAAGCGTTAAATGTGGCCCAAGATACGATAAGCGAAATGATTACGAGCAATGGGGAAAAGTCAAAAGATGGGAAGATGGGTGCCACATCAAACCCTAAGCGAAAAATCACGGTTATCACCTGGCGAATCCGGCCGATCGACTGCAAGGCCAAATCGTTTTGGTCGCAAGGCAATGCTCTGCGTTTGGTGGGACCAGTGTGGCGTGGTGTATTACGAACTGTTGAAACCTGGAGAAACAGCTAATAGTGATCTCCATCGGCAACAAATGATCAATTTGAACCATGCATTGATCAAAAATATCCAGAATTGGCTTGAAGATACAGTAAAGTTATGTTACAGCGCAATAACGATGATGAAGTGAATCCAAAAGGGCAACATCCCATGTCCAGAGGGGACCTAATACACTGCTTTGACATTCTTCTTCAATGTGCAAATTGCTATAATGAAAGACAAAATAACTATTTAATTTTGAATATATTTTGAACAATATATAATAGTAGAAATCGTCTTACTGGCCTGGCCTGAATTCGCGTCAGAGCCAGTTCAATACATAAAATTTCCTTATCGTATCTGCGAGTTCATAACTACAAAATCATTCGATCTCATAAATCCTAATAGTAACAGTTAAAAGTATCTTCTTAAGCTTCTATAATCTTTCAAATTAAATACGAAAAGTAATAAAAGCCTAAAAATAAATAAAAGTAAATGAATGTGAGTTGGTTCCTGGATTCAAAAATACTGGGTTGTTACAGAAACTAATTTCAATTGGTAACGCGAAATAAATCTATTTTTTCGGCTATAATATTAAAATATAAATATATATCTTAACGAAATGCATATTACAACCAAATATCTATAAAGAAAATAAAAAAGTGAAAGTTAAACATTTAATTTAAAAATATTTGAATATGAGAATGGAGTGTATTAAAATACACCCAAAGAAAGAAGAAACCTTGACGAAACTTTAGCCTCATATGTTTATTTCCACTTGGTCCCCGTTTGGTTTTTCACATTTCCTTGAAAAATCTTACGCAACTTATCCGGTTATACCCAAAACGGATCGTAAACAGTTCTTTTTTTCTTCGCATTACCGTACTTGAAACAAAACAACCTTCTTCGTACGGTGCGTACTTTGTCCCGCTGAGTCACATTTATGCAATAAACATCGGCAGCGACGAAAATATAAACTATTTTGTCACTCTTGAACTTGTAACACATATTCGGACGCTTTCTCCACGTCTATCCTTGAATCGGGAAAACGAGATTAGGAATTCGATTGTTTGTTTTTATTGGGACCGTTTTCTTTCGTCAAAACGCGGCGATTATGATTCATCGGCGCGGGGTAACGGGAGGGAGCCGTAGTGAAAGTGAAATCTTTCGGTCTCGATTATGACGATTTGGGTCAAAACTGTCTTGTTGCTCGCCGAAATGTGAAATCATTAAAATAATAACATGATACTTTTCGAAAGATGACCAAATAATTAAAGAAATTAACGAGGTAGAGCTTAAGAAACATTTCGCATATACATATATATATATATATATATATATATATATATATATATATATATATATATATATATATATATTAGTCTCCTTATACCAACTATGGACATCCTGTGACTGGGATCATTTTCCTTGTCGGATTTTACACTCTCGCCTAGAACATTCACAACTTTTAAACAATCACAAACATAAATTTACGACCATGCCCCAGCAGGATTCGAACCTGCGGCTATCGCAACAGTAGGAGGACCGTCCCATCGCCTTTACCACTGCGCTACCAAGCCGGCTAAAAAAAACTATTATTTGACTTAAAAACTGTTTTATTTTACGGAAAGAAGAGGCGACTGGTTGAACGACGATACAAAGCGTCACTGAGGGTAAAAACAGACCAACCCGTCTCGTTTGTTCACAATTCATGTAGTCTTAAACCAGATAGTCAAGGCCATATTATATAATACCCCCTCCTAAAGAAATGGCCGCAGGGATCGTTATTCTGTCTAAACAGCTTATAGTTGTAAAAGTATGTTGGAGTATCGTCTGTACTTTCGTCCACCAATTTGCTTTTGAAGACCTTTTAAATGCTACTGTTTCTACCCAAATTTCCAGGATATTATCTATGGAATGGTTTCCCAACTTTGATGACTCCAGATTCCAATAGTCGGTTAGTAAAGTAGTCGGCTAAGAAACTGAGCTATTGTAATTCGCCTTTGGTGGCCGTTCACCCTAAACAGCAAGCTTCTGTTCAAATTCAACTAAACTATGTTAATTCACAGCAACTTCAGTCCGCCTTTGGTGACCTTACACCTTGAACTCTGATGCATGCGCCGGAATCCATAGACTATTGTATTCAAAACTTGAATGTTCCTTACTTTTGTAATAGTTTGTGGCGAAAGGTCGTTGAACACCTTCAATCATCAGAAGAAATCATTGCTAACAGGTCAATTGAAAAGTTCCGGCCTGTCATAGTAAAAAATATTTTTTTGGCAAAATTATATTTTTTTATTCAATATAATTCCCTTCAAAGGTGATATACACTGGTTATAGCGATAGCCCTCCAACTTTTCGATACAATTTTTATAGTACGATTTGTCCCTTGCTTCAAAATAGGTTTCAGTTTCGTTGATCACCTCTTCATTCAACAAAAATTTCTTCCCAGCGAGCATTCTTTTGAGATCTAAGAACAGGAAATAGTCGCTGTGGACCAGATCTGGAGAATACATTAAATACATACAATTCATAGATTTTTGACACGGTGCATTGTCTTGGTGAAACAGCACTTTCTTTTTCTTCAAATGCGGCCGATTTTCGGCGATTTCGTCCTTCAAACGGTTCAATGACGTTATGTAATAGTCGCTGTTGATAGTCCTTGCTTCTTGCAAAATAGTCCTTGCAAAATACAGACGCCATAACCTCGCCAGCGGACGGTTGCGTTTACCCACGCTTTGGAGCGGGTTCATCGTGTGCAGTCCACTCGAATGACTGTCGATTGGACTTCGGAGTGAAACGATGGAGCCATGTTTCATCCATTGTCACATATCGACGCAAAAACTCGGGTTTATTACGCTTGATCATCTTCAAACACTGCCCGAATCATCAACTCGTCGTTGTTTTTGGTCAAAAGTGAGCTCGCCCGGCACCCCCTTTGCACAGAGCTTTCCCATACCCAAATATTCGTAAATAATATGACGTACACGTTCAGTTGATATCTTTAGAGTGTCTGCTATTTCATTCAGTTTCAATTTAAGATCATTCAAAATTATTTTGTGGAGTTTTTTAATGTTTTCGTCGGTAACAACTTCTTCTGGGGGTCCACTGCGTTCACCGTCTTCGGTGCTCATTTCACCACGTCTAAACATAGCATATCAATCCTTGATGGTTGATTTTCCTGGGGCAGTGTCCGGAAACTCGACATCAACCCAAATTCTTGATTCAACTGTCAAATTTATACACGCATTTTTTAGGATTAGGGCTAATTCAAAAACATATGGATTAAATCCTAGTAGCGCCATCTATGTGTCAAGCCGGGAACTTTTCAATTGACCTGTTAAAATTAGTGATCAAGATACGATTTTTTTAATATCTAGCTTATTCGCCGGATTTTTAGTTATAAATTAGAATACCTTTTCTTTTATTTAAAAGCACAATGATTGATTGCATTGTGATTGTGTAAGCCCTAAGCAACCACCACAAATTCTTTGAGCCTCATACAAACTTTGGTTTGTTTTTTTTAACATAATCGTTCCACTCGAGCATAATATCCAGTGACATGTCCAAAATGAACTAAAGCGAAATCCAGGTGTGTACGCTCTTAATTTTATTCGCCATTCCTTAGTCCACTCAGTAATATCATTGACAGCTCAACTATTGGAATAGATAAACAGTAAATACAACATTGATCCAAGAACACTCTCTTGATATACCCGAATATAAGTAACGATTAGGAAATTAGGATTTGACAATCAGGACTACCTGGCCAGGAAATTTGATTGTCAACTTGTATACCAGATCATCATGCGATACGTTGAGACTTTCAATAAAAGATTACTGTTTATGGAAATATCAATATATTTATAATCATATTACTATACTGATGGCTATTAAATAATTTAATAGATATATGACCTTATATTCATTATAACAATGGAGCTGAAATGAACATATTAAAATGTCCAGCAATTTCTATTCTACCCTTATCTGATTGCCATTAATTTACTTTGCGGAAATAGTTTTCGAGGAGAAGAGTGGAAAATGTGAGAAGAAAAAGAAACGTCAGCTGGAATAAATTGGGTCCTCCTAATGTGTTCTCAAGGGTGAAATGCTGCGAATGTAATAAAATACGGGTTTTTACTCGAAATTGTATCCCTGTTTACTTTGTATGGTTTTCAGTATATATTTTTTCCACAAAAGTATATACATATTGTTGGAAATTTAGAATAGAAGAAAATACTCCAGCGAGTATAACACATGAATCAAAACTCTTCTTTAAATAATGAAAACAAAGCAAATGCGAACAATATTTTAAGACAATGAATAATAAGGCGAACAATAAACACCTAAATATTAAGAAAAATATGATTATTATAAGAGAGATGTAAACTTTGCGAAACAAACGTAAAACAAAAGGAAGCACATATGTACAAGTACAACATATGCATACCGCACACCTATTCTTTCAAATATATTTAACAAATGGAGAAAACTTGTCCCTCAAGATTATGCCATGAGATTAAAAAGGCTCCATTAATAGTGTCAGAGTAACAGGTCAATTGAAAAGTCCCCGGCCCGACATATAGATGGCGCTACTAGAATTAAATCCATATATTTTTTAGTTAGCCATAACCTTCAAAAGATGCGTGTATAAATTTGACAGCTGTCGGATAATTAATTTGTGAATTATAGCATTTTGAGTGAAACAACTATTGTTATTGTGAAAAAAATGGGTAAAAAAGAATTTCGCGTGTTGATAAAATATTGCTTTTTGAAGAGAAAAAATACAGTTGAAGCAAAAACTTCGCTTGATGCCAAGTTTCCAGACACTGCCCAAGAAAATCAACAAGGTTTGGAATGTTTAGTTTAGACGTAGTGAAATGAGCACCGAAGACGGCGAACGCAGTGGACGCCCAGAAGAGGTTGTTACCAACGAAAACATTTAAAAAATCCGCAAAATTTTAAATCTAATGATATCAACTGAACGTGTACATCATATCATTCACGAATATTTGGGTATGATAAAGATCTGTGCAAAGTGGGTGCCGCGCGAGCTCACTTTTGACCAAAAACAACGACGAGTTGATGATTCGGAGCAATGTTTGAAGATGATCAAGAGTAATAAACCCGAGTTTTTGCGTCGATATGTGATAATGAATGAAACATGGCTCCATCATTTCACTTCAAAGTCCAATCGACAGTCATCCAAGTGGACTGCACACGATGAACCCACTCCAAAGCGTGGGAAAACGCAACAGTCGCTGGCAAAGTAATGGCGCTTGTATTTTGGGATGCGCATGGAAAAATTTTCATTGACTACTTTGAAAAAGGAAGGACCATCAACAGCGACTACTACATTGCGTTATTGGACCGTTCGAAGGACGAAAACGCCAAAAAACGGACGCATTTGAAGAAAAAGAAAGTACTGCTTCACCAAAACAATGCACCGTGTCACAAGTCAGTGAAAACGATGACAAAAATCCATGAATTAGGCTTCGAATTGTTTCCTCATCCACCGTATTCTCCAGATTTCCCCCTCAGCGACTATTTCCTGTTCTCAGATCTCAAAAGGATGCTCGCTGGGAATAAATTTTCGTCGAATGAAGAGGTGATCGCCGAAACTGAGGCCTATTTTGAAGCAAAGGACAAATCGTACTACAAAAATGGTATCGAAAAGTTGGAGGGTCGCAATAAACAGTGTATCACCATTGAAGGGAATTATCTTAGAATAAAAAAAACTAATTTTGGCAAAACAAAATTGTTTTACTAGGGTAGGCCGGGGACTTTTCAATTGACCTGTTATTTATATACTTGCACATTCATTATAACAATACGGAAAAATGTATATATTGAATTAGGTGTGCATATTCTAAGTATTTGAAAGGACTATACTTACTTGAAATTTTTCAAAACAAACTCAATAAAAGACAAATAATTTTTTTTTAATAAAACTTGAAATATTCAGTCGAATATATTTTAAACAAATTTTATATTACTATATACATGATGGTCCTTCCTATAAAACAGCCCATGCACTTCATAGATGACGTTGAATAATACTGCCAAATGCAATCTGTAAAAATGTTAAATTAATTTTAAGCTCCGAGCTGATTTTTCCTTCTCATTTTACCCTGGTGCAAAAGAGACAGAATGTTGTCTGATACGTCAGAATATGTAACAGATTCAGCCTATAAAATTCCATTTTGGGTTGATACTGGTGCGCCATATTACCAAATGTCTGCAAAATTCTTTGAAACATTGATGATAGTAACCCCTGTGCTTATATCACTATAGTATCTATTATACTCGCTATTGGAGGTCTTTTTTTACATATCTCAAAATATTTCCTATTGTCTGAAAATTATTGAGTCTGACCTAGGTTCTCGTCCAATAACTCTTGCAATATTCTTGAACTTTTTAGTAGTCCAAACTTTCTTACTGACATCAAAATTACACTTTCAAATCCATGAATGCAGAACGATAATTGAGATAAAACGCAGCATCACCATAAGTCTCTTAAAATGTTTAATAGACTTCGGCAATAGATTTCTTTAAATCAATGGTAAATTAATATCCAAAATGCTTTCTATATAGACTTTAAAGGAATGACAAAAGCCATAGAATTTTAGAGTCAGCTTAGGTTGTTTAACAGTTGTTTAACATTGATACTTCGCTTTACCAATAGATATCGCTAATCAAACATACAAGCACCTAATATAGAAAGTACATATTAATATACATCAGCAGTAATATATTATGGCTATAAATGTGATATAGCAGTATATAGTCAATAGCAATCCCTGCTGACGATCGATTGATTTTCACCGAGTAATGCCTTCAGATCATCGTCTTCAAATTTGTTTTCCTCTTCGATGTTAAAATTACCATTTTTAAGCTCGAAGCTAACATAAGCTTCACATAGAATTCGATGATATTCAGTCCAATTTTTCTACAAATTCAATTAAAAAAGTCAAACTTCTCGAAAATGCGATTTAAGCGGTGAAAATTCGACGCACTGACTGAAATGTTTTTGTTCACGTTTCAACAAAATGACATACAGAAAACTGAAACCAGGCTTCAACATGAAGTTGATTATAAATATTCTTTATGCGATTTAATACATAGCCACACCCCTGTTGCAAATCCTTTAAAATTAATTTAGAGTAATTATAAAAGGACTAAAAAAATTATAAATTATAATGGTATGTAATTTAAACAAAGTGTAATACCAAAAGCAACACATACGAGCAATATAACTAGCAACGCCTACTTATAAGGCGGAATCATATTTCTAGACCTGATATAAATGTATACACGCATATTAACAATTCATAATTGAGGAGTAATTAATCCCATTAAACGATACGGATCAATCCTACTGGATATGAAATAATACGAATATTAAAATATCATTAAAAATAATCTACTACTTGATGGCAGGCACCAAATATATTTTTCTACGTTTCATTTTAACGGGTAAAACAATCTCGTCGTATTTCCGAATCCTATTTAATCGAATTTCGTTCCAGACGAATATTCTGGAACACGCAACAGGAAACGGGATATCGATTAATCGCGCCCTCCGGCTAGACTACGGCGCGGAAGGGCCTCCACCCTATCGTACGGCGGTGACGTCACAGCGGTTACGCAGACGACATTACGCCCACTCGACGACTGAAAGCGATATAAGGCCTCTAAAGCTATAGGCCTCTATTTAAAACAATGCTGTAGGTAGATAAAACATTGTTTATTGTTAGATTAAAATATGTAACAACATAGTAATTTAATTAAAAAATAATATTTTGAAATAAAGCCCAGACGAGTTATTTTTTTTCCAAATTTATTTAGTTCTGTTTAAGGGACCTTAAAATAGGTGAAAAGAACGCCCTCTAAGAAACATTGGTACCTCCGCATAAAGTTCTTTTACCATTGCATATAAAGTGATAATTGATGAAGCACAGTTTCTTGAAAAGCATGATTAACGAAGCTTCAAAAGCATAATTTCAAAGTGTCCAGGCTTCACAGCAGCTCAAACACTCTAACAGAAGGGTGAATTACTTTTAAGGAGGTCCTAACTATAAACAAATTGTCAAAAAAATGCCAAAAGGATTTCATGCGTTAGGTTGCCTAATAAGTTCTAAAAGTACATTGTCTTCAAACCCACCCGACTATTTTTTTCGTCATTTAAGGATTCAACAAACCAAAAACTTATTATGTTATATTACAAAACCTAAAAATCTCTTAGATTAACATTTGCAGGCCTGTGTTAACAGTCGAAAACACGTAGTTAAGTAAATGTTTATATAAAATGTTCATAGTTCTTTCTTGCACCTAGAACTATTTGAAAGATGCTGGTAAAAAATATCGGCATGATTTCGAGGTTCAAACGAAATGTCACTCATTGGATCGCTGAAAAAATTATAGAAGACCTAAAGCGTGTCACACATCAAAAACATTAAAATATGGATGGTCAACCTTTTGATTAACAGACCACAAAAGACAAAATCGAGAAATGTATTTAGCTCGAGGAGGGCATATATGATTAATTCCTTTCATTAGGATTGCCATTTTGATTATGAAACAGATCGACACAGCACTAACTCTCAAAGGCTCAACAACAACATACCAACAGATATAATGGATCAAATAACTCGATAAGATAATTAAAATCCCAAATAATGGAAATTACAATGGCTCGTTGGTATCTTTATTCAGTAGTAGAAAGTTCAACTCCTAAGAAAATACAAATAAATGACCGTAATTTCTTGCTAACCAAATGTACAAATAACATTTTTCACCAATAACAGGAAAATTTTTGACATTTAATTAGATGATGCTTTTCAGCATTATTCACAACCTAGTTTTTTGTCAATTTTTCTGTTTAGGTTTCAAACGATCACAATAAAACTCATATTAGAATGATTTAAACACGTATGTCGACATAACATGTATGTAAAGTATAAAAGAATAGAAAATTCAAAGTATCCAAGACCCTTTCGAAAAAATACGGCACCGTATTAGTTGGAAGCTATCCAATTACAATTACAAGTATCCAATTACTCCAAACGTCAACTAAAAATTGATGATGATCTTGCCGAATGATGAACATTTACAGTTTTCATAATGGTCTAATTCGAATTGATTCGGACCTTGTCTTCGTAACTTATCAACAGATTTTGCAATAAATCGAGAAAAATATTCCATAGATGAAGTTCTGTCAGTTCATAATTAGATATCTAAGCTTAATAACAAATCTTTGATGTAAATATAGCTCATAATTCTATTATTCCCTAAAATCCTATTAGAATCAGTTAAAATTACCACTCCACAATAAATTGTCACTATATAAACAAAGTTTGAAGCCAGTGTAGATCTACGATGTGCAATTATGCGGTTGCACAACAAAATCCATTATCAACATAATCCGAACTTACCAAAACAACGTTCTTTGTAGCATTGTTAACACTTCATGGTTTTTTAGAATTGAGGACATTCACGAAGCTCTAAGCGTACAAACAACCAGCAAAAAAATGGTACAGTTGGTATAAAAAAACATTAAGAGATATTACATGAACATAAAAACGTCGAAGTACTGCAACTGCTTGACAACAGTGGTCTTACCCGGAGATTGAAGAGAATCTTTAAACTAATATAGTTAGATTATTTGTGAAAAATTTGCCGTGTTTTAAAAGTGTGTGGAGTGTACCAGCTGGAAGACATCCATCATATACTAATTAAATTTAGGCCTAAAATCTTGTATGTGCGCTTTAAGAACAATATGAAGGAAAAGTTACTAGACAGTTGTAGTTAATAACTAGTTGTAATATGTGTGCTATATGCTGGTTAAATTAAAAAAATTGTACCTATATGATATACTAGGATAAACCCAAACCCAAAAAGTTATGGATTATTCCAGGAAACCCATATATGCATATACAAGGTCCTTAAGTCCAATTAAACTAGAGATGTTTGCCAACGTTAATTTAACAAAATGAATGACATACTGTTGGAAAAAAAAAAACAGCAATAGCTTGCTTGACAACACTCGGCCACACCTTGTGAATAATACACTGTAGCAGCTCGAATGGGAAGTTCTGCTGCACCCAGTGTACTCGCCAGACATAGCGCCTTCTAATTACCACTTGCTCAGATCGATGGCATGAATGATACATGGTTTAGAAATACTCAAGAAATGCGAAAATGAATAGAAGATCGTTGGAATCATCGTATCGTTGCCAAACCAACATTGTTATTTCGACACGGTATCGTCATACTGCCAGAAAGATGGGAAAAAGTTGGAAAATATAATGGAAAATATTTTTATTAATATATATTCTACCAATTTATCTCAATAAATGTCTTTTTGAAGGAATAAACATTAAACATTAAATCGTAGAACTAGTAATCAAGTTTTTCATAATACAAAAATGGAAAAAAGTGTTACCAACCCAACACAATCTCTACTAGATAGATTTTTATAACAAACCGTTACATTTTTTACCTCTTAAAATCACCTGATGTCATTGAAGAATCACCAAACCCATTGAAACAATACTGTTATTATTATGTTTTTTTTTATCTATACCATACAGTAAATGTTCGCGATCGAATAATAATAATACCTGTCATTTTTTAATATGCGCTAATTTAAACAATGATGTATATTATCGAGACAGCTTTGGCAACAATACAACCTTAAATATCAGTTCGCATTCCTGAACCCATAATTTCAATTATATCGGCTTCATTATAAATTAAAATAGCACGGCATTGCGTCAAACGCGACGAAATATTCCTTAATAGGTCGTCTCGAAGTATCGTAAGTATTTGAAAAACATTTCCGTTGTTGTTGGTGTAATAATTAACACAAAACAAAAAATTGCTACAGAAAAATACCACAGAATTAACGAAAACAATGACCGTACAACCATGACCTCGTACAATCTTATTAACATTTATTTTGAAGTTTGCAAGATGCCTTGAGTTATATATACACGATCATAAAACTCGCAATAAGTTACACAATAAGTTTTGTGTTTAGTAATAGTCAAAATAAATAATAAGCCGGCTTGGTGGCACTGTGGTAAACGATGGGACAATCCTCCTACTGTTGCGATAGCCGCGGGTTCGAATCCTGCTGGGGCATGGTCGTAAATTTATGTTTGTGATTGTTTAAAATGTGTGAATGTTCTAGGCAAGAGTGTAAAATCCGACAAGGAAAATGATCCCAGTCACGCCAGTAACCAGGCTGGGTAAGACCGGATGTCTTCTGGGATGATTTCTAAAGTTGGTCACTCGCTAGTCGGTAGTATTAATGCTGAGGACCGTGGTTCGTAGCCCACGTTAAACTGTAGGTACAGTCTAGATAAACCCATAGTTGGTAAAAGGAGACTTTAAAGTATATAAAAAAATAAATAAATAATAATAGTCATTTTATTAATCGTTTAATTTTTTTTATAAAATCTTTATTAGATACGCTTAGTACAATCTTAATTTACAATTAAATTATTACTACTTTTCCTATGTACTTGGATTAATTAACAATCAAGACGAGTGCGAGAAAATACATTTGTATGTATTCCTCAATTATAAAATTATTGTGATTTATTAATTATTAACTTATAGCTATAGTTTACACTAAATGTATACACTTTATATAAGTTCGTATGGTTTTGTTCGCTTCAATCTCCTGACATCCTGCGCGTTGTCCAGCAGTTGTATAGCTTCCACGTTAGTATGATTTAAGTAATCTTCTTTCGTGTTTCAAGGCGAAATCTTAGATAACTTCGCAAATCCATTTGATTTCCAGGTCATCGTGCAGTTCTTCGTTGGTTACATCGCGATAGGCATTGCTAATCAATCGAAGAACCTTGTTTTGACAGCGTTGTATGACTAGTTGATTTTAATTTTTAGTGCAACCCGATATTTGCATCCCATAGGTCCAAATTGAGAGTATCTTCCGACTAACCAGTATAGTTGTTTTATTTAGGTTCTAATGTGTTTTGCTTTTTGTCTAACGTGATGCTTCCAATTTAATCTACCGTCAAGATGGATTCCATGGCATTTAGCTGATTCTGCTTGAGGAATCGGGCATCCATTGAGTGATATAATTAAGTTTGTATTATTTCACCTCAACGCAAAATTAACGTGGACAGATTTGGAGCCATTAAGCTGAATTTTCCAATCTTTCATCCATTTGTAGATTTTGTTGACTGCCACTTGCACTTTTACTATTGTCCTAGGCAGAGATATATATTTTGCCATAATAATTGTGTTGTCAGCAAAGGTTCCAAGAAGCGTTTCTTTTGTTGTTGGAATGTCAGCAGTGTAGAGCAGAAAATCGTTTAATACTAAAAAAAAAATTCTCAAATTCATTTGAGATCAAAGCCAGTGATCGTCAGGGACATGTCATTTCTCCACTACTTTTCAATATCGGAATGCATGTATCAATCTTATAAAATAATTTTAAAGGATTTAAAATAGATGGTTTTATTGTGGATAAAATCGCATCACGTACATTTGTAACCAATTTCATGTGGAAACCTCACTTGAAGCTCCACTTTTCAGTATGCGTTATATACAGAATTAATGTAAGTAACATAAGACGCCATTTCCAATCGCTTAAAGTACATGGGACTTATCCAAGGGCCCGGATATTTTGTGAGATATGAACTGAAGCCAAAAGACGATGAAAGGTCTTTGGTTATGTGTGAAATGGTGCTTTAAAATGGGCAAAATCGCAAGGGGTTGAATTGACTTGTTAAAGGCGAAGAAAAGTGGATCCATTACAATAATCCAAAGTAAAAAAAATCATGGGGACCACCTAACAGGTCACTAGACCACCTACCATAGAAAACAAATTTTTTTGGAAAAATTACTTTTTCTTTATTCAACATAATTCCCTTCAAGGGTGATACACTGATTATAGCGGTCAATTCATGGATAGCTTCAAAAGAAGATGGGAAAAAGTAACGTATATCGATGGGCGTTACTTTGAATAAAATAAATTTTATTTATTTTTCACAATAAAGCTTTAAATTAAAAAATCCTTTAAAACTATAATAGGCCTAATAATTATGGGGAAATTATTTTAAAAGAGACTAGTGCCATATTCACTGATACAGATGATGAATCTTCGCCTCACGATCTACTGCCCATGATATATTGCATTGCAGAACCATATGACTTCAGAATTAATGACTATGGTTCCGACACTTAGACTGTTACAGTTTGGTATATGTAACCTTGAGGTCATATTTGTTTAATAATAATAAAAGTAATAAAGACGTTCGTTTATCATGCGACAATCAGTGCACAATTGAGGAACAAATATATTGACGCCGATAGCAATGGTTTACAAATGTATGTCGAATGAAAGGTGAATTAATTCCTTGCCGACTTCTGTGACAAACTAAAAGACACACAATGTCTGAGGCCAGAACAGCAGCGGCCAACCCTCCAACTGTGAGAAGATATAATGAAAAATGCTAATGAAAAAAGCACTAACATCAGAGTGTTGCCTGAGAAGTAGACACTCTCCCCGAGAGCTATCTGAGAGCTGTGTATTGAGGATGATACGCCAAGGCATATTTAGTAAAAGCCCAGCTCATCTCTTTGGAGATAAATATTTTGGCTCAAGTTTTGTATTTCATAAACTGAATATTACGAATGGCAAAAAATATTCCCCACTATGAGTGAAACTCGGATCTAACACCATAGCTCACAATTAAAATGAGAGGCAACACGAACTTCAAAAAGAATCCAGAAAAAAGAATTTTGTTTTACTTCCAAAATAGTAAAAAAAATGAATTTAGGATGTAAAAGTTAGAAAAAGGGACTTTATTAAGAGAAGAATATTTTATTTTTATTACTTATTTTGAGTACAACTCATTCACTCAAAATCAGTGAGTTAAAACTTTTAAGGAATTGCTTCAGCATCCACCATATTCGTCCTCGTGCTTGGAAAACGATTTCTATCGAGCAACGAAACGCTATTGAACCATATATCGATGAACTTCAAATTTACCACCTTAAAATCAAACAAGTGGTACTAGAACAGGTAAACAAGAGTGTCCGTTAATGTTTCTGAAATAATTTGGCGTCCAACACAAAACAATTAATATTAAGCAATATCTGATTTAAAATTCGAACGCTATACTATATGAAGAATTACTATTCGTTCTCATTTACATTCTACATTCGTCAATATTGTCATAATAATTACATTAGAGTATACATTGATCCCGTAGCCTATCCAGATCATTAATAATTACAGTGATATTGTTTGTGCTCTGCTACATTTTTGTGCTTACCAATTAAGAATCGGAACTTTAGCTATATTCTCAATACAATTTTTGTTAATATTAACCTTGAATTTGATATATAAAATGTAACGAAACTTTGGTAAGATGTTCTATATACGCACAAGCGCGAATGTAATAAAAATTCATATTTTTCAGTATGAAAACGAAAACAACTTAAAAGGAATTTGATAGTTTGTCATATCTGAAGAGATTTCTGTGATGCAATGGTAGCTGATAATAAAGTGTTTGCCCTATAGGATCTCTTATTGTTTATTAAAATTACTTACGATGCACTTTATTGTTGGTGTATTCGCAGGTGCTTATAGTAGTAACAAAGATTCTGCAGAAATTAGTTTCTGGTAATATTCAGATGAGAGCTAACATCTAATGTAGATAAATAGTCCCCATATTGAATCAAATTCAATAATTACTGTATCACAACATAGTTTTGTTAAGTTAATTAAACAATTGAAGCACCAACATCTCAAATAACCTAAAAATATTAACACGCAATAGTTAACTATTTTGTCATATTACTTAACAAATTATATAACCAAACATTTTATTTTTATTTTACGTGGCATTGCAAGGCACGCCGAGTACATACAGTATTGACTAAAACCTTTGGGTTGGGTGGCCAGCAAATTACAAGAATATAACCGGAAACTGACTGTTGATTTTCTGACTAGACATGCCATCTTCCTCCAGGATTCCACAAAACACCGAGAGGAAGCGGTTTTACTTTTTCCGCATAAATATGTAAAATTACCTTGAGGCAATATATTTTAATAATAATTTTTTCAAAATATTATTATGATTAGTCTATATATTTATATTTTTATTTTCGTTTATATTTTTATTGATTCTCTAGTGATTGCCAAGTAATGGTTTTCTGTAAGTGGCCTAGTCTGCTGTTATCAGTATATCGTCAGCAAAGCTGCTTCACACATTTCAATTTTTTTCTTATTTATGTAGCCTCTGGATTTGAGGAATACACATTGATGTATTTTCCCGCACCCGTCTTGCTTGTGAATTAATCCAAGTACAAATGAAATGTAGTAATAAAATAATTTATTATTAAGATTGTACTAAGCGCATCTAATAAAGATGTTATTTAAAAAAATGTAGCCTCTTGTAATAAATATAATATATATATATATATATATATATATATATATATATATATATATAAATCTATAAATATTATGAACAAGGTTGAACTTAGATTTCCTCCTTGTCTTAGTCCTGGTTAAGCTCTGAAAGCATTGGCCGTGTTGACGTTATTGTCTGTAATTACAGCATTTGTATTTACTAACTATTTATTGGATAACGCTTATAACGTTATTACTTACTCCTCTTCGTTCCAATATAAATCATAATATTGCTGTTCTTACTCTATCAAATGTTTTTTTCAAAACAATAAATACTAATGTTTTAGATATACCAATTGCATATTGGTATCATACGACCACCCTAGTTACAAAATGCGTTGGTTGGCAGGGTTATTGCAAACAGGAATACTGATCAACCACTTTTAATGTTGTTTCGTGTTTTGTGTTCGAATTCTCGTGTTCACAGCGTCGAAGTGCAAGTTGTGTTTCGAGTTAATATTTTAAATCGTACGTTAGTATTTAAACGCCAAATTCGTACAGCCGATTCGGACAAGAAAGAAGTTACAGACGTTACAGAAGTTATACAGAAGAAAATACTATATGTTAAGCCTAAGATAAATAGCACAAAATGTATAACAAAAAAAACTTATTTGATAAAACTTACACTTGGTCAACCAAAGAACTAAAATACTTGGAACAGTTCATTGAAGTATTGAAATCAATTAATACAGCTATTAATTAAGTCAAACTTGTGCCAACTTTAATGTCTCTAAGAGTCCGATTAATCTAGCTGCAAGATTGCAATTCGAAGCACTTTACTATTATTGCTTGACAACAAAAAGAAATATTACGAAGAAAATTTGATAAGTGTTTCAAACTGCCGCGTGAAATGAATAGATCCATATTGGTATCAGGCGACCACCCTAGTTACAAAATGCGTTGGTTGGCAGGGTTATTGCAAACAGGAATATTGATCAACCACAGACAAATTGGAGTTAGAGTTAGTCAGCTTCCTAAACAATAAAAGCAAAAATTCTACCATTGTACTTATCATGTTTGTACTTTGTACATATAAAAATCTAGAGTCCTTTAAAGGACATTCTTTTTACTCATTAATATGTTAGATTAGTTCCATTTTAGTTATGTTATCCACCTAATAAACGAATGATTGTGTTCACTTGCTTAATACTGATGAAAATCTAGTAAATATCACTATATAACGGTATTTATATAGTAAAAAGCAAATACAACTTTTGAAAAATAACACTTAACACATAGACGATAGGCGTGAAGAAAACCCAAAAAAAAGATACCGTCAAAACCAAAAATGAATTAATGAAGAAAAAAACTCTGATCATCATTTGAAATGACATTTTATCGAATATTTGACATCGAAAGAACTATTCCTAGATAAACCATATTTCGCAATACCATCACGACTGACCTAACCAAAAATCACCTCTATTATCCTATTCGCCTGATGTGATTTTTTATCTATTCAAAAGACATTTTTTGATAAAAAAAAATCTTGTAGACGCGACTTAAAATATTCGATGAATATTTTTGGTTAATTCCCTAAGAAAATCCATGCCTCTTCATTCACAATTGCTTCAATTCTGTTCTAATTTGAAAATATTTTGTTTATTTTGGATTACACTTTGCACTTCACACCAAAATTTGTAGAAAGGTACTGTTGAGACGTAATCACATTCATTATTACGAATATTGTAATGTTTTTTATCACTACATAGTATAAAACAAAGTCGCCTTTTCTGTCCCTATATCCCTATGTGCGCTTAAATCTTTAAAACAACGCAACGGATTTTGATGCGGTTTTTTTCAATAGATAGAGTGATTCAAGAGGAAGGCTTACATGTATAATACATGCATAATATACTAAGGCAACATTGCTAATTTTAGAGGTTTCTAACGTGATGTCGTAAATTAACCTATTTTTTAGGCTTATTTAGCAATTAGCAAAAACGCTGCCTAACCCTACGAGTTAGATCAAATTAATGTACTACAGTATTGTACACCATTAAAAGGTCTACAAAAAAGTCCCGGATGGTATATGTTTATCTTTTAGGGATAACCCACATTAACCATTTTTATTGTTTACTTTTTACGTGAGAAAATGGCTTATTTACGAAGCTATTTTAAGCAATACGGCATTAATCCTTATCGAATTAAGTACCTTAAATACAGTGTGCAATTAATATAGATCAATATGGTTCCTTACAGCATGTAAATTAAACAAATATTTTCGGAGATATTACAAATTTAAAATTTGCGTTTAAAAATGTGTAATGTAATAAAAATTGTATGAATTTAGATATTCCAAAGATAGCAGGAAATCTTCATAGTAAGTATAGGGGAAGAGGAATTGTTTTACTCCAAATTAAATGCGTGCAGGCCAAGGGAAGTAATGAATGAACCAAAAATACTGGATCGATTTTAATCATGTTTTCATTGAGTGACATAGGCATATATATTTTATGCCCGTGCAAAGTCGGAGCGGGCCGCTATGTTTTTATATACAACGTTCATATTTTTTCTGTAGTGTATTTAATTTAGTATCAGCATTGCACCCGTGCGAAGCCGGGGCGGGTCGCTAGTATTGTATAATTTAGACATGCAATTAATTAGACCATTTAACTGGTTTTTGTCATATTTGTGACATGGGAAAAGAGTTATGACTTGAAAAAATATAAAATATCCCATTGTATCCAATGGCTGGTGAAACTATGACAAGATAAGAAAGGCACACAGAAACAGAAAACACGTGTCTGGCAAAAAGGATGATTCATCGGCTCGTTGTCGAGTCTTCCAGATAGTGGAATTTCAGGTACCGACGCAAGACGTAGCGTATCAGAAATTAGACGTGGTAGAGAACCCCTTATGGTTGTTTTATCCGCGTGAGAAGTTCTGTGTAGCTGGAACAGCATTTCCTTCATCGAAATTCTGAATGAATCAGGATATAGGAAACAGTTTGCTGAACAAGCCTTCTCAACCACCACTAAGCACCCGAGGAAGGAGCTTCAACGATAAAACACGATCCACTGACAACATCAATCAGAATTAACCAAAGAATTATCAGAATCAGAACTAGCAAGAACAACAGAATCTGCCATCAGAATTAGATAGAAGTAAGAACAAAAGAAAGTGAAGAGAGCCAAGATTTAATCAGAATTAAAAAGAAAGAAAAAAGTATTGAAAATTAATTAAGAATCAAAAAAAGGAGAATTTTTATATGTCGCGTATAGTCACCAACCGATGATTATCCGATGACGGAATCAGTATTATCCTAAACCTAACGATTTAGTAAGTCATTTAGACCCAATTCATATTTCTTTTCACCGTTACGTATCGATTTAACATCGTTATACTTCTACATCTGTATATACTTTTATATTATACATTTAAATAAACAAATTCGTCTTTGGGCATTAAGCAAAGAAGAGAGAAAATAAATTGTACTTCAATTACAACTTATATTCTATTCAAAGTTTTTTTAGTAATGCGTCATGGTTATTTGTGACGTCGGAACATTGCAATGTTACCGCATCAACTCCGAGTGTTAGTTCAGTTTGGCTTTGACGTACAAAAAAATTCTAATCTAAATAAAATAATTGAACAAAATAGGTAAATTTATAGGTAAGAGTTAAACCCCTTATCATTAATGCTTTCAAGAATTTTGCATACGTCTGAGAGCCGGTCGCCGTCCGGTTGTCGGATGTAAGCTAAATTATTCAAAATATTAGTTATAATTATTACAGGTTATAAACCGGCAAACATTATTTTAGCCCTTTGATTATTTTCATAAATTTTCAGTCGCTCGGTAATATATCATATCACTTTGTTTGAAAATGCCGAAAACAATAGATATTTAGAGTCACAAATTGATTGCGGCTTTAATAGGTTATTTCAAAAAGGAACGAGATAATGGAGGCCCCATTCTGCCGGTAAATTGCGTTTGAGAGGTAATTATTGATGATATTAAATATTAAATAATACAAGTCCCTACAATTTTATTAAAAATGTTTTCAGAGGGTTGCTACCGCGCTAAATATTAGTGTGGGTACTGTGAATAACATCGCTTACAAAATGAAGAATAATAGTGTAGATTCACCCAAGAAAACTTGTCTACATATAAAGTGGGTGACGAATCTTGATCATCTTGATATTGGCTCTATTCAAGACCAAATACACGAAATGTATAAGAATAGTAAGTACACAAACTATTTTATCGATATAAACATAATTGAATAAAATTATTTTAGAGAAAATAGTCTGTCTGGAAAGTGTACATAAAAGAGTTAGGGACATGCAGCTTTTTGAGGGATGTAAGACATCCTCCCTTTATACACTCTTACAGGGCATAGGGTTTAAATGGTAGATAAAGGTAAATAAAGCTCGGAGAGGTTTAATAGAACTTCCAGACATTACCTTAAAAAGAATTAAATTTTTAAAGGCATAAAATAAGACCAAGGAAGATAATCTATTTGAATTTGTGTATCTTAATGAATCTTGAATATTTCAAAATGGTTCATTGTGGCACTCTTGGCAAGACAGTAACAAAAAAAGCGTAAAGACAACAAAAATTAATGAAAAAAGGTAAAAGTTAGAATAACATTCGATTAGGTTTATGTAGTATTTGTTAGATATATTGCCGGTCGAGAAGGATATTCCATCAAAAACTGTTTGGATATGTGGAAAGAAGCATTGTCAACCATAACACCTTCAGTTTGGATGAACTTGATAAGACATACAGAGGAAGTAAATGATAAATGGTGGAATCGTGAACATGTTTTAGACAGATTAGAAATTAACAGTTTAGTGACTGAATTGCAGTGTGAGTCGGAAAGTGAAAGTGAAAGTGGCTGAAGGAAACTTTCAGGATATGTGATAATGCTGCGTAATGCTGGAAATTCCTGAGACAGAATAATGTGACAGTGATACCAAAATGACTTGACAAATAAACGCACCATCGAAGGAGACAAGAACTAAATGTAAAAAGGTAAATATGCTCTCGAATGAATGTAAAATACGTTTCTCAAACATACAATTGTTAATTAGGTGGATTAATTAGACCTACAGGGGGATACCACTACATAAAAAACGCGCCTAGAAACTCTATCTCATGGATGGTGTGGAAAAGAGTTCAATGTAAACAAAACAAATGTAACCTACAAACTATTATTCCTGTGTTTTAATTGTACTTGAAACATATACTTCCTACGATAATATATGTATTAGACGTACCATAATGTTAAAATAAATTATATTTGATTACATTTTTGTTAAATTATTTTATTTAGATTAGAATTTTCTTGTATGTCAAAGCCAACCTGAGCTAAAACTCAGAGTTGATGCGGCAACATTGCAATGTTTCGACGTCACAAATATCCATGACGCATTACTGAAAAAACTTTGAATAGAATATAGTTTTCTCTCCTTAACAATTCAACAAGTAGCTTATACTTTCTACCTTTTATCCTTATCTACTCTTTATTATCCCTATTTTTCTTCTTTTTTACTTTTCCCTCTTTTCATCTCTACTTTTTATCTGCCAAACCCTATATAGGACCTCCCATATATTTCTACAGAAACGCGAGCATCCATCAATCTCTCGAGAAGTAACGGTTTCTCGTATCCGATATTCGACAGAAACTGAGCAGGAGAAAAAACCGACCCATTGAATGCGGTTGATTACGCAACAATCGCACAAAGGAAACGTCTAATAAGGAGGCTTTCGCGGAAAGCCTTGACAGACGGAGAGTTTTTAAAGGAAGCGTGGCGCAGCCATGTCGTACAGAGAAAAAAATCGATGTAGGCGCCTAAATTATTAACCGGACAATTGCGTTAAGAACAGTGGTGACTCGTCGCACATCATATTCAAAAATTACCTTTTAAAAAATCAGAACAAATATTTTTAAAAATGTCTTAACATTAATTAAAATATTATCTGTTTCTACTTAATAACAGGTGAAGTTATGTAAACTTTTCACACACATTTTCTATTATTTAATTATTACATTGTTACTAGTCGTTTCTGACTAACCTACAAGTTGTCTTTATAACTTAAACCTAGGTATATAACCAGGAGGACCCATCGGCCCTATCTCAGTCTCTACATAACACTACACAAGATCAGATTGTTTAATTCTTTTGAGTCTGTGTCCTGCTCTAGTGGTATCCAATAAATAATAGAAATACTTCAATACTTCAATATTCTCGTGAGGATGCAGCCTTTCGTCATGCCCCCTTGCAGTTAATTCTCTTGACTGACTGTGGGTATCTGAAGGTCTCGATGTAGGTAGTTAGTCCTGTAATATTGGGGGCCACCCACAATACTTCTCGGGACTTGTCAGGAAAAATTTGTATTTTGTTTATGTTACTCTTTGCAGAACACCCCCATAGTTGAACTCCGTATGTCCATATAGGTTTCAGTATTTGCTTATATAATAGCAATTTATTATGTACTGATAATTGTGATATTATTCCAATTAGCCAATACATTTTCGTATATTTCAATTCCAATAATTTTCTTTTCTTCTTTATATATTCCTTCCAGCGAAGTTTTCATGTCAGTTCAGAGTGTCAGGGCATCCCAATGTACTCGATAATCAGCTAAATATGCGAAGTGACAGTGAAGTGCGTATACTAAAACGTCTAACACCATTCGAACTATTAGACATATATAGACTTTAGAATAAGCTTTAAAATAAAACTAATTAATTAAAATAGTATTTTATACATGAGGTCACTTAATGAAGTGATTTTCTATATTTGATATATCATACAGTTGATATATAACATAAACATAACAAATACTTATTGTCCTTTGGCAGATTGTGGAACTACTGAGAGTATAATATGTATAATATACGACACCACTGAACTGAAAAACCTCATCCACCTCATCCACTATGCTGTTTCAATAGTGACTAATATCATAGAAATGTATGTTCTTTAATAAAACCATACCTATATAAAAGATTAATGTTATATTTTAAGAAATCGAAAAAACTCCCACGTTACCACTCCATCAATTATGTTCGATGTATTATAGTATGATTCAAACCAGAACTAATATAGTTTAAAATGACGAGAGAGAAATGTGCGCTAATAACCCTGAAGAAACTCACCAAAAACAAAGGTCAACAACACTACAATAGATGAATCATCTATCAGAAAGAAAGGTATCGAGATGAGGCAAATTTAAATTAAAAAGACAACAGTTACACGCATATGTTTGGTGGAAACATTGCATGTTTATTTTGAATTACACTGGTAACAAATCGCCGATCATCTTCGAATCGAGCAGTTCAACAGCCATGGCCTTAATTATGTCACCGACCTTCTCTAAACTGTATCATTCGTATTTATTGCCGATCTGCCATCACCGTATATTATCCTCAATCACCTATACAAGTATTATACATTCTCCCTTCAGAATCCGTGGAATCTCTATATAAAATCAGTGGAAACGCATGATATATTCAAATGATAAAATAGTGGAATTAAATATGCTGTACTTTTTCGTATATAAATCGAAAAAATTAACAATATAAAGAAACAGGTGGATATAATGACATATAGTTTGATTTTATTTCAACGTTTATTTTAGTCATGCTTTTTGTTTTCTTTTTGAAGGCTACAAGGGTTGGAAAACATAATATAAACACCTCATATATACACAATATGTTTTTATTAGTTAAAAGGTATTGAGCAATCATTTACTTTTAACAAAACAGCTACACTTCTTTGCGGAATGGTGACTGAATAGCTTACAGACTCCTCACTCTCTAATATAATCACCACTCGACAATAGACCGAGTGCACAGAATAAGAGCGATTGTTGAAAAGGTATTTCAGGGAAACAAATACTGCCCTGCAATATTCCTGGATGTCTCACAAGTTTTTGACAAGGTATGGCTTTTTGGATTAATCTACAAATTGCTACCACGCTACTCGTATGAAGGGGCATTCTCAACACTTAAACCTATTTCGGTTGGAGTTCTCCAGCACAATGTCTTGAGACCACTCCTGTATCTGTTCTGTACTGCCAAAATCCCAACAACAAAAGAAAAACTATTTGGAGCATTTGCCGACGAGACAGTTAACAACTAAGAGTAAACCAATACTAGGGCTGCAGAAAAGTATAAGTAGCACTTAACAAGATCTAGAAATGGACTAGAGCTCTAAATAATAGCTCCAAATCTGTTCATGTTAATTTTGCGTTACGGCGAAATGACAAAAACCTAATTATATAACTTGTCGGATGCTTGATTCTTCAAGCAAAATCAGCTAAACACTTCGTCATACATCTTGATGGTATCTTAAATTGAAAACATGCAAGACAAAAAGCAAAGCAGAATAGAATCAGTCAACTGTAGTGGTTAGTCGGAAGATACTCTCAACTTGTTTATCAATCAAATATAAAGCTAGTTTGAACCCATGGCGTGCAAATATAGGATTCACTACTAGCTAAAAAGTAAATTTTTTTGAATAACAATTACCAGTATTTAAGTATAATTTTCCCTATTTTGATTGTCCAAATTTACTCCAAATGTATGAAATACCTTCCCAATATTTATTTTTGACCAATAAGAACAGAAGTTTTTGTTTCAAAAACCAACCTCTGCCCCTTATTGAAAAATGTCTTTTGGTTGATGGATCTTGAAAAGACACACCGACTTGGCGAATATAACATATACATCATTTGCTCTAAAATTCATTTTCAAATCCATTTTCGTCATAGGAGTATCAGTTAGTTACTAAAGAGCTTATTTTAGCCAAAATGACCAAGAAAACCAAAAATACATTTTGATCGATAATTATTTTTGTGTGTATTATTTAAGAATTTGAAATAGACTGTGAACTTATCAATCTATTTAACTGCATAACCATACAATGAGAACATCTAAAGTAAACTAGATCAAAACCTGCAAATATTAAACTAAAACAATAATTAATTTGTTTCGCAAACACAAAGATAATCCACGAAAAAAAAGCGGTAAATTATACGTCCGTTATTTCATTTGATTCAAACGAGTTTTTTCGCAGATTTTGGGTCACTGACCAAAATAATTATACAATTATTATGTGCTTCAATGTATCGATGAACTGTTATATTTTTAGAATGCCGGAATTTGTCGATGCGATATTGTTAATTAACATTTGCCGGCCGAAATGGTTATTAAGAAAAAAAAACTTACCCAAAGTTGATCCTGCTGACAATGTAAGAGTTTGATCTGAAAAAAAACGACACGTAAAATATAATGACGTGTTAGCATATCTAAATCTACAAACTTAATTTATATGCATTATTATTCTTGTTATTTATTATCTATAAAGGAATGTGAATTAATTTTAAGATTTTTTATAAATTCCTGTGTTTTTTTTAAATAAAAATGTATACATTATTATTTTCAAAGTATAATGCTAGTCGTTTCTAATGTCAACAAGTCTAATGACAAACGCTTCTCAACCAATGGATGGTTATATTGATTGAAGCAAACAACAATAAGAAAGAGCAACACAGTTGGTAGAATATAACTGTCGTTTTCATCGTTTTCGTCATGTCGTACGGCATCAAAAAGCAAACCAGATCAGATTCAAAATCAAAGCACTATACTTAAAATTTAAGAGGTTGGTTAATCGGTCAACTATAAAGCCTTGTGGGATTCAAATATGAGATTGAACTGAAACGTCAAAACAACGTTCTTCGATTAAATACCAATGCTTATCGCTACGCAACTAACGAAACACTGCACGAAAACCTTGAAATCAATTGGATTTATGAAGTTGTCCAAGACTTCGCCCTAAAATATTTAAAAAATTTACTAAATGACAAAAAACGTGGAAGCAATATATAGTCTATCCAAAGTTTATTTGTATATGCGCCATCGAAATGTGTGACGTCAAAACGTCGCAATGTTGCCGCATCAACTCTGAGTTTTAGTTCAGTTAGGCTTTAACATACAACAAAATTCTATTCTAAATAAAATAATTGAACACAAATTTCAATCAAACATAATTTATTTTAGTCACTTTCACTTTCCGAGTCACTGCCAATTCAAACTGTTAATTTCCAATGTGTCTAAAATATGTTCACGATTCCGCCATTTATAAATTACTTTCTCTGCATGTCTTTGCGACTTCATCCAAACCGAAAGTGTTATGGTCGACAATGCTTCCTTCCACATATCCAAACAGTTGTTGATGGAATATCCTTCTCGACTAGCATGTCTATTATAATAAGTCTTTGCTATCCCCTATATCAACCCGATTGAATTAAATATACAGTGACAGGGAGGAAGCCGTAAAACTATGTGGCCATATTGTACAGATCTACTGTATATCTTTTTTATGGCTTAATTCTAAAAAAGGTTATTTCAAAAAACGCAATGAAACATTCATTTATATTTACCTAGTAACAATTTGAAATAGTTCATTCTTGAACATGGTTTCTTCAAAACGGATTTTATCTACTTTAAGTCCTTATTTGCAGCCTTTGTTAATGTAATTGTTGGGATCTTCTCCACCAGTGTACTAAGATATGGTGAATTGTCTATAACAATAACTGATGGTTCCTCCAAATTCTTTAAAAGTTGATTTTCAAACCACTGCAAAACCAAGTTGGGGTTGGTTCATTTCTCTATGGTAGTCACCCTTGGACTTAGAGGAAAACACTAATCCTGCACCAGGAATAAAAACATTTAATTTATATTGCTATTTCCAACATGAAGTAGTTCTTCATGACATATAGTTATGTCTGCAATGAATTATTAATAAATGTTATGACTAACAAAATCGATCGATATCGATAGTTATTCCCAAGTTTACCTTTTTCCATCAACTTTTGTTGTCTTTATACTATATTTATTATCATCTTGCCATGAATAACCTAATGTACCATTATGAAATATCCATGTCTCATCTAAATATACAAATTGATATAATAATTCTTCCTTGATTTTGTTGTATGTTTTTAAACATTGTATTATTTTAAAAGCAATTTACATCGTGAAATCCTATATTACCCAACAGAGTATGAAGGGATGTTCAACATCCCTGAAATAGCTGCATATGTTTCAGTTTTTTATGGATACTTTCAAGACCAACAATTTTCTCTAAAATAATTGTATTAAATTATATTTCGATCGAAAAAACTACTTACTGTTTTTATATATTTCGTATATTTGAACTCTGATACAGCTAACATCAAGATGATTTTGATTCATCGCCCGTTTCGCACAAAGACGGTTTCTTTTTAGTGAATTTAAGGTTATATTGTTTCTTATTTTTTGAGATATTTTAGAGACCGGGCCCGTACTAATATTCAGTACAGCTGCAACACGCGATTTCAAATTCATTAAAATTCATTAAAACAAAGACAGCGTTTGCCGATTTATAATCCGTAATTATAAAATTTTGAATATTATTACGTAGATTTGACTAGTTTGAACTGGACGACAGGCTAGTTCGGTTTCACGTTTGAACTTATCTGACAACATTGTGTCTCTTTTTAACTAGAATAAAATGAGAAGGAAAATATTATCTGACTCTGTCTGATACAAATAAACTTTGAATAGAAATGAATAGCTATTGGATAACACGTACAAAATCAGAAGATTGAAGGGAACATGAATTTGTATTAGTGTGTGTTAGTGTTAACTTTTAACTTTAGCTTAAGTAAACCCAATTTAATTTTAAATGAGAAACACATATTGAAGTATTTATCACATGCTGGTCTTGCTTATGTATTAATGCAAATATAACAGAAAGATAATAATAAATTCATTTTATAAATTAAGATTTTACTTTGGCAAAGAATAAAGCGAAGGGCGTAAGTGAATTTCACCTGCAGATACATAAACAAAATAAACTGAAAGAAGGTATGTTATATATTATAATTTTTTGATATTATAATTAAATTACAAATATAAAAACCAAAGTTTAAGATTTTAAATGAAAAATGCAGTCACTGGTTTAAAATGCCAATCTAATTTATTTTTCCTTTTGTTAGATTGTTACTTCTTATTTTTGACTTTGATGATTCTTGATTTTGAAATTATTACGAAATCCTAAAGCTAATCCAAATTATTTATTAAGATCTCGAATTCACTATTATTAAATTCGCACTTGTAATATCTACATTTTTACGATTTTTTATTTGACCAGAGCACACAGATTATCAAAATATATCTAAAAGAATATCTCCCTTATTCCTTAGAATATATATAAAGATTCCAGAAGAAACAAACAGAACAGGTTAATTGAAAAGTCCCTGCTCTACCATAGTAAAACAATTTTTTGGAAAAATTATTTTTTTTATTCAACGTAATTCTCTTCAAGGCTGATACACTGATTATACTTTGCTTCAAACTAGGCCTCAGTTTCGTCGATCACCTCTTCATTCGACGGAAATGTCTTCCCAGCGACCATTCTTTCGAGTCTGAGAACAGCAAATAGTCGCTGGCGGCCACTGAGAATACGGTGGATGAGGAAGCAATTCGAATTCATGGATTTTTGCCATCACTTTCACTGACTTGTGACACGGTGCATTGTCTTAGTGAAGCAGCACTTTCTTTTTCTTCAAATGCGGCCGTTTTTCGGCGATTTAGTCCTTTAAGCGGCCCAATAACGCTATGTAATAGTCGCTGTTGATGGTCCTTCCTTTTTCAAGGTAGTTAATGAAAATTATTCCATGCGCATCCCAAAATACAGACGCCATAACCTTGCCAGCCGACTGTCGTCGTTGTTTTTGGTTAAAAGTGAGCTCGCGCGGCACCCACTTTGCACAGCGCTTTCTCATACCCAAATATTCGTGAATGATATAATGTACACGTTCAGTTGATATCTTTAGAGTGTCTGCTATTTCATTCAATTTCAATTTACGGTCATTTAAAATCATTTTGTGGATTTTTTAATGATTTCGTCGGTAACAGCCTCTCTTGGGCGTCTACTGCGTTCACAGCCTTCAGTGCTCATTTCACCACGTCTAAACTTAGCATACCTATCCTTGATGGTTGATTTTCCTGGGGCAGTGTCCTGAAACTCAGCATCATGCCAAGTTTTTGCTTCAACTGTATTTTCGTCCCTTCAAAAAGCAATATTTTAACAACACGCGAAATTCCTCTTTATCCATTTTTTTTTTCACAATAACAAAAGTTGCTTCACTCAAAATGCTGTAATTCACAAACTAATGATCCGACAGCTGTCAAATTTATAGACGCATCTTTTGAGGGTTAGGGCTAACTGAAAAACAATTTTCAATTGACCTGTTATGTCCATCATATAATGGTTCCAAGATAAAGTGTTGCGTGCCATTGTCGATGCTCCGTACTATGTTTCAAATGAAGTAATACAACGCGATATTCCTCTAGAACCAATAACGAGTGTAATTCAACGTGTTTATGTGAAGTTCTTCGAAAGAGTGTCAGTGTATCCCAATGTACTCGCTAATCAGCTAAATATGCGAAGTGACAGTGAAGTTCGTAGACTAAAACGTGTAACATTATCCGATCTGATTATTGGACATATATAGACTTTAGAATAAGATTTAAAATAAGACCTATTAATTAAAATAGTAGTTTGTACAGGAGATCACTTAATGAAGTGATTTTTTACATGCCATGTATATATAATATAAATATAACAAATACTTATTGCCCTGTGGGCAGATGGTGGAACTACTAAGAGTAATAATTAAAAAAATATATATTGTACCAATTTATCTCAATAAATAACCTTTTAAAGTGAAAAACTGATTAGAATACACACAAACACCTAATATTATCATCTAATTATTGAACTAGAGATCCAACTTATTCGATCAAAATGTTGGTCAGAAGTTTCACTTTTTCTCCTTTATATTATTTTGAATTTTGAATTTATATGTGATACGAAAATAAGCTTTGTTAACAACCACAACTCATAATAACTCCTAAAAAAGACGCAATAACATTTGTGAACCTAATAAATTACACAAATACCAGTTTTAGAAAGTAATAAAAAAATTAATTTGTTCGTCTGCTTGTCAAATGTTTATGTTGAAATTATGCTAATTATTACTACATATTGTGTCTCGATTTTTATTATAAACATTTTTAGTAAGAATTTTTTATAGTAAAATTTCGAATATTTTTTAGTTGAATAACCTTGCATATTTAACATTTATTTTTGGGAATCCACAAAAATATATTGCAATAATTATGCAGATCAACATTATGGATGTCTGGCAATTGCTTTAATAGTCACTACATAGTATAAAACAAAGTCGCCTTTTCTGTCCCTATATCCCTATGTGCGCTTAAATCTTTAAAACTACGCAACGGATTTTGATGCGGTTTTTTTCAATAGATAGAGTGATTCAAGAGGAAGGTTTATATGTATAATACATGCATAATATACTAAGGCAACATTGCTAATTTTAGAGGTTTCTAACGTGATGTCGTAAATTAACCTATTTTTTAGGCTTATTTAGCAATTAGCAAAAACGCTGCCTAACCCTACGAGTTAGATCAAATTAATGTACTACAGTATTGTACACCATAAAAAGGTCTACAAAAAAGTCCGCGATGGTATATGTTTATCTTTTAGGGATAACCCACATTAACCATTTTTATTGTTTACTTTTTACGTGAGAAAATGGCTTATTTACGAAGCTATTTTAAGCAATACGGCATTAATCCTTATCGAATTAAGTACCTTAAATACAGTGTGCAATTAATATAGATCAATATGGTTCCTTACAGCATGTAAATTAAACAAATATTTTCGGAGATATTACAAATTTAAAATTTGCGTTTAAAAATGTGTAATGTAATAAAAATTGTATGAATTTAGATATTCCAAAGATAGCAGGAAATCTTCATAGTAAGTATAGGGGAAGAGGAATTGTTTTACTCCAAATTTAATGCGTGCCGGCCAAGGGCAGTAATGAATGAACCAAAAATACTGGATCGATTTTAATCATGTTTTCATTGAGTGACATAGGCATATATATTTTATGCCCGTGCAAAGTCGGAGCGGGCCGCTATGTTTTTATATACAACGTTCATATTTTTTCTGTAGTGTATTTAATTTAGTATCAGCATTGCACCCGTGCGAAGCCGGGGCGGGTCGCTAGTATAAATATATTCTCAATAATTATGATTTAGTTGAGGTTATGTTTCGATGATTGAGGATTACATTTAGGACTTTAAAGATAAATCGATTATAATATTAATACATACGAGGGTGGTTCTAATATGATGGAGACAAACGCTGTAGATGGCGCGCATGTTTGTTTTGAAGGTCGTGGCTTGAGTAAGTGTTAGCTGGGTCCGTTACGAACAGTGTGGCATAGTTTTCGTCGAAAGCGCATGTTTCACGCGCGTGCTACTTCCATGAGTGAACCTCAAGTGCCGACCGCAGTAGCGCAACGTATTGTCATTCGTTTTTTAGTGTGGGAAGGCACTAAAGCGATGGAAATGTTTCTGCGTTTGCGAAATCAGTTCGGTGGTGAGTGCCTGAGTAGGACTATCGTGTTTAACGGGGCCAAAGCATTTAAGGATGGCCGCGAAACCATCGAGAATGAGCCACGTGATCGTCGACCGCGAACTAGCATCAGACCAGACAACATCGCCGCGTAGAACTCATTTTGGAGGACCGTAGGATGAATGTTCGAGACATTTCCGCTGAACTCGGCATCAGTACTGGTAGTGTAGAGTCTATCATCCACGAACACCTTCAAAAAATAATAAAAAAATTTACGCGGTTGAAAGTTTGTCGCCACTTGCTGACGCGATACGAGGCAGAGGGGGATGGTTTTTTTAATGCGAATCTTCACTACAGACGAGACATTGGTACACTATTACACTACCGAAAGCAAGATGTCGTCTAAAGAGTGGAGAAAGGAGGCCAGTCAAAACGAAGACAACCAGGTCCGCGGGTAAAGATTTTTGTACGGTGTTCTAGGACCTGGCGGAGCGTGCTGTTCGTCTATTTCCTGCGCACCCAACATACCATTAATGCAGCATACTACTCTGATCTTCTGCAAACACACGTGAAACCTTCTTGTCGCTCGAAGCGGAGGAGCATTCCAGCACGAAGTGCGATTCTTCTCCAGGATAACGCGCGTTTCACGCTCGATACAATATCGGAATTAGGGTGGAAGATACTAGAACAACAATGGTAGCGGAACTTTTGCCCCACATTAGTGTCAAATCAAAAATGGAGCGGAACTTTTACCCCACCCTATAGTTACTAGCGATTAAATTTTCCATCATTTTCTGCGATTTTTTCCCATTTTTTTTTGGAAATATAGTCATAAAGTATCAAAAGAATGATGTTTGCTTGTTAGCGTTTCAATAATTCGGCATTGCAAAACCGTGTGCCAGGATAGTTTGGTTGCTGCATCGACCTAAACATGTGGGAACCAGAAGGATATGTGAGCTGTAACAACATTTGCAACATGTAGCCAAACGTTGTTATGCAAAAGTATGACTTAACCTCTATTACCCACTATTATTGATATTTTTCGCAAGAACACGTCGATCAATGTGTCTAGCTGACGTCGGCAGACATCTGCAATAGCCCTTTTATACGGTTTTAGCAGTTCATAATACACTAGACGTTGCTGATCCCAACATCTGCGCATCAAAGCGTTGTAATCATTAAAAAAGAATAATTTCAAGCACTTGAAAAAGTATTCTAATCACTGGTAGTTAGATTATCAAGACTAGGTCAGCACCAGAAAGTCTTAATAATAATAAACAAGGAAGAAAATTTGCTCCATTATGATTTTGATCGTTAGAGAAGGCCCTATAAAGACAAATTCGGCTATCGCCCTAATACGTATACATTCCAACGTCTGATATGAATAGTAAATGTTATCGACAACGATAAACGCGTTTACAACGTTAAAAACTTAAATATGTATTTAATAGAAGCTAATCAGATATGTATTAAATTGAGTAATAAGTCATTGCATACATTTAATTTTCTCCAAAGTTGTCCAACATATCACATTAGAGACGCTTAATTAAAAGGATTATTCCACTTGCTGTATTCTCCAAACGGTCGGTCCTTCTATCAGTTGTTTCGACCAATGAAACACAACCTGGCCGATCAGCACTTCTGATCTTATGAAAACGACATAATCACAGTATACTTTAATGGTTTTCCCGCTATAGATGGCTTTAAGGTCACATTTATCTGGTAATACTTATTCAATGAGTAAAACATATTAGATATAAAAGTAGCATATTTGGTTTACTTAGTAGTGTCAATTGATAGTGCTTTGACAAAGGAGATTCGAAGTCATTTTCTTCATATTTTGATTTGTATTTTCGAAAAATATCCAGGTTCATCAAAAATTGTACATTATGGAGCAAATTTATCAGCAACGATTTTTTTCCATTCTATAGAAGGAAGTAGTGGCCAACGATGTATTTCAACAAAAAAAATTATATCCAGAAATAAACGACAGAATCACAGTATACCCTAATGGCTTTCGCGATACGGCTTTAAAGTCTATTTATCTCATAACAATTATTCAATGAGTAAAACATTTTAGATACAAAGGCAGCATGTTAGTTTTTTAGTAGTATCAGGTGATTGTGCTTTGACAAAGCAGATTCTAGGTCATTGTCTTCATATTTTGATTTGTATTTTCGAAAAATATTCAGGTTCATCAAAAATTGTATATTATGGAGCAAATTGATCAGCATATTGTTGTAAAAAAGACTAGCAATAACCGATACTAGTAATAGCTCGGCCACAGATTGCTAAGAGTTCTGAGCAATATAACTGTTATAGCTCATATGGAAAGTTCATGTCAAACATAAGGGAGTTTCGGAAATGATTTGGGCGATACATCGTGATATTTGGCTGGTCATTCACATCACTGGCCGGATTACTGTGAATTAATATCTCGACATCCTCAATAATGATGTTCTTAAAATGCGTAGCTTATTTCTGCCAAACACTATCCTGTTCTAAGTTAATAATGTGCCCATAGACATAACATAAATTATCCAGACTTGGGTTGAGAAGTATGAGAATATCCTCAAAGATAGGACCAGTACAATCGCCAAACCCCAAGTTTTAGAGCAGATAGTGAGGAGTAGATTTCCATCGAAGCAATCGGCGGATGTGTTGGTACAAGAACGTTCTGTTGGAAACTATATAGGCTCTACGATGAATCTATTCCGCGAAGAACTTTAGCTGTTTTAAAAGCAAATGGTGGCTCAAAACTTTATTAAAAAATAAATATTGTGGGTGTGTCAGCTGTTCAAATGATTTTACACATCCCCTGTATATTCTGAATGTAGTAAAAACTAACTGGATAGTAGTAAACCTAAAACTTTAAGCTTACTTTGATTTAAAACAACTTTTCATAATAATAAACATTTAAAAGCAAGAATTGTGGTTCTAAAACTCAAAGAGTCTAAATGTCTACACCGTGGAGTATACATGGTATAGAGGTTTTACTTAAATAGACGAAACCGAGGAAATGTTTTGCGTAGTCCATTCGACGCTGGGTCTGAGACCACTTTTTAATTGGTTCATGTGAATTCATTTCTATAACGTTCATTTTTATAACGCTATTGTTTGTTTCAGTTTGTTTACGTCGCCTTTCTTGTTTGTCTGCCATAAAATACAATTAGCATTTTTGAGTCTTAAATATAATCACTATTATTTGATTATAGTGTATCTTCATCCTCAAAAGTGTCGTGTATCCAGTGTATGTGCCAAAAAAAAACCAGACCAAGTTTTCCTTACAAGAAACAACTCAAGCTAGCTAGATTAAGGATGTGAATGTGACTTAGCATTGCCTTTACCTGGTACGTAAACAATTATTTATATAAAGCATTTGTGTTCATATATATTATTATTTACAAGAATACAACAGAAGAAATCATGAAAATATTACACACAGCCTAAGCACAAAATGTGTCCAAATGGAGCGATGGCAAAATGACATTGAAGGTAAATGTGATTATACTACATGAAAAGATTTTGTTACCCTTTAAAAAGTTGTTTGTAGTGTGCCATCAATTAAAAACATAATTATTTTGAAAGAGTTCATTTACTTGACAGAAATGTATATTGATCAAGATACTTATAATTAATATTTTGGCTTAAGGCTTCTTAACAGAGATCACCTTTTCAACAAGGATGTTAATAAAATACATTAATACAAAATAATATAATAAAATTTGTAGATCAACAAGATGAGCTTGATTTTATAGACAGAAAATTATGATTCCTGTTTTATTACACTGTTAATAATGAATGCTTAAGCTGTCTATTTAACCTCTCGATTTTACCATAATAATAGCACAACAACAATTATTATATATATCATACATTTTAAATATTTGTTCCTCATCTTTAATGTATTACTTTTTGTTATGTTTTCTCCATTCTGACGTATATCAAACGATTTAACTGTTTTAATTATCCGTTCCATAGTTTTCGCAATAACATTGTAAAAACAATTATAACTTGATACATTACATGTTTGTGTTGAACAAGTAAGTAAAATGCTCAAACACAGACTTTCAGCTGTACTGCTCTGCTTTCAGTATGAGGGAACAAAGAGATAGAAACTTTAATACATGTTATTTCAATTGATAGCACTAAAGAAAATGTGCAGTAGGGAAATGGTGTTATAAACAATTTTGATTATATTTGCCACGAGATGTGTATCAATTAGATTGCAGCCATTTTTATATCTACATTTAATCGTTATTTATTTATATATTTATATTTCATTATATATATATATATATATATATATATATATATATATATATATATATATATATATATTATATATTATTATAAATATATATATATTTATAATATATATATATATATATATATATATATATATATATATATATATATATAATTCAAACTAACCAATGAAATTCGGCGAAATGACGTATTATTTGTATTAAGTTAACACTATATATTACTCTATGATCTACACATTGACATGTTTTCATGCAAACGTCACCGAAACGTCATATATCTTTTGAAAGTTTACTAAGTAGCAGACTATGACTCTTCGTGTTGCACTAGTGAACTTAATTAGGCAACTTACAAACCAGGGTTCTTACAAAATTCCAGTCAGGTTTCTGCTCAGCATATCCCTAGTCGATTACTTATGGAACCTAATACCAAACAACGGATTGGAGGACAAAATAGTGCAGTATTGGCGATACCGACCGCTGCCGAAAATATTGGAAGAGGCCGACGATAATCTCAAAAACGAAGAGTTTATGAAAGTGTACGAGATGTTAAACAGGCTGAAATACAGGTAGATATATCTCGGTACGTTTACGTCAGGCGGGAGGACGCTTGAAAGATTTATACCGTCGGGATAAACACGCCAGGAGTGGTAGATGATTTAGGAGTAGGGATCTAGGAACGCTATTACGTAAAATGATTCGAATTGGAAATAAAAAATTAAACGTATATTTTGAAAGATTTACTAGCTTTAAATTACATGTGTAGGAATGTTCATCTGGTCGATCGGTTAGAATGTGTGGCTGTCGATACGATTGTTTGTCCGAACACTCACTACTTTTGTAGAAGAAATTCGCACGGGAAACGCATGGTACCAATCTCTCAGCGTTGCCAACGTTTGACTTCATGTGGGTGATGCGTGGTGGCTTAAAGGGTTGTAGCGGTCGCTACATCGCTCCTCTTCAGGTTTTATCCATTGTCACATATCGACGCAAAAACTGGGGTTTAATACGCTTAATCACCTTCAAACATTGCTCCGAATCATCAACTCGTCATTGTCTTTGGTCAAAAGTCAGCTCGCGCAGCACCCATATTGCACAGAGCTTTCTCATACCCAAATATTCGTAAATGATGTTCACATGTTCAGTTGATATCTTTAGAGTGTCTGCTATTTCACTCAATTTCAATTTACGGCCATTCAAAATCATTTTGGGGATTTTTTTAATATTTTCGGCGGTAACAACCTCCTTTGGGCGTCCACTGCGTTCACCGTCTTCGGTACACTTTTCACCACGTCTAAATTTAGCATACCAATCCGTGATGGTTGATTTTCCTGGGGCAGTGTCCGGAAACTCGACATCAGGCCAAGTGTTTGCTTCAACTTTATTTTTTCCTTTCAAAGAGCAATATTTTATCAACAAACGAAACTCGTTTTTATCATCATTATTTATATTTATAATTGGAGTAGCGCCATCTATGTGTCAAGCCTGGGACTTTTCAATTGACCTGTCATCTTATAGCTTTATATTTACTTAACAGATATTTGCAGTTCATGTGCAATTTGTCTACGGACATTTACAGGTTTTAATATTACGCTCTATAATTTATTATAGAGTCTATCATTACAATGACCTCGTGGTGGTGTAACTATATCAAAATCATGGAGCAAGCATTTTAACAAGATTAAAACACTTTTTTAAAACAGTTATTTTTACAACTTAATAAATCTAATCAAAAATAGTGTAAACCGTTTATTATTAGATTGCCTTGACGTTCCAACATATAATAATCAGACAGTATCGAAAACATCCATATGTCCGTCCTGGCTTCGATTGAGTAAAAAATAAAACTTGATAAAAGAGCTAGATAATGGTTTTAAAGGAAATTAAGATTAAAAATAAAATATAAATGCCTCTTTATATCTACATTTAATACTTATCAGTGTGATTGACATGTAATAACCCACAAAAGATAAAGAAGTTTATTTAAAGAAATATATCAGTCAGATTCGAGAATTACATATTTATAAATTAGATATTAGAAAGTCGATAGGTATTTGCATATATTTTGATCAACGATACCTATTGGTTAAAATGCGAAGTATTAATGTAAATAAGGGATTTCAACCGTTAATCGCCCTAATCTGACTGCTAAATTCGATGGCTTTGACATTTTCTATATAAAATAACGGTTCTCCGCGGTTTCAAACGCTGAAGAGATGCGAAAATCGATCGGTGATTCGTTCGCTGTCAGACCTACATCGCTTTTTCGTCACGGAATCGCAATATCATAGATAAAAATTCTAGAAAAGGATAAAAATATTATGAAAATATCAGGTTGAGTTGATGAATATACCAAATGTGTCCGTAATTACTTTTCGGGTTCTGTTTCTGATTTCACTAGCCCTAGGTAATGATTATGGCGTTATGTTTTACTGACATTAACCTTAACAGTACACAAGTTACGCTAAGCCATAAAAACAACGTTAGATATTTATAATTATTTGGAAATATCGAGTTTTGTATTTGAAAACATGCATTTACGGACACTACTTTTTTGTTTCGCAAAAAAAAACGCTGAAAATCATCCTTTTGATTTTTCGAATTTGACAATTCAAATATGGTGATTTATACCGTTCAAGGCAAGAAATATTCTAGCAGACCAAAAACATTTGAAGATGCTGAATCATAAGTTTTTGGACTAAGACCGAACAGAAACTCAAAAAGAGAAACTGAATATGGGCCGAGTTGTAATTTGTGAACGATTACGAGGACAAGCGATGGAATACGAGCTGTCGGATCATTAGTTTATGAATTATAGCATTTTGAGTGGAACAACTTTTGTTATAGTGAAAAAACATGGATAAAAAGGAATTTCGCGTGTTGATAAAATATTGCTTTTTGAAGGGAAAAAATACAGTTGAAGCAAAAACTTAGCTTGATGCCGAGTTTCCGGACATTGACCCAAGAAAATCAACCATCAAGGATTGGTATGCTAACTTTAGACGTGGTCAAATAAGCACCGAAGACGGTGAACACAATGAACGCCCAAAAGAGGTTGTTACCCACGAAAATAAAAATTCATAAAATGATTTTGAATGACCGTAAATTGAAATTGAATGAATATCAGACACTCTAAAGATATCAACTGAACGTGTCCATCATATCATTCACGAATATTTGGATATAAGAAAGCTGTGTGCAAAGTGGGTGCGGCGCGAGCTCACCTTTGACCAAAAACAACGACAAGTTGATGATACGGAGCAGTGTTTGAAGATTGAGTTTTTGCGTCGATACGTGACAATGGATGAAACATGGCTCCATCATTTCACTCCGAAGTCCAATCGACAGTCGACGAGTGGACTGCACACGATAAATCCGCTCAAAATCATGGGAAAACGCAACAGTCGGCTGGCAAGGTTATGGCGTCTGTACTTTGGGATGCGCATGGAATAATTTTCATTGACTGCCATGAAAAAGGAAGGACCATCAACAGCGACTATTACATAGCGTTATTGGACCGTTTGAAGGACAAAATCGCCGAACAACGGCCGCATTTGAACAAAAAGGAAGTGCTGCTTCACCGAGGCAAAGCGCCGTGTCACAAGTCAGTGAAAGCGATGGCAAAAATCCAGAATTGGGCTTCGAATAGCTTCCTCATCCACCGTATTCTCCAGATGTGGCCCCCAGCGACTATTTCCTGTTCTCAGATCTCAAAAGAATGCTCGCTGGGAAGAAATTCTCGCCGAATGAAGAGGATGTGACCGCCGAAATTCAGGTCTATTTTGAAGCAAAGGACAAATCGTGCTACAAAAATGGTATCGAGAAGTTGGAGGGTCGCTACAATCAGTGTATCACCCTTGAAGGGAATTATGTTGAATAAAAAAAACAAATTTTGCCGAAAAAAATGTGTTTTACTATGGTAGGCCGGGGACTTTTCAATTGACGTGTTACATGAGATATGGTATGTTGAAAGTTGTATTTTAATTAAAGTAAAGCATGTATTTTGCTGAGGTCTGGTTATATGGTATACCGACGCAGAAATAAAAGAACATTTTAACACAGTTGCTTTTTTAAGTCGTTATTACAGTTTTAGAAATGTAGAACAGCCGCATTTACTTTCGAAATGCACTTTTAAATTTCTATTTTCGAATCGGTAACGCTGTGTTCTCTCCGCATCTTGCAAACCGACCGAGTTACGCAAATTTAAGATATACATATACACTCTTCTCGACTTGTTACCCATCTAATTAATTTGCCAATTCTCTCGGCATCATCGGATTTGTTTGTGTAACACGATTAATCACGAACCAGATGTGGTTAACGTTCGATCTGATTCGAAGATTCGGTGTTATTACCTTAAATATTATTCTTAGATGCGATGCCTCGGAGCTTCCTTGTTTTCCAATCGTTTGTTTTTATCCTCAGACAATCGGGCTAGATAGGAATCGGCAAGCGTCGTTGTTATGACAGTAGTAGTAATGAAAGTTGCTATTACACTGCAGTGAATGTGTTACAATGTTTATCAGATAATTAGTTTATTTGATACCAAAGTTTGGTTGAACTCTGATAACACAGGTCTCAATAAAATGACTGTTTTGAGTATTTTCAACTGATTTCTATATATTTTGGTATGCGTATAAGCGTCGTATACAGTATAAGGGCAAAATTCGATATTTTAAAAATAAAAGCGCCAATTTTAATTCTGTAAACGGTTTTAAATAATTTAATGCATGATCTAACAATATACTAAAATATATTTAGGATTTCTTACGTAATATACAGGGTGTCTAAATTATAAAGAAAAAAATTAATGTATCTAAATCGACCAAAAGAAAAACCGGGAATTTATTTGTAGTTTGTATAATGTTCGCTAGAGGGCGCACCCATCACAAAAGCTTTTCTTGGTGTTTTGTTTTTTAAAGAAGTTTAAAAATATCTGTATTTTCAAAGAGTTTTCAAGAAAAAAATACATATTTTTCCAATTACAAGTTTAAAAAATTGTCTTAATTGTGTAATGGGTACAATTATAAAGCCAATTTGGACCTATGGGGTCAATGCAAATATGGGGTTGCACTAAAAATTCAAATCAGTTAGACATACAGCGCTGTCAAAACAAGGTTCTTCGATTGATTACCAATGCCTATCGCTATGTAACTAATGAAAAATTGCACGATGCCCTGGAAAACAAATGGATTTGCAAAGTTGTCCAGGATTTCGCCTTGAAACACGAAAGAAGATTACTAAATCATACTAACGTGGAAGCAATACAACTGCTGGACAGCGCGCAGGATGTCAGGAGATTGAAACGAACAAAACCATACGAACTTGTGTGAACATTTAGTGTGTACTATTAGTGTAAACTATAGCTATAAGTTAATAATTAATAAATAATTGTAATTTTATAATTGAGGAATACATACTGATGTATTTTCTCACACTCGTCTTGCTTGTTAATTAATCCAAGTACATAGGAAAAGTAGTAATAAATTAATTGTAAATTAAGATTGTACTAAGCGTATCCAATAAAGATGTTATAAAAAAATTGTGTAATGGGTAAGGTTTGCTGTCAAGATATTGATTAAATATTGATAATATAATATTGAATAAGATATTCTATACTGAACCCGATTACTTCATATTTAGTGGCCATTCTTAACACAAAACCATTACTACTATTCATTATTTTAGTTTTCAAAGGTTTTGATGATTCTTCAACATTAAGAAGTATCAATATTTTTTCATAAACCGACTGTTTTCGATGATATTTTGAAGTGTCTAACCAAATGTCTATTAAATCTATTTTTTTTATTGTAACATCCACCAGAAAAAAAAACCATGTTAATCACAACCTACAACAATTCAATTTTATTGGAAACACTAATTTAGTTTATGAATAGTTTAATGAATAATCTTAGATGTAACGTAAATGGATTTTTTTAAGTCGAAGAAAGTTTAAAATGCTAGAAGATAACAAGTCAATTGAAATTAGTTTTTTTATTCAACACTAGCGACCCGCCCCGGCTTCGCACGGGTGCAATGCTGATACTAAATTAAATACACTACAGAAAAAATATGAACGTTATATATAAAAACATAGCGGCCCGCTCCGACTTTGCACGGGCATAAAATATATATGCCTATGTCACTCAATGAAAACATGATTAAAATCGATCCAGTATTTTTGGTTCATTCATTACTGCCCTTGGCCGGCACGCATTAAATTTGGAGTAAAACAATTCCTCTTCCCCTATACTTACTATGAAGATTTCCTGCTATCTTTGGAATATCTAAATTCATACAATTTTTATTACATTACACATTTTTAAACGCAAATTTTAAATTTGTAATATCTCCGAAAATATTTGTTTAATTTACATGCTGTAAGGAACCATATTGATTTATATTAATTGCACACTGTATTTAAGGTACTTAATTCGATAAGGATTAATGCCGTATTGCTTAAAATAGCTTCGTAAATAAGCCATTTTCTCACGTAAAAAGTAAACAATAAAAATGGTTAATGTGGGTTATCCCTAAAAGATAAACATATACCATCGCGGACTTTTTTGTAGACCTTTTTATGGTGTACAATACTGTAGTACATTAATTTGATCTAACTCGTAGGGTTAGGCAGCGTTTTTGCTAATTGCTAAATAAGCCTAAAAAAATAGGTTAATTTACGACATCACGTTAGAAACCTCTAAAATTAGCAATGTTGCCTTAGTATATTATGCATGTATTATACATATAAACCTTCCTCTTGAATCACTCTATCTATTGAAAAAAACCGCATCAAAATCCGTTGCGTAGTTTTAAAGATTTAAGCGCACATAGGGATATAGGGACAGAAAAGGCGACTTTGTTTTATACTATGTAGTGATAATTCCCATCACAAGTGATACACTGATTGTAGAGAAAAATCCACAAATTGAAAATCCACAAAATGATTTTGAATGACCGTAAATTGAAATTGAGTGAGTAGCAGACACTCTAAAGATATCAACTGAACGCGTACATCATATATACGAATATTTGGGTATGAGAATGCTTTGTGCAAAGTGGGTGCCGCGCGAGCTCACTTTTGACCAAATACAACGACGAGTTGATAATTCGGAGCAGTGTTTGAGGGCACACGATGAACCCCCTCCCTCCAAAGCGTGGGAAAACAGTCGGCTGGCAAGTTTATGGCGTCCGTATTTTGGGATGCGCATTGAATAATTTTCATTTGACTACCGTGAAAAAGGAAGGACCATCAATAGCGACTATTGCATAGCGTTATTGGACCGTTTGACCACCAAGACAATGCACCGTGTAACAAGTCAGTGAAAGCGATGGCAAAAATCCATCCATCCTGGAGAATACGATGATTCTCCATATCTGCCCCCCAACGACTATTTCCTGTTCTCAGATCTCTAAAGAATGCTCGTTGGGAAGAAATTTTCGTCGAATGAAGAGCTGATCGCCGAAACCGAGGCCTATTTTGAAGTAAAGAACAAATTGTACTACAAAAATGGTATCAAAAAGTTGGAGGGTCGCTATAATTAGTAGATCACCCTTGAAGGGAATTATGTTGAATATAAAAACTAATTTTGCCAAAAAAATTTGTTTAACTATGGTAGGCCGGGGACTTTTCAATTGACCTGTTATCTTTCCAGTCACATGTAAACTTCTAGAAACAGGAATGAAAATCTGAAAACGTTTCGAACTGGGTTTTCGTCCAATAAGTCTTGATCATTCATTGTCTTCGAACTTTCTTTGACAATGGGCGTTTTCACATGTGCCGGCACGATACCGACGGGACAGATCATACTAGTGCTTTCATACTTGCCGACACGATATCGTTTATAGGGTCATGATGGGAGTTAAGAACAAATTGTACTTACTACATTTGTTATATTTGAGATGCAAAAAAACAAATAAGCAAAGAGAGTTATGGATTCATCCAATTATCAGAGTAAGATATTTAGGAGGTTCGTATTATACCTTATTTGAAAAATTGGCTAATGACCCAGGCAAAGTTTTTAACTATTTTCGAATTAGCAAAAATACGTTTGATTAAATATTAGAAAATATAATTAATGCATTCCTCCAGAAGAAATGCTAGTGGTAACATTTTTACTATTATCTATTAGAAACTCTTATTTTATTTTAATATATATTTGCAATTCAGATTTATCCAAAATAAATAGAAACTTAGGATGAAATGAGATCACAAAAAGAAAAGTAAAAAGTAATGTTTATTCCATAGTTTCATTAAACAGTTATTGATGCCTATTTTGCCCTGCATAAGTTGGCAAAAATCTTTGAGAATGCTGTGCTTGTTACTGGTGTTCTATCTGATTCGAAGGAGGAGGCGAACTTCGGTAAGAATCTGAATGGCTCATCGCAGGTGAAGGCGGAGGAACATTGACTTGCTGCTAAGAAGAAGGTCGTGGATTTGAAACACGTCTTTGTTTAATATTTTTTACGGTTGATAGGACTTCCATTTGAAAGTCCATCAGTTCTGTTTCACACATGTCTCGTAAATACGGAAGAAAGGACAAAAGTAATATTTCTTGATCGGATCGAGGATGTTTTCCTGGACATGCTTCATCTGACTGTTTTCCTTTTTTTGGTTCTGATGGCATTTCTCGCTCTATATCATCTGACTGCCTTTTTGACTTTGGACGATGTTTATTTGAACTTGATCTAGATGTTGATGGAGTTGATGTAGATGTTGATGGCTCGGAGTGAAACAGCGACGCTGATTTAGATGGATACTTCAAAGATATCTCTGGCTCTGTCAACTCCTCAAGTTTAATGCTGTCGTCTTCTGTTGCAACCTGACTAAAATTGCTTTCTGTGTCATCCTTATTGGCTACTTTCAATAAAAACTGGAGATAGTCGCTGTATATATATTTCTTTTTTGCTGCTTGGCCACTTTTCGTTCTTAAAGATCTCAAAAATGAATCTCTTATATTAGACCATTTAGCCATAATAACCTCTCCTGCGGAAGAAAAAAAAACAAATTATCTGAATGAAGTTTTTTTTTCTAGATATTTAGCTACGGGTTGCTCACTAACAAAATTGCACTACGAGGTCGCTATTTATATTTCGGGAATTGGCAACACTGTTGTCATGTGAGTCCATCTAACATTTTTTCGCACGGACGGTATTTGTTTATTTTAAATTTAGTTGAAAGTTTCGTCTCGAAAGAAAATGAAACTGAATCGTGAACATTTTCGTGCGATTATTTTTTTACAATTTTCGACGCGGATTATCACAACAAAAGTGCATCAATCAACTTAATTTGACTTTTGGCGATGAAGGTCCACCAAAAACCACCGTGTGTCGCTGGTTTAGTGAATTCAATCGTGGTCGTAGTTCGCTGTCCGACGAGTTTCGTAAAGATCGTTCAAAATCGGCTGTTGTGGCAGAAAACATCGATGCTGTGTGCGAAATAATTAAGCAAGATCGTCATGTCACCTATTGTGAGATTAAGGCATCCCCAAGCATTAGTTCCACCAGCATATATGCGATTTTACATGAACACTTAGCTGTGCGAAAGTTGTGTTCGCGTTGGATCCCACACAATTTGACAATCGCTCAAAAAAAGGCTCGTGTCGATTGGTGCAAAGAAATGCTTAAGAAATTCAATCGCGGTGCTTCGAAAGACGTTTATAAAACCGTGACAGGTGACGAATCATGGATATATTAGTATGAGCCCGAGAGTAAGCAACAGTCGACTGTATGGGTGTTCCAAGATTAACCAAATCCAACAAAAGTTGTTCGTGCACGAAGCACTTCAAAGAAAATGGTGGCCTGTTTCTTCGGGAAAACTGGTCATATTGCAACAGTGCCTCTAGAGAATCGTAGAACGGTAAATTCTGATTGGTACACAACCATTTGATGCCAGAAGTCTTCGGCGAAATAAGGAAAACAAACGACAGCCCTGATTTGTCACCCAATGACTTCTTTTTGTTCCCATCCGTGAAGGACAAACTGCGTGGTCAACGAGTTTCATCGCCCGAAGAAACAATTGAAGCGTTCAAAAATTATGTTTTGAAGATACCTCATTCGGAATAGAACATTATGGCGAGTACTTTGAAAAACAATAAAAATATATTCACAGCTTAACTATTTATTTTTTTTTCTATTCCCGAAATATAAATAGTGACCCTCGTATAATTATAGAATTGGGATATCTACTTTAAGCACAAATATAAACTTTGTATGCGGCCAAATATGGGAGGAGTTCCGATCCATTTATCTCAAAGATATGAAAGAAGAGGATTGGAGAGAAATTTCCAGTGAATTCCAACGTAAGGCCAATCTTCCTATGTGCCTTGGAGCTATCGATGGGAAACACATTCGAATCGAAAACTTTCCACATGCAGGTTTGATGAATTTCAATTACAAGAAACATTACTCCATAGTGCTTATGGCAATAGCTGATGCCGATTAACGTTTTATATTCATGGATATAGGATACGGGAAAGATTGTGATTCCTCTATTCTTCAAAATACCGAGTTGTTGAGAAGACTAATGAACTATAAACTAGACGTACCTGAAGCAAGACCATTGACACCAGAAATCCAGCCTGTTTGAAACGTGTTTTCAACTACAGATTACATAGAGCTCGTAGATATATGGAATGCGTATTCGGAATTCCAAACAACAGATGGAGAATATCTCACAGAGCAATAAATGTTTCTAAATGTTTTTCAAAAAACATTGTAAAAGCGGGTATTGTATTACATAATATAATACGAAAAAGAGATGGATATCGCCCGGAAGATTTGATTATATCTTCTGGTTTTCAATTACGAAACCTACCACATTTTAAAACGAAGTCAACTAACAGAACAGGACACGGAATGCGCACGTGTTTTGCAAATTATTTTGTTAGTGAACATGGAGGATTACCCTGGCAGCTATCAAAGATATAAATTGTGTTAAATAAAAAAATAATAGCACTTACCTGTTTTTTTCTTTTCCCCTTGGGATAATTGGTAATATCCATCCACTAAATATTCAAATATATCTTGCCAGCTTTTTTGTCTAAGTATTTTGTTTTTATTATTTTCATTAGTCTTGTCCCATATACAAGGCTTTGATTCTACTAATTCAATTAGTGTGACAATATCATATTTAAAGCCAGACATTTTCCTCTTTTAACCTTAAAAATACGTCTGCACACAACATCGGCATCGACACTAGTCGACCCTGCTCGGCGACGGGCGCTTTCACATCTGCCGGCACCGACACGGCACCGGCACGACATCGACACGGCGCCGTATTTTATTTTTATCATTTTCATTAGTCTGGTCCCATATATAGTCTATTCAAAGTGTTTTTAGTAATGCGTGATGGATATTTGTGACGTCGAAACATTACAGTGTTGCCGCATTAACTCTGAGTTTTAGTTCAACTTGGCTTTGACATACAAAAAAATTCTAATCTAAGTAAAATAATTGAACAAAAATTTTATCACTACATAGTATAAAACAAAGTCGCCTTTTATGTCCCTATATCCCTATGTGCGCTTAAATCTTTAAAACTACGCAACGGATTTTGATGCGGTTTTTTTCAATAGATAGAGTGATTCAAGAGGAGGGTTTATATGTATAATACATGCATAATATACTAAGGCAACATTGCTAATTTTAGAGGTTTCTAACGTGATGTCGTAAATTAACCTATTTTTTAGGCTTATTTAGCAATTAGCAAAAACGCTGCCTAACCCTACGAGTTAGATCAAATTAATGTACTACAGTATTGTACACCATAAAAAGGTCTACAAAAAAGTCCGCGATGGTATATGTTTATCTTTTAGGGATAAGCCACATTAACCATTTTTATTGTTTACTTTTTACGTGAGAAAATGGCTTATTTACGAAGCTATTTTAAGCAATACGGCATTAATCGTTATCGAATTAAGTACCTTAAATACAGTGTGCAATTAATATAGATCAATATGGTTCCTTACAGAATGTAAATTAAACAAATATTTTCGGAGATATTACAAATTTAAAATTTGCGTTTAAAAATGTGTAATGTAATAAAAATTGTATGAATTTAGATATTCCAAAGATAGCAGGAAATCTTCATAGTAAGTATAGGGGAAGAGGAATTGTTTTACTCCAAATTTAATGCGTGCAGGCCAAGGGCAGTAATGAATGAACCAAAAATACTGGATCGATTTTAATCATGTTTTCATTGAGTGACATAGGCATATATATTTTATGCCCGTGCAAAGTCGGAGCGGGCCGCTATGTTTTTATATACAACGTTCATATTTTTTCTGTAGTGTATTTAATTTAGTATCAGCATTGCACCCGTGCGAAGCCGGGGTGGATCGCTAGTTAAATATAATTTATTTTATCATTATAGTATATTTAAAAACTACGGTTAATTATACGGCCACAATAATTTATAGGTAAGAATTAAAACCTCTGTTCACTATTGCTTTCAAGAATTTTGTATACGTCTGACAGCTTGTCCCCGTCCGATTGTCAGATGTACGCAAAATTCCTCAAAATATTAGTTATAATTACTACAGGTTCTAAAGCGGCAAACATCATTCTAGGCCTTTGATTATTTTAATAAATTTTAAGTCGCTGGGTAATATATCATATTACTTTGTTTGAAAATGCCGAAAACAATAGATATACAGGGTCACAAATTGACTGCGGCTTTAATAGGCTATTTCGAAAAGGAATGAGATAACTGAAGCCACCTTTTGTCGGTAAATTCAGTTAGAGGGGTAATTATTGATAATATTGAATAATATAAGTCCCTACAATTTTATTGAAAATGTTTTTTAGGGCATGGCTGCCGTGGTAAATATTAGTGTGGGCACTCTAAATAACATCGCTTAGAAAATGAAGAATAATACGTTAAATTCACCTAAGAAAACCCGTCTTAACATACAAAGTGGGTGGCGAACCTTGACCATCTTGATATTGGCTCTATTCGAGACCAAATATACGAAATGTATAGGAACGGTAAGTACACAAACTATTTTATCGATATAAACATAATTTAATAAAATTATTTTAAAGAAAATTGTCTGTCTGGAAAGTATATATATAAAAGCTTTTTGAAGGATCTAAGACACCCTTTCATACACTCTTATAGGGTTTAAATGGTGTATACATAACCCTCGGAGAGATTTAATGGAATACCCAGATATTACCTTAAAAAGAATTCAATTTTTAAGGCACAAAATAAGACCAAGGAAGATAAACTATTTGAATTTGTGTATCTTCATGATACTTGAAAATTTCAAAATGGTTCATTGTGGCACTCTCGGTAAGACAGTGACAAAAAAAGTGTAAAGACAACAAAAATTGATGGAAAAAGGTAAAAGTTACAATAGCATTCGATTAGGTTTTGTTGCTCATTATATTTATTACTAATTAATTGCAGATATATGGCTGGTCGAGAAGGATTCCATCAAAAACTGTTTGGATATGTGGAAGGAAGCATTGTCAACCAGAACACCTTCGGTTTGGATGAACTCAATAAGACATACAGCGGAAGTAATTGATAAATGGTGGAATTGTGAACATGTTTTAGACAGGTTAGAAATTAACAGTTTAGTGATTGAATTGGACAGTGAGTGGGAAAGTAAAAGTGACTGAAGGAAAATTTCAGGATATGTGATAATGCTGGAATTTCCTGAGGGATGAGAGTGGAAACAACTAAAGGTATGCACATAATTAATTGAATATAACTGTAGAAAATGGTAGTGTAGGGCGTGTAAGATTGATGTGCACAGATATGATTGCAATTGTTCAAAATTAAACATGAGCATTAGGTTAGAACGTGTAGGAATGTTCGTCGGGTCGGTCGGTCGGTCGAAATGTGTGGCTGCCGCTGCGATAATTTGTCAGAACACTCACTACTATTTTTGGAAGGAATTTGCACGGGAACTAAAAACACTGGTTGAATCAAAGTTGTTTATTTTAACTTACGATTGATACATGTGGTCGATAGGAGAATTGACAGGATATTAGGTTAAGTAGAGGAAGTACGGTAGCGCTGTGGAAGTGGTACTGTTACAGGGGGACGGTGATAAGAAAAGAGAGCGAGACGTCGTCCTGATGGTCTTTTATACCCTGGAACTGCATGGTACCAATCCACCGGCGTTGCCAACCTTTGTAGTTGTTGATGGTGAATTGGTGGTGGCCTAAAGGGTCGTGGCGGTCGCCACAAACGTATGAGGAGAGAATGAATACTAACTGTTTTGTAGAAATGGTAAATGCATTAGACAGAATTCAGTGATTAATTTGATCAAGAATGGTGTATACAGAGAGTAGCAGAAGAAATAAAATATATAGTGATACCAAATTACTTGACAACTAAACACACCCTCGAAGGAAACAAAAACTAAACGTAAAAAGGTAAATATGCTTTCGAATGAAAGCAAAATACGTTTCTCAGATATACAATTGTTAATTAGATGGATACCACTGCATAAAAAAACACGCCTAGAGACTCTACCTCATGGGTGGTGTGGAAAAGAGTTCAATGTAAACAAAACAAATCTAACCTACAAATTATTTTACATGTGTTCTTAATTGTAGTTTTAAGTCCTTCGATAATATATGTATTAGATGTACTATTAGATGTATATAATGTTAAAATAAATTATATTTGATAACATTTTTGTTCAATTATTTTATTTAGATTAGAATTTTTTTATATGTCAAAGCCAAACTGAACTAAAACTCAGAATTGATGCGGCAACATTGCAATGTTTCGACGTCACAAATATTCACGAGGCATTACCAAAAAAAACTTTGAATAGACTATAGAACCGCCTCCTTTTTTGAAATCGGTTAATAAGGCAACTTCGAACTGTTCATGTAGATTTTCAAATACCACTCTTTAATAATTCTATTTAAACCGAATCTATTTCAGTCGAGAAATCGGGGCAATATGGAGAGCGGTGAAGGCCTTGTACAACCTCTCTCTCAATCCGGAACTATCGGAAGACGTGCGTAAAGCCATGATCCAGGAAAGTTACGAAATCCTAATGAACGCCGCTCCAGTAGGTAATTAACATAATTTATCTCTTATTCGTCTAGCACCGACAGACCTCTTGATCGGAATAAACGACTTGGCCGGAACGGTTTATTTTTTTATTAATCGGTTTTGTATTGGACGGAAAATAAATAGTGGTGCGCTGAGAAGAATAAATTAAAGAATAAATAAACCTGCTTGACATCAAAGGTCAATTCGTGGTTATTTTTAATAGTATCAGGTACACGTAGAATAACAGATGTGATTGAAAAAGCCCATGAAAGTAAAAAGATATGTCCAGCTATATTCTAAACAGGTCAATTTAAAAGTCCCCGGCCTACCATAGTAAAAGATACTTTTTTGGCAAAATTAGTTTTTTTTTGTTCAACATAATTCCCTTCAAGGGTGATACACTGATTATAGCGACCCTCCAACTTTTCGATACCATTTTTGTAGTACGATTTGTTCTGTACTTCAAAATAGGCCTCAGTTTCGACGATCACCTCTTCATTCGATGAAAATTTCTTCCCAGCGAGCATTCTTTTGAGATTCGAGAACAGGAAATAGTCGCTGAGGGCCAGATCTGGGGAACACGATGGATTAGGAAGCAAATCGAAGGAATTGCAAGAATTTCATGGATTTTTGACACGGTGCATTGTCTTGGTGAAGCAGCACTTTTTTTCAAATGCGATAGTTTTTCGGCGATTTCGCCCTTCAAAGGGTCCAATAACGCTATGTAATAGTCGCTGTTGATAATCCTTCCTTTTTCAACGTAGTGAATTAAAAATATTCCATGCGCATCCCAAATACAGCCGCCATAACCTTGCCAGCTGACTGTTGCGTTTTTCCACGCTTTGGAGAGGGTTCATCGTATGCAGTCAACTCGGATGACTGTCGATTGAGTTTCGGAGTGAAATGATAGAGCAATGTTTCATCCATTGTCACATATCGACGCAAAAACTCGGGTTTATTACGCTTGATCATCTTCAAACACTGCTCCGAATCATCAACTCGTTGTTTTTGGTCAAAAGTGAGCTCGCGCGGCACCCACTTTGCACAGCGCTTACTTATACCGAAATATTCGTGAATGATATGATGTACACGTTCACTGCGTTCACCGTCTTCGGCGCTCATTTCATCACGTCTAAATTCAAGCATACCAATCCTTGATGGTTGATTTTTCTGGGGCAATGTCCGGAAGCTTCAACTCTATTTTTCCATTCAAAAAGCAATATTTTATCAACACGCGAAATTCCTTTTTATCCATTTTTTTTTCACAATAACAAAAGTAACTTCACTCAAAATGTTATAATTCACAATCTAATAATCCGACAGCTGTTAAATTTATACACGCATCTTTTGAGGGTTAGGGCTAACTAAAGTACATATAGATTTAATTCTAGTAGCGCCATCTATATGTCAGGCCGAGGAGGACTTTTCAAGTGACCTGTTAGGTCCAAATAGGCCTTATGATTGACTGATAAACCAATCTCTTTGATTTTAGATCAAGTTGAGAGTATCTTCCGACTAAACAATACAGTTGCTTGACTTTGAGTTTAATTTCCTCTGCTTTTTGTCTAAAATATGTTTCCAGTTTAATTCTGCTTGAGGAATCGGGCACCCGTTAAGTGATATATTTAAGTTTTGTCAATTCTCGGCAACGCAAAATTATCTCTTCTTGTTGACCACTACTTGTATTTGTTCTATAGCTTTAGACAGAGGTACATTTTTGCCATTATAACTGTGTCGTCAGCAAATATTTCAAGTAATGTTGTTGGGATATCAGCAGTATAGAGTAGATATGAAGTGGTCCCAAGACACTACCTTGTGGAACTCCAGCCGAAATAGGTTTAAGTGTTGAAAATGCCCCTTCATGTGAGACTGTAAATTTTCTTTCGAAAAGATATGATTCCAACAGTGGACAGTAATTCTGCGGTAGCAATTTGCTCATTTTGTAGATTAATCCCAAATGCCATACACGGTCAAAAGCTTGTGAGACATCCAGGAATATTGCAGGGCAATATTTCTTTTCTTCGAATGCCTGTTCAACAAACGCTGTTACTCTGTGCACTTGGTCGATTGTCGAATGGTGATTCCGAAATCCAGACTGGAAATCTGGTATTTCTATAAATGGTTTAATGCGTTTTAACAGCAGCTTCTCGAATAATTTTAATATCGCAGGTAACAATGAAATAGGCCTGTAAGATCCAACCTGTTCTGCTGGTTTGTCAGGTTTTTTAAGAATAATTATTCGAGCAACCTTAAGACATTTCGGAACATGGTTCATCATCAATTCCAGGAGCCATTTGGAGAAATAAATTAATAATAATAATTTATTAATAATAAATTAATAAATTTGGGCCGATAAACAGTATTTATATTTATTGTAGATTCTATATCATTCGGTTGAATTAAGTTAGCTGAATGTTCTGCGAATAGTTAAGCTTTTTCATCGTTGCGTCGATCCCATTCATTTTGATCATTTTTAATAGGCGGTAATCTAATAATTGGTCTTTTAAATCTCCGAGTTTCTTTCCATAGCGAGTAATATTTGTCTACTTCCGAGCTTAGTTCACTTCCATATTTCTCGAAGCAACTCTGGAAACTATCGATAAGGATCACTATATTCTACAAGTGATGCGTTTTAGCTGAGCACTGCTCGAAAAACTGACAAATACACAACAATGTTTTCTTCAGCGTGACAATGCCCGCCCATATATTAAAAAACAGGTGAAAACATACTTAACATTAAAATGACAAGTGCCACCCCACCCACCGTACACTCCAGACCTCGCTCCTTCTGATAATTACTTGTTAAATCATAAGCTCTATGACCAGCGCTTCACTTCTTATGAAGATACTAAAAATGAAATGGGTCGATTCGTTGACATCCTATAAAGATACATCATTCTTTCGAGATCGAATCCGTAAATTGTCTGAAAGATGGCAAAAAGTAGCGGCTATCGATGGATAATACTTTGAATAAAATGTATGGGCCTAACACAAAGATGAAAAATAATATGAAAAAAAAATCGATTGTTTCAATTTTCCGGTCTACAACGCCCCCTTAAAATAGATGCATCGTATCACTTGGCCAACTCAAGACCAAACAAATCCATCGAATAGCAAAACGTTTTAAAATAACATTGGGAACCATTCCAACCAGCGTACCTGCCCAAACTAGACAACAAAGTTCCACTAGTCTACGTTCTAGCAAAAATAAACATTGTATTAGTTACAGACGTACTCCGATTTGGACCGAAACAAGTGAACTAAAGTCGAGATATCCGCGAAATATAATAGCTTCGGTTAATCGATCGCAGTTTTTATTACAAGGTTTATTGACCCCCTGAGGATTTCGTTGTTCTACAAAAGAGCAATCGTAAATGGGTAAGGTGTAACAAGGAATTTGATGAACGAGAATTAGTCTGGGTGCGATAATTAAAAAGTTATTGTTAACAATTCGGAAATGGATTTTCGATATAGACAATCGAGAATAGTATTCATTATGCACTTTTACTTTCACTTTTGCGTTCTTTTTCGGCATTTTTATAACAGATAACGTGTTATATAAACCCAATCTTTGTGCAAAAATAGAAGCCCTTTTATATAAGCCTAGACTTCATATCACAATTATACATCAAAATTATTTTAAACAAATAGAAAAAACCTTTTCTTGTAGGTGAAGGTAAACCATACTACCACAAATGGTTGGCGATCATTCTAAATGCCAGAAATGGAATGGACAGTTTAGAATCTAAAGTGATAGGATATCCAGAAGTAAGAGATCACCTTAAATTAGCCTGTCAAACAAACCCAAAGGACTTTACAAGTACGCTTTCAAAAAATAAAACAACCAATACGTTTTAATAATGATGATTTATTAAATATTTATAGTCATTCCCATAAAACAGCCACAAATGACGTCGAATATACGGCCAAATCCAGTTTGTAAAAATGTAAAATTCGTTGCGACGAAAAAAAAACATAAATTTAGATGACGTGATTTGACTGTTTTACTGAACGGACTATATAATATAGTAATCCCAACTAATAAAATATGTGTCATGTGACGTGTCAAAATAATCAAAAAAATTGTCAAACATCAAAATGAACGTCAAAATGAAGTCAACGAAACGTCATACTATAATATAATATAATATACTACCGTCTGTTAAAGCTATCATATGATAAAATGTTTAAAGATCCAAGTTGTCATGTAACTTGTCATATAACAATTCATATATAATTTGTTATAGTTGTTATATTTTACGTTACCTAACGTTATTTCGATCATCTTTCAAATGTTTTCATTTTCTACCAGTCGAAATACCAATCGTCATATATCATTAAATATCGACAAATATTAATATCTTAATATTCTATTTATAAAATACATATATATGTCAAGTCATCATCTTTTTCCAAAACAGTTAAAAGCCTAAACTAGGAAATGCCAAAATTAACATATGTTAAAAGTGTAATATACATTTTGTTATTTTATTGCCACTTTGCGCAGTTGTCAAATGCCTAAACGTCCAAATGTCAAAGTTATCAAACGACTATTAACAGATAAAGTTGCCAAGTGTCATTCGTCTTTCAAGTTAACAATTCATAACGTCAAATTATCATTTATTAAAGCTGTTTCTAATTATAACAAATTGTACACACATTAAGATGTGTTATTAATAGTCATTACACTGCGCTTTTGTTGGTAAAAGAACTGCATTACTATACAAGAAAATAAATATTTATCACTGTCGCTTCACGATTAAATGCGTTTCTATTCCTAATAATAGCTTATTATCAAAACAAACATCGAAGGGACTAATATTTATATTGCCTTATATAAACTAAAAATGAAAAAAGCCTTTATTCTGTCTGGTATTAATAATTGAAAGAAGTAAAAGAAATTTTCCCTATCTTAGCGGATTTTTAACTTGCCTATAAAATGTAGAATTTAACTCGTGTTCTAATTTTTTCCGAAAAATACAAAACGCTTTACTATGTTGTATAACTGGCAAAATTGATTATCATTGACTTTTACAGTCAATAAATCATCAGCGCACTATCTATCAAGTAAGACGAATAAAAATAAACAATAGAACAATAAAAAAACAACCAGGCAATATTAAATGTTTTTTAGATAACCAATACGATTTTCAGCGCTTCATGATAAACAATCGCTCGTAAAATCGAAAGATTAACGAAATAGTTTTATTGGTGCGAGAAAACAAAGCCACCATTTTGCCGTTGCAAACAAAAGCAGTAAACTGATTATTTATGTTTCAAGGTTAGAGAAACGTTTTATAATTTTCGTTGCATGTTCAACTAACCCCACGCCAGACAGGTTATAATTTTTTCCTCTATGCACTTTATCGATCGACTAATCACAAAGTGGATTGTTATCGAAAATGGTATGCAACCCACATTTCCACGACGGTGTTTTACGTTGAGATAATACCGAGAGACTAATAAGTCAAAAGTTCCTAATACAAACTTTTAAGCTAAAGGAATATTCAAGAAATCCGTTTTATTTTATGAAACTGTATATCAATTAATTATAAATCAAAGACTCTGTATTTCAAATAAGAACATACACTGTCTATTAAAATTCAATACTCTCATTTTTTATTTATTTTTCAAGGTCTTTTCACAAGGTTTGGTGCCCTTTATTTTTCTTACAACTGTTTCCAACTGGTGGCTATATGCATCAACTACATTTCTACCAGTAAATTTTATGATTATACCAAAGCGTCTTCGGCGTACCAAAGAAATCTCAGAAATATAAGTAATATTGATAGACTAACTGCATCTGTACTTTTTGTGAATTCTATCAGACAGCGTTGTGTGAACCCAGCAAAAATTAAAAAATCACGAAATCCTGGTGATTTCACTTTAAGAACTACTGCACTACATTATGATAAAAAAACAAATGAGGATAACAAGGATTTCCTATTAAACATTATGCTGCCTAAAACCCTTTTAATTGGCTTCACTGTGATTAATCATTCACAAAATAATCTCTTTAAAAATAACTATTTAATATACATTTTCTTTTCATGTAATCTAGTTCAGCATATGCTAGGAAAATGGCATTATGAAATGGCAAATTTGACATGGTTCCAAAGATTGTTGGCACGGTATTTTTTCGAGGAACCTCCTAAATCTAACTTTGAGGAAGCATATAAATATTTGAATAAGGCCGAGGAACTTCTACCCAGGACCTACCTGCCGAATGTGTTCTTACTAGGCTGTGCTTGTATACATCTAGGCCAATATTACAGGTTTGCTATAAAATTAAATTAAAGGTAACACCACTAATTAAAAATCTTCAATTACAGGGCAAAATATTACCTTAACATGGCCATTAATTTACCAACCCACAGTGACTGTGATAAATGTTGCTCAACAAATGCAAAACGACTCTTGGCCAAATTAGAAAAGTATGACTTAGGGAAAGACTTGCTCTATGAAAGTTACCATAACTTTGGATTTACTTCTTAATACTCAACCAACTTAATTCTAGCAATAAACAATTTTAGACACCCGTAGTTCAGTTGTTATTAAAGTATGTCAAAATTAAAATGAATCGACCTCAATATCTTTATTACAATATTGCAAGCGTCAACTTTTAAAACTAGTGGTGTAACAGTATTTCAATTCTTATTATTTATTGAAATACATATTTAAATGCAGCCAATAAATCAATTAATTCTCATGCTCTGCTGTAATACTGACACAATTATGCTGCGCTACGTAACAGCTATTTTTTTTATTAAGAATAATATTGGAAACTAGATGTTGCTATTAAAAACTAGACTTACTATTAAAAAACATATCGTGCAATGACGAGCTGTTATCGAAGTCTGGATCGTCGGAGTCAAATGCGATATGATCCTCAAATTCTGTAAAACCATCTAGATGCTCTAGATTCGTGTTGCTGTGAACGCGCATCATCTGTAAAATTATTATAATAATGCACTAATAAATATATTTGTTGAAATAAAAAAAAATTGCAGATCCTGAACATTAACTGAATTTCTATAATATCATATTAAACTATCTAACAATTAGTGCTAAAATATAAATACCAAGTTGTTTATTTTGAAAAAGATAAAAACAAAAACAAAAGTAACAGCCTAACCTCTATATAAAATATTAAATTTCCTTTAATCTATTTAATACCCTGAATAGCAATTACCAAATCTACCAAAAATGTTAATAATCCCAAACTCACCTTGTATCAATTCAACGGCCCTTTCAGTTAAAAACAATAAAAGTTCTTACATACAAAATTTACACAACACGGCAACGACAAACATTCCAACAGCTGACAAAAAAAGATCGCTATATTCGGTATTCTCAGTGAATGTAAGAAACTGTGTGGAATAGAAGGTAGTTTTCGCGAATCAGACAAGGATAAAATATTCAGAATCCAAATCAGCTGTTGTTCTTTTTGCTAAATAACTGGAATCTGACAAAGATGGTAAATGACGGGGTCAAGGGAATGAAAAGGGAGCGTTGTACCCGGTTTTTCTCCTGTAATTTCAAGGTATCCAAGCACATTCGCCACAATAAAAAAAGTTCTTCAGAGGATACTTTTATTTTATTATTTTAGATAATTGCGAAAATAAATAAAAATTATTGACTCAATGTTAAAAATTGATATATTTTGAGATTAAAAGTAGTAATATTTATTAAAGTTTTAAATAAAATATATATTCCACTATTTAGAAATGATGTGATTAACTTTGTTGGCATGCTCTTACAGCTATAAATTGGAGTAAAATGTAAACCGGAGCAAGAACTTCAGAATAGTCTAATGATATTTGCCCTAACAGTTTTTTACAAAGCAGAAACTTAAAAACAAAAATCAATGTTAAAAATGTCGCAGACCATATTAATCTTATTGTGCAATATCGAAATGTGGTCTCCATAAACATTCTTATGTAAACTATAATACAAAAGTATGCATTTAAGGCATCACCTGTGAATAAGGGAGAGAATATGATCCACCAATCATTATTATATAGTTCAATTTCGGGATCATATTTAAGAACTAACAGTACCGTAAAAACTAAAATTGATATTAAATTAATCCATATTTCAAACACAGAAAGTCCAAGCCACTTCACCATTTCCTCTATTGTAAAATACATGATTATTCAGTTGTGGCCTCGGCTTGTAAGGGACCTGTTGAAACCTGTACTTTCTTTGCTGATTCTAGCAAATCCGTCTTAAACACTCTGATTCTTAATGCAGAATTAAATCGTTTTTGAATTTCATAATCAACATCATCCACAGCTGGTTCCAAGTCATCTAAAAATAAACATTGTGTAAATCTTGCTCAATAATGTTCACCAATGTTACCAATTAAAGTAGTTGAAAATGTATTTGTATCAATTTGGTAGGATATATGCTTTTCAGTTATCTGAAGAGCTAATAAGATCCCACGCTGTATTGCAGCTCCCAAACAATAAATTACAATTTCTTCCTCATCGTTCTTGATTAATTTCAAACACTTCTCTAACAAGCCCTATATGTATAATCAAGTTAGTGTTGCTATTATACTTGCTCAATACGTTTTTACCTTAGTACTAGTCTTAGTGTTTACATAAATGATGTTTTTGCCAATTTCAGGTTTCTCTGGTCGCCTTTTACGGAATGTGTGAGTTTCACTCGATTTTCTATCTTGTCGTCGTGGTTTTTGCTGATTTGTATGATTTCTATTTGAAGGTTTTTCTGCCATCACATTGCAAATAAATTAAAACTTGTTTGAAACACCTTGCCTATATTCGATGATATATTCAAAATCTTTAGGTTAGGTACAATTTCGTTCTAGCTGTTCAGATTGTCATTTTTTTTGTTAGCGGCATAAAATACTTATTCAAAAAAATCAGATTTTATTTTGTAACAAACAATCTATTTTGATATTATTTAAAAAGTTAAAAAACCACTTGTACTTCGGTAAGTAAGAGTATCACTTCCATCATCATATAAATAGTTTAAATCATTTAATTTGAATTTAAGGAATCTTACTAAAATTATATAATAAAAATAATAGAAATATTTATTAGAAATGAAGTAATTTAATTTCACAAAAAAGTACAATTAAATACTTAAAAAAATGAATTCACACAGTAACATAATTTGTATTTTGTTATTTAAATACAACGGTATCCAACATAGCCCCAAGGCACTGCACTATGTTATTTGTCATCAGTACATCAACCTTTTCTTCCAAATGGCGTTTCGGGTCTTGTTTCCCTACATTTTTAATAGCTAATTGCTCTGGGGTCATCTTTTCTTCTTCTTCAAGAGCTATAATACAATTTAGATAATTGAATATAATTAAAAACTATATTAAAGTAACCTATATACCTTTGTTGTAATTTTTAGCTAATTCTAACATATCCGCAACAGTTTTCTCATTGGTTGTACAATTTTCTGAATAATCTGCCAAGGTTAGACCATCCATCCATGATTTTTTATGCAAATTAAGAAGCATTTTTTGCTCTAATTCATTTTTCCTATAATTTATACTTATGGAATAGTAATGTCTATTTAACCCATGTATTAAAGCTTGCACAGATGGTTTTTGCAAATGTCCCAAATTTGATGTGGTTTGCCTGGGCTCTTGCCCCAAAACCATCATATTTGGATTAATTAATCTAAAAGCATCAATGACCACTTTGCCTTTAACTGATTGAATTGGATCAACCACAACTGCTACAGCTCTTTCTGATAGTGCTTCGAAAGATTGTTGGGTGTTAATATCGACTCCTGAAAGCCAGCAACCAAATCCCGGATGAGAGTGATACCAGCCAACTACCATTTCAGGACGACCTGTTTGACGCAACATGTCCAACATTTTTGCCTAAAATAACCACCAAATAACTTACACATACAAGTCAATATATCATGTTATTTACTTGAAACACTGGATCTACAGCTTCTACACTAACACCAGTACCTGTTTGTGGCATAGCAAAAACATCTATTACGCGAACAGTATAGTCATCAACAAATTCGCCTAAAAGATGAATAAAATTAGGCTTAAAAATAAGTTATTAATTCAAGATATTCGTTTTACCTAACATGAGACCCATGACCTCCATTGGAACACCAGCTCTACCATGTTTTAACATTTTCAAAAGAGCTAAGGAAGAAATATAAACCTGTTCCGCTGTATCAACCACTGGGGCATCACTCGGAGGTGGTGCTTGGCTTAAGCCGGGCATTCCTCCTCCCAATCGTAGTAATCTATCCATTGCGTAAATAAACAATTACACTCTCTTTTATACGCAAACAAAACAACAATTCGGCCGGTGAGAAACTTGGTGAGATCAAACGGTGACTTTTGTTTAGTGTATTACTTGCAAATCATGAACTATGACATTTTTGACAAGCCGTTTAAATCTAGCTTCATATGTTCTCTGTCATTTACAATTTACTTTAAGGGTGTTGGCCACCGAAGAAATATCGATAGCTCGCTATATCGGTATTTTAAAAAAATCGACAGATCGCTTTCGATATTTTTAAAAAATATCGATATATTTTTTTCATCAAGTATAAAAAATATCGATATCTTACAAAAACTATATCTATATATATTTTTAAGCAAAACTAAAAATAGTGACATATTAGCCAAAAAACCACCAAACCAAAATTCACCAATTTATTTTGATAAAGTATCGGCTAAAAAAATATCGGAATCACCTAGAAAAACATGGATATTTTTTTCAGAACATAAGGATATATCGATTTTTTTCTGCATCACTAATTTACTTAAACAATATAATTTAATATTTTTTCTTGTTCATAAAACAACTAGATGGTTATTGTTACATAGATTTTACAAGAATATTAAACACAATTGGGTACAATTATTAAATTAAGTATATTATAATTTCATGTTGCTATAAGTTAAAGAACTACCAAGAAATTAAGTAGATTGTAAACGGTAGCGATGACATGTGATAAGGATCGTGATTCTGACGTGTACTTCAAGAGGTTAGATATTTAAATATTTTTGGTTAAAAATGCCTTGGATAGCAGAGAACTCATTAACGCCAGTTCAAAGATTTTGTTCAAATATTCTAGCATGTGGACCGGTCCCACGTCATATTGCGTTTATAATGGATGGAAATCGCAGATATGCCAAAAAGAAGCAAATTGACAAAGCCGTTGGGCATTCCAGGGGCTTTGAAAAGTTGTCAGAATGTTTGAGATGGTGCTTGGAATTGAATATAAAAGAAGTAACTGTATACGCTTTTAGTATTGAAAATTTCAAGAGAAGTAAAGAGGAAGTGGATGCTCTAATGGAATTAGCAAGAAGTAAATTCACCAAACTTTTTGAAGAAAAAGACAAATTAATGGAAAATGGTATTTGTATTAGAGTAATTGGAAATCTTTCCTTGTTACCTGAAGACATTAGGAAGCTTATTGCTAAAGCAATGATTCTGACTAAAGACAATAACAAGGCTATATTAAATGTAGCCTTTGCTTATACCTCAAGAGAAGAAATGACACACAGTATACAAACAATTGTAGAAGGAGTGAAAAATGGTGATATTGTCAAAGAAGACATTGATGAAGATCTTATATCGAACTGTTTATATACAAACTTAAGCCCAAATCCAGATTTATTAATAAGAACATCCGGAGAAGTTAGACTTAGTGATTTTTTGCTGTGGCAAATAAGTAATACTCAGGTATATTTCACAGAAGTGTTGTGGCCAGAGTTTTCAATTTGGCATTTATTAGCAGCTATTTTTAAATACCAAAGACAGTACAATGCCATGGTTACATTTGAAAAAGACAGATTTAAACCAAAGTGTAGTGAAAATGCTAGGGTGGAATCATTTCTAAATAATCTTCAATTAAAAAGATTAAGACAGCTAGAAATTTATGCTGGTATGTGAAATTTAATGAGATATTATTTTAAACATTCCAAAGTTGTTATAAATGTTTGTTATTAAATTAAATGGATTAAATACATGTATGTACTGTGTTTTTCTTTATAACAAGTGGTCAACCAAATATATCTTACCAAAAGAGTGTATTGTAATAAAGCTTATCATATTCCATATTGAAATTATAAGAAATCTAAAGTGTAGCAAAATGGTTAAAGTCCAATTTACAAAAATGTCTACATTATTTAATGAAATGTCACTTTGATAAATCAAAAAACCTGTGTAATTTTATTATTTAATTATATTATGTCCAAGGGGAATAGGTGATACATTAAAATCATTTTTTACCTTTAGAAAAATATTGATTATTAGGTGATACTTTACTGTCTTTTTATTTAATTTTATTGTTCATAGATTCAAAAACATTTAAACAAGAATCTGAATGAAATTATAAAAATCATTAGAATTTTTAAGATAATGTATTACTTCAAAAACAGTATTTTTAGTCGAAAAGCCAATATATAATAGTAAACTTTTTAAAAAACAAAGTTTTATCATAATCATTGCGTTAAATTTTTAGAAATATCTACATTGTCTTATCTAGGAAAGATATTTTTTATTTATTGAAATTGACGTAAATTTATGTTTGTGATTGTCCTTAGACAAGAGTCCAAAATCGGACAGCGGAAATGAACTCAGTCATGCCAGTAACCAGGCTGGGTAAGACCGGATGTCCTCTGGGATGATCATAAGCTGGTCACTCGCCGGTCGGTACCAGCCGAGGACCGTGGTTCGAAGCCCACGTTAAACAGTAAGTCCAGTTCAGATAAACTCTGGTTATTAAAAAGGAGACTTAAAATACATAAAAATATATATGACGAATATCAAATAACTATTTAGTTGTCTCTATTTTCATAACAAAAAATATAATCTAATAACATGTATATTAAAGTAAATATTTTTTAAAAGGGCGCACATTTTGGAAGAATATGTTTAACCACATAAGTAGGTTGTTCTTAGCCTTAACCATCATTGAAAAATTCATCATAAGTTTTTGTTTATGTATATTTTGTTATTTCTCTAATGGTTGATGAGTAAAAGTTAATTTTCTTTTATTACGATTCTAAACAGAAGAACAATGATTATATATTTTTCTATCTTGTGACTTATTCAAATTTAGAAGCTTTTACAATTTTTTGTGCGCATTCAACAACTGTTTTTTGAGCTCTTGGAATATCTATTAACACTACTTCAGAATTCTTGCAATAATACTTGTTTCATTAATTGTGCTAGATGTCACAATTTACAGTTTAAATGTTTTTTTATGATAATTACCATTAAATTTTTTTTTCAAAATGAAAAACAAATAGCAGTACGACTTAAAATGGTTATTTAACAAAATTTAAAACATTTGTCACAACTATTTATTTTGTATTCTGAAAATATAATGATGTTTAGTGAACAAAGTATAGATAGATATACTTTGTTCACTAAACATCATTATTGTTTTTGCAGATAAAAACAAAATTCTTGGCTAATACACAGCCCACTCTGTCTCTGGCAAAGGGAATATCTGTAATTACATTTTGGAATGTTTTTTCTGCTAATTACTTGACAGCTGGAGGCTCATATGCTAAGGAGGAGCATAGTATAAATGTACAGTGTACAGAGTTTTCTTAATTAACTTTCAAAGTGGAGTACTTGTTGCTAGAGCTCTACGTAAAGAAAATAATTTTAATATGGTTGTTTTTTATAACATATTAATATTATTGGTGCAAAAATCAATGATCAGTTGCAAAATGTAGCCTTAAACAGCTAGAAGACCGAGTTTCATTCTTGTCATTGCTCCGGTTTTTACTGCACACAGCATACTCACCAGAGCTCTACATAAAGAAAATAATTTTAGTTTGGTTGTTTTTTATAACATATTAATATTATTGGTGCAAAAATCAATGATCAGTTGCAAAATGTACCCTTAAACAGCTAGGAGACCGAGCTTCGTTCTTGTCATTGCTCAGGTTTTTACTGCACACAGCATACTCACCAGAGCTCTACATAAAGAAAATAATTTTAATTTGGTTGTTTTTTATAACATATTAATATTATTGGTGCAAAAATCAATGATCAGTTGCAAAATGTAGCCTTAAACAGCTAAGAGACCGAGCTTCGTTCTTGTCATTGCTCAGGTTTTTACTGCACACAGCATACTCACCAGAGCTCTACATAAAGAAAATAATTTTAATTTGGTTGTTTTTTATAACATATTAACATTATTGGTGCAAAAATCAATGATCAGTTGCAAAATGTACCCTTAAACAGCTAGGAGACCGAGCTTCGTTCTTGTCATTGCTCAGGTTTTTACTTCACACAGCATACTCACCAGAGCTCTACATAAAGAAAATAATTTTAATTTGGTTGTTTTTTATAACATATTAATATTATTGGTGCAAAAATCAATGATCAGTTGCAAAATGTACCCTTAAACAGCTAGGAGACCGAGCTTCGTTCTTGTCATTGCTCAGGTTTTTACTGCACACAGCATACTCACCAGAGCTCTACATAAAGAAAATAATTTTAATTTGGTTGTTTTTTATAACATATTAATATTATTGGTGCAAAAATCAATGATCAGTTGCAAAATGTAGCCTTAAACAGCTAAGAGACCGAGCTTCGTTCTTGTCATTGCTCAGGTTTTTACTGCACACAGCATACTCACCAGATATAGCGCTTTCTGATTAACACTTGTTCAGATTGATGCGGCACGTCTTAGCTGACACAAGGTTTCAAAGTAATGAAAAAGTCGATCTTAAGACACGGATTATCATATATCAATTTTTCTCAACAAATTTTTACCTTTTTAAAATGAAAAAATGATTATAATACCTGCAAGCATCTAATTGATCATTTAATATTATAGTATCAATATGGATTATATGGTGGGTAAATAAAACGTATTTCAACAACTATTATATATATTTTTCACTACAATAATGTGATAATAAAGGTTCGTCCATAGATATTTTCAAATTTAGTTAATAATGACTTGTTCATTCATAATGAACATATGTATATACATGGTAAAATTACAGCTTTTAGCAGATATACGGGAATGTTAATTTTATACATACAAAAAGAACCACAGCGGATCGTTCAATTTTTTTTAAGCTGCAGAATTTTTGAAAGAAACTGTATGTACAACTATTTCAACCAAGTAACGGTTGAATCGGATGATTCACAGGCCCTTAAAAATCTATAAAAACAGAAATACTGCTTAGTATGACAATAAAATACATTTGCAACCCGGCTAGGAAATTACGCTTTGCCTGCTACTGGAGCAGCCCCCTTTCCTACGCTTTTTTCAGCACCCGCTTCTTGTTCTAATTGACGGCCTAGATATTCCCAGTTGTGAACCATCAGTTTTTGAACAGCCAACAAAGCTTCGTAGCGCACATTAGGATCCTCATGAGCCAACAGTTGCATAACGAGTTGTTTCCCGCCCAGTTGTTCGATTATACTGAAATTAAACACGCATAAAATTTAGTTATCCAGGTAATTCAGTTTTTTGCGCAAATCAGAACTTTCCAGTTCACACAATCACATACTTTTTTCCACGGGGATAATGCCTAACATATTCTCCAATATCAAAACTGGCTACGCTGAGTACCAAGGGATCCTTACTGGTTTCCAGAAGATGGATGAGGATGCGTAACAATTCGTAATTCTTTTCGTTGAGCCTTTGAGCGTTTTCACGCCAAAACTTGCTTTTATGTACCGGTGACCATTCCAGACGTCCTGATTTAACCTGCAACAAGAATTCGTATTTATTTCTAGCTGGTAAATTATTTCTACCGGCTATATACTATGTTTCTGTTTTAAAAGAGTAATAATTATTGCCTATGTTTTTTTGTTGTATTGTATTAGCCATGAGTATTGATACACGAGGTGTGTTCAAAATGTGTTGGGATATTGAAATTTCCCAATCTGTCTTTTTTATATAAATTTATTTATTGCCGTTAGCAATTAGCAAGCATGAGCAGAAAGTATTCATAACTTTTCAGCAATACTGTTCCCAAAGTGAGAGCCAATGAAGGCAGAAAAGCATATTAAAAATCAAAGGTTCTCTTTATAGCTTTAGTTTTAGCCAAGCATAACAATGTACAACCCAGCGTCCATATTCGCTAGACATCGTCCCGTTTGATTGTTGAATGAAATTCTGACATATATGCAAACTTTGAAAGTGATAAATTAGATGAATAATGTTTTTTTTCTAACAAATATATGTCCCTTATTTTTTGAACACCCCTCGTATTGCACACATTGACGGCGTTGGCTGTGAACGTATATTGTGAAAAAATGGATAAAAAGGAATTTCGCGTGTTGATAAAATATTGCTTTTTGAAGGGAAAATACAGTTGAAGCAAAAACTTGGCTTGATACCGAGTTTCCGGACACTGCTCCAGGAAAATCAACCATCAAGGATTGGTATGCTAAGTTTTGACGTGGTTAAATGAGCACCGAAAACGGTGAACGCAGTGGACGCCCAAAAGAGGTTGTTACCGACGAAAACATTCAAAAAGTCCACAAAATGATTTTGAATGACAGTAAATTGAAATTGAATGAAATAGCAGACACTCTAAAGATATCAACAGCACGTGTACATCATATCATTCACGAATATTTGGGTATGAGAAAGCTCTGTGCAACGAGTTGATGATTCGGAGCAGTGTTTGAAGATGATCAAGCGTAATAAACCCGAGTTTTTGCGTCGATCCGTAACAATGGATGAAGCATGGTTCTATCATTTCACTCCGAAGTCCAATCAACAGTCATCCAAGTGGACTGCACACGATGAAACCACTCCAAAATGTGGGAAAACGCAACAGTCGGCTGGCAAGGTTATGGCGTCTGTATTTTAGGATGCGCATGGAATAATTTTCTTTGACTACTTTGGATTTCGAATTGCTTCCTCGTCCACCGTATTCTCCAGATCTGCCCCTCAGCGACTATTTTCTGTTCCCAGATCTCAAGAGAATGCTCGCTGGGAAGAAATTTTCGTCGAATGAAGAGGTGATCGCCGAAACTAAGGCCTATTTTGAAGCTAAGGACAAATAGTACTACAAAAATGGTATTGAAAAGTTGGAGGGTTGCTATAATCAGTGTATCTCTCTTGAAGGGAATTATGTTGAATAAAAAAACTAATTTTGTTAAAAAAAGTGTTTTACTTTGGTAGGCCTTTTCAATTGACCTGTTAATATCTAATAAGATCATATTTTTCATGGATCTTCAAAGTTTGAAATGTATTGATTCTATACTTGTAAACTATGTTTTTCTGCGTAAAATCTTTAATTATTTGGTAAATGTTCTTAACCATTATATTCTGACTGGCTGCATAAATAAAATTCCAATTTTTAGAATGTTTTTCCTTGCATGACTATATTCTTATAACAAATTTATAATTGAAAATTGAATTCTTTGTAAGTTATATGTTAAAATAGTACCTGAGCAAATTAAATTTAAGATTTCCTTGTATGTCTCTGATCAATAAAATAATTCAGGTACCTTCCAACATCAGCTTAAGGCGTGCAAACCACACTGTGTCGTTTTAAAGAATTTAAAAGCTCTACCTGCTCTACTAGTTACTATGATAAGGATGTTTTCTGTTCACCGATTAAGTATTTCAGTAAAATTAATGTGCAATCAACATCCCAACAAGAAGTAATATGAAGACACTATGTCTGGTGAATAGGGCAGAATTTCACAAATCTCGTAATGTGTTGCTGAGCCTTATTATGCCAGAGGATGACTTTGTGTCTGTTACTCGTTATTGCTGGTCTCTTTTATAATACGTCGTTCCATTTGTTCATCGACGTTGATCCAATACAGTTACATAGATTATCATAGAATACATCTGGTTGATTCCATCATATGCACTGTAAGACTTTATGCCATGACTTCTTGTGCTTGGAATTGTGATAGTTTTATCACACACCACATAAAACTTTTTGTATGACAAATAATGAAACCGTGTCAAGATTCAAAATGATCATTTTCAGCCACTCATTGTTTTAGAATTTCTTCACAGCACTCCATGAGTCATGGAATGCCGGTGACGCATTAGCGTCTATATACATTGAATAGCTCAACAATACTAAGTGGAAAAATGTTATATTATGTAGCAAAATGTCAAAACAGAACAGTCCTCTTGTTGCGACAGTCGCGATTTCGAATTCTGCTGGAACATGGATGTACTTTATGTTTGTGATTATAATTGTAAATGTCTTTATAAGCAACAGTGCAAAAACCGATAAGGAATAAGCGTCCCAATCACGCCAGTAACCAGGCTGGGTAAGACCGGATGTCTTCTGGGATGGTCTCTTAATGCTTAATGGAGCGTGATTCGGAGCCCACGTTAAACTCTGGGTCCGGTCCAGATAAACCCTCGTTGCTAAAAAGGGAACTTTAAAATATATTTTTGGAAAATATGAAAATCATCGAAATTAACAGTTGGGTTATGTTGTTTAACAGTTGTTTACATTGATAGTTCGCACTTTCACCGATAGATATCGCTGCTCAAAATACATCAATAACTACATACCTCAGTAGCGTACTCGTCAAATGAACTAAGATCCTGTACAGATGAATGTAATTTTTCAGAAAGGAAATCAACGTCGGCTACGATATCTTCATCGTCGAATTTACGCTGTTCCAAGATTTGCAATTGTTTCAACACCTGAAATAAACAATACTCGATAGCGTTCTTTTTTCTTCTGAAATGCATTCTTATACCTTGCTCTGTACCATAGCGATGCAGTGTTCCTTGGCTACTTGATGATCCTCTGGCTTTTCAATCAAATTCCTGAACACCGCCAAGATAATTCTGGTGACCTTTTCCTTCACCGAGTCGCTCACAATATCAGCGAGAATGGGAATCACGTTGAATTTGTTCATTTTTTCGGCCAAGAGAGGATTGAAGGTGAGCACCCACAAGCAGAATATCAACTGATATTGCACCTAGACGGATAAATCAATGATTTAATTTTAAAGGTTTTTAATTCGCTGGCGACATACGTACCTGGAAATTTACACGTCCAGCTAGTACTGAAAGAAGGGTAGAAATACCATCTACTGAAACGAAAGCGAAACGGTACTCGTCAATACGCAGCATCATCTGGAGGCAACGCGCAACCGATTGGATATATTCGTTGTTCTAAAGGGGGAAATGGAAAAAATTAGAATTACATCACAACCAATTTATGCTAAGAGTGCGAGATTACATTAAAATAAAAATTAGCGTCCCCCGAAAAATTTCCAATAAAGAATTAAAAGCATAACAATATACCATCGCATATCTCTCTAGATTTCTAAAGTCTATCGACGAAAAAACAATTAGAAGTGGCTAGTAGTGACTAGTTCTGGAGAATCCCAACCGTACTCCAACGGTAAACTTCGGTAGTTTCCGCCTGATTGTGCGACGTTGCCATTTACAAGCAATACAGAGGTTGAATTCAACGTACTACAGCAGTTATTGTCCGGCCCTGGCTTTGGTAGAAGCTCTGTTTTGTAAGGTTAAAAATTGTTTATAGTTTGTTCTTGTAGTGTTCTTCATATTTTGATTATAAAATATTTTTAACAAAAAAATTGAAGCGACTTCAAAAAATAAACAAGGAACTCATTAAAAATTTTAAAATAATCAAGCTTAGAGTTTTAAAGGTAAAAAAATCGTTTCAAAATAAAATATGTACATAATAATCGTTGTAATAACTGAATAAAAATAAACAAAAGCCTTATTTAACCTCCTCTACACGTATTTTATATTCTACTAAGTACACACAATTTAGCTTAATTCCTACCTAAACCTATTGATCTATTTAAAATTCACACATAACGTAATCAATCAGGAATTCATAATAGTGAGAGGTGAATTTTATTAAAACCAGATTAAAATGCTAAAATTCAAATAGATGCTATATTGGATGAAACATGAACTAATTTATGTAGTGGCCATGAATACATATCTGTATATTCTACACACAGGTTTAATACATATATATTTGATCATTGCTTTTATTGAATTAATTATTCGATGAAGGAACAATGTATGTTTTAGTGCTGTGTAAGATAAAATAAAATTTATGCTAGTGTGTTTATATATTGACAAATAAATAATATTTGTTAACTTACATATTGTTTTAATTTCTCTTTTTCCTTTTAAAATTAAATACGTTTATAAAACACATAATATATAAATTTAAAATAATAGACAATAAGCTTAGTTAAATTTGAACTTGAGTTTCAAGTGAGCTTTTAGGTTAATTTGTGAATTCCACAACATCTATTATACTCTTCAAGTATAGGAATAAATTACGAAAACTATAACTTGTAGTGTTTATATATTGATAAATGATTACATGTTTTATTTTCTCTTTTTTCTTTTCAAAATTATTTTAAAATGAAAGATGTTTATAAAAGGTTCTTCATATTACTTTTTTTATATTATAGGGGGCGAAAAATACATAAAAACATTTTAATTTGGGTCTCAACAGAAATATTGGGTTCTATAATATTAGGTTAACTTGTGAATTCAAGATAATTTATTCTTTAAATATACATATTAGTTTAAACAGCTGGCAACGTTGCACGTGCGCATTCGGGGATGTCCCAGAACTAGGCCCTTAAGAAGTGACTCTTTACAAAAACATTGATTCTAGAGATTAAAAATAGATAAAAAGAGAGATAGAGAGATAAAAAGAGAGTTCTAGAGATTAAAGAGAGATAAAAAAATAAAAATTAATATGTTTTCTATTTTATATTTTATAGTGTAGAAATAAAACCCCTTTTGTATTATGTAAATAATGTTAAACGTGTAGTAAAACAGTCCAGTTTCTCCTCAATTATTTCTGAACTATTTAGACAAATCTAGTGATACATCGCACTCTTAGCTAACAGTTAAGCATTAAGAGCAGTAATAACTTACCAGTTAAATTTCTTAAACTTAACTCTGTATATTATAGTAAAATAATCATGCAATAAAGATATAACCATTAGTTAAGAATTTGATCTTAAATGTGAACAATAAAAATCGATAATGAACACATTCTGAATTAATGTGTTCAGCGGCACGTTTTAAGATCAAATGCCTATATAAGATGTCAACTGGTGAAATCTGCAGTATGAACCGATCCAAGGCCCTCTACAAATATAAACAGATGTTTACAAAACCCGTAACAATCCATTTCAACGAACAAAATCTTTTGACAATAATCAACAGCATGCATTTTTCTAAATTTGTCCTAACATATCTAAACATATAACCTAATTAAGTATACATTTCGTTCAAAACTAATACACATGATGACAGTAACCAAGAATCAGTATATATGAAAAAATATGTATTTAGCTCATTATATATGATTAACAGGTTTTTGAAAATATATTTATATTCGTATTTAGACAGATTCTTGTAGAAATAATATATTTTTAAGAAATTTTTTCAAAATGAGTCATCATGTCTATTAAGAAACTAAGGTCATAAACCAAAGATCTTGGGAGAATGAAATATATACGAGTATGTTTGTGTATACTTGTATGGTCTTAATTTAAAGAACAACGACACCTCTATTGGACGTTAGCTACTCTAATTTTGTTTAAAACTTAATAGAACCAATCAGCATTATCCAAAATCAGGTATCACTGTCGAATTAAAAAAAAATGTGTTGTGTATACCGATATTTCCCCATCTGACAACCCTGGCTCATCAAAACCTCTCTCCGTGTATATCTCTGTCCTATCACCAGCACGAGGACTAGATGGCGCTGTGGATTCTAAAGCGTCAAACTAGAAACCAACCGATGACAAGGTAAATCATGTTCATACATATAACCTGTTACTGTAACTGTAACGCTTTGACATACACTGATCCGCAACCCTAATGCGTAACCATCACACAACCTTGATAGATATAACACGTCAAATGTGACATCGTAATGAGGTATTTTAGATTGGCGAAAACGAATAAGGGACATGGCAGATTCCATCAGCTAGTCGATTCTTTTTGCACGGGGCGCAAAAATAAGTGACAGGAAACAGTTTTCATTTGTAATGTTAGGCAAAAATGATATAACCGAAATAATCAGAATCGTATTATTGGTATTATAATGATTGAGTGTGTTCTGGTCATTATTTAATTTTAAAAGGGCATTTATTGAGAAAAATTGGTACAGAATATCAATATAATTAGTATTAAAATTAATTAAATTATTTACGATTATTTTTCTACAACTTTCTCCCGCCTCTTTGATAACATTGTAATACCGTGTTGAAAGAACGACATTGGTTTGACAGATCATCGATCCTGTTTAAAACTACTCCAGTATTTCGAAATCATGTGTCAAGCCTTGTTTCATTGAGCTGAACAAATGCCTCATCAAGAAGCGCTATGTCTGGCGACTACGCTGGGTGAGTCAGATTGATTTTGTAACGTGATTACGAAATCATACGTTCCAAAATCGGTGAAAAGCTATGTGGAAACGCCTAAATGGTTCACCCCATCATAGCAGTTTTATTCCCCAGGCATTGCCCCGTTTGATTATCACTTGTCCATGATACACTACTTTCATTGGCTAATCAGTATTTCTGGTCTCACAATACCTTGATTCCTCATATTTTTATTATACATTTTTGTACGATAAAAACCGCATATTTAATTATAATATTGCCTTTTTACAATATTGTTTGAAATATTTGCTTGTACACGATATATTTCGATTATATCATTCTCAACACTACTAATGTGTTAATTAGTATATTATTAAAAATTCTGAAAATGAAATATGACACTGTGTGGTATACACAAAATTTTAATATTAACATGACATATATATTATATGTATTGAGCCACTTTGTTCTGATACTGTCTAGCGTGGGTACTATGTGAACAATATCGTTAGTAAACAGCTAATATCAGTTCAAACATTCTATCACATAAACACCAACTAATGATTTACTTTTAGTGTATTAATGAATCCACTGAACTGTGACATTCACACAACAGCAAACTTTACCCCCAAACTATTTGAGGCGTTTTACCTCTTGAGCTAGACTGGCAGCGTCGGCCAGCGACATGCCGAACAAAATTGAGTTTGCTCCAGAAATTATATTGTAGCAACCTTTCAGTTCTTTTTTCGGCACAACTTTGACACGTTGTATCTTGTTTTTATGCTCCTAAAGGATTAGGATAATATTTTTGGGAAAAAGAGCATCAGATCATTGGGAAGCTTTGTGAGAGAAAGAAAGAAAGGAGAAGAAAAAGTTGATTGGGGTTAATTGATGAGTTATTGGAAAGATCTGGGTTGTTCAGTAAAGAGTTTTAAAACAAATAGCAGCTAAATCATAGTTCTAAATTTTACCACAAACAATTATTATACTGTATAACAAAACTCTTTAATGAACAGCTGTACATGAGTTTTAGTTGCCACTATTTGTATAAGTTATCATAGCACAAAGCAAGCAAAAAAGCATTGTTACATTCCAAAAGCAAAATTAATAATATCCATGTTAGATGCAATGTGTTTTTTACTCGAAAAGTGCAATTATATTATTTTTTTAATAATGTCCTATACAGGTATCTTTGATATAATTAAATTTGTAATTATTTACTATGCAAAAAGCATGCAATATAATTTAAAAGAGAACACTTACTTGGGACTTCAGTTGGTCTTTTAACCAGGTCAAGTAAAAGTGTAGATCAGACCTGTCCATAGGTGTCTGAGACCAACAAGCAATTTTCGCAATTATTCTTGATGTCATATTAGTAATAAAACCATCTTGGCGGTTGAGCAAATTCAAGAAAGGACCCCAAACAGGCTCCTTTTTCTTGTTTGCATACTCATGAAAGATTTCAACACGGCTACGATCTTCCTGTAGCACAATAGAATAGCCTTTACAACATCTGACATAGAGAACTATCATTTGAATATACCTGTAGCATGTCATCAATTAAAACCAGAATATATTGTAAAGTTTGGTCTTTTGAAACATGTCCTAATAAATTTAAGAAAGTTTGCGCGCATTGGTTTCTATCTCTTCTCAGCAAGCCCTCTCTCTTCTGGCTATCATTGACATCAAAAGCGACAATAAAATTATAGTCCTCTTGAGAAACCATTCGAGATCTAAAAGGAACAAAGAGTTATAACGCATAAGCAGCTTAAAATATATTTTGCTAGATAAACTTACTGGTAGTATGACTGCCAGTTTACTTTCTGATTGCGAATGTCAGTAGCTTTTTGTTGCAAGACACTAGTAGCAGCTAACATATCTGAAATAGCATTTTTCATTGTAACAATATTCTTTAGTCTAGTTGCTGGGCAAACATCACAAAATATTAATATGCCAAAAATTTAGTACCCGCGATCCAAAAATAAGTTTCTTGGCAATGTCAAACTTTTTGAGACCACTGATTAGTAAATAAATAGCCACCAGTTTTGAAAACAGCTAGTCACGTGAAAAACTGCCCAAGATACACGCCTATATTTTGTTATTATCTGAACAAAATTAAAATTTGCTAATTATAACTTAAAGACGTATGAATATGAATTAAATATAGTTCCTTTTTAAGATTACGCAAAGATCAAGGTAAAAATAATGAAAAAGAGTTGAAGTAATTCTGCTCCGTAAATAATTCTTACCAGTTTTATCATCTTCCAATATTTCTTTGATTTTAGGGTCAGCCCCTGATAAATTCGAAGCCATGGTCCAGTGAATTTTTAGTTCTTCCAAAGAATATGTAAGTTACACCTCTTCGGACACTTCCACAAAATACAGTCTTGTGATTATTGACGTAGTCCTTCATTGGCATGACATTGACAGTTATCACGTGTGTGAAACAAAGATAAACATATTATTCCGGCGGACGATTTGAATTTTCCTCAATATGGAGTTAATAGAACCCAAAGCAAAGCGACATTGCAAACTTCGTCCAAAATTACCTCTTCCTATAATATTTAAGAAAGACGGTTCCATTAAGAAATTTTCGGCTAACTTTAACGGATTTGCAGTTATTGTGAGCGACGTGGATGATATGAAAAACTTAGTTTCAATGGGGTATTTTGGAAAAGCTAATTTTTCAAGAAGTTATCCACAATTTACTAAAAGTGATACGTGTAAGATTTTAAGGGAAAGGCAATTCAAGTATAGAAAGGATAATTTTAATCATACCAATGTGAAACAGCCCGCAGAAAAAGTGATTGTTGTGCCTAATAGTGATGAAGAAGATAATAATTATTTCATAAATTTAAAGCCTAAGTTTGAATTGGATTACTCAAATATAAAAGAAACAGTTTGGTTGGGTTTGGAAGAGGCCTTCTTTCTTACTAATGTCCTTGGTTGTCTCGAGGTTACTTATAAAAATGATATTTTAACTGTTGAGAATATGTGGGAATTATTCAGTAACACACAACCTACATTCATCAGGAATTATATAGTATATTATTACTATAAAGCAAAAAAATGGGTTGTAAAGCCTGGTATTAAATTTGGTGGAGATTTCTGTAAGTATTTTCATATATTTTACCAACTTATTTAAGCACTGCATCTTTTTCAGTGCTTTATAAGCAAGGTCCTCCTTTCTATCATGCTAGTTATGTAGTAATAATCCAAATAGTCAATTCTAATTTAGAGAATCAAATGGAAGACCTCTCTCTAGATAATGTTAGTTTGTCAGCACTTAATAGACTATGTGAAACTGCTGGAAAGGTATAATTAAATGTGTTTATATAATAATATAATACAAATGACTCTCTTCTAGGAGTTGCTTATATGTAAAATTCATTGGCCATCACAAGTTCAGTACAATGATTTCAGCAATATAGAAATAGAAGAAGTACTGATTAGGAGATGGGTTCCTTCTCAAGAACGGGATGAAATATAACATTCCTTTTATTGTTGAACATACATAAGAAAAACTATATTATTTTATAAATAAAACTACATATTTGAACCAATTCTTGTATTCTGTTCTAGTCTTTTTTTAAGTGGAATACCAGTACTTCTAAATTGCGTTCTTTCTTCTAAATATAAATTTTTACAGTGTTCCTTAAAAGCCTCATCATTATACCACTTGGTAAGACAATCTTTCAGTTTGCTATTTTCTGCCCTGCATTTTACTACCATTAGAAGATTGTTGTTTTTACAACACTGAGTAAAATCAGCTACTTCCTGAAAACATTTTTCAGTACGGGCTATATCTCTCATTTTTTTGGGAATCATTACATCTAATTCGACTCTCCTAAGACTTTTATCATTGGGATCCCCTAAAATTACGCATGTATAAAATACATCAAGGCTCCATAATAACAAAATAATATCTTACCAACGCCATGGGGCCCACCTCCTAATTTAGAAGACAGAACGGTCGATTTTGTATTTTCTGACATTTTTATATAACCTCAATGATAAATGAGGGTTATAGATACTTGAAGCTAAATCTCTTCTTTTCAAATAAATTTCTTCTGTATTACAGCCATGTATGTGTTAATAGAAGAGTTTTGCGTCATAACGGAAAAATCGCTTATTTGTTTGAAATGTTCGTTCTAAAATTAACATTATCGATTTATTTTTTTATTAATGTTCATTAAATAATGAAAGGGGTTCATATAGAAACTCTCGTGTATACGTATATTTTCCAAGTTTATTGGCAATATTACTTTCACTGGTGTTTGATAGGTTGGCAAAGTAATTCAGATTGTTGTTGTCATGTTCAATAACAAAAAATTTTGATGTCAGTTGCTATTCAAAAATTGGAGAGATATTTCTAAATTAATTATTATTAATGAATCAATATGCATTCTACAACTTTGAGGGGTGTTTTCCCCGAGCCAAGTAAGTGCAAAAGAAGGCTGTATTTTTTATTTTATTGTAAACTTTAAACCATTTTCCACAATTTTAGAACCTGTATATAGAAGAAATTTTATTAAAGAAAATGTTAAATCTATTAAACATATGCAAGGGATACTACAGGAAGCTGGTGTCATACAACCAAAAAAGAAAAATGAGAAACCTCTCGATAAGTTTAGAAATATTGCACAAACTGTAAAATCAAAGGAAAGCAATTTAAATAGAAGTAATCCAATTCTTACCAAGATAAATAGTCAACAGAAGGATAATACTCAGGCATTTAAAAATTCTGCATTGGCTACTGTACCAAAATTAAATAAAACAAGAAGTTCTCTGAAAAAGAATGAAATATCTAGTGTCCGTGTTGTTGAAGGTAGCAAAATAACTCATCGAGCTATGCAAACTGAAAGGGAAGATGACTTAGAACATTTATATGAAAGTGGAGTTATTAAATATCCAAGCCCCAGTATTGTAAGAAATACTTTAGGTGCTGTACATGGTGGACAAGGAGATCATATAGACAGTGTAACTGAAAATATGGAAAATTTAAGTAAGTTTCCTTTAACTGCTAAGTAGAAATAAATTAAATGGTTATTATAGCAACTGAAGAAAAAGATTTCATCAAAGAAAACAAACAAAATATTAAGCCAAGAGCTGTTAAACAGAGTCCTGTTAAGGTGATAGCTAATGCACCACCAAACTACCAAAGAGGTGTTGTACCGAAATACCTAAGAGACAAAAAAGAAGAGGTTGCACAGGAGACTGAACCTGAATGTCCTCCGGGGCATGTGTTATTACCAGAGGAGGAGAGAAAAGAGACTTTGAGGGTGTTGAGACAGAGTAATAATTATTAAGTTACTAAAAGAAAAATTTTAAAGTGTTATTTTCAATCATTTTAGGTTATGCTGATAGAATTCAAGAATTAAATATGATGCCAGTAAGGAATGATACATTGAAAATGAAAAAAAGAAAAATGGATATAGAGGAAGAACTAAAAAGAATAGATGGTGGTATTAAAGTGTTTCAAAGACCAAAAGTATTTGTTAAAATAAATGCTTGATTTTAATTAATTGTTTATTTCTTTGGAGAGTATGTATCTGTGATTTTATATTGTATAATTAAAAAGAAAAAAATACAAGATTGCTTGTTATATTTGCATTTTATGTAATAAATAGAAAGGCCTAGTCAAAATGTGTTTTGAATGACATAATTAGTTACCTATTATCTGTAACATGTACAAAATTCATTTTATCTAATTTTAAATTATGATGGAATTTAGGCTCTTCAGTTTTAAACCATCCCTCATAGTCAAATTCTGGGAAAAATATTCCTATTTCTCTTTTAGCAGTTTCTGGTGAATCTGGATAAAATTGAAAATACCATAAACAATACAAATAACTCATACTTTTTTCTAACCTGATCCATGAGTAGCATTTCGGGTATCAGTAAATCCATATTTACCACGAATCGATTCACGTGCTTCAAATTGGGCTTTATAGACCTTCGTTGGTCCCATTAAAGTTCTCCAGTCTTTAATGGCATTTTCTTTTGCAAGAATATAAACATCTGAAGGACCACTAAAATTTAAAGTAATACAGATACACTTCTTCAATTCTGCCAGTACCTTGTCATAAATGTTATTAGACGATTATAAAAGAACTTGTGCATATGTTCCTCATAAAACATTTCGGCTTCATGTGGTGTAATATGTTTCCTTTTTGATTTTACAACTTTAAAATTTGATGAAACTATAATGTTCCTTATAGCTTCAAGAGAAAAAGGATTTTTAATGACATGAGGTTTGATAATAGCTAGTGTTAGCTGTAACGCAGTCATGGGGAATTGAGCTAGATCAAAACATAAAGTCAGTTCAATTTCAATATATAAAAAATACCTGTTTTCATCTTGAGCTTGATTAATTTATAATATAATGAGGTTATGCGAAACATAGTCAACCAATTATACAACTAGAACTAATTAATTTCAGGTATAAAATCACTTTTAATGTTAAATAAAGCTTCTTTAAAATTAGATTTAAATTATTTTAAAAGCAACATACTTATTTTACTAAACTTATTATATATAAAACATTTAGAACTAAAAAGAAGAGTACTTTGAAATATAACATTCCAGACATTAAAATTGAAATTCGAAAACAAAAAGAACAAGTACAGGGAAATAAGAAACAAATAGGGTAAATTTGCTTTTAATCTAAATGTAATTATCGAAGTCCAATTACAAAACCCCATTATTTACAACTAAATAATAAATATAAATAAATATATATATATATATATATATATATATATATATATATATATATATATAACAGTAATCTATTTTGTGGTTCTAATTGACCATTAAATTATCGTTCATTCGTTCATGATATTATTTATATTTATCTTGGAATTTTGTAGTAATTTTATTCTATTATACTTACAATTTTAAGTTAAATCATATACTTAATCATTAATATTTATTGTTTTTTTGTTTTCATATATTGTAATAATTGTTAAATTACATGGAAATGATAAAATATAATTCTGTATATCATGATTAACAAAACAAAGAATAAATAAAGATGTGTAGCAGATATTTATATATCTATATATATATGTTGATCATGATATATAGAATTAGATATTTTATCATTTCCATGTAATTTAACAATTATTACAATATATGAAAACAAAACAATAAATATTAATGACTAAGTATATGATTAAACTTAAAATTTTAAGAAAACTCCAAGATAAATATAAATAATAGCATGAACGAATAAACGATAATTTAATGGTCAATTAGAACCACAAAATAGATTAGTCTTATATTTTCTAATTAAAATGTCTTATCAACAAAGACAACCTAGAAATTATAACATATAGTTTTCAAAGGAACATCAATGGAATGTACATGCACACTTTAAACTAATCATGATTCATTTAAGCCGAATTTTAGTGCCATCTGTCGAAAGCCATTTTCCTTCCATCTGGATCTTTCCCATCGCACGTAAACGCCTGGAAATAGTTGATTCGTCAACTGCTAATCTCTTTGAAAGTTCTTTGAGACTTCGAGCTGGGTTTTCATCTAATAAGTCTTGCAATGAATTGTCATCGAATTTTTTTGGTCCTCCAGGACGTCCTTTGTCATTGACATCAAAATCACCACTTTTAAATCGTTGATACCAATATCGACAATTGGGATATGACGGAGCGGCAGTACCATAGGTATCTAAAAGTATTCGATGGGCTTCGGCCGCAGATTTCTTCAAATCAAATAATAAAAGTAATGAATATCGATAGTGCACTTTTGAGCGTTGCATTATTAGCTAGTAAACACTGAATAGCGATCAACAATATCAAATTGAAAACAGAACATAGAAAAACACAACTACTCAAAACACTTCAAAAATGTCAATTTTCTACGCGATGTTGTCAGTGCCGTTGCCAGTTTTTTTTATGTTTTTTTTTTTAAATTGTAGATGATATTAGGTTTCTCATCGAATAAAATATCCATATGTGATATATTAAAAAATATCGTATATCATTTTCGATATTTTTTTAGTATATCGGATAATCTATATATAATATATATATTAGTATTTATAATATGTTATATATTGAAGAAAAAAAATATCGATATACTTTTTGGAATAAGCATAAAAAATAGGAAATTTTTCGAAAAATATATCGATATTATATTAATTATTAAATTATAAAATAAAAAAATTAAATAGATATATATTTTTCTAAATATTTTAAAAAATAGTGATATTTTCATAAACATTTAATATAAAGTACCAATTTTAAAGGTTTATTAAAAATTACATTTAATTTGTTTTGAATATATTTCCAAAAAATATTGCATATATAAATATCGATATATCCGCCAAAAAAATATCGATATATCGATTTTTTTTTGCATCCTTTCTATAAAGAATGAGAAGGAATAGGTGCACATCGATAATTTTGACATATCAATATTTTTCTATGATATCTATATATTTATGTTGTGTTTTTGTTAACTTTTTAATATGCATTTTAACAATCCTGATAATATGGATATTCTTTGTGCAGATATATTAATATTTATGTTTATCGATATTTTCGTATATTTTTAAAATACTTTGGATAGTCTATATATATGATGCTAATTTCATAAACTCTATAGTTAATTCTTAAATTTCATAGAAAATGTCTCTGTATTTTGATTTTCTTTTTGTCCACCAGGAGTTAAAAGTATATGAAGAATTATAATCAGTATTTTTATATTTAAGTATTTAATAAGAACAAGATAAATTTATATTGAGGAAACATATTGCATTTTCAAATATAATTTATTTATGAATTTGAACAATAAATTTCACAGGTATTTAGGAAGATTGTAAAAAACTGAATACTGCTTCATATCAATTTATGGGTATCTTCAATATAAGAGAACAACTAAATAATTCTTTATTTTTAAATAAACCACAAGTAATCCTATGAGTTAAAAGGTTTGGTTTGCTTTTACTGAAATGGATTGAAACTGGAGCCAAATGTGAACATTCTTGTACCAGTTTCAGTTGGTTTTTCAGCTTGATTCTTTTCAAAACTATGCTGCATTGAGCCGGGCTCGAAATTCAAGAAGTTTGGATTTAATTCAGTACATGGTTCATATTCATACTCTGGACTGAACTGGATATTACCGTCCACTGTAAAACGTAACATGATGTAAAACTGATTTATTTAATGATCAAATGTCTTACGATTCTTAAAGTTATCTTGAACCAAATGTGTATCCATTAGAGATAAGTTGAGTCCATTAGAACTTGTATTTCCAAAGGCCTTGGAAGAATCAATAAGTAATATCAATAATTCATAATATCGTAATATCAAACTAAATTTAATTACCATGCTAGTTTCAGCTCCTTCTGTTGGCTTGTGGAAAAATGAACTATACTTGTTGTCCATCATCAATGGTTGAAAATTGAATGGTGCCTCCTTTTCTGATGTTAAATTAAAATGCACAGATTTATTTTCTTTGATACTTGTAGAATTTAAGGGGGGTAATGATGTCGTAACTTGAGTTTGAGAAATTTGCTGACAGGCGTCTTTTATATTTGATGTCTGCATATGAAATAATTTTGAATTAAATCATCTCATGTACTGTAAATAGTTAATACAGTAATTACAAACCTGTGAATTTCTCACAGTATTAATAACATTTGCTTTCTTCTCATTCTCATTTTTCTTAATATCCTCAAGAAGAGTTTGGCTTATAAGAGGTTTTAACACGTCCTGTGACGTTATATTACCTTTGTCCTGTAAGTGATATTAGTATTTTTTTTATAAATTTTAAATTATTTACGTACTACATATTGATGAGACGGTTCATTAGTAGAATCTTCAATCTCTGCAGGTTCTTGACTAAAGGTTTGATTACTCTGTTGAGACACAAAAGAATCTTGAAGTTTTGATGTATTCATTGAGTTTTTTGAAAATAGCCTTTTCTTCCATTTCTGGAGCCAGTCAGTCTTCTTGTATTTGACTTCAATACTTGGAGTTTTACTATAGTCTTGAAAAGCTGGTACAATAATTTGTTCACTAAGAATTCTAATTTTTGGTGGTATTATAACTTCAGAATCTTTCTCTAGAATTTCACTAATTTTTTGATTTAAATCAATATTATTATTTGATCTAACCATATTTTCTGAAATTAAGCCAGTTTATATTTAGTCTATTATATATATATTAATTATACCTATGTTAGATATTTGTTTTTCAATATTTAGTTTGGCAGAATTTTCTTGAACAATATTCTTTTGAATATTTTGATATTGTTTGTTTGACAGTTTTTCCTTAACATATTTTGTTGCTAAATCAACAAAGTAATTATAAAATATTTGTTTTTGAATTTTTAATTTTTGAGCTATAATTGCCTTCAGCACCTTAACTTTAACTGCTTCTTGTCTATGTTCAATATCAGCTTTAAGATAAGCAACCTAACAATTACATCTGTTAAATCGCATTTATTAAGTACATTAAAAATACCTTTTTATCTTCTAACTGTTGAAATAACAAATTAGCTTCCATTTGGTTTTTTATTTTTAAATACATGTTATTGAAATCATCTTTAACTGTTTGTTCTTCAAACTCATTAATTTTAGAATATCTTGACATAATTATTTCAAATGTCTGATGATTGGTGATGCATTTTTCCATAATCTTGCTACCTTCTTCAAGACTGTTCAAACAAAAGTATCAATATTAAATATATGATAGAAATATATATACAACCTCTCATGTATCAGTTGAAAATATTTATTTTGCTCTTTATGAAAAGCAATTTCCTCGTCAATTTTTTCCGTTCTTCTCTTCATTAGGCTAATTTCAGAAGTAAGTTTCTCGGTTAGATTGTTGTAATCTAGATTAGCGTATGAAATTTAAATTATTACGTATGCAATTTTATGGTCATTAACTTACATTTTATTTTAACATTATTCTCGATGATTTTGTGGTCTCTTTCTTCAATTGATTGGCATATTTTCTGTAATGATTCAGAATTATTGGAAAAATCCATTATTTCTATTATGACAATTGTTGAATTAGCTATTTCTCAATTGTGCTTTCAGGAAAGGTGGAGTTTTATTTAATTGTTACTATAGAAACTGGTTATTAATGGCTATTTTGATTTTGCACATTTTCATTTCAAATATCCCGTAGCGTATATTTTGTTGCCTATATATTAGCAAATTGAACTTAATCTTTGAGATTTTTCAAATATATCTAATACAAGTCTTCTTTTTGATGTATCAAAGCAATAATAGTAAACAGTAATATTAAGTGTAGTAACAAAACATGTTCAAAATAATCTTTCCGGATTATGTCGTCAATTTTCTCAGCATCCCTCATGCTTTACGATATACCAGATACACAACGCTACAGCTAAAAACTCGAATACTATACGCTATAATGTTCCTTAATCCTGTTTTGGAATCGTAAAATTTTCCATATTGCCATACGGTAGCGTTACAGATTATGTTTAAAGGCGATGCCGTTCTCCCTCTGCCTCGTAAAAAATATGAAAAATGAAGCAGGGGTGTCGTTCAACGCATACCGTCAAGGTACGTTATGAAATACTAAAATATTTATGTCAAATAAAATGCACAAGCTTTATATAGGTGTGTATACAATTACCATACGTAATATTCTTTTGTAGGTATGTACCAACGTGTTATATGCGTTCTGTATAATAAAAAAATATATGCCTTTTTAGCAGTTCGTCTTTATTGGATGATTTTATTTATTTTCCATAAAAAAATGTTTTTGTAGTAATGCAATATCGTAACTTGGTTTTTGTAATAAAATATTTTTACGTTTTTAAAGGACTCACTATGCTAAACAAAAGTTATTCTGAAAAAAACCATACTACTCTAAGTTTAGTATTTAAATGTTGAAAACGTATATTTGTTTTTCACGTAATATTATTAATTTAAGATAGAAGATATATCAAGTTACAAGTCAGGCAAAAGGTAGATGCAGTAATTTGAAAGCTGTCAAATTTTCAATGACATGCTTTGTTCTAACATGTTTTTAAGGCTCTATTTTTTGTCATCTTTGTATGTCAAATAGAATTGAAAAGCATCAAATACCGGTAGCCATATAATTGGAGAAAAGCATCAAACCAGTTTTTATTTAGACGTCCCAGGTGGTTATAGGTGCTTCAGCAAGTCACTGACATGGGCGTATCAAATTTTTATTTATTCTGTCGATGAAGTTTCTGAATAATTACGGGTAACATGAATATTTAAATATTTTAATCTACATTTTGATAGCACTTTTATAATCATAAATCATATTTGATGAATTTATATGTTATGATATAATTTACTATTCAGGAAGGAAATGGACGGATGAAAATAGAAAAAAAAAACGGAAGAATATGTAGTTTTAATTCGTAATAATTCTTGTCATTAAATATTGTCAAAAATAATTTTCAATGTCAATGTCAACAAAAAAAAAATATTGTCAATAAATCTCTTACTACCACCTAAAGTGTCGCCGCCTATGACAGGTAAATAGTATATAGCCTAAGAGTATCTAATATACCTGTCAGATATAAAGAAATCAATATATTACCGTGATCAAAGCCTCCTTTATTAATAGTGAAGATTTTTTTTCATTAGTTTTTTTTGAGGTGTGGTTACGGAAAATTTCAATCTTTTTATGATAAAAATGGGAAGATTGAATGGATTTGTTCATGTAGGTCAACGATGATAAATGCGTATTGATAATTGTATTAGTTATAAGATATTGAATTTAATGTAATTTATAACTACAGAATTTATTAACAATATAGGATAAGACTGTACAGAATATGGATTATCAGGTTAAATTAAAAAAATGTTTAGGTAACTGCTGGAAAATTTGTATATTTTATATATAATAATAGATTTTATGCGATTGTACGTCCTTGTGTATTTTTAATTATATTTTAAAAAGTATTTTAACAACAAGAGTTACAAGAGTATATAACATGGTTATCCGCCAGAACAGGTCAGAAGACATACGGTCTTACACAGCCTAGTTACTAGCGTGACTAACACTGTTGCCTAGATACATTTACAATTACAAACATAAAGTACATCTATGTCTTGGGGGTTTCGAACCCGCGGCCAAGCCGCCTAGTTTTATTTTGAAATAATATAATTTTGTTGTTATGTTCTAATTTAATATGGTATAACTTGAAATATTGTGTTGATTTACAAATATATATAGTAATTTATGAATTTTAAATTTTTATGGCCGCTAATATATATATATATATATATATATATATATATATATATATATATATTATTTGGTTTATTATAGCTTAATACGAACCAACTCTAAATAAAACAAACTAAATTTGATTCTGAAACTTGGAGGTATATTCGGTTGCCTATGATTAGAGTCAATTTTGAACTGAACATTTTGATGTTTTCTTTATTTTTATTTTAACAACAGTAATTTATATTGATATATGTATTTCACTTAGAGTAGAAAAATTTGTGTAATTATAATTTAGTTTTACTAATTAATAATAATGATTAACTATCATATTAAGTGAAATATTGTTTAAAGAGTGATATAATATCATCTAATGTCTCTATTATTGCCTGCAGTAGTTAAATATATTTCAGTTTTATTTCACATATAACTTATGTATCACGAATAAAATATATTTAGAAGTATTTATAGATATAACTCAATATACGTTTTTTTTGGAAAGACTTAATTTAAAAACTAACTTAAATGTTTATTTTGTTTGGTTCTTACATACTTTTTTTCATATTGAATTCATATGCATGATATACAGTATGTTCAGACACATTTGAAAACTTTAAATTTACACACATCAAATTTTTATTTTCCCAGAAGATTTTATGACTAAATTTAATTTTTAGGAAGATCCTGACCTTAATATTTAAGTGATATCACCATGGGTTATTTTTTGATGTAGGTATATCTTAAATACTTTTAAGTTTCGATATTGGTTGTTACGATCAAGATATCTATATAGAATAAGTGACTTTGGATAGAGGTTATATATCTGGTTGTCTGTTTTAGAGGATCGTCGCTATACTATTTTATGTTTGTTTATTAATTTATACTTTAACCAGCTTGGTTGGCCTATGATGTGACAACTATACCTGGTTGCTTGATATGGGCGCATTTCGTTTTATTGAAATATATTTACATATATATTACACAAAAATGTAGGTCCAAAAATTCTTCTTCGGTATAAACTTTAATCGTGTCAAATTTCACGCCTCCAGGCAAAATGTTCTTAAACTCGAATAATAAATAGACCGAATGACTTTTATCAAGGTTGTATATTTGGTTGCCTAAAATTGAATATCCCTGCGTAAATATTTTCTTTGTTTATTCATTTATATTTTGGAGTGATTATTTTCGAGGTGGCATTCAAAATGCCTTTTAAAACCTTTAAGAGCATCATGATCCTTTATGTTTTAACGGCGCCATAACTTTAAAATGAAAAAATGTTAGTTAATGAAAATCATAATTTAGTCCCGGCTCTTCCGTCGCCCTTCGCCGAATTTTAATGTGGCGATAATACAACCGAAACGATAAAAAAGAGCGCTGTTCTTTTATTGGTTGGCGTTGGCGGCTGACGGCTTGGACTGTAAAAAAGGCGAGACCTTAACGATACGACGGTAACCGTTCCTCAAACTCATCGCGTCAAACGTCGATGGGGAGGCCGCAATTTTTTTATCGTCTCCGTTTTATTCCGGTATATAGAGGAGCCCGAAAAATAGGCACCATCCTATCGCACTCGGACATATTTTTTATCGCCACTCCAGTCTCGACGTCGCAATAAAGCGTTTATTTTCTTTTCTCCCGTGGATCGAGATGATAGAGGGAAAACAATAATAAGCCGGGAAATGTTAGCGTTTGATACCTTCGCGTCTTATGGTTCCTCTTTCTGGATTGGGGAGAGGTTTGCGGATTTGTGGTCGTTATTAAGTATTCTCGGTTTCTAACTGTTGAAGATTGAGACACATTCAATAATTTCTCAACGATCTATCTTATGGGCAATAACTACTTCTACTTTCAATTATGCAATTTAAAAACACGTTGCCAGTTCTTCCAAATTACACGTACATTTGAAGAATAAATTAGAAGAATAAATAGAATAAATTATCTCAAATTAAATTTCTTTGGCTCATTTTTTACCTTCTATAAAATAATAAAATGATATGAAGAAACTTTTATAAACATCTTTGGTTATAAAACAATTTTGAAGATAAGACGATAAGTAACTATTTATCAATATATAAACATTTCAATACCAAGCCAAAGTTATAATTCTTGTAAATTATTCGTACCCTTGAAGATTATATTATATTACCGAATTCACAAATTAACCTTAAACTCAACTTCAAAAGTGAGCTCGCGATTCACCCACTTTGCATAGAGCTTTCTCATACCCAAATATTCGTGAATGATATGATGTACACGTTCAGTTGATATCTTTAGAGTGTCTGCTAATTTTATTCAATTTCAATTTAGGGTCATTCAAAATCATTTTGTGGATTTTTTAAATGTTTTTATCGGTAACAACCTCTTTTGGGCGTCCACTGCGTTCACTGTCTACGGCGCTCATTTCACCACGCCTAAACTTAGCATACCAATCCTTAATGGTTGATTTTCCTGGGACAGTATCCGAAAACTCGGCATCAAGTCAAGTTGTAACAACTGTATTTTTTCAAATGAAAAACCAATATTTTTTCAACACACGAAATTCCATTTTTTTCACAATAACAAAAGTTACTTCACTCAAAATGATTGAGGGCTAGCGGTAACTGAAAACATATGGACTTTAAATCTAGTAGCGCCATATATGTGTTAAGCGGGGGACTTTTCAATTGAACTGTTATATGTCAACAATCCCAATTAAAAATGATCGAAATGAATGGGTTCGACGCGACAATGAAAAAGCTGAATTGTTCGCAGAATATTTAGCTAACATTTTTCGGCCTAATGATATAGAATCTACCATGGATACAACTCCTATTTATCAACCCGATGTAGATCTAAATTTAATTTCTCCACTGGAAGTTGCCACTGAAATTGATAACCTCAATCCTAAAAAGGTACCTGGTATAGATGACATTTCACCTGGATTATTGAAAGAACTGCCACGAAAAGCAATCATCATGTTGACATATATATTTAATGATTGTTTAAGGCTGAAGCATGTCCCGGAATGCTTTAAAGTTGCACAAATAATTATGCACAAAAAACCTGACAAACCTGCAGAACAATGTTACAGGTCTATTTCGCTACTACCTGCTATATCAAAGCTATTTGAGAAGCTGATATATAAACGTGTTAAACATTTGGTAACAATACCAGATTTCCAGTTTGGTTTTCGAAATCACCATTCAACTATCGATCAAGTGCACAGAGTAACTGCGGCTATTGAAAGAGCGTTTGAAGAAAAGAAATACTGCCCTGCAATATTCCTGGATGTCTCACAAGCTTTTGATCGGGTTTGGCATTTGGGATTAATCTGTAAGATGAGCAAATTGTTACCGCGTAACTATTGTCAACTGCTGAAGTCATATTTATTTGGAAGAAAATTTAGAGTATCGCACGAAATAGCATTCTCGACATTTAAAAGTATCTCGGCTGGAGTTCCACAAGGTAGCGTATTAGGACCTCTCCTGTATCTGCTCTACACTGCTGACATTCCAACAACAAAAGAAACACTTCTTGGAACCTTTGCTGATGACACAGTTATTATGGCAAAAGATATATCTCTGCCTAGGGCAATAGAAAAAGTGCAAGTGGCAGTCAACAAAATCTACAAATGGACAAAAGATTGGAAAATTCAACTTAATAGCTCCAAATCTGTCCACGTTAATTTTGCATTAAAGCAAAATAATAAAAACTTAATTATATCACTCAATGGATGCCCGATTCCTCAAGCAGAATCAGCAAAATACCTTGGAATCCATCTTGACGGTAGATTAAATTGGAAGCATCACGTTAGACAAAAAGCAAAACACATTAGAACCAAAATAAAACAACTATACTGGTTAGTCGGAAGATACTCCCAACTTGATCTAAAATCAAAGAGGTTGATCTATAATACAATTATAAAGCCAATTTGGACCTATGGGGTGCAAATATGGGGTTGCACTAAATATTCAAATCAGTTAGTCATACAGCGCTGTCAAAACAAGCTTCTTCGATTGATTACCAATGCCTATCGCTATGTAACCAATGAAGAACTGCACAATGACCTGGAAATCAAATGGATTTGCGAAGTTGTGCAGGATTTCGCCTTGAAACACGAAAGAAGATTACTAAATCATTCTAACGTGGAAGCAATACAACTGCTGGACAGCGCACAGGATGTCAGGAGACTGAAACGAACAAAACCATACGAACTTGTGTGAACATTTAGTGTGTATTATTAGTGTAAACTATAGCTATAAGTTAATAATTAATAAATAATTATAATTTTATAATTGAGGAATACATACTGATGTATTTTCTCGTACTCGTCTTGCTTGTTAATTAATCCAAGCACATAGGAAAAGTAGTAATAAATTAATTGTAATAATAATAATTAAGATTGTACTAAGCGTATCTAATAAAGATGTTACGAAAAAAAAAAGTCAACAATCACAGTATTTAACATTATGTAATATCAAACTTTTTCCAATGATCCACATCTAAAAAAAGACCAGGATAAAACACATAAATAAAAATAAAGAAGAAAAGAAATCATGAAACCGCTTCTGAACAATTCAGAACTGTTGTCAAAGAAATTCCTTGTTGGCGTTCGAAAAGAAATGCGAAAAAATCGTCCCAATTGACGAAATGTTTTATTCATGGACCGTAAGAAAATCATTGAATAATATCTGATAATCGATACGTTTAAATATGGCGATATGAATTTGCCGGCAGCCATTGCCACCTTGTCTTCCCCGTCGGACTATTTCCCTCCTAATGCCTCATCTATATGCAGATCCTAACAAAGGATCGAATTATCATACTAAAGGAGATAACTATATTCAATTTTTTCGCTCTTTGAGCGGATAAACTCGATATACGACGTAACGTTTGACGATATTAACGCTTTCACCGGTATAATTTTGAAGTTTCTGTATGAGAATATTTCTTTTCTTGACTTTTTTCCTTTAATTAGCATAATAGAAGATACAGACTCAATAAAACTAATCGTGAAAGGATAAAAACAGAACTATTTTAAACTAAAGCTTTATTTGTTTACTTTTTTAAAGACACATGCCTTTTATTGCTTTATCAATATCTATAGAATTCTATTTTTCAATAGACAAGAATCAGATTGGTTAGTTTTAAAGTATTCATTGTTAATTTTGAATTGAGAGTCATTCGAATTTAGTAATATAGCGAGCGTTATAATTTTGTAGTTTTGTGTTCCTCCCGATTTTCTGCAATCATCCAATTTTATCCCAAATCATATTCACAAGACAGATTGGCGTCTCAGGTTACGTCATTACAAATATTCCTTCTTGTTATATATCGATCTTTTTATTAGTCGATATTTAAAAAAATAAGTTTAATATAATTTTTATTAAACCTTTAATATTGGTGAATTTTGAATTAATATTAGTGAATTCTTTGCTGATCTCTGGAAGTTATGGACGCCGTCAGTTTGCCAAGCTCAAAATTATCTTTGAAATTCATCATCTCACCTTGTGCTTGTATCTGATTTGCAATCACTATGTATCTGAATACCTAGCTCGTTTGATCTATATGAGAAATTATCATTTTAAATTATAATAAAACAAAGCAAACTTCAGTGACAAAGGAAACAAAGAAATGACAAGAAATTCTTATTAAAATGTTTGATATTATAAAATTCCTTGTCAAACAAAAATTCGTTTTATGTGGTCATACGGAATACGACACTATTACGTACGACATACGACATAGAGGAAACAATCTAGTACAATATCTACTTACAATTATCAATATTTTAAGACAAGTAGTGCAAAGAAGTTGAAAAACTTAACTCAAAATAAAATTGAACTTGTATCAATAAATACATTTCTTCATTAAATAACTCTAAATGGCGGTAAGCTATAGAGAGCTATTAGAAGCTAAAACGGACCTATGATGCAAACGCATCCAATAAAAAATACGGATTCAATCTGGGCTAGAGATAGTCAGGGGAATATTAGGCTACGACAGGATGTTCTAACCCCACATATATATAGATCAAGTTACATAATTATCCTTCGTCATCTGTTAATAATAAATAACAAATAACATTGGCGCTAAAAAGGCTCCTGGTTCTGACCTTATTATTGTGAAAATATTACTAGGAAATTCAAAGAAAGCACCAATTAGATAAGCAACATAATAAATATTTCATTTTGACTACAATATCTGCTACAACTGTGAAAGGTGGCTGAAGTAATTATCATTCCTAAACCAGGAAATCCAACTCGTGAAACAGCGTTATATCGACCAACATCACTATTACCGATAATGTTCAAACAAAAAAGAAGAATATACCACTAGGTGTGTCAGAGGGAATTGAATTCGGACCAGTCTTTTATGTGCTGTACATTCGGGACTTGATTACATTCAACCAAAATGTTGTTGCTACGTTTGCAGACGAAACTACAATCCTAGTCATGGGTGATAATAACACTGAATCAACCATCCAACCAAGGAAAAAGGAACCAAAATAAATCAGTGCATATTGGTTTCACCAACAAAACGTGTACATCATATAATCCACGAATATTTGGGTATGAAAGGTGATCGCCGAAACTGAGGCCTATTTTGATGCAAAGGAAAAATAGTACTACAAAAATGGTATCGAAAAGTTGGAGGGTCGCTATAATCAGTGTACCACCCTTGAAGGGAATTATGTTGATTAAAAAAAACTAATTTTGGCAAAAAATGTGTTTTACTATGGTAGGCCGGGGACCTTTCAATTGACCTGTTATTGTTCACGCTTCATGATATATTCACAAATGACAATCTGCATAAGGACCTGAAGGTAGAAACTCTCTACGTTATCAAGGACTATGCCCAAACACATAAACAAAGACTCGATCAGCACATCATCGTTGACGTTCTCCAGCTCCTAGATAATGATGTCTTTATAAGTGCCTGATGGCACGGAAACCAAATTGTTCGTCAGGTATTATTTGGTTCAGACAGTTTCAGGTAAGCTGATCTTCCGACATATCGTCTCTTTCACTCTCTCGGTTAGCACTCGTCCCATCTGGCTAGCAGGCTTTGCGTTTCCTAGTGCGCATCGTATCTGTATAGATAAAATACTCAATTTTGAAATTAATTAAGAACGAATAATTTTTTTAATGACTTTTGATAGGCCAATCAATTGTCAAAAGATTAGATTACCTGAAATTCTTGTTTCCTCTACGGTGCTAGCTCCCGTACCATAATTTGTCCTGGTAATTATATTGATATATTTTTTTACTAGTAATGTATAGTATAAGAACAGATTTTTTCATTACCTTACATTGAATGTTGACAAGTATATATAGGAAATTATCAAGTAAGTGAAGACTTAACCATAGAACTAGCACTTAAAGTATTAAAATAAAAACATAATAAAAAGTTACGATAATAATGGGAATAATCCATTAGAAATTTCAAACTCCATCTCGCAAATTTAGTTTCCCTCCAACACAATCATATAATAAAACTGTTTTTTTCCTCTCTAATGAAGAGTTATTAACGGACTCGCTCCTATATCACGCCAATTAAGAAAAAAAAGACGAAAATACAAATAAATAAGCTCTCGTCTAAAAAAGACACAATTAATAACATCCTGTTTAGCAGCCTTTTAACTTATTAAAACGTAACGTCGTTGGCTAACGGTAGGACCGAACCTCGGAAAACGATCCCGGTTAAATCGAATTTCCAAGCTCGTAAAATACAGATGAAACTGACGTTGAATTAATATCGCCATTAAGCGTTTTGTCTAAATAGGATCTGTAGGCCGTGAGGGTGGGTGGGGGGAGATATTCGAGGGGAGGGCTTGACGGGTGGATGATTTGTGTACGGGAAGAAGCGGGACCCAGGCAGTCTTCCAAGGAAGTGTCGTTAATTAGGACCGGGGATGTGGGTGTTAGAAAAGAATTAAATGACATATAAATCGGTTTATTATGCTATATTAAGCTGGTGCTGGTACAGGTTTATTTTAGTTGTACTACGGGGTACTCTGGTCTAGAGATATCTGATCTCTGGCCTTGTTGTCATAGGACGACATATTTCTTGATAATCGGTCAATTGAAAAGTCCCCGGCTTGACACATAGATGGCGCTACTAGAATTAAATCTATATGTTTTTTAGTTAGCCCTAACCTTCAAAAGATGCGTGTATAAATTTGACAGCTGTCGGATGATTAGTTTGTGAATTATAGCATTTTGAGTGAAGCAACTTTTGTTAGTGTGAAGAAAATGGATAAAAAGAAATTTCGCGTGTTGATAAAATATTGGTTAAGATATTACTAAATGATGTATTCGTTATTGTTAAAATTCATTGTTGTTGTTAACTATTAAAGTAGTTATGGTAGTTATGATTTAAAGATTAAGAAAAGTATGATCATATAAAGTTACATTTGTAGATTTATAGAGACAATAAATTAATGTGTCCATTTTATCGGAAGGTATATTCAGCTGTGAAAGAAAAACAAGACATTTGGGAATATTTCATCCTAATATAGATTTACAAAATTCTCGAATAACAAGAATAGCCTGTTTTCTGTTTACAAGGTATTTAGATTTTTGCAAGCAGTTTTATCAGATTCATAGTATAAACATCAATCAATCCATTTTTAATTTCAAGAATACGGGGTCCAGTATTGTATCTTCTGTATACGGCCGATCTGCCCACCATAAAAATAACCACTGTGGCAACATACGCAGACGACTCAGCAATCTTAGCATCCCATGAAGTCTAGTCACAGCATCAATAAACCTACAAACCCACCTGGAGCAAATATAATTATGGTTGAAGACATGGCGCATTAACGCCAATGAAACAAAATCCACCCATGTAACGTTTACCCTGCATAGAAGAACATGTCCACCAGTGAATATGAATCATCGTCAGCTCCCTCAAGCAGAGCATGTTAAATATCTTGGTATGCATTTAGATCAACGCCTAACCTAGAGGAAGCACATACTCTCTAAACGAAAACAACTTGGACTTAAATTATATCAAATGTATTTGCTCATCGGGCGCAAATCCAAGTTATCATTAGATAACAAGGTATTGCTGTATGAGTCTATACTCAAGCCTATTTGGTCATTTGGAATCCAACTATGGGGTACCGCTAGCAAATCTAATATAGCCATCATCCAACGGTTCCAAAATAAAGTGTTGCATGCTATTGTTGATGCTCCGTACTATATTTCAAATAAAGTGATACAACGCGATATTCCTCTTGAACCTATAGCGAGTGGAATTCAACGTGTTTGTGTGAAGTACTTCGAAAGAGTGTCAGTGCATCCCAACATACTCGCTAACCAGCTAAATATGTGACGCGATAGTGAGGTGAGCAGACTAAAACGTTTAACACCAACTGATCTGATTACTGGACATATATAGACTTATAGAATAAGTTTTAGAATAAGACTAATTAATTAAGATAATATTTTATACAGGAGATCGCTTAATGAAGCGATTTTCTACATGCCATGTATATATAATATAGACATAAGAAATACTTATTATCTTTAGGGCAGATTGTGGAATCACAAAGAGTAAAAAAAATCAAAAAAAAAATCAAGAATTTCAATTAATTTGATATTCGGTGAACTCAGAACAGCTAAGAAAAATATAATAAGTTAATAAAATAATTTATTACTTTTTGTATCAATATAAGCGGCATAAGTAAGAATATTTAAAGTAAGTAAATTAAAAAATAGAAATTAAAATAAAATTTAAAATAATAGTAAAAGAGAAACTAAAGTAAACTGAAATAAATAAAGGAAACAATCTGAATTTCAAATGGCCCATAAAACCATATCAAGGATTAAATTACAAAAATCGAGCAATTTTCATTCATTCGACGATTTCACCGATTGTTATGTGCAAAACCAACCGACTGCATGTCGCTTCATTGGCTTCGTAACCCGCGTATGCAGTTCATATCACAATGCGATAAAATAAACAGAAAGTCGGTTGAAATTGATTAGTTAGTTTTAATTGAAAATGAACTTAAAGTAAACCGATCTGGTTATGTGGAGGAGAAAGTCACGAGAATACTGAAGAGAGCGTCTTTTTCTCTTTCTTTTTAGTATAGTTCATTTTATTATCACATAAGGAACTCACTAAAAAGTAAAATATAATCAAACTTAGATTTGTAACAAAAAAAAAACATTTTAGAATAAAATATTTATATAATAACCGTTGTAATAATTAAATACAAATAAACAAAGCCTTATTTAACCTATCCACTAGACATATTTTATATTCTACTTCTAACTACTAACAACTGACTTCTTTGAAGTCGGTACTGAACTCAAACATTGATATTAATTTAGATTTGTTTTGTCGGTAATTTAATTTGTTGTATGCCAGAAAATTATATCATCAATAGTTGACCCCGTAAACGTTGTTTTGCCCTGTTAAAAATTTCTAGAAAATTTCTAGTAAGTATGTGGTATATGAGTGAAAAAGGCATGGGGAACTGTTAACGATGAGGGAATATAAACATAATAGAACACCAAACATTAAATTTTAAATTTATTATAATTTATTTTAAGTTATAATTATCTATATCATTACATAATATTAATTTCTTAATGCTACAGCGTGAACAATATTTTTTGTTAGCCCGTTTTTAGCTAATACAAACAAACTTGATGGTTTACCCACTCAAAGAGCATGCAACGTATAATTGTCCGTGTGAAAAACACGGTGTGCTCAAATCTAAGCCACAAACAGACATTGTTTGGCCTGACCAAGGGATAATAATTGATGTTATCGAGCGTGATAAAATTATTAAAATGACTATTAAAAAGCAGTGGTTGGTGATAGAAAAGTGAAAGTGGTTGTTTGTATTTTTAATGCCACATAATGAAAAAATAAAAAAAAATTTGGGGTGGACACCCCTTATCACTTAGTTAGCCGATTCTCAGACCTACTAAATATGCATAAAAAATTTGTTAAGAATCGGTCAAGCCGTTTCGGAGGAGTATGGGAACGAACATTGTGACATGAGAATTTTATATATAAGATTTTTGTATTGTTTGGGCTCGGCACCGATTTCAAAGCGCACAGAGTAACAGCGGTTGTTGAAACGGTATTCGAAGAAAAGAAATACGGCCCTGGAATATTCCTAGACATCGCACAAGCTTTTGACCGGGTATGGCATGTGGAATTAATCTATAAAATCAGCAAATTGCTACCACGATAGTCTCACAATTAAGGAGCATTCTCAACACTTAAACCTATTTCAGTGTTCTTCAGTGTACTATTTTGGAAAAACTCCTGTATCTGCTCTACACTGCTGATATCCCAACAACAAAAGAAAAAGTACTTGGAACATTTGCCGACTACATAGTTATCATGGTACATGATATATCTCTGCCTAAGGCTCTAGAAAAAGTACAAGTAATCAGTCAGCAAGATCTACAAATAGTCTGGAGATCCATGTTAATTTTTGTTTTACGTTGCAGTGAAATGACAAAAACCTAATTATATCACTTGAGGCAAGCTTGAGGAATCGGGTAAAAAATGAGCAGATTAGGCTCAAAGTCAAGTAACTGTACTGGTTAGTCGGAAGATACTCTCAACTTGTCCTAAAATCAAAGACATTCGTTTATCAGTCAATCATAAAGCCAATTTGTAACTGTAGAATTACACTAAAAGATCAAACTAATTAGTAATTCAACAGCCAAAAGAAAGTCCTCGAACTTCTAAATCAAATAGATATACGAAGTGATCAAAGATCTCTTCTTACAACATGAAATAAGGTTGTTAAACCGCAGCAACGTGGAAGCAATACAGCTACCGAACAACATGCAGGAAATCAGAAGATTGAAGCGAAAGTAGTTTAGTTTTATTTTAATTTGGAAAATATAGTCAGTTCAAAAGAGTAATGACACATGTGACCAATAGGTGTCTGTCAAAAGTTGTAAATTCGTTTTACAATCAGACAATATTTTGCTTCCCATTTTATTCTATTTAAAAAGAGATACAATGCTGTTAGAGAAATTCGAACATATAACTGAATGAGCCTGCAAAAGTTGTCTGTTTGTCAATCGTCTGAAAAATTCTTCAAAATATTATTATTACGGGTTATAAACCGGCAAACGTTGTTTTAACCCTCAAAATACACGAAATGTATAAAGACAGTAAGTAGTTTTTTCAACCGAAATATAATTTAATACAGTTATATCAGAGAAAATTGTTAGTCTGGAAACTATCCATAAAAAGCCAAAAGATATACAGCTATTATATAAGATACGATTTAAGTGATGTTAAGATAAGGGGTTTAATGGAACTTCCAGACATTGCTTTCAAAAGAGTACAATTTTTAAAAACATAACAAAATCAAGGAAGAATTATTATATCAATTTATATATTTAAATAAAACATGAATTGTTCAGAATGGTACATTGGGTTGCTCATGGCAAGATCATAATAAATATAGTGTAAAGACAACAAAAGTTGATGGAAAAAACTAAACGTTGTAATAACTAACGATTAAGTTTTGTTAGTCATAAAATTTATTAAGACATATAGTTCTTCATACTTGAAAAGGGAATGGTTTTATTTCTGTTGCAGAATTAGTGTTTTCCAAGTGATAAGTCCAAGGGTGACTACCATGAAGAAAAGAACCATAACTTGTCTTTGCAGTAGTTTGAAAATCAGCTTTTAAAGAACTTGGAGGAACCATCAGTTATTGTTATGTACACTGCACCATATCTATCATATATATAGTACACTGATGATATCCCAACAAGTGCATCAACAAAGGGTGTAATTAAGGAATGGCTTAAAGTACATAAAATAAATTTCGAGGAAACCATGTTAAAGAATAAACTATTTCAAATTGTTACTCGGTAAATATAAATGAAATATTTAATTCCATTTTATGTAATTTACTTTTTTGGAAATAAGCCTGAGGAAAGATACATGGTAGATCAGATTACTGAATGTTATGGCCACAGAGTCTTACGTCTTCCTCCCTATCAAGGCATTTTAAATCCAATTGTGTTGATATGGAGTATTGCAAAGAATTATTACAATAGATATTCAGGTCGCGGAGGAAATTCAAACCAGAACTGTCTGGATTCATGGATAGAGGCGTTGTCGAAAATAACACTTTCGGTTTGTGTGAGCTCGATCAGATACACATTAATAAATTATAGAATTTTGAGCAAGTTTTTGATAGATTGAAAATAAACAGCTTGGTTATTAACTTGATTAGTGTTTCTGAAAGTGACAGTGATTGAATTAAACTTTAGTAATGTTTTATAATTAAATTCTGACAATTACCAAGACAGGGTGGTGAAAGAGGAAACAACTAAAGGTCAGTATACAATTAATACACTTTAATTGTGGGAAATTGTATTATAGAATGTGAAAGCTTTATGAGCATATGTGTTATTATTCAGAATATAATAACTGTTTTGCAGATATGGCAAATGCATTAAGGAGAATGCAGTGATTTTAATGTAGTTTTATCAAGAAATATATATTCAGATAGTAACAAGACAAATTATGGAGAAATATAGTAATATTATACTGACTTTACAGGAAAGGAAACATTGCATCGAAGGAAACAAGAACTAAGCGTAAAACATAAATATAGAAATATGCTCTCTAATGAAAGTGAAATACATTACTCAGATATACAATTGTCAATTAGGTGGATTAGGCCTTCGAGGGATACCACCACATAAAAAGGCGCCTAGAACTCTACCTATACTAGGATAAAAAAAATTTCAATGTGTACATAATAAAACAACTCTAACCTATAAATTATTGTGGCTGTATAATTAATTGTAGTTTTAATATCTTCGATAATATATGCATTATATGTACTATAATGTCAAAATAAATTATAATACATAACATTTTTGTTTGATTATTTTATTTAGATTAGAATTTTGTTATGCCAGAGCTAATATGTACAAAAACTCAGAGTTGCTGCGTCAACATTGCCACGTTTTGACAGGTCACGTGTGTCACTATTGTTTTGAATTGACTATACGTACCGATGTGTTAATTCTATACTCGCTTGCTTATGTATTAATTTATGTTCGACAGAACAGTTGTAATAAATTAATTTGTAAATTAAGATTGTAATAAAAAATATGATTGTTGTTCCCAATTATAGCATTGTAATAAATTATTTAATGATATAATTTTTACTAACCAGACCGGTTACGTACCCAGATGATGTATTTTTGGGATTGATTTATATCGCGACTTATGAAGATAATAAAAGCCGCTAATATTTAAAAAAGGATAAAGAAAGAAAACGAGAAACGAGAGGGAAAAAAAAACAATTTGTTGGCGTTTATTAATTGCCGTTTCGGTAAAAAGTTTTTATGTTGTAGCTGTAGATCTTGGTAATCGTTTGTATCGCCGTTGAACGGTAGGACTCTAACTGCTTTTCTGACAATTTATGACTGCGAAACCGTAATGGAACTGGGGGAGGAAAGACATAGGTACAATGGACCGTGCGGTTATAAATAACGCGCCGATCGTTCCACGAATAATGCGTGGAAGGAGAAGGAGAGTCATTTTATTAATAGGTCACTGATGCAGAGGAAGAAAGTTTCGAGGGTGTGAAATGGCCGAACGGAGAATTTCCTGCATCGGCGTCTTGACTTTCGAGAATTATACATTTTGCTTTAGTTATATTTTATCTTTAAACACAAAACCTATTTGTTTATTTCAAAATACTATTTTATTTAATGTAAAATTATAGAGAGAAAAAATCTAATACCAACACACCAGTTTGGGTTTATTAACAAGCATTCAACAATTGACCAGGTCCACAGAATAACAGATGTTATTGAAAAAGCCTATGCTCAGCTATATTCTTAAATGTAGCACAAGCCTTCGATAAGGTTTGGTATGATGGCCTTGTTCATAAACTACAGAAAATGCACCAGAATCTTTAGAGTCAAACAAGAAGAAGCTTACTCTACAATAAAAGAAGCTAAAGCAGGTGTACCACAAGAAAGTGTACTGGGACCAATGCTTTATCTAATTTACACTTGTGATATACCACAAATGGAGAATATTACGATGGCTACATTTGCTGATGATACTGCGATTATAGCTGTCAGAGAAAATAGTGGAGAAGCCTCACGAAAATTACAACAGGCAAGTGACAATATAAATAATTGGACACAAGCTCGGAAAATAAGAAATGCAAATCAAATTGGAGGTTGCAAATCAATCGCCTGAAAACCTAAGCTATCCTTTTCCATAAGAAGCGTTACGCACTGCGTGTCTCGCAACTCAAGATTGACACTGAAACAATTTCATGGTTTGACAAAGTCACGTACCTAGGTTTACATTTCGACTGACACCTCGGTTTGCATTCCCAAATCCTGAAAGCAACCCAGAAAGTTTCGGGGATAGCAAACCTGCTATCTCCTCTGATCTGCCCTGTTAGTAGACTTAACAGCGCGTTACCGCTAATCTCCCCTGATTTTGAGGCTGCAACGACCTCATCCGTCGCTGCAGTCGTAACGTTTGCCCTCATATGACAACACCCAGTCATGTTCGCGAATCGTTAAAAATCTTCGAAATGTCACTGTTTGTACCCAAATTACATTGTTGCCTCTCTACGGAACGGTTTTGATGACTTCAGATCGATTTTCTTCTCAGTGGCCACGTCAATAAACAGAACAGTCGGTTTTGGAGAACATAGAATCCTCAATTAATTCCTGAAACATCATTTCATCCACTAAAAGCAATTGTATGGTGTGGTATTCATGCTGGAAACATTATTGGTCCCTATTTTTTTGAAAATAACCAAGGTTACCGCACTGCAGTTACTGTTACTGCATTGCTGAACGGTACCAAGACATCATTCGAAAACCTCATATTAAAAGATTTATCGTAAGATATGTAACCTGGAGCAGCTTGAGGGAAACCTGCAGGAAGAGAACAAGCATTGTCCCATTAAGAAGGACTTCTTTTTCCCAATCATTTCTTAAGAAAATAGAGACCTATTACTTCCTAATGGATCGAACTGATATACCTCTGTGTCCCAATTGTGAGGAACCAACTAAATGCATAAGAATTCATGGCCTGCCTGATTCATTGACTTAAATTATTTGATTTCCATATGGAAATCAAATAATATATCAAATAAAAATATCACCCTGATGTTAGCTCCATCAGAGATCAAATATATGAAATGTATGAAAACACTGAGTAGTTTTATTAATGTAAACATAATTTAATACAATTATTTCAGAGGAAATTGTTAGTCTGGAAAGTATGCATATAAAGCTTAGATATATGCAGCTTTTTGTGCGATATAAAACTCTTCATACGTTATTAGGTAATATAGGATTTAAATGGTGTAAAGATAACCCACGAAAATATCTAATAGAAGAGACTTCCGGCATTGCTATTTAGAGAATACAATTTTTAAGAGCTTCTATAAAATCAAAGAAAACCTATTGTTTCAATTCATGTGTTTAGATGACATTAGATGTATTTTAATACATTCGTCGTTATTCTTTTCTTTGTTTTATATTTTATATACATTAATTGTCATCAGTTGTCTTCAGTAGATTCCTCTTCAAATACAGAAAACATAAAAGGCAATTTCTGGTCGATTTTGTAGAATTTGTCCGAATGAATAATTTTTAATATATTTAAACGCCGATCTATTTGTAATAGAAAATACGATGGATTGTGAATAACATTTCTACGAACATTCACGTAGTAATCTCGTTTAAAATACATGAGGCGCGGATTATCATTGCAAAATCACCGTGGCGGCCGTACCTTGTCAATAACCCCAATGGAAATGGTTAGATTCCTTCACCTTTGCGTCATTTGAAAGGCAAATTCATCTTCCTTGGAAAATAGACGCCATGCCGTTGATCCCCGGCATGTTCATACGTCAGGTTGAAGTAATTGGAAATGAGCTATTTGAAATTTGAATTAGGTGTGATTCTCATTGATTAAAATAAAGGAAACGGCGTTAAAACGACACGATAATATTGCTGTTGATAAGGATCGCTGTTATAATAAAAAAATCCTTGTTAAAATATTGTTACCCAAGAAAGTTAGTTACCTTACCACTGAGGGTCTGGAAAGGACCGTGATTTGGAGTCCACATGAAACACCCCTTCATGTAAGATGATCCCTTACGTCTGTTAGTCGTTGTTGCTGGTATTTTTGCACTAAGACATCATTCAATTTTTTCAATTGACGTCGATAGACATCTGTAGTAACAGTTTTACTCAGTATTAACAGTTCGGATCCCACCCTATACACAGCAAGATTTTATGAACATTAATATTTCGTTTCTGTATCAATAGTCTCCCCTAGACTAATCCCTAACTTTTTGGGCTTGATATTGTCTCAGTAGATAAGCTTTTAAGTAAAACTATAATACATTTTTCTGCCTGCCTCATGAAGTACTGAAACAACATTCGTTCGTTCATTCTAATTCATGTGGTAGCCCTGTTCCCTCCTTCTGAATATTTTTCGTCGAATATAAGCGTTTAGAAACAGTTGATTCATCGCCTGTTAAAATGTCTAAAAGTTTTTTGAGAGTTTCAGCTTGGTTTTTGTCCAATAAGTCTTGAAATTCTATGTCTTCTATGAATTCCTTGATCTTTCAGGCCTTTTATCATTGTTCATTAAAATCACCACATCGAGCAACATAGCTATAAGTTTTGAAGTGTTTGATAGAAGATGTCATTTTGATCGTTTTATGATTAGCGTCTTTATGGTACAATAATACTAAATGAAAAGCTGAAATATCTCAAAAAATGAAAAAAATCATCTTAAATTCATAGAAAAGAAACCATCCTCATAAGAAGCAATTGATGAATCAAGATCAGCTTCCTTAAAGGCATTGCTTTTAAAATAATATAATTTTTAAAAGCTTATATAAAATGAAGCAAGAATCGTTATATACATTTGTGTATTTAGATGAAACATAGATATTTCATAGCAAGATAAAAATAGTGTTAAGATAACAAAAGTTGGAAAAGGTAAACGTTGGAATAATAATTGATTAGGTTTTATTAGTCCTAACATTTATTAATAATTCATTGTATATATATTGTTCTTCATGCTGGAAATAGGAATGGTTAATAACACTTTCGATTTGGATGAACTCACTCAGACATATCGAAGAAGAAATTGACAAATGATGGAATTGTGAAAAAATGTTGGATAGAGCTTAGTTATTCATTTGAATCACACTTTCTGAATATGGTATTATAATTCAATGCTGATAAAATCCAAAACAGGATTATGAGAGTGGAAGTAACTAAATGTCAGTATATAATTAATGTACGATAACTGTAGGAAAACTTATTGTAAAGTATGAAAGATTAGTAGAGTATGGAGATAAAGAATACTAGCTGTTTTACAGATATGTCAAATACGTTAGGGAGAATGCAGTTATTAAATTTAGTTTTATTAAGAAAGAGGTATACCGGTAGTAACAGAACACACTAAGGATAAATACAGTCACATCAAAATAACTTTCCAAGGTAACACCGTACTGAAGGAAACAGGAACTAAACGTAAAATATAAATATGCTATTTAATGAAAGTAAAATACATTACTTGGATTATACAATTGTTAATTAGGTGGATTAGGGCTCCAGGACTACTACTATAAAACACTACTATAAAAGAAACGCGCCTAGAAGTCAACCTCATAGGTGGTGTGGAAAAGAGTTCAATATAAATATAATAAAACGCAACCCTAACCTACAAACTATTATAACTGTATAATTACATGTAGTTTTAAGTCCTTCGCTAATATATGCATGAGATTTACTATAATGTTGAAATAAATTATATTTTAAAATAGTATTTTTGTTTAAATATTTTATTTAGTTTTGAAGAATTTTGTTGTATGTCAAAGACAAAATGAACTAAAACTCAGAGTTGCTTTGCGGCAACATTGCGACGTTTTGACATCATGAATTCAGATTACGTGAATTCACTGTTTAATTGAACAGACTATAGTTCCCAACGTTAGTTAAAAAGAAAATGATACCATAACGGAAAATCACTAACACACCAGAGAAAAGATGTAGGAAGAAATCTAATAGGAAATTAGAATAATCCACTTCATTCTACTTCCAGGTAGTTGCCAAAAATAAATTGCTAGGTCATTTAAAATTGTTAACCTCAGTTGTAACACTTTAACTACGGTAGGCGCCAGTTTTTTTTTATAAAATATAAATAAAACGTTTGTTTTTCTATTTATATTGATATGTTAATGGGACGATATCAATAAATACCAATGAAATTTTGGCAGCGAAACGTTTAGTTTCGGATCATTGAATCCTAGTAGACAACTTTGATATCATCGCATACATATGTGATATCTAACTAGATAAAAATATAGAAAGAATATATAAATATATAAAAAAGATTTATACGTTCTAAAACTGTAAGTGTTAACTACACCATCAAATTTTATGTTGTGGTGTGTTCGATCGGGACACGGGTTTATTGTAATATATTTTGTGTCTATTCATGTAACATTGTTGTCTAAATTTGTCATTTTTAAAAAATATTTTAATGTCTCCTTTTTATTAACGGGGGTTTATCTGGACCGGACCTACTGTTTAACGTGGGCTTCGAATCACGGTCTTCGGCATCAAGTCTACCGACTGGCGAGTGATAATAGAAATAATCCCAAAAAGCATCCGGTCTTACCCAGCTTGGTTACCGGCGTGACTGGGATCATTTTCCTTTTCGGATTTTACACTCTTGCCTAGGACGATCACAAATAAAAATTTACGACCATGCCCCAGCAGTAGGTGGACCGTCCTGTCTCCTTTACTACTGCGCCAACCAAGCCAGCTGTTTTTTTTTGGTTATAGAAATATGTTAGGTGTCGGTATGTACTTTTCCTATCTTATTGGCAGAATGTTTATACCGTGTCGAAAGATCGATATTGGTTTAACAACATTTCAACGATCATCTACCAGCTAAGCTATGATGCATTAATCTGAACAAGTGGTAATTAGTTTCGTTTGTACTAAGGGTTTATCAGGACTCTGGACCATAGTTGTCTGCTTTACTTCTACTGATTGGCGAATGACCAACTTAAATACCATTGACATAAAAAATTCTAATCTAAAGTAGCAGCAGCAGAAATAGTAACAATATTTATTGAAAATAATCATTCCATTATTGACATTCAGGGGAAATAGCGTCAATGATAGTGTGACTTGCCCCACGTTGTATAACGTATTGTATAAATTCTACTAGACCACTAAAACATCCATTACTTTACCTATTTTTCAAGACTCATCATCCTAAAGATGATTTTTGTCTTCAACAAGTGCAAATAAAACAATTATATAAAAAGACGGTGTTGCATTTTTAAATAACCATGAAAATACCCCCAAAAGCAAAGAAATAGCGTGAGAAAAACTATTATCTACAGGCTTATTTAGATTTAACCTAAATCTGTTTTTGTAACGATGACATTTACGATTTACTATCGGTCAATAGATTAAAAATATTAGACCGTAAATTATCCGGATGCGTAAAACTGAATTAACACGAAACTAAGAAGGATAGCCGTATAAAAAAAGTCGTAGTCTTGATATTTTACGAGGAGCTCTGCTGTAGGACGTCGCTCGGATTTGTAATATTTGAATATATCCACTCATCTGGCGGCATAAAATATTTTATTACTTTACTATCCGGTGGCCTACAATGAAATATCAGAGTTAGTTTAATGAAAAAATACTATTAAATTCTATCGAGCTCAATTGATGCATTTTGATAATTTTTTAACATTAAAAAGCCATTTATTGAGAATAATATATAATAAAATATATATTAATTAAAATATTTTCCGTAATGTTCTACCACTTTTCCCATCAATCTGGCAACATTGCGATACTGTGTCAATGGAAGTATGTTTGATGTCCTCATAAATCTTACAACGTGCTTAGTAGCGTTGGGAACTATCGACTGAAAACGACTATCGACTGTTTAGTAATTGACTACTTTTTACTATCGACTGTTTCAGTCGCTATTTTTGGTTCGAGTTATTTTACTACTTTTTATTAGTGGCTGTTTCAGTCGCATTTTCGGTCCGACTGATTTTGTTATTATTTACTATCGACTGTTTCAGTCGTGGAGTTTTAGTTACTATTTTTGGTTCTACTAGTTTCATTCGATTGAATTGAATTTCATTCATTGATTTTTAACGGTCGGACTGTGTCGTCTTAGCTGCGACCTTGAGAAAAATTTACCCAATTTATGCTTACATAGATTTATATGTAATATATATATTTTTATGATTTTGTATGGTAGTTTGCTAAATAACAATATACTGTATATTAACATACTAAAAAGATTAAAATTGTGAATGATAATTAGTAAAATACTTTTCACTGTTTTTATGGCAATAATAGGTAATATTTCGATTACTCTCTCGATTTTTGTTAAAAATATTTCCGTTCAAAAATAAATAAAGCATTTACATTATTTAAAAAAGCTCTAGTAGTTATTGTGCGATCATTTTTAATTATGTCATGGATTTTTTTTTCTATAATTAGGTATATGTTTAATATTTATTTAATATTTCTGGTTATTATACATCTTTAGTTTTTAGGTTTTGCTTAAGTTCTATTGTATTGTTTATATTTATTATAGTATATTATTTAAAAATAGCAATTAACATATTAAAATACGATAAAGTACTTGTGGGGTATTATTCCATTCCATAGAAAAATTCCATTCCTTTTTACAAATCCACAGAACATTCAAATGTAAAAGTAATTCTACATCGTTTAAAACGAAATTATTAATTGCATGTTAATAGTATCCAGTAATAATTTTTTTCCTTTTTTTTTAAAGTTAGTACGTGAAGTCGATGTACATCTCCGTCTCGCTTATACTACTGTCGTTAAATATAAGCACATATAAAATTAACTGCTCCAAGAAATTATCTCCATGCTTTCCTCTCTCACAATTCTGTCTGTAAGTCTGACATTACGAATTCAAAAAACAGTCAAATTGTGCATTTGTCATTATTTTCAGTAAACTATAAACAGTAATTACTATTTTCAGTCGCTAGTTTTTTAATTATCGACTGTTTCGGCTGTTTTCAGTCGATCGTTCCCAACGCTAGTGCTTAGCTATATGTTATTTTCTATAGCCTATCTTTTTAGCAATAACATGCCACTCAACTTATTCATTGGTCTTCGATAATCATCTGCAATAATAGTTTAATTCGGTTTTAGCATGAATATTCCTCTTCGATGTCGATGTAGATGGTTTTCCCGAACTAATCCATGCCTTTCTACATCTGGATTCATCAACTACTAAGCTCTCAGTTTGAATAAACATTCAACAATTAACTGGGTATATAGACTTACAGATAATACTGAGAAAATCAACGAGAAGAAAAATGCTTGGCTCGGTTATATTTTTGGATGTAGCGCAAGACTTAGATAACGCCTGAGATAATAGAGTTGTGTAAACTCAACTCAAACTAGCTGTGCAGAATTTAGTTCTCTACCTACTCTATACATGTGATATATCACAAATAGAAAATGTTACTATGGTTAGATTTGTTGATGACACTGTGATACTTGCTATTGGAGCCAATTGTAAAGAATCAACCAGAAAACTACAATGCACAAGTGATAATATAAACTGATAATATAAGTGCAGCTAGAAATGAAGCATAAAAATTAACTAGAATAAATTAGTGCATATTGAATTTACCAAACTGTTCGTATATTAATAAATATGAATAATACTATTATTCCACACAGTAACAACGCCAAGTCACTTGAGATGATTCTTGATCATTGCAAAACTTCGTTGGAAACAGCATATCAAAAATAAAATAAATGAACTCGAGTTAAAATAGAGAACGTTTATTGGTTATTTGTACAAACAAATAGGAAAACCTATATGGACCTATGAAATTCAGTTATGGGGATCTTCTGTGAGAAGCAATAATAAGTCCTAAGAAGTATTATGGATGCCCCTAGATACTATAGAAACATGACACGAGGAAAGATCCCACTCCTATGGGCTACCGAAATTAAGTCATTAAGCATTAGTCACAAAGCATTAAACCTACCAACTGGCGAGTGACCAACTTTAGAAATCATCCCAGAAGAGATATCCGGTCTTACCCAGTCTGGTTACTGGCGTGACTGGAATCATTTTTCTTGTCGGATTTTACACTCTTGCCTAGAACATTCACAAATTTTAAATGACAATGACAAACATAAATTTACGACCATGCCCCAGCAGGATTGGAACTCGCGGCTATCGCAACACTAGGAGGACCGTCCCATCGTCTTTACCACTGCGCCCCCAAGTTAATTTTAGTTTAAAGAGGAAAATCCTAGTTAAACTCATTTTTATTGACATATTTTGATTTGTGGTTGTAAGTATAATATACGATTTTTCAAACCTTCTGCGACAAATAGTATAAATTACTTTTGATTACTATGATTGGTACTTGTGTAGGTTTGGTTAATCCAGTATACATAATCTTAGTTTTAGAGAGCTATAGAATATTTTTTTTCGCAAAATGGCAATTGGTAATAAAATTTTTCTTAGCGAGTGTGCAACTCATTAGTTGAATGATTCGTTTGGATTTTATGTATATATCTGAATAATACGATATTGGCGGTAGAGATGGCGAAGTTCTTCGTAAACTGCCTTTGTTGTTTTAATATCATTTTCATAGCCATGACTTATTTTCATAATTAGAAAGAAAAGTTAAAGTTAGTGACGTTACTATGAGCATCAATATTTATTCCATTTAGGTAATCAACATTTTGCCGTTTTTGTCCGTTAAAATTTCATTTCAGCAATTCTCACAATAAATATGTAAAAAGTATCAATTCGTGAGATTAAGCATCGCCATCCATCAGTTAGTTCATGTTGGTCTTCAAGTGATTTTTCGTTACATTGTAAAATTATTATCTTCTGCAGAAGAGAAATAAAAAGTTTATGGACTAAAGAGCAAAATAGTAGTTTATCGATTACATAGGCTGAGTTCTTATTTCTTCATCTACAAAGTTTTACACTTTTTGATGTAATCCATTTTATCCATCACGATTGTAGCTTTTCCTTTATTAGTTGGCAGAATGATGATATGCTCGTTTCCTCGAGATAGTGGAATGCTAAACGTCCTTCCCTGCAGATGGATATAAATTACAGGTTTCATGTTATAAAAGAATGAAGGATTTGGTGTTTCCCTTGGAAGACTATATAACAGGTCAATTGAAAAGTCCCGGACCTACAATAGAAAAACACATTTTTGGCAAAATTAGTTTATTTATTCAACATAATTCCCTTTAACGGTGAAATACTGATTACAGCGACCCTCGAAGTTTTCGATACCAGTTTTGTAGTACAATTTGTCCTTTGCTTCAATACAGGCCTCAGTTTCGGCGATCACCTCTTCATGCGACGAAAATTTGTTCCCAGCGAGCATTGTTTTGAGATCTGAGAACAGGAAATAGTCACTGGGGGCCAGATCTGGAGAATACGGTGGACGAGGAAGCAATTTGAAGCCCAATTTATGGATTTTTGCCATCGTTTTCACTGACTTGCGACACGATGCATTGTCTTGGTGAAGCAGCACTTTCAATAACGCTTTGTAATAGTCGCTGTTGATGGTCCTTCTTTTTTCAAGGTAGTCAATTTAAATTATTCCATGCGCATCCAAAAATACAAATGCTATAACCTTGCCAGCCGACTGTTGTGTTTTCCCACGCTTTGGACCGGGTTCATCGTATGCAGTCAACTCAGATGACTGTCGATTGGACTTCGGAGTGAAATGATGGAGCCATGTTTCATCCACTGTCACATATCGATGCAAATACTTGGGTTTATTACGCTTGATAATCTTCAAACACTGCTCCGAATCATCGCCGTTGTTTTTGGTGAAAAGTGAGCTCGTGCTACACCCACTTTGCACAGAGCTTTCTCATACCCAAATATTCGTGAATGATATGATGTACACGTTCAGTTGATATCTTTAGAGTGTCTGCTATTTCATTCAATTTCAATTTACGGTCATTCAAAATCATTTTGTGGATTTTTTAAATGTTTTCGTCGGTAACAACCTCTTTTGGACGTCCACTGCGTTCACCGTCTTCGGTGCTCATTTTACCACGTCTAAACTTAGCATACCAATCCTTGATGGAGGAAAATCATTTCCTGGGACAGTGTCCGGAAACTCGGCATCAAGCCAAATTTTTGCTTCAACTGTATTTTTCCCATTCAAAAAGCAATTTTTTATCAACACGCGAAATTTTTTTTATAAATTTTTTTTCACAATAAGAAAAGTTGCTTCACTCAAAATGCTATAATTCACAAATTAATGATACGACAGCTGTCAAATTTATACACGCATCTTTAGAGGGTTGGTGCTAACTAAAAAATATATGAATTTAATTGTCTATGTGCCAGGCCGGGCACTTTTCAATTGACCTGTTATATTGCAATTTTATTAATGATCTTGTGGCAGTGGTCAAGGCACAGGACGGTTGTCCTGCTGTTGCCATTGTCGCCGATTGGTGTACTGCTGTGGCGTGGCTGTAAATTTATATTTCCGATTGTTTATAATAGTGACTATTCCTTAAAACCTGTATTCTGGTAAGGTTAGGACATATGAATCGTTCTTAAAATATATGGAATGGGTGGATGTATAGCTTTGCACAATAGAGGGATTAGTTATCGATACATTTTTCGACGTCAATTGAAGATCTGGAGAAAATCAGTATCATGATGCTATTCCTGCTTATGGTATATGATGCGTAATTAAAAAGGGTTAATAGGTTAAACAAAAGTGCAAAATCCGACAAGGAAAATCATACCTGTCACACCAGTATCCAGACTGGATAAGACCGGATGACGGGATGATCTCCAAGTTGGCCACCCATTAGTCCTAGGTAGGCCTAATGCTGAGGACCGTAGTTTGAAACCTGCCTTAAGTAGTAGGTCCAAGCTAGTCCAGGTAAATCCTAATTGGTAAAAAATAGACTCTAAAATATATCAAAAAAATATCTCTAGTTGTGATTCTTGTTATGTGAAGTTCTTACTAAGGTTTTTGATAGTCTAAGTTGGATATAGGGCTGTTTTCGGAGGATTCGTTTGTTGAAGTTTGTTTTGGGCTACCCAGAATTTTCCTAGAACCTATATTTTAACTTGTATTTTAGTTATTGCGTTATTTTAGCATGTTTTCAATAAATAAAAAATAGAAATTGTATAATTAATATATATGAAACTTTTTTAATACAATTTGTAACATCACCAGTAAAATATCAGTCCGACGGTCCTTTTTTTCACCCGATACAATTTAGGATCGAATATTTTTAATCCATTGACCGATAATAAATCGTAAATGTCATCGTTACAAAAACGAATTTAGGTCATATTTAAATAGACGTACAATGATGTTTCTCACGCCATTTCGTTACAATTTTATCGTATTCACCTCAGCGAAGTTCTAAAAATAAGACTATGTACGGTTTCTTCGAGAGCACCTCTCTCTGATTGTGCCGTAGGTTTTATAATTGGGTATTTATGAAATAATTGTTTCAATGTTGAACATCGACGATTCTGAAATTCCGCTAGGAGGTTCTGAAATACGGATTTGTAATTTGGTTTCTAAATCGCGATTAAATGAAATTAACAGTTCAGCAAAAGACCCTTCTTGTTTGATGAAAATCGTTTTTCACATTTTTTTGCAAAATGAGAGATGTCAAATGTCAGTGTGAACTAGATCTGATGAATAAGATGGATATTGAAATAATACCTCTTTTATTCATTTAATCTATTAGGCACATAAAATAATTTTAAAGGATTTACAACAGTTACCGAATATATCGCATTTGCAGGAAGATTTACTTTTTACGTCAATTTGAACAAGAAAAGCGACTAAAGGCCATTGTGTAAAGCTTACGAAAACCATGTTCCATCGATTTCAATACGATTCGGCGTTTTAAAATTGTCGATTTTGATATCGAAGACAAAGAGCGTTCAAGACAGGCAAAAAAATCAAGACGAGGATTATTGTGGTTTACTATGAGTTGCTAAAACTTAATGGGGATGGCTGGATCATGGGAATAGCTATTGTCTTCAATTCATACATTTGAGTCGAGTATTGCGCGAAAAACGCCAGCAATACAAGCAAAGATACAACAATATTATTATTCAGCATGACAACTCTCGAACACATATTGCAAAACCGGTAAAAAATTCTTGGAAACACTAAAATGAAAAGTGTTACCCCACCAATCAATCTCAGTATTCTCCAGACCTGGCACCTTCTGAATACTACTTATTCTTGCAAATGAGCCCTGACCTGTCTGAGCAGCTTTTCCCGTCCTATTTTTTTTATAGATCTTTATTAGATACGTTTAGTACAATCTTAATTATAAATTAATTTATTACTACTTTTCGTTTTCTTTTCGTTTGGTTCGCGTGCAATTCTTCATTGGCTATGTAGCGATAGGCATTGGTAATCAATCGAAGAACCGTGTTTTGACAGCGTTGGATGACTAGTTGATTTGAATTTTTAGTACAGCCTTATATTTGCACCCCATAGGTCCAAATTGACTTTATAATTGTCTTATAAGACGTTGATTAGATTTTACATCAAGTTGAGAGTGTTTTCCGACTAACCAGTATAGTTGTTTCATTTTGGTTCTAATGTGTTTTGCTGAAATGAAAATAATGGATTGATTCGTAAATAGCCTCAAAATATGCATCGTTTTTTCAAGATGGAATTCAATTCAAATTCAAATTTATTCTAGTCTAGAGGCATGCATTTTAGATACCTTTTCAAGTGAAATAAACAAATATGTTGTCTATAGAATATATAATGTCTAAAGAATACATAAAAGAAAACAGTAGTAATCTGAAATTAAAAAATAAAGAAAATTCTTAATATCAAGTGCTGTTATCACACAAAAGTAAAAAAAGTCAAACAACTTTTTTTTGCTAAGCTACGACTATTAAAATAAAATTTTGTTGTTGTAATTATACCATGTTGTAATTTTGAAGGTAATCCAGAAACTGGATTACCAGAAATTTAATATAATATAAATTAAATCCAGGAATTAACATTTTCTGGTAAAGTAAGATGAATTATAAAAAATATCGCAAGTAGTGCCAATAAATCCACTATTTTATCAAAACAACAGATTTTAGCTAACATATTTAAGTTATTGTCTTGAATTCGAGACTTCATACTTTCATATTTTTATTACTAGGTTTATGATCGCATAATAAATAACTATTTTGAAATGTTAACTGTTAAAACGATTTGAATTATATGCCTTCACTAAATTTCAATGGATAATGGTCTAATAATAAACACTTTGTGCAGGACAGTTGGTACAATTGGCAATGTGCTAAAACTAATAATAAATAGAGGACTAGTTGCAGATATTGAAGTAGTTAAAAATGTATAATATTAATATTTAGGAGCTCATTTGATGACTTTATAAAATATCTCACATTTATATTGTAGGAATGTTCGTCTGGTCGATCGGAATATGTAGCTGTCGATGCGATTGTTTGTCTGAACACTCATTACTATTTTGTGGAAGGAATTCGCACGGGAAAATGGACAGGAAATTAGGTTAGGTAAAGGAAGTATGGAAGCGCTATGGAAGTGGTACTGTTAAAAGAGACAGAGAAAATGAACAGAGAGCGAGACGTCGTCGTGGTGGTCTTTTACAGCCGGGACCCGCATGGTACCAAGCCACCAGCGTTGCCAATCTCTGAACTTGATATAAGCTATAACAGGTCAATTGAAAAGTCCCCGGCCTGACACTTAGATGGCGCTACTAGAATTAAATCCATGTTTTTTAGTTCACTCTAACCCTCATGCGTGTATAAATTTGACAGCTGTCGGATCGCTAGTTTGTGAAATATATCATTTTGAGTGAAGCAACAGTTGAAGGCAAAAATTTGGCTTAATGTCGAGTTTCTGGACACTGCCCCAGAAAAATCAACCATCAACGATTGGTATGCTAAGTTTAGACGTGGTGAAATGAGCACCGAAGATGGTGAACGCAGTGGACTCGCAAAAGAGGTTGTTACCGACGAGAGCATTTAAAAAATCCACAAAATGATTTTGAATAACTGTCACGAATATTTGGGCATGAGAAAGCTCTGTGCAAAGTGGGTGCCGCGCGAGCTCACTTTTTACCAAAAACAACGACGAGTTGATGTTTCGGAGCAGTGTTTAAAGATGATCAAGCGTAATAAACCCGAGTTTTTGCGTCGATATGTGACAATGGATGAAACATGGCTCCATCATTTCACTCCGAAGTTCAATCGACAGTCATCCGAGTGGACTGCACACGATGAACCCGCTCCAAAACGTGGGAAAACGCAACACTCGGCTGGTAAGGTTATGGCGTCTATATTTTGGTATTCGTATGGAATAATTTTCATTGAGTACCTTGAAAAAGGAAGGACCATCAACAGCGACTATTACATAGCGTTATTGAACCGTTTGAAGGACGAAATCGCCGAAAAATGTCCGCATTTGAAGAAAAAGAAAGTGTTGCTTCACCAAGACAATGCACCGTGTCAAAAATCCATGAATTGGGCTTCGAATTGCTTCCTTATCCATCGTATTCTCCGAATCTGGCCCCAGCGACTATTTCCTGTTCTCAGATCTCAAAAGAATGCTCGTTGGGAAGAAATTCTCGCCGAATGAAGAGGCGATCGACGCAATTGAGGCCTATTTTGAAGCAAAAGACTAATCGTCCTAAATATATTAAAAATATTTTACTATTTTAGACCGGGGACATGTCAAGACTTGTTATAGACACATTCCTTTCGATGAATCCAAAATTATATAGTTTTTCTTTTTTTGAGATATTTTAGTTATAGTCTCCATACTAACATTCGGTGCAGCTGCAACATAGCAAAACTATTTCCCAGCAGCTTAATATTTAATTGTATCAATACTTACCTCTCTAACGTATTTTACTGGTAAGAACGGGCTTCAATTATCTCGTTTCTGATCAAAGTTATTTATTAGAGACATAATCTGTTTCTGAGTGGCTATTTATTTGGGCTTGGCATTTTCAACCAGAGTAATAACAAATATTAAGCAGCGATTAACAAGTAAAGCGCCAAAATTACGTTTGCCAGTTTATAACCTTTTTTGTTACTAATGTTTTGAAGAGTTTTGTAGACATTTAACATTCGAACAATTTTTTCAGACATGTTCGAACGAATCACACAGCATTGTATCTCTTTCTAACTGGAATAAAATTTTTTTTTTTTTTTTTTTTTTTATAATTATATACATTGTTACTAGTCGTTGCCGACTAACCTACAATTTGTCCTTATAATAGCTTAAATCTAGGTATATATCTAATAGGACTCATCAGTCCTACATAGTCTCTAGCATAATAATAATTGTTTTAACACTTTGAGTTTTTTCTAATGCACCTCACTGCACTACACTACAACACACTACACAAGTTCAAATGGTTTGGTCCTTTTGAGTCTGCGTCCGGTTTTGGTGTTATCCAAGAGTTGTAATACTTCGAAATTAACATGAGAGTGAAGTCTCTCCTCATGTCTCTTTGCAATTCTTTTAATTTCTTGTTTGACAGTCGGTATCTGAAGATCTCGATGTAAATAAATGGTCCGATAATATCTGGGTGCACCTACGATGCTTCTTAGGACTTTGTTCTGGAAAACTTGTATTAGATTTATGTTGCTTTTTGCGGAACATCCCCATAATTGTATTCCGTATGTCCATATAGGTTTTAATATTTGTTTATATAGAAGTAATTTATTATGTATAGTTAATTGAGATTTTCTTCCAATTAGCCAATACATTTTTCTATATTTTAACTCAAGATCTTTTCTTTTCTTTTTGACATGTTCCTTCCACCGTAGTTTTGCATCAAGTGTCATTCCGAGATACTTAGCATTATTGCTGTATGGTATGACAGTGTGGTTTATGGTCAATGGTGTATGCGCGGCCTGTTTATAGGTGAATTGAACATGCACAGATTTGTTTTGGTTAATTTGTATTTTCCAGATTTGGGTCCATTTATTTATAGTGTCAGTAGCCTGTTGTAGGTTTCGGGTTGCTTCTTCGCTATTGTTTCCGACAGCAAGAATAGCAGTATCATCAGCAAATGTAGCCATTGTGATGTTTTCGATTTGTGGTATATCACATGTATAAAGTAGGTACAGAATTGGCCCCAGTACACTTCCTTGTGGTACACCTGCTTTAGCTTCTTTTATTGTAGAGTAAGCTTCCTCTTGTTTCACTCTAAACATTCTGGCTGTGATGTAAGATTTTAATAGTTCGGTGTGTTGCTTCGGTAACATTTTCTGTAGCTTATGGACGAGGCCTTTGTGCCATACCTTGTCGAAAGCTTGTGCTACATCTAAGAATACAGCTGAGCATACTTTATTATCTTCATAGGCTTTTTCAATAACATCTGTTATTCTATGCACTTGATCAATCGTTGAATGTTTGGTAATAAACCCAAACTGGTGTGTTGGTATTAGGTTTTTTCTCTCTATAATTGGTTTTAATCTTTTCAAGAGGAGCTTTTCAAATACCTTAGCTATCATCGGTAACAGTGAGATAGGTCGATAAGCTTTTATATCATTTGGTGATTTTCCAGGTTTTGGAACCATTATTATTTCAGCCATTTTCCAAACGTCTGGGACATATTTCAGTCGAAATGCTGCATTGATTAAGTTAGTGAGCTTTATAATACCCTTTCTTGGCAGATTGTGCAGCAATTGCCCTGTTATTAAATCATAGCCTGGTGATTTATTTGGCTTGATGTTAGTTTTAATAACGTTGGTGACTTCTTTCGGCGTTGTTAGTTGAATTGTCGAATTTTCGCCGTCTATGTCCGGTAAAGTATGTTCAATTTCACTTTCGTTTGGTTTGAAAGTTTTCTCTAAATGGTCAGCGAATGCTTCTGCTTTCTCCAGGTTGCTGCGTGCCCAACTTCCATGCATGTTTCTTATCGGAGGACTATGTAGACAGGATCGTTTTAGGTATTTAGTGGCTTTCCAGAGCGAATAGTCTGTGTTCTTGTCATCTGTTAAATTTCGTAGATAGTTATTTATGGAATTGTTTTTAATTTCCAAAATTTCCCTCTTCAACCTTTGTGTTATGTTGTTTAAGATATTCTTATTTTCAGGTGTTCTATTTTGCTGCCATTTTTTCCGTAGTTTTCGTTTTTCAGCTACCATTTCCTTGATTTCTTTCGGGTAATTTATTCCTTTGGTTGAAGTTTTAATTTCTGGAGTGTTATTCCAAGCAGCCTGTTGGATATCTGCAACGAATTTTTCGGTTTCATAATTTAATTGGTCTTCTGTCTTAAGGGGAACATTTAGTTGAATTCGATTGTTTATTTCTTCAACAAATCCTTCCCAGTCTGTCCTCTTGTTGGTTAATGTTGGATTTTGTTGTTTTCTTATAATGTTTTCACTCAGCGTCAAAATCACAGGTGTGTGATCTGAACTTAAGTCAAAATTTTCTTCAACTTCCATGTAATTAGTGGTTATGTTTCTAGCTATAAAGAAATCTAACAGGTCTGGAGTTTTCTCTGGATCGGTAGGCCAATAAGTTGGTTTTCCTGTCGATATGAAACTGAACCCTAGCTCAGCAGCTGCTTTATGTAATTCATTACCTTTAGTTGTCGTCATTCTAGATCCCCATCTTGTATTTTTAGCATTGAAATCACCACCGATTATAAATTTTTCTCCTAGGTTATTTAGAACATTCAAGTAATTTTCTTTTTTTTGGTTGTATCTTGGAGGGCTATATATGGAAGCTAATGTAACCCTGTATTTGCTAGATATAACAGTTACTGCCGTTACCTGATTTTCTGCTAAACTGAGTCCGGGTTCTTGATGATGGCAAATATTATTTTTTATTATTATTGCACTTCCTCCTCTTGCTGTGTTAGCTGGATGAATGGTGTGGTAAAAGTAATATCCTCTAAATTTAATAAAGGATTCCTTTGTCAAATGGGTTTCAGATATTAAGCAAATATCTATTTTTTGCAATTCTAGGAATACTTGTAGGTCAGCGTGATGTTTCTGAATCCCATTAGCATTCCAAATTGCGATGCGGATGTCTTTACTTGCCATTTTTAGTTCTTGAGGCCACCGCCCTATTGTTTTCGAGTTTAAGTAATCTTTCAGAAAACGATTCAATAATCTTTTCCTGGTTGTCCAGCTTTGCTATAAGTTTCAATAGCAGTTCGTTGGTTGTAACGTCTTCTTTTTTTGTTTCTTTTTGAGCGGTTTGGTTTATGCTTTGAGCATAGGTCATTTCATCGTTGACTTCGTTGTACATTTTTGGTTGTTTATTTTGAGTCACTGTTTTTTGCTCTTTAGCCTGACTGATTTTATTTCTTCTCTCTTGGAATGTTTTCGCAACTACGCATCCTCTGTAGCTTGCTGGATGCGCTTCATTGCAATTCGCACATTTCGCTTTTGTTCCTTTGGGTTTTTTGCATTCTCCCGTGATGTGTTTTCCTGAGCATTTTACACACCTTGGTTCCCTTTTACAGAATTTTTGTGTGTGTCCATGTAATTGGCATCTCTTGCACTGTGGCACAAGATTTGCCTTTCTAAGAGGTTCTATTTTTACTTCGACTCCTAGAATTTGTTTAATTTCATAAATTGCTTTTATGTCCGTGTTATGTTGGAATGATAACATAAACAGTGGTAAAGGCTTCTTCTGGACAACTATTTCTCCATTGTTATTTTTATTTCGTTCTTTTTTCAGGATATTTGTGACGTCAGTACATTTAAGTCCATTTTTTATTAACTCATCCACTATTTTAGTAGTTTTAGCTGTCGGTGGAAGCCCTCTTGCCATTACTTTAATGTCTCTGGTTTGCTTATCTTCATACGAGTGCCATTGTAATTTTAGGAATTCCAAGCACTCAGCAATTTTCGTAAAAGTTTTACGACATTCGGCATTTAATTTGATTTGTCCATTGTTTAATGTTGTTGCTCTAAATAGTATATTATTTGTTTTCATTGTTTCATATAGTAAGTCAAAGTCTGTGACATTACTTACTATAATTGGAGGTGGTCTCGGCACTTTTATTTCTTTATTCAATTCTTGTGCTTTAATGGTTTTTGGTTGTTGTGGTGAAGCTTCAGGTGTATAGTTTGCTTTTCGTTTCTTATTTCTTTTAACTGTTATCCAGCCTACTTCTTTTTGCAATTCTTCCTCGTCTGTTTCATAGTTTACAGGCAATTTGTTTTCAGTGCACTGGTTCACTACGGGAATGCTAGTTGGATTGTCTGTGTTTTGGTTTTTTATTAGGAGTTGTAGTGCATCTAATTGTTTTTGCATATTTGTTAGTGCAATTTCCAGATTCCGTCGGGCTGTTTTTTCGTTAATATACGCATTATAGAGAGCTTGCTCATTTTGCGTTCTCTTATGGTTTTCTTGACAAAAGATTTGATTCTGTTGTGCCAGATAAGCTTCACCTGACGTTGAAGATTGTGTTTCCATCTCATTTAGTCTCTGGTTCTCTCTATTAATCATTTTTATTTAATGAATAGTTTAATTCACGTTTTTACAAAAATTTCAGTACCGGTATTTGTTTCAGAACCGTTATAACGCCGCATTTGTGGTACAGATGATGCACCTCCGACCCTTAACAGCCCCCAAAATTTTACCTTTGTTACTTTATTGCAGTGACCATCGTTTCAAACACATTTTCACTAAACATTTAACGCGCAGTTTTAACACTGTTATTGTCGTCACGGTTTTTACTTATTTTTTAAAATCGCATTTGTGGCACAGGTAGTACACTTTCAAATTTATTACACTGACCGTCGCTCCAAACACGTCTTTACTCTACGAAGGTCGAACGACAACTCTGGAATAAAATGAGAAGGAAAATATTGTCATATAATAAAACGAATTTAGAAAATGCTATAGGCAATACATTATATATTTTGATAACGTTGGTTGACTGCTATTTTGGACAGAGTATATATTGTATGGTGTTCATATTACAACTGTTTCAATCAATGACCGAAAATAACTAAATCTTCTATTTTTACTGGCATTATATAAGAAATAACCGAAATTCGGCCTAGATCGATACTAAACTTAGTTCGTCCTTATCACCACTCGAAACATGTCGAAATAATTTATACGAACCCGGAAATCCGAACGATTCTCATCGACGTAATAAAATTAGTAGCGTTGAGTAACCGCTTACAATATGACAAGGCCAGCGCAAAGATTATGCTCAATGACAGTAGGTCTAATCTGCGAAGGCCACGCGGAAATTGCGAATATTTTTCGTGGACGATTCGCCAACATTTTGCCAACTTAAAAAACGACTTGTCCGTCGCGGACGATTCTAAATAAAAATCGTTTCGCGTTTTTATTTCAAAGTATAATTTATTTATACGCCCGTTGGAGAATAGTGATAAAATATTGAGATGATGCAACCAAATCCAAAGTCAAATCATCGTTGTGTGCATAGGAATTCGTTTGATCCTGACTGGAATGAAATATTTTCACTAAACATTTTCTGATATAGTTGTAAAGATTTATTGAAATGAATATGAGGTTGTTTATAACAAAAATCGTCCCATCCATGCATTGAGGAACATCTTTTATATATAATCAATCCATAGTAGCAGTAAACCTACATCATCTCAGTTTATGACGCCAAAACGGCAAAATCAACTCTAGGTTTTAGTTTATTTTGACTCTGACATAACAAAATACTCTATACCTAAATAAAATAATAAAGCAAAAATATAATTAATTATACAGCCACAATTGTTTATAGGTTAGAGTTGTTTTATTATATTTACATTGGACTCATTTCCCCAGCACCTATGAACTATAGTTCTAGACGTCATTTCTTATGTAGTGTTATAACTGCAGGCCTAATCATAGAGAAATAGAGATTTAACTTCATAGGAAATTTTGGCGAAATGTTTCGCGACGTCCAACATGTAGGTGATGCTACGTTTAACATATTACTTGTTTTATTCGCGACGGAATCTGATTGGTTCATTTCGTTCTATTGTTTGTTTTTTTTTGCACGCCATTTTCAATGTGCCCGATATTGAGAACAGTGTGGTTAGCTTTTTATAACGTTTATATATTAAATTATTATTTTATTTTATTACACTATACAAGTCGGTAGTTGAAAGGCATTCCCGTTCTAGGAGGTGTTGTGTTCCCGGATGCGCAGATAGTGAGGAAATTCATTATCGTTTTCCATTAAAAGCGATCTTTAAGAAATGAGTAAAAAAATCCTAAACTGGTTGGGTTACACATGTAACAGATTTATGATCGTTACCATGTGATACATTTAAACTTTCCTTTAAATACTTATAAACAATTTAGTGATGGTGAAAATAATACCACGAGCCCAGAATATGTACAAATGGAAGTGGATCAAAATCAAAAAACTATATAGAAGGTAAATAGAAGGGGTCAGTCACATTTCTGTTCATAATTGTTACCATTAATTTCTAAACTGTCTTACTATATTTGTAGTGCCTATTTCCATCGTTCCGGTCCACAACCAGGGTGTTCGAAGCAAATATCATCGACATTTGAACAAACTGCAGAACTAATGGTAAAGTTTGTATTCATTCAGTCAGTATCCTTCTTACTGCTCATTCTTACTGTTAATTACTTGACTATAACTTCAGTCCAGATGTTCCTATAAGAGCAAATAAGTTTTACATTGTACCGTACTGTACATGTCAGGTTATTTGGTAAAACTTTTAAGTGTGATTTTTGTTTACTTATAATTATGAATAAATCAGTAGACCCAGAAAGTGAGACTGATTTTATAGAGGCAAGACAATATCTCGTGCCCCAGACTCTAACAAAATTGTTTTATTATACTGTCAGTAGGTCTTTGAGCTATGTCTTTTATTTTATTCAGCGATTTTGCCACGTCGATAATATAACAAAATGTTTGTCAAATGTTTAAAAAAAAGTAAATTTAAAATCCTTCAATTGTACATTCTATAATTATCTGAAAAATGATAAAATATTAAAAGTACTAACAGAAAGATGGAAGAAATAATTTTGATTTGCAATGCACCAAAGTTTTTTGCTTATGGTTTTATATATCTGTATATTTTTATATTATATTTATTTTTACAGATTATATTTATATTTATTTATTTTTAAATATTATATTTATATGTATATGTCATTGAATTTAATTTAATAAATTTCTTTCAGAAAAAATTGTTTTTTATTTAAATTTCTTTGGTCAATTAAACATGACGTCAAGGCTGTCACGTGTCAAACATTACTAATGAGCCAATCAAATGTCTTCACAGTAAAATATTTTTCTTACAGATGCCTATAATAGAGATTTAAATTGACCAATCAAATTACTTAAATGGTCCATTATGGCTCCCTCTGGATGTTGGGGAAAGCAAAACGTTGCGCCAGAGTCCCCTATTGAGTTGCATCTCTATTACTCTATGGGCCTAATCCACCTAGTTAACAATTATATATCCAAGTAATATATCTTACTTTCATTAGAAAGTATATTTACGTTTTTACGTTTAGTTCTTGTTTGCTTCGATGTTGTGTTTCCTTGTCAAGTCATTTTGATATCATTATATTTTTTGTTTCATTTATTACTACCTGTGTACACCATTCTTAATAAAATTAATTACTGAATTTTTCTTAATGCCTTTACCATATCTACAAAACAGTTAGTATTCATCCTCTTTCTAATCTAATCCCTCATACATTCTAATCTAATATCATATATAATTATGAAGAATTACAAACATATCTATGCACACAAATTTTTCATACACTACAATATATTTTTCTAGAGTTTTCCTCTATTAATTATATACATACCTTTAGTTGTTTTCACGTTAATTATCCTGTCTTAATAATTGTCATCATCGCATCATTATCACATATTTCGAAAATTTAATTTAGTCATTGTCACTTTCTGAGTCACTATTCAAGTCATTCACTAAGCTATTAATTTCCAATATATCTAAAACTTCTTCACGATTCCACCATTTGTCAATTTCTTCCTCTGTGTGTCTGATAGAGTTCATCCAAACCAAAGGTGTTATTGTAGACAATGCATGTCCACATATCCAAGCAGTTCTTGCTTGTATATTATTCTGGACCTGGATTTTTGTAAGGGAACTACTGCGTTCAACATTGGTTTTAGAAGCTTATATAATTCTCATTAAATTAAAATTCCTTCTTCTTCTGGCTACTCTGGTGCAAACAACTGTCCTGGTTTAGCCTATTCTCAACAGGTGCATCTTCACATTTTTTGGAATGTCCAAAGCATATTTTATCCTAAACACTTGCAGCTATAAGGGATGTATATTCACATATATTCTTATTTTATTGATTCTGATTTTCGTGAACTTCAACTAATTGAAGTAAATATTCAGAGGATTGTCGAAATATACTTTCATTATTACATCTTCATTCGAATAGGTCCTTTTTAGGGAAATTATTAGATGAATTTCTAGGTGAAAATGAAATATTAATGTAATACATTACTTAAAATAACTATGTTTTCAAATGTATTTTTCAGAAATATTCAGAGCTAATCATGGAATGATCAAAATTGCTCTTTCGATTTTCATTATTGTTGTTGTTTGATTTGAATAAATCTGCTGCCGAAGTCCATTAAACACTGAGAAATTTATGGTGAAGCTTTTTCGTTGAAATCCCATTTGTATTGTGATTTCAATCATATAAAAGTGGTGGTTTTCATGTCTGGAGTATAAAGCCTATTGGTGAAAAATTAAGGCCAATATCACAAAAAGCTGTTAAAAAGCTTTTGTTACTAGATGTTTGTGATGTAAAAGATACAGAAGTAGAATTCAGACCAAAAGAAAAGTTTTTTTGTGGATTGTAACTGGCTATGGAAAGTGGTTACACTACGATAATCCTAAGATCAAAAAGTCAATCAAAGAACAAGGAGTCGATGAGAGCTATCCACATCGACACCGAAACGGAGACAAAGTGAATAAATTGAAAAACGTATTGTTGCAAAATAGACTAGCAATAACGAGTAACAGACGACGGACAGGTTGTTGCCACAAAGTTGTATTTCCAATAGAAACTTTTGCTGCACCTGATAGAGCCCTTCTCACAACCATTTGCTTAGTTCGATGGCTAGGCATGGCTTAGCTAGTACACGAATTGCTGAAGAAGTACTATAGGTAATTGTGAATCTGCCAAAAAAATGGGAAAAAGTTGTAGAAAACAATGGAAAACATTTTAATTAGTATATGTTGTACACCTTTTGTTCAATAAATTTATTTTTAAACCAAGAAAATGGTTAGAATACATGCATCTACTTAGTATATATGAAGCATATGATCAATGGAGAGATACAAAGACAAAATGGTTGTGGTATAGGAAGGATGGAAAACAGGACTGAGAAGATAAAATAGTAAACAAAAATAATAAAATTCCGAGAATTCTCAGCTGCTGTTTTCATTGAGCTATTATGCAGTTTCTTAGTGAATAACCCATTTTATTATGTGTCAAATAAAAGTGATTTGTGAATTAGTGGGTTGGCATATATTTTATTTTACTCCACGTTTTGGTATTCTTTAACAGATTCATATATTGTGTATTATGTTTTATATGTATATGCATATGTACTAACCTCACAAAGCAGTAGTAGTATAGACTAAAACCTAGCTCTTAAAATGCTTATTTTACGAATGTATAGCTTTGAGACTTGGAGACTGTTACAGTTTGAGATCTATAGCCTTGAAGTCGTTTCTTGAAGTATTTGAAGTCTTGTGGTAACAATAGTCAATATCTCTCTGAGTGCCGCTTATAGATTGACGATCATGATGGTGTCTGTCTTGTTTTTACAAATTTTACGCCCATTGCATTTAGAAATTTATAATACATTTTGTGTTAAGTCATTTAGTAGATGAAAGAAGAAAGAAAAGAAGAAAAAAGAAGGTTTTCAACAAAGAAATATTAGAATACATATAAAATATAATCAATTAATATTTGTGGGATATTATATCTATTACACCATTAGTTTAACGTGTACGTTTAAAATGGTATAAATTAGATTAAACATTTAATTTTTTTTGTTATATTTCTTAATTCTCTTTCCTAAATATAATAATTATTTGTATAAGTTGTCATTTCTTATTTGTCATCTCTTACGCCCAACTATTCTATAATAACATATTTTTATGACTTTTATGACTATTTTATCTAGATCTAGCATTTAGGGTAAGAGATAGTGAAACATGAAAATTAGTCATAGCTAGAAATCCTTTTAATTAATACCTTATTATTAGTCGTTGACGACTGATTTACAATTGGCGTGTGGTGACTTAAAACTAGGTATTTATCGAGGAAGACCCATTAGCTCTTATTTACTCTCTAATAAAAAAAAAGTTAGTAGCAAGGTTTAGTTCTGTTGAGTCTGCCTATTAGTTCAGTGTTCTCCAACAGTTCGTTGTTAAAATAGGGGTGGAGTCTTTCCTCATATCTTGTTGCGAATATTATTTGCTCCATGAAAAATTAATTTAATTAAAATAAGATTTACAACATATTAAAATGATAATTATAATATTAATATTATATAATAAATTGGTTTTTACTTTATTTAGTGCAATTTTCAACAAGGCCGCAACAGAGTTGAAAGGGCTAATAAATAAGGAACAAAATCTAAGTATTCAAAATTATTTAGAAAACTTAACGCCAATTGATGTAACGGAATATTCTCTCAGGAAAGTAACAAAAAATATTTAAAAACCACAACAATTTAATCCACCCATTAGTTGATTTTCTTAACACTCCGTTTTAAATGGATCTGCCACATGAGAATTTTACGGTTAAGGAAGTAAAATAAACAATACTTATTATATATACTTAAAGTAATTAATGCTAAAAAAGTTCCTGGTTTTGACCTAATTACTGGAAGAATCTTAAAAGAGCTTTCAGGAAAGTGCATAAAAATAACACTAGCACTTGGAAAGTGGCTCAAATCATTATGATTCTTAAACATGGGAAAAAATCAGAAGACGTCTTCTCTTTTCGTCCTATAAGCCTGTTATCTGTGAACTTCTAAACTTTTCGAGACACTATATATTAAGAGATTGAAAATAATTGCAGATGAAATAAATATTATTCTAGACCATCAATTTGGCTTTCGTAAAAAATACGGAACAACAGAACAAACATAAGGATTAGTCTACCAAATTAATAAAAACTTAAACGATAAATAATATTGTTCTGCTGCATTTCTCGATATTTCTCTGGCCTTCGACAAGGTGTGGCACAATGGACTGCATGTTAAATTGAAAAGGCCTTTTCCCCATACGCACTTTCAACTGCTGAAATCATACCTCACAGACGGACATTTTATTGTCAAACAGGGCAACGAATACATTGACATACACCCAATATATTCGGGTGTTGCGCAGGGTAGTGTTCTTGTCGCATTGTTATATCTATTGTATACAGCTACTATTGTAACATATGCTGATAATACAGCAGTTTTATCATCAGTCGAGGATCCAATGTCAGCCACAAGAATCCTCTAACTTCATCTTAACAAAGTCGAATCGTGGTTGAAAACGTGGAGTATCAAAGCAAATGTGACAAAATCTACCCATGTGATATTCACTCTTTGTAGAACATGTCCCTCAGTAAAATAGAATAATCATGAACCTCCGTAAGCAGACAACGTTAAGTATCTGGGAATGCATGGTGATCGACGTTTGACATATACATATAGTAACAAAACGCAAAAAGCTTGGGGTTAAACTTAACCAAATGTATTGACTGATAGGGCGTAAATCTAAATTATTATTAAATAACAAGGTTTTGCTGTATAAGTCAATACTTAGACCCATTTTGACCTATGGTAGTGAACTGTAGGATACTACTAGCAAATCTCACATAGATATCCTCCAGAGGTTCCAAAATAAAGTGAGAAAGAGTGAAATTTAATAATCTCTAGAATGAATTAGAATAGTTTTTATAATAAGTTAGAATAAGAATAAGTATCTAGAATAAGATTTAGATTATAAGTGATAATGTGAAATGTGGTGGTGGTGAAATCATATAATAATACTTATTACCCACGGGCAGACTCTTGACGTCCTAACAGATTAATTTAAAAAAAAATTAGTATATTTTCAGAGTTTTATTGAGCTACTATAACCGAAATTGGATTCAAATTACTGTGATCATGATAATTTGTTTTTGTTATTGGTAATTAGCATACATTTAAGAAGTTGGATGTGATTTCTTTCTATTAGGAAATTTAATTTTAATAATTCGACTTTAAATTAAACACTTTCACGCTGTCCCAGCTCAGAACTATCTTTATTTAAATCAGAACTGAAATCGGCTGAATATTTTCAGGATGTCCTCGTGTAGTGCTTCGAAAGAAGGCTGCACGTGCGACACCATTTTGAAATCGACCTTAATTTCGGTATTTTATAGTGATATTCTGGCTCCCACGTTTGATCAATTTTATTGTCGAAACGCTTGTATTACCAAATCAGATGGCTCTTAAAGTTAAAGCATTTAGTAACGGCTGCTCATATGTATACGTATGTTATATCGGGAAGAATGTATTTTATTTCTGTAATTTAATAGATAGCGAGATCAAATGATGCATTTTTGAATAGTTTCTAAGCACGACATCTTTACATAACGTTAGAGTTAGTTGATTATCATACGAATTACGTTGTAAAAGAGATATATAAACAATAAATCGCTTATTCAGCTTAATTATTTTTATACATATTTTGATTAATCTATTATCAACTGTTGCTGCTATCTTTTTAGATATAGTGTTCGATAGGATAGTATCAGTATCTTTATTATCACCATCATTACTTTTTCTACTTCTTTTCCTTGAATCACTTGCATTTTCTGGTACAATGTTTTTTTACAATGTTTTATGTAGTTACTACTGTAAATTATTATATTAAATTGAATTTAACAAACGAATTAAATTTACGTCACGTTAACCTTTTCAATAAGATTAAAAATATTTTTAACAAAAAACTGAACATCAAAAAATAAATAAGGGGCTCACGAAAAATTAAAAAATAATCGATATTAGATTTCTAACAGAAAAAAACATTTTAAAATAAAATATGTACATTATAATCGTTGTGATAACTAAACAAAAACCTTGTTAACCTATCTATTACACGTATTTTATATTCTACTATATACACATAATTTAGCTTAATACCTACCTACACCTATTTATATTTTCAATATTATTTTAACTACTACCAACTGATTATTTTTAATAAGTTCGATTATTTTTTAATTTTTAGTGAGCCCCTTATTTATTTCTTGAAGTCGGTTAATTTTTTTTGTTAAAAATTTATTATTTTTCTCTTTTTAGTGTTAGATATTTACTCAATAAATTACGCAATTATTTTATGAAGTATTACAATGGGTAGGCCAAGTAAAGGTGTAAGCCGTATGAGAATAAATAGGAGTAAAAAACAATGATTGAAAATAAGCAGCGCTTCAGGCCCCGGGGTCCGTTACCTCGCCTAGGTGATTTGATAAATGTTTTATCTAAATAACAACAAAAAGTAATTGTCTCCACCGGGAATCGACCTCTGTTCGGGAGCTAAACAATTTAACCATTAGACCATAGAACCAGTTGTCTACAATATTTCTTTGCGATATTGTATCAAAAATCAAACTGAATGGCTTTTACACTAAACGACTTCTGATTTTCCGTCATATCAGCTCAGCGATGCCATCATACACAAAAATCTTATTATTTTAGATAAAAAAATATGCAAAAACTTTGTAGGTGCCTATGAAAATTTAAGCGTTTCCCTCAATTACCCTCCTTTCCCCAAACAGATCCTGATTTCATTCCAATGGGACCACCTCGGGAGTGCGCTCTTTCGAATAGATAAATAATTTTGAAAATCGGCTCACAATCGACGGGGAAATCGGCGAACATACATTAAAAAAATTATACAGCCTAACATAGAACCTCCTCCTTTATTTTCTGTCGGTTAAAAATGAGCTAGACTTTGGAAAATATAGTTCGAACTCTGTCCGTTATAATTTTTCCTTGCGGTGAATAAATATAAACTTAATTTTACTACGTACCGTGGGATGTCCATCTCCTCAAGCAGAATCATCGAAATGTACTGTACTGTACATGTTAATCGGAAGATGCTTCATATTTAACCCAAAATCAAAGAGATTGATTTATTAGTTAATTATAAAGCCTAATTGGAGTTAAGTCATCAACCCGACTAGCAAAATGTTTGGTTTTACAAAATAGAAAATTATCCTGTTTACTTTTTCACTACCTTTTAGAGATAGCAGTTCCCTTGTTAGTAGTTTCAGCTAATTGTGTCGGACACATTTTTAATTACTAATGTAACCAAAGTAAAGAGTTCATGTTTCCTTACCCCGAACTACAAAGTCCATTTGCTAGATAGCAAAGTGCTTCTTAACATCTTGTTTTCATTTCTTTAAAATGCAAGTCTCTACTTGATTAGAAATATAATAATGAATATTTTTTTATAAGTAAATATATTTTTTTCTTCTTTTGGAAATGGCTGGCTTTCTGAAGGTCTTTCTTAGAGCATGAACTAGATATTAATTATTCATTGTTTTCAAAGAAAAAAGGCCTTCTAGGTTGTTGTTGGTGACATCAAAATTACCACTTTAAATTGTTGAAGACAACACCGAAAATTAGGATATGTCGAAGCATATGTTGAACTTGATAGCAAGATACTGTTGGAAAACAGTTTTATGTAGAGAAAACCATCGACTTTTACGGTTATGTTAGGTTGTTTAATAGCTGTTTAAAATGAAGCAATATGCAAATTAAATAGACTTCAAAATAAAGTTTGATTTTGTAGCGACCTTGAGGCATGTCGAATTTTACATCGTGGAATAACGGTCTACAAAATACCCAAAAATAGAATCCCAGATGTTGAACACGGGCGGGGAGGCAATAACGAATAGCTGGCGGCAACCCCGAGACGTTTATCTGGGATGTTATTGAAGGGTATTTCGATTCATTCAGTGCTCAACCCTCGTTTGGTTTAGACATGACACGATCGACTGCCCAAGCCTCGTCTCCAGATAACACCGCTGCCATCCGTTTTATCTAATTATATTTTTCAAAATTTTTTATATGGCCAATAAATAACGGTCACATAATGTAAACACCACTGTTTTATTTCGTTTTACCTCCATTCACCGAGCCACATCATTGACCCTAAAATTTCCTTAAGTAAATCAGATCATTTGCCAAGGTTTGGACAAATCAGACAATCCATGGCTTTTTTAATAGTTAATAAGTTTCTACATTTTATTAAAATATGGGAGATGAACATTGGCCTCTCAGACCAAAGTGGTCTGGTTAATTTTATTGGTATATTTTTGTTTTTACTGTATATTTCTCTTTTTCTAGAAATTGCAGGTGAGAAGAAGTTCTACTGTTTCTACAAAAACAGGTGACAGATTATTTTGAAAACGAAATTTTAAAACCTGAATAAACGTAGACCATTGAGCAATGACATCAAAACATTTATTTATTGTACTGGCAACAGAGTTCAAACTTGGCGAAGAAGAAAAATAGTTAAGTCATCAGCACAAAGACGAATGTTGGTATTTAGTTTTAGGGTATGGAATGTGGAATTTATATCATTGTTGAATAGTTACTTGATGTTACTTTTTTTTCTTCTTCATCTGCATCAAATGGTATCATGTTCAAACTCAGATTTATTTTTGCTTTTTTTGACTACATTGTCTTTATTCTGTGTGTCTTGTCTTGTCTACAATTGTGATTATTTACTCATCTTGGACAAAAGTTATTTCTGCAAAAAAAACGAAATGGATTTTAAATAAAAATTGACATTTAAAATAATATAATTTTAAATGCGGGCTAAAACACTCCAAATCTGCGCATGTCTTATTTATACATTATTTTAAGAATTTTTTAATATTATTAGACATAAGATAAAAAATCAGTATCAGTCGTCAATCAATATCAGTAATTCGATTCTTGTTTTTGGAAGGGAAATCGTACAGCAGAATCAAAGAGCGCTTGGATGCTGTGTATAGTGACTATTCTCTTTCAATGGCGACCGTCAAAAAATTGTTTAACGAGTTTCAACGTTGTCGCACGTCGGATTTGATGAGCCACGCCCAGGTGCTTCGAAAACGTCTACCACGCAGGATAACATGACGGAAATCCACAATCTTGTATTGGCAGATCGCCAATTGAAGTAGACAGTAGACATCTCAAACGACCGCATCGATCATATCTTGCATGAAATTTTGGACATGAGAAAGCTGTTGGGGCGACGGATGCCGCGTTTGTCGGCTCCGAACAACAAGCGCAACCGCGAGACCACTTCAGAGCAGTGTTTGACGCTGTTTAAGCGCAATCCGAAGGATTTTCTGCATAGTTTCGTGACCGTCGGTGAAAAATGGATCCACTGGTACACACCAGAGACCAAGGGACAAGGAACAGTCGAAATAGTGGACTTAACCCGGCGAATATGCCCCGAAGAAGGCGAAGACTGTCCAATCAGCCAGAAAGGTGATTGTCAACGTTTTCTGGGATTCACAAGATGTGATTTATATCGATTATCTGGAGAAAGGTAAAACAGTCATAGGTCTATACTATACCGAATTATTGGGTCAATTAGACGCCAAAATGCAGAAAAAATGGCTTCATTTGACGAGGGAAAAAGTGCTCCCACCATGACAGCGCACTATACCATCAATGGTATTCTCTAGATTTCGTTCCGTGCGCCTTATTTTTGTTTCCGAACTTGAAAAAGTCGCCACAGAGACTGACTTCGCAGACCTTGAGGAAACGTGTTTGTTAGACGGCTTAAAGAAGTTGGAGCATAGGTGGGTCAAGTCTATCGAGCTAAAAGGAGACTATGTTGGGAAATAAATCGCCACTTTTCCAAAATTTTCGTTTATCTTTTGTAGGTTATGTACATATCGGACCACCCTCGTATCTAGATATTTTTGATATGACCTTTTAATTTTTGTTTTATATTGTAAATACTGCAAATTTAATTCACAATTTTTGTAAAAGTTTATCGGTTACATGCCGAGGTCAAGCGTGCAATGACAACAATAAATCGAAAACGAGAGATAATGGAAATAATGATGTTTGAATTTTAATAATTTTGACGAATTGTCGGGGTCGGTCCTGTATCGGGACCGTGCATAAATAATATATTATTAACGTCACCGCATCTTTTAAAAACGGCCAGATTATCAAGAATTGTGCCGTATTTATAGCATTGTTATTTTTGATATGGTACGTCTGTCCGAACGTAAGATAAGAATTGCGCTTTAATTTGAGTTAGGACGCATACAATTCTGATATTGTAACATTTCGGAATGTTCGAATCGCATATATATTTTTAGAATCCAAACTGCATATTTATTTATGCTTCGAGTATAAATATTGTAGCATCCAAATAATACAGAAATTATATATACATATACTAGATTCATAAACATTTGTTTGTGTTTATATAATATGCTAAGTAATTTGACAATATTTGGATTAGAATAAATTTGGCATATAACAGGTCAATTGAAAAGTCCCCGCCCTACCATAGTAAAACACATTTTTTGGCAAAATTAGTTTTTTTTTATTCAACATAATTCCCTTCAAGGGTGATACATTGTTCGATAAAATGTATGCAGTACGATTAGTCCTTTGCTTCAAAATAGGCCTCAGTCTCGTCGAGCACCTCTTTATTCGACGAAAGTTTCTTCCCAGCGAGCATTTTTTTGAGATCCGCGATCAGGAAATAGTCGGTGGGGTCAGATCTAGAGAATACGGTGGATGAGGAAGTAATTCGAAGCCCAATTCATGGGCTTTTGCCATCGTTTCACTGACTTGTGACACGGTGCATTGTCTTGGTGAAGCAGCACTTTCTTTTTCTACAAATGCTTCCGTTTTTTGGCGATTTCGTCCTTCATGCGGTCTAGTAACGCTATGTAATAGTCGCTGTTGATGGTCCTTCTTTTTTCAAGGTAGTCAATGAAAATTATTCCATGCGCATCCCAAAATAACGACGCCATAACCTTGCCAGCCGACTGTTGTGTTTTCCTACGTTTTGAAGCGGGTTCATCGTATGCAGTCCACTCGGATGACTGTAGTTTGGAGTTCGGCGTGAAATGATGGAGCCATCTTTCATCCATTGTCACATATTGACGCAAAAACTCGGGTTTATTACGCTTGATCATGTTCAAACACTGCTTCGAATCATCAACTCGTCGTTGTTTTTGGTCAAAAGTGAGCTCGCTTGGCACCCACTTTACACAGAGCTTTCTCATACCCAAATATTCGTGAATAATATGTTATTTCATTCAATTTCAATTTACGGTCATTCAAAATCATTTTGTGGATTTTTTAAATGTTTTCTTCGTTAACAACCTATTTTGGGCGTCTACTACGTTTACCGTCTTCGGTGCTCGTTTCACCACGTCTAAACTTAGCATACCAATCCTTGATGGTTGATTTTCCTGGGGCAGTGTCCAGAAACTCAGCATCAAGCCAAGTTTTTGCTTCAACTGCATTTTTTCCTTTCAAAATCCAATAGTTTATCAACACACGAAATTCCTGTTTATCCATATTTTTTCACAATAACAAAAGTTGCTTCACTCAAAATGCTATAATTCACAAACTAATGATCTGATAGCTGTCAAGTTTATACACGCATGTTTTGACGGTTAGGGCTAACTAAAAAATATATGGATTTAGTTATAGTAGCGCCATCTATGTCTTAGGCCGGGGATTTTTCAATGGACCTCTTAAGTTATGAAATATGAAGGGTTTAGAATAACAAAAACTTTTAAGTTTCACCGTTCAGGTCTCCCTTCTAAGGAAACGGCCGCAATGATGTTGGGTTTTGAGTACCGAGTATACCTTCGTCCGCCAGTTGACCTTTGAATATCTGCCAAATGGCACTGTTCCTATCTAATTTCTATGGTACCTCTCGGAGGGTTCTTCAAAATGTCAGTGATTCCATATTGCAATAGTCTAGGGCTAAGAAACTGAGCTACCGTAATCCGCCTTTGGTGACCGTTCACCCTAAACTGCAAACTTCTTTCCAAATCCCAGTAGTTCGTCTGGTCAGTCGGCATGTGTTGCTCTCGATGAGATTCTTTGTCCGAACACTCACTACTATTTTGTTAAAGGAATTCGCACGGAGACTGAAAACACTGGTTAAATAAAAATTTGTTTATATCGATATTGAATGATAGATGTAGTCAACGTGAGAAAGGACAGGTCATTTTTTATTATGTAAAACAAGTACGGAACCGCTATGGCAGTGAAGCAAGGGGTAGAGGAAACAGAGAAAAAAAGAGCGAGACGTCGTGGTGGTAGTGGTCGCATGGTACCAATCCACCAGCGTTTCAAACCTTTGAACTTGATGTAGGTGAATGTGTGGTGGTCTAAAGGGTCGTAGCGGTCACTACATTGGAATAGATTATGGTTAGGATCACCTTTTGTGACCTTACAGATTTAGTGGTGATACTTCTGCCTGAGCTCAACTCAACTACACTAAGAAGTGCTTTGAGTAATTACTACTTTCTATAATTGATTTGATTCTGGTTAATTGAATTAAACACAAGAGATGAAAATAAAAAAACAGCTTTATGATCCTCAGTTTCAAGTTCTCATTGTACTTCAGGCTATAGAGTGGTTAATATTTCGGTGTTCCCAAGTTCAGTTTCACTTCATCTGTTGATTTACAACCTTAAAATATTAAGATAAAAAAGAACGATTATTAAGGCCGTGTTCAATTGGAATCCAAAGGTTGAAGCTTATCACTACAGTAAATGAAGAAACTAAAAATAGAGTGAATAACCTTAAAAAATGACTGGTTTTTCTTACAAAAGTATTAGCTAGTAATAAATAATATTCTGCATATAGGTTCTGTAATTTTATAATATATATTCAATTTTTGTTTAGAAAATTTATTGTAGATTCACTTATTAGTAGTACCAATATATTTTTTTATAACAATAAAAAATATATAATCAATTTTTAATGCTAAAATTAATTTTTGTAGCCTATTTTAATTTGTACTTTGTATGTATTCTAACCGTTTGTCGACTTTTATAAGGACCTATTGATACATTTTTATACTATTTAGCATTTTGAAAGTGTATATCAGGCAAATTATAATGCGCGTTAACATCGTGAATAGGCTAAGTGCTACAGAGTTTTATATTCGGGTTCTAAAAGAGGTGTTCTCTAAAAACGTTACGGACACAACATTTCTCCGAGTGCTGTTACGCAAAACTATCACTTTGCGTTTCTAGTTCAATGTTCTATGATATTTTTGCAACAATACGTCTTTGAATTTATTCAGTTAGCGTCGGTAGACATCTGGATTTCGGTTTTAACAAGGAGTAACTAATTACGCCTTTCTGATTTCATTATATACACAACAAGATTACGGCCATCAATATTCCGCTTCTTTATCGATTTGGCACTAGGATCAACTCCCAATTCTTCTTTTTTTGCTTGCCATGATTATATTTATGCATCGAATAACTGATAATGAATTTCAATGGAATAACTGTTCCGACCTCGGACGAATTTAGCTCCAGTTATTCAGAGTGCTTTCTATGATCCTGATCTATGTTCTAAAGGCCAATTTTGCTTTTGGATTTGTTCACCTTTGCCTTAAGCCTTAAGAATCACACTTAAAAGAACTGAAGCTTACATATATTAGACTGTAACAGTGTCCAAGTCTCGGAGCCATACAGAAGAATTGGCAAAAGAAGTGTTTGAAAGAGACGGATTTTAATCCTGATTGGACTATTTACACTCTTTTACACGCGCCATCTGAGAGAACCAAAAGGTCGTGTAGTTTGACCGATTCGGCTTATTCCGTTAATTGTCGAAAATTATTTTCTCGGTAATTATCAAGCCAAATGGCTCTGTAATAAAAACTATATCATGAAGGATTTTTGAAGTCTTAATATTTGTATTAGTGATTATATAGCTGTCTGATCTATCTATCTGCCTCAGTGTCGACGGTCCTAATTACTGCCTCCGCCCAGTTATTGATCGGGTCTATATCTGAACTGTTATCGTTCGCTTGTGGATCTCTAAATTGGTAAAACCCCACCGCCTTGTCGTACAGGTTTCTGGCTCTTGTTCTTTCGTCCAGGGTGCATTCGAGCATTATGTGCTTGATGTCCTTCATAGCATTCCATATCCACAGCGTCCTGTTGTTAGTTGTAGCACCTTTCTGCTTAAGGTTGATCTCTGGCATCCCACCCTCTCGCAGAAGTGATTGAGAGTTCTGCTCTTGTTCTTGAATTGTTCCACATTAGCTATCATCTGTCGATAGTTTCGCTTTTTTTCTCGCATTTGATTTGTCCTTTACTTACTCATTCTTGGTTATCCATGTCTACTATCGTCTTTCTTGTTGCCTCCTTTGTCAATCTGTCTACTCTTATCATTTCTGGTGTGGGCAGGCCCCTTGTCCATTGTATGTTTATATTAATAGAAATTTCACTCAGCTCTTTCAATGTCGTCCTGAGATTAATCATCAGCTGTCTGTCATTAGCGAGTATCCGATAGGTCACGTAGTTTTTAGCATCATATTGAACGTTATCTCTGTTTTTTCGCATAATTTTATCTACTAAGCTGTTGAAGGCCGACATCTTTTCGATGAATATCGGCTTGGATCTTTATTGAATTTGACAAATCATAAAACAATGGAAACAATGTAGGATGCCTGAGGAAGTGTCTCTTACAATAAGTAAAGAATAACCAAAGAAAACTGTCTATGCATTTAAAAGCTTCTCTGTCCCCTCATTTTAAAAACATATCGCCAATCTTCCTGGTACATTTTAAAGCGTCTTAATGAACCTCTAAAGAAAGATCGATATTATCCTATTACGACCGTCGTTAAGCCAACAATTGAATATTTAAACGATTTGGGTGGCAGTGAAGACCGTAACTTTACGACATTCCCTTTACGATGGATCATAAACGAACCTTAAGCCTAAAAATCCACCCCGTTGTTGCATCACATCGCCGGTTTAACTATCAACCTCCTAGCTTCAAGCCCGTACAGACACACACACACACACACATATATATATACTCGCACACACAGTGTATCCGTTCTAATTTTATCAAATTGAATGGAAAGGCATCGTAAAAATACGAACCGGGCTATTGTAACGGGCCTTTTTACAACGCCAGTTCGTAACCGTTGGTTCTTTATGTGCATCGGGCGATTTAACTCGATTTTACGATCCGACGTTTCGATAGCACCCGATGAAACAGATTCAATAGTACGTTATTTTGATATAGAATAAAATGAAATGCCGGCCGATTCGGTGCTGTTCTCCCCGTAAGGGTGTTGTAAGAAAATTTGCTGGTTTGCAATGTGTTCGGATCGAACATCTTGGGTTTAGGGTGTGGTGTTTTATATTCAATATGCGGGGTTTTAAACTTTAAAATATATTGTCTACAAATTAATCTTAAATAATTTACAACAGGCCATCACTATTACATTTATATTAAGTTCAAAGGTTGGCAACGCTGGTGGATTGATACCATGCGGTCCCGGCCATAAGAAACTACCACGACAACGTCTCTTTTCTTTTTTTCTTTATTCCTTGTAATAGTACCACTGCCATAACGCTTCCATACTTCCTTAACCTATCCTAATATCCTGTCTATCATCCCGTCGACCACATGTGGTATTTAAGATAGAAATAAACAAGTTTTTATTCAGCCGGCACTTTCAGTTCCCGTGCATTCCTTCCATAAAAATAGTAGTAACTGTTTCCATAAGCGACAGCGTCGACAGCCACACATCCCGACCGAAAAGACGAACAAATGAATTGCAGCGACCTCTAACCACTCTTTGTGCCACCACAGATACATCGACTTTAATCCCAAAGGTTGACAACTCTGGAGAATTGGTAGCATGCGGTTTCTCGGCTATAAAAGACCACCATCACCACCAAAACTTCGATCAGCGTCAGATCATCTCCTAAAGAGCATAGCCTCTCCAGATCTTAATAAAATATCTATCTTCAGATTACTGATTAGTTCACTCTTTAAACTTGCCGAATAAGCGATATTACACGCTCAGTTTCACTGACGTGAACCACATAATTACTGATGAACAATTCGGTTTCCGTTCCAAACATTCAAGGCTCGCGTCGCAGCAACCATCCATTAGGCACTTATAAAAGGTCCCAAAGCTGGAGCCATCTTTCTAGCTTTTTCTAAAGCTTTCGATCAAATATGGCACAACGGTTAAATATTTAAAGCAAAACAACTAGGTCTACCGGATGACCTAATTTCCCTAATCTACTCATACTTGGACGATAGATTTTTTCTAGTAAGGATCGGCGGTGCAGTCTCAGTGTAAGATTCTATCTAGACGGTAGTTAAACCAAATACAACAATCCAAGTCGTAATCTAGGGTTTCTGTCGCCTACAAAACCTTACTATCCTGAACCTGAAGCGACATTAGCAAAAGACCCCTTGATTCTAGCTGATCATCATAAAATTAGTAGTTAGTGTTCGGACGAACAAGCGAATCGATTGCTACCGATAAGCGAACATTCCTACAAAATCGCATCGGGCACATTTATAACTAACTTCAGGTTCAAGCCTCACTGACTGACTTTCAGCGCGTTGAAAATGAATTTCTAGCCAGCAAATGCAATGACAACCATACTCCATCTATTTCAACATGTGAATAGTGATTTCGATATTTTAAATATGGTGATTTTGACTCCAAAGACAAGATGATAACGACTCGATGAATCTATCAATGAGGGGGATCCTACCATGCATCAACATCAACGACAAAACCGAATATCCAAGGCTCCAAGGTTACGGGATCAGCTTAGTGTGGTAAACTATGAGCTACTAAAACATAATGAAACCATATATGTATATATATATATTATATATATTATAAAATATACTATATATATAATATTAAAATATGCTATTTTAATACTATCGATATATTTTTTAAAATATATACGAAAGTATTTATCTGTCAGAAAAAAATAACCATATATTGATATGTTTTTGGCATCCTTAACTAGAAATCATATCATAACAGTCCCTCAAATATTATCTTGATGTAGTTTATAGACGTATGTTATTGTAATCACCTGGTATTACCTTCCATAATGTCAATATAGTGAGCATTATCATTTTTTGTACAATGTTTATATTTTATTTAGCAATAAATAAAGGTTATTTTTACAGTATCGATTTTTTTTATTATATCGATTCCACCCATCTCTACTATTTATGAAGGTCTTGTCGTTAAGTGGCCCTACAACACCTTCTGTTTTATTTCAAATGGTTGCTTAGATGCATAATTTAAAATCTCTATTGGCTTAATCTCAAAAGCAACGCGTTTTTCTATCCGAAAAAATATAAACAGCTCTTTACTCTTTCGAGCATAAATCTTGGTATTAAAACAAAACAGACCCACCAGCGACCGTCCGACGAGCGTTTATTTTTCCGTCGCATATTGTTTGATGGTTTTTAATTATAGATATAACACATTGAGGCGAACTTATGGCACGGTTTGTTTATGTTATTATAAGGTTGATATCCTCGACAGATTCTCTGTTTTGTGTTGTGTGGACGCAAGCCTGTTATCGATAAATGCGTCTTCCTTTGAGAGTTCGTCCAGATAAATGTCAGATTCATTTCTTGTTATGATTGTTTTTACCCGTTATTTGCGTCTTAACTCAGGAGTCCTCTTTGTAAATGTCTCTTTATGAGCTCTAGAGCGATATCTGGCTGTATCATTAGAGATATATTATGGAGAATCAGTGTATGATACCTAACACTTTATTTTGACTTTGAATGATATTTATAGTCTATCCAAAGCTGCTGTGAGCATACGTCATCAATATGTTTAATGTATTGCTTGCCGCAACTCGTTTTAGAATCAGGCAATATTTTCCTTCTCGCTTTATACTAGTTAAAAGGAGATACGTTGGAACACGTAAACAAACCAGCCTGTCAAAGTCGTCCGATTGAGAAACGTATGCAAAATTCTTCAAAACGATAGTGATAAGAGGTTATAAACCGGCAAGCGTTGTACTAACGCTTTGCTTGTTTTGATAAATTTCAAATCGCTGCTTATTATTACTCTGATTCAAGATGCCGATGCCAGACAGAACAGGCTGCCTTTCTAACCAGTTACTTCGAACAGGAACTAGACAATGGTGGCCTCCATCTCTTGTCATTACATTCGTTGGAGAGGTAAGTATTTTTACATTTAAACATTAATTTGCTGCGGTTTCCATTACAAATATTTTCAACATAATTTAATACAATTATTTCAGAGGAGATTGTTAGTCTGAAAAGTATCGAGGAGGCCTAATGGAATTTCCAGACATTGCTTTTAAATGAATACAATTTTTATATAAACTTATTATTTCAATTTGTACATTTAGATGAGGCATGGTTATTTCAGAATGGGACCAATATACCCAATGTTACTCATGGCAAGATGTGATGTAAACGTTAGAATAACAATTGATTAGGTTTTATTAATTATAACATTTATTCATAATTCATTGTAAATATATTGTGCTTCATGCTGGAAACAGGAAAGGTTATTAGCACCTTCGGTTTGGATGGACTCGATCAGGCACATTGAAGAAGAAATTGAGAAATGATGGAATCGTGAACAAACGTTTGGTAGATTGGAAATTATCAGCCTAGCTATTCACTTCAGTGAAACTTTCTGAATATGGGATTATGATTTATAGCTGATTATTTCCAGGAGACGGTGATGACAGTAGAAATAACTAAAGGTGTGTATATAATTAACACACGATAATTGTAGGAAATTATATACCAGAGTGTGAAAGATTTATGTCCATTGAATATGTGCGTAATTGCTCAGAATATACATGAGTAATTGGTTAAATTATGCAAGAAGAGAAAAAATACCAACTGTTTTGCAGATATGGAAAATGCATTATGAAGAATTCAGTGATTAATTTTATCAAGAATGGTGTACACATGTAGTAGCGAAAGAAATAAAAATGCAGTGATACAAAATTACTTGAAGAGGAAACACCATCGGAGGAAACAAGAACTAAACAAAGAAAGGTAAATATGTTCTCTAATGAGAGTAAAATACCTTACCTGGATATAAAATTGTTAATTAGGTAGATTAGCCCTCCAGGGAGATACCAATGTGCAAATAAACTCGCCTAGAACTCTACTTCGTGGGTGGTGTGGAAAATAATTAAATCTAAATATAATAAAACAACTTTAACCTATAAATTATTGTGGCTGTATAATTCTGTAGTTTAAATTATTTGATAATATATCCATTAAATGTAGTATAATGTTAAAATAAACTATATATATTTGATAATATATTTATTCATTCATTATTTTATTTAAACTAGAATTTTGTTATATGTCGAAGCCAAACTGAACTAAAAATCAGAGTTGATACGGCTACATTACCACGTTTTGACGTCAGAAATTTAGATGACGTATGTTTACACCAATTTTGGATAAACTTTGGTACCCCATAAATGGATTTAAGAATTGATTTGAACAACAATATTTTATTATCTATGGATTATTTGAAGTTGAGTCCAACAAGCCAATACATTTGATTTGGTGGGTACATTTAAGCTGTTTCCTACAGTTATCCTTAAAACCAGATGTGGATCTGGATCTCACATCCGGAATGTTTCATTCACTCACTCTTACGTTCTGAGCCAGTATTCAACTAGTTCACAATTCCACTATTTGTCAATTTCGTCTTCTGTGCGTGTGATGAAGTTCATTCAGACCGAAGGGTGTTGTTGTAGACAATCCTTTCCAGATATCTAAACAGTTCTTTCCCACATATATTTCTCAGCCTGCATTTCTAGTGAGTAATTCTTTGCCACATCCCATAATAATTCGATTTCATTGAATAAGCAGTGACAGAGGGGAAGACGTTACACTTTGTACCTATATTATTTAGCCATCTCAACTACTGTATCTTTTTTCAAGCCTATTTCCAAAATATAAATTACATAACACAATTAAAAGTGATAATTTGAAATACCTCGTTAATATTGTATCTTCATAAACTTAATTTATGTTTGGTTTCCTTAATATTAGTCCTTGACGAGCACTTGTTGGGTTCTTTTTGTCAGATTCCTTTTGTTCTAGTAATAATGAATGATTTTTTTAGAATTATCATTTACAAAACCTAATAAAATGTTAATCCAACATTTACCTTTTTCCATCAAATTTTGTTTTTAGTACACTCTTTTTGCACAAATACATCAATTGAATTAACAAGTTTCCTTTAAATTTATCATATGCTTTTAAAAATTGTATTATTTTAAAATCACTGTCTGGAAGTTGCATTAGACCTCTTCATGGATTATCTGTTTACTATTTAATTCCTATGTTTCCTAAGAGTGTTTGAAGTGATGACTTATATCCCTCAAAGAGTCTATATTCATAGGTTTTCTATTCATACTTTCCCAAATACACTTTCCTCTGAAATAATTGTAGTAAATTATGTTTGTTACAGGCTGATTCGGTTACATGTTCGAATGTATCAAGCAGTATTGTGTCTCTTTTTAACTGGAATAAAATAAGAAGGAAAATATTGTCTGACTCTAAAACGAATTACTACAAATTGATGACGTAAGTTCATCGCTACTTTGGATAGACTATATTCTACGAAATCTCTAACAGATGATTAAAAGAAACGATTGTGGTTACCATTTTTCCCTCTTTTAATATGTCCTATTGCATTAAACGTTTAGAAACCCTTGATTCCCACCTCTTTGAAAGTTCTTTGTTCCAGCTGTTCGTTCAATAAGTCTTGTCTTCGACCTAATTTTTAAAATAAATATAAATTTTTATAGCATATCAAATAAAAGTAATGATTGTTAATAAAGTAACTAACGTCTGTATACACTGAATAACTCAATAATACGTTGTTTTATATAAAGATATGCAAAAACCATCGAAATTAACAATTAGGTCAAGTTATTTAACATTTGTTTACATTAATACTTTATATTTTCACCAAGAGATATCGCTGATTAAAATATATGTAAGCAAAAATTTGACAAAGTGACTCTGCAATATATCAACCCGTTATCATTTGTTCCAATCTTTGTAACAAACAAAATATTTTTTAGAAAAATGGAGAAATTTAGTGGTTAACGATAATTATAACCACTAGACTATTTACAATGGCTTATCTACTACAATAACGATTTGTTTACAACTATAAAACTACTTTAAGCCGCGAATTGTAAAACGCAGAAAATGAAAATTGTTAGATTGTCAGGTTTTATTGCAAAACCGAGATTATCATAACATTTTAATGTTGATTTATACGAATGGTTTTAGAATTAATTAACGCTGTGTCTGTAGGCGCTAAATGTGATTATAATTAATAGAATCATAAACAACTGTTTCTATTAATATCAGCGTATTATGTATATTTTTTTATGAACTTTTATTTATGCTCTGTGAAAATGTTATTATATTTTATGGATATATGTGTGAAAAATAACAATGTTAGAATCGTATTCTTATTGTGTAATGTGGTTATTAGCATATTACATGTTTAAAAAACATATTATATTTATCTAATTATCACACAGTAATAGTTTGAGGCTATATTTATAAATTATAAGTATTGAACATTTTTATAAGCATTGATGCGGGTTTGTTGATTTGTAGGAAAAAAATGGAAAGGAGAATTTCGGGTTCCTAAGGAATAAACATTTTTAGGGTAAATGACGTGGCTCAGTGAATGGAGGTAAAACGAAATGAAACAGGGGTGTTTACATTTTTTGATCGTTATTTATTGGCTATATAAAAATTTTGAAAAATACAAAAAAGATAGAACGGATGGCAGCGGTGTTACTTGGAGACAAGGCTTGGGCAGTCGATGCTGGCACGTCTAAACCAAACGATGGTCGGTTACTGAATGAATGGAAATACCCTTCAATAACATCCCAGATAAACGTCTCGGGGTTGCCAGCTATTCGTTATCGGGTTCTAGTTGGCGACGCTTGCATCCCGCCCGTGTTCAACATCTGGGATTATATTTCTGGGTATTTTGGAGACCGTTATTCCACTATGTAAAATTCGACATGCCTCAAGGTCGCTACATATTTATTATTATTATTATTGACCCGTAAGTGTGATTTTATCCTATAAAAATAAACCCATTGACTGGTATATTGAGATCTAAAGATGAAGAAGTTTTAAAGAAAATTTATATAAAATATTTTTAACAAAAAAATTGAGCTGTCTTCAAAAAATAAATAAGGGATTATCTACTACACGTATTTTATATTCTACTATATACACATAATTTGGCTTAGTACCTACCTATTATCTACCTTAAATCTATTTATCTATTTACAATATTATTTTAACTACTACCAACTGATTACTTTGAAGTCAGCGCATTTGATTGGAAAATGCGTTAAATTCTGTATGGACTAGAGAGCTAGAAAATGATTGTAATATGCTTGATTGTTTATTGATTATTTTTCTAAAAAGTATACATATTGTATGATCTTGCAATTATCATTTAGGAAGAAATATGGAACAATATAATTTAGTTCTTATTATGAAATTATTACGAATTTGCCTTGTTAGGATTGAATTAGTTCCAAATCAAGGAGAGATTTTGTAGAATAAATTGTGTTATAATCAATGAACTGCAGCTAATGATATTAAAAACAACGTGAAGTTCCTCGTGGAGTGTCACAAGTATGTCCGTTACCAATGAACATTGTCTGAAGTCAATTATTAATTCATATTTTGATATTATTTTATGTTTTTAATTACATTCTTTCCAGATAGGGATTTATTGGATATTTTAATAAACTGAATATTACTTGTAGTTAGCTCAAGTTAGGTGCAGATTCGTAATATATCTATATGACATGGTTTGGAAATGAGATTTGATATTCTTAGTATTTTTAGGTATGATGTTCAACATGTTAGTCTTTCGGTCACGTCAGAAATGTTAACAAAATAGACAAAATATACTTAGAATGGAATCTCCCCTGTACAAAATTGTAATCAAATTATGCTCTACCAAGTCACCAGAGGTTGCGCAAAGCTTCTTTATTTAGTCCTATTTACTTGTTTTGTTCACCAAAACAAGCAACACCTAATTATTACTTTCTAATTATATTTGCCTCATCCAGATGTCGAACCCAAGTAATAATTTTCCTTAAATTTGCTTTGTCACATACTTTTGGCAATACGTAAAAGTCTTGAAAAGGCTTCAAAAACATATAAATTAAAATAAATTCCTGGTACCATGGGACAACATTTGTCATACTGACGAGCATACTTCCTTAGCTCTGCTTTTTGTCTATTTATTCTATTAGCTTCTTTAGAAATAGAAAGTACTTGTTTGTATAAATGCCGGGCTTCTGGAGTTAACGTAAGTTGTCGAGTAACATTAACTGAAATATATTACAACACTTTTTGGTGTTGGATGGTCTGAGTCCTATTTGCCTGAAGTAGAAGGAACATATTCCTCTATTTCAATAAAACCTATACAGACACATAATATAATTTCAAGTATCGAAGCATCCCAATTTTGAATAAAATTGTACTTACTCTTTACACTATATAAGTTGCAACTAGGAACTTCATCTTTGTTAAGCAGTCTACCACATTTGGGTCTATGGTCTGGTCTAAAATGTAAATAGCAAACCCTTCAATACATAGATAAATACTAATTAAAGAATCCCTTAATTTTTTCATTGTTTTCCTTATCACTTTTAACCTTTCAACTTTTGACCGGGTAAACGAATGACCCTACCATCATATCTATAATATGCTTCCACTTTTACTTTTCAGATGCTATAGTATGATTTCGTTGGATACGTATTATTAGTGATAAGCTTTAACGGCGTGGATCAGGAAAAACCGAAATTACTTTTTTCCGGACTTTGTATTTCATAATTTATTTGATGAGTTGATTTCATGTAAAAATCGTAAATAATTATAAATATATTAATGAAAAATGAGATCAAATGCATTAAACGATAAGCAGCAGTCACAAAACATGCTTTGACCTTGTAGATCTCGATATCAATTAGTACCAAACATTTAAATATAAATATATGCGTAAAGAATTAGGAAACACTTGTTTGTTATTTAATAACGCCAAATAATAATTACAGTACAATTAATTTAAAGTTTAGACTGCGCGAATACAAAAATTAGCCTTATCTCAACCAAAACAAGAAATATATTTATTTATTGATGTCATCGCACTATCTGATAAAGTTTCTAAAAGCGCCGGACTTAGTTTTAATGGTTTTAGCTTTATAATTAGATGCGTGGCTTATGTTTCGCGACATTTAATAAGTAGACTGTAAATTATTGCATGTTTTTATCGTTTTTGCGAGATTAACTTGTCTATTGTCACTGGTTTTTGGGTCACGAAAATTTCCGTCAATTTTTTAAGCAAATAACACACACATTACAACTAGTTCACTATCTTGTAATTTTTCTTTAATATTGTTCTAGTCCAAGTCTAAGATTTCAGAAACAAACTAAACTAGAGTTTGATGGATGTATTCCCACTGGTGTATTTTAAGGTAAATTGATATTGGCTCGGTGAATGGAGATAAGACGAAATTAAACAGTGGTGTTTACATTATGTGACCATTATTTATTGAAGTAATATAAAAAAAATAACAATACAAATCATAAAAATGATGGCAGCGGTGTTATCTGGAGACAGGGCTAGGGCAGTCGATGGTGGCACATTTAAACCAAACGGTGGTCGAGTACTCAATCAATGGAAATACCCTTCAATAACATCCCAGATAAACGTCTCGGGGTTGCCAGCTATTCGTTGTCGGGTTCTAGTTGGCGCTGCTGGCACCCCGCCCGTGTTCAACATCTGGGATTATATTTCTGGGTATTTTGTAGACCGTTCTTCCACGATGTAAAATTGGACTTACCTCAAGGTCGCTACAGTATATATTTTTTTAATTTGAAGCTTTCTTATAAATAATCAGTCTAATTTGTTTTATTCAAATTCATCGTTAGCCGCTACTATCCATCTTTAAGGGAAGTTATGGATTCCATCTCAAAAGAATGATGTACTTTTTGGGGATATCTACGAATGGATCTATTTTCTGGCAACTGCATTTATTAGAAATTTTGTTTTATAGTAATCAAAAGGAGCAAGGTCTGGAGAATGTGGGATGAGCTTCCTATTTTAATATTTCCAAGCATGTTTTCACCAGTCTTGCAGCATGTGGTCATGCTGAAGAATAACATTGGTGTGTCTTTCCTCGTATTCCGTTCATTTATTGGCAGTGCTCGGCTCCAACGCATCAATTGTAGTCGATAGGGATTCCCATTGAAAGGTTTATTAAATTTTAACACTTCTATTATAGCAATGGGCGTTAAAAATTCCGCAATGAACTTTGTTTTGATAATTTTGTATGATATTGACATTGGATTTCTTTGTTTAACCTGATTGTTGCACACTATAGGTCTACACTGACTGACATATTTTCCAACGCTAACCTCATGCCATAAGGTGTTCTCGTTTCTATTAAATATGCTTTTTCCACTTGATCATGGCGTTCAGTATCGTGGTCAAGCTTTTTACCGTATTCGTATGAGGAATTACTCTAGTACCAAGTGTAACTGGTAGGTGTAGACTTTTTATTCGCAATTTCTTAGCCGTAATGTTATTGACTTAATTTATAGAACTTAAACGATATAGATAACTTTAGAAGTTAAGTTCATTCAACGTTCTTTTTGGTCCTGTATATTATCCGAGACTACTTTGGATAAAATAAAAGATTTCTATTAAATAAATAAGTTGGTGATATCATCTTTAAAAATATTTGTTTAGAACGTAGCTTATATGAAATGCTCTGTGTGTGCTTACAATTAATTTTATATAACGTATACGATTACGTTATGAAAAATAAGAAAAGTTTTTTTTGATTAATATCTACTTCAATACTAAAGAAATTTTATGAGATAAATCAATAAATCGATATCTATGGTCTTAGTTCAAGTAGGAAGTATCTCGCAACTAACCAGTACAGTTCTTTATTTTTGAGTCTGATTTGCTTAGCTTTTTTCCCGACATAATGTTTTAAATTGAATCTACCATATAAATGAATGCGGAGGTATTTGGCTAATCTGTTTGAGCAGTTAAACATTAGGGTTCTGTCTTTTCGCTGCAACACACAATTTTTTAAAATTTATTTAATACATTGTTACTAGTCGACTTATTTACAATTTGTCTTCACAAAAACGTAAATCTAGGTATATATTAGCATTAAGAACTATCGACTGAAAACAGTCGAAAGAGTCGATAGTCAAAAAACTAGCGACTGAAAATGGTAATTGCTATATGCACGATTTGACTATTTTTTTTTAATTCGTGATGTCAGACGAAGATGTACGAATCTTTTCCTGTATAAATTATGAGAGAGGAAACCACGAATATAATTACTTGGGGCAATTAATTTTATATGTGCTTATATTTTCCAACGGTAGCATAAGCGAGAAGGAGATGTATAAATAAATTCCTTCACGAACTAAATTTAAAAAAGAAAAGGAAAAATATTATTGCTGAATACTATCATAATAATAATATATAACATGCAATTTATAATTTATTTTTAAGCGAAGTAGAATTTCTTTTATATTTGAATGTTCTGTGGACCTGTAAAAAGAACTGGATTTTTTGTATGGAATGGAATAATACCTCTCAAATGTTTTATTGTATTTCAATATGTTAATTCTATATTAATAATAATATTATTTTTAATATTTTTCGAAAAGATACGACTCCAATAATAATAGTTAACAAGTTATACAAGTTAGGCAATAGCTAACGGTTCTATGGCAACAATTTGCTCATCTTGTGGAATAGTGTCCAATCCTATACTTGATCGAATGTCTCAAGGACGTCCAGAATTATTGCAGATCGTTATTTTCAATAACGCATTTTCACTAACAGCTGTTACAACAATGATTGAATTGTGGGGTGGTGATTTTGAAATTAGAAATTGGAAATCGGTTTTATCTATAAGTGGTTTATAATATATTTCAACAGTAGATTCGCAAATAATTTGGATATGACTGGTACCAGCAAGATAGGTTTGTTTGTCCTTTTATGTTACATTTTTTTATAACATCTTTATTAGATACGCTTAGTACAATCTTAATTATTATTATTATTACAATTAATTTATTACTACTTTTCCTATGTGCTTGGATTAATTAGCAAGCAAGACGAGTGCGAGAAAATACATCAGTATGTATTCCTCAATTATAAAATTACAATTATTTATTAATTATTAACTTATAGCTATAGTTTACACTAATAATACACACTAAATGTTCACACAAGTTCGTATGGTTTTGTTCGTTTCAATCTCCTGACATCCTGTGCGCTGTCCAGCAGTTGTATTGCTTCCACGTTAGAATGATTTAGTAATCTTCTTTCGTGTTTCAAGGCGAAATCCTGCACAACTTCGCAAATCCATTTGATTTCCAGGTCATCGTGCAGTTCTTCATTGGTTACATAACGATAGGCATTGGTAATCAATCGAAGAATCTTGTTTTGACAGCGCTGTATGACTGATTCGAATTTTTAGTGCGACCCCATATTTGCACCCCATAGGTCCAAATTGGCTTTATAATTGTATTATAGATCAACCTCTTTGATTTTAGATCAAGTTGAGAGTATCTTCCGACTAACCAGTATAGTTGTTTTATTTTGGTTCTAATGTTTTTTGCTTTTTGTGTAACGTGATGCTTCCAATTTAATCCATGTCCATTTGTAGATTTTGTTGACTGCCACTTGCACTTTTTTATTGCCTTAGGCAGAGATATCTCTTTTGCCATAATAACTGTGTCATCAGCAAAGGTTCCAAGAAGTGTTTCTTTTAGAGCAGATACAGGAGAGGTCCTAAGACGCTACCTTGTGGAACTCCAGCCGAGATATTTTTAAATGTCGAGAACGCCATTTCGTGCGATACTCTAAATTTTCTTCCGAATAAATATGACTCCATCAATTGATAATAGTTACGCGGTAACAATTTGCTCATCTTACAGATTAATCCCAAATGCCAAACCCGATCAAAAGCTTGTGAGACATCCAGGAATATTGCAGGGCAGTATTTCTTTTCTTCAAACGCTCTTTCAATAGCCGCAGTTACACTGTACACTTGATCGATAGTTGAATGGTGATTTCGAAAACCAAACTGAAAATCTGGTATTGTTACCAAATGTTTAACACGTTTATATATCAGCTTCTCAAATAGCTTTGATATTGCAGGTAGTAGCGAAATAGGCCTGTAAGATTCGACTTGTTCTGCAGGTTTGTCAGGTTTTTTGAGCATAATTATTTGTGCAACTTTAAAGCATTCCGGGACATGCTTCAGCCTTAAACAGGCATTAAATATATATGTCAACATGATGATTGCTTTTCGTGGTAGTTCTTTCAATAATCCAGGTGAAATGTCATCTATACCAGGGGCCTTTTCAGGATTGAGGTTATCAATTTCAGTGGCAACTTCCAGTGGAGAAATTAGATTTAGATCTACATCGGGTTGATAAATAGGAGATGTATCCATGGTATATCATTAGGCCGAAAAATGTTAGCTAAATATTCTGCGAACAATTCAGCTTTTTCATTGTCGCGTCGAACCCATTCATTTCGATCATTTTTAATAGGCGTTACTCGAATAATTGGTTTTATGTTACATTAAAACACAAAATGATGATTACATGTCATGTTAACTCCTTCAATAAACCAAATGGATGGATGACTTATTCGCTGGAAAGTATTACACCCAAAAAATGTTTTCTAAAATGAACACGTTCGAATGGTAAACATGAACCAGTATATTTCATCAGTTCAAATATTTTACTAAACAATAAAACGTTTGATAAAGCGAGAATTTTAGTTAACAGCCGGTACAGGGCGTGAGAAATTGCAGCGGTTCGGACCGAACCAACATATATATCCGGCAAATATTTGATATAACATTAACGTCCGAAAGATAACAGATCCTTGACGTCTTAAATTAATTAGCACGCATTTTCGCATCAACAAACCACTCGCTAAATATAGGAGAGAGATTGAAAACGCTGAAAATCCTGTTTGCCGAAGTGTTACTATTTTTAAATTCGTTTAAACAACAATTATAGCGTTCGGAACGGTCAATGTATGTTCTAACGTTGATTATCATTAACGTCGATTATTATTTCGCAAATTTGCCGATCCATTTGCAACAATTATATGTTTGGTCATGTGATGACAACGATTTATTGATTTAGACGTTGTTTATTTGCGTTGATCATCATTGATATTTGAACGAGAACCATAAACTAGATAATATGGGAATACAATTAACATGTAATAAATTAACTGCCTTGAACCAAGGAGAACCGAACAAAATGGGGAATGCTTTAACGGTGAAATGGCGAATTCGCCACACGAAAATGGTGGATGCGCTCAAGATCAATACACTCTCTTGTTGCTACGAGGAATAAAGAAATACGTTTTTGTTGAATAATAGTGGGAATCGTGTTCTTAACGTAATTATTTATCATTTAGGATTAATAGTTAAGTAATATGTAGAATAGAAACTAAATAGCCTCGTCGTTATACGATCGGTCATGAAAGTTTGTTGGTTTTTGTGAAACAATCGACTGTTTCTCGATGTTAACCCACGGAGGTTGTAAGTAAAACCAGAATGGGTGATGGTGTAAATAATGAGGTGTTAAAACGATGTTTCTGCAACTGATATGGAGGTGTCCCTGAAATCGGATAACTGTAAATATACATAGAGAACAGTCAGGCTAAGATAATATGTTATGACAACAAATGGTTACATAATGTTTTCATTGATAACTAAATATTTGACATCAATAACTGGCGAAACTAAATGTTGAATTTCTATTTATATTTCTATACATATATATATATATATATATATATATATATATATATATATATATATATATATATATATATATATATATATATATTACAAATTAGTTATACATTACAATTATTTTTTTCATAAATATGCTTTTATTAAAAATTAATTTTAATAACTTTATGAACTTCTTTTTACATATTTCATATTCTTAATTTTTTTCAGGCAATTTCTGTTTCCAAGAAAATACGCTATTATGTTATTTTATAAAAATACGTTACGTTAAGTATTGGCCATTTGATCCATATATCTTACCCATCTTTTAGGAAATTTGTGGATGCCATTTCAAAGGAACATTTTTTCCTTTGAGTTGAACTCTTCACCGAGCCATTTTTTAACTTCTACGACATTCATGATGTGCTGCTCTGCAAGCGTGTGTGAGGAGGTAGTCGGATGGAACTAGGTCTGGAGAGTACGGTGGATAAAACTTCTCAGCGATTAACTTTTTGACTCTTTTGACTAGTTTTTCTGAATCAGACGGCATTGTCATGTTGCAAAATCGCCTTATCATTTCTTTGAGCGTATTGTGAATAGTTTTCGAGGAAAGCACAGTTCCAATTAATCATTCGTTGTCGGTAGCTATCAGTAAAAACTGTTATTACAATCTTCAATAGTTTTTACTATCGACTATTTCAGTCGATATTTTTGATTCGACTGATTTTATTACTATTTACTATCTACTGTTTCAGTCGTTTACTTTTAGTTACTATTTTCGGTTCGACTAGTTCATTTGACTGATTTTTAACATTCTGGCCTTCGGTCCTAGCCGCGACCTTGAAAGTAATGCACCGAATTTATGCTTATATAGATTTATATGTAATATATGTGGTTTTATGTTTTTTTTTGTAGTTTGCTTGTGAATAACTATATATCGTAAATTAATATAGCCGCATTTTGGAACGCTGGTTTTCGAGGGCAAAAAAATTAAATTGTAAATGATAAATAGTAAGATACTTTTGACTGGCATAATAGGTAATACTTTTGACTGGCATCATAGGTAATACTTCTGACTGGCATAATGGGTAATACTTTTTTGATAAATTTTCACGATTTTTGTCCAAACCTCTTGTTTGTCGAAACATTTTTCCTAAAATCTTCAGACCTAAAATTAGGTTTCAGAGGTTTCAGAAATTGCATAGGTCCAAAAGATTTGAAAATTTTTTACAGCAGCAGTTGTTAAATTGCTTTTAAAAATATTAACCGTAAAGAGGTGAATAAAGTTTATTAAATATTTCTAACAAATACATTTTCTGATAAGAAAACTTTTTTCTACTTTAATGTTCAACAATTTATTTTGTTGGCTATTAAGAAGTGTACCACAGTTTTTATTTGTTAACGAATGGACTATCTTAACAGAATGTGTTCAACTTTTAAAGCCCATTGAAATAGTGACCACCATAGTTATCTGGTGAAAGATATTCCAAAGATAATTATAGGGTTAATAAGAGGACTGCAACATTCCATCAAATCCAGGATTTTAACAAGTGAATGGGGGAAAAATTACAAAATTGTCTATTAGATGTCATCAATAAAAGAGTAGATTTAAAAAAGCAGGATTTAGTATTGCAAATAATGCTGAGGCGATACAAAAAGTTATCACAAAAGAAGTAGCTTCCATTATAACTTAAAAAATACAAATATAGTTACACAATTCGAAATTCAAGACACAACTACTGATTAAGAATATATTGGCATCTGGAGATATTTGATGAAAAATGGCTAGAATTAAAGAAGTAATTACTTCAAGTACTGCAACAAATTTAAAGATTAAGCAGTACTTGGAAATACCATTTATTGGGCGTTTAGAAAACCCATTGGATTTTTGGCAAACCATAAAATGACACTACCTGAATTATATCAGTTACACGTAAAATATTCCTCTATACCCGCAACATCTGTCCCCTGGGAACGAGTTTTTTCAAAATCTGGGAAAATAATTAACGATCGAAGAAATCGCCTCACGGGAGAAAAGTTGAACATGATAATATTCACAGTAATTTAAAAATATTTCCGTTTCCGCAAAAATAAATAAAACTTTTATTTAAAAAGGGTCTGGTAGTTATTGTACGATAATTTTTAGGTTCATCATGGATTACATTTTTCAATGATTTATATATTATATATATATATGTTTACCTTTTATTTAGTAGTTATGGTTGTTGAAAATCTTTAGTAAGTTGTATTGTACTATTTATATTTATTATGCTGTTATTTAAAAATAGCAATTAATATATTAAAACACGATAAAACATTTGTGGTGTTATTATTCCATTCCTTTTTACACATCCACAGAACATTCAGTATAAAAGTAATTCTACTTCCTTTAAAATTATATTTATTACATGATAATAGAAATTAGTATTTTTTTTCTTTTTTTTAAAGTTATCAAGTGAATGAATATATATACATCTCTGTCTCGTTTATACTACCATTGGAGAATATAAAGACATTTAAAGTTAACTGTTCCAAGCATTTATCTCCGTCCTTTCCTATCTCACATTTTATACAGACAAGAATTCGTACATCTTCGTCGGACACCACGAATGGAAAAAAACTGTCGAATTATGTCGAAAATAGTAATTACTATTTTCAGTCGCTATTTTTTTGACTATCGACTGTTTCCACTGTTTTGCGACTATCGACTGTTTCGACTGTTTCCAGTCGATAGTTCCCAACGCTAATGGTCTTCCTACCAAAGTGATTTGGCTTTACAGTTTGAGTACAGATGACATCCGGTCTTACCCAGCCTGGTTACTGGCGTGACTGGGATCATTTTCCTTGTCGAATTTTACACTCTTGCCTAGGAGAATAAGAAATATTAAATTTTACAATAATTTAAATTATATTTAATTATTAAAAATTACTTGTAGCAGTGATTTTGTGGAATTATATAATAAATGTAATTGGACAGATGTTATAAAAAATAATTTATTTTTAACCCTATTCAAAATAAATAACCATAATTTATATAATAACAGTAATGAGCCTGATACAAATCATAGTTTAAAAGTAATTGAACCAGTAGCAGTTAGCTAGACTATATTCAGATCAAAAGAAACCAACGAGAGCACGAGAAGTGAAATGTTATTTTTCTTGTGTTGGTGCGACGATCCCTTTCATCAAACCAAATCCGTAACGGTTTTCCATTCTCCACCAGAACAAAACTAATTCGAAACTCGGCTCTTTCTTGTTTAAAATTATCCACGAATATGAGTCAGATTCTGGTTTTGTCAGTTTTGTTTCGATAAAAGACGCTTATTCTTTTTTGTCGCTGTTGTTCTTTTACAGCTCGGGCTCGCGGGTTTGTTACAAAGCTATAATAGTTCGATTTTTTTCGCTTATTTATTTCTTCTTTTCTTTTTTAAGGCGCTAATGATTCACTTTGTGCAATTACCAGGTCTTTTTTCTTGTTTTTAGTTCGGTCTTTTTTCCTTTTCTTCTCTAGAAGGCCTGTGGCACTATATTTTCAGGTAATGTTTGTTCCGCGTGAGTTGTCTGAACTATTAGGTGCTTGCATGTATTCTGATAATTTTTTAAACCTTTTTCACAGTTTGAGTGCGTTTATTTTGATTTTTCCACGTTTACCGAGCATATGGCATCCACAAAAGTAACAAAAACACTTTCAATCGGTTTTGCAACGCTAGAACACAAAAGCAAGTTGCAACTGAAGTTTTTTACAAAGTCGTCAGCTAACATTCGATATAAGAGTGTTGCTAGAATTGAATGTAGACTTAAACTTGACACTTCGGTTGAAGAGTTCACGATATCAATTGACGTTAAAAATCGTTCTCATTTGCTCTGGTCCAAAAATTTAATAGAATTTGTAAACTGGCCTAATTTGCATTTCCACCAATAGATATCGCTGATCAGAATACATGTAAGCATTTAATATATTTTAGGAAATTATAAATATATTAGAAGAGTTTTCCTACATTAGTTATTATGCCTATTGTTTTGAAGTAATTCATCTTTATTAAAAAACATAACAATAGAGTTTGAGATATTTAAAAAACGAAATTGAACTACCAAATGTATGTATATACACCTAGGAAGCATTAGTTGTTAGAATTAAAATTCAACACCTAATAAGCAAAATATCGATAATTTTTAAAAATTTCGATAGTTCTTTCGATTAAATTTTTTTCCACATCCCTACTGTAGTATATCTCTTTTATTTTAAATATAGCTTTAAATTATATTTTTGTTTGTTCATTTAATTTGCTGTTATAACCAAAAACAAGTTTCATTTCCTTTCAACCATGATGTTATAAAGTGGCATTATTGTATTATAAGATATCCCATAATAATATATTTAATAATAAACTAGTTTCATAATAATGAAGTAAAAATACTGAAATTCAAGTTAGTAGATTCTGAATATAAGACAGCACTTTTATCTAGTAATATTATAAAGAAAGTCGAAGCCCTTTTTAATAGTTCTAGTATAATTTAAGACAAAGAAGTTTAAGAAGATTTGTATATAAGACCTATTTTCATAGATATAGAGAATAAATCACCAATTGTACTTAACAATAGTGTCATTAGGTTAAAACATTACTTATTTGCTACTGAAATTGCTTGACATATTGAAATTAGTGAAATTTTAGTATTTTTGAGGATTTAAAACTGAAACAATTTTGGACTAATATTAACAGTGACTATAATCTAAGTGATTATAGTATTTTTGAAGACTTGCTTGCAAAAAAGTATTCTATAAAACACATTAAACAAAATGAATTGAAGTACCTTGGGAGGTTTCAGTTGTTTTGAATATGATTTCGCTGGATTTAGATGAATTATGCCATTAAAATACATAAAAATTATTATAAGACTTGATTCGTTACATGTTCAAAATATTTACCTTATTTTCATCTTCAAATATATCGAATTATGAAGCAACAAAATACTATTTAAAATTTGAATTAAATAGAAAAGTGTTTCTACATTGGAGCACTAAAATGATTAATATTCGGTTATATAAAAAGACAATATATATTACCAATATTAGAAATTTGATACAAGAAAAGAAAATCACCGAACACCTCCTATGGAATGGAATATATATAGAAAACGAACCTTCCCTAACATAAATCTTTCATCTCTTTCTCTTTCTCCTGTTAAGCGACCAGTGGAAATTTCCACCGAGCCAACTGACCAAGCAATGAGGTGGAATTGATTAAAAACAGATACGAGATAAAGCTCGACTGCAACAAGAATAACATGTGAATTTAGATATATTATAACTTAAGAAGTTCAAAAGTTTTACATACTACATATTCAGTAAGTGAAAAAGTAATTTACGTTTTTTGAATTGCATATACAAAGTCAGGCGTAATTACTTTTTGATTTTTGTCAATTAATAATTGTTTAATGCGTTTACAAATTGTTCTTACATTAGAGTGTAAAGTGTTGGTTAAAAAAACATTTAGATTTAGATGATGATGAATTTTATAAAGACATTTTTTAAATTGATACCACGTAAATTAATGGAAGAATAGAACACTGCGGCTTACAACTCTGGATTTTTTTTATTAATAAGGTTCTTTAATAAACAATGGTCATGAAATTCAAACTGAAGTACTCTTTAAGCAGATGAAGTATAACTGAGTCATTGTTTGTTTGTTTTTTGATCTTTTGGTGAAAATATTTGGTGAATTCTTACATATTATAAGAATATTTTTAAATTATTGTTTTATAACCTATAATTTATAACCTTACAATTAATTCTGTTTATGATATAGTTTGGAAGTTATAATAAAGAATGCATATTCATTTAGTTCAAAATGTATTTTTTTGTAGGAAATACTGATTTTAAGGATAAAAAAACGCTTTTTTCTATTTTAATATTTAAATTCCCACTAAAACATTCACCCATGTCATCATTAAACTCTCTCATAATGTGTTCTGTTATGAATTCTAAAGTTCATAAATGGTGTAGGCTCGTGTACAAATGCATATAAAATAATGAAACGCTCAAAAATGAACATATTGTTGATTGAAATAATGTTTACCTTAGGTTTGTTGCAAAAGTATCTATATACCTATGAAATTGATAAAAATTAAATCTATATCTAAATATAACATAGTCCTGATACATAGATGGCGCTAATAGAATTAAATCCAGAGGCCTATTTTGACGTAGAAGACACACAAGAATGGTATCGAAAAGTTGGGGGGTCGCTATAATCAGTGTATCACCATTGAAGGGAATTATGTTGAATAAAAAGACTAATTTTGTTAGGCCGGGGACTTTTCAATTAACATGTTATGTCTTCAGTTAGATGATATATTTGGTTGTTATGATAACAGCTTATCTAAATGTATCTGGAGATCTAATATATATTGTAGTATACAAAAGTATATTTTCTTTGCGATTGTTATTCTTATTGTGACCGTACTCTAGGACTTGTATTATGTATTCTATTTACCTTCAAGAAATATATAAGCTTGAGCCAGTCTTCTGTAAACATCTGCAAGAGTATTAAGTGTATTTGGATTTATTCGAAAAATGTTTTTTCTCCATAGCGACGACATATGTCGAAAGAAATAATGTTTGCGTTTGAGGTACTTGAAAACAGTTTATGCTTGGTGTTTATTTAACTCGATTAACTAACAGGTTTCATGATACTGGGACAATAAAGGTTAATTGACACGAATTAGGTACAAAATTGAAACATAAACTGAACTGTATTTTTTTTGTTGATTTAAAATATTCACGAAAATCCATAGAAAATTAAAAAGAAAAGATTTTTCATTAATATATTTATTAAAACTAACAATTAATTTTTCTGCCTGCTTCTCCTTAACCTGCTAGTAAATAAGTACAACTAAGACATCTTCCACTGAACTACTTAGTGTCCATATAATTAGGAAGATTAGAATTTTTTTCTATTTCAGACATCTAATGACATTATGCATATTTAGAAGTCTGGACGTTTCCGTGTTGACGTGGTTCTGAACACTTCTTTGTTGGGAACCAGTAAATATTCCTCAATATATAAAGCTGCGTTTCATAGCTCCACAATGGTTTTAGCATTTGTATTTATAAAATAAGCTTGTTAATAAATAAGCTTGCTAAGAAATTGATAACTCGGGGTTTAAGCCAAGTATATAATACATTTTTCTGAACTTGATGTTAAGTTCTTCGCGTTTCTTATTTATATGATTCGTACACCTGAGCTTGGAACCCAAGCTCATGTCAAAGCATGTTGCTGTGTTGGAATACATAATTTGCATGCTGTTGATGAATACAAGTTGTGGAATAATCCCCTTATTCCTGAATACTTTGTGTGTCGGACACTTTCTTCAGACTGGTACATTGCCAATACGCTTGTTTGACTGTAAATGCTCTGTCTAAGTTTTATAAACTTTTTCTACGATTTAAATACGTTCATCTTGATATGAATGAGAAAAAACGGACTGAAGGACAAACATAGTTCGAAAATAATAAACTATAAAACTTGTGAATGGCCATTAAAATTGGACTACTACGACAATTTTGCTGTGCATATGGTGGGATGAGGATGCTAAAACACAATGAAGTTATTGCCACAGAAGTATACAGACCAAACTGAACGACATATTATTGCAAAAAGATCAACGAACAACTAAAAACCTGAATTTACATATATTGTGTCAATTTTTCTCAATAAATGTCTTTTAAAACTAGAATAATGATTAGAATTCATGTAATAACTCAGATATTACAGCGCAGCATTTTGAAAATATGGTAAATAATCATAATTTATAAGTTGTTATTGATATAGATATTTAATCAAGTTCTAATATAATAAATACCATTCTATGAAAGTACAAAGGTAATTGAAGTTCAGCTGTATTATTGGATACAGTTACAAATGTTAGCGAAATAACACAGAATGTTTACAGTCAAAGAAGAGGAAGTCTACTCTACAATAGAAGAAGCTAAAGCATGTAAAGCATAACATAATGTATTAACATATATTCGGGCCAATTCTTTACCTATTCTACACATAATTGGACACAAACCTGGAAAATAAAAATTAACGAAAGTAAATCTGTGTATGTGCAGTTCACGTATAATCAGACCGCACAAGCACCAATAACATTAAATAATACTATCATTCCATATATCAACAACGCTAAGTACCTGAGAAATATTGTAGGTGCATTTAAATACTACAGGACTCTTTACTTACATCGAGACTTTCAGATACCGACTGTTAATCAGGAAATCAATATTATTGCAAGAAGACATAAGGAGAGACTCCGTTCTCATGTATATCGATGTACTACAACTCTTGGATAACATCAGAACAGGACACAAACTCAAAAGAATCAAACCACTTGATCTAGTGTAGTGTAGTGTAGTGAGGTGCATTTAATAGTGTGTTAATAAATAAACATTATTAAATCATAGACCAAGATAGATGGGTTAATCGGTAACGACTAGTAACAATGTAATAAATAAATTCAAAAAATATTATCATAATAAAAAAGTATTATTAACGTAAAAAGATAATAAAAAAAGTATTTTCAAAATCTTTTTTCCCTGATGATGAAACGACTAATTTTGGAAGCAAATAATGTTGACGTCTTAAAATGGATGTTTCGCGTGCCAATTCTCTCGTATGACAATCTAGATTTCGGCAAAAAAGAGACCCAACGGAAAACAATCGCTTTTCATCGGCATCGTTGATTTTTTTTTCAAAATTATAAATAACAAGTTGAACTTTTGTGGGCGAATATTCGCGAATAAAAATATATAGTAAAAGGTCTACGACCGGAGAAATGTTGTGAAACGCTGCCAAACTGTTATGCAAAATGTTCGAGCCGGCTACACGAAGTGCATATATCTATACTAACTAGTGTTGGGAATTATCGAGTGAAAATAGTCGAAACATTCGATAGTCGCAATACGGTCTAACTAGTGGATAGTAAAAGAACTAGCGAGTGAAAATAGTTATTACTATTTCAGTTAAATGCGCTCTTCGACTGTTTTTCTATTCTGACACATAGATGGTGCTACTAGAATTAAATCCGTATGTTTTTTAGTTAATGCCAACCCTTAAAAGATGTGTGTATAAATTTAATAGTTGTCGGATCATTACTTTGTAAATTATAGTATGTTGAGTGAAGCAACTTTTGTTATTATGAAAAAAAAATGGATAAAAAGGAATTTCGCGTGTTAATAAAAGATTGCTTTTTGAAGGGAAATATATAGTTGAAGTAAAAACTTCGCTTGATGCCGAGATTCCGGACACTGCCCTAGAAAAATCAACCATCAAGGATTGGTATGTTAAGTTTAGACGAGGTAAAACGAACACCGAAGACGGTGAACGCAGTGGACACTTAAAAGAGGTTGTTACCGACGAAAACATTAAAAAATCCACAAAATGATATTGAAAGACCGTAAATCGAAATTCAATGAAATAGCAGACATTCTAAATATATCAACTGAACGTGTACATCATATCATTCACGAATATTTCGGTATGAGAAAGATCTGTGCAAAGTGATGTCGTGCGAACTCACTTTTGACCAAAAACAACGACGATTTGATGATTCGGAGCAGTGTTTGAAGATGATCATGCGTAATAAACCCCAGTTTTTGCGTCGACATGTGACAATGGATAAAATACGGCTCCATCATTTCACTCCGAAGTCCAATCGACACTCATCTGAGTATACTGCATACGATGAACCCGCTCCAAAGCGTGGGAAAACGCAACAGTCGGTTCCCAAGGTTATGGAGTCTGTATTTTGGAATGGGCATGGAATAATTTTCATTGACTACCTTGAAAATCAAGAGTGACTATTACATAGCGTTATTTGAAAAAAAAAAAGAAATTGCTGCTTCACCAAGACAATGCATCGTGTCACAAGTCAGGTTCGTCCATCGATCGATGGACGAACCTGAAAACGAATGCAAAAATCCATGAATTGAGTTTTGAATTACTTCTTCATCCACCGTATTCTCCAGATCTGGCCTCCAACGACTATTTCCTGTTCTCAGCTCTTAAAAGAATCCTCGCTGGGAAGAAATGTTCGTCGAATGAAGAGATTATCGCCGAAACTGAGGCCTATTTTGAAGCAAAGGACAAATCGTACTACAAAAATGGTATCGAAATGTTGGAGGGTGGCTATAATCAGTGTATCAATCTTGAAGGGAATTATGTTGGAAACTAATTTTGCCAAAAAAAAAATGTTTACTATGGTAGGCCGGGGACTTTTCAATGAACCTCTTATGTCTTCAGTTAGATGATATATTTGGCTATTACGATAACAGCTTATCTAAATGCATCTATACATATATGTTGTGGTATACAAAATTATATTTTCTTAGATTGCTATTCTTATTGTGACTAGGACTAGTCTAGGACTTGTGTTATATATTCTATTTACCTTCAAGAAATATATAAGCTTGAGCCAGTCTTCTGTAAACATCCGCAAGAGTATTAACTGAAACTGAAACGATAACTGAAAGTATATGGCTGAAACAGTCGATAGTAAAAGGTAGTTAAATTAGTCAGGTCGGGAAAATAGGGACTGTATAAGTCGATAGGAACAAGTAGTTAAAGACTAACCAGTCGATAGTCGTTTTCAGTCGATAGTACCCAACGCTAATACTAACAGTACGCGCGAAATTTCAGATAGGCTTTCTGTAGAATAAACAAACCAAATGCGACCGTTTTTGAGTTTCGACTGGTTGGAAAAGTCAAGTTTTGTTTGGATAGAAATCGACAACGTTCGAAAACATCGCAATTATATGGCGTGTGAGAGTGTGCCGCCGCTCATTGGATGTGTCTGTTTCCGTAATTAGAGAGCTTTTTCTTTGTATGGCCTTTGTTTGAAACGCCGTGTTAGTTTAGACACTAGCCGACGAGGAAACACGATTAATATTAGCACGAACTGGTGTCATGCATTTCATATTCAATTGTAGTCCCATTGTTTTAGCTTTGATTTATATTTATCGTTATATCTACCATGTTTAGACTTATAATAAGAGAACAAATCGGTTTAAACGTAAGACTCAAAAGTATACACAATCTTGATCAGTAAACCCGAAATATAATTAAACAATTTCTTTCTGCTGTAAAAGAATCTACCCCGACAACAAGAGAGAAACCATGATATGACGTAAATTACCACCTTGAAGTTAGGGAATTGATAAAAAAGACGAAAAACTAGAAGAGTATGGCACAGAACTAGAAATACTGTACACAAAACAATATATAATAGAATTATTATATATTTATATATTTATATATTTATATATATAATATAAAGAATATAAACAGAGTTTCTTCGAAAAATATATAAGTGAATTAAACCCGAAAACAGATAAAAATTACTCGCTATAGAAAGCAACTCGGAGATTTAAGTGACCAATTATTAGAGTACTGCCTATTTAATATGATCGAAATGAATGGGTTCGAGGCAACGATGAAGAAGCTGAATTATTCGCAGAAAATTTAGCTAAACTATTCTAGCCGAATGATATAGAATCTACAATAGATACAAATCCCGTTTATCAGCCCGATGTAGCTGTAATTCACCAAATAAAAAATCATAAATCTCCAATGGAAGTTGCAACAGAAATTGACAACAATCTTAGTCCTGACTCCTGGAATAGAAATGAATGAAAGAGCTGGCACGAAAAGCAATCCTTATGTTGAGTTACATATTCAATGTCTGTTTCAGACCGAATTATGTCGTGGAAAGTCTTAAGGTTGCTCGAATAATTATGCTTAAAAACCTGACAGTTAATTCGCAAATTGCTATTAAAGCGTATTAATCCGTTTATAGAAATACCATATTTTCAGTTTGGATTTCGAAATTACTACTCGACAATCGACCAAGTAAACAGAGTACCAGCGGTTGTTGAAAATTCATTTGAAGAAAAGAAATACTGCCCTGCGATATTCCTGGACGTCTCACTTGATCGGGTATTGCACTTGGGATTAATCAGCATAATAAGCTAATTATTACCACGGAATTACTGTCGATTGCTGGAGTCATATTTTTTCGAAAGAAAATGTATCTATTTATTCTCGCAAGCATGAAGGAACATTCTCAACATTAAACCTACTTCGGTTGAAGTTCCCCAGGGTGGTGTCTTGGAACCACTCCTGTATCTGCTCTGATATCTCAACAACAAACGAAACAGCACTTGAAACATTTACCAACGACACAGTTATATATCAAAACGTAGCAAAAAAATTATAGCAAATGTTATGTAGCAAAAGATATATCTCTGCCTGAGGCTGTAGAAAAGGTACAAGTAGCGATTAACAAGATCTATCAATGGAGTAGAGACAGGATAAGGCAGCTTAATATCCCCAAATCTGTCCATGTTAATTTTGTGTTGCGGCGAATTGACAAAAACCTAATTATATCAGTTGACGAATGCAAGCAGAATCAGCTAAATACTTCGGCTTCCATCGGGATGGAGGGATAAATTGGAAAAATAAGTTTAGACAAAATAAAGATGAGATGAGACTCAAAATCAAGCACTGATTAGTTAAAAGACACGCTTAACTTGACCTAAAATTGAAGATATTGGTTTATCAGTCAATCATAAAATCAGTTTGGACTTATGTGGTGTAAAAATGGGGTTTCATACATTTCATACATGGGTTTACAAATTGATTCAAGATTTCGCCTTATTTGAAATAAGGTTATTAAATTGCAGCAACGTGAAAGCAATATAGCTACTGGACAATACGCAGGAAATCAGAAAATGAAGTGAACTAAACTACATAAACTAGTATAGTATATAAATGCTAGTCTTAACTTTAGCTTAAGTGTTTAGATGTTATGGGTTCTAAGGGAATATCGCGCTGAATCAGTTTGTTGGACACGTAATATGGGGCATCGACGATGACTCGCAACATTTTATTCTGGAACCTCTGGAGGATATCTATGTTAGATTTGCTAGTAGTACCCCACAGTTCAATACAAAATCTTGTTACCTAATGATAATTTAGATTTACGCCCTATCAGCCAATAGACTGTTAGCGTTTTTTTTGTGTTAAACCCAAGCTATTAGCGTTTTTTCACTATATGTTTTTTCCATGTCAAACGTTGATCAAAATACTTTCCCATGTATTTAAAGTTGTCTGCTTGCGGAAGTTCCATAAGGACACGTTCTTCTACAAAGGGTGGTCTTCTACAAGTTTTCAACCACAATTCGACTTTGTTAAGATATGGTGGTTTCTTGTGGCTGATATTGGATCCTCGTGTGATGATAAAGCCGCTGAATCGTCAGCATATGTTGCAACAGTAGTATTTCTTGAGGTAGGTAGGTCAGCTGTATACAATAGATATAACAATGGGCCAAGAACACTGCTCTGCGGAATACACGAATATATTGGATGTAGGTTACTGTATTCGTCACCCTGTTTGACAATAAAATGTGTGTCCGTGAGGTATGATTTTAACACTTTTTAACACTTGAAAGTGTATATGGAACAAAAGCAAAAGCTTTTTCAATTTAACTTGCAGTCCAGTATGCAACACCTTGTCGAAGGGCTGAGAAATATCGAGAAATGCAGCGGAGAAATATTTATTTGCTGGCTAATTATATTAGTAGTATTTGTACATTAGTATTTGTTCTGTTGTTCCGTGTTTATTACGGAAGCTAAATTGATGGTCTGGAATAATACTTCTCTTCTCTGCGATTATTTTGACTCTCTTAATGTATAGTTTTTCGAAAAGTTTAGAGATTACAGGTAACAGGCTTATAGGACGATAAGAGAGACGTCTTCTGATGTTTTCCCATGTTTAAGAATCATAATGATTTGAGCCACTTTCCATGTGCTAGGAAAATAATTAAGTCTTAGCATAGCATTAAATATGAATGTTATTAATTTTCACTTTCCTGAGATCTCTTTTAAGATTCTTCCAGTAATTAGATCAAGTGCAGGAGCTTTTTTGTTTAAATATTGTTTGTTTTACTTCCTTAAATGTAAATTGTTCCATATGAAACGGAATTTTAAGAAAGTCAACAATCTTATTTCCTTCTGTTGCGGATATTTCAGGGATATTTTAATCTGGTTTTAATAATAATGGTCGATAATTTTAATTAGAAGAATTGAACACTTTTCGTCACAAATAAATTGCCAAATACACCCATAAATATTAGACAATCAACAAAAATGTCGATCTATTGTTAAATAACAACGGTGAAAATAACCTATTGAATGGGAAAACATAATTGTTGTTTCAATTATTCCATGTTTTCTCACCATATAGACCCTCTGTGGACTTCCACAAAAATTTGAAAACCAAAATTAGGCAAATCGGTTCAGCCGTTCTCGAGTTTTAGTGACACTAACCAACAGTACAACAACGGTAACAGGTGAACTGAAAAGTCCCCGGCCTGACACATAGATGGCGCTACTAGAATTAAATTAAATTATTAAAAAGCTTGGCTTGATGCCGAGTATCCAGACACTGCCCCTGGAAAATCAACCATCAAGCAGTATTATGCTAAGTTTAGACGTGGTAAAATGAGCACCGAAGACGGTGAAGGCAGTGGATGCCGAAAAGAGGTTGTTATCGACGAAAACATTAAAAAAATCCACAAAATGATTTTGAGTGATCGTAAATTAAAATTGAATGAAAAAGCAGACACTCTGAAAGATATCAACTGAACGTGAACATCATATCATTTATGAATATTTGGGTATGAGAAAGCTCTGTGCAAAGTCGGTACTGCGCGAGCTCACTTTTGACCAAAACAATGACGATTTGATGATTCGGAGCAATATTTGAGATGATCAAGCGTAATAAACCCGTATTTTTGCATCGATATGTGACAATGGATGAAACATGGCTCCATTATTTCACTCCCGCTCCAAAGCCTGTGAAAACGCAACAGTCGGCTGGCAAGGTTATGGAGTCTGTATTTGGGATGCGGATGGAATAATTTTCATTGACTACCTTGAAAAAGGAAGGATCATCAACGGCGATTATTACATAGCGTTATTGGACCGTTCGAAGGACGATGTCGCGGAAAAACGGCCGCATTTGAAGAAAAAGAAAGTGCTGCTTCACCAAGACAATGCACCGTATTACAAGCCAGTGAAAATGATGGCAAAAATCAATGAATTGGGTTTCAAATTGCTTCCTCATCCACCTTATTCTCCAGATCTGGCCGCCAGCGACTGTTTCCTTTTCCCAAATCTCAAAAGAATGCTCTCTGGGAATAAATTCTCGTCGAATGGTATCGAAAAGTTGGAGGGTCGCTATTATCAGTGTATCATCCTTGAAAGGGAATTATGTTGAATAAAAAAAACTAATTTTGCCAAAAATGTGTTTTATTTTGATAGGCCGCGGATTTTTCAATTGACCTGTTATATAACCACCATCTATCATGTAAGGTTTCTTAAAAAAATATGGTTGGAAAAAGAAATTAGAAAGCGCCGCGTGTTTAGGAGCAAAACAAAGATGGGAAAATTTCTTTTAGAAAAAAATTATTATTCACCAAAGACGGTATTCGCGAACAAAGAAGAAAACAGCCCTTACTTTTTTCGACCCTTCCCACAGGTAATCAGGGAATTTCTCAATACATCTTTTTTATATTCCTCCGCGTGCAATAATGGGAACGTTTTCTATTATTTCTCACCCCCTTTGCTCGCGATCAAATAAATTTAGGTCAGTGGTCACAGGAATCGGACCTCGAGGGGGGCCACCAGGCGCATTAAACGCTAACAATTACAACAGTCTTTATCTCGAAGGATGTATGGGGTCCTTAAGGGGGTAGAACCATCTATCGGCGAGACAATGACACCGGATAAACTTGAGGGGAATTCCTCATGGGGTAGATTACTCGCATTGACCGGATATTAGTGCTTAAGGAGGTGTGGCCGATTCTAAGGGGTTAAAATAGAATTAGAGCAATTGCCTTTTACGGGGAACATTATCCAAATCAAGAAAATAGGGTTTTATTGTTAATAGGAATTTTGCATCTCAATGCTGCTATATTTTGACGTTTTTATGAGTAATTCGTATAGTTTCTACTACTATAAAACTTGACATTCATGTATATTCATCAAACCATATTATAGAACTTTTACAGCATGCCGTCTTCCAATAAGAATTAAATTAAGTTAATTAAATAAGCACAATTCTTTATAATCCCTTATAATTTTTTTAAAGCCATTTTTTACTTAATTTTCGTTAAGCCACAATTATTTGAGAGTAAAATACAGCAATAAATATGAAAATGGCAAATTATCTCAAATTTTATGACTATATTTGAAAAAAATTCAAATGTATAGTTTATTTTATAACTTATTTTTACTTCTGATACTAAAGAGAAATATATAGAGACGGCGTAACTTATTTTTACTTCTGATACGATAGAAATATCACAACCGTCTCGAAAAAAATGGATTCGAGAAATACGCTTTAAAAGTTTGGTTCGATGGCTTGGTTGGCGCAGTGATCAAAGCAACAGGACGGTCCTACTGTTTCTCTGGTCACAGGTTCGAATCCTGCTGGTGCATGATTGTAAATTTGTGATTGTGGTTGTCCAAAAGGCAAGAGTGTAAAAATCTGATAAGGGAAATGATTCCAGTAACACCACTAACTGGTTAAGACCGGATGTCTTCAGGGATGATTTCTCTAAGTTGGTCAGTGGCCCATAGATTTAATGCCTAGGACCATGGTTCGGAGCCCACGTTAAGCAGTAGGTCCAGTCTACATATACCTTAATTTATAAAACGGAGACTCTAGAATATAATAAAAAAAGTTTAGTTTTTAGATGCGGCGTCACTAAAACAGCTATATCTCCAAAAATCATCTTATATATATTCTTAAAAGGTTAAGTTTTGAAAATACAAAGAATATTGATTTTTTCAATTTTCTGTGATATAGTATATATTGTACGATACTATAATAGTATTATACTGAAATTTTCATTAATTTGAACATAAAAGACACCAAAAATAAGAAAACGGAAAAAAATGATAATTTTCACAACTGTATATACGGAAAAAGCGACAAGATTTTTAATATGTTGGATAATAAATTTCTTGGAATATACGTTTCAAAAAGGTTTAAGTATTTTGTGGTGGAATATTAATAATACCCGCCATTATACATCAGTATAATGATAAAAAAACGCAAATCCCAATTTTTGGATTATATATATGAAATATTTTGCGAAATATCTCAAATAGGATAAAGATGAAATTCTGACGTACATATTTTAGACGAAATAGACAAAAATTAAGTTATATTGTATTAGAATTTATATTTTGCTGAAATATCTTTATGATACCGCTATTTTTAGAGGCTCATTTTAATCAATTAAGTTTAATTAGCATCTGAATATACTGAATAACTCAACTATACTGAATGGAACTGTTAGTAATAGTTAACCTTTTTAACAGTTGTTCACATTAATACTTTGCATCTTTACTAATATATATCGCTGATCCAAATACATACGAGCATCTATTAATATTAATCATTAACATTGGGAACCATTATCAATGGTTATTAGGAATATATCAAAATAAAACGAAAAGAGTTCGAATTAAAATACAGAAAAATGACAAAAAAGAAAATCTACATTATACCTATATTAAAACCTATATGGACTTATGGATTTCTATTATGGAGATGTTCTGCTAAAAGTAATTTTTTTAATGTATATTTTAATCTCCTTTTACCAACTAGGGGTTTATCAGAATCAGAAATCTTAGAAATCTTAGAAGTGTACTAAATGGTAAAAACACTGAAAAGTTCTAGTAATTTTTAGTTTATTAGAGACTAAGTAATGACCATTTAAGTTTAGTTAGTTTTTAAGTCACTGAAGAGATAAATGATAAGTTAATCAATAACGACTATTATACATTAAAAAAAGTTTATTTAATGGGAAAAAATTAGTCAAATAAAAAGCACTTTTGTTCATGATATATAAGTTTGTGCTGCTAAAAATAATTATAATAGTTTTACATAATAAATTTTAAGTCCTAGGACATTTTCTGTTATTCTAATCTTTAATCTGAATACCGTAAAAGGGGACGCAATTAAAAAGCGAGTAATATAAATAACGGGGAACTCTATAAAGTGGCGGATATTTTGACGGCTTGATCGCGTGATATAAAACAACTGATTAACAGCAATGGGAATCCTTTTAGGTAATTTTCCACTAATGCACGATACATCTAATTCTGGAAGTCATAAAAGTAACATAAATTAGCACATTTTTTTTCAGTCGATATTTTAATCAAGTTTTTTTCACGTGTTGTCGTTGTGATAATTTAAACAATCATTATTGAATAAATAACGTTTTAATTAAAACGCTATTAATACAAAGTTACATTTGTACGAGGTAGATTTAATAAATTGTTTAACATAATCTTTTTTAAGTTCCCTGCGCCATTTTTTAAAGATTAGAATTTAAAAAATACCTGAAGTTAAACTTGGTTAACAATTATTAATTATAATTTTTTGTTTTCCATCACTTTCCTTATCAAAACTATTAGGTCTTTCACACTTTATCGTTAAGCAAGAGAAAATAATTTAGTGATATATGTAGTCAGGACAGAAAATGTTAAATGTTATATTGTTTTTAGTCACGTCAAGCTTTTGTAATTTTTAGTGACTGAACCTATAGCTTAGCGTGGGCTCCGAACCACCGTCCTCGGCATTAGCCTGACGAGTCATCAACTTTAGAAATTATCCCAGAAGACATCCGGTCTTATCCAGCCTGGTTACTTGCGTGACTGGGATCATTTTCATTGTCGGATTTTACACTCTTGCCTAGTACAGCCACAAATATTAAACAATCACAAACATAAATTTACGACCATGCCTTAGCAGGAATCTAACCCGCGACTATCGCAACAGTAGGAGGACCGTGCTATCGCCTTTACCACTGCGCTACCAAGCCGGCAGTGAGTACAGAAGTATGAGATGTTCGTAAAACTATGCCTTTTATTAGACGCGCTTGCATGTGTTATGATATTTTTTTCATTTTAAATAGGCATTTATTGAGAAACATTGGTATAATAAAGTTCAATCAAAATATTTTTCATTATTTTTATTTCTTGGTTCCTCCAGCCGATATTTTTTTCGCTTGTGATTGTTGTAGTAGTTGCCCCTTTCGTCGCCAATCACAATACGTCACAGAAACCTCTTTTATTTGGGGAGCATGATTCCCCAATGTTTTCCCTGTCTAGGTTTTTACCGCATCTTTGACTTTTTTTTTATTTTTAGGATGAAAAAGTAACGGGCCTGTCTTCGGAGCCTATTCTTTACTCTCATTAAATTGTTTAGCTTTCTGGGGAAATCTGTGATGTTTGTGATTTCAATCGTTGATGAGGTTTTCAATTTGCATTTAACTAGTAAGCTTAGACACTACTGATTCAATTTGGCGATAGTGATTAAATCTGTATGTGGGATCCTATACCATTAATTTTGCAATTTATTTATCATCTTAATTTTTAAAAATTTTTGTTGGTGTTCTACTAGGAAAAAAAAAGTTCAATTCATCTTACCAAGATATTTTCCACATTTAAAACTTTCTTTTTAATATGCTTATAGCCTTTCTTTGCAACTTTCTTTGATTCGTTGCTCTAGACTATTTAGTGAATTTTGTTAATTGCTAGAAGAGCAGTAATTTCTGCAGGATGTCTGACGACTAATACAAAATCGAAGTAATAGTAAACATAAATTTCTGCAAACAACTGAACTCTCTTTATATTAAGCACTATCTACTCTTACATTGTTTATTGATTTTCTACTGAGAAAAACGTTCCACCCATCTTGCCCAGATGTTTTTCACATTCAATTTTTCATGCAAAATTAGAATGTTTTCGATATGTCTTTTTTAGCGATATAGCGATACAACTTTTTATAAATCTTGATTCGTTCGTATACTTGTTGCATTTTGCCAATCATTATAAGTCCTTTTACAGGATGTTCTGACGACTCTCATCTTCTGTATGAGACCTGTGACTTAAATATATTTTAGGGTAAATGATGTGGCTCGGTGAATGGAGGTAAAACGAAATGAAACAATGATGTTTACATTATGTGACCGTTATTTATTGGCTATATAAAAAAATGTGGAAAATACAATTAGATAAAACGGATGCCAGCGGTGTTACCTGGAGACGAGGCTTGGGCAGTCGATGGTGGCACGTCTAAACCAAACGATGGCCGAGTACTGAATGAATCGAAATACCCTTCAATAACATTCCAGATAAACGTCTCGGGGTTGCTAGCTATTCGTTATCGTGCTCTAGTTGTCGCTGCTGGCACCCCGCCCGTGTTCAACATCTGGGATTATATTTCCGGGTATTTTGTAGACCGCTATTCCACGATATAAAATTCGACATGCCTCAAGGTCGCTACAATACTCCCCTGCCAGAATTTTACATGCCAGAATAATGTGCTGCATGAAAAGGGCTTTGAAAAATTTGATAATTCGAAACGGTTGTGGTTGGTACGGTCGCGATCTGGTACGGCTGTTGATATCTTCCGGTCTTATACACACCGTGCTTCATCGTCGCTTTGGCACTTGATTGTAGTCCATCGACGACTTTGAGAACAAATCTGAGGAAAGATCGATTGTTCGACGACGTGGTAACTTATTTTCTTCGACGACGAGACGTTAGCAATTCTGGTACCTTGGCGAAGACATGACGAGTCTACGGTGACTACAATCGGTACCTAACTTCTGGAGCTGCTCTGTGACTAATCCGTAGTCACATACGTTACGGTAATTCAGAAAAAACAAATAACCACTGTATCCGACCGAAGTTGCCCAAAGCTTTTCAAATCAAAATGTCTGCCATTATGATGGAGACGGCGAGCGAAGGAAGACATTATGATTTAGACATAGCGCCGAAAGAAATGTTTAGCGGAGACGCTGATGATTAAGCAGTGATGTAAAAATATCTATGAGTTCAAAAGATTGTGGAAGAAAATTTTGACAAAAAAAATAACTAAATTGGAAATAATGAAATGAAATTGAAGCTTCATTGTTCCAGGTCTAAAATAAAATTTAATGAGGAACAAATGTTTGAATGAATGTAACATAGAAGGAATTTGAAAAGGAATGGGAATAAAATGAAAAGGAATATTGAAGGTAAAATCGAAAACGAATCGAATTAAAAATATTGAAAGTTTTGATACAAAAAGTATAACGGCCACGTAAAATACACCATGCTGCACGTACCCGCCATTCACGAGTCCAAACCCAATTTTGCGAAAGATCACGTCGGGGTCACCACTTTAGGGTAAATGATGTGGCTCGGTGAATGGAGGTAAAACGAAATGAAACAGTGGTGTTTACATTATGTGACAGTTATTTATTGGCTATGTAAAAAAATGTGAAAAATACAATTAGATAAAACGAACGGATATAAATACTTGTTAAATAACTGAACATTTTTAATGTCAGGCACTTTAAATAAACCTTCGAATTGTTTAATATCACTCGAAACTCTTGTAAACATTTTCCTGAATCATGATGATATGACCATCAATCGACCATTTTTATATTAATAAATAAAATTCTGATTTTCATGTCAACGGTCATCAACTAGTAAATTATACATTCGTACATGATTTGAATTGACATTGTTTTAATTTTACTAAAAACTTATTGCGTTGCCCACGTATTAATAAAATATAATTTAGATTTGTAGAAATAATCCTTTATTTTATATATCTGTAATAATGATAAAACATAATTAATAAGAATAGATCTTAAGATATTTATTTCTTAATGGGGTTAAGCTAATAGCGATCCTTCTTCTTATGTCGTCTTTTTGGATAGCTATTAAACTAAAGTTCTCTGTCTGTTTATATTCTGTCGGCTTTTGGATTGTGTTTTCAGCCATTCATCATTCATTGTCATAGCTGTTATTAAATTTAGACTGATTCTTTAATTTCTTGAACTTTAAGGAAATTATTTTCCATATAGATTTATACTTGGTTTGGGAAAAACTCATGATGGTTTGTTTTTTTTTGCTAATATAAATTAATTACAAATTACTCTGACACCGCTAGACGATTGCTGGAAAGGTAAGGTTTCGAGAAATACTTTGAGAGTTCAAGGAAATTTGGTGTAATTGTTACGCTATATTTTGCAATAATTTTACTAGAGAAAGATCGCTGTACAAATTTGGTGAAATGATTGATCTACCGTAAACTACTAGAGAGATTAGGTCAAAATGGCTGGAATGGAATAATAGGTCAATTATTATATGCCTACGTGACAATGTCCGACCACACAATTTCTTGAAGAGTCATCAAAAATTGGGGGAGCTTGATTTGAATTTTTCCTCAGTTATTATGTCTCTTTTTATTTTTGTATGTCTATAGTTACATTCTTATTCTATTCAGCAAGTTTTCGATCTTTGTAAAAAAGCTCCTTTTTTCAAAAAAGCGCTTTCATAAATTTGTATCCATGTTTACTTTTCTGTCTCTTCTGTTATTCGTTTTACTAGTGCTCCGCTTTTGGTTTTATTTTCTTTTGTTTCCATTCTTCTTTCTTCTGAACACCATGTTGTTTGTTCTTGGTCAGATCTTTTTTTGTGTTAAAACCATAGGTGAATTGCACTGCATCCAATGATGACCTTAAAATATTTCCAGAGTTGTTAATTTGATTATTCTAGGCATTGTTTCCTATCTGTGTTAAATGATCTATGAATGAATATATTGATAAATAAAGTTGAACTATACCTAAAAACTGTTGTTTTAATATCAAGGGTTTATATATTTTAACAAATTTTAATTACAACTTTAATTTTTCGAAATTTAAGGAAATATCTCCCATACCTGATTTAGGAAGCAGGCAGTCCGGAGGCTTAAACGAGTCTTGAGTTCTGCTGTTACTTTTTCTGCGGTAGTTTTATTTTGTCTGGTCATAATGTTTTATTGTTTGTCGGTCTTTGATAGTTAACAGTGAACATGCTAAAATACATTAATAGGCTATTGAAAGCAAAGCTGTTAATATTGAAATAACAAGAAATAATACAAAATATACAGAGTAATTTTTAAAAAATAAACGGAATCTTAACCTGACTTAACTTATTTTACACAGAAAGTAAAATTAGTCCTTGTACTTTGTACAGTACATCATCGTACAACAATTTGCAAAAAGAATAATACGAACCGAATGTTAAGTATTCTGTTTCTATGTTAATCTATCATGTTTTCGCTAATACATCATCATTCTGTTAGAGAACAGCTATAAAAAAACCATTAAAAAGATGCAAATATTTAATTGTTATGGTATCGAAAGTTTGGCCATTAACCGAGATCGTTTGTTTCAACCAGAATTTATTAATATACTGCGGCTTGTTTCCGTCTTTTTACAGCACAAAAAAAGTCTGTTTTGACACGCAGTAATTTATATGATACGTGAGTGTTAAGTTCATTAATCACAATCAAGTTGGACGTTTTGAAAATATATTCCACAAATTTTACCTACTATAATATGTTTTTTTTAGTGTTTTTTAACTGACAACAAATATAAATATATATATATATATATATATATATATATATATATATATATATATATATATATATATATATATATATACAATATTTAATATGCAATAGTTCTATGCTGCTAAGCGATGTTAAACCTGAGAAGATCGTAATATACAGATATACTGAACTTTGAAGAATATTTTTTTATATACTGCAAATTATATTAATTTCAAAAGTTTGTGTATAGTTTTAGAAAGTTATAACAGGTGAAAAAGTATAAAAGCATAGAAAAACTATTAATTTACTTAAAAAAATGGTTTTATTTAACGAAAAGGAGAGGCGATTTTTGAACGGCGATACAAAACTGACATTGAGGGTAAAAAGAGGGTCTATCTTCTATATCTCACTTGTAACACCATGCAAAATAGATGATAAATCTTCAGATTACAGTGCAATTTTGTAGCCAATGCAGTACTAATCGCACAATGTAACACCTCCCTCCTGAAGAAGAGGCCACAGAGATGGACGTGGTCATTGTCCCGTCTGGACAGCTTGTAATTCTAATACAATAAGGTTTAGGGTTTCTGATATGGCTCGGTAAATGGAGGTAAAACGAAATGAAACAGTGGTTTTTACATTATGTTACCGTTATTTATTGGCAACATAAAATGTGGAAAATACAAAATAAATAAAAGGGATAGCAGTGGTTACCTGGAGACGAAGCTTGGACAGTCGCTGCTGGCACCCCGCCCGTGTTCTACATCTGGGATTATATTTCTGGGTATTTTGTAGACCGTTATTCCACTATGTAAAATTCGACATGCCTCAAGGTCGCTACAAAGGTTTAAGTGTTGCCTGTACCTTTGCCAGCCAGTTTGCTTCAGAAAATCTTCGAAATAGCTTTGTTTTTAGCAAATATCCAAGGTATCCCTCTATGAAATGGTTTTCCAAGTTTTGACGACTTCAGTTTCCAAGAGTCTACGGCTAAGAAACTAAGCTACACTTTCGGTGGTCATTCACTCTGAAGGTCGCGGTTCTCTTTACATTCCAGTAGGCTAAGTTAATGCACAATGATGCATGTATTGGGAATCCATGTACTAGGGCTGTGTTTCAAATCTTCAATGTTTCTTACTTGGGATATTTTAAGCCTCCTATCCAACTTTTGCGACCTTACAGCTTCAGCTGCGATATAACAGGTTAAATGAAAGGTCCCTAGCCTGCTACATAGATGGCGCTACTAGAATTAAATCCATATACTTTTTAGTTAGCCATAGCACTCAAAAGATGCGTGTATATATTGGACAGCTGTCGGATCATTAGTTTGTGAAAATGCTATATTTGAGTGAAGCAATTTTTGTTATTGTGAAAAAAATGGATTAAAAGGAATTTTGCGTGTTGATAAAATATTGCTTTTTGAACGGAAAAATACAGTTGAAGCAAAAACTTGCCCCAGGAAAATCAACCATCAAGGATTGGTATGCAAAGTAACCGATCATGAACGCAGTGGACACCCAAAAGAGGTTGTTACCGATGAAAACATTAAGTAAATCCACAAACTGATTTTGAATAACCGTAAATTGAAATTGAATGAAATAGCAGACACTCTAAAAATATCAACTGAACGTGTACATCATATCATTCACGATTATTTAGGTATGAGAAAGCTCTGTGCAAAGTGGGTGCCGCGCGAACTCACTTTTGATCAAAAACCATTAGTTGCTGATTCGGAGCAGTGTTTGAAGATGATCAAGCGTAATAAACCCGAGTTTTTGCGTCGATATGTGATAGATGAAACATGGCTCCATCGTTTTACTCCGAAGTCCAATCGACAGTTATCCGAGTGGACTGCACACGATGAACCCGCTCCAAAGCGTGGGAAAACGCAACAGTCGGTTGGCAAGGTTATGGCGTCTGTATTTTTGGATGCGCATGGAATAATTTTCATTGAATGCTTTGCACGACAACTTTCAAAGACAATGCACTGTGTCGCAAGTCAGTGAAAACGATGGCAAAAATCTATGAGTTGGTCTTTGAATTGCTCCCTCATCCACCGTATTCTCCAGACTATTTCCTGCTCTCAGATCTCAATTTTCGTCGAATCGTCGTGATCGCCGAATCTGAGACCTATTTTGAAGCAAAGGACAAATCGTACTACAAAAATGGTATCGAAAAGTTGGAGGGTCGCTATAATCAGTGTATCACCTTTGAAGGGAATTATGCTGAATAAAAAAAAACTGATATTGCCAGAAAAAATATGTTTCGCTATGGTAGGCCGGGGACTCTTCAATTGATCTGTTAGTCATCATCTTGTTTGGTCATCAAAAAAAAATAATGAATATTTTTTAATAATAACTTTTTTGTTAGTATCAAAACTGAAAAATTCCTAACCTAAATATTTTTAGACATTCCTAAGCTATATAGAATACACATATATAGAATAGAATCTGAATACACTTCTTATTGACTGTTCTTCTTGCTGTTCTCATTAAGGTCGACAAAACGACTAATAAAGAAATAATTTTGTTTCATGATAATTAAAATATTGGTTCTTAGTATCTTAATTTGATTTTATTCCCATTTTATATGTCCCAAGCTTGACGTATGACATTAAATGCCTTAACGAAGTCAACAAATGAGGTTGAACTTTTTTCATTAATTGTCTTATGTTAAATATATGGTCTTGTATAATTATTCCTTTTCGTAATTCATTCTGTTAGCAATTTATCTACTACAGATTTTAGACGATTTTTCATAATTTGTTCATATATCTTCATAGATGTACACTACATAATAATCGCTCGTTCCCCAGTATACTCTATTATTCTCTTTTTATCTTATATACAACTTTAGTTTTTTAGTCTTATATATATAACTATAGTTACATGCTTATTTTCTTTAACAAATTTTAAATCTCTGTAATAAAGTTCCCCTTTTCAAAAAAACCCTTTCATCAATTCGAATCCATGTTTGCTTTGCTGCCTCTGCTTTTTTTATATTTATTTCCATTCTTCTTTATTGTGAGCACCATGCTGTTTGTTCTTGCACAGATCTTTTTTGTTAAAATCACAGGTCAATTTTGCTGCATCCAATGATGAGTTCTTAAAATATTTCCAGAGTTGTTAAGTTGTTTATTCTCGGTGTTCTTTCATATCTCGTTTCCGATCTCTGAATGAATATATTGATAAATAAAGTTGAACTATGCCTAAAAATTGTTGTTTTAATGACCAAGTTTACATATTTTAACAGGTTTTATAACAATTAACAGGAAAACCAACGTTATTCATAGACGTTATAACAATAATAAAGTTATCTCGATTTTTTCTGCGCCATTTATAACAATGACATTAATTTACATTGCACGAAACAATGAAACTACTAATAAGTAAGGAAAACACGATCGATCTAATCATATATTCAATCATTCGTCATACGTCGAATGTATCAAGTAAACCGGGAGTCGCGCTAGGCGTATGGAAAACAATCGAAGAAATATAATGTTAAAACATGCAAAGACAATGCAAATGTCATACGTCAACTTGGAGTTCGTTCAACCTAGAGGTTAAAGCTCCCCTGAAACGGCCTTACGTCCAAGTGAGATCCCACCTAGACGCCGAATGCATCAGGGATCGAAACCATTTCAATTGTAAATCGATGGTGAGCGTAATTTTTTTCTAAATGTCAAGCGGGACAAAAAAATATTTTCATTAGAAAAAAAATTATCGTAGAAAATAAACTCTAATCATATTGTTAACTCTCTAGTCCCTTACTCAGAATTAATTGTCAGATATGGGTCAGGATGATGAAAGGACTGTTTTTTTTTGAATCAGTAGAAGAGATACAACAAAAGATAAATTTATTAAGAAACGTCATTATTGATATTATTTACTGTGAATTAAATACAAACATGTATAAAGAAGGTTATGTATATTTTGTCATAAAAATTGACATTTTTTAAAAAATTTGGGTACATTTTGCGTACAGTTTTCCAAGTTTCATAAACATTTGCTTACTCTGTTTGTTTATACGCCTACGTTTATGTGCATATTAGAGAATACCCCGAATGGGGAAAATGACTACCACAATAATTAATTTCAAATATTATTCTGTTATTCTAAATGATAAGTCATCCTTTGCTGATACTACAGCAATATGTAGATTATTACGAGCTACTAAAAACTGTTACAGTAGATTTGTAAAATAAACAAATTGTTTAGTAATAATTATTGACTGTAATAGTGAGTAATAGACCTAAAATCAACCTCCTGCATGACAATATCGAATCACATATTACAAGACCGATAATATAGCGAAAAAATCTAATACTAACACACCAGTTTGGGTTTGTTAACAAGCATTCAACAAATGACCAGGTCCACAGAATAACAAATGTTATTGGAAAAGCCTACGATAGTAAAAAAGTATGCTCAGCCATATTGTTAGATGTAGAACAAGCCTTTGATAAGGTTTGGCAATGAAGGCCTTATTCATAAACTACAGAAAATGTTACCAAAACAACATACCGAACTACTAAAATCGTACGTTACAGCCAGAATATTTAGAGTTAAACATAAAGAAGCTTTTTTGAATTATGCGGATGTTCTGCAAAAAGTAGCATAAACAAAATAAAAATATTTCAGAATAAAGTCCTGGGAAGTATTGTGGGCGCACCCAAATACTACAGGACTGAAAACCTACATCGACGCCTTCACATATCCATACTCAGCCAAGAAATCAAAACAATTGCAAGGGGGTATGAGGAAAAACTCCATTCTCATGGGAATATTGAGATATTGCAACAGGACACAGACTCAAAAGAATCAAACCATCTGATCTTGTGTAGTGTTGTGTAGTAAGTTGCATATAATAAAAAATACAGCAGTGACATATATAAACATTATTTCATCAGAAACTGAGATAGGGCCGATGGGTCTCCTAGTTATATAGCTAGATTTTAGTTATCATAAAGAAAAATTATTGGTTAGTCGGAAACGATTAATAACAACGTAATAGTTAAATAATAAAACAAAACATATTGCAAGAGCTGTGAAGGACACACTGCCGTAGTTCGAATGGGTAATTTTGACCAGGTTTTGTTTTTTTTTCCAAAATGACCAGTTGGAACCAAATGGTCTTTTGCTGACGTCGCTTTGGTTTCAGGATTCAGAAATTGGGTTTTGCAGGCGATAGCGATAGTAGGATACGACTGGGATTGCTATAATGTTTAACTATCGAGATTAATCAAGTTATTTTCTGACATGTTCTGAAGAACTGAGCTGAGACTGAAGACTGAGAAAGTTCATGAAGCTTTTCACGAACGGAATGCCTGATTCTCATAAACCTTGGGGCATTGAGTAACATTCGAAGATAGGTGATAAGGACTTTTTTAAGTTGGAGTCTGAAGAATAGTCTGAGTTTTTTTGGGGTTAATCTGCAGTCGCCAAAATTTATACCACGCAATCGCTTGGTTGAGTTGGACTTGAAGTTGTTGCAGATGGTGTCGGGACTGTAACCGGTGGTGAAGAGAGCTGTATCGTCTGCATAAAATGCTGTGTGTGATTGCTTAGGAAGTGGAAAATCAGCCATGTACAACTTGAATAGGGCTGGGACTAGTGGGAATCCTGCAGATATTTTCTCTCGAGAGACAGAGACATAGAGTTTTCCCATTACCACTTGTTCTGCTCGTTGCAATATAATATAAAGTATAAAAATATTTTGATTAATATGTATCGGTTCAATTTCCTTATTAAAGGTGTTGTTAAAGTGATAAATATGTCAGAATACATGCGGTGTCATTCACTTTTAACTTCCTCATCAGATTTGTATGGTTTTTCATGCATTCTATTTTTCTATAACATTTTATTGTTATTAGACTTGTTTAGTGCAGTAACTTGATCCTTTGACTGGATATCTTGTTTTGCCTATCCAATTTATTTGTATCTTTTAAAGTCTAAACTTTCACCGCTTTTTATTTTATAATTATTTATAAATTGTTTGAATTTATCTTCTGCTATTCCACCAACTACTGAAACTTAATGTATTCATTGACCATTTATTATGTTTATTAAACACTGATACTCTGTATGAAGTGCAAGTAGAAGAAAATACAAGAAAATACATTCGGTCTTTTATCAGAGATAAACCAACGAAATTATTACAAACTATGAATCCAATAGCGTATGAAGCTGATCTATTTATTACGATTAAACGCAGATGTATACCGGAAAAAACATAATACGGTAACAGAGTAATCAATAATCTAAGTTTAAATACTGAAATTAAAAGAGAACAATAAAAAATATAAATGTAATCAATGTGATTAGATTGAATAAAAAATTTGGTAGTTGAGAAAAACTTGCAACATTGTTTAATGTTATAGCATCTGTATAATATTAAAATTGAACCATATTGGCGACAATAAATATAGGTAATAGTGAATATAAAATATTGATAAATTATGAGCTAGGAAAAGTTAGGAAAGAGAGAAGTAGAATACTAGTATATAGTAAGAAAAATAAAATAACAGGGAATAAAGAGATAATTAAAAGAGGAATCAAGGAAATGGAAGCTGATAAACGAAAGCTATGAAAAAATAATGATAACAAAACACCCGACGAAAGTAATATTGAGTATAATTTGCCAATCATAGAATGAGAAAATTCGACGACTTAATTGGCCAAAAGAAGTAACCAAAGTTAACAAAGCTGATATTAATCCAAATAAGTCATCAGGTTATGACTTAATAACAGGACAATTGCTGCAAAAACTACCAAGTCGTTTGAAATATGACTGAAATTATCATGATTCCAAAGCCTGGAAAACCATAAAATCAAATGAAAGGCTCTAGACGTATCTCACTGTTACGAGTAATATTAATACTGTATTACCAGTAAACATAGTCTTAAGATCCTTGTTCATAACCTATAGAAAATGTCTTGAAGGAAATCCTAATCTATAATAAAAAAGGTCAAGCAGTTGTATCACAAGCAAGTGTATTGTACCCGATTCTTTATCTACTCTACACTTGTGATGGAAAATATCACGATGGCTACATTTGCTGATGAGAATGAAATTATTCTTGTTGGAGACAATAGCAAAAAAGTCACATGGAAATAACAACCGACAATTGGCAATATATAGAATTGTACTCAAGACTGAAAAATAAAAATTAACGAAGGTAAAGCTGGGTATGTACAATTCACGTATAATTAGACTGCATAAGCACCAGTAGATAATACTATCACTCCATATATCAACATGGAACTTGTAAAAAAGCAAAGGAAACATTTGAAATTAAGAATATGTATGGGTTAATTGAAAGAAAAATCGCAATTATCACTACCTAATAAATTGATATTATATATGGTATGGAAACCTATATGGACAGGTGGAGTTCAATTATGGGGATGTTCTACGAAAAGTAATATGAATACATACAATTCCAGGACAAAGTCCTGAGAACTATTGTAAGTGCACCCACATACTACGTGACTGATTATTTCCACCGGGACATTCAGATACCGACTGTCACTCAGAAAACTAAGAAAAGCGTAAGGAGACACGAGCAGAGACTTCATTCTAGTGTCAATAAGTCCATTCAATGTCAATAACGAAGTAACTCTTAGGTGACAACATCAGAACAGGACATAGACTCAAATGAATCAGTCAATTTGATCTCGTGTAGTCTGGTATAGGGAGGTGCATTTGATAGAAAAACAGCAAGATTAATGCATAAATTATAAAGACAAAATGTAGGTTAGTCTCCAACCATTAGTAACAATGAAATATGCGTAAATAAGCAATAAACAAAAAAAATCTATTTAAAGTGAATAAATGATCAGAATATCAATGAATAATAAAGGATCTAATATATGAACTCCATGGATAACATCGATTTAAAGAGAAATGGGATAAAAACAATGGAAGTAGAAATAAAATCCGTATGTTATTGCCCACGCATCAGCGGTTATCGGACATTTTTCACTGTACGTATTGCGTGTTGCGTGATTATCATTTCGACATTAAGGAATAACATAATCGACGATTACAAATGTTTCTTCGCCCACGCCGGCTCGATTTTTTTTCTCGCGACAATCGGCGATGCATTTTAAATAAAGAACGCGCAAAAACCGATGCATATAATTTTATTTCAGCTCAGCTCGGGCGGCTGTGGAAGGAATTCTTAAATATGTATTATGTAAATGATTAGTCTATTGTTCGTACTGAATATCTATTCATATCCATTTTAATATATGCCCGTACCTTGAACGAGTCGATTTGATTACTGGATATTTGCAAGACAGGTTTTTGTTTTCCTAGTTACTAGATTTATTTTTAATTACTAATTTTCACACCTTATTACTGGGTCTTAATGTTACATTTAACTTTTTTTTCAATTGAGTTGTGTTTTGTAAAATTTAAATTTGTTCTATACTGATTATCTCTTAATTTACCAGCCTTAGAAAACTGTCGAAGTCAACCGTGTACATTGAAAATAGTCACTATCATTGACAATTTTTCGAAATATTAATCATAAAACATATATCAAACCAAGAATAACTAATAGATATTTTGATCTGAAATTGTATATTTGGTTATATTTTTTATGTGTAATTTTTTGGAAATGTGTTTTTATAACGTCATTTTTATAACATTTGCGGTAGAAATAATTTGTTTAAATATAAAAACGAAACGAAAGTGTTTTATTCCAGGATGTGAAGGTTCAAAAAGAGTGTATGTTTTTCTAAAAGATCCTGCTCTTGCCCAGAAATGATTTTTGAATATAAAGAATGACAAACTTGGAAAAGGATGGGTTGACCCTTGTATTTTAGGCCGGATGACAATGTGGAAAAGCGTTACTTAACTAAGATGTAATTCCTAATTGTAATTTAAGTAGTAAGTCTTTCATTATGGCTAATCTATATTATTAAAATACATAACATATGTTTATTTACAGATCCTTTATCTAAACCTATCGAAAATATGGCTTAAGTTATAGAATCAGTAGAAGTTGTTTAGTCCCTATATAGGAGACCCCAGAAATAATTAGAATAATACAAATATAATAATTGTTTAAAGAGGAAGTAAAGTTAGAGGTTTGAAAACTGATATTTATAACATGTTTCTTCACAAATTCTTTTAAAACAGTTCGCAGTACAACATAGAAAACTTAGTGTATGTGTGATAATATAGCAAGCAAGAATTGTTACATATTTCTAGATTATTGAATTGTTTTTGATACAGTATTATTGTATCCTTATTATTATGCTATATTGATTATGCTGTATTATCTAAATGTTATTTAATGAAATATATTTTAATTTATTAGTAGAATAAGATAAGTAAGATAAGAATATATAAATAAGAATAAGAATAATATAAATCAAGCATTCTTTGTTTTGGTGGATGAAAAATATTAATAGAATTTCAAAGAATTATAGTTGTTGAAATGGAAACTCTTCATTAGTCTAAAAAGGAAACAAAATTAGTATATTCCTATTTAAAATTACATTATTAAGTTAGTGAAAATATGTTCATATTTGTTAAACCTATCAACAGCCAGGAATATTCAGAGCTGGCGTGCCTATATATTTGGGGAGAGACTTTTATGTGTCTTTACTTTGTGTTATTCATTTTATGATATCAATTTACAACGGCTTTGCAGCGGCTTCGGACTTTCAGTGAAAAAGATGGTGGTATCATCGAAGTTATCATTGAAGGAGAAGGTATACTGTTACAACGCATATCAATGTGTCAAACAATCATTCTTGTAATGACCATCAACAATACAGAAACATTATCGCTATATGTAGGATAAACATGGAAAACCCATGTATACTACATAAAAAAAATTAGGCTCTTAGGAACATTTTGTATCCAAAGAGGACCAAAGGTATAAAAGTAAGATTTGGCCATATTTTTTAAATTAAAATTTTGTAGGCCATAATTAAAAGGATTTTTTTTGTTGTGACGTTATTTGTATGCATATAAGATAATATGATTTGTTTAAAAGTAAAAACAGAATAGAAATTTTGTTTTCATTGCAAAAGTTCAAATAAAATCAATTCTTTTCTAAGGGATTGAACGGTGGAAAGTAAGAAATAAAAAAGTTAAGAGGAACTCTTATGAACTTATACATCAAACTTTCAGACAGAAGGTTTAGTTGTTTGTATTTCACGTGTTTTTCCGTATATTTTTCTGAAACACATGAATCTGTGTCTACAACTTCATTACGATAAGAATTGGACAGTATAACACCAAAAAGACTAAGAACTAAGTGTATTGTAGAACTTGTGTAAGTATTGGTCGTAAAATTGTAAACAAGAGTTGTTATTACAGAACTATGTACTATGTGAGTGAACTATGTATAAAACCTCATTTTAACGTTAAATCATATATTATGCTAGCAAAGTAAGCTGGCAAATTAAGCTATGTAAATGTTTTAAGACGATTAATTGTCCTGAATAAAGGCAATAGAGTAAGAAAAATAATATTAAAGTGTTGCTTGTTCTGTTCGAAGAAAATATAAATAGGATTGTAAGGGCCAACAATCAAAAATTTTGCATGGCAACATATAATAAGATGAATACTGTCCAATAATGCACACATAAAAATAGAAAAGAAGGTTTGGTTACCAATTAATATTGATTACCAAATATTTGTAATTAATATTCAAACATGTAAATTTTTATTCAGTTAATTTTCTTATATTTTAGAGCCTTTTTTTACCAACGTGGGTTTAACTGGACTGAACTTACTATTTGACGTGGGCTTCAAACCACGGTCTTCGGCATTAAGCCTACCGACTGGCGAGTGACCAACTTTATAAATCATCCCAGAAGACATCCGGGCTTACCCAGCCTGATTACTGGCGTGACTGGGATCATTTTCCTTGTCAGATTTTGCACTCATGCCTAAGGGCAATCATATGTTAAATATTCACAAACATAATTTTAAGACCATACCCCAGCAGGATTCGAACGCCCGACTATAGCAACAGCACGAGGACCGTCCTGTCGATTTTACCACTTCGCCATTCAAGCCGGATCTAGGTAATTTATACCTTATACTTTTAAGTGTATTTCGGACAAATTATTATTAATTTATAGTTTTCATTTAACAATGCAGAGAGAAAAAACCTAACACCAACACACCAGTTTGGGTTTATTAACAAGCACGCAACAATTGACCAGATCCACAGAATAACAGATGTTATTGAAAAAGCCTACAAAAGTCAAAAAGTATGCTCAGCTATATTCTTAGATGTAGCACATGCCTTCTATAAGGTTTGGCATGAAGGCCTTGTTCATAAATTGCAGAAAATGCTACCAAAACAATACACCAAACTATTAAAATCATACATAACAACCAGAATGTTTAGGGTCAAGCAAGAAGAAGTTTACTCTTCAATAAAAGAAGCTAAAGCAGGTGTACCTCAAGGAAGTGTACAGGGACCAATGCTTTATCTACTTTACACTTGCTATAATCACGATGAATACATTTGCTGATGATACTACGATTATAGCTGTCGGAGACAATAGTGAAGAAGCCTCACGAAAATTACAACAGGCAAATGACAATATAAATAATTGGACACAAGCTTGGAAAACAAGAATTAATGAAAGTAAATCTGTACATGTGCAGTTCACCTATAAACAGGCCGTACAAGCACCAATAATATTAAATAACACTATCATTCCATATAGCAACAGCGCTAAATATCTCGGAATGAATCTCGATGCAAAACTTCGCTGGAAGGAACATATAAAGAAGAAAAGAAAGAACTGCAATTGAAATATAGGAAAATGTACTGGCTAATTGGAAGAAAATCACAATTATCAGTACATAATAAATTGCTATTATATAAGCAAATATTGAAACCTATATGGACATACGGAGTTCAATTATGAGGATGTTCTGCAAAGAGTAACATTAATAAAATACAAATTTTTCAGAACAAAGTCCTGAGAGGTATTGTGGGTGCACCCAAATACTATAGGACTGATTATCTATATCGAGACCTTCAGATACCCACAGTCAGTCAAGAAATCAAGTGAATTGCAAGGGGGCATGAGGAAATACTCCATTCTCATACTAATATTGAAATATTGCAACTTTTGGATACCACCAGAACAGGACACAGACTCAAAAGAATCAAACCATCTGATCTTGTGTAGTATTGTGTAGTGAGGTGCATATATTAAAAAATTGTGCAGTGACATGTATAAACATTATTTCACCAGAGACTGAGTTAGGCCCATTGGCTCTAGTTATATACTCCTCCTAGTTATATACCTAGATTTAAGTTATTATAAAGACAAATTGTAGGATTTTCTCTATTAATTAAATAATAATTAAAAAATTAACAATGCAATTAGGACATAACAATGCAAGGTTAGAAAATAAGTTATAAGTTGTTAGATTACATAGTGTTTTTTTTGTATTTGAGAAATATTTTATAAAAATGTTACAAAATTTGGTTACTCTTTTATTTTATGGTTTTGTATATCTACTTGTTGATTATTTATACAACAAATTGCAAACGAAAATAACACATTGACTTCATTAGTAAAAAAATAAATATTCAGCAACAACATTATTTCGTTTCAACATATTTTGCATTTTGCAACAGATTATAAATCATTCAATAGACCTTGACCTTGATATAACCATAAACTCTGAACATTTATCGCAAAAATATGCTCGAAACTATTGTGAAAACTAAATTAATTATTAAAACGAATTGAAATGGAAATTTCATAAACAACTATACATAAATAGCATTCAATGTTTTGTAGGTTTTTATTTTTCACTATTAGTTTTTTTCTATTTGCGTGTACGATAAACAAGTTCAAGTTTCAGGTAAACAATTTTTCGCTTGTTTTAAACAGTTTGATAAAAAGGAATATAGACTGTTTTTTTGTTGTTTTTGAAATAACTTTACTTATACATCAGCGAGATGCGAAACAAACATATATAATTATAGTAAATTCGCAAATGTTAGGTAGTTCGATAAAAAATTACTGCTGCTGGTAAAAGGAACTATTATCTCAAGTCTCAAAAATATTTCATTGAAGGTGCTTGAACGTACATTGGTCAGCAATATCTATTGATATCAATACACATTTCGTCACATAAAATAACAGTTTTCCAGTTATTGACAGTGTTATTGAGATGCGATGCGAAGTTCATTATTTTAGTTATTTGATCTGAACAAATTTCTTGCTTATGGTGATGCTGCTTCGTCACATTTCAATTGTTGGTTTTGATTTCAAAGATTTAAAAGTCATCGACACTGTCAATGGATGTCACTGACAATGGACGACCAGGAACACCAAAAGACTTTTAAGACAATGAATTGCAAAACGTATTGCACGAAAATCCATCTCAAATTCAAATTCAGCAGTTGATATAATACATACTTTTGATTATCACTTGTTCAGATCGATACAGCATGGTTAGGCTGGCACTTGGATCGTTGATTGGATCATCGCCAACCAATATTATTTTTTCAAGATTATCATCACTTTATCAGTGATGAATGCCTATTTTAGGGTGAAAATCTTATCAGAATACACGCAAGAGCCTAATGTTCTTCTTCTTGGGGCTAACTATTGCGTGTTTTACCGAAAATGTTCACACACAGCTCTATGAAGGGCGATTACATCATTCGACAAACAAATCATTTTATCTGCATTTTGTTGTAATTAATCAAATGAATTAATTTCTAAAACGATTTCAGAGAGACCATTGTTTTTTACCTACTAGGATGGGTTTACACTAAATATTTGTTTATTTCTGAAAGATTCAAAAGCAGTATATTCTGACATCACTGTAACATCCTTGATACTGAACCGAATTTCACTAAGCTTTAGGAAATTTAACATTGATAAAAAAATATGCCTATAAGTTAATTATTGGATGGGGACACAATAATAAAAACAATTATGAAGATGTAAATGTGTCAATTACAGAACTGACATTCACGAAAACATAATTAGTACTTATTTAATAGATTACTTGGAATAGAAATTCAAACATATATGGCGCTACTAGAATTAAATATATGTTTTTTAGTCAGCTCTAACCCTCAAAAGATGCGTGTATAAATTTGACAGCTGTCGGATTATTAGTTTGTGAATTATAGCATTTTGAGTGAAGCAACTTTTGTTATTGTGAAAAAAATGGATAAAAAGGAATTTCGCGTGTTGATAAAATATTGCTTTTTGAAGGTATAAAATACAGTTGAAGCAAAAAATTGGCATGATGTCGAGTTTCCGGACACTGCCCCAGGAAAATCAACCATCAAGGATTGGCATACTAAATTTAGACGTGGTGAAATGAGCACCGAAGACGATGAACGCAGTGGATGCCCAAAAGAGATGGTTTCCGACGAAAACATTTTAAAAATCCACAAAATGGTTTTGAATTATCGTAAATTGAGATTGAATGAAATGGCAGACACTCTAAATATATCAACTGAACCTGTACATCATATCATTCACGAATATATGGATATGAGAAAGCTGTGTGCAAAGTGGATGCCGCGCGAGCTCACTTTTAACCAAAAACAACGACGAGTTGATGATTCGGAGCAGTGTTTGAAAATGATCAAGCGTAATAAACCCGAGTTTTTGCGTCGATATGTGACGATGGATGAAACATGGCTCCATCATTTCACTCCGAAGTCCAAGCGACGGTCATCCGAGTGGACTGTTCGACACGATGAACCCACTCCAAAGCGTGGGAAAACGCAACAGTCGGCTGGCAAGTTTATGGCGTCTATATTTTGGGATGCGCATGGAATAATTTTCATTGATTACCTTGAAAAAAGAAGGACCATCAACAGCGACTATTACATAGCGTTATTGGACCGTTTGAATGAGGAAATCACCGAAAACAATCGCATTTAAAGAAAAAGAAGGTACTGCTTCATAAAGACAATGCACCATGTCACAAGTCGCTGTCACACTTGTTGCTACTCATGATGCAAAGTGGATCTACTATGGTAACCTCAAGCACAGAAACGCATGGATTAGTCTAAGAAAGATGAATATCTAGGTGAAATGAATGAATCTACGTGAAAATAGTGAATATATCATAAAAGTATTTCTTACAATAACAACTTTTGTTCTAGAAGATGATGCTGTTTTTAGTCGTAACAATATATCCAATGTTATAGAGGTTATTATACCGGCCCATTACGCAATACCAACAATTAAAACGTCGACTCGGCGCACGCCTAGGCGTCCAGCGGCCATCATCTCGCGATTTTTTTTCGCTGCATCGAGTCAAAAAAAAACATACACACAACGAACTGCGTCTCAAACGTTCCGAGACCCGTCAAGGCCACTCTAAATATATCGGCCTTATTATTAAATGCGGAAAAAACTATTATATTAATTTATTATGTTCTATGGGCGCTTGTATGTAAATGTTTTCTACACACACATATCCATCGGCGCTGTGTAGTTGGCTGTGGTTCAGCGAGTATTTCGAAGTCGTACGACGCAATTGCGGAAAAAATTTATGGATAAATGTGCGTGGACGTGATTGTGGTTTCAAGTTTGTGATTATGATCGAATAAGCGAGGTGGAGGGGACCGTCGAGCGAAATATAGGTCAACTGATTAGACGATTTCTTTTCGAGATGTTAACGACTATCAGGTTCAATAAAATGTGAATTATTATTTCTAGTTTTATTTTAGACATTACCTTTAACTAATATGATAGCCGGCTTGGTTGGCGCAGTGGTAAAGACGACAGGACAGTCCACCAATGTTTGCTACAGTCGCGTGTTTGAACCCTGCTGGGGCATGGTCATAAATTTATGTTTGTGATTGTCCTTAGGCAAGAGTGCAAAATCCGAAAAGGAAAATAATCCCTGTTACGCCAGTAACCAGGCGGGGTAAGACCGGATAACTTTTGGGATGATATCTAAGTTAGTAACTCGCCAGTCGGTAGGCTCAATGCCAAGGACTGTGGTTCGGAGCCCACGTTAAAACTGTAGGTCCAGTCCAGATAAACCCTTGTTGGTAAAAAGGATACAGAAATTTTTAAGTAAACAGAAATTTCTTTAGTTTAGTCTTTAGAGAAATCATTGTATCGAGAGGTTGCTTATAGACAATGCTGTCATTTACATAATTTTTACATTACAGTTGCGTAATTCAAACTTAAATTAATGGGAAACATTAGCCAATCCATGACTGAAGAAATTGTGAGAAAATGACTTTACTTTATTCACATTTATTTGATTGAGTATGCTCTTGTGCAAAATTGTATCAAAATGATTATGATTTAAATATGTTACTAAGAAAACTGGCTTTATATTGGTATGTATAAATATATTTACAAGAAACGATTTATTCACCAAACTTCTGACTCTTTCTAGTTCTCACTTTAAGTATAGCCTGTTTCTGCATGTTCAGTGCTTATTTTTTACAGTATAATTATGACAGCAAAGGACGATTTTTAAAAGAATGTTTGAAATGATCCCAGTATAAGAAAATCTTTTCTGTAGAGAATTGCATTGTGAGTTGGTAGAAAGATATCTTTTTAAATAAAATTTAAATGCTGACAAGAAGGATAATTTTCAACTCTCAAACTTATTTTCCTAGAATTCCGCATATTAGTATCGTAGGATGATGCATTTGTTATCAATTGCTGATATCCAAATAATAAACACATCAGTACTTGATGATATAGTTATTGAGGAAAAATGTTTCTTTCTGCCTACAACTATAGAAAAACAAGTGGCCATTATCAATGAGGACTTGATAGAGTTTTGCCAATACAGATAATATTAATTTATTTAATTATGTTACACACAATCATTCGAAACATTATATTGGGCACTATCTTGATAATATACAAGCTGTTACAACGGTGATTACAAACACATTCGGCTATCAATTACGTCAACAACACACTCTTCGAAAGACTCTTAGAAACTACATGATTTCTAGTCAAGGCGCCGTCCTCTATATCCAAAAGTGTACATCTCAGCATTCCCATCGCCCGGTCCCGATACCAGGGCCGCCTCGATTAGCGAATGAGTAATCAGGTACCCTCTGCGTAATTCCTCAACAATGCCGTTCTATATTTTCTTACACGAGGGATGCTCAAATCTTTAACCAGACCCAGGAACTACCTCAGTATCCATCTCGATGGTTTAAATTAAAAAACAAAAGTTGAGCTGATATCGGAATGAAATAACTACATTGGTAAAAAATACTACATTTACATTAATTAATTGGTGTAAATATGGACTTGCACTAACTCATCAAACTGAGTAGTAATTCAACGGTGCCAAAACAAATAGTTCTGTGGTTAATTACGAATGTTTATCGTTAAGGTTACCAACGAAGAAGTGTACGATGCCCTAAAATCAAATGGATCCACGAAGTTAAATTAAATATTTCGCTGTAAAGTGTAGAAAACGATTATCATATGACACTAACGTGGAATCTATACAACTACTGCACAATGCGCATTAAATCAGAACTTTGAAGCGCACCAAACCCCCTAATAAAGATCTCATATTAAAAAAATCAATTCTGAATAATCGTAGCTCATAAAAATATGAAAATCAATAAAAATAAAATATGGTAAACCAAAACAATTTTAGCCGGCTTAGTTGGCGCAGTGGTAAACGCGACAGGACGGTCCTCCTACTGTTGTGATAGTCGTGGGTTCGATTACTGCTGGGGTATGGTTGTAAATTTATGTTTGTGATTGTTTAATATTTGTGATTGTCCTTAGGCAAGAGTGTAAAATCCGATAACGAAAATGATTCCAATCACGCCTATAACTAGGCGGGGTAAGACCGGATATATCTTGGGATGATATCTAAGTTAGTAACTCGCCAGTCGGTATGCTTAATGCCAAGGACTGTAGTTCGGAGCCCACGTTAAAACTATAAGTCCACTCCAGATAAACCTTCGTTGGTAAAAAGAAGACTATAAAAAAACGTTTTTAATTTTTCAGGAAACAGGCAAAACACACAACTTAATATTTGTCAACACATTTTTTTCAGACACAACAAAACGCCGCTATCATTTTATTACTACATTCACATGTCTATTACACATTTTCCGAGTAGTTTGCTGCTTAGAATTTGAACTTGGACGATCATCAAATAAACATAACAATATAAATATAAATACGGTTGTTTTGTTGGCGTAGCGCAATTGAAATAAATGAATTGCATTTAATGAGCATGTGAAATATTTTGTTTTGGATAGTCATAATTTGTTTTCACCGATCACGAAACTATTCGAAGAGAGATTCTCGGAATTGTATTTATATACTTTGAACAGGTTCGATTTGGAAGGATGACAAAAGGTGAGAGAATGCCAGTTGTATTTTAATCTGGTAATATTTGAAATGACTGACGATACTCCCTGATATAATACAGGCAATGAGTACAAGAAAAAATTTTGCGCTTGTGTGACCTTCGAACCAAGCAAGGCAAAGCAATTTTTATAATTCGTACATCAGCTTAAATCGTCAAATCAGGTTTTATATAGTGACAGAAGAAATAAATATCATTTTAAAGGATCAATTTCATATTCAGACAATCAATGATTGTAAGTTCATCTTATAAATATATAATTCATAAGATTCAAAAAAGTATTGCTTCCAAGTGGAGCTTCAACAACCCAACATTTTGTTTTCTATATACATCATTTTATTTCTTATTCTTTGTATAGAGTATAAGAAAATTTTTAAAGGTTGTTTACATCATAAGAAAAGCTTATTTTATTGCCACATTGTTGCACCAGTAATTGTTAAAAACATATATTAACACATGGGCTGAGATGTCCCGGGCGTAACAAAGTTCAAGATTGGCGTTATTCATCATTGTAATCTCCATCAAGAGCGACCCAATCACCCCAGAGCCGCTCTAACATCTCAATACCACCTTTGTAGAACGATTTATCTTTTGCCTCAAAAGCTATCACTAGTTGCTGTCCACTCAGATGTCAATCGTTTTAACATGGCCAAATACACTTCAGAATCACCAACACGTTCTTGTTTTTGATCAACAGTGAGCAAACGCGGCATCCACATTGAACAGAGCTTTCTCATAGTCACATGCTCATGCAATATAAAACCAACGCGTTCTTTTGATATCTTTACGATGTTAGCTAACTCACGCAACTTCACTTTTCGATCATTCACAACGAGTTTGTGGATTTTATTTATGTTTTCTTGTATTACCACCTCAGTGGAACATCCACTGTGTTCTGCATCATCGGTGTCTCTACAACCATATAAAGTCTGAATGCGACTAATTCCTTTAATACAATGTGGTCGAATGTTAACACCAGGGTGGTCACTAGTAATGTTAGTCAGCCTACAGACAGTAGATTATTCCAATGGTCCACGTTACTAGGCTCGCACGTCCAGTGCAGTGTTCTGTCATTTGTTACAACAGGAATTCGCCAATGCTGAGTCGTTTTGGGGGCTCTGCAGCACTGCAGCGCATATCCACCAGCGGTTATTGCTCTATACGTTATACTATATATATTATTCTATTTTCGACCGAGGATATTCCAGGTAGTAAAATTAGTTTGATATAAAAAAAATGATGAACGGTCGAAAACAATTGACCCGAAACTATTTATTTCGTTTGTTTCTTTCTTCGGATCGTCGATTATTTAAGAGCAAGGACCCAGTTGAGCACAGGGACGTCCTCGATCGAAGTTTTTACGGCCCTGGTAACAAAGGTAATCGGATGTCGTGTGGGACGCAGTCCCGAGGGCCCATTAAAGAAAGTCGTAAAAAACGGGGGAGCCCAAATGGTCTTAAGCAAGAAATTCTTTCCTAAATATAATAAGGGATTTGGGCGGTTTTTTCCGTCGTCCTATTTATTGTATATTAGGGATTGTGATGTAAGAAGAACGGAATTGTCGTTTCGGTCCTACAGATAAGAGATTTACGGAAGCCATAAAGGTTTACGGCATGCTGGACATAATGAGTATAGTCTTAAGGATGGCGTACATAAAAATATTCCTGACGTATAAAGGCAAAGTCATGAATAGAAAGTTGAACTGGCTCTTTTTGTTTGTTAGGTGTATGAATTCGTCTCCTACGTCCAACAAAAGAATATGCCACTAGTTGTGTAATAAGAATTGTTTGATTTAAGATGTAATATCATGAATTATAGTGGATGACCAAATTATTACGGGCAATATTGATATTATTTAATTTTCCAGTTTAATTGAGGTACATTCATTGGAGGTACAGAGTTAATCTTGAATTCTAAATCCATAAGCTACTACTATGGTGAGATGAACTAGAACATGTTTTTGTTCTGGTTTGAAAATCAGCTGTTAAAGAACTTGGAGGATCTTGGAGGACAATGCACGTTACCATGCTACACTAAATAAGCAGAAAATAAGTTTTGACCTGGTCATGCTAAAGAGTGAATTGTTACTCCGTAAATACAAATTAAATGTTTAATTGTATTTTATGTAATTTACTTTTTTAATAATAAGTATAAAAAAGCACATGGTTGTTCAGATGGCCGAACAATATGACCACATATTATTACGTCTTCCTTCCCATCACTGTATGTTTAATTGAAATGATGTGGGGTGTGGTAAAGAATTAATACAGTAGAGAAGGATATAAAAGTAAGAACTTTCTGGATATATGCAACTAAGTATTGTTTACAGTAATTCTAGAAAAAACCTTCAAACCAAACGAAACTAATATTGAACATAATTTGCCGGACATAAAAGCTGAACATTCGTTGATTGAATTAGTCACGCCGAAAAAGTTAACCAAAGTTATTAAAACTCACATTAACCCCAGAAAATCACCAGGCTACGGTTTAATAACAGGAGAATTACTGCAAAAACTACCAAGAAAGGGAATTGTAAAACTCACCAAATTGATCAATACAGCACCAATAACATTAAATAATACTATCATTCCATATAGTAACAACGCTAAATATCTCGGAATGAATCCATGCAAAACATCGCTGGAAGGAACATATAAAGAAGAAAAGAAAAGAACTGCAATTGAAATATAGGAAAATGTACTGGCTAAGTGGAAGAAACTCACAATTATCAGTATATAATAAATTGCTATTATATAAGCAATTACTGAAACGAATATGGACATACGGAGTTCAATTATGTAGATGTTCTGCAAAGAGTATCATAAATAAACTACAAATTATTTCAGAACAAAGTCCTGAGAGGTATTGTGGGTGCCCCCAAATACTATAGGACTGATTACCTACATCAAGACCTTCAGATACCCACAGTCAGTCAAGAAATCAAGAGAATTGCAAGGGGGCATGAGAAAAGACTCCATTCTCATACTAATATTGAAATACTGCAACTTTTAGATACCACCAGAACAGGAAACAGACTCAAAATAATCAAACCATCTAATTTTGTGTAGTGTTGTGTAGTAAGGTGCATATATTACAAAATTCAGCTGTGACATGTATAAAAATTATTTCACCAGAGACTGAGATAGGGCCGATGGGTCCTCCTAGTTACATACCTAGATTTAAGTTATCACAAAGACAAAGACAAATAGTAGGTTAGACGGAAACGACTAGTAACAATGTATTAATTAAATAATAAAACAGTTTACAATAATACCTTTAGTTTCAATAAACTTCATCAGACACACTGAATTAGAAATAGACAATTGATGGAAAAAACAGTTTAGTTAATGAATATTAACTTGAATAGTTACCCAAAAATGAAATTTTCCGGATGTGAAATTATGATCCAGTGCTGACAATTACCGAGACAGGGCGTTGAGAGCGAAAACAACTAAATTTGTATATATATAACAGGAAAGGTCTCCGGCTTGACACATAGATGGCGCTGTTAGGATTAAATCCATGTTTTTGTCAGTTAGCCCTAACTCTCAAAATATGTGTGTATACATTTGACAGCGGCCGGATAATTAGTTTGTGAATTATAACATTTTGAGTGAAGCAACTTTTGTTATTGTGAAAAAAAATGGATAAAAAGGAATTTATCGTGTTGATAAAATATTGCTTTTTGAAGGAAAAAATACAGTTGAAGCAAAAGCTTGGCTTGATGCCGAGTTTTCGGACACTGCCACATGAAAATCAACCATCAAGGATTGGTATGCTAAGTTTAGACGTGGTGAAATGAGCACCGAAGACAGTAAACGTAGTGGACGTCTGAAAGAGATTGAAGAAAATTTCGTTGCATAAATAGGTGATCGACGAAACTGAGGGTAATTTTGAAGCAAATGACAAATCATACTACAAAAATGGTAACGAAAATTTGTAGGGTCGCTATAATCAGTGTATCCCCTTGAAGGGAATTATATTCAATAAAGAAAAACTAATTTTGCCAACAATTATGTTTTACTATGGTATGATGACCTGTTATATGATGAATGATATCATAAAATACAGTGGGGGCCACATTTTTACGGACAATATTGAGATTATTTAATTTTTTAGTTTAATTGGATTTCTGTAACAAATGAATAGTTTTGGGGTCTTTTGCCAGTAAGATGCTTTAGAAGTACAGAATTAATGTTTAATTCCAAATACAACGGCGACTAGCATTGTCTACAGTAATACCTTAAGTTTGAATAAACTCCATCAGACACACTGAATTAGAAATTGACAAATGGTGGAAAAAAACAGCTTACTTAATGACTTGAATAGTCATCCACAAATGAAAGTTCCCGGATGTGAAATTATGTTCCGGTGCTGAGAATTACTGAGACAGGTTGATAAGAGCGGAAACAACACTATATATATATATATATATATATATATATATATATATATATATATATATATATATATATATATATATATATATATATATATATATATATATATATACATTTTTTGTCAAAATTAGTCTTTTTATTCAACATAATTCCTTACAAGGTTATACACTGATTATAGTGACTCTCAAACTTTGTGATACCATTTTGGTATTTTTGTTTTTGTTATGTTATTCGACGAAAATTTCTTCCAGCGAGCATTCTTTTGAGATCTTTTGAAATAGTCCCTGGGGGCAACATCTAAAGATTACAGTGGATGAGGAAACAGTTCAAAGAATAATTCATGGATTTTTTACTGTCTTGGCGAAGTAGCACTTTCTTTTTTTTCAAATGCGGCCGTTTTTCTGCGATTTCGTCCATCAAAGGGTCCAATAACGCTATGTAATAGTCGCTGTGTTTAAACAGTGTCGAATCTGCTGCCACTAACAGCGGCCATTGTTCATAAAAAGTTGAAAAAAGGTATCTCATAGATGAGAAAACCTGTTATTTTGATAGATGGCTTTTTGTTATTTTCAAACAATATTGCCTCTGAGGTTTTTTAGAAAAATTGCGATTTTTACAAATCTCTTTTAAAATCTGATTTACAACATTAAGATACTTTTTGAGGGAATGAACCGTAATGGTAGTTGGACGAGCCAGATCAAAACTATGTGATAGATACATTGAACATTTCTTCTTTCAATTTTGGCAAGTTATTAGAGATGTGTGATCTAAAATCGTTATAAGGGACAACAAAGCCCTCCAAATCAATCAGTTCAGCGCATTCTTTTGATCGTCCGCTTTCATTGAGTGAATCATTTGTCCAGGTTTGTGTCCAGTGGTTCGTGGTGAACAATTTCTTTAAAATATCGTCAAATAGTGATCTTCTTACTACAAAATCATCTTTAGTATCATTTTTATGTAGCTGTGAAGTCTCCTTGCAGTTTGCATATTGCTATCGTACATAATTTTACCAGCGATTAACAGATGGAAACTCCTTCATTCTATTAAAATTTTCACTGTTAATCCAGTCTTTTGAAAATTGTTTAAAATTACTTCATGCTCGATGCATAGTTCCGTAACGAAATCTTGTGGTTAAATAAATAGATAGACATATATTTCGATATATTTCGATATTTTAAAGAATTCTATAGAAATTTATCATTGAAATCCCAAAATGACACTGTTCTTTACCTAAGCACTGATCACCACAAACATCATATAGTTATTGATAAGCTTGGGTTATGTTTTTCAATTTTTACATAAAAGTTGAAGTAAATTTTTTTTATATAACTTGGCTTAAAGCAGTCTGCTAAAAAAACCTAATTTGCTATATCATTTCATCGTCAAATTTTGTTTATGTTGGATTTGAGACCTGAAGTTTTTATTATGTGTTAAAACAGTATCGGATCTGCTGCCATTAACAGCGGCCATTGTCCATAAAAAGTAGAAAAAAGGTATCTCATAGATGAGAAAACTTATCCCACCGAACATATAACCGGATCCACTTCTACCCCGTGACGTTTTGCACCATAAAATATTTTAAATGGCGTCCGTGGGGGACCGGGATGGGTGATTTATATAGCAAGGGGGAGGATATCCAGCAAAATCGGCCTTTTCACATGGTTTACGGCTTGTCGTTAAGTCAAAGGGTGGGAAAGATATAAATAAATTTAATACGACCTGGGTGTTTGTTTTCTTTGTTTTTTTTTCTCTCGTTATCCATATCCCGTCATTTGTTCTGTTCAGGAACAAAAAATGGTTCGGCTTTATTGCTTCATGTGGTTATGGCTTGGATAATACAGTACTTATAGAATGCGACCTAGATAATACGTAGAAGAGTAATTAAAAACATCTGCTTAAGCAAATAATTCGGGTAACTATTGTGCAGTCTTGGTATTGAATTTAATTTTTTTAATTATTTTTTAATTCATTATAAAAGCCATTATATTTTCTATCTCTATATATTGCATCGAAATATGTAATAAATATAAGAAGTATAATATAGGGTGGGGCAAAAGACCCGCTACTATGGGCGCAATTTCCGCTGAGTGGCAATAAGGAAGAAACGACTATTTTCAATAAATATTGTCTTAATTTCTGTTCGTTCTTGTAGCGTATATTTATCCATAATATAATTTGGACATCTACACAACACAATGGTTAAAGTGAAACCTAGGTAAACATCACATAACCAAGATAGCATGTAATCGAAATAGTAGCGGTAGTTTTGCCCCACATTATGTAAACCTTTATTATCTTCTCTTTATACAGTACATCGAAATTCCTTTTTTATATTTATTTAATTTATGTTCTTTGCAGTGGTAAATCTTTTTAAATTAATTTAGTTCTTTCATTTTGCAGACTGGGATGACTACTTATTAAATATATGTTATATTTTTACTTAAATTTTGTCAATTCGTTTGCAATTGGATACCCTAGTTCATAATCCCATTAATTATATTTCTCTGTCAAAGAATTTGCTACTTTATTACCTATGGTCTATCTTCCTCATTACATCAGCTTTTTCCTATTGTTAATTTCGTTGCGAACTAGAGGATCATTGTATCAGTTCCTAGACTATTTTTTCACCCAACAATTTAGGGAGTGTTACACATGAAATAGTTTTTGGGTATATTTAGTTACGAAAAGCCTACTACTTATAAGGTGGGACAATCAAATTTGCCGCCTTAGGCTGCTGGTAAAAAAAACCAGCCACTGTATCTAGTGTTTCAAAAAATATATGAGCTGAGTAAGAGGTAATTTCATTTTTGACAAATGGGTTTGACAAATGACTAATGATAATGAAAATTAACTTTTTTCTTAGAAAGTTATTATTTCGACACTATAATATTTCTGGGATTTCTGAACGAGAAGCTGACACAAATGATTTTTGAAAGTTCTTTTTCAAGTCAGCTTCCACTAGAGCCAGTACAGTTCTAAGTGAATATTGTGGCGACTAAAATAAATGATAGTCGGCAGGGGAGAGGTCCGGGTTATACGATGTAATATTATTACAGGTTATACAACATAATTCCCTTCAAGGTTGACCCTCCAACTTTTCGATACAATTTTTGTAGTACGATTTGTACTTTACTTCAAAATAGGCCTCAGTTTCAGCGATCATTCTTTTCATTTTCATCTCTTCATTCAACGACAATTTCTTCCCAGCTAGCATTCTTTTGAGATTTAAGAACAGGGAATAGTCGCTGGGGGCCAGATCTGGAGAATACAGTGGATGAGGAGGCGATTCGAAGCCCAATTCATGGATTTTTGCCGTCCTTTTTACTAATTTGTGACACGGTGCATTGTCTTGGTGAAGCAGCACTTTCTTTTTCTTCAAATGCGGCCGTTTTTCGGCGATTTCGTCCTTCAAGCGGTCCAATAACGTTATGTAATAATCGCTGCTGGTCCTTCCCTTTTCAAGGCAGTCTACTCAGATGACTGTCGTTTGGACTTCGGAGTGAAATGATGGAGCCATGTTTCATCCATTGTCACATATCGACGCAAAAACTTGGGTTATTAAGCTTGATTATCTTCAAACACTCATCAATTCGTCGTTGTGTTTGGTCAAAAGTGCGTTCGCGCGGCACACACTTTGCACAGAGCTTTCTCATATCCAAATATTTGTGAATGATATTATGTACACATTCACTTGATATCCTTAAAGTGTCTGCTATTTCATTCGGTTTCAATTTACGGCCATTCAAAATAATTTTGTGGATTTTTTAAATGTTTTCGTCGGTTACAAACTCTTTTGGGCGTCCACTGCATTCACCGTCTTCGGTGCTCATTTCACCACGTCTAAACTTAGCATACTAATCCTTGATGGTTTGATTTTCCTGGGGCAGGGTCCGGAAACTCGGCATCAAGCCAAGTTTTTGCTTCAACTGTATTTTTTCCCTTCAAAAAGCAATATATTATAAACACGTCAAATGCCTTTTTATAAATTTTTTTCACAATAATACAAGTTGCTTCACTCAAAATGCTATAATTCACGAAGTAATGATCCGACAGCTGTCAAATTTATACACGTATCTTTTTAGGGTTAGATCTAACTAAAAAACATATGGATTTCATTCTAGTAGCGTCATCTATGTGTCAGGCTGGAGACCTTTCGATTGACTTGTTAAGTTGGCCGCCATCGATAGGTTTAATGTCGAAGACCGTGCTTCGGTGCCTACGTTAAATAGTAGGTCCAGTCCAGATAAACCCTAGCTAGTAAAAAGAGTATTCTAAAATATAGTAAAAACATTAATACCTTCTATGAAAGGAAAGGTAATAGAAAATAATAAGTTATCCTATTTGATCTTATTATGTTACCGAATGTAAATGTAGTGAAAAATGAAACTGATCAGAATCTTGATTATGTTGGTATAAATTTGAAATTATGTAAAACATTACCTGACATATTTATAACGTCCCATAAGTAAAAGTTGTAAGACTAGGTAGTTTATTTTCATAGATAAGAAAACGCGGAAGCCATAAAGATTTCTTGTAGATTACAAATGATCCATATGTATGCAAAGTGATTTGATGATCAAAGCTCCTATCTTATTTTTCGTTGTGATGAATACCGGGTTGCTGAGCTGAATTACCGCATATATTTATGAGAGTTACCGTATTTATATAAAATATTTTTAACAAAAAAATTAACCAACTTAAAAAATAAATATGGAACTTACTAAAAATTAAAAAATAATTTAGATTTTTAACACAAAAAAACATTTTAAAATAAAGTAAGTACCTAATAATTGTTGTAATAAATTAAATAAAAAAAAATAACCTTATTTAACCTATCTACTCGGCACCGACTTCAAAGTGATTAGTTGGTAGTACCTAAAACAATTTTGTAAATAGATAAATAGGTTTAGGTAGGCATTAAGCTAAATTGTGTGTATATAGTAGAATATAATAGAGCAATTGAAAAGTCCCCGGCCTACCGCAGAAAATATTTTGTTTTGAGAAACGAAAAGCACTCTTGACCGTACATTGTTTATGTTTAAGTTATCGAATAAAAATTATCTGTCACTGTGAAAAATTTATTACAAATGGAGCCATCTGTTTTCAAGCAGCGTTAACTTATGATACATCCAATATATGAAATTTTAAAAAAGTTGCACGGCATGACTTAGTGATCTAAAACTTGGCTAGCATAATATAAATCACAGTTCATATTTAACAAATATCCTATGAGAGATAAGAGAAACCACATGTGATACCCAATTAATTCAAAAGTATTGTAGAAATAAAGAAGGAATGTTTGTATTTATATCAGGTTCCTATAATAAAACATATAATAAATCTATTTTAATGGACATTACTTTTTGGATCGATTTTATCTGGGGGGCCGGCCTACTCTTTTGTTATATTTATGTTACCTTGTTTTACGAACAGGGTATGTAAAAAATGTTCCTTTTTATATTTAGGCATTGTACTTGATCCAGTAAACGAAAATAACGGTTCGGTTTTTCCGTGCTCTCCATGGTTTATTACCCTTACGAATATTTCGTGTGAACAAATTATAAAAATAACTCTTTAATGTTTTATAAAATTACCTTTTTCATGTATATTATATATGTAATTGTAATAAATGTAGAATATTTATTGCTAGTATAAGCAATAATAATTCTTATTGTTTGATTTACTAGTAGTTAACTGAACTTGTTAACGCTGTAAGTAACTATAATTTACAGCTTCGGGTCAACTTTGGAACCCTAGCAGTAGACACCGATTCTTAACGTTATTTGGTGCTCTGCATGATAATCGTTTCAAAACATTCAGAACTTCTAAGAATCACCAGTAGCCACGAATTACCAGATTACAAGTACGTAATCGACGATTTGTTGCAAAATTACCAAAAGATGGGAGCTCGAATGTCTCTCAAAATACATTTGGCTACACAAAACCTATGTGACACGAGCGACGAGCAAGAAGAGTGGCTACACTAATATATAGCGAAAATCGAAAAACTCTGCTATGGATTTTGAGACGAAGGCAAGACAATTTTAACAATTTTTATTTTGTTAAAGTTTTGAAAGTTTTAAAAAATACTCTTCAAGTCTACGAACTGTTTTTGAAGGAATGGATCAATTCTTGTATAACAGTTGGAGCCTACTTTGAAAGTGGAAAATCAAATACATTCCTTGTACTATTTACACTTTTGATATTTTTAATTATAATGTAACATTTAATTATTTTAAATAAAAATAACTGACCCTAATAGATAATCTCGTTAGAATTCAGACCAATAAATCTGATATATCCACGATAAGTCTTTATTTCCTAATTACATGCTGATAATATTCCTCGTTGTTCCAAACAATTACCGTTAACCTTTTGTTTTTCACGATAAAACAATTCTAATTTACGAGACGTTACTAACCTGTCCTGTACCAAATACGGCGGGAGCTTACGAAACAGATGATATTAACCGATAATGATTGATGTGTCGAAGGTGTGCGTGATATGTAAACATGGACATGTATTTATGGATCAATATATTTCTGATAATAAAGTTAATAAACACGGTAATGGGGATTTATCGAACGTGTAACCCATATGTGACTAGATAATAGTGAATGTAGGTTAAGAACTGAGGTGCCTTTAAGTCTGTTCTTTTTATTTTTTTTTAGATATACAGTTTATTGACCAATAATTTTACTTTGCCAATTTTTCGAATTTTGTTGCTATTATTTTTTTTATTAATTTCCTAGAACGTCAACAATCTGCCCGTGGACAATAAGTATTATTATATGATTTCCGTTATATAATATAACCATTCTGACATGTAGAAGATCACTCCAGTAAATGATTTGCTGTACAACTTATAATATAAATCTTATTTTAGATACTATTCTAACTTATTTTAAAGCATATCTTAACTTATTCTAAAAACTATTCAAACTTATTCTAGAGATTATTAAATCTCACTCTATGTGTTTATTAATTAGTTCGTATGGTAGTTTGGGTTTGAGCCTATGCACTACACTACATTTGCATTGGGATGCACTAATAGTCTTTCAGAGTACTTCGCACTAACACTCCGAATCACACTAGTTATGGGTTCTAAGGGGTTATCGCGCTGAATCAGTTTGTTGGACACGTAATATGGCAGCATAAGCCAGTACATTTGGTTTAGTATAACCCCAAGCTGTTGGCGTTTTGTCACTATATGTTTTTTCCATGTCAAACGTCGATCAAAATGCATTCCAAGATATTTAACGTTGTCTGCTTGCGGAAGTTATTAATTGTTCAATTTTACTGAGGGACATGTTCTTCTACAAAGGGTGAATGTCAGATGGATAGATTTCTTCTCATTTTCTTTGATACGCCACGTTTTCAGCCACAACTCGATTTTGTTAAGATGAAGTTCGAGGTTTCTTGTGGCTGATATTGGATCCTTGTATGATGATAAAACCGCTGTATCATCAGCATATGTTGCAACAGTAGTGTTTCTTGAGGTCGGTAAGTCAACTGTATAAAATAGATATAACAGTGGGCCAAGAACACTGCCCTTGCGGAACACCCGAATATATTGGGTGTAGATGGTCGGTGTTCGTCACTCTCCCTTCAGCTCTTTTGTGGCCTTGTTGAATTTTCTCTTGTCTTCTTCTCTTCTAATTTGTTACCAGATTATTCGCAGTTTTCTCTTTTCGACAATTTTTTGTTTAATTGTAGATGAAATATGATTAAACTTTTGATATGTCGCGCTATTGGGTGTTGCGTAGCATGCGGCCTCTTGTATAGTTTTTGTTATATGTTTTGCTGCTAGATCTGTATCTCTTTCTGTTTGGGGTGGTAAATTTAGAGATATTAAACTGTCTCACTTCTCTCTAAATAATGGTCAGTTAGTTTTAGTGATATGCAAAGAAGGTGGTTTCATTTTGTTGAGAATATTTGAGATCACTGTTATAATAACTGGTGAGTGATCACATGAGAGATCAGAGTGTGGGCCCTGTTCTGATGTCATTCAAGAGTTGTATTACTTCGATATTAACATGAGAATGGAGTTTGTCCTCCTGTCTTCTTGCCATTCTCTTGATTTCCTGAGTGATAGTCCGTATCTGAAAATGTCGGTGTAAGTAATCAGTCCTGTAGTATCTGGGTGCGCCTATAATACCTCTCGGGTCTTTGTTTTGGAAAACTTTTATTGTATTTATATTATTTCTTACGGAACATCCCCATAATTGAATTTTTACTTGCTTGCACAAAATTAATCTATTATGTACTGATAATTGTTATTTTCTTCCAATTAGCCATTACATTGTAAATATATTTTAATTCCAGTTCTTTCCTTTTCTTTTTCCTGTTCCTTCCAGTGAAGTTTTGCATCAATATTCATTCAGAGATATTTAGCGTTATTGTTATATGGAATGATATTATTATTTTTTGTTATTGATGTTTGTGCGGTCTGATTTTACGTAAACTGTACTGACACAGATTTACTTTCGTTAACTTTGGTTTGGGTATAGTAGTAAATTTTGGGTTCAATTATTTATATTTTCACTTGCCTATTTTTCACAGCCACTATTTTTGGCTATTTTAACCAGCCACCATCATGATGAAAAATTGATAACCCGTTAATTTCTATTTCAAAATAGGAATAATATTAATAAAGACGTAAAAACATCGGTTTTGAACATGTAGAATTTTCAGTGCAGAACTTTCATTTGCTTAATGTTTGCACTGAAAATAATTGAATTAAACCAATCTAACTTAATCATATATACGAAAATATAACGTTTTAATAGAAGTGATCATTTATACCGACAAACAATATTTTAGCATACATGATAACAGAATTTTTCCTGTAACTAAAGACGATTTAATGTTGGAACACATTAAACCTTTCATGCTACATAAAGCAATATGTTTCTCTTTATCGCTTGTTTATCTTACAGCTCATAAATATAAGAACGGGAATACGTTCATTTTTTATCCAGGGGTTGAAAAGTGCCATTATCAAATCATCTATTTAGGGCGATACATATTTTTTCACGAATACATCTAGTTGGCGACGTTATTTAAGGGAGATAAAACAACCATCCAAAACGTGAACGAATTCAGAGAAAATGTACTTGTATGCAAGCATAGGACGGAACCCGTTATTTCTTTTGTATTGAAATGACATTTCAATTCAATATGCTGCTGCGAATATCATTTGTTTCCTGGCGGGGGGGCTTAGCGGTGTATTTAGAAAACAAATGACAGAGTGAATTGAAATGTGTCACCGGAAGTGGAACTAAGATGTTTTTTTTTGTTTTGGTTTGGATGAAATGGGGTCTAAATCAACATTAATTATATTTATGTTTTATTATATTTATTATGAATACATTAAATATTATTTAGTGACAGGTTATTCAATAGAGGTTGTCTCAAAATAACTTCATGAAAATTTAATTTACCCTAAAATAAAACTAATTATTATTGTTTCATTGGATTTTACATGTCTTTATGTACCATTGTGTTAAGTTTTGATTATCAAACAAATGTAATGACATTTTGGAGCTGTTTCGCCAAGGAAAGCGCCATGTGAAATTGTTCGTTTGCTCAATGTTGTTCAGTCCAGTGTTTCTCGAGTTATCAATCGTTTCATAGAACTTGACCATGATGATCGGTGTCCAGGAAGTGGAAGAAAGTGCACCGCCAACACTTTTCCTAACCACAAGATTATTAGAAAGTGGGTTCAGCCAAATTTGAGGATTTCCATAAGATAAGTCACCCGTGAGACGTGTGTAAGCAGGTCGTTGGTTCATCGAATAGCCAAAAAGGAGCTCAACCTCAATTCGTACAAGCTCAGAAAAGTTCAGCTTCTCACAGATGAGAACAAGCGGATGCGACTTGAAAGTTGTTGCCAACTCAATCGTCGGGCCGTTACTTAGCCATGGGAGCGCATCCTCTTCACGGGCGAGAAGGTGTTCATCGTTGAGCAAACGCATAATCACCAAAATGACAGGAGCTGGTCTGCTGAGGCTCTCGGCATGTCGGCCATCGTCGAACATCACCAAATTCCGCAGTCCGCGATGGTCTGGGGAGAAATTTGCTCCAGCCCTTAGAACCCCCTCATTTTAAAGGATCAAGGGATTAATATCAATCAAGAAGTGTCGTCTGATGTACTTCCGTGGGCTCAGCAACACGTCGGAGATGTGAATTGTACGTTCCATCAGAAGATTGGCCTCCTTACTCGCCAGATTTAAACCCGATGAACTATATCATGTGGTCCATTTTAAAAGCCAGAGCCTGTGCTACACGCCACGGATGTGGAGTGGCTGAAGTAATCACTGTGTCGAGAATGGGAGCGATTGTTGGCAGAAGACTTGCGGCCTATTGCCGAAAATTTTAAGTCACGTTTAAACCTGTATATCGCCACAGAAGGAGGTCACTTCGAAATCGGATGCTAAAGGTCCACGTTATTGTTATTCATTGTTGTTAAATAATTCTGATTTAATAAAATTATATAAAATATTTTGTATATATTGTTTTTAATTGTTGTTATATTTTATTGTTTTGTTGTTATCGAACAGATAAATACAATAATCTACTTTAGATCTAAATTTGTCAGCATCACTTTTGGTCTAGAGTTTTGAAAAATGGAATATTAGTGTTGAACAATGTAGGGATATATATATAGGCGGGTCGATAGTTCTTTTCTATTTTTTTGTTAGAAAAAAATCATATTATTTACAATGGATAATTACAATTTATTTACTTAAAGTATTGACTATTTTATTATATTTATTTTGCCCATCTTTTTGACAATTTATCGTTGCCATTCCAAAAGAACAACGTTCCCTTCGAGCAAAATCATTCATCGAACGATTCTTTAACTGCTCTGCAAGCTGTCACATCGATACGATAAGGTGGTAGTCTGGAGAGTACAGTAGGTGTAATAAAACTTCCCGTCCAAGTTATTTCATACGTTCTCCTAAACCAAAATTCTGAATGGTATAGTTTTGAAAAATGTCGATATTTACTGTTGTTAATAGATGACAGGAACACTAACAGTTATACTGATATATAGTCAGATCATATTTATTAAACTATTGGTTTCACAGAAATGTGTAATTCTCAGGAACATGTATTATCAACGGAGGATTACAACAATTAAGTTACATTATAGGAAACTCTTTTTTTAATATAAAAACCATATCGTTTCAATAACAAGTAATACATGCGTAATCCATATGCCGATATTTGAATGAAAAATGACTTTAAAATATATTTAAATTTCAAGGAACCTGTATGCGAGAAAAATTTGTTTTTGAAAAGGCCACTGGCGATTTTTCAGTAAATATACATGAGTGCTATTATCATTGCAAAAAATGTCAACGACTCTTTGCCATCGACCTAGAGAAAACCTCACGTGGTTACAATAACCTTTGCCATTTGAAAGTGTAATTTTCTGTTTCTTTCGTAAAAGTTTTCAATAGGTGTTGTTAATCTCGCGCTTTGATCTGTAAACCTTTTGGTTTAAGTGTAATTTTGTACAATATAATACCTATACTTATATATATAACATACAACATATTTCTATAGTGACTTAAAACTAGGTATTTATCTACGAAAACAAATTAACCCTTATTTACTATCAATTAAAATAAATTAAGAGTTCGTAACACTTTTCAGTAATTCTACCATTTAGTATACTTCACTACATAATTACATAACGTCACAAGGTTCAGTTCTCTAGAATCTGCGGCCTAGTTCAGTGTTATCCAAGAGTTGCAGCATTTTGGTGTTAACATGCAGCGTGTCTCTTCATAACTTGTTTCGAATCTCTTAATTTCCTCTATAACAGTTCCTATAGCATTTACGTATATCTACAAAACATCTGAAATACTTGTATTATGTTGATATTACGTCATCCTCAGAACATCCCCATAACTGGATTCCATAGGTCTCTATAGGTTTTAGTATATGCTTGTACATCAACAACTTATTATGCACTGATAATATAGATCTTCTTCCCAATAACCACTACATTTTTTGTATTCTAATTCGACTTATTTTCTTTTTGATGTGCTATCCATCAATCATCAATCATCAATCAATCTACATCATCCTAGGTAGTTAGCATTGTTACTGTATATGATATTATATAATAATTTTGATTATAATGTTATAGTATCTCATAAAAGAATCAAGCAAAGGTAATCTCAGTTTTTCAATAGATGGCTTTAACGTCTTTATCGACAGAGTGCGTTTGAACAAAAACATTCATCGTAAAACTAGCATCATTCGTTTACTAAATCAAAAGCATTTTAAAAATCGATATACTACGGGGTCGACATTATATGATGTCTATAGTGTTATGGATAATGTTTTTACGCGAACACTAGTGTTCAAGCAAAATCTTATTTTTTTCAATGAAAACCTTTCTATGTTAAATATTAATCGTTGAAAAAATCCATGAAACTGTTAAATATATCAAGATTAACCTATATATTTCTTCTCTTGGTATTGTTATCAAATAAAGGCATACATTTTCCGGAAGTTAAGCTAACTCTCTTTAGAATAATAGCACTTACTTAGCATTTCGGGAAATATATTCTAAAGAAGCTATGTCTAGTGTTTATACTGGTTGTGACAGAACTTCTCATTCAAGCACCAACAGTGTAGGCTTCTGTTACTAGTTATATGTAATTCAATTTGTTAAATTGACTTTCTTATTCGGCTTTAGCAGATCCTAATATACTGCGCGCATACACTCCAACACTTGATATTCAACATTAATATTCTGCGGTGTCGATGTGGGTGATTCTCCTGGACTAATCCATTTATTTTGATCTTGGGATTGTTGTAGTAGATGCACTTAGATTACAATAAACCACAGAAGTCTCATTATTGAAAAGTGCCTACTCAGTCAATTAGCATAATAACAATTTTCTTTCTAGAAACAGTTGGTTGAAAAGAACTGAACTGAAAGTTTTTTTGAGAATTTGTACTAAGATGTTATCCAATAAGTCTTGCAATATATTGTTTTCGCTCATTTTTGAACCAAAAGAGACAATTGAGATAAAATGCAGCATCATCACCATAGGTTTCGAAGCGATTGAAGGGCCTCGGCAGATATCTTCATATAACACAACAGAAGTAATGAGTGTAAAATACAATTTAGAGCATTCCATGATTAGCATCAGTATAGATTGAATAACTCTATAACACTAATTGTTAAACTAAGTAATTTTATATAGATAATTGCTTATTTTATTCAATATTCTATATTATACTGTGAAATATTAAAAGTACTGATATATTAATGAATATATATTTTAAAACACTGTATGAATCAAACTACAACAATTTCACATTCTTGCTCATTGCTATATTATTTCCATTTTATTAAATAACATATGTTTATATTTAGTTGAATTCATATATTAGCGAAACCTTTATCACATGTTACATTTTGGTATTAAAAATATCGGTGATGACTAGCTCGAAAATAATGCACTGTAATAAATCACCACTAATTCTTACAGTATATTTTGGTTTATTCTTGAAAAGTGCAAGTAACGATTACTATTTTAAGCTTTTATACATAAGCATTAATATAAAATAAAGCCAATAATAATTTGTCACAAGAATGACGTTTGTATCAATTGAAATTTTATTACTCAAACTTAAATATATATTAAGATTTAAGAGATGAATACGAATAAGTTTTGGTTTAAATATAAGTATCATCAAAGGACTGTTTCTTATGGTTTTCATAGCTTGTTGAATGAATTATGTGAAGCTTGTTATTTTAGTTCTCTTTATTGGATATTAATTAGGCTATTATATAGTCTATCCAAAGTTGGTGTGTACATACGTTATTTTAATTTATGACGTCAAAACGTCGCAATATTTCCACATCAACTCTGAGATTTAGTTTGTTTTGTCTTTGACCTATAACACAATCCTAACATGAATAAAATAATGAAACAAAATTTTTATCAAATATATATAGTTCATTTTAACATTATATTATATCTAATGCATATATTATCGAATAATTAAAAATACTGTTAATTATACAGCCACAATAATTTATAGATTAGAGATATTTTTTTCAAATCACCCATTAGGTGTTTCTACGAGCGTTCTATTATGTAGTGGTATCTTCCTGCAGGCCTAATCTGACTAATTTATAAATGTATATAAGTAATGTATTTTACTTTCATTAGAAAGCATATTTGTCTTTTTACGTTTAGTACTTTTTTACTTCGATGGTGTATTTCCTTGTCAAGTCACTTTGAAATTACAATTATTTTTCTTCTGCTACTACCCGTGTACTAATCTTAATAAGATTAGTCCCTTAATTCTCCCTAATGCCATATCTGCAAAACATTTTTTGGTCTCCTCGCACATTTTAACCATGTATATTATACTACTCTACAATACTCATGTATATTCTCAACAATTTCACACACATCTAATGAACATAAACTTGTCACACTCTAAAGTACGATTTGTTCCAATTATCGTATATTAATTGTGTACATACTTTTAGTTGTTTCCATTTCTGTTTTGGAAATAGTCAGTTATGAATCATAATCCTATATTCATAAAGTTTCACTCAAGTGAATAACTGATTCCATCATTTCTCAATTTTTTCCTCAATATGTTTGATCGAGGTTATCCAAACCGAAGGTGCTATTAACCTTTCGTGTTTCCATCATGAAGCACAATATATTTGCAATGAATTATTAATAAATGTTATGACTAATAAAACATAATCAACATTTACTTTTTCGATCAACTTTAATTGTTTTAACACTATTTTTATTATCATACTGCCATGAGCGACCGTTGAGTATATTGGTCCCATTCCGAAATATCAATGTCTCATATAAATACACAAATTGAAACAATAATTTTTTTAATTTTATTATTATATATCTGTTAGACCTCTTCGATTCATTTCAGATTAACGGTTCCCTCTGAAATAATTATATTAAGTTATGTCTATATTGAAACTCACTCACTGCCCATACACGTCATATATTTAATCTCTGATAGTGTTAACATCAAGCTGATCTTGATTCTTCACTCGCTCCGTATGAAGGTGATTTCTTCTCGATGAATCCAAGATTATGTTTTGCATTTTTGAGATAGTTGAGTGACCGTATCCCTTTTTTACTGGAATAAAATGAGAAGGAAAATATTGTCTGATTCTAAAATGAATTTACAAATTGCGACGAGACATATTAATGACGTATGTTCACAGCAACTTCGGAGAGACTATGCATTCCTTATACTGACTACTATACATTCTATAGACATTAAAAATATACACATCAATTTAACAAGCCTACAAAAAAGGCTCTTTAGGTTTTGTGACGCTATCTTTATTTTAGGGGGTGTTAAATACTATTTATGTTCACTAACAACACTAAAATGTTTTCTATTTAACAGTGAGGCTCGCCTTTTGGAACGTCTCTTTGATGTGTCCAACATTACTCTGATATCACTGTTCATCAGTTATATTTTTCTCTGGCAAAAAATAGAACATCAACAAAGTATGTTATTTACACTTTTGTGAAATATAAATACTGATTTTTAGAGGGAAACACTGATGATAATGATAGAAAGAAATGACAATGAATTATGATTACGTAGTTTTTGGAAATTCTTCTAAATTTCGAAGAGAGACATGTACCACATGCGTTAAGTATCACATTTCAAATACTTCAAGTTTACTGCATTACTGATCTCAAATACTGATTGATCTCCAATGCGCATTATACCGTGGAGAATGCTTCAAGTCAGAGCATCTGTATCAGCAAGTATAGCGCTAACATCGGTATCATGTTCTTTTAAAATGCTTTTCCCATAATTGTATTCACCACTATATTAAAACTTAGTGGAGGAAACTAACGCCGACTTGTATCTGATAGACATTTGACAAATCATCTCGCACTCGCACTCAACAAATGGAACCATAAAATGGTAAAATACCTGAAGAAGTTTGATACAACTTATCGTAATACTTATTTGACAATTGACTGGATTTATTTCTCGATAGTTTTTAACGATAATTTTACAAATAATGTTTCTTTATCGGCTTTACTCATTCCTGCTGTTATTTGATCAACTTCATCGGTCCTACCATAATATCTCTAAACTTATTTCCACATCTTCTATAATATTCGGCGTCAGAAGTCCACTTTACAGAAATCGCATTATATAAACACCATAGGTAAAATCAGATGAAAATGATAAAATTGGATGTCGATTTCCTTTTCCTTGACTAATTATTAAAAACTTTCTATCATTAAGAATTCCATTTAAAACGAATTAAGAATGTTGCCTGTTATGAATGAACTATAATGTTTATATGCCCGGTGGATGCAATAACAAGATAGTTTTATTTATCTCCTTAATAACCAGTTATACAACTTAAGTATAAATCAAAATATTATTACACATAAGACACTGCTTCGAACGCTGAATTTACGTAACAAAACTAAATTAAAATGCCGTAAATAAGTATCTGAATACATATTCTTAATTAATAGGTACCAGAGTCGATGAACTAGACAAGGTGAATATATAATATTAGGTCAAGGAGATGTATTGTAGACCGATGATAAAATAAAAAAAAGGTAAAAAGTGTTAACATAATAATGTTTATTGACATTGACACGCAATATTGTCTATGCAGGTAAGTTGTAGTGGTTTGTAATTCGTAATACTATGCGAGAGTTTAAAATAGCGGCAACTGCAGTATAGATGGTTAAGATATATTACCATGTATTAAATCTAATTATGAGTTATTTGACAAGTAACTCAAACCAATGCAAAAACAAGTTACGATTCCTTTCTCCATGGTAGTCACCCTTGGTCTAGAGGAAAACACTAATTCTGCACCAGGAATAAACTCATTACTCTTTCCAGAATGAAGAAGTATATGTCTGCAATGAATTATTTATAAATGTTATGACTAACAAAACCTAATCGATAGTTATTCCAACATTTACTTTTTTCCATCAACTTTTGTTGTCTTTACACTATATTTATTATCATCTTGCCAAGAGCCACCCAGTGTACCATTCTGAAATATCCATGTCTCATCTAAATATACAAATTGATATAATAATTCTTCCTTGATTTTGCTATATATTGTTTTGTAAAATTGTATTCTTTTAAAAGCAATATCTGGAAGTTCTATTAAATCTTCCAGTTCCCTATCTTACCCAAGAGTGTATGAAGGGATGTTCTACATCCCTCAAATAGCTGCATATATTTCAGCATTTTATGAATACTTTCTAGACTAACAATTTTCTCTGAAATAAATGTACTTAATTGTATATAATTATGTATTTAATATACATTTCGTGTATTTGATCTCTGATACAGCTAACATCAAGCTGATCTCGTCACCTCTTTCGCATAAAGACGATTTCTTTCTGGTGTATTTAAGTTTATATTGTTTTTTATTTTTTGAGATATTTTAGTGACCGTGCCCGTACTAAGATTCAGTGCAGCTGTAACACGCTGAAAATATTTTCAATAAAACCTGCAGTAATTAATATTTAACAGTAAAAATGCTTACCTTTCTAACACATTGTACTGGAAAGAGGGGACCTGCGTTATCTTGTTCCTGTTCGAAATAACTGATTACAGACGCAATCAGTTTTTGAGTCTGACTCTGTAACGGCTTCGACATTTTAAACTAGAGTAATAATTAAAACGACGTTTGCCGATTTATAACCCGTTAGGCCACCACGCATTCACCAACAACAGGTTAAAAGGTTGGCAACGCCGGTTGATTGGTTCCATGCGGTTCCAGGCTATAAAAGACCATCACGACGACGTCTCGCTCATCCAAACTCGCCGAAAAGGCGATATTAAACGCCTCAAACGATTTCACAGACGCTCATCACATAATTCCAAACGATCAATTCGGTTTCCGTACTAAACATTCATGCCTTCATCAAGCTGCCCGCGTCGCAGCAACTATCCACCAGGCAATGATAAAAGGTCGAAAAACAGGAGCCAAATTCTTAGATGTCTCCAAAGCTTTCGACCAAGTATGGCATCACGGACTAATATTTAAAGCTAAAAAATTGGGTCTACCGAATGACCTAATCTCCGTGATAGATTGATACTTAGACGGTAGGTCCTTTCAAGTGAGGATCGGTGACGCAGTCTCTTCTCGTAAATAAATCTCCTTAGGAGTCCCACAAAGCGCCCCACTTGCCTCAGCCCTATTCAACCTTTATATGGCTGATATCCCGCTCTACAAACTTTCCCACATAGCATTTTATGCAGATGATACCGCTTTCTTCACAACTGGTTACTGTTCCAATGCAATACGCAACAGACTCCAAGTATAATTAAACCAAGCGATAGCGTGGTACAAATTCTGGCGGCTTCAGATTAACTTGAGCAAAACTCAGGCTATTCTGTTCCACTGCAAGAAGGAGTTTCGCGCCTATCGCCTCCAAATCGACAAAAGCCCTATCCCTTGGCTCCAGAAAGTCTCATACCTCGGTCTCCAGTTCGACCGCAGATTTCAATGGTCCGCCCAAATCCAGCACGCCATTTGAAAAGGTAATGGCGGGTACAGTATTATTTCCTCTACTCTGCAGAAAAAGCAAACTCCCAATCCCACATAAAGCGTCTCTGTATAAAATGCTAGTCTGTTCAATCTGCCTCAATGTGTCTCAATGGAGCACAGGTGTGGTACAGGTATGTCTCGGAGAGACAACTTGAACTGCTCCAAGTGTTCAATACACACCTCGAATCAGGCATCCCGTTTGTGAAAAGTTTCGTGAACATGCTCAGTGTGAGGTTCTCCATAGGAACCTTAGCACACGATAATACATTAATAAAATTCCTACCCGTCCACAAACTCCGATAGTAAACAAACTACGACAGTCCCAGTCGTAACCCAGTGTCTCTGATGCTCGCAAAACAAACATAACCCGAACCTGAAGCGACATCAGCCGAAGACCATTTGGTTCTAGCTGGTCAACCTAGTAAACGAAAAAAAAACGCTCTCCTTTCTTTCCTTCATCCCCTTGTAATAGTAACACTCCACAGCGCCACCGTACTTCCTCTACCTAACCTAATATCCTGTCAAATCTCCCGTCGACCGCAGGTATAAATTATAAGTTAAAATAGACAAGTTTGATTCAATGATCCAATGTTCTTAGTTGTCGTGCAAATTCCTTCCAAATATAGTAGTGTGTTTTCGGACAAACAATCGCAGCGGCAGCCACACATTTCGACCGACTAACTGACCGACCCGACGAACATTCCTACACCCGTAATTACAATATTTTGAAGAATTTTGCAAAAGTTTGACGTTGACGTATGAATTGAAGCAAACATAGATTGAAAGGCGTTTGCTCATGCGTGAAATGCCACTTGAATGGCAATATCGAAAATATTTCTTTGCATCGCATTACTGGGATCCGCTTGGTGGAGTATACTATGAGCCACTAGAACCTAACGAAACTACAAATGAGGATCGCTATCGCCTGCGATTGGTTCATTTGAACCAAGTATTATGCAAAAAAATGACAATAATACGACCAAATACATAACAATGTTAATCTTCAGCATAACGACGTTCGACCATATTTTGCAAAATCGGTGAAAACATACTTGGTAACATTAAAATGAGAAGTGCTACCCCATCCACCGTACTCTCCAGATCTTAATCGTTCTAATAACTATTGCCTCCGACATGTGAATCGTGATTTATCTGAGCAGCGCTTCACTTTTTATGAAGATACCAAAATGTATGTTGATTCGTGGATAGGCTCAAGATATACGTCGCTTTTTCGAGATGGAATCCGGAAATTGGCCGAAAAAATTTAAATAATTCCTTACAATGAAGCTTCAAATTAGAAAATAAATCCTTTAAATATAATGTGGCGACCGCCACGACCCTTTAGGCCACCACCAATTCACCATCAACAACTACAAAGGTTGGCAACGCCGGTGGATTGGTACCATGCGGTTCCAGGGTATAAAAGACCATCACGACGACGTCTCGCTCTCTTTTCTAAACTCCGTCCCCTTGTAACAGTACCACTTCCACAGCGCTACCGTACTTCCTCTACCTAACCTAATATCCTGTCAATTCTCCTATCGACCACATATATTAATCGTAAGTTAAAATAAACAACTTTGATTCAACCAGTGTTTTTAGTTCCCGTGCAAATTTCTTCCAAAAATAGTAGTGAGTGTTCTGACAAATAATCGCAGCGGCAGCCACACATTTCGACCGATTGACCGACCCGACGAACATTCCTACAATTGGTGACCCCGACGTGATCAAAGTGCCTAACAGGTAAATCAACTCAACATAAGCGACTCGACAGGTGCTTGACACGTACATGGAAGGATAGCATGAGGAACAGAACTCATCAACAACACGTGGTCGACGACATCCCACGAGACTAGCCTGATGGACGAAAACCACAGAAGCCCACCATGTATATCAACACATGAGCACCTTCGCATCACGAAACGGGACACGTAACACATTTACAGGTACCCTCAAACAAAGCTAAACGCCTCAAGATGAACGACGTCCTGCTACAGCTCCGATGGCAGCTGATCCCGTAAAACTCCTCGCTCAGGTTGGGATCCCCATCTCATCAGCAGTCCCCGGGCGTTTGTTTGCGTGATTGCGGGTGCATTCCGGAACTTGCACCACATATAGGTACGTTCCACGGCTGTTCCACTAGGAGGGGAGTTATGTGGCGACCGCCACGACCCTTTAGGCCACCACCAATTCACCATCAACAACTACAAAGGTTGGCAACGCCGGTGGATTCGTACCATGCAGTTCCAGGGTATAAAAGACCATCACGACGACGTCTCGCTCTCTTTTCTTTTCTCCGTCCCCTTGTAACAGTACCACTTCCACAGCGCTACCGTACTTCCTCTACCTAACCTAATATCCTGTCAATTCTCCCATCGACCACATGTATCAATCGTAAGTTAAAATAAACAACTTTGATTCAACCAGTGTTTTTAGTTCTCGTGCAAATTCCTTCCAAAAATAGTAGTGAGTGTTCTGACAAATAATCGTAGCGGCAGCCACACATTTCGACCGATTGACCGAACCGACGAACATTCCTACAGTAATTTAAAGACCTTAGTATTAGTTAAAACCGCCTAGATGTAGATTTAATAATATATAATTGATACTTAATATTCTCAGGCAGGTAAAGCTAACAGATTTAAATAAAAAATCAACTGCATAATGTTGCATGATGTCGTTAGGAAAAAAAATTCTCGGACGAGCAGTATATAATAATACTCGGTACAGAAATGATACATCATATGGTTTTATGAGTTCGTCGACCTATCGTTGTCGCCCGATGCATAATAAAATCATATCGTACACTTTTAAAATTATGTTGGCGTAGCGCTATCGATATTGTCAAGATCTATATTTCAAATAACGACCATGACATCTGATTCAGCTTGTTTACCGATCGCCGCATCGGCATAGGCCAACTTCGATCGATGGGTGTACTTGATAAAAACATGATACGGTCCCGAGGACAATTGCAAAACGTTGCAAAATTACTTAGCTGATAAATAAACACTATACCGGTTATGATACGTGTCGGCAGTCATGCAGCATTCAAGCTCGGCTCGGGATTTAATCATATCAATAAATGTTTCGACGATTGCAACTAATAGTTTAGCAGGTGGTTGAAAATTGATTTTTTCACAACTGGTTGAAGTTCGCTGGGTTATTGGACGGGGAAGCCGATTGAATTTTGTGCAATTATCTAATGAGCATGAAATCGATTTCGTCACGTTTATTGCTACCGTTTAGAAGATTTTTTAAATTTATTTATTACATTGTTACAAGTCCAGTTAGTTGCCAACTAACCTACAATTTGTCTTTACATTAATTTAAATCTAGGTATATATCTAGGAGGGCCCTATCTTAATCTCTGGTGTAATAATATTTATGTATTAACACTGTTGTTTTTCTATTAAATGCACCTCACTACACTACACAAACAGGTCAATTGAGAAGTCCCCGGCCTGACACATAGATGGCGCGACTAGAATTAAATCCATATTATTTTTAGTTAGCCCTAACCTTCAAAAGATGCGTGTATATTAGTTTGTAAATTATAGCACTTTGAGTGAAGCAACTTTTGATATTGTGAAAAAAATGGATAGAAAGGAATTTTGCGTGTTGATAAAATATTTCTTTTTGAAGGGCAAAAATACACTTGAAGCAAAAATTTGGTTTGATGTCGAGTTTTCGGATACTGCCCCCAGGAAAATCAACCATCAAGAATTGATATGCTAGGTTTAGACGTGGTGAAATGATCACCGAAGACGAACGCAGTGGACGACCAAAAGAGGTTGTTACTGACGAAAACATTAAACAAATCGGCAAAATGATTTTGAATTACCGCAAATTGAAACTGAATGAAATAGCAGACACTTTAAAGATATCAACGGAACGTGTACATCATATGATTCATGAATATTTGGGTGTGAGAAAGCTCTGTGCAAAGTGGGTGCCACACGAGCTCACTTTTGACCAAAAATAATGACGAGTTGATGATTCCGAGCAGTGTTTGAAGATGATCAAGCATAATAAACACGAGTTTTTGCGTCGATATATGACAACGGATGAAACATGGCTCTATCACTTGACTCCGAACTCCAATCGACAGTCATCCGAGTGGACGGCATACGATGAACCCACTCTAAAGCGTGGGAAAACGCCACAGTCGGCTGACAAAGTTATGGCGTCTGTATTTTGGGATGCGGATAGAATAATTTTTATTGACTACCTTGAAAAAACAAGGACCATCAACAGCGACTATTACATAGCCTTATTGGACCGTTTGAAGGACGAAATCGCTGAAATATGGCCGCATTTGAAGAACAAGAAAGTGCTGCTTCACCAAGACAATGAACCGTGTCACAAGTCAGTGAAAACGATGGCAAAAATCCATGAATTGGGCTTCGAATTGCTTCCTCATCCACCGTATTCTCCAGATCTGACCCCAGCGACTATTTTCTGTTCTATATCTCAAAAGAATGCTCGCTGGGAAGAAATTTTCGTCGAGTGAAGAGGTGATCGCCTAAACTGAGGCCTATTTTGAAGCAAAGCAAAGCAAAGGTCGCTATAATCAGTTCACCCTTGGAGGGAATTATGTTGAATAAAAAAAATTGCCAAAACATGTGTTTTACTGTGGTAGGCCGGGGACTTTTTAATTAACCTGTTACACAAGATCAAATTGTTATCCAAGAGGAGTTGTATTACCTCGATATTGACTTGAAAATAGAATCTGTCCTCATGTCTTCTTGCAATTCTCTGGATTTACTGGGTGACAGTGGGCAACTGAAGGTCTCGATGTAAGTAATCAGTCCTGTAGTATCTCGATGTACCTACAATAATTCTCAGGGCTTTGTTCCGGATAATTATGATTTTCTTCCGATTAACCAATACATTTTCCTACATTTTAGCTCCGGTTCTTTCCTTTTCTTTTTACATGTTCCTTCCAGTTTTTGTTGGTATATGGAGTGATGTTATTATATATTTTTACTGATACTTCTGCCGTCTGATATGTGAACTGCACATGCAGAGATTTACTTTCGTTAATTTTTATGTTCCAAGTCTGGGTCCAATTATTTATATTGTCACTTGCTGTTGTAATATTCGCGTGGCTTCTTCACTGTTGTCTCTGATAGCAAGAATTGTAGTGTCATCAGTTTATTTTTCATATAGTCGGTGAAAAATTGCACCCAATACACTTCCTTGTGGTACACCTGCTTTAGCTTCTTTTATTGTAGAGTATACTTTCTCGTGTTTGATTCTAAATATTCTGGCCGTAATATAATAATTTGAATAGCTCAATATGCTGTTTCGGTAACGTTCTGTTATGCTGTAGCCTATGAACAAGGCCGTCATGTCATACCTTAGCGGAGGCTTGGTCCACGTCTAAAAATATAGCTGAACATTTTTTTTTTCATAGGTTTTTTCGGTTACATCTAGTATTCTCTGCACCTGATTGTCAACAAACCCAAACGGATTTGTATGTATTAGGTTTTTCTCTGTATAATCGGTTTTATCATTTTCAACAGCAGTTTTTCATATACCTTAGCAGCAGTGAGATAAGTATGTTATATAAGATTTTATTTCATTTGGTGATTTTTCAGGTTTTGGGGTCATGATAATTTAAGCCATCTTCCAAACGAATGGGACATTTTTTAGTCGAAATACTGCTTTCTTAGTAGTTTTTGTACAAATGATCCTATTATTAAATCATAACCTGGTGATTTCTTTGGATTAATGTCAATCTTAATAATTTTAATTGCTTCTTTCGGCATGACCAGTTGCATAGTTAAATTTTCACATTCTATATCCGGCAAAGTATACTAAATATCAGCTTAGTTTGAGAGTTTTTTCTTGATTGTTGCGTGCCCAATTTCCACGTAGATCTTTTACAGGGAGACTGTGTAAACATGATCTGATATCTGGGAGCTTTCCAGAGCGAATAATCTTTGTTTTGAAGAGTAATCAAATCAAATCTAACTGAATAAAGGGATATGAGATAGTTTAGGCGTCTAATGTATTAATGCTTCTGTAGTGTGTTTATATTAGGTTCATTTATGCACGATTCAACTACCAATAGTTGAAAAAGAATGATATTAGATCAATAAATTAGTTTTAGAGGATTTTTTAAAATTTAAAGCTTTGTTGTGAAAAATCGTTACAATTTATTTCATTCAACATTAAGTCAATTTACGGATTTTATCTCGAAAGAACGATGGATATTTCGAGGCTGTCCATGAATCGATCAATTTTTGTCATTTTCATAATAAATAATCCTGTTCAGATAGATCAGGACTCATATGTCAGGTCAAGCAGTAATCAGAGGGAAACCAATCTGGAGAATACGGCAGGTGGAATAGTACTTCCCATTTTTATGTTTCAATGTATGTTTTCACCGGTTTTTCAACCAACATCAATTGTCATTTGCCTTTAAGTGTTTTGGCACATGTTGAAAGACCAGTATTCACATGTTGAAATTGATGGAATATGGTTGCCATAAGCTTCACACACTTCTTCTTCACAATCACCCTCCGCGGCCTTTTTCTTTAAATTGATGTAAAAAAGTAAAACTTCCCGCAAATGCGATTTACTCGGTACAAAATTCAGACATTCTTGACACACTAGAAAAAATATTTGTTTACACCTAGACGAAATGACATATTGAAAAGAGAAGACAGTGGAGGCTTTGATAGGAAGTTGGTTACAAATATACGATGCGATTTAAAACACAGTAAAACCATCCTTGTAGTTCCTGTAAAATTAATTTATAAGCCTTATATTATCAGGGACAACAAATATACTCGGAAGCATAAGTGAACTTCTTGTAAAAGCAGATTATTTACTAAAAAGGAACTATAGGACAAGGAGATGAAGGAATATATCATACTAGAAACCAAGCGGTACAAAAGTGTAGTTTGAAACATTTAGTGTTGTAAAAATTAGATGTGAAACCAGGCATATTTGAGACAGGACAAGACACTCTAGGTAATGAGAGCCAAGAACCATATGGAATATATTTCAAAGCCTTGAAATGTTGAACTAAATCCATGAAAAATGTGTGTATCAAAGACATTAAATATGAAAATATATGTAAAATTTCTCTTGAAATCCTCAAAACTTTGTCCATCCACCGAAACAAAACACTTAATTATTATTACCACATGTACATTTAGCTTTTGATCTTTTGGTGTTGTGCGATCCAGTTTCTATCTGAGTGAAGTTCAAGACAGAGGTTCATCTGTTTCAAAAGAATCTGTAGAAGAACACATGTTATAATTTTCAGTCTCTCTTTTCAATTTTAAAATCAACATTTTTCTATTTAAATCTAATTCTTTTTGATGGTTGATTGATTAATGTGGACTGAACAACTTGATACTGATATTGAAATTGTTCTGTCTTTTTTTTATCAATATGTTAATGTGAAGTATCAGTAAACACATATTATGTACTTTCAAAAACTATTTCTGCACCAGATCACAAGATCTTTTAACGTTCACATGACGAAATTGGGCAATTTTGTTTTTTTTACATTTTTAATTCATCATCATAAAAACCACAAATTTCCCAAGATTCGGAACATTTTATAGCTAAATAATATAATTCATTGTTAATGAAAATAGTTTTACAGTCCTTTATCAATTATATGTTTAACTTTTGGTTGGGTTTTTTTTACGTTTATTACCACAAACGTTATTATTGTTATTTATAAAACGAGATTTGGTGACTATATTACACAGAACTTTAATAGATGCTTGTGGCCGGGGGTGTGTACATTGTGACGACACATAATTGAACACTTGCAATGAATCGTACGAGTGGTGACATCATTTTTATAGATAATATCAACATATATTCAACAACGTTTTATATTCGTTACCGAAAGTGTTACGTTTAAAATAAAAACTTTAATTTACTGGAATATGATTTTGTAGTGGCAATACGTTTGAACGACTGTACAGAGAGTATCTTTTATTGCTAAACACCTTACTGATCACATTTAACAATTAAACACACATCTTATAGCTGTAGTAATATGATTTGTGGGTATCCACACTATTTTCATTCACCAGTTCACTTTTGATGATTTTCTGAATGGTCTTATTTTTACCCAAATTTCCATGGTGTAGTTTTTATGGAATGGTTTCTCAAACTTTGATATCAACTCATCACTGCTTGCCCAACTTCTAAACTGTTTTATATTTTTTGAGAGATGTGTGTCTTTATCTGTGGACATAGTTTCCATATCTCTAAGTTAATCTGTTCTTGATATGTCACATCTTCAGGTTCACTTGCTGTTGTGCTCCTACTCTGTTCACCGCCAATGCCAGCTTATTTATATCCTGTGCAAGTTTTCCTGATATTTTATGCTATGCTGACTTATTTCCTCCTTCGCTGTTTTCATTTACTGATCTAGAAGCCAATTAATTCACACTAAACCCTAATTCTAATAGTCTATGACAGATCAACTGAATTATTGAAATCCACCTTTGATGGTCTAGACTAGTTTAGTTAGTAACAACTTCAATCCATATTTGTTGGCTTACTCTCTGAACACGATGATCGGGCCGGTAGTTCATGGATTAGAGTTGCTTTTCAATAAATAAATGTTTCCCAATTCTAATAGTTTATGCTTGGTGAGACTTTTAACAGCTCTGATCTATCTCTGGCGACTTTATATATTGAACTATGACAAGAAGTGTTTCAAAAAATTGTAAAACGACTGTTAATCCATCGCCAATCTGTTTTTTTTCTTAATAAATTGTTGCTTTCTTGATAAGTAAGTTGTTTCGAGTTAAATGAATGAAATAAAAGAGGCAAAATATATTTTCTTCAGGCAAAACATGAATACAAATGAACCAGCGATCTAGCGATATAGTTGGTAGCGATCCACAGCTAACCTTTTTTCTATTAGGTTTTATTTGGCTTTATCGGTTCATACTGGATCAAATTCTTCGGATTCTTCCAAATGCTTATTATAAGTTGATACCCATTGAACAAGCTTTCCTGTTACAACAGGTATTGGGAGCGATAAGCTTTGCCAATTAATCGAATAACTTTATTTTGGCAGCGCTTTATCGGATCAGCAGTTAATTTATTATATATGACTAGTACAACCTTAATTATAAATTCATTAATGCTTTTCATTTATACTTGGATTAGTTATCAAGATTTTATGTAGAATTATTGAATAATCAGCTTACCAATGCGATTCTTCGTTGGTAACCTAGCGATAAGCATTGATAATAAACCGAATAACTTTATTTTTATATGTCTAAGCACTGTCTCATTGTTGTTGGTTTATCGGCAGTGCAGAACAGATAGTAGTTGCCTCAACGCACTACCTTACTCTTACTTATTAAACTCTCTTACTTATTAAAAAATTAAGGAATTGAGGTCATTGCTGAGGTCAAAATTACTGCAAGTAATAATACATTTTAACTTCATGCGGATAGAGCTAAATCGGCCTAGATTCAGTAGACTAAAAATAGTATTTTATACTGTATCTACATTAAAAAGCAGGTCATATGTTTTTTAAAAAATAGTTCACATCCTGTTAATAAAATAATTAAGAAAATATTACATATGTATTAATTAAACCCTAATTCTAATTTATTGTGCTATAGAGTTAATTAATTATATTTCGGCCTCATATAAATAATCAAATTGGCACAACTGTAACCAATTAACATTATTTAGATATCTAAAAAAATCTGGAAACTATAAATATGTATGTAAATTGTATATTAGTCGGCTTGTTTGGCGCAGTGGTCAAGGCGAGAGAACGGTTCTCCCACTGTTGCGATAATCGCGGGTTCGAATCTTGCTGGGGCATGACTTTTTCAGCAGTTTCATATGCTTCGTCGGCGTCAGCTTCATATGTGTCATTTTTTGCCTGCTGTTGTTTATTTCGAGCTCTTCGAGCTCCTTCACCGTCCGGAGTGCTGCGTCGATTTTGACAAACTGTGAGTGGATTGTCAACTTCTTGAGCATAATTAGAGATTCTGCTATAAGGAAGTACCTTCATTAAATAAGGATGCAGCCAAATATATCGACACATCAACGAATTTTAAACCATAATGCAAATGTTTTGGAGTTAAGGGTAAATAATGTGGCTCGGTGAATGGAGGTAAAACGAAATGAAACAGTGGTGTTTACATTATGTGACCGTTATTTATTGGCTATATAAAAATGTGAAAAATACAAATGATAAAACGGATGGCAGCGGTGTTACCTGAAGACGAGGCTTGGGCAGTCGATGGTGGCACGTCTAAACCAAACGAGGGTTCAGCACTGAATGACCGAAAAACCCTTCAATAACATCTCAGATAAACGTCTCGGGGTTGCCGCCAGCTATTCGTTGTCGGGTTCTAGTTGGCTAAAATTCGACATGCCTCAAGGTCGCTACAGGAGCTTACCAAACAGTTGAATTGAAGTTATCAGTTACATTTTGAGTATGACCGTCTAAACATCTCTCAATAAATCTTAATTTTTTTAATTTTTACTTTCGTTTTCCTTCTATTTCGTCTTTGTCATCTCTTCTTTATTTTCTTTTTCTTCTTTCACTTATCATCTTCTTTATTTCCACCATAGCTATTTGACTGCTATTTGTGTACCGATTTCCATGAAATAATCTTTTACGAGGTCTAGTTCTACGGCGTGTACCGCCATGCTCGTTTTTTGGATACGAAGAAATTTTTTGTATAAATGAAACGCACGCTATGACAGTTAAGTTAGGACTAATTTTAAAATGTAAATGTCCATGTTGGGTCACTAATAATTCTATAAATTCCTATCCAAAATCTCTATTGTTAAAAGAAATAAAGAACTCTTTCAACACCACCCCGTACTATACGCCTCACTCATTAGACCGGAGGACCTACCTATCTATTTCTGAAACAAAAAAAAAATAAATTTTTGAAGCCTCTACATATATTTCCCTCCATAAACATAAAGTTTCTTATGATGCAATAAAACATCAGTTTTCAGTTCACCAATGAAGCATGTTTTCAGCAAGTCAACTAGTCTATTCTGTAGTTTATGCCTAACTTTCATTACTTTTAGCACTCCTTAAAAACTGATAGTGTAGTTTATTCAACCAGAAATATAACAAAAAATAACAAATAGAAAGGCGATTTAAAAAGTAACAGTTTAGTTTTTCACACATCTAATAAATTTCGCAAAATCAAATAATGGCATTTGTTTTAATATAAAAGAATATACAATTCGAAATAAAACATTTCTAAGAAGTTAATATGGAATTATCGGCATGTTTATATTGCATCATATTTTAAAAATTTGCACTAGTAAAACTTTATTAGTGAACTTCTTATTATCATCTTCATCTTATTTAATGTTGTCATCATACAACTGAAATAATACTATTGGTGGTGTTAATCGGATGATTTCTGGGAACCCTCAACAGGAGTGATGCAACGGAAATTGTAAGCAAGGTTAACGTTACCAATTTCGAACATAATAAAGTTACGGGCTTGTTTAGTCATCTTATTGATTTTATGAAATAGGTATATCAAAAATAAACGGATAATTGGAAAGGGATATATCAAAATGTGAATACATATTAGGTGCTTCCATGTATTTTGATCAGCGATATCTCTTGTTGAAAGTGGGAATCAATGTAAACAATTGTTAACCAACCTAAAATAACTGTTACATTAAATGTTTTTGACATTTTTCAATATAACCTAACAAGTCAATTAAATAGTCCCCGGCCCGACACATAGATGATGCTACTAGAATTAAATCCATATGTTTTTTAGTTAGCTCTAACCCTGTCGGATCATTAGTTTGTGAATTATAGTATTTTGAGTGAAGCAGCTTTTATTATTGTGAAAAAAATGGCTAAAAAGGAATTTCGCGTGTTGATAAAATATTGCTTTCTGAAGGGAAAAAATACAGTTGAAGCAAAAACATTGGCTTGATGCTGATTCTCCGGACACTGTCCCAGGGAAATCAACCATCAAGGATTGGTATGCTAAGTTTAGACATGGTGAAATGAGCACCGAAGACGGTGAACGCAGTGGCCACCCAAAAGAGGTTGTTACTGACGAAAACATTAAAAAACTTCACAAAATGATTTTGAATGACCGTAAATTGAAATTGAATGAAATAGCAGGCACTGTAAAGATACTAACTGAACGTGTACATCATATCAGGAATATTTGGGTATGAGAAAACTCTGCGCAAATGATGATTCGGAGCAGTGTTTGAAGATGATCAACCGTAATAAACCCGAGTTTTGCATCGATATGTGATAACGGATGAAACATGGCTCCATCATTTCACTCCGAAGTCCAATCGACAGTCAACCAAGTGGACTGCACACGTTGAATCCGCTCCAAAGCGTGGGAAAACGCAACAGTTACCTGGCAAGGTTATGGCGTCTGTATTTTGGGATGCGCATGGAATAATTTTTATTGACTACCTTGAAAATAATAAGTGATTTAATTGTCTTCTTTCTTTTCAAGATTAAATATTTAGTAAATTTTCAATGACATTTTTAATATACTAGGTAAAATTTATAATAGTTTTATTAACAGTCAACTTACATTTTTTATGGTATTTTTAAAAATGTGCCTCAGTGTATCATTCATATTTATACAGATGTAACAAATTGTTGCCATTTAACGCAATGTAATGAATTTTTCTTATTTCGATAGATTGTATTTCGATTTCGACTAGATATTTTTTTATTCTGTTTATTTTGGCACATACATTATATATATATATATATATATATATATATATATATATATATATATATATATATATATATATAAATACATACATATGTTGACCTCCTTTATTGCTTGTATACGTGCGGATGTCTATTTACATTGGTCCACGATGTTGTTTTGATACCGCTGGATAAAAACATCGATGGATTTGTTAATGAGAAGTTTTACAACGCGCCTGTTTATTTAACTTTAAGAAAGTGATAATTACCTTTAGTTTAAATTATGCTAATGATATTTGTATTTCTCTTGTTTTTTTTTGTTTTGAACATTCAGTTATTCGAAAGACAGTGAATATTAAATAATATTTTTAACAAGTGTTTTTACACCTTATTACTCTTAAAAATATAAATTGGGTTGTTTCAGAGGATGTCTGGTTTTGATTTGTTCTATCCATCCAAGTCGTTTTGACCATTGCGGCTACCAAGTCGACCCTGAAAGTATCATGATATATCTAACTGGGATTAGAATATTTTGTTGAACACTTTTAACTCATTATTCCGGTAATAACAAAATATAACTTTTAGAACTTATAAAAAATATAATATAACACATGGTCTGAAAAGTCCCGAGTCTAACACATAGATGGCGCTAGTTTTATTGCATTCACCACTTTTTCAGTTAGTACTAACCTTCAAAAGAAAACTGTTAAAATTTCATGATATTCTACTAATAAGTTTGTGAGTTATTGTGCTAAGAGTTACACGACTTTCGTTATTTTCAAAACAACAGATTTTAGAGCTTGATTATATGGCTCGCTTAATGGAAGTAGAGCATTATTGGTCGGTTTTTATTGATGATATAGAAATATAGATATAACAATAGACAAAATGGAACGGCGCTAAGTTTATCTGCAGACGAGGCTTGGACTGTCGATGGTGGCACGTCTGAACTGAACGACGATCATGATTTCGAATCACCGAAAGTACCCTTCGACAATATCCCAGATAAGCTTCTCGGGTTGCCTTTGTAATCGTTCACTAGTTGGGCTGCTGGCACTCCGCCCGTGCTCAACATCTGGGTATTTTGTAGACAGTTATTCTACGATGTATGATTGGACATGCCTCAAGGTCGCTTAAGATCAAAAACTATTTCGTGTTTCAATTTTGCACTGCTTCTTGCTGGGAAAAATACTATTCAAGCGAAGCAATGGCTTGAAAAGTGTTATAAGGATCCGCTCCATCAGAAACAACAATAAAACGTTGGATTGCTGATTTATTTGTCCTAGAGTCGCTAGTGGTGCAGAACGCCTTGAACGTCCAAATAAGGTGCTAACACCTGAAAACATCAAACAAATTCACAAAACCGTTATGATTGATCGAAAAGTGAAGTTACGTGAGTTAGCTGACATCGTAAATATATTAAAAGAACGTGTTGGTTTTATATTGCATGAGCATTTGAGTATAAGGAAGCTCTGTTCAAAGTGGTTGCCGCGTTTATTCAGAATTGACCAAAACAAAAACGTGTTGATGATTCTGAGCAGTGTTAAGCCATGTTTAAATGTAACAACCCAGAATTTTTACGTCGATATGTGACAATGGAGGAAATATGAATCTATCATTTCACTCCAGAATCAAAACGATACTCATCTGAGTGGATACTAATTGGTGAACGTCGCCCAAAGTTCCCGAAAGTACAATAATGGGCTGGAAAGGTTATGGCCTCGGTATTTTGTGATGTTCATGGTGTAGTATTCATTGATTATCTTGAGAAGGGAAGTATCATCAACAGTGAATATTGTATGTCGTTATTGGAGTGTGAAGGACGAAATTGCAAAGAAACGACAACATATGTCAAGGAAAAAATATTTTAGAGCGGCGCTGAAATTGTTGTCTGGCACATAATGGAGATTACGTTGATGAATAAAGCCAATTTTGAACAAAAAAATACCTTTTCTTTGTAAGCCTGCGCTACTACCGTTCTCTACAACTTGATAATTTTATATCTTAATATTTCTAAATATATACTTGTGAGCCTCATCCGTTCCTTATCTCAAGAGGTAACCCGAATAGAACCCTGATTGGGTATTCCTAGAAGAGTGCCGTAGTAGCGATCCACATGACACAGTTACGGTTCATTAGTTGGGGTGACTGGATCGATATCTGGCTAGGCCTTATCCGCTTATTTATCGTATCGGCCCCGTCAATCATACCAACAAACAATAACCGTTCTACTGTTTTTAATAGTTTTATTTAAAAAATACCACGTGCTCATTTTCTATACTCACATACTCTTGTATTGTTACCGTTAGTGGATCAACAATCTGTCCAGTAGGCAAGAAGTATTTTTTACACTTGTTATGAGTTCTAAAAGACTATAACCCTGTTCACTTCAATGATTAAAGATTAGAGTTATAATACGTTTATTTTGACCATTAAATGATAGCTACGTTAAATTTTTCAACAGTACTTCATAATTGCTTTATATATGACCAAGTAGTCTATGTATCGATTCGTACAATAATTTATTATTATTTATTTATTGTTATTCAATGATTTGCGCTCAATCAGTAAATGCATTTGATTTAAAAATTAAGTCCAAGTTGTTTTCGTTTAGCGAGTATTTGCTTTTATGAAGTTAGGTGTCCGTCTAGATGAATAACAAGATATTCATATTCATAGAATATAGCATCCTCCGCTTGGAGGTGTTTTGAATTGTTGATATTCACTGCAGCGGTTTTTTTGGTCGTTAAATCAACAAAACATAGGATATATAATATCAGACTCAGTACACTGCCTTTTGTAAATTCCGAATATATTACACATTACATTATTCAATATGTTCAACACCTTGTTTTATTGTGAAATGTCTAACTGTGATATAAGATTTTAGTAACTGAAAGTGAAGATGTGGATGAAGTTTATTTGATTAATAAAAATCTTTATCTATTTACATGTTCTGTAGTTTAATTTCTTTTGAGGTCTAAGTCCATTTGAAATTTGGAATGTTGGTAATTTTATTTTCTTCAATATTACACGACCCGTAAAATAGTAATGAATTTATTTGAAGCTACTTGACTTAATTGACTCTTAAGTTAAAACTAGAATAAAAAACTTCAAGTGTTTAAAGTTTAGTTATAATTTGTCATAGTTAAGTTACAATATTAACAGTCATTATAAAATAAATTGAAATTACAATTACAGTTCAGTCTAGTAATTGAACAATAAGCACTATGCTTATGTCATTTTATGAAAATATATTTTTACTGGTAATAATAATTGTCTATTATTGAAATGTCGATTATAGTGGCATCGATAGAGAATTTGTAGCCTGATAGATCTTAAACTGTTCTATTTTTATTGTGATAAATAGGCAGAGAGTATTTTATTAAAAGTATTGTGCCGTATTGTAGCCGCCTCTTTTTCCAATTTTCAGGCAATTTACTATTTCTATCTCGAAAAAACTATGTATCTTTTGACGTTCACAAAGCGATCCATAACAGATCAATTGAAAAGTCCCCGGTCTGACACATAAATGGCGCTACTAGAAATACATATGTTTTTTAGTTAACCCTAACCCTCAAAAGATGTGAGTATAAATTTGACAGCTGTTGAATCATTAGTTTGTGAATTATAGCATTTTGAGTGAAGCAGCTTTTGTTATTGTGAAAAAAAATGGATTAAAAGGAATTTCGCGTGTTGATAATATATTGCTTTTTGAAGAGAAAAATACAGTTGAAGCAAAAACTTGGCTCAAATTTCCGGGCACTGCATCAGGAAAATCAATCATCAACGATTGGTATGCTAAGTTTAGACATAGTGAAATGATCACCGAAGACGGTGAACGCAGTGGATGCACAAGAAAGGTTGTTACCGACGAAAACATTTAAAAAATCCACAAAATGATATTGAATGACCGTAAATTGAAATTGAATGAAATAGCAGACACTCTAAATATATGAACTAAACTAACTATAATGAACTAAACGTGTACATCACTTTTGAGCAAAAACAATGAGGAGTTGAGGATTCGGAGCAGGGTTTGAAGATGGTCAAGCGTAATAAACCCGAGTTTTTGCATCGATATGTGACAATGGAGGAAACATTGCTCCATCATTTCACTCCGAAGTCCAATCGACAATCATCCAAGGGGACTGCACACGATGAACCCGCTCCAAAGCGTGGGAAAACGAAAACAGTCAGCTGGCAAGATGATGGCGTCTGTATTTTGAGATGCGCATGGAATAATTTTCATTAACTACCTTGAAAAAGAAGGACCATCAACAGCGACTATTACATAGCGTTATTGGACCGTTTGAAGGATGAAATCGCCGAATTTGATGAAAAAGAATGTGCCGCTTCTCCAAGACAATGCTCCGAGTCACAAGTCAGTGAAAACGTTGGCAAAAATCCATGAATTGGGCTTCGAATTGCTTCCTCATCCACCGTATTCTCCAGATCTGATCCCAGCGACTATTTTCTGTTCTCACATCTCAAAAGAATGCTCGCTTGGAAGAAATTTTCGTCGAATATAGAGGTGATCGCCGAAACTGAGGCTTATTTTGAAGCAAAGGACTAATCGTCCTATAAAAATGGCATCGAAAAGTTGGAGTGTCGCTATAATCAGTGTATCACTCTTGAAAGGGATCATGTTGAATAAAAAAAAACTAATTTTGACAAAAAAATTGTCTTTCTATGGAAGGCGGAGGACTTTTCAATTGACCTGTTATTTTGGTACCTTTGTAAGAAGTTGTGCGCTGTTCAGACAAGTCACGACTCATATATTGGAATAAATAGTATTCAGAAGAAACACTATCTATAGAATACGGCGGGTGGTGTAACACTTCCCCTTTTAATGTTTCCAAGTACGTTTGTCATGGTCAAGAACAACATTCATGTGTCTTTGCTTGTATACCTACCGTTTTTCACGCAGTGCTAATTAATTGTAACCGATAGCGATAGCCATTGACAGCTCCACTAAGTTTTAGTGCATGAATTGAGTAATGCAATAATGCAATACCTTAAAATCCTCGTCTTAAATGTATAGGCTGTCTACAACGCACTTTCTCTTCGGTGACAAAATCGCGACTTTAAAAGTAAAAATCAGTATTTTCAGAGTGAAATCGATAGAGCATGTTTGTTATCAACAGCTTCTTTCTTCAAAGTAAAGTTAAAAACTTAATTTCCCTCAAATGTGATTTATTTAGTACAAATTCAGACATTTTCAGCTCAGTAGGAATTTGTTTGTTAACCTTTCGAGGAAATGACACATACTGAAAAACCAGTTGATGCTTCAATATGAAATTGATTAAAAATTTCCGTGAGTGTTGTATATTTAAAAAAAATGATTTATAGGTATGATATATAAATAAATTAACATATTTTGCAAAAAAAATTCAATAAAAGACTGTAAAATGATAAAAAATAGTGACCAGAATACTTGTAAGCACCTAATATATTAAACTGATGTAACAATTCTATTTAAATCTTTTATTTTGAAAATATAATTAAAATATTGCCCTTTCGGAGGACAAAACGATTAGTTCTCGCATTGACATTTATTATTTGGAATATTTACATCAACATGCATTGGAGACCAATTAGATATATCGTAAACACTTTCCCGTTAGTGTCTGGCAAAAAAACAAAAATATAAATAAATCAGTAACCTTGACTAAAACCAAATCGAAAGAAAACACCTGGATTAATCGGTAGTAGTCGAAAACAAATAAACACGTTACCTATTTGCGTTTATGCTTTCTTTTTTATATGGCCCATATTGTGGATATTAGGTTTTAAACATACAACCATAGAGTAATAAAGATGCAATTCAATAGGGGACAACATCCAGAGGGCGCCATAATGGGCCATTCAAGTAATTTGATTGGTCAATTTAAATTTCCATTATAGGCACCAGTATGATACCAGTAGGTATTCGTTTATTAGTAATTTTAGCACGTGACAGCCTTGACGTTATGTCTAATTGGCCAATGAAATTTAAATAAAAAAAATTTCTGAAATAAATTTATTAAATAAAATTCAATTAAATCACTACATAGTATAAAACAAAGTCGCCTTTTCTGTCCCTATATCCCTATGTGCGCTTAAATCTTTAAAACTACGCAACGGATTTTGATGCGGTTTTTTTTCAGTAGATAGAGCGATTCAAGAGGAAGGTTTATATGTATAATACATGCATAATATACTAAGGCAACATTGCTAATTTTAGAGGTTTCTAACGTGATGTCGTAAATTAACCTATTTTTTAGGCTTATTTAGCAATTAGCAAAAACGCTGCCTAACCCTACGAGTTAGATCAAATTAATGTACTACAGTATTGTACACCATAAAAAGGTCTACAAAAAAGTCCGCGATGGTATATGTTTATCTTTTAGGGATAACCCACATTAACCATTTTTATTATTTACTTTTTACGTGAGAAAATGGCTTATTTACGAAGCTATTTTAAGCAATACGGCATTAATCCTTATCGAATTAAGTACCTTAAATACAGTGTGCAATTAATATAGATCAATATGGTTCCTTACAGCATCTAAATTAAACAAATATTTTCGGAGATATTACAAATTTAAAATTTGCGTTTAAAAATGTGTAATGTAATAAAAATTGTATGAATTTAGATATTCCAAAGATAGCAGGAAATCTTCATAGTAAGTATAGGGGAAGAGGAATTGTTTTACTCCAAATTTAATGCGTGCAGGCCAAGGGCAGTAATGAATGAACCAAAAATACTGGATCGATTTTAATCATGTTTTCATTGAGTGACATAGGCATATATATTTTATGCCCGTGCAAAGTCGGAGCGGGCCGCTATGTTTTTATATACAACGTTCATATTTTTTCTGTAGTGTATTTAATTTAGTATCAGCATTGCACCCGTGCGAAGCCGGGGCGGGTCGCTAGTATAAGTATATTTAAAAATAAATAAATATGCATAAAATATAACTATTATAAACATATACAATTTAATAGGATCTATCAGAGTTCTGTCTTTTTGTTTTCTTATACTGAAAGCAAACTTTGAGTTTTTATCTCTTAATATTCTGTTCACCTGTGTTACTCAGAAGTATGTAGCACACCTCGTTAGTACTTTTAATATTTTATTTAAAAGATCATTATGGAATGTACAATTGAAGGGTTTTAAATTTAGTTTTTATTTTAAAACATTTCACAAAAAATTTGTTATATTATCGACGTGGCAATATCGCCGAATAAAATAAAAGTCATAGCTCAAAGACAGACCTACTGACAGTATAATAAAACAATTTTGTTGGAGTCTGTGGCACGAGATATTGTCTTGCCTCTATAGAATCAGTCTCAATTTGTGTCTACTGATTTATTCATAATTGTATGTCACACTTAATTTCTTTTTTCGAAAGTTTTACTAAATAACCTGAGATTTACACTACTGTAACTTTGTTTGCTCTTATAGGAACATCTGGATTGAAGTTATAGAATCAAATAATTAACGGTAAAAATGAGCAGAAAGGGGGATACTCGCTGAATGAATACAAAGTTTACCATTACCTTCTGGAGTTTGTGGAAATGTTAATGATACACTAAAAATAAAGTAAGACCGTTTAGAAATTAATTGTAACAATTATGAACAGAAATGTGACTGGCTCCTTCAATTTACCTTCTATATCATTTTAATTTTGATCCACTTCCATTTGTATATATTCTGGGCTCGTGGTATTATTTTCGCCATCACTAAATTGCTCATAAGTACTTAAAGGAAAGTTTAAATGTATCACAAAATTGTCTGACATGGTAACGATCATAAATCTGTTTCATGTTTAACCCAACCAGTTTAGGTTTTGTAATGTTTTCTACCCATTTCTTAAAGATCCCCGGGTACTTTTTTAACGGAAAACGATGATGCATTTCCTCACTATCTGTGCATCCGGACACATAACACTTCCTAGAACAAGAATGCTTTTGAACTACCGACTTGTATATACTAATAAAATAAAATAATAATTTAATGTATCAAAAAAATAAAAAGCTAACCACACTGTTGTTTCTTTATAAAAATCATATTGGAAATGGCGTAACAAATAAACAAACCATAGAACGAAATGAATCAATCAGATCCCGTCGCGCCTCTTAGCATAGCGAATAAAACACGTAATATGTTAAAAGTAGCGACTTCTACATGTTGGACGTCGCGAAACATTTCCCCAAAATTTCCTGTGAAGTTAAATCACTATTTTTCTATGTTTATAACATACAATGTAACAATTAGATTGACGCAAACGCGTTCCATTTTAAGCATGTGCATTGATTGTTCTATCTGTATTAATTTGCTTGATATCGATCTTCGTCAAAATTCAAATGAATAAAATTTCAAAATAATCCGAATTTGTAAAACAATATCGTTGGTAACTTCTCCTTGATGATGTTCATAAAACTACCTCTAAATATGTCTTAAAATTATTTTAGTTTTGTCTTTCTTAATATGATCGTTCATTTGCGAGCTTGCGCGGCACCCATTTTGCGCAGAGCTTTCTCATACCTAAATATTCGTGAATAATATGATGTACACGTTCAGTTGATATCTTTATAGTGTCTGCTATATCATTCAGTATCAATTTACGGTCATTTAAAATCATTTTGTGGATTTTTTAAATATTTTCGTCGGTAACAACCTCTTTTCCGCCTCCACTGCGTTTACCGTCTTCGGTGCTCATTTCATCACGTCTAAACTTAACATACCAATCCTTGATGGTTGATTTTTCTGGGGCAGTGTTCGGAAACTCATCATCAAGCCAAGTTTTTGCTTCACTGTATTTTTTCCCTTGAAAAAGCAATATTTTTTCAACACGCGAAATTCCTTTGTAACCATTTTTTTCACAGTAACAAATGTTGCTTTACACAAAATGCTATAATTCTCAAACTAATGATCCGACAGCTGTCAAATTTATATACGCATCTTTTGAGAGTTAGGGCTAACTAAAAAACATATGGATTTAATTCTAGTAGCGCCATCTCTGTGACAGACCGGGGAATTTTCAATTGACCTGTTATATCAGTAATTAATTAAGTAAACACGTAGAATTCGTTTTAGAACAAACAAAGAGCCCATATATTGGCAGCTCATATGATATCCATGAGCAGATGGTGTTAATTTCTGCGCCTTAGCTATCAATGATGAAAAACACATGTAGGAAAACTAAGATGATATTTTAATAGATAACTTGATATTAGGCCAAGAGAATCTTCTAAAAGATTTTAATTTCATAAATGTTCCAAAACGTCAGTTCTAAAAAAATCATTGATCAAAATGTGTAAGCAGTCGATTTAAATGCAATCATATAAGTTTCAAATTTGTATAATAAATATGGGGAACGTGAGTTAAAAGTAAAGGGTTTACAATCATTCTTTATGTTGAATGTTAAACGACCAATGTTTTATAAGCAACAGTATCCACGATAATGCCATGGTTTGCTGGATATAAAACATTGTAAAATGTCATCGGTGAATGCCAATGGAATAGTTAGCGAAATATAAATAGATAGTTAACCAACATAAACTGACGAACATCAAAAATTGTCAACTCAACACTCACTTGAGTAATACTGTTTCTACAAAAAGGACTGGAGCCCCTCAAACCTGATATCAGTAGAACGGCTATGAACACAAAACCTTTTATAACAGAAGCTATAAACGTTAAACTGCGAAATAAATGGTGCAACGATCATAAAATCGGGGTACTTGATGATTGAAAGAATGTGGTACAATCTCATGAATCAGCATTTATATTGTTTCCTACGAACGGCCGGATTTATATATGGAAAACTCCAAAAGAATCCCTAGCCGAATTATTGCCAATGAATATCTCGACATCCCCAATGGTGAAATCCTTACTATCACTAGCGTATTGCTGCCAAACACTACCACGTTTTAAGATAAAAATGCGCCAATACATACAGTAAAAACGTTCAATCTTGGTTTTAGGAGCATTAGCAGAGTCGCTAGGCCTCAACAAAATTGAAACGTTAGAGAAGTTTTGCACAGCAGATAGGGGAGTGTAGATTTCCATCCCCAACATCACTAAAGCAATTAGCGGATGTTTTGGTAGAAGAATGGGACAACATTCCTTTGGAAACTATACAGGCACTCTACCAATCTAGAGACCGCAAAGAATCGCAGCTGTTTTGAAATAAATATAAATATTGTGTATATATTAGGAGTTTATATTAATTTGTAAATTACCTGTACATTCGTCTTGTCTGTAAAATTATATTTTGGGTATCTGATTAAAAAAATACCAATAAATGTCAAAAATTCATGAAATAATATGAATCAAAAGATAGTTTAGAGGAAGATATTTGTTCTTAAATGAGAAAATTCTCTAATAAAGAAAAATGTTCTTGTGAGTGAAAGAATTGTACAATTGATAAAGTACTACAAAATAGATACTCAAAATTAATTTACAATTACCGATAATATTGTTGTCTAATTCATAATGTATTTCCTTTTAAAGTTAACTTTATTAAAAACGTCACGTTCAAAACAATGATTCTATATTTATTTTTTTCCAGAAATATCGAAATATACTCGCGTCAACATTAACATATTACATTTACATCAGTCAACAAGGATACATCACCAAAAAATATATATATGTTTCTCTCTAACGAAAACAGCTAGATAATAAATAAATCTATGTTGTTTTTGCATAAGAATTATGAAGGCAATCGAAAATCGAAAACATCGAACACGAGACGTTGTGAATGGGATTTTTTCTTACTCAGAAATATCCTGTCCTTTTTTTTTCTGCAAAACAATCCGATTATTAATAGAAATGACACGGATTTTCGAAAAAAGCCAATCGGGAAAACGCTCGAGAGAAAGGTTGAATACAGTTCGGCTCGCCAAAAATGAAAACGTTTACTTTTGATGGAGTTACGTTTAGATATCGATTGAATATTAGATGCAAAAAGTTGATAGGAATTAATCGGCCTATACATTAGTTTTGTAGGAATGTTCTTCGGGTCGGTTGGTCGAAATGTGTGGCTGTGGCTGTCGATGCGATTCTTTATCCGAACACTCATTACTATTTTGAGAAGGAGAACATGAGAACTAAAAACACCGGTTGAAGAAATACTTGTTTATTTCGACTTAAACTGATGCATGTTGTCGACGGGAGATTTAACAGAATATTCGGCTAGGTAAAGGAAGTACGGTAGCGCTGTGGAAGTTGTACTGTTTCAAGGAAGTGGAGAAAAGAAAAGAGAAGAGAGCGAGACGTCGTCGTGATGGTTCTTTATAGCCTGGAACTACATGGTACCAATCCACCGGCGTTGCCAACTTTTGAACTTGTTGTATGCGTGGAGGCTTAAAGGAAAATGATCCCAGACACGCCAGTAACCAGGCTGGGTAAGACTTCTGGTATGATTTCTAAAGTTGGTCACTCATCAGTTGGTAGGCTTAATGTTAAGGACCGTGGTTCAGAGCTCACGTTAAACTTTTGGCCCAGTCCAGATAAACCCCTAATTGGTAAAAGACCAGAGACTTTCAAATTTTATTTAAAAAAGATTCGAATGCCAACCAGACATAATATAATGGGGTTCTAACTGAACATTCACCACAGCCCACTACTGAGCAACTATATATTCCCAAAATACAAGGAAATATATTAATTAAGTGCAAGCCTTCAACAAGTGTCAATCAAATCCCATCATGGTTAGATTAGAAAAGGCCAATATGAAATATTTGGCTTCTTGAATATGAAATAATTTTATAGGCCATACTTTACCAGGTTGAGGGTAATTGATACATATTTGATTAGACAACGTGATTTTATCAAGTTTTACAGCCTGGTATGAGTGTGCTATGGCAAATTCAAATTTGAATTATTTCGAACAATACTTACAGACAATGTATGAACTGAAATGTAGTAACTGGATTTAAATAAAGTAACAGAAACTACGCAGAGATCTAGTTTAAGAATTCATAGGAGAACTCAAGAGTGTTAAAAAATACCTAAACACAGATTTTGTAAAGCACTTAATAGAATGTGTAAAATAAATAGAAAACATAAGATTTGAAGTTTGTGATCTATTATTTCTTTCGGTTTATATAACTCTCCGAAGTAGATAAATATTGCAGACAAATTGAAATTATAGATCTTTTAACACATTTTATTGCATAAAAGGATTAAAATATATAAAACAGTAATCTAACATGTCAATTGAAAAGTCCCCGGCCTGACACATAGATGGCGCTACTAGAATCAAATCTGTGGCGACCGCCACAACCCTTTAGGCCACCACGCATTCACCTACAACAAGTTCAAAGGTTGGCAACGCCGGTGGATTGGTACCATGTAGTTTCAGGCTATAAAAGACCATCACGATGACGTCTCGCACTCTCTTTTTCCACTTCCACAGCGTTACCGTACATCCTCTACCTAACTTAATCTTCTATCAATTCTCCTATCGACCACATGTATCATTCAATAACGAAATGAACAAGTACTTTTTCAACCAGTGTTTTTAGTTTTCATGCAAATTCCTTCCAAAAATAGTAGTGAGTGTACAGACAAATAATCGCATCGTCAGCCATACATTTCGATCGACAGACCAGACGAACATTCCTACAAATCCATTGTTTTTTAGTTTTCCCGAACGCTAAAAAGATGCGTGCATAAATTTGACAGCTGTCAGATCATTAGTTTGCGAATTATAGCATTTTGGGTGAAACAAGTTTTGTTATTGTGAAAAAAGTGGATAAAAATTAATTTCCCATGTTCATAAAATATTGCTTTTTGAAGGGAAAAAATGCAGTTGAAGCAGAAACTTAGCTTGATGTCCAGTTTCCGGACACTGCCCCACGAAAATCAACCATCAAGGATGGGTATGCTAAGTTTAGACGCGATGAAACGAGCACCGAAGACGGTGAACGCAGTGGACACCCAAAAGAGGTTGTTACCGCACATAAAATTCCACAAAATGATTTTGAATGACCGTAAATTGAAATTGAATGAATTCATAAATTTTTATGTATGAGAAATCTCTGTGCAAAGTGGGTGCCGCTCAAGCTCACTTTTGACCAAAAACAACGATGGGTTGATGATTCGGAGCAGTGTTTGAAGATGATCAAATATAATAAACCCGTGTTTTTGCGTCGATATCTGACAATGGATGAAACATAGCTCCATCATTTCACTCCGAAGTCCAATCGACAGTCATCCGACTGGATTGCATACGATAAACCCGCTCTAAAGTGTGGGAAAATGCAACAGTCGGCTGGCAAGATGATGGTGCCTGTATTTTGAGATGCGCATGTAATAATTTTCATTAACTACCTTGAAAAAAGTAAGGATCATCAACAGCGACTATTACAGAGCGTTACTGGACCGTTTGAAGGACGAAATCACCGAAAAACATCCGCATTTGGGAAAAAAGGAAGTGCTGTTTCACTAAGACAATACACCGTATGACAAGTCAGTGAAAACGATGGCAAAAATACATTAATTGGGCTACGAATTATTTCCTCATCCACCGTATTCTCCAGATCTGGCCCCCAGCGACTATTTCCTATTCTCAGATCTCAAAAGAATGATTGCTAGGAAGAAATTTTCGTCGAATGAAGAGGTGATCGCCGAAACTGAGGCCTATATTGAAGCAAGGGACAAATCGTACTAGAAAAAATGATATCGAAAAATTGGAGAGTCGCTATAATCAGTGTACCACCTTTGAAGGGAATTATGTTGAATAAAAAAAACTAATTTTGCCAAAAATATGTGCTTTACTATGGTAGGTCGGGGACTTTTCAATTGAGCTGTTAGGTAAGACAACAATAAACACACACAAATAAACAATATAAATAAAATGGCCGGCTTGGTGGCGCAGTGGTAAAGGCGACAGGACGGTTCATCTATTGTTGCTATAGTCCCGGGTTCGAATCCTGCTGGGGCACGGTCGTAAATACATGTTTGTGATTGTCCTAGGTAAGAGTGTAAAATCTATCCAAAATGATCCCAGTCACGCCAGTAACAAGGCTGGGTAAGACCGGATGTATTCTGAAATAATTTCTAAGTTGGTCACTTGCCAGTCGGTAAGCGTAATGCCGAGAGGACAGTGGTTCCAAGCTCACATTAAAGTGTAGGTCCAGTCCAGATAAACTCTCGTTGGTAAAAGAAGACTTTAAAATATACAAAAAAATATATAAATGAAATGTTAAAATAAAAATAAATATAAATACAATTTATTTGGTATAGTATTTATAGCTAACACGTATTTTTTAAAAAAGAGACAACTATACTCAAATATCGATAGACAGCAGGTTGTTAAGTTGAATTTATGTGCTTATTATATACCTTTATTTTACAAATTTTTTATTACAGACATATAGATGTGCTTTTACCAATGTCATTCTCATTATTTGGTTCTCCCGAAACTCCTTGTGTATATGTTTCTTGTAACACTATTTTAATTCCTTCTTTATCGTGTAACTTACTCACCGCATTCTCTCCTGGAGCACTTACTACAACATTTTAATTTAAATTATTAATCAAATTACTACTTATTATTAAATATATTTTAGTTCAAATGTGCTTGAATGCTGTAATACACTTATTTCTGTATTGGTTGCTGCTTATATTACATCAACAATCTTTTGTAAAGATAAAATTAAGCTAAAAATATTCCCTAATTGTAATTCACAATAAAGCTTCAGCTAAAAAAAACATAAATTAAATGATAGGTCTTGAGTTATGACTTTTTAAAAGACTTTTTATTAAATTGTCCTAAAACAATATGTGATGGTTGATTTTAAGACTAGTGTATATCCTGAATTATTATAGATAGTTAATAGCGTTACTTTAAATAATTGTTTTTTAATTAAATGTCATTAACGGATTAAATGATATAAACAAATTGGTTCAAGCCTGTAAAATAACTAGCCTTGATTGTAGCCTGCGCTGTTTCAGACGCTGCGGCGGCGGTTTACAGCCATATGCACCGAATTGCCTGAACATGTTACTCCATCAGATCGCCCGGAAAGTCACGTCACTTCTAAGAATCAAATCTATCAGGTGGTTGTATGTTCTGTAGTAACCTTTATCGGTTATCATTCCCAATTTGGCAAATCTACTAAAAAACAGGGTCTTTACTTCAAGGTATTATCGAATTTATATCGCGTAATAATAATTTGATTAAATCAACTTAGTAAAACCATTTTGTGTTCTTTTGGTTTTTGGTATTTGCATCTATCTGAATTAGCGGTATCTACTGGGGGAACTGTGAAGTATAAAACTAACATAAAGCCTGTTAAATTCGATGGTTTCGTCATTGTTTTGACAAAAACAGTACAATGAAAGCTGAATAAAGTTAACATTAATGGGTCTCGATTGCGAAACTATTTATAATGAAAGCCTGCGTTAAACTGCGAAAGAAAACGAGCTTAAATCTGGACATTTGATGAATGAGTCTGTTTTAAAAGTAAAGCAATAAAATATATTTATTTAATATACATTTATCTAGAGTCAAGCTTAGTAAACTCTTTTCTTTCTTTCCCATATGTTATTATAGCGACCTTGAGGCATATCGAATTTTACATAGTGGAATAACGGTCTACAAAATACCCAAAAATATAATCCCAGATGTTGATCCCGTGCGGGGTGCCAGTAGCGCCAACTAGAACCCTATAACGAATAGCTGGCAACCCCGAGACGTTTATCTGGGATGTTATTGAAGATTATTTCCAATCATTCAGTATCTGACCACCGTTCAGTTTGGATGTGCCACCATAGACTGCCCAAGCCTCGTAACCAGCTAACACCTCTGCCATCCCTTTTATCTATTTTGTAATTTCCACATTTTTATATTACTTCAATAAATAACGGTCACATAATATAAACACCACTGTTTCATTTCATTTTACCTCCATTCACCGAGCCATATCAATTTACCCTAAACATTGTTCGGTTGATTACTATCTGTGAATTGAAATTAGTAATCAAAATAATTATTCCAAACTAGATCTGCAGTAGTTCTTTACATACTGTTATAATTTATATAGTAATCTTATCATCCAATGATGATGGGATACGTAAGGGAATTTTAAAAAGAGTTCTGAAGATCTAAAGCAGATGTACATAATGTCTGGCTAATGACGAACTATGTTTAAATGAATGTGCATTAATTAATTTTCTCTCCTTAATCGCTGTGGTTGTAGAGTTTGAGTATTCCATCTTTGTAACCTGTCTTCCAGAATATTTTTAGGAAAAATATCTTTGAGTGCCAAAAGTGAAGTTGAAAAATTATTTAATTTGTTTGATGTTGATGTATACGTTGATGATTTGATTTTCTTGATATCGAACAAAATAGTTAATTTAAAAAGTAATAAATTAATATCTTCTATATTTAACATAATTTTCATATGTATTAAAACAAATTTGAATAAGAATTAGACAATTGGATTAAAAAAAAAGTAATGTTTCCGCCCGGGATCGAACCGGGGACCTTCCGCGTGTTAGGCGGATGTGATAACCACTACACCACGGAAACTTGTTAAGCATTTTCGTAGTTACGGTATTTTAATGGAGAAATATAATTCAGTTAATGAGATTTATAGGTAATTAAGATAAGATTAAAACTGCCCTGACCTTTTAAACCTTGCCTATCTCAACACTGTACGTAGTTAGAAAGGATATAGACAGACTGTCTAGAACTATTATAGAACATTAACTAGGCATAATATTTTTGAACTACATATGGTTATTATGTTATTAACTTCAGATAGCAACTATCGCTAAGGAAATCAGGATATGTGGAAAAACTTCACTCTCATAGTGATACCGAAGCATTACAATTCTTGGCACAATATCAAAAGTATCAAATTATTCAACCTAAGTGCAGTGAAACGTAATGCCCTTAAGGTGGCATCTAATTGGCTTTTTTGACCAGCTGGATGCCAATTTTGCCAAACCTCATATTATTTCCATTTATTATAAAACTTGAAGAAATGTATTGCTGAAAAGCATTCTAGGTCTGGTAAAGGAAAAGAAAAGAAATAAACTGCTTCAGAGACAGTCACAATTAGAAAGGAATAGACGATAGTGTAGAAATACTGGACCAAGTGTGTTGAAATCACTTGAGATTATATAGAAAAATAAATCAATTTTTAACTGAATATCGCAGGCTGTCATTTTGAGGCCGATAATGTTTTTTTTTACTATTGTAAGTTAAAGTAAGTACCTAATAATTAAGATATATAGGTAAGTAACCCATTATTTTTATGATATCCATAAAATATGTGAATATACTTTTGCTTGATTTAACATATTTTGTGGTTATGTTGTGTCATGCGTCTCATTTATTTTCTCTCTAGACATTAAATATTCATATTTACACTGAATATATAACGAATGAAATTGTAGCTATAAACTAATTGGTTTAGAACGCAAACTTTGATTTATCTTAGTTAGTTAGCAGTCAATATCTCTAACATTGTTAAGATTTGTCACTCAACTAGAAATAAATCTAGAAAAATGATAATCACTAGGCAAAGCATGTGGATGAGTGGCTATTTCCCATTTAAATAGCACAATATAATCTTTTATACCTCCTACCTGGTGTGGTGAAGCACTGTCGTGTAAAAGTATGTGTTTGTCATCTGTTATTTATTTGCTCTCGCCTTTGACCCACTAGTTCGCTATTTAAGTGACCTTAGTAAACCCCAATAGTGGTAGTATCTGTTGTGGGACTCTCTAGCAACCAACGTATTTTAAATTTTTCCACAATCTATTTATTTCAGATGACAGTTTAAAAACTCCTCAAATCTTCTTCCTAATCTTTCTTTTGGTTGTGATGCAACAGCAGTGAAATGCCTCAATTTTCAATCCTGTAGCAGGCATTCCATTCTGCAGTTTCCGAACGATTAACGAATGCAATTGTAGCTATAAACTAATTGGTTTAGAACGCAAACTTTGATTTATCTTAGTTAGTTAGCAGTCAATATCTCTAACATTGTTAATTTTTGTCACTCAACTAGAAATAAATCTAGAAAAATGATAATCACTAGGCAAAGCATGTGGATGAGTGGCTATTTCCCATTTAAATAGCACAATATAATCTTTTATACCTTCTACCTGGTGTGGTGAAGCACTGTCATGTAAAAGTATGTGTTTGCATCTGTTAGTAAACCCCAACAGTGGTATCTGTTGTGGAACTCTCTAGCAACCAACGTATTTTTAATTTTTTCCACAATCTATTTATTTCAGATGACAGTTTAAAAACTCCTCAAATCTTCTTCCTAATCTCTCTTTTGGTTGTGATGCAACAGCAGTGAAATGCCTCAATTTTCAATCCTGTAGCAGGCATTCCATTCTGCAGTTTCCGAACGATTAACGAATGCAATTGTAGCTATAAACTAATTGGTTTAGAACGCAAACTTTGATTTATCTTAGTTAGTTAGCAGTCAATATCTCTAACATTGTTAAGATTTGTCACTCAACTAGAAATAAATCTAGAAAAATGATAATCACTAGGCAAAGCATGTGGATGAGTGGCTATTTCCCATTTAAATAGCACTATATAATCTTTCATACCTCCTACCTGGTGTGGTGAAGCACTGTCATGTAAAAGTATGTGTTTGCATCTGTTATTTATTTGCTCTCGTCTTTGACCCACTAGTTCTCTATTTAAGTGACCTTAGTAAACCCCAATAGTGGTAGTATCTGTTGTGGGACTCTCTAGCAACCAACGTATTTTTAATTTTTTCCACAATCTATTTATTTCAGATGACAGTTTAAAAACTCCTCAAATCTTCTTCCTAATCTCTCTTTTGGTTGTGATGCAACAGCGGTGAAATGCCTCAATTTTCAATCCTGTAGCAGGTATTCCATTCTGCAGTTTCCGAACGATTAACGAATGCAATTGTAGCTATAAACTAATTGGTTTAGAACGCAAACTTTGATTTATCTTAGTTAGTTAGCAGTCAATATCTCTAACATTGTTAAGATTTGTCACTCAACTAGAAATAAATCTAGAAAAATGATAATCACTAGGCAAAGCATGTGGATGAGTGGCTATTTCCCATTTAAATAGCACAATATAATCTTTTATACCTTCTACCTGGTGTGGTGAAGCACTGTCGTGTAAAAGTATGTGTTTGCACTAGTTCGCTATTTAAGTGACCTTAGTAAACCCCAATAGTGGTAGTATCTGTTGTGGGACTCTCTAGCAACCAACGTATTTTAAATTTTTCCACAATCTATTTATTTTGGTATAGTTTAAAAACTCCACAAACCTTCTTCCAAATCTGTCTTTTGGTTGTGATGCAACAGCAGTGAAATGCCTCAATTTTCAATCCTGTAGCAGGCATTCCATTCTGCAGTTTCCGAACGATTAACGAATGCAATTGTAGCTATAAACTAATTGGTTTAGAATGCAAACTTTGACTTATCTTAGTTAGTTAGCAGTCAATATCTCTAACATTGTTAATTTTTGTCATTCAACTAAAAATGTGGATAAGCATGTGGATAAGTGGCTATTTCTCAATTAAATAGCACTATATAATCTTTCATACCGCCTACCTGGTGTGGTGAAGCACTGTCATGTAAAAGTATGTGTTTGCATCTGTTATTTATTTGCTCTCGCCTTTGACCCACTAGTTCTCTATTTAAGTGACCTTAGTAAACCCCAATAGTGGTATTATCTGTTGTGGGACTTTCTAGCAACCAACGTATTTTTATTTTTTTCAACAATCTATTTATTTCAGATGACAGTTTAAAAACTTCTCAAATCTTCTTCCAAATCTCTCTTTTGGTTGTGATGCAACAACAGTGAAATGCCTCAAATCCCTATCCAGTAGCCGATCTAATATGGTTTTTACAGTTAATATCTGTAGTAGGCATTCCATTCTGTAGTTTCCATAGTAAGAATTATTACTCTGAATGTAATCTAACATTGTTGCAATTGGTTCCAATACTTCAATACAATAAATTCCTCCAAATGTTCAATTTCTATGACCGAGATAGCGTGAGTCTTAGTCAACTTATAAAATAAGTTATTTAACTTTAATTTTGTTCTCATAAGTTGCGGTATATCGTAAATGGAGTTCTATTTTGTAGGACAGGGATATAATTAATGTCTAAGACAGTCTTTTATGACTTCAGCTAATTTTATCCTTTTGGGTATATTCCATAACAAAGTGCACTAAGCTATTGCTGTCAAATTCGTTAACACGATAATATTTTTGATGTCTATAATGAGATAATTTGCTGTTATAATTGCTGTTGATAAATGTGCCAAAAATAAAGTGTCTGCTTTGATGTTAATTCTATTAAAGATTAAATTGATATCTATAAAATGTATCCAATATATATAAATAGTGAGCAGTTTTTTCAGTATAAAGATAATTTAATTATTCTAGAGCTAACTGTTAATTTAATAAATATCCGTAGAAAACTTAAGGATACGCAGCGCTTAGGCTCAGTCGTAGGATTTAAATAGTGTAAAGGTAACCCACGAAGAGATCTAGGAGAACATCCATTGCTTTTAAAAGAATACAATATTTCTTTTTATTCTGGGGAACACAGCAAAAAAGGAAACAAGAACAAAACATAAAAACTTCGATATACATTTGTTAATTAGGTGGATTAGATTTTGCAGGGGATACCATATTAAATAGTTTGGAAAAGAGTTCAATGTAAATATAATAAAATATCTCTAACCGATAAACTATTGTGGCTGTATAATTATGTATAGTTAAGTAAGTAAGTAAGTCCTTCTATAATAAATGTATTAGATGTACTATAATGATAAAATAAATTATTTTTTAACATTTTTGTTTCATTACTTTATTTACATTAGATTGTTGTTATATATCAAAGCCAAAATAAATTAAAAGTTAAAGTCAAATACGGTAATATTGGGACGTTTTGACGTCATTATACATTGCACGCCGTATAGAAGTTCACAACATTTATCAATAATGGTATCAATCGTATTTTATCAATAATGTTTTAAAGAATATTGTAAACAGGGTCGATCAATATCATCACAAATTGAATTTTATAGAATGACTAGGTTACATGCAAATAATGCAAATTAATGCTAATTAGTAAAATAACCAGGAAAAATCCGCTCGGAGTTTAAGACAAATATTAATTTTTGCAGACTGTGTTTATTAACGTTATCTATGATGTGTCTTGGCTGATTTATTGGAAGGAAAGTACAATTAATTCAAATTCTGCTCAGTCCTGTATTTGATGCAGTTGACGAATCATTTTGAGGATCAAACATTAAATAATATTTGTTGCCTTTTTTATAGCTAATGGTCTAGCAAATAAGAAAATATATATTTTCAAACAATATGATCAGTTTGTGAGTTAGTCTGCCATTAGTTGCCTTGAATCTTTCTATGTAATCCAACACGCTCATATTTACAAAATATGTTACAAAAAAACGGTAAAATTAACCGTTTAAAATTACATTAATGAACACGTGTCTTAGATATCACCATTTTCACTACAGCGAACCCCGAGCCAATCCTCCCGCTGAACTCAACATCTAATTTTAGTCCAGTTACACGTGTAAGATAATTAATATTTTTGCATCACGAAATTTACATTGTAACACATCGTTGTCGTCGTCCTATTCGCGTCTGATGCGAGATGAGAAAAAATCCGAGAAGTTTTACTGGGAAAAATATACGATTTTTGTGGCAGGTGCCAAAAAATTGGGGTTAAGAATCGCCGGATTGCACACGTGCGGTATGTAGGAAGTTGCCCGACCGAATTCATCTCCATGGGTTTTGAATACTGACGGTGAGATGCTATGAGAAATATGCAGCATTGTTTTTTATTACCAGTGTTTGTCCGACACGATAAAATAGGTTAATACGTGTAGATTTGAAATAAACAACGTTTTAAATAGGTTATGTTCGATGTTAATAATAGCATTTCATCACATTTTCAACCAACATTGTTTTTTTCTAATATTGATGAATATTTTTAAAAAAATACAAGCTGTAATACTAATAAAATCTTACGTTTTTGAGGCAAAACTACAGTTTTTCCAAAATAATTGAACCCGGTTCATTAAAAGTTATGAAACGTAGCAATGTTAACGTAACTTTTTGTAGTTTATATTGGCTTTGACATATAACAAAATTCTATTGTAAATAATATAAAAAAAAATTATTTTAACAAATATAATTTATTTTAAATTATTGTACATCCAATGCATGTATTATCGAAGGACTTAATCTACAGATAATTAAACAGCCACAATACTTTGTAGCTTAGGGTTGTTTTATAACAGGTCAATTGAAAATTCCCCGGCCTGACACAGAAACCCTGGAAAGATGCGTGTAAAAATTTGACAGCTGTCGGATCAATAGTTTGTGAATTATAGCATTTTGAATGAAGCAACTTTTCTTATTGTGAAAAAAACTGGGTAAAAAGAAATTTCACATATTGATAAAATATTGCTCTTTGAAGGGAAAAAATATAGCTGACGCAAAAATTTGGCTTGATGCCGAGTTTCCGGACACGGTCCCAAGAAAATCAAACATCAAGGATTGATATGCTAAGTTTAGACGTGGTGAAATGAGCACCGAAGACGGTGGGGTGGACTCCCAAAAGTGATTGTTACCAACGAAAACATTAAAAAAATCACCAAAATGATTTTGAATGATTATAAATTAAAATTGAATAAAATAGCAGACACTCTAAAGATATCACATGAACGTGTACATCATATCAGTAGCGAATATTTGGGTATGAGAAAGTTCTGTGCAAAATGGGTGCCGCGCGCGCTCACTTTTGACCAAATCAACGACGAGTTGATGATTCTGAACAGTGTTTGCAGATGATCAGGCGTGATAAACACGAGCTTTTGTGTCGATATGTAACAATGGATGAAACATGTCTCCACCATTTCACTCCGAAGTCCAATCGATAGTCATCCGAGTGGACTGCACACGGTGAACCCGCTCCAAAGCAGGGGAAAACGGAACAGTCGGCTAGCAAGGTTATGGCGTCTGTATTTTGGGACGCTCATGGAGTAATTTTCATTGACTACATTGAAAAGGGAAGGACCATCAACAGCGACTATAACATAGCGTTATTGGACCGTTTGAAGGACGAAATCGCCAAGAAAACGGCCGCAGTTGAAGAAAAAGAAAGTGCTGCTTCACCAAGATACTACACCATTTTACAAGTCAGTGAAAACGATGGCAAAAAGTAATGAACTGATCTTCGAATTCCTTCCTCATCCACCGTATTCTCCAGATCTGGCCACCAGCGACCATTTCCTGTTCTCAGATCACAAAAGAATGCTCGCTGTGAAGAACTTTTCGTCGAATGAAGGGGTGATCGCTGAAACTGAGGCCTATTTTGAAACAAAGAATAAATCGTACTACAAAAAATGAAAGCGAAAAGTTGGAGGGTTGCTATAATCAGTATATTACCTTTGAAGGGAATTATGTTGAATAAATAAACTAATTTTGCCAAAATGATGATGTCGGATACTTTTCAAGACCTGTTAACACTTGCATTAAACTCTTTTTTGCACCACGTAAAAGGCGCGTTTTTTATGTAGTGCTACCCTGGACGTCTAATACACCTAATTAACAATTATATATCCAAGTAAAATATATTACTTTCGTAAGAGAGCATATTTACCTTTTACCCTGTTACTACTTATATATGTTGCATCTTTCGTGATAAAACTATATTAAATCACTGAATTCTTCCTAATGTATTTGTCATATTAGCAAAACGGTTAGTATTATTTCTCTCGTCATACATTTGAACCAAATGTTCATGTTTTACACACACAATAAAATATATCATTTATATTTATTGAGTAACCATTTGATATAGTTCACTCTTTAGCATAGTTTCTTCAAAATTTATTTTATGTACTGCAAGGATTTCCTTAATTGCAGCCTTTGTCGACGAACTTATTGGGATCTTCTCTACCAGTGTATTATGGCATTGTGCACTGTCCATAACAAGAACTGGTGCTTGTTTTTGTTTTTAAGCTGTATCATTGAGCATTGCTTTTGAGCACATATTCAAACCTCAGCAAAAACTTGTTATGGTTCACTTCCATGATTGTTACCGTTTGACACTAGAGAAAAATGCCAACTCTGAGCGAAGAATAAAACATAACATTTTCCAGCATGAAGAGCATTATATCTGCAATGCATTATTAATAAATATTATGTCTAACAAAACATAATCAATTATTATTCCAACGTTTACCTTTTTCCATCAACTTTTAATGTTTTAAAACTATTTTTATTAACATCTTGCCATGAGTGACCGGTGTGTATATAGGTCCCATTCTGAAATATCCGTATCTCATCTAAATACACAATTTGAAATAATAAGTCTTAGTTTAGATATTATTGTATGTTTTTAAAAATTGTATGTTAAACCTAAAAAAAATATAAAAGCTCAATTAGACCTCTTGGTGGGTTATCTTTGCACCATTTAAATGCGATATTATCCAATAGTGTTTGATGCTCCAACAGTTTCCTTTGAACACTTTATATTATGTCATGTTTATATTGAAAGAAATATTGACTGTTTTTGTTTTTGACTGTCTGACTGTGTGACTGCTTTTATATATTTTATATACTTGATGTCTGATAGAGCTTATATTAAGCTGATTTTCATTCTTCACCCACTTCGTATGAAGATTTTCCAAGTGGAGCTTCTGCGGAACGTATCTATTTGGGGTGAAAGTTCTTGAGGACTCTTGCAACCACATAATCAATGCTCCAGAGACTGATTGGAAGATGATGGTCCAATTTTGATTAGAAATTTCACAGAACCACGAGCCATCTCCAGTTAGGAATCAGACATCACAAAAGCAGGACGTAGTTCGTCTTGGGGTGTCCCGATGTGATTTCGAGTACCTGTAAGTACTGTTGTAGTTGGAAACTTAGTATTTGGTACTTAGTCCCGTCTAATGGTGCGAGAGTACCCCTACGGTGTTGTTACGTCTGTTTGGGCAGCTGTAATCTTCGTCCATTCGTCCAATAGTTTGTTGGAACGTAGACCATAGAGTGATGATGGGTTCGTTAACCTTTCTTCAGTATGGGAATAATTATCGCTTTTTTTCATGATGCCGGTACTTCTTATCGCTAATTTGGTATGTATAATTATTTCTATAATCATTTGGTCGACTCCAGTGGTGTTACCACACTTTAATGCTTTGATTGTCCTGTTAAATGCGTCCATTGTTAAACTGTATTTAGGAAATTACATTTTTCGAATTTCGGTGGAGTTGCTAAATCCTGCGATGGGTCATGATTGTAGAACTGCATGAAGAACTCCATCACTAAATTATAGTGTCAAAAAGTTTCAGTATAATACCGATTATTGTAAAAATTTTAATAGCCCATATCATATAAGAAAAAGATGAAAGACAATCATTAAAAAGGAATAAATGTATGACAAATTCCTTGATATATCCGATCCCTTCATAAAAAAAATTAACTGCTACAGCTATTACAATAAAAACAGGTTGGTGCGGTTTGAAACTTGTTAGTTGCCGTCTCCCAGTATTTATTTCTGTTCTCCAGTAAAACAAAGAGAACTCTCCCAGATCAAACGAAGTTACGAGCGAAACACATTTTCCGATAAGTCTTGTTTTTTCTCCGTTTCCCCCTCTCTCTCACGCTCCGGCTTAAATATGGGACACGGGAACAATGTTTATTTGCCTTCTCAACAATTACGTGCCTTCCAGCAGATAACGTTTTTATTTCCAGTGAAATCTCGTCCTTGCAGCTTTCCGTGTATAATATCTGTACGCTGCGCGCCTGCGTTTCTGTACAATAATAGATTAAACAGCAGGAAATTATTAATAGACCTCGGCCTTTGTTTATTTTTTTTAAGTTGTTAGTTTTTAATGTTCGCCAAGTGCGATATGGAGTATTATTATGTTTGTGTATTATGTCGTGGACATAGTTAAAAAACGGATAATCATTTTTCAATTCAAGCGGAACTATCTCCATGGTTGTGAAGACGCCTTGTTCGTTCTCACCTTTTGCAAAACATACATTCAATTCGAAAATACCTTCTTTGATTCTCAATTTGAGCATAATATTTTGTGTCCTCGGAAAACTTTTATTGATCACTTTTAATTTATAATATAGTTTTACGGGTGACGTTATCCAGCCGTGGAATTATTGCGGTGTCGATCTTAAGTTGCGAGACGTGCAGTGCGTAACGCTTCTTATGGAGCATGATGGCCTGGGTTTTCAGGGGGTTGATTTGCAACCTCCAGAATTTGAAACATTTAACCGCATGATTGAGCAGCTTCTGTAAATGTTCATGAATTGTAACTTCGAACGTGGCGGTCGTGAAGAAAGCAGTGTTGTCAGCGTAAAACGCGACGTCAATGTGCTTTTTTCTCGGCAGATCTGAAATAAAGAGGTTAAATAAGGCTGGGGCCAGCGGAGAACCTTCGATTTGTTTACGACTGGAAAGTGATTCCCTGATCTTGACCAGGAAAGATCTGTCCGAGATATAGGACTTCTGGGAGGCCTAACCGTACGCACTTTGCGATCAATCCGTATTGCCAGACCTTGTCGAAGGCTTTGATTAGGTCCAGAAGAACTGCTCCAAGCTTTTTACGTTGGTCAAGAGCGTGATGTATGTGTGCGGCCAGACGGGTAGCCTGATGGACGGATGAGCGGTGAGCGCGAAAGCCGAATTGTTCATCAGGAATGATGTTGTTTTCCTTTGTGAAACAGTTGAGAACGTACAGTATTGCCCTCTCGGCAAGCTTCGAAATGGCGCTAAGAAGGCTGATAGGCCTGTAATCAGATGGAGATGATTTTGCTCCTTTCTTGGGTATAACCGCTACATGTGCGTGTTTCCAAGACGCCGGGAGATGTTGCAGCCTCATGATGGAGTTAATGATGGTTGCCAGTTCTGCGAGCTGCTTATGTGGGAAGGAATTTTGCATACGTCTGACAACCGGACGACTTTGATAGGCTCATTAGTTTACGCTTTCGAACTCTTTTTAATTGAAATAAAATGAGAAGGAAAATATTGCATGATACATTAAACATTTGGTGACGTAAGTACAAATAAACTTCTATACATACCCTGTCATTCTGTAATTCTGTTATATATTTAGCTGTTTTGAAAATAATAACGAAAGAGTCTCGTTATTTCAGAATAATTTTGATCACTTCTTTTAAGATTTTTTATTTAAATTCTGTTTGACCACCAGACATAAGACAGATGACAGGTTCGTAATACATCACTGATTATGTTAAATTATGCTTAATAGCAACCAATGGCTAATATAATTCTTTTCTTAGAACATGTGAAATGTCAACTTTAACTTATGACTCAAGAACTATCGTTATAACTGAAACATAACAATTTTTTCGATTTTTTGGCACAATATTCACAAACTGTCAGTTTTAGTCTATTTGGTGACCTACATTCCTTTGTTTTTTGCATAAGTTGTTGCAAATTTAATATGAATGTTTGGGAGAGCCATGTAAAATGTAACTTGTGAAAAATGTGATTGTAGAATTCTTTCGATTCTAGTGTTAGATGGTCTAATTTTTTTTATTTTAACTGAAGTTTTTAATATTTATGACATGGAAAATAATTATGACCTGATAAAAAACATAACGTTCGCAGTATGTTGAGCGTCTGGTAAATATAGACAGGCAAAAAGATCAAGTAAACAGAACAAACGTGTTGAACAAGGATGATTCCCATCGGCTCATTGTCAAGTGTTTAGGATAACGAGGGCTTGAGTATTGTTGTATTTAATTTACAAACTTCTTTTCTCTACCGCATCTCAACGTAAGTATAGCTGGAAATATTTGTGATTTTTGGCGATTTTCAGACTTTTCGTTATAACTCTAACTAAACCAAGATATATAATGAAAAGAAAACGCCTACTTATGTAAAATGACCTATTTAATTTGATAAAAGCCGGCTTGGTGGCGCAGTGGTAATGGGACAGTCCTCCTACTGTTGCGATAGCTGCGGGTTCGAATCCTGTGGGGCATGGTCGTAAATTTATGTTTGTGATTGTTTAAAATTTGTGAATGTTCGAGGCAAGAGTGTAAAATCCGACAAGGAAAATTATTCCAGTCACAACAGTAACCAGGCTGGGCAACCAAGACCGGATGTTTTCTGGGATGATTCCTAAAGTTGGTCACTCGCCAGTCGGTAGGCTTAATGCTGAGGACCGTGGTTCGTAGCCGTAAACGTGACCGTGGTTCGTAACGTTAAACTTTAGGCCCAGTTCAGATAAACCCATAGTTGGTAAAAGGAGGCTTTAAAATATATTTTAAAAAAATTGATAAGACCTTCATTTTGCTTCTTCAATAGTTTTGGAATTATAAAAAAAATCTTTTTTTTTTCAGAAAATATTTTAATATCCATTTTCCCTCACCATGTGAAAACTAAGGGTTTCTGAATTTATTTCATCTCATTATTCATGATATACAAAATTATCAGTCTCTCTGGAGACCTTTAAATTTTTTTCGCTTAATTAGACATACAAAATCTAATATTTTTCAGATTACGTGAGTTAACACCCAAATATCTTATAATATACTCCTTTCTAAATTATTATTTGTAATCCTATTCCGAATAAACATATGTTAGATTAACATTTCAGAAAAAACGAATTTCTCCCAAAAATGTTCTATATTTATTGCTACTATTTGTTCATATTTTAAAATTAATATTTTGGTATTAATTTGGATCTGAATTATTATTAGGCGATATTTATGTATCACACATATTTACATTTGTAACATGAGGTAGCGTTATATAAATAATAATATTAAGATATCAAGTTACTTTAGATTTAACTTTTAAATGTGGTACAGAAAATAAGACAAATTTGCATTTAATAACAAAATTCTTAATGTGGTGTCACTGATCCTATACAAAAATTAAACAAGTTTCCGTGGTGTAGTGGTTATCACATCCGCCTAACACGCGGAAGGTCCCCGGTTCGATCCCGGGCGGAAACATTACTTTTTTTTTAATCCAATTGTCTAATTCTTATTCAAATATGTTTTAATACATATGAAAATTATGTTAAATATGAAGAATATTAATTTATTAGTTCTTAAATTAAATATTTTGTTCAATATCAAGAAAAGCAAATCATCAACGTATACATCAACATCAAAAAAATTAAATAATTTTTCAACTTCACTTTTGGCACTCAAAGATATTTTTCCTAAAAATATTCTGGAAGACAGGTTACAAAGATGGAATACTCAAACTCTACAACCACAGCGATTAAGGAGAGAAAATTAATTAATGCACATTCATTTAAACATAGTTCGTCATTAGCCAGACATTATGTACATCTGCTTTAGATCTTCAGAACTCTTTTTAAAATTCCCTTACGTATCCCATCACAATGGTGTTTTTTTCATTCGTTTTCCCTATTATTATTATAAGTATATATTCCAGTATAAATTGTTTTGTATTATATCTAACAGTTCAATTGAAAAGTCCCCGACCCTACACATAGATAGCGCTACTATAATTAAATCCATATGTTTTTTAGTTAGTCTCAAAACTAGCCCTAACTCTCAAAAGATGCGTATATAAATTTGACAACGATCGGATCATTAGTTTGTGAATTATAGCATTTTGAGTGAGGCAACTTTTATTATTCTGAAAAAATGGATAAAAAGGAATTTCGCGTATTGATAAAATATTGCTTTTTTAAGGGAAAAAATACAGTTGAAGCAAAAACTTGGCTTGATGCCGAGTTTCCGGACACTGCCCCAGGAAATTCAACCATCAAGGATTTTTATGCTAAGTTTAGACGTAGTGAAATGAGCACCGAAGACGGTGAACGCAGTGGATGCCCAAAAGAGGTTGTTACCGACAAAAATATTTAAACAATCCACAAAATGATTTTGAATGACCGTAAATTGAAATTAAATGAAGAAGCAGACACTCTAAAGATATCAGTTGAACGTATACATCATATCACTCACGAATATCTGGGTATGAGAAAGCTCTGTGTAAAGTGGGTGTCGTGCGAGCTCAATTTTGACCAAAAACAACGACGAGTTGATGATTCTGAGCAGTGTTTGAGATTGATCAAACGTAATAAACCAGAGTTTTTACGTCGATATGTGACAATGGTTGAAACATGGCTCTATCATTTCACTCCCAAATCCAATCGACAGTGATCCGAGTGGACTGTACACGCTCCAAAACATTGAAAACCCCAACAGTCGGCTGGCAAGTTTATAGCGTCTGTATTTTGTGATGCGCATGGAATAATTTTCATTGACTACCTTGAAAAAGGAAGGACCAGCAACACTGACATTTACATAGCGTTATTGGACCGTTTGAAGGACGAAATCGCCGAAAAAAGGCCGCATTTGAAGAACAAGAAAGTGTTGCTTCACTAAGACAATGCCCGTGTCACAAGACATTGAAAACGATGGCAAGAATCCATGAATTGGGCTTCGAGTTGCGTCCTCATCCACCGTATTCTCCAGATCTGGCTCCCAGTGACTATTTCCTGTTATCAGATCTCAAAAGAATACTCGCTGGCAAGAAAATTTCGTCAAATGTAGAGGTGATAGCCGAAACTGAGGTCTATTTTGAAGCAAAGGACAAACCGTACTGCAAAAAGATTTCGATAAACTTTTTGTTGAAGGGTCGCTATAATCAGTGTATCACCCTTGAAGGGAGTTATGTTGACCAAAAGAAAATTTTGCCAAAAAAATATGTTTTACTATAGTAGGTCGGGGACGTTTCAATTGACCTGTTACATGTAGTAACCGTTGATAAGAATAAAATAATTATTATTTCAATTACTTAAATCACGCTTGTTAATATAAAAATGTCATTAATACGAACTTCATTAGATTTGAATGAATTCACATTAACATATATAAAACCGACAGCGGCTAAAAGTTCAGCAAATTTGTCTTTACAAACAAACTAAACATATATAAATTATTATATATAGAAGATGACATAATCGGGAAAATTTAAAAGCGCACATTTAATATGGTTGTCCCAGTCATTTGGCAAGGTAAATAAATGTAGCGTTAGACTAGTTCCTGTTTTAACACATGGCTTACGAGCTGGGCATTTACCTCAGGATCTATAAGTAGCTGTATATGTTCCAGATAGGTTTACATCATCCCTAACGGCCATATTATCGTAAATAATATAGTACAAGTAAAATAAATATGAATGAGTCATATTTTTGTGTGTGTGTAATCTTCTGTGTATTTGGTTGATATGAACCTCCTTGTATTTTATGTTTGATCAGTAAATATATAAGTGTTATGGATACGAGCTGTTTTTTTATTGATAAAGGTCAGGCAAATCTTCACGTACATAATTAATCAAACAGAACGTATTTATTTTAAGCAAATTTCATTCTTAACGTATCTTGATTGCGGTTATGCTCTGCCAATAAACAACGTCTATAAATAAGTATAGACTTGAATAGTCTCAAACCAAAACTTACTGCTCTTATAACCTTGTATTTGGCGAACGAAATGTTGTTGTAATTAATTCGTTCTTTGCTTTTATTATCAGGTGCATTAGAAATTCATTACCGGTTTTTTTTTTCGGAAAAAATTATGGATTTTTTTTCCAAAAATGGGAAAATGTATTTTTTTGTACAAAAAAGTATTGGCCATTTCATTCTATACATCATGTCCATCTTTCAGACAATTTATGGATGTCGTCTCAAAAAAAACTGTTTGTCCTTTGGGCAAAACCATTCATTGAGCGATTTTCCCAACTTCTTCGAAATTGGGGAAGCGTTCCGCTGCAAACGCGTGCTTCATGGATGCGAAAAGTTTATAGTCGGACGGGGACAGGTATGGATAGTACTGCGGACCCTACTGAAGTGCTTTCATCTCTTCCTTGGCCAGTTTTGCTTGATGAGACGGCGCTTTATTATTATGTAAAATCCCTTTAAGGTGTCTTCGGGTTCATTCTGGACGTTTTTTGATCAATGCATGGTTCAAATTGATTTATTTGCTGTCATTAGCATTCTCTATCAAGTGTGTTAAGCAAACACGGAGCATTGTCCTAAGACTAAAACAATTTGGCCTCGAAGTCGATCGGCCCGCTTCGTCAGGTGATAATTTTTTGCGCTTAGATTTCTCAAAATAAATCCACTTTTTATCAGCCGTCCTATTATTTGTAGAAATGACTTTCAATCGTACCTTAGAATCAGCACTTCACATTCGATTTTTCGATATTCAATTTGCCTGTCATTCAATTAATGTGGAACCCATCATCCCATCTTTTGAATTTTCCCCATTGCTCGTAATCGGTCGCTAATCATTTCATGGGCCACATTTAACGCTTCTGCCAACTGTTTTTAACACTATGTTGGATCATCGACTAGCTCTTGGAGTTTTACAAACTTTTTCGGTCTACCAAAACGTTCTTTGTCTTGCATATTGAAATTACCACCTCTTAATTTTCGAAACCATACATGACATGTTTTTAAGGTTACAGGAAGCTCATCGTAAGTTTCCACCAGTAAACGATGACTTTCAGCGCCTTTTTTATTTCGATCAAATAAAAAAAGTAATGCGTGCCGCAAATACACGTTTTCAGGCAAGGAACTTGACATTTTCAAGGATGTACAAATCTATGACGCTGATACTTTCAAAATATGACATGTATAGCTTTGAAGTTTCATGTCAGTAGAATAAAGTGACATATTTGCCAAATGACAAAAGTGACAAATCATAACATTGCGTACTTAAGCCTAAGGACATCTATTAACTGTAGAAAAACCGGTAACGACCTTCCGGCACATCTGATAACAATATGATTTGAATGATACCTGTCAACATTTTATATTATTCCATATATCTATTTAACAAAATATTTAATGAGCACATTTCTTCATCTTCTACCCATTTTTCCCACGATTTTGGCAATATCGCAGTACCGTGCCCATAAGAACGATATTTATTTGTTAGCGACCAATGATATCATTCGATAGCAGTACATCCTCGGCATTCCGAAACCATATGCCATCGAAGTTATGGTATAAGGAACTAAAAAGTTGTATTCAACAAGCCCTGTGTGTGGTGAGTACACTGGGTACGGCTTTTACTTCCTGCAATTATGTATCGCAATTCGCATTTTCACCAATATATATATCGCTGATCAAAATACAGGCAAAGACCAGTTATGTTTTCGTTGATTCTGAATAAGGGATGAAATAGATGAAAAAGTTATGTGTGTTGGTTAAATATAAACTTTATGGAGATTATGTAACAGATACAGTTGATTTATATGCTAAATTTTGCCGATGTTATGTAAATACTGATGCTGTTGAGGAGTCTTTTGGTAGCTCGAATCTATCAGTTGTTCTTCGTTAGCTATTTTTTGAATTTTTACCCAAATTTTTATTGTCTTTGGGCTATGAAGTAGTTTTATAAGCGTGATGAGTGAATGAACTCAAACGAACCCCAGAAAAATCCTACCAACTGTCTCATTTTTAAAGGTTGTCAGTTAGTCAAGTAGTATCTTGTTATCATATATATTTAGCCCAGAACAATATCTTTAAAAGTATCGTTGGTGCTATGAGATACTAGATACCACTCAGGAAATCAAGAGAATTGCAAAGAGACATGAGGATAGTCCTGCTACTACCTATTTGGACTTATCTGGAGTGGACCTGTTGTCCAAAGTATTCTCTGAACCACGGTGCTCCGTACATCCGGTCTTATCCGCCTGATTACTGGCCTGAATCACAATTATAAACAATTACAAACATAAATTTTCAAACATACTCCAGCAGGATTTCAACTGGTCCAGTCGCTTTGACCACTGCTCCTACCAATTCAGCTCTCCAAGTACTAATTTCAGTTTCAGAAAGAGAAGTAGGTCGGCAGGAACTGTATCAGGCGAATACCTACTGTGGTTGTTGATGAGGTTTCTTTAGTTTTGGGCCAGAAATTTGTTAACAGCTATAGAATTAGGAGATGGTGTATTGTCGTGATGTGAAATCCAACAGTTCCCACAGATATGGCCGTTTCGTTTCAAACTTAAATAATAATTCCTGGATATAGCGAAAACCTTCCATAAAGTCTGGCATAAGTAACGCATGTGTAAATTCCATTAAATGTTACCGAAACAATAGGAAGCAATAAGAATTCCTAAACTCCTACATTTCAGGAAGGATGTTTAATGTAAAATAAGAAATTGCTGACTAAATAATAAAATAAATAAAAGCAGGTGTACTGCAACACAGTGTTTTGGGTTCAATGCTTTATCTACTATATATATATATATATATATATATATATATATATATATATATATATATATATATATATATGTGTGTGTGTGACATACTACTAACAAACAACATTACTAACAAAAAATGTTACTATGGCTACATTTACTGACGACAATGTGATACTTTCCATCGGAGATAATAGCGAAGAAGTAACCAGAAACTTTAACACGCTATTAATAATATAAATAAGTTGACCTAGATGTGGAGAATAAAAGTTTACGAGAGTCAATCAGTACATATTGAATTCATCTACAACCAAATTGTTCACATGTTAATGAATACGAGTAATACTGGTATCTCATACAGTACCAATACTAAGTATCTTGCATGTTAAAAACAAAAGAAAATAGCTCTAACTGAAATATAAATAAATGTATTGGTTTATTGGGAAGAAAATCTAAACTATCTGTACATAATAAGTTTTCCTGTATAAGCATATACTGACACTTATGTGGATTTAAATAATACAGTAATGGGGATATTCAGCGAGAAATAATATCAAGATAATACAGGTATTTCAGAGTAAATTCTTGTGAAGTATAGAAGTAGTTGCTTATACTGAAATTTTACATCGTGGAATAACGGTCTACAAAATACCCAGAAATATAATCCCAGATGTTGACCATGGGCGGGGTGCCAGCAGCGCCAACTAGAACCCGATAATGAATAGCTGGCAACCCCGAGACGTTCATCTGGAATGTTATTGAAGGGTATTTCGATTCATTCAGTGCTCGTCTACAGGTAACTCTGCTGCCATCCGTTTTATCATTTGTATTTTTCACATTTTTATGTATAGCCAATAAATAACGGTCACATAATGTAAACACCACTGTTTCATTTCGTTTTACCTCCATTCACCGAGCCACATAATTTACTCTAAAGAAGAAATTAAGGGATTCGCTATGGGACATTAGATAAGCATGTAAATCGTGTGAAAATATATTGGACAACATTGAACTAGAACGCAGACTCAGAAGGACTAAACGGTGTGATCTCGTGTAGTTGTGTAGTGAAATGTACTAAATGAGTAAAAACACTGAAAAGGGTCTCACTAGATAAGTATTCAGTTTTAAGTCACTCGAGAGATTAATAACAAGTCAATTGAAAAGTCGCCGGCCTACCATAGCAAAACAAATTTTCTTGGCAAAATTAGGTTTTTTTTATTCAACATAATTCCCTTCAACGGTGATACACTGATTATAGTGACCCTCCAACTTTTCGATACCATTTTTGTAGTACGATTTGTCCTCAGTATATTTCAGCGATCATCTCTTCATTCAACGAAAATTTCTTCACAGCGAGCATTCTTTTGAGATCTGAGAACAGGAAATAGTCTCTGGGGGTAGTTCTGAAAAATACGGTGGATGAGGATACAATTCGAAGCCCAATTCATGGATTTTTGCTATCGTTTTCACGGACTTGTTTCACTGTCTTTTTCTTCAAATACGGCCGTTTTTCGGCGACTTTGTCCTTAAAACGGCCCAACAACGCTATGTAATAGCCGCTGTGAGATGGACCTTCCTTTTTCAACATAGTTAATGAAAATTATTCTATGCGCATCTCAAAATACAGACGCCATAAACTTGCCAGCCGACTGTTGCGTTTTCCAACGCTTTGGAGCGGGTTCATCGTGTGTAGTCCACTCGGATGACCATCGATTGGACTTCCGAGTGAAATCATGGACCCATGTTTAATCCATTGTCACATATCGACACCAAAATTCGTATTTGTTACGCTTGGTCATTTTCAAGCACTGCTTCGAAACATCAACTCGTCGTTGTTTTTGGTAAAAATCAGCTCGCGCGGCACTCACTTTCCAAAGAACTTTCTCACACCCAAATATTCGTGAATGGTATGAGTTCATATTCAGTTGATATCTTTAGCGTGTCTGCTATTTCATTCAATTTCAATTTATTGTCATTCAAAATGATTTTGTGGATTTTTTAAAATGTTTTCGTCGGCAACAACCTCTTTTGGGCGTCCAATGCATTCACCATCTGCGGTGCTCATTTCACCACGTCTAAACTTAGCATACCAATCTTTGATGGTTGATTTTCAGGGGCAGTGTCCGTGTTTTGCTTAAATTGTATTTTTTCCTTCAAAAACCAATATTTTATCAATACACGAAACATTTTCCCAATGTCCGGAAAATCGGCATCAAGCCAAGTTTTTGGTTCAACTGTATTTTTTCCTTTTAGAAAGCAATATTTTATAAACACGCGAAATTCCTTTTTAGCCATTTTTTCACAATAAGAATAGTTGCTTCACTCAAAATGCTATAATTCACAAACAAATGATCCGACAGCTGTCAAATTTATACACGCATCTTTTGAAGGTTAAGGCTAACTAGAAAACATATGGATTTAATTCTAGTAACGCCATCTATGTGTCAGGCCGGGGACTTTTCAATTGACCTGTTAGTAGGTTAGTAGGCAACGAGTAGTAATAATATATTAATAAATTAGAAACAAATGTTCGGTTGAATAGGTTCCATACACCATTCGTGTGTTAGAATCCAATTAATATAAGCTTTCTTCACCATCATTAAGGACCGAATATCACTTAAGACAAATCCGTTTTGTTACGTATTATAGAGGTAAACCAAAGCCGTAAACCGAAATCGGCGAGAATTTATTCAAACCTCCGACACATACATTATTCAAGGTGAAAACATTTTATAAAATAAGTAATTTAATATGAGGCACGCATTGGCAGAAAATTATTGCCAGGTATTGCGATATAAATATTTATATTACACCGAAAGAAACTCGGTTTATCATTAACCTCAATATGTGCCGGCCGACCAAACAGAAACTTTGTTATCCATCAAATTATAAAATTAGCGATTAGAAGCACGATCCGGCGTGTGTTAATATTCGTACGCATACGCGGAATATACATATAAATAGTCTCAATGGAAACTGAGTTCTGGTAGGCCTTAGGGTATGCGCGAAAAAAAAAACATTACGCCGTATACATTGCCCATAATAAACGTTATGGCCGCCTTCATTTCGTTCGATTATTTATACAGAGATCGAAATTAAACATAACGCAACTGAAAAGGTGTATTGCATCATGTAAAACAGTAATATCGACCGTATCTTTTCAAAAGCTATTTATTGTGCCGACATAAAAAACGATTTTCTTATTATATATTATAGTGACGAAAAGAAAGAATTATTTCTATAGCTGCACCTATGTCACAAAGTCCAATATCGAATGAAATTAGTCGGTAAATATGCGTTTATTAGTTATCAATTAAAATGCCTGATAAACTTCAATATCTTATACAATTAAACAAACAATTATTGCATATATACAGGGGATAGACAAAATAATATGAACATCATGCGATATATAGCCCATTCAATAAAACAGTGAAGTCGCATCATCTGAATTGATGTTGTCACATCAACTGTGAGTTTTAGTTCACCTAGGCTTTGACACAGAACAAAATCCTAATCTAAATAAAATAATTAAACAAATATACTATTATGAAATCTAATTTAATTTATCTAAGGCATATATTATCAAAGACTTTAAAATGTATAATATAATTTATAGTATAAAATATATAGTATATACGGTTATAATAGTTTGTAGGTTAGGATTGTGTTTGATTATATTTGTATTGAACTCTTTACCACATCATCTATGAGTTAGAGTTCTAGGTGCGTTTTGTATGTAGTGATATGCCGTGGAGGCCTAATCTACCTAATTAACAATTTTATATCCAAGTAATATAGTTTAATCTCAATAGAGACCTTTTACGCTTAGTTCTTGCTTCCTTTGGTACAGTGTTTCCTTGTAAAGTCATTTTAATATCATTGCATTTCTCCTTAGTTTGTTCTGTTACTACCTGTATACATCTTTCTTGATAAAACTACATTTAATCTAGTCAAAGGAAATACATTAATCATCTTGATGACGTGAGTTCAGTGTTATTTTGAATTAACTATAGCATATAGCCTAAACTACAAAAATAATAATATAATTTGGTGACATATACAAAAAAAATGATTAACAACAAAACAAATCTAAATTAATATAACTGTTTGGGTTGGGCACCGTTGGCAGTAGTTAAAATAATATTGTAAATAGGTTTATGTAGGTATTCTGTTCAATTGTGTATATAGTAGTGTAGCGACCTTGAGGCATGTCGAATTTTACATCGTGGAATAACGGTCTACAAAATACCCAGAAATATAATCCCAGATGTTGAACACGGGCGGGGTGCCAGCAGCGCCAACTAGAACCCGATAACGAATAGCTGGCAACCCCGAGACGTTTATCTGGGATGTTATTGAATGGTATTTCTAATTATTCAGTACTCGACCATCGTTTGATTTAGACGTGCCACCATCGACTGCTCGAGCCTCTCCTCCAGGTAACACCGCTGCCATCCGTTTTATCTAATTGTATTTTTCACATTTTTTTATATAGCCAATAAATAACGGTCACATAATATAAACACCACTGTTTTATTTCGTTTTACCTCCATTCACCGAGCTACATCATTTACCCTAAAAAATGCATGTATTCGATAGATTAAATAAGTTATTGTTTTTGTTTATTTACTAGTTATTATTTATTATGTACATATTATATTTTAAAAGGTTTTTTGGTGTAAAAAATCTGAGTTTGATTATATTATAATTTTTAATGAGTTCCTTATTTATATTTTCAAGTCGGTTCAGTTTTTTATTAAAAATATTTTTTATTCTTGTCAATGTTACACAAACATGTGGTACTGTATAGACGCCATGGGACTTGCTTGGATTTTAAGAAAAAAATATTTTCTCCTATTATCTCTTTGGAAAAAATATTTTTACAAACAAAATTAAACAGGCTACTGATTGGTCACTGCCAATTTACCCATTTCTTTAAGTTACTCGAGTATCCCGATTGTGAGGGACCAATGCCCCATATTTTAAGGAAATGCACAACCCTACACAGGTTTGCATGATTCATTGAGCAATATGTTCTTGCTCAAAACCTACCGAAATTATGTGATGTCCTCAAGGAAATTGGTTTTTATTTTAAAATCTGATTTTATTTTGTACATAGCGTCATTTGAAGATGACTTTCATCTATAAACATTTTAATTATTTGTTTTGTTTATGTTATTTGTTTTATGTTGATATTTGTTTTGTTTAGTGTTAAATTCTAAGCATTAAATTTATAATTTAAATTTGAAGATAAATTTTGTTTTGGCGCTTTGCTTGTCTTAATATATTTAGAATCGTTGCTTAATATTTGTGATTACTCTGATTGAAGATGACGAAGTCATTAAATAATCAGTCAGAGTCAAGTCATTGCGTCTCTAATCAGTTACTTCGAACAGGAAATAGATAATGGGGAGCCCTTTTGTTAGTAAATAGCGTTAAAGAGGTAAGTATTGGTACTTTTAAATATTAAGTTACTGACGTTTTATTGGAAAGATTTTAGCGTATTGCAGCTACACTGAATATTAATATGGGTACTGTGGCTAAAATATCTAAAAAAAATAAATAAAATAAAAACATTATAACGTTGGTTTTGCCGAAAAGAAAGCATCGATATACGAAGCGGGTGACGGCTCACCCAAAGGTTAGATCTACACGAGATCAAATTTATAAAATATAAAACAAAGTGAATAGTATTTTTTCGGTAAAAACATAATTTGATACAATTACTAAATTAGTTTCCATAGAAAACTTACGGATATGCAGCTCTTTGAGTGTTGTTAGTTATCCCCTCATACACTGTTAGGAAATATATAATTTAAGTGATATCAATATAATCCACGAAGAGGTCTAATGGAACTCTGACATTGATTTAAAAGAATACAATTTTTAAAAGCAGGTAATAAAATTTGTTAAAAGATTTGTTATTTCAATTTGTGTATGAATATTGAGACATAAATATTTTTTTAAATGGAACATTGGACCTTTCTTGGCAATACGCTAGTAAAAAGAGTGTAAAGACAACAAGAGTTGATGGGAAAAGTTCGTTGTTTTATAGAATGGACTATATTCCAATTATATTAAGTTACCTTCACAAACAAAAATTGTTTTAGATTATAAGAAGCCTTTCGAAATAAATAATTCATATTTAACTATTAATATACCGAGTAACAATCACCGATATAATCAGGTATTGTCTAAATTCTCGGAAAAAATGAGATCTGTGCGTGGAATGCGGCGACACTCAGTCTCCTGTCGCTGTAGCGTAAAATGTGCCCAATATAAAAATGTAAACAGACACGAAAATAATACAGAAAAGCTAACACCCGGTTTGGGCGAATAAAGGCTCGAGCAAATATATTTGCTTTGCTGATAAAACAGATAAAGTAACAATAAAAAGGAACGTTTTGCATTAGATCGTAATACGAAACGTAAATGTGTCATTTTTATTGGTTGTTTGACAAAGAAACAGGCGTTTTGCGGTCGGTTTTGCATTTACATATATTTTTGAGGCTTGATTTTGTCTTATACATACAGAAAACGAGACAAAAGGACATAAAGTAAAAGGTTATTATATTTTCCTGAAATGTTAGATCTTTTTTGTTTTAAATGACAATAAAATGTATCATAAAACAAATATACAGTTATTAAAATAAAGTCCAAGGCATGTATTTAAATTAGTATAATTGGGAATACATTTTTCTAATAGAAATAAATGTAATAATAATAATTAAATGTAATAATAATAATAATAGTAAATGTTCTGTGTACAGCGACACTTGATACTCTTTTGGAGATACACATTTGCTATATTATTTCAATATATGTTATATATATGTTAATTTGCCCAAAGGGCAATAGGAATTTGATGGATTTATGTTATAACATAACATAAAGAAGATCGCTTCAACATGTGATCTTCTGTCCAAAATTATAAACTAGTACTTAATTTAATTATTAATAGTGTTGTGAACAATCAACTGAAATTGACTATCGACTGTTCAGTAATTGACTATTTTTCACTATCGACTATTTCAGTCGCTATTTTTGGTTCGACTGTTTTTACTAGTAACTGTTTTCAGTCGCTATTTTCGGTCCGACTGATTTTATTACTGTTTACTATCGACTGTTTCAGTCGTTTACTTTTAGTTACTATTTTCGGTTTTGCTAGTTCATTCGACTGATTTTTAACGTTCTGGCCTTCCGTCCTAGCCGCGACCTAGAAAGTAAGGCGCCGAATTTATACATATATAGATTTATATGTAATATATATGGTTTTATGTTTCTTTTTGTAGTTGTAAATAATTATATATTGTAAATTAATATAGCAGCATTTTGGAACGCTAGTGTTCGAGGCAAAAAAATTAAATTGTAAATGATAAATAGTAAGATACTTTTGACTGGCATAATAGGTAATACTTTGGACAGGTATAATAGGTAATACTTTTTTGATAAACTTTCACGATTTTTCTTCAAGCCTCTTGTTTGTCGAAACTTTTTTCCCACAATCTTGAAACCTGAAAATTAAGTTCCAAAGGTTTCAGAAATTGCAAAGATCCAAAAGATTTGAAAACGGAATTTTAAATTGTTTACAGTAGCGGTTGTTAAATTTCTTTTAAAAATATTAACCCTAAGGAGGTGAATAAAGTATATTAAATATTCTACTTTAATATTCAACAATTTATTTTGTTGGCTATTAAGAAAAGCAGCATAGTTTTTATTTGTTAACGAATAGACTATCTTAACAGAATGTGTTCAACTTTTAAAGCCCATTGAAATAATGACCACCGAGTTATCTGGTGAAAGATATCCCAACGATGTCTTTAATTATACGGTTAATAAGAGGAGTGCAGCATTCCATCAAATCCAGGATTTTAAAAAGTCAATGGAGAAAAAATGACAAAATTGTCTATTAGATGTCATCAATAAAAGACTGGCAATTTTAGAAATGAGCACTATATGCGGGAAATCCACATTTTTAGATCCTAGATTTAAAAAAGCAGGATTTGGTATTGCAAATAATGCTGAGGCGATACAAAAAGTTATCACAAAAGAGGTATCTTCCATTCTAACTTCAAAAAATACAAATATAGTTCCACAACTGGAAATTCAAGAACTATTGACCAAGAATGTATTGACATCTAGAGATATTTTGATAAAAAAATGACTAGAATGAAAGAAGTAATTACGCCAAGTACTGCAGCAACTTTACAGATTTAGCAGAATTTGGAAATTTATTGGGCGTTTAGAAAACCTATTGTATTTTTGGCAAACCCATAAAATGAAACTAGCTGAATTATATCAGCTACACGTAAAATATTCTTCTATACCCGCAACATCTGTCCCCTGGGAACGAGTTTTTTCAAAATCTGGGCAAATAATTAACGATCGAAGAAATCGCCTTACGGGAGAATAGTTGAATATGATAATATTCACAGTAATTTAAAAATATTTCCTTTCAAAAATAAATAAAACTTTTATTTGAAAAGGGTCTGGTAGTTACTGTACGATCATTTTAAAGTTCATCATGGATTAGATTGTTCAATGATTAGGTTTACATTTTATTTAGTAGTTATTGTTATTGAAAATCTTTAGCTTTTAGGTTTTATTTAAGTTGTATTGTACTATTTATATTTATTATACTATGTTATTTAAAAATAGCAATTAATATATTAAAACAGGATAAAACATTTTTGGTGTTATTATTCCATTCCTTTTTAAAAATCCACAGAACATTCAGTATAAAAGTAATCCTAGTTTCTTTAAAATTATATTATTTATTACATGATTATAGAAATTAGTAATTTTTTTTCCTTTTCTTTTTTAAAGTTATCAAGTGAATGAATATATACATCTCTGTCTCGCTTTTACTACCATAGGAGAATAAAAAGACATTTAAAATAACTGCTCCAAGCATTTATCTTTGTCCTTTCCTATCTCACATTTTATACAGACAAGAATTCGTACATCTTCGTCTGATATCTGAATGAAAAAAAAAACAGTCGAACCGTGCATTTTCAAACAACATCGCTATTTTTTTGACTATCGACTGATTCGAATGTTTTGGGTCTATCGACTGTTTCGACTGTTCCATAGTCGATAGTTCCCAACGCTAATTATTATCCTATGCTATCCTAAAATTATTCTATGTGTCTATTAATTAGGTCAGATGGTAGTAAACGTTTTAGCATAGGCACTTCACTTATACCGGGCGAATGCATTTGGGCGCACTGATACTCTTGCGGAGTTCATATACTTTAGGATCAGACCTGTTATAGTTTCCAGTACGGATATTACACTGAATTAGTTTATTAATGGTACAACGATGGCACGCGGTACATTATTTTAGAATCTATGACCGATTGCTATTTTGGATTTGCTAGTACAATAATGCCTCATTATCGGCGGTGGTTACGTGCCGACATAGAGTATAGATAGAGGTTATACTTAAATAGGCAAAACCGAGGAAATGTTTTGCGTGATCCGACCAATGCTGGAAGGGGTCTGAGACCACATTTTTGATAGGTTCTTAGGTTTGAAGGTATTTAATTGGTTCATTTCTATAATCCGATCATTTGTTTCAGTTTGTTTATGGCACTATATGTCTGACATAAAGTACGATCAGCATTTTTGTGCCTTAAATATAATCACTATTATTTGATTATAAAGTATCTTCTTTCTCAAAAGTGTTGTGCATCTTCCTAGATAGAAACAACCTAAGTTAGCTAGATTAAGGATGTGTGTATGTGCTTAGAATTGATTTTACCTGGTACCTATACAATTATTTATATAAAGCATTTGTGTTCATCTACATTATTATTTACAAGAACACAACAATGAATCATGGAAATATTACCCACATTTTAAAACCAAAATGAGTCCAAATGACGCAATGGTATAATTACAATGAAGGTAAACGTGATTCTATTACATGAAAAGTTTTTTTTACCTTTTAAAAAGTGCCATCAATCTAAAACTTAATTCTTTTGAAAGGGTTCATTTACTTGAAACAAATGTATGTTGGTTAAGATATCTATAATAAATATTTTGGCTTAAGCTTTTTAACCCAGATAATCCTTTCAACAAGGATGCTAATAAAATACACTAATACAAAATAATATAATACAATTTGTAGACCAACAAGATGAGCTTGATTTTATAGAAAAGAGATTATCATGCTTGTTTTATTATATATTAATAGATGCTTAAGCTGTCTTTTTAACTCCCCAATTTTACCACAATAAAAGAACAACAGCTATAATTATATATATCATACATTTTAATTTTTTGTTACTATTCTTTAAAGTATTACTTTTTGGTATGTCTTGTCCGTTCTGACGTATATCATACGATTTAACTATTTTAATTTTCCGTTCCATAATTTTCACAATAAAATTGTAAAAATAATTATAATCTGCCTCAATACATTTTTGTGTTGAACAAGTAAGTAAAATATTAACACACATTCATTAAGCTGTGCTTTCAGTATGAGAGAACAAAAAGTTAGAATCATTTTATTAACATCTTATTTGAATTAATAGCAATAAAGAAATATGAAAAGGGGAAAAAGCCCTATAGACAATTTTGATTATATTTGACAGGAGATATGTTAGTTTATATTTATATATTTGTATATTTATATTATTATATATTTTAATTTTTTGATATCTTATAATATTTGTATTTACATAAAAATTTTTATCAACAAATGATTTGGAAAATTACATTTTGGTTTTATTTGAAATTTAATTGGTCAGTAGAATGCGACGTCAAAGGTTAGTCACGTGATACGTGTGAAATCGTCGACCAATTTTCATTGGTTATTACAGGTGCCTGTAATGGCAATTTAAACTATCGAATGAAATTCTGCGAAATGACATTCTCAGCGCCCTCCTGCTGAGACTACGGAAACAATTTTGAAATTATTTTGAAACCGGAGATGATGAGGGATCCAGACATGTACGGATTAAAAGGTGAAAAGTATGTGATTGTATTGTAAGATTTATAACTGAATTTTTTTGTCTATTAATTTAATAGTTGCTGATAAACATATAGAATAACAAAAAGCACCTATAGTACGCAAGCTACAAAGTTATAAGTACTTATAAAATACAAATGTAACAAAACAAAGTTTATTTTTTGGATTGTTTACTTATATTTTTTTAATTATTGGAAGAATTGTTGACTGTTTCATTATTTTCTTAATGTCCTTCTGCGCTTCTTCATACGGTTGTGGTTGTAGCGACCTTGAGCCATGTCGAATTTTACATCATCATTTTACAGATATATAATCCCAGTTGAACACGGGCGGGGTGCCAGCAGCGACAACTAGAACACGATAACGAATAACCGGCAAGCCCGAGACGTTTATTGGGGTTTATTTTCGCTTGGTTTAGACGTGCTACCATCGACTGCCCAAGCCTCAATGTAAGCACTGTAATTTCAATTCAGTGCAAAGTACAAATTCAATTGCAATATAAAAATTTCAACGAGTTCTGTCTGTTCTTTTTTTGTGAGTTCACGGACATTAGCGGCTAAAGTCTAGAGTTAAAGACGTATTGATTTTCCAGCTAATTTTTAAGAAGTATCATCTTGATCATTTGATTAATTATTTGTATTGTTTTCCAAAATTTCGACGAGTTCTCTCTGTTCTTTTTTTGTGAGTTCACTGTCATTAGCGGCTTCTTCAGCATCTGTTGACTGAAGATCACCAAAACCTACTCCATGTATTTGATGCATAACTTCAAAATGCTAATGAATTCGGCTTATTTATCCGGAAATGCTGAGATAACGAAAGCAAATTCCGGCCATAGGTGTTTCCAGCATGCATTATAGTTGATGGTTTTAAGTTACTCACTGCATCTTTAATAATGGTTATGTGATAAGCAATAATACACTTTTTCCACTTCTGGATAACAGTCAACGAAGTATCTGCTTCCGTGCATTGTAAGATACCATTGAAAGTTTGTCTTAGGTAATATCGTTTAAATGTTGCTCTCATATCCTGATCTAATGGTCGCGGAAGCGATGTTGTGTTTGGAGGCAAAACCTTGTATTTTCACATTGAGGTCGATTAAATATAAAGTCTCTAGATGTCCAGGTGCATTGGCAATAAACAGAAGTACCTTAAATTGTAGTCACTTTGATGTCAAATACTTTTTAACACTAGACATAAAACAATTAGTAAACCAGTCTATAAATACCGTCATCGTAACTCAAGAATTAGGATTTGCTCTTCAAAACACAGACTTTTTATTTATTAAGGGCCATGGATTTAATGATTGTTAAACAAACATAGGCTTTGCCACAAAATCACCTGAGGCTTTACAACAAAACAAGAGAGTTAATCGAGATAGACGAGGTATTACTGTACTACTCCACAATTCGAACCGTACATTTACATTTATGACATAAAACCAATACATCTGGTTCAGCTCAAGTCCAAGTCATTTACGATTATTTAGTGTATGTTTATTTCAATTTAAGCGTCGATCCAAATACATTTCCATATACTTAACATTTTGTGATAAAAGTTTTTTTTTTATTTTAAGCTCTTCATATGACCTAAGTCAGATAATCTTGTCTATTTTATGTTAAAGATGTGAAACAACTGTAACAACAATGCATAGAAAATAAGGCATAACAATTACCAGCTCAAAATTTCCACATTAAAGACGAAAAATTTTGAAAGAATAAGAATGAAAAATAGAAAAAAAGAAAGAGAAATGAAAATTTGAGTTTACAATGATTAGCATATGTATATACCGAATAACTCAATAAATACTAAAAGGAAAAATGTTATTTCAATTAGAAAACTGTTAAAATCATCGAGTTTAACTGCTAGAATAGATTAGGTTGCTTAAGAGTTGTTTCCATTGGAATTTGGAATTTCAAGCTATATATGTATACTTAAAAATGCCACATAAAAATAAAGTGTAACTATTGCAAATAAATTAGTTTATACTAGTTATTTTAATAAAAAAAAACTTTCTATTAGTTTCTAACTTTCTAATTTTCTAACAAAAGTTTCTTGAGAGCAAATAATTTGAGATAATGCTTTGAAGATTACTTCGTAGATTTTCAAATTATACAAATACAGTTTGACCTTAAACCCATCTAGATGCCTGATAAATGTGGCGGCTATTAACACATTACATAAAGCTTAGTAAAATGCTTAGGCTACTAGATGTCATGGCACACCTCTCCAGTCAAACTCCCCATGGAGATGTTAATACCTTAATATAATCCAACATTGCGAGAAACATTATGATTAGCTTAAAATGCACAATCCTCTTACACGATTGTTACCACAGGAATAAATTAATTAAAATAGATTTACGAAATTTAAGTATTGCAACACTGAATGAGTTTAGCTATGAGTAGTTCAGACTTATCGGGTCGTTATATTTTTGGCTTATTAAGACAGAACGTGTATCTCAAAGACAAAAATGGAAACAATTTTTGCATCACTGGTGTTGAAAAATATATATATTATAACAATTCTAAAAGTAGTTCTGTTGGTTATTCATTATGAGCTGCTAAATCCACACGAAATACCAGTGACTACAACTACACAAAATCAGTCAAAATATCCAAAAAAGTCTATCTAACCTGAGAGGCTTTTCGCACAGCAAATTTCACTAGTCATTTATGTAAGGTTATGATCTAATACTTTTGTCAATTTGTTCTATTATCACTAGCCTCAAAACAATACAAGTTACGTTTCGCCAAATTAATAGCGCTATAGATTTGTAATTTTTTGAACATGTTTTTTTGCTTGAAAAAATGTCTTTGGACAGATATCGTTTGCTGATCGATACCTACGATTGACGTGTTCCAACCTTAAGGACATGTTAAGCACGGTTTCCACAATTCAGATGTAGTGATTTCAACTCTCAATACAAAGAATATTCTGGCATAAAACAGTGAACTTAGGTCATCGGACTTTATGACGCGAAAACGTTGCAATGTTGCCCCATCAGTTTGATATATAACAATATTTTACTATAAATAAATAATAATGAACTCGTTCTTGTTCGAAATAACTGTTTAGAGACGTAATTTCTTTCTGCATATAAATACCTAATGTCTTCGACATTTTAAATCAGAGTAATAATAAGCAGATATGTGATTTTTCAAATTTTTCCAAACAAGCATGTGTATGACTTAATAGTGAATAGAGTTTTTATTTCTAAAATTTTAGTAATAACTGTCGTATTTTAATATTACTTTTGTTTAGAGTCTGACTATACTAAATTATTATTATAAATCAATCAATCAATTTTTCTTATTATTTATTGCAGTCATCATACATATTGATTACTAGCGTTCATTCTCATATTATATTTATTATTTTCCATTTGTTATTCTTCATTAATAATTCTCTATCTATTATTTTATACTTATTATTCTATATTCATTACGATCTACTTGTTTATTGATTTATCCATCCATCGTTATATATTTTATTCTAATTTCTCGAATTGTCGTATATTCTCCATAAAACTTAAATAATGACAAATCAAAGATAATATTAAGGTTGCAATTGTAAATATAAACTGTAACATATATTTCATAATCCAGAAACTAACATCAAAATGGTTATAATTACTGATGTGTAGTTATGATCAATGCATAACTTGAAGTATATATAAACGCCACCGAAAGTGGTTTCTGCTGGCTCTTGGTGGCAGCGTATCTAGCTTGTAGCTTTCGGCTTTCTCTCTTGTCCGCATTGCCACGTACGTTCATGATAGTTGGAGCTGAAGAAGTCAGTGCAGCAGTAACAGTACTATTCATCTATTTATTTATTTTGGGAATTTAGCTTAATCCTAGCGAGTCCTACTAACCTTAGTGACAGCAGAGCTCGCGCTTTACTTCCCTTGATCTCTTGCACGTCATTATTGTTTGTGTTAGGACAATAAGCTGGTAGGTCGTGCGTTCGTACTTCATGTTCACATGTCATACTTCATCCAAGCACAGTTTATCATTGCTATCAATTGTCTCTATCATCGGTATTATGCATTATATGTGGTTAGCATAGCAAACGTGATTACTGCCAGCTCTTGGTGACAACGTATCTAGCATGTTTGCATCTGGCTTTTTCGCTTGTACGCATTGCATGTTCATCATAGTCGGAGTTAGGAAAAGTGAGTATATTTACTCACATATTATGTACATATTTACTTAATTATATACTGAACAATTTAGCTTTACCCTAGCGAGTACTACTAACTAGTAATGGTAGAATCTTCTGCGTCTACTTCCCTTGATCTCGTTGCATGTCTGTTATTGTTGGTGTTGCGTATAAGCTGATATGTCGTGCGTTATTTTCTCTTTGAACTGTGTGCACATGTAGTATTTCCCTAGCATAGTTTATCATTGCTATCAGATTATTGTCTATTTTATAATGATTGTTCGTCAATTATTGACTACTATGGTTTAAGATTATTGCTAACCATGCTAATGAATTTATCATTTTATTGTCTACCATTGTCATCGTCTTTTATTGAGATTATCAGTACCATCCATTACCAGAATTTGTCGATACATTTATTTATCGATACTGTTATAGCTGCCAGTATTTGGACTGCCAGTGGCATTATATTTTAATTACCTGACAATAGAAATATCTATCCACATAATATATCAATTATATTTTATTTTCACCCCTGTCACTGAAAATTGGTTGCTCAGATACGTTTTTATTGTGCTTTCAGAATTACCACCTGACCATCTCGACATCAAGATCTCGCAGGTTTATTTGCATTATTTATTTTGCCATTTATTGAGTAAGTAGTTGTTTCATTTATTCATTTACTTTAATCTCTGCTTTCATTTATTTAAGATATTTAATTTTAATTATTATTTGCACTATTTATTTATTTTTCCATTTATTGAGAATGTAGTTGTTATATCATTTATTTTGATATCTGCTTTTATTTAAGATATTTAATTTTAATTATTGTTTTATCAAATATAATCTTTATTTTACGCCCTGGGTTTACAAATAAGCCTACAAACTTTGGATCAAATCTACTAGATGTAGTTAGAGGAGTGAAAATTTAGGATAAAGTAGTACTGTTATAAGTTCAAGCACGTTTTTAAAAACAGGTCTTGTCTACTAGTCTATATTTATAACATTGCTATATGTTTTTCTTATTGTATAATCAGCAGTCACATTAGTAAATTTATAACATTCTTAATAACCAGTTAAAAGCGGTTTAATATGCTGATATCTTGTCTTTAAATGCAAATTAAGAGTTATTTATTGTTTTCTTTCAAGGATTTGATCGTTTTTATTGCGTTCGCTATTGATATTTTTTATACGGCGTTCTGTTACCAGTGATAATAATGTTTTGCTTATTAATGACCGCTAATTACGATATCGAATGGACAGTTTTAGACTTCCTCGATACGCTGGCGGAATAAAATAAAAAACTTCGGATATCGTCGAGATTCGCGTGTCGTTGATTTTCCGTCGGTGGAAAAACGTCATTAGCACCGTAATTATTTCTATTTAAACTAGAGGAAATCGGCGTGAACGTTGCTTTTTATGTTTCCTATGGCAACAGCGACAAAAACTGACTCATTATTGTCATTGGCATGGATTATGTTTACTTAATATGTAAATATTTAGTCAGCTTGTAAAGTTGTTTAAAATACACCGTTAGTTATATATTGTGATGCAAAATTGATTAAGTAACCCACTTTGTGTATGATGGGTTTTTGTAATGCAGATACACATTTGGTATTTGTTATTAGGTTACTTCTTAAAAAAGCAATTTGTAATTACTAATTTAATAAATCAATTGAAAAGTCCCCGGCCTGACACATAGATGGCGCTACTAGAATTAAATCCATATGTTTTTCAGCAAGCTCTAACCCTCAAAAGATGCGTGTATAAATATGACAGCTGTCGAATCATTAGTTTGTGAATTATGGCAATTTGAGTGAAGTAACTTTTGTTATTGTGAAAGAAATGGATAAAAAGGAATTTCGCGTGTTGATAAAATATTGCTTTTTGAAGGGCAAAAATACTATTGAAGCAAAAACTTGGCTTGATGCCGAATTTCCTGACGCTACCCAAGAAAATCAACCATCAAGTATTGGTATGCTAAGTTTAGACGTGGTGAAATGAGCACCGAAGACGGTGAACGCAGTGGACGCCGAGAAGAGGTTGTTACCGACGAAAACATTTTAAAAATCCACAAAATGATTGATGAAAATGATTCCATTGAATGACTCTAAATTGAAATTGAATGAGATAGCAGACGCTCTAAAGGTATCAACTGAACGTATATATCATACTATTCACGAATATTTGGGTATGAGAAGGCTTTGTGCAAGGTGGGTGCAAGCAGTGTTTGAAGATGATCAAGGATGACAATGGATGAAACATGGCTCGATCATTTCACTCCGAAGTCCAATCGACAGCTCTAAAACCATTCCAAAACGTGGAAAGACGGAACAGTCGACTGGCAAGGTTATGGCGTCTGTATTTTGATATGCGCATAGTATAATTTTCATTGGCTACCTTGGAAATGGAATTACCACCAACAGCGACTATTACGTGGCGTTATTGGACCGTTTGAAGGACGAAATCGCCGAAAAACTACCGCATTTGAAGAAATAGAAAGTGCTGCTTCACCAAGACAATGCACCGTGTCACAAGTCAGTGAATACGATGGCAAAAATCCATGAATTGTGCTTCGAATTGCTTTCTCATCCACCTCTCATCTCCAGATCTCATCTCATCTCCAGATCTGCCCCCCCTGCGACTATTTCCTGTTCTCAGATTTCAAGAGAATACTTGCTGGAAAGAAATTTTCGACGAATGAAGAGGTGATCGCCAAAACTAAAGCCTATTTTGAAGCAAAAGCAAATCGTACTACAAAAATGGTATCGAAAATCTCTAGGATTGCTATAAACAGTGTATCACCCTTGAAGGGAATTATGTTGAATAATAAAATTAATATTGCCAATAAAAATGTGTTTTACTATGGTTACGGGGACGTCATAAAATACTTGTCTTGGGCATCAGTTAACATATCGCTGTAACAAAAGATCGAACTGTCTTTACGATTCTAGAGGACAGCTTATGAGAGCTTGAGTTAGGCTAATATTTTCCCGTTATGTAACTAGAATACCAATTGTATCATTGAAATATTGAATATTGTAACATTTAAACCAGTTGCCATAGCTATAAATTATATTTAAGATAACAATTATTAACTACCGCAAACTTCTACTTACTTTAATGTCTGTAATTTGAGGTGTTTTACAGATATTGCAAGGTTTGTTGTTAAAAAAACTAGTAAAACTAAACTAGTAAAACTTATTATTCAAAATAATTTAATCATCAAAATTCCAAAATAATAAAAACAAAAAAATTACCATGCTTGAACGCTATCCAAATAAAAAAATGTGTTCATATAATAAAACATAAGTTTGTGTTCATCAGGACCTGCAAAGAGATTGTTTTCTTTAACAGAATTTATTCATTAGTTTAATAGAAAATTTAGAAATACAACGTTCATGAAACGAAATTCCTCTTTTACTAATTATTAGTCTGGGCTGGATTAGTTCTAATCCATATTTACATAACCTAACTGTATTTTCTAATTTATTTTTTTTATATTAAATGAAAATAGTAAAAATAATGTATTTCTATATGTCAAAAATGCAAATATTGTATTTCGTATTTTAAGTACATGCGAAATAGTATATTGCCATTTGTGTTTTAATTAAAACAATCCATGCATTTTGTCCAGCAGTTAACAACAATCGTAACATTCTTCAAGGCTAAGAACTGGCAAACACCAAGCAAAGAATCGAGATAGTACCCTAAATGTTTGAGAAAGTGGGGGAAATGCACCTAAGGATTTAGGGAAAATTTAGAAAGGCATAGTTAGGGTATATTTAGAATATAGAAATAGATTAGGCAGTAAATATAGAGGGATTATTAGTCTATGTACTTTTAAGAAAATATACAAATAGATCATATATTATCAGTAATAAATTAAATTCAATAATAGGCACTGACAGAATCGCAAAGTGGATTTCGAAAAGGAAGGAGTTTACTGGACCATATATTCAAAATTAGACAAATACGAGACAAAGTACAACGTCTAACAATAGTGCCTATCATTTATATATTTGGAAAGTGCATGTTTCATAGCAGGAGTATGAATGTTACGGGTTATATGGGACCAAACAGTAGTAAATGATAAAATGATAAGAGTAATTCAAGAAATATATAGGACAAGCACAAATTATGTAATTAAAGATAATAAGAAAATAAACATCTTTAGAAGTTAAGAAGTACTAAAACAAGGCGTCAATCTGGAAAATAGAAAAGCTATGAATTTATATTTTACAATTAATAGTAAATTTAATAATAAACAATATATATGAAACGACATAAAAATGGAAATATACAAAACAATATTTAGAACTAGATTATTCCTGATGAACCAGGGTACATTGATTATTCTCCTGATAATTTTATACCGAAAGACTTGAAGAAGTTCCACCTGACTAGGTGAAACGTAGTTGAGGTAGACACTGGAGCCGTATAGAACGACTGATTGGACCAGCATCTTGTACAGGAGATATTTTATTGAAAGAGGAACCTGCAGGACCTTAGATCTGCGAAATCCACCTGAACTTTCGATCAAAGAGACGACCGAGATAAGTGACTTCTTCTGACCATGGAATTTGGGCGTTCCCAATTTTAAGACGCGAAATGTTCGCTGCAACACGCTTCTTGTGGAAGAACACGGAATGGGTTTTCTGTGGAAATCTAATCTAATGGAAATCCCTAGAAATGTAATCACTGGACTGTCTCATCGAGTTGTTTCTGCATTCTGCCTTGGGTATGCGGTGCTACTCTTGAAGAAGTAAACTAAGCAGTGTCGTGTGCGTAAAAAGTTGTCTCAGCTGTTGTGGTCCTAGGGATATCTGAAAGGAATATATTAATTAAAGTTAGTTTTCCAGCTGGAGAGAATCTCTTTAATTTTCACCTGGAATGATGGTCCTGACAGAAATTATTTGATAAAGGCGGTGAGGTCATCGGGTAGGTCTACCGAATGAATTTTACTAGTAAGCCTTCGTGGAAGAGGACCGATCTAAGTCTTTATCGTTGGTTACAAGTACAGTTGATTTTTGCGGCCAGCTGATTGGCCTGATGAAAGATAGCATCTTTGGCGCGGAACCTGAATTCCTCATTTGCAATAATATTGTTTGACCTCGTAAAATCGTAAAATAAGAGCATAGATATTTGCTTTTTGAGCAAGCTTGGAGATGGAACTTAATAGGCTATGGTATGTAGGTATGTAGTCAAACAATGATGACTTGGCTCCTTCATTGGAAATTTAGCCTCAGAATGGAGTTGATGATTGTAGTTAGTTCGGCGAGCTGTTTGTGATGAAGCTTTTTCAGTTGGTTTATCGAGATAATATCGAAACCGGGGGTTTCTTGTTCAGAACTAAGTGGTCTAGTAAATAATTTGGAGGGAGTTGATAGTGAACGCAGTTGGCCTTCCTGATGATTTCGTTGTGTTGAGCAATATTTATATTTGAAGCAGAACGGATGCGTTCCATCTGGTGTTCCAGGAGCTTGGCCTTTTCGTGGTCCTTAACTGCGAAAGTTCCAGTATCTGCTGACTTCAGGGGGGGGGGAAGAAAGATGACATTTTGTGCCTTCCTTCTGAGGTTCTTAGAGAGTCGCCAGAAAGATGGAGGGCTCTCTAGCCTCTGGTAAAGGACCTGACTATCGCAGTCATGCGCAAGAGCCATCTCTTTTAAGACTAACTGAATGGTAAACGAGTGAGATGGATTTGGTCTGTCTTCTAATAAATAAAAACACTCAGTGTCATTATGTATCACTGTTCAACAAGTTACCACTTTTTTCTTTAAATGAAATAGTATTTAAAGTAAGTTAATGGTTTTTGTGTTTTAAACCCCTTCACATTTTATAAGCTGTAGCGGTCTTGTGGGCATGTGGAATTTTACTTTTAGAATAGCGGCCTACAAAATACCCAGTAAATATTTCCTAGATATTAAAAACGTACTGGTTGTCAGCAGTGCCGACTAGAAAACGATAACGAACATCTGGCAATCGATCATTCACATGATCATTCAGTGACTGACCATCGCTCAGTTAAGACGTGCCACCATCGACTATCCAAGTCTTTAGGTAACACCGCTATCAACGTTTTTATCTATTATCTACTGTATTTTCGATATTATTATTCGATATAACTGTTTGATTTCGTTTTTCTTCCATTCACCGGGCCATATAATAGCCCTAAAACCTATATATAATAATTTATAATTTACGTAATTAAACATTCACAAAATAAAATTTCTTGTTTTCGTTTGCAAAATATCCAATGAAAACAATACTATCCAATTAGTCCAGAGGAAAAGCTAGTTTCCAGCATGATCGCTTATTGATTACTGGAACCCGAATCGCATGACAAAACCAAATTAAGCCCGCAGGTACACTTTCCTACAGCCCTTTATTTTCCTGGGCGTGACGTGACCACCTCTACCCCGGACCACCCCCTACCCGCGCGAACCCTTCCGTGATTATTACCGTACGTGTATCAGATTGGTTCGCGCGTGTCATCTATTTTTCATGGCTGACGCGATGTACCTGTTGAAAAACGAACGGCTCTCGACGTGCGATGCTTTCGTGTTGTGCGTTTATCGAAGGCACACGGAACGCACAATCGCTCGTTCTTATCGATGTATGGAAAATTGGATGTCGGGAAAGTGACGAAAACGCCCTAGTAAAGGGTACAGTTGCACGACTTAACCCGTCAGGTGATGGGGGTTCAGATATCACGTTCGTGATCGATTATGTTTGTCGAATATTAGTTTGGGAATCAGTAATCAGTACAAAAACAACATTTTCGGTGTTGTAAAAAATATATATCGTTGTATTTATTACTACTATAGTCTTTCCAAAGAAGCAGTGAACTCACGCTATCTAAATTTGTGACGTCAAAACGGTGCAATGTTGCCGCATTTAACTTTGACTTTTAATTTATTTTAGCTTTTATACATTGCAAGATTCTAATACAAATAAAATAATTACTCAAAAATGTTGTAAAATATAATTTATTTTAACATTATAGTATATCTAATGCATATATTATCGAAGAACATAAACTACAGTTAATTATATTGCCACAATAGTTTGTGGGTTAGAGTTATTTTACTATATTTACAATCAACTCTTCTAAACTATCTTGGAGGAGTAGTTGGGTATCCTTTGGAGACTTAATCTACCTAATTAGAAACAGGTCAATCGAAAAGTACTAGGCCCGACACATAGAGTGTTTTAGTTAGCCCGATTCCTCAAATAATGCGTTTATAAATTTGACAGCTGTCGGATAATTAGTTTATGAATTGTAGCATTTTGAGTGAAAACCAACTTTTGTATTGTGAAAAAAATGGATAAAAAGGAGTTTCGCGTGTTGATTAAATATTGCTTTTTGAAGGGAAAAATAAAGAAGCAAAAACTTGGCTGGAAGCCGAGTTTCCGGACACTGCCCCAGGAAAAACAACCATCAAGGATTGATATGCTAAGTTTAGACGTGGTGAAATGAGCACCGAAGACGGTGAATGCAGTGGACGCCCAAAAGAGGTTGTTACAGACAAACACATAAAAAAATCCACAAAATGATTTTGAATGACCGTAAATTGAAATTGAATGAATTGCAGATACTCTAAAGATATAAACTGAACGTGTACATCATTTCATTTACGAATATTTGGGTATGAGAGAGCTCTGTGCAAAGTGGGTGCCGCGCGAACTTCCTTTTGACCAAAAACAACGACGAGTTGATTATTCGGAGCAGTGTTTGATGATGATAAAGCGTAATAAACCCGAGTTTTTGCATCAATATGTGACAATGGATGAAACATGGCTCCATCATTTCACTCAGAATTTCAATCGACATTCATCCGAGTTTACTACACATAATGAAGCGTGGGAAAATTTAACAATCGGCTGGCAAGGTTATGGCGTCTGTATTTTGGGATGCGCATGGAAGAATTTTCATTGACTACCTTGAATAAGGAAAGACCATCAACAGCAACTATTGCGTAGTGTTATTGGACCGTTTGGAGGACGAAATCGCCAAAAAACGGCCGCATTTGAAGAAAAAGAAAGTGCTGCTTCACCAAGACAATACACCGTGTCAAATATCCATGAATTGGGCTTCGAATTGCTTCCCCATCCATCGTATTTTCCAGATCTGGTCCCAGCTACTATTTCCTATTCTCAGATCTCAAAAGAATGCTCGCTGGAAATAAATTTTCGTCGAATGAAGAGGTGATCGACGAAACTGAGGCAATCACCCTTGAAGGGAATTAATTGTTGAATAAAAAAAAATAATTTTGCCAAAGAAATGTGTTTTACTATGGTAGGCCGGGGATTTTTCAATTGACCTTTTAATTGTACATGCAAGTAATGCATTTTATCTTCGTTAAAGAATATATATTTACCTTTTTATGTTTAGTTTGGTTTGAAGAGAATAAGAGAAAATTTAATAGGGCAATAAAAGAGCTGAAGGAACTAATTCAAAATGAACAAAACCAAGGCATTCAAGAATACTTAGAGAATTTGACACCAACTGAAGCTACAGACTATTCGTTGTGGACCGAAGTTTGACCGAAAACTACTTAAAAAAAATGCTCGAATAACTCCTGGGAGCATCCATAGATCTTTTTTGCTTTCACTATAATTTTCAAGAAAAAGTTATGGCAAAAGGACTACTTGGACCCTTGCTGACGATAGAGTTATTATGGCAAACGACATATCTTTACTTAGGGCAATAGAAAAAGTACAAGTGACAGTCAACAAAATCTATAAATGGACGAAAGATTGGAAAATTTAACTTAATAGCTCCAATTCTGCTCATGTTAATTTTGCATTGCGGTGAAGTAATAAAAGCTTAATTTTATCACTCAAATACCACGGCATCCACCTTGACGGTAGATTAAATTGGAAACATTATGTTAGGCCAAAAGCAAAACACTTTAGAACCAAAATAAAACAACTATTCTGGTTAGTCGGAAGATACTCTCAACTTGATCTAAAATCAAAGAGATTGAATTATCAGACAATCCGACAATGGACTTATGGGGTGCAAATATAGGGTTGCGCTAAAAATTCGTATCAACTAGTCATGCAACGCTATCACAACAAAATTCTTCGATTAATTACCAATTCCTTTCGCTACGTAACCGACGAAGAATTTTACGATAACCTGGAAATCAAATGGATTAGCGAAGTTATCCAAGATTTCGTCTTAAAACATGAAAGAAGAAAAAAGAAGACACTAAATCGTACTAACGTGAAAGCAATACAATTACTGGACAACGCACAGGATATCAGAAGATTGAAGCGAATCAAACCATAGGAACTTATATAAAGTGTATACCTTTAATGTAAACTATAGCTTAAATTATTATAACTTTATAATTGAGAAATACATATTGCTTAATTAGAAACAGGTCAATCGAAAAGTACTAGGCCCGACACATAGAGTGTTTTAGTTAGCCCGATTCCTCAAATAATGCGTTTATAAATTTGACAGCTGTCGGATAATTAGTTTATGAATTGTAGCATTTTGAGTGAAAACCAACTTTTGTATTGTGAAAAAAATGGATAAAAAGGAGTTTCGCGTGTTGATTAAATATTGCTTTTTGAAGGGAAAAATAAAGAAGCAAAAACTTGGCTGGAAGCCGAGTTTCCGGACACTGCCCCAGGAAAAACAACCATCAAGGATTGGTATGCTAAGTTTAGACGTGGTGAAATGAGCACCGAAGACGGTGAATGCAGTGGACGCCCAAAAGAGGTTGTTACAGACAAAAACATTAAAAAATCCACAAAATGATTTTGAATCACCGTAAATTGAAATTGAATGAATTGCAGATACTCTAAAGATATAAACTGAACGTGTACATCATTTCATTTACGAATATTTGGGTATGAGAGAGCTCTGTGCAAAGCGCTAACTTCCTTTTGACCAAAAACAACGACGAGTTGATTATTCGGAGCAGTGTTTGATGATGATAAAGCGTAATAAACCCGAGTTTTTGCATCAATATGTGACAATGGATGAAACATGGCTCCATCATTTCACTCAGAATTTCAATCGACATTCATCCGAGTTTACTACACATAATGAAGCGTGGGAAAATTTAACAGTCTGGTGGCAAGGTTATGGCGTCTGTATTTTGGGATGCGCATGGAATAATTTTCATTGACTACCTTGAATAAGGAAAGACTATCAACAGCAACTATTGCGTAGTGTTATTGGACCGTTTGGAGGACGAAATCGCCAAAAAACGGCCGCATTTGAAGAAAAAGAAAGTGCTGCTTCACCAAGACAATACACCGTGTGAAATATCCATGAATTGGGCTTCGAATTGCTTCCTCATCCATCGTATTTTCCAGATCTGATCCCAGCTACTATTTCCTATTCTCAGATCTCAAAAGAATGCTCGCTGGAAATACATTTTCGTCGAATGAAGAGGTGATCGACGAAACTGAGGCAATCACCCTTGAAGGGAATTAATTGTTGAATAAAAAAAACTAATTTTGCCAAAGAAATGTGTTTTACTATGGTAGGCCTGGGATTTTTCAATTGACCTTTTAATTGTACATGCAAGTAGTGCATTTTATCTTCGTTAAAGAATATATTTACCTTTTTATGTTTAGTTCTTGTTTCCTTACCAAAACATTCCGATGTCACTGTATTTCTCCTTAGTCTCTTCTATTACTACCTGTATATGTTTGTCTTGATAAAGTTAGATTTAATCACTGCATTATCATTAATGCATTTTTGATATCTACAAAACATATAATATTCATTATCTCCTCGTACATTTTTTGAAAATGCTTAAGTATATTCTGAATCATATACACATATCTATTCAGATAAATCTTTTAGACTCTACAATACGATTTTCTGCAGTTATCCTATATTAGTTATATCCTTACCTTTAGTTGTTTCCACTCTCATAGCTCTGTCTTGGTATTGTCGGTATTCAAGTCAATAAATAAACTGTTAATTTTCAATCGAACTCTAGTTCACAATTCCAAAATTTGTCAATCTTTTCTTCTGTGTCTCTTATTCAGTTTATCCAAACCGAATAGTGTTATTCTAGACAGTCCTTTCAACATATCCAGATAGTTCTTGCTTGTATATCCTTCTCGACCTGCAAGCCTAGTGTAATAATTCATTGCCACATTCCTTAAGAAATCGATTTGATTGAATATGCAGTGCTAGGGAGAAAGATATTACATTCTATAGCCATATTATTCAGCCATCTGATCTAACATACTGTATATTTTTTTCAGGTGTATTTCTAAAAAAATAAGTTACATATTAGCGTCTTTCCAAGAGTGGCTAAATACTCTATTTTGAAATACCTTTGTCTGTCTCTTTTGAAGAATATTTCGGGCATTTGACAACAGAACGACTTTTGCAGACTGATTCGGTTGCGTGCGCAAATGTATCAGACAGAATTGTGTCTTTTTTTAATTGCAATAAAATGGGAAGTAAAATATCGTCTGGTATTAAAACCAATTTACACACTGTAATAGGTAATACTCTAATACTCTATTATCCATGTTGATGATGTGAGTTCGCCGCTTCTTTGAATATAACTTGTTACCACTCAGTGGTCAAAATTCTACAAATTATTAATTTATTCATGTTTCTCTAATAACAGAATAAAAGGAATAATGTAAAAATGATATGTTACTAAAACTTGTTTCTCAATAGTTTCAATATAAGATCAGAAATGTATATGACATATAACTTTAATTGAAATAATAAATGTCTCTATATTAAAATAGCTATCTCAAGACCTAATAATCACTAACATTTTTTAATGGCATTTAATTAACTCTAAGTACCATTAAGTTTCAATAATCAATAATCAACAAATTATTGATAAACCGCTGCATATTTTCACTACTTTATTTATGAATTTATGTAGTTATTAAATTTTATCTATATTTCTGAAATAAAAAATTTATTTATTTTATTTTTTACTCTCTGGAAATAATTAAAATAAAATATTAAAAATCTAAAAATGAAAAGATTAGAAAAATCAGCAATAACGCAAACTCCATCATCGGAATAGACTACAATCATTAATAAAAAAACGATTGAAGCCCAGAAGATGAAATTGCGAGAAAACAAACAAGGATCAGTGACTATTGGTTACAGAAAGCAATAGAGACAAAAATCAGCTTTAGCGACCTATCGGAAGAAATTGAAGAGAATATACAATCAAGCCCTGAAAAAGTTATTCCCAAATGACCACAATAATAGTTTATAAGGTAGGAGTAATAAAACACATCCATGACCTATTGAAAACCAACACTACGAACTACACAATTAAAACAGTCAGCTATGAAACAATAAAAATTCAATTGTTTGAAGCGGAGCACTTTAAAGTTCCAGTAAAACAACTAGACGAAAGAAATACCCAATACCACACATTCAGGCCTAAATCCGAGAGAACATTTAAATTCGTGTTAAAAGGATTACATCACGGGACGGACTTTAACACTATCAAAGTAGCCCTAGCTGAACAAGGCCACGAGGTCGTAAATGTTCACAATATACGATATCGCACAACAAAAAAACCTCTGCCTATGTTCTATATTGATTTAAAACCCAATGGAAATAATAAGGCGGTGTATGAAATCACCAAATTACAAAACAACATTATTAAATGCGAACCACCACACACAAAAAGAATTATACCACAATGCACGAGGTATCAAGCGCACGGGCACACAAAAACTTACTGCAAATCATTTAGATGCGTAAAATGTACAGGAGGACAGAAAACAGGAGATTACACTCGTAAAGTTCGCGATGAAAAAGTGAAATTTGCTAACTGTAACGGAAATCATCCAGCGAACTACAAGGGCTGCTCAGTTCACAAACAACTGCAGCAGAAACTATATCCTGGCTTAAGAGAGAAAATGCATCAACCGCAACAAAAACAATCCACACCTATCAGTATACCCACCAGACCAAGTCAACCAGACATAACTTATGCGCGAATGGTTGAAAATGGTTCAAAACAAAACCGAGAACCCACATCACAACTTACTGAAACTAGCAGCAACATCTCTAGATTAGAAAACATGATGGCCAAACTTATGGATCAAATGAGTATGAGGCTTGGTCTACTCACAACTGTCATCAGCAAACTTGCCTAATGCCTGAAACCATTAGTTCCAAAATCGCCGTCTAGAATGCCAATGGGTTCCAGTAACATGCCAGGGAAATAAAAATGTTCGTAACTGAACAAAATATTGACACTATGATGGTTTCCGGAACACATTTTACGGACAAACATTATTTGAAAATTTCCAAATATAAACTTTATCATACAAATCACCCTGATAAAGCACATGGGGGTACATCCATAATCATTCGAGATGATATAAAGCATTTCGAAAAAGAAAAATTCCGCAAAGACTACCTGGTAGCAACCAGTATAGCCATAGAGGAAGTCCATGGACCATTAACAATGTCTGCAATTTATTGCCCACCCAAACATGACAACAAGGCAGAACACTTTCAAGAATTCTTCACTATGCTAGGTAATAGATTTATATCCGGAGGAGATGACAATGCAAAGCATTTAATGTGGGGTTCAAGAATAACAAATTCAAAAGATAGAGAACTGCTAAAAGCAATAAAGATAGATAATTTACCACATATCTCTACTGGTCATCCAACATATTGGCTTTCAGATAGAAATAAAAAGCCAGATACTATAGATTTCTGTATTACAAAAAATATTGGTACAAAAAGTGTCATGCAGAATAATGTTTTGTTTGGCCTGCCTTCTGATCATTCATTAATAATAGTAATACATTTAATAAGCCCCCTTCTCTGTGCAATAATAGAACTAACTGGTTCTCATTTAGAGAAAACTTAGATCGAAACATCTCTCTAAACTTATCGTTACAAAATGAAATTGACATAGAAATGGCAGCAATAAAAATTACAAAAAATATACAGGAGGCAGCCTATTCCGCGACTCCTAACAATGAAACATTTCCAAAGAAAATACACATACATCATGTACAATATAGAAAAAGGTAGCAGAAAAAATAACGTTACGACGGAATTGGCAACAGCAAAGGTTTGAAGAGAATAAGAGAAAATTTAATAGGGCAATAAAAGAGCTGAAGGAACTAATTCAAAATGAACAAAACCAAGGCATTCAAGAATACTTAGAGAATTTGACACCAACTGAAGCTACAGACTATTCGTTGTGGACCGAAGTTTGACCGAAAGGTACTTTAAAAATATGCTCGAATAACTCCTGGGAGCGTTCATAGATCTTTTGGGTTTTCACTATAATTTTTAAGCAAAGAAAGAATGAAGATGTTAGAAAGTTATGGCAAAAGGACTACTTGGACCCTTGCTGATGACAGAGTTATTATGGCAAACGACATATCTTGACCTAGTGCAATAGAAAAAGTACAAGTGACAGTCAACAAAATCTATAAATGGACGAAAGATTGGAAAATTTAACTTAATAGCTCCAATTCTGTTCATGTTAATTTTACATTGCGGTGAAGTAATAAAAACTTAATTATATGCCTTAATGCATGCCCGATTCCTCAAGCAAAATCAGCTAAATACCTCGGCATCCACCTTGACGGTAGATTAAATTGGAAACATTATGTTAGGCCAAAAGCAAAACACTTTAGAACCAAAATAAAACAACTATACTGGTTACTTGGAAGATACTCTCAACATGATCTGAAATCAAAGACATTGATTTATCAGACAATCATTAAGCATTAAGCCGATTTGGACTTATGGGGTGCAAATATAGGGTTGCGCTAAAAATTCGTATCAACTAGTCATGCAACGCTATCACAACAAAATTCTTCGATTAATTACCAATTCCTTTCGCTACGTAACCGACGAAGAATTTTACGATAACCTGGAAATCAAATGGATTTGCGAAGTTATCCAAGATTTCGTCTTAAAACATGAAAGAAGAAAAAAGAAGACACTAAATCGTACTAACGTGAAAGCAATACAATTACTGGACAACGCACAGGATATCAGAAGATTGAAGCGAATCAAACCATAGGAACTTATATAAAGTGTATACCTTTAATGTAAACTATAGCTTAAATTATTATAACTTAATAATTGAGGAATACATATTGCTTTATTTATCTCGTACTGGTCTTGCTTGTGAATTAATCCAAGTACAAATGAAATATAGTAATACATTAATTTATAATTAAAATTCTACTAAGCATATCTAATAAACATGTTATCAAAAAAAAACTTATTTTGATAAAGGGCGAATGGTTTGACTGAAGAGTATTTTTAAAAAATGTTGGAATAAGTCCTGGGAGTATTCATAGATCTTTTAAATTTTCACCATAATATTTAAATAAAGAAAGAATGAAGATGGGAGAAAGTTATGGCTAGAGATTTATAATAAGTTGAAAAATTAAACAAATATGTTCTTCAGTCAAATAGAAGCCATCCAATTGTGGCTAAGAATGAAAATCATAAATATACAAATGAATGAAAAATATTCATTGGTATAACGTTGTGACAGTAATCTTATTTTATAACAATTTTGAACAATAACAAAATGTAGATACAGTATGAATTATTAACTTTTGGTTGTGACATTGAAAGTTCATTCTAAGTTAAACTATTCCAATAACGCCCGTTTAAATGAAAATATCGTACCGAATAATAACAATGTCACCAATGTCATTCAAATAATTCCATCTTGTTATTCGATGTTACAGATTCGTAAACCTTAATGAAAGTATAAACGAAGATGGTGCAAAATGCATTTTTGAAGTCGACCTCCAATAACTGTCCAAAAACAAGTTGTTATACTGATATATGCACATTCTCTATTATAACTGAATAATGCAGTCCTTCTTATATCGGACGTTTCCGTTGAAAACAGCAATAGTCACTAGTATCTTATGTTTAAAACATTGAATATCTGTAATTGTTGTGATATTTGTAATGGATGATGAGAATACCCAATATTCAATAAAAATAAACACTTTAATACTGAAGCTACTCATTATTGTACAGTATTGTATATAACAGTCGGAATAAACTTGATCAGGATCAGGATAAACTTGAGAGTAAAAAATTTGTAAGCTAGTCAACACTACTGCAATCCTTCTGCAATTGCATCTGTAATATAATCAGAAAATAATTATATATCACTAGACATATTCAAAATGTTTCGCTGCCTGTTTTTCTATATATGTATAATATAGTATCAGTAGCACATCCAGGATATTAGTTTAGCAGGGAGGTATTTGAGAATGAACACAATTTTTAAATTTTATTTGATTTCAAGAAATCACTTTTACGAATTATTCTTCAAACGATTTAAATGTGGTTGTTTTGATTCAAACAACAAAGAACAGTGTGATGGACCAAAATGTTCCAATACATTGACTTTCGAAATGTATTGAACAAAAACTAACCATATATACTTAAAAAAGTTTTTATTATAATTCATTTTCAATTTCAGTTTATACATGTATTTTACTTGGGTTGAGTGTTGGAATCGCCACACTAAGCTTTGATGGTCTATAGTTTGGATTTTTTGAGTTTCCCTTCCTGACTTTGATACACCTTATATCACAAATCGTAATTCATCGTAGATAGTCTCATCTTCATTAGAAGTTCCTATGAGTTATATTCGTTTTAAGTACATCTCTTTAAACAGAAAAAACCATATTATGTTATTACAACAATTAATGCCCTACGTGCAGCTTTGTATGGAGGTCATCATCATCAATAAATCAATGAATATTAATGCTATCTTGCTTAATAATTTTCTGGAACACTTGGGAGCTCCACAGTTAAAGGTTGTATATTCATATCATATATATTTTATCAAAAAACCTTTTGTAGCACATAGTGGTAACATTGTGTTATATTTAGTGTCTATTCTCTCTTACACCGTAAACATTCTTTCCATGTTTTTCTGTGTCTGTCTTTTTGTCTCTTCTGAAAGGTGAAAAATGTATCCTAGGTACGTTTAGGTCGCACTCTGATTTTTATCTTTTGGTTTCATGCTTTTCAAATTTTCTGTACCTGTCTTATAGACGAACCAATATTATCAACTGTTGTTGGGTTATGTTGTGTTGTCTTTTTGTACTTTCATTCAGTCTCCCACTGATTCTAATTGTTAGTTCTATTGTTCATCATTTATTGTTTTATTTTTATATTCTCAATTTGGATTATTGGGATTTCAGTTGGTCAAAACTATAGCAGCTGAAGCTGTTAGGTTACAAAAGGTGGACTGGAGATGCTCAACGACCTCTAGCTATAAACTATTCCAAATAAAAAGGATTCAAGTTTTAAAAAATTTAGCCTACGGATTTCCGGCACACGTATCACAGTTCAAGGTATAAGGCCACCAAAGACGAACTGATGTGGCTGCGAACTAACGTAGTCTAAGAGAGTTTGGACAGAACATTTCAAATTAGGGTGAATGGTCACCAAAGGTGGGTTGCACATCTCAGTTTCTTAGCCGTAGACCGGACGTAGAGAAAAAATTTGGAAATTTGGGTAGAAATTGTGCCGTTTTGAAGATTATTAATAGCAAACTGGGAGGCAAAGCTACAGGCGATACTCATACATAATTTTACAACTATAAGCTGTCTATATCGAACAATGAACACGGACAGCCCTGTGGCCGTTGCTATAGGAAAGAGGTGTTATGTTATAGGACCAAGACTATCCAACCATCTATTTTTTTTACTACATAAATGGTGAACGAGTGAGATGGGTTGGTCTGTTTTTACCCGCAGTGGCGCTTTGTATTGCCGTTCAATTAGTCGCCTCTTTTATCCTTGAATACATCATTTTAAAAATAAATTATTAGTTCTTGTGATTAAAAGCCTTGTTATAACTTATCTTCATAGCTGTGTTAAATCCTGTGTAATATGTTAATACTGTGTGTTAACCCTCTATAATTATCACAGTCTGTTTTATTTTTTTTTCCAGAATCTTTTGAGATTTGTTCCTTTTTCCATACTCTAATAATTTGTAAGTTTTCTAGTAAATTTCCTCAGCATCTTGACCCGATGCGTATGAATATTGAAAATATCACAATATTTTATCCTTAACCTAACAAACTTTCTACTTTACACATTTTACATTGATCAATATGTGGAACTATTACTGTTATCGATACTGCAAATTTAAACAATCAGAAACTCCGTACATATATTTACCAATATCGTCATCCTCCAGGAAGCGTTTCGGTAAAACAAAAAAAGGTCAAGTACAGCAACCGATTTACTGTTTTTGCCATAATTATTCTGATGCAACACATGGTCAAAACTAGACGTGATGATTCACGCCAGTTCGCCGAAACGTTATGTTATATGGGACACGGTGGGATTCGTAGCATGACTCGGAACAGAAAAAAGTTTGCAATTTACATTAATTAAAAAAAAAGTAAAAGTAAACGCTTGAAAATGTTATTAAACTCATAGCGGCCGATCGCCGTATAATTTTAAGCGGTAATTTTCAATTGCTGCCGTTATGGGGAAAACCGTTACGTTATTGATAATGTGTCATTAGTCCATTTCAAGTAATTGCAATATTTTTTAACATTTACAGGGAATGGACAAAATAATGTGAACACCTTAGATATGTAGGAATGTTCGTCTGGTCGGTCGATCGGAATGTGTGACTGTCGATGCGATTGTTTGTTCGAACACTCACTACTATTTTGTGAAAGGAATTCGCACGGAATCTGAAAACATTGGCTGAATAAAAACATGTTTATTTCGATATTGAATGACACATGTGGTCTACGGGAGAATTGACAGGATATTAGGTTAGATAAAGGAAGTACTGTAGCGCTTTGGAAGTAGTACTCCTACAAGGGGGTAGAGAAAAGAAAAAAAGCGAGACGTCGTCGTGGTGGTCTTTTATAGCCAGGAACCGCATGGTACCTATCCACCAGCGTTGCCAACCTTTGAACTTGCTGTAGGTGAATGCGCGGTGGCCTAAAGGGTCGTAGCGGTCGCTTTACATATATATAATATTTTATCATTAATAAGGTATTTGCAACACCGTTTGCTTCACTACATAGTATAAAATGAAGTCGCCTTTTCTGTCCCTATATCCCTATGTGCGCTTAAACCTTTAAAACTACGCAACGGATTTTGATGCGGTTTTTTTCAATAGATAGAGTGATTCAAGAGGAAGGTTTATATGTATAATACATGCATAATATACTAAGGCAACATTGCTAATTTTAGAGGTTTCTAACGTGATGTCGTAAATTAACCTATTTTTTTAGGCTTATTTAGCAATTAGCAAAAACGCTGCCTAACCCTACGAGTTAGATCAAATTAATGTACTACAGTATTGTACACCATAAAAAGGTCTACAAAAAAGTCCCCGATGGTATATATTTATCTTTTAGGGATAACCCACATTAACCATTTTTATTGTTTACTTTTTACGTGAGAAAATGGCTTATTTACGAAGCTATTTTAAGCAATAGGGCATTAATCCTTATCGAATTAAGTACCTTAAATACAGTGTGCAATTAATATAGATCAATATGGTTCCTTACAGCATGTAAATTAAATAAATATTTTCGGAGATATTACAAATTTAAAATTTGCGTTTAAAAATGTGTAATGTAATAAAAATTGTATGAATTTAGATATTCCAAAGATAGCAGGAAATCTTCATAGTAAGTATAGGGGAAGAGGAATTGTTTTACTCCAAATTTAATGCGTGCAGGCCAAGGGCAGTAATGAATGAACCAAAAATACTGGATCGATTTTAATCATGTTTTCATTGAGTGACATAGGCATATATATTTTATGCCCGTGCAAAGTCGGAGCGGGCCGCTATGTTTTTATATACAACGTTCATATTTTTTCTGTAGTGTATTTAATTTAGTATCAGCATTGCACCCGTGCGAAGCCGGGGCGGGTCGCTAGTTTAAAATAAATGCAATTCTTCGTGAAATAGATTTGTAGAGTGTTTGAGTAGTATCTAGCAGAATGTAGTCTTATTTTTGTACAAAAACATCCGTCAATTACTTCAGTGATATTGGAGCTGGAAAACTGATCCTCACTCTAAAAATTCCCATAATGATTTAATATGTTGAAGGGTGGCGATTATGTTGGCCAGTGAAGACATTTGACGTTATTCTGATACTCAAACAAATATTGAACATATTTAGCTGTACGTTTAGGTGCACTGCTTTCATTATTAAGAATATAGAGATATTCATTCGCCAGTTATTTTGTATTTATTTTAACTGTCGCACAACAAAGTGTATATAATGTACATGAAATATACAATACAATAATATACAATAATATACCAACAATACAATAAATACAATAATATAACAGGCTTGGAATGTAAACCGAAACAGTGTTGCTAACATCCAACAGGGTATACTATATTGTTCGTATTATTATGTATATTTCCTATATATAAGTGGAAGCAGTGAAATTTACAAGCAAGAAACTTTTTAAAAATGATTTAAAGTATATTTAAAATAGTAACCAAGTTTTCAGAGAGTAAGAACTCATTTCTCATGCTTATCTCATTTATAATTCTTCTTCATCATCCATCATTCATTCATTTTTCATTTCGTTTCATTATAGTTAACTCTTAGGCTAAAATCAGAAAGTATCTAGTCCTCAATTAATACGCTGTTTTTGAAGCTGATGAATTTAAAATATTCTGTTAGTATTAGTACCTGTTTTCTGGGTTATATTCATATCATTCTATAATATTTCTTATTTATTTTTTAATAGTCTTTTAGTACAGAAATGTTATCCATGTATTGTGGAAAAAATATTCATTTGGATCATTATATGTTACTCAAAAATCTACTATTTAAACTATTTAACTTTTTATTTATAGGTACATAAATGACATGTTACATTTTTCAATGTTTGAAAAATTTGTGAGAACAACGTTCACCTTCAACTTGAGTATTTGGAAAAACAATAACATATTTAAAAATAATCCTTTATAAATAATTGATGTAGAAATAGTTGGATTCAATATCAGTTCCTGAGGTGAAAATAGAAAACAACTTTAGCTAATGGGGAAAAAACAAAGCAATGACTTTTAAAATATATTCTAAACGAATCAGTCTAGAACAATCTACATGACTTCACTTTTCAATATACGTGAGAACGCTGGTAGGACTAATGTAGAACTATTGTTGCCACTTATAATGAATAGGTACTTCCAGGTAAATTAATTTTGCGGTTATTAATCGGAAGATACTCATTTTATAGGTCGTCTTACCCTTGAATACATCACGAAGGAGATTATTCATTGTTATTTAAATATACGAAACATTATTCCACGAATTTATAATATGATTAAATTATTTTAGATTAAAATAAAATGGGAACCCAGTTAATTCCTGAGAGTATTGACTTATTTACAACAAATATATTTTGAAAAAAAGTTTCAATAAAACAAAAAACAATAAAATAATTCTATGGTAACTTAACACCTTAGTTACTCTATCTCTGATTTGACTCATACCACCACTGATGATAGACCCATGACAATATCCAGATAAAAAGTGTTTCCGCGTGTTGATTGATCATTATATTTACTAGAGGAAGCTCTATTGAAAGAAAGTAGCGATTTGATTAAAGTTTTATACAATAACTGTTCTAAGAAATTATATTCATTAAAAAACTCCAGAATTATTTTTTTTTCTATACATTCTGTTTATATTTCAGTCAATTTATTGACGCCATCCCAATAAAACGTGTTCTTTTTTGAGCAAAACGATTCAGAAAGTTATTTCAAAGATTAAAACATATATATAGTGATTAGAAGAAAAGTAACAATTGAAAAGGCTATACAACATTCGACATATTCAAAAAGTATGAATCTATAATGCTGTTATTTTGGCGAAACATCAGTTGTGTAGTTTTGAGACTAGCCTACGTAGATCAAAGTAACATATGTATCAAATCAGCTAATGAAATCTATTACACAAACCGGAACGTAATTACCGACGCAGTTGACAAAAACCACTATATTTTAACGATTTAGAAAGTTATTTCAAAGGTTAAAACTTATATATATAGTGACTAGAAGAAAAGTAACAATGAAAAAGGCTACACAAAATTCGACTTATTCAAAAAATTATACTCTATAATGCTGTTATTTTGGCGAAACTTAGGCTGTGTAGTTTTGTGGTTAGCCTACGTAGATTAAAATAACATATGTATCAAATCAGCTAATGAAATCTACTACACAAACCGGAACGTAATTACCGACGCAGTTGACAAAAACCACTATATTTTAACGATTTAGAAAGTTATTTCAAAGGTTAAAACATATATATAGTGACTAGAAGAAAAGTAACAATGAAAAAGGCTACACAAAATTCGACTTATTCAAAAAATTATACTCTATAATGCTGTTATTTTGGCGAAACTTAGGCTGTGTAGTTTTGTGGTTAGCCTACGTAGATTAAAATAACATATGTATCAAATCAGCTAATGAAATCTACTACACAAACCGGAACGTAATTACCGACGCAGTTGACAAAAACCACTATATTTTAACGATTTAGAAAGTTATTTCAAAGGTTAAAACTTATATATAGTGACTAGAAGAAAAGTAACAATGAAAAAGGCTACCCAAAATTCGACTCATTCAAAAAATTATACTCTATAATGCAGTTATTTTGGCGAAACTTAGGCTGTGTAGTTTTGTGGTTAGCTTACGTAGATTAAAATAACATATGTATCAAATCAGCTAATGAAATCTATTACACAAACCAGAACGCAGATGACAAAAACCACAATATTTTAACGACACAAAATGTTATTTCAAAGATTCAAAGTTATATCTAGTGATTAGAAGAAAAGTGCAATGAAAAGGTCTATAACGAACTAGAAAAAAGGAAACAAGAATCTAAAATATTATACCGTATATAATTCCGCTTTTATATAACATGTCATACGTTTGTACAATTAAAAGTTTACTCTATTAAATCATATAAATCATATATCAATAAAAAAACCGCAATCTTATCGAGAATGATATCTTTGTTCTCTAATCTCTGCCGTATAATCTGTTGTGGTATCAGAAACCAACATGTATGTATATAAAATTATCGTATGATCTACCATGACCAATTTAATTGTTAGAATAGGTCATTTAAGATAGCAATATGAGCGGAAATGTAAAATTTAAATAAACTATTAATGAAAACTTAGATAAACTACAATACGGATATTGTAAAATTGTTTTCTTAGAAATCAGTTGGAAAATGTGAATGGGTTTAGAGAACAAAAATAGTTTTATTGCATTCGCCACTTTTTCAATTAGCCCTAAGCTTAAAATGTTAATGTGTTAAGAGTGATAAAAATCAATTCCTTGTTTTAATTTTAAACTGCTTCTTGATGGGAAAATACCAGCGAGGCAATGGCTTGAAAAGAAGAAAGAAATCAGAAACAACAATAGAACGTTGATTTGCTGACTTAAAACGTAGTCGTAGAGACGTAGATGATGTAGAACGCAGTGGAAGTATAAAGGAGTTGGCAACACCAGAACACATCAAAAAATCTACCAAGATGTTTTGAATGATCGAAAAGTGAAGTTGCGTGAGTTATCTAACATCGTAAAGATGTCAAAAGAATGGGTTGGTTTTATATTGCATGAGCATTGAACTATGAGAAAGCTCTGTTCAAAATGAGTGCCGCCTTTGCTCATTGTTGACCAAAAACAAAAACCTGTTGATGATTCTGAGCAGTGTTTGGGCATGTTTAAAGGTAACAAACCAGAATTTTTGCATCGATATGTGAGAATGGAAAAAACATGGATCCATCGCTACACTCTGGAGTCAAAACGATCGTCATCTGAGTGGATAGCGTCTGGTGAACTTTGTTCAAAGCGAAACAACAACAGCACAACAACGAAAAGCACACCAATCGGCTGGAAAGGTTATGGTATCGATATTTTGGGATATGCGTGATATAATATTCATCGACTATCTTGAGAAGGGAAATACCATCAACAGGGAATATTATATAGCGTTATTGAATATTATATAGCGTTTGAAGGAAGAAATTGCAAAAAACGACCCCATATACCAAAGAAAAATTTTTGTTTCATCAAAAGAGAACACCGTGTCGCAAGTCAATCAAAACAATAGCAAAACTACATGAATTGAACTTCGAATTGCTCTCACAACCACTATATTTGCCAGATTTCGCTCCCAGTGACTACTGGTTGCTCGCAGACCTCAAAAAAATGCCCCTAGATAAAAAATTTCACTCGAATGAAGAGGTTATAATAAGATAAAAGATAGATCGTTTTACAAAATTGGTTTTAACATGTTAGAGCGGCACTGGACTGATTGTGTGGCTCATAATGGAAATTACGTTAATTAATAAAGCCAGTTTTGAACAAAAAAATCCGCGTCTTCTTTGTCACGCCCGGGACTTTTCGCCTACGTAAAGCGACGTTGAGGGTAAAACTGGTAAGAATAATTCGAACGTATATTTTTGGATATCTCACTCATAACACCATTCTTAACAGATTGCCCTTCAATTCACATTGTAGTCCATAGCCAGTCCGTATCCATAATAATAGTCGTATAATATACCATACATTCACACCAACAACATTCAATACCCAAAAAGTATCCTTTGTCGATCCGTTTTACAACAATCAGGTAAAACAAACTTGTTTTACCTGATTTGGTCCATTGAAAATAACTCATAATAGATAACACTACAATTTTTAATTTTTACTATTTTTTGTTCACAGTAGTATATGCAAAAAATATACTAATAGAATCATAATGTTGCCTAGAGAAAAATCCCGTGATCGTCGTACTCACCAGATTTGGCTTCTAGAGATTATTATTATTCGGTTTGAAAACATGTTGTATAACGGATGGATTTTAAGAACTTATAGTGATAGATCAATGGAAGGAAATTACATAAGGTGGTTTTGGAAAACATATTTTTTAAAATAAAATTTTAACATTGAAGCTTGTAGTGTTACATTTTCGTTAATTTGATTTGATTGTTTTAATATAAATGTTGAAATATTGTTGAATTGTGTGTAGCACTTATTACAATTTAATAATGTAGAGGTTTGTTCATATATGTGTGTACATTCTATTACTCAGCCATCGTGTTATCGGTTTTCTTTTGTTTCTTGCGGATTATTAGTGAGTCACTATACAGGTCAATGTCAAGATAGGTGAGACACTCATCTCCGATGACAATATGTATCAGTGAAAGTGCAATTATTGAGAATTATCTGTTAGTGAAAGTTCCAATGTAAATAACTATTAAAGAACCTAACCTTAAGGTTCATCTACATAAAAGAATAGTTTTCCATTTATTATTAGACGTTAATCACGTAATTCTCAATATGGTATTTCCAAAATTCATTACTTTTGTTGTTTAATTTGAAGAAACCTCTTACCGAACCTTATCGAACCTTTTAGAAACGCATAGTGATGTTGCTTCATCACATCCCAATTGTCGGTTTTGGTTTCAATGATTTAAAATTGCGATTTTGATTTTAGTGACAAAGAACGGCCTGGAGGATCAAAACGCTTCGAAGAAAATGAGTTGCAGGACTTATTTGAACCTAGCAGTTGATTAATCAACTGTTTCCAAAGCTTTGCGTGCGACGGGAAAGGTATAAATTAAGGGAAAATTATTATCATGAAAATATCTATTTGAAGCATCTTCAGGCTGGTAGTGATAAATGGATCTACATAACGATTCCAAAGTTATCTTCTTGATGTGACATTGCTCGGCCATATGTTACCAGAGTCGTGAAGAGCACACTGTTGCAGCTTGAATTCAAGGTGTGGAAAGCTCTGCAGCAACTAGCATAGAAATACTGAAGAAGAATAATGCCAAACCAAAATAATTCTTTCCACAGGCTTTCGCTATTTTGCCAAAGAATTGGGAAAATGTTGGAAAGGAACTGATCGAATAATTAATATATACGGTACTTATATTTCTAAATAAGTGCCTCTTTAAAGTGAAAAAATTATTTAAATGCATAAAAATGTCTAACAAGATACCATAAATATGTCAAAAGATATCATCTATCATTTGTTTAAATCCCAAGATCCCAAAGGCCAAATTTGCGATGTTTATTATCTCTTATCTGTCATAATAGCCCTACATGAAATTACTCTTACTTAAAATAGTGTGGTTCTAGAAAATATCCTTTAATAAGATCGCGTAAGTAGCATTTATGAATTCCTGGACCATCTCTGCCTAAGAAACTAATTCTTCTTATTGTTCTTTAACTTAATGCCATGAAGAAAATATTCTCCTTTATATATTTTTCTTTTTTTATTTTATAATTATTAAAAATAAATATTTTTCAAAATATCAATTCAATAGCTGAATATAAGGTAACACATATCACTTTGATTCTGTTTGTTTAAATATTTTGACTCCATTATCACAAATAATGGAAATAAGGACTAGCTGTAACATAATTTACAATATATTTGTCAAAAGGACCTAGGACACAAGCTTGGAAAATAAAAATTAATGAAAGAAAATCTGTACATGTGCAGTTCACCTATAAACGGACCATACAAGCACCAATAACGTTAAGTAATACTTTAATATCATATAGCAACAACGCTAAATATATCGGAATGAATCTCGATGCAAAACTTCGCTGGAGGGAATATATAAAGAAGAAAAGAAATAAAGATACTGGCTAATTGGAGGGAACTCACAATTGTCAGTACAAATAAATTGCTATTATATAAGCAAGTATTGAAACCTATATGGACTACGATATGGAGTTCAGTAATAGGGATGTTCTGCAAAGAGTAACATAAATAAAATACAAACTTTTCAGAACAAAGTCCTGAGAGGTATTTTGGGTGCACCCAAATACTATAGGACTGATTATCTACATCGAGACCTTCAGATGGTCACAGTCAGTCAAGAAATCAAGAGAATTGTAAGGGGGCACGAGTAAAGATTCCATTCTCATGAGAATATTGAAATTTTGCAGCTTTTAGATACCACCAGAACAGGACACAGACTCAAAAGAATCAAACCATCTGATCTTGTTTAGTGTTGTGTAGGGAGGTGTATATATTAAAAAATACAGCAGTGACATATATAAACATTATTTCACCAGAGACTGAGATAGGGCCGATGAGTCCTCCTAGTTATATACCTAGATTTAAATTATCATAAAGACAAATTGTAGGTTAGAGGGAAACGACTAGTAACAATGTATTAATTAAATAATAAAAAAATAATCCCTATGACGACATGTGTGTCAGTTAGTGGTTCCAGGTAAGGGAATCCTGCGGTCGTGGACAGGAAGAAGACCATTATTCTGAAATATCTGTATTAGTTGGACATTTTCTCGAGTACGACCTACGTCATCGACTCGAATATTAGATTAACCGCAAGACTATTTTTAGGAATTTCGAGTGGTTCAACTTGATTAGACAATTTTATCGACGTTAACCTATTTTTTAAATAATTGTTTATGTAACTAATTGGCCGATAACACCGTAAACATCATCAGACGGATGATCTACATTTTTTTAGTCGTCTGACTTTGTCACGTATTCATCGATACAATTCTGTATGGTTTTTGTGTTTATTGAATTAGTGTTATCGGTAAATAGAAGTGTCAATGCTTTTTCTAGGGTTACTGAAATATTTGTTATTATCACTGATTTTAAAAAACGCAGTTTTGATTACTATTATTTATTTTCGTAGGTCCAAACTATTATGAGCCTCATCAGCATCACCATCATCAATAATCGGTGCTGCTCTTGGTGCTCTAGGATTTGAATATTCTTCACTAAGTCTTACCACAGTTGACGATGGGACGCGCTCTATTTTTGTCTTCTATTTTTCAGGTCGCCGTCCATGTCGATTTGGAAGCTGCTCGCTAAAATATGAACAAACCGTTGAAATCTACGGCCCTGGACTAAAGTTTACAAAATATGTCGTAAGCATAAAGACTTAGAGCTTATAAATAAGCTTAGAGGTGTCTATAATGGCTATAATGATGTTCAAATATCGGAGCAATGCTGTAACATGGTAACAATCTTACTGTAACATTTCCTCTCTTTCACAGGCATTATCTTAGAGAAGCAAAAACTCCTGCAGCTTTACCTGCTTGAATTTTTTTATTGATCCCCAGTACTTGAATTTCTATATCTGTTCCAACTGAGCTTGCTCTACAACTATTCCGTTGATATTTAGAACAATAAGCGATCCTTTAGTTATCAGTTTGTTTTTTATTGATCAGTTGTAAATCCATGTGGCAAAACAACACGAACTATATCATGAAGAATACTGGAAGCCTCAACATCTGTATCAGCGAATCAGTATCAGGGTTGAGTAGTTTCAAACCGTATGTCTATTTTTAAAACTTTTCACATAATTGCATCTATTACTATGTTGAAAATCAGTAGAGAGGCCACATCTCTTGGGTGAACATTCATAATATACTTATAAACATCTAATAGAATTATAGCAAGTTGTATATCCTCCATATGGCCGATTCTTTAGGAGGGAAGTGTTATATAATACGACCCAGACTATCCGGTCATATGTTTTTTTAACTACCTGACTGGCAAACTAGTGAGATGGGTTGGTCTGTTTTTACCCTCAGTGTCGCTCTATATCCGCCTCTTCTGTACTTCACTAGCGACCCGCTCCGGCTTCGCACGGGTGCAATGCTGATACTAAATTAAATACACTACAGAAAAAAATATGAATGTTGTATATAAAAACATAGCGGCCCGCTCCGACTTTGCACGGGCATAAAATATATATGCCTATGTCACTCAATGAAAACATGATTAAAATCGATCCAGTATTTTTGGTTCATTCATTACTGCCCTTGGCCTGCACGTATTAAATTTGGAGTAAAACAATTCCTCTTTCCCTATACTTACTATGAAGATTTCCTGCTATCTTTGGAATATCTAAATTCATACAATTTTTATTACATTACACATTTTTAAACGCAAATTTAAAATTTGTAATATCTCCGAAAATATTTGTTTAATTTACATGCTGTAAGGAACCATATTGATCTATATTAATTGCACACTGTATTTACGGTACTTAATTCGATAAGGATTAATGCCGTATTGCTTAAAATAGCTTCGTAAATAAGCCATTTTCTCACGTAAAAAGTAAACATTAAAAATGGTTAATGTGGGTTATCCCTAAAAGATAAACATATACCATCGCGGACTTTTTTGTAGACCTTTTTATGGTGTACAATACTGTAGTACATTAATTTGATCTAACTCGTAGGGTTGGGCAGCGTTTTTGCTAATTGCTAAATAAGCCTAAAAAAATAGGTTAATTTACGACATCACGTTAGAAACCTCTAAAATTAGCAATGTTGCCTTAGTATATTATGCATGTTTTATACATATAAACCTTCCCCTTGAATCACTCTATCTATTGAAAAAAACCGCATCAAAATCCGTTGCGTAGTTTTAAAGATTTAAGCGCACATAGGGATATAGGGACAGAAAAGGCGACTTTGTTTTATATTATGTAGTGATATATATAGAATAGTCTAAAATTTAAAAAATGTTATCGTTTTCTCAAATTCTTATATATAGCCATATTTTTAATAATGTTAATAATCGATAAATAATATGGAAGTTTCGATTTTTGTCTTTCACTAAAAATATAACATCAACACATTCCAAGGCTCAATGATTCTCGTAATGTTTCCCGATTTAAGATAATAAATATTTGAAATTTCGCTAGTTGATGCCTCCTACGTAACGTCATCTCAAGAACGTGATGTTTTCTGGTGTTATCCTTATTTGGATGGCCCCTGCATTCTGCATCATTGGTGTCTCTACGACCGCGTTTAAAGTCAGAAAACCAAAGTTTTATTGTTGTTTCTGATGGATCGCAAATAACTCACAAACTTATGAGGAGATTATCGTTCTGCAAGGATTTCACGGCTATCTTTTGAAGGTTGGGGAAAAGTTTTAAACTTACTGAAAAAGCTGTGAATGCAGTATAACTAGCGCCATATATCTGTTAGGTAAAAAAAAATGGAAAAAGTATAACTTTTCAACAATATAAACTCATATAATCCCTTAAATAAACATCCTTTTTAATGACACTGAATAAAGGTTTAGAGATTTCCTCTGCAGCAAGCTATAAAAGTCGTATCACATTACCAGATAATATCAAACGATATATGTTATGGCGTTACAAAATTGGTTAATTTAAATAAACAAATTCGACGGGTTTCTTTTTTTTAGGATGAATGAAACTCGAAAATAAATGTCTAACCAATTATGCGCATAATTTATCGAACGTTACATTATTTATCGAATTTTGAAGACAATCTCTCATGATGAGTCGTTTCCGGTTCGACCAAAATAAGGTCATGGAAATGTTCGGCGCTTATTTTTTCTCCGTCGAAGGATACGGTGGAGACGTTTACGATTTCGAAAACGTTTGGGACATCCTGGTTTTTACTGATTGAATTTTCAGTACAACATAGTGTTTTACATAAGTTGAATTTTGGAATCAATTCGTGATATTTTAGGAAAGATGGCGTAGGTAAGTTATACTATATAGTATTACGCAAAATTACCATTACAGAATTTGTATCAACTTTTGGACTCAAGCATATGAGAATGATTCTTAATGTTATTTGATGCTCAATACACCAACATATAGCGAAAATCAAAAGATGATATAAAGGATTTTGGACCGAAGACATGATGAGCGATTAATGTCAGACCCTAGTTCATAAAACAGACCTCAAGCTGTATAAAATATTTGATCATTTCTTATTTTCTGGCTTTTTTATTTATTAAGCTAATTAACTCTACATTTTTGACATCTGTGGTTGATCCCTGTCTCTGTTCGCAAAACAGTAAAATGACAATATTCTTTACAAATATTGCTACCGTGGTTACTTTCAGACATTATTTCATGGTTTTTGTATTTTATTTTACGGTATGAGTGGCAAGATTTTGAATTGTTGCCCTTTATTTCAAGTGACAGTTCAAGAAACTTATCAAACCTTCTTTATAAACTCTCTTTTAGTTAATATGCAGTAACCGTAAAAGTCTCATATTAAAATCCTGCAGCCGATTTGATCTGTTGTTGTTGTAAGTTATTGCCCTGAAGGTAATTATTCGATGATGATCCACGTAAAACGCAAGAGGAATATGCAGAATTGTTCTTGGTTAGGATATTGGGTATTGTCCGAAGCTTAGATAATTTGTACCGTATGAATTGAAGCATTTCTCATGTTACTTCAATGGAAAAATCGGATATTTTTTATACATTATCACCTGGTACTGTCATTAGCAAGTAACAATGCATAAAACTTATATATGTAGTTATAGATGAAGATGAAAGAATACATAAAAGAATACATATATATATATATATATATATATATATATATATAATGAGAATGAATCAACTACTAAAGTAACATAAAAATATTAAGCAGAAAAATGAAAAAATATAGCAATATAAGATGAGTAAATGTTACTACAAACAAACAGAATATCTACCCAAGTAAATTGAGAGGTCAACAGAAATAAATGAACGACCATAAGCTAATACAAGGACATGCACTGCATATATAAATAGTGACTTTTTTCTTGTAAATAATAATTTTTACATTGCTTTTGCATTACCTTTCCTGTTTTCTTCTCTTCTCGTATTTTCAAAACATGTTCGCTGATAACCGCTCTGGAAGTATGTTTGGACGGAGCCTTTAATAACCTTTTTACAACAGACAAATGAAGGTCGTAATTTGGAATACTATTGCCTCAATACTTATTGTAAAGTCAGGGCACGTTTCGTATCTATTTTTCTACTTTACCGTTTTTTACTTTACAAACCACCGTACATATAACTCGCTGGAGCGTAATTGGCTTCCAACAAGAGCTCCACCTTACGCACTAGCGCGTTATTGGCAGCGAACGTGTTAAATCATAACCTGAGGCCTTTTTGATATTGCATTTTTTCTGAATTTCATTTATCTTTTCTTTTATATGGATTAAGCAAAGTATCACGTCCGTTAGCAAGGTGAAGTATACTAAAAGGTATAATATACTAAAAGTACTCAAAAATACTATTTTATTCACTCACATTTTCCTATTAACCACCTGTTCAAAGAGACTAATTAGTCTCGTGATTATGTATTGAGTCCTTAAAAAATTATGAAACATTTCATTTTTTGAAATATGGATTTTCTGTTTTAATCCTTGATCCAGTTTATTTATCACAGTTTCATCAGTTGGTTTGTTCTGCCTTGTTGCATTTCTTCTTTTTACACACTTTCTTGCTACGATTTGGTTAACATATAATTAACAATAATTTGTACTTAAATATCTCGAATTTTATCAATATTCTTGTATGATGCTCTAAATGAGATCGTAGTTGTAAAAGTAGAGAAAAACTCATAATTAAGTAAACGGTAAGAAAGTGGTGTGAAGTGAAGTGAGAAACTGATTTATCAGTCTTAAAGGTAGTAATTTGGGTTAATAAGAAAAATAATAGTTCAGAAAGTCGATAAGATCAATGGAAAAAAAAATTGACGAATTTCTAGACGAAGGCTCAGGTCAAAAATTAAAAAAAAGCTATGTAATTCATAGGTCCCAGTCATATTGAAATATTTAATTTTTAGCTCATGAAATCGTCGACAAGAAAGTGATTTTCCAACGGATTATTGTCGATTGTTAAAAATTTATATTTTACACTTTCAAGCAAATAAAGCCTTGAATTATCAAGAAACATCAAGAGTTACAGATCCAATACAAATTCAATCCTGTTCAATTTTATTCACATTACTCTTCAATTATTAATTCTCTTGCTTATAGTCCTGGTAGAAATTCATTTATTGTGGAGATTGAAAAATTATTGTGATAAAAATTTAGAGGAGAACAAGCAACGGCATTTTAAATAATCTATATTTATTTTAAAAACGCTACTAACTAATTGCAACAAATAATATTTTTATTTTGAGATGACTGATATTGTATTATGGGGAGACTGGTGTTTTATTGACGTACTAGTAAATATAAAATAAGTTGACCTTTAACTGGTCACAACTGATAAGGCTCTTTAAATTTTATGTAATCACTTGTAACTCTGTTGCAGAAAAGTGTTTCAGATAATAAAATTAGTTGAAACAAAAATAGATTTGACTCGTCCTGCGATTATTTAATTGTTATATGTTCAATGTAAATACTATGGTATTTGATTCACAATGATTTTTTATCACTATTACTAAATTAGTAAAGTTGAACATACTATATAGATAAGCTATTTTAGAACTATTGCTTAGTAATGAGGAATTAGTGAACTTGTATGTATTATTTTTAGAGCATTCATATCGGAGCTCAGATTTGCCTGCTTGTTTGGCATAGTGGTCAAGGCGACAGGACGGTTATCCTACTGTCGCGATATTCGTAGGTTTAAAACCTGTTGGGGCGTGGTTGTAAATTTATGTTTGTGATGTTTGTAATTAACGATGAGGCAAAAGTATACAATCTGACAAGGATAGTGGTCACAGTTACGCCAGTAACCAGGCTGGGAAAGACCGGAGGCCTTCTGGGATGATCTCTGAGTCTCCAGTGAATGAGAACCGTGGATTGGAGCCCACTTTAAGTAGTAGATTCAGTCCAGATAAGCCTTACTTGATGAAAAGGAGCCTTGTTAAAAATATGTCAAAAAATGTCCCAGGTTCTGTTATTTGTTATTTTGCAATGAAGATTGAAGACACAAGAGGTCAATCAAGAAAGGTACAAAGTTTGCAACTATAGAAGCATGCAAGTTACAAAACGAGCTCACACAAGTTAAGAAGTATGTAGAAATATTAAGACAGAAATTTGAAATGGAAATAGACATATACAGAAGAGAAACATCCGCGGATGTTTGGAGTTATTTCAATAATTATGTACTGTAACTTATATTTTGAGAATGAACTGTTTTAAATTGTTACTTGGTAAATGTAACTGAAATATTTAATTGTATTTTATGTAATTTACTTTTTTAGATATAAGCCTGAAAAAAGATACATGGTAGATCAAAATGCTGAACGTTATGTCCACAGATTATTACGTCTTCCTCCCTATCACCGCACATTTAAACTAATTGAGTTGATATGGGGTATTACAAAAAATTATTGCAATAGATGATAGATTGCGATAGATGTATGGAAAGAAGTATTGTCGACAATAACACCCTGGATTTGGAGGAGCTCGATCGGACACATTGAAAAAGAAATTGACAAATGGTGGAATTTCAATACAGGATGCAGCGATATGGATCTCTGGTGTTAACAGAAGAATATCTTATCAAAATATACAGCATCGTACCACTACGGGAAATATTGCAAAAGAAAACAAACCAACAGAACAGGAGAAACAATCGGAACGAGAAGCAACTTAACACTATGAAATATAAAAGAAATGCAGAACAAATACAAGAGTCAAAGAAACATACATGCAAAATGGGAAAAAAACCAGAAGAAAACCAGAAGACTAATGCTGTAATTACAGATATTAAAATATTAAAGACTTCAAAATCTCAAGCTCAACGTTGCTTATAATATTTTCATATATAATAAACTTAATTTTAATTATTTATTACTGAAAGAAATTGTTTACTTTTTGACATTTAATCAGCTATCTTAAATAATATTTAAAATAGAAAATAACTAACATCATATATTCCTGTAATTTTAAAGAAATGATTCATATCATACAAAGGTATAAAAGTATCGACTGCATCTAAATATATCTGAAATCACCCACGACGTATGATGGACAAAGACAATTTAAGAATAGAAATTGTACGGTTCTAATATACGATTTCCAAAATAGAACGAAAGAAAATAATTTGAAACTAACCACTGACATACAAGCTTTTACTGGTCTTTTATTAGATATTGATCTAATAAGATTTCACAAACAAACCTGGCATATACGATGTATCAATAATACAATAATTACATAATTATCTTTTACTTCTTTTAAAAACCCACTAAATTTAATTAGATAATCCATTTGCGGATTGGATCTGAGCCAATTTTTTACTTGGAAACCTGCCGTTCCCTTTGATCCCGCGTTATTTTTTATCTAGAAAATTCTGGAGATGTTGAAAAAAGCGGTATATACCAGAATACGCGAACGTGCCAGTGGGGTTTATTAATTACTCATTACTGATAGATGAGGTCAGGGAAAGTCAACGCTGATATCTGTTAAAAATAAAAAATAGGAAGATATTTTGTTTAACTCGTATCTTTTATTAAATTGACAAATAAAATATATAGCCGCTGAAAGATATTACAAATTATTGAAAAAAGTATTTGTTATAGCATGGCTAAAAAGTACTGATGATGTGAAAACGAAAACACTATAGAACATCTAACAGTTCGAATCTGAAAAATTCGAAATCTGAATAATATTTGTTCATCGAGTAGTTTTATTAATTACAAATTACTTCACATTATAAAAAACTAATCTTACCTAGGCACTATGCCCTAATTTTGTAGTCCAAACTGAAGATAACTAGACTGCCTCGATATTAACATGGTGAGGAAGCCTTTTTTCATGAATTTGTGTAAATGACATTTAATGGTTTGGTGAATGGCGGGTAACCCCATAGACTGAATGGACTATAATTCAGCCCATTCTGTCTCTATTCATCTATTCAATCCAGATTGTTCTTCTTGGCTTAAAGATTTCTTTGGATGCCATATGTCAATGTGAGCTTAAGGATCTGTTTATGCAGAAGTACTAAGTAAGGATACGATACGTTACTCCTCAGTTATCTTCGGATTTGGCTCATGAGCATATTGAGCTCCATTTAATTTTAAAACTGATAATAATTTGAGTTTGGCGCATGCGTACATACAACTTTATTTACTTACATTTTATATCGTGATTATTAGATTTAATATTGAATATATATATATATATATATATATATATATATATATATATATAAGCAGCTATGTAATGGTTCAAGAGGTAAATAAAAATGGTAAAGTTTTGGAAATAACACATTTTATTTAAAAAGGTATTGAATAAAACGAAATAATAAAACTATAATTAATATAAGTCCAGCCATTCCATTTTTATAAAAACATCATTATTTTTTATAAATAAATATACACAAATTTGATAAATAATTGATTTAACGTGGAAACAATATATAAGGAGGGAAATAAACATTAAACATTTTTTGAAATAACACAGTTTAATTTAAAAACTATTGAATAAAATAAAATAATAAAAATAATTTTTATAAGCTTTTATACTTTTATAAAACCATCATATTTAATAAATTTACATATTTGAGCAATTAACAAGATCTCCAAGAACCGTATAAATAAACATTACGACAAAAAGACCAAAATCATTTAGACCAAACCCTATTGGCTAGTTAAAATCAAATGAAAAAGCCACCACTATATATGAAAGCAGTGAAATTTTTCCAAAAATCTCCAAATATGATCAACTATGATCGCTACTATCCTTAATCCACAAATCCCATTAATGAATGGACTACCTCGAGCTTTCGATTAACGTATTGTACATTTATTAGCCTAAAATAAATGGATTATCGTACCTTTAAGCTGAAATAAATCTCAATATATCATTTTTACACAACAATAATTTATTTACATATACTCTTATATAATATTGCATTGTATTTTCCTTGTCATTAGATCATTAGCGTGTCGTTGATAGTCTTATATTTTGTTAATTTGATCCAGGTCTACTTTTGATAGCAACTTTAATTATTTCATAGTATCACTGTACACTGTTCTTACATCTTAGCAAAATGCTGTCTAATTTCTCCTTCTCTGAATTTCACATTCTTCAACTTTCAGTCCCAACAAAAGCTAGCTACATCTTAACTGTAAAATAAATTAATTATTACTAATTATTACCAGTTAGTAAATGTTTTGCTATTCTTCTTGATGGACAAACCTCATTAATGACTTGACCACTTCCAATACAACAAGAATCATTTTATTATCTGTTCATGTTATCATTAAATTTTGACATATGTTGTTGAAAATGATGAGTTATAAATTTGGCAGCTAACATTCCCACTATAAATAAAATTGACACTGTTTGGATTTTATAACTTTTAAAAATATAACCTTACATTCTGCACTTACCCTGGTTCTTTCATATTTTAAAACCAATGTATGGTAAACTACCAAGAATAACACAATAATTTAATTATTATTATTTTAGAATTATTAATGTAACACAAAGTCTAAATATCCTAGATTTTGTTGTTGTTTTGCCTTGATCTACTGTACCGATCGACTCGAAAAGAATGTACCGCCATTACAAAAGGAAGACAATATGGTTTTTTTTCTATGGTTTATTCTATGCGGGACAGTGCGCATGCGCCAAAACCAAAGATGACTGAGGAGTAACGCATCCTCTTTATGGTATATTAATAAGGCAGGAATTTTGCAGAAAGGTAAAAAATCCAACTCATCTTTACATTAACTACATTACATACAACCTACCATTCTACCGTTATTTCTAAAATTTTTTTTCGATTTTATTTTGTCGATTAATTTTATTTTAACAGGAATATTTTGATTTCTTTGGTTTTAAAAATTGACGTAAACATTTCTTATCTTATTCAAATGGACTCCCTAGTTGCGTTGGCCCAATTGTCCATTTTGTGCACTGACATTTTCAATTTCATTGCTGGTTGCTCGTGGTCTATTCCTCACTATCGATTTCACTTGTTTTTATTCCAAGTAGGTATCTTCATTCACAACCCCTGGTAAGCATCTTGCGGGTTTGAAATTGACCAGAAAAGATAGTGTCGTATTTTTGCTGACTTTCACAACTTTATAATAACATTTTTTGTTTACAGTTTGCAAATGCTATTGTTCAATATCAGTTAAGGTCTGATGATTTCAAATTCTGACCGTGTCTAAGGAAATGTAAACAGAATCCGGTACAGGAAGCCTTAGCAGTCTAAAATACATTATTTCCGGATATTGAACAACTTCATTTGCGAACTGAAGATAATACTTTTATTATTATTTATAATTATATATTATATCTACTACAAATTAACACTAGAATGTTTTACTGAACTTTCCCTTCTGCCAAATTCAATGCTCAAAATCTCTACAAAATACAAAATGTTTTTGATAAAAATATAATGTTGAAACAATGTTGTGACAATTTTTTGACATTCTATCATGTTTTATAACACTTAAAGAACAAGTTTCAAAAAGATGTTTAAGTGGTTCTTAGCTAAAATCAAGAAACCAAGAAGTAAATTTGAGACGAATTTAAATTATTTATTATATTGTTAATAGACGTTGCCAACTAACCTACAAATTTGTCTCTATAATTGCTTGAATCTGGGTATATATCTAGACGGATCTGCAATAACTGCATGTCACTACACTAGACTGCACAAGATCTAACGGTTTGATTATTCTTTTGAGTCTGTGCAATGTTCTGATATGATGCATTACAATAGTTCGATGTTAACACGAAATTGTTAAACCTCTCTTCATGCCTCCCTTAGATTCTCTAGGTTTCGTGATTGACAGTCGGTATCTAAAGGCTTCGGTGTAAGTAATCAATCCTATGGTATTTTCCTGCGCTTATTGTGTTTCTCAGGATTCTATTCTAGAAAACTTGAACTATAACAGGTCAATTGAAAAGTCCCCGGCCAGTAAAACATAATTTTTTGCTAAAAATAGTTTTTTTTATTCAACAAATAGGCCTCAGTTTCGTCGATCACCTCTTCATTCAATGAAAATTCTTTCCCAGCGAGTACGCTTTTGAGATCTGAGAACAGGAAATAGTCGCTGGGGCCAGATCTGGAGAATGCGCTGTATGAGGAAACCCAATCCATGGATTTTTGGCATCGCTTTCACTGACTTATGATACGGTGCATTGTCTTGGGGCGTTTTTCGGCGAGTTCGTCCTTCAACGGTCCAATAACCATGTTGATGGTCCTTACTTTTTCAAGGTAGGTATATACCAGAATACGCGAACGTAGGCAATGAATATTATTTCATGCGTATCCCAAAATACAGGTGCTTTAACCTTGCCAGCCGACTATTGCGTTTTCCCACGTTTTGAACCGGGTTCGTCGTGTGCAGTCCACTCGAATGACTGTCGATTGAACTTCGGATGATGGAGCCATGTTTCATTCATTGTCACATATCAACGCAAAAACTAGGGTTTATTACGCTTGATCATCTTCAAATATTGCTCCGAATACCCAAATACTCGTGAATGATATGATGTACACGTTCAGTTGATATCGTTAGAGTGTCTGCTGTTTCATTCAATTTCAATTTACGGTCATTCAAAATCATTTTGTGGATTTTTTTAGGTCATAACCTCCTTTGGGCGTCCACTGCACACTGCCTTCGGTACTCATTTGTCAAGAAGCTCATTTCACCACGTCTAAACTTAGCATCCTTGATGGTTGATTTTCCTGGGGTAGTGTACGGAAACTCGGAAAACGGAAAAAGTTTTTGTTTCAACTGTATTTTTTTCCCTTTAAAAAGTAATATTTTATCAACACGCAAAATTCCTTTTTATCCATTTTTTTCACAATAACAAAAGTTGCTTCACTCAAAATGCTATAATTCACAAACTAATGAATCGACAGCTATCCAATTAATACAGGCATCTTTTGAGGGTTAGTTGTATAGCTATAAACAAGGTCGTCGTGCCAATCTCTCGCTATCGAAGGTTTATACCACCTTTGAAAATATACATACTTTTTATTTTCATAGGGTTCATGACATCTGTTACTCTATGTATTTGATCAATTATTGAGTATGCGTTAAAAAATCTAAACTGGTTTGTTAATATTAGGTTTTTTCTCTCTATAAATGTATACACTTAATATGACACATTAACTTACATTAGTTTAATATTTTTAAACTATAAGAAATATTTAAACTATAACTGTTTACGTTATATTCCGTCCTTCCTATATCATTAAGATTAAAATTAAGAAAATAACATAAATTCTGTCAAATTTATTTATATGTGTTCCGAACACCGTTAGTTAATCTTCCGACGCAGTGATGAAACGATTTTATAATGATGCAAGATTGAAAAGTTTAGCGTAATATACACAAGTTGTTATGTAAATTGAAAACAAATTTAAATAGAAAAAAAATATAAGAAATGTGCCTAATCAAATAGAAACCTTACACCATAATAACAATTAAAATAATTGTTTCTTCAAATAAATTAACACATTTAATTATCATAATTAATATACCTTTAAAATTATAGGTTTGTGTATAATTTTTACGAACTCGCGATCTGAGATATCAATGTCTCTCCAAATTTTAGATATTTACTAATTAGAAACTTGCTGTAATTTTAGTAAAGCCTTTTGAATTCTATCAATGAAATTTACGAACGACAATAAATGCCATCAGCGTAGGTGGGTAATCTGTCCTCACTAATTGGAAGTCCCGCAATGTAAATTACGAGTCCCAGCTGACCTTTTTGTTTCTTTTTTTTGTTCTGGCCTAAAATCAGACCTGATAGCGGAGACTTGCTCTGGAGTAATAAGTTGGACCGGGTTAAGTGGTGCTGCCTCTGGGCTTATCAATACACCAAACCAAACCGCTTCACAGTTGACAACTGTGGGTCGCTACTGCTACTACATTAAATTTGGGGATATGGCACCCGCTAACTGAGCAGCCGTTATTGGGCACGAGGACCCAGCGAAAAAAGTAGATAGTGAACTTAACAATAAATTTGCGAACTTCAGTTAACACACGACTGGATGCTGTCGTATGGGGGCAAATTTTATGCACGACGCAGCGACGGATGACGTCGTTTCAGTCTGTAAAAGAGGAGGTTAGCGGTGACGCGGTTCTAAGTTACCTGCATGTCGGCCAGCTCGAGAACAAGCACGTTTCTAGAAGAACTTGACCTGACCTGTTTGTGGAAGGATTGAGATATGAAGTACTTGATTTCTGGAGTGTCAGTTTCTCTCCTGAGGAGCTTATTTTGGAAAACTTGAGGCCGTTTCATCCAGTTGGGTGTAACAAACAAGTAGTCATTAGATCCGTAGAGGAGTAGGGACCGAATTAACATCTCGTTAAATAAGCATTTGATGGAGATGGGAAGTGTGCTAGAAGGGAGAATCAGAGAAGATAGCTTGTGTGCAGGAATGCCAACCGAATCCTCGGTCAAAGTGGAGATTGCGGTGTCGATCTTAAGTTTCGAGACGCGCATTGCGTAACGCTTCTTATGGAAAATGACTGCCTGGGTTTTCAGGGGGTTGATTTGTAACTTTCATAATTTGACTTGACCGCATGATCGAGCTGCTGATAAGACTACTTCTACTGTGCATGATACAGTTTGCTTTATAAGTTTGATGAAGTAAAGACCAAAATATTAACAACTGATGCCTTCTATTGTATTTCTCAACGACATTATTAACTCAAGTACTTGTAATATTTGCACCCAGGTGGTTATTACATCCTTATTGATATCCTTATAAAATTTTAATAGTATTTTGTATATTTCTAATAACATTGATTTATATATTGTTTGCTAATGTAATTTTATTTTAATACTAATTAATATTCATATATTATATTTGATATTAAAACTGACTAGATTTTTTAATTTGGAATATTAGTCTATCAGAATGCATGTTAATTGCTATTAGCTTTATATTTATGTTTACTATTTGTAAAAAATACTCTCGATTACTTGACTATTTGATATTTAGTAATAGTGTTGTATAGTAGCATTTTTTATTGAGAAATATGCAGTTTTTAATGTCAATCATGTGCGTCTTATTTTTTTTAACTAGTAAAAATGCCTTGATCATCATTCTTTTATAATACGAAATGCGTTATATATTACCAGACGGAATATACTTAATTTTGGTTTTTATTAAAATTATATTATAGCATAAATATACATATATCTAAATTAGTGGTGGAAAATGTCCGAACAAGATGCGGTAATTTATATATAGCTAATATAAAAAAAACCTTATTAGCCTTTGGTATAAATATATACCTGTATACATCTTTCTTGATAAAACTACATTTTATCACTGCATTCTCATTAATGCATTTGCCATAATTGCAAAACTGTTAGTATTATTTCTCTCCTCAAACATTTTAACCAAACGTTAATGTATATTTTGAACAATAATACACATGCTCATAAGGCTTTCACACTCTATAATAGAATTTCCTACAATTAAAGTATATTAATTCTATACTGACCTTTAGTTGTTTCCTCTTTCATCACCCTATATTGGTAGTTGTCAGCATTGAACCAACATTCATTAAGTTTTATTCGATCACCGTCACTTTCAGAAATACAAATCAAGTTAATAATTAAGCTGTTTATTTCCAATATATTAAAAACTTGCTCAAGATTCTACCTTTTGTCAATTTCTTCTTCAATGGAAGGAATGTATCTGATCGAGCTCACACAAACCTAAGATGTTATTTTCGACAATGGCTCTTTCCATAAATCCAGACAGTTCTGGTATGAATATCCTTCTCCACTTGAATGTCTATGCAATAATTCTTTGCAATACTCCATATCAACACAATTGGATTAAATATGCAGTGACAGGGAGGAAGAAGTAATACTCTGTGGCCATAACGTTTAATAACCTGATCTACCATGTATCTTTTCTTAGGGGCTTATTTTTATAAAAGTAAATTACATAACATGCAATTAAATATTTCATATATATTTACCGAATAACAATTTGAAATAGTTCATTCCATAACATGACTTCCTCGAAAGTTATTTCAGGTACTTTAAGCCATTCCTTAATTGCAGCCTTTGTGGATGCACTTATTGGGATTTTCTCCACCAGTGTACTATGATATGGTGCATTGTACATAACAATAACGGATGGTTCCTCCAAGTTCTCTAAAACCTGATTTTTCAAACTACTGTAAAAACAAGTTATGGTTCATTTCTCCCTGGTAGTAACCCTTGGACTTAAAGGAAAATACTAATTCTGCACCAGGAATAAAACAATTCCTGTTTCAAGCATGAAGAACTATATGTCTGTAATGAATTATTAATAAATGTCATTACTAACAAAACCTAATCGATAGTTATTCCAACGTTTACCTTTTTTCATCAACTTTTGTTGTCTTTACACTATATTTATTAGCATATTGCCATGAGTGACTCAATGTACCAATCTGATATATTTATGTCTCATTTAAATGTATAAATTGATATAATAATTCTTCCTTGATTTTGTTATATGTTTTTAAAAATTGTATTATTACAATTAAAGCAATCTCTAGAAGTTCCATTAAACCACTTTGTGGGTTATCTTTACACCACTTAAATCCTATATTACCCCACGGTGTATGAAGCATCCCAAAAATAGCTGCATATATATCTTTCAGCTTCTTATGGATTATTTCCAGACTAACAATTTTTGCGGAAATAATTGTATTAAATTGTTTCTTTTGAAAATATCACTTACCGTTTTTATGCATTTCGTATATTTGATCTCTGAAACAGCTAATATCAAGCTGTTCTTGATTCGTCACCTGTTTCGCATAAACATGTTTTTTTTTGGGAATTTGAGGTTATATTGTTTTTTATTTTTTGAGATATTTTAGTGACCGTACCCGTACTAATATTCAGTGCAGCTGCAACGCGGAAAAATATTTTCAATAAAAACCGCTTCGATTTGCAATTTATTAAAACAAAGCTTTAAAACAACATTTGCCGGTTTACAACCGGTAATTATAATATTTTGAAGAATTTTGTGGACGTTTGACAAACGGAGAACTTTTGCAGGCTCTTTCGGTTACATGTTCGAACTTCTTTAACAGCATTCTATCTCTATATACATAGAATAAAATGAGTAGGATAATATTGTCTGACAGTGAAACGAATAGACTGAGAAATGACTGTGATTATACTTTGTTTACGAGCTACCTAACATCAGCTGATTGCTTTATTTTCAAATTGATTCATTGGTACTAAAACAAAATTGTTGCATATATTACTTTCCTAAATATCGTACGATTTTTTCATGCTAATTGCACCATTGTCCCGTGATTTTATTACCATAATAAATTTATTAATTATTCCGGGATGATTCAGAACGAATTCATACATAAAAGTACGAATTAAAGTTCAAGATTTCTACGTTTGAATTAATTCTAATTTCACCGTTACTATTTCCTACAATAGTGAGACCGATAACATCATAAAAAGGCCACAGATCATATTATTTCTTTAATTAATCTGACAGGTTTTATGTCGCTTCCAAATTTAATCGAACATCTCATTAATTTTTAATGATTTTCCGTAGTTTGTGTCTGGGATGTATAAACGTTTAGTTATGTTTCCTATTTAGAAAAAAGTTATTTAAATATCATTAATTCCATGTCTGATATGTCTGCAGAATTACTGGTGCCATATGATGTTTTTGACTGGAAAGCTGTTGAACACTGTCGTTACGATATATCAACAGGCCAGTTTTAGCCTATTAGTTATTTAATAAAGTTCTATCATGATAATCCGAGAAATTAGCCTTTATTGGTATTTTCTTGGTATTTCTCCATCAAATGCTTACTTAACAAGATATTAATTTGATCCGTACTCCTCTACGGATCTAATGGCTACTTTTGTAGTTTGTTACACCCAACCGGGTGACACGGCCTCAACTTTTCCAAAATAAGCTCCTCAGGAGAATCTTAAACGCTCCGTGGTTTGTCATAAATGATCAAATTCATAGGGAAACTGACACTTCAAAAATCAAGCACTTCATATCTCAGTCATTCCACAAACAACAACTCAGCTCAAGTTCTTCCGAAAACGCGCTCGTTCGCGAGTTGGTAGACATGCTGGGAGTTTAGCACCGCGTCACTGCTAACCTCCCCTTTTCCAGGCTGAAACTACCTTATCCGTCGCTGCAGTCATAACTTTTGCCTCCATATGACAGTATCTAGTCGTGTGTTAACTCAGGTTCAAAAATCATTAGTTAGTTTCACTATCTATTATTTCACCGAATCCTCGTGCCCAATAACGGCTGCCCGATCAGCGGGTGAAATATCCCCAAATTTAATGCAGTAGCAGTAGCGATCCACAGGGGTCTACTGTGAGGCGATTTCGGTTTCCTGTATTGGTAAGCCCAGGGGCAGTCCCCCAACTGCACCTGGTCCAACTTATCACTCCAGGGTAAGTCTCCGAGACCAGGTAGCCTCACGCATTCCACCGCCTTGTTTTAGACCAGAACAAAAAAAACAACAAGGTTTGAATGAGAGGTAAAGCATGAGGAAGCGAGACCTAAAGATGTCAGATCAGATTCTTCTGAAACGTCGTCAAGGCATTAAAGATTCTTCGATGTTAAGACTGAAACGCATTTCTTTCGGCACCATACTTTGGGTGCTGGACATAAAATAAAACTCTATTTAGCTTTTCTCTAAGTTTTCAAACCTACATTTCAATCAAAATTACTTCGTATACAGAAACCAAAAAAATTAGAGATCGCGAGAGAATGAAAAATCAAATAATAATTTTAAAAGGATCTTTAATATCCAAATTTATCCCACTTGATTCCCAAATTATCTGGATTAAACAATTAGTAGTACTGAAAGAGTTTTAGATAGATAGAGAAGAGTTTTTATACATGTATAAACATATACTGTTTTTCTTTTAGAAAGTTAACCTATTCTTCATCTAGTTACCAATAAATGCAGAATGGTTATAAAAGTATTGGCCACAGTATAAATCAAAAATGTATGCAAATTGAGCAATATCAACATAATGAAGGTATATGTGACTACACTGCAAGAAGGTTTTTATCGCAAAGTTACTAAATAAAGGGTAATTTACTTTAAAAAAATATATATTGTCTAAATAACGAAATTAATATATTGTGGCTTAACGAAGATAACTTGGGATTGTTTGGACCTCTCAGAATGCGTGGTGTCAAAAATACACATCCCTTAATAATTATGTTGAAGGTTTCACTAAAGTATATTATGACTAACTCTGTAGACCACCAATATAATATTAAGCTTATAGAGACAAAATTATATCTCAAGTTTTTAAGCTCTATTTTATTGTATTCCTAGGTCATGTCATTTCAGTAAAGTCACAATAATTTTAACAGCTAACCTAAGTATAATATGGAAAGATGAGGAATTTGTTTTTAATATATTAAATCAAAAAAGGCAGAATTATAAATCCTGTTTAGTCGAAGGCACTAAAGAAATGCAAAAATGCAGTAAAGTTTTTTCTGTATTGTATATGTATTTCTGCATGCATAATATTAATAATTTCCTTCCATTGTTATTGTAGATAAAGTACAGGTATAATAATTATATATAATTATTTATGTATTTATTATATTAATATATATATATATATATATATATATATATATATATATATATAAATAATGTTAATATCTTAACCTTTTTTCATGTTTAGAATATATAATAAGATGTTTATTGTTAAAAGTCGAGGTTACAATTACAATATACTTTATTGAATGATAATGATATCTTTGTTTTATACCTCATAAACATTCTATGGTTCATTTAATATTCTACTATGATTCATAGTGGACTGATAAACAAAGTATGGATTTAAATCGGCTATGCTTATTATTTACTGATAAAAATATATTTGTTTTTAAATAATAAGTTTTAAGTTATTCTTTTGTCCAAATAAAATTATAATTTTAAGTAGTTTATACTAATTTTTTTGATATTTTCATAATGGATATTGATTTAATGTTTCTTTATATTGTTTTCAATATATATTATATTTTATATATATGGAAACAGTCCAATTTTTTATCAGTATTTTATATTTGTTTAAATTATTTATATGTTGATTCAAGTTATCATTATTCACTAATTAAATATATTTTACGAAATATTATTACTCAAACAAATATCTTGGTTTTTTGGGTTAATCATCACTGTTCTATGGTGTAAAGGTGTTGATAACACCTATGGATAGAACAAACAATAAATGGGACCCAACTTGTCACCAAATGAGTCAACAGCTCTAAATCTTTCTTTATTAGTAAAAAAGAACGCATACTAACGTGAGAATAAAAAATTGACCAATTATAATTCCATTTCATCAACTTTAAACATCTCTAATTAGTTGTTGATTATTGATTGCTTATGGATATTATTACTGCATTATGAGTCTAGTGAAAGTTTATATTTCTGAACCAATAAACTTGTATCAAAGCTTTTTTTTTATTTCCATGATGATGTTTCAGTTTATCAGAGTTAGCCTTAAGAAACTAAAAAGTATTTCAAAGCCGTTTTCAATGAATATAAATATTATAAAAGTTACTAAGATTAAATTTATTATATTTTCAATTGATTGTTTACAGTAAGCTGACATTTCTTACCAAAAAACAAATTTGACAGCATTGTGAATGCTTAGCTCAGTTTGTCTGAAATCACGTCAAAGATGGATACCACCAGAACAAAAATGCGGTTTAGTCTACAGTTTGTCTTTGAGAAAGGTTGTGCAAAAATATGAATAGTGTTTAAGGCTTTGATACTGTAACAGTCACAGTCTGATAACATCGATGTTGAATATGCACGACACCCTGGAAGGTTAATTATCGAAAATACGGATAAAGTCGGATGATTAATCATTGTTTTTGTTATCAACTAGTTAAATATTGCACAAAAAACCGCTTGGAACCATTTGGAAAGGCTGAATACAAAGAGGTGCTCAATATATAGCTGTTACATAGTGAATAACAAATAATCGGGACATTATGATCATAGCGATGAAAAGTGGGGAAAAATTGAGTCTTATGAAAATCGCCGATACTGGCTTTTTGGCAATAGGCTTTGGCTACAAATAATTGAAGGAGCAAGATGTTTTTATATTAAAACGGAATTTTGTAGTGAGTGAGGAGTGTAGAGATAGAGGTTTGGTGTATGTTAGAATATATTTAAAACCTCACTACCATTTCGTATCGCCATTCAACAAGTCACCACTTATTTCCAAAAAATAAAATAGTTTTTAAAGTAAAATAGAAGTTTAGTTGTTTCAAACTCTTCACATTTTTTAACTTAAGTATATCTATTAGAGATACATAATAGAATTCGAACAAAACAGCACAAATTTCTTTAAAATAAATCATTCAAGTAGATTAAATGAAATTCTTATTTTCAAATTAATTTGCCGTTATTGTTCCTTTTCTCCAATATTTGGGAAAACGTTCTTTGGAGGTTGGTCAACAATCGATTCAACTTCGAGTATCCTTCCTGATAATATTCTGTTCACTATACAATGATTTACAATTGCAAGAGGTAGTAATTGGTGACCCTCTCGACTAAAGATTTTTATGTTTGGTTTGAGAACATTCTCAGTTGATCAGAGCATTTTAGTGTTCGAACATAATAGTATAACTTGGATATTCATCTAAGTTAACTTATAGATTGGTAAAACAATAACTTTTCATATAAAACGGAAACTACATAAAACTCGTTCCATTCATATTACTTGTTCATCACTTGAAACGTTGTAAATCATGTATGCGAACAGGAGAAATGAATAACTCGAAACGAACTTAAAATTATCGATCCTTGTTTGGAAATGTTAATTACTTTTCTTCGACACATTTTATATTCAATATTATCTATTTCGACGTGGTCCTACTGTTAAACCAAACGATCGTTGCTTGGTGTGGTGCCACAACTCAATTGATATTGTTGAATATTAATTACAATAGCGATTAAAGGATTATAAACAATTTTGGGTTACGTAATATCAGCTGTATTATAATCAGTAATTGTTGAATAATTTCTGTATTCGATAATAGATGGACCTATTAGGTCCGCTCTTATAGCAAATGTGTTACTATTACATTCCTGTTTGTATGTATCCCGATCATTTTTTCATTTTAAAAATTAAATTATTGTTAAATAAAAAAGTAGATTAACAAAACTAGTTCTCTCTTCTTGAATATCTTTCGTAGCGAACTGCCGTCGGAGCCCTTTTATCTGTTTATTGTTACTAATTCAGTCTGCGCCTTGGTTGCTCACAGCTGACGATTTCAGTTAGACTTTCTTGAGAATTAATCAAACATTTTACAATATAAGTGAACCAAGGCGATCTTTTATATGGGTTTTTCTGTCTAGACTTCTCGACCCTGACCTCACGAATTATCGCGAATTGTGAGTTTTAGTTAAAGGGTGAAAAAGGATTAGAACACCTCGGTTCGAACTATTTAGGAGGTATGTAGCTCACGCCTAATTCAAAAGAATTCTGTATTTGGCGATTATCTTCTCTTCTAGACTATGGATAATTATAAAAGATTTTCCACATCCCAAAATAGAGAGGCTAGGTAGCGATCACCAAACATCATCAAATACTGACCGACAATGTGCCAGAGGGACGAAAAATATGCAGATATTATAAAACGGTATTTCGGGAAATCATTATGAAAATTGTACAAACATTATTAACAAGTTTACTCATTTATCTCTCCGATATCTTTAACAGTTATTGAGAAAAATTGGTACAATAGATTATCCTAAGAGACCCAATCATCAATCCATCTTCGTACTTTTTAAGAATTTCGATAACGTGTACCTATCAGTCCATGATGCGTTCGTCTAAACAAGTGGTAATCAGAAAGCCCTATATCTGGTATGTCTGGATATGGTAGAACTTTCCATTCGATAACCAATATATATCGTTCAAAACTTGTACTACATGTGGACGAGCGATACCATACAGGAGGATGAATTTGTTTCTGATACTCCCTTGTGCTTATCATAATAGACGTGGATAAACATTTGCAGTATTATTGGGTTTTAATGATTCGTTATACACTACATACTACTAAGCCAACCATATGCACTGCAAAACTTTATGGCCTTAAATATTTTGCTTGGTGTCAATCTGGATGGTTCTCCTACATTAATCAATGATTTCATGTGTTTGGGGTTATCGAAGTAGATCTTTCATCGCCAGTAAATACACGTCACAGAAATATTTCTTTTCTTTTATCTATCGTTTTAGAAACAGTATTAGAAATGGTCTTATCATTTCATTTGATTTTAAATCACTTTCCTTTCTTTTTGATCTTTATCATTGCATATAAACATCTGGAAACATAAGTTTCCAAAAAAATTGGAATACTGGAAATTTGAGATGGATTTTCATGCAATAATCGATGTTATTAATTATCTTAAATTTGAATGACAATTGGTTTTTCTAGGATCTCTTATTGCATAGATCGGACAAATTACAATACATCCTCTCGGCCTTTCATTTTAAACATTGTAAACATTTATTAAAAATGGAGCAAAGCCTTTGAATACAACTAAGGAGAGTTAAAGATAATTAATCAGAGATTTACAATAATTTAAAAACTTAAATATATTGTAAAAGTGATAGAGAATAAAATATAGTATGAATTAGGTACTACTGGTATTAGTATCTAAACCATTAGATTAACTATAAATTAGATAATAGAAAATCGTAATATCACTATTATATTTTGGATACACAGATAAAAAAATCTGTGAGGAAAGGTTTAGTCAAAAACTTTTAAATTGGTTTTCATGAAAATAGTTATTAAGGAATTATATTATAATTAAAAAATAATTATTACAGGAAGCTGTGTACACAAAGGTCGAACCATTTATTAATGATGGAACAAAGCTTTTGAACACAACTAAGGAGAGTTAAAGATAATTAATCAAAGATTTACAATAATTTAATGACTTAAATGTATTGTAAAAGTGATAGAGAATAAAATATAGTATGAATTAGGTACTACTGGTATTAGTATCTAAACCATTAGATTAACTATAAATTAGATAATAGAAAATCGTAATATCACTATAATATTTTGGAAACACAGATAAAAAAATCTGTGAGGAAAGGTCTAGTTAAAAATTTTCAAATTGGTTTTCATGAAAACAATGCATCATCTCACAGCAACATCTGCAACACTGCAACACAGGTAAATTACGAAGTATTGCAAGTTCCATCCTATTTTTTTGATTTGGGTACTTTTAACTTTTGGCTATTTTCACGTTCAAAGGTATAGAGCTCTCCAATAATCTTCTTGGTAGTTGGAATTTAAAGTGTTCGATATGAACTTCTATTTTTCTCTCTATTACAATGCATTGGACTGCAAAATTTAGGGTTTAATTTTATTACTGTCGATTATTGGAATTTGGAGTCGTTAAAATTTGGGAAGCCATTTTATACAGCATATGTTATATCTTTAAAATTTGGGTAGAGAGAGTGCTATTTTCAAGATCAAAATTAAATTAAACGTTTTATATTTTATAACCAAATTACAATCTGATTATATATTTTTATGTGTGCTGTTTTCTACAGGTCTAGGAGTAACAAGAGTGTAATTTTGGAGGATCCTAGCATGCGCATAAAAATTTGAATTTGAGGCGTTGTCAGCTCTTGTAAATTATACGTATATTTGAAGAATATAATATAAATACTATAAATTATTTTGAATTCACAAATTAACCTAATATTTCCTGTTTTGCAAAGAAGCAAAATTTTTTTTCGAACAATTGTCATGTCCTTTGATATAAATAATGGAATATGTAGAACTTAGAAGAAATAATTTTAAAAAGAGAAAACAGAAAATGAAACAGTGTGTAATTATTTATAAATATATGAACATTACGATAACAAACTAAAGTTATAGTTCTTGTAAAATAGTAATATACTTGAAGAGTATAATATATATTCTGGAATTGACCCAAATTTTCCCTTAAAACACAATATCAAATTTAACTAAATCTCGATGTTCATCTTCAACAATACAATAAATTTAATATGAAGAATCTTTTATAAACATATTTAATTTTTAAAATAATATTGAAAGGAAAAATGAACAAGACAATATATAAGATAATAAATAAAATTTATCTATATATAAATTACAAGAATAAATAGAACTATATAATGCAATAAACTATTTTCCAGAGCACCCATGAAGTAGTTAAAGCTACACACATTTTTATGTGTTGTCTAGTCCATTTATTTATATTTACAATCACACAATGGTATTTCTAAATAATTATATATTAAACAAAATGCACTTATTTTTCTCTCTATTATAATGCATTGGATTGCAAAATTTAGGGTTTAATTTTATTACTGCCAATTTTCTTTTTGGCCTCATTTACCCATTCTTCAACACTTGTAGCGTTACTTTTATTCCTTGCACTTGTGGAATTTAGTCGATTTGTTTGCTGAATGTCATTATGGGTTAATAAATCTAATATTTCGAAATAGCATTCATTGGAATTTTAGCTGTTACTTTGGCTTCAATCATATTTCTATCTGATGTTAATAAAATGAATTTATCAGGCGATAGACGTTTTCATTTCATATCCTACATGCGTTTTAACGCATAGTATTTAATATTCCCTTTGTTTTTATGTCAGTTTTATATCAGTTAGACAATGAAAATGTATTCTAATACTTTCTTGGACATTTGAATGTCTCTCATCCTTCGATACTCTTATAAATTCCTGATCGATTACATTCACAATATAATAATTATATTGTAAATGTAGTATAATTAAAATATAATAATATCAGGGTTCTTAGGAATGTCAGAGTCAAAGCAAAAATGTGTCTTAAAAAAAAGTGTGGATCGCTTGTGAATGGCAACGTTGCACAATTAGGGAGAAACGACCGAAGATAATCGAGTGGCGACTAGGATCATCCAAAATTTGCCACTACTATTGGAGAATATGTATCCGACTTCAATGCTAATAACATTTTTGTCGATTTTCTTCAATAAAAATGACGTAACAACGAAATTTACCTAATTTACATGAACAAACATCGCGTGATTTTCGAAAATAACGTTAACGCCTACCGATTCTGAATTTATAATTTAGTAACGACTCTTTTGTAATACTTCAACCAAATGTTATAACTTTTAAAATTGTACCGTACCGTTTTACCGACCTTTCACTTGACATGGATGTTCATTCATATTCTGACAGTGATTTGTTTTTGAATTTGTGGCTTCCTAAAACTAAATCGGGATTCTTTGAACATGCTCGTTTATTTTACGAACACAAAGGTAATTTTATGGAAGATGAAATTGAATATTAAAGACGGCTTACTTATTTTGAATTTTTTCTTAGAAATTGTTTTCGAATTTAATGTTTAAGTGCTATTTGCTTATAAATAAAAATTTGCGTGTTTTGGGCCCACTTATTATATTCTTAATTATTCAATGCACTATGATAGTTGCACTACTTCTACAGCATATCATTGGTATCCGTTATAAAGTTCAAAGTGTTCAAGTTATTTTGTCTATCTCATGTAAATGGGTAGAGTCAAAAGTAGCGATGGGAACTATCGACTGAAAACAGTCGAAACAGTCGATAGTCAAAAAACTAGCGACTGAAAATAATAATTACTATGCGCAGTTTGACTGATTTTAATTAGTGATGTCAGACAAAGATGTACGAACCATGTACTGTATAAATTGTGAGAGAGGAAAGGACGAAGATAATTGCTTGAAGCAGTTAATTTTATATGTGTTTATATTTTCAAACTCTAGTAGTCCCTTCATGTACTAACTTTGAAAAAAAAGGAAAAAAATAATTACTGAATACTATTAACATGCAATTAATAATTTAATTTTAAACGAAATAGAATTACCTTTATATTTGAATGTTCTGTGGATATGTAAAATGGAATGGAATTTTTCTACCGAATGAAAAAATACCCCACAAAGATTTCATCGTATTTTAATATGTTAATTGCTATTTTCGTATAATATAGTATAATAAATATAGACAATACAATAGAACTTAAACAAAACTTAAAAACTAAAGATGTACAATAACCATAAATACTGAATAAAAATTAAACATATACCTAATCATAGAAAGTAAAAACTAATTCATGACATAAATAAAAATGATCGTACAATAACTACTAGAGCTTTTAAAAATAAAGTAAATGCTTTATTAGTTATTGAACGGAAATATTTCTAAAAAAAATCGAGAGAGTAATCGAAATATTACCTATTATTGCCATAAAAACAGTCAATGGTATTTTACTATTTATCACTCACAATTTTAATATTTTTACCTTAACATATTAACAATCTTGAAAAATATCGTTCCAAAATACTGCTATATTAATATACAATATATTGTTATTTAGAAGCAAACTACCAAAAAATCATAATAAAACTATATTTATTAAATACAAATCTATGTAAACATAAATTAGGTACATTTTCCTCAAGGTCGCGGCTGAGAATTCACAAATCAGAAAGTTAAAAATTAGTGGAATGAAACCAGTAGAACCAAAGATGGTAACTAAAAGTACAAGACTGAAACAGTCGAGAATAAATAGTAACAAAATCAGCCGGACCGAAAATAGCGACTGAAAACAATCGACTCATACAGTCATTGGTAAAAAGTAGTAAAACCAATCGAACCAACTATAGTGACTGAAACAATCGATAGTAAAAAGTAGTCAATTACTAAATAGTCGATAGTCGATTTCAGTCGATAGTTCCAACACTAGTTAAAATCTTTTATCGCTTTTTTATCTTTTAGTTTAACATAGATATCATAGTGATGTTGTATAGAAAAATCCTTTTTCCAATAAATTGTAATTCTAAATTGCGATTGTAATTGCGAAATTCCTTTTTATCCATCTTTTTCACAATAACAAAAGTTGCTTCACTTAAAATGCTATAATTCACAAACTAATGATCCGACAGCTGTCAAATTTATACATGCATCTTTTGAGGCTTAGGGCTAACTGAAAAACGTATGAATTTAATTCTAGTAGCGACATCTATGTGTCAGGCCGGTGTCTTTTAAACCGAGCTGTTAAGATTCAATGCTGCCAATTTCTAAGACAGGATGATTAGAGTGGAAAAAAGTAAAGGTGAGTATATAATTAATATATGATTACTGTAGGAATTGTTATTATAGAGTGTGATAATAACAGACATATGTGTAATTGTTCAGAATAAACATGAGCATTTGGTTAAAATGTGTCAGGAGAGAAAAAATACTAATTGTTTTAAATGCAAATATATTAAAGAGAATGCAGTGATTAAATCTAGTTTTTTCAGGAGAGATGTATGCATGTATTAACAGAACTAACGAAGAAGAAATACAGTGATATCAAAATCTCTTTACAAGGAAACACTGTACCGAAGAACACAAGAACTAAACGTAAAAGGTAAATATGCTCTGTAAAGGAAGTAAAATATATTACTTGGATATACAATTGTTAATTACGTGGATTAAGCCTCCAGGGGATACAACTAAAAATGCACCTATAACTATATTTCTAACTATAAAATAATCAAACACAGCCCTAAATTACAAACCATTATAACTGTGTACTTAATTGTACTTTTATGTCCTTCGATAATACATGCATTAGATTTAGTATAATGCTTATATAAATTATATTTGATAATGGCAGTTTTGTTTAGTTGTTTTATTTAGATTAGATTTTTGTTGTATATCAAAGCCAATTTGAACTAAAACTTTACAACTTTAGATGAGGTATGTACAAAACTTCTTTGGATAGACTGTATATTTACCTTACATTTCTCTTTGTGTAATTGATGTACGAATGAAATATGGTAGTAAATGAATTTATTAATTAAGTTTAGTAAAATTTTAATTATTTTACTAAACTTATCTAATAAAAAAAATTATGTTTGAAAATAATCAGCGCTCTTAAAGCACTGAGGGCAGTAATGGTTTTTTTGTCGTTAACGGAAGTCTCATTATAAATATTTGATGAACTTCGTCGGTGGGTTTTGTTTGCAAGCTGAAATTTTCATCATGGAACAATATTATGATATAAATTTTATTTATTATTAATTTATTAGGTTTATTATTTTATTATGCTTTTATGCTAAAGCAGACAGTGTAAAGCAAAGATCTGTACATATTATTATCAAAAAATATCTGTTATATGCCCAACAAAGCAGCATAATATTTATATACATAATACTACTGTACTGGATAAGTTTTCTCACTTGTAGCTTGACTTTTGATATTACTTCAGTTATAATAAATTTCTCTCAGTGAGAGATAATTTAAACTAATTCATTTTGTTGTTTATCTCTTTTAATTTATTAAACAATCCTCTAACATTTGCACCTGAGTGTCTTGAAATTTAAATTGAATTACATCATCAATAATAACACACCTTTCATATTAATACGAATAAATTTTGATAATTTGTTGACACTTGTTTCACATTCACTTGCATATATGAGTAATTGCACGCTTTTTATATAAGACATTATTCTTAAATGATATCATTTATTTATCTGTATCCTAATTAGAATCGTTATTAAACCACATCAATTTAAACCTGCTGTATTCAAGATTTCTTAGAACAAATTATTGCTTGACATTGAAGTATGTTTCCACACAGTATTTGAACAAAAGATTTGGCCTATCAACGATATTACACATTTATTTTGAGCAATGGTCTGATATAAAATTTTATTTGCCATATTTAATATTTTATTTTAATAGTATTTTAACATTTGTTTCTATAATAATTGGGCCACTGAAATAGATATCACATTAAAGTGAAATTAATGGGTGATCATAAGTATTAGGATCACTTTCTCACTTAAAAAAGACACTTATTGTGAATATTTGGTACGATATGTATTAACCAAAATATTCAACTATCTAATTTTCTCCCATCTTTTTGGCAACGTGCTATGTCGTGCCCAAATAATGATTTTGGTTTGGTAGTGACCCAAATATGGAGCCATTTTTGCAGTTCTTCAGGATTTCCAAGCCATGTGCCAGCCAAACTATGTGATAGCTATCTGAACAAGTGGTAATCAAACAAGTGCAATAAGTGATTTCACAATTCTTGTAACGTATAGTGGAGTGTTGTCATGTCAGAGGATGACTAAGGTGGTGGATGACCTATATTGCAACAATGTGTTGTTCAATTTATTCAAATGACGTCGGTAGACATCAACTGTAATAGTTGCATTCGATTCAGCAGTTCGTAATACACCATAATTTGGTAATTCTACCATATATACGGCAAGATTGAATACTCCGCTTTAGTTCCAATGTGGATGAATTAAGCCATGACTTTTGCACTTGGAATTGGATGCAGAGAACTCTTGTTTTCTGCATAGCAATGATATCCACAATGCTAAACCATTTCGAAATCTCATTTTCATCTGGAAACCGTGCACTCACCAATAGATCAACTCACCAATCATCAACTAAGTTGTCCATAAATTCTTGGAGGGTCCAATAAATCGTACAATTTATTGTCTTGCAATATATCTTCCCTCTTCTATTTCCACTACTGGACAATCGATCAAGTGCACACAGTAACAACGGTTGTTGAAAAGGCATTCGAAGAAAAGAAATACTGCCTCTCGATATTCCTTTACGTCTCACAAACTTTTGACCTATCTGGGAATAATCTACAAAATGAATAAATTGCTACCGCGGTATTACTGTCGACCGCTGGAATCACATATTTTGGGAAAAATATTTAGAGTCTCGAATGAAGGGGCATTCTCAACACTTAAACCTATTTTGGTTGGAGTTCCACATGGTAGTGTCGTAGGACCACTCCTTCAGCTGCTCTATACTGCTGATATCCCAACAATAAAAGAAACAGTACTTGGAACATTTATCGACGACACAGTTATAATGGCAAAAGATGTATCTCTGTCTAAGGCTATAGAAATAGTACAAGTAGTGGTCAACAAGATCTATAAATATACTAGAGACTGGAAAATATAGCTCAATAGCTTCAAATCTGTCCATGTACATTTTAAGTAGCGGTGAAATGACAATGGATGCCTGATTCCTCAAGCAGAATCAGTTAAATACCTCGGAATACATCTATATGGTAGAATTAATTTGAAGCCTCATGTTAGACAAATTGCAGAACAAATTAGACTCAAAGTCAAACTACTGTAATAGTTTGTCAGAAGATGCTCTCAACTAGAATCAAAGACATTTTTTATCACTTTATCACTTTTATCACAGGTTTATCACTCCGTCATAAAACCAGTTTGGACCTATGGAGTAAAAATATGGGGTTGATTAAAACAGCATAGACAAAACAAAGTTGGACGATTAATTACCATCACTTATTGCTACATAACAAATGAATTGCTACACTATGACCTCGAAATTAAATGTATATACGAAGTGATCCAAGATTTTGCCTAAAAACATGAAATAATGTCACTAAATCACAGCAACGTCGAAGCAATAGAGGATAACAAGACCATATAATTTGATGGTAATACTAATATCCAGATGATATTATAGTGTACTACGATAGTATAGTACAATAGATGCAACATAGATGAAACGCTACAAGAGAACATGAAACAGATAAGAGACAGCTGAGTAAGTTATGACACTATGTTATAAAAAGGCAAACTGAATTAATAGGATATATTACATAAGATCGATGTAAGTGTAAGAATCATAAGTAAGGTAGTGTAAACATCGGGAAAAAGTTAGAAACTAGACGAACCACATTAAAAACGCTAAAATTTTTGCGTCGGTAATATATGAAACGTTATTGAAATAATTGTGATATTGGGTTCAGTTTTTGCCCGTCTTCTAATCATGCTCCAGGGAAATTGAAACAAGTGAAAAATAGAAAAAAAGCGAGAGTTTCTCTAACGTTAGAATGAAGGCATGATTCTTGAAGAAGGCCTTGCTGAGGATATAAGTCCAATTTATGAAAAAAAAGACCGGATACTTAAGTTACATGATAATTCTTAAAATTGTTTAGATTTATGGAATTCATAAAAAGAAAACAACTATTGATTTGAATTATTAATTAGAAACATAATAAAGCAAAATTCCTTGATTAGGATACCGTATGTTGTAAAGCTAAAATGTGTTTATGACTTAAATTGTTTAAAAAAATACATTAATTAAAAGTATAACTTCATTATATAAGTCGTAATGGCAAATAAAACGCTATTATCAATGCGTCGAGACAAAGGCACTGGCTGTGGTTTAGATTTCAGCCATAGTGGTTAGATATCTTCGATAGCTTTTTTTATTCGACTATATGTCTGTTTGTTGTGGTTGTACCGCGAATATAACGGAGGCAGGACACATTGATTTCGCAATGTGGCGCAAACCTATAAAGACCTCGCCAAGTATTTTGAGTATCGTTTCTTGGAACTTATAGTTTTGATTTAATAGTGCGAAATAAAAGTTATTCTTTTATTACTAAGAATAAACTTTTTAATTTTTGTGGGCTTTCTGGCAAATTCACGGCTGCGGTCTCGTAGCAAATTTTAAGTATCACTTTATGACATTATATTCGTCATTAATTAATTGAAGTTTGACATTCAGGAAGACATGATATCTACTTCAGCGAAGATTTGATGCTAAAACAACTCAGCCCACTATTAATGACTTGATCTCATATATCATTATTCTTCAGGTTAGTTATTTAAAAATTCTCAAGGTAGTCCTGGATTATTAATACAGTTTAGAGAGCAATCAGAATTCATTTTCTTAGAAAGTAGGCAATTTTTCTCCTCCGTATTATTCCAGGTACTTGAATAATTATGCTCTATTATTATTCAGCTCTATCTTGTTGCTATTATAATTTAAACTTCCTGGTGAGCTATCGGCTAATAACACTTTTGTATTTCTTTCTTGAATATGCTAAAAATTGTGAATGTACCTCTAATCTAGAAAAATGGTTGAAGGGCCTTTCTCGAGTAGTTAGTTTGACTCAGTAGGTTTTATTAAGTTAAACAGTAGAAAGTAGACAATAGCTAATTTTGCTTAACTCATAGTTGAGCTTAAAACACATAAAACTAAACTATTGCTTCAAATTAGAGTTGTTTGGACAATTCATGTCGTGAATAATAATTAAACATATAAAAATGTTGGTTGTTATAATTTTTTGGTAGAAGTATTTATGGAATAGTATTGTGAGTCGTATAAAGTTCTCGGAAGGGTGACAGAGAGCAAAAATATATCATTATTTTGAGGTACTGATATATATATTAACAGATCAATTGAAAAGTCCCCGGCCTATCAGAGTAAAACACATTTTTATTCAACATAATTTCCGAGTGATACACTGATTATAGCGACCCTTCAACTTTTCGGTACCGTTTTTGTAGTACGATTTGTCCTTTGCTTCAAAATAGGCCTCAGTTTCGGTAATTACCTCTCCATTCGACGAAAGTTTCTTTCCAGCGAGTATTCTTTTGATAAGAAGCAGCACTTTATTTTTTTTCAAATGCGGCCGCTTTTCGGCGATTTCGTCCTTCAAACTTGGAACGCTATGTAATTGTCGCTGTTGATGGTCCTCCTTTTTCAAGGTAGTCAATGAAAATTATTCCATGCGCATCCCAAACTCCAGACGCCATAACCTTGCCAGACGACTGTTACGTTTTGCCACGCTTTGGAGCGGGTTCATCGTGTGCAGTCCACTCGGATGACTGTCTATTGGACTTCGAAATGAAATGTTGAAGCCATGTTTCATGCATTGTCACATATTGACGCAGAAACTCGGATTTATTACGCTTGGTCATCTTCAAACACTGCTCCGAATCATCAATCATTTTGATGTTCCGGAATAGATGGGAAGTGGACTGATTTCTAAAAGTTTGTACAGCAATGCAATAATTACTACAAGGCAATATTTAAAAATTCCTCTAATCAGGATCAAATAGTTTATTGTTTCAAAAACTTGGCGAAAAATGTGGATATTGTATAGGAAACTTCCCTACATCTATTCTGCTATCCAGATTTCACAGCAGATCTCAATTCAGTATCATTTATTTTTGACTTTGACTACATTTTTACAGAAAACTGATATAATTTTTATATAAATATTAATTAAAATATTTTAATATAAATATTAATTTTTCAATTGCTTCGACATTTCCAAATAGATTCAATTAAATTTTATTAGATTTCCTAATACATAGCCCAACAATATAATTTTCTATTGTCAACAGTCAATAAAGTCTATACGCTTTTATTGATTATTGAACAAATATGTCAGGTTTTATGCCAAATATACACTACAGTTTAGTATAGGCGAATAATTTGACGCATTATTCAATGAAGACTCTTATCAAATACCTTGAAAATTATGTATATCATTGGACGATAACTTACCAACTATAGACAAATATTTAAGGGGATATTCTAGTTTAGAAAATTCAAATATCTCTCTTTTTCGTAGTTTTAAAGCTTAATCCTTTAAGAATATAGCTTCAACGAGACTTTTGCAAGTGGTTTTCGAAGGTACAGCTATTTTATTGATCTAAACTGCGGCATCTAAAAAACTACACGTGGTTTTCTCGAAAATCCTTTTTTTGGAGATGATTGACATGATATCTTAAGTTATACTAAACTAATTTTTTTGAAATTTATTTTATTGAAGTAAAGTATAACAACAGAGCTACTTTAAAAAAGTCGAGATGTGAAAAAAATGGTAACAAAAATTCTCATTTATTCAAACAGGATAGACAATATGAAAAAAATAGGGTTTTTAAAATTTTAGGATAGAATAGCCCCCTAAAGTTATTAGAAAGCAAAGGACAACTTCCTTACTAATCGAAACTTTGTTAGACTCTTAAAATAAATAGCAAATATGGGTCGATATAGGTATTGCTTCTTAAGCTGAAAGTCTCATCTGATGGGGAAAGGTAAGGGGCCAAAAAATTTATAATAAATTTCTACCTTATTTACTAAAATATTTTACCCTTTTTTATTTTAAGCTTTATTGTGAAAAATCGGTACAAATTATTTTATTTAACGTATTTTCCATCGACTATCACTACTCTTTCCCATATTTCGGACAATTTACGGATTCCATCTCAAAAGAACGTTGTATATTTTAAGACTATCCACGAATCGATCCAAGTTTTGGTATCTTCATAGGTGGCATCTCTGATTAGAATGTCCTAGTAGTAATCAGAAGGAACATAGTCTGGAAAATACGACGGATTGTGAACCACTTTCCATTTTAAAGTAGGTTTTCATCGGTCTTAAAACATATGTTGTTATTATGCTGAAGAATAACGTTGTTGTTACTTCAAACGCATCAATTGTAGTCGTTTTTGAAAAATTATTTTAGGGCTCCAAAATACTTTTTGTCTTCGGTATATAAGAAGCATGGTCGCCATAAGCTTCACACAACATTCGATGTCTTTCAGTTGGCTTTTTCTTAAAATTTAAGTAAAAGGTAAGACATCCCGCAAATTTGATTTACTCGACAGAGATAGTAAAGACATTTTTTAATGTACTGGAAAAAAAATTTCTCACATTTAGCCCAAATGACCCATACTGAAATATGAGGACAGTCAGTGAGTCGTCAACATGAAGTTCATTACAAATATACCCGATCTGATTTAATACCCAGCAACGTTATCTGTTATAAATCCTTTAAAATCTATTTATAGGTCGAATATTATTTTTATTTCAACGCTTAATATAAAATTATCAATACTCTTTCCCGAATATATCATTCTTAGAACATAAACCGCTTTTTATAAAAACTACGGAACTGGGTGATTTACTTGTTAAAGAGACGGATGATGCAAACCTCTCCGTTCTATACGCATACAACGCGCGATTCGACGTCACACAGTCGTACGGTACGTGGCCGACGTTTATGAAAGATGATGAAACACGGTGCAAGAAACACTATACAGTAGCCGTGGATTGGTATTCAATATTCCGTAAAAGGGTGACGCAAGAACACCAAAATTAAGATTAAAATATGTATTTTTTCAATCGTTCTCCAATAAAATCAGCAAGATTGAAAATTATAATTTAACAGAAAAGAAAAAAAAGTTAGAATGATGATAAAGGAAATAAACAAAAGAGGACGATTTCAATTTTTTTGTATCAATCCCGTGAAAAATAGACTTGTTTTAAATTACATATAAATGTACTTGAATTTTAACTGTCATAGAGGAAATTAAGAGATTAGTAACAAAACATGAGAAGACTCCATCCCCTTGTTAACACAGAAGTGCTGCAATTCTTGGACAATATTGAACTAGGACGTAAACTTAAGAAACCCAAGACGTGTGAACCTTCTAATTATTATTGTATACTGAAGTGTATAAATGGTAAAAACACTGAAAACTGGTAATAGTCATTTCACTAAAAGGTTAATAAGAGCCAAGAAGAATCACGCTGTAATCAATATTCTGTAAAAGGATGACGGAAGAACGTCAAAATTAAGAGTAAAATATGCATTTTTTCAATCGTTCTCCAATAAAGTCAGCAGGATTGAAAATTATAATTTAAAAGGAAAGAAAAAAAATGTTAGAGTGATGATAAAGGAAATGAACAAAACAGCACGATTTCAATTTTTTTTATATCAATCCAGTGAAAAACAAACTTTTGTAAATTACATATAAAAATACTTGAATTTAATCTGTCATAGAGGAAATTAACTTGGACAACATTAAACTAGGACGTAAACTTAAGAAACCCAAAACGTATGAACCAGCTAAATAATTTCATATGCCATTGTTCTTAAATATATTGAGCACGAATGCCTATATAATATTATGTCCTTTGCTTTTTCTTTGTTCTACCCACTATATTTTCTTAATTAATTAAAACTTAATAGAAACCATTTTTCATCATCACATATTGGACCATGGCCAATACTTTGGCTTTTTCAGCTTACGGAGCCAATGGTTTTCTTTTAAATCTTGATCCAGTTGTTTTAAAATGGATTGTTTCGGTTTTTCTGCAATTTCTACAGAATAATTAGTTTAAGAACTAATATTAACGCACTGTTATCGATAGGGTATCTTTACTAAAAGTTTTCTTTATTATCTAATATAATTCTCTTGATAGTTGAGTTGAGAAAAATATTTGTCAAATAACAAAATCTTAAAGAGGTTTACTGCAAGTGTCTGATGCAAACAAACAAAAACTTTCATCTACAGTGCCTGTTCAATTATATCCTAATATAAAGGAGACTGGACATGTCTCTGAACACTTCTGAACTACTTCTGTCCAAATTCTAGTAGAATATGTTAGTTAACTGGTAAACTTACTCCCTGAACTGTGATGCTTGCGGCAGGAATTCGTAGTTTTTGGGGTGTTTTCCAAGACGTGAAGCTTCCCTTAACCATTTCAAGTAATGCTTCGAGTAACTGCGAAACGATTGTCGGTCGAATGTCAACCTGTGTTTATTCTTAAAAAGTAAGTCAATCCCTGTTAATTAATAAGAAGAAGCGATTTATTGAACCTAACACATGCCGCATCACGTCACCAGACATCAGAGCGATTTTTTTGAATATCTAGTGCCGTATTAATATCCTTATATAACATAATCACACAAAATTAATTCATTGTTTTCGTAATGAATAAATATATATTCTATTTTAGGCAGTAACGTTCTTATGACCAACACAATTAGATAAGAAAGCCCACTTTTGCTGATAGCCTGTTATAGCCAACTTTATTCCAATGTAAATATTAGTCCTTGAGTCCTAATCACAACCGTAATTGTGTCAAATAAAGGTTATGATAAATACACTCTGGTGGGTAGTAGAATATTTACCAAATCTAGTAAATATTAACCAAAACCAACACCAAGTGTTAATTTATTTAACACAAATGGAAGATAACAAACATTTAACTAACAATAGAATGTTCAAATATCTTGACTAAATATATATTTTTCTAAGAATATATCTATTATACATAATATTTCATTTCATACAATATATTTATTTCATACAAATTTCAATTCAAAATCTTTATTTGTTGCTGTTTTCAGCCAAACTTTTTAAGAAACTACTCTGAATTTCGTAAAAAATAGTATTAGTTGCACTAATGTTAGTGAAAATAATGCAAATAGAGAAAATGTCTGTTGCGAATCAGCATTATCAGTATTACGTTTTTTAGCACCATTTTTACCTATACACCTTTGTGTAACTTTGTCCAGTTCCAGATAGGTATTTGAAGTCAAGTGAGGCAATAAAAGAACTATAAATGTTATGGTAAAATATTGGAACACTTATTATAGGCTATTTAATGAACCAAAAGTTATTTTGTATAAGCTCTAAGCATATAATTAAACACTATGAGGGATATATTGGTTAAACTTTTAGGTTTCAAAGAGTTTTATACATAATCGTTGTTTTTGTTAACAATTTTGGATATTTTACTCAAATATAATATATATATTCATTCTAGGTACTTCTATTTGTTTGATAATAACCAGTACACCTTTTTTTACATCAAAATATAGTTATAAATTATAACATCATGATTCATATAAAGCACTGGCTTGAGAAGCATTCATTCATTTTCATAACACTATATAATTCTTTGATAGCTATAATATTAAACAAATAACTATATACAAACATCATGTTTAATATTACACAGCGGTTTACTAATTGCAATACATACATTATGCAAATATAGCTATAACAATATTGCTATAGTTTACATAGCTCTCCAATTGTTCATATAACAAAATCGCTTTCTTAGTAAAGTCTTAATAATAAATGTTAGTCAACCTTGAAATTACCAGCTCATTAGGCAAATTGTTTCATTTTTTGAGACAATATATTCCTAGTTTACAAATACTTTTTAGATACAATAATCAGTAGTATCTAAATATTTATTAACAAGTACTTATAAAAAATTACGTACATTTACTGATGATGTTAAATATATTCATGTATCATTCATGTTTGCATGTGTTCTGATCATTTTTCACTAAAAAAGAGCATTTCAGAAAAAATGATACAATATAATTAAAATATATTAATTATATCCTCTTTATTAAATTATTATTGTTATTATTATTATTATTATTTAAGAGTAATAGAATTAAGATATTTGTTATCATTTCTTACAAAGTACTCCCATCTTTCTGGCAACATGGCGATGTCGTATCGAAAGATGCTGAATGATGATGGCTCTTCACACTTGTTCAGCGTTTCGAAACCGTGTGTTGCGTGTGACAATGCTCCCCAATCAAACTGAGGCATTTTATCTATCACCCCCGCTCATACCCCTACACGCAAAGCAAGATGTCTTGAATATTGCGCTTCCATGTCGATGTGGATGGCTCTTCTGGGTCAGCTGATGATTTCTTTAACCGCTAATCTGTCTGCTATTTCAAAGTTACATCTGAATTTTTGTCAAAGAAATCTTTAATTTAAGTGTCTTCGAATTTTATGGGTCCTACAGGACGTTCTTTCGTCACTGACATTAAAATCAACATTTTGAAAATGTTAAAACCAAAACTGACAGTTGGAATATTGCGGAGCAGCATCATCAAACGATTCTGAAAGAATTTGTTGTGCTTTCATTGAGGATTCTTTCGAAGTACTTTTCTTCGAATCAGATAAGGAAAGTAATGAATAGAAACTGTAATTTTGAATGCTTCATGATTGTCGTTTGTATAAACTGAATAACTCTATAAAACTAAATGAAAACCTCTTATTTTATGTACGGAAATATCGAAGTCTTCTAATTTAAGAGATAGGTTAGGTTATTTAATTGTTGTTTACATTGATACTTTGCATTTGCAATAATAGATATCGCTGATGCTACATTCTAGCACTAGGGAAATTTCAGTTTTATTCTGATTTTTGTAAGCAAACTTATTGGTATAAATATGAGACGCGAATGTGTCGTTTTAATTGATAACCTCTTTTCCACTGTAAAAATTTTGAGATTGCTGATCGAAAAATTCTACCAAGTGATTTTCACAAAAGAGTTTTTTAGGAGCAGAATGAAAGTTCGCTATATTCAGTTATGCATGGGTACGTTAACTTCGATATGTAATCAAACTTAGATTTTTAACACAAAAAAAAAACACATTAAAATAACACATGTGCATAATAATCGTTATAAAAACTAAATCAAAATAAACAAAAACCATATTTAACCTATCTACTACAGGTATTTTATATTCTACTATATACACACAATTTAGCTTAATACCTAGCTAAACATGTTCATCTATTTACAATATTATTTTAACTACTACCAACTGATAACTTTGAAGTTGGTGCCGAACAACACATTAGATTCGTTTTGTTGGTAATTTAATTTTTTGTGTGACAAAATTATATTGTTATTTTTGTATTGTTTGGACTCGTCGAAGGTTCTAACTGAACTATAAGAACAAAAATTATTCCCCGCGCTGGGAATCAAACCCGCAACCTCCGATTGGCAGTTAAACGCTTTAATAATTACACCATAGAAGCAATTGTCAACTGTATTTTAAGAGGTCTTGTATGCTAAGGTTAGTACTTAAAATGCAAACTGAATGACTTTTGCACTGAACGACTTCCGATTTTCCGTAACATCAGCTCAGCAGTTACATTATACACAGATATCTGATTATTTTAGATAAAAAATATGTGAAAAATTTATATGTGCCCTGTCTACGAAATTTGAGCGTTTCCCTCGATTTACAAATACAACGACTGCCCCCTTCCCCCCAACAGATCGTGATTTGGTTCCAATTTGACCGCCTCGGAAGTAGACACTTTCGAATACAAAAGAATTTTGAATTTCCATAATTGACGGAAAAATCGGCAAACATATATTAACAAAATATACAGCCGAACATAGGGCCTCCTCCTTTTTCGAAGACGGTTAAAATAGCCATTTCCCTAAAGCATTATCATATAAACAATTTGGGTGAAATAATCTAGTAAAAAGTAGAGATGCTATAGTTAGCATTAATGACAGAATATAAAATAATTTTGTAGAGCTACATATAACGAAAATTAGTAATAATATTTCAAATAATTTGTGCAAATGGTGACAGGCATTTAGTATTTAGTAGAATTTAGTAAGAGGAAAACTTACAGTCATATCGGGTAAGTACGTCATATTGTCGATGACTTATTGGGTACTGTATTTTCTGGTTGTATTTTATGAAATAAATTTTTAATCATTAATCCAGTTTTACATAAATAGACTATAATATTTTTATAATTATCATCATCCCAATTTGAGCGGATTTTCCAATAATTCAAATGATGTGATATAAAATCCTCTTTTAATATCGTTTTATATGGTATCAGTATTAATGATTCATACCATTATCAGTTAATACATAACAGCTCATTGAATATTAGCCGAATAGAAAGAATATCGTCGTTAATGTGCCTCGTTATATCCAGGAAATTGGGTAAACCCAAACGGAACAATCAAATACACGAGAGGCGATATATCTAGTTCACGAAACGAAACTGAATATAACAGTTCGAAGCGGTAGTTGGGTAATTTGGTCGAAATATTGGAAATACGTCAAAGTTTCTCAAAAACATTTGTTACTGGTCGATGAAAGCAATAAAACTTTTTATGATGCAATAAATCTGATAATGTATCTAAAATTAAATTAACGACGTCATTCGATCTACTCAAAGAAAAATGCGATTACATTTTAATTATGCTAGAAATCAAATTTAGACATCGATTCCAATAAATATTATTTAGAAAATATCGGTTTTATAAGCAAACATTTTGAATAATAGAAAAGAAAGCAATATTTTTCAACATATTTACTGATATTTCTACAATATGTTACAAAGGAGCGCACATATATACAGGAGATGGACAAAATAATTATAAATTAATAAAGTCTAGTTTTCAACGGAATGTTCTCCCATTTTCGTAACAAAATATCCGCTGATTCAATAATGTTGGAAATGGAGTCTATCTCTCATTCTTTGCTCTAACTCCCCATAACAGTTCAATTATGTTGAATGATTAATAGACATATAGAGTGAGATATAATAATCTGTAGCATAAGTTAGGATAGTCTTTAGAATAAGTTATTATAGTCTCTAGAATAAGATTTAGATTAAAATTTTGTACAGCAGATTATTTACTGAAGCGAACTTCTACATGTCACTATAGTTGTAGTGTATAACGGAAATCATAAAACAATGCTTAAAGCAGTATTACTCAATGAGTGTTGAGTTCTGATGTCACTTTTGACTCGATAGTTTTATGTAATCATCACAATCCTTTTTAAATTACACTTGATGTTAACTATTCTCTTCGCCGATGATATTTTACTACGTTTTGTGATATTGCTGTGGATACTGTTACTCGTGAGTAAGCATTTGGGATAAACAGTACTTTTCTTGTTTCATCGAAAGAATAAAAACAGCTGAAGTAATCGTTTGCTAGTAGAGACTTATTGTGAACATGCTCCATGAAATCATAAAACAATGCTTAAAATAGTATTACTCATTGAGTGTCACTTTTGACTCGATAGTTTTATGTAATCATCACAATCCTTTTTAAATTACACTTGATGTTAACTATTCTCTTCGCCGATGATATTTTACTACGTTTTGTGATATTGCTGTGGATACTGTTACCAGTGAAAAATTAAGCAACATCTGAAAAATCACACATTTTATCGATCGCTTGTTTTAACCGTTACTATACTAAGAGAACCTACATAGACATAACCTACAAGACTTAGCATCTCCTGTTTATAATTCAAACTTCAAAGTTGTGTAAAGTTTTACAAAAAAATACGCTAATGGGCGGTTCTTATAATGACATCTTTCTTTGTACTGCAGATTCAAATTAAAAATTAATTGTTACGGAAAAAACAATGATAATTTCTTCGTTATTTATTAGTTCTTATATAAAAAATGGATGTATAATAAATTAATGTTTTGTAAATCATTAGTAAGTAATATAATACCATTTATGTATTGATTTGGCAAATATAGTCGAGAATACTTTAATACTCAAGAGAAAAATCGATATATAGATATCGGGTGATGAATATTTCCATCGTATGCCTAATCGAGTGCTTTAATAAAAATCATACGCTTTCTGTAACCACAATCAACGTTATACGGATACCGTAGTATTTTTTTAAATATAATTACATGCTTTAGTATATTAGATAAAACTAATATTATCGATCAAGCTACAGAGAATATAATTTTGAGACATATTTGTTCACTCTCATATAATACGAGTTTTATTGGTAATTACTTTTTGGTTTTTGTAACATATTTATTTTAAAATTAAAATCGTATTAACCTCAAAACTGCACAAATTACGTTCTACCAAAATAGAATAATAGAATAGGTAGAAACCTTACGGTAAGTATGCTATAACCATAAAAACAAGTAAAACGTAACTTCAACAAAGTCAAATGTGGTAATTTCAACGTTCAAGACAAATAAAATGTTTAAAAGTGCGAAATTGCAGGGGTTATTGGACGAAGACCCAATATAACCTCAAAAACAATTACTAAACAAAACTAAATATAATAATTCAGCGCGGTAGTTGGGTAATTTGGTCGAAATATTGGAAATACGTCAAAGTTTCTCAGCAATAGTTGTTATGGGTTAATGAAAACAATAAAACTTTTTATGATGCAATACATCTGATAATGTATTTAAAATCCAATTAAAAACGTTATTCGATCCGCACAAAGAAAAATGCGATTAAGTTTTAATTATGTTAGAAATCAAATTTTGATCTCAATTCCAATAAATATTATTTAGAAAATATCGGTTTTGTCAGCAAATAGACACTTAACATTTTACATAATAGAAAGGGAAGTAATATTTTCAATATATTTACTAGATATTTCTAAAATATGTCAAAAAGAAACGAACATATATACAGGTGATGGACAAAATAATGATATCTTATAGGTACATAGTATTTATTTATTACTAAAGTGTTGAGTTGCCTTTTAAAACAGATGCAATTCTTCGTGCAATAGTGCCTCAACAGCTTCCAGCGGAATGTTGTCCTATTTTCATAAGAAGACATTCTCCATAAGACTCCCCATAACTTATCAATTATGTTGAATGATTAAAAGACACATAGAGTAAGATTTTTTTAATTAATCTCTTAGAATGTCAACAATCTGCCCGTGGGCAATAATTATTGTTTGATTTCCGTTATATAATATAACCAATAGAGTGAGATATAATAATCTCTAGAATAAGTTAGAATAGTCTTTAAAATAAGTTATTATTGTCTCTAGAATAAGATTTAGATTGTAATTTTGTACAGCAGATTATTTACTGAAGCGAACTTCTACATGTTACTATAGCTGTAATGTATAACAGAAATCATAAAACTGAGTATCAGTATAAACACAATCAACGTTAAATTTACCATAGTATTATTTTAGGTATAATTACAGGCTTTAATATATTAGATAAAGCTAATCATATCGATCAAGCTAAATAGAATATGTTACTTATTCCTCATATATTACGAAGTTTATTGGTATTTACTTTCTGGTTCTTGTAACAGATTTAATGTAGCCATGTTATTAACTATATTATGGATTAATAATTTTTTGAAAATATCAAGTTTGGTGCCTAAGTAAGCATTTGGGACAAACAGTACTTTTCTTGTTCCATCCAAAGAAAAAAACAGCTGAAGTAATCGTTTGCTAGTAGAGAATTATTGTGAGCATGCTCCATGAATCATAAAAATGTGTAAAACTTGACTCCGACATTTAAAATTTGATGATTTGTTTCAACATTCAAGACTAATAACATCTTGGTGGATCTAAGACGTATGAAGATGCGAAATTGTAGGGGATATTCGATAAAAACCCAACATAAACTCAAAAATAATTAGCAGAAAGGTCGAGTTACAATTGGTGAACGTTTACTGAAGAGCTGAAAAAAAAATGTGACAGCTAATATGTGCTATATCTAGTGGAGATAGTGGAGATGTATAACAAGTGCTTCCAGAGACTAGCTATATACTAGTCCATGTACTCAAATTTTTTTTATTAATTTCTCTGTCACCAAAAATTTCCATTTTTGAGTGAAAATGATTATTTATTGATAGAGCATTATGGTATACATAATTCTTACAAACACATCTAAAATATCTACCTCAGAATGATGAAACTTATAAAATGACTCAGTGATTCTAATAAAATCATAACCAGAAAGCTATCAACTTGTAAACATGCTAATGAAGAAATATGTCGAGAATTTGTTCCAAGAATCACTAGGAAATGTCTGATGGCGAATAACCGTTTTATAGATTTATTTGAACCAAATATTGAAAGTTAGTATCCATATAACAACGCTTAAATGAAATTTCCTATATCCTTCAATACGCAGTTATGTGCTTTGGTTAACTTTTATTCTCATAAGTATTAGTCCAATTATTTATATTGTTATTCGCCTGATGTAACGCTCTGGTTGTTTTTTGCTATTGGAGACAACATTATTTCATTTGATTCATGCAAACATCGTTTCCAAATATAGTCATGGCAATATTTTCCATTTATGGTTATTACGTGTAAAGTCGATAAAGCTTTGGCTTCAGTACTCTTCCTTGTGCTATATCTGCTTAATTTTTGTATAATAGACCTCCTCTGGTTTAACTCTAAATATTCTATCTGAGAATTTTGAAATATGAAAATGCAGTGTGATGCCTTGATAACATTTTCTGCAATCTGTGGATCAGTCCCGCATGCTAAACCTTACTGATGGCTTGGACTACATATAGAAATATACATATAATTTTATGCACCTTGTTAATTGTTGAATGTATAAATCAAACGAAACTGATGAAGAGATGAAAGAAACAAAAAATAAAAACACCAATTTTTGGTACTTTTCATGTTATTTCAAGAAAATGTGTCAGGTGTTATATTTTTATTATTATTATTTAATTATTACATTATTACTAGTCGTTTCCGTCTAACCTACAATTTGTCTTTATGATAACTTAAATATAGGTATATAACTAGGAGGACCCATCATCCCTATCTCAGTCTCTGGTGAATTAATGTTTATACATGTCACTGTTGTATTTTTTATCATATGCACCTCGCTATACAACACTACGCAAGATCAGATGGTTTGTTCTTTTGAGTCTGTGTCCTGTTCCGGTGGTATCCAAAAGCGGCAATATTTCAATATTCTCATGAGAATGGGGTCTTTCCCATTTCCCCTGCAATTCTCCTGATTTCTTGACTGACTGTGGGTATCTGAAGGTCTCGATGTAGGTAACCGGTAATATAGTATGTGGGTGCACCCACAGTACCTCTCAGGACTTTGTTCTATAGAATTTGTATTTTATTTATGTTACTCTTTGCAGAACATCCCCATAATTGATCCCCGTATGTCCATATAAGTTTCAGTATTTGCTTATATAATAGCAATTTATTATGTACTGATAATTGCTGATTTTCTTCCAATAGCCAGTACATTTTCCTATATATCAATTCCAGTTCTTTTCTTTTCTTCTTTATATGTTCCTTCCAGCGAATTTTTGCATCAAGATTCATTCCGAGATATATAGCGTTATTGCTATATGGAATGATAGTATTATTTAATGTTATTGGTGCTTGTACGGTCTGTATATAGGTGAACTGCACATGTACAGATTTAATTTGATTAATTGTTTTGTCCAAGTTTGTTTCCAATTATTTATATTGTCACTTGCCTGTTGTAATTTTCGTGAAGCTTCTTCACTACTGTCTCCGACAGCTATAATCGCAGTATCATTAGCAGATGTAGCCATCGTAATATTCTCCATTTGTGGTATATCACAAATGTAGAGTAGATGAAGCATTGGTCCCAATACGCTTCCTTGTGGTATATCTGCTTTAGCTTTTTATATTGTAGAGTAATCTTCTTCTTGTTTGACTCTAAACATTCTGGTTGTAATGTATGAATTTTATAGTTCGGTGTGTTGTTTTGGTAGCATTTTCTGTAGTTTATGAACAAGGCCTTCATGTTAAACTTTATTGAAGGCTTGTGCTACATGGAAGAATATAGCCGAGCATATATTTTTACTTTCATAGGCTTTTCCAATAACATCTGTTTTTCTGTGGACCTGGTCAATTGTTGAGTGCTTGTTAATAAACCCAAACTGGTGTGTTGGTATTAGGTTTTTTCTTTCTATGATTGGTTTTAGTCTTTTCAAAAGGATTTTTTCAAAAACCAGGTAATACTAGCAGCAGTGATAAAGGTCTATAGGCTTTTATTTCGCTTGGTGACTTCCCAGGTTTTGGGAAGGTGTTATATAATACTAAAATTGGTAGCACATGATGAAGCCATGCAGTCTACTCTCTTCAATAAGCAATTTAAACAGATCTGATAAGAGTATGTATATTAATACTTACATTAAATCTAATCAGTGCTCAAAACATCCTTTATCAGAATGCTTTATTTTTGTATAATATAATATATTTTTAATTTCTAACGTAAGTTGAAAGAAACTTGGAAATACCTTATAAACTTATTACATTTGTTAAGTATTAAAAATAACCCCTTATGTCCTTAAAATAAAATTATATTATCTGAATCTTACTGTGATATTCCTCTATTTAAGAGTATACTTGAGAATCTGTTATGACACGTCCACTTAACGAGTTTATTACTTAGACATTAAAAGTGTTTACTGCAAAAAATATACTACATTAATTAAAGTGCTGATAAGTAATGTTATCATCGTATATTTTTTTGTAAAAACAACATATTGTGTGTTTGTTCATAAAAATATCTGGTATTAAATGATGAATTTTTATAAAATAAACTTTTCTGCAAATGTCTTTTAATACCTGTAAGATGACCTTTTTGTCTCCGCTTAATAGGTAAATCATTTGATTTAGAGTATCATGAATTCACTAGAAAGTTTTTGATACTAAAAATTTACTACTGCTGGCAATTGTCTGTTGTTAATTTGATTTCAAATATTAAAGGGCCTACGTACTCGATATTTTTGGAACATATTGTTGTTGTTTCAATTTAAAAAATTAGTCTTTACAAAAAGCTCTTGATTTTTCACTCAAAATATGTCTAAACGATATCTTCAAACTTTATCAAATTAGCTGAACACAAAAAGTCCAAACTTAACTGCTAAGACCGATGGTTTTGGCATTTATATATATAAAATAACAGTCTTTCTTATTTACAATTATTGTGTTATTTAGTTTATCAGGGGAGGCTTGATAAGATATATGATATATTATTTTGTTGTTTGATTTGAGGAAACCTGCTGCCCATCAAACACTTTTAGATTTATGCTTTAATATTACTCCATGACTACTAGCAAATCTAACACAGATATCCCCAAGAAATTCCAGAATAAAATGTTGCCAGTTATCGTCGGTGCCCCATGTTACGTCTCCAACAAACAAATTCAGCGCGATATCCCCTTAGAACCCAGAATCCCTAGAATAAGTTAGAATAGTATCTAGAATAAGATTTAAATTATATGTTTGTATACAGTAGATCACTTACTCAAGCGGTGTTCTACATGTCAGTAATTATATTGTATAACGGAAAATATATTCGGAAAAAAGTCGTAGACCATGAATTAAAAAACTTATTGGACGAGAACCCAGCTAAAACCCCCAAATAATTTTCAAATAATGTAGCAGTTGTGAAAGATCTAAAATGAGGTAAAATTGCCACTACACGAGAAAAACTAAAAATGCCAATTTGAATCCATATAATAACGGAGTTTCATTGATTGTGAGGCAAAAAAGACGTTTTTTGTGGTATATTGTTACTGATGAAGAGAAATATATCTACTGCAACAATCCAAAGTGCAAAATCTTATGAGTAGTCCATATCAACACCGCTAAATATTTTTGAGCATAAGTCTTCTAGTGGATATGGTAGGATCAGCAAAGTGTAGGCATTACGAGCTACTGAAACTGGATAAAATTATTATTGCAGACGCTTACCGATGCCAATTAAACAAATTGAACGACGTATTGTAGCAAAACCTTCAATGGCATACAATAAAACCTTTTCTTTTTTCCAATGAGTGTCCTTTTCGCTTGTTCGAAGAATCTGGTAGGTCTCTCTGAAACGTCCAACAGTAGTCTGAGATCATCGAGATGCACCAGTTTTCTTAGTATCTCCATGTCCTGGTGAAATCGTTCTTATCTTACCTTACTCTTCACTCACATCTCCCAAAAAGTTCTCTATGACCTCCTTAAAACAAATTCACCCTTTTTTTGATGATCTGCTATGGTCGTCATGAATTGTGGGTCAGTCATTGGCTGTCTAACGCCTGGGAATCCAAAACATCTTTGCCTTCTGAAAGGCCTGAAAGAAGCAAAGGAGCAAGATGCTCTTGGCAGAAGTCAGTCCCGACTTTTGAACCTTGACGTCCAAGAATTTCCTAACGTCCTGAAGCCATGGGATTTATTCTATATTATTTTTGTTTTTAGTACTGTTGCAGACCTGTGCAATCTGCAGAATAGTAATAAATCGACGTTTTAAGCGTATATGTAAGCGTCCATCTTATATCAGAACAATTAGCGATAACAATATTCTGAACTGGTATTTGTAAATAGTATGGTATTCACCAGGAAGCAAAAGGTTTTTCTACAGAGTTCTGAAATTCCCAACACTAAAAGAGAAAACACCGAAGTCTCGCCCTCAAAAACCCGACATAGATACTCGACGATCTTTCAAACTTGTTTAAGAAGCGACATAACAGGCTATAACCATCTTCACAGACGCACACCTCATAATCCCGAACGAACATTTCGGTTTCTGTGCCAAACACTCAAGCCTTCATCAAGCTCAATCCATCGCAGCAACCATCCACCAGGCATTAAGAAAAGGTCTCAAGCTGGAGCCATCTAGTTAGATGTTTCCAAAGCTTCGATCAAGTATGACACAACGGTCTAAGCTTCAAAGGGAGTCAGGTTGGTCTACCGAATGACCTAATATCGCTGATTGATTCATACTTGGACGTTAGATTCTTTCAAGTGAGGATCGGTGACACAGTCTCCCCTCGAAAACAGATCTCCGCAGGAGTCCCACAAGGTGCTCTATTAGCCCCTGCCCTGTTCAACCCTTATGTGGCTGATTTCCCACTCCACAAACATTCCCGCACATTATTTTATGCAGATGATACAACTTTCTTTACCAATGGTTACAGCCTCGACGCCATCCGCGACCTACTTCAAGCCCAACTGAACCAGACGATTACGTGGTACAAATTCTGTAGGCTGCAGATAAACGCGAGCAAAACTCAAGCTGTTCTGTTCCACCACAAGAAATAGTTCCGCGCTTATTGTCTCCAAATTGATAAATTGTCTATCCCTTGGCTCCAGTCAGCCCAAATCCATCACACAAACTGCAAAGGCAATGGCGTGTACAGTCTACACGTCCCATTTCTCTGCAGATAAAGTAAACTCAATCCACCAGAAAGCGATTCTGCATAAAATGCTAGTCCATCCAGTCTGCCTTTTCGGAGTACAGGTGTGGTACAGGTACGTCTCTGAGAGCCAACTTTCTCTACTCCAAGTATTCCAATCCAAAAAAGTTTGCGCGTTATTCAGTGTCCCTAGGTTTATGAGGAACGTCAACACTCGAATCAAGCTTCCACTTTGTGAAGAATTTCACGAATATGCTCTATTAGTATGAGAATGGAGTCTTTCCTCATTCCACCCTGCAATTTTCCCTGTGCACCCACTGCATTCAAATGCAGTGGGTGCACCTAAAATACATCTCAGGACTTTGTTCTGAAAAATTTGTATTTTATTAATGTTACTCTTTGCAGAATATCCCCATAATTGAACTCCGTAGTCCATATAGGTTTCAATATTTGCTTATATAATAGCAATTTATTATGTACTGATAATTGTGATTTTCTTCCAATTATCCAGTACATTTTCCTATATTTCAATTCCAGTTCTTTTCTTTTCTTCTTTATATGTTGCTTCCAGCGAAGTTTTAGTGATTAGTGATTGTGATTTTTAATATACTATTCAATAACATTGGTGCTTGTACGGTCTGTTTATAGGTGAACTGCACATGTACAGATTTACTTCCATTAATTCTTATTTTCCAAGCTTGTGTCCAATTATTTATATTGTCACTTGCCTGTTGTAATTTTCGTGAGGCTTCTTCACTATTGTCCCTAATAGCTATAATCGCTGTATCATCATCAAATGTAGCCAACGTGATATTTTCCATTTGTGGTATATCACAAGTGTAAAGTAGATAAAGCAAGTCCCAGTACACTTCCTTGTAGTACACCTGCTTTAGCTTCTTTTATTGTAGAGTAAGCTTCTTCTTGCTTGACAATAAACATTGTGCTTGTAATGTATGACTTTAATAGTTCGGTGTGTTGTTTTGGTAGCATTTTCTGTAGTTTATGAACAAGGCCTTCATGCCAAACCTTATCGAAGGCTTGTGCTACATCTAAGAATATAGCTGGGCATACTTTTTGACTTTCGTAAGCTTTTTCAATAACATCTGTTATTCTGTGGACCTGGTCAATTGTTGAGTGTTTGTTAATAAACCCAAACTGGTGTGTTGGTATTAGGTTTTTTCTCTCTATGGTCGGTTTTATTTTTTTCAACAGGAGTTTTTCAAAAACCTTAGATATTACTGGCAGCAGTGATATAGGTCTATAGGATTTTATTTCTTTTGGTGACTTCCCAAGTTTTGGGATCATTATAATTTCCGCCATCTTCCAAATATCTGGGACATGTTTTAATCTAATTAAAATTAAGTGTTACACATGTGTATAGTTTTTAACAGTATTTAACTTTATGACTGTTTCACCTGCTCCGTTTCCAACTGTATCATTAACTATATAAACATAACATTTTCATAAGCCGTAAAACGAAAATAATTCACAGGAACAATTAAGCAGTTAATTGATGGCGTAAAACTATCACACATTAGGCAACGGCAATAAAAAAAAAACAGACACGCTCATAAAGATCGTTCATTTTAATGTCGCACACGGAAGGAAAAAAAAATAAGATAATTTCATGCAGGCGCGTGTTTATTTGGAACATATTGAACTGGAGTACGAAGAAGAGAATCGCTTATTCATGAGCAGAGGAGCCGACAAAAAAACATATTTCTGAAAAGTTCGACAGCGAATATAGCAGCGAGTTTTCTTCCAGAAATCTCTTTATGTATTCAGATAAAGAACATTCGAGTTTTGTATGGTAATGTTAGAAATCGATAGTACTATTTGATTTGTATGTCACTACATAGTATAAAACAAAATCGCCTTTTCTGTCCCTATATCCCTATGTGCGCTTAAATCTTTAAAACTACGCAACGGATTTTGATGCGGTTTTTTTCAATAGATAGAGTGATTCAAGAGGAAGGTTTATATGTATAATACATGCATAATATACTAAGGCAACATTGCTAATTTTAGAGGTTTCTAACGTGATGTCGTAAATTAAACTATTTTTTTAGGCTTATTTAGCAATTAGCAAAAACGCTGCCTAACCCTACGAGTTAGATCAAATTAATGTACTACAGTATTGAACACCATAAAAAGGTCTACAAAAAAGTCCGCGATGGTATATGTTTATCTTTTAGGGATAACCCACATTAACCATTTTTATTGTTTATTTTTTACGTGAGAAAATGGCTTATTTACGAAGCTATTTTAAGCAATACGGCATTAATCCTTATCGAATTAAGTACCTTAAATACAGTGTGCAATTAATATAGATCAATATGGTTCCTTACAGCATGTAAATTAAACAAATATTTTCGGAGATATTACAAATTTAAAATTTGCGTTTAAAAATGTGTAATGTAATAAAAATTGTATGAATTTAGATATTCCAAAGATAGCAGGAAATCTTCATAGTAAGTATAGGGGAAGAGGAATTGTTTTACTCCAAATTTAATGCGTGAAGGCCAAGGGCAGTAATGAATGAACCAAAAATACTGGATCGATTTTAATCATGTTTTCATTGAGTGACATAGGCATATATATTTTATGCCCGTGCAAAGTCGGAGCGGGCCGCTATGTTTTTATATACAACGTTCATATTTTTTCTGTAGTGTATTTAATTTAGTATCAGCATTGCACCCGTGCGAAGCCGAGGCGGGTCGCTAGTAGCATATAATTTTTGAGTGTACATCTTTATTTGTCGTAAATTTAAGGTTAGGGCTTCGAATATTAGTGCGTTACTTAATTTTAAATGATGCTGACTAAGTTGTTATTATCTAACATCCATATAATAATAAATATAAACGAAAATCACACATAGTCACTTCATAGCTAGCGTAATTACCATACTTTAACAAAAATAAATTTTACTAATAGGCATGATGACTCTAATAAGGAATCACAAATAGTGCGAGTACTATGATAAAAATTGCGTCGGTTGCAATCGTATTTAACAATATATTGATCATTTGAAGATACAGACGCAAATGTATTTGACAGGACTACTAAAAAAAATCTGACATACAACACAAAAGGTTTGAACTACAACCATCAAATATATAATTTGATAATAGTTGTTTGATTTCCTTAAACTTTTAACAGCTCTGTGGGACGAAAATGTGAATCCGATATTATATCACATTACTTTGTAATATTTGGATAAATAAAATGCACAAGTTGTAAATTTGAAGTTTATTTTTTAACCTTAAAAACTTATAAGCGTATGAAACTGCAATAGTTTATCAAGTAACAGATGGGATGAAATCTCCCGGGCCTAACACATAGATGGCACTAGTTATATTGCATTTATCGATTTTTCAGTTAGTACTAACCTTTAAAAGATAGCTGTTGACATTTCATGTTATTTTACTCATAAGTTTGTCAGTTATTGTGCTAAGAGTGACAGTACTTCTGTTATTTTCAAAATAATGGATCAAAAACAATTTCGTGTTTTAATTTTACACTGCTTCTTGATGAGAAAAATACCATTCAAGCGAACCAGTGGCTTGAAAAGTGTTTTAAGGAATCCGCTCCACCAAAAACAACAATAAAAACGTTAGTTTGCTGACTTCAATGATGACGACATCGATGATGCAGGAAGCAGTCGTCGTCAAAATGGTGGAAAAGTGAAGTTGCGCGAGTTAGCTAACATCGTAAATATATCCAAAGGACATACTGGTTATATATTGCATGATCATTTGACTATGGAAACGTTCTGTTCAAAGTGGGTGCAGCGTTTGCTCATTGTTGACCAAAAGCAAGAACGTATTGATGATTCTGTGCAGTGTTTGGCCATGTTTAAAAGAAACAGACCGTAATTTTACGTCGATATGTGACAATGGGTGAAACATGGATCCATCATTTCTGTCTGAAATCAAAACGATCGTCATCTGAGGGGACAGCAACTGGTGAACCTCGTTCAAAGCATCCGAAAGCACAACAATCGGCTGGAAGGGTTATGGCCTCGGTATTTAGGGATGTGCCATCAACAGTGGATATTATATAGCGTTTGAAGGTCGAAATTGCAAAGAAACAACCGCATATGACAAAGAAAAAAATTGTTGGATCCAGACAACGCACCGTATCACAAGCCAATCAAAACAATGTCACTACCTGAATTGAACTTCGAATTGCTCCCACATCTACCGTAATCGTCAGATTTAGCTGCTAGCGCCTACTGACTGTTAGGTTATCGCTGAAACTGAGGCCTATTTTGGTGGAAAAGGTAAATCATTCTACAAAAGTGGTATTGAAATGTTAGAGTGGCTCTGAAAGGATAGTGTCGCTTTTGATAGAGATTACGTTGATGAATAAAGCCAATTTTGATTTTAAAAAAACGCGTTTTCTTTGTTAAGCCCGGAACGTGTCAGCCCATGTGTTACTTATCTATACTACTATAACTATATATATTACTATAAAATCCACGTTTAGACAAGCTCTAATATACTAAATTCTCCAATGAATTCTTAAACTAGATCTTTGCTTGGTTTATTTTACTTTACTTCACTTCAGTTACTATATTTCGGTTCATACATTGTGTATACGTATTGTTCGAATTATTTGAAAATGTTGTTTGCCAAAACGCAGATACCAAGTTGTAAAACCTTTTAAATAAGATTGTTGGACCAAACATGTTACCCTTAACCCGGTGAAGTACAGCCCATCGAACTATTTAATGTACATGAAACTGTACAAAACTCGGAAGAAAGTCCGAAAAAGTTCGAAGCTCTGTCTGCTTCAAACTACAAAACCCTGGGTTTTTAATATTATAGTTTTAATTTTAGGCACAAAAGTCCATATTCTCTTAATTAAACAATTTAATGGTCCCTAATAATATTCTCTTCTAATACAATTTTTTGAAAAAATATCAGAGAACATCGGACAAAAAGTATCGATATATCGAATTGAAAAATAAGCATGACGTTGATCTGTTTCTACAAAATGGGATTTCCCATGTCCCAAAAACATGTATCGGTTAGTGACAAAAATTAAGAAGGCTTTCAACAAAATCTAATTGAGTGTCCATTTCTCTGGAGATAGAATTTGCCTTTTTAGCTGAAAAAAATGTAGATATATCGATCTTTTTTCGGTCTCCCGATTTTGATAATATATAATTACTTTCAGAGGATTTAGATTTGAAAATTTTTCAGTAAAAATTTTTGAATATCTTTTTTTTGGACTCTCACTAATATTTTAAAGAATTTTGTAGACATTTGAAGAGTGTTGACAAGTACGGACACAAATCAAATCCTAAAGACTGATTCAATTACATATTCCGACGCATCAGATTTCTTTTTATAAAATGAGAAGGAAAAATCCCCTTCGAGTTTAAAACGAATTTTACACTTTACAAACTTTTTTTGTTTTTTTTTTTGACTACTTCATTGGTGAACGAGTGAGACGGGTTGGTCTGTTTTTACCCTCAGTGTCGCTTTGTATCCCCATTCACAAAGTCGTATCTTCTTTCTGTTAAATAACATAATATTTTCATGTAAGTTATTAGATTTTGTTTTCTATACCATCTTACATATTATAACATTCTAAGGTTCATTCATCATAACTTAAATTTCAGACCAAAATTAAAAAAAAGAAATACTATAAGCAATCATCAGTTTGTTGATACTTAATATTTCGAGCTTTGTTTCTATTTAATTAATATATTGTTACTAGTCGTTTCCGTCTAACCTACAATTTGTCTTTATGCTAACTTAAGTTTAGGTGTATAACTAGGAGGACCCATCGGCCCTAACTCAGTCTCTGGTGAATTAATATTTATACATGTCACTGCTGAATTTTTTAATATATGCACCTCACTACACAACACTACACAAGATCAGATCGTTTGATTCTTTTGAGTCTGTGTCCTGTTCTGGTGTTATACAAAAGTTGCAATATTTCAATATTAGTATGAGAATGGAGTCTTTCCTCATGCCCCGTTGCAATTCTCTTGATTTCTTGACTGACTGTGGGTATCTGAAAGTCTCGATGTAGGTAATCAGTCCTATAGCATTTGGGTGCACCCACAATACCTCTCAGGACTTTGTTCTGAAAAATTTGTATTTTATTAATGTTACTCTTTGTAGAACATCCCCATAATTGAACTCCGTATGTCCATATAGGTTCCAATATTTGCTTATATAATAGCAATTTATTATGTACTGATAATTGTGATTTTCTTCCAATTAGCCAGTACATTTTCCTATATTTCAATTCCAGTTCTTTTCTTTTCCTCTTTATATGTTCTTTCCAGCGAAGTTTTGCATCGAGGTTCATTCCGAGATAGAGATATAATAACGAAACCTTTTTAACAAGGCACCGTTTATTCAAAGATATTTTATAATTTTTCTCGTTAGATATTCATAATGATCTCTAATGAATTCTAGCAAAACTTCTTACAATAACAAGGAATAACAGTCACAGTCGTGCCAGTAACCATGTTGAGTAGAACTAATCTTTATGTTTATCAGTCGATAGGGTTAATACAGAGGACTGTCATCCACCACTATCAAGCTAGGTCTAGTCACAGAAAAATCCATATACCTGAATGTACACTAAACAATGCTCGGAGTTGACTCAAAACTTTTAAAAACAATGGCTTTCCTCGAGTGACATCATATTTAAAGTTATTCATTTACATCTATGATATTTACTTTTATAGTCATCAGCTTGATATTTATAATAATTTTGTTTGAGTATACATTATCTGCTTTCCAGATAAAGTTTAATTATAGCATTGCAAAAATACAAAAAATATATGATGCTCCACAAAAGTTAACACAAAATAAAATCAAAAACCTTTCAAATAATGTCGACTGAACCATACTACGTCAGGAATTAGAACATTCACACACACATTTTTATATTTATACAAACATAATTGAATTTATATTTTTATATTCGTTTAGACAAAATGTTGATGCCTCCGTGTCTACTCTGGCCAGATAATAACGAGGGTTTTCCCATTGACACTGCCTCTGCAGCATCCGCTTATATTTAGAAGTGAACGTTTCGTTAGTTATGTAAGCCATCATCGGGCTATTTATATCTGAAGTTCAATGTTTTCGACTTTTTTTCGAAATCGGTATAATTTTAAACCGAAAATATGGTACGAGTTTGCAGTCGACACCGCGTCTCGACCCGACTTTTTAGATCTTCTACAAATAACGTTATCTTATCGACAGAATGTCCACATATTTAACATGAAAGATAAACTTTGATTACGTTTTGGATGCTTCTATCATTTTATTTAGAATGTCATATAATATATTAGGTGTATGTAAGTATTCTGATATTTTTTTACCTTGAAAACGTATCATGTTTCACAACTTTTTCCTTTATTTTTGGCCAAATGGCGACATGGTGTTGAAAGAACCATATTGGTTTGGCATTGAAAGAATCATATTGGTGATCCTATTTTCGACTTATTTTTCCTGTTCTTCAGCATTTGGGAATACTGCCACAGTCAAGCTAATATGCATTCTTTGAATCTCCCATTAAAGCTGCAACAATGCATTATTCACAATCCTTGCAACGTCGCTATCATGCAAAAGAATGACTTCCTGCCCTATTACTAGCTACTAGTGAACAGCCTGTAGAATGTACAAAGTGGGGCAAAAGTCCCGCTACCATTTTAGTTGCCTATAACTTTACTCAGAGATACATAAGATACATAAACTTGGATTTCATAAAAACTTTATTTGGTCTATACATTTCTTTTGTCGTTATTCGCTATGCAACTTTCGGCTCTTCATATATATATATATATATATATATATATATATATATATATATATATATATATACATATACATATATATACATATACATATATATATATATATACATATATATATATATATATATATATATATATATATATATATATATATATATATATACATATATATACATATACATATATATATATATACATATATATATATATATATATATATATATATATATATACATATATATATATATATATATATATATATATATATATATATATATATATATATATATATATATATATATATATATATATAATATAGAATCATTTGGGGCTTATTCCCGTAATCATAAACTTTTGATTTTAAAAAATCCCACGAGCTGTATGTGCTGTGGTTCCATCTTACTGAAACCACATGTCCACTAGTCCTTGCTGTTCCAATTCAGGGAGAAGACAATTTCGAAAATTGTTTTAATACCGTTAGGCAGTAACAGTAACTACAACATCTTGGTCATTTAAAAAAAATAGGGATCAATGATGCTTCCAGCATGAATACCACACCATAAAGTTGTTTTTAGTGGATGCAATGATGTTTCATCAGTTAATTGAGGGTTCTGTGTTCCCCAAAACCAACTGTTCTGCTTATTAACGTGGCCACTGACAAGAAAATGGGCTTCATCACTCATTATCAATTCAGACGAAAAATCTTCAGATTCACCAGACAGCTTTAGAATTGTATTACTGTACTTATCTCATTGATGAGGATTGCTCGGTATCAATTTTTGGACTAATTGAATTTTGCACGGAAACGATTTCAAATCAGTTTTCAAAATTCGTCTGGGAACCACATCTCCAAATTGATGTTTCTGGAGACGCTGAACCAGATTTACATATTCAGCGTTACGAGACGTCCGTTGTCTTCCAGAACGAGGCCTTTCTGCTGTCGTACCGTAGTGTCGAAAATTCGAATGTAAAGGATAAACTGTGGTTTTGTGAGGCACTGGACGATTAGGATAACTTTGACGCAACTTCAACCACTTGGCATCCCCATTTCTGCTCGTTCTTGTGGCGTGTATTTATCAATAATACAATTTGGACGTCTACACAACACAATTGTTAAAGCGAAACTGAGCTAAATGTCACATAACCAAGATGGCGCGCAATCAAAATGGTAGCGGGGCTTTTGATATGTTATTAAAAATTGTTTTCACAGCACTCTCAATATAATAAATACACCAGGTTGATTAAAAGATATCTTTACATATCCTTTTAAATAAAATAGCATTGTTCTTTGCTTCTTTATTTCACTCTGCAATCTCGTCCTTGTAAATAGCTCATCTTTAGTTTTTCTTATATAGTTTTCATTTGGCTATTGCTTTTTACTTTGTGTTGTGTCCCACGTGGGAACTAACACCTCACCAACAAATAATAAATTAGAACTCTACGAAACTATTTCATACTGATAATATTCTATGGAACCATCATTTTAGCTTGTAATGCAAAAATTAACGTCAGAAGACAACATAATCCTCAGTACTTCTAACCAATCTACTTAACACTACAGTACACAAGATCCAAGAATTGCATTTTATTATATTGATATCCGGAGTGACAGTCGGTATCTGAAACTCTCGTAACGTGTAAGAAGTCAGTCCTGTAGCATCTAGGTGCACCTACAATATTTCTCAACTGTATATTCCGCAAAACTTGTATTGTATTTGTATGAATTTTGGAGGAAAGTTTTAAGTAATGAATGCCTGTAGTCTAATTTGAGTGACAACCTTATTAATAAGCATTCCAATATATTCATATATGTGGTGATCCTACTATTCTACTCATTGCACTACCTGGGCAGTGAATTATACGTTAAAATAGTTTGATATAAAAGTAATTTTGCTTTCCGCTCAATAATTTAATTTAAGTAAGTTCGTTTATTCATATATATTTATAATATTTTGCTATTACTTGTGGCAAAATAACAATTTCGTCTGTGAAGAACTTATGAGATTTATAGACAGAAAACTGGGCCGTGTGGTTTTCACAAGCTTCTGCCGAAGGAGGCTTTACACCCTTTAGAAGGTTTTCTACATAGCGAAACAAATATTAGAGGCATGCGGCAAGCATCGCACTATATACGGTGGATGTCCTAAAGTTTCGCAATCAGTCTCTTTCAATTGGTGTTCAAGTGGGTTGTTTTTGTTATTGCTAAATTCAGCTGGTTTGTATAAGTTACCTGCTTTAATGGCATTGAATGTAGGGAAACCAATTAGCTACTTGGCTAAGTTTAGGTTGTTAGTGATAAAAAAAATCCTTTCCACTTAAAACAAATATTTAACATCATCTTTTTGGCGACAATCCATCAATTCAGATGTTACAACTATTTATGAGGTTTCTTCGAGCGTGGATCACTAAACACTTCATACTGACACTTAAATACATTACCATAAACACCATAAACCTTTTTTTGAATTAGTGTTATAACTTAATCCATTAATACTTTTCTGTTGTTCTTGCATCAATACACAAGGAAGACGAGTAAGGGATAAATTCATCAGTATGTATTTCCCAAATTAAATTAAGCTACTTAAGCTAATAAGCTAAGTTTGGTAATTAATAGAAGAACTTTGTTTTGTTTTAGCAGCGTCGAATTACTAGTTGGTTTGATGTTTTAGCGCAACCACATATTTGCACCCCATAGGCACAAATTGACTTTATAATAGACTGATAAACCAATCCCGTTTATTTTAGACCAAGTTGAGAGTATTTACTGACCAGTAAAATTATTTGAGTTTGGGTCCGGTCTACTTTGGCTTTTGTCTGACATGATGTTTCTAATTTAATCTATCATAAAGAGGATACATTATGTCTCAACATCTCCGGATTTGGCGCATGCGTTAATCGACTCCTTTTAAGTCCAGCTATTCTATTTTTATAAAAACATCATATTATATACATCATCATTATTTTTTATAAATAAATATACACAACTTTGATAAATAATTGATTTAATGTTGGAACTATATATAAGGAAGGAAACAAACATTGAAAATTTTTTGAAATAACACATTTCATTTAAAAAATTATTGAATAAAATGAAATAATAAAAATAATTTCTATATGCCTAATTGACAAAAAATCCGAAAACCGTATAAATAACATTATCATAAAAAAACCAAAATCGTTTAGATCAACCAGAGCCAATAGAGTTAAATCCAAACGAAAAAGCCACCACTATATATGAAAGTAGTAAAATTTTCCTAAAAATCTCCAAATATTGTCGCTACTATTCTTGATCCACAAACCCCATTATTGAATTGACTACCTCGAGCTTTCGATTATCATATTGTACATTTATTAGTTTGAAACGAATGGATTATCGTTCTTTAAAGTTGAAAGACATCTCAGTCAATACATCATTATATTTACAAAACTGTAATTTATTTGCCTATACTCTTATATAATAATATATTGTATTTTTCTTGTCATTAGATCATTAGGGTGTCGTTGATAGTTTTATATTTTGTGTGATTGTTTGATTGATTTGTTTGTTTTTGTTGATTTTATATTTGATCCAGGTCTACTTTTGTTAGCAAACTTAATTATTTCAAAGTATCACTGTTCACTGTTCTTATATTTTAGCCAAATACTGTCTATTTTCCTCCTTTCTGATTCTCTGAATTTCACATTCTTCAATTTTTACTCTCAAAAAATTCTAACTACATCTTAGCTATAAAATAAAATTTAAATCATTACTAAACTATATTATGTTTAAAATAAATGTCTAATTATTACCAGTTACTACAGTTTTTGCTACTATTCTTGATAGACAAACCTCAATAATGACTTGACTACTTCCAAAAAAACAAGAATCATTTTCTTCTCTGCTCTTGTTATCATTAAATGTTGGCATATGATGACACTTATTCCAGGTCGTTGAAAATGATGTGATAAAAATTTGGCAGCTAAAATTCCCACTATAAATAGAATTGATGCTGTTTGGATTTTATAACCATTAAAAATTTAACCTTACATCCTGAACTTACCTTTGTTCTCCCATATTTTAAAACCAATGTATGTTAGACCACCAAGAAGAACACAACAATTTTGTTATTATTACTATAAAATTATTAATGGAACAAAAAATCTAAATATTCTAGCTTTTTGTATTTGTTTTAGTTTATTCTTTTCTATGGTTTGTTCTATGCATGAGAGTGTACATGCTCCAAGTCCGGAGATATTGTGGAGCAACTTATCCTATTATAAAGATGGATGCCCAGGTATTTAGCTGATTCTGCTTGAAGAATTGGGCTTCCGTCAAGTGATATGATCAGGTTTTTGTTATAAGCTATATTTTCAAGTTTATGTAGTAAACTGAAATTACTAATCAGTCAAAGTTATATTTTAACAAAAAGTGATTAGCCATTAATTTTAATTCTGAACAATTTGTAACAATAAATAACTCTTTAAATACAAACAAAGATAATATACATTTTATCAATTAATTTAACGCACTATTATCCATTACTGAAGCTGACATATATCATATTAATCTTCCTTCGTTTTACATTTATAGTAAACATAAAACGATAAAATATTTTAGATATACGAATGTTAATATCGATTTTGGGATGCCAAAATATTACTCAAACACTGTTATCTTATCAGGAAGCAGTTAGTAATCCCAATTCCTGCGAAAAAGTTCCAATTTAACGCTAAATTTAGTTGTACTATCAATAATAAAATAATTCGATAATTTTGGTTGGTGGAATTTGTCTGTAATATTAACTAAATTTATGCAATAAAATATTTAATAAATTCAATACGAGTTGTGCGTCGAAGCCACTTTATATATTATCATAAATGATGACTAAACATGTAGAGACTCGAGAGTTCCTAGTAGACGAGTCTGAACTTGTGTTATGTAGCTGTTAAAAATATCAAAAAGGCCTTGATAAATTTTCCTATATAGCTAAATTTCATCAAATTATTGATCATAATGTCATAATTTTTCTCTTGTCAGATTCATATGTTTTAACTTCGGTTGTTTTTCGTCTCTCACTCCAAGATATTTATTAGATATTTAATAAAAATTACAAGGCATTAACACATTATTATCAAAAACCGATTGGAAGTTAATTATTGACTTTTAATTGTATATTTCGTCAAAGTCTTGACGTAATGGCCTACTGAGATTTCGAATGTCCTAATCTTTATTTGTTACAGTAACAATGATATTGATATTTTTTCTTAAGAATACCATATAAGTTTTGATTAAAATTCATATTGTTGTCATATTTAAATATTATTCATTAGACACTATTTTAATAATGATGTTTTAAGAACAATAATTTAAACTATATGACTCTTAATAATGAGATTTCTTAGTTTTATTTTAAATTTTATCTTTATTTGTTATATGATCTCTAACTTGGTTTGCTTTATAGGTTATGATGTAAATAATTAATATCTTCTTAAATTCATCTATTTAAATATTAGTAAATTCTACGACGGTCTAATTCACAATTTGAATTTGCAATGTTGTCAGTTGTTAAAAATTATACGTATATTTAAAGAATGTAATATAAATGAAATAAATTATCTTTAATCACAGATTAACATAATATCAAAGAGACCTAATTTTCTGTTGAGAGCCAAGTTAAAGCGTTTTGCTATATTTTTGCCAAGGAAAAAGAGAAAATAAAACAATATGTAATTATTTATCAATGTATAAACTCTGCATTAACAAATCAAAATTATAGTTCTTGTAAATTATTCGTATACTTGAAGAATATAGTGTATAATCCGGAATTCTTCACATATTAATCTGAAATCTCCCTGGAAACTCAAATTCAAATTTAACTAAGTTTACGGTCTATTATTTTAAGCTTAAATAGGGTGTGGCAAAACCATTGATTGTGTGCCATCTTGGTTATGTGACGTTTAGGCCAATTTCATTTTAACCATTGTGTTGTGTAGAGGTCCGAATTTTATTATTGATAAACATATACCACAAGAACGAGCAGAAATAGTGACACTATTTATTGAAAATAATCGTTCCATTATTGCCAATAAGCGGACATTGTCACAGTCTACTGATCATTACACAATATAAATTATTCTTAAAAAGTATGAACAGAAAAATGCATATCAGTAATCAATTTTTTTAAATTATATCAGTGATAACTTAATAACATTGCGTCGAAAACTTTTCTCTTTGCCAGGAAATAAAATTAAAAAGCGTTGCTTTCTACATGACTCATTTAAAACCGATAGCGCGGTGTGGTAACCTTTACGAGCTGTAGAGGAAACTGAAGTGCAACGAGCGATTTGCCGGTCCGTAGAATCTTCTAGAACGCGTAAATAATAGTAGGCCATGACGATAAATTTAAAAGTAACAGTATTATACGCTTAATTCTATGTATAAATAATATTGCATATGTATAAGTTCTCCCTGCTCGACAACAGATGTCCCTATTTGTGACAAATGTCTTCTGTGACGGCTTTTTTTCTTTTAAAATACCATGTTAGCCATACGGGAATATATACCCAAGAGTGCCTTTTGTTTTCTTAGTAGCATTTTTATTTTACAAATAGTTTTCTACGCTATTTCTTTACGATTGTAATTTGAATGTTCGGATTGGCCATAACATGTTGAAGATGAAGAAATGCTGGAGTTAGCGGGTGAAGATCCATGTTGATCAAAGAAGGTGGAGAACTATTGGAAGAATGTATAGGCAAATAAGTAGGGATGTTCGAGCGTATCGATTATTATAACGATATATTATAAATTTGTGAATTTGAAAAGCAAAACAAAAGTCATTAATTTATAAAATGATATGTAATGATGTATGTAAAATGATATTAATATTTGAGAAGAAAATATTTATGTTATCTAGATCGTTTTGTTGAAATATCTATATCGATTTTCTAAACCTTTAATCGATATTATTTGGATTTATTACTTTGAAAACAAAAAAAAGATCGTTATTCTGAATTAAGTTAATAAGAAATAACGATTTCTATATAAATATATTTCATTATATCGATTTTATTCAATATTAATATCACATTTAAAAAAAAGAGATTTTCTGCGAAAACATAATTTTTAGTACGTTTTTAATATTTCAAAAACTATCGATATTTCGATGTATTACAGACTAACTGTAAAACCGGACAAAAGTTTTAAAAAATATACTGTTTTATTTAATGCACAACGACCAAAAAAAGAGTTAATAGAAATTAGTTACATCTGAAAAAATATCGATATTCTGGAAAAAATCGATATTGTATAAGGAAAAGGTCAAAAAGTTGTTGAAATTAAGGTTTTCCGAAAAGTATGGATACTCATGTAAAATATCGATATTGGCGAGTTATTATATTACGATATTCGGAAAAAATATCGGATATGGATATGGATTTCCTATTTTAAGTACTAATAAAATGTTATTGCAAATTTGTAAATTGTAAATTTGTAAATTTGTATATAATAAAATCGGCTTGTTGAAAAGTATCGATATTCGGTTAATATATCGATATGGATATCTCCTGAAAACAAATCGATTTTATATGGATTTAATATTTAGATGACTTTTGTCGCTTGAAGAGTATCGAAACTCAGACTATCGATTTTCGGAAAATTATATTACTTTGACGACGAAAGGAAAACTTCATTTATTTGTGAAATAGATCCGTTTGTCTAAAAATATCAATATTAAAAAAAAAATATATATAATTGAGCGGCCAAAAATTAGTTCCTTGATATTCCTTGTCGATATTTTCTAGATTGGTTTCTTCATATTCGAGGAAAATATCGATATTCCCTCACCCTATACAACAATAAAAAAATATCGAACAAATATTATAAGTTTTCGATATATCGCTATTTTAAAATGTCTCAAAACAAAAGTTCGATACCGTCCTTTTAAAACCCTAGATTTTACAACTATGGATTTTATCAAAAATATCGAAAAATATCGGCCCATAATATATCGACATATCAATAAATCGGGCAAAAATATCGACATTTTTCGATAAACATAAATACGATATATAAATGAAAATGCAAAACTGAAATAAAATTTTATTTATATTATGATTTTGACGTTATATTGTCACTAGTGGTGAAAAGTGACTATACTATGGTAGTTTATAGCAGACAAATCCTAAATCATCACTGGCACACTAATAAAATTGATGTTGAAAAGGAGTATTTACGTTATTAAGGAAATTGCTCGGCGTCTGGTGGGAAGAGACGATGTGTTTTATGATCTATCAATATATAACAAAACCGTTAACGGAAAACGCTAACTGATAACCAGGAATCAGACATTCATTGGTCATCATGCCAATGCTCGACGTTTATAGCGGTTTTTTTGAAATATCAAGTAACACAATTTTGGTAAAAATCGAATGCCATATAGCCCAGACCTAGTCCCTTGTGACTAAATTTTTTTAAACCGATCTACATCTATTTTGGGATATTATTTCAAAGATGGTATAAGAATAGAATTTGAAAAAATTATTTATTCATATTGTTATTGAAATAACACCATATTGTCATAAAAAAATAGCAACTTTTACATAGATACAACATATTATAGTCGACTATCGTTTGTCAACTGTTGCATCGCATGGCATTTTAAACATTTTCTGATAAATACAATGTCAAAAATATAACAAAACCGTTATTTTTTGCCGGTATCTTGAAACCGAGACCCAGAGAACATTATGCAATATAATACAGTTAAATATTCGTTTTTTTTGGTTCCAGTAATTAACTGTAATTCGGCGACACCACTTTCTGTTGAATAAATCGTAGCCTACCGTACATATTTTTTAATAATTTATAATAATATCCTATTAAGACGTTTTCCTTTGCGAAAACATGAACGAAAAAAACATCGTTGCTTTCTATATGAGTCATTTAGAGATAGTTTTAAAGTAGATATCCTCGCTAGCGTGCAAAAAAAACTAACCCGCGTAATACAGATCGACGTATACTGTTCACATCGAATGTTCTCGAATCGGTAAAACTTAGTAGGCTGTGGAGAAATTGATCGACGTCTAACGATCTACATATGATATTTATTAACAGAATTTTTTTGTAAAATTCGATAAAACTGATGGTTGGTTGATTGTTTCGTAATATTTTTTTGAAAATGTCACACTATAACAACCATGTAATTGAAATTTATGTTAAAACTTGATTTATTCGTTGTTATAATGTTATAATTTCTGTCATGTCAAGTTCGTTTGTTTTTAGTACATTGACATGATTAAACAACTGCAATATTGTTATCGAAATATTATATTTAGTACTGATTTTCATGTCACAGCCTGCCCGGATCCTTGGAAGGTTCTCGAATTCGGTAATTTCGGTTCCTGGATATTACTTAGTCGAAAATACATTTTTACTGGCGGTCACTATCACATATCTCATTTATTTTTATATGTCACATACTTCAAAATGATACCTGGCTATTTTTAAATTTTTTGATTATCACTTGTTACATTCAATTAGATTTCTTGTCAATATGTTTCAATTGTTTCTAGTAACTAAATTAATAATTAATTTTTACAATTATGATTTAATTATGAAATAATTTTTTGAATTCTGTTAAAATTTTAAATATAATACAGTCTGTAGCTAACAAAATATTTCAATTATTTCAAATGTAATTTTGTAATAATTAATATATCAGGCTTATAAATTAATTTTAAAGGATAGTATTTCGCGCAGTGCCCACTCAAACGCATTAATTGTAATCTATAGCAATCCCTACCGATGGTTTCATCGAATAACGCCCTCAAATCCTCGTCTTCATATTAACTTGGCTGTCCAGAACACTCTTCATCTTTGGTATCAAAATAACCACTTTTAAAACATCGAACCTATTTTACATGTTGAATTTTTTACTTTTCCATCAAATCGAATTAAGTAATTACGTTAAAAGTAAAACTTCCCGAAAATGCGATTTACGAAGTACAAATTCAGATATTCTACATACTAAAAAAATATTTTGTTCATACTTTACGACATAGTAACAGCATCAAAATTACAATTGAAATAATTGAAATATTTTGTTAGCTAGTGACTGTATTATATTCAAAATTTTAATAGAATTCGAGAAACTATTTCATATTTAAACAATAATTGTAAAAATTAAGTATTAATTTAGTTTCTAGTAATAATTCAACCATAAGAAATCTAATTGAAATGTAACAATTGATAATAGAAAAATGTAAAAATAGTCAGGTATCAATTTAAAGTATGCGACCTATAAAAATAAATGAGATCTATGATAGTGACTGCCAGTTAAAAATGTATTTTCGACTGAATAATATCCAGGAACCGTAATTACCGAATTCGAGAATCTTCCAAGGATCCGGGTAGGCTGTGACGTGAAAATCAGTACTAAATATAATATTTTGATAATAATATTGCAGTTGTTTATTCATGTCAATGTACTAAAAACAAACGAACTTGACATGACAGAAAATGTAACTTTATAACCACGAATAAATCTAGTTTTAACATAAATTTTAATTATATGTTTGTTATAGTGTGACATTTTCAAAAAAATATTACGAAATAATCAACCAACCGTCAGTTTTTTCGAATTTTACAAAAAAATCGATTAATAAATTTCATATGTAGATAGTTAGACGTCGATCAATTTCTCCACAGCCTACTAAGTTTTACCGATTCGAGAATATTCGACATTCGATCTGTATTACGCGGGTTATTTTTTGTTGCACGCTACTAATACGACCTTATATATAAAGCTTGAAATTAAAAAAAAATTCGCTAAAACTGATTTATAGGCCTAATGATTATTTAAAATTTACAACATAATATAAAAAATAAATATTTAACTAGCGTTGGGAACTATCAACCGAAAACAGTCGAAACAGTCGATAATCAGAAACATGGCGACTGAAAATAGTAACTACTACAAATGCACGGTTCGACGGTTTTTTCCTTTCGTGATGTCAGATGAAGATGTACGAATCCTTTCCTGTATAAATTGTGAGAGAGAAAAGGACGGCGATAATTGCTTGGAGCAATTAATTTTATATGTGCTTATATTTTCCAACGGTAGTAAAAGTGAAACGCTGGTGTACATATTCCTTCACGTACTTGCGTTAAAAAAGTAAAGGAAAAAATTATTACTGAATACTATTAACATGCAATTTATAATTTCATTTTAAACGAAGTAGAATTACTTTTATATTTGAATATTCTATGGATCTGAAAAAAAATTTAATTTTTCTATAGAATGGAATAATACCCCACAAATGTTTTATCGTATTTTAATATGTTAATTTCTATTTTTAGATAATATGTTATAATAAATATATACAGTACAACAGAACTTAAACAAAACCTAAAAATTAAAGATGTACAATAACCATAAGTATTAAATAAAAATTAAACATATAGCTAATCATAGAAAAAAAAACTAATCCATGGCATTATTAAAAATGATCGCACAACAACAACTAAAGCTTTTTTAAATAAAGTAAATGTTTTATTCATTATTTAATGGAAATGTGATTTAACAAAAATCGAGAGAGTAATCGAAATATAATCTATTATGGCCATAAAAACAATTTATTTTACTATTGATCATTTACAATTTTAATCTTTTTACCCTATTACATTATCAATCTTGAAAAATATCGTTCCAAACTGCTGCTACATTAATATACAATATATTATTATTTATAAGCAAGCTAACAAAAAAATCAGTCGGACCGAAAATAGCGAGTGAAAACAGTCGACTGAAACAGTCACTGGCGAAAAGTAGTAAAATCAGTCGAAACAGAAATAGCAATTGAAACAGTCGATAGTAAAAAGTAGTTATTTACTAAACAGTCGATAGTCGTTTTTAGTCGATTGTTCCCAGGGCTAATGATAACCAAGAAATAATAACTGCTAATCATAAAAGCTGCTGTTTACAACCAATCAATCGATCATTTGTGGTACTATAAGTCAACTTCATAAAGATGTAATTTACATAATTTGGCTTCAGTCCTCCTGCTGTTGCGATAGTCTCGGGTTCGAATCCTGCTGGGGTACGGTCGTAAATTTCTGACGTTTGTGGTGGTTTAACATTTTTGATTGTCTTTTGACCTCGGTAATCAGGGTGTGTAAGACCGGATGTCTTCTGGGATGATCTTCAAGTTGGTAACTCTTCAGTGGATAGACTTAATGCCCACGTTAAACAGTTGGTCCAGTTCAGATGAACCCCAATTGGTAAAAACGAGATTAAATTAAAAAAAACATAATTAGATTAATATTTAAGTTTCCATTTTAATATTTATTTTATTTATTTTAATTTAAATTACTTTAATTGATTTACTTAATTATTTTAATTACTTTAAATTACTAGTATTATCTTCCTAATACCATTGCTTTCTTCATATGTCTGTATTTTATCATATTTTTATTTTTTTGTTCCTTAAAACATCTGCTACGTCCTTTTATTATGTACTGGTACCTACTTGTTTTTTGAGCAAAACCTTTTATCGCGCCATTTCGAAATTCTCTGCAAGCGCATGTCCCATTGACACAAAAAGTTGATAGTCGGATGGGGCAAGATCTAGAGAGTACGGCGGGTGCGATGATATGTCCTATCCAAGTGCTTCCCTCACTTCCTTGATTCGTTTTGCCTTACGATACTTACTTTTCTGCTATATGTTATCGCGTAAAAATATGCTATATGTACCACGCTGAAAATCGCATCCATGGTTCTAATTGATCATTTGTTGTTGGTAGCAATCACTAATGACTCTTTCACCAGGTTTCAATAGTCTGTAATATACCACGCCACTCTGGTCCCACCAAATACAGAGCATTCTCCTGCGACCAAAAGTATTTGACCTTGGAGTCGATTGGCCGGCTTCGTCAGGTGATAACCAATTATATATAATTTGTTATTCTTAGGGTTTTCAAAATAAATACACTTTTCATCGCCCGTCAGTATTCGGTGCAGAAATAACTTCCGATTATACCTTTTAAGAAGCATTTCATAGACGATTTTTCAAACCTACATTTGTTTGTCATACTAGTGTTGTAGCACTCATTTTTTTTATTCAACATAATTCCCTTCAAGGGTGATCAACTGATTATAGCGACCCTCCAACTTTTCTATACTATATTTGCAGTACGATTTGTCCTTTGATTCAAAATACGACTCAGTTTCGGCTTTGACCTCTTAATTCGAAGAAAATTTCTTCCCAGCGAGCATTCGTTTGAGATCTGAGAACAAGAAATATACGATGGTGTCAGATCTGGAGAATACGGTGGATGAGGAAGCAATTCGAAGCTCATTTCATGGATTTTTGCCATCACTTTCACTGACTTGTGACACGGTGCATTGTCTTAGTGAAGCAGCACTTTATTTTTCTTCAAATGCGGCCGTTTTTCGGCGATTTCGTCCTTCAAACGGTCCAATAACACTATGTAATAGTCGCTGTTCATGGTCCTTTCTTTTTCAAATTAGTCAATGAAAATTATTCCATGCGCATCCCAAAATACAGATGCCATAAACTTGCCAGCCAACTTTTTTCCCACGCTTTGGAGCGGGTTCATCGTGTGCAGAGCCATGTTTCATTAATTGTCACATATCAACGCAAAAACTCGGATTTATTATGCTTGATCAAATTCAGACACTGCTCCGAATCATCAACTCGTCGTTGTTTTTGGTCAAAAGTGAGCTCGCGCGGCACCCACTCTGCACATAGCTTTCTCGTACCCAAATATTTATGAATGATGTGATATACACGTTCAGTTGATATCTTTAAAGTATCTGCTATTTCATTCAATTTCAATTTACGATCATTGAAAATCAATTTTGTTTTGTTTTTTGTTTTAATGTTTTCGTCCTTAACAACCTCTTGTGGGCGTGCATTGCGTTCACCGTCTTCGATGCTCATTTCACCACGTCTAGACTTAGCATATTAATCCTTGATGTTTGATTTTCCGGGGACAGTGTCCGGAAACTCGGCATCAAGCCAAGTTTTTGCTTCAACTGTATTTTTTTCCTTTAAAAAGCTATATTTTATTAACATGCGAAATTCCTTTTATCCATTTTTTTTTCACAATAACAAAAGTTGCTTCACTCAAAATGATATAATTCATAAAGTAATGATCCGACAGCTGTCAAATTTATACACGCATCTTTTGAGGATTAGGGCTAACTAAAAACATATGGATTTAATTCTAGTAGCGCTATCTATGTGTCAGGCCAGGGACCTCTTATATTAATAAGATACATTATTTCACCATAAATTATTCCATTATTTTATAATAATTCTAAATTGATCGAAAATATGAGTGAACAGTTAGTGAATCAGTATAGTTGTATAAAGTAGTACTTATGAAAATATGATGCAACATTTTCGAAAAAAAAAACTAATCAGTTTCGTTACATTGGATAACAGTTAAATTTACACTTTTTCCTTAGTATCGTTTTTATTTATCTTAAGGATAAATCAACCATAAATAAATAGAACAAATCCATAAACACTCATATTTATTCGTTAGAATGACACGGTAAATAATCGTAATTCATTCAGACCGAATAGAATGGGCGAAAAAAGCAGTTGTGCTTCTTTTGTTGGATTTATTTTTATTTTGGTCTTTGATTTCAGGTTAGCGATTAAAAAAAAAAACGGCTAATGGAAATTAACAAAGTGGTTCCCAATAAAATAATAACTTAATAAATCGGATGACTCATTCATCTTGTAAGGCGAGCTTGAATCATCCGATATTGTGACATTTTGAACACAAAAAAATACATGGCAGAAATCGATCATCTAAAATTTGATATTTCTAATGATAATTATTTAATTTATACATTAATTGTCTTAAAAGTTTTTTAAAGAATATTTACCAATTTTGATATGTGAGGCATGAGAATTGTAGTACTGAAAATTTAGAATCTTAGAAAGCAGTAATATGTACAAGTGACATTTATACATCATTTATTTATTAATAACGAGTTGAACAACCATCTGCTTTTAAAACAACTGCGATGTTTCTCTGAGTATATTCATAAAGTGTCTAAATAGTTTCCAACAACTGGTTCGGTAATATTGGAGATGGAAATCAACTACGAAATTATGATGAGGACTGGCAATTGTTTTTGGCGAGGGAAGATATTTGATGATGTTCCACTTCCCCCCAAAACAAGATGAAACTTTTTGGTTGTGTATATTGGCCCTTTATCATCTTGAAATACGGCAGTGCTTGGTAGCAATATGCTACATTTGTGATTGTCCTTAGGCAAGAGTGCAAAAACCGACAAGGAAATTGATCCCAGACACGCCAGTAATCAGTCTGGGTAAGACCGAATGCGATAATCTTCAAGTAGAGATGCAGAAAAGTTCAGAATATAATACGGAAAAAAATATCGATATTAGCCGATACATATCGATATATTGATGTTTTTTTAGCCTATAATTTTTGATATTTTTTCAAAATAAATTGAATCTAATTTCTAATAAACCTTCAAAATTCGTACTTAATTTTAAAAGTTTGGTGAATTTTGGTACTTGATTTAAAAGATACACCAAAAATATCATTACCCTTTAAGTATTTTGAAAAAAAAAAATTTTTTTAGGCTAATCTTTCCGTATTTTTATTTTTGCCTTAAAAATATCGATATTATTTATACTTTTTGCAAAAAATATATCGATATTTATGTCTCCCATATATCGATATTTTTTTTTAAATATCGAAAACGATTTTAAAAAATATCGATATATCGGAATATCGATATTTTTTTCGGTGGCCATCACCCCTATCTTCAAGTTGGTCACTCGCCAGTCGGTAGGCTTATGCCGAGTACCGCGGTTCGGAGCCCCGTTAACCAGTAGTCCAGTCCAGATAAACCCTAGTTTGTAAAAGCAGACTCTAAAATATTTAAAAATCTGATTTAATAGCTACAGTATAACAACATAATTAATTAATATCATTTTAATAGTTATAACATAAAACCATATTGGCGATTGAAAATAAAATTATTTTAATACAGCGGTTTAAAATAATGACGTCAGAAACATTAATATAATTAAATATGGTTAAAATTACTATTAATATCGTAATACGAAATAATTATACAATAACGTTTATAATTAATTAATTCAAATCTCGTGTGTATAATTATTACTTGAAATAATAGTAGTGCCAAAAATAATTATTAATTGTTTTAAAACTAACGATCATTATGTTTCATAATAATAATATCAAAAAATAAAAACGTACTAAATAAATTAAATTTCAATTATTTTAAATTTTAGTGTTGTAATGTTATTAATGACTAATAAAATGTATTATTTATAAACTTATTACAAAAATGTAGTTCGGTAATAGTATTTCTGTAATAATTATTGGCGGGTTTAATTCATTAAAAACATTTTTAATGAAATAAAAACAAATATTGAATGATTGCATGCATTTTTATCAGCAATATCTAATAGTGAATATGCAAAATATCAATATAAATAACTATTGCAATGATGCTGCTCCATCATGTACAATTATTGGTGTTGGCATCACGGATTTAAAGGTAGTGATTTTGATGTCGGTGACATAAGAGGACCTAGAGGACCAAGGAGACAATGAATTGTAAGACAAACTCTCAAAGAACCTTCAGACAGCTTCGCAGTTAATGAATCAACTATTTCCGAATATTTACAAGAGAGAGGAAAGATGTAAAGCGTGCAAATATGATTTCGAACCGTTTCAACGTCTCAGTTTAATTCTTTCCTAGACAAAAAAATAGTTATCTGTGGTGTATTGTAACTATGAAAAGTACATCTACTACGACAATTCCAAGAGCAATAGCTCATGGGTGAGTCCGGGGGAAAAATATCAATGGCCATAAAGTCTTGTTGTGTTCAATTACTGCAAGTATCTACAGATGCCATTAGAAAAATCTGAATGATGTATTGTGGTAAAAACAATCAGGAATGTGAGGCTCTGACACAAAGTCATCTTCTTACATGACAACGACTGGCCATAAGTTGTAAGATTTGAGACAAACGCATTGCTCAAAAATTGGAAATTCTACTTATTCAGATCGATGTAGCATCGCTTTACCACATGAACACGGTTTCAGAATGCTGAAGAAGTAGGAAAATATAAGATATATAAATAGATAAAATTATTGACGAATAAAAGCCGATTCAAGTCTAAAAATCAACCCAGTAGCTCTATAATCAGAAGTGACAATATCATAACTCACTAACTATCTAGCATCGTAGGTCCAGCTTGTGAAAAGCAAAACATGTCTAGAATCGAATCACGAGAGTTGGTACCATGAGCTGAAATGATTAAAAATATATGCATTCATACATTCATCTCAAAGTGAATGACTGTGATCCCTGTGATTTAAATTCGGTTGCTGAAATACTTTTGAAGAAAAGATATACTCGTCTGCAATATTCTTGGACATCTCACAAAATTTTGATCTGGTATGGCTTTTAGCCCTAATCCGCAATATGACCAAATTGCTACTGTGGAACTATTGTCAACTGCTGGAGTCATATTGCCTCGTGTTCTCAACACTGAAACCAATTCCCTCTAGAGTTACCTAGGATAGTATCTTGAGCATACCGAAAAAATATCAATATATAGCTATATATCGATTTTTTCAAAACATATTGATATATTTGGCCGATATTCTTTTGACATATATATCGATTTTAATTTTTTATAATATTTTTTCCGATCAAAAACAAAATATATTTAATATTTCTTAAACTTTATAAAAAATCATTTAATTATTTTAAGAAACCTTTTAAATTGGTACTTAATTATACATATTTAGTGTATTTTGATACTTAATATGTTTTGGTACTTAATTGTAAATACTTCTTTTTGAATATCGATATCCTTTATCTGCCCTGCACTGCTAATATTCCAACAACAAGTGGCAGTCAACAAGATCAAATTGCCTAGAGACTGGTAAATATGGCTTTAATAGCTCCAAATCGATCTATGTTAATTTTGCATTGCAGCGAAATAACAGAAATCTAAATATATCACTTGACTGATGGCCGATTACAAGACCTCGGCATCCATCTCGATGGCAACTTAAATTGGATACATTATGCTAGACAAAATTGGTATTGGTAAGCCCAGAGGCAGTCCCACATAACCCGGTCCAACTTGTCACTCCAGGGCAAGTCTCCGCGACCAGGTATGGGTCATGCATTCCACCGCCTGGTTTTTAGGCCAGAACAAAAAAAAACTATACCGGTTGGTCGGAAGGTACAATTTGGATCTATGGGGTGGAAATATGGGGTTACACTAAAATCAAACCAATCAAGCCAAGTAGCTGCATGAAATCAAATGAATTTTAGGGAGTGATTTAAGATTTCGCATTAAAACATGAAATAGTAACCTTATTGTTAAAATTATATGTAGAAACAAGACAACTGACCAAATATCCTAATCGTCTAATGCCTCGCAAAACCACAATTTATCATTTATATGCGAATTTTCGATAGTATGGTACGACAGCAGACAGGTCTCGTTCTGGAAGACAACGGACGTCTCGTAACGCTGAAAGTTGATAGTATTGCAGAGTCTCCAGAAATATCAATGCGGAGACGTGGTTGCCAGTTGCACATTTCGGCACGCAGTTTAAGGCGAATTGTTAAAACTGATTTGAAAATGTTCCCGTACAAAATTCAATTAGTCCAAAAATTGCTACCGAAAGATCCTGATCAAGTGGTGAAGTTGAATACTTTTCGTCTAAATTGATAATGAGCGATGAAGCCCATTTATATATTACACATCATTACATCCACTAAAAACAACTCTGTCGATATTTATGCTGGAAACATAATTGGTCCCTATTTTTTTGAAAATGACCCAGGTGTTACAGTTAATGTTAGTGCTAAACGGTACTTTGGGGTAAATGATATGGCTCGGTGAATGGAGGTAAAACAAAATAAAACAGTGGTATTTACATTAGAAGTATGAGGTATGGCAGGATGGCATGCCTCAAGGTCGCTACAGACTTGATTCGAAATTTTCTTGTGCCGGAAATGGAAGAGCAAGGACTAGAGGACATGTGGTTTCAGCAAGATGGGGACAGAGCGCACATAGCTCGTTCAACAATTCAATTATTTAATGACGTTTTTCCACGCAGACTAATTTCGCGAAGTGGCGATTTAGCATGACCAGCCCATTCCGCATACATATAATATACTTATTAATCCTGTACTCGTCTTGCTTGTAAATTATTGCAGGTAGAACAGAACAGTAATGCAAGATGTAATTAATAATAAATATGTTAATTTTATCTTCATTAGAAATTAAGTGGATTTTATATAGGCTCCAGTTATGTTCGTCAAAATAATGATTCCGATTAAGGGTTAAATATTGGGTATAACTCTTCACAACAATTATCTCTAACTAATCAATAGCCTTTATTCATTTATTTTTTCTTTTTTCGGGAGCTATACCAACTTTTTTCCAAGACTTTTTTCTGAAAAACGTATGCTATGACAAATAAAATCAATTTTGTAATTGTACATTTATCCGTTTCATATCTCCATTCGAGGAAATTTCCGCAGAATTATCAGTCAAAAAACATGTATACCTATATAAATATATAACCATATAATAATTGATAACATAAAAACCAATTAACGTGTAAAATAATATATAAGGTTAATGACTCATTAAAGGTTTTAACATCGAACGACAGTCGCCTGATGTGGCGTGATTTCAGTTAACGAAAACACAAAACAATTTTCTCACTTATGTCTGTTCAGCTGTTAGACAAACAAACAGGTACCCTAGATATGGGACAAATGTATATTTATATATATCCAGAAAAATAATCTATTATAAAACGTGTTAATATATTCGTGAAATTAAAATCCTGTAAAACACAGCTGATGCTGCTTTACAGATTGTTTCTTCGGGTTTAAAATTATATATAATTCAGAAATATGTTTTTATTGTATATTAAGAATCTAGCAAATTAACACTAATTTGCTATGGTTTAAAATTACAAACTACTTATTCTACGATAAACAATTTGAGCTCAACATGCGTGTCACAGTTTTTAATGTGCACTGAGTTTTTACTTATAATTTCACTGAATTAGATCAATTAATTTTACTGTCTTTAATTGTCTAACTCAGCTATCATTATCCAAGAAGAACCTCAACATTTTCGAGATAATATATTTTCGTTATAAACGCACCATGAAGTATTAACAATACCTCGAAGTACCTTGTTTTGGAACCTTTGTACATCTTTATTGCTTTGGCTGATACAACCCCATAATTGAAGAACATTAGTCCACACTGGTTTCAAGACTTGTTGGTGAAGCAAAAAATTATTACATACTGACACGGCTGAATATCTCACGAATAACCAGTAGTGTTTCGTACTTCAGCTAGAGTTTCTCACTTTTTCTTTTAATATATGGCTTCCACCTGAATTTAACGTCAAATTTAATATCAACCTTTAACGTTTAACATAATTTGGTTGTATTTCCATGTGAGACTATTTTTTATATTTGATTTATATAACAGTGGTTTGTGCCTCATTTTTTTTTTCTGAAATTTTAAGTATATTAGTAAATATTTTATTAGATATTAGGTTTCAACAGCAACAGAATCACTACTTGGAACCTTTGCTGACGACACAATTATTATGGCAAAAGATATATCTCGACCTAGGGCAATAGAAAAAGTGCAAGTGGCAATCAACAAAATCTACAAATGAACGAAAGATTGGAAAATTTAACTTAATAGCTCCAAATCTGTCCACGTTAATTTTACATTGCGGCGAAATAATAAAAACTTAATAATATCACTCAATGGATGCCCAATTCCTCAAGCAGAATCAGCTAAATACCTTGGTATCCATCTTGATGGTAGATTAAATTGGAAGCATCACGTTAGACAAAAAGCAAAACACATTAGAGCCAAAATAAAACAACTATATTAGCATTATATGGGGTGCAAATATGGGGTTGCACTAAAAATTTAAATCAACTAGTCGTACAACGCTGTCAAAACAAAATTCTTCGATTAATTACCAATGCCTATCGCTATGTAACCAACGAAGAACTGTACGATGACCGGAAATCAAATAGAGTTGCGAAGTTATCAAAGATTTCGCCTTGAAACACGAAATAAGATTACTAAATCATACTAACGTGAAAGCAATACAACTTCTGGACAACGCGCGGGATGTCAGTGTGATAGAAGCGAACAAAACCATGCGAACTTATATAAAGTGTATATATTTAGTGTAAATTATAGCTATAAGTTATAATTTTATAATTGAGGAATATATATTGATGTATTTTCTTGCACTCGTCTTGCCTCTTAATTAATCCAAGTACATAGGAAAAGTAGTAATAAATTAATTGTAAATTAAGATTGTAGTAATCGTATCTAATAAAGGTGTTATAAAGAAAAGATATTAGGTATTTTTATTTTGACCATTTTTATATTTTAAATAGGCATTTATTGAAAAATATTGGAAAATATTTTTTTCCACCTTTCCTACGACTCTTTCAAATATTTTAGTTTATTCAATTTGAATAACTATTCATTCAGGCATTCTCAGTCATCCCACTGTATGACCAAGACTTAATGACCATGAATTGTGGATGTGGAAAACTCTTCTGAACTAACTTGTTGTAATAGATCCACATTTCATCGTCAGCCACAATACACAGAAAGCGTTTTTTGTGCTTTGCAAGCAATGAAACTGTTATGTCACAAAAGTTTTAAATGACATTTTTGCGTCAGTTTGGATGGCAGCAATTTTCAACCATTTTTAATTTGTCCTATTGTATGTAAACGTCTGTAAACAGTTGATTCATGAAGTTGTCCGAATGTTTTATTATGGTTTGAAGCGGATTTTCGTTCAATAAGACTTGAAATTCGTTGTGTTCGAACCGTTTTAATCTTCCAGGTCGTTCTTCGACTTGTAAATGGTTGAAATCAAAAACTAATATTGGGCCACGTCGATTAGCAAAATCAAATATGTTTTAGTACCGGTGATATTAATTTCAATAATCGCCCTGGCCATCTTCGCAAAATTGAAGATTCCGAATTTCACATTCTAATTAAGACTCACTATTTCCAAGTCTTGAAATTTGTCTCTTCATACATGTCTTGATGCAACACAAATTCAAAACAGAACTTAAACATCAAGAAGGATTTTTCCTTGTGATGAAGATTATATTTTGACGACAATAAGATCATAAGAAACGAAATATTAAAGATTGGAAAGGCACTTAAGGGCGTTTTAGAATATGTCTCTAGGAATGTTCGTCTGGTCGGTCGATCGGTGTGGCTGTCGACGCGATTGTTTGTCTGAACACTCACTACTATTCGCACGGAAACAGCGGCTAAATAAAAACTTTCATGTATTAAATACTATATGTGTTCGACGGGATGATGGACAGAATATTAGGTTAGGTTAAGGTACGGAACGGAAGCGTTATGAAAGTGGTGGTACTGTCACAAGGGTAGAGGAAAGAAAAAGAGACGTCGTCGTGATGGTCTTTTATACCCGAGGACAGCATGGTATTAATTCACCAGCATGGTCAACCTTTGAATTTAATGTAGATGTAATTGTGGTGGCCCAAAAGGGTTGTAGCGGTCGCTACATCACTCCCCTCTTAGTGGAGCTTCCGTGGAACGTAACTCCATGTGGTGCAGGTTCCTGAGCACACCGACAATCACGTAATCAATCGCCCAGGGACTGCTTATGAGATGGGGATCGAACTTTAGCCAGGAGTCTTTCGGGATCAGCTGCCATCGAAGGAAGAGTAACAGGACGTAGTTCGTCTTGGGGCGTTCCGATTTGTATTAGGGTACTTGTAAGTGTGGTACCTTACGTGTTGCGTTTCGTAGTGCAACGATGAGTTTCCGTGGTATTCGTCCATCACGTTAGTCTCGTGGAATAACGTCGACCAACTGATGTTGATGGGTTCCGTTCCTCGTGCTATCATTCCATGCACGTGTCGAGCACCAGTCGAGTGGCTTGTGTTGAACTGGTTTATCTGTTAGGCACTTCAATCACGTCGGGGTCACCAATTGTAGGAATGTTCTTCTGGTCGGTCGGAATGTGCGGCTGTCGATGCGATTGTTTGTCCGAACACTCATTACTATTATTTAGGTGAAGGAAGTACGGTAGCACTGTGGAAGTGGTACCGTTACAAGGGCGTAGGGAAACGAAAAGAGAGCGAGTCTTCTATAGCCGGGAACCGTATAGTACTAATCCATCAGCATTGAACCAGCCTTTGAAGTTGCTGTATGTTAATGGGTGGAGGCGTAAAGGGTTGTAGCGGTCGCTACAGTAGAAATATTCGTCTTGTCGGCCGGAATGTGTGGCTGTTGACTCGATTGTTTATCGGAACACTTACTACTATTTTTCTGGAAGGAATTCGCACGGGAACACGTGTACGAAAGTGTTTGCATGTCTTTTTTGCGATTTTTAAGTGTGACGAAACGATTTTTAGATGTGAGCATTCTCTATACATTATTCTTTCTTATCAAAATAGCGAAAAAGAGCGAAGAGCGAAAATATCATTTTTAAATAGTGAAAATTCAAATTGTATTCTAGTTTTAAGTATACAATCTTATGTATAAGATTTTTGCATGTTTTTAAACTAGAATACCCTCTTAAAGAAGCAACCAAACTCAAGGAAACAAACATTAACAAATACAACACACTAAGTGTTGATTAAATCCGCCGAATTTACTAGATAATTTAGCAGAGAACTGATACAATCATGAATGAATTGTGATATCTAATAGTCATAGCGATTGGATTTGGTTTGACTCATGTATCAACGCTATCTAGATATCAGCCAACTTGTTAACAAAGTTGTATCATCGACGTTTCCCAATATTGCATCAGCAAAACTCATTTTGGTATTATTCTTGTTGAATTTTGATTTTTAAACTATTCAAAGCGCATTTTCTGCAATGTTGTGTCAGATTATTTCGATTATTACATCTTTGCAAAATTTATACATAATTATATTGATTAAAATAGGAAAGGGCTAGTAATATCAGTAAAGGATATTAGATCTAGTAGCCCTTGGAACAAAAATAACCGTAAAATAACATAAAGCTGCGTCGATATTAGTATTACAAAGTATAAAAGAATTAACAAGCTGAACTTTGTAATATATTTAACAACCAACTAATTAAATTATTTTACTCAGAATCGCTGATATTTTTGTCATCCCATTTCCATAAAATGCTAGTGTCGTTCAAATTTTCGTCGTTCAAATAACAAGTAATAACGCTAAAGTACATTAGATCTAGTAACCTTGGAAACAAAAACAATTTTGCATTAATCTGCCTTGATTATTAACACAACATAATTACAGAATCAAGGGAGCACATTTTGTAACCTTTATATTCCCTATTTAATTTCTGGGCAAATAATGAATTCATTATATTATTTAAAACTCATGTTTCACAATATTGCATCAGCAATTTTAGATCACCCCATCGCTTAAATTCTTATCTCGCTATTTTGAGTTAAAATAGATGAAATTAGTCAGTGACGCCAATAAAGTGCAGTGAGTCCAGTAGCCTTTGAAACAAAAATAACCCAACATGAAAGCCCATAGATCATTAGCCTAATATTATACAAATTAAGGGAAGACATTTTGTAAAATTAATGTTTTGCTAAAAAATTTATTAAATTATTTTTTACTCTAAACACAGTAAAAATATTTCTATTTTTTTTTTGTAACAAAAATGATTACATTATATTAAAACTGGATATAATTAAGTTAATTTAAAAAAAAGTACAACGATCACCTTCAGTAATGAGTATGTTAGGTCTAGTAGCCTTGGAAAATCCATACAAAGTTATTAAATATTATTAAAACTTAACATCATTACAAAATCAAGCCAGCACATTTTGTAATCTTTATATTTCCCTATTTTAGTTAACTCATTAAATTATTTTAAATGCATTTTACACAATATTTCGTCAGTAATTTCCAATCATCCCATCTCTGTAAAATCCTAGTCTTGATATTTATATTAAAGTAGGAAAAAATTACGAGTATTACAGTTAAAGTACATTAGATCTAGCAGCCTTGAAAACAAAAATAACCTAACATAAAGCTGCTTTTATAATTAAATTAAAATTGTTACAAATTCAAACGACCATATTTTCTAAGCTTTATAAAATGTAATGTTCCCTGTTTTAATTTAGAAAAAATTCAGTTTTTATTAGCGAAACTATTAAATTATTTAAAAATGATTTCATACAATATTGCTTCATACAACCCGATCATCCCATCTGCGTAAATTTTTATCTCTTCATTCTGTATTAAAATGTATAAAATTGGTCAGTAAGACCAATAAAATGCATATGATCTAGTAGCCTTGGATACACAAATAATCCAGCACAAACGCGCATCAATGATTAGCCTAATATTATTACAAAATCGAGCGAGTTTATTTTGTAAACTTAATGCTTTGTTAATTATTTTTTTAAACTTTTATTTACAATGTAAGCAGTCACAGTATTTCTTGTCTGTAAAAATTTTGGTTTAATTATAATAAAACTGGATAAAATTCAGTTAACTTGAAAAAAAAACAACGACGGGCATCAGTAAAGTGTATGAAATCTAGTAACCTTGGAAACCTAACACTAACTTGAGATTATTAATACTTAACATCATTACAAAATCAAGCGAGCACATTGGGTAATCTTTATATTTCCCTATTTCTAAAACTCATTTTACACAACATTGCATCAGTAATTTTCGATCACCCCATCTCCATAAATCCTTATCTGACTGTTTATTTTAAACCAGATAAAAATTACAGTAACACCAACAAAGTGCATCAGATCTAGTAGCCTTGGAAACAAAAATAACCCAACGTAAAATTACACCGATTATTAACTTAACATCGTTATAAAATCCAGAGACCACATGTTGTAATCTTTATATTTCCCTTTTCAGTTCTGGATAAACAACGAACTCATTAAATTGACTTAGACCCATTTTACACGACATTGCATCAGCGATTTCCGGTCACCCATCTCCGTAAATGTTTGTCTGGCTAATTATATTAAGATAGATAAAAATTAGCCAGTAACATCAATAAAATTGCATTAGGTCTAGTAGCCTTGAAAACAAAAATATTCCAACACAAAGGCGCATCGATCATTTGCCTAACATTGTTAGAAAATCAAGGGAGTTCGTTTTCTAATTGTTTCTATTTTGTTAAACTGTTTTTTAAATAATATATTTCATATAATATAAGCAGTAACATAATTTCCTCTCAACTTTATTTAAAGTGAAAAAAATTAAGTAAATTTTCAAAAAAAAATACGACCAGTATCAGTAAAGTGCATTAGATCTGGTAGCCTTGGAAACAAAAATAGCTCATCATCAGAAACCCGCTTCGATGTACGAGTATTCGTCTAACGTTGTCAGAAAATCGAGCGAGTATATTTTGTAAGCCCGATAAAATGTTATGTCGCTTTGTAGTTTGGAGACGATAATTAATGAATTAAATATATACAGGGAAATATATGAATAAAACAGAGGAGTCGTAGTAAACAATTATTTAAATCGTTCATTTGTTTAACTCGAACGCTATTTGAAACCGCGTTATCAATGATGTGATGCCGGGTTGTCTATTAATTTCAATGAGATAAGTACGCTTATTATGGAGTTGGTTATTTTTAGATCTTAACCCGCTCGATTTTTGAAACAATTATGATACGTGTAGCAATTAAAGTGGTAATTTCTCGTGCAACACCTAACGCGAAGGAAGAAATGAGCGTCGCCACCGGGTCTCAAACAAACCGAGATTAATTTCGAGTATCTTTGTCGAGGCGGAAAAAAATCACACCACCGTCGAGAAACAAAAGAAAATGATCCCTACACCGTTCGATTCGACAAACACCAACATCTCCGGCATAGTAATGCACCGGGATCGCTTCGAATTAATTAAAAAACCGTCTCACATCTCAAAACAAAGAAAACCATTATCTTTTTTTTTTGGTACAAGCGATCAACAACTACAGGCTTCGCATCACGTAGCCACGCACCCGATCCGAGCGAAGCCGAACGAAGCCGAGTGCCGATACAATTTTGTCGTATGGATACAGTGGCCGTGCGCTGTTTCTCTTGTGCTCGGAGACCGAGAGAGAAGGACGACACGACCGGTTTGGTGGGGGTATAATATTATATAAAATCGTGTAGTGCGGCCGTGCACTGACAGTTCCGATCAAGCTTTAGAAGTGAGAGTTTAGTCCTTATTGAAGAGTTACTAGCCGGCAGCCGGTATTTTGGCCTTCAAAAAAAAAAAACTCTACCCTTTTGTGATATTTAGTTGTGTGTCCGTATTTTGTGAGCCGATATCATGGAGGTTCTACCAATTTCTAACGAATTTTACATCAAAGATGGTAAGTTTTTATTTTTTAAATTTTTTTTGGTAAAAAATCGGATGAAAATAAACGAAACTGATGCAACATTCGACTAGTATGATAGCTACCGGTAATTTCGGTGTTGTTAACTAATCGCTGTCGTTTAATCAGCTGTTTGACCTTCTGCTGAGCGCTTGGTAACAAGACTCGGAGATTTCACCGACAAAAAAGTCGAATCTCCGACGAGTTGTCAAACCGTTTTCGCGAATACGTCCGATTTCTCCTGGAAGTCAGTCGGTTATATCACTTTCGACGATTCGACTCGATCTCCGTTCAGCGACTAACCTCTCGTCGTTTTTTTCATTCCAGCGCTGACCTACTTCTACTCGGACTGCGCGGAAGAATCGGCAGTGGTCGAGGCCCTAGCTAAGCGTCTCGAAGCCGAGCTGAGGGAGGCGAAGAACACGCATCTCAGCGTCGGCGAGGTACTGCTCCCGAACGGGCTGACCGTACGCATAGCGCAGGACATCTTCAAGGTGGCCGACAACGAGCCCTGCGGCCTCCGCGGCTGCACCCTCTACATCAACTTCGACGGCGAGGGCGGCTTCAACAAGCGCCTCTGCACGTTCAGGTGCGATCCCTCGACACCGTCCACGTTCGAGGTCCATCTCACGCTGAAACAGAGCACGGCGGGATGGAGTAACATCCTTCCTCAGTTCATAAAGTAAGTTCCCTTGTTTTTTGGCTGTAATATTAAGATATTTGTCGTGCACGTAGAGTGTGAAAAACATCAATATTTTTTAAAATGTCTAAACAAAATCAGTATTGATATTTTTGGTAACTATTAAAAATAGCAATATTATGTTAAACCTTTAAAATTGAGTACCATTTTTTTCCAAACAATTATTTGTAAACCGTTATGTAAAAATAAGTACGAAAAAAGCTGTTATAAACCTTTTTAAGATTAGGTATCAAAATGCTTTAAACCATTAAAATTAAGAACCATATTGAGATTTTTTCAACGAAAATTAAATTAAGAAGTTTCAGGAAAATATCGATTTTTATTAGTTAAAAAAGAATTTAAAATTTTATTATTTTTTTATAGTGCTGATATTGATATACGACTAGGATGATATCAAAAAACGTAAATTATTAACGTCTTTCCGTTTGTTACAGAAAAATCACTCGAGGTGGTGCCGTGATGATCAGCAGCGAGTACCAGCTGGTACTGAAGAAGCTGTACCGTTCCTCTCTATATTAGAGACACGGGGGCGTTCTTACTAACTTTGTACCTATTTCGGATAATTCTAAGAAGACTGAGGTTTTCTATCAATTCACGTTGAACTATGTAAGACCCACTAGAGGGTGATATTTATATCATATATTCTATGTTTTTAATTATTTTTGTTCAGTCATACATGGTGATAGGGGGGACGAGCGAGTACCGAGCGGTACCTGTCCGCCCGTCCGGACCGGCAGCTATGGCTCGGAGACCCTGTCTCGTACTCCCCGTTTAGTGTTAAGTCAGTGATAGTATTTGATAAAAAATTTGCCAGTGCAAAAGCAACGCAATATAAAATTTTCATTTATATTCTTTTTGTGACGAACGAGAATAGAAGCTCGAATATTTTCGACGGTTTTTCAGTGAAAATCCGCCTGAAATTGTGATATCGTTGAATGTTAATTCGGACCGGAAGATTAACCGGCCGAGGCCCGTGGTTCAAAGCCCACGTCCGCCAGTAGGTCTCAGTCACTCAGAAACAAACAAATTTAAATCCAAATTATTGACGTGACTAAAAATTATTGTAGATATATATTCGTTGAATGTAATTTTGTAAGATAATAATCTTTTGTGATATTAGATTGTGTAACTGCTAAGTTACGGAGAGCTAAAGAGCTGAGTTCTAACGGGAGGAGAATCGGAAAATCCGATTGGCGTGTGTGACGGCCTCTCCCCGATGGCCTTTTTCTCTTATCGTGGCAGTTCTTTGATTTTCCGAATCTCTGTTAGAACGATTTTGAATATTATTGATCTCAAGCAAGAGTCAAATATACCCATAGTTTGACTAGCGTAATAAGGTTATTAGGTTTTTCTACGGATTTTAGATGATAGTTTGTCGAGGACAGAGTGTGATAGCATTTTTATATCTGTCGATGAAGCTTTTTTATATTTAAAAATAATACAAAAAGAGTCTAGACAAAATAAATCTTTATTATTTTACTTTTGTCGTTTTGATTCCCTTTTCCCGACTTCCCCAATAAATAAATAAATTAATTTTGCGAAACGAGTGATCCCTAATTGAAAGTTTTCACAGTTCATTTTCTGAATATGTGAAGCATCAGTTTTTTTTCTTGAAATAGTATATTACTAATCTCAACTTGAATATTACTCTCATATTTTATTTATATTTCCGTTTTTCGGCCCATCAGCCTCTTGGGCTATTTACGGCAGAGAATATAATACGTTATAAAGTAAATACATAACACATAATAGAACACTAACAGTATAGAGTATGTATAAATATAAGTTAACTTAAAGACTTTTAGAATAATAAATATATTGAATTGGAGTGTAAACGGATATAAAATCTAATTTCTTAGTGGATGTTATTAGTACTAGAGCAGGTACGTTATGCTTCAATGACCTCGGCATCCATCCCGAGTTGTTGCCTTAGAACTCCATGCTTCCAACATTCTAGAAGGATGTGCTTAACGCTCATTTCACGAGTCTGACACTGGTCACACAGGGGAGGCCCTCGCCCTTTCAGCAAGTGTTCATTGGTTATTATTATTATTGTCTACGGTGCTCTATCCGCAGTCTAGCGAGGATACTCAATTTGAATATACTAATGTTATTGAAGTTGGTGAAAGACCCTCTTAATCTCCCATAACTTATCGTTCTTCGTAAGGAGGTCCCTATAGAGGGCTTTCATGTAAGTTTTAGCGTCATCCTTGCAAAACAGCACTCTTAGTTTGGTCGAGTTTTCCCAGTATTCCTCTATGGGAGGGGACCCTACGATGAAGTATTGGACAAAAATATGTTTTATTTTTACTCCTTGATTTTGTTTCTTGACTTCCAATCATTATTAGTTGAACTGAGTATATCAATATTGAATGCATTAACGTACCGTTATAAAAAAAACGAGCGTTCTACAATAGAGAGTTTTCGTATTTTAATAATGACTATTTTAGTATTAGAAACATATTGACGACGTTTTTTTTCTTGTTTGGACATGTTATTCAGTGCCTTAGAAGATTTAATATTTATTTCTGGAAACTCTTAATACCGAATCTCTACTGTGATAAATTGAAATATCATTGATCTCGTGTGTGATAATGTATAATGTAATAATTCAATATTTTATATGAATGTATCTATCGTTGAAATATTTTTAGTATCTAGAAGATTAGAAGGAAAATTTGTTCTGCAATGAACGTATTTAATATAAATTTGAAATAGAAACAGCTGAAGTTCAGTAGGGAAACCTAACGTTATTTTACAAGACGAGCTATCTTGAATAAGTTTGTAATTGGGTACGCAAGCATGGGGAATGTTATATATTATTGATGGCATAATTTATTTCCCTATAAAATAGAGCTTTTACATTACCTAATTTTTGTTATACAATTTTTATAAATACAATTTTAATAACCTTTTTTTTCGTTTTGTTTTCATGTTTTCTATCAGACAGTTTGGGTTGCTGGAATGGTCTAATGTTAAAGAATCTTAGCGCAATCAACAATATTCCTAGATCAGTTCAAAGATGAGTATTTTTGTTTGTTCTGGTAAAGCCATATCAAGACATACGGTGATTATATATCAAATATTAGAAAGCAATGTATAAAAATATATATTAAAATGCTCAATGTAAGTGTGAGCCATTTTCGGCTATGAGTATTTGCCAGTGAACTAAACCTTTATAGATTACTGATTTTAGTTTACTATTGCTATATTTACTGGAAGAGTTTATTATAGCTTTAAATACAATGTGAGATTGTGCCATTTAAATACAATAACGTTTAGTTTTAGCATAAAAATATCGAATTTTAACATCCCCCTTTCTATTATGGATATTTGTCACTTTTTAATATAATAGTCTTCCATTATTTTATAATTTTTTTCGATTCATCATGTTATATATAAAAAATAAATATAATATTGGTTTACAAATTATATTTTTATACTTTTTTTGATATATTTCAAAGTCTCCTTTTACCAACTATGGGTTTATCTGGACTGGGTCTAAAGTTTAACGTGGGCTCCGAACCACGGTCCTCAGCATTAAGCCTACCTACTGGCGAGTGACCAACTTTAGAAGACATCCGGTCTTACCCAGCCTGGTTACTGGCGTGACTGGGATCATTTTCCTTGTCGGATTTTATACTCTTGCCTAGAACACTCACAAATTTTAAACAATCACAAACATAAATTTACGACCATGCCCCGGTAGGATTCGAACCCGCGGCTATCGCAACAGTAGGAGGTCCGTCACCTTTGCCACTGCGCCACCAAGCCGGCTTTTTCTGTGTTTAATATGATAAATTATTAACAAGAGTTTAAATTTAAAAAGATTAAGATTGATTGTTTCAGTAAAACAAGTGATCTCTAATGCAGGTTGTTTTCGTCCTGTGGTTTTGTCGTCTTTGTAATATTACTTCAGTCGATTTTAGGAAGGTTACTACATGAATACTTATTTCTTATATTTTTATTAATATATATTTTCTTTTATTTCCGGTATTTTGCTCAATTAATGCTTATTATGTAACAATGCACAAATTATCGTGTTCCAAATTGGGGTATTTTTAGTACTCTAATTAAGTACTAACATAAATAAAGTAATTATTAGTGCGTTACTTAAACTGTTTAATATTAAAAAATTGAGACCTGATACTTGCAGTATAATGGGTTACGCAGGTAGTCCATCGGATTGGTACCCTCCATCTGTTATGGCCATAAAATGTTTTAGCATGCGGCAAGTTAGAACCTGTTATTTGGGTATCCTTTTTATCAATAAATATATAGAATGACGCGATGAAAATGAACGTAAATAATAAAATAGTTATAATTTTAAGTACAGAAATGCAGATAAATAAATAGATATATTAGATATCCTTTAACTATATAAAATATTCCGAAATTATACAAAAAATTATCCACGGCATAGAGTGTTAAATATATCATTTATGTCGATACAAAAGCCAATCGAGAAAAGAAGAGGAACAACTAGTAGAGGACGTTGTAATTTATATCGAAGCTGTTCGAAAATATATAAAAGAGCAGCCATGTAAATAAGGTTTCTCTTTTGTACCTAAGCCATCAGCCATCAAAGTCGTGGGTTAATTTTCTAAACGTAAAGAATAATATAGAAGCAGCGAAAGTGATGTCATAAAATATAATACACAATAAATAGAAAGGATGAACAGAAATGGAAATACTAAAATAAAAGATACCCTAGCGATAACATTGCGAATGGCCAGTTTTATAGAACGAATACCAAATTACTTGTCCTTGAAAGAGGAAAACAGAAACAAGAAAGGAAATGTTTAGCTTACCAAGAAATGTGAAGGAATGGGTGCATGTTATTGTATCAGAAGCATAGTATATAATCTCCACGAAGTATAGCTTCGAATAGTTTATTATATATTGCATTATTTGCTTTAGAGATGCAGAAAAAATATCGATATTTTTCGGTATTTTTTCAAAATAAATTAAATATAATTTTTAATAAACCTTTACAATTGGCACTTAATTTTAAAAGTACATCAAAAATATCACTGCATTTTAAAATATTTAGAAAAAAACATTTTGGATAATTTTTCAATACTTTTATTTTTTCTTGAAAATAGCGATATAATTTTTGTAAAACATATATTTTTTCTCCGGTTTATCGATATTTTCTCAAAAATATCGAAGACGATATATCTATGTTTTCGTTATATCGATATATCGATATGTTTTTCGGTGGCCAACACACCTAATTTTCTTATAAGATTCTTCCAGTGATTAGATCAAATCTGAGAGATTTGTCAGAATTAATTTATTTCAATAAGATTCGCTTTACTTCAATAATTCGGTAGATCTGTTTGAAATGAAGTGATAGGAAAGTAATTATATTATTTTTAACCACAGGTATTTTGGATGGGTATGAATTAGTTCTCTTTTTAGATGTTTAGAGGAAACTTAAGTTTTATCACTATGTTTAACGAGAGGATCATGTTGTTTGGACCTTTTAATCTGTTCTTGTTATTATGCTGAAAGAAAATTCCGTATTAACTAGTGTTAGTAATTAAATAGTCTAAATATTATTATACTCTTTCTTCGGTCTTCTTGTAGAGTTATTGAATTTTACCTTGTTTTCTCTGTTTCCTTTTTTGTGCGATTTTTTTATCTAAATGTGGAATTTTTTTGATAAAGGCATGAATGATGATTATTTCTTTGAGCATGTAATTAAAACGCTGCAAATTTATATTAACTAAAGTTAAATATGGATCCCAACATCATGTTAGAAAAAAAGCAAAATACATTAGAACCAAAATAAAACAACTATACTGGTTAGTCGAAAGAGAGTCTCAACTTGATCTAAAATCAAAGAGATTTATCAGACAATCATAAAGCTAATTTGGACCTATCGGGTGTAAATATGGAACTGTACTAAACATTCAAAACAACTAGTCAGCCAACACTGTCAAAACAGAATTCTTCGATTAATTACCAATGCCTATCGCTACGTAACTAACGAAGGCACGATGACCTGGAAATCAAATGGATTTGCGAAGTTATCCAAGATTTAGCCTTAAAACACGAAATGAAATTACTAAATCATACTAACGGAAACAATAGTACTGGACAACGCGCAGGATACCAGAAAATTGAAGCGAAACAAATCACACGAACTTATTACATAAAGTGTATACTTTAGGGTAAATTAAAGTACAAGTAATTAAGTAATTAAAGTACAAATGAAATGTAGTAATAATTTAATTTATAATTAAGATTGTACTAAGCATATTTAATAAAGATATTGTAAAAATATTGATCCCAAGTCTATTTAAATATATTTTCAGACAGGCTTAAAAGCTATATCTAATAAATAAGGCGTTGTGGAGCATAACCAGCTTTTCTAAATAAAAAATATGAAGTTTAATTAGCTACTAATCACGTATCAAATTAACGAGCCCTAAACATGTTACAGTAGTCATCTTCCGGGATTAGAAATACGTAATAGGACTGATACAACGCAGCAAGAGCGAAATCAATAACTAAAATTGGGATGTGGTCACCCTCCAATATCGGTATAATAGGAAACGGCTAATTAACAACTTGACTAATTGGCTATACCTTTCCTTCAACAAGGGAATTGCTCATAACTTCATATTCAGTAATAACGATCTAAATGCAAATACAACAGAATTATTTAAGTGGGTAAATCAATCAACAATTATGGTTAAATAATGATGGATATAAAGTTGCAGAAAAGGTAAATACTGGTGATACAAGATTAAAATATAACACTTATATATACTATATACTTATATTTAGGTCTTTCCTACATAAATGTATATTAATGTATATTAAAAAACTGTTAATATTACTGGAGATAGCTCAGATACTGCATCAAAATATAAAAAAAATCTTGTATCGAGTAGTTTGTTTCTATCTGATGGACAGTATTCACTAGTAGATAAACAGTCATAACGATCTAAATGCAAATACAACAGAATTATTTAAGTGGGTAAATCAATCAACAATTATGGTTAAATAATGATGGATATAAAGTTGCAGAAAAGGTAAATACTGGTGATATAAGATTAAAATATAACACTTATATATACTATATACTTATATTTAGGTCTTTCCTACATAAATGTATATTAATGTATATTAAAAAACTGTTAATATTACTGGAGATAGCTCAGATATTGCATCAAAATTTAAAAAAATCTAGTATCGGGTAGTTTGTTTCTATCTGATGGACAGTGTTCACTAGTAGATAAACAGTCTATTCAAAGTAATTTTGTACATACGTCATATACATTTGTGACATGAAGACGTCGCAATGTTGCCGCATCAGATCTGAGTTTTAGTTCAGTTTGGCTTTAACATACACAACAGTTAATAGGTTAGAGTAATAGCCTCTTATCACCAATGCTTTCAAGAATTTTGCATACATCTGACAACCGAACAACTTTGTCAGGCTCGTTCACGTATTCGAACGCATCAGACAGCATTGTGTCTCTTTTTAACTAGAATAAAATGAGAAGGAAAATATTGTCTGATTCTAAAACGATTTTCAATTTTCGAATTGTGGGAGGCAATACATTAAACATATTGATGACGGTATATAAAATAAACTTTGAATAGACTAAATGTTTCGAATTGTTAACTTCCTTCGGCAATAAATTTGTTACCTAACGTACTAAAGAATGTTTGGAAAGGTTCTGCTTTGATGTTACGTTTAGGTGGACAATAAATCGTCCATGAACTTCATCGATTGTTACATTGGTTGCTTTACTGTATGTTTCTCTTTTGTAGTGACCTATGTCTTCACGGATGATTATGGCGGTACCGACAAGGACGTTGTCATCTGAATGTTTAGTATAATAAAGAGCATATTTGGGAATTTCCTGCTAGCGTTTATCTGTTATCATCTAATATATGAAGTGCCAATGTGGGTTCAATTGTTAAGTCAATTTAATTTGATATATTTATGCCTTTCATGTGAGATCTGTTAATCTCGAAATAGTTACTCTGCATGATATAATGTTATTCCTATACCTTTGAGGGAGTATTCTAGTATAGACAATTTAAATAGTTTTTTTTTGTATTTTTAATGTTGAACCCTTTAAGAATATACATTTAAGAGGATTTTTCAAAATTCATATTATTTCCGGAGATATTTTTTAGCTGTTTTAGTGACGTGGTATCTGAAAAGGAAACTTTAAACGCGTTTTCCTCGAAACTACTTTTTGATTGGCATGACATTTCAAGTTTTACTGCACAATTTACTTTAAATTTGGTGTGGACCTTCTTTATGCATTCTTCTATCGTATCAAAGTTTTTTTAATTCCACTAAATTACTGCTATTTGAAATAACGGTACAAAAATGATTTACACTTCTTAAAGGGCTAAGTTTTAATTTTTACTGAGAAGTAGTACTATCTTAGTATAATTTTAATTTACTACTACTGTTGTCCGGTAGCTGTGCCACGTTGTTGTGATTTAGCAAAACTATTTCATGTATTAAGGTGAAATCTTGAATAACTTCGTAAATCATTTGATTCCGAGGTCATCGTGCAGCTCCTCGTTAGATGTAACGATAAGCATTAGTAATTAATCATAGAACTTAGTTTTGGCAGCGTTGAGTTACTAGCGTTGGCTTTATGATTATTTGATAAACCAATTTCTTTGATTTTAGGTCCAGTTGAAAATATCTTCCGTCTAACCAGTTAACTCTGATCTGCTCTGATTTTTCTTTAACATGATGTTTGTAAATTAACCTACAATTAACTGATTTTGCTTGAGGAATTGGGTGTCCGATAAGGGATATAATTAGCTTTATGTCATTTCGCTGCAATGTAAAATTTACATGAATACATGGATAATATTTTCCAGTCTCTAGTCCATTTGTACATCTTGTTGATTGTCATTTGTATATTTTCTCTAGCCTCATGTAGAGGTATATCTTGATAATAATAAGTGTGTCGACGGCACATGTTCCAAGTACTGTTTCTTTTGTTGTTAGGATAGAGACTTTACCCTTGGAAACTCCATCCATAAAGCAATAGAGAAACAACTCAATAGGGGACTCTGGTGAAAAGCCTTGCTTTGGCCAACATCCAGAGTAATTTGATTGGTCAATTTATATCTCCATTATGGGCACCTGTGAGTAAAATATTTTGCTGTTAAGACATTTGATTGGCTCTCTGATAAAGTTTGGCACGTGACTGCCCTGACGACACGTTTAATTGACCAACAAAATTTAAATAAAAAATAATTTAATTTCTGAACTAAATTAATTAAATAAAATTCAATGAATGAAATAAATATAATCTGTAAAACTGAAAATTTTGTATAAAATAAATGTAGTATAAAAATAAATATATCTATAAAATATAAATATTATCACAAACAAAGAACTTTGGAATAAATCAAAATTATCTCTTCTTTTGTTAGCTCTTTTTTTCGTATTTGTTTAGGACCATCAATTTAATAGGATCTATTAGAGTTCTGGCTTTTTGTTTTCTTACACTGAAAGGAAACTTTAAGTCTATCTGTGTTAAAATTATATTTACCTGTTTTATCGAAAAGTATATGGTGCATACTATTTTTAACGTTCTATCTGGAGGATCATTAAATAGTGTACAATTAAAACGTTTTAAATTTACATTTTTTTAAAAAGATGTTTGACAAAAAATATTTTGTATTATCAACGCGGCAATATCGTGAGATAAAATAAAAAAGATAGCTCAAAGAACTACTGACAGTATAATAAAACAATTTTCTGGGACATGTGATATTGCCTTGCCTCGCAATTGAAGGTATAAAGTGAAGATACAATTTCTCAAATCCTGGTAAAATATCCCCCGTTAGTATGGAATTAACCCTCTTCACAATTTCCTATAGGCAAATGATATGACAAATGAAAAAAAAATGAATGAAACGCTATGAAAAAAGACTTATAAGTACTTTAAACGATTTGTCAAAGATACTAACTGAAGGGTGTATATTCTTCAATCCATGAACTCTGATAGAGCCAAGAAATTCCAAATTATCTTGATTAAGTAGCCTTAAGCCAATATATTTATTCCAATAATTAACATTTTTTTCTTTAATTAAATGAACCCCCTCAAAGTGATTATTACATTTTTTTTAGTTGAATAAAATTGTCCTTATCTGGGCAATAAAATTTAAGCACTATTTAATTCCTGAATCGTTTTGCAACACAATTTCTAGAGTATTGAACTTTGGTAAATCCTCTCTTAAAAGTTTTGCATTCAGTTGCTATTATTTTAGTGGAGTTTCAACTATCAAATAATTGATCCAAGAATAAAAGTAAATGGCCATTTGTGTAGCTTCTTTCGGAAAGGGATTAATTTCTAAAATTAAAAAATAAATATTTCATACTTTATATGATCATTAATATGAATAAACGTACCTCAACTTACAACAACAAAATATGTTGTAACGATTATAAATTTCTTTGTTCGATAATCCAGTTAATTTGGGATTTTTAACATTATCAATCATTTTTTAAAGACAACTAAATACTTCTTCGAAGTAAACCGACTGTGGATTTCTTTACTATCTGTGCTTCCGGGTACGCAACACTTTCTAGATCGAGAATTCAATTTACTTATTGTACCACCGTCTTGTAAATACTAATGAACTAATAACTTGATCTCTAAATGTTATAAAACTCTAAATGCACTGCTCCTTATGATAGGAACACTGAAAATGGCGCCCGAAACAAATAAACAATAAAGACGCCATAGAGACGGAGTGAACCAATCGGATCCCGACGCGGCTCTTAACAGGTCAATTGAAAAGTCCCCGGTCTACCATAGAAAAACACTTTTTTTTTGGAAAAATTGTTGATACCTTTAGCATGTCTGCTATTTCATTTTAATATTTTCGTCGGTAACAACCTCTTTTGGGCGTCCACTACGTTCACCGTCTTCGGTGCTCATTTCACCACGCCTAAACTTAGCACACCAAGCGGTAGCGATATCTACATGTTGGACGTCGCGAAACATTTTCTCAAAATTTCCAATAAAGTTAAATCTTTATTTCTCTATGACTCCAGCCCAAATAAAATTAAATATTGGAAATACCCCTTCATTCCAAATTGGAAATCTGGCATTTTAAAAGCAGTTTCTCAAATCATTTTGGTATCACAGATAGCAGGAAAATAGGTATGTAAGATCCGACTTGTTCTGCCTGATTGCCAGGGTCTTTAAATATAAATATTAGAACCAACATAAAACATTTCGGAGGATGCTTCAATCTCTTTGAGAACATGAGAAAAAAAAAAAGATTTTTTCAAATTTCTACAAAAATCCCTTAATAGTAATTACCAATATGTAAAGAATTTTTTAAAAAATCTGATAGTGCAGAGCGACAGAGAAAGGTTGTTAGTGAAAGTTATTCTAAATAATGCTTGAAAATCATCAGAACACTGTCCATTGTTGTTGCTCATCAACTAATCACCGCCACTCTTTTCGTTTATTATTCATATTTTGTATAATTACGCGATGTGCTCTTTTGTTTGATCCACGTTGCGAATAAATCAACGTCGACTCCTTACGAAATGTTCTATTTAAACTATGCAACGAGCGATGTGTCGCCCGCCGCCATTGCGCACTTCTTATCAGGCCGGAGAGCAATGACTCGCCTGGTTTGAAAAACATCGCTGGAAAGGTCTTAATTGTTTTTTATGTAATGCGGCTTGCATGCCCGTGTGTGGGTGCTTTTCCTTGAACGTAGCGCCGGTCCGTATTATGGCCGTTCGTTCTTCTCAGTCGAAAATAAATAAACCGAATCGGTTGCATAACGAGACCGTCATCACAAACCGTGAACTTTATGTCCGCGATGTTAATTCGCGAATATAAAAAAAATCCGCCGTAAAGATCACCGCGAAATGATGGTATTGTTCTCCATCTAGCGGAAACGAATAAGATCATCACTATTATTGACCATAATTTACAGTTGTTAGGCGAGGTACTGGTTTCTTTTTTTTTATTGAAACATTTGGGAATTTTTTCTATTTATTAACTTGCAATGGATACGAGTTATCTGTCGAAAAGGGTTGTTAATCGGACTGATAATCAAGCAATAAAAATTATCAAGGTCCAACCAACTCAATCATGCCTCCAGCTAAACTTCAGAAGAGGACAGTAAAATGACTAGCGTTGGGAACTATCGTCTAAAAACAGTCATAACAGTCGATAGTCATCCGATAAGATATCCGAATTCTTTCCTGTATAAATTGTGAGAGAGAAAAGCACGGACATAATTGCTTGGAGCAGTTTATTTTAAGGGTGCTTATTTTTTCTACAGGTAATTTAAGCCAGACGGAGCTGTATATATTCCTTCTTGTAGCAGTTTTTAAAAAGGAAATAAATAAAAAAGGAATAGTTTCATTTTAAAGGAACTAGAATTACTTTTATATTTGAATGTTCTGTAGATCTGTAAAAAGCAATAGAATAGTAACCCCACAAATGTTTTATCGTATTTTAATATGTTCATTGGTATTTTTAAATAACATACATAAATATAGATAATACAATAGAACTTAAACAATACCTAAAAACTAAAGATGTACAATAACCGTAAATACTAAATAAAAATTAAACAAAATACCGAATCATAGAATGATAGACATAAACCTAATCATAGAAAGAAATTGTTTATATTACTTTATAAGCTTGCCAAAAATCTAATGGGCTAATTCTAAACGCCTACTAAGTGGCATTTCCAAATACTGCTTAAATTGTAAAGTTTCTGTAGTACCTGGTGTAATTATTTCTTTCATTCTAGCTAGTTTTTATAAAATGTCTTCATATGTTATGCATTCTTGGTCAGTATTTGTGACTTGGATTTCGAGTATTTTTGAAGTTAAATGGAAGATATCCTTTTTGTAATAATTTCTTTTATTGGCTCAGCATTATTTGTAATACCAAATACTGATTTTTTAAATCGTGGATTTAAAAGGGTTGTCTTTTATTGATAACATCTAATTTCAAATAGCAGAAGTTGACGATTATCTTTCAAGATATTCTCAAACCATAGAACGTTTCAATGAATGCATCATTCTACTGAAAAGTTATACAATAATAATAATAGATTGTAAAGAGGATTTCTCTGTCTTACCTGCTACTAAAATAAGTCTCAACCAAAAAATACTGTATTTTATAATTGTCAAGAAAATAAATTGTTGAATTTTCAAAGTTAAAAAGTTTGAAGTTTTCTTATCAGAAAATATATTCATTCGACATATTTAGTATCAATTTTGAATATAATATAATCAATGAATTGGGCTTCGAATTGCTTCCTCATCCACCGTAATCTCCAGATCTAGCCCCCGGCGACTATTTCCTGTTCTCAGATCTCAAAAGAATGCTCGCTGGGAAGAAATGTTCGTCTAATGAAAAGGTGATCGACGAAAGTGAGGCCTATTTTGAAGCAAAGGACAAATCCTACTACAAAAACGGTATCGAAAAGTTGGAGGGTCGCTATAATCAGTGTATCACCCTTGAAGGAAATTATGTTTAATAAAAAAAACTAATTTTACCAAAAAAATGTGTTTTACTATGGTAGGCCGGGGACAATATATTATAAAAAACTTATAGAATAATCTAGTATATAAATATGTATTTATAGAATAGAACTCAATTTATTGTGGTGTTGATTAAAATCAACATTATACCAATGCCTATAATTTAAAAACCACCAAGAAATAACAAGTCCTTATACAGCTACAATGTTGTTTATCTCAAATTATGAAAATAAAATCACTTTGTTCTCCTGCAAGATACTTAGCAAGCAACCAACCATCGGACGGAGCCAATGGGAACGGTCCAATTAAATTATTTTCTAAATAATAAGCAGATAGGTTCACTTTTATATAACGATTTGCGGTTTGCGGTTTTGTACGTGCTCCGTACTAATTGTGTCTTCGATATTTTGTTATGCGGTCTGGTTAGCTGAAGCGTAGATCGACGTTTTTTTCAAACCAATACGGCGTGAATAAACTCATATATCATCATTACGGATTCAGTGTTTTAAAGGGCACATGTGCGTCATGTCAGTTCCGACTGCATTCCCAGGACATGTCGACGTAGTTCTAACTAATACGCAACAAAGCTGCAACCCGTCACACAGATATCGGTATCATCAGTTTTATTTATTTTTTGTTTATTCCGCATTGATAGAAACGTAATTGTTTTTACGTCTTACCACTTGGTGTTAGCTTTTTTTGTGAGTATTAAGTAAATAGCGATAACAGGGGCATGACAAAACGATTTCGTCCAAAAATAATGTTGATAGAATTTCTAGAAATTCGTTGAGTAAAAAAGAAAAGCGTTCAAGAAAAAAGCATTTGTGTAAAGAGTCGTTTCTGTTTAAGACAATAAAAATAATCTAGTTTCGTTTTGTGGTTTTTTGTCTTTTTGGTTTTTTTCCTTTATTGTCATAAGGAGATTGAGTGTTGAAGCTACTAAATAGGATAAAAGTTACTTTATATTTAATTGTAAAACGTTGAACATAAATGTACTTCAGATATAGTCTATTGAAAGTTATTTTGTACATACGTCATCTAAATTTGTGACGCCAAAACCTCGCAATGTTACCGCATCAACTCTGAGTTTTAGTTCAGTGTGGCTTGTACATACAACAAAATTCTAATCTAGATAAAATAATTGAGCAAAAATGTTATCAAATATGATTTATTTTAACATTATAGTAGATATAAAAACTACAGTTAATTATACAACCGCAAAAATTTATAGGTTAGAGTTATAACCTCTTATCGCTATTGCTTTCGTGAATTATGCATACGTCTGACAACCGGACGACTTTGACAGGCTCATTCGTTTACACGTTCGAACTAATCAAACAGCATTATGTCTCTTTTTATTAGAATAAAACGAGAAGGAGAATATGATTTGATTCTAAAACTAATTTACAAATTGTGGCAGGTAATATATTAAACATCTTGATGACGTATGTACAAAAGACTTTGAATATACTATACATTAAATTTGAAGCCGTTCGGACATCTTATAGCTGTATTAAAATTATTTGTAAGTATTGAGTATATCTTTATCTATACCCTGTGTGGAATCCTAAGTTTTGATGATTCTATGGACAAGAAAATAAGCTACAACAATCGGTCTTTGGTGGCCGTACACCCTGAAGTACAAGCTTGAAATTCTGTCCAAATTTCAATAGAGTGTGTTAGTTCACAGCAACTTCAGCCCCTTTTGATTGTCACCTCGAATGTTTCAAGTATATCAATTTCGATATATCATGCACCACACCAATGAAAATTCAGAGTAACTGTAGAACGATTGCCAATCCTATGTCAATTCGAATTCCTTTTCTTAATAAGTAATTTGATTCATGGCAATTGAATAAATTCAAAGAGAATATCCATATGATCTATTCAGAATCGTACCAAACGCGTCAGTTGCGAAATGTGATTAAAATAACAACAATTATTATTTAAAAAAAAACATTTTATTTTATGGAAATATCACACGTGGATCCAATATCAGCCACAACAAACCTCCAACTTCATCTTAACAAATTCGAATCGTGGTTGAAAAGGTGGCGTATCAAAGCAATGAGACAAAATCCACCCAAGTGACATTCACCCTTTGTAGAAGAACTTGTCCCTCAGTAAAAATGAATAATTATAAACTCTCGCAAGCAGACTACGTTATCTGGGAATCATTTTGATCGACGTTTGACATGGAACAAACATATAGTGACAGAACACAAATAGTTTGGGCTTAAACTAAACCAAATGCACTGGCTGATCTAAATGGGCGTAAATCTAAATTATAATTAGATAACAAAGCTTTGCTGTATAAGTCAATACTTAGGCCCATTTGGACCTATGGTATTGAACAGTGGGATACTACTAGCAAATGAAACATTGTTATCCTTCAGAGGTTTCAGAATAAAGTGTTGCAAGTCATCGTCGATACGCCCCATTACAATAGGCTCAACTCCATTTGGCACCCATTGACCGATCCATTTTCTCAGTTCTTCAAAAAAGTCTTTTTTGACCAACATTTTTGGTTCTAAAGGCTGTTTGGTATTAACATGACAAAATCACCACATTTAATTCTATGAAACCAAAACTGACTATTGGGATATGATGAAGTAGCATCGCCATAGATTTCTAAAGGTGTTTGATGATCCTCGACAGAAGATTTCTTAAAGTTAAACAACAAAACTAATGAATGTTGAAAATGCACTATTGAGAATCCCATGATTAACTAATAACTATTACTAAATAACTGAATACTAAATGAAAAATCTTTAGTTTATGTGGACAATAGTAAAAACATTCAATATTAGCATTTGGTTAAGTTATTCGACAGTTGGTTTATATTAATACTTTAATTTTTACCAATATATATCACTGATAAAAAAAATCAACTACCTAATAAATATGTAATAAAGAGAATCAAAAAGCAGTATTGATGAAAATAGAAAAGTGGAACTGTGTATAGGCACCAGCCAAGAAAAAGACGCCACACGCTAAGACGAACTTACGAAATGAAGGAACCATTTTGTAAACTCGTCTCGGCCTACTACCTCTTTTTTCCTATCTCATTTTTATACACTTCGCGTCTTTTTCTTTAACTCAATTTAACGATGGTCTTCGGATGATTTATGGCCCGTAGACTGGCCGAGGCCTCAGTTGCCGGTCGTCATGTCACCGGAGGAGTGGGGTGATACCGATCTGGTGTAGTGTTAACATAGAAAAGTTCTAGGTTTAATATTTTTATGGGCTTTGTAATTTTATGGCCAAGATCGATAATTCGTATTTATGACTAGTAATAGAGTTGATTGTATTCAAAATACTGAATACTTATTTTCTTATAAGCTTAAAGTAGTTTATTCAAAGTTATAATGAATTAAAATTTACACTCTCATTAAGATATAAAATTGTGTTATTGTTTTTGACCGATAGAATATGAATAAAGGGGATGAGCAAAATAATATGAACAACTGACATACATTATATACACACAAATACCGCTTAATTTGTGAAATTGTTGTAGTACCTGGTGTAATTATGTCTTCCATTCTACCTAGTTTTTTATCAAAATATCTTCTTACTAGATAGATTTCACTATCTTACTTGGTGATAAAATAAATGTTAACCAAAAAGTGTCGCGACCATCATTATTTTCTTGTATATTTTAATAGCCAAGAAAATAAATTGTTGAATATAAAAGAAGAGTTTTCCTTTCAGAAAATTTATTTATCAGGTATATTTAGCGTAAATATTGAATATAGTTTATCACCTCTTTACGGTTACTGTTTTTTTAGGAATTTTAACTGCTACTGCAAACATTTCTTCAAATCGTTTCCATTCGAAGAAATTTCTGGTACCTTTCGAATCTAAATTTGATTCTCAAGATTTTAAGAAAGAAGTTTTAAGCTAGGACGAAATTTTTGTCGAATGAAGAGGTGATCGACGAGACTGAGGCCTATTTTGAAGCAAAGGTCAAATCGTACTACAAAAATGGTGTCGAAAAGTTGGAGGGTCGCTATAATCAGTGAATTCTTGAAGGGAACTTTGTTGAATAAAAAAAAAACTAATTTTGCCAAAAAAATTGTTTTATTATGGTAGGCCGGGGACTTTTTCAATTGACCTGTCGTCACATCAATAACATAATCAAAGGTCACACCGTGTATAACATGAAAAGCAATCCCGTTGTTTTATACAGTCTTTAAAATGTGTGTTTTTTGTTAAGATAATTAATTGTTGGTCGTTGTAGATTAACATCAAGTTTGTTCAGTGAACCTAGCGGGCTCTTTAGATGCGATTAAACAGATTACTCGATTAATCTAGCTGACCCAATTCATAAAAAAAACCTACACTGTTCATACGCTTGAACTTTTTAATTAACTAATCGTTTTATTACCATTTCGTGGCAATAAAACACTCTCGACCACGTTCCCTATTGATTTTCTCGGCCCTTATGTCCATGAAATACATCTCTACGGTGACATATGTCTTTAATTAACTACATCTCGGCTTTTTCATGCACCCAACTATATTGCGTATCGCGTTAATGACATCTGTATATAGTACAACCAACTACTTTGTTTAATTTATTAGTAAGTTTTCTCCATATGCATCTGAGTTTAATGTACTCTGTCGAATACGATGAGAGCGTTATGTCTTACGGGCGACAAATAAAAAATAATGATGGAAACTTGTTAACCAAACGCATGCATGTGCGGTGAATAATTTACAACGTGTTTATTCCACAATAAGTATTTTGTACGAAATTTGACAAGCATATGAATTATTATATTAAATGTTTAGGTGTATTGTAAGCAAGGTTGACGAGTATTTCAATCACTTATTATAAAACTACGTAATTGAAATACAACTACATTTAAAAGAGAATTTTATTTGTTTACATTTTATCGATATTTTTTTCTTAAAACACAAAGGCATGTATAATCATAAATCGTTACTAATATCCGTGGTACTTGGAATCTCACCTGGTAGTTTGATATTTTAGATCTTTTATTCTTAGACTTCAAAAAAGGAGCAGGTTCTATGTTGTATAAATATATATATATATATATTAAATGTATCTTCGACGAGTTCTCCGTCAATTATAGACGGATTTTTAAAATTATTTTATTTTTAAATTATTATATATATATATATATATATATATATATATATATATATATATATATATATATATTAAATGTATCTTCGACGAGTTCTCCGTCAATTATAGACGGATTTTTAAAATTATTTTTCTGCATTTGAAAGAGTGCACTTCTGAGATGGTCCCATTCGAACCAAGTTAGGATCTGATGGGGGGAAGGGACCAAAATCGAGTGAAATCCTCAAATTTCAAAGGCACATACAATGTTCTCACATATTTTCTCTCATATCTAAAATAATCAGATGTTTGTGTATAATGTTATTGCTGAACTGATATGACGAAAAATTGGAAACAGTTCAGTATAAAACTCAGTCAGTTTGGGTTTTAAGCACTAACCATATCACGTAAACTGTTGTAGAAACGCTGTAGGCATCTGCTAGAACGTTGAGCTCACACGCGGAGATCGTGAATTCGATTTCTGCCCTGTTGAAACTTTTTTTGTTCCAGTGTGATTGGAGCATTTGTGAGATCACCTAGACTATGTAGCGGACCCCAGGGCCTCGAACATTCCCTATTTTCAATCATTATTTCTTTCAGTTTGAAATCGATGCCGAGCCTAAACAATACAAAGATAATAATACAATTTTGTGACAAACACACCAAAATTAAATTACTAACAAAATAAATCTAAATTATTTCTCGGCACCGACTTCAATTTGATCAGTTCGTAATAGTTAAAATAATATTGTAATAAATAGATAAGTAGGTTTAGGTAGGTATTAAGCTAAATGGTGTGTATATAGTAGAATATAAAATGCGTGTAGCAGATAGGTTAAATAAGTTTTTTTTATCAAGGTTTGTTTATTTTTATTTAGTTATTACAACGGTTATTATGTACATATTGTATTTTAAAACGTTTTTTAAGAATGTTTGTGTTTGTTAAGAATCTAAATTTGATTATAGATTGTGAAATTAATCCTGCAATAGAAATAATTCTCATGATTGACAACATTGTTGATGTTTTTTCGAGGGTTGTCTTTGTCAGATGTGATATTCTAACACGTCCAAGGGAAGTTAGAACATCATTTTACTTCATCTTTTTCGTATTCACTTTATTATACAGTTTTTTTATGGTGCCGCCCGAGCTGAGTTTGATCAAATAGTGAGTTTGTTCACAGAATATTCCAGTTTTCTCTTTTATATTCCCATTTATTATTTATTAAATTTCCATTTATTATATCATGTTTATTATATTAAATAAAGGTTTCTTATATTCTATTTATTATCATCCATTTATTATTCTCTATTTATTATTGCCTCTTTGATCATTATCATCTATTCATTATCCCCTACTAATTTATTTATTTATTCATTTATCGTTATCTGTTTTATTCTACTATATTTTATTATTTCTTCGAATCGTCGTATATTCCCCTTAAATTATGGTAAATCAAAGATAATAGTTTTATGTTTGAAACTGTAAATATACATTATAACTATTATAACTATTATAAACTAGAAACTAATGCCAAAGTGGCTAGAGTCACTGATGTGTAGTTATGATCTATGGATCTGGTATCAAAAGTGATTTCTGCTGGCTCTTGGTGGCATCGTACCTAACGTGTGACCTTTAGCTTTTTCCCTTACGTACGTACACATTGCACGTTGCATCATAAGTAGTGCTGGAGGTGTGAGTGCATAATAGCAATGAATATTGCTTTTTTATTTATTTGACTTTTAGGTTAATCCTAGCGAGGCCTACTAACCTTGGTGGTAGGATATCGCATCTTGATCTTATTGCACGTCCACTATTGTTTGTGTCAGGACATAAACTGGTACATCGTTGATTACTTTCCCTTCGTACCGTATGCATATGTCATACTTCATCTTAGCACAGTCTGTTGCTATCAATTATCGCTATCATAGCTAAATGTTGTAGTTAATGTAACTAACATTTGTACATAAATACAGTTAGCAATATTATTAAGGTGTGTGTTCTGTAGAGCCTAAACAATACAAAGATAATAATAAAATGTTGTGACAAATACACCAAAATTAAGTTACTAACAAAATAAATCTAAATTATTCCTCGGCACCGACTTCAAATTGATCAGTTCGTAATAGTTAAAATAATATTGTAATAAATAGATAAGTAGGTTTAGGTAGGTATTAAGCTAAATGTTGTGTATATAGTAGAATATAAAATGCGTGTAGCAGATAGGTTAAATAAGTTTTTTATCAAGGTTTGTTTATTTTTATTTAGTTATTACAACGGTTATTATGTACATATTGTATTTTAAAACGTTTTTTTGTATTAAGAATCTACATTTGATTATAAATTGTGAAATTAATCGTGCAATAGAAATAATTGTCATGATTGACAACATTGTTGATGTCTTTTCGAGGGTTGTCTGTCAGATGTGATATTCTAACACGTCCAAGGGAAGTTAGAACATCATTTTACATCATCTTTTTTGTATTCACTTTATTTTACAGTTTTTATGGTGCCGCCCGAGCTGAGTTTGATCAAATAGAGAGTTTGTTCACAGAATATTCGAGTTTTCTCTTTTTTATTCCCATTTATTATTTATTAAATTTCCATTTATTATTTCATGTTTATTAGATTAAATAAAGGTTTCTTATATTCTATTTATTATCATCCATTTATTATTCTCTATTTATTATTGCCTCTTTGATCATTATCATCTATTCATTATCCCCTACTAATTTATTTATTTATTCATTTATTGTTATCTGTTTTATTCTACTATATTTTATTATTTCTTCGAATCGTCGTATAATCTTTTTCGTATTCACTTTATTATACAGTTTTTTTATGGTGCCGCCCGAGCTGATCAAATTTGATTTGATCAAATATTGAGTTTGTTCACAGAATATTCCAGTTTTCTCTTTTATATTTCCATTTATTATTTATTAAATTTCCACTTATTATTTCATGTTTATTAGATTAAATAAAGGTTTCTTATATTATATTTATTATTCTCTATTTACTATTGTTTCTTTGATCATTATCATCTATTCATTATCCCCTACTAATTTATTTATTTATTCATTTATCGTTATCTGTTTTATTCTACTATATTTTATTATTTCTTCGAATCGTCGTATATTCCCCATAATTCTTAAATTATGGTAAATCAAAGATAATAGTTTTATGTTTGAAACTGTAAATATACATTATAACTATTATAACTATTATAAACTAGAAACTAATGCCAAAGTGGCTAGAGTCACTGATGTGTAGTTATGATCTATGGATCTGGCATGAAAAGTGATTTCTGCTGGCTCTTGGTGGCATCGTACCTAACGTGTGACCTTTAGCTTTTTCCCTTGTACGCATTGCACGTTCATACATCATAAGTAGTGCTCGAGGTGTGAGTGCATAATAGCAATGAATATTGCTTTTTTATTTATTTGAGTTTTAGCTTAATCCTAGGCCTAGGCTAGTAGGCGAGGCCTACTAACCTTGGTGGTAGGATATCGCATCTTGATCTTATTGCACGTCCACTATTGTTTGTGTCAGGACATAAACTAGTACATCGTTGATTACTTCTCCTCTGTACCGTGTGCATATGTCATACTTCATCTTAGCACAGTCTATTGCTATCAATTATCGCTATCATAGCTAAATGTTGTAGTTAATGTAACTAACATTTGTACATAAATACATTTAGCATTCTTATTAAGGAGTGAGTTCTGTAGAAACTAATTTTCGTAAGAAAATTGGTCAAATATCAATACATAGAATTGGCAACACTGCACTTGTACTGTACGTCAATTTGTTAATTATCATGTTAATTGTCACTTTCGACTTAAAGATGCAATAAAAAATAGTTAATAAAAAGTGAGAATTTGATTCAAAAAAAATGCAAGGAATAATTATTTGTGTTAATAAATTATAAACGGTTTATCCATTTATTTAAATATACCAATTAAATTAACCTTGCATTAGATGGAGAGATATATTTAAACAATATATCAAACACTCTTAGCAGCCTAAAACGATATAATTAATGTAATAACCATAACTCGAGAAAATCGCTTACATTTCCTTTCAGATAACGAGCTGCTTTAATGTGACAGTTTAAAATGAAATATAAATTATAAAGATTATAAAGGTCATGTGTTGCGGGATCCGCGAAGAAAATACCACTTGAACTCGAAGAGAAAGCTCTTACACACCCAACGTATCCTCCAGACATGGCGCCACTCAATTACCACCTATATCACTGATAGACATCTTTCTAATACAGAAAAAATGCGTGCACCTAGATCCAATTCAGACGGTCAACAAAACATAAATCCACTAAGGAAAAGGCGTTCCAAACTGCGACAGGCAATGGAAAGTGTATCACGGTTGTAATTTAAAAAAATGCAAAACTTTTTACATGTAACTGTTATATTTCAAGTATCAGTAAAAATGTATCAATTTTCCTCATAAAAAACTATAATGGTTACATATGACAAAAATCCTTCTTTATTTTTTATTAATAAAAACATATGTTTGAGTTCATAATAGTTGATTTAAAAGTTTGTATTTGGTATTATGTTATTTTGTACAAAAAATAATGAAGACCAAATATACTAACTGATATTATAAAAAAAAATAGAAATGTGACTAACTGGGGGCAACCATTTTTTTTAATCTGCATAATGTTTTATGTAAAAGTATAAATATAATAGGAACTTATTTAGATATTTCAACATTTCTTATTTATTGACAACATGAGGATAATTTATTTGGTTTCCATTATTAGGAATTATGAATATTATACGGTAGTAGTTCTTGAATTAATCGATATTGTCTATTGTTATTATTAATGTTGATAAGAGTGTATTAATTGATGTCAATTATAGGTATTGTTAATAATTATTTTATAGTCTACATATTTCAAATTATATTGTCCTGAATGAGGAGTAGTATTGTTATGATAAGGGCAGCATATACTAGGGATACCCAATTTCTTGACAAAAATATCGATATTTACAGCCGATATTTTTTTGAATGATATATCGATATTTTCGTAAGATGATAATTTACGATATTCTTTCGAAAAAATTAATTATATTTCTTAAACATTATAAAGAACCATTGAGCAATTTTTATACACTGTTTAAATTGGTACATAGTTTTAAATGTTTTTGGGTAATTTGGTACTTAATTTTAATATTTTTGCTACTTAATTGTAACGGTTTATTTTTTCTCCGATATATCGATATATTAAGAAAATGAAATAATATCGGAAACGATAGATTTGATATTTTTTTAAATATTTTATAGTGTGCAAGTGTTACTCTTAATTTTCGCTTAAGTGGTTCAGTTTTATTTTAATCTGGGAAATATATGATTTGGGATTGTATATTAATGCAAGCACAACAGAACAGTAGTAATAAATTTATTTCTAAATTAAGATTGTACTAAGTATAACTAATGTGAGATGTAATTAATAAAACAAATTAAATTAAAATGAAGATTAATTGCTATGTTAAAAATATTTGATATTTTTCTCTACGAGAAACGCTAACAAAATAAATATGTGTGACTAATTAATATTGAACAGTATATTTAGAGAGTTTCAACCGCTAACAGCTATATTAAAATGTATGTCAAATGTCCTTGTTTCATCGGAAAAAAAAACCTCTCAAAAGCAAATGAAAACCTAATGGGACCGTTTCGAAAAGAAAAAACAAAACGAAAAAATCACTACGTTTCCACAGGTAGATAGATGTAGATGTTACGAAACAGCGTTTGGCCTCATAACCGTCTATTACGACAGCCATTTCTCTGCATGTTAAAATTGCGAGTTGAAAGACCTCCCGGTCATTGGACCTGTGTGTGTGTACATGTGTACGATCGCTTAGGAAAAAAAATCGATCGACTCTGGCCGAGCAACCGGGTTGGAATGGGGACCGCGGTGGTGAGGTGGGGGCTGTTGGCGATTAGCGAGAGTATAATTATCGTACCCTTTGATAATCTTTATTGTAAGGAAAAAATCTCTACCTGTATTGACTTAGCCTTGAATGCTGTTTTATAATAGTGGTATAAAAAGTTGTTTTTTTTTAAATTACCATTTTATAATAATGCACATAATTAAAAAAAACATAGATATCATTTAAATAGGTTGAATGTCACTGGAGATAATACAGTGTTAAAAAAAACATAAATAATAACTAGTGGTCGACTACAATTTATAAAATTAATGATGCTTCTCTCAAAATAGAGTAAAGAGAATAACTTAAAAATTATATGTTAATATTACTAAACCTTGTTTTGACATCAATGTTTTCAATACATCAATACATATATTTATATATATATATATATATATATATATATATATATATATATATATATATATATATAGATCAGAAATATATTTGATATAACATTAAATAGAGTAACAAATATCTATATATTAAAATACACGAAAACCATCTCAAGAAATAACACTTACTAACTTATTTAGAAAAACATTTAATTAAACCTAATTTATGTTAAGTCTTTTCAACAATGTATTATATGTGTAAAAGTACCATGAGCAAGATTATTTTCAGAGCTGCAACAATTTCAGAACATCAAATATTAGTATATATGAATTTTATTTACGTTTATATTATATTAAATAAAGTAATACATTATTTTTTGCAATATAGAATTATATTGAAATAATGTAATTATAATCATTAAATGAATTATTGACTTCTCAAAACTTAGACCTATAAAGTAAATAGCCAAAATAATTGATAAAAGACATTAATCGTTAGACATCTTACTTATTCTTTACACTATTCGATTTTCATTATCATTATCATATTTTTTACTGTCAGTAAACTTATTTGTTTCAAACTATCATTTTATGTAATATTCTGGACTTTAACCATCACATATATAGTCTATTCAAAATAGTAGTGACATGGGAGACCTGACAAAACGTCGCAATGTCGCCGCAGCAACTCTGAGTTTTAGTACATTTTGGCTCTGACATATAACAAAATTTTAATATAAATAAAATAATGAAACAAAAGTTTTATATATTATAGTACTAATGCATATATTATCGAAGAACTTAAAATTACAATTAATTATACAGCCACAATAACTTATAGGTTAGAGTTGTTTTATTATATATACATTGAACTTTTTTCCACACTAATATGGTAGGGTTCTAGGCGCTTTTTATGTAGTGGTATCACCCGATGCCCTAATCTACTTAATTAACAATTGTATATCTGAGTAATGTATTTTACTTTCATTAAAGAGCATATTTATGATTTACGGTTAGTATTTGTTTCCTTCGATGCAATGTATCCTTGTAAAGTCATTATGATATTATGATATTCATGGTTCTCTTTAGTTTGTCCTGTTACGACCTGTATACATCTTTCTTGGTAAAACTACATTTAATCACTGCATTCTCCTTAATGAATTTGCCATATCTGCAAAACAGTTTGTATTATTTCTCTCATCATACATGTTAACCAAATGTTCATAAAGTTTTCACACTCTGTAATAAAATTTCCTACAATTAAAATATATTAATAGTATACTGACCTTTAGTTGTTTCCTCTTTCATCGCCTTGTATTTGTATTTGTCAGCACTGAATCATAAACCAACATTCATTAAGTTTTACTCAATCCAATCCAGGTTTGGTTTATTTCCAATTTATCAAAACTTGCTCAAGATTTTACCATTTGTCAATTTCTTCTTCAATGTGTCTGATCGAGCTCACAAAAATCGAAGATGCTATTTTCGACAATGCCTCTTTCCATAAATCCAGACAGTTTTGGATTGAATACCCTTCTCCACCTGACTGTCTATTGTAATCAACTGAATGTAATTGTATTATCAACTCAAATGGATTAAATATGCAATGATAGGGAGGAAGACATAATACTCTGTGGCCATAACGTTCAGTAATCTGATCTACCATATATCTTTTATTACATATTCATTTACATAAAATGCTATTAAATATTTCATACATATTTACCGAGTAGCAATTTGAAATAGTTCATTCTTTAACATGATTTCCTCGAAACATATTTTTGTACTTTAACCCATTCCATAATTGCAGTCTTTGTTGATGCATTTGTTGTGATTTTCCATGGATATTGCAGAAGAAGACCAATATACCCAATGGTTGTGACTGAATGGATTGACAATTGATTAGATTTTATTATTCATAATATTTATTATTAATTCATTGTAGTTAGATATACTATTCCTCATGCTGTAAAGGGGTTAATAACGCTATCGGTTTGGATGAACTCGGTTAAGCACATTGGAGAAGAAATTGACAGATGATGGAATTGTGAACAAATGTTTAATAGATTGGAAATTAACAGGTCAGTTATGTATTTCAATGAATCTTTCTGAATATGGAATTTAATGCTGAACATTTCCAAGGTATGGTGATGAGAGCAGAAATAACTAACGGCGAGATATAATTAATATATGATAACTGTGGCAAATATTATTATTGCCAATTGCAATTGTTTACAATATACATAAGCATTTAATTAAAACGCGTGAGAAAAAAAAGAATACTAACTGTTTTGCAGATATGGCAAATGTAATAGAGAGAATGCAGTGATTAAATCTAGTTTCATTAAGGAAGATGTATATAATTAGTAACATAATAAACTAAGGAGAAATACAGTGATATCAAAATGAAATGATTTTACAAGGAAATATTGTACCGAAGCAATTTAAAACTAATCGTAAAAGGTAAATATGTTCTTTAGTGAACGTAAAACATATTACTTGTATATATAATTGTTATTAGGTGGATTAAGACTCCAGAAGATACAAAAGAAAGCGCGCCTTGAACTCTAGCTCATAGATGGTATGTCAAAGCCGAAATGAACTAATGAAGTGTCGATGCGGCAACATTGCGACGTTTTAACGTCGTCGATTCAGATGACGTGAGTTCACTGGTGTTTTGAATAGACTATAGATACTCTACCAATATAAACAGCGAATAATTGTAACTGTTTTAAAAGCAACTGGTTGCTCAATGCCTTATTAATAACGAAATATTTTGTACATGTCAGGTGTTCATATTATTCATCCTCTGTAAATTGTACCAATTATTCTTATTATATATCTTTTAAAAGTTTAAAAATTGTTAAAAATATATGCAAAAATTTAACACATGGATCTGCTTATATTGTAATTCAAAATATTGTTTGAAGTTCTTAGGGAATATCAGATAAGAAGATGGGATAAACAAGCTTGTGTAAATTACGTGCATCGATAGGAATTAATAGCCACGCCACGCCACATTGTACAAGAAGAGGATTTTATTTTCACGAGCCGGAGATCGTCATCCCCCTTCACTCGAACCTGACGCCAACTTATTCAACGCGTTCATCATCATCGAAGGCGACAGTACACTCCAATGACACTTGAGCTCTTTACCAGTCGCGTCTCCCTGTTACTCGAACCGCCGATGCTAGAACATGCATTAAGGCTATAGCAGCAGCGTGTCTAACCATCCGTATGATGAATATCATAAAATAAAGAGACGTAGAAGGCGATCTCCCATGTATAAAGTTGTAACCTAGTTTTGTGCGTCTTAACCACCTGAGGGCGCGTCAAGCGGGATTGTTTAATATAGGGAAAATAAAAAATAGGTACATAATAAAATATTTTATTTAAAAACTACTTAATATTTGCACAAAATATTTAAAAATTCATCAAAAACCACTATCAAATCTGACAACTGATAACTTATTTTTTAATTGTATACCGTTATTACCTTAAATAGTATAAATTAAAAATCAATTTTTCTAAAAGGTGTACATTTATTGGATTTAAGAATTATATATTTCAATTTTAATTGCCAAACCTCCATTTCTTTTGTATTTCTTTCATATTATAACACATGCAGTGAACTCTCGGGCGTAACAAAGAAATCGCGTTTTTTTTTGTTCAAAATTGGCTTTATTCATCAACGTAATCTCCATCAAGAGCCACACAATCATTCCAGCGCTGGTCTAACATTTCAATACCACTTTTATAGAATGATTTATCATTTGTCTCAAAATAGGCCTGTCACCAGTTGCTGTTCGCTCAGATGACGACCACTTTGAACATAGTTTTTTAATAGTCAAATGCCCATGCAATATAAAACCAATACGTTCTTTTGATATCTTTACGATGTTACGTAACTCACGTAACTTCACCTTTCGATCATTCAAAATGATTTTGTGGATTTTTATGTTTTCTGGTGTTACCACCTCATTTGGTCGTCCAGAGCGTTCCGTATCATCGGTGTCTCTACGGCCACGTTTGAAGCCAGTAAACCAACCTTTTATTCTGTTTCTGATGGAGCGGAGTCCTTATAACATTTTTCAAGTCATTGCTTCCCTTGAACGATTTTTTGCATCAAGAAGCAGTATAATTAAAACACGAAATTGTTTTTGATACATTGTTTTGAAAATAACAAAAACAGTATCACACTAACTATGAATTAATAATGAATTAGCACAATAACTCACAAATTTATGAGTAGAATATCATGAAATGTTAACAACTTTCTTTTGAAGGTCAATACTTAACTGAAAAGGCTCGGGACAGCCCATGTGTTATATCCGTGCGTACTTTTGACAGTACAATGAAAGGTCTGGAGATTCTGACTTCAAATACAAACGAAATAAAATAGGTTTCTTGTACCGTTAAATAATATTTAGATTGTTTAACATAATAAAACTAGCAAATTAAGAAAGAGAAATGAAACTATTGTTGCTTGTAATATTACCATATATATACTTGGTCTATTTAGTGTATACTGTCTGAGTCTTATCTGCATGAAGTTGAAGATACAGACCCGTCTCTTTCAAAAAGATCTGCAGAGAAAGAGATGTTATAATTTTCAGTTTTCAGGTCTTTGAATATATTTCCTTTGAAAAAAATATTATATTTGTATGTACTTGTAATTCATCTAATGATTTTAATGTTGGCTGAACAACTGCTGCTTCCAATATTTAACTTGGTTAAGATAAATTAATTCCTCCCTGATACCCTTCCTCTGTACACTCCTGAATAAAAAAGAAATCAAAGAAAGAAAAGCTTCAGTATGTTTTCTAAAGAATTACAGCCTCTTCATAAACCTGCTTTATTTTATAAATTTGAATTCTGTGTTCACAGCATTGCGATGCAATTCAAAATATAAATTCATTAACTATAAAAATTATTAATTCTTTAATTTAGAATCGATTCTTGCGCGCTTGCAAAAAACTTGATTACACATCCTTTGGAATGAATAATGACGTTTAACCAGAACAACGTCTGTATCTTCATATTTTGTGATGGCATTTGAGCTCTTTACCAGTCGCGTCTCCCTGTTACTGGAACCGTCGATGCAGCAACGTGCATTACGGCTGTAGCAGCAGCAGCAGCAGCTCTCGTGTCTCGCCATCCGCATGATGAATATGCATGGGCTTCATGTCGAGATAGAGAAACACGGACGAAGAAAGAGAGAGAAAGAGATAAAAAAGACGCCCCGGGCAGATAATTTACATGTACACCGTTCGTTATCGATGGATAAAAAAAGCCGTACTACCTGAGAACTGGTTCTAACCAGTTTGGTCGCAGATAAGCTACCGTTTCGTTCCGATCTTTGTATCCACGGGTCGAGAGAAAGAAACTGATTTTTTTATCGTTTTAATTGTCGCTGGAGATACGGAATTAATATGTAGATAATCTCGAACCGACCTACATTTTGGGTTTGGTGACATACCCGCGTTAGAAACGTGATTTTTTATTAGCGTATCGAATGGTTATTGTTTTATTTTATTGACAGATATTATGTAGGGGCGAGCTGAAGTATCAAGATCAACTTACCGTGTTTTTATGTCTCTTTCTTTTGTTTTTATACGTTTTGTTAAGGAAGTAAGTCCAGTTTTGGAACTTGTATAATTTCTGTTTGTCTAATTTTTTCTTTAATGTTCGACAGCATAACCTAAGGTGTGTTGATTTTTGTTGCAGTCTTGTCAATCATTAGATCAAATAATAGTTTTATTTAATAGTTAATACTGAATAGTTAATTTGCTAACATGTACAGGGGATGAATAAAATATTTTGAACAATAATTATTTATTAATAAGACACCATTTGCTTTTCGTATTCTTAATTTGGAGTCGTAAAGTGTCTAAATAGTCTCGAAAGGAATTCAGTTCCATTCTTGTACTAAAACATCCACTAGTTAGTTCAATGACGTTGAATATGGAAATCTATTCCTCATTGTCTGCTCTAAAACTCTCCCCATAATGCGGTCTGGCAATTGTACTGGGCAGGAGGATATTTGACAATAATAAGACAGAAACTTTTTGGCTGTGTATATGGCCACATTGTTGCATATGTTAGGAGCAGTTTCATCATTGTAATATAGAAAAACGGAACCAAAATGTTATGTATTTTTATATAACATGAAGGACGCAATGAGGTATACATATTTAAGTTACAGATAGGAACAGCATCTTTGTTAAGCAATGGTCTTTAACATATGGCTTTATAGTCAGACCGTCTAATTGCAAATTATAAACTTACTTGGTTCTATTTAAGTTTTTAAACTTATATAATGCAGGAAAATAATGCATTCTATTCAAACTATTATAACCTAAAACGCAGCACATAGGTCTGTAATCTAAAGTCCTAAAGGCTGCTTCGTATACAGAAACTATTTAAACATTTTAAGATATACTACAGAATGTAATTAACCTAATACATAGATATCTATATAAATTAAACTATAAAGCTCTACCTTCAGAATACCTCTTCTTCAAACTATTATAACCTAAAACGCAACACGTAGGTCTGTAACCAAAAGTCCTAAAAGCTGCTTCGTATACAGAAACTATTTAAACATTCTAAGATATACTACAGAATGTAATTAACCTAATACTTAGATATCTATTATTAAACTATAAAGCTATACCTTCAGAATACCTCTTCTTTATTGCTGTATATTTTAAGAATTTTTCTAGAAACTATACACCTTTAAATACCATCTGTTTGATGTTGTTTTTTAAGCAATCTGATATGCTTTCAATAATCATCAACTGCGCTATCACCGATGCGATTGACAGGTACGTCGTTTGTTACTTTTCCTTGGTACTGTGTGCACGTATCATACTTTATCCAAGCACAGTTTAGCATTGTTATCAATTACCGCTATTATCACTATTATTCATTATATGTTGTTTGTTGGCTATATATATACATTATATGTGGTGTATTGACTATCTGAAGCATAGTCTATTATTTCTATCAGTTACCGTTTTTGGCTGTTATATAATGATTGTTGTTGTTATTTTATTGCGTACCTTTGTAATCATCATTTATAGAGATTATAAATATCATCCATTACTAGTATTTATCGATATATTTATTTATCGATATATTTATTTATCGATATTATAATTATCGATACTATTAACTGGTAGTATTTTGACTGCCAGTACCGTTATATATTAATTATTCAACAATAGAAGTATCTATCTACATAATATTTCAATTATATTTTAATTTCACTCTACAGAATGTAATTAACCTAATACATAGATATCTATATAAATTAAACTATAAAGCTCTACCTTCAGAATACCTCTTCTTCAAACTATTATAACCTAAAACGCAACACGTAGGTCTGTAACCAAAAGTCCTAAAAGCTGCTTCGTATACAGAAACTATTTAAACATTCTAAGATATACTACAAATGTAATGTAATGAAAAACCTAATACTTAGATATCTATTTAAATTAAACTATAAAACTGTACCTTCAGAATACCTCTTCTTCATTGCTGTATATTTTAAGAATTTTTCTAGAAACTGTACACCTTTAAATACCATCTATTTGATGTTGTTTTTTAAGCAGTCTGATATGCTTTCAATAATCATCAACTGCGTTATCACTGATGCGATTGACAGGAATAGAGCTCCTAATAATTCGCAAATTAAAATTTTTAATGATTCAAAAATATTATATAAATTATATTAATTTTATATGCGATACGTTCTATCTCACTACAAAATCTTCTACAGATTATGTTATATTATCGTTGGCATATATATTTAGACAAATAAATGACAAAATATTCGCCTTTTTCAAATTAAATTTTAAATTAAGTACTACTAACAAAAATGCTTTCTTCCATATTAAGATTATTAAAATAATGAATCATATTTTAATTCTTTGTTTCAAGACGTCTTCAATACGTTTCAAAATATTTCAAATGTAGAACGGAATGATAAAACGTGTAGTGTGGAACGTGATTGTTTGATTAAAACTAATTATGTTGTTTTTGTTGTTGAATAATAATACAAAGTCGATCGATATAGTCCTTCCAATAATATAGCCAATCCACGTTAAAAATGTTTTAAACTTGCAACATATTTTTCTATATCATTTTACTAGTTAAAGTGCCATTGTTAAAAAGAGGCAGAATGCTGTTTCATCAATCTATAAAATGCGATTGGTGTTCTTACCGATCTACCCTGTTGTCAAATGCCTACAAAATACTTCAATAAACTAAATACACTTTTTTTAGGATCAACAGGATTGTTTTCTTCTGCGTTTAATTAAATTAAAATTTAGAATGGTTCGTTTAAAGACATTTAAAAATACTAAAATAAGTAACTTTAAAGCTTATAAGCGAAGAAGAAAAGCAACTAATTCTTCAATACGGTATCTAATACTGGAAAGACCCAGAGAACTAAGAAAAAAAAAATTAAACTAAATTATTTCGAAATTTATTAACGACCAGGGCAATTTGAAATAATAATAATATACAAGTTTCTAAATAATTCACAATTAGTATTATATCATGCTCAGTTGTATGCATTATTACTGACTAGTTTAATTCTTTCAATGTTAGAAGGCCGACTGGTATGGGTCTGGTCTTGGAGGTCAAAAATTATCGTTTTTTAAATCAGATAGAAACATTCTGACTAATACTCATATATTTGTGGAATTATTATTCATCAGAAATAAATCTCTTGAAACATCACATTATATTTTATTACTTGATGATAATACACTGATACATACATACATATATACATATAACCAATAAAACGTGAATATAATCTCAAAATCAACAGAAACAAGTATTAAACAAAAGGGCACGATAATTAAGATAAAATTTTGTTCGTAAAATTTAGTTATTACCCATACAGTATTTACCTTGTCTAGAAGTTAATATGCATCAGTGGACGTTAGCAATAGTCATCTACTTCAGGAGTTAGTTTATGTTATAGAAGAAATATTTAGACATCTTTAGAATAACTAGTATTGCAGTAATTTCTTAGTAATTTTTGGTCATACAAAATTCAACTATGGAGAACTGTTAGTTTAATATGGTGATAGTTCCGATGTTCTAAAATAATTCAATACTTTTACTTCTTCTAGTTCGGTACAAATGGAGGGATTTTAAAATAATTTTTGTGCATCCCAATGCATTTGATAATTGCGCGATAACAGTTAAGTATAAAGATTAAAATGTATTTTGCCATACAATATTTGAACCTGAAGATCTACTTTACATATACTTCCGTGTTTAACATGAGAAACATACATTTGATTCTAATTGATAATAAAGGCTAGTGTGCCAGAGGGAAGTGTGTTGATGATCAATCTTTTTACTTCCATGATTTCCCACAACATTACACAGCATAATAGCCACTTTGTTCCTGATTGTGTTCTGGACTAACAAGTAATTCAGCGAATTAAATTAAGTGAACTAAATATATATATATATATATATATGTATATATATATATATATATATATATATATATATATATATATATATATATATATATATATATATATATATATATTAATGAGTTTTGTTCGTTTATATGTCGATATTTTTAATAGAAATAATAACCATGAATGGTAACATTGTTGGTCTTTCTTCGGGGGTTGTACGAGGGTCACGATTTATATTTGAACGCCATCGAAAGTGGTTTCGACTGGCTCTTATCTAGCGGCAGCATATCTAGCGTTTAGCTTTTATCTGTCTCTCTTGTACGCGTTACACTTATATAGTAGCTGGAGCTGGAGAAGTGGATGCACTAGTAACAGCACTGTTCATTTATTTATTTATTTAGAAAATTTAGCTTAATCCTAGCGAGGCCTTCTAACCTTAGTGACAGCAGATCTCGCGCGTTAGTTCTCTTCATCTCATTGCACGCCATTATTGTTAGTGTTAGGACATAAGCTGGTACGTCGTTTGTTGCTTTTCCTTGGTACTGTGGGCACATATCATACTTTATCCAAGCACAGATTATCATTGCTACCAATTATCGCTATTATCACTATTATTCATTATATGTTGTGTTTTGGCTATATATATATATATATATATATATATATATATATATATATATATATATATATATATAATTGTCCAACAATAGAAGTATTTATCTACATAATATTTCAATTATATTTTAATTTCACTCTTATCGTTGAATTTTTTTTTATATATTTTAAAGTCTTCTTTTACCAACTATGGGTTTATCTGGACTGGGCCTAAAGTTTAACGTAGGCTCCGAACCACGGTCCTCAGTATTAAGCCTACCGACTGGAAAGTGACCAACTTGAAAAAGAAATCATCCCAGAAGACATCCGGTCTTACACAGCCTGGTTACTGGCGTGACTGAGATCATTTTCCTTGTCGGATTTTACACTCTTGCCTAGAAAATTCACAAATTTTAAACAATCACAAACATAAATTTACGACCATGCCCCAGCCGGATTCGAACATGCGGCTATCGCAACAGTAGGAGGACCGTCCCATCGCCTTTACCACTGCACCACCAAGGCTCATTGAAAATTGAATGCTCAGGTACAATTTTATTATGTTTGCAGAATTATCGCCCGACCACCTCAAACATCTCGAACGCTTATTTGCATTATTTATTTTTCTATTTTTTGTAAGTAGTTATTATATCATTTATTTAGATCTCTGTTTTATGGATTTAAGATGTTTGATTATTTTATATTGTTTTATTAAATATAATTTTTATTATACGCTCTGGGTTTAAAAACAACCCTACATGTGTTACACAAATAAGAAGTTCACGCCACAACTTGTTCTCAACAAAGGCAAGCAAATTTCATATGCCAACACGACAAAACACCTTAACATAAGCTTAGAAGGAACTTGTAAATGAGAAAAGCAACGAATTCAACATTACTACAGGAAAATATCACGATGGCTACATTTGCTGATGATACTGCGATTATAGCTCTCGGAGACAATAGTGAAGAAGCCTCACGAAAATTACAATAGGCAAGTGACAATATAAATAATTGGACACAAGCTTGGAAAATAAGAATTAATGAAAGTAAATCTGTATATGTGCAGTTCACCTATAAACAGGCCGTACAAGCACCAATAACATTAAATAACATTGTCATTCCATAGAGCAACAACGCTAAATATCTCGGAATGAATCGCGATGCAAAACTTCGCTGGAAGGAAGATATAAAGAAGAAAAGAAAAGAACTGGAATTGAAATATAGGAAAATGTACTGGTTAATTGGAAGAAAATCACAATTATCAGTACATAATAAATTGCTATTATATAAGCAAATATTGAAGCCTATATGGATATACGGAGTTCAATTATGGGGATGTTCTGCAAAGAGTAACATTAATAAAATACAAATTTTTCAGAACAAATTCCTGGGAGGTATTGTGGGTGCACCCAAATACTGTAGGACTGATTACCTACATTGAGATTTTCAGATACCCACAGTCAGTCAAGAAATCAAGAGAATTACAAGGGGTCATGAGGAAAGAATCCATTCTCATACTAATATTGAAATATTGCAACTTTTGGATACCACCAGAACAGGACACAGACTCAAAAGAATCAAACCATCTGATCTTGTGTAGTGAGGTACATATATTAAAAAATTCAGCAGTGACATGTATAAACATTATTTCACCAGTGACATGGGTCCTCCTAGTTATATACCTAGATTTAAGTTAGCATAAAGACAAATTGTAGGTTAGACGGAAACAACTAGTAACAATTTATTAATTAAATAATAAAAAATAAATAAATAAATAAATGAATAAATAAATGAACTCCAGCTAAGATGACGCGCAATTCATACAAGAAAAATAGCCAAGGGCCACAACTAGATACGCTGCCACCAAGAGCCAGCAGAAACCACATTCGCTGGCGTTTATGTATGCTTCAAATGATCCACAGATCATAACTATACATCAGTAACTTCTGCCACTTTGACGCTAGTTTCTGGTTTATATTTACATTTTCAACTATAAACCATATTATCTTTGATGTTCCATAATTTAAGATCTATGAGTTTTAATATACATTTTGGAAACATAAACGCCGTTTTTAAGAACTCAGCTTAAATAGCGCATAAAACACTTTAAAATAAACTGAATATGAAGAACGGAGTGACTCTGGCTGTCGCCTCTTTAAAAATGAACTTTTATGAAGCTCTAACATCCCTGGGACGTGTGAAGACGTTACATCTGGCAAATACAGCCCCAAAGAAATATCAACAATGTTATCATTCATTGTAATTATTTCTGTATTCCCAACGGCGACAAATTCTGCTTTTAAAAGCAGCGATCGTAACTGGTTCCTTTACATTATCGTTCAAACCTTTAAAGGAAACATAAACAATCCAAAATTAACAGGTCTGAAATATAGCACTACTAGATTGAAATTCTAACCAGATTCTAATTATAAGTACCATGCATGGCTTTGTGGTTTAGGAAAATATCGAGAAAATATAAACAATAAAGCTCGCTCTTACACTTGTGTACTTATTAGTTAGCGTTAGTTCTAATAGATAAATTAAACAAAAACATCCTTTCTCCGATCTCATACTAGGTAGATATAGATTCTATTGCATTGCAAATTTGCTGAATAAAGAGATGTTGCCAAATTTAACATTTTTGTCATAAAATGCAATATTTTCTACATCAGATAATTTTCTTCGGATATAGAAAATTTCGGGACAACCTTAATATTTAATTGATAACCTTTTATATTACTGATTAGCGGCACGATGTGATTTTTGCAGACTTTTGATACTACAATTTGTATGCACGTACTTGCGTTTAAAGAAAAAACAACTGATAAAATTCCATTCCTCTTGATTGGAAATGCGTCACTCAGTCTGTTTTATTTCGACTATCGTTTATTATATTGATATTAAACTATAGCGTTTTGAATATTATTTATTCTCGTTGCTTATGATATGATTTTGATATTTTTGACAAGAAGTAATGTTTTGCCTCGTGTAACAAACTATTAATACTACGAACTATTTCTTATCGTTTTTCTATTTGGGTAAACATTTAATGAGAAAATTAGTTGGATTTAATTAAAATATTTGCCATTGTTTTCCATAACTTAGGACTTGAGGACACTCATCATATAAAATTGAAATACTATATTACTTCCTAAGTTGGAGATATATCCTTGATACAGATATTGTTTGATTTTTTTACATATTTTAAAATCTTCTTTTAACAACTATGGGTTATCTGGACTGGGCCTAAAGTTTAACCGACTGCCGAGTGACCAACTTTAGAAATCATCCCAGAAGATATCCGATCTTACCCAGCCTGGTTACTGGCGTGACTGGGATCATATTCCTTGTCGGATTTGACACTCATGCCTAGAACATTCACAGATTTTGAACAATCACAAACATAAATTTATGGCATATTGCTGAGGACCGTGGTTCCGAGCCCACTTTAAACTATAGGTCCAATCCAGATAAACCCATAGTTGGTAAAAAAATATATTTAACCTTGATAAATTTCACCCCTCCAGGTTCCCCCGTCTCTCTCAAATAGGGTGGCAAAATTTTCGTTAAGCTGATTAATAAAACAAAGAAATTCGAGTAGTAAAGGGACTAATTCAATTTTGCACTTCAATCAATCAATTACAGTAATGAAAATAAACAGACCTATCGTTTCATTGTATAAAAGTCGTTATCAACAAAAGCAATGTTTCTTTCAACAAATGCGAAATAGTACGGCACGGATAGTCATATTAATCGATAAAACCGGATAAAGAAAAATAAGCCAACAAGGAATAAAAAGTTAAACCGCTCTTATCCAGTTCGTCTTGTTATATTAATAAGTTCACGCATCAATTTTTATGAGGACATTGTTGGCGAATCCGAAACCGATATCGTTTTGTTTGATATGGAGAGGTTATCGCCGATACGAACCGTAAATCTTTTGTTTTATTTCAGACAAATGGCCGATTCTTTCTGGTTATTGATTGCTTGTATTATCGCGTAAAAGTGTTCAACTTTGAAATGTTATTGTTTTGCAAGATTATTAAATCAAATCAGACTATTATTTGACTATTACTTGATGATCATCGTTTTAATGAAGCTAGATATGTAAATGTTGTTAAATCATTATTGTTGATTTTGTTATAGAGAGAAAACTTCAATTGGCCCTCGAGGTTGGTCCTGCAGGTTCTCATTTTAGCTAAAATTTGTAATACTCCGTGTGTATTCATTGTTTGTTAATAGCATCTTTAGGGTTTCGATAAATGGAGGTAAAACGAAATGAAACAGTGGTGTTTACATTATGGGACCGTTATTTATTGGCTATATAAAAAATGTGAAAAATACAATTAGATAAAACGGATGGCAGCGGTGTTACCTGTAGACGAGGCTTGGGCAGTCGATGATGGCACGTCTAAACCAAACGATGGTCGAGCACTGAAGGAATCGAAATACTCTTCAATAACATCCCAGATAAACGTCTCGGGGTTGATGCCAGCTATTCGTTATCGGGTTTTAGTTGGCGCTGCTGGCATCCCGCCCGTGTTCTACATCTGGGATTATATTTCTGGGTATTTTGTAGACCGTTATTCCACGATGTAAAATTCTACATGCCTGAAGGTCGCTACATATATTTTTAAAGTATGTTCGCCGATTTCTCCGTCAATTATGGTGGGGGTAAATCGAGGGAAAACCTCAAAATTCAAAGGCATTTACGATGTTTTCCAAAATTTTTGATCTAAAATAATCAGATATTTGGGTATAGTATTATTGCTGAACCGATGTGATGAAAAATCTAAAGTAGATATTATTAACGTAGATAGAAATTATAGATATTATTAAGTTAAGTAAATTATTAAGTAGAAGTAGATATTATAGATATTATTAAATATTAACCATATGATATAAAAAGTCGTAGAAAAAGGCAGCACTCGTAGGCAGCTGTTTCTATGGTGTAATAGTCAGAACCTTACTTGACTTGGTCTAGGAGACTAGGCACCCAGAGCCTGAAACATTCCTTATTTTCAATCATTGTTTCTTCATTCCTATTTTTCCTCATACGAGCTGTACTTTTACTTGGGATATACATTGTAATACCTAATACGACAACTACGTAATTTATTGAGAAAACATCTAATACTAAAAAGAGAAAACTAAAATATTTTAAACAAAAAATTGAACTGACTTCCAAAATAAATAACTCACTCAAAAGTAAAAAAATAATTAAACTCTTATAATTAGATTCTCAACACAAAAAGGAGTTATAAAATAAAATATGTACGTAATAGTCGTTCTAATAGCTAAATGAAAATCAGTTTGAAGTTTGAAGTAAAAATTAGCGAACTCGCTCTAAAACAATATAAAATGATAATTATACACAAAATTAAATTAGGAACAAAACAAATCTAATTTAATATGACTTCAAATTGATTTTTATTTAGTAATTACAACGATTATTACATATATATTTTATTTTAAAACGTTTTCATGTGTTAAAAGACTAAATTTAATTGTTTTTTTTTACTTTATAGTGAGTTTCATTTTTTCAAGTTGGTTCAATTTCTTTCGTAAAAATATTTTTAGTTTTTTTTTGCAACAGTTTTCTTCCACGGAAATCTATGAGATCCCGAACCGATGAAAAAAAACTGTTGAAGCTGTACGCTAAAGTTATTTTGAAGAATCCGAACAATTTTGGAAAATATGTAGAATGTGTAGTTGAAAAATAGGATGCAAATCACTTTTGTCGGTAGGACCAGAAGAAGAGCTGGTAGAACTATTGCTTACAAATGAATTGAATTATTATGGCGTCACCGCTTCTGATTTTAAACGAGTGGCTATTCAATTGGCCATTGGACATCCATATTCACAGACCAAAAAATAGGCGGTCAAAATTAGATGTTGAAAAAAGTTGTTCATTGTTCATCATTGCGATCTGTCATTCCGTTAAGAAAAGTCATTGTCACGAGTCAAAGTTAAATGCGGCAACATTGGGACGTTTTGGCGTCATAAATTTAGTTTGCATGAGTTTACTGCTATTTTGGGTAGACTATAAATGACATTGCATCTATATTCTGTTTCCTTTAAAAATATTTGAGGACCAAAAAATTGAGATTGGTTTCTATTGCATTGAACATGTTTAAAATTAATTTATTTACAAAATGATTTAATTGTTGGTATAAATACATACATGTAGAAATAAGTTACGAAACCTGCATTAAGATCCAAGCGGTCTAACATAACCGAATGGTTGTTTTGTTAATTTTCGGGGCTCAGCTGTGTGTACATAGAGGTTTTACGACTTGTCGCGTAGAAAATGAAAAAATTATCGCATCTTGGCTCGGCTGGGGCCTCAACAAAGAGACGCACGCCCGCAGAGTCGAATTTATGTCTGTTTACATTGGAAGACCGAGATGTTTAATTTCTCTACACGTTTGTGAACGGATTAGGTTTACGACAGTCGAAAAACTGATAAGGATTGTATATTTGGAGTGTTTTTGTCTTGTTTGGTCGTCCAACAAACAAAGTTATTACGCAACCCGTTCCAAATAGCATTTTGGGGTGGGTCTTTCTACAAGATTGTTCTATTTTTATTCGGAAAATAAATAATTTACAGCCATATAACAACCCACACACTGTATTGACAAATTCTCCCTCTCTCACTCTCTATCCCTCTCTTTTCCTGTTCGAATGCCCAAAAAATAATATGAAAATTATATAATTTCATTAAAAAAAACTTTATGAAGTTCCTTGTTAAACGATTTAAATGCAAAAGATTAACAGAACCTCAGAGGTTTTAAAATATAAATATTAAGTAAGATCAGATATGTAACTTACCTTTTGAAATAAAATATTGGATAATGTTTAAGAATATTTAATATCTTTATTATGACATACATTTGTTGGCAGAAAGATAATGATATACAGCATGGGTAGCCAACTTTTCTTTATATAAGATCTTTTTTTATGAAATGAAATGTATAAGCTGCACTAGTTGTTACAGTATGCCTGATACGTTGATTTCAATATTCCGATAATTTTCAATTATCATGACAGAATAATATGACTTACTTCGGCTGATCTATCAATGGCTCACTGAGTACGTATACGCGGCGTATCTACCTACGTAAAAAACAGCAGCAATAATTATTTAAAAGGCCAAAGAATTCACGACCATGGGCATTAGAAAAACATGGATAATTGATATCAATATTTGTTAATTCAAAGTAGCTGCAGATAAAGACTGAGTTATAAATTACTTTTTTTGCCTTAACAGTAATGGGAAGTGTTTAATGTCTGTTTGAGACCTAAGCGTATTCCGGTAATGTTCGACCAATTCGCCAATCGACCAAGAGCACAGAGTAACAGCGATTGTTGAAAAGGCATTTGAAGAAACCAAATACTGCTCTACAATACTAATGGACGTATCACAAGCTTCTGACGGGTATGCCATTAGGGACTAACTGTTGGATGGAGTTATATCAGTCTCGCATGAAGGGGCATTCTCAACGCTTAAACATATTTCGGTTCGAATCCCCAGGGTAGTTTCTTGGGACCACTCCTGTATCTATTCTATGTTACATTTCTGATATAATAACATCAAAAGAAATATTACGTGGAAGATTTGACGACGACACAGTTATCATAGCAGAATATATATGTGTTTAATGTAGAAAAAGTATAAATGCTAGTCAACAAGATCTATAAATGGAGTAGAGACTGGGAAATACAGCTTAATAGCTTCAAACGTGTCCATATTAATTTTGCGTTGTGGTGGAATAACAAACACCTAATTATATCACTTGATGGATGACCAATTCTTCAAAACAGAAGCAGAATGATAGATAAAAAGCAGATCAGACTCAAAATCAAACAACTGTACTGATTAGTCGGAAGATATTTTCAAGATTGGTTTATCAATCAATCATAAAGCCAATTTGGACCTACAGGGTGATGTTGGTTGAAAAGATTGAACTAAACCATCAAAACAACTACTAATCCAACGCAGCTAAATCAAAGTTCTACAATTAATTGCCAATGCTTATCGCTACGTGTCACCAACGAAGAACTGCATGATGGCGATGAAGTGGATTTACGAGGTCATTCATGATTTCGCTTTAAAACATGAAAATCGAAGCAGTACTTAAAATGTGGAAGCGGTACAGCTACTGGACAACATATAGGAAGTAAGCTTATCGTAGCGAACAAATCATACGAATTGACATAGTGTACAAGTAAGTCTTACCTATCGGACAGATCTTTCCAAGTCAAGATTGATGCTCGGGTATCTCTAAGTTCCTCGATGGCCCCAGCCTTATTTAACCTCTTTATTTTAGATGTCCCAAGAAAATAACATATTAATGTCGTGTTTTGTCGTGTTTTAAGCTGACGACACTCCTTTTTTTACGGCCTCCAGGTTCGAGGTTACAATTCAAGAACGTTTACAGAAGCAGCTCGATCAGGCGGTCAAGTGGCTCAAATTCTAGGGGTTGCAAATCAACCCTCTGAAAATCCAGGCCATCATTTTCCATAAGAAGCGTTAAGCACTGCGCGTTTCGCAACTTCAGATCGATACCGCAACAATTCCATGGCTGGATAACGTCATGTAGCTAGGTCTCTACTTCGATCGACGGTTCGGTTGGCATTCCCAAATTCAGAAAGGTTCGGGATAGCAAGTCTTCTATCTTTTCTGATCTGCTCTTCTAGCAGACTTGCCATCTCCACCAAGTGGTTACTTTACAAGATGTTAATTCAGTCCGTACTTTTCTACGGATCTAATGTCTACTTCAAGTTTGTTACATCCAAGCAGGTGAAATGGCTTCAAATTTTCCAAGATAAGCTTCTTAGGATTATCCTGGAATCCATGGTTTGTTAGAATTAATTAAATTCAAAAGGAAACTGACACTTCAGAAATCAAGCATTTCATATCTCAATCATATCCCAAACAACATCTCAGCTCAAGTTACTCTGAAAACGCGCTTGTACGGTATGCTGACATGCTGGGAGCTTAGCACCGCGTCATCGCTAGCCTCCTCCGTTTCCAGGTTGAAAGGACCTCATCCGTTGCTGCAGTCATATCTCTTGCCCCCATACGACAGTATCCAGTCGTATGTTAACTTATGTTCGCGAATCAATAGTTTCACTTTCTGTCATTTAACGGTGAGTGACGGTTTAGTGTATTGGTAAGCCCAGAGGCAGTCCTATATAACCCGGTCCAACTTGTCACTTCAGGGCAAGTCTCGTCGACCAGATATGCGTCATGCATTCCACCGCCTGGTTTTTGGCCAGAACACAAAAAAAAGGGTACAAGTGTTATTTTTAACTTTAGCGTAAGTAGTACAATTTTATTTGAATTTGTGAATACATACTGATGTATTAATCCCATACTGGCCTTGCTTGTATACTGATACAACTAAAACACTACAGTAACAATAAATTAATTTGTAAATTAAGATTGTACTAACTTGCATATTTAGTGTAAGATATAATTGATAAAAATATAAATAAATAATTAATGGGAAGACTGAGTTTGCATGTTTCTAATCACGGAATCATAATAAGGTGTATAAGATAATAATGAGTCATGGGAATCAGCTACGACAGAACCGTTTTTAGTCTTCGTTAGTTCCAAACATGAAAATACCCACCAAACAAAGTGCCTTCTAATTACCAGTTGTTCAGATCGATGCAGCGTAGCTTGGATTGTATGATGGAAGATATTTTGATGAATATATATTGAGTAATTTTTTTCAATAAATGCCTATTGGAATTGTACTAGTAAACAGAATATATGCAAGTACTTAATAATAAAACTCCACTTGCTTAATTGCGTATTTTGCATTAATTTAAAAGAAAAATCACGGAATTCTTCTGAGAACTGCGAGATTTCAACATTGAGTTTGATGTTAGAAAGAATGCTTTCCGATATCTTCTGAAGCCTACCATTTCTGAAATATTTTGTGGATTATTATTAGAGATTTGTTTAATGTTGTCTTTAGTTTTCTTCCTCTTCATATCACGACTCATATCTCCATAATTAACTATAACGAACGTACCATTTCTATTCCAGCATCAGTGACCAAATTAAAACGTGCACTAAATCAAACAAGACTACAAAATTTATCGTACAGTTAGAAACGGATAGCGTAATTAAAGTAAATTATCGGTTATTAATTTAGATACGATATATCGGTATAGCCATGCAAAACAGCTGAGTAACAGGGCAAAGAAAATCTAAATGCAATAGAGCGAGAGAGAGACTCCAGCTGATCGAAGCGCATAAATGGTTTCGTTCTATATAGGCGAATACCACTACAACACATAGAACTGTATTGTCACTGAATATTTATAAGTGATGTGTAATATATAAAGATAAATGGAGAAATTAAATTAAATATATGAAATTATAAAAAATTCCAATATTAATATATATTACTAAATTTAATATTAACGTGTCAATTGAAAAGTCCCCGGTCTATTATAGTAAAACACATTTATTGGCAAAATTAGTTTTTTTTATTCAACATAATTCCCTTTAAGGGTGATACACTGATTATAGCGATAGATTCAACTTTTCGATACCATATTTGTAGTACGATTTGTCCTTTGCTTCAAAATAGGCCTCAGTTTCGGCGATTACCTCTTCATTCGACGAAAATTTCTTCCCAGCGGGAATTCTTTTGAGATCTGAGAAATGCTTCCGTTTTTGGAGCCACGTTTCATCCATTGTCACATACCGAGGCAAAAACTCGGGTTTATTACGCTTGATCATCTTCAAACACTGCTCCGAATCATCAACTCGTCTTTGTTTTTGGTAAAAAGTGAGCTCGCGCGGCACTCACTTTGCACCGAGCTTTGTCATACTCAAATATTCGTGAATAATATGATGTGCACGTTCAGTGAATATCTTCAGTGTTATTATATCATTTTGTGGATTTTTTAAAATGTTTTCGTCGGTAACAACCTCTTTTGGGCGTCCTCTGCGCTCACCGTCTTCGGTGCTCATTTCACCACGTCTAAACTTAGCATACCAATTCTTGATGGTTAATTTTCCTAGGGTCCGGAAACTCGACATCAAGCCAAGTTTTTGCTTCAACTGTATTTTTTCCTTCAAAAAGCAATATTTTATCAACACGCGAAATTCCTTTTTATCCATTTTTTCACCATAACAAAAGCTGCTTTACTTAAAATTTTATAATTCACAAACTAGTGATCCGGCAGCTGTCAAATTTATACACTCATTGAGACCATAAGCTAACTAAGAAACATATGGATTTAATTCTAGTAGCGCCATAGGGGTCCAACAGAATTACAGGATCAGTGAAGCATTAGTAAACCAGAAACAGGTGCCTCACAGAAGTACAGGTGGGATAAAAACAAGCCATTGAAACCAATGGAGAAGAGTTTTTAATTTGCAAGGACCAGAGAAATGCTGAAAACTAGAAACAAGAAGTCCGAGAGCTAGAAGTATATAAATATATAGGATAAAAATATATTGAAACCAATGAAAAAGAGTTTAGTTACAAAATACTAGAATTTGATATAAATATGAATTCGACACATGGAAATAAAGTGAAAGATAAATCAAATTGACGTTCGATCATATTATAAATGGAATAATAGATCTATATATCTATATCAGGAAATCCGAAGATTTAATTACTAAAACAAGATATATCAACAATAAATAAAACCTAAATGTTGGAAGACGAAATGAGGTAATGAACGAGCTCGATTTTAAAAGATCATAGTAGTACTTGTGCTCGGAAGATAATGTTCAATTCGTTATATTCGTAGATGAATCGTTAATGACAAGACCTGAGGAGCAGATAACAAACTTTATGCAACTTCTATATGGAATATTCGGGGCCAGGAAGATCAATTGAAGTTAATCAATTTCTAGGAATGGAAATATAGGTGATAGAAGAAGGATTCAATATTCATAAAAATGTTGGCAGATAAGATTTAATGAAGTGGTGAACATGTTACAGTTCGGAGAGATCAGATGATGACTGTTGTTTGTTCATATAATGGTAGTACTTATTCGGTAATATTCAATGTTAGTTCATTAACAAAAGGGTACAAAGAGCCAATATAAAACTTAATAGAAAATCTTTATGAAGTATAACAGAAGCAGATTGCTTTTTAAATGAAGATAGAAAGGACAAAAAGTGTTTAACGTTTCATCATTTAATAACTGCTCGAGGAAATATGGAAGATAGCAACATCGATTGAAATTAATTAACATCAGAACAAGTAGAGAAATAATTTAAAATGTACTGTTGGAAGATTAAAAAGCATTCTTATGTAGTTTTTGTTAGTTACAAGATCATATCAGAGAAAAAAGGCACGAGAAAGAAAACTTGAAATCCTAAATGATACCAAACGACCATGGACTAATATAATGCGATAGTGGACTTGAAGTTGCAAATTATGAAGACTGGGGTGGTAACTAACTAGGAAAAGTTTTAATTGATTCAACCATATTATAAAGACACCCCAGTGGCAGGAAATACATTCATTTTAAGGCATGTTTGGCAGCCCAAACAACAAACTAAATAATTGGTATTAAGAGTGGACAGTGTTTTGGCGGCAATTTCTAGGATTGTTCAAAGAGATAATTATTTCTGAAGAAGAAAATTGATTGTTACGTTTGTTTATCACATAATTGTACAGACTTATTCAACTAAATTGAAATTAAATTCTCACTATGTAGCAATAGAATGGTCCTAAGTCCAAACAAATTTGTATGTAGAATCTAATAGTTTTGTTCTGACAGTTTAAATGTATTTTTATAATCTTTGTTCATAATGTTAATTAGGTTAGTTGTTAGATATATTTAAATTGAGATGGGTTGTTAAATAAGAAGTCAATTGAAAAGTAACCTGACACATAGATGGCGCCACTAGAATTAAATCCATATGTTTTTTAGTTAGTCCTAACCTTCAAAAGATGAGTGTATAAATTTGACAGCTGTCGGATCATTAGTTTGAGAATTATAGCATTTTGAGTGAAGCAACTTTTGTGATTGTGAAAAAAATGGATTAAATGGATTATCGCGTGTTGATAAAATATTGCTCTCGAAGGGCAAAAATACAGTTGAAGGCAAATCTTGGCTTGATGCCGAGTTTCCGGACACTGCCCCATGAAAATCAACCATCAAGGATCGGTATACTAAGTTTAGACGTGGTCACATGAGCACCGAAGAAGGTGAACGCAGTGGACGCCCAAAAGAGGTTGTTACTGACGGAAACATTAAAAAAAAAACACAAAATTATTTTGAATGACCGTCAATTGAAATTGAATGAAATATCAGAGACTCTAAAGATATCAACTGAACATGTACGTCGTATCGTTCACGTATATTTGGGTATGAGAAATCCATTTGCAAAGTGGGAGCCGCGCGAGCTCACTTTTGACCAAAAACAACGAGATTTGCATTCGGAGCAGTGTTTGACGGTGATCAAGCGGAATAAACGCGAGTTTTTGCATCGATATGTGACAGTGGAAGTAATATGGCTCCATTATTTCACTCCGAAGTCCAATCGACAGTCATCTGAGTGGACAGCACACGATGAACGCTTCAAAGCATGGTAAAACGCAACAGTCGGCTGACAAGTTTATGGCGTCTGCATTTCGGGATGTACATGGAATAATTTTCATTTCATCAACAGCGACTATTACATAGCGTTATTAGACCGTTTGAAGTACGAAAAACGGTCGCATTTGAAGAAAAATAAATTGCTGCTTCATCAAGACAATGCACCGTGTCACAAGTCAGTGAAAACCTTAGCAAAAATCTATGAATTGGGCTTCCGATTGCTTCCTCATCCACGATATTCTCCAGATCTGGCCCCCAGCGACTATTTTCTGTTTTCATCAGATCTCAAAAGAATGCTCGCTGGGAAGACCTTTTCGTCGAATGAAGAGGTGATTGCCGAAACTGAGACCTATTTTGAAGCAAATGACAAATCGTACTACAAAAATGGTATCGAAGAGTTGGAGGGTCGCTATAATCAGTGTATCCCCCTTGAAGGGAATTATGTTGAATAAAAAAAAATTTTGCCAAAAAGTGTGTTAGGTCTATGGTAGGCTGGGGATTTATATCAATACAAGGGCCAGTGTAAAAAAGGAAAAGAAGAATTAGTAGAGGGCGCTGTTCAAAATTGTATAAAAGACCAAGAATTAATTCCGTCCCGTCCCTGAATCGTAATAAATTCTACTATTTATTAGTTTCTCGGGACCCGTTGAGAAATCCTTCGTGTAAACTTGTTTTATTCATCTGCTCGAAATCGCAATCGCCACTTCTTATTTTCGAGAAAACCGATGCGAAAACAAATCGACAAATCCACATTCTATTCGATCAAGTGAACACAAGCAGATACGAGTTGTACACGGGCCGTGCAGTCGCTCACTCGACACCTGTTATGACGCAACGGAGACGATTTTAATTCAGGCGCACTTCTATGCAATTCGAAATTAGACTTTCCACTTTCGGTTCAGCGACCCGAGTGCCTAAATCCCCCTTCAAGCGCCGAGATTAGCTCGGGTGCCGTGCAAAACGCGAAACTGAAATCGAACGCCGGCCACTCTTTAACGAGATTATATCTCGCGCCGCTCGTACTTACTTCCTGCGTAAGGTTTCCTGCTCTTTTTTACGTGTTGTAATCGTCTTCGCTGACACCCGACGAAACCATTTTCACGCTTCGGTCGGCTGGGTGTCTCTATCTCTTTCTGTTACTGGTTTTCCTCGCTTGTTAGTCAGCTGTTTTCTTTCCTTCTCGTTTTGCTTAAATCAGCCATTAGAGGTCCTTTAATTCAATTACAATCTAACCTTTATAGATCAATTAGCACGTTAATAACGGAAACGTTAGAATCATTACTCTACAACATCTCCGGTTTGGCGCATGCGCACTCTCTTGTATAGAATAAACCATTGAGAAGAATAACAATAGTCTATTCAAAGTTTTTTTAGTAATGCATCATGGATATTTGTGACGTCGAAATATTACAATGTTGCCGCATCAACTCTGAGTTTTAGTTCAGTTTGTCTTTGACATACAAGAAAATTCTAATCTAAATAAAATAATTCAACAAAACTGTTATCAAATATAATTTATTTCAACATTATAGTGCATCTAATACATATATTATCGAAGGACTTAAAACTACAATTAACACAAGTATAATAGTTTGTAGGTTAGATTTGTTTTGTTTACGTTGAATTCTTTTCCACACCATCCAAGAGGTAGAGTTTCTAGGCGCGTATTATTAAGTAGTGTTATCCCCCTGAAGGCCTAATCCACCTAATTAATAATTGTATATCTAAGAAATGTAATTTACTTTCATTTGAGAGCATGTTTATTTTTACGTTTAGTTCTTGTTTCCTTCGACGCTGTATTTACTTGGTAAGTCATCTTGGTATCACTGTATTTTTATTTCTTCTGCTACTACGCGTGTACACCATTCTTGATAAAATTAATCACTGAATTCTATCTGATGCATTTACCATATCTACAAAACAGTTTGTATTCATTCTCTCCTCATACATTCTAACCGAGAGCTTATGTTTAATTTTGAACAATTATAATCATATCTGTGCACACAAATTTTTCACGCCCTACAATACAATTTTCTATAGTTATACTCAATTAATTATGTGTATACCTTTAATTGTTTCCACTCTCATTAGTCTGTATCAGGAATTTCCAGCATTGCACAGCTTTATCACATATCCTGAAAGTTTCCTTCAGTTACTTTCACTTTACGATCCACTTTCCAAATCAATCACTAAACTATTAATTTCTAATCTGTCTAACACATATTCACGATTCCACCATTTATCAATTACTTCCTTTGTATATCTTATTGAGTTCATCCAAACAGAAGGTGTTATGGTTGACAATGCTTCGTTCCACATATCCAAACAGTTTTTGATGGAATATACTTCTCGACCAGCAGTATATCTGCAATTAACTATTAATAAATATAATGACCAAGAAAACTCAATTGAATGCTATTGTAACTTATACCTTTTTCCATCATTTATTATTGTCTTTACATTTTTTTTTGTTACTATCTTGCCTAGAGTGTCACAATGAATCCTTTTGAAATATTCAAGTTTGATATTTTATGTCTTTAATTGAATTCTTTTTAAGGTAATATCTGGAAGTTCCATTAAACCTCTTCGAGGGTTATCTTTACACCATTTAAACCCTATGACCTGTAAGAGTGTATGAAAGGATGTCTTACATCCCTCAAAATGCTGTCCATATGCATGCATGTCCCTAATTCCTTTATGTATACTTTTCAGAGAGACAATTTTCTCTAAAATAATTTTATTAAATTATGTTTATATCGATAAAATAGTTTGTGTACTTACCGTTCTTATACACTTCGTATGTTTGGTCTCGAATAAAGTCAATATCAAGGTGGTCAATGTTCGTCACCCACTTCACAAGCAATAGTGATAAGAGGTTTTAACTCTTACCTATAAATTATTGAGACTGTATAATTAACTTTAGTTTTTAGATATAATATAATATTAAAACAAATTATATTTGGTAGCATTTTTGTTCAATTATTTCATTTAGATTAGAATTTTCTTGTATGTCAAAGCCAAACTGAATGAAAGACAAACTTTGAATAGACTATATATTGTCTTTCTTTTCTAATGGCGGTCCGTTCTTTTCGAGTCGGTCGGTTTGGTCGATCAAATCAAAACAACAAAAAAATATACAATATTTAGATTTTGTGTTACATTAACAATTCTATAGTAATAATAATTAAATTGTTGTATTATTCTTGGTGATCTAACGTACACTGGTTTTAAAATATGGAAGAACAAGGGTAAGCGCAGAATGTAAGGTGAATTTTTTAAAATTATAAAATCCAAGCATCAATTTTATTTTTAGTGGGAATGTTAGCTGCCAAATTTATAACACATAATTTTCAACGACATCGAATTGATATCAACATATGCCAATATTTAACGATAACAACAGTAGAGAAGAAAATGATTCTTGTTGTGTTTGAAGTAGTCAAACCATTAATGAGCTTTATCCATCAAGAATAGTAGCAAAAATTGTAGTAACTGGTAATAATTAGACATTTATATTAAGCATAATATGTTTTGGTAATGATTTAAATTTCATTTTATAGGTAAGATGCTAGAATTTCTTGAGAGTGAAAGTTGAAGAATGTGAAATTCAGAGAATCGAAAAGAAGAAATTAGACAGCATTTTGCTAAGATGTATGAACAGAGTACAGTGATACTATGAAATAATTTAAATTTGCTAACAAAAGTATACCTGGATCAAATAAACAAAAAATATCTTTTCCATGGACACCTTAATGATCTAATATGTACGAAAATAAAACGTATTATTATATAAGAGTATAAGTAAATAAATTAATGTTTTGTAAATATAATGATGTATTGACTGAGATTTCTTTCACCTTAAAAGTACGATAATTCACTCATGTTGGGCAAGTAAATGTACAATATTTTAATTGAAAGTTCGAGGTAGTCAATTCACTAATGGAGTTTATGGATAGAATAGTAGCGATCATAGTTGATCATATTTGGAGATTTTTAGGATAATTTCACTGCTTTCATATAGAGGGGTATCTTTTTTGTTTGGTTTTAACTATACTGGCTGGGTTTGATCTAAACAATTTCGGTCTTTTTATGGTAATGTTTATTTGTGTAGTTCTTGGAGTTCTTGTAAATATTTCAAATATGTAAATTAATTTAAATATGGCATTTGCATAAAAATAGCCTTATTTAGCCTTTATAAAAATAACCCCAGCCCCAGCATATGGAAATTATTTTTATTATTTCATTTTATTTAATAATTTTTTGAATAAAATACGTTATTTCAAAAAATTTTTAATATTTATTTCCCTCCTTATATATAGTTTCAACATTAAATCAATTATTTATCAAATTTGTGTATATTTATTTATGAAAAATAATGAAAAATAATGAAAATAGAATGGCTGAATATATATTAAATATATTTTTAATATTTCGTTTTATTCAATACCTTTTAAATAAATTATGTTATTTCTAAAATTTTACAATTTTTATTTATCTCCTGAACCTATTTACCTACTTATATATATCTTCGACAATATATCTAATAATCACGTAACCAAAAGGTTAGTAAATAAAGCTGCATGTACACATGCGCCAAACTCGGATTATTCTGTTTTAAAATTAAATGGAGCTCAATATGCGCATGCGCCAAATACCGAGATATTTGTGGAGTAATGCATCTTGGGATTATTTTACCAATCTATTAAACCAGCCAATTTGACAAACGTATCCATCTTATTCTTTAATTTTAAATATGCATTAAATTCATGTTTTATAGTTTACCCTAATTAATTATCATTAATAATTTCATATAATATCATTAATATTCATTAACTGCTAAGCTTCGAGATTCATCGAGAGTTTTTGTTGGATCTTCATCATTCGAACTTTTTTGGTCTTCAGTCTTTCTTTGTCATTGACAATAGAACCCACAATTAGAATATCATGGGCAGCGTCTCCATAGGCTGATGAACAGCAGCAGATTTTTTCAAATCATTTTATTTCATAATTTTTTGAATAAAATGCGTTATTTCAAAAAAAATTTAATATTTATTTCCTTCCTTATATATAGTTTCAACATTAAATCAATTATTTATCAAATGTGTGTATATTTATTTATGAAAAATAATGAAAAATAATGAAAATAGAATGGCTGAACATATATGAAATATATTTTTAATATTTCGTTTTATTCAATACCTTTTTAATAAAATATGTTATTTCTAAAATTTTACAATTTTTATTTATCTCCTGAACCTATTTACCTACTTATATATATCTTCGACAATAAATCTAATAATCAAGTAACCAAAAAGCTGTATGTACACATGCGTCAAACTCGGATTATTCTGTTTTAAAATTAAATGGAGCCCAATATGCGCATGCGCCAAATACCCTTGGCCAATTACCATCTTGGGATTATTTTACCAATCTATTAAACCAGCCAATTTGACAAACGTATCCATCTTCATCTAAATATAAATTAATACTTAAAATATTTATTCTTTAATTTTAAATATGCATTAAATTCATGTTTTATAGTTGACCCTAATTAATTATCATTAATAATTTATTTCTAATGCAGGGATTAACTGTAACAATAATATTTATTGTTTATTTTAGCAAACTGAAATACGTATGAAATATGGCAAGAACTTAGTCGAACGATCAAACAAGGATAGACGAGATCAAGATATAAATAAGGACGATACCTCGCATTACCATTTTTATGGAATCGAAAATTCAATAAATTCTCTCGGCAATTCCAAAATAGTTCCTTTCAATTATCGTGGTCGATTTCGTTTTCCGTCAATTATCGATTTTATTAGGTACGCCGATACCAAAATTAGCAACATTTTCAGCTTTCTCCGACTTTCCACGTTACACAAATTTTCTGCCTAGTTCACGTTGGAGCTTGCCACTTTCCTTCTAATACCTTAAATTGCAACTACCTAGTCTTGATCGGGATTTTGTTATTTACTGAATCGCATAGTTTGATTGATGTGTGTAAAATTCTTAGTCATTCATAATTAATAGCTAGATCGAATATAATTAGAACGATTTCATTTAGAATAATTTCTAAAAGAATTTACCTTGTATGGTATATAAAGTTGATGATAGAGATTAGATTTTATAAATTTAATGCCTAATTAGGAAACAGCACAACAGATATCTACTATTAACTGAAAAGTTTGAAGATTACTAGTTTGAATACCAAACGAATTCGATATATTTATATTTTCGAGTATACACATATTAGGTGTGTAGCGACCGCTACGACCCTTTAGGCCACCATATACGTGGTGTTCGCTACGTAAAAGTTCAAAGTTTGGCAACGGTGGTGGATTGTTCCAGGCTATAAAATACAACCACAAAGACGTCTCTTTTCTCCAAACTTGCCGAAATAGCGATATTACACGATTTAAACAGCTTCACATCGGTACACCACATAATACCGAACGAACAATTCAGTTTCAACTCATCTCAAGCCTACATCACGCTGCTTGCATCGCAGCAACCATCCACCAGGCACTAAGAAAAGATGGCAAAGTTGGGGCTATCTTTTTAGCAAACCAGCTTTGGTTTACCGAATGACCTGATCTCCTTGATTGATTCATACTTGGACCGTAGTTCCTTTCAAGTTGGGATTGATGACACGGCCTCCTCTCGAACACAGATCTCCTCAGGAATTCCGCAATGTGCTCCACTGGCCCCCGGACTGTTCAACCTTTACATGGCTGATTTCCCACTTCACAAACATTCCCACACAGCGTGCAGATGACGCAGCTTTCTTTAACACCGAGTATGAACAAGGCGATTGAATGGTACAAATTCTGGCGGCTGCAGATTAACCCGATCAAAACAGCCTATTCTGTTCCACCACAAGAAGGTCCGAGCTCATCGCCTCCTAATCGATAACGTTCCTGGATCCAGAAGGTATGATACCTCGGTCTCCAGTTCGACCGCAGGTTCCGATGGTCAGCCCAAATCCAGCACGCTATTTGCAAAGGCAATGGCGGTACAGTCTACTTACCACTTCTTTGCAGAAAAAGGTAAACTACCAATCCCCCAGAAAGCGACTCTGTATAAGATGCTAGTCCATCCAGTCTGCCTCTACGGAGCACAGTTGTAATACAGGTATGTCTTTGAGAGACAAGTTTAACTACTGCAGGCATTCCAGTCCAAAAAAGTCCGCGCGTTTATGAGGAACTTGAATACTCACCTCGAATCAGACATCCCGTTCGTAAAGAGTTTCACGAACATGCTCAGTGTAAGACTTTTCTTAGACGCATGAGAACATGACAACAATGTGATCAAATCTCTGCCCATCCACAGCTAAACCAACTACAACAATCCCAGTCGTAACCCCGGGATCTTGTCGTCAGTAAAATACGTCTCTATCCCGAACCCGAGACGATATCAGCAAGACCATTTGGTTCTAGCTGATCATTCTGGAATAAAACAAAAACATGTATCTTTTCTCTTTTTCTCTACCCCTTGTAGCACTACCATTTCCATAACGATTCCGTACTTCCTTAACCTAACCTAATAGCCTGTCCATCCTCCCGTCGACCACGTAATTAAGATCCAAATAAATAAGATTTTATTCAAGCGGTGTTTTCTGTTCCCTTGCGAATTCCTTTCAGAAAAATAGTACTAAGTACATATATTAATAATTTTTTTCACTTTAAAAAGCCAATTTCTGGGAAAAATTGCTCTAATGGTTGAGACCTTGTCGAAAGGACGATGTCGGTTTGGCAACGATCCAGCCAACCATATTCGTATTTTTCATCACTTCGACACTGTATGTCAATGAACCTATGTATCAATCTAAACAAGCGGAAATATGAAGGCACTATATCTGCTGAGTACTCTGGGTGGTAGGACATCCCATTCGAGGTGAAACAGTACGACTTCACAACTTTAACAAAGTAACGAAACGCTCAATCCTCAAACGCTCAGTATCAAACGAGCTGGGGAATAGTGCGTAATAGTATTTTCAATACATTTCTGTGGTAGCCTCTTCCTGTCCTTCTAGATATTTCCCATCGAATATAAATATCAAGAAACAGTTTATTCATCAAAGCTTCGAGATTCATCGAGAGTTTTTGTTGGATCTTCATCATTCGAACTTTTTTGGTCTTCACTCTTTGTTTGTCATTGACAATAAAACCCACAATTAGAATATCATGGGGCAGCGTCTCCATAGTCTGATGAACTTCAGCAGCAGATTTTTCAAATCAGACAATACAATTAATGAATGTTAAAAATACAATTTTGAGCCTTCCATGCTTTACATCTCTACACACTGAGTAACTCAATAATATTAGTTCTAAAACTGTTATATTATACTATCTGTATATCAAAACAATCCAATTTACAGTTGCTTACAATGATATTTCGTATTTTTAGCAATAAATATTGCTGATTAAAATACATACAGGCACATAATATTATTGATATTTAAAAAATATATCGATATATAGTCGAACACAAAATGTCGATACCAAACCATACAAAATGCTTGATGTCCATGGAGGAGAAATCTCAAAACAAAACTTCGATATTCTCCTTGAAAAACCTTAGGTTCTTAATATCTATATTTTCGCAAAATCGCAAGACCTTGTTCACACAAGAAAGAAAACCGTCTCTCCTCGAGATAACGCAGAGGATGGTCAACCAATAAAAAAACTATCGCTAAAAGAAGTTAATTAGACTACGACTTGTTACAATAGTAAAATTTACCTTCCATTGACTATTACCTCGTCTTACACTCAAAAACTATTTTTATTGAAAACAAAAAAGCTTTCATAAAGTGACAGTAGTAAAACCTATATAGTTGTGGGGTTTAGAGATTTGGTGTTTCTTTTTTTTTTCATGTTCATTTGGTGAGCTGTCTTGATTTTTCATCAAATTGCGGAACACTCTTTCCACTTTTATAGCTATCAAAATTTATATGAAATATAAAATGATTTCAGTAATTTTAAACCTGCAATCTTCTGCAAATCATCATTAGGTAGTTTACATTTTACTGTTCCCTATATTTTTATCTGTGAATTAAAATAACACTTGTAAGTTGGCCACTCGCAAGTCGGTAGGCTTAATGAAGAGGACCGCGGTTCGAAATAAGTGTCGATAGTTATAAATGAGTAAAATAATAAAATATCGATATTAAAAACCTAATGTTTTCGAAAGGGACAACATAATTTTAAAACATCGATATATCGTTGATATAAAGTAGAACAAAAATATCCAAAAAAAATTGATATACGATTTTTCGAAATTTAAAAGTACTTATAATAAAGGCATCAATTTTTATATTTTTATAATTCAAATAAAATTACAATGTAATAATTACAAAAACTTCATTATTATTATTGTCTGACGTTCAGTATTATTTTTAAGATTTCTTTCGTTTCTTTCGTAAAATTTAAATGTTAATAAATGAAGACGCTCTAATGCTGATTAATTGCTCTAGGAAAAATATTTAAATAAGAATTAACCCCGAATATCGTTAGTAGTTCATTGGAAAAACATTGACTTATGTTATTTTAGTCACGTTGAGAAGAATTATCTATTTTTATTTATCTTTATAGGCGAACCGAAACTGTGCTGGTGGTAAAAGAGATATTAATATCGAATTATAACATTTCCTGATTATTTTATTTAGATATAGTGTTTTCACATACATTACATTACACGTACATATAAATATTTCATAGAATTGTTGACATTGAAACAAATAATACAAAATATATGTACAGAATTTTAACATTAATCAGCTATACGATTTGGATTAAGAATAATATGTTAAGTTGATCACCACTTTCGTGGTAAAGAAATCAATATACCCTCTTGTGCAATGTGTTATCTCTTTGTTTAATTAAAATAATTTTGCAGTAAAGACATTTTTAAGGTATAAGAAGTCAGTTAGAGTTAAACGTGGTGAATAAGCTAGTTGTTGTAACCATCAATTCAGTGATTTTAGCTATTTTAGCTGCTTAAGCAGAAATATTATCTTAATTAAAAATTATTTTTTCCTCTGTAGATAAACTATCTCTTTTTACGTCTAATTTTTGCATCCAATTGATTGAAAATGTTAAATAACCTGAGTCTATACTTTAACTCGAATGGAGGTAACTGATGAAGAAAAAATTGATTCAAAGTGCTCGAAAACTGAGGCTAATATTTTTTTGGCCGATTTTTGATAGTTTTTTTGGTATCAGGAGTACATATTGTACCTTAGTCTCTTACTCTGACTCCATAGTGATATATATTATACCTAGTTACTAACTAAAACTATTTAGCAAATATTATTTCATATTCTTTAATTTTCATATTCTATTTCATAACATCACGTTAGACAAACAGCAAAACACATTAGAACCAAAAAATTATACTGGTTAGTCGGAAAATACCCTCAACTTGATCTAAAATCAAATAAGTTGATCTATAATACGATTATAAAGCCATTTTGGACCTATGGGGTGCAAATATGGGGCTGCACTAAAAATTCAAATCAACTACTCATACAATGCTGTCAAAACAAGGTTCTTCGATTGATTATCAATGCCTATCGCTTTGTAACCAACGATGACCTGGAAATCAAATGGATTTGCGAAGTTATCCAAGATTTCTTCTTCAAACATGAAAGAAGTTTACTAAATCATACTAAAGTGAAAGCAATACAACTGCTGGACAGTGCGCAGGATGTTAGGAGATCGAAGTTAACAAAACCATACGAACTTATATAAAGTGTATACATTTAGTGTAAACTATAGCTATAAGTTAATAATTAATAAATAATTATAATTTTATAATTGAGGATTACATATTGATGTATTTTCTCGCACTCGCCTTGCTTGTTAATTAATCCAAGTACATAGGAAAAGTAGTAATAAATTAATTGTAAATTAAGATTGTATTAAGCGTATCATATCTTAAAGTACTGTACTGGATTTTAAAGTACGGTACAGTTTGCCCACCATTTAGCTATATTACTTTAAACGGTTTGTGCCTCTTCAACCTCCGGGTAATTTCAGTGTTGGTACTTTGATACTTCGTGAATAGTTGTGGTACTTCGACGTTTGTATGTTCAGGCAATCTATCTTGATGATTTTTTGAAAACTGTTTAATTTATTCTTAACAATTTAATTTAGAAATTATTATTGTTTATTATGTTGATATTACATTTTTTTGTACAACGCCATAGATGCACACCCTAAGTCCAAGCTAGGTTCAAAATTTATTATAGAATGTTAATTCAGATTCAACTGCCGCATTTTTAGAGACCCATTCAAAATGGTGCTCGTTTATTTTTAATATGTTATTATAGCGAGCCCAAGCAGAGGATGTTAAATATCTTAGTGTGTATTTAGATCGACGCCTTACCTCAAAGAAGTATATATTCTCTAAACGAAAACCACTTGGATTTAAATTATATCAAATGCCTTGGCCCGTCGGGCGCAAATCGAAGTTATCATTAGAAAACAAAATATTGCTGTATGAGTCTATACTGAAACCTATTTGATCATATGGAATCCAACTATGGAGTACCGCTAGCAAATCTAAAATATCCATCACTCAACAGTTACAGAATAAAGTATTGCCCGCCATTATTGATGCTTCATACTATATTTCAAATGAGGTGATACAACGCGATATTCTTCTAGAACCCATAACGAGTGTAATTCAACGTGTTTGTGTGAAATACTTCGAAAGAGTGTCAGCTAAATTTGCAACATGATAGTGATATATACCAAAACGTTTAATAACATCTGAACTGATTATTGGACATATATAGACTTTAGAATAAGATTAATTAAGTAAGATAGTAATTTACAAGGAGATAAGGGAATATAAACATAAGAAATACTTATTGCCTATTGGGCAGACTGTGGAATCACTAAGAGTAATAAAAAAATATAGTGAGGGAATTTTTGTTTCTTCTCTTTAAAAAGCCTCGAATATTTTTGAAAATCTAAATACAAAGCTTAAAAGCTCTTCAATTAATACTATTCATTAAAATACTGTCAATTGTACATAGTTAAATGCCACCTTCTACTAAACTGCACTCGGCACTTATTTCGTGACTCCAAGACCTTATTGAACAATCTATAGCAATATACATTTATATTGAAGTAAAAGTTAACCATAACTAATATAAATAAATGATTGTGGGGCATATAATTATACCTATCTTGGTTTTAAGGAATGTATTTTTAATTGTTATACAATTAATTTTGCCCATGTTGGATGATATATGTTTGAACTAAAATTATAACAAGGTTTTGAAATTTTCATTACTGTCACCGAAATAGTACTCAGAAAGTACAGTGAAGCTACGAAGTAGGCCTTGTTTTTAAATACTACTATTTATATTTCAGCTTAACCCAGCGGTTTGTAGTTGGTTGGGGCAAAGAAACTGCTGTACGTACATGGAATCTGCACCAATGTTGTAGAAAGTTTAAAACTTCTTAGGAATTATTTAGCTGAAAAGTCTTCTCTTATGTAATATAAATATGATTTAATATAAAATGTTTAACAACAAGAAATATCCATGGTTGATATTGGGAGTTTGGTTTTGAGTTTGTAAAAATAATGAACACATTTTGAATATTATTAATGTATCAAATCTGTCTATATATATCTTATAATGTCTTATATTTCAATTATTGCTATATGTAATCTAGTGTATTTATAACATCTTACAAATTTTTATAAATTCTGAAATGGTAATACAGTATTTGCTCAAAAAAACGGTGAATCTATTTTATTCGGGTATATTCATTAGTCGATTGCTATTTCTCTAATAATTCTAAACTCTAATAATCAACGCTCATTAAATTTGTTGTTTGGTTTGAAGAGATCTACTGTCGAAACCTATCCTACAGTTTTGGGAACTTATGCTGATGCTGCTACATCATATATTTCAATTGTTGGTTTTGCTTTAAACATTTAAAAGTGGTGAATTAAATCAGTAACAAATATATAAAAAAAATATTTTTTTATAACATCTTTTTTAGATACGCTTAGTACAATCTTAATTATTATTATTATTACAATTAATTTATTACTACTTTTCCTATGTGCTTGGATTAATTAGCAAGCAAGACGAGTACGAGAAAATACATCAGTATGTATTCCTTAATTATAAAATTATAATTATTTATTAATTATTAACTTATAGCTATAGTTTACACTAATAATATACACTAAATGTTCACACAAGTGCGTATGGTTTTGTTCGTTTCAGTCTCCTGACATCCTGTGCGCTGTCCAGCAGTTGTATTGCTTCCACGTTAGAATGATTTAGCAATCTTCTTTCATGTTTCAAGGCGAAATCCTGCACAACTTCGCAAATCCATTTGATTTCCAGGTCATCGTGCAGTTCTTCATTGGTTACATAGCGATAGGCATTGGTAATCAATCGAAGAATCTTGTTTTGACAGCGCTGTATGACTAACTGATTTGAATATTTAGTGCAACCCCATATTTGCACCCCATAGGTCCAAATTGGCTTTATAATTGTATTATAGATCAACTTTTTTGATTTTAGATTAAGCTGAGAGTATCTTCCGACTAACCAGTATAGTTGTTTTATTTTGGTTCTAATGTGTTTTGCTTTTTGTCTAACGTGATGCTATATATAAAAAAATGCCAATCTTATTAGACGAAAATGTAGCTGAAACTCTCCAAAAATGTTCAGTAAGCTTAGCAGTTGATGAATCAGATGATATTCAGATTTCCACATAAAATGAATACTAAAATGCTATTTGTTTTAATTTTAGTTCGCTACGATTTAAAATCACAATGTACTTATTCTATGACAGACATTAATAGAAGCTTACTTATAACTTTACTGAATTAGATCAAGTAGTTTTAGTCTCTTTAATATTCTGACTAAGCCATAATTGTCTAGGACCTGGAGAAACTCAACATTGATGACCCAATGTATCATGGACAATTAACAATACCTTGCAGTATCTTGTTTTGGAAATTTTATATAATATTTCTAGTACTTTGTTTGGTACAACCCTAGAGTTGAACATCGTAGGGCCACACTGGTTTCAAGACTTGTTGGTGAAGCCAAATCGTATTATATAACAGCACATTTTTTTGTACTGTAGCTTGAGTTCTTCGCATTTTTTAACATGTAGGACCCACACGAGTTTAACATCAAGGGTCATGCCAAGATAAGACACTATATTTCCATACTACACTACTTGCTGATTTATATATACTCTTTTGGGCTTGATTTTTTTCTTGGTGAAATTCGGCAATTGTGGCTAGAACCTTTCCAAATTTTTTAAAATTATTATTTAAGTATTACGTTGTTACTAGTCGTTCCCGTCTAACCTACAATTTACTACACAACACTATACAAGATCAGATGGTTTGATTCGTTTCAGTCTGTGTCCTGTTCTGGTGGTATCCATGAGAATGGAGTCCTTCCTCATGCCCCCTTGCAATTGTCTTGATTTCTTGACGGACTGTGAGTATCTGAAGGTCTCGATATAGGTAATCTGTCCCATAATTGAACACCGTATGCCCATATAGGTTTCAGTATTAGCTTATATAATAGCAATTTATTATTTAGTGGCAATTGCGATTTTCTTCCAGTCAGCCAGTATATTTTCCTATATTTCAATTCCAGTTATTTTCTTTTCTTCTTTATATGTTCCTTCCAGCGAAGTTTTACATCGAAATTCATTCCGAGATATTTAGCGTTGTTGCTATATGGAAAGATAGTATTATTTAATGTTATTAGTGCTTGTATGGTCTGTTTATAGGTGAACTGCCCATGTACAAATTTACTTTCATTAATTCTTATTTTCCAAGCTTGTGTCCAATTATTTATATTGTCACTTGCCTGTTGTAATTTTCGTGAGGCTTCTTCACTATTGTCATCGACTGCTACAATCGCAGTATCATCAGGAAACGTAGCCGTGGTAATATTCTCCATTTGTGGTATATCACAAGTGTAGACTAGATAAAGCATTGTTCCTAGTACACTTCCTTGTGGTACCCCTGCTTTAGCTTATGTTATTGTAGAGTAAGCTTCTTCTTGCTTAACTGTAAACATTCTGGTTGTAATGTATGATTTTAATAGTTCGGTGTGTTGTTTTGGTAACATTTTGTGTAACTTATGAATAAGGTCATCATGCCAAACCTTATCGGAGGCTTGTGCTACATCTAAGAACACAGCTGACCATACTTTTTTACTTTCGTAGGCTTTTTCAATAACATATGTTATTCTATGGACCTGGTCAATTGTTGAGTGCTTGTTAATAAACCCAAACTGGTATTAGGTTTTTTCTCTCTATGATCGGTTTTAGTCTTTTCAGCAGGAGTTTTTCAAAAACCTTAGATATTACTGGCCGCAATGATATAGGTCTATAGCCTTTTATTTTGTTTGGTGACTTCTCTTTTTCTAATTTATCAACATTTTCATGGAATGTAAGCAAATTTTGAGTATACAGCAGATAAAAGACTGGTTCCGATACAGTTATTGCTTGAGACCGAAGTATCGATAAGTTTAATATAACTTTAAACGTTTTCAATATTATGCAGAGAGAAGCATTTTTTAAGCTTCTTAAGCATTTTAAGCATTTCTTCAATGACTGGAATTTAATCTTTGTCATCCTTTATCCTTTCCAATAAAATATTTTCAAATGATTTGGACATTTTTAAATAAAACATTATTGGGGAAAATTTAGAATTATTAAGTCACAGTTGCTAAGAGAAATAAAAAGTGCAGTAAGCATGTTTGAATTAAAATGTACCGAATGCCGTTCTGTTTCAAATATCTTTGTTTTTTACCTTCTGTTGTGGAAGATTAATATCAGTCGACACTGTATAGCTTTTTTGCCAGAAAAGTGAGAAAAATTGTGTAAAAAATGTTTAAACAAACATATCTCAGCAAATTTATGCATTTTTTTAGTAAATTTAAGAAAACCATAGTCCAATAAACCAACTTTAATTAGTTTTATGTTGGTGCGGGCGATCCTCTACCGAAAAATCAAACACAAGAGCCAAGAAACAACAAACAAAAACAAGTTTCAGGACCGGTTTGTTGCCGAGATGTTAATGGTATATCTACTCAACATCTCCTCGACGATTTTTTTATTGCTTTTCCAGGCTCAGCCACCGAAAATCGACCTTTTTTTGTATTGTTTACGCTTCTTCTTGCGCTGCGGCCTAAAAGAAAGTCCGAAACAACGAATCGAACGACCACGACAACCGTATACGATTCCGATTAACCCTCTCAGATTGGTCGGGATATTGATGGAACGGGTCTCGCTTCGGTTTTTTCACTTCTTATTGAGTATATTGTTGTCAAGTTGTTACCATGTAGGTTTTCGTGAATTTTGGGAAGTGCAACTGAACGTTACAATGCTGTAGAATGTAATTTTTTATATAAAAGTAATGTTTCTGTTTGTATTATTTGTTAATTCGTTGTGGAAAGCAACAAAAAAGCTTAGGAGATCCCAGCAACATAACCCACCTATTAAAACAAGCGAAAATAATTGGGCGAGAAGCAATAAAGAGAAGGCCGACATTTTATCAAAACACTTAAAAAATGTTTTTAAACCTTTTCAGTCTCAGCTACATAAAGATGACGAAAATAAAATTACTAGCTTTCTAGATTCGCCATTTCAAATGGATTTACCGCACGAGAAATTAACGGTCAAAAAAGTTAAACATACAATAATGAGAGAGATTAATATTAAAAAAGCTCCTGGTTATGACTTAATTACTGGCAAAATTTTAAAAGAACTATCAGAAAAGGCTATAAAACTATTAACATATATATTTAATGCTATGCTACGAATTAATTACTTCCCTAGTATGTGGAAAGTAGCTAAAATATTAATGATACTTAAACCAGGAAAAATACCAGAAGATGTGACTTCCTACCGACCTATAAGTTAATTACCAATAATCTCGAAAGTTTTCGAGAAATTATACATAAAAAACTAAACTATATAATAGAAGAAAGAAAAATTATTCCAGAACATCAGTTTGGCTTTCGCAATAAGCATGGGACCATAGAACAAGTGCATAGACTTGTAAACCAAATAAACGCTGACCTAAATGCCAAAAGATATTGTTCAGCTGCTTTCCTAGACATATCTCAGGCTTTTGACAAAGTATAGCATACGGGCTTGCAGGTTAAACTAAAGAAATTTCTCCCTCATCCGGACTATCAGCTACTAAAATCGTATCTCACTGACAGACATTTTATTGTAAATCAAGGCGATGAACATACCGAATTAAATCCCATATATTCAGGAGTTCCGCAAGGTAGTGTACTGGGTCCAGTACTGTATCTTCTGTATACGGCTGATCTGCCCACCACAAAAATAACTACTGTGGCAACATATGCAGACGATACAGCAATCTTAACATCCCATGAAGATCCAGTCACAGCATCAATAAACCTACAAACCCACCTGGAGCAAATACAATTATGGTTGAAGACATGGCGCATTAAAGCCAATGAATCAAAATCCGCGCATATAACATTTACCCTGCGTAGAAGAACATGTCCACCAGTAAATATCAATCATCGTCAACTCCCCCAAGCAGAGCATGTTAAATATCTTGGTATGCATTTAGATCGACGCCTAACCTGGAAGAAGCACATACTCTCTAAACGGAAACAACTAGGACTAAAATTATATCAAATGTATTGGCTCATTGGGCGCAAATCCAAGTTATCATTAGATAACAAGGTATTGCTGTATGAGTCTATACTCAAGCCCATTTGGACATATGGAATTCAACTATGGGGTACCGCTAGCAAATCTAATATATCCATCATTCAACGGTTCCAAAATAAGGTGTTGCGTGCCATTGTTGATGCTCCGTACTATATTTCAAATAAAGTGATACAACGCGATATTCCTCTAGAACCTATAACGAGTGTAATCCAACGTGTTTGTGTGAAGTACTTCGAAAGAGTGTCAGTGCATCCCGATGTACTCGCTAATCAGCTAAATATGCGACGTGATAGTGAAGTGCGTAGACTAAAACGTTTAACACCACCTGATCTGATTACTGGACATATGTAGAGTTTAGAATAAGCATTAGAATAAGACTAATTAATTAAGATAATAGTTTATACAGAAGATTGCTTAATGAAGTGATTTTCTACATGCCATGTATATATAATATAAACAGAAGAAATACTTATTGCCAATAGGGCAGATTGTGGACTCACGGAGAGTAATAAAAAAAATTAGGTCATATTATATATAGGGACATATTTTAATCAAAATATTTTCCATAATTTCCTTCCTTTCTGACAATGTGGCCATATCATATCGAAAGAAGGATATTTATTTGGTAGCCATCCAATCATCGATATGTCATTTTACATGTAAAATGACATGTTTCTGCATGTATGATTTCTTAATTAAGTCTGCAAATTAGTTTTAAACGATTTAGAGTTTCTCGTTACGTCATCCATTAAAAAACAACTTTTAATCGACAAATATTATCAACCATTATAAATGGTATCTATAAATTGTAATGAAAAATCCGACAGCTTGGTCCATTGCTTCTAATTTATTAGGCCATATTATATATAGGGACATATTTTAATCGAAATATTTTCCATAATTTCCTACAGCCTTTCTGACTATGTGGCCATACCATGTCGAAAGATGGATATTTATTTGGTAGCCATCCAATCATCGATATGTCATTTTACCTATAAAAAGTAAGGTTTCTGCTTGTATGATTTGTTAAGATTATAAATTAATTTAAAGGATTTACAACAAATAATGTTCCTGTTTACTATATCGCATCGGTTATATTTATAACCAATTTAGTGTTGAAGCTTTCATGCTTCAATTTTAGTTTCTCAATGCGTTAATAATGTTTGAATTTGTATTGAGTAAATCGCATTTTCGGGAAATGTTCCTTTTTTATTTTGATTTGTAGAGGCGACTGAATAATATTGATTCCTGTGCCAAGCTTGCTCCATCTATTTCCACATCTGAATATTGGTTTCGACGTTTTAAGTGGTGTAATTTTGACACCCAAGTGAAATATCGTTCTAGATAGCAAAGAGATATGAAGATGAGGATCTGAAGGCGTTACTCGATGGCGATCAGTGTAAAATGCAAGAATAATTTTTTTGAGTCATATCCAGTCGCTTGAAGAATATGGGAATGATTCAAAAGCTTGGGTATTTTGTGTCGTATGAACTGAAGCCAAGAGTCATTGAAAGGCGTTATGTCATGTATGAAATGCTGATTCAGCAGAAAAATCGGCAAGGTTTAGCATCATATCGTTACCGGTGTTGAAAAATCGACCCATTGCGATAATATTATGTGAACAAAATCAAGAGAATCATCTGGTCATGCATTAATATCAACGGCAAATCCAAATCCTCGACTATCCTCGACGACATGTTGCAAAACTGGTGAAAATATACTTGGAAACATCAAAATGGGAAATGGACCTTGGTCCTTCTGATTACAGCTTGTTACGACATATGGGTTGTGACCTTTCTGACCAGCACTTCACTTCTTATCAAAATACCAAAAAATATGTTGATTCATAGGTAGATTCATAAGGTACGTTGTTTTTTTCGAGATGGAGTCCGCAAATTGCTCGAGAGATGGAAAAAAGTAGTGGCTGCTGATGACTTAAACGGATTTTTCAAAAAATATTCTTTCGAATGAACGATGTATAGACCCATACTTACTACTTAAATTGACTGGTCGTTTAATTTACTTGAACTTTTTACATTAGTTACTTTATTAATCCCTGGGATAACCATACTTTTTTCTTTTGGATCATTCCCATCGAAACAGTTGATTCACTAATTGTGAATCGATCCAAAAATTCTTTGACAGCTATAGCAGGGTTTTCATCCAACAAATTTTGCAATATATTTATTGTCTCTTTTTTTGACCTTCCAGACTGTTTTTTATTATTCATATTAAAATCGTCATTTTCAAATCGTTTGAACCAAGCATATTATTGGGATAAGACAGCGCAGCATCACCATATGTATATAAAAAGCGTTTTATAGATTTAGACAATGAATCAAATCAAATAACAAAATTAACAAATTTCGAAAGCGTAATGTTGTGGATGTGGACATTCTCCCGAATACTTTTGGTGTTTCGTTATATCCCAGTTGTCGGTTCTGACAAAGAACTGTTTGGAGGATCAAAACAGCTGGATGAAAATGAATTATAGATGGAAATTGAGTGTTCTGCGATAATCCCGAATGCAAAAAAATTATAGGTTAGTCTAGGAGAGCAATTCACATCGACACTGAAACGACACTGAAACATTGATGGACACAGGCTTGCTGTGCATATATTAAGATATTTTTAGAATATTCAGGATGTTTTTTGATACAGTCTATCAGTAAAACATTTAATTGCAACGAGATTCTAAGAGGTCGAGACGAACATATTCAAACAACCACTATTCAATTATTGATAATATTGCGAAGAAATTGTGTATTATTAAGAGTAAATTTGTAAACATTTTAAATTATTGATAATTAATATATTAAGGTATTTAACTGTAAAAGTTAAATTAAATTAAATTAAATAAACTAATTGTGTTCGTTAAATATCAATATCCAAATTGTTTCATAAATTTATTCAGTACTTTAATATACAAATATGTTTTACTTTATTTATTTTTCCATACTTATATTTATAATATAAAAGTAAATAGATATCATGTAGCTATACTTATATTTGATGCCCTGATGTTATTACAGTTCTGAAAGTAATCTTACTTATGATACTTTATTATAATGTTCAGTGGTGTAGTAATTTACACTTACTAATATTTTGTTAATTATTGAAACGAAATGGATATTGGATTTAATTAATTTTTAACATTAAACAATCTTAATTATACATTAATTTATTAATACTTTAAAAAAAGGATAATTTAAGAAAATACATCAATATGTATTTCTCAATTATAAAATTTTTATAACTTATAGCTATAATTTACACTAAAGGTATACACTTTACATAAGTTCGTATGGTTTGGTTCGCTTCAATCTTCGGACATCCTGCGCGCTGTCCAGCAGTTGTATTGCTTCCACGTTGGTATGATTTAGTAATCTTCTTTCGTATTTTAAGGCGGAATCTTAGATAACTCAGCAAATTCATTTGATTTCCAGGTCATCGTTCAGTTCTTCGTTCGTTACTTAGCAATAGGCAATGGTAATCTATCGAAGAACCTTGTTTTAACAGCGTTGTATAACTAGTTGATTTGAAATTTTGTTGCAACCCCATATTTGCACCTCATAGGTCCAAATTGGCTTTATAATTGTCTTATAAATCAACCTCTTTGATTTTAGATCAAGTTGAGAGCATCTTCCGACTAATCAGTATAATTGTTTTATTTTGGTTCTAATGTGTTTTGCTTTTTGTCTAACGTGATGTCTCCAATTTAATCTACCGTCGAGATGGTTTCCAAGATATTTAGTTGATTCTGCTTGACGAATCGGGCATCCATTGAGTGATATAATTAAGTTTTTATTATTGAGCTGCAATGCAAAATTAACGTGGACAGATTTGGAGCTATAAATTTGAATTTTCCAATCTTTTGTCCATTTGTAGATTTTGTTGATTGCCACTTGTATTTTTTCTATTGCCCTAGGCAGAGATATGTCGTTTTCCATAATAAGTGTGTCGTCAGCAAAGGTTCCAAGTAGTTTGTTTTATTGTTGGAATGTCAGCAGTATAGAGCAGATATAGGAGAGGGTCTAAGAAGCTACCTTATGGAACTCCCAACAATTGACAATAGTTACGTGGTAACAACTTGCTCATCTTACATATTTAATTAAATGCCATTTAATTAATGCAAAAAAAATTGTTAGTGAGTGTAAGTTCTTAGATAGTATGCACATATTTTAATATGTTTTAATATACAGACTTTTATTATTTTAATTAGTTAAAGTATGTATCAGTGTAAGTAATATATAAAACATATTTCTGATCTTATATTGAGAATACTGTAAAAACAAGTTTTAGAAGTATAACATCGCTTTTAAATTATTCCCTTTACTGTATTGTGATACATGATTAACTTGATACATTTTTGGGGAATTTCGACCACAGGGCGATCACTAGTATTTATCAATGACACAGAAAATTTTACTTAAAAAGATGGTATAGGGTATGAATCATAAACATTTTGTAGCGTTTAATTTTAACCCGTGTAATCAAATTTGTAAAACAATAGAAATTTCTTCACAAGTCAAAGTAGCTGTATCGCCTTGATCCTAACGTAATTTGTATATCGAATTTTCTCATCATTAAAATACATATTACCAAGAATTAAAAACTTCAAATAATCTAACAACGAAATCGTTATTAAATAATTTTTTATTGTCGTTTTTTTAACGAGTATTCGCATTATTAAACGTACGATATACGAAGCCTATCGCGGTCGAGTGAGTCCGAACGAAAAACAACACGGCGAAATAACATCCTCGTTACTTTTTTTTCGCTTCGTGTTGGTCATGTCCATTAATCTCGAGATTAGGCTGCCACAACGAATTTCTCCGGTTGTTTTGCATCATCAAACGTGATCGAAATTCATTATCTCCGAACTATCGCTAGGCGGACGCCACACGAATACGGTCTCGGATGAAAAACGGCTTCGAAAATTGATGACGGATATGCCCCGAAGCGAGCGGATCTGCCACGAGCTGTACGAGGCACGGTTACTAACCAAGGAGATTAGAGATGACGAAAAAATATCGATATATTCTCGAATTTGTGAAAATATTGATATTTTTCGCCGATATTTTTTTGGTCAATATATGGATATATCGATTTGATCTGAAAAAAATATCGATAGTTATAAATGTTGTGTTGTAAGTATTAAAAACTTGATTAATCAAGTGAATTTTGCGTGGAAAAGTAGAACTGGAACGGAAAAACTTCGATACAAAAACCTATGGTACCGAACTTTTGTTTGAGGCTTTTCCTTCCCGGTCATCATGTGCATTTTACGTAGAAAATTAGGACTGGAGTGAAGAAATATCGATAGGGATAAAAATAAGTATCGATATATTTTTGTCGACGATATATCGACTTTTATAAATATCGAAATCGATATGTCGTTGTTCGTTAAAATACCGGTACCGTTCTTGGAACCGATATCGAGACGAGGGATGCCGAAAAAATGTCGATATATCGATTCTCGAATTTTTGAAAAAATATTGATATTTTTCGGCGATATTTTCTTGACCAGTATATCGATATATCAAGTTGATTTGAAAAAAATTTCAATAGTTATAAATGTTGTGTTGTAAGTATTAAAAACCTAATTCATCAAGTGAATTTTGCGTGGAAAACTAGAACTGGAACGGAAAAAGTTCGATACAAAAACCTATGGTATCGAACTTTCGTTTGAGACTTTTCTTTCCCGGTCATCAAGCGCATTTGACGTAGAAAATTAGGGCCGAAATGATGAAATATAGATCGTGTTAAAAATAAGAATCGATATTTTTTGTACTAACGAGACGAGGAATGCCGAAAAAATGATCGATATTTTCGATATTTTATTAAAAAAAGGAAAATAATTTGAAAACTAAAATATCGATATTAAAAATCTAGTGTATTTCGAAGAAGAGTTTTGAACAATTGATTTGAGGTTTTCCTCTCATTAACTGACTTTGGCGTGCAAAAATATGGTTGGACTTGGGGATGTCGGTTGCCGAGAAATATATCGATATTTCGTCATATCGATATTCTAGAAAATGTTGATATTGTTTTTCAATATATATTAATATTTTTACTAAACCCTTACAATTAATTATCAAAATACACTAAAAATTAAGTACCAATTTAAAAATGTTGGTCAACAATATGGTTTTTTATAATGTTTAAGAAATATATTTAATATTTTTTGAAAAAATATCGAAAAATATCTATATATCGATATTTATTCGGCATTTCTAGTTGGAGTAAAGAAATATCGATATTTTTCTTCTCGAATGAAATTCGTAAAGGAGGCTGATACTGTAAAGATTTTTATTTAAAATGTCAATTCAATTTGATTCAATTCACGTCATCAAAGTTTTATAACAAAACGTCGCAATATTGCCGCATCAACTTTGACTTTCAGTTTATTCTAACTCTGATATAACAAAATATTAAGTCATTATTTCTCCTTAGTTTCTTCTGTTACTACCTGTGTAGATCTTTCTAGGCAAAATTAGAATTACTCACTGCATTATTCACAATGAATTTTTCATATCTACAAAACAGTTAGTATTAATTCTTTCCTCATACATTATAACGAAATAATCGTATGTATTTTGAGCATTTTCATTAAATCAATACAAACACATCTTTCACATTCCACTACATCATTTTTTATACTTAATATCAACACTATATACTCGCCTTTAGTTATTTTCAGTCTCATCATTTCAGTCTTATATGTCAAAAATTCAATAATTAAATTGTTAATAAATCAGTTGAAAGTATTGAAACAATTTTCTGCAGACTTTTCTCATCCCCTTCTATATACACCATCGATTAAAAATGGCAACACTTAATAATACTAATATGTATTTTCAGTTTTGAAAAGTGGATGTTTAGTGCCAGATAAATACCAAATACTTCACAAAAGTAATGATTATCCTGCCCAAAAAATGATAAATATCGAGTGAATAAAATTCATTGGTAATTTTTTTATTTCTCTATATTATTAAGGTTTACTTTGATTAAAGTTTATTAAATTTTGCTTAATATTGTTCTTATATAGATTTATTAGGATTATATTATCTAATAGAGCCTTGCAATTGTGTTTAGTTATGTAGGTATTAGTTTTGTGCTGACCATGTCCAAGATTATTTTATTATAATATTTTGATTCTGTTTGGGATCATGATAAATATTTTAACTTAGAGGCAAGTAGTCTTCACTATAGGATACCATTGTATCATTTAGAATATAGAAACAGCTGCGAAGGTTAAATATAAATTGTTAACCATTGTTAAAACATTAAAAATTAACTATTGAAAGCCTAACTTAGCTATTAAATTTGAGGGTTAGAACATATTTCTATATAAAAAACAGTTTTACTTAAGTATCATTGTGTTAATCAGTATATGCAGTCGTTAATCATAGAAGATATCAAATTAAATTTTCGAAATTCATTACTTGCTATGTATATGGTGAAATTTAGGTGTCAATCAAGCAATCAAGGTGTATTACGAGCTGCTAAAACTGAATTAAACTGTTACTGTAAATTTCTATCGACGTGATTTGAACAAATTGAATAACGGATTATTGCAAAATAGACCAGTAGCAAAGTAATCCTATTGTACGTTAATGTTCGGCCACACATTGCAAGAGTTGTAAAAGATACACTGTTGCACTATCAGATATGCTGCCTCCTTTGGCTGGCACAGGAGTTTGAAAAGTGTACTGCTAGCCCTGAAATCTATTAACAAATAGGGCAATATCAGTTTCGCACATATTCCTTTCAAATTTAAATAATTGTCTTAATTAAATAATGTTTAGTATAAGTATCAACTTATCTTATTCTAAAATGTGCTATTCATAAAAAATAAATAAGAAATTTAAATAAACATATTAAAACACAGCACACTTACAAGCAGCTTGCTTATAACCAAACCTGAATATGAGTCACTAAATATTAACAGGAACATAATACAACATTAACAGAAGTCTTTCATAATATAGCTTAGAAAATCAGTTGATATAAAACGGATATTACCTCCTTGCCAATCAAATATATAGTTTCATATTAAATTAAATTACAATCCTATTGTCCATGTAATTTTGTTAACAATAAAAAGTTGTTTTCAGTATAATATACAGTGGGCCTATTCAGACCGTTGTTCATCATCTCCTCGGATGAACAATTTATGTTTCTATATGGGCTGACATCAAGCTGACCCCTGCTTGTATGGAGATGATTATGATTAAAAAAATAAATGTTTTATTTAAACCACGAGATACACATTCGGAACAACTTTCTCCGACATTTAAATAGTCACTAAAAAACTGACAATACCTGACCTTAGCTGTACAATTCGCTATAAACCCATTTCGTATACATGATTAAATCAAGACAAGGTCAACTGGGCGTTGTTAATGAAGCAGAAGACATTAAAGAAGAATCAGCAACAGCTGGGCGATACAATCGGTTTTAAATTACATTTTTAATGATTTTCGAAAGTAGGCATCAGTATCATCGGTCAATAGATAGTGTTACATAAGCCATACAAGCCCACGTAATTAGCGGGTAATTATCTTGAAATTATTTAATAGCGTTTGATTGAGAATGGAGGACTGTTTGTTAAAAACATATTTTTTTAATATAGCTGATGAATTAACTTAATTGCTCTTTTATGTTATTTTTATTTCCTGATATTTCTGAAGATGGAGATTCCATATTTCTTCATCTTAAGTAACTGCAACTTACAATAGTAATTACAAAATGATTAAAAATTATCTCGTTTTATATGTTAATATCTATTAATGTCAACATTTTTCCAATTTTTTAAGCAGTTAAACGCATTTGCTTTTCTTGTCCTCCATCTATTTTAATATCCCCAGTCAAACCAAAGTAGACATATCTCAAGTGGTTTATAGCGAAAATCCGGCAGAGCTGCATAAGGGGAATATAGTGGTTACAGAGTTACATTATTTGAATTTTTGAGAAAATGGCACTAAAAACTGATACTGTGGAAGAAGAAATATTACTCTAACGAAAATAAGATCAGCAGAAGTGATACATGTAGACTATCTTTGATATTTTTCAAATACATACTGAATATATTAAGATATCAATATATAAGACTGACAATCATGTTATTTTTTTGTTTTTGAGTTAGAACAAAATAACCAGAAGACCTCCGGTGATTTAACAACTAATTTTATCAAAAAAAAAAGTTTTTAAGAATTTCGATATTAACGATTTCTTGTTAAAATTATAAATTCTCTTTCAATTGTTAGGATGCGATTGCTGCATGACAATGTTTATAAATTTTGAAAATCTATTTGAAAACGAATGTAACCTTTACAATTCATATGAAAAATTATTGAGAATTTTAGGGTTTTATATTAATTATAAGCAATCTATGGTTCTCGTTTCCAAAAATTTTTCTCATTATTTAAGGCTTTGTGGAAAGATATTTTATATCCAAGTAAGTCTAGTTCATGCACTGAAACCCAATTATATTGTAAATTAATCCTTTTTCTATATAAAAATGTCTTTAGTAGTGGATTTCACTTTTGGTTTGGTTTAAGAATTGTTTAAAATTGTGCTATAAACTGATGATTAATAAACATTTGTCCTCAAATATGCTTACACATCACTTTACAGTACGACATGAAACACAATATAACTCAGGATTTGTTTTTTTTATAACGGTTTTATTAGATACGCTTAGTACAATCTTAATTATACATTAACTTATTACTACTTTTCATTTGTACTTGGATTAATTCATAAGCAAGACAAGTGCGAGAAAATACATCAATATTTAATCCTCAATTATAAAATTATAATAACTTATAGCTATAGTTTACACTAAAGGTATACACTTTATATAAGTTCGTATGGTTTGGTTCGCTTCAATCTCCTGACATCCTGCGCGCTGTTCAGCAGTTGTATTGCTCCCATGTTAGTATGATTTAGTAATATTCTTTGGTGTTTCAAGTTGAAATCTTGGATAACTTCGCAAATACATTTGATTTCCAGGTCATCGTGCAGTTTTTCATTGGTTACGTAGCGATAGGCATTGGTAATCAATCGAAGAACCTTGTTTTGAAAGTGTTGTATGACTAGTTGATTTGAATTTTTAGTGCAACCCCATATTTGCACCCGATAGGTACAAATTGGCTTTATAATGGTCTTTATAATTCTTTGAAGATTTGGTTATTAAAAGTAATAATTTTGGATCTATTGCTGTGTTATTTGTGAATCCGCTTACGAAAATAATAAAGTCAAATCATTCAATTTTTCACATTACAATATTTCCATATTAAAAACAAGTTTAAAATTTGTATTATTACCTAGCAGAATGTGTACTTAATTGATATGCTATGTGAAGAAAATTATCGATATTTTGCAGAAAATTAACCATGTAGCTCATGATTAGATTGGATGACGGAGGTGTGTAATTTTGTAATTTTTTATCACCTATGTTAATTGCAATAAACTATGAATATGTTAAAATAAATTATAAGAGTAATACATTATAAAAGCTTTGTTGAAATAACTGTCCACAAGATCTCTATGGGTTATTTTTTTATTAAAATGTTGAGAAAAATGTGTTTCATATTTAAATTTTTAAAATCAATGAAAATAATATTTTAAAGTAAAATGTATGCTTTATTTTACATAAATATCAAAAATTCTAACTTATTTTCATATAGAACATCTTTAAAATTAATGCACCTATTCACTCAAAACACGAAACCATCACTTAATGTACGAATTGTTTCAATATTCATCTATTTGTCAAATTTAGCTTCCTGTGATGTTGGGTTGTTTTCACACTGAAATATTTTTTCATCGAAAACGGTTTCCATTAAATAAAGAAGAATCTGCATAGTGGAATTTTGAATATCTGAATATGGAACCTCGAACCACAGTTATAAGCATTAGCCTGCTAGCGAGTAACCAACTTAGAAATCATCAAATAATTCATCCGGTCTTACCCAGCCTGGTTACTGGCGTGATTGGGATGACTTTTCTTGTCGGCTCTGCCACGTTTCTCTTATGGACAATCACAGTAATAAACAATCACAAACATATATTTACAACCACGCTTCAGCAGGATTCGAACCCGCGAATATTGCAACTGTATTTTAAACACAGTCCGACAACAGTTCTGTTTTCTGTTTTCTTGACCACTGCTCCAATAAAGCTGGCAAAGAAAATTTTAGTAAGGACTAAAGTAATTTTTTTATTTTTATTTCAGTTTTTCTATATTTAAATTTATACAAGCAATGCTAAAATATTTTAAAATAAAATTTATCTTTTTGAGATTTTCTTCAGGAATTAGAGTTAGTTCTTAATATAAAAATCATTGAAATTAACCTGTGGATGTTATAACTCTCATTTATACATAACAAAAGTTGAAAAACCTACAAATTACATATATCAGATATTGCATAAGATATTTCGCAAAATATTAAAACAATTATGCGAAAAAATAGACAATCTGAAAACCGAAATGTGCTAAAATCTCATTGGCTAATCGATTCCAACCAATATCTCCGAGCTTGATTAAAAACTCACAAAAAATTGTTTATGTACTTGAGAGATAAACTAGCTTAAGCAATAATGGTAAAAAAAAACTTTCTTCATTATCGGACCGGTTTATTTGAGAGCGTTGATCTTTTAGGCCTAGAGTTGTTTTTTTTTCTTCTATTCACTACCTATACAGCAACGTTTAATTGACCTTCTTTTAAATTATAAATGTCGATGAAATAGACACACAGCAATCTGTGATATCTACGAAAATGTTATTGTGTAAGGTGTTTATCAGTAAACAGAATTAAAATATTTATATTAATAGTCGTACCTGACAACTAATTGATTAATATTTTCAGCATAAACAATATTTCCAATCAATATTGTTGTTTAGTAGATTTTTTGAACATTATAAATATTATAATTATTACAATCTTGTTGATTTGAAGAAAAAATAAATCATTTTTCAGCAATATCACGCCTCTGCACACAAAGGTGCTTTAAATATGGAGATATTGATGTGTTATTTGCTTACCAATTCAAATCAAACTTCCATCCGTCCCAAACGTGAAGAATGAAATTTGTGAAATTTGTTTCTGGAATCGATTCGCATCCAGTGAAGGAGTTGAGAATTACTGTAGAAGAATATAACTTTTCAGACTGTCATTTTCGGGAAATTATTTGCTGATACTGAAAAAATGCTGGTGTAAGGATGATGACGTTAAAATAAGAAGAGAAAGCAAGATATGAAATTAAAATAAAGCTTGCTCTCATTTTCAGACCGAGAACTTTTCACCTTATCTTCGTACAGCTTGTTAAATTCAGTTATTTTGAGGAAAGGGCATAGAAAGACAATTTGTTGTTAGAAATATAGCACTAATCTGGCGACTGAACATCGCTTCACACAGGTATTTACTAAGGAAATTTGCTACAATATATATTACGAAACCGAGTGCTAGACAAGCCATTCTGCTTCGAATTGAACAGTTGGCACTAATCAGAAAGCACTATATCTGGTAAGTACGCTGGGGTTTTGGCAGAACTTCCCATTCGAGCTGCAACAGCCTGTCCGTCAGAACTCTTGCAATATTTGACCTAGCTTTGTCATGTCAAAGAATAATTTTGCGCCTGTTACTAGTTATTGCTGATCTTTATTGCAACAATATGTCATTCACTTTTTTATTTGGCATATTAGATAGAAGTAAAACCAGTTTCGTTCGGCTTTGGCAGTTCGTAATACAGTATATATAGTTGATACCACCAAATGTACAAAAATACTTATGACCATCACAATAACCCACAAAATTGTTATTCTCTCTAATTATTTCTCTTATTCTTAATTTTTTGCCTTTTAAGCGATGAAACCGCAATTATTTTTAAATTATTAATTGCATTTTACATTAGATATGCTTAGTACAATCTTAATTTACACTGTATTTCTTAATCAGTATTTCCCAAATTAAAATAAAACTAATCTACTTAAGCTAAAGTTAAGAATACACTAAATAAGTTTGTGTGGTTTGGCTCGCTTCATTCTTCTGATTTCCTGCGTGTTGTCCAGTTGCTTCCATGCTGCTATCACTTAGCGACCTTAATTCCTATTTTAAGACGAAATCTTGGATTATTTCATGCATCTATTGGATTTCGAAATCATCGTGCCACTCTTCGATAAGCATTGCTAATTAATCGGAGAACTTTATTTTGGGTGCGTTGGGTTACTAGTTGGTTTATTGCAAACCTATATTTACACCTCATAGGTCAAAATTGGCTTTATGATTGAATAATAAACCAATATTTTTAATTTTACCTAAAGTACATTCCAACTAACCAGTACTTGCTTGGCCTTTTAGTCTAATATGCTCTAATTTTTCATATCATATTGGACATGTTATACATAATCTTTTCAATTTAATGGCGAATCGGGCATCAGTCAAATGACATAATTAGGTTTTCGTCATCTCACCGCAAGGAAAAATGGACAACATGGACAGATTTGGAGCTATTAAGTTGTATTTTCGAGTCTTTAGTCCATTTATAAATCTAGTTGACCGCTACTTGCATTTTCTCTACAGCTTTAGACAGAGATACATCTTTATTATGATAACCGTGTCATTGAAAAATGTTTCAAGTACTGTTGCTGAGACCTCAGAAGTATAGAGTAGATATAGGAATATGAAGAAGACATTAACAATAACATTAACATTAACATTGGGGAACTCTAGCCGAAATAGGTTTTAGTATTGAAATTGCTCCTCTATGGAAGACTATAAATTTTCTTTCGAAAAAATATGATTCCAGCAGTCGACAGTAATTTCGCGGTACCAATTTACTCATTTTGTAGATTAATGATGGCTTTTGAGAAAGCGCAACGTTGAACAGTTTTTAAATGATATTTTCAGGTAATTCTTGTGGATTTCTTTCAAATCTTTCCCATCGCATATGAGAGGCTGATAAAAGTTGATTTATAAACTGCCAAACTGTTTGATCGTTATTTAAGTGTTTGAGTTGCCTTTTGCTGCATTCAATAAGCTGGTGTTTGATCCTTCAGATCATTTTTGGTATTGATATCAATATCACCATTTTCAAATTATTGAAAAAAAGTCTGTAACTAGGATATGATAAAGTAGCATCACCAGCAGTTTGAAGGTACCATGATTAGTGTTGAAATACCGAAAATCACAATGACATTATGTGGAAAACTATTATTTTATGTAAAGGTCATAACCATCAAATTTAACGATTATCAAAATACATGCAATGACACAATATATATAGAATATGAAGTATGTATAAGATGGAATCATTGACGCCATTTTTTAAAGAATTAAAGATATACCATTGCACAAAACAGGCTTATTTAACTAAGTTCAGTAGTAAGTTAAAAATATAACCTATTAATTCGAACTATCTATAAAACCATTAATCCATCATTATAATTAGAACAAAAAATCTTATCCTGACAATATTTTTCTTCCTTGTATTTTTTTTCTTCCTCTGGATGTATAAAATTGTTCGGAATTCATAAATAAATTACGACCGATATAAGCTCAAAATCACCTACAGTAACAAATTAATTTATTAATAGTTAAATGCAAACTATAAATTAAGACAAGGCCAATTAGACATAATTATGTATGCAATAGGCCATAAATTATGTATCTAAAAGATCAATGTTCTGAAATAAACTTGATTTATAATAAAGAAAGTTTTTTTTCTGTTTGTTCCGAAAACTAGACTGCCTCTACTTTACTTTTATGGTTATGATACAAGGTTGGTAATTCTCAATGTCTTGATATTCATCGTACGCTCTCAGATACAAATAACGCTATCAAATATTGCTATACATTTTGCTGGACATTTTAAATTAATTAATATGTAATTCATTTTGTTTAATTGACGCTAGTAGACATCTGTTAATAGTAGTTCATCCTACTTTATGCACAGCGATACTTTATGGCCATAAATATACCACTTTAGTATCGATGTGAATGGTTTTCCTGGAGAAACACATTAATTTACACTTGAAATTGTCGTAAGGGAAGCACTTTTCATCGTTAGTTATAATCCTCCCCAGGAAACCCTTTTTTTACACGGCAAGCGTAGAACCGCGATGTTCAAACGGTTCGAAATAGCATTTTCAGGTAACTAATGTTGTAATCTTTTTCTCTCCTTGTGGATCTCTCTCGTCCTATGTAAACTTCTGAAAACAATTGATTGATTGGTTTCAAACTTTCGATACTCCTGACTAGATGGTATTATTAGTGATACAAGTTATATTAAAATAAATTCAATTCATTACAATTTATTGTTATATTACAATAACATATTAAATATAAGTAAAAACAAAATGCAGGTATAATATTATTATTTTATTATTGTATTACTTTCGGTTTATAGTATAGTTTAACATCATATTCTTTACTTTCCAAAAAAACTTGCGCACAAATCAAAGACTTAATTATATTTTTATTGCTGGGATAAAATAGACCTAATTCCCATTTCTCATTGAATGTACGGTTTTCGTTGCTTAACTTCCGCTTCTCAATAGAGATTAAAAAAACTTATTGCTAGAAGAGAAAATAATTTGCTCACGAAATCATTTGGAATTACAAAAAAAAAATGAAATTATTATATTCTCTCTACCAAAAACTTGTTTGCCGACTTGATGGCGCAGTGGTAAGGACAACAGGACGGTCCTCCCACTGTTGCGATAGTCGCGGGTTCGAATCCAGCTGGGACAGGTTCGTTAATTTATGTTTGTGATTGTCCTAGGTAAGAGTTTAAAATCCGACAAGTAAAATGATCCCAGTCACGCCAGTAACCAGGCTGGGTAAGACCGGATGTCTTCTGGGATGATTTCTTATGTAGGTCACTCGCTAATCGGTAGGCTTATTGCCTAGGACCGTGGTTCAAAGCCCACGTTAAATAACAGGTCCAGTCCAGTCCAAATAAAAAAAGATTTGGTGGACTGCGTCAATTCAAGCTGCATGTGGTCCGCGAGCCATGGTTTGGACAGCTCGGGGATAGGTTATTGGATATGGTTAAGTTAAATAAGCGGGAAAAGGCCAATTTCGTTTAGAAAATTGAGGTTGATTTGTGTGGGTGACCGTAAGTTTTGCACGACACTAAAGGCATACACATTAAAGAATTATGTGTGAAATTATAATGCCAAATAAATAGTCAAGAGTGATATTCAAGAGTTGCAGTATTTTGGTGTTAATATGATATTAGAATACTTACACCTCTTAATCTTTGGGATAATACAGTTCACGTAATACATATACAGCTACTAGATAAAATATGAAAGAATAAAGGATAGGTAATAAAAATATAAAAAGTATAAAAAAGAATAGATTATAAAAAACTATAAAATTTTATAGATCAAAAACCCTAATCACGTTTTATTCACCTCAGTATCAATAATTAATCATTTCCCGGTTTCTGATTTCAATTACCAACCTTATAAATCTTACACGTATAAAAACAAAACACCTTCTAAACCGCTACCATTCCGACACATTAATTACCATTCGGCCGTTTAAATGATAAAAGAAAATATTAGTATAACTGTAACAAAAACCGAAGAAAAACCTAAACGTAAAAACTCACCTTACGGTCTAGTTCAAACAACCCGCTATTTTATAACAATAAATTAATGAAACCAGTTTATACGTGAGTTTTTAGCTGAACAGACCGAAAAAATATGATGTTAATTAGGTCAAGTTATATATTATTGATAATTAACTAAAATGATAATTTCATACTTCCAGTTTCATTTTACGTGACTGATTGCAGGCATGAAATATACATATATTTATGAGTATTTCCTCGAGATTGTTTCACAATTATGTTTAATAATATCGGAAATATCCGGTGTGTTTATAATTGGTGTAACTAGTCACTAGAAATAATATCTTTTTTTTATTTAATATTAAATTGTCTATAATTTTTCAACATTAAATATGTTAATTTTCTATCAATGGCTTTCATTTTTAACAGACTTCAAAAAAGAAGGAAGTTTTATGTTCGGTTATATATATATATATATATATATATATATATATATATATATATATATATATATATATTTACAGGCATTAGAGAAATGTTTCGATGATGTTTTGTAACTAGCGATGATAAGTGAATCTACTATGCTACGATAATCCCAAATGCGAAAGGTGATGAGACCAGGAGAGTCATCCTGGACATGACCATAAAGAATTGCTGATTATATATTGGTATCAACAAGTTGTAGTGCATTACGAAGTGATACAACAATCATTTCAATTATACAAAAAATGATAATGGTTACTATATTGACATTATGGAAGGTAATACAAGGTGATTACAATAACATACGCCTATAAACTATATCAACAAGATAATATTTGAGAGACTGTTATGATACGATTTCTAGTTAAAGATGCCAAAAACATATCAATATATGGTTATTTTTGGCTGACAGATAAATATATTTGTTGATATTTTCGTATCATATATAGAGAAACATTTTTATGATGTTTTGTAACTAGCGATGATAAGTGAATCTACTATGCCACGATAATACTAAATGCGAAAGGTTATGATAAAGACTTGCTGATTATATAGTGGTATCAACAAGTTGTAGTGCATTACGATCTGATACAACAATTACTGCAGATGTCTACCGATTTTAGTTGAACAAATTGAATGAGTTATATAGCGAGAGACAGATGTAAAGTCATCTTCCTGAATGGCAACGCTCGGTCGCACGTTTTAAGAGTTTAAAAGTTTGAAAGTGTATATTCATAAGACATACCGCCTTCTGACTACTACTTCTTCGGTTTGATGCAGCATGGTTGGGCTAGTATATGATTTCGAAATGTTGAAGAACTGCGAAAATTTGATGGAAAAAAGTTATAGACAATTGTGAAAGCAAGGAATTATACGTGTAAGTACCTAATATATGCTGGCAAAAAGATTGGAAAAATAGTAGCTAGCTACTAACACTTTCAAAAGTTTTAGTAAAAATTACTAAGCTTAATATTTTACAAAGTTGTGCTAGATAAGTAAATTGTGTATTAACATATATCCAGGTATCCAAATCAATATATCAATTATCATTAAAATTATCGATGATCCCGACATTTGTTTCCACAATATCCACAATCCCGTTGCCATTACAGCAATATTTTCATTCTGATTATATCGCTTAATGCTTCCTATCGGAAAAACGTCTATTTTTGGGGCACTGCACGATAATAACATTAGGTGACTTATCGATATTTGCTTTTTCGGCTGTTTAATAAGGCATGAAAATGCGATATCGAACTTAATATGGATATACGATTAGTACTTTTATCATTTTATTGGTTAAATCTTTAATAAATATCCGAGAGTACAATACAAACTAATATTTATTTGGTATCCCGCTGGCTAAAGGGATATTTTAAATATTCTACCGCATTATCAATATTTTAGGGGGATCAGTGTGGAGTTGATAAAGTGATTGTAATAACATTTGACATTTTTATTAGCAAAATAAAGGTATTAATAAAAGTTTAAGAATTTTTGGATTTTTAAGCACTATAGATTACCAGTTAACAGGTCAATTGAAAAGTCCCCGGCTTACCTCAGTAAAACACATTTTTTTGGCAAAATTAGATTTTTTATTCAACACAATTCCTTTCAAGGGTAATATAGTGATTATAGCGACCCTCCAACTTTTCGATACCATTTTTGTAGTACGATTTGTTCTTTGCTTCAAAATAGGCCTCAGTTTCGGCGATCACCTTTTCATTCGACGAACATTTCTTCCCAGCGAGCATTCTTTTGAGATCTGAGAACAGAAAATAGACACTGGAGGCCAGATCTGCAGAATACGGTGGATGAGGAAGATATTCAAGCCTAATTCATGAATTTTTGACACGGTGTATTCAAACGGTCCGATAATGCTATGTAATTGTCGCTGTTGATGTACCTGCCTTTTTCAGGGTAGTCAATGAAAATTATTCCATGCGCGTCTCAAAATACAGACGCCATAACCTTGCCAGCCGACTGTTTTTCCACGCATTGGAGCGGGTTCATCATATACAGTCCACTCGGACGACTGTCGATTGGACTTCGGAATGAAATGATGGAACCATGTTTCATCCATTGTCACATGTCACGTGTCATGTTTATTACAGTTTATTTTTATGAACCAGGCGATACTTTTTTGAACACAGATTAACATCTAAATATTAATCCTTCATTTCCTGAATTGGGTGTTTAAATTATTCTCGCTCCTATAGAATGAACAGTTTTTTTTCTTGCATAAATTAACAAAGTTAAATTAATTATATTCATTATTCGGGTCACACGTTTTTTCAAGTGCTTTATGTATTATATCATTAACATTATTTATTATTTTTTCTTGGATGGTATATTCTTATACGTCCATTATTTATTTAATTAAGTATGATAAAAATGGTGGGTTATTATAATTTCGTGTTTGTTGACTGACACAAGATGAAGTTATTAAGTCTTGTATCTTTAATTTGTGTAGATTGTTAAGTCAGATAGGTGGCGATTCAGAAGTCTAAGAATCACATATTATCTTTTATGCAAAAAAACAATTTATTTAAAAAAATTAATGTTTATATCACTGGCAACTATTCTGGCCATGTCTCCTGTTTCTTGAATTGCTATGAATTCGATTTTTGTTTTTTTAGAGCTGGTATCGAGTGATCCATTAAATCCACTAAATCATTATAAATTGCGTCTTTAAATTGTAGAGAAAACTCCCACTGCTTGATCCATTCTTTCTACTTTATTAGGTCATATTATATAAAGGGATATATTTTAATCAAAATATTTTCAACTTTCTGACAATATTGCCATTCCTTGTCGAAAGATGGATATTTATTTGTAGTGATCCAATCATCCATCCATTTTGATACTTCTTCATGGTTTAGTGATCGTATGTCAGCCAAACCCTGTTGTATCAGTCTAAACATGAAGGTGTTATGTCTTGTGAGGAAACTGAGTGTGGTAGAACTCTCCATTCGAGCTATAACGGTGTAGACATCACAATTATTGCAACGTGTGGCCGACCGCTATCAAATAAGAGGAACATTTTGCTTCTGTTAGTTTGCTCTTTTAGCAGCAATATGCCGTTCAAGATATAGTTTCATTCGGTTTTAGCAGTACGTAATATAATTTTAGCATAGTAACACAGCCATGAATATTCCATTTTAGTTGTGTTAATGTATATAATTCTTATAGTCTAACCTAGTTAATGTTAGGTTAGTGTTAGCCCAGTTTAGGTTTAACTTCATAATTTTTATATCAGGTCTATAAATGAGTTTTGAAAGATTTACAACGGATGGTGTTACTATGTATTAAATCGCAATAACATTGTAACCAACTTCATGTTGAAGCACGTCGCTTCACTCTTCAGTATGTGTAATTTCGTTAAAGCATGAAAAAATATTTTCGGTGCGTCAAAATTATCTGATTTTTTTTTGAGTGATTACTGGAAAGTTTTACTTTTTTGGTTCCACTCGAAGAAGAAGGAGCCTGAAGATTATTGAAAGCTGTGTGAAACTTATGACAAACATGGCCCATCAAGTTCAACATACGAATAATGGTTTCGACATTATAATAGTTGTGTTTTGAATTCCAGGACAAAGAGCCTTCAGGACAGCCAAAAAGTTCCAAACGAGAAGGAAATACACAACTCGACGATGATGGAAAGATGAAAAAATAATATGAAAGACTCTTGAGAGTTAATGGATTTTTAATTGCTTGAAGAGCATGTCAATGATCCGAAAGCTTGGACACTTTGTGCCGTACAAATTGAAGTCAAGAAACAGTGAGATCATGTGTAAAATGTTGATTCAACGGCAAAATCGGAAAGTTTTATTGTACCGTTACTGCTGATGAAATGTGGATCCATTACGATTATACAAAGCGCAAAAATTCATGGGGACTACCTAATCATGCATCAATATCAGTGTCCATGGCTCCAAGTTAATGTTGAATTTGGTGGGAACAGCTTGGTGTGATATAATACGCGGCTAAAACTTAATAAACTACAATTGGTGCGCTTAAACTGAGCACTGCGTGAAAAACTGACGGAATACGAGAAAAGACACAACAATGTTATTCTTCAGCATGACAGTGCTTGACCACATGTTGAAAACCGGTGAAGACATATTTGCAAACATTAAAATGGGAAGTGCTGTATTCTCCAGACCTTGTTCCTTCTGATTATCGCTTGTTCTGACATACGAGCGGATACGACATTACTCAGAGCTTGTCTGAGCAGAACTTCACTTAGCGTTGGGAACTATCGACTGAAAACTGTCGAAACAGTCAATAGTCAATAAACAGGCGTCTGAAAATAGTAATTACTATTTTCAGTCAAATGCACGGTTCGACTATTTTGTTCAATTCGTGATCTCGGACGAAGATGAACGAACCCTTTGCTGTATAAATTGTGAGAGTGGACAGGACGGAGATAATTGCTTGGAGCAGTTAATTTTATATGTGCTTATATTTTCCAACGGTAGTATAGAGCGAGACGAAGATGTACGTATTCCTTTACGTACTAACTTAAAAAGAGAAAAGGAAGAAAATAATTATCGAATACTATTAACAAGCAATTAATAATTTCATTTTAAACGAAGTATAATTACTTTCATATTTAAATGTTCTATGGATCTCTATAAAGGAATGGAATTTTTCTATGAAATGGAATAATACCCCAAAAATATTTTATCGTATTTTAATATGTCAATTGCTGTTTTCAATTAATATACTATAATAAATATAGACAATACAACAGAACTTAAACAAAATATACCTAATCATAGAATAGAACTAATTCATGACAAAAATAAAAATGATAGTAGAGCTATTATAACTATTAGAGCTTTTCAAGTATATGCTTTATTTATTATTTAAAGGAAATATTTTTTAACAAATAAAATTTTTCTATAAAATAAAATTAACAATTAAAATAAATTTAAAATATATTTTAAAGTCCCCTTTAACCAACTATGGGTTTATCTGGAGTGGGCCTAAAGTTTTACGTGGACTCCGAACTACGGTCCTCAGCATTGAGCCTACCGACTGGCGAGTGACCAACTTTAGAAATCATCCCAGAAGACATCCGGTCTTACCCAGCCTGGTTACTGGCGTGACTGGGATCAGTTTCCTTGTCAGATTTTAAACTCTTGCCTAGAACATTCACAAATTTTAAACAATCATACATACACATACAAACATAAATTTACACCAAGCTGGCTTTTAACAAAAAATTAAAGAGTAATCGAAATATTACCTATTATTGCCATACAAATTATTTTGCTATTTATTATTAACAATTTAACCTTAATTACATTAACAATATTGAAAAATATCATTCCAAGTGCTATATTAATATACAATATATTGTTATTTACAAGCAAACTAGCAAAAAACTCATAAAACTATATAAATATATAAAAATATAAAATATATAAAAGCATTATATATAAATATATAAAAGCATAAATTGGGTATATTTTTACCAAGTTCGCGGCTAAGACAACAGATCCAGAACGTCAAAAATCAGTCGAATGAAACTAATAGAATCAAAAATAGTAACCACAAGTACACGACTGAAACAGTCGATAGTAAATAATAACAAAATCAGACGAACCAAAATTAGCGACTGAAATAGTCGATATTAAAAAGTAGTCAATTACTAAACAATCGGTAGTTGATTTCAGTCGATAGTTCCCAACACTAGAAGATACCAAAAGATAGGTTCATTCGTGTATAGCCTTGAGACATACCATATGTTATCCATAAAAAACCTTACATTGTACCATTTTTTTACAATAAAGCTTCAAATAAAAAATCTTTTAAAATTAATTTATAGGTCATAATAAATTTAAATACATATAGTAATAAAAATAGCCCAATAGTAACAAAGTACATGTATTTTATTATATTCGAAATCAAGCTGACGTTGATTTAGTTAGCCTTAAAATTTAAAATTCTCTGTTACAAAAAAAATTATATTGCTACTATTATTAAGTTAAAACTGAAAAAAAAACACCTGTGTTAAAATTTACTATATAATAGATTTAATTCCCTACCCAACATTTATCTCCCATCTAAAGTATTTTCACAGCAAGTGTTCAAGAACGCAGGATTTAACCAAACCCATCAAACCGAATCGGCGATAACATATGAGCCTGGACGCCCTAAAAGCTGTTACTCCTACCTGTAAACTTGTTTAGTTCGGGTACCACTTGACCCACGCTTATCGGGAATCAATTAGTTTTATCCGGTCATTATCAGAACCGTTTTAGGACAAGAACAGGTTTTTCGTATAGGTAATTAACAGTATTATAATCCATGAATTAGTATATACATAAAAAATCATCAAAGTTACCATCGGTACAATCGGTATAATATCTTAGAGATTATTGGTACATACGTTGTCAGACTTCCTTTTAGGTTACCACTGACATATAAAGTGAAAAATATATTTATATAAATTATAAATATAATAAATATTATGAAAATCTCTAATATTTTAAATTAGATTAGCCAAGTTAGTATTAATACGTAACACTTTAATACTTTCCATTTAGTTTTAATGAGTTATTCAGTGTATGCAGATGACAAACATGGAACGCTCAGTTGTATTCGTGATAATCATTATACTTATTGATGAATTTGAAGAAATCTGCTTGTCGAGGTCCAAAGAATCCAGTACAACAAGAGTTCGGAGACAGGACTTATTTGATCAAAATCCGGTTCAAAGCTTCATTGACCTTTTATACAGTTTTGCAGTTGACGAATTATTCCTGGATGTCTCGCAAGCTTTTGATGGCATCTGGGATTAATCTACAAAATGAGCAAATTGCTACCGTGGAATTATTATAAACTGTTGAAGGGTCATTCTCAACACTTAAATCTATTTCGGCTTGAATTCCATAAGGTAGTGTCTTGGGGTCACTCCTATATCTGCTCTATACTGCTGATATCCCAACCACAAGAGACAGTACTGGAACATTTGCTGACAACAAAGTTATAATGGCAAAAGATGCATCTCTGTCTAAAGCTATAGAAATATTACAAGTAGCGGTCAAAAAGATCTACAAATAGAGACTGGAAAATACAGCTTAATAGCTCCAAATCTGTTAATTTTGCGTTGCGGCGAATTGGCAAAAACCCAATTATATCACTTAACGGATGCCGGATCCCTCAAGCAGAATCAGCTAAATACCTGGGAATGTATCTCGATAGTAGATTAAATCGAAAACATCGTGTTAGAAAAAAAGCGAAGTAGATTAGACTCAAAGTCAATGAACTATAGGTTAATCGGAAGATACTCCCAACTTAACTTAAAATATTTGAGATTGGTTTATCAGTCAATAATAAAGCTTATTTGGACCTATGGCGTGCAAATATGAGGTTGTACTAAAACATCAAACCAACTAGTAATCCAACGTACGCAAAAACAAAGTTCAACGATTAATTACCAATGCTTATCGCTACGTAACCAATGAAGAGCTGCACGATGACTTCGGAATCAAACGGATACACGAAGTGGTTTAGTAGTATACACTTATAGTATTTTTAACTTTAAATTAAGTAGCTTAGTTTTATTTTAATTTGGTTAATACATAATAATGTATTAATCCCGTACTCGCCTTGCTTGTATATTAATGGAAGTACAACAGAACAGTAGTAATAAATTAATATGCAAATTAAGATAATATGTTTAATATTTAATGCAAGATGTAAGTAATAAAAAAGTTGCCTAATTAACTGTTTTCAGGCATTTACCTGCGATGAAAATAATCCAAGAGGAAGGAAAATTTCTTACAACATAAATTTTTTGAAAATATTATTTTGAATTGATATTGATAGCCATAAAATCTTGCTGTGCATCTAATGGGATTAGAAAGATGTAGTAAAAACTTCTAAAACTGAATGAAATTATTACTAGAAGATATCCACTAAAAACCTGACAAACCTGCAGAACAAATCGAATATTACAAGCCTATTTCGCTACTACCTGCAATATCAAAGTTATTTGAGGAACTGATATTTAAACGTGTTAAACATTTTGTAACAATACCAGATTTCCAGTTAAGTTTTCGAAATCACCATTCAACAATCGATCAAGTGCACAGAGTAACTGCGGCTATTGAAAGAGCGTTTGAGGAAAAGAAATACTGCCCTGCAATATTCCTGGATGTCTCAGAAGCTTTTGATCGGGTTTTGCATTTTGTGATTAGTCTGTAAGATGAGAAAATTGTTACCGCGTAACTATTGTCAATTGCTGGAGTCATATTTATTCGGAAGAAAATTTAGAGTATCACACGAAATGGCGTTCTCGACATTTGAAATATCCCGGCTGGAATTCCACAAGGCAGTGTCTTAGGACTTCTCCTGTATCTGCTCTACACTGCTGACATTCCAACAACAAAAGAACTTCTTGGAACCTTTGCTAACAACCCAATTATTATGGCAAAAGATATATCTCAGCCTAGGGCAATAGAAAAAGTGTAAGTGGCAGTCAACAAAATCTACAAATGGACGAAAGATTGGAAAATTCAACTTAATAGCTCCAAATCTGTCCACGTTAATTTTGTATTGAGGCGAAATAATAAAAACTTAATTATATCACTCAATGGATGCCCGATTCCTCAAGCAGAATCAGCTAAATACCTTGGAATCCATCTTGACGGTAGATTAAATTGGAAACATCACGTTAGACAAAAAGCAAAACACATTAGAACCAAAATAAAACAACTATACTGGTTAGTCGGAAGATATTCTCAACTTGATCTAAAATCAAAGATTTTGATCTATAATGCAATTATAAAGCCAATTTTGTACATATGAGGTGCCAATATGGGGTTGCACTAAAAATTTAAATGAACTAGTTATACAACGCTGTCAAAACAAGGTTCTTCGATTGATTACCAATGCCTATCGCTACGTAACCAACGAAGAACTGCACGATGACCTGGAAATCAAATGGATTTGCGAAGTTATCCAAGATTTCGCCTTGAAACACGAAAAAAGATTACTAAATCATACTAAGGTGGAAACAATACAACTGCTGGACAGCAGAATGTAAGGAGATTGAAACGAACAAAACCATACGAACTTATATAAAGTGTACACATTTTGTGTAAACTATAGCTATAAGTTAATAATTAATAAATAATTATAATATTATAATTGAGGAATACATACTGATGTATTTTCTCGCACTCGTTTTGCTTGTTAATTAATCCAAGTACATAGGAAAAGTAGTAATAAATTAATTGTAAATTAAGATTGTACTAAGCGTATCTAATAAAGATGTTATATAAAAAAAAAGATATCCTCTAAAGTCAATTGAATAGATTAAACATATTCATCCTAGAGTTGCATTAAGACATCAAATCAACTACCAATCCAACGCTGGCATTACATATTTCTTGAACACAAAGTTGATCGTCAAATTACTAATGTATATCGTAACATAACCAAGGAAGAAATGAACAATGACCTCCAAATCAAAAGGATCTACGAAATAAACTAAGATTTCGCATTAAAACATCACCGAAAGTTATTAAACAATTCACAGTAACGTGGAAGCAACGCAGCTATTGGAAAACGTGCAGAAAACCAGAAAACCAGGAGCGAATCTCATATACCATATAACATCATATAGCGAATCAACCATATAACGCTCTATAATGTATTAGTGTTACTGTTAACTTTCACTTGCAAAATGAAATGTTATTAAACATTTCTAATCTGCGACATGACAATTTTGAGATCTGAGATCAAGAAATAGTCACTGGGGGCTAGATCTGGCGAATACAGTTGATGAGGAAGCAATTCGAAGCCCAATTCATGGATTTTTGCCATCGTTTTCACTGACTTGTGACCCAGTGCATTGTCTTTGTGAGGTAACACATTCTTTCTCTTCTAATGCAGCCGTTTTTCGTCGATTCCGTCCATCAAACGATCTAATAACAGTATGTAATAGTCTGTTGATGATCCTTCTTGTTTCACGGTAGTCAATGAAAATTATTCCAAAATATACGCATCCCAAAATACAGACGCCATAACCTTGCCAGCCGTCTGTTGCGTCTTCCCACGCTTCAGAGCGGGTTCATTCGTCTGCACTCCACTTGGATAGCTGTCGATTGGACTACGGAGTGAAATGATGGGGCCATGTTCCATCCATTGTCACATGTCGATGCAAAAACTCGGGCTTATTACGTTTAATCATCTTCAAACACTGTTCCGAATCATCAACTCGTGGTTGTTTTTGTTTAAAAGTGAGCTCTCGCGGCACCCACCTTGCACAGAGCTTTCTCATACCCAAATATTTGTGAATGATATGATGTATTTTCACGTTCAGTTGATATTTTTAGAGTGTCTGCTATTTCCTTCAGTTTCAATTTACGGTCATTCTAAATCATTTTGTGGATTTCTTTAACGTTTTTGTCGGTAACGACCCCTTTTGGGCATCCACTGCGTTTACCGTATTCGGTGCTCATTTCACCACGTCTAAACTTAACATACCGATCCTTGATAGTTGATTTTCCTGGAGCAGTGTCCGGAAACTCGGAATCAAGCCAAGTTTTTGGTTCAACTATATTTTTTGCCTTCAAAAAGCAATATTTTATCAACACGCAAGATTGCCTTTTATCCATCTTTTTCACAATAACAAAAGTTGATTCATTCAAAATGTTATAATTCACAAACTAATGATCCGATAGCTATCAAATTTATACACGCATCTTTTGAGGTTTGGGGCTAACTAAATCACCTATTGATTTAATTCTAGTAGCGCCATCTTTGTTTCAGACCGGGGACTTTTCAACTGACTTCTTATTACTGATTTCTATCAGATACATGTGAAAGCAAATCTTGCATCGTTACATTCCAACTCTTGTAATTGGTTTCAGTGATTTAAGACTACTGATTTTCATTCTTCCTCAGTTGTAAACATGGAAAGGTATTATTAAATTTCAACTCTCTCAGAAAAATCTTCCAGATATGTTAAAACTTGATCGGTCATCATCGATGAAAATAAATGATGAATAGATGTTTGTGAAAATGTTATATGTCGATTTCTTCATTAACCTTTATAAGTGTCTTAATACAGTTAACTTAATTTAAACCAATGGTGATAGCGAAGAGTGGAAAATTCTTGGATTCTTTTGAAAACAGATTATATTTAATATTTTAAATCCGCTTTTATTGATATGTCTGTGTAGCATTACGGTATCAATACTTACAGAAGAAAATAAAAGTAATTATCTCTCCATAAAAATTTTAAGTCCCCATATGGCTTGGGCAGCAATATAAAAGATATTTACCGAAGATTAGTTCAAACGCCAGATGATTTTACGGCTGTAAATAAACAACATCCATGTGCTCATAATATTGCTATCTTAAAAGTAACTTTATACAATCCTATGTAATTCGTCCAAGCAGATTAAAATCTTATATAAAACGTTGTTTATCATTAAAAATGTAATCTTATATATTAGATATAGTTTAATAGTGCTTTAAGTATCAAGATATTAATTAATTTCATTATAATATTGGTTGATATGATATAAGTCAAAGTAATACTGTTACTAGTTAAGGTGGCTTATACCAGTCAAACCTTAATTTTGTTTGCTTATAAACAGAGCGCTAGATTAAATATGATATATTTAGAACATTTGAATGAGAATTATAATCATTTATAATACATGCAAAAATTCTAGTAGAATTATAAATAGAAATAAATAAAAATAGAAAAGAGAAATTTTTGGTGAATATTACGATAGGACATCTTGTAAAAGATTTTAATACTTATTCTATAATGGATACCCCAGACCCGTTAGGTTTCTTCATAGTATGAAACATAACATCCAGCTACATAAAAGTCGAATAAAATTTTGGGCTAAGTTCAGATCATACGGCAGTGATTCCGACGTTGAGGGAAAATATAATAAGGAAAGAAAGAAACCCAAAGTTAACAAACAAGAGAACAGACTGGGAAGGATTTTCTGAAGAATTGAACAAACGAATTCAACTAAATTTACCCCTCAAGACAACTGAACAATTAAATCTTGAAGCAGAAAAATTCGTAGTAGATATTCAACAAGATGTTTGAAATAATACTCCAGAAATTAAGAAAACAACTAAAGGAATTAATTATCCAAGAGAAGTGAAGGAAATGGTAGCTGAAAAACGTAAATTACGAAAAAAATGTCAACAAAACAGAACACCTGAAAATAAAAATAGCTTAAGCAATATAACCCAAAGACTGAAAAGAGAAATACTGGAAATAAAAAACAAAACCATAAATGACTATCTCAGATATTTAACAGATGATAAAGAAACTGATTACTCACTCTGGAAAGCCACAAAATATCTAAAGCGCTCATGTCTACACAGTCCACCTATAAGAGACCTATGAGGGAATTGGGCACGAAACAATCACCAAAAAGCAGAAGCATTTGCTGAATATCTAGAAAAAACTTTCAAACCGAACGAAACTAATATTGAATATAATTTGCCGGAAGCTGAAAATTCGATGACTGAATTAGTCACGCCGAAAGAGTTAACCAAAGTTATTAAAACTGACATTAACCCCAGGAGATCACCAGGCTACGATTTAATAACAGGAGAATTACTGCAAAAACTTTCAAGAAAGGGAATTATAACGCTCACCAACTTGATCAATAGAGCATTTAGATTAAAACATGTCCCAGACATTTGGAAGATGGCGGAAATTATAACGATCCCAAAGCCTGTGAAGTCACCAAATGAAATAAAATCCTATAGACCTATACCACTGCTGCCAGTAATATCTAAGGTTTTTGAAAAACTCCTGTTGAAAAGAATAAAACCAATCATCGAGAGAAAAAGACCTCATACCAACACACCAGTTTGGCTTTATTAACACACACTCAACAATTGACCAGGTCCACAGAATAACAGATGTTATTAAAAAAGCCTACGAAAGTCAAAAAGTATGCTCAGCTGTATTCTTAGATGTAGCACAAGCCTTGGATAAGGTTTGGCATGAAGGCCTTGTTCATATAGTACAGAAAATGTTACCAAAATAACACATAGAACTGTTAAAATCATACATTACAACCAGAATATTTAGTCAAGCAAGAAGAAGTTTGCTCTACAATAAAAGAAGCTAAAGCAGGTGTACCACAAGGAGGTGTACTGGGACCAATGCTTTATCTACTTTACACTTGTGATATACCACAAATGGAAAATATCACAATGGCTACATTTGCTGATGATACTGCGATTATAGCTGTAGGAGACAATCGTGAAGAAGACTCACAAAAATTAAAACAGGCAAGTGACAATATAAATAATTGGACACAAGCTTGGAAAATAAGAATTAATGAAAGTAAATGTGTGCATGTGCAGTTTACCTATAAACAGACCGTACAAGCACCAATAACCTTAAATAATACTATCATTCCATATAGCAACAACGCTAAATATCTCGGAATGAATCTCGATGAAAAACTTCGCTGGAAGGAACATATGAAGAAGAAAAGAAAAGAACTGGAATTGAAATATAGGAAAATGTACTGGCTATTTGGAAGAAAATCACAATTATCAGTACATAATAAATTGCTATTATATAAGCAAATATTGAAACCTATATGGACATACGGAGTTCAATTATGGGGATGTTCTGTAAAGAGTAACATTAATAAAATACAAATTTTTCAGAACAAAGTCCTGAGAGGTATTGTGGGTACACCCAAATACTATAGGACTGATTACCTACATCGAGACCTTCAGATACCCACAGTCAGTCAAGAAATCAAGAGAATTGCAAGGGGGCATGAGGAAAGACACCATTCTCATACGAATACTGAAATCTGGAAACTTTTGGATACCAACAGAACAGGATACAGGCTCAAGAGAATCAAACCATCTGATATTGTGTAGTGTTGTGTAGTGATGTGCATATATTAAAAAATTCAGCAGTGACATGTATAAACATTATTTCACCAGAGACTGAGTTAGGGCCGATGGGTCCTCATACTTATATAACTAGATTTAAGTTAGCATAGAGACACATTGTAGAATTAGACGGAAACGACTAGTAACAATGTATTAATAAAAAAAATTCTATGATGGACTAATATATAATTATAAATATTTGAAATATCTAAACCAATTTGTATATCTAGAAGGCTGATCTTGGCAAGAGTGTAGTGTAAATGCCCTACTTCCATGAGTCTGATTATAATGATTCTTTTAAGATATAAATAAATGTATCAATTAACAACATAAGCAACAAGCAACTGTTGTAAAACGTAACCTAACTGTTAAATTCGATGGTTTTAATATTTCTATATATTTTCAAAAATTACATTCTCAATACTCATTACTTACAAGATGTTTCAATTGAAACAAACAACCGATAATGCATTTATAAATTTACTGTGATGTTGCTGCATCATATACATATGTTTCTGGATTTTGGTTCAATCATTTAAAAATGGTGATTTTAACGCCAATGACAAATAATGGACTGCAGGGACAAAACGTTCTAAAACGACAAAATGTTTAAAACTCTTTTCATGAATAATTTTTTTGTTGTTTAAAATATTTGTATGTAAAATTCTGGCAGCGGAGTATTGTAGCGACCTTGAGGCATATCGAATTTTACATCGTGGAATAACGGTCATCAAAATATCCAGAAATATATTCCTAGGTGTTGAACCAGGGCGAGCAGCGACAACTAGAACACGATAACGAAAATCTGGCAACCCCGAGACGTTTATCTGGGATGTTAGTGAAAGGCATCTCGAGGATTCAGTAACCGACCATCGTTTGGTTTAGGCGTGTCACCACCGACTGCCCAAGCCTCGTCTCCAGGAAAGACCGCTGCCATCTGTTTTATATATTTTGTAATTTCTACATTTCTTATATTACCAACTAATAATGGCCACATAATATAAATTCCACTGTTTTATTTCGTTTTACCACCATTCAGTGAGCCATATCATTTACCTTAAAATATATTTCACGAAAATACAAATAGAAAAAGTTTATACTCAAGATAGTAAATTGCTAAAACGAACACAACCATTTGAAAGAAAGTTCTTAAACATATTGTCTTACTCCACCCTATATTTAACATATATATCAAGACATCAACAGCTTCGGAAAATATGTAGCTTTTTTTGATCTGAGACTAAAATATTATCTTATTATTAGGATAATAAGTTAACCTACCATAGACAATACTTATTTTCGAAATTATCCATTTTAAACCTTACACTTACAAGAACAATTATTAGACCTCTTAATATGACTACGTCTCCATTTCCCTTCTGAAATAGTGCTAAATATATAAAAATCATACTTCAATTTCAGAGATCCCTTATATCAAAATATTGGATGTATTTGTTTTGAACCATAACGCTGTAAATCGATCAATTCATATTGAAAAATGACCTTGGTTTAGTCAAACATTTCAGAATAAAATTTATTTGCACATATGTTGCAGTGTTTAAAATAGATCAAATATTATTCGAAAAGTATTCATTTGACAAATATAAATAAACTCAAACTGTAATAAAAATATACAATATGTCATGTTATTCTTAACGTTAAATAGTTTATTATATAACTGCAATAATTTATAGTTGTTAAGGATTTTTGTTAAAAATAAGTACTGGTTACGTTATACAAGGTAAATATCGTTTCATTGCTTTTTATAATGTTCGGTTAAATCCGATCTCTCAAACAGATGTATTTTATACTGAAAAAAAAAATTGGCGTGGTTATTACATTATTGCTCATATTTCTTTCTTTAGCAAGAGATATCTGTTAGATGCTGTTAGATTTTTCTTTCCATTCGAATTCATTGTCAATATTGAAGTCACGTGGTTCGCTGATTTTTTTCATATAAATCGATCGAAATTAACAATACTTAAAATTAGCCAGCTTGGTTGGCGTAGTGGTAAAGGCGACAGGACAGTCCACTTAATGTTGCGATAATCGCAGGTTCGAATCCTGCTGGGCAAGGTCGTAAATGTATGTTTGTGATTGTCCTAGAAAAGAGTCTTCGACAAAGAAAATTATTCCAGTCACGCCAGTAACCAGGCTGGGTAAGATCGGATGTCTCCTGGCATGCTTTCTACGTTGGTGACTCGCCAGTCTGTAGGCTTAATACCGTGGACCGTGGTTCGGAGTCTATGTTAAACAGTAGGTTCAGTCCAGATAAACCCTCGTTGGTAAAAATACTTTAAAATATATTAAAAATAAAATACTTAAAATTAGATTGTATAATTTCTTTTTTATCTTCACGAATGCCTTCAATTACTCAATATTCACATTAGTTCTTAGATATTTGTGTATAGTTTTTTATTTGCCATTGTTAATTTAAAAAATTTTTTTTTTATATATTTTAAAGTCTCCTTTTACCAACTAAGGGTTTATCTGGACTGGGCCTAAAGTTTAACGTGGACTTCGAACCACGGTCCTCAGCATGAAGCCTACCGACTGGCGAGTGACCAACTTCATCATCCATCGTGATCATCCCAGAAGACATCCGGTCTTACCCAGCCAGGTTACTGGCGTGACTGGGATAATTTTCCTTGTCGGATTTTACACTCTTGCCTAGAACATTAACATATTTTAAACAATCACAAACATAAATTTACGACCATGCACCAGCAGGATTCGATCCCGCGGCTATCGCAACTGTAGGAAGACCGTCCCATCGCCTTTACCACTGCGCCACCAAGCCGGCTCATTGTTTAACATTTTCCTAATCTTCTGAATTATTCTACTAACTCACTCTTAGATTTCATAAAGTTGTACTTCGTTCTTACCTTATTGAAACGCAATTGAATATTTTTTCAATTCATATTAATAATCAATTCATAAAATTTATTCATATTATTATATAAATAATACAATTTATCCCTTAGACTGACTTAAAACTAGATACCTACTTATTGAAGAGTCTCACCACTTCGAGTTTAACATGGGAGTGGACCCCCTCCTCATGTGTTGTTGCGAATCCCTTAATTTGCTCTACGATAGTTGAAAACCTCGCTATATATAATTGTTGGTGCATAGACAATACTTCTTAGGACTGTATTCTGAAATATTTGTATCATTACTATCGATATTACTTCTCTACCCACAACTGCATAGCTCCATATGTCTTAGTATTTGTTTGTATAACAGCAACTTATTTTGTACCGACATTTTAGATTTTCTTCTATATAACCAATATATTTTTGTTGTATTTTAATTTAAGTTAATTTTTGACTGATTTACTCTCGTTTTATTTTTTTCATTATTGAGTAAACTTATTCTCGTTCAACTTAAACATCCTTGAAATACATTTAAAGTTTCAATGTATTGTTTCCATAATAATGGAAATCTTTATGCAAAAATCAGAAATGTTTAGCATGGATGAATTGCTAACGGCGATAAAATAATTAAAGTTAGGTAAGACTACTGGATTCGACCAAGTGAAGTTAAAAATGATTAAAATCAGTCGAGAAAGATTGTTTCAACGGCATCATATTGTTTAGAAAGTATACACAAAACAAGAGATGGATGGTATCTAATTATTGTAAAAACTATGGGAGTTTAAGTTTCCTATCAATTTTTGCAACCGCAAAAATGGAAATGATGGAAAAGCTCGCGAAAACAAGCCGAACAGAGCAGGATATAAGACACGGATTTAAACTGAATCGCTGCTGTATAATAAAATTTTTCCTAGAGTAATATTATAATTGTCCGATACAAAATATATTATATAGCATAACGTAATATCATAAGAACAGTAGCACTAATTTTATACACATATTTCCTTCAATTTGAATTTTTGAAGCGGGGACTGAGTAGTTTTTACAAAAAATGAATTTTATTGGAAATTCAATTTTATTCTCTTAGATTGAAGAATTTTTCTTGTTGGTAGTATCTTGTAGGAGTACATGGTATTACTAATTTAAGTGATATAAGTTGTCATTAAATGTGTAAGAACGATGAATGTAACGTCGAACAAGAAAACAAAGAACAAAGATGTATATAAAAATGGGAAATTGGAAGCACAAACTGACCTAAATAGCCATGAAGGTTATCAATAAATTGCGATTTATACGTTCTCAGACAAAGAAAAAGATTGAGGCATTGAAGAATATAGTTTTATCAATTATTTTATGGATTTTTGGATATAACTTTTTTAAATAGAACATTTTTTAATAGACATAACTTCTACTTGGGTCAATACACAAGCAAGACGAGTGAAGGATGGATGCATAAGTATATATCTCCTAAATGAAAACTATATTAGACTAACTCAAAATGTGTATTTTTCTAATTTAATCTACCATCGTGATGGATGCTGAGTTATTTAGTTGATTCTATATCAGAAACTGGTCATTCCTCACTTGGTACTCTGTGGAACTGCAACCAAAGTAGGTTTGGATACTAAAAATGTTTTTATATAAGATTATCAATTTAATTTCGAAAAAATACGATTCCAGTAGTTGAAAATAGTTCTGCAGCAACAATTTACTAATCCTGTGGATAGGCAAGATATATGTTTTTTTTTATAATATTTGACATCAAAAAATGGAATTAGCAATGGACAACATTTTGATGATTATATACAGGATGTGCCAAAAAAAATGCATGAAAAATTTAAGTGATGTTTTATTAATTCAGATAAATTTAACAAAACAACAGTGAATAACAGTAACATAGACCTATAACAATAATATACTCTCCCCTCGCAGCAATACACAGGTTTAAACGTGCCTTGAAAGTTTTCACAATAAGATGAGTCGACATATTGCTTATACCATATCACGGATGACATTTCTTACGGAGATTCTCGAATTTCTCTGCTTATTGATGATTTTACGGTTATCAGAGGTTTTCGCGGTGCACTTTCATCCACTTCCTGAATGCCAACCATCAAGTTTCCAAGTCCCCATTTCCAAGTCAACCATTTCCAAGTCCTTTGAAAAGAGCAATGGCGCTAGAAACACTCGACTGAGTAACATTGCGCAAATGAACAAACTCATATTGGCGTTTCCCTTAACATATCTGAAATGACACTGGGTTTTTTTGTCACTCAAATAATGCGACAAACTTGCAATAAAATGATACATAACACATGGAAAACCCGATTAAACAAACATTCGTTTATTATGGTACATTACTTTGGCTCTAGGATAAATTAAACTTCTATGTAGCATTTTGGGACACCCTGTACAAATAATTCAGTAGATAAAATCATATAAAGTAAGATCGGCATTACGATGAAAATTAAGTAAACGTCTATTTTAAAGACAAGAATATAAATATCATCAATATTTATGCGAAGAAAGCATTTCTAAAACTAGATTGGAAATATTAATGTTAATTTTCGAAATAAATTGATGGCAATTAAATGTCCATGAAGGAATATCTCTTGAACGGAACGACATTAAGAAACATTGAAGTCATTTCCATCTACAATAATTTATTCTAACGAACAGCATTTTTTATTACGCGCCATACGAAATTTTATTTGTCTCTTAAATTAAAAAGGTAATAAAATGCAAATATAGCTTTTTTAATTTCGTATAATATAAACGTACATATAAAGAAATGTCAAGGCTTATATTCTCATTTGTTCATTATGGACTATGCGTTATTGAAATCTAGACAATGTGTTAATTCAAGAGCTGCTGTGTCAGTTATCTTAAGCTTCATTGCTGCTCATTTTATATTGTTATATATTCGGTTTTTTATAGCACCGTTAATTCATTAAAATGTAAATCGGGATTTTTATGAATCGGTGATTTAAATTTCATTTAATTTATTCAATTAATTCCTTATTGCTGAATTATGTAGAAGTTGGGATTTTATAACACTCTTTTTTCAACACTTGAAAAAGAGCAGCAGCCTTAATTATGTGACTGGTTTAAGTGTTTCTGGTCGTTTCACAACTGAAGCTTGATATTGATTTAGGTGTTTTTAAATTTATTTGATACATGTTTTCTTTGGTATTGCTCTCTAGATTCTCTTTGTTCTTGAGGATTACCCTCTGGGTTTGCAAAAGTCAAATTATCCTTTATAATTGTTTTAAATATATTTTATAATACCTTTATAATGAAGAGAGTTTAAGATTAATATAGTAATTATTTACACAAACCAAACAATTAAACATCTTCTGTGACTTTTGCATTTTGCATTAGATATGCCTAGTAGACTTTAAATTTCAATCAATAGACAAACCGGTCTAGTGTAGAATAAATACAGACGTGGAAGAAGCACATACTTGCCAAACGGAAATAACTTGGATTCAAACTCTACCAAATATTGGTAGAGATTAGATAACAAGATTTTACTGTATAAATCTATACTCAAGCCTATTTGGTCATATGGAATCCAACTATGGGGAACCTCAAGCAAGTCTAATATGTTCATCATACAACGGTTTCAAAATAAAGTATTGCGTGCCATTGTCGATGCTCCGTACTATGTTTCAAATGAAGTGATATAACGCAATTTCCACTAGAACTAATAACGAGTGTAATTCAACGTGTTTATGTGAAGTGCTTCGAAAGAGTGTCAGTGCCTCCCAATGTACTCGCTAATCAGCCAAACATGTGATGTGATAGAGAAGTGCAACTTATCTATATATAAGAATATATAGTCTTATATAATGTAGACTTATCTATACTAATAAGAGACTAATAATAAGCTGATAAACCAATCTGTTTAATTTTAGGATTTAGGATTGTGAATGCATTTTAAGGGGTTAGCGCTGAAATATGTAGTTCTATCGCACCAATCATTTTTACAAAACATAGTCTCCCTCAATTATCAATCAAATCCATTTCAATTCAATTAAAGCTAGACGGAATAGCAGAGTCATATTTCGACTTGTATTCTTCCTCCTCTCTTTCTTACATTTCCAAAAATGTCAAACTCTTAGCTTATATTTTTTGTCTTAATTATTTGTATTAACTATCAAGTTAAAAAATCTTAAAAAAAGTTATTTATAGAATTTATAAAAAAATGTAAAAAATACAAAATAGATAAAACTTATGGCAGAGGTGTTACCTGGTGACGAAGCTTGGGCAGTCGATGGTGGCACGTCTAAACCAAACGATAGTCGAGTAGTGATGAATGAAATACCCTTCAATCACATCCCTGATAAACATCTCGGGGTTGCCAGCAATTCGTTATCGGGTTCTAGTTGGCGCTGCTGACACCCCACCCGTGTTCAACATCTGGGTTTATATTTCTGGGTATTTTGTAGACCGTTATTCTACGGTGTAAAATTCGACATGCCCCAAAATCGCTACAATATCTTAAACGAAGTGCTTCATTTCTAACGCGATATCGGAGATAAACATGTAGAATTTGCAATAGCATTTGAAATATCTCAAATTTGCAGATGTCAAAATGTAACAGTATCCAAGTATCAAAGCGATAAAGAAGGATTGAGAAGCAAAATCGTGGAGCTGTACGCGCGAATGTTGAACGATTCGGCTTCTTAGTTTGGCGGTAGATATTACTCTCTTCTGCTGTATTAATACACTTGCTTCAACTGGACGTTGAGATTTAGATTACCAGAAATGTCTCAATATTTGTATCAGCGAATATAATGCTCTCATTAGAGAACATTAGATCAGTTAAGGAGTATACTTGCTTTTACTAATAGTGGATGCCACAAAAATATATAACCATCAAAAAATCGTCAGTATCTAAGATTAAAATCGACAGTTACCTTATCTTCTTATTAATCATAACACTTTCACTTTTAAAGTAAATTGAGAGGTATCAAAGCTGAAGATTATAACATATAATTTCAGAATATTGACATAATATCCACCATGTAATATGCTTCCTCTGCCTGTTTTGGTTCTGAACAGAATATCTAGAAGTTTTATTTATCTTAATGCTACTATCTTAACACAATTTTATGTGTACATTGTCACTTTTATATATTCAATATATGGTTCTAAATCTCCTATAATGTGAAAATCGGTAGAAGAGAGAAATATCATAGATGAATATTATAACACTTGCTTCTCCGCAAGAATTCTTGAAACACTTTAATCTGTGTCCTTCATGCTGATAACAACCACGCAGTATATTATCAAAAGCACTAAAAACTAAGTGTTATATGTGGTATTATTGCGATCAAGAACTGTTATATATATTTTTAAGATTATAGTATTATGTTATATTAATTATATTTTTTAACGATTTCAGGAACGTATTTTAATATATTCGTGTGCAAAAGAATCTAAAAAACAAATTTAACGAAATTCTCATTCAGATATTATGTCAGCAAATGGTAATCAAACGATTAACTTTGTACAATATCCTATATACCTATAATATATATATATATATATATATATGTATATATATATATATATATATGTATATATATATATATATATATATATAATATATAATATATAATATTGAAGTATTAAAAAAAAAGAAATAAAATCGATTTGTTCAAAATTATGGACTAGAATGCCCCCTTAACTCATAGATTATAACAGGCAATCACAAAACACGTTCAATTTGACTCTACGTGGTTTGATAGTCGAACATCCCGTACGCTTAAAACGATTTGCATAACAAAAAAACACCAAAACAAAGACCATTTGATTCGGAGCGATTTTTTTTAATTAAACCGCATTTACATGTCCGGTGTAGATAAATCAGTTCGTAATTCTTTCCTGTAGTTTATGGAATATCGGCACGATTCGGACCTATAGTCATCTGATAACAGCTTTTTCCTGTACGGTGGACCGAGCGCCCGTTTTGTGTCTCATTTAAAATGCAGGATTTGTTCGAGTTTTTGTTTTCGTTTGTTCGAAATCATCGACGCGAACTCGATAACAACAATAATAATAAAAAAACTCGTAGAACGGCCAAGCTATAGGAAATCAGACGAAATTTACATAGTTTTACATATGACAAATACATGTCCATTTGAGTAAGTTTCATTTAAATTAATTAATAATTATTTAAATATGATATTTGAGGTTTTATTAATGCAAATTAATGGTATAATAAGATATACAGTAAAATCATTAGATAGTCTATCCAAAGAAGCAGTGAATTAACGTCATCGAGACGTATAATATATTGCAATTTGTAAATCCGTTTTAATAGCAGACAATATTTTCCTTCTCATTTTATTCCAATTAAAAATAGGTACAATGCTGTCTTATACGTTCGAACGTGTAACAGTTTGTTAGGTTAGCAATGCTGAACCCAAATAAATAATCAGTTAGAAACAGAGTACGTCTCTAACCAATAATTTTGAACAGTAACGAAGTAAAATGCGTTAGAGAGGTAAGTATTCATACTATTAAATATTAAGCTAATGGGGTTTATACTGGAAAATGTTTTATTGTGTGTAAATGTGCAGCTTCACTGAATATTAGTGTCAGTCACTATAACTAAAATCTCTTAAATTAAAAATTTACAATATAGCTTTGGATTCACCGAAAAGAAAGTATCTACATAGCATGATGTTAGCTGTATTCTAAATGTTTGTATTTAAGTTTAAATTTATGAAAATGGAAATAATAAAATTTTTAAAAGCATCTAATAAATTTAGGGGAGGCTTGTTATTCAAAATGGCACATTAGGTCACCCTTGATAAGACGCTAATAAAAAAAGTGTAAATGGAACAAGTTAGAATAACATTTGTTCTTGTAGGGTGTAACTGGTTTGCTAAACATAAATAAAGTTTTTAAAATGCCATGTTAAGGAGTGAAGTATTTCAAATGAAGTATTTAAACAGTAGATCAGATGGTTATATAATATAAATGAGCATTTGGTTAAAATGTATAAGGAGAGAATGAATACTAACTGTTTTCTACATATGGCAGAGCATTAGTGGGAATGCAGTGATTTAAACCAATTTTTTGAACTAATGAGAAATACCTTTAAGTATTATAATGATTTGGTAAGATTACAGCAACGAAGGAAACAAGACCTAAACATAAGAAGGTAAGATATGTTCTCTGATGAAAATAAAATCCATCCACTTACAGCCTTAAACTAAAGTGGTTTAGATAAGACTTCAAGATAAATATAACAAAATAACTCTAATCCACAAACTAAACCATAGGTGGTATAGGAAAAAGTTCAATATAAATATGATAAAATAATTGTAACCTTCTGATGGCTATTTAATTAACAGTAGTTCATTAGATATATTATAATGTTAAAATATTATATAATATATTATAAAAATTTTTTTCATTGTTTTATTTATATTAGAATGTTATTATATATCTAAGCTAAAATAAACTAAAATGGGTAAAATGTAACCATTAAATGCGGCAACATTACACCATTTTGACGTCATACATTGAGATGGTGTCAGTTCACTGTTACTTTGGATGGACTATACAATATTGCTGCTTATTTAATAATAGGTTTTGAATATTTTCCAAGGTAATGTTTCCTAAATAACTATATATAGCCCTTGCACTTCATCAAAATTTATAATGCAACATGGGCGTATGCTGAATAAAATATAGGTGATGTTTTATTTTGACTCTGAGATAACAATATATTATTGTATATAAAACGATGAAATAACGTTTTCAAATATAGCTTATTCTAACATTAAATACGTCTAATGTGTATATTTCTGAAGGGCTTGAACAACAGTTAATTATATAGCCACTATACCTTGCAGATTAGAGTTATTTTATTCTATTTATATTGAACTGTTTTCTCACACCACCCATGAAGTTGAGTTCTAGACAGGTCTCTTACCACCAGGAGATACCACCTAGAGGCAACTACCTAATTAGCAATATTTACATTGAACTGTTTTCTCACACCACCCATGAAATTGAGTTCTAGACTGGCCTTTTACCACCAGGAGATACCACATAGAGGCAACTACCTAATTGACAATATTTACATTGAACTGTTTTCTCACACCACCCATGAAGTTGAGTTCTAGACTGGTGTTTTACCACCAGGAGATACCACCTAGAAGCAACTACCTAATTAACAATTGTACATCCAAGTAATGTATTTTACTTTCAATAGAAAGCATATTTAGCTATTTACATTTAGTTCTTGTTTGCTTCTAAATCATTTTGAAATCACTTTAATACCTGTTTGAGACTGAAGCTTATTCCGGAATGTCTTGTTCTTGTACCTTTTACTCGAATAATTATGTTTAAAAAACTGACAAACCGGCAGAATAAGTTGGATCTTACAGGCCTATTTCACAGAGTAAAGTACACAGAGTAACAGCGGTTGTTGAAAAGACATTCGAAGAAAAGAAATACTGCCCTGCGATATTCCTGGACGTCTCACAAGCTTTTGCAGTGTAGCAAATTGCTACAGTGTAATTAATGTCGACTGCTGCAATAATATCTTATCGAAAGAAAATTTAAGGTTTCACATGATGGGGAATTCTCAACACTTAAGCCTATTTCGACTGAAGTTCCACAGGGTAGTTTCTTGGTATCCCTTCTATTTTATATGTGCTTGATACTGCCGATAACCCAACAACAACATAAAGAGTATTTGGAACATTTACCGACGACACAGTTATCATAGCAAAAGATCTGTCTAGGGTTATAGAAAAAATACACGTAGCGTTCAACAAAATCTACAAATGGACTAGAGAATAGAAAATACAGCTTAAAATCTGTCCATGTCAATTTTACGGTGCGGCGAAATGACAAAAACCTAATTATATCACTTGACGGATACCCGATTCCTCAAGCAGAATCAAAGACTGCACTCAAAGTTAAACAACTATACTGCTTAGTCGGAATATACTCTGAACTTGATCTTAAGTCAAATAGATTGGTTTATCAGTCAATTATAAAGACAATTTGGACTTATGGGGAGCAAAAATGTGGTTGCATGAAAACATCAAACCAATTAATAATCCAACGCACCCAAAACATTGTTCTACGATTAATTACCAACTCGAAGTGATCCAAGAATTCGCATTTAAATCTGAAACAAGGTTGCTAAATCACAGCAACGCGGAAGCAATACAGCTACTGGTCAACTCGGAGGAAATCAGATTACTGAGGCGAACTATACCACACGAACTTGTTTAGTGTATAAGTGTTATTCTTAGCTTTAGCTTAAGTAGTTTAGTTTTATTTTAATATGGGAAATATATACTGATGTATTAATCTCGTACGCATCTTGCTTGTGTATTAGTGCGAGTACAACAGAACAGTAGTAATAAATTAGTTTGTAAATTAAGATTGTACTAAGCCTATCTAATGGAAGATGTAATTAATAAAAAGAAATTAATATCTCTGAGTCTCTTCTGAGTTTACTTTGTTACTGTCTGTATATATACTTATATTATTTTGTGCATGTATTTTAATATATACAGATTTGTTTCAGTAATATTAACATATCATTTTTATTTCTTTAGTCCATTATGAGGGAAACTTTATTAACTAATGTGATCTTTAGTACTATTACAATTGTGTTACTTATTCACTTAACAGTGGGCTCCGGATGAGCTAACAACGACCATTGTCCCATGGTATATACCATTGGTAGTCTTCTTCAAGGGGGATTTATATGACCTAGTTCTATATTATGACTAGTTCTATATATAAAACAAAAATTATAGCTCTGGTGATCTAACATGCTGTCCTAATAACTGTAATAGGACAAAAAAAAGTATTCAAACTCGTAAACATTAAAACTTATATATATATTCTTAAAATATAACTGAAATATAGATATAAAATGTCAATGGCCACATTACTATTCTAGTGGTATTAATGGCCGTAATCAGGACATAAAAATCTAAAAAGCAAGTCGCTAGCCGTTGTTCGTTGCGTTGCGTACGCACAGCTGAAAGTAGAGTTGCGTGAAAGAGAGGCCACACGAAATAATAGGCCTCACGAATAAATTTTCTAGTTTTACGCCTACGAAGGAACGGCGTGAAAAACAATAAACCATTCGATATTTACATAAATTATAGCCGAGCATGATGGTGGCGGGGGTTTTATGGCGTGGCCCCCTCTTAAACCGGCTTTTATAATGCGTTCTTTTCGGCCACTAAAACAACAAAAAGCTATATAATATATTTACGTAAGAAAATAAATATACAATTTTCAATTAATGCACTTATATTATATTTATAATACATATTATTGCTAGTGATCGATCGCCCTGTGGTCAAATTCTCTCATAATAAATTAAAAAGTATAATTTAAATATGATATGTTACTAAAACTTGTTTTACAATAAATACACCAGGCTAATTTTAAAATATTTTAATTTAAGTGTTTAAGGAACTCTAAACTAAAAATTAAAAAATAATCCAACTTAGATTTTTAACGCAAAAAAACATTTTCAAATAAAATACATACCTAATAATCGTTGTAACAACTAAATAAAAATAAACAAAACTTTATTTAACCTATCTACTACACGTATTTTATTTTCTACTACATACACACAATTTAGCTTAATACCTACCTAAACCTATTTGTCTATTTACAATATTATTTTAACTACTATCAACTGACTACTTTGAATATGATGCAGAACCCAAACAGTAATATTAATTTAGATTTGTTTTGTTGGTAATTTAATCCTTTTGTATATATTTTGTATATAAAATTGTGTTATTATTTTGATTTTTTTGGACTCAGCACCGACCTCATAGTTGTCAGTTGCTAGTAATTAAAATAATATTGTAAATAAATAAATGGATTTAGGTAGGTGTTAAGCTAAATTGTGTATATATAGTTGAATATAAAATACGTGTACTAGATAGGTAAAAAAGGCTTTTTTTATGTTTATTACAACGATTATTAGATACATATTCTATTTTAAAAGTCTTTTGGTGTTAAAAATCTTTCTTTTGTTACTCTTCGTGAGTCCACAATCTGTCCTATTGGCAAAAAGTATTTCTTATGTCTATATTATATATACATGGCAGGTAGAAAATCACTTCATTAAGCAATCTTCTGTATAAAATATTATCTTAATTAAGTAGTCTTATTCTAAAGCTTATTCTAAAGTCTACATATGTCCAGTAATCAGATCAGGTGGTGTTAAACGTTTTAGTCTACACACTTCACTATCACGTCGCATATTTAGCTGATTAGCGAGTACATTAAGATACACTGACACTCTTTCGAAGTACTTCACACAAACACGTTGAATTACACTCGTTATAGGTTCTAGAGGAATATCGCGTTGTATCACTTTATTTGAAATATAGTACGGAGCATCAACAACGGCACGCAACACCTTATTTTGGAACCGTTGAATGATGGATATATTAGATTTGCTAGCGGTACCCCATAGTTGGATTCCATATGCCCAAATGGGATTGAGTATAGACTCATACAGCAATACCTTGTTATCTAATGATAACTTGGATTTGCGCCCGATGAGCCAATATATTTGATATAATTTTATTTCCAGTTGTTTCCGTTTAGAGGGTATGTAGTTCTTCCAGGTTAGGCGTCGATCCAAGTGCATACCAAGATATTTAACATGCTCTGCTTGGGGAAGTTGACGATGATTGATATTCACTGGTGGACATGTTCTTCTACGCAGGGTAAACGTTATATGCATGGATTTTGTTTCATTGGCTTTAATGCGCCATGTCTTCAACCATAATTGTAGGTTTAGATCTTCATGGGATGCTCAGATTGCTGTATCGTCTGCATATGTTGCCACAGTAGTTATTTTTTTGGTGGGTAGGTCAGCCGTATACAGAAGATACAGTACTGGATCCAGTACACTACCTAACTCCTGAATATATGGATTACAATAAAATGTCTATCAGTGAGATACGATTTTAGTAACTGGTAGTCCGGATGAGGGACAAGTATCTTTAGTTTAACCTGCAAACCCGTATGCCATACTTTGTCAAAAGCCTGAGATATGTCTAGGAAAGCAGCTGAACAATATCTTTTGGCATTTAGGTCAGCGTTTATTTTGTTTACAAGTCTATGCACTTGTTCTATAGTCCCATGCTTATTGCGAAAGCCTAACTGATATTCTGGAATAATTTTTCTTTTTTCTATTATATAGTTTAGCTTTTTTATGTATAATTTCTCGAAAAATTTCGAGATTATCGGTAATAAACTTATAGGTCGGTAGGAGGTCACATCTTCTGGTATTTTACCTGGTTTAAGAATCATTAATATTTTAGCTACTTTCCAGATACTAGGGAAGTCATTAATTCGTAGCATAGCATTAAATATAAATGTTAATAGTTTTATACCCTTTTCTGATAGTTCGGTGTTAAAAATCTAATCTAAGTATGATTATTTTTGAATTTTTAGTGAGTTCCTTATTTATTTTTTGAAATCGGTTCAATATTTTTGTTAAAAATATTTCGTTTTCCTCTTTTTAGTGATAGATACTTACTCAATAAATTACGCAATTATTTTATTTAATATTACAATGGGTGGGCCAAGTAAAGGTGCAGCCTGTATGGGGAAAAACAGGAATAAAGAAACAATGATTGAAAATAAGGAACGCTTCAGGCCCCAGGGTCGGCTACATAACCTATGTGATTTGACAAATGTTTTAACTAAACAACAACAAACCGTCGTTATTATCCCCGCCAGGAGTCAAACCCGCGACCTAGAAGCTGTTGCCTTTGAAATTTAAGCGTTGCCATCGATTTCCCACCAAATTAATGTGTTTATTAACTGCAATATTAGGTTAATATTGAAATGAATTAGAAGTAAATACTACTATAATTTACAGCAAATCTTAATAACCTTTAGAATTACCTCTAGTACTATGATATACTATCTCTCCAGAAAAACACGAATTATTATCAGTCCTTAATCAAGAACAATTTTTCTTGGCTATTCTTTGTGCACCAGTCTTTATATTACATCAAACGCTGATTCCAATTCTTGTTATTCTCGAAATTATTTTGTTAATCCATGTTGGGATGAAATTGTCGCATATATCGGGTTTTTTTTCACTGTTGTATATAGTGTTACGTGATCATACAATTCTTAATCGATTTTAATTCGATTGAACTTCCCATTACTCTCTAATAGTTCCAAAGGTAACATACAAAAGAAAAAAAAATGAAAAAATAGACTACAACTAGAGAACGAAAAAGAAAAAAGCAATTTTCAAAAGGTCTTCAGAGCCTTATGAACATAGTCACTCCGTTAAGACAATTAATAAAAAGGTCAACAAAAAGAATAAGATATAAATAATACTCAGGTTCATTCAGAGACTGAAGAGGATAATTATTTTTGTCTAGTTTGCTTCGATTTATATTCAGATGGTCCTCCAAGAAAGCAGTGGATACAATGCACTAGTTGCAGAGATAGATTTTGTTTTAATTTCTATGACGAATTTTACAACTGTTTTAGTGTCTAAGGGTTTGTATAATCCATCTCCTTGGGCTACTTTGTGTACCGTAATCATTTCTCTGTATATTTAATGTGTTGTTTCTTCCAAGTCAATAAAAGTGTCCGCTTTCTGTTGTGTATGTTGTTTGTTTCTACCACATGTTTGAAACACCTAGGTAAACACAAACTTTTTTGTCACCTGTATATTAAATATATGGTTCTATATCTATTGAATGAATGTTTTATCTTTTGAGGCTATCCACGGATCCACCAATTTTTTTGGTATCTTCATAAGAAGTTAAGCGCTGCTCAGACAGGTTACACAAAAAATACAATTTAAAATATACCGTAATAAAACCGCAAATGCGCTTTACTCGGTACAAATTCACCCATTTTCAATGCACAGAAAAAAAGTTTTGTTTATACTTCGACAAAATTATACACGCTGAAATGTGGAGCCTGTAAGTAAGGCTTCAACATTAAGCTGATTACAACTGTACCCGATGCGATTTAATACACGGTAGCACGATGTGTTGTAAATCCTTTAAAATTAATTTATAAGTCTAATAAATTCTATTAAACTACTAAATTGCGTGATGAAAGCACTATTATCACGGCTTTCATGTTTATTGATGTAGAGACCTCTTAATAGCATTTATCAGTTCAAGATCTTTCATTATCAACAGCAATACACATTGTGTAATAAAGCACAAATGCAAATATATTCTGTACTAACAAAAAATATCACGAAATTCGATCTAGATTGATTGTAATTGGTTTAAAATGAACATGCACTTTTTATTAAAGGAGTAGATTTTTATATTTCCGGATATATAGCTATATTAGTGTCGCGGTATGTAAAAGAAATTTTGTTTTTTATTCTCGAAACTACTTTTTTCGAAACGATTAACATGACATCGCAACCTTTGATGAACCGATGTATTTGAAATATGGTGTGATCCTTCTTAATATCTTAGAGATTAGTGGCTAATAATTGGTATACTGCAATTCAATACATCAGCAACTGTAAAATTTTTGGAATAAATCATCTAGACTAGGTAGCGGACCCTAGGGCCTGAAACATTCGTTATTTTCAATAAATTACTATTTTTTCTCATACGGGCTGTACTTTTACGTGGGCGATCCATTGCAATAATTAGTAAAATAACTGATTAATGAATTTAATAAATATCTAACACTAAAAAGAGAGAAATAAAATATTTTAACAAAAATATTGAACTGACTTCAAATAATAAATAAGGAACTCACTAATATATTTTTTTATAAGATCTTTACGATACGCTTAGTACAATCTTAATTTACACATTATAACTACTACTACAATAAAAGTGTCCGCTTTCTGTTGTGTATGTTGTTTGTTTCTACCACATGTTTGAAACACCTAGGTAAATACAACTTTTTTGTCACCTGTTATGTTAAATATATGGTTCTATATCTATGGAATGAATGTTTTATCTTTTGAGGCCATCCATGGATCCACCAGTTTTTGGTATCTTCATAAAAAGTTAAGCGCTGCTCAGACAGGTTACAGTTCATATGCCGGAACAAATATTAACCAGAAAGATCAATCATATCTGGCCTGGCTGTTGAAGTAGCACGCCAAAACCATTTATCCCATGTTCATATGAAATAGATGAGGCATGGTTGCTGTAAGCTTCAAACAGCATTTGAATAATTTGAGCCACCTTCTTAAAATTTAAAATATACCGTAATAATACCGCAAATGCGATTTACTCGGTACAAAATTCCTCATTTTTAACGTACAGAAAAAAAAGTTTCGTTTACACTTCGACAAAATTATACACACTGAAATGTGAAGCCTGTAAGTAAGGCTTCAACATTAAGCTGATTACAACTGTACCCGATGCGATTTAATACACAGTAGTACGATGTGTTGTAAATCCTTTAAAATTAATTTATAAGTCTAATAAATTCTATTAAACTACTAAATTGCGTGATGAAAGCACTATTATCACGGCTTTCATGTTTATTGATGTAGAGACCTCTTAATAGCATTTATCAGTTCAAGATCTTTCATTATCAACAGCAATACACATTGTGTAATAAAGCACAAATGCAAATATATTCTGTACTAACAAAAAATATCACGAAATTCGATCTAGATTGATTGTAATTGGTTTAAAATGAACATGCACTTTTTATTAAAGGAGTAGATTTTTATATTTCCGGATATATAGCTATATTAGTGTCGCGGTATGTAAAAAGAAATTTTGTTTTTTATTCTCGAAACTACTTTTTTCGAAACGATTTACATGACATCGCAACCCCTGATGAACCGATGTATTTGTAATATGGTGTGATCCTTCTTAATACCTTAGAGATTAGTGGCTAATAATCGGTATACTGCAATTCAATACACCAACAACTATTAAATTTTTGGAACATCACCTAGACTAGGTAGCGGACCCCAGGGCCTGAAACATTCGTTATTTTCAATCAATTACTATTTTTCCTCATACGGGCTGTACTTTTACTCAGGCGATCCATTGCAATACTTTGTAAAATAACTGCGTAATAAATTTAATAAATATCTAACACTAAAAAGAGAGAAATCAAATATTTTAACAAAAATATTGAACTGACTTCAAACAATAAATAAGGAACTCACTAATATATTTTTTATAAGATATTTATTAGATACGCTTAGTACAATCTTAATTTACACATTATTACTACTTTTCCAACGTACTTGGATTAATTAACAAGCAAGACGAGTGCGAGAAAATACATCAGTATGTATTCCTCAATTATAAAATTAAAATTATTTATTAATTATTAATTTATAGCTATAGTTTACACTAAATGTATACACTTTATATAAGTTCGTATGGTTTTGTTCGCTTCAATCTCCTGACATCCTGCGCGCTGTGCAGCAGTTGTATTGCCTCCACGTTAGTATGATTTACTCACTAATATATAAAAAATAATCAAGCTCAAATTTTTGATACAAAAATAAACGTTTTAAAATAAAATATATACATAATAATCGTTGTAATAACTAAATAAAATAAATAAAAAACTTATTTAACCTTTCTACTACTGCTACTACACTATATACACACAATTTAGCTTAATACCTACCTAAATCTATTTATCTATTTAGACTATTATTTTAACTACTACTAACTGATCTGTTTGAAGTCGGTGTCGAACCTAAACAATACAAAAATAATAATATAATTTTGTGACATATACACAAAATTAAATTACGAACTTGAAAAGTGATCACTTGTTAGTAGTTAAAATAATATTGTAAATAGATAAATAGGCTTAGGTAGACTAAGCTAAATTGTGTTTATATAGTGTAGTAGTAGTAGATAGGTTAAATAAGTTTTTTGTTTATTTTTATTTAGTTATTACAAGGTTTATTATGTACATATTCTATTTTAAAACGTTTTTTTTTGTGTTAAAAATATAAGTTTGATTAATTTTTACATGTTAGTGAGTTCCTTATTTATTGTTTGAATTCCGTTCAATTTTCCTGTTAAAAATATTTTTAAAACTAATTTATATAACAAATAAAATAAAACCACAAGTTAATTTTGTTTTTAAACAATTGTTTTTGATTACAAAACCCGAAATAATATGAAACATACAATTATATAAGAATAAAACGGTTGAGCAAATTAGAATAAGATTTCAACCGTATTGAACCGAATCCCTTTTATTACATTCAATTTAGACGGCAACTGTCCTTGAAGGCGGGCGAGCGGACCCTTCTCTCGGAGGGGCGGCAAACTTTTCGTCGTTTCACGGTAAATCAGCGTAAAAAAAGGGTGAAGACGGAGAAAGTTCCTAATTAGTAATTCAAGCAAGTTTCGTTTCCGTTACCGTGTTTATCTTTTTCCGCGCGGCCGATGAAATTAGACAACTTTCGGTTGTTTACTGACGGCCACGGGGGAGTCACTTTTAAAATTAATAATTCACCCGTTTCGCTAAAAGGCTGTTATTGAAATTCGGGCTGTTACGACGGGTGAGGATGGGAGAGGGAGGTGGGTGATGGAGGATCGGGTTTACGGTCCCAAGTTTGCGTAGCGACGGAATTCGAATTTGCAAAAATAATTAGATGTATAATTCAGCTGGATACACCTTGGGGTTTATCCGGGGTTGGTTTTTGCGGGAAATTGGATCATTATCTCGTTCTGTATCTGGCGATGTTGATTAGAATTTCGACCTAAGCAGTTATATTGTTTTAGAGTCACATTATTAATAGTTTACCAGACAATATTTCGAATATGTCGAATCTCTGAAAATGACCCATTGTGCAAAATGATGATCTAAACCGTTCAAATAAGTTGTGAACATTTCTTGGAATATTTATCGAAGAATTTGGTACTACAGTTTATCCAAAAATATTTTGTACATTAGTCAAAATGTTGCAATGTTTTCGTATGAACTGTGAGTTTTAGCTCAATTTGGTTTTATATACAACAAAATTCTAATATAAATAAAATAATTATTGGGAACTATCGACTGAAAATGACTATCGACTTTTTAGTAATTGATTACTTTTTACTATGGACTGCTTCAGTCGCTATTTTCGGTTCTTCTGATTTAATTACTATTTATTATCGACTGTTTCAGTAGTGTATTTTTAGTTACTATTTTAGGTTCTACTAGTTTCATTCGACTGATGTTTTAACATTCTGGCTCTGCCGTCCTAGCCCCGACCTAGAAAAAGAATATGCCGAATCTATGCTTACATAGATTTTTATATGTAATATACGTGGTTTTATGTTTTTTTTTGGTAATTTGCTTTCATAATAACAATATACTGTATGTTAATATAGCATTTTAGAACGCTATTTTTCAAAATTTTTAATGATATAGGGCAAAAATAATAAAATTATGAATGATAAATAGTAAAATTATTGTTTTAATGGTAATAATAGGTAATATATTTCTTGATTGACATTTTCGTTTGGATCGAACTCTCTCGATTTTTGTTCAAGTATTTTGATTATCAAAACTTCTTTCATAAGATCTTGAAAACCAAATTTAGATTCGAGAATTTCGATAAATTCCATCGATTCCAAACGATTTGAAGAAGTTTTTACAGTAGCAGTTGTTAAATTTCATAAGAGAATATTGACGGTAAACAGTTGATAACCATATTCAATATTCATACTAAATATTTCTTGCCTAGGACCATCACAAATATTAAACAATCACAAACGTAAATTTAGGACCATGCCCCAGCAGGATTCGAACTTCAAATAATAAATAAGGAACTCACTAATATATTTTTTTATAATATCTTTATTAGATACGCTTAGTACAATCTTAATTTACAATTAATTTATTACTGCTTATCCCATGTACTTGGATTAATTAACAAGCAAGACGAGTGCGAGAAAATACATCAGTATATATTCCTCAATTATAAAATTATAATTATTTATTAATTAGTAACTTATAGCTATAGTTTATACTAAATGTATACACTTTACATAAGTTCGTATCGTTTTGTTTGCTTCAATCTCCTGACATCCTGCGCGCTGTCCAGCAGTTGTATTGCTCCCACGTTAGTATGATTTACTCACTAATATATAAAAAAAATCAAACTCAAATTTTTAACACAAAAATAAACGTTTTAAAATAATATATATACATAATAATCGTTGTAATAACTAAATAAAATAAATAAAAAACTTATTTAACCTATCTACTACTACTACACTATATACACACAATTTAGCTTAATACCTACCTAAATCTATTTATCTATTTAGAATATTATTTTAACTACTACTAACTGATCTGTTTGAAGTCGGTGTCGACCTAAACAATACAAAAATAATAATATAATTTTGTGACATACATAAATTAAATTACGAACTTGTAAATAGATAAATAGGTTTAGGTAGGTACTAAGCTAAATTGTGTGTATATAGTGTAGTAGTAGTAGATAGGTTAAATAAGTTTTTTTATTTAGTTATTACAACGATTATTGTGTACATATTTTATTTAAAAATGATTTTTTTGTGTTAAAAATATGTTTGATTAATTTTTAGATGTTAGTGAGTTCCTAATTTATTGTTTGAATTCCGTTCAATTTTCTTGTTAAAAATATTTTTAAAACTAATTTATATAACAAATAAAATAAAGCTACAAGTTAATTTTGTTTTTAAACAATTGTTTTTGATTACAAATCCCGAAATAATATGAAACATACAATACATAAAATAGAATAAATTTAGGACCATGCCCCAGCAGGATTCGAACCCGCGACTATCGCAACCAGTGCGCCAACCAAACCGGTTATTTAAAGTATTATTCACAGTTATATTCGACTATTCCTCAATGCAATGTCGATCTAACACATGCAATATTGAAATCCCGCAAGATTAGAAATTATAATATGGCGATATTATTTATTTTTAGGACATGTATAGGTAGATATAATAATAAGTCTTTCCATATAAACCTTTTTATGTAGATTTTCTCGAAGATGTCACCGAAATTTTTGATATTACAAAATGTCTTAGTCGTATTTTGATTTTCATCACTACGGTTTGTCATTTAAACCGCCACAAAAATCAATTGTGTGACTAAAATTTTCAATAGTTACTGATCTTTACTGAAGGTTTGAATCGATATGAAATTTCCATTCCCTGCCTTCATATTCTTTCAGCCTTTCACTACTTTCGAATCAACCTTCGAAAACTTAAGCGAAAAGAAAAGTAACAGCGCCATCTGTATTTTATTTTAAAAAACAGTTTTTAAAAAACAACCAATTACGATCTTAATTATTATTAAAACATTCAAACTCTATTAAGCCTGGTAATTATATTAAAGTTACCATGCAAACGGTCGTTCTCTCAATACCATTATTATTTATTTTTATTGCCGGTTTTGCTTTGATTGTTATAATTATCCTTCTGTTTTTCATTATTGTTCTCCGGATTTAGATTGGAGCTTGTGAAAAAAGGTGTTTTTTACTTCAGACCTACATCGAATAAGAGCCATTATTTCACGGAGGTTAATAACAATCATTAAGATAGTTAATGGCCTATTGAAATGGAAGTAATCATGCGAATGTTTATAGAGAACCAGTTCTGTGGAGAAAGATTATATGGAACAGTCGTGCGGTCATAGTCTTATTGAGTCGATAAAAGCGTGGTGAACGATTATGTAGAATTATGTTTCTCTGAACAAATCTAATATTAATATGGGGATTTTAATAAACATTGTAGTCCTATATTATTACAAGATACAGCAGACATTCGATATCGTAAACACTGAATAATGAAAACATTAAAAGTAAACAAGCATTAAATGTTAGGCGTTAGTATAAACGAAAAGTAGTGGAAGTACACCGTACTTTTTTGAATATAAGCTAGTACATCATATACATTCAGTACTCTCACTACTATGTCAATCATATCCTATAAACAAATTTGTAAAAGCAATAAACCGATGAAGTGATAAAGCGTGTTCTAGTTCGTGTTTCCTTCGTTCCTATTTTAGGGTATAATTATATGGCTCGGTCAATGGAGGTAAGATGAAATGAAACAGTGTTGTTTACATGGTATGACCGTTACTTATTGACGATATAAAATTTGGAAAATATAAGTTATAAAAGGCGCTGGATTAACCTGTTGACGAGGCTTGGGCAGTCGATGGTGAAACGTCTGAACTGAACTACGGTCAGTCACTGAATGAATGAAAGTACCCTTCAATAATCTCGTAGATAAACATCTCGGGCTTGCTAGATATTCGTTATCGTGTACTAGTTGGCGCTACGGGCACCCAACCCAAGTTCAACATCTGTGATTATATTTCTGGGTATTTTGCAGACCGTTATTCCACGATGTAAAATTCTACATGCCTCAAGGTCACTACACTACATTTCCTTGTCAAGTCAAATTGATATCAGTGTATTTCTCCTTAGTTTCCTTCCGTCTCCTAGTTCCTGCTTGTGTACATTGTCCTTCATAAAATCGTATTTAATCACTGAATTCTCCATAATACATTAACCCTATCTGCAAAACAGAATTAATTCATATTTATATATTATTAGAACAGTAACATGTCTGCAACGAAAAATACGATGACTAACAAAATCTAATAACAAATTATCCTAACTATTACCTTCTTCCACCAACTTTTGTTTTTTTCTAACTCTCTTTTTTAACGTTTTGCCAAGATTGTTCCATTTTGTAATAACTCTTTGTCTCGTTTAATTATTTAAATTGGAATAATATATTATTCTAATTTTATCATATAATTTCAAAAATGATATTCTTGTAAAAGCAATGTGTTAAGGTTTCATTAAGCCTCTTTATGGGTAGTTACCCTCTAAACCATTTCAAATCTATAATTCTCAACAGTGTATGAAATATTCTATGGATACTTCCAGAGTTTTCCCTTAAATATGTATACTAAACTATATTTATTTCGAAAAAACTACATCATCTTGAATAGATCTCTCGCTTTATATTGTGCTTCTCTTTATATTTACACATTCCCAGGAGTTATATCAAATTTGCAATGCAACACGCTAAAATGATTCCAATGCAACTGCAACAACGTAATATTTAAGAGCGTCAATATATACCTCTGTAACACATTTTACTGGCAAAAGGAGTCCCATTATCTCATTCCTGTTCGAAGTAACTGATTAGGGACGCAGTCAGTTTCTGACTCTGACTATTTACTGGCTTTGTCATTTTCAATCATCAGTTTCAGTAATCATACATATTAAACAGGAATATGTATTAATACAAGTGCCAAAACAATATTTGCTGGTTTATAAACTCTAATTGTAATCATTATTGTTTTAGATAATTTTGCCACTACATGACAACAATGTCGTACCAACACAAATCAAATTTTGTAGACTGCGATTACAAGTTCTGATGAATTAGTCAGTATTCTGTCTATTTTTAACCAGAGTAATGCTAATTAGTATAATAAAAAGAAAAATCTTCTACGAGTTTAAAACGAATTGTACGTTTTTACAAACTGAAAAATCTATAAATCCAAGTTTGTAAATGTGAAATGTAGGCTTAATTTGAATTAGTTCACATTAATGAGCGTTTGCTGTATATGTCATGTTTTGTTGGATTTTCTGTACTAAAATTATTCACGAATTATTTCGGGCCATTTCATTAAGGTTTCTGAGCTCTTAGGAAAAAAAAGATTTAGATGAACATCTGAACAATCTGGCCTCAAACCTTAACAAATTTGTTAATTCAGTGTTAGTGTTGAACAACTTAATACATAATATATTTCTTGTAGAGAGTGACGGGTTTCTATATAAAATCGAATGTCTTATAAAAATAAAATAGGAAATCATGACGGCGCGTATATCGACGCGGCCGGACCATGTCTTTTTCGACTAACACCGTACAATGAACTCTGAAGAGATCAGCTGTTAGGATGCTGTTTTCGAAGGCTAGCTGCAACCTTATAGTTTCTACGGCGAATGTGGGCGCAGGTCATATTAGGAACACAATAAACGAGGAAGAAAGAGATATGAGATCTTCGTGCGATAACATAATGCCGGTTTGTTCGTCGTCCTCTTCGGTGATACTCGATTTTTTTCCTCTAATGAGTTTTTCTGTCTCTTTATTCCTTTGTTCGGTATTGTCTTAGATCGCGTAGGATTCGCCGCTCACTTGATTTTAAGTTTTCCTTTGAACCAAAGCAGTCTCTTATATAAGCGAATCTCGTCGATGTCAGTTTGTCAGACATGTTTGACATTTATTCAATATAACAATTAAAATAAAGGGGTTTGTGTTTTTTTGGTTTTGTTCGTTTGTTGGTTTAAATGACGTAAGATTAAACCGCTTTCTTGGTTTCAAATTGTTCTATTAACGAAAAATATTTCTTCATATGAGTAAATTTTATAATAGATAATAATAATTATTCACCAGGTATACCGGAAAGTTATTGCTAACTTCTTAGAAATTGGCGATGGGGTGCTCTGCAAGCGCATGTCTCATTGATGCGAAAAGTTGATAGTCGAACGGGGCAAGGTCTGGAGAGTGCGGCGGATGCGATGATATGTCCCATCCAAGTGATTTCAACGCTTCCTTGACCTTTTACTCCTTTCCTTCCTTCCGTTTACTTTATGAGATTATTGATTTTTCTTTTTTGATCACTATACAGTGTCTTCGAGCGAGATCAATGCATGGTTTAAATTCAAGATTTGTTGTTGGTGGTGATCATTATGAACTGTTTGGCCAGATTTCAATAGTTCCTAATACACTACGCCACTATGGTTCCATCAAACGCAGAACATTATCTTGCGACTAAAACGACTTTGGAGTCCGTCGTCAAATGGTAACTATGATTGTTTGCGCTTATGGTTTTGAAAGTAAATCCACTTTTCATCACCCGTCAGTATTCAAAAATGCAAAAATATTATAGCTACATGGCATGTAGAAAATCACTTCATTAAGCGATCTCCTGTATAAAATATTATCTTAATTAATTAATCTTATTCTAAAGTCTATATATCTCCAGTAACAATATCAGGTAGTGTTAAACGTTTTAGTCTACGCACTTCACTATCACGTCGCATATTTAGCTAGTTAGCGAGCATGTTGGGATGCACTGACACTTTTTCGAAATACTTCACACAAACACGTTGAATTACACTCGTTATAGGTTCAAGAGGAATATAGCGTTGTATTACTTTATTTGAGATATAGTACGGAGCATCAACAATAGCACGCAACACTTTGTTTTGGAACTGTTGAATGATGGATATGTTAGATTTGCTAGCGGTACCGTCCAAGTAAGTTGGTAAGTCCAAGTTGTTTTCGGTTAAAGAGTATGTGCTTTCTTCCAGGTTAGGCGTCGATCTAAGTGCATACCTAGATATTTAAGATGCTGTGCTTGGGGGAGTTGACGATTATTGATATTCACTGGTGGACATGTTCTTTTACGCAGGGTAAACGTTACATGCGTGGATTTTGTTTCATTGGCTTTAATTCGCCATGTCTCCAACCATAGTTGTGTTTGCTCCAGGTGGGTTTGTAGGTATATTGATGCTGTGACTAGATCTTTATGGAATGCGAAGATTGCTGTGTCGTCTGCGTATGTTGCCACAGTAGTTATTTTTGCGGTAGGAACCCACTACACTACCTTGCGGAACTCCTGAATATATGGGATTTAATTCGGTATGTTAATCGCCTTGATTTACAATAAAATGTCTATGAGTGAGAATCCATATGTTAAGATAAATTATTTTATTCTCTGTAAACGTCAACAGTTTCTGGATTTCCTCAATTGATTGTTTCATCTGCGAACTTAGCTCAAATATTAATTTTCAAAAATAGAAAAAAAACATTCAGCAGAAATAATATATATTTAAGGAATATTAGAGAGCTTAGTACGTTATAGAACTTTTTTTCAAAATTAGTTATCATCACATTCATCAATAAAACAGCCGATGCGCGTCATACATGACGTTGAATTTGCTACCAAATGCAATCTGTAAAAATGCAAAATTCGTTTTAACATCGGAGTGGATGTTTCCTTGTCATTTTAACTATCTATAACATAATAATATATAACAGAATATGTAACCGTCGGCTTGGTTAACGCAGTGGTGTAAAGGCTATAGGACGGCCCACCTACTGTTGCGATAGTGGCGAGTTCGAATTCTGCTGGGACATGATCGTAAATTTATGTTTGTGATGATTTAATATTTGTGATTCTCCTGGGCAAGAGTGCAAAATCCGACAAGGCAAATGTGCAGTCAAGCCAGTAACCAGGCTGAGTAAGACCGGATGTCTTCTGGGATGGTCTTCCAGATAAACCTCTAGTTGGTTAAAGGAGACTTTAAAAAATATAGAAAACAAAAACAAGAACATATAACCGTCAATCTCTAAAATTTGATTTTCGTGGGTATTGGTATATTAGAATATCTATCTCAACACTTTATTAATAAATAAATATTTTGTATACGTCAGGTGTTCATATTGTTTTGTTCATCCCCTGTATTTCTAGGTCAACAACAAGTCAGGTTTTCAAACATACCAGTATTTTTATCTTAGAAAATTTAAATATACCATATTTATATTTGTGGCATCAATATATATTTGCAATAAATTTTACAAGAGCTAATAAGCAAAATAGTTACATAAATCTCGAAAAGATGAATAAAAAATGATATCGCAACTATATATTAACATAGAATATTAAAATTGTTTTTGAATATCTATTTGTGCAAATAGAGTGTTTGAATAAATCAATTCCTAGTAGGTCAATGTTAGATTGGCTTAGAATTTATAATTTTTGTGAACGAATGTGACAGAAACCAATTCACTTTTTTATAGAAAATACCATTTTTCATTTTATAATTTCAAAAGTAAATGTTGTATAAAAATATTATACTTCAATTTGATGTTGTTGGTAAATTCCTACTATGGCAATTCTTGTAGTTTTTATAAGTATGCGATTATTTTGATCAGAGATCAGAAATTCAAATTTAGTGCCAACTTTTTTTACTTTTATTATAAAATATTATATTATTATATTGTAGAGACCTTGAGGAATGTTGAATTTTACATCGTGGAATAACAGATGTTGAACACGGGCGTGAAGCCAGCAGCGAAATCTAGAACACGATAACGAATAGCTGTCAACCCCGAGACGTCTATCTGGGATGTTATTGAAGGGTATTCCGATCATTCAGTACTCGACCATTGTTTGGTTTAGATGTGCCACCATCGACTGCCGAAGCCTCGTCACCAGGTAATACTGCTGCCATCCGTTTTATCTATTTTGTATTTTCCACATTTTTATATTACTTTAATAAATAACGGTCACAAAATGTTAACACCACTGATTCATTTCGTCTTACCTCCATTCATCGAAACCCTAAAATATAATATAATATATATAAATATTATTGCTATATATTATTATATTAATATAAATATATTAATATTATTATATATTAATTACATTTATTTTAGTTATAAAAGTGTCAAAATATATGCACTTTGGAGTAATGGAAACAAATCTCTATATACTTTATAATTTTTGCAATATTTAACGTATATAAAACTACTATTTTTGGGAAAAACCATATTGTATTATATGCAAGTACAATTTGAGAAGACTTTTTGTTATCCTTAAATTTATTTTTGCTGCCTTCAAATGTCTGGCTGGATGAACTTGTATACATCTCAACTAAGGAGAAACGTTAAATTTCACAAATATTTGGATATGGAAAAGATAAAATTACCGCGCAATGAGTGCCGCTATACATCATAAGCTTTTGAACAAATTTGATGTTGACTTGAAGCAAAACAAAGCACTGGTGAAAAACAACATGAAATGTTAGACAATCCAGTAACAGATCAATTGAAAATGTGAAAAACAGTGTATAAATTTGACAGCTGTCGGATCATTAATTTGTGAATTATAGCATTTTGAGTGTATAACAACTTTTGTTATTGTGAAAAAATGGATAAAAAGGAATTTCGCGTGTTGATAAAATATTGCTTTTTGAAGGGAAGAAATATAGTTGAAGGAAAAACTTGGCTAGATGCCGAGTTTTCGGACACTGCCTTAGGAAAATCAACCATCAGGGTTTGGTATGCTAAATTTAGACGTGGTGAAATGAGCACCCAAGGCGGTAAACGCAGTGGACGCCCAAAAGAGGTTGTTATCAACGAAAACGTTTAAAAAATCCACAAGATTATTTTGAATGGCCATAAATTGAAATTGAATGGAATAGCAGACACTCAAAGATATCAACTGAACGTATACATCACATAATTCACGAATACTTGGGTATGAGAAAGCTCTGTGCAAGGTGGGTGCCGCCCGAGCTCATTTTTGACCAAAAACATCGACGAGTTGATGATTCGTAACAGTGTTTGAAGATAATCAAGCGTAATAAACCCGAGTTTTTGCATCGATATGTGACAATGGATGAAACATGGCTCCATCATTTCACTCCGAAGTCCAATCAACAGTTATCCGAGTGAACTGCACACCATGAACCCGCTCCAAAGCGTGAGAAAGCACAGTCGGCTGTCAAAGGTATGGCATCTGCATTTTGGAATGCGCATGGAAAAATTTTCATTAGTTACCTTGAAGAAGGAAGGATCATCAACAGTGATTTTTACATAGCGTTATTGGACGTTTGAAGGAAGAAATCGTCAAAGAAATGGCCGAATTTGAGGAAAAAGAGGGTGGTGCTTCACCAAGAGAACACCGTGTCACAAGTCAGTGAAAAAGATTACAAAAATCCATGAATTGGGCGTCGAATTTGCTTCCTCATGCACCGTATTCTCCAGATCTGGCTCCCAGCGACTATTTCCTGTTCTCAGATCTCAAAAGAACGCTCGCTGGGTCGAAATTTTCATCGAATGAAGAGGTAATCGCCGAAACTGAGGCCTGTTTTGAAGCGTGCGATTAGTTCCTGTTTCCAAACCTTAACAAATAGTTGGCTGGTAAAAAGATTTTATTCGAATTGACAGATCATCACTGAAACAAACGAATATTTTAATAGGATTGAGGCCACCTCTTATTTGGATGGAATGAAACAATCGGAATTAAATAATTTTTCCGGGAAATATATCTTTCATTCAAGAACTTTACGATTTATCAAAGTACCCTCATATCAAATTATCCTCAAAACTAAAGGATGTATAAAAATTATACATTTAATTTAATGGAAAATTATTTATAATTGCTATATTTTTGATTAGCTTGGAATGAAAATGGTAGCAAAAATATAAAATTGTGAAACGAATATAAATAAAATGTAATTATAAAACCAGGAAGGATTTTCATTTATCAGAAAAAATATAAAATATTATGTTTATATTAAATTTATTCCAAAACAACAAAAAAATACTTATTTCTTTTTTTAACGAATATATTTTAAATCGTTTCAGTAATAGACAATTAATTTGTGTCAATTAATGTTGATTGGATCCATTCAAGGCTGCCTCTTGGTAAAATATTGCCTGCAGGTAGAACGTCAACCTTTCTAGAAGTGGTAACTTGGATGTGTTGTTTAACTGCAACAACTCTTACTGTAAAACCGCTGTTGAACAACCATCCCGGTAATGTTGCTATTTTTATTTTACATGAATGATGTAATCACCAGTTTCATATCAGCTATTGCGGTTTGTTGTTTTAATCATATAAAATTTACTGTGTTCAGAGTTGTAATGATATATGGTATTGTTTTTGTTATTATATGCTATGTTTTTATTAACATACTACAATATTAATAAAATAAAACTTTGAACATAGTAAAGTTTTGTTTTAATAAAAATAAAAATTATTATTCATCGATATTTTGGTATCAGTTAATGTTAAGTTAATACAGAGTTGCAGAACCGGTGAAAAGATACTTGAAAACATTAAAATAATCTAACCGCTGTATCCTCCAGAGCTTGTTCGTTCTGATTACTACTTGTTCCGATATCTATGTCGTGAACTGTCTCAGCAGCGCTTCGATTCTTAAGATAATATCACAAAAATGATATGATTAAGATAATATCCCTACAAAGACACATCTTTCTTTCGAGAGGAAATCCGTAAATTGCCTGAAAGATGGGAAAAAGTAACGTCTGTCGATGGACAATACTGTGAACAAAATGCATTGTGCTGATTCTTCACAATAAGCTTAATTTTTTTTATTAATCTTTTAAAACTTCAACAATCTGCCCGTGGGCAATAAGTATTATAACATGATCTTCGTGATACAATACAACTCTACTGACCTGTAGAAGATCGCTTCAGTAACTGGTGTGCTGAACAAACTTATAATCTAAATCTTATTCTAGATACTATTCTAATTTTTTCTAAACTCAATCCTAATTTATTCTAAAGATTATTACAACTTATTCTAGAGATTATTCTAACTTCTTCTAGATATTATTATATGTCATTATATGTATCTGTTAATCAGTTCATATGGTAGTTTACGTTTGAGCTTACGCACTTCACTGTCATCGCGCGCGAATCACACTCATTATGGGTTCTAAGTGGATATCGCGTTGGACATGTAATATGGGGTATAGACGATGACTCGCAACACTTTATACTGGAACCTCTGGAAGATAACTCTGTTAGGTCTATTTATAGATCCAAATGGGCCTAAGTATTGACTTGTATAGCAAAGCCTTGTTATCTAAGGATAATTTAGATTTACGCCCTATCAGGCAATAAATTCGATTTAGTTTAAGCCCAAGCTGCTTACGTTTTGTCACTATATCTTTTTTCCATGTTAAACGTCGATTAAAATATATTCTCAGATATTTAATGTTATCTGCTTGTAAATTAAAAATAAATCCTTTATAACTAATTTATTGGCCAATACTTCTCAACAATTAAAACACCATGCAAAACAAAACTAATGTGTATGTGGTCAACTAGCCATTCATATTCTAGACCTTCTTTATTTTCGCCTAGTTTGTTCGTATATGTTAAAGGCTATTATTTTGTTACTATATCAAGATATCCCGACTTTATATATAGAAGAAGACAATAACATGATGACCATAGTAAGTTTAAAAGTTCACAGTTGACCGAATGTAAAGTTTCTTTTATGTTCCGTTGGTGTAAACATAATTATGTCTATGGTGAAAGTAATGATATATTGATGCGTAAAACATCAATACTTAGACATACGTATCTGTTTTATTCTCCTGTTTATGAGAGAAAATAATACGTTATTAAACCGTGTTACTACCGAGTCTGCATAAAATGTTATTACCAAACTATCTTTTTTTAACACGGAAATTGTCGGTTACAAAATTTGGAAAGTAGTTTTTTATTAATAGAAGCCATAAGGGTGTTTAGCATTGGAGATAGATGAAATTTAACTTTTCTCAACTAATTTTAACGCAGTGCTCAGTCGACGAGCATCATAAGTCACATTCTATATAAATTATAATATGTGAAAGGGATTAGAAAACAAAAACTGTTTTATTTTACGAAAAGTAGAGACTGGTTGAACGGCGATACAAAGCGATAATGGGGTTCTTATCTATTATAAAACATACCAGCCCACCTCACTCGTTCACCATTCAGACAGTTTTAAAACAGATGACCTCGATAATCAGGGCCATATTACATAACATATATCCATTTGGTTAACATGCATGACGTAATAGTATTATTCTTCCAGTTTTTCCTCAATAGTTGAGTCTTGTTGCTTTATACAGCAGCTGAATATATACCGCTATACTAGTTTATTAATTAATGATATTTACAAGTTATATCAAATAATGACACAGTTGTAATGTGTGAATATTATTCATAAATAATATTCTATATTTGCATGTATTCTGATTTTCTCTTTGAAAAGGCACTTGTCAAAAAAAAACTTTTTCCATCTTTCTGACAATATGGCTATAACGTGTGAAGAGAATGAATTTTACATTTTATCTATAGACAATTTGCTGATGACCAATACTGCTGCAACTATCATCTAGTTCTATTTTAGGCGCAACTAGTGGTGTTATTTGCTTAGTGAACTGAAGCAGAATCTACATCACCGAATGCTCAAAATAGAGAATCTAATAAATTTCAGATTACATTGGTAATCTTCCTGCAGTCCTATCAAGAATAGCTCTATAGTATTTGAAACATGCCATCTCCTCATTTACATTGGATGGAGTGACATCTGCATAGTATCGAGTCGATTATAGCATAGCAGATATCTCTTGTATCCATAAAATATATTTTGTTCTATCTGTTTCAGCATTTCGCATTTGAAGAACTTTGTAATGTTTTTCATTTATGACCTGCTATTTACTACCGATGAGCAATGTACGGATTGCAATCATCTAAACCGCAGGATCCCGTGGGTTTACCCAAAATATACTTTGAGAAATACGATGATAATATTTTAGTAGTTTGCAAGTTAATCAATTTTTAAGCGGCTTCAATAAAGGAGGAGGGTCTATGTTCGCCGATTTCTCCTTCAATTATGGACCGATATTGAAAATTCGTTATTTATTTGAAAGAATGCACTTCTAAGGTGGTCCCACTAGAATCAAGTCAGGATCTGATGAGGGGAAGGGGTGGGAATCGAAGGAAACACTCATATTTCAAAGGCCACTACAATGTCTTCACATATTTTTTATCTAAAATAATCAGATATTTGGGTATAATGTTATTGCTGAACTGATGTGACGAACAATCAGAAGTAGTTTAGTATAAAAGTCATTCAGATTGCTTTTTAAGCACTAAGCATATCATATGAATGGTCGCGGGTTCGATTCCCAACAGGGCAGCAATTTTTTTTGTTCTAGTTTCATTAGAACATTTGTCAAATCACCTAGACTAGGTAGCGGACCCTAGGGTCTGAAACATTCCTTATTTTCAATCATTGTTTCTATATTCCTATTTTTCTTCATACGAGATGTTCTTCTATTTCGGCGACGAGCATAAACTATAGGAAAATAATATTATAATTTTGTAACATGTACAAAAATTAAATTACGAACAAAAAATGTAATATGTTTCTCAGCACCGACTTCAAACTGATCAATTAGTAGTACTTAAAATAATATTGTAAATATATAAATAGGTTTAGGCTAGGTATTAAGCTAAATTGTATGAATATAGTAGAATATAAAATACATATAGTAGATGGGTTAAATAAGTTTTCTGTTTAGTTTTATTTAGTTATTACCACGATTATTACTTACATACATTGTTTAAAAACGTTTCTTTAGCGTTAAAAATCTAAGTTTGATTATTTTTTACGGAAGTCGGTTCAATTTTTTTGTTAAAAATATTTTATATATGTTATATACTATCAATATTCCATAGGTATGTAATATATACACCATATGATAAGGCCATCAAGAGCACCCACACTTTTACATTAAAAGTCCAAAGAAACCTGTTCATATGTAAACAGAATTAACATTTACTATAAAATGTTCGATGGTACAGAAATATTTAAATTATAGATGAAGGAAACATTAGATATGTTCTAATGATGATGTAGGTGTAAATAAAAAGGTTATCTTGCCGAAGCTTCATTAATAACTTCCCATTAATTAATATACTGTGGTGACGTCAGGCCTCTTCTTCTTATCGCAAACTGGCCACAGAATAAGATTGACCAAAGCGATCAAGGGCACGTAGAAAAATAGAGAGCAGATTCATTCATCTTTCAACGTCCAACCATCTTACATTCAATCAACAACTATCCTTTCAATAATCAAACATTCATACATTTTCATTAGTTAATTAGTTGTATAGTAGTTAGTTTTATTAATAAAGTGTTAAGGGAAACATAATTTTATTCAATAAATTACCCGACGACCTCCATAATACTATATAATAATTTAAATCAATTTCAGGAAATAATTTTAGAACTATTAAGCTCATGTTTTTTTTATTTAAAAGTTGATATACAAATAGCTTCATTATTCTTATTTTGATATTGTTGAGTTATAAATCAATTATTGATATTTCTGAGATAAATATGGCGAATAAGATGGTAGCTATAGCACACCAGCTATTCACTTATTATACACTTCACCATTGTCCTTAATTTTTATTGGTTAAAATGCGAACTATTAATTTAAATAACTGATAAACAACTTAATCTGACTGTACAATTCGATTGTTTGGACATATTTCTACATAAACATATTTCCTTTTAGTATTATTGAGTTATTCAATATATATGCTAATAATGAAGTACTCAAAATTGCGATTTTGGCATTTGCTACTTTTCTTGTTAAATATATCTGCTACTAAAACACATTTAAAGACAATTAGATACAAGACTTACTATACGAAAACTCTGCTGAAACTCTCGGACAACTTAGTAGTTAATTAACCAATTGTTTACAGACTTTTACACGAGATAGGAAATATACAAAAGTAGCGAAAATTGCTACTACATGAATTGACTGAAAAATTTTTTGTGAAATACTGTGTCTGACGATAAAAACTTAATCTGCTATGACAATCCTAAGGATAAGAAGAGATGGTTTAGACCAGGGGGGCCATCCACATTTACTCTGAAGCGGGATATTCATGGTTATAATGTCTCTCTGTGCATATAATGAAATCAACAAGGTATAATGTGTATTATGTGCTGCTAAACCCAAATAAAGTTGTTGTTGCATATTGCATGTTTACCGACGTCATATTGCACAAATTGCTGCGAAACAAACTACCAACAGCCAGTAAAAGGGGCCGTCATCTACTATTGGGAAAAGTTCTTTTGTTGCATGACAACGCTGGGATACATGCCACAATATTAGTAAAGAATATGCTCTTGGGACTCGAATAGGTAGTTCTGTTGCATTAATCGTACTAACCAAACATCAGAAATTTTGATTACCACTTGTTCAGAACGATGCAGCATGTCTTGGCTGACACAGGATTTCGATGTTTGGATTGGTTCGCGGCCAAACCAGCATCTTTCTTCGCAGCTTGTATCGTTATGTTTCCAGGAAGATATAACTATATTATATATTATAGATTTTATAGTAGTACTCCACAGTTCAATGTCATAGATCCAAATGGACCTAAGTATTGACTTATACAGCGAAACCTTTTTATCTAATAAAATTTAGATTTATTTAGATATTTTTATTTTAGATCAGCCAGTAAATTTGGTTTAATTTAAGCCCGAACCAGCATAACTATATCTTTTTTCCATATCAAATGTCGATCAAAGTACATTCCAGTACTTTGTTAAGATATTTAACGTTTGCGGAAGTTCACGGTTATTCAGTTTTACTGAGGAATATGTTCTTCTACCAAGGGTGAATGTCACATAGGTAGATTTTATCTCATTTGCTTTGATACGCCACGTTTTCAACCACAATTCGACTTTGTTAAGATGAAGTTGGAGGTTTCTTGTGGCTGATATTGGATCCTCGTGTGGTTATAAAACCTCTGTATCGTCAGTATATGTTGCAACAGTAGTGTTTCTTGAGGTCGGTAGGTCAGCTGTATACAAAATATATATAACAATGGGATAATAACACTGCCTTACGGAACACCCGAATAGATTTGGTTTGGTCAGTATATTCGTCACTCTGTTTGATAATAAAATATCTGTGAGGTCTGTCTCTCATTTTATCATAAACAAAATCAGATGTCTCTGGCCTTTCCGAAAGAATTCCTTCAAATACTGTCCGAAATTGTGAAGTTATTTATACAGACGTTTGAAAAACCCTATAACCCAGGGTACCACAATTTGTTATATGTTTCACATGCGGTTTTTTAAATTGCCCTCTACTTCTACTTTTATACTTGCTGATATGTATGTAATAAAAGAGACCTAGTAGCTTCCTTAATAGCTATTCTAAAACTTTACTTAGGTGCTCCAAAACTATCTGCATATTATTAACAATGGCTTTTTAACTTTCCACTAGCTTTAAACAAAACTGCTACATCTTCGTCTGGATCCACAGCCATGGGTATATCTGGAAAGAAATTAATACATGGCCATTCCTAAAATGCTACTACATATAAACAATTGATCAAAAATATATTTTACTATAACAATAATTTCCCATTTATAGATGATAACATAGAGAGCTTGGTGCAAATTGAATGGAATCTGTTAGAGTATGATAACATGTTTTGGGGCATCAGGAAATACAACTATTCTTCTTTTCTCTCTATAAATATACTGTTAATTGAATAATCTTAATGTACTCATTCATTTCTCATGAATCGAACTGAGATACCTGTACAGATAATTTATGTCGGATTTTACCTATATAAAATGTTACTTATTGATTTGTTTGTTTATTTATTGTTCTAATATTTGAATATTTCTTTTCTTTGGAACTTAAAATATACACAGATATTTTAACATCCGAGTTTTCTTTTATATTTCTTAGTTTTACCTAGATAACCTCGAGCAATGAAATGAATAAATATAAATAACCCTTCATAACACGAATAGAAATCCTTAGTTGGGAACATTAATCTTATGTTATCAACACCATCTTTTGTAAAATGTTATGAATTAATTTCGACACTTGGTCGTTGAATTGATTAAAATTTAAGTTACGCACTTATATATATTCTCAAAATAGGGAAGATACTTTTTAACATCGATGAAAAAATAATTTAGTAAAAAAAATTGATTATTATTCTTTATCGACCAAATTGACTAGCGATAACAAGAACAAACTTGACAAATTATATCTAATCAATTATTTCAAAGTTGGACGAAAAAAAACTGATTATAAATGGCATGGCGACAGGTCCAAGTGATTATAATTTATTAGATTTTTTTCGGTATACAGTCGCCTTATTGATTTCCTAACTAGGTCCCCATATGATGATGAATCTATATACGTGACAAATAACCGAAAGAAAAAAAGAACGATAGATGTACAATCAATTGACCTTCAAGCTAAATATAAGCGATTTATTAAATTATTTGACGTGCGCTTTATTGGTTCAATCGTACCAAGTAATATCCTAATCAGTGAGTGGTTTAAATATAGCCTTCATATAGCTTACGCTCAATTTTCGTGTAATGTTCTTTAAAACAAATATAGTTCATTATTTTATGTAAAAGCGAGTTTAATTTGTTTATATTTTCTCGATATCTTTCTTTTTCCTAATAACACAATGAGATGTACCTCTGGTAGTGCGATATTTTAGACCTTCTAATTTTGGGTCGTTTATGTTTTTTTTAAAGGATTAAATTATAATGTAAGGGAACCAGGCGGGATTGCTGCTTATCTTCAATTATAAAATTTGTTGCCTTTACATATACTTCAGTGTCGATGTTTCTTCGTAAACTGTATTTGCTAGATATGATATCATAATATGTCTAAGGGATCTTAGAACATTTTAAAAGTTGGTCCCTGAAGACGCGATGCTCATACTCATTGCCGTTTTTTTATTCAGTTTATTTCGCTGTGATTTCATCAAATGGTGAGTTTGTTTACAGAGTGTTCCAGTTTTCTATTTTTAATTTCCATTTATTATTTATTAAATCCTTTATTAAATCATTTTATAATTTTTCGTTTCTTATTCTTCATTTACTGCATTCTATTTACTAACTTCCCTTTATATTTGCTATTTATTATTATCTATTTATTATTCTTTATTAATTATGCTTTACTTATTCACTTATTTATTCATTTATCGTTTTTTATTTTATTTTCCTCTATTTTAATATTTCTTAGTGTCTTCGTATTTTCCTTTAATTACGTTAAATGAAAGATAACAGTTATAACTGTAATATGTAACTGTAAATATAAATTATAAATATTTTATAAGCTGGAAGCTAACGTCAAAGTTTCTGATATGTAGTTATGATCAATAGATAACACGAAGCGTACTTAGATAAAACAGCAGTAGACTCAAAAAAACTTATGCAGTGGTGTAGTGAAGTGTACTAAATGATAAACAAAATAAATAAATAAAATGAATTTTCATTGCCAAAAATGAAATCAAAAATACGTTATAAAATAAACTATAGTAATGATTGTTAATTGCAGTGATAGTTAATCTTTTAAAAAAAATTTATTAAAAATAATGTACAACTAAAACGATTAAATGTTCCTTTGTCTTAACTTACTAACAACTGCAACAGAGATATGTTTCACTCAATCACAATAAATCTATAGTCTATAATAAAATAGACTAACAAGCCTTCTAGGTTCTTTGGTTGAGCTATAATAAGTCAACTGGAAATAAGTGATCTAATTCCAGTTCGAAGGTTGTTCAAGAATAAATTAAAATTTGTAGCATCCAGACTACAGTATCTTAATAACGGAAAAATCTGCAAAATCTTGTATAACTTTTACAGAAAGCTGATACGTTATTTATTTCATTCTCGATGACATTCATATTCACTTATGAATAACAAATAACAATAAAATAAAAATAATACATGTAATATATTACTCAATTTTAGATTATTAATAAGTCATGACTACTAACGTTTAAGTCAATATTTTCTTGATCTTTTCGACAGAATATGCTTATTTTTTCGCCCAGAAAATTAAAATTAAAACGGAAATATATTTTGTGGACTTCTAATTCTATATCTTAATACCCAAAGTTAATTCATACTCACAGTATATTGATAAATAAATCATGAAAACATTTTCATCGCCGGATGTTTTATTTAAAAATTACAAATGTTTTATGATGCCTATTTCGTATCGCTTCATTACTGCGGATAACTGAGTTAAAAACTAGTTTATTTTTTATTAAGATAGGTCCAAAAATAACAAGGTCAAACCAGCCATGATTATTACGACTAGTATCTAACATTGACTGCTCTGTGTTTTCTGTAATCTCAATTAAATTTAATGACTGTGATCAAAAAATAGTGAGATTCAAACTTGTAGTGTTGTTCATTATAGTTTATTTCCTATAAATTTATATATATGAATAATTCTATTTGAGTGTTAGACGTAGTTTGAGTGAAGTTATTTCTTTCGAAAGAATTGTTTAATCCCTGTAATAAATAGATTAATTTTCCTATATTTGTAAAATAATTTAACTTTTATTAATTACATCTTACATTAGATATGCTTAGTATAATCTTAATTTACAAATTAATTTATTGATATTGTGCTGTTGTACTTTGTATAGGTTTAATACATCAGTATGTGTTTCCCAAATTAAAATAAAACTAAACTGCTTAAGCTAAATACTTATGAACTAAACAAGTTCCTATAGTTTAGTTGGCTTCAATCTTCTGATTTTCTACATGTTGCCCAGTAGCTGTATTGCTTCCACGTTGCCGTGATTTATCAGTTTCATGTTTTAAGGCGAAATCTTAGATTGCTTCGTACATCCGTTTGATTTTGAAGTTATCATGCAGCTCTTCGTTGGTTACTTAGCCGTAAGTATAACGTATAACGTTGTTTTGTGTGCGTTGGATTGAAAACATTGACATTGACTTTAACCAGTACAATTGCTTGCTTTTGAGTTTAATTTGCTCTGCTTTCTGTTTTACATGATGTCCATTTTAATCTAATATCGAGATGTATTCCTACATATTTGGCTGATTCTGATTTAGGAATTGGACATCCGTCAAGTGATATAATTAGGTTTTATCATTTTGCCTCAATATTAACATGGACAGATTTGGAGCTATTAAGCAGTTTCTAGTCCATTTGTAGATCTTGTTATTTCTTTTTTTAGAATATCAGTAGTATAGAGCAGATACATGAGGGGTCCCAAGTCACTACCCTGTGAAACTCCAGCCGAAACAGGTTTAAGTGGTAAGAATATTCCTTCATACTAGATTTTAAATTTTCTTTTGAAAATATATAAATTCAGCAGTTGACAGTAATTCCGCGGTAGCAATTTGCTCATATTGTAGATGTAATTTAACTGACTTTCTTTACACTATTTCAAATGGATTTAAAAATTTACTTTAATTTATTAGAAAAGCAAAACTAGCAATGATGAATAAATTTGATACGAAAATATCTCCCAGTTTTGATGTAATAACTGGAAGAATCTTACAAGAACTCTCACAAAAGTTAATATAGCTTCAAGTTAGTTACAAGTATATAGCAGGTCAATTGAAAAGTCCCCGGTCTGACACTGAAATTAAACCCATATGTATTCCAATCCATATACATACAAGATGCGTGTATAAATTTGACAGCTGTCGGATCACTAGATTGTGAATTATAGCATTTTGAGTGAAGCAACTTTTATTATTGTGAAAAAGATGGATAAAAAGGAATTTCGCGTCTAGATAAAATATAGCTTTTGTAGGGAGAAATACAGTTGAAGCAAAATCTTGGCTTGATGCCGAGTTTCCGGACACTGCCCCGGGGAGAATCAACTATCCAGGATTGGTATGCTAAATTTAGACGTGGTGAAATGAGCACTGAAGATGGTGAATGCCCAAAAGAAGTTGTTACCGAAGAAAACATTAAAAAAATCCACAAAATGATTTTGAATTACCGTAAATTGAAACTGAATGAAATAGCAGACATTCTAAATATATCAACTGAATGTGTACATCATATCATTCACGAATATTTGGTTATAAGAAAGCTCTGTGCAAAGTGGGTGCTGCGCGAGCTCACTTTTGACCAAAGACATCGACGAGTTGATGATTCAAAACAGTTCTCAAAACAGTTCAAAAGACGTTTCCTCTTCTGATCCTATTTTAAGTCTGTTACATGCGATATCTAAGGTTCTCGAGAAACAATACATCAAATGGCCCGAAGTAATCACAAAAGAAAGAAAGAAACCAATTTTGACCAATGCGGTGCAAATATGGGATTGCACTAAAACATGAAACCAATTAGTCATCCAACGCTGTCAATATAAGATTCTATGATTTATTAACAAAGCTTATCGCTACCTAACCGAGGAAGAGCTGCTCGATGACCTCGAAAATCAAATGGGTTTATGAATTTATCCAAAATTTCGTCTCAAAACATTTACATTATTAATATTTAATGTATCAATCTCAATAAACGCATTTTTAAAGGGAACGAAATAATAAGAATATAACCAAACACCTAATAATAATCCATAAAAAACATCCTTAAAACATTTTTATAATAATCAATATGTCGTTAATATTAAATTATCTTAATATGCTGCTGCTACAAAAATATCGCATTATTATAACAGTAAAAATTGGACAGATATTTATATCATCAAAAACTAAATAAAATTACGAAAAATATGTATAAGTCATCACTATTAACCTCCAGTTAAATATTAAAACAAGTTTCATATGAATGATACAACAATTCAATTAAAGATTGAATAGTTTGAATAATAATTATATTATATAGCATATCATATTAACTGTGACCTTTGGATATCGTCAAATCGTTTAAAACATTATCGGAATCATTGGTATATAGACGGATATTTTCTCGGTAATCTTCGCCGCTTAATCCCGACATCTTTATTGTAACCATTCACACCAAGCCCAGCACTGAATATGTACAGTCGATCCTGCTAATCCTGCTTTAAGGTTACAGCTGCATGTCGACAGTCCACAAAGTTCCATTAAATTATGTTATTTGTAAGTTGAAAGCACGTAAGTTACTCATGACTTAATAATAAGTTCGCTTTTGGTGTAGAATCTAAATATACAGTGTGTTCAGTGGTAAAGTTTATGTTTCGGTTTAAAAAATAATGTTGTTGATAAAACAAAAGTAATTGTAGAAAAGCATTTATTCACTATAATGGCTAAAATATCTGGAGGCACTGACCTCTAACGAACTAAAGATTTATCTTTGAATTGTAGTTATATTTGATGTCTCTTTTGTGTGAGCTGCTGATTCCCAATAGAAACTCTGCATAAGGGTAATATATAGTTTATAAAAAATTGATATGTAGAATTGAATTTTAAATGATTTGAACTGTAGCTACCGCTACGACCTTTTAGGCCACCATGCATTCACCTACAACAAGTTCAAAGGTTGGCAACGCCGGTGGATTGGTACCATGCAGTTCCCGGCTATACAAGACCACCACGACGACGTCTCGCTCTCTTTTCTTTTCTCAACCCCCTTGTAACAGTACCACTTCCACAGCACTATCGTACTTCCTTTACCTAACCCAATATCCTGTCCATTCTCCCATCGACCACATGTACCATTTAATATTGCAATAAACAAGTTTTTCTTCAAGCAGTGTTTTCAGTTCTTGTGCAAATTCCTTCCGCAAAATCATAGTGAGTGTTCGGACAAACAATCGTATCGACAGCCACACATTCCGACCGACCGACCAGACGAACATTCCTACAGTACCATTATATTGTATCTTCATGCAAACTGTTCAATTGACATTTATAATCTTCAGCAATGATGATGTCAGTTTAAGTTTCACTGATGATCACTTCCAATGTTTTAACAAGTTCCTTGCGTGTCCTTACGAACTGGTTTATATGTGAAAACTATTTTCTGCTATTGATTAAGGTTGTTAAGACAAACTGAACTATTTCCTGACTAACTTGATAATACATAATTGTATATCTATATACCACCATTTAAAAGTATGAAAATAATAACTTATATAAACTCAATAAAACAGTTAAGTTATGGTTTACACTCAAATTTAATCAAACCTGATATTAATTCGCCTTGATTTTGCTCTAGATACTTTTTATTAGATAATTTAGTTTAGTGAGTTTGAGGTTATTGTCTTATTGGAAAACAACATTTCGTTTAATTAAATTCACTCTGAAAGGAATTGCATTTTCCTGAAGTATTGTCAGATCCCTTCTATATTCAGCTTTGTATTAAACTTATTAGTACCAAAATCATCCATAAACCATTACCTACCCTCACCATGTTTAATAATCTGCACAGAACACGCTTCTGAAGGTCTCTCACTTTTATTGGTGCATAAAAACAGGTCTATTAGATCCAAAAATTTGAAAAATTTTCAGGACTTTTCGTTTAGTTTTCATGTGTTTTAGTTGTACTCAGTCCAGTTTATTCCTCTTGTGGGTATTAGTTAGTCTCGGTTCATTCGCTGCTACGCCTCCTCTCAGCAGACAGTAAACGTTTACAGTTGAGAGTAGTAGTTAAATATGATTGTTTCTAGTTTAATTTAAACTAGCGGTAATTTGAGAAACAGTTAAACGCTGTATATTTCTACAACACATTTATCTTCCTGATTTGTTGTATTTTTTAGATGAAGAAGAAGTCCAGCTATGGTCTGTGCTTGATAGTACAGATATCACTTCGCTGTATAAGAGAAACCTGTTTCCTTTTTACCACACGCTTATGAACTGTTGTAAGTATTACATGAACTTGATAAAACACCGTCAACTCTAACCTAATAATTTTTCAAATTGTTAACCCACAATTGTTGTTTAAATTGACTTATCATAATAAACACATATGGACGTCTGTTTTAACACAATTGTTAAGAATCTACTAATTTTATTAATTATTGTTACAAGTAAAAATATTAAACTCCAATACCAACATGTCTATTTATTTTTCAATATTGGATATTTATTAATACATCGCAATTACATGCATTATAATTCATAAAATTCAAATTGACAGAAATACTTTACAAAAAAAAATTCTTCAAAACAACTTTCCTCCTTATACAAACTTAAAAATCAAGTAAGTAAGGAAATAAATAATCATTCACCAGATTTAACTACCTTTAACTTGCGACTTTAATATATATCTGTAAACTTAAATGACTGAAAACGATTTTAATCGAAGTTTACTTACATTTTTAATTGAATTTCATAATAGTCAAAACTTAGTATTCTCTCAATTTAATTTTTCATTTCTTGGTCCAATCAGTTGTATTGTAGTATTCATGTACGTATAGTATTATAAATTGATAGTATAACAGATCAATTGAAAAATCCACGGTCTAATACATAGATGGCGCTACTAGAATTAAATCCATATGTTTTTTAGTTAGCCCTAACCCTCAAAAGATGCTTGTATAAATTTGACAGCTGTTGGATCATTAGTTTGTGAACTATAGCAATTTCTGTGAAGCAACTTTTGTTATTGGGAAAAAAAATTGATATAAAGGAATTTCGAGTGTTCATAAAATATTGCTTTTTGAAGTGAAAAATACAGTTGAAGCCAAGACTTGGCTTGATGCCGAGTTTCCGAACACTGCCCCAGGAAAATTAACCATCAAAGATTGGTATACTAAGTTTAGACGTGGTGAAATGAGCATCGAAGACGGTGAACTCAGTGGACGCCTAAAAGAGGTTATTACCCACGAAAATATTTAAAAAATCCACAAAACGATTTTGAATGGCCGAACTGAACGTGTATCGTGTACTGATTATTCACGAATATTTGGGTAGGAAAAAGCTCTGTGCAAAGTGGGGGCCGCGCGGGTTCACTTTTGACCAAAAACAACGATGAGCTGATGATTCCGAGCAGTGTTTGAAGACGTTCAAGCGCAATAAATCCGAGTTTTTGCGTCGATATGTGACAATGGATGAAACATGGCTCCATAGTTTCACTCCGAAGTCCAATCGACAGTTATCCGAGTGGACTGCACATGATGAACCCGCTCCAAAGCATGGGAAAACGCAACAGTCGGCACGCAAGATTATGGCGTCTGTATTTTATGATGCGTATGGAATAATTTTCATTGATTACCTTGAAAAAGGGAGGACCATCAACAGCCACTATTACATAGCGTTATTGGACCGTTTGCAGGACGAAATCGCCGAAAAACGGCCGCATTTGAAGAAAAAGACAGTGCTGCTTCACCAAAACAATGCACCATGTCAGTGAAAACAATGGCAAAAGTTCGTGAAAGTGCTTCCTCATCCACCGTATTCTCCAGGACTGGCCCCCATCGACTATGTCCTATTCTCATATCTCAAAAAAATGCTCGCTGGAACAAATTTTCGTCGAATGAAGAGGTGATCGCCGAAACTGAGGCCAATTTTGAAGCAAAGGACAAATCTTACTACAAAAATGGTATCGACAAATTGAAGGGTCGCTGTAATCAGTGCCAAAAAAACTGTGTTTTACTATCGTAGGCCGGGGACTTTCCAATTGACCTATTATAACTTATCAAATGGATTTACTTAAAAATTACATTTAAAATGACATTATTGTGTCTTTATGAGTATATTCAGATTAAATGTTAGTGACCACAGATCAATGGACATTGTTTATCTAATGTAAGATGTAATTAATTTAAAATATTATGGCTAATTAAAGCTTTTTTACGATTTTGAAATGTTAATCGATACTAGAATAAATAACAAAATACATTTCATTAGTTTTTATTTTAATTTAATTGTAAGTATTTTTGTTTTTCATCAATGGCGCTTATCATTCAATGGTCCTGATTTATAGTTGAAAGGTATTTGTAAAGTCAAGTTGACATATTCTATACTCACTTTTGGTATTTCTAATAGAATTTTTGGTACAGATAAAATATATTGTAGAAATATTAACATAAATGAATACTATTGATTACCTGCCGAGCAACTGCGAAAGTAACTTTTCTAAAAACATTTATATCGTTGGGAAACCAAATTATTTCCATATTACATAAAACCAACTTCGATTTTATTCAAGTTCGTCGTAAATATTATTAAACTCGCTTTTTTATTCCTTGTTAGTTCGACTCTCCTCCGATTATAACTCACGAGATTTTTCAATCTCTGATAGAAAGTGTATTTTTTGCCCTTATTAGAACCGGGCTTTATATGTCTAGCCGTTCGTCGAGTTAATTTAGTTCAAAGTCGGTTGATTACGGTTTCTCTAACGCCGTACTTAGAACTAAAGATCGTTTTCCGAAAGATGCAATTACCGTTCATTACAAAATCTTGTTAGCCACTGAATCGGTTCAGTTTTTATGCACGATCGATGTCGTTTCTGATATCCTCGCAGTATGTAGGTTCGAATGCAGTTTTAATTACGATTCGTAATATTATGTCAGCGTATTTCTGTTTGTAATGATTTATTCATTTATATTTTGAATACTGGTAGTATCGGTATGATAGTAACATAATCAATCATCCATAATTATTGAGGATATTTACTTTGTTTCGGAACATTTTGAACATCATAAAGAAATATATTTTTTAACTATTTTATTATTACATTGTTACTAGTCGTTTCCGACTAACCTACAATTTGTTTTTATGATATCTTATATCTAGGTATGTAACCAGGAGGACCCATCGGCCCTATCTCAGTCTCTGATGAAATAATGTTTATACGTGCAACTGCTGTATTTTTTATTATATGCACCTCACTACACAACACTACACAAGATCAGATGGTTTGATTCTTTTGAGTCTGCATCCTGTTGTGGTGGTATCCAAAAGCTGTAATACTTCAATATTCTCATGAGAATGGAGTCTTTCCTCATGCCCCCTTGCAATTCTCTTGATTTCTTGATTGAATGTGTGTATCTGAAAGTCTCAATATAGGTAATCAGTCCTATAGTATTTGGGTGTGCCCACAATACCTCTCAGGACTTTGTTTGATGATAGTTTTATTTAATGTTATTGGTGCTTATACGGTCTGTTTGTAGGTGAACTGCATATGTACAGATTTACTTTCATTAATTTTTATTTTCCAAGCTTGTGTCCAATTATTTTTATTATCACTTGCCCGTTGTAATTTTTCTGCACAATTGTCTCCGACAGCTCTAATCGCAGTATCATCAGCAAATGTAGCCATTGTAATATTCTCCTTTGTGATATATCACAAGTGAAGTGTAGATAAAGCGCTGGTCCCAATACACTTCCTTGTAGTACACCTACTTTAACTTCTTTTATTTTAGAATAAGCTTTCTCTTTTCTCTTAAGCGTTTGACTCTAAACATTCTGGTTGTATTGTACTATTTTAATAGTTCGGTGTGTTGTTTTGGTAACATTTTCTGTAATTTATGAACAAGGCCTTCATGCCAAACTCTATCGAAGGTTTGTGCTACATCTAAGAATATGGCTGAGTATACTTTTTTACTTTCGTAGGACTTTTCAATAACATCTGTTATTCTGTGGACCTGGTCAATTGTTGAATGCTTGTTAATAAATCTAAACTGGTTTGTTGATATTAGGTTTTTTCTTTCTATGAAAGAAATAGTTGAATAGAGATTCTGACGGTTTCAAAACAGCTTTCTCACATTACTAGAACTATAATTTTCTTAAGACACTCTACGACACTGAAAGTTTTGTTTAATGTTATATATTTTGAACTCCTAAATTTGTATATCTTCAATGAATATAAATTAATAGTTAATTGCATATAATTTGATCAGCGAGATCTATTGGTGGAAATCTGAAGTAAGAATGTAAACAACTGTTAAACAACCTAAGTTAATATCTCTCCACATAGAGGAACAGTTTTTCGTTTAGTGTTATTGAATAATTCTGCCGAAGAAATGCTTGAATAAATCTGCTGCCAAAGTCTATCAAGCAATGATTTTTGATGCCGCTCTCCTATATCCTAATCGGCTTTGGTTTCAATGTTTTAAGAATCAACGACCAAAAACTGACTGAATGGTCATACAAGTTTTAAGATTGCAAAAATTCAACCATCCAATCAACCTTCCCAAGAATTTACATGAGGTTGGAAAGATCCAAAAGGAGGGAAAATGTTTTCAGTCGATAATTCCCAACGCTAGCTGAAATCATTGTAGATGAGCTCCCTTCATGTCTCTTTAGCATTTTGCAACAGGGGTATTTGAACAAACCCGTTGATTTGCCAAAACTTTTTGAACCATATCGATCTTGCACTTGATAAAATATAACTGATGAGAAAAAATTAGGTTACTGTTTACTAATGGATGTTATAGGAATGCCAGAAGAAAGAAATACCGATGTATCCACATGTTTGTGGTACTTTTTCTGTATCCTGATACTAATCAGGGGCACCCCAATTAGAGTGAAAAAAGGTTCAACGAATATTGGTTCCAGCGCAAGACTTTCCTCCCAATTTTTTCCATCGTTTTCCCAATTACACATTCGTTTGAATCACATATTTTTACTCCTAGCTTACTAATGATCAATTTTTGTCCCGCTACATTGTTTTATAATTGATTTGATTCAATCATTAGAATGAAATGGTTGATCCTTATCACTGTCAGAGTCACGATTAATTGTTAAAAATGAAAAAAAAATAATTCAACTAAAAAAAATGCTTTTTATCTAATTAACCTTATGTCATCCGTGCAATTAAGTGATTTTAGTTAATTGTATGATAGACGTCGGCCTATCATGCATCAATTATTTCTATAGTTTTTATTTATATAAATTAAATGTTGCCGTCTAACCCATTTTCACATCACAAGATAAGAAGGAATAAACGAAAGAAAAAGACCGCCGGATGATTCCTTATTTATCTAAGTTTCTCTCCACCGAAAAAAAATTACCCTGTAATTCTTGTTATTTGTCGTTTAAGCCTCGGTATATATCAGCCAAACCCCGCTCGTTTTTCATGTTAATCTTCATAACAAAACCGACGCTTTCCACGAACAATCGTCATCTCCGAAGTACGTTTCTCTCTTATCTGGCGTGGAGATCGTGCCGTCGGACGAAATAAACGCACTCTGACCCATAAATACGCTAAAAAAGACGCCTTTATCTTCATCTGTCGTTTTGATCTTTCGATTTTCGAGTGGTTGCGAGAGAAGGAGAGAGAGAGAGAGAGAAGGAGTGAGACTGGAGACGGAGCCACGCTTAAAATTAAAACAGGTTTTTAATTTAAGCTGTCGTGAAGCGGCGTGAGGAAAAAATATCGGGCTGACGTAATACGGTAGTGAGGCTTAGCCGATGAGAGAACATACAGTATTCGACATTGGCGTAGGAACACCTGATCATCAATTAAATTGAATTTCAATCGAATGTTAGGAATGGAGGAAATAATAATAATATTATTGTCTAAGATTAATTTTAAACCCAGGGCGTAAAATACAAATTTTAGGGTTGTTTTTGAGGGTTATATTTAATAGAACAATAACAAAAAAATTCTTGATATCGAGGTGGTCCGCAGATAAATCGGCAAACATAATAAAAACGAACCTGAGACATCAATTTTCAATGACAATAGTGAAATTAAAACATAATTGAAATATTACATAGATGTATACGTATGTTGTCAGGTAATTAAAATATAACGGTAATGGCAGTCAAAATACTGGCAGATATAATAAGTGAATTGAAAAGTCCCCGGCCTAACATAGTAAAACACTTTTTTTTTGGAAAAATTAGTTTTATTTCAAATATTAAATCCAATTCCCTTCAAGGGCGATACACTGATTACAGCGGGCCTAAAACTTTTGAATACTATTTTTGTATCACGATTTGTCCTTTGCTTCAAAATAGGGCTCAGTTTTATCGATCACCTCCTCGTTCGACGAAAATTTCTTCCCAGCGACCATTTCTTTGAGATCTGATAATAGTAGCTGTGAACCAGATCTGGAGAATACGGTGGATGAGGAAGCAATTCTAAGCCCAATTCAGAGAGCCCTATAACGCTATATAATAATCGCTGTTGATGGTTTTTCCTTTTTCAAAGTAGTCAACGCCATAAAGTTGCAAGCTGACTGTTGCGTTTTCCCACGCTTTGGAGCGGGTTCATCGTGTGCAGTCCACTCGGATGACTGTCGATTCAAACACTGCTTCGAATCAACAACTCGTCGTTGTTTTTGGTCAAAAGGGAGCTCGCGCACCCACTTTGCACAGAGCTTTCTCATACCCCAATATTCATTAATGATATGATGTACACGTTCAGTTGATATCTTTAAAGTGTCTGCTATTTCGTTCAATTTCAATTTACGGTCATTCAAAATCATTTTCTGGATTTTTTAAACGTTTTCTTCAGCTGTATTTTTCCCCTTCAAAAAGCAATATTTTATCAATACTCGAAATTCTTCTTTATTAATTTTTTTTCATAATAACAAAAGTTGCTTCACTCAAAATACTATAATTCACAAACTGATGATCCGACAGCTGTCAAATTTATACACGCATCTTTTGAGGGTTAGGACTAACTAAAAAATATATAGATTTAATTCTAGTAGCGTCATCTATGTGTCAGGCCGGGGACTTTTCAATTGACCTGTTATTCTTCATATAGAGTCAATAAACCACATATAATGGATGTATATGGCTAAAAAATAACATATAATGGATAATAAAGATAACGATAATTGACAGAAATAATAAACTGTGGTCGGATGAAGTATGATATGTGCACACGGTTCGAAGGGAAAGTAACGCACGACATCCAGCTTATGTCATAACATTAGCACTAAAGGAGTGCAAGAAATCGAGGGAAGTAATGCGCAAAATCTGCTATCACTAGGGTTAGTAGGCCTCACTATGATTAAGCTAAATTCTCAAAATAAATAAACAAATCAATAGTACTTTTATTAATGAACTCACTTGTTCAGTTATGACAGACGTGCAATGGATACAAGGGAAAAATTTAAAAGCCACCCGCCAGATACTAGGCCACCAAGAACCAGCAAAAAGCACTTTCAGTGGCGTTTATGTATGCTTCAAGCTATCCATGGATCATGACTGCGCATCATTAACTTTAGCCACTTTGTCTTTAGTTTTTTGGTTTATAAGATAGTTATAATTTATATTTACATTTGCAATCATAAAACTATCAAATTTGATTTGCCATAATTTAATGATTATAGAGAATATACTATGATTTGAAGAATTAATAAAATACAGTCGAATAAAATATATAACCATATATGGATAAATAAATAAATAAATAACACATTATGAATAGAGAATAATAAGTATAAAATATAAATTTTAAATGTATAATAATAAATGGAAAATAATAAATATAATTTGAGAAATGAACGCTAATAAATATAAAATAATATAAAATAATAATTAGAACATAATAAATGGATTAATAGTAAATCATAGATAAAAAGTGAAATATCAGCTTGGGCGGCAGAAAACATAGTAAAATCAACTGTATAAGAAAAAGTTAGTGACTCTGGGCGTTGCGTCTTCACAAATGAACCCTTATGAAGTTCCAAGATCTCTTGGGCATGTTAAGATGTCATGCTAGATGACATCTAGCAAATACAGATATACACCACAAATAAACATCAATAATGTCACCATTCACTCAAGTATTGGCAACGGCGACAAATTCAAAAAAAAACAATCCCGCCTAGTTCCCCTACATTATTACCAGATCGAAGTTTAAGTTTATAGCCATAGATGTTTCAAATAATTTAGGATATTCTTGAATGGTACATGTCCTTGTTTGTTTTAAGAGAAAATATTGAGAAAATATAAATAAATAAAACTGTAGGGCTAATTTTGAATTGAAAGGGCGCAAAATAATAATAATATTTAAATAAAACAACATACACTTTCTGATATCTCACCGGGCCCTAGAATTTACAGGGACGGATCCAAGTCAGATGCAGATGTGGGAGCAGCTATATACAGTCCACTGGCACGCGAACTTTACAAATTATCACCGTATACTACCTTTTTGATGGTCGAACTGTTTGCCATGGTTTGCCATGTACCGCGTCCTCAATATCTCTTCTTCCAATCCTGAACTCGGCTGATGGGCAATTTGCACAAATTTTCTCTACGCGTTGCAAATTCTAGGTAATCCATAAATAACACATTCCCTGGCCAAAAGTTCCAGCTTTATCGAGCTCGCATGAATTTGGATATATGATACATGTTGCCATGAGTGTCAATTATTTTTGTTCCTTTTTGTTGCAAGAGCGAAAGGTTCCACAAAATGAAGGCAATAACGTCGCATTTTAGGTTCTCATCGTTATTTTAATTATTCCCAAAAATATGAAGGCATTTGAAGAACATTTTAACAATCAAATTACCCACAAGATGATTTTGGTATATTGCACACACGGTAAGCTTTCTAATAATCGATTCTGGAGATTCCAAATTTTGTGGAACTATATGTTTTTTATATATTTTTTTTGACAACATTTTTTAATTTATTTTCTCTAGGTTGCAATAGTTCATATCTACTACACCAACCTGATTACACAATAGGCGGAGTGCGGCTTTACTAGCAAAGCGTATTTTGTAAATAAATCCATTTTTCATCACCCGTTACTATTCGATTCAGAAATTACTTCTTTGCATATTACATCATTTCTTGATGATTTTTGAAGAACCATCTTTGGTATAGTTCCCATCGTGCGTAACCGTTCACAAATTGCGATTCGGTTCACGTTCAACTTTTCTGCAGATTGTTTTCGAGTTGGTTTACCAGGTGTTGACACATCTTTGATGCTGCTAAATCGGCACTTACTCCCAACTCCAAAAATATATAATTACCAAAATAGCTTTGAAAAGAGATGAATGAAAAAATATTCTTCTTTAATAGACCGGTGACTAGTTAAGTTTTACCATCTAGAGCATGAAAATTAATCTCTTTATCAGTACATTATCTTGTTCTTACGCCGTCTAACATGTGCCCAATTCCTTGTCGTTAACCTTATACGCATCCTGTACCGAACACAAGTTAACCATAAAAAGCCCAATATATCTTTCCTTTCGGTCCTATAAAACAAATCAAACGCGGATAAAGCTTTCTCATTAGACTTTATGATAGAACGCTATAAAAGCTTAATCACGAATATATGACCGGCGAACTTTTAAACTTTTCTGTTTAGACGTTCTTGATGATCGGTACAGGAAACTTCTTTTATCGTTGTTTGACTTTCGATAGAAGCCGCTGTGCAGTTATTTATGGAGGAGATCAAAGGTTTTTGTAGTTAGCGAGGCAAGCTACTGGATTCAGTGACGTACGTCCCTTTTTAATTGACAATTGTTGCATCATTGCATTTTTGAGTTTATTTATATGGGAAATCAAATGCATGAAGCTTATTATAAACACGTTATAATTTTTCATCGTCAAATAGTAACAATCCATTAATTTATTTATTAAGGATCCATAATATCTTGTGTATTAAGGGTCTATTTGAAATTTTACAGAATATGAATGAGATATAAATGAACAAGTGTATCGAATACAAGATATAAAATATAGAAGACAAAACGAAAAATTTGAATATGAAGTATAAACATAAAAATACATATGTATATTGGTATCTGTTCTGGAAAAGTGTTTTAGACAGTTAGGAGATATAAAGAACAATTAAAACGAGCACAAATACCACGTCTGAAAAAACAAGAAGAGGAAAGACTTGCATGCCATACACAAAAGGCACCACAGTTCAAATTAGCGACAGAAAGTTTAGCGCAAGTCTACCAACCTTAAAAACCAAGGTAGAGGTAGAAGACCAAGGAATATACAAATAATACAAACAAGAACAAACAAATCAATCAAGAAACATCGCAATGCAGTCAATAAAAAGTCTCTCTCTTCTCGCCGCCAAATAATTTCCTCTCTCATTGTCCTCGCTTCCAGTATGAAAGCGAAGCCATTAAAATGTAATAGTTTTATAGCTGCTTCTCAAATCAGCTTTGTATATGGAGTAGTTCGGTTGTTAATATGTCCGAACGAGAGCTTGAAGTGCTTTTCTGGTGACCCTGATGTAAAAGCAATGCCCACATAACAAATACTCTGGGATCCATCCGTATAGATAAACAAATGTTTAGGGTATATATGTATATATGTAGTTTTAATTTGGTTAAACAGAGAACCAATATTATGGGAGATATCAAAATTGATGCAAAGAATTTTATTATTCGGTAAAAAGAGTTTGATTCGTAAAATGATATTCTCTATAGTGAATAACGAGTCCCTTCTATTTTAATTTGGTGCCTGATTTTGCTTTTAAATTTGTCGTGTTACTCTCGTATTGCTCAGCTGTATTGCTATTGGTGAAAATGTCGAAGTATCAATACAAATAATCCTTAAACAACCTAAAATAATTGTTCTATCCTATGGTTTGGTTGACAATGATAGAAAATGAGAGAAAATGTTTTTAATAATATATATATATATATATATATATATATGTATATATATATATATATATACATATATATAGTTGTGTTCTGAAGATTAACTTTGGTTGTTCTATATGACTCTACCTTTTCAGGGATAGGGCTGAAAAAAGATACACAGTCGATCAGATCAGAACAATATGGCCAAAGTGTGGTTTAGTAAAAAATTATTTTAATGGACATGTAGGTCGAGAAGGATATTTAATGGAGAATATATATGGAAATATATATTTTTGGATATATGGAAAGAAGCATTATCTACAATAATATCTTCGGTTGGAATTTCAACAGACATAGACGAAGAAATTCACAAATGGTGGAATTGTGAAGAAGTGTTAGATAGATTGGAAACGAACAGGTGAGTTATTGACTTGAATAGTCACTCAGAAAGTGATAGTGACTGAATGAAACTTTCTGAAATGGAAACAATTAAATATGCCTAACAGGTCAATTGAAAAGTCGCGCCTGACACATAGATGGCGCTATATAATTAAATCCATATGTTTTTTTAGTTAGCCCCAACCCTCAAAAGATGCGCTTAAAAATTTAACAGCTGTCGGATGTTTAGTTTGTGAATTATAGCATTTTGAGTGAAGCAACTTTTGTTATTGTGTATTTTATCTGTATTTTGGGATGCGCATGAAATAATATTCATTGACTACCTTGAAAAAAGAAGGAGCTTCAACAGCGACTGTTACATAGCATTATCGGACCGTTTGAAGGACGAAATGGTCGAAAAACGGCCGCATTTGAAGAACAGGAAAGTTCTGCTTCACCAAGAAAATGCACCGTGTCACAAGTCAGTGAAAACGATGGCAAAAATCCATGAATTTGGCTTCGAATTGCTTCCTCATCCACCGTATTCTCCAAATCTGGCCCCAGCGACTATTTCCTGTTCCCATATCTCAAAGGAATGCTCGCTGGGAAGAAATTTTCATCGAATGAAGAGCTGATCGTCGGAACTGAGGCCTATTATGAAGCAATGGACAAATCGTACTACAAAAATATTATCGAAAAGGTGGAAGGTTATATATCAGTGTATCACCATTGAACGGAATTATGTTGAATAAAAAAACCAATTTTGCCAAAAAAATGTGTTTTACTATGGTAGGTCGGGGACTATTTAATTGACCTGTTATATGGTAGAACCTAAATGAGTTAAAAATCAAAGTTGATGTGGCAAGATTGCGACAACACAAATTCAGTTCACTGTTTTATTGAATTAACTATACGTATAAATATTGGTGAATCGTTTTTCAAACTTAGTCACTATCCGTATTATGAGTTACCCTATATTGGAGAAATGGTAAAATGAACAAATTTCTTTTGAACTAAACCATTACAATTATATAGCTAGTTAGGCCGGTGACTTTTCAGTACATATGTTAAATATACGTATTTTCATTTTATGGCTTTTATATTTATGACTAAAAAAACCAACAGTGACTAATAACATCAAGACTATAACCATAATTATCGAACATTATTCTAATTGCACGTATACTATACATTTTAACATAATTACTCCGCCGCTAATTACCGTAAATATCCGACAATTTGTTTATAAAAATACCCAATTGACATAGTTTTCCTAAAAGTATCATAAACAATATTCAATTACGGAAAGTATATATTAAATGTAAAACCCGTACCGTAATAAGCTTGCGCGAATTTTAAATTTTATCACAATGTAGTTTTCTAGTAAATTTATTGCAAACTAGGGATGTGCATAAATTAAAAATATCGATGTTGTATTTAAGCAATAGATAATTCGATAAAATTATAGAGCTTTAGGTGATATTTTGTTGCACTAACTTTCGACGAGTTTTCGATAAAATCCTATTAGACTGAATGGAGAACTATGCACCAATATTTCTGTTTCAGTTTTACTAAAATAGGATGTACGAAGCATTTAAAAAAAACGAGACATGTCAAATACAGTTTCTTTTAAAGTAGGAGTTCTTATTGTAAATATAATTAACTATTCATTCTTAATCGTTACATTCCCTCATTTTTTGGTATTGAAATTTGGAATAAACTGGTGATATATTAAAGCAATTAATTTTCTGTTTTTTAATGAAAATCGCTGATCACTATTCAGTCAGGAATTTCTAGACGATATCAAAATTGATGCAAATAATTCAAATATTCGGCAAATAGAGTTTGACCCGTAAAATGAAATTTTCTTTAGAGCATAACAAGTCTCTTCTATTTTAATTTAATGTCTGATTTCGCTTTTAAATATGTCGAATTACTCTCGTATTGGTCAGCGATATCTATTGGTGAAAATGTCGAAGTATCAGTACAAATAATTATTATACAACTTAAAATAATTGTTCTTGTAGCGACCGCTACAACCCTTTAGGTCACCACGCATTCACCTACATCAAAGTCAAAGATTGACAACGATGGTGGATTGATACCATGACGTCTCCACCATGACGACGTCTCGCTCTCTTTTCTTTTCTCTACCCACTTGTAACAGTAGCACTTCCACAGCGCTACCGTACTACTTCCTTTACTTAACCTAATATCTTGTCAATTCTCCCGTCGACCACATGTATCAATTAAAATCGAAATAAACAAGTATTTATTCAACCTGTATTTTCAGTTCGCATGCGAATTTCAATTGGTGACACCGACGTGATCGAAGCACCTAACAGGTAAACCAGCTCAACATAAGCCACTCGATAAATGCTCGAAACGTGCCTGGAAGGATAGTATGAGGAACGGAACTCATAAACATCACATGGTCGACGTTATCTCACGAGACTAATGCGATGGACGAAAACCACAGAAGCCCATCACGCATAACATCAACACATGAACACCCTTTCATCACGAAACGAGACACGTAAGCCATCACACTTATAGGTACCCTCAAACAAAACGGAACGCCCCAAGACGAACGACGTCCTGCTACAACTTCGATGGCAGCTGATCCCGTAAAACTCCTCACTCAGGTTGTAAATCCCATCTCATAAGCAGTCCCTGTGCGATTCATTGCGTGATTGCGGGTGCTCTTCAGAACCTGTATCACATGAAGGTACATTCCACTGCAGCACTACTAGGAGCGGAGTGATGTAGCGACAGCTACAACCCTTTAGGCCGCCACCACATTCACCTACATCAAAGACAAAGGTGGGCAACGTTGGTGGATTGGTACCATGTGGTTCCCAGCTATAAAAGACCACCAGGACGATGTCTCGCTCTCTTTTCTTTTCTCTACCCCCTTGTAACAGTACCACTTCCATAGCACTTCCGTTACTTAACTTAATATCCTGTCAATTCTCCCGTTGACCACATGTATCAATTAAAATCGAAATAAACAAGTATTTATTCAACCAGTGTTTTCATTTTCCTTGCGAATTCCTTCCACAAAATGGTAGTGAGTGTTCGGACAAACAATCGCCTCGACAGCCACACATTCCGACCAACCGACCAGACGAACATTCCTACATTCTATTCTATGGTGTTGATGACGATGATAGAAAATAAGAGAAAATATTTTTATTAATATATATTATCTTAATTATTCTCAATAAATACCTTTTTAAAGTGAAAAAATTGTCGGAATCTATGCCATGTACCATCTAGGTTTAAGTGTTGTGGGTTTTTGGTCTCTTGTTGGTAAAGTTGATAGAAGCTGATTGAGCTCATGAAAAATTTCTGTAGAATTTGGAATTGTTTGGTCCAGTATATTATGTTATAGTTTCTTGCCGGATGTATCTCTATAGGTGCTTCTTGGCTCTGCACTTATCTCTATATGATTTGTACCTTAGTTGTGTGTTTAATAAGTTTGGTATTTTATTGGAAGCTATTTGGTTAAATTAATTTTTTTATTCTATTGTTACAACTGTCCTCTTTACTGTATTATTATTTACATTACAGCCTCATGGGATATTTAGGATCTGATAACATATAATGTTACAGAATAGACTAAAATAGTATAAGGTACAAGATAGAATACTGTTATAAACAAACGTTCTGTACAAATACAATGCAGGAATACTTATAAATGTAAGCGCGAATAAATAATTTGGAGACAAGATAAAATAAAACGATAAGATAAAAAAAATTAACTACTTTTTACTATCGATTGTTTCAGTCGCTATTTTTGGTTCTACTGATTTTATTACATTTTACCAGTGATTGTTTTAGTCGCTATTTTCGGTCCGAGTGATTTTGTTACTATTTACTGTTGACTGTTTCAATCGTGTACTTTTAGTTACTATTTTTGGTTCTACTAATTTCATTCGATTGATTTTTAACGTTCCGGATCTGTCATCCAAGCCGCGACCTTGACAAAAATGTACCCAATATATGCTAACATAGATTTATATGTAATATATATAGTTTTATGATTTTTTTGGTAGATTGTTTGTAAATAACAATATATTGTATATTAATATAGCAGAATTTTAGAACGACATTATTCAAGATTGTTAATGTAAAAAGATTAAAATTGTGAATGATAAATAGTAAAATACTCTTGACTGTTTTTATGTCAATAATAGGCATTATTTCAATTACTCTGTCGATTTTTGTTAAAGAATGTTTCCGTTCAGTAATAAATAAAGCATTTGCTTTATTTAAAAAATCTCTAGTAGTTATTGTGCGATTATTTTTAATTATGTCATGAATTTTTTTTCTATGATTAGGTATATTTTTAATTTTTATTTAGTATTTATGGTTATTCTATATCTTTAGGTTTTAGGCATTGTTTTAGTTCTTTTGTATTGTCTATATTTATTATAGTATATTATTTTAAAATTGTAATTAACGTATTAAAATACGATAAAAACTTTGTGGGCTATTATTCCATTTCATAGAGAGAAGTAATTCTATTTCGTTTAAAATAAAATTATTAGTTGCATGTTAATAGTATTCAGTATTTTTGTCCCTGTTTTTAAGTTAGTACGTGAAGGACTAGGTACATCTCCGTCTCGCTTATTCTACGGTTGGAAAATATAAGCAAAATATAAAATTAATTGCTCCAAGCAATTATCTTCTTCCTTTCTTCTCTCACAATTTATAGCGAATTTAGAATTGAACCGTACATTTGACTGAAAATAGTAATTACTATTTTCAGTCGCTAATTTCTTGACTATCGACTGCTTCGACTGTTTTGCGACTATCGACTGTTTCGACTGTTTTCAGTCGATAGTTCCCAACGCTACTTAATTTGTGCCTACTAATGGCACAAAAGTTAAGATTCTGATAAAATTCTTGTTTAACTTCACATAGTGCATTATTAGCTATCATATTCCAGTGTAATTGATCTAATTTCTTTTTAATTGAAATGTATTTTTTTATATATTATATTAGTTATGATAAGAAATATTTCTTGTCCATTGAAGAAAACAAATATAACGGAAATACGGAGAAACGAAATACTTACATATCGATATTTTCGATCCATCGATACATTATCCGCATTCTTATCGCTAACGATGTGAAATTGTTGTCTGTTTGGCTTTTTTCAGGTGTCTCGACATTTTATGGGAATTTTATAAGGTTAAATTCATATACTTCCGGTAATATACGTTACCTTATGGTTCGGTTTTGTTTATTGGCCGTGATGAATTATTGCGGCTGTATTTCTCATTTTCTTGGTGCCTTAATGGACTTTATAATTGCTTGTTGGAATTTAAACAAACATATGTAAAGTATGGGAAATTACGTACAACTATACCACCAAGGAATTAATAATTATTAAATGGCAATGGTTTTTAGTTATTGATACCTTATATGTACTTTCTCGATTTTAAATTGACATTATTCAGAAATCTAAATAAAAGCCTACAGACCTACATCACTGCCACCAGTAATATCTAAGGTTTTTGAAAAACTTCTGTTGAAAAGAATAAAACCGATCATAGAGAGAAAAAACCTAATGCCAACACACCAATTTGGGTTTATTAACAAGCACTCAACAATTGACCAGGTCCACAGAATAACAGATGTTATTGTAAAAGCCTACGAAAGTAAAGAAGTATGCTCAGATATATTTTTAGATGTAGCACAAGCCTTAGATAAGGTTTGGCATGAAGGCCTTATTCATAAACTACAGAAAATACTACCAGAATAACACACCAAACTATTAAAATCATACATTATAACCAGAATGTTTAGAGTCAAACAAGAAGAAGCTTACTCTACAATAAAATAATCTAAAGCAGGTGTACCACCAGGAAGTGTACTGCGACCAATGCTTTATCTACTCTATACTTGTGATATACCACAAACGGAAAATATTACAATGGCTACATTTGCTGATGCTTTGCTACTGCGATTATAGCTGTCGAAGACAATAGTGATGAAGCCTCACTAAAATTACAAAAAGCAAGTGACAATATAAATAATTAGACACAAGCTTGGAAAATAAGAATTAATGATGTGTTCACCTATAAACAGTCTATACAAGCACCTATAACATTAAATCATTCAATATAGCCAGAACGCTAAATATCTCGGAATGAGTCTCGATGCAAAACTTCGCTAGAAGGAACATATAAAGAAGAAAAGAAAAGAACTGGAATTGAAATATAGGAAAATGCACTGGCTAATTGGAAGAAAATTACGATTATCAGTATATAATAAATTGCTATTATATAAGCAAATATTTAAACCTATATGGACATACGGAGTTTAATTATGGGGATGTTCTGCAAAGAGTAACATAAACAAAATACAAATTTTTGAGAACAAAGTTCTGAGAGATATTGTGGGTGCAACCAAATACTATATACCTACATCGATACTTTCAGATACCCACAGTCAGTCAAGAAATCAAGAGAATTGTAAGGGGGCATGAGGAAAGACTCCTTTCTCACACGAATATTGAAATATTACAACTACTGGATACCACCAGAACAGGACACAGACTCAAAAGAATCAAACCATCTGATCTTGTGTACTGTTGTGTAGTGAGGTGCATATATTAAAAAAATCAGCAATGACAAGTATAAACATTATTTCACCAGAGACTGAGGTAGGGCCGATGGGTCCTCCTACTTATATACCTAGATTTAAGTTATCATAAAGACAAATTGTAGGTTAGACGGAAACGACTAGTAACAATATATTAACTAAATAATAAAAAAAATTGACATTAATAAAGTTAAGTTATGTACTGTCTTCGAATGTGTAATGTACGTGTTAGCAAATTGGATGCAATATCCTCGGTATAAGAAATAAATGCCAATAGGTGATATACTTCCTCTTATTCCTATACAAGCAATATTAATAAAGGTCTTCAAGATATACACTTATTTCTCATTCGTTTTTTTGAAAACTAGAAACAAATACTAGGAAACAAATATGTTAATAGAGAAACATTATATCATAAAGGTTACATATGTTATAGATCTTAAGCCAAACAATTTCTATGTTACGTCAAGAAAGTAGTTAAGCATAAAAGTTCTATTTAGCATATCGATGCTCCGTACACATATAATTAGTTTCAGCTGCATTGAAAGAAGCTTCGTATCATTCCACAACTGCCCTGTTTGCTTGATTTAGCTCTAAAATATTTCTGAATATACTGTAAAATTATCTAAAGTAATCTGTTTCTTCAAAATATGACTATTTCTTGATCACCTTAGCAAGAAGAACTTCATATAGTTTCTAAAACTATACGTTTTCACTATGATGGACAATAATTAAAAATAATAACGCTCACATTTGGTTAGTCTTTTTTTTGTTATTTATAATTAAATTTATATTAACACTAATAAGCTATTTTTATTCTAATTTGCTATGGTTTTAAAATTAAAAAGTATCGTAATTCTGCTATAGATACTTATAGGCTAAAATATATGTCACTGTTTTTAATGTGGACTGAGTTTTATTTATAACTTTACTAATCTGCATCAAGTGGTTTTACTCTCTCATTCTCTGAATCTTTTGACCAACCATCATTATCTAGGATCTGAAGAACCTGAACATTGATGTGTTGATGGAGCCTCTGTTCATGTCTTTGAACAAAAAATTCATGTCAAACCACAAAAAAATCTAGAATATTTAGATTTTGTAATTCTATAGTAATAATAATTGAATTGTTGTGTTGATCTTGATGGTCTAACATACATTAGTATTAAAATAGGGAATAACAAGGGTAAGTGCAGAATGTAAGGTTACATTTTTAAGTTATAAAATCCAAATAGCATCAATTTTATTTATAGAGAGAACTTTAGCTGCCAAATTTATAACACATTATTTTCAACGACCTGGAATAGGTATGAACATAAGCCAAAATTTAATGATAACAAGATCAGAGAAGAAAATAATTCTTGTTGTTTTGGATGTAGTCAAGTCATTGATGAGGCTTGTCCATCAAGAATAGTAGCAAAAACTGTAATAACTGGTAATAATTAGACATTTATTTTAAACATAATATATTTTAGCGATGATTTAAATTTTATTTTATAGCTAAGATGTAGCTAGAATTTGTTGAGAGTAAACGTCGAAGAATGTGAAATTCAGAGATTCAGAGGAGAAGAAATTAGACAGCATTTTGCTAAGATGTAAGAACAATGCACAGTGATACTTTGAAATAATTAAATTTTACTAACAGAAGTAGACCTGGATCAAATAACCAAAATATAAAACTATCAACGACACCCTAGTGATCTAATCACAAGGAATAAAGAATGCATTATTATACGAGTTTAGGTAAATAAATTATGTTATTGTAAAAATAATGATGTATTTACTGAGATGTCTTTCAATTTTAAAGTACGATCATCCATTCATTTTAGGCTAGTGAATTTACAATATGTTAATCGAAAGCACCATAAATATAATATCGCAAAATAGAATAGCTGGACATCGATAAAATGTCTTATTTCCAAAATTTCACCATTTTTAATTACCTCCTGCACCTTTTTAGCTACTTAATATATTCCACATTAAATCTAATAATCAGGACGAAAAAAGTAAATAAAGATATATATACGTATGCGCGAAACTCGTATTATTCTCTGTTTGAAAACCAAATGGAGCCAATATGGGCATGCACCAAAACCGGAGATGTTGTGCAGTAACTTATCCTGGAAAGACTCCATGTCAAGTAAATACCGTAGTCCTTCAACTCTTGGACCACACTGAACAAGGACGCAGGCTGAAGAGAACCAAACCGTGTGATCTTGTGTAATTGTGTAGTAAAGTACTCTAAATCAAAACACTCGAAACTCTGGAGAGTGTCACTATATCTTTGTCCCTCTGGTAGATCTGAGGTACGCCAGACAGGAACATTGGTACTATTGCTACCATTTGATTTTCTTTTTATTCTATGGATTTGGTTTTCAAAATATATTGATAGATCAAGCTAAACTGAATTTACTACTAACTACACTTCTGTATTCATCTGGTTTCTCTGATATTTGCTGCTTTTTATGGTTAAAACACTTACGGTAATATATTAGATAATATTGCCAACATCTATAATTTCTTTTTAATACAGCTTAAGCACCACATTACATTACCAGTGACCCACTTAATGTTGTTAAATACATATATATTAAAAATGTGTCCAAAAATAAAAATTATGTCGGTTGTTTTCCACATAAAAAAGAGTAATTGAAAAGGAATTCGTATTATGAATATTTATTGTTTTTTTTCTTTATAAAATACCGTCTTCCAAACTCCTACGCAAAACTCCAAACCAGTATCAATAAAAAGATTTTACCAAAATGATTTGCCCCTCTAATTTTATTAAAAGTGCCATTATTTCATCTCTCTTCCTCTGTCTCTCTTCCCTTTCAATTATGTCATAAAAATAAATCGTTTCGCGAATAAAAAAAACAAAGACATCTTTCATAAATAAAAGAATGGCCTCTTTGATTTTATTTAATGAAGTGAGAGGGAAAAATAAATTTTGCGGGGAGATAAAAGATTTTTTTGTCCCGTTTCCAGTTTTTATTTATTGGCTCGTAGATTGGCGAGTCGACAACAACAAAGCGATATCAACGGAACTGCTCATAATTAAATTGTTGCTTTTATGTCTCTTATAAACGAGAAACAAATGTAATTTACGTTTTCGTAATTGGAGCGAATGTTTCTGTGGTATCGTTTGATAATTTCGTTTTACATTTTGAAGGAAACGATCTTCAATATATATAATTTAATGATTCCTTTTTGACTCCCTTCAAAATAATAATAAACTCACGTCATCAGGATGTTTAATGCACTGCTAGTCACACTTTGTAAATTAGTTAAAGGATCAGAACATGTAACCGAATCAATTTTCCAAAATATTAATTAAAATAAACTACAGGTTATAAACCGTTCTTTTAACAAGTGTTGTTTAACAAACGTTGTTTTAACGCTTTGCTTGTTTTAATAAATTTGAAATCGTTCCTATTATGACTTTGATTAAAAATGACGAAGCCAGACAGAACAGATTGCGTCTCTAACCAGTTACTTCGAACAGCAGCGAGATAACCACCTCTTGCCAGTAAAATTCCTTAGGGAGGTAAACATTTTTGCTGTTTAAATATTAATTTGTTGATGGACACGGTCACTGAGATATCTCAAAAAATGAAAAATCTAATCTTGGATTCACCAAAAAAACCGTCCTCATATGAAGCAGGTGACGAATCAAGATCAGCTTGATGTTAGTTCTATCAAAGATCGAACATATGAAATATATAAAAACAGTTAGTGCTTTTTAATATTAACATAATTTAATACAATTATTTCAGAGAAAACTGCTAATCTGAAAACTATCCATTAAATGTTCAGAGATATGCAGATATTGGAGGGATGTAAAGAATCCTTTCATAAACTGTTGGGTAATATAGGTGTAGGCCGACCTTGAGGCATGTCGAATTTTACATCGTGGAATAACGATTAACAAAGTACCCAGAAATATAATCCCAGATGTTGAACACGGGCGGGGTGCCAGCAACGACAACTAGAACCCGATAACGAATAGCTGGCAACCCCGAGACGTTTATCTGGGAAGTTATTGAAGGGTATTTCCATCATTCAGTAACCGACCATCGTTTGGTTTAGACGTGCCACCATCGACTACCCAAGCCTCGTCTCCTCCATTTTTACCTCCATTCTCGTTTTACCTCCATTCACCGAGCCATATCAATTTACCCTAAATAGGACATAAATGTAGTAAAAATAACCCACGAAAAGGTTTAATGGAATCTTTCAGTCATTGCTTTTAAAATTAATAAAATGTTGAAAAGTATATAATAAAGTCAAGGAATATTTATTATTTCAATTTGTGTAATTAAATGAGGTTTAAGAATGGGACCATTATACCTAATTGTCACTCATGGCAAGATGATAATAAAAATACTGTTAAGCAACGAAAGTTTATAGAAAAAGGTAAATGTTGAAATAACAGGTTTGATTATATAATGATTAAGTTTTATTAGTCATACATTTTATTAATAATTCATTGCATATAACATTGTTCTTCGTGCTGAAATGGGGAATAGTTAATAACACCCTCGGTTTGGCTGAACTCGATCAAATACATTGAAGAATAAATTGACTAATGATGGAATCGTAACCAAACGTTATACATATATCGGAAATTAACAGCTTAATTATTCATTTGAAATAAACTTTCTGAATATGGGATTATGATATGTGCGGAAACAACTAAAGGTGAGTATATAATTAATATATGACAACTGTAGCAAATCTTATTGTAGAGTGTGACAGATTTATGTCCACAGATATATTTGTAATTGTTCAAATTAGCATTTTCATAAACATTTGGTTAAAATGGGTGAGTAAAGTTATAAGTTAATACTTAGCTAAGTATATATATGAAAGGGTTTTAAACAAAATCTATTAATTTACTTTAAAACTGTTTTATTTAACGGAAAGGAGGGGTGTTTGTTTGAACGACGATAAAACGACACTGGGGGTGATTAGAAAATAGACTAACCCTTTTCACCCGTTCACCATTCAGGTACTTTAAAACCAGATGACCGTGATAGTCAAAGCCGTATTACATAATACCTCCCTCCTAAACAAATGGTCACAGGGATGTAGGCGGTTATTCTGCCTAGACAGCTTGTAGTTGTTATAAAAATTGTTTTTAAGTATCGATTGTGCCTTTGTAATCCAGTTTGCCTTTGAAGATCTTCGAAATGGTATTATTTCTAACCAAATTTCCATGGAATACCTTTACGAAATAGTTTTCCAAATGGTGAGTCCATATTCCAATATTCCACGGCTATGAAATTGAGCTACTGATTGATGGCCGGACATCCTAAACTGCAAGCTTCTGTGAAAATTCCAGTAGAGTATGTTAATTCACAGAAACCTTACTCCGCTTTTGGTGGCTTTACACTTTCAACTGTGTTGAATGTGCCGAGATCCACGGGGTAGAGGTGTTTTTCAAGGCTTGAATATATTTAGCTTGGAATAGTTGACAGCTAGTGGTCGTTGAGCATATTAAATCCACTTTTTATGACCTTACAGCTTCAGCTGCGACACTTTGGCCGAACTTCACGTTATATTGAACAAAAACGGACAAATCTGTCGCACTCGTTCACCATTCGATAGATGTAAACCAGATAGCCGTGATAAGTGCCGCATTACATAACATACTTATACTAAAGACATAATTGTCAAACTCTCTATAAGCTTTTGACGAAGTTATACTAAGATTTTCCTATTTATACAGAAATCCTACAACTATCTGATACAAAACAGAGAGACATAGAATGGGATCTTCCATATATAAAGTTGAAGCCAAGTTTTGTACCTTTTAAGTACCTGAGTAGGCTCTAAGTGGGAATATTTATTACAAGGGAAAATTAAAAAATAGAATTTTAATTAAGATTTATTTATTACAGGAGGAAACTAAAAAAATGCAGTTTAATAATAATCTGCACTTGCTAACTCATTTTCTAATTGTAAATTCTTATTGTCTTAAATATTTAAAACTATAAACTGAAAAATACTTTGTCCAAAATATACTAAAAATACAACGTTTAATATTACTGAATATAAGAATTACATATTTGAATTTTGATTAGAAAACCTCCTATTATTTTTTATATATTTTATCGTTATTAATATTAATATTATTATGTTATTAATTAATTATATTATTAATTTATTAACTGGATAATATCCATATTATATGTAGCCAAGCCAAGTCGCTCATTGTTTTGCTCAATATGTTATATACCATTAATCGTTTTAAACACCATATATTTGCATAATGCCTAAGTAGCAATTTTCCTCAAGTTTGGTTTTGTATATTTTATTGCCAATAGATAAAAAAGTCTAGAGATAGCTTCACACAGAAAATAATTAAATAATAATATAACAAAATAATAAACCGAATAATTAATACATATGACACAATTCTTGATTACAATTCTACAACATACACTTATACTAATTTCTTAACACATATATAGTCAAATCAAAACAGCAGTAACACGGAAGAACTGTCAAAACGTCGAAATGTTGCAGCATCAACTCTGAGTTTTAGTACATTTTGGCTCTGGCATATAACAACATTTTAATATAAACAAAATAATTGAACAAATATTTTATTAAATATAATTTACTTTAACATCATAGTACATCAAATGCATTTATTATCGAAGAACTTGAAACTATAATTAATTTTACAGCCGCAATAATTTTTAGGTTAGACTTGTTTTATTATATGTACATTTTGCTTTTTTCCACATTAGTATCGGTAGGGTTATAGGCGCGTTTTTGTATGTAGTGGTATCCTCCGAAGGTCTAATCCATATAATTAACAATTGTATATCTGAGTAACGTATTTTACTTTCATAAGAGAGCATATTTATGTCTTGCGCTTAGTTCTTGTTTCTTTCAATGCAATTTGTCCTTGTAAAGTCACTATGATATTATATATTTCTCTTTAGTTTGTCCTGTTACTACCTGTATACATCTTTCTTGATAAAACTACATTTAATCACTACATTCTCCTTAATGTATTGGCGATATCTGCAGAACAGTTAGTATTATTTCCTCTTCGTACATGTTAAACAAATGTTCATGTATATTCTGAACAATAGCACACACGCACATAAAGATTGCACGCTCTATAACACAATTTACTACAATTTACTACAAAGTATATTAATTATATACTGATCTTTAGTTGTTTCCTCGTTCATCACTCTGTCTTTCATAAACCAACATTAATTAAGTTTTATTCAATCATTGTCACCTTCAAAAACACTAATCAAGTTAATAACTAAGCTGTTTATTTACAATCTATCAAAAACTTCCTCAGGATTCTACCATTTGTCAATTTCCTCTTCAATGTGCCTGATCGAGCTCACACAAACCGAAGATGTTATTTTTAACAATGCCTCTTTCCATAAATTCAGACAGTTCTGGTTTGAATATCCTTGTCTATTGTAATAATTCTTCGCAATACCCTATACCAACTCATTTGGATTAATTATCCAGTGATAGATAGGGAGAAAGACATAATACACTGTGGCCATAACCTTCAGTAAACTGATCTACCATGTATCTTTTCTCAGGCTGATTTGTAAAAAAAGTAAATTACATAAAATGCAATTAAATACTTCATATATATTTACCGAGTAACAATTTAAAATAGTTCATTCTTTAACATGATTTAGATTCAGAAGCCATTCCTTAATTGCAGCCTTTGTTGTTTCACTTGTTGGGACTTTCCCCACCAGTGTACTATATATATGGTAGATATGGTGCATTGGTACATAACAATAACTGATGGTTCCCTCAAGTTGTTCAAAAGCTGATTTTCAAACTACTGCAATAACAAGTTATGGCTCATTTCTCCATGGTTGTCACCCTTGGACTTAGAGAAAAACACTAATTCTGCACCAGGAATAAAAGCATTCCTGTTTCCAGCATGAAGAACTATATGTCTGCAATGAATTATTAATAAATGTTGTGACTAACAAAACCTAATCGATAGTTATTCCACGTTTACCTTCTTTCATCAACATTTGCTGTCTTTACACTATATTTATGTTCATTTTGCCATGAGCGACCCAATGTATCATTCTGAAATATTTATGTCTCATTTAAATATATAAATTGATACAATAATTCTTCCTTGATTTTGATATGTGTTTTCAAAAATTGTATTCTTTTAAAAGCAATCTCTGGAAGTTCTATTAAACCCCTTGGGGGGTTATCTTTGCACCACTTAAATCATATATTACCCAACAGTGTATGAAGAGATGTTTTATATTCCTCAAATAGCTGATGTTTTGGCTTTTTATGGATACTTTCCAAACTAACAATTTTCCTGAAATAATTGTATTAAATTAGGTTTCGAATGAAAAAACTACTTTCGTTTTTTTACATTTCGTATATTTGATCTCTGATACAGCTAACAACAAGCTGATCTTGATTCATCTCTTTCGTATAAATACGGTTTCCTTCTGGTGAAATTAAGGTTATATTGTTCTTTATTTTTGAGATATTTTAGTGACCGTGCTCTTACTACGTTTATGTTCAATAAAACCGCGGAGATTTGAAATTTATTAAAACAAAGCGTCAAAACAACGTTTGTCGGTTTATAACCCATAATTATAATATTTTGAAAAATTTTTCAGGCGTTTGACAAACAGACAACTTTGTAAGCTCTTTTGGTTACATAATCGAACTTATCCAACAGCATTATATCTCTTTTTAAATCGAATAAAATGTGAAGGATAATATTGTCTGACTGTAAAACGAAACTTTAAACAGGCTTTTAAAGTCTTACTATTAAAATTACAATTGGATATTGCATATTTTGAGCAATGCTCTCCTCATTTGGACTTAAATCATGTGGCCTAAAATGCAAAGAACCGTTCGTCCTGTCCAGATGCTTGATGCTCTTATTATGGTTTGCACTTAAACATAATCTATATACCATTTTACAAATTTTCTAAAAATTATACATAAAAGTAGAAAAATAACAAATATAACCTAATATTGTGCTTATAACCTTCTATAACCTGAGAGCTGCTGATTATTAAGTTGACATTTGATGATTTTGTTATTATAAAAATAGATTTTAATATAAAATTAATATTTAATGTAGTATTTTGTTATCAAACAACGTAGATAAAGAAAAGTAAGTTTTGATGTAAGTTAACAGTTCATTAATTTTTTTATTATAATTAAAATTCCATAACTACTAGATCTAATATCAGTAAAATATTATTATTCAAACAGTTTTATTTAAAAATATTTTCCAAATTTCAAAGTGTTGTTATGACGTAAAACTTTTTACTCTATTTAGCCAATACTTTTGCTATGTTTTTGCCTTAAGTCATATTAAAGCATTTAACAAGCATCCTATGGATGGTCATTTTAAATTTAGAAAATACAAGACATATCGGTAATTAATTCAAGCTATTAAATAATCATAACATGATCAAACACTACAGAAAAAAGTATAAAGAATAAAATATCCATTAATGTCTCGAAATAAAAATAACAACTTGTTTACGTTGAATATGTGCAGTTTTACGATTTTGCAATGTTAGCAACGACAAGGTAACAAACAAAATAGTATATTATATTTTATGCACATTTCTGTTCCAATAATAAAATATTTTTCCTCTATGCTAAGCATTAAATTTTCCTTACATATTACGACATGAGAGCTGACAATAACAACTTAATAATATCGGATATCAACAACACAACCAGTTATTAATATGAAAACAGTAATTTAACATGATTTAAGATATTTTTACACGATTTTAACAATATTTAGACGTGTTTTATTTAGTTTATCGATAAATCAAAACGCTACAAGTTTGTTGTGTTGTATTTTAAATATTATGGAGTTAATATACTAATTCAGCTAGTAAAGGTATTTGTTGTTTCTGTATATCCAGGTAATATATCCAAATGGTTTAATAAGTTGCTTTTTTGAATTATTTTTCTAGAGCGCATAGTTTAAGGATTGTATACATAATTTCGTTCGATTGAAAAAAATATCTGTCATATGTTCTTTTAATTTTTTTTTACCTTTCAAACGGCGTATATTAAAGCTTTACTGAATAAGTATTACCAAATATATACGACCTTAAAACCATTTATTAAAAAAATATAAATTATTTGTGCCCCATTCTATTCTGGTATCTGTTAGTGCATTTGTTACTCCATTAACTTTCATATGTTCCATTGCAAACTCTATGGTTCTTCCTCTGAATTCTTGGCCAACTAGATACGTAAACAAGAAGAATGTTATTCTCAATTATGTATGAGGTATCACAGGAACTTGATGCTTCCATAGAAATCGCCTCTGGAAAAACCTCTGGATTCAAATATAATGAAGGTTAGTTTTATTTCAAGCTTACATTTTCAAAGAATCACTACTACTTCTTATTCTTCTTCCCTACACTAATTATCTTATTAATTAGATATAAAACGTTTTCCAATATTGGTATTAATGATATAATCTGGCATATACAGTATGTTATTCCATCTATTGATAAGCAAGCTAGAATCTATAATAAGATTTTATGATACCATTTTTATGGGATAACAATAAATAGCACCCTAATTGTAAAGATAGGCAAGAGTGTCAAAAAGTTGATCACTCGTCAGTGGATAGGCTTAATGCCGAGGCATCTCAATGATAGCTTAAATTAGAAACATTATGTTAGACAAAAAGGACATCAGACACCATCAACAGACAAACAAACTCAAAATCAAGCAACTGTATAGGTTACAAGGAAAATACTCTCAACTTCAACCAAAATCAAAGAGATTCGTTTATCAGTCAGTCATTGACAAAGCAAATTTGGAGAGCAAATTTCGGGTTGCAATTTTAGTAGTTTGCACTAGTTGGTTTGATGTTTTTCAAACTAACTAGTAATCCAACGTTACCAAAGCAGAGTTCTAAGTTTAATTAGCAATGTTTATCGCTACGCCCCCAACGAAGAGTTCCACGATAACCTCGAAATCGATTGGATATAAAAATTGATCCTAGATTTCACCTTAAAACACTAATTAAGGCTTCTAAATCCCAGCAACTGGACAATAAGCAAGAAAGAAGTAGATTGGAGCGAACAAAACCACACGAACTATTATATTGTACTGTATAAGTATTAGTCTTAACTTTGGTTTAAGTAGTTTAGTTTTATTTTAGTTTGAGAAATATGTACTAATGTATGAATCTCGTACTGGCATTGCTTGTGTATGGAAGTACACCAAGATAATAGTAAATTAATATGTAAATTAATATTGTATTACCATATCTAAGGTCCCTTGTAATTAATTTAAAAAATTGACAGAGCATGAACTAGCCATGTGACGATCCATAGAAATTTTTTTTGATATCCGTACTCTAGATTGCAGATAAATGCTGTTGACAAGAAATATAAATAAACAAGTCATAACATATAAAGTGCATCTAACTGGTTAATGAAGACATTTATAAAATATTTTATTCCTCCATGTGAACTTCTGTATACCGTATCCTAAGCGAATATCCTTACTCAATCTCAATTAAATCTAACTAGGGTTTGACAGAATACAGAAACACTCCTACTGTAGGCAGAGATCTGGTTGTCCTCAGGGAAATTAATTATATCCATACATTTTAATACTGTTATATATTATTGCTTTCTACTGTGTCTAGTATCGACTAGCTACTAACTTAGTACTAACCTGCTTCGACATACACAAAGTGTTCCCTCGACTTCATTTGGACATTAAATTTGTTATGGGTCATAGGATGTGACAATGGTTAAATTTGTTGAATCAAAATAAATAAATGCATATTAATTTCACCGACAAAAGATTGAAGCAGAAGCTCGTACACATAAATCAGCAAGTTGGCCCTTATGGAAATAGAGCCAAATAACTTGACATGAACCTTGGTATTAATCTCGGATGGAAGAAGTGATAGAAATATTTCACAAGGTATATTGCGAGGTATTTTTGATGTTCCCTGTTACATTCGTAATGACAATTTGCATAGGGATCTGAAGATATAAATTGTCGATAATGTGGTCAAAGACTAGGCCCAAAAACATGAACAGAAGCTCCATCAGCACATCAGATTCTGTAGCTTCTAAATAATTATGGCTTAGCTAGAAGGTTTAAGAAAATAATATAGTAAAGTATAAGTAAAACTTTAAACTAAATAAGTGCACTATTTTCTAGATTGCTTTAATAAATAATTTTAGAAAAATATTGTATTTGTTTGTTTTATGTTATATGTTGTAATCTAGTACTGTATTTTTACGCTCATAGATGTATAAGTTTTCATCATTTCCTCATTCATTTTCATTTCTTATAACTCGGCAGTTGAAATTTTCCATGTCCTACATAAGTTCCTTTCTACCGAATAATACATATTACTTTTATACGTATAACGAAAATAAATTAAACCAAAAACGATTTTGAAAAAATAAACAATCGACGAGCAAACTATGTAGCCTGGGCGACTACTGCTGTATGCAATATGTGAGAGCCTGAATATGAGGCCAGTGGCGTAGCATATTTTTTAGACTTGCCGATATAGTATATAACATTCTATTAATAATATTAGGTGCTTGTATTTTAATCAGCGATATATTTTGGTGAAAATACGAACTATCAAGGTAAATAACTATTAAACAATATGATTTACCTAAAGGCTAAATTCGGTCATTTCAAGGAATTCTTTAATTTAGTTGTCTGACTTAAAGAAATCTGTCGCTGAACTCATCAAGCCCTTTTAGGTACTTATGATGATGCTGGTTCATTATATCTTGTTTAATGGGTCCAGTTTCAATGACTTAGAAGTCTTCATTTTAATATCAATGCAAAGAATTGTCTGGAGGCCATCGATTGTTCGAAATCAATAAATTTGGTTTAATGGATGGAAGCCCGGTTAGCATTTGTAAAAAACTTATAGGCAGTTGAGCAGCTGATGAATCTACTTTTTCCAGATATTTCTATACGACGAGAAAGGTCCAAAATGAGCTAAAAGTGTTTCTTTGATGTCTTTTGGGTGGCGATCAAAGGTGGATATCTACTGAGCTATGAGCAAGAAGAAGAGAGATGATGTTGTTATACCCCAGAACCTCATTTATTAAAATAATTCGTCTTTAGATTGCATTTGCTTCGATTCATATTACATTTTAAGGGTCATAAAATAGCCATTAATTTTTAATAAAAGGTATTTTGTAACCAACATGTGTGCTGGGCTTTATTATAGAAGAAACATTTATAAAAGGAAGATATACATGTTATATATGACATGTCTGACTATCCGGCCATCTGTTTTAAAACTACCTGAATGGTGTATGGAGGAGAAAAACAGACTATTAAAAATCTTTAATTTCAAATTCTTGACCAGAACTGTGTAATCTTTCTTCTCGCCGGAGTGAATTGAATAACACGCCTCAAGAGGATTGAGTTCTTTGAAATGGTAAACTGCGGTGTTACTGCAAAAGTATTAGCACACTGTGCGCAGTATTAGTGTACTCGTTAACATTGGTGTAAACATCTTGATGGAAACCAAAGTAAGTTACCGACAACAAAAGATCAATTTGAACATGCGTGGATCGAAAATCATTCACAATACAATCAAAGACATGATAAGGTGATTTTGCAGCACAGAAACATTTCTTAAACAGCAAAACCAGCCAGAATCATCAACTAGAATCTGGCTCCATCCGGCAACCTTTTTAGAATCAATGAGAAACGATTTCGCTGATTTCGAAGAAGTAAAAAATATTTTTAATAAATGCATTTTAACATCTATTGGAAATAGCATGTTTTCTTTAGCGATAAAGCGGAAAGGAATTATAGAAACACCTAGTTACAGATGGGTTGAAAAGTACCGGGTTTAATACATAGATGACACTAGCTTTATTATAGCATAGATGACATTAGCTATATATATACTTTATTATTAATTTTGAACATTGTAAACTTATGGCCATCATGGTAATGAAATCTAAAATGATCATAATAGTCACCATCTGTTTTAACGACAATTTATTTACAGTCAATATGGGTCAGACTTTGAAGTAATTTAAAAGAAGCGATTTAGTAACAACATCCAATAACTGATGCTTTAAAAAAATAATAACGGTTTTCTTTTATTCACTCACCACATTACATTATCATCAACTAAAATTAGTATCAAAACAATCCGATGTTGTTATTAGATTTTTCTTGACTGCTCGAACACATGTCAGATTTCTGTTGACGGACTTCATTAGCACAGCTATGGCGCAACGCCACTGCTTACTACATCCAAGGGATACGTGATCAGATCCACATGTTTTGTGTTATAAGTAGTGTTGTCTTACCATTTTTCCTATCGAGTAAACAGAAGTAGATATTGCTCGACTTCGAACATGTCGAAATACCGCTGTTGAAAATAAAAAATCGTTTTTATTTCCAATACTCTACAAACTGTACATTAATAGAAATCGAGGTTTATTTTTGTAAGACGTGAGAAGATGTTATGAAAGTTTCGCGAGTTTCGTGCGTAAGCTGATAAATCCCCGACCTAACTAATATAAAAGACTTTCTTTTGAAAAAATATTAATATGTATTTTATCATCTTGTTACCAATGGAATTATGATTGTTATAATGTTTGAATTTTGACTTACTTGACCAATTTTGTTTTATGAGACGGCGAATTATCAGGCTATAAAATCACTTTATCATGTATTCGGTATCATATAATATAATTTAATATAAATAACTTTTAAATAATGCACACAAAAATGTATTTATTTATTGTCGGCTTGGTGGGCTCTGTAGTTAGGGTGACAAAACAATCTTCCTACTGTGGCGATAGTCGAGGGTTTGTATCCAGCTGGGGCATGGTTGTATATTTATGCTTATTATGACAAGGAAAATGTACCAGTAACCAAAAAGTAACCAGGCTGGGTAAGACCGGATGTTCTTTAAGAGGCTTAATAACGGCGGTAGTCATTCGGAGCCCACGACAAACAGTAGGCCCAGGCCAGAAAGACCCTAGTTGGTAAAAAAGTAGAATCTGAAATATCAAAAAAAAAATTCATGGCATTCTTAAAAAAAAAAAACAGAATAGAGACATCAGAGTGATGACTAAATATCTTCATCACTCCTTTCAACCAATAAACATTATAAATAACTTACACATGCGAAATATGTGACATAACATTGAATTAACTGGATCCCGAAGCTCAAGGATTAAGTGCAATTATATGCAATTTTTGCTTTTCAGCTTCAGTAGCTTGCCAAGCTGAGAGTAATTGTTATTCATTTTCAGATCTAATACTGCTTTCAAAAAAATAGAGTTAGCATTTTGAAGCCGTTGTATGATTCATGTCGATACAAGCACCAATTCGTAGTATGTAGAAAAGAACACGAACGACATGTAGAGGGCGTTGTAATTTATATCGCGGCTGTTTAAAAAGGTATAAAAGACCAGTGATATAAATAAAGTGTAATTAATTCCGTCCCGTCCCGAATCATAAGCGATTCGTAACAAAACTGAAAAATCCTAGGTATGTCCAATAACATTGTCCAAGCTGTTCGTCTTGGATCATGTTTTCCATTTTGATAAAGGATCTTTGATCTCAACGATTCTGATAATGTGCTACTCGATGGAGTCCGGAGAAGAAGATACCGTCGGTTTTCTTCTTCTTGTTCCAAGATGACTAGCTAGAACCTAATGGTCTTTTGTTGATATCGCTTCAGGTTCGGGATAGTGAAGTGTTTTGTGGACGACAGTTACCCTGGGTTATTGTCGTAGTTGGTTATCTACCAAGGTTTGTGGATGGGTAGGGATTTTTTTAAGGTGTTGTCGCGTTCTAAGGCGCCTAGGGAGAATCTTACACTAAGCATGTTCGTGAAATTTTTCACAAACGGGATGCCTGATTCGAGATGAATGTTAACATTCCTCATAAACCGTGGGGCATTGAGTAACGTGCGAACTTTTTTGGATTGGAACACTCTGAGTAACTCAAGTTGTCTCTTCGAGACATACCTGTACCACACCTGTGTTCCGTAGAGGCAGACTGTACGAACTAACATTTTATATAGAGTCGCTTCCTGGGGGATTGGGAGTTTAGTTTTTCTGTAAAGGAGTGGGACGAGTAAACCATACACGCCATTGTCTTTGAATACCTTTGATACTCGATATCTTTGTCGGGGTTTTTATAGGTCCAGCTCCATCGTTGGGCCTTGATTGGGGCGGGACTTGGCTGTTTTCTCTTTTCGTGTTGGGAATCCCATACTTCTATAAAAACCTTTTGGCTCCTGGTAAATACAATACTATTTACAAAGACTAATTCAGATTGTTGTTATCGCTAATTGTTCTGATACAGGTTGGATGCTCACATATATAAAATATAATAATTTGTCTATTTCTGCAAACATTTTATATATAAAAAATAAGGAAATAGACGCTATATAGATTGCTGTGACTTCTGGCTATTCCTTTAAAGATGAAGAAACTATCTATAGAATAAGAGAACCAAAGAAGGTGGTAAGGAGTATTATAAATTTAATTCGACAAAATCTGGAATATTACTCGAATGTTTGTTTTCAACAGTTTTTTTTATCACAATTTAAGTTACACCATGTATTATAAATCACTCAAAATTATTTACATTGTATTAGTAATATGTTATCAGTTCAACTCTTGAAAAATCTGATTTATTTAACGATTCGTAGTACCCGTTATATATATATTGCTATTATTATTTCGTCGATATTTTTTTCAATACTACATTTCCTCGATCTGTTCCATATATACATCTAGTTTCTTTTACCGAACAAATCAATGCCCGTCCCCAAGACAGGTCCCTAAAATAAACCGACAGCCATTATTCAATATCGTTTCGATGGCATTTTTCAACGTCGGACAGACCCGAGGAGCCAAAAAGAAATGGACGGTCCCGCTATTGATTCTTATATTAGCGTAATTTCTCTTCTTCCCCCTGACTAATGACCAAACCGTTTTACGCTAATATCCAAAAGCAGAAAAAATCTAGTTTACTGTAGTGTCAACAGCCACAAAGCAAAAAGAAACATAAATACGAAAGTTGATGGATAACGTCGTCGATCGTCACCATATAATTTGTTTTTCTTTACCTAATCAGATATTCAAGCAGTTACTTTTTTATTACTTACCTATTATGAACATATTGAAATTATGATGAATTAAACTTTATTGCAATTTATTATGCTCTAGAACATTTTCGCTATTATTATTTTTGATATCTACTATCACTAGCTTATTTGTATCTGATATACAGCTTTTATTTATATTTATAGATTCTGCTTTTTGTGTTATTCTCAGCTTATCGTGATTTTACATATAAGGTTACTGTGCCCATGTTTATTAATTAATTTTATATTTTAGACAATCGCATTTTAGACATACTTTCGTAAATTCATTATACTTCATACTACATTCATATTATGTTGCAGTTATTTTTCAAACTCATTTCATGTTTTGATGCGAAATATTGGATCACTTCGTAAATCCATTTGATTTTGAGGTCGTGATGCACCTTTTCGTTAGTTACGTAGCGATAAGCATCGGTAGTTAATCGTAGAACTTTGCTTTGGTTGCATTGGGTTACTACGGGGTTTAATGTTTTAGTGCTACCTTATATTTACACCTTGTGAAGAAACTGAAGAAATATTAAAATTTAACTTGACTGAAGATTTGGAATGTGGAAAGATAATAGTGAAAGAACAACAGGGATGCTGATACATATGTTAGTAAATATGTATCACATATAGATAAGTCATCATAGATTAGGTATTTATGTCTTTGTCAAAGGGCGACAAACTTTTAAAACTCCTCATTAATATCTCTTGTATATATGTCCTGTATAGGAAGTAAATTACTACTTGCATTATTAATTTAATGTAATTTATTTTTGTAATCATAACTACAACTTCATTTTCTTTGTTTCTTATAATAAAATTTATTTTGAAGTTACATAAATTATAAACGGTTATTAACATTACTTTTATTACATTATAGGTGTTGATAATTGTAGCAATAGATTTATCAAAAAATTAATTTAATAATTTAGGGGAGAGTTTTAAGTAAATTTTGCGAATTTAAGAAAATATATTCTAATATATGTTCATATGCTCTCATAAATATATATGCATATATGTAATATCAGCTCAAAGCTATCTATGTTATTAACATTAACCTTTATTTATTTACTTTAGTTAAATTTATTTACTAAAGGTGGTAATATATTTATCTTGATTAGCTTAATATGTCCAATATTATTTAGTTAAAAAAGAACTCTCGTTTGTATTATAGTATTTTTATATATAGAAAATGTTGATTATTCTAAAAGAGTTTAAGAATTTTAACATGTTGTCCCCCATAGTATTGTATGTACTTCTCGTATAGGTCACGAATGTCGACGATTCGAATCCTGGTCTAGTCGTGGTTATTTATAATTATGCATAGACAAGTGTAAAATCTGATAAAGAATAACATCTCAGTCATGTCAGTAACCAGGCTGAGAAGTGTCTGTAAACTGTTTATCTTCTAGAATAGAAATTAAAAGAGATGTTTGAAAATGGTACTTAAAAGTTTTGAAGAAAGTTGAATCATTTTAAATTTCTGCTGCTTACTAAAAGTACTGATGAAAATCACAAGATCTATAACTGACACTCTATCATCCATCATAGCAACTGTTCCATTTAGCTTCAATAGGGATCCTAAGGAATAAAGGAAAGCTAACGAGGAACAATATGTTAAAAATTATAATCTTGCTAAGAATTTAAGGAAAAAGAAATACAGTTACCTTTAATTAGTTTATTTAATCAGTTATTACCTTTAAAATATCAAATATAATATTGAAGCAATTTAAATTTTGGTTGATTGTTTACTATTTTACCGGATAAAAACATAATAAGTAATTTTTCTACCAAGTAACAATATATTTGAAGTAGACCTATTGTTTAATGGTAGTTCCGGACCACGGTTCTCGGTTTCATGTCGGTGACTAACTTAGAAACCACCTCCGAAGACATTGGGTCTTACTTTGGTTAGTGGCGTGATTGGGTTGACTGCTTCTTTCCAAATTTTGTACTATTAGCGGTAGTTGACAATGACACATTAAAAGACACAGAAGAAGGACATAAAACAGTAACATAAAAATTTAAGAAAGTATAAAATGAAAAGACATATAGATAATAATAATGATATTAATACTATTTGGCAATAACGTTTGATTTTCTTGCAGTAAATACTTGTATAAGCGCAGGTCAGTAGTCTATCCAATAAAACAGCCAACGCACGTCACCAAAATTTATGAGTGAACGTGAAATTCTGCTTTATAACCTCTAATTAGTATTACTGACGTTATAATGTATTTTGCACACATTTGATAACAGGATCGACCAGTAGCAACAAAAATCTCTTTTTAACTTGAATAAAATGAAAGTAAAAAACCGCTCCAAATTTAAAACGAATTTTATATTTGCAACATTTTTACAAACTACATTTGGCAGGATATTCAACGTTATCTATGACCAGCATCGACTGTTTTGTTGAAAGGACTATGATAGACTCTATTCAAAATATAATAATCTTAAATACATCATATTTAAATTCTTTTAAACCATTTTTCATATTAAAAAAGATATTAAGTATATTACTGTACAATAAAAGAAACAACGATATTAAATCGAAACGGTTACATGGTACTACTCCGGTACCTAATTTTAACAAACCGACTTTCTCCATTGTATAACAATTAACTGATTGTAGCACGTTATTTGGTGTGTCGCTGGGGTCGGAAACTCATATTTAGAAACGTGCCCACCATTGTTCTTCGCCTTTTTTCCACTGCTACTCGCAGAAAAAGCTAAAAGCGTCCCGACCATCGAGCGGTAGAGCGAGAGCAGGGCGTGCCCCATCGGGCAGGACGCTTAATGATCCTGTAACCAGCTAATTGGCGAGATTCGATTGCCTTACTATGGAAATTAACTGGCAGACATTCAATAGTCGAGATGAACGATTTGGTACCATTGATAAAGAAAAGAAGAAGGAGTCAAGGCTTACGAAATCAGTCAATTCATCAAGCCAATTAATGTTTTTTTAAATTATTTATTTGATTTTCTACGGTTGTAAAATTACAAAGCACTGTCATAATGTCACTGTTTATGTATGGAAAAGACTTCAATGTATTTATAATAAAGCAGCTCTAACCTATAAATTATTGTAGCTATATAATTAAATGTAATTTAAATTATTCGATAATATATACATTCAATATACTATAATGTTAAAATAAACTATATGTATTTGATAACATTATTTATTGTTTCATTAATTTATTTAAACTGGAATATTGTTATATGTCAAAGCTAGACTGAACTAACATTCAATAAATTCATAACATAGAATCAAAAGTATCGATGTACGATAAGTATCGATTGAAAAATATCGGTATGTATTTAAATATAGATGTTTCTGGGTAACAAATAAATCTTTCTAATATATTTATGAAATTTATTTATTGTTATTGAAATTACAAAAGTTAAGGAAAAAATTAACATTCCCAGTACTTTTTGGGCAAATTCTTTAAAATATTTAACTTTGGCAGGTGTGTAAAAAAGCTTTTTGAAGTTCATGATGCCTCTGATGTTGTCGTTGTTGGAAAATTGGGAAGTCGCACTGTGTTTTATAATGGTAGGCCGCATTATAAAACACATTTTTTTTGCAAAATTAGTTTTCTTCATTCAACATAATTCCCTTCAAGGGTAATACACTCATTATAGCGACCCTTCAACTTTTCGATACCATTTTTGTACAACGATTTCTCCTTTGCTTTAAAATAGGCCTCAGATTCAGCGATCGCCTTTTCGTTCGACGAAAATTTCTTTCCATCGAGAATCCTTTTGGGATCTGAGAACAGAAAATAGTCGCTGGGGGCCAGATCTAGAGAATATAGTGGACGAGGAAGCAACTCGCAGACATTCAATTCATGGATTTTTGACACGATGCATTATTTTGGTGAAGCAGCAGTTTCTTTTTCTTGCGGCCGTTTTTCGGCGTTTTCGTCCTTCAACTGTTCCAATAACGCTATGTAATAGTCACTATTGGACCATTATCCTTTTTCAAGGTAGTCAATGAAAATTGTTCCATGCGCATCCCAAAACAAAGACGCCATAAACTTGCCAGTTGACTGTTGTGTTTTCCCACGCTTTCATCGTGTGCAGTCCACTCGGATGACTATCGATTATACTTTGGAGTGAAATGATGAAGCCATGTTTCATTTATTGTCACAAATTGGCGCAAAATCTAGGATCTAATATGCTTGATCATCTTCAAATACTGCTCTGAATCATCAACTCGTCGTTGTTTTTTGTCAAAAGTGAGCTTGCGCGCCACTCACTTTACACAGAGCTTTCTCATATCCAAATATTAGTGAATTATATGATGTACACGTTGAGTTAATATCTTTAGAGTGTCTGCTATACCATCAAGAAGCAATATTTTATCGACACGCAAAATTCCTTTTTATCCATTTTTTACAATAATAAAAGTTGCTTCACTGAAAATGTTATAATTCACAAACTAATGATGCGACCAATGTCAAATTTATACACGCATATTTTGAGGGTTAGGGCTAACTAAAAGACATATCGATTTAATTCTAGTAGCGCCATCGATGTGTTAGGTCTGGGGCTTATCAATTCAACTGTTAATATTCAAATTTAAAACATCCTATTAGGAAAACCACGCTTTGCGTAGATAAAGAATGTGTTAAACTTACGGGAAACCTGTTATTAACAGAAAACTATATTTATTAAAAAAAACCAAGAAGCTCGTTTTCCCCGAAACTAACCAATTTACCGGACGAAAATAGACGCTAAACGTTATTTTCGAATCATTTAACCGGTACCCATATTTTACCCCGGATATATTTACAAATCTAAACTATCCGCGTGTGATCTCTCCTATATAAAAAGCCCAAAAACCTCTTCTGAGAAAATCTTTTTTCGAGCGCTTCGCTATCCGACTAACGCTATCAATCTTAATAAATTAATATGTTTGAGAAAATAAATAGTTTTTCTTACTCGGAAATATCAGTCTTCTGTTTACAACAATCGGCGTTCTGTAAAATTATGTTCTGGGTTTCGTTAAACGGCGAGTCTTTCATCTGTTACGCGCGTTGCAACATTTATATAGCGTTGATTCAAAGTTTTAAGGTAGAACAATTTATGGACGAAAATAGATAAATTGGGGTTTCTAATGGACGGCTTGTTTGTGTTGGAGAGCAGTTCTTGTGCTCGTTTTGTACTACATAATCACCTTTCAAGTCTAAGCAGTCGGGGCATTAATCACTTGCTTTATTCCATACAACTATAACAATATGTATGACGGTAGCGGTCTGTCAAAATAAGTCATTCGGGCTAGTGTAGTTGTTTGGAAATTATTAATCAGCTACAGTTCATTTGTTCTTTTATTTATAACATCTTTGTTAGATACGCTTAGTACAATCTTAATTTAAAATTAATTTATTACTACTTTTGCTATGTACTTGGATTAATTAACAAGCAAGAGGATTGCGAGAAAATACATCAGTATGTATTCCTCAATTATAAAATTATAATTATGTATTAATTATTAACTTATAGCTATAGTTTACACTAATAGTACACACTAAATGTTCATACAAGTTCGTATGGTTTTGATCGTTTCAATCTCCTGACATCCTGCGCGCTGTCCAGCAGTTATATTGCTTCCACGTTAGTATGATTTAGTAATCTTCTTTCGTGTTTCAAGGCGAAATCCTGCACAACTTCGTAAATCCATTTGATTTCCAGGTCATCGTGCAGTTCTTCATTGGTTGCATAGCGATAGGCATTGGTAATCTATCGAAGAACCTTGTTTTGATAGCGCTGTATGACTAACTGATTTGAATTTTTAGTGCAACCCCATATTCGCACCCCATAGATCCAAATTGGCTTTATAATTGTATTATAGATCAATCTCTTTGATTTTAGATCAAGTTGAGAGTATCTTCCGACTAACCAGTATAGTTGTTTTATTTTGGTTCTAATGTGTTTTGCTTTTTGTCTACCGTGATGCTTCCAATTTAATCAACCGTCTAGATGGATTCCGAGGTATTTAGCTGATTCTGCTTGAGGAATCGGGCATCCATTGAGTGATATAATTAAGTTTTTATTATTTTGCCTTAATGCAAAATTAATGTAGACAGATTTGGAGCTATTAAGTTGAATTTTCAAATTTTTCGTCCATTTATAGATTTTGTTAACTACCACTTGCACTTTTTCTATTGCCCTAGGCAGAGATATATCTTTTGCCATAATAATTGTGTCGTCAGCAAAGGTTCCAAGAAGTGTTTTTTTTGTTGTTGGAATATCAGCAGTGTAGAGCAGATACAGGAGAGGTCCTAAGACGCTACCTTGTGGAACACCAGCCGAGATGTTTTTAAATGTCAAGAACGCCATTTCGTGCGATACTCTAAATTTTCTTCGGAATAAATATGACTCCAGCAATTGACAATAGTTACGCGGTAACAATTTACTCATCTTACAGATTAATCCCAAATTCCAAACCCGTTCAAAAGCTTATTATACATCCCGGAATATTGCAGGGCAGTATTTCTTTTCTTCAAACGCTCAATAGCCGCAGTTACTCTGTGCACTTGATCGATTGTTGAATGGTGATTTCGAACACCAAACTGGAAATCTGTTATTGTTACCAAATGTTTAACACGTTTTTTTTGTTTGACTAATTAATATCGAAATTTGTAAATTCCATTTAAGATCAGACAATATTATTCTTCTCATTTTATTCTAGTTAAAAAGAGACAAAATGCTGCGTGATAAGTAACATGTAACCGAATCAGCCTACAAATGTCGTCCGATTGTCGAACGTCTACAAAATTCCTTAATACAATTAGTTATAGCAATTACAGGTTGTAGACCGATAAACATTGTTTTAGAGCCTTGCTAGTTTTGCTAAATTTCAAATCGTTGCTTATAACTCTGATTGAAAATGCCGAAGCTATTAGATAGTCAAAGTCAGACGGAGTGGCTATTTTTGGAGAATCCCAACCGGATTTTGCGACTTTGCCATTTACAAGCAATTGGGAGGTAAAAGGTAACATACTACAACAGCCATTTTGGATTTGACGCTGTCAGTGGTAGGAGCTCTTTTTTGTAAAGTTAAGAATTTTGTTATTTATGGTTTATTTGTTCTTGTACTGCTCCAATTTTCATTATAAATGGTAGGCAGTAATGGATAAATCGTCGGTTTGTGAATATTGTCGAAAAATAACAGAGCAGACATACATTAGAATTTAACAGACATATGGGGACATTCCATGCAAGTGTACATCTATTAAATTTTTATTTTTATTTTACAAATTATATTCACTTCTATACCATCATATTTTATCATTCATTATATTTTAGCCATAGTTTACCCTGTGAAAGTTCAAGTACATATAAATATGACACGATGTCCTTTATGAGAGTATATCGCATCAAAATCACAGCTCGTTGATAACCCACTGAACATTTGAAATAACTGTCTTTCGCGTCAGTGCGAGCGTCAACCGTACATAATCCACTTTTCATCGTAAGAAATTTCTCGTTTGAATCAATGGCTCGTTTTCCTTTCATTTAAACATGAATTTACTAATGAAAACTCGGCACATTAAGTTAGTTACTGTTAATTCATTTGAAGCGCAAGTATCTTCTAAGGTATTCGATCTTCAAATGACCATTTCATGATCTCTGGAATTTTCGTTTCCAAAACTCAATAACTTTTGATCAAGAAAGTGAATGACACCACCTTTATATCTAGAATATTTTTTGGACTGTTACCTTCCAAATGTTTTATGTTATGGTATGATTGAATTCGTATTACGAGCATCTAAAATGCTAAGAAATCGACACTGAAGCCAGCGGAGTTCTTCTTGGATGAACCTAAATTGTAGGTAGCCATTTTGAGTAATAAATTATTAACAACAAATTATTAACCATTGATTTTTTGTTGTTTAAGTATTATGTTAGTGATTATTAGATAAAAATTATAAAGTATTTGTAGCTTGGATTGGCTAAGTTTGTGCATTTGCTTTTTACCCACATAAATTGACACATATACTAGAGCTTGAAGTATGAGTATGTTATGGCGCGTTTTTGATTTAGTTGTGTCACCTGAAGACCTAATCCACCTAATTAACAATTGTATATCCTAGTAATATATTTTACTTTCATTGGAAAGCAATTTACTTTTACGCATAGTTCTTATCTCCTTCGGTATAGTATTTCCTTGTAAAGACATTTAGGTGTCACCGTATTTCTCCTCAGTGTGTTCTGTTGATACCTGCGTACATGTTTTCTTGATAAAACTAGATTTAATCACTGCATTCTCCTTAATGCATGTGCCATATCTGCAAGGCTTTTACTATTGTACTGACACATTTTAACCAAATGCTCATGTGTATTCTACACAGTTACACACGTTATATATTGTTTTTTAAGTTGTTTAGTATTATGTTAGTAAACCATATATCTTTAGCATTACAGTATATTTGTAATCGTATTAATAGTGTACATATTTTGTTATAATGACAGATCTGAGATTCCACATATGTTATATGGTGCGATTGGTACGCTTGTAATTCTATCATAGCAGTAGGGAGTTGTTAATTTTGAAGTGCTTTTTATTAGTGACAAAGGTTTTTATTTTTAGCTATAATTTAGTTTAGAATCACAAAGATATTGATTTGTAATAATATAGGATAGACAGGCTCTAAAAATAATATATTTAAATTACAAGTGTGATTTTAGTAGAAATAAAAGCTATATGCTATTTGAAAAATCGCCATATTAAGTCAAACACCAAGAAGGAGGGTTACGAAACATTGATGTCATTTAACGTTTATTAACCATCATTTACTCATTCTAATCTTATCCTGAATATTTATCTTAAATTTCACAGTTAAAAAATCGGTTTTGTGTTATCAATGGGAAGAAACAACAGACGAAAAAATTGAACTGCGATATATCAAAGCAAAGAAACTAAATTTTACCATTATGGATTCGTCCATGATAATTGTAACTTAAATAATAATTTTAAATACTACTAGAATTCTTGTACAATTGAAATGAGCGAATATTCCACAATTTTTCCAACCTTATCCAACCTTATAAATTTTAATAACAGTATTATTTACGTCGGTACTACGTTCATAAGGCAATGTATACTTAAAGGTTGTTAGTAGATTAAGTAATTCTTTTATAGCAATGCATCACCCACTTCTCTACTTCTTTTCTGCCTTGAAATAAAAAACTGAAAAAATTAAAATACAAAACTGTGTGGAGTTTAAAATAAGATATAAATAAGACCTGAAAGCTTACAAACCGTCCAGGGCGACCAAAAAAAATTTTCAACAAAAACAATTTTTCTTTCACATCCATTTTATTGTAGTAATAACTACTCCAAGTCAAGTAAATATGACCGGCTTGGTTGGCACAGTGGTAAACACTACAAGTCTCTCCTCCTGCTGTTGCGATAGTCGCGGGTTCAAATCCTCTCCCAGCAGGGTCCTACATTGATGTTTGTGATTGTTTAACATTTGTGACTCTCATTAGCGTCAAAGGCAAGCGTGTAAAATCTGACAAGAAAAATAACTCTAATCTCGTTAATAATTGGCTGAAATGACCGGATGTCTTCTGGGATCATCTCCAAGTTGGTCATTCGCCAGTCGGTAGGCTTAATGCCGAGGACAGTGGTTTGGCGTCCACGATATATCTACCAGATAAATGGCAGTTGGTAAAAAGAAGACTAAAATATATTAAAAAGTAAATAGATTGAATTGTCATAATTTATTTTTACAAAAATAGTTATCGTGCATATTGTTGTAATATAAAAGTATATTATCATTCCTGTACAATTCAAAACTTATAATCATAAATTTATCGCCCCTTTCCGCTCTTATTTCATCATGTCCTCTTTCACTACCTAAAAAAGTTAATGTTTTTCTTCTAAATTCCTTCAAATTTTCACTATCATAAACATCGATATAGTACATCAACATCTGAAAAACATTTCTAATTGAACATGGAACTGATCGAGCAACCTATTACTATTTACTATTTTGTTTACAACAAATAGCATGTATTTAATCTAATTATATCGCATTAAAAGCTGCAATAAACAACATTCAACAAAACAATTTAATAATTCATTTCTGTTTACTACGACCGTACATTCCGAATATTGCGTTAGTTTTTTTTCTTTTCGTTCGACATCCACTAGGTCAAAATTATCAATGCAAAATTAACGTTCATAATAAGCGATTATTAAAAATTTAAATTGAAATGTCAAAGATCGTGTTTGTTTGTGTGTAGAAAGTGTCAGATGAGTCATTGCGGACCGAGAGCTGGGCATCAGATGTTGTTTTCGTCGTCAAGTGGAGGTTCTTTTTGTTGGATTAGTCATTGTTAATGATCAGGAGAACTTATATATGTATAGTGATATTATGACAAACAAGTTTTTGTAATATTAAAAAATAATTAACGTTATCTGTTTGATATTATAATATCAGGACCGAGAATTATTTATTATCAGTGTCGTTCATCTGGCTGTTATAATATATTCATACCATGAACTAGAGGGGATAGACGAAATAATATCACCTGATGTCTACACAATATTGATTTATTAATAAGGTGTTATTAATCGCTGAATAGATTCGAAAAATTGTTTCGAACGAAACGTTGGTCTATTCTTGTAAACATCCGCCAATTGCTTCAGTGATGTTGCAGATGGGATCTACTCCTCAATATATGATTAAAAACTCCTCATAAAGGTTAAATTATGTTAGGACTTGTCCATCGTGCCAGGAAACTAATATACAATGTTATCAATTTACCTAATGTATTATGACAATAAAAAGCAACAGATTATGGGATAGATTTAGAGAACCATATCTTTGTAATTCTTTATATATATTAATAATGTTATTATATATCCGTTCAATAAAACAGTGAACTTATCATCAGAATTGATATATTGTCGAAAGACTTAAAATTACAATTAATCATACAGTTGTAATAGTTTGTAGGTTAGGATTGTGTTTTATTATATTTACATTTAACCCTTTTCCCCACCTATGAGTTAGAATTCTAGGCGCCCTTTTTTGTATAGTGGTAAACCCAGCTAATTAACAATTTTATATCCACGTAATATATTTTAATTTCGTCAAAGAGCATATTAATCTGTTACGTTTAGTTACATTATTTTTAGTTTAGTTTTATTTTATTTTAGTTTATTTTGTTACTACCTGTATACATAGTTCTTTCTCTTTCAGTTTGTTTCCCTTCTTACATACTTTAATCAAATACTCATGTTTACTCTGAACAATTACACACATATATGCACATATAACTTTCACAATCTACAATAAGGTTTCCTACAGTTATCGTATATTAATTATATACCAACCCTTAGTTGTTTCCACTCTCATCACCATGTCTTGGAAATTCTCAGCATTGAATCGTAATCCCATATTCAGAAAGTTTCATTCCAGTGAATACCTAAGCTCTTAATTTCCATACTATCTCAGATTTATTCACAATTTCATCATTTGTCAATTTCTTCTTGAATGTGTTTGATCGAGTTCATCCAGCATGAAGAACAATATATCTGAAATAAATTATTAATAAATATTATCACTAATAAAACCTAATCAATTATTATTTTAACGTTTACACTTTTGCATCCACTTTTGCTGTCTTAACACTATCTCATAAAATCTTGCTATAAGTGACCATTTGGTATATTGGTTTCATTCTGAAATATCCATGTCTCATCCATGTTAAATACACAAATTAAAGCAATAAATCTTCACTGATTTTATTATATGCTTTTAAAAATTGTATTCTTTAAAAGCAATCTCTGGAAGTTGCGTTAGATCTCTTCGTGGGTTATTTCTACACCATTTAAACCCTATATTACCCAACGGTGTATGAAGGAATGCTGTACATACTTGAAAAAGCTGCATAACTCCAAGCTTTCTATGAATAATTTATGGACTAACAGTTTCCTCTGAAATAACGTTATTAAATTATATTTGTAATGAAAGAACTACTCACTGTTTATATACATTTCATATATTTGATATCTGATAAAGTTAACAAGATAATTAAGATGATCTTGATTTGTCACCCGCTTCGTGTGAGGATGGTTTCTTTTTGGTGAATCTAATATTATATTTTTTTATTTTTATTGAGATATTTCAGTGAACGTAACCATACTAATATTTGGTGCAGCTGCAGCACGCTTTCAATAAAACCCGCAACAACTTCATATTTAACAGTAAAAATACTTACTTCTGACCCTTAATATTACTGGCAGGAAGATATTCGAAGTAACTGATTAGAGACGCAAACTCTTCTGACTGGCTTCGGCATTTTCAATCAGAATAGTAATAAGCAACGACTTGAAATTTATCAAAACAACCAAAGCGTTAAAACAACATTTGCCGGTTTATAAACTCTAGTTATTATAACCAATATTTTGAAGAATTTTGCAGACGTTTGACAACTGAAAGACTTTTCCAGGCTGATTAAATTACATGTTCGAACATATCAGACAACTTTATACCTTTTTTCAACTGTCTCGTTCTAAAACGAACTTACAAATTATGACAAATAATGCATAAAACATCATGATGATGTGAGTTCATAGTAATTTTAAATAGATTATATTTCCTATCAACATACTTGAAATAATTAAAACCACAAAAATAATAAGATTTGAACCAGAAATTAAAGTTTAACATAACATCATCTTATATTTCTTTTTGAACCTAAAATATGTAAAACAATAGTAGAATATAATATTTATATTTATACATATAACGTATATTCTCCAGTTTCCTAGAGCACTGGTTACAGCACTCAACAACTAATGATCTATATATAGCGCATTTGGAAACGCGGTTGTCATCAAGTTTCCAACACGGAATCGCTCTATTTTCTGTGTCTTTTTCTCCGCCAGTGTGGGAGGGCTTTGAGTGCGAACTATGCAACGTAATGTGCTTAGTGATTAATGGCCGTGCGTCAGGCAAGATAGTGTGTAAAATACATTGTAATTATGCGTGTTTTCGCGTGTAGTAGGGAACTATCTACGAAGGAAAAATGCGCTGAAGGAATTCCACATTCATTATTCTTGTGATGTGTGATGTCAACAGGGGCGTTGATTTGAAATTATCATATGAAAGCATAAAGTGGCTATATATAATAGTATATCAGAAAATAAAAATATTTCGTACAGTATCAGTCTATATGTAATTATTTAAATCATTATGTACCTAACTGTTTCTCTACTTATGATTACAGTTTTATATATTTGGCATTATCATCAATCCATAGCTGGCAGATAACAAGTCAATTGAAAAGTCCTCGGCCTACCATAGTAAAATAATTTTTTTTTTTGGCAAAATTATTTTTTTTTATTCAACATAATTCCCTTCAAGGGTGATAACCTGATTATAGCGACCCTCCAACTTTTCGATACCATTTTTATAGTACGATTTGTCCTTTGCTTTAAAATGGGTCTCAGATTTGGCGATCACCTCTTCAACCGATCATAGAGAGAAAAAACCTAATACCAACGTGCTAGTTTGTTAACAAGCATTGAACAATTGACCACGTCCACAGAATAACAGATGTTATTGATAAAGCCTACGAAATTAAAAAGGTATGATCAGCTATAGTCTTATATGTAGCACAAGCCTTCGATAAGGTTTGACATTAAGACCTTATACATAAACTACAGAAAATATTACCAAAACAACACACAGAATCACTAAAATCGTACATTACAGCCAGAACGTTTAGAGTTCAACAAGAAGAAGCTTACTCTACAATAAAAGAAGCTAAAACAGGTGTACCACAAGGAAGTGTATTGGGGCCAATGCTTTATCTACTCCACACTTGTGATATACCACAAATGGAGAATATCACTTCATATCATTCCATATAGCAACATAGCTAAATATCTCGGAATGAATCTTGATGCAAAACTTAGCTAGAAGAAACATGTAAAGAGGAAAAGGAAGAAAATGGAATTGAATTATAAGAAAATGTATTGGCTAATTGGAAGAAAATCACAATTATCAGTATATAATAAATTGCTATTATATAAGCAAATACTGAAACCTGTATGGACATATGGAGTTTAAATATGGGGATATTCTGCAAAGAGTAACATAAACAAAATACAAATTTTTCAGAACAAAGTCCCGAGAAGTATTGACTACCTATATCGAGACCTACAGTCAGCCAAGAAATTAAGAGAATTGTAAGGAAGCATAAGGAAAGACTCCATTCTAATGAGAATATTTAGGTATTACAACTTTTGGATACCGCCAGAGCAGGACACATACTTAAAATAATCAAACCACCTGATCTTGTGTAATGTTGTTTAGTGAGGTGCATGCAATAAAAAATACAGCAGTGACAAATATAAACATTATTCCATCAGAGAGGTAGGGCCGATTGGTCCTCCTAGTTATATACCTAGATTTAAGTTATTACAAAGAAAAACTGTAGGTTACTCGTAAACGACTAGTAATGATGTAGAAGAAAAAACTTAATAAGAAAAGTAATACGTGCCGTAAAGGCACATTTTCGGCCAAGTAGCTTGACATTTTCAATGAAGTATAAATCTATGACGGTGTTCCTTTCTCAAAATATCATAGGAATAACATGTCAGTGGAGTAAAATCATATATGTGTCAAATCATAACATTGCATACTTTAGTCTAGCGACATCTGTGAAAAAAGCCTATAATGAATTTCCGGTATACCTGGTATTTCCTATAATCAAGTCGGATGCTGTTCTGGGGGAAATATATTTCGTTGCTTCCCTCCATTAGAGGACACAGCATTGACAATGGCACGTAAAATTTTGTGTTGGAACCGTTGTGTGAATGTTATATTAGACTTGCTAGCGGTTCCCCATAGATGGATTCCATATGACCAAATAGACTTGATTGATTCGTATTATAATATATTGTTATCTAAAGATATAGAAAGAACTTCGCTTTATACGCAGACTGACTGTTGCATGAGTAGATTTTGTTTCATTTAACATACTTTAATGCGCCATGTCTTCAGCCACAGATGTATTTTATCAATGTGTGTTTGGAGGTTCTTTGGTGCTGGAATTGGATCTTCGTGAGAGGCTAACATGGCTATGCCTGCATAGGTTACCACAATAGTGATTTTGTGGTCTGTAGATCGACTGTATATAGGAGAAACAGTATCGGAACTAATACCTAGCAATTTTTCAAAAGGATCGTACTTTATTAAAATTAATACAAGGAGAGTAGGTGAATCAGTCTAAAATATTTATGATTCATTAATAGCATTAAGACATCGTTAATATTAAATATACACGGTTATAGAAACAATTAGTAAAACCAATATATACAAGCATTTTTTAATTGTTAATTGTTTGACGTTAATTAGTAAACAGCTCAAATATTTCACATTCTCGAATCTATAAAATTTATGAAATATGTTGCTTTTTGCTCAGGTTACTCTACACATACTGTATAAGGTGATTCATGCTGCTGCTTCATTGGATATGTATTATGTGACCTTGTGACTTTTAACTTCAATAGCTTTTAAAATATTTGCAAAAAATTGATTTGAATAAAGCTTTGTTTTGAATATTGATGTTATGATGTGTTATACGTAATCCGTTTTTGTTACTTATACTGTGGAGTTGTATTTATAGCTTGTGTTCAACGAATACCTTCAAATTATAAAGAAGACAAGATATATTAAAGGAATATAGGGTCTTGGTGATATTTTCATGAATAATTCGTCATATTCGTTTGAATTAGCTCTATCAAACATTTTGCTTAAACAAAACAAAAGAACTTGAGGATACTTTCGAGCGATCAAGAGGATTATAATCGAATTGAAGAATGGATTAAAAGCCACTGCAGAAGAGCAAAAGAAAACTCTGCCGAGTTAAGTTCGAAAAAACAAATCATCTGCGACAATAGAAGTTGAATTAAAATTGTTTTAATATATTGCAAATATTTAATTATCTTTTAACATAAGCACCATTTCATTTTCATTGCCAGTGTCAATGAAAACTAACATAAGGAGGAAATACTGTTGGTTTCAACATAGTACTCCCAACAAGACTAAATATATATAGAGATGACATTTTCTTTGTAAAATTACAATGATAACTGATTTGGTGTTGGAGAAATTTTGATCTTTTAAAATAATCTAAAATAACGATTATTATTGACAATTTAGGCGGTAGGTCCAGTCCAGATAAATCCAAATTGGTAAAAATTATTTTTAAAGATAAGAAATTGCTTCATATTAATTACTTATAAAAGTTGTTGCTATAGCTTCCCTTTAATAATTCTTTATTATTGTGGTTGTGTGGCTCAATTATTCAACAATCTACCATTCAATCAATGGGCGCATTTAGCTGATTAGTTTCACATTGCGGTGCAGTAACGCTATCTCGATGTACTTAGCACAAACACTTTTTATAGAGGCATATTACAGAACAATGGCACATAACACTTTATTTTGGAACCGCTGATTGATGGTTACATAAACTTGTAACAACTACTTATTAACGGTACCCTATAGTTGGATTCTATTTGATCCCCTATGTCAAAGTATTTCTTCGTTTCAAGTTATTTTAGTTTTCCAAATTTGTGTTTTCTTTCGAGTTAGGCATCGCTCTAGAGAATGCAATATTTTTTGTTAATCTTTAGCATCTTTTGCTTGGGCGAGTTTACAATTACTAACATGGTACTGACAGGACACTGTTTTACTGGTTTCATTTTCTTTGATTTGCAGTTGCAGTTGTATTTAATTGAGTTGTGTTTAGGATAGAATTTATAAAGGATATCTAATTTCAGACCCAGTACACTTCCATTTGGAACTCCTGAACATATGTAATGTAATTCAATATATTCGTAATCTTGTTTTATGATAAAATGTCTATTTATGAGATATGGTTAAAATTTATTGAGGGCGACGCAGAAGTTTCTTTAATTTACCCTGCAACAATATCTTTTTAAAAATCTAAACTTACATTTATTTTGTTTACTAGTCCATGCGCTTGTTCTATAACTCTATAATATTCTATGTGCTTATTACGAGATCCAACTTGACATGAAATAATATTTCCTTTTCCTTTTTCTGATATATATATATATATATATATATATATATATATATATATATATATGTTCTCTGATATTAACTTTACGTAGGGAAGGAAATGAAGAATTTAAGAGCTTGCGGGTAGAATAAAAAGTGAAATGTTCTTCTCACTATGCTATATATATATATATATATATATATATATATATATATATATATATCAGAAAAAGGAAAAGGAAATATTATATATATATATGTCTGAATGGAAATGATAGCGCGTCTAAATCAGCAGCCTTATCTCCTCTTCCCATCACGGATATTTGTGTCCATACCGACCTTATATCATTCATATCTTGTTTTACGAATAACGAGGTACAACGTCATTGGGCCCAGGAGGCCAACCACAACAGGCTTTTTGAGGTTAAAGCTAATTTTGTCTGCTCTGTTCGCGTTCCTTCCCTTCGTCGCCATGCCATAACTTTGAATCTACTGAAGTTGTTCCACAGCCGTTTCTCGCACGGTCACTTGATGATTTCGAGCCGGCCTGTTCACTGTGAGTTTTGATACCGTGCCCATATTTCACGCATTGTGCACATATTGAACGACTGTCCACGGCTATCCCAGATTGGAAATAAGTATGGGCTGCAAAATTTTAAAAATATCGTAACAGGAGAAAATACCGACAGACTCCTCGGATTTCTACGAGAGATTGATTTTCTCCATAGAATCTAGCCTATGCTAAGTTTAGAGTTACTGATCAAATAACCAATACTGTTTCGGTATGGGTGCTGATTTGTGCTGCCTGGATGGAGCCTCTACTCCGTTATGGTTGTGCTTATAGTCGTGTTTGTATTTATTTTAAAATTGTATATATACTATTTATAGTTTGAACCTCCTGTTTGTGTTATTAATTTTATTTGTTTGTTAAGTTTAAGTTAAGATCCGAAATAAGATGATTTTCCTCAGTTTTTGTTCTTTTCAGTAAAAGTTTTTCAAATATTTGCGGCAATATTGGTGACAATTATAAAATTAATTATAACTTCGCAATAAGCATAGGACTATAGAACAAGTGCATAAACTTGTAGACAAAATAAACATTGACCTAAATGCCAAAAGATATTGTTCGGCTGCTTTTATAGATATATCTCAGGCTTTTGACAAAATATGGCATAAAATATGGACTTGCAGGTTAAACACTAAAGAAACTTCTATTCTAAAAAAAATTCTCTCTCATCCGGACTATCATATATCAAAATCGTATCTCACTGTTACACATTTTATTGTAAATCAAGGCCATGAACATACCAAATTAAATCCAATATATTCAGTATCTTCTGTATACGGCCGATCTGCCCACCACATAAATAACTACTGTGGCAACATACGCAGACGACACAGCAATCTTAGCATCCCATGAAGATCCAGTCACAGCATCAATAAACCTACAAACCCATCTGGGTCAAATACAATTATGGTTGAAGACATGGCGCATTAAAGTCAATGAAACAAAATCCACCCATGTAACGTTTACCCTGCGTAGAAGAACATGCGATCATCGTCAACTCCCCCGAGCAGAAAAAGTTAAATATCTTGGTATACAGTTAGATCGACGTCTAACCTGGAAGAAGCACATACTCTCTAAACGGAAACAACTGAGACTAAAATTATATCAAATGTATTGGCTCATCGGGCGCAAATCCAAGTTATCATTAGATAACAAGGTATTGCTGTATGAGTCTATACTCAAGCCTATTTCAGCAGATCTAATATATCCATCATTCAACGGTTCCAAAATAATATTTCTCTTAATAGAGGTTGTTTTAAATAGAACGAAAAAATGGACCTGGCAGCTATTATTCGCCCGATTGGTCGACGTTATTTTAATTATCTCCTCCCAATATTGGGCTGCAATCAACGGGACCCCCCACCGACCTAAAATTAAATTGTCAGTTAGGAAAGGGCTCGCCCGAAATGTATTTAAAACTTTGCGACTCCCGCTATTTTTCGAGTCGATTTCCTTAATTAAGTGTAAGAACCATCCGAAAAGCAATTAAAACCTTCTCGGACCGCGTTCCAATTTCTTCGCTTCCGCCATAACAGAGACATCGTCAATGGCACCGCCATTTATACGTGTTCGCTCGGACTCGGCGTGATTGTGTTCGGTCATGACGAAAGGAGATTATGAAGGGATTTGTACTGTAAAACTAACTGATAAGATGACTGGTGGGGCATACAAAGAGCGTTTTTCCTCGATGGTGACGTGAGTTTTCTCTACAGATAAGAAGAACAAACGGAGAAAAGCGAACCGGTATAATGTTCTTTTAAGTGATCCTTTTGCTTTTATTGGAGGATAAAAGGACGGCTCTAACGGTTTTATGTCCCGAATTGAAGGCACTGCCTAAATGTAGTGGCAAATTTGAAGGCTCCAATATAGCCAAAGGTTGTTTTAATGACCATAATTTACTGAACGAAAGTCATACTTTAAACGACATCATTCTCATTTGCGGTACATTTTCATCAGTTGATTCTAGCATAAATCATATATATATATATATATATGTATATATATATATATATATATATATATATATATATATGTATGTGTCCTTGTTTGTTGCTTTCCAAAAGTTGCAAAGTTGCAATACTTCTAACAGGTATTAACCTGAAGAATATTTTTTTTTTATTACTCTTCGTGAGTCCACAATCTGCCCTATTGGCAATAAGTATTTCTTATGTCTATATTATATATACATGGCACGTAGAAAATCACTTCATTAAGCAATCTTCTGTATAAAATATTATCTTAATTAATTAGTCTTATTCTAATGCTTATTCTAAACTCTACATATGTTCAGTAATCAGATCAGGTGGTGTTAAACGTTTTAGTCTACGCACTTCACTATCACGTCGCATATTTAGCTGATTAGCGAGTACATTGGGATGCACTGACACTCTTTCGAAGTACTTCACACAAACACGTTGGATTACACTCGTTATAGGTTCTGAAGAATATAGTCTCTCTTCATGTGTATTAGTGATTCTTTAGATTTCCCGACTTACAGACGTTATCTGAAGGTTTCCGTGTAAGTACTTAGCTTTATAGTGTCTGGATGCACTTAATATGCTTCTTAGGAACTTCTGCCCGAAAACTTGCATATAATACAAGCTAATACTTACATTGCTGTTCACGGAACATATCCCTAATTCAATTCCATAGGCTCATATAGGATATATGTATAATACTAATTTATTATAATAAGTCAATTGAAAACTCCAAGGCCTGACACATAGATGGAGCTACAAGAATTAAATCAATATGTTTTTTTAGTTAACACTAGCCATCAAAATATTAGTGTATAAATTTGACAGCTGTGGAATAATTAGTTTGTGAATTACAGCATTTTGAGTGAAGTAACTTGTTATTGTGAAAATAATGGATAGAAAAAAAATTCGCGTGTTGATAAATATTGCTTTTTGAAGGGAAAAACTACAGTTGATGCAAAAACTTGGCTTGATACCGAGTTTCCGGACACTGCCCCAGGAAAATCAAGGAAAATCAACTATCAAGGATTGGTATGCTATGTTTAGATGTGGTTAAATGAGTACCGAAGGCGGTGAACGTAGTGAACGCCCAAAAGAGGATGTTACCGGCGAAAACATTAAAAAATCCACAAAATTATTTTAAATGAAAGTAAATTGAAATTGAATGAAATAGCAGACACACTAAAGATATCAACTGAACGTGTAAACGAACTTACTGAACATTCACGAATATTTGGGTATGAGAAAGCTCTGTGTAAAGTGGGTGCCGCGCGAGCTTACATTTGACCAAAAACAACGACGAGTTGATGATTCGGAGGGGTGTTTGAAGATGATCAAGCGTCATAAACCCGAGTTTTGGGTCGATATGTGACAATGGATGAAACATGGCTCCATCATTACACTCTGAAGTCCAATCGACAGTTATCCGAGCGGACTGCACACGATGAACACGCTCCAAAGCATGGGAAAACGGCTGGCAAAGTTGGCCCATGGAATAATTTTCATTGACTACCTTTAAAAAGGAAATATTATCAACAGGGACCATTAAATAGCGTTATTGGGCAGTTTGAAGGACGAAATCGCCGAAAAGTGGCCGCATTTGAGGAAAAAGAAAGTGCTGCTTCACTAAAACAATGCATCGTGTCACAAGTCAGTGAAAATGATGGCAAAAATCCATGAATTTGGCTTCAAATTGTTTTTCTATCCACCGTATTCTCGAGATCTGGCCCAAGAGACTATTTCCTGTTCGCAGATCTCAAAAGAATGCTTGCTGGGATGAAATTTTCGTCGAATGAAGAGATGGTCGCCGAAACTGAGGCCTATTTTGAAGCAAAGGATAAATCGCACTACAAAAATAGTATCGAAAAGTTGGACGTTCGCTATAACCAGTTTATCACCCTTGAAGGGAATTATGTTGAATAAAAAAAAATTTACAAAAAAGAAATATTTTACTGAGGTAGGCCTAGGACTTTTCAATTGACCTGTTAATAATTGTGATTTTTTGCAATTAACCAATACATTTTCCTATAGTTCATCTCCTTCATTTCACCACATGTTCTTTTCATCGAGGTTTTGCATCAAAGTTCATTCTGAGATACTAAGCGTTGTTGCTTTATGGAATGATAACATTATTTGTTGTTATATATTTTGGTACGGTCTGCTTGTAGGTAAACTGCATCTTGATATACATATTCTTATTTCAATACTAAGTCTGGAAACTAAGCAATATTTTCAACAAATATATTATTATATGAATTCAGAAACGTACTTTATTTATCCTTCAGAATACTTATTATTTTCTAATTATTACTTTGGATTGAGTCGTTTTTCGTAAAGAACAATTTCGAGTTATAAAAAGTTCTTCTTGCAAAAACTTTCGATTATAAATAAATTGGAGGTTTTTAAAAACGATTACCTAGAAACAAATTACCTATTTTACTTGGTAAAACAAAAATGTATTTTATAAACATTTTACACTCGATCAAAAGGTCAAAAACTATTTACTTTTTCCGACATAAAACTTCGCCCCGCTTATTACATCAAAACAAACAAACGTTTATAACCAGAAAAAATTACATTTTACTAGAAAATACACTTTGTTTAACCGCTAATCGTTGAACACAGAGAAAGAGATAGATAGGTAGAGAGATAGAGAGAGAAAACCAAAAAAAGCTTAGCAGTTAATGGGCTTAATAAACAACCGACCGGCAGATTCACCATCGAGCAATTAGCGTGATTAACTCGACGTTGTTAATTAGATAATTACGAATTTCTTTTGTTTTCGACCATCTCACACCTAGGTTATATTTTCGCGCCCGTTAGTTACTCTTTTATTCGTGTAGAAACGCAAAAAAAATCGTAATTTTATGCACAAGGTCAAGGTTAGCGGCTTTAATTCGGCTGGTAACTAATAATGATCGGGCGGCGTTGCCGGATTTCGGAAAGAATCGTCAGATATTTTGTTCAAGTCAGCTGATTTTTATGTTAGGTATTGAAATTAAAACGTAATGTCTTACAGAAGGTTGTTTAAGTACTTCAGCAGTTGTTATGAATTCGAAACTTGGAAAACCATCAAGGGTCGGGAAATTTTATCGACGGCTATCAGTAATATGCAAAATATTTAAAAACTCTTAAGATTACAACCCATCACCGACAGAAAAAAATCCAATTCCATCAAATTAGTTTAGTGTTACGAACAAACATTCAATAATTAACGAGGTACATTGAAGCACGGATATTATTGAAAAAGTTTACGAAGAGAAAAAAGTTTGCTCGGCTATATTGTTGAACATTACGCATCCTTCGATAAAGTCTGGCATAACGGACTCGTCTATAAACATAAAATGTCTCCGGAGTATTACCTTAAACATTTAAAGATGCTTAGAGTTAAACAACAAGAAGCTTACCCAACAATGAAACAAAGAAACAACAGCAGATGTCCATATAAATGATACTGCGACACTTGTTATTGAAATAAAAAACTACAATATGCAATATGTAATAATACAAATAAGGACAAGTATATGCTGAATAAAAGCCAGGGAGAGTAATCAGTGCATATTGAACTAACCTAACAGGTCAGTTGAAAAGTCCCCGGCCTACCATAGTAAAACACTATTTTTTGTCAAAACTAGTTTTTTTTATTCAACATAACTCCCTTCAAGAGTGATATCTTCTAACTTTTCCATGCCATTTTTGTAGTACGATTTATCATTTGCTTCAAAATAGTCCTCAGTTTTGGCGATCACCTCTCGACGAAAATTTCTTCCCAGCGAATATTCTTTCGAGATCTGAGAACAGGATATAGTCTCTGAGGGCCGGATCTGGAGAATACGGTGGATGAGGAAAGCATTCGAAGCCCAATACATGGATGTTTATCATCGTTTTCACTGACATATGACAAGCAGCACAAACGGTCCAATAACGCTAAGTAATACTCGCTGTTGATGGTCTTTCCTTTTTTAAGGTAGTCAATGAAAATTAATCCATGCGCATCCCAAAATACAGACGTCATAACACATTTTCACACGCTTCGGAGAGGGTTCATCGTGTGCAGTCCACTCGGATTGTTGTCGATTGGACTTCGGAGTAAAATGATGAAGCCATGTTTCATCCATTATCACATATAAACAATTATCACGTAAAAACTCGTGTTTATTACGCTTGATTATCTTCAAACACTGCTCCGAATCATCAGCTCGTCGTTGTTTTTGATCAAAAGTGAGCTCGGGCCATTTTACACACAGCTTTCTCATACCCAAATATTCGTGAGTGATATGATGTACACATTCAGTTGATATCTTTATAGTGTCTAAGTGCCTGCTATTTTATAAAATTTTAATTTACTCTCATTCAAAACCTTTTTTGTGGATATTTTTAATATTTTCGTCGGTTACAATCACTTTTGTGCGTCCACTGCGTTGACCGTCTTTGGTTCTCATTTCATCACGTCTAAACTTAGCATACCAATCCTCCATGGTTGATTTTCTTGGGGCAGTTTCCGGAAACTCGGCATCAAGCCATGTTTTTGATTCAACCTTTTCCCTTTAGAAAGCAATATATTATCAACACGCGAAATTCCTTTTTATCCGACAGCTGTCAAATTTATGCACTCATTTTTCGAGGGTTAGGGCAAACTAAAAAACATATGGATTTATTTATAGTAGCGCCATCTATGTGTCAGGCCGGGGACTTTTCAGTTGACCTGTTACCACCAAACTCTTCATATATAATACCAATAAATATGAATAATTTAATTTTCCCATACACTAAGAATGCCAACTGGTTAGAGATGAACATTTAATGTAAAACTTCGTTAGAAGGAATTGGAATTAAAATAAAATAAATTTTATTAGTTATTCCAAAGAGAATCAAAATTATCAGTACATAATAAGTTGCCATCGTATAAATACTAAAAGCAACAGAATCCAAGTATTTCAGTATAAGAAAAATTATTTACGTCGAGATCTTAGTATACCAATTTTTATAGAGAAAATTAAGAGATTCGCAATAATACATGAGGACATACACTACTCCCATGTTAACACCTGATGTAACTCTTGGATAACACTGAACTAGGAGACAAACTCTAGAGAAGCTTACGGTGTGATCGTATATAGTTACAGTCTATTCAAAATTTTTTTGTACATGCGTCATCAAGATGTTTAATGTATTGCCTGCAGCATTTTGTAAATTAACTTTAGAATAAGTCAATATTTTCCTTCTTATCTTATTCTCGTTAAAAAGAGACACAATGCTGTCTGATTTGTTCGAATGCGTAGACGAATGAACCTGTCAAAGTCGTCCGGTTGTCAGACGTATGCAAAAAAAGCAATAGTGATAAGAGGTTATAACTCTAACCTATAAACTATTGTGGATGTATAATTAACTGTAGTTTTTAGATATACTATAATGTTAAGATAAATTATATTTGATAACATTTTTGTTCAATTATTTTATTTAGATTAGAATTTAGTTGTATCAGCCAAACTGAACTGAAACTCAGAGTTGATACGGCAACATTGCGACGTTTTGATGTCACAAATTTAGATGACGTATGTACAAAATAGATGTAAATAGTCTATATGTAGTGTACTAAATAATAAAGTCGCTGAAAAATGCTACTAACTTTTATTTTATTTTATTAGAGATTAAGTAACAACCAATGGGTCTTTCTAGATAAGTGCTTAGATTTAAGTCACTGTAGGACAAATTGCAGGCACCGATAAGTAAAAATATATTAATAATTTATTAAGAAAACCTACTCCTATTGCTTTGTATATTGCACGGTATTGGAATAGTATAGTAACACGATGTAACCTTATGTTAGTTTATTATGTTAATCAACCATTAACATGAATTATTAAATGTGGTTTTGATATTTGGATAATCTAAATGATAAGTTGCAATTGATTTTCAATTATGTTATTATTGGTTTACGATAAAATAAATAAATAATATACGACACTGTAAGCCTGGGTCACCGTGGGTCATCAGCAATTGATTATATCAAGTCTGTAATATATATATCCAGAATTCTAAAATATAATTTTTTGTTATGTCAATTGCTTTATTAACTTTTATAATACGGAAAATAAAATAACAATTATTAAGAGAATTAATTAATTTTTATCATTGTGGTACTACACATTGTCAAATTTGTCAATTTTGATATACATCTGCAACAAGTTACTTTGTATCTTCCATTCTTAGTGCTTTAATTATTGTTTACACACACAAAATACTTGAAAGTCGTCTAAGTACACACAGTAATAGCGCTTGTAGAAAATGCATTCGAAGAAAAGAAGTACTGCTCTGCAATATTCCTAAACGTCTCACAAGCTTTTAATCGGGTATGTCCTTTGGGATTAATATACAAAATGAGCAAATTGCTTTCGAAAGAAAATTTATAGTATCGCATAAAAGTGTATTCTCAACACTTAAGCATTTTTCAGTTGGTGTTCCACAGGGTCGCGTCTTGGGACCTATATCTGCTTTATATTGCTGATATCCTAATAACAAAAGAAACAGTACTTGGGAAATTTCCGCCGACACAGTTATCACGGCAAAATATGTATCTCTGCCTAAGGCTGTAGAAAAATTACAAGTAGTGGTTAACAAAATCTAAAAATAGACTAGAAACTCGAAAATATAGCTTGTTAGCTCCAAATTTGACCATGTTAATTTTGCGTTGCGGCAAAGTAATAAAAACCTAATTATATCACTTGACAGATGCACGATTCCTCAAGCAGAATCAGCCAAATACCTCGGAATATATCTCGATGGTAGGTTAAACTGGAAACATCATGCTACACAAAAAGCAGAACAGATTCATTCAACGTCAAGCAACCGTACTGGTTAGTCAGATGATACTCTCAACTTGACCTAAAATCAAAGAGATTGTTTAATCAGTCAATCATTAAGCCAATTTAGATTTATAGTGTGCAAATATGGGGTTTGCACTAAAACATTCAACCAATGAAGAGCTGCACGATGACCTTGAAATCATGTGGATGCACAAGGCGATCCAAGATGTCGCCTTAAAAAAGGAAATAAGGTTGCTAAATTACAGTTAACACAGATCTTACACAGCCTGGTTACTGGCGTGACTGGGATCATTTTCCTTGTCGATACACTCTTGCCTAGCCGGCAGCAGGTATTTTAGTGAAACCACTTTTGATTTCTTCATGATGTGATCTGATGTGATGTGATGTGATTTAATAGAGAAGACATTGTTGAAGTCAAAGAGTAATTTGACAAGTGTTATGATGACTCCGAACAGAAGAAATCAATTCTTATAATAAACTGAATTTAAATGGAGTCATGTAAATATTGATAATGTTGATTGTTGATGATGAGTTGTCCCCAGAAAACACAAAATAGTTTTGGGGGATTTTAACTCAAAATAACCAAAAAAACTTAAAAAAAAACTTTTCTAACCAAAAAGGCATTATTCCTCTCATGACATGTACAAACTGTGTTTGAAAAATGGCGAATTAAATTGAATACTATGAATTCCATATATGTGGGTTTCATATACAAAGAAATAGACTATCTGCCAGTTATAACTGGTCCTAGAATAATACCGTATACGAACATAGCTAAATACTAAATACTAAATAGGCATGATAGTGAACGTCAATCTTAGATGGAAAGTATATCTTACAAATAAATGAGCAGTTACTATGAGCAGTTAAGATCTATGGGTATCAACGGTCAACGAAGAAATTAAAAGTTTTGCGAAAAAAGTTTCCGTTGTCTGTGGCGTGTTTTGAATTTATGTGGAGTACACATCCATCATATGTAAATTAAGTTTAGGTCTTAGATTTGAACCTTGAAAACAGTAAAAGAAAAAATCATTAAACGGTTATAGTAAATAACAAACTGTAATATATGTGCCTTTAAATAAAAGAAAAATAACAAATTAATTATTAAGTACATAAAATGAGGAACCAGTAATGTGTTATTTTTGCTATAGTGCTGTTAAACAATTTTATAATCTATAAATTAATATGTTACTACCGACAACTATGTTCTAATGTTTTTCTGGTGTCTTTCGCGAGTCCTCGTCATCTCACCGTCGCTATGTCGATTAAATAACATGCTCGAAGAACGTCCGGTGATAACCATGGCAACTATGCCGGCGCCATTTATATTTCGGACAGGTTTTTAATTTAGAAAACAATACTTCTGTTTGCTAATGTATAAAAGAATCTTACGTAATCCATAGGTCGAAAATATTTACAAAGACGAATCGGAATTTTAAATTTTGTTTGGCAATCGCAATGTTTGGTTCCTCGTTGTTCCAATAGCTTGTAAATAGCTCTTAATTTTGATAAATTACGACGAAATATGTTTGATGTTCGCGAGATCAATCGAGAATGTGATATATTTGGGAATTTGGGGGCTGTCGTAACATGCAATTCAAAATAAACGAGGATGATCGGGTATTTTGAGGGTTTATCTTTGTAGAAAGTTATCTGAAAACTATAATAATTGAATCGTTCTTTTTTAATGCAGCAATTGTAAAAAACTGTGAGAAAATTTATGATGTAAAGTAAGATACAGTAGCCAAATATAGTCCCAGTTAAAAAATATTTAGAAAAAAAAAAAAGTTTAAGTAATGCATAAAATTTTAAACGTTAGGTACATTACTTCTTTATTCTTAAAAGCAATCAAAAACTTGAAAACTCATTTACAAAGTATTTAAAGTCAGCTTAAACAACAAAGTACAAAATCTAAAAATGTTTTTTCTTTAACAATCTACGTGAACTTAAATTGTATTCATAATAATTATACAAAAATATTACTTAGTAGTCATATTATAATATTCTAATTAAAACGTATAGATTAAATAACTCTAGTTACCCAGACAAGTTGCAAAAGTTCCTGAATTTTCTCATCATGTATCCTAATAATGGAAACATTTGATGAATTTTACCTATTTTGAAAAGCTTTTTTGACAAACTAATTATGATCGGTAGAAACTTTTTTTTTTTTATTATTACTCTTCGTGAGTCCACAATCTGCCCTATTGGCAATAAGTATTTCTTCTGTTTATATTATATATACATGGCATGTAGAAAATCACTTCATTAAGCAATCTTCTGTATAAAATATTATCTTAATTAATTAGTCTTATTCTAATGCTTATTCTAAACTATACATATGTCCAGTAATCAGATCAGATGGTGTTAAACGTTTTAGTCTACGCACTTCACTATCACGTCGCATATTTAGCTGATTAGCGAGTACGTTGGGATGCACTGACACTCTTTCGAAGTACTTCACACAAACACGTTGGATTACACTCGTTATAGGTTCTAGAGGAATATCGCGTTGTATCACTTTATTTGAAATATAGTACGGAGCATCAACAATGACACGCAACACCTTATTTTGGAACCGTTGAATGATGGATATATTGGATTTGCTAGCGGTACCCCATAGTTGAATTCCATATGTCCAAATGGGCTTGAGTATAGACTCATACAGCAATACCTTGTTATCTAATGATAACTTGGATTTGCGCCCAATGAGCCAATACATTTGATATAATTTTAGTCCTAGTTGTTTCCGTTTAGAGAGTATGTGCTTCTTCCAGGTTAGGCGTCGATCTAAATGCATACCAAGATATTTAACATGGTCTGCTTGGAGGAGTTGGCGATGATTGATATTTACTGGTGGACATGTTCTTCTACGCAGGGTAAACGTTATATGCGTGGATTTTGATTCATTGGCTTTAATGCGCCATGTCTTCAACCATAATTGTATTTGCTCCAGGTGGGTTTGTAGGTTTATTGATGCTGTGACTGGATCTTCATGGGATGTTAAGATAGCTGTATCGTCTGCATATGTTGCCACAGTAGTTATTTTTGTGGTGGGCAGATCAGCCGTATACAGAAGATACAGTACTGGACCCAGTACACTACCTTGCGGAACTCCTGAATATATGCGATTTAATTCGGTATGTTCATCGCCTTGATTTACAATAAAATGTCTGTCAGTGAGATACGATTTTAGTAGCTGATAGTCCGGATGAGGGAGAAGTTTCTTTAGTTTAACCTGCAAGCCCGTATGCCATACTTTGTCAAAAGCCTGAGATATGTCTAGGAAAGCAGCCGAACAATATCTTTTGGCATTTAGGTCAGCGTTTATTTGGTTTACAAGTCTATGCACTTGTTCTATAGTCCCATGCTTATTGCGAAAGCCAAACTGATGTTCTGGAATAATTTTTCTTTTTTCTATTATATAGTTTAGTTTTTTTATGTATAATTTCTCGAAAACTTTCGAGATTATTGGTAATAAACTTATAGGTCGGTAGGAAGTCACATCTTCTGGTATTTTTCCTGGTTTAAGTATCATTAATATTTTAGCTACTTTCCAGATACTAGGGAAGTAATTAGTTCGTAGCATAGCATTAAATATATATGTTAATAGTTTTATAGCCTTTTCTGATAGTTCTTTTAAAATTTTGCCAGTAATTAAGTCATAACCAGGAGCTTTTTTAATATTAATCTCTCTCATTATTGTATGTTTAACTTTTTTGACCGTTAATTCCTCGTGCGGTAAATCCATTTGAAATGGCGAATCTAGAAAGCTAGTAATTTTATTTTCGTCATCTTTATGTAGCTGAGACTGGAAAGGTTTAAAAACATTTTTTAAGTGTTTTGAGAAAATGTCGGCCTTCTCTTTATTGCTTCTCGCCCAATTATTTTCGCTTGTTTTAATAGGTGGGTTATGCTGCTGGGATCTCCTAAGCTTTTTTGTTGCTTTCCACAACGAATAGTCTGTAGCCTCAGTTGATGTCAAGTTTTCTAGGTATTCTTGAATGCCTTGGTTCTGTTAGATTTGGATTAGATCTCTCAGCTCTTTTATGGCCCTATTAAATTTTCTTTTATTCTCTTCAGTCCTTTGCTGTTGCCAATTTCGTCGTAACTTTCTTTTTTCTGCTATCTTTTTCTGTATTGTACATGATATATGTGTATTATTTCTTGGAAATGTTTCAATGTTGGGAGTCGCGGAATATGCTGCCTCCTGTATATTTTTTGTAAGATTTATTGCTGCTATTTCTATATCCATTTCAGTTTGTAACGGTAAGTTTAGAGAGATATTTTGATCTAAGTTTTCTCTAAATGAGGGCCAGTTAGTTCTATTATTGCACAGAGAAGGGGGTTTATCTTTGATGGTAATTTTTGAAGAAATTGTTACTATTATTGGTGAATGATCAGAAGACAGGTCGAAACATGATTCTGCTTGACACTTTTTTGGATCAATATTTTTTGTAACACAGAAATCTATTGTATCTGGTTTTTTATTTCTGTCTGAAGGCCAATATGTTGGTTCACCAGTAGAGATATGTTGTAAGTTATCTATCCTTATGGCTTTGAGCAGTTCTCTACCTTTTGAGGTTATTATTCTTGAACCCCACATTAAATGTTTTGCATTATAATCTCCTCCTGCTATAAATCTATTACCTAGCGTACGGAAGAATTCTTGAAATTGTTCTGCCTTGTTGTTATGTTTGGGTGGGCAATAAATCGCAGAAATTGTTAATGGTCCATGGGCTTCCTCTATGGTTATACTGGTGGCTTGCAGGTAGTCTTTGCGGAATTTTTCTTTTTCGAAATGCTTTATATCATCTCGAATTATTATGGCTGTACCTCCATGTGCTTTATCATCAGGGTGATTTGTATGATAAAGCTTATATTTAGGAACTTTCAAATAATTTTTGTCCCTAAAGTGTGTTTCGGAAACCATCATAACGTCAATATTTTGTTCAATTACGAACATTTTTAGTTCCCTGGCATGTTGTTGGAGCCCATTGGCATTCCAGACGGCGATTTTGTAGCTATTGGTTTCAGGCATTAGGCAAGTTTGCTTACGACGGTTGTGAGTAGACCAAGCATCGTACTCATTTGATCCATTAGTTTGGCCATCATATTTTCTAATCTTGAGATGTTGCTAGTTTCAGTAGGTTGAGATATTGTCTCTCGTTTTTGTGCTGAACCATTTTCAACTATTTGGGCATAAGTTATGTCTGGTTGACTTGTTCTGGTGGGTAGTGGTAGATTGGTAGTAGTGGATTGTTTTTGTTGATGCCTTTTTTCCCTTAAGGCAGGATAGAGTTTCTGCTGTAGTTGCTTGTGAACTGCGCAACCCTTGTAGTTCGCTGGATGATTTCCGTTACAGTTGACACATTTCACTTTTTCATCGCGAACTTTACGAGTACAATCTCCTGTCTTATGTTCTCCTGCACATTTTACGCATCTATATGATTTGCGACAGTAAGTCTTTGTGTGCCCGTGCGCTTGACACCTTGTGCATTGTGGTATAATTCTTTTTATATGTGGTGGTTCGCATTTAATAATATTATTTTCCAATTTGGTGATTTCATACACCGCCTTATTGTTTCCATTAGGTTTTATGTCTATATAAAACATAGGCAGAGGTTTTTTTGTCGTGTGATGTCGTATATTGTGAATATTTACGACCTCGTGGCCTTTTTCAGCTAGTGCTATCTTGATGGTGTTAAAGTCCGTCCCGTGATGTAATCCTTTTAATACGAATTTAAATGTTCTCTCGGATTTTGGCCTGAATGTATGGTATTGGGTGTTTCTTTCATCTAATTCTTTTATAAGAACTTTAAAGTGATCCGCTTCGAACAATTGGATTTTAATTATTTCATAGCTCACTGTTTTAATTGTGTAGTTCGTAGTAATGGTTTTTAATAAATCATGGATGTTTTTTATTATTCCTACCTTATAGACTGTTATTGGTGGTGGTTTGGGAACAACTTTTTCAGGGCTTGGTTGTATGTTCTCTTCAATTTCTTCCGACATGTTGCTAAAACTGTTTTTTGTCTCTATCGGTTTCTGCAACCAATAGTCACTGATTCTTGTTTGTTTCCTCGCGATTTCTTCTTCTGGACTTCTCAATCGTTTTTTGTTAACGACTGTAGTCCATTCTGATGGTGGAGTTTGCGTTATTGCTGTTTGTTCTAATCTTATATCAAAGTGTGCAGGTGATTTGATTGAATCGCTATTGTTTGCCATTTTTTAATTTTTAATATTTTATTTAATTTACTTCCAGAGGATAAAAAAAATAAAATAAATACATTGTTTATTTCACGCACTTCATTTTTCACTTACGTTATTTTAGCACTAGTTTTTTACTATAAATACTATAAATGAATTTCAAAAGGACTGTTGTAAAATAAGATGAAATTATTTTAAACACTAATAAAAATGAGATGCAGTCCTTTTGTCTGGTCACGTAAACACGTATTCACTACACTTTAGGTCCACTGAGAGACGGATAGCCGCATCTGTTATGCGTTTTTAACACTCAATTAAATAACCGTAATAAAATACTGGGTTTTTTTAAAGAAAGGTATCTTTTTATAGCTTGGACCGTATTGAAAATACGTCTTCACCCTACGAAGGTTGGAACTGAACTCCGGTAGAAACTAAGCGAGTCGTCATAAAAGGTTTTCTTTTCAGAAGAAAGTTTATTTCATAGCTTGCCTCTATCGTTGTTGTTTCATGCTGTTTTAAATTTTTTAACACTTCTGTTCCTTTTTTTTTCATGCTACTGTTTCATCTCTCTCATCTTTTGTTTAGGCGGTGAGTCAGAACCATCCTCATATGAAAAAGGTGACGAATCAAGATCAGCTTGATGTTAGCTCTATCTGAGATGAAATGTATAAAAACAATGAGTAGTTTTTTCGATATAAACATAATTTAACTATGATAAATTATATAATAATTATAAATAAATAAATTTAACTCTTTGAGGGATGTAGAACATCCCTTCATACTCAAATTTATTTTATAATTAGGATTTAAATAATGTAAAGATGAAGTACGAAGAGGTCTAATTTAACTTTTAGACGTTACTTTTAGAATAATTCAAATTTTAAAAGCATGTAATAACATCAAGGAAGACTTATCATTTCAATTTGCGTAATTAGATTAAATATGGATATTTCAGAATGGAGCATTAGGTCACTCATGGCAAGATGATAATAAAAATAGTGTTAAGACAATAAAAGTTGTTGGGAAAAGATAAACGTTGTAATAATGTTTGATTAGGTTTTGTTAGTCATAACATTGATTAATAATTCATTGCAGATATACTGTTCTTCATGCTTGAAACAGGAATGGTTTTATTCCTTACTTTTGAAGAAAACATGGTAAAGAGTGAACGACTTCAAATTGTTGCTCGGGAAATATAACTGAAATATTTAATTAAGTTTTATGGAATCTACTTCTTTAGAAATAGGTCTGAAAAAAGATACATGGTAGATCAGATTGCTGAACAATATGACCACAGAGTATTACGTCTTTCTCCCAATCACTGCATATTCAAGCAAGAACTGTCTGTATTTGTATAAAGAAGCATTGTCTCCAGTAACATCTTCGGTTTGGATGAACTCGATCAGATACGTTGAACAAGAAATCAACAAATTGTGGAATCGTGAACAGTGATAGCTAGATTAGAAATTAACTGTTTTCACTTGAATAGCGATTCCGAACAGTGTTTGAATGAAACTTTCTGAATGTGGAATTATGATTCAATGCTGACAATTACCAAGATAGAATAATGACAGTGTAAACAAGATGATTATATAAATAAAATAGTATTATTTTATGTGTATAAATGTGTGTGTAATTGTTCAGAATATACATGAGCATTTGGTTAAAATATATGAGAAGATAAAGAATACTAACTGTTTGGCAGAGAAGGCAAATGCATTTGAGAGAATGCAGTGAATAAATGTACTTTTATTAAGAAATATGTATAAAGATAGTAACAGAATAAACTAAGGAGAAATACAGTGATATCAAAACGACTTTACAAGGCAACAAAGGAAACAAGAAGTAAACGTAAAAGGTAAATATGCCCTCTAATGAAAGTAAAATACATTACTTCGATACACAATTGTTAATTAGGTGGATTAGGCCTCCAGGAGGTACTACTAAACAGAAAACGCGCCTGGAAATCTACCTCATGAGTTGGTGTGGAAAAGAGTTCAATATAAATGTAATGAAACACAGCTTTAACCTACACACCATTATGACTGTATAATTATCTGTATAAAATTGTATCCAAATTATGGTCTACAAATTACTGGAGTAATAGTATAAAATATAAAACTATAATTAAAAAATAATTTGTTCAAAATATACTTGAAAATAGAATATTTAAATGTATCAAAGATAGTAATTAAGTTTTTCAATTTTGATTACGAAACCTCTTTTTTAGGTATTTTTTATATGTGCTTAATTGAACCCTATCCATATGACATGTAGCAATGCAAAATGTTTTCCCTTTGCAATCCTATTTACTTTTTTCATCTACTAGAACAAGCAACACCTAATTATTGCTTTTCTTATTATATTTCCCTTATTCAGATGTTGAACACAAGTAATATTTCTGAAAACTAGTGGCATATTATTTGCTGGCATAACATATTATCTAGAATTTTCGTTAAATTTCCTTTGGCACACACTCTTGGCAATACGTAAAAAAAGGCTAGAGATGGCTTCAAAAAAATTATAAATTAAAATAAATTCCTGGTACCGTGAGACAACATTTGTCACACTGTCGAGCCTACTTCCTCAGATTTCTTTTTTGTCTGTTCATTATATTAACTTCTTTAGAAATAGAAACTATTTGTATGTATACTTCCGGGCCTCTGGTAGATAACTGCATCTTTGTTAAGCAATGGTTTAGCACATTTGGGTCTAAGGTCTTCTGATCTAAAATGTAAAGAACAAACCCTTCAATGCGTAAATAAATTCTTCTGAGCGAATTCCTTAAGTTTGTCATTGTTTACCTTATTAAGCCAGTTCTGGCTTAAAGCAGAACTTTTGGGAAAACGAAAACTGTTAGAACCTTCACATTCTGGAAGAGAAAACTTTTTTTTAGTTTTCAGATTTAAATTAATCATTTTTACAGGAACTGCAGAAAAAATTTAATGACAAAAGGTTGCTGATTCCTAAAAGAAATCGTACCTATTACAAGAATTAAATAGACTATATACGGAGGTAATAGAGAAGTTCTAAAAGTTCTCACTCTATGTTTCAATGTTGTGTTGTTATAATATATGCTATGATGTACTATATGTTAGTGTTATATTTCATAAAATTTTGTTTCATTGTTTTATTTAGATTAGAATTTTGATATGTCAGAGCAAAAATAACTAACAGATCTTACTTTGCCCTAACCCTCAAAAGATGCCTGTATAAATTTGACATCTGTCGGATCATTAGTTTGTGACTTATAGCATTTTGAGTGAAGCAACTTTTGTCATTGTGAAAAAAATGGATAAAAAGGAATTTCGCGTGTTGATAAAATATTGCTTTTTAAAGGGAAAAATACAGTTGAAGCAAAAACTTGGCTTGATGCCGAGTTTCCGGACCTTGCCATAGGAAAATCAACCATCAAGTTTGGCATGCTAAGTTTAGACGTGGTGAAATGAGCACCGAAGATGGTGAACGCAGTGGACGCCCAAGAGAGGTTGTTACCGAAGCAAACGTTAAAAAAATCCATAAAATGATTTTGAATTACCGTAAATTGAAATTCAATGATATAGCAGGCACACTAAAGATATCAACTGAACGTGTACATCGTATTATTCACGAATATTTTTTGATCAAAAACAACGACAAATTGATGATTCGCAGCAGTGTTTGAGGACGATCACGCGTAATAAACCCGAGTTTTTGCGTCGATATGTGACAATGGATAAAACATGGCTCCAAAGCGTGTGAAAACGCAACAGTCGGCTGGCAAGGTTAAGGCGTCTGTATTTTGGGATGCGCATGGAATAATTTTCATTGGCTACCTTGAAAAAGGAAGGACCATCAACAGCGAATATTTTATAGTGTTATTGGACCGTTTGAAGAATGAAATCGCCGAGAAACGGTCGCATTTGAAGAAATAAAAAGTGCTACTTCCCAAAAATCCATGAATTGAGCTTCGAATTGCTTTCTCAGCCTCCGTATTCTCCAGATTTGACCCCCAGCGATTATTTCCTCTTCTCAGATCTCAAGAGAAGGCTCGCTGGGGAGAAATTTTCGTCGAATGAAGAGGTGATCACCGAATCTGGGCCATATTTTGAAGCAAATGACAAATCGTACTACAAAAATGGTATCGAAAAGATGGATGGTCCCTATAATCAGTATATCATTCTTAACGGGGTTTATATTAAATAAAAAAATAATTTTGCCAAAAAAATGTGTGTTACTATGGTAGGCCGAGGACTTCAATTGAACTGTTAAAATAACTAAAATTCAGAGTTAATATGCCAATATTGCGAGGTTTTGACGTCATCTATTTAGGTGACGTGGGCTGTTTTACTCAACCGACTCTAATTACACTATTTACTTTACTTAAGTTAAGCTAAATACATCTTTATCAAAGTTTGGTCAATTCTTAAGATATTTTAGTATTTAAATCAATGTATTGTTCATCTTTAATAACCTGTTTCCTTATTTGACTCCCGATTCAGTTTTAATAATGGACGCAAATAATCAACATATAATGGCTCATATTCATAAAAGGCGTTTGTTTACGTCAGCCTGTCTATTACCCAAAACAACAATCTCTCGTCCAGCGTCCAATTAATTTGTCAGAACTCGCTCGAGTCAATATCCGAAAGGAACGCGATGTGTCTGATATTCGAATGTTTACAGTTACGCCCTCGCCGTTGTTTACTTAATTATTATAATGTATACGTTCCGTTCGTGCGATCCGTCTCTCGCATAATCCAAATACACGAATATATAAACCGGATTCAGATATCCAGTTGGCAACACTGACCTAACCCTTAGTACTTGTCAACATGTTTTTTTATCTAGGGTTTCGATCGGGTAAGGGTCCGAACTTGCTTAGTCATATATTAGGTTGATAAAAGGGTTATTTTAATAATGTTTTTTTTGTAATATTGAAAAATAATTCAACACGACAAATATTGTATGGAACAATTTTCTCTGATCGCCTGTTAATAAAAATTACAGGGATTAGAAATAATTTTACACTGAATCTAATATTAGTATAGACGGCTTGGTTGGCGCAGTAGTAAAGGCGACAGCATGGTCTCCCTACTGTTGCATAGTTGCGGGTTCGAATCCTGCTGGGGTATGGTCGTAAATTTATGTTTGTGGTTGTCCTGGGCAAGAGTGTAAAATCTGAAGGAAAATGATCCCAGTCAAGCCAGTAACCAGGCTGGGTAAGACCGGAGGTCTTCTGGGATGATTTCTAAATTGAGGGCCGAGGAACTCTTTATTTCCTTACTGATTAAAGTTCGTGAATTTTATCCATATGGTCAATTTTTTTGCATTTTCAAGTTTTTTAACGTAATTCTTATTCCAAAAATCGCATGCTAATAAATACTGAGGTGGCCTTGTGGTCGAAATTCGACCAGTTTTTTGTAAAGTTAATCATGCATCTCTCATAATAGACTAAAGAGTATAATTTCAAATTAAATGTTAATATTACTAGAACTTGTTTTGTCAAAATATCTATATATTAAAATACATGCAAACTATCTCAAGAACTGACACTCATTAACCTTTTTAAATAATATTTAATCAAGTCTAATTTCTATTAAGTTGTAATAATGAACAAGGTGTTAATAAGTTTATATTACTACATCACTGAACATTATAAAAATGCAAATATCTAAAATAATGTATTAAAGGTTCAAGGAATAAGTTGTCATATAGTAATAAAATTGTATTATTCTTTACTAATATATTCCAATATTTAATTTTTAAAAGAGTGGCTGTACCTGTTATATATTAGTCATAGATTTATATCTCTTTGATAATGTTAGTTTCGTGACTGAAAAGATGTTTTTGCGGTACGTATTATTTTCCTTATTTAATCAAAAAAAAATCCACTGGTCATCGTTTGCTGGTAGAAACTTACGCTGAAAATGCTCAAACTTATGTTCTGGTAGAAACGAAAAGTTTGAAGAAGCGAAACTGGAACAGTTATTGGATGAAGACCCAACCCAACCAAAAAATAATTGGCTGAAACATTAAATGTGGTCCAAAAAACAATTAGCGGCCGATTACGAGCAATTTACCAGCTGTTGAAACAGTTAATAAAGATCGCTACCGAACATAAATGATCAATATGAACCAAAAATTGATCGAAAAAGTCTGGAATGGACCCGAAGACTTGGTAAAGTGATTTTACAGCAAGACAACGCGCCTTATAAAGAAAAACCAGTCAAGAAAGTGTTGAAAGCACTTAAATGGGGCATATTATCGCACCCGCCGTACTCTCCAAACCTTGCCCGTCCGACTATGAACGTATTAATCAACGCATCACTGGGACACGGTTTGCAATGTAGTACAATTTCGAGAAAGTTAGAATAATAATCCATAAATTGTCTGAAAGTTGGGTAAGAAATATGGTTAATATTTTGAATAAATAATTTTTAAAATATTCTTGAAGATTATGTGTGTTTTTCCTAAAAAACTGTAATGATTTTCCGGCACACCTGGTACCTATACAAGATCGTGTGATTTGGTTCGCTTCAATCTTCTGACTTCCTACGTATTGTCCAGTATCTGTATTGCTTCCACGTTTCAGTGATTTATTTTATGTCTTGAAGCGAAATCGTGCTTCTTCATTGGTTACGCACTGGTAAGAAGTGGTAATTATTCAAAGAATGTTGTTATAGCAGAAGCCTAAAACATTTTTTTGTAACATCTTTATTAGATACGCTTAGTACAATTTTAATTTACAATTAATTTAATACTATTTTTCCTATGTACTTGGATTAATTCACAAGCAAGACTAGTGCGAGAAAATACATCAATATGTATTCCTCAATTAAAAAATTATAATAACTTATAGCTATAGTTTACATTGAAGGTATATACTTTATATAAGTTCGTATGGTTTTGTTCGCTTTAATCTCTTGACATCCTGTCCAGATTTAGGAATCTTTCGTGTTTCGAGGCGAAATCTTGGATAACTTCGGAAATCCATTTGATTTTCAGGTCATCATGCAGTTCTTCGTTGGTTACGTAGTGATAGGCATTGGTAATCAATCGAAGAACCTTGTTTTGACAGCGTTGTATGACTAGTTGATTTGAATTTTTAGTGCAACCCCATAGGTCCAAATTGGCTTTATAATTGTATTATAGATCAACCTCTTTGATTTTAGATCAAGTTGAGAGTATCTTCCGACTAACCAGTGTTTTATTTTGGTTCTAATCTGTTTTGGTTTTAGTCTAACGTGATGTTTCCAATTTAATCTACCGTCAAGATGGTTCCAAGGTATTTAGCTTATTCTACTTGAGGAATCGGGCATCCATTGAGTGATATAATTAAGTTTTTTTATTTCGCCGCAATTCAAAATTAAGGTGGACAGATTTGGAGCTATTAAGTTGAATTTTCCAATATGGCGTACAGTTGTAGATTTTGTTAACTGCTTTTACACTTGTACTTTTAGAAGCCTAAAACATGAGAACATTTTTAATATGGAAATTTTAACCAAGAAAAACAAAAATTTACGAATTAATTTCATCATCCAATATCTCCTCATAACCGACCAGAAATATATTCAAGAAAAACATAATTAATATGAGTTCAAACTAAAACTAATTGCACGTATATAAAGTAATAAAACGACGAAAATATCACGATGAATTTCAACAACTTTAGTCATCTAAATAAAAACGCAATTAGGTTTAAAAAAAAACGCTCAATTACATTATCAATACCCAGTTTTATTCTCGCCATAAAAAAATCGCCGCAAAATATTTACGTGACTTATTATAAGAGCAACATTAAAACACCGTTTATTTATAAACATTCGGCGGAAACACATCTGAACGCCGAATCGCCCTATCGCGAAACCACAGCAGGAGCCCGTATCAGAACGTTTCTAGGTTATTTTCGTACATGACTTTCGAAAACAATGTTTTGTTTTTACGCCCGGCCCACTAGAAGAAGTGTTTCGGTCGCTTGTTATGGTTACGTCATCGACCTTGGTGCAAGGGCACGCGGTTTCGTTGCCAAGGCCAAGGTTGACGATTAATCAGCTGGCGCATGTCCGTTGTATCGATCGTTTCCCCGTGACGGGGGGAAGTGGAGCGGATGGTGCGGAACTGACGAAAACAGGGGACCAATTCATGACACTACACAGTGGGTTTATTCTGTTTTTTTTTTAAATAAAATTCGTTTAAGTATGCGGAATAAATGAGATTGTCTGTTTGCAGTTCCAACACGCTGTAATTAACACGCCATCGGTCAGATTTCATTTGCATCTGGTGTTATTTCGTGTGAATGTTGTTTTGTTTTCTTGCTTTATTGCTCGGTACCATTTCAATGGGATATTATTTGAATAATATTAAAATTATAGAAGGCCACGCTTGGCCGTGGCTTAGTCTCATATTAATTATGTTGTATATGATATTACATGATTCTGTTAAGTTCATTAAAATACTATAGAGAACATAGATTCACCCAGAAGATACTGCCGTTTGAATTTCGAAACACTTTTCAACAAAAATTAACCCATAAACTATTTTCGTAGTTTTGTGCACTCAAACATACCAAACCATATGAACTTGTACAGTGTACCAGGTGTATCGGAAAGTCATTACCAGCTTTTTGTACAAAAAAAAAATTAAATCATTTACAACAAAATGGAAATCTTGCTCACCTTTCAGACAATTTTCTTCGAAATTAGCGAAGTGCTGCTTTGCAAGCGCGAAAAGTTAAAAGTCTAATGGGGCAAGGTCTGGAGAATATGGCGGTTACGATAATATGCCCCCTCCAAATGCTTTCAAAGTTTCCTTGTCCCGTTTTGCTTTATGAGATGACGCGTTATCGAGATATAAAATCACTTTATCGTCTTCGAGTCCATTCTAAACGTTTTTGGATTAATGCATGGTTTAATTGGTTCATTTGTTGTAGGTAGCAATCACTATTTAGGGTAAATGATGTGGCTCGGTGAATGGAGGTAAATCGAAATGAAACAGTGGTGTTTACATAATGTGACTGTTATTTATTGGCAAAATAAAAAATGTGAAAATACAAATAAATAAAACGGATGGCAGCGGAGTTACCTGAAGACGAGGCTTGGGCAGTCGATGGTGGCACGTCTTAACCAAACGAGGGTTGAGCACTGAATGACCGAAATACCCTTCAATAACATCCCAGATAAACGTCTCGGGGTTGCCGCCAGCTATTCGTTGTCGGGTTCCAGTTGGCAACCCGCCCGTGTTCAACATCTGGGATTATATTTCTGGGTATTTTGTAGACCGTTATTCCACGATGTAAAATTCGACATGCCTCAATTCGCTACAATACTCCACTGCCAGAATTTTACACAAAATTACTTCAACAAAAATACAAAAATGTTTGCAAAAAATATCAAATACAAAAAAAAAACATATACCAAACAAAATGTGCTGTATAAAATGGGCTTTGAAAAAATATGATAGTTCGAAACGGTTGTGGTTGGTACTATTGCGATCTGGTACGCCTGTTGATATCTTCCGGTCCTACAGATACCGTTGCATCATCGTCGCTTTGGCACTTGAATGTGGTCCATCGACGACGTTGAAAACAAGCTATTCTTCAGACAGGGCTCCCGTAATCGACGCTGTGGGAGGATCGACTGTTCGACGACGTGGTAGCTTATTTTTTCGACGACGAGACGTTAGCAATTCTGGTACTTCGGCGAAGACATAACGAGTCTACGGTGACTGCAATCGGTACCTAGCTTCTGGAGCTGCTCTGTGACTAATCCGTAGTCACATACGTTAGGTTAATTCAGAAAAAACAAATAACGACGGTATCCGACCGAAGCTGCCCAAAGCCTTTTAAATCAAAATATCTGCCATTATGACGGAGACGGCGAGCGAAGGAAGACATCATGATTTAAACATAGCGCCGAAAGAAATGTTTAGCCGAGACGCTGATGACTAAGCAGTGGTGTAAAAATATTCCAAAAGATTGTGAAATAAAAATTTTGACAAAAAAAAATTTTAAAACATTAATTGGAAATAATGAAATTAATCGGAATAAAATGAAAATGAATCTTGAAGGTAAAATTGAAAAGGAATCGAATTAAAAATATTTAAAATTTTGAAATAAAAAAAATATATAACGGCCACGTAAAATACACCATTTTCTACGTACCCTCCATTCACGAGTCCAAACCCAATTTTGCGAAAAATCACGTCGGGGTCACCACTTTAGGGTAAATGATGTGGCTCGGTGAATGGAGGTAAATCGAAATGAAACAGTGGTGTTTACATAATGTGACCGTTATTTATTGGCAAAATAAAAAATGTGAAAATACAAATAAATAAAACGGATGGCAGCGGAGTTACCTGAAGACGAGGCTTGGGCAGTCGATGGTGGCACGTCTTAACCAAACGAGGGTTGAGCACTGAATGACCGAAATACCCTTCAATAATATCCCAGATAAACGTCTCGGGGTTGCCGCCAGCTATTCGTTGTCGGGTTCCAGTTGGCACCCCGCCCGTGTTCAACATCTGGGATTATATTTCTGGGTATTTTGTAGACCGTTATTCCACGATGTAAAATTCGACATGCCTCAATTCGCTACAACTATTAACTGTTTCAATAGTTCGTAATACACCATGCCACTCAAATCGTACCTAACAGAGTATGGTCTTGCAACCGAAACGATTTGGCCTTAAAGTCGATCGACCGGATTCGTCTTGTGATGATCATGATTTTTTGCACTTGGGGTTTTCAAAATGAATCCACTTTTCATCACCCGTCACTGTTCGATGCACAAATGACTTCCGACCCATATCTTTGGAACAACATTTGGCGACGCTGATGATTTTTCCATTTTCCATTTGCCTGTCATTCAATTAATATGGCACATGTCTTCCCATCTTTTGGATATTCCTCATTGCTGGTAATCCATTGCGAATCGTTTCTTGGACCAAATCTAACACTTCTACCAATTGTTTTTGGGTCTTAGTTGGGTCTTCTTCCCATAACTCTTGCAGTTTCGCATCTTCAAACTTTTGCGGTCTATCAGAACGTGGCCTTGCACATCGAAACTACCAGTTCTGAATTTTTGATACCACGCCTCACATGATTTTAAGGTTAGAGCATGTTAGCCGTAAGTTTCAACCAGCAAGCGATCACTTTCAGCGACTTTTTTCTTTCGATTAAATAAGAAAAGTAGTATGTTCCGTAAATAGACGTCTACAGGCACGAATCTTGACATTTTCAAAGAGGTATAAATCTATGGGCTGTGTTACTTTCCCAAAATATAACATATTATATATACCTTTGAAGCTTCATATCAGCAAAGGATATAAAACGGAAAGGAAAGGAGGCCTCATCTAGCACCACATAACTTATTTTTACTTACGTACGTATTTAAGGCGGTTTCATTACTTGAAACAGAAAGCACTTTTCAATTAAAATATATTATATTTTAGCGTAAATTAGAAGGCTCGTTGAACGGAGGTAAAACGAAATGAAACAGTGGTGTTTACATAATGTGACCGTTATTTATTGAAGTAATATAAAAATGTGGAAAATACAAAATAGATAAAACGGATGTCAGCGGTGTTACCTGGAGACGAGGCTTGGGCATTTGATGGTGGCACGTCCAAACCAAACGATGGTCGAGTACTGAATGAATGGAAATACCATTCAATAACATCCCAGATAAACGTCTCGGTGTTGCCAGCTATTCGTTATGGGGTTCTAGTTGGCGCTGCTGGCACCTCGCCCGTGTTCAACATCTGGGATTATATCTCTGGGTATTTTGTAGACCCTTATTCCACTATGTAAAATTTGACATGAATCAGGGTCGCTACAACACTCCCCTGTCAGAATTTTACATACAATTATTTTAAACTAATAAAAATACAAAAATTTATGAAAAAAAAACAAATGCAAAATACTGATATACCAAACAAAATATGCTGCATAAAAAGGGCTTTGAAACATATGATAAATCAAAACAGTTGTGGTAGGTACGGTTGCGATCTGGTACGGCTGTTGATATCTTTCGGTCCTAAGGATACTGTTGCTTCATCGTCGCATTGGCACTTGAATGTGGTCCAACGACAACTTTGAAAACAAGCTAATTTTAATCGACGTATCCCGTAATCGACGCTGAGGGGGGATCGATTGTTCGACGACGTGGTAGCTTATTTTCTACGACGACGAGACGTTGGCAAATCTGGTGCCTCGGCGAAGACATAACAAGTCTACAGTGACTGCAATCGGTACCTAGCTTCTGGAGCTCCTCTGTGACTAATCCGTAGTCACATACGTTACAGTAATTCAGAAAAAAACAAATAACGACGGTATCCGACCGAAGCTGCCTAGAGCCTTTCAAATCAAAATCTCTGCCAATATGACGGTGACGGCGATCGAGGGAAGACATTATGATTTAAATATAGTGCCGAAAGAAATGTTTAGTCGAGACGCTAATGATTAAATAGTGATGAGAAAATCTCTAAGAGTTCAAAATATTGTGAAAGAAATACAATTTGGACAAAAAATTTTAAAAATATGAAATGGAAATAATGAAATGAAATTTAAGGTTCATTGTTCCAGCACTAAAATAAAATTTAATGAGGAACAAATGTTTGAAAGAATGTAATTCTGAACGAACAAAAGTAAAAATCGAAGAAGAATAGTTTTAAAAATATTGAAAACATTGAAACAAAAAATATAACGGCCACGTAAAATACATCTTATTGCAAGTACCCTCCATTTACGAGTCCAAACCCACCAATTTTGCGAAAGATCATATCGGGGTTACCAATTTAGGGTAATGTTATATGGCTCGGTGAATGAAGACGGAGACGAGGCTTGGGCAGTCGATGGTGGCACGTCCAAACCAAACGATGGTCAAGTACTGAATGAATGGAAATACCCTTCAATAACATCCCAGATTAACGTCTTGGGGTTGCCAGCTATTCGTTATCGGGTTCTAGTTGGCGCTGCTGGCACACCGCCCGTGTTCAACATCTGGGATTATATTTGTGGGTATTTTGTAGACCGTTATTCCACTATGTAAAATTCGACATGCTTCAAGGTCCCTACAATATTATTGAAATATTTGCGATATTTTTGAAAGCTTAAGTTTCTATTTATTCGAAAAAATGCATGTAGTGGTGAGAAAAATAGCAGTGAATGTTTAAAAGCAACCCAAAATAGATTTTAATTCCATTATTCAGAATTAAGAAAAGTAGTTTTTCTTTTTCAAAAAGTTATCTTTATTTTGGAAAGTGCATTGTTGATTTTTTTAAGCTGTTATATAAATTACCATTTTTAAATATGTACAACATCTGTTTAAATTGAGATTCAACAATTAATTTGCCGGCTTGGTGGCGCAGTGGTAAAGGCGATGGGACGGTCCTTCTACTGTTGCGATAGCCGCGGGTTGAATCTTAGAATTTATGTTTGTGATTGTTTAAAATTTGTGAATGTTCGAGGGAAGAGTGTAAAATCCGACAAGGAAAATGATCCCAGTCACGCCAGTAACCAGAATGATTTCTAAAGTTGGTTACTCGCCAGTCGGTAGGCTTAATGCAGAGGACCGTGGTTCCGAGCCCACGTTAAACTAGTTAGGCCCAGATAAACCCATAGTTGCTAAAAGGGGACTTTAATATATATGTATATATATATATATATATATATATATATATATATAAACAATTAATTTATACGTTTTCTTAGCTGAATATTAATCGATTTTCATATCGAATTATTACAAATATTTATTATATTTATATATTTATTGTGCACTTAATGGCACAATGAATAGCAGTGGTAGAGTGGTTTTATGGATGTGATAGTGATAATTATTTTAATTTATATTTCTGATTTTTAATAGGTAAAATTGCAAAAACTAAGCAGGTTAGCAACCAGATTGTGTTAGACTAGATATTTTCTTGGATTGCATTAATGCCAAGGACCTGGAAGGTTCAGCTTTTTAAACCAATTCTTGTTTTTATTCAAAAAACATTTTTTGTGTAGTATCTTTCTTGTTCCATATACGAATTCAATACATTTTTCAGTCTTCTTCTTTTTTACCTCTTCCTTTTTGCCGAGATTCTGTTTCTTTTTCTCGTATCCGACATGCCCTGTAAGTGTCTCAAACAACTGAGTTGTCTCCTCTTTCACTGATTCCTTATTGAGGTCTTTATATTAAGTTTTCACTTCTCATCCTGTCCATCCCTGTTACATCTCTGACTCTCCTAAGATATGTCATTTTTAGTGCTTGTATCCTGCTTTTATCCCTCTTTGACAATATCTACGTCTCGCAACTAAATGTTAGAACTGGTTTGGTACAGTTAAATTTTCATTTTATTTTTTTGTTAGTGAATTTACAAATCATTGTTATATATCCTTCTCTTGACTTCCATTATCTTCGTCTTTTATATTAAGATATTTACAGATATGATCTACTTATTTTCTTCATTTAAACCATCTTCAATTTGAATATTTCTTTCTTCTAGCCTTCATCACCTCAATTTTCATTCAGCTTTTATTCATTACTGTTCTATATTCTGTTGTAGACGTGTTTTCTCTATTGGAAATTTTTATATAGTTCTTGAATTAATTTTATTTGAGTTTTTGCTCTAACATAATCTACAGTATTTCTCTTCTTACGTTGTTAAACATTTTTTTCAAATTAAGGAATGTTAGGTTTTTTTTGTTGTACTTTTTCCATTATTTATTTTTTGGTGAAAATATACACTTCTATATACTTTTTCTATTGAAATCTGCTCTGTGATGCTGTTAGAGTCTTATGTACAACCATTAATTAATGTTATTACTATTACTATAATTACCATATAATTATTACTTTTTTTATTCGTTCAGTTCCAACCTTCGTAGGGTGAAGACGTATTTTCAATACGGTCCAAGCTATAAAAAGATACCTTTCTTTAAAAAAACCCAGTATTTTATTACGGTTATTTAATTGAGTGTTAAAAACGCATAACAGATGCGGCTATCCGTCTCTCAGTGGACCTAAAGTGTAGTGAATACGTGTTTACGTGACCAGACAAAAGGACTGCATCTCATTTTTATTAGTGTTTAAAATAATTTCATCTTATTTTACAACAGTCCTTTTGAAATTCATTTATAGTATTTATAGTAAAAAACTAGTGCTAAAATAACGTAAGTGAAAAATGAAGTGCGTGAAATAAACAATGTATTTATTTTATTTTTTTTATCCTCTGGAAGTAAATTAAATAAAATATTAAAAATTAAAAAATGGCAAACAATAGCGATTCAATCAAATCACCTGCACACTTTGATATAAGATTAGAACAAACAGCAATAACGCAAACTCCACCATCAGAATGGACTACAGTCGTTAACAAAAAACGATTGAGAAGTCCAGAAGAAGAAATCGCGAGGAAACAAACAAGAATCAGTGACTATTGGTTGCAGAAACCGATAGAGACAAAAAACAGTTTTAGCAACCTGTCGGAAGAAATTGAAGAGAACATACAACCAAGCCCTGAAAAAGTTGTTCCCAAACCACCACCAATAACAGTCTATAAGGTAGGAATAATAAAAAACATCCATGATTTATTAAAAACCATTACTACGAACTACACAATTAAAACAGTGAGCTATGAAACAATTAAAATCCAATTGTTCGAAGCGGATCACTTTAAAGTTCTTATAAAAGAATTAGATGAAAGAAACACCCAATACCATACATTCAGGCCAAAATCCGAGAGAACATTTAAATTCGTATTAAAAGGATTACATCACGGGACGGACTTTAACACCATCAAGGTAGCACTAGCTGAAAAAGGCCACGAGGTCGTAAATATTCACAATATACGACATCACACGACAAAAAAACCTCTGCCTATGTTTTATATAGACATAAAACCTAATGGAAACAATAAGGCGGTGTATGAAATCACCAAATTGGAAAATAATATTATTAAATGCGAACCACCACATATAAAAAGAATTATACCACAATGCACAAGGTGTCAAGCGCACGGGCACACAAAGACTTACTGTCGCAAATCATATAGATGCGTAAAATGTGCAGGAGAACATAAGACAGGAGATTGTACTCGTAAAGTTCGCGATGAAAAAGTGAAATGTGTCAACTGTAACGGAAATCATCCAGCGAACTACAAGGGTTGCGCAGTTCACAAGCAACTACAGCAGAAACTCTATCCTGCCTTAAGGGAAAAAAGGCATCAACAAAAACAATCCACTACTACCAATCTACCACTACCCACCAGAACAAGTCAACCAGACATAACTTATGCCCAAATAGTTGAAAATGGTTCAGCACAAAAACGAGAGACAATATCTCAACCTACTGAAACTAGCAACATCTCAAGATTAGAAAATATGATGGCCAAACTAATGGATCAAATGAGTACGATGCTTGGTCTACTCACAACCGTCGTAAGCAAACTTGCCTAATGCCTGAAACCAATAGCTACAAAATCGCCGTCTGGAATGCCAATGGGCTCCAACAACATGCCAGGGAACTAAAAATGTTCGTAATTGAACAAAATATTGACGTTATGATGGTTTCCGAAACACACTTTACGGACAAAAATTATTTGAAAGTTCCTAAATATAAGCTTTATCATACAAATCACCCTGATGATAAAGCACATGGAGGTACAGCCATAATAATTCGAGATGATATAAAGCATTTCGAAAAAGAAAAATTCCGCAAAGACTACCTGCAAGCCACCAGTATAACCATAGAGGAAGCCCATGGACCATTAACAATTTCTGCGATTTATTGCCCACCCAAACATAACAACAAGGCAGAACAATTTCAAGAATTCTTCCGTACGCTAGGTAATAGATTTATAGCAGGAGGAGATTATAATGCAAAACATTTAATGTGGGGTTCAAGAATAATAACCTCAAAAGGTAGAGAACTGCTCAAAGCCATAAGGATAGATAACTTACAACATATCTCTACTGGTGAACCAACATATTGGCCTTCAGACAGAAATAAAAAACCAGATACAATAGATTTCTGTATTACAAAAAATATTGATCCAAAAAAGTGTCAGGCAGAATCATGTTTCGACCTGTCTTCTGATCATTCACCAATAATAGTAACAATTTCTTCAAAAATTACCATCAAAGATAAACCCCCTTCTCTGTGCAATAATAGAACTAACTGGCCCTCATTTAGAGAAAACTTAGACCAAAATATCTCTCTAAACTTACCGTTACAAACTGAAATGGATATAGAAATAGCAGCAATAAATCTTACAAAAAATATACAGGAGGCAGCATATTCCGCGACTCCCAACATTGAAACATTTCCAAGAAATAATACACATATATCATGTACAATACAGAAAAAGATAGCAGAAAAAAGAAAGTTACGACGAAATTGGCAACAGCAAAGGACTGAAGAGAATAAAAGAAAATTTAATAGGGCCATAAAAGAGCTGAGAGATCTAATCCAAATCTAACAGAACCAAGGCATTCAAGAATACCTAGAAAACTTGACATCAACTGAGGCTACAGACTATTCGTTGTGGAAAGCAACAAAAAAGCTTAGGAGATCCCAGCAGCATAACCCACCTATTAAAACAAGCGAAAATAATTGGGCGAGAAGCAATAAAGAGAAGGCCGACATTTTCTCAAAACACTTAAAAAATGTTTTTAAACCTTTCCAGTCTCAGCTACATAAAGATGACGAAAATAAAATTACTAGCTTTCTAGATTCGCCATTTCAAATGGATTTACCGCACGAGAAATTAACGGTCAAAAAAGTTAAACATACAATAATGAGAGAGATTAATATTAAAAAAGCTCCTGGTTATGACTTAATTACTGGCAAAATTTTAAAAGAACTATCAGAAAAGGCTATAAAACTATTAACATATATATTTAATGCTATGCTACGAATTAATTACTTCCCTAGTATCTGGAAAGTAGCTAAAATATTAATGATACTTAAACCAGGCAAAATACCAGAAGATGTGACCTCCTACCGACCTATAAGTTTATTACCAATAATCTCGAAAGTTTTCGAGAAGTTATACATAAAAAAAACTAAACTATATAATAGAAAAAAGAAAAATTATTCCAGAACATCAGTTTGGCTTTCGCAATAAGCATGGGACTATAGAACAAGTGCATAGACTTGTAAACCAAATAAACGCTGACCTAAATGCCAAAAGATATTGTTCGGCTGCTTTCCTAGACATATCTCAGGCTTTTGACAAAGTATGGCATACGGGCTTGCAGGTTAAACTAAAGAAACTTCTCCCTCATCCGGACTATCAGCTACTAAAATCGTATCTCACTGACAGACATTTTATTGTAAATCAAGGCGATGAACATACCGAATTAAATCCCATATATTCAGGAGTTCCGCAAGGTAGTGTACTGGGTCCAGTACTGTATCTTCTGTATACGGCTGATCTGCCCACCACAAAAATAACTACTGTGGCAACATATGCAGACGATACAGCAATCTTAGCATCCCATGAAGATCCAGTCACAGCATCAATAAACCTACAAACCCACCTGGAGCAAATACAATTATGGTTGAAGACATGGCGCATTAAAGCCAATGAATCAAAATCCACGCATATAACGTTTACCCTGCGTAGAAGAACATGTCCACCAGTAAATATCAATCATCGCCAACTCCCCCAAGCAGACCATGTTAAATATCTTGGTATGCATTTAGATCGACGCCTAACCTGGAAGAAGCACATACTCTCTAAACGGAAACAACTAGGACTAAAATTATATCAAATGTATTGGCTCATTGGGCGCAAATCCAAGTTATCATTAGATAACAAGGTATTGCTGTATGAGTCTATACTCAAGCCCATTTGGACATATGGAATTCAACTATGGGGTACCGCTAGCAAATCCAATATATCCATCATTCAACGGTTCCAAAATAAGGTGTTGCGTGCCATTGTTGATGCTCCGTACTATATTTCAAATAAAGTGATACAACGCGATATTCCTCTAGAACCTATAACGAGTGTAATCCAACGTGTTTGTGTGAAGTACTTCGAAAGAGTGTCAGTGCATCCCAATGTACTCGCTAATCAGCTAAATATGCGACGTGATAGTGAAGTGCGTAGACTAAAACGTTTAACACCACCTGATCTGATTACTGGACATATGTAGAGTTTAGAATAAGCATTAGAATAAGACTAATTAATTAAGATAATATTTTATACAGAAGATTGCTTAATGAAGTGATTTTCTACATGCCATGTATATATAATATAAACAGAAGAAATACTTATTGCCAATAGGGCAGATTGTGGACTCACGAAGAGTAATAATAAAAAAAAAAAACTTTTTTTATTAAAAAGGAAACATTTCGATAAAAAAAAATCGATTTGATGTTATTTGATATAGTCGAGAGGGTCTCTCTTCAATCACTGGGAGAGGATTAAGTAGCAGCGCGATTGTTTAGCTCCGGCGATGATGAAAGTGGTGTGTCATTACGTGTGGTGTTTTTTTAGGGAGCCCGTTGACCCTTTGGCTGACCAAACATGTTTGTTCTGTCATTGTTTGCATCTTCCTACTGGTTGTTTACTCTTTATGGCTGAGGACTGTTGTTTGTACGAGGCGTACGCTTCAATGGAGAGAAAACAGATTTTACTTTCTCTAATTGAATCTATCTAATGCGGTTTTCGCATCACGGATTCTAGGTTTTGATTTGGTTTTTGATTTTAAAATAATGTTTGTATTGACTTATTATTTCATTAATCCTTATTTTAATTAGAGTTGATTTATATATTTTAAACTAACAGGTCATTTGAAAAGTCCCGAGCCTATTATAGTACAACACATTTTTTGCAAAATTAGTTTTTTTATTCAACACATTTCCCTTCAAGGGTGATAAGAGCGACCCTTCAACTTTCGACCATTTTTGTAGTACGATTTGTCCTCTGCTTCAAAATAGGCCTCAGTTTCGGCGTTACCTCTTCATTCGACGAAAATGTCTTTCCAGCGAGCATTCTTTTGAGATCTGAGAACAGGAAATAGTCGCCTGGCCCCCAGGTACCATCTGGAGAATGCGGTGGGTGAGGAAGCAATTCCAAGCTCAATTCATGGATTTTTGCCATCATTTTCACTGACTTGTAACACGGTGCATTGTCTTGGTGAAGCAGCACTTTTTTTTTCACAATAACAAAAGTTGCTTCACTCAAAATGCTATAATTCACAAACTAATGATCCGACAGCTGTCAAATTTATACACGCATCTTTTGAGGGTTAGGGCTAACTAAAATATATGGATTTAATTATAGTAGCCCCATCTATGTGTGAGACCGATGACTTTTCAGTTGACCTGTTATTTATGGATTAAATTCTTAAATGCCGCTGAAAGTGTGGTAATTGTTGAACTGTAGTACATTTTGGATGTGTTATAATTGTTCTTTAATTTCTTTGTATTTAATTTATTTACACCTTCATTTTCAATATATAACGACTATAAACATTCAGTATTGAAACCCCTTTATGATAGTCCTTACAGCAATATTATACTGGCTTTAATGATTATATCTCTAAATATTTTTTCTCTAGAGTAATATAGCAATACTGTATACAATATTAAGTTCAAGTGGAATGATAAGAAGGAACGAACAAAACTTGCCGGTGCTCAAAAATTATATTGCCGACTTGGAAGACAATCTGAATTATCAGTTCATAAGAAATTCTTCAAATTCAAATTATGAAATCAGTGCAGACCTAAGATGTGTAACCCATAGTTGCATATATATATATATATATATATATATATATATATATATATATATATATATATATTGTATAATACCTAACATAAAACGTAGTGTTATTCCATAGACTAAGAAATCCAATATCAGTTCAATATAATCTTAACAAAACAAGATTCTTAGGGGCATTGAATGTAAAATATCATTATTCATCAGGATAAATTTTTAACAAATTAATCACAATTAGAAAGAATTCTTTTCTTTTTCTTTTTTCTAATAAAACAATAGAAAACACTTAAAGACGTTTTTAAAACACATTCAGTTTTCGGTTTTCGTTTTCTTTAAGTTAATATTTTGTTAGGCCTTATTAAATTAAAGTTATTACACATAGTAATAACGTTAATTTGATACTTTGTAACGCATTAATAAAGGATTATAAGATGTATTGTGTGGGTTTCTTCGGTTAATTGGCTCACTTGTATAGGAAGTGGAAGCATATTGTATTAAAACCGTTATGTAGATTATATATATAATGTTTGAGATTTTGTTACTTATAATATCTTTGATAGGTTATGATATCTTTATAGTGACATTTTGTAAATTTGCAACGTACGACTGTGGCTCTTTTTAAATTTATACGAGAGTTCTGTATTTAATACTTTTGTCAAATAAATCGATTTTGATTTAAAACATTTCATTAAACAAAATTCTTGGCAAATCAGGACAAGATCAACTAGATTTATTTATCTGTCGATGATAAAACCTATATGAACATATGGGATACAGATATGGAGTTGAACTAACTTATGAAACCCACTATTAACACCAAAATGAGTCAACTAAACCACATTAACGTAGAAATAACAGAATTACAGGAAAGCGTGAAAGGTATCAGAAGGATAAAGCGAATCAAACCACAAGAACTCGTTCAAAGTGGGTTTTACTATTGACGCTTAATTCTCTAATTTTGAATTTTCAGTTTATTTCAATTTGTTTTTTAAGTTTAAAATATTTTGGAAATGTCCAGTTTTGAGCCTGAAAACTTACGAAAAAGAAAAGAAATCCACTGAAGATCATCATTTGCTGGTAAAGACCTGTGAAACTTATTTCGATAATTCAAAGATGATTTCAATGGTCAAGATAAAGAACGTCGTGGTAGGGCTACAAGCGTTTTTGTAGATTCGGAATTGTAGAAGTTATTGGATGAAGACCCAGTACAAACTCAAAAGCAATTGGCATAAAAGTTGAATCTTGCCGTGTGGTAATGTTTAAACGATTACAACCGATGATGAGAAGAGGAGTGTCTCATGAATTGAATAACGAACAATCAGAAAATTAAAAAATGCTGCTTCAAAAAGGTTGAAAGGAAGTAATTTCTGCGTCCAATAGTAATGGGTGATGAAAAATGGACTTATTTCGAAAATCCTGAGCGAAAAATATCAAGGTTATCATTTAGCGAAGCTGGATATCAACTGCAAGGCCAGATCGCATTGATCACTATATTTGTGGTGGCACTAGGTTGGTGTCCTATATTATGAGCTACTGAAGAGACTGCGTGGACTGCGCATTGAGAGAAAAACGTCCACAATACTCTCGGAAACATAACAAGTTGTTGAAATCATTCTATAAGGGGCGTTATAGTATTCATCGTATATTCCAGGCCGGGCTCTGCCCGACTATCATCTCTCTCTAAGGAGTACAGAACTGGATAGACGATAAATGTTTAGCTCTAATGAGAAACTGTTGTTTTAGAATATCATCCATAAATTGCCTGAGAGGTGGCTAAATGAAGTGGCTAATGCTTTGAATAAATAAATTGAAATTATTCATCGAATATAACGAGTTTTGTTTAGTGAAAAATATTTTAACGATATATAATATTTTAACAAACAAATTTGTATTCTTCACATTTCACATATTGTTAAATGGTTAAATGATAAATGGATGGTAGTAGTTAAAATAATATTGTAAATAGATAAATGGGTTTAGGTGGTATTAAACTAAATTGTGTGTATATAGTAGAATATAAAATACTTGTAGTAGATAGGTTAAAAAAGTTTTTTTTTTAATTTTTATTTAGCCATTACAAGGATTATTATGTACATATTTTATTTTAACACGTTTTTTATGTTAAAAGTCTGAGTTTCATTATTTTTTACTATTTAGTGACTTCCTTATTTCTTTTGGAGTCTGTTCAATTTTTTTTGTTATAAATATTTAATTTTTCTCTGTTTAGTATTAGACATTATTAGTGTATTATTATTAGTGTTAGAAACATAGGACTAAAGAAACAATGATTGATAATAAGGAACGTTTCAGGCACCGGGTTCCGCTACCTAAAGTAGGTGATTTTACAAATGTTCTAACCAATCTAGAACAACAAGAAGAAGCTGTTCCCTCATATCTTCATGCCCTTTCCACTAAAATAACGATCAAAGAAATGTACTTATTTACACATACTTTAAAAAACTAGAATTAAACGTTTCACACAACTAACATTTGTACTTCAAAACGTTTCATGATGCTTATCCGAGAATAGGTCCCCCGAAATGTATTTTGATTTTGGCGTCGCCCATGTTATTATATAACCAGAGGAACTGTGCAGTTTTTTTGGTCAGGCGCGTGCAGAATCAATGCCACGATGAATTCAAGGTTAGCGATTTTAGTGCTACTAGATCGGCAACAGAAGGAAGTTTAACCACTAACCTATTTCGATAATATCGAATACATTTGTTGTCATATTGTTCTTAAGGTCATTTTTGTCATTAATTATTTCAAATGAGAGGAGAGAATTCGATTGTATGAATTTATGTGACGATTTGGTATTTTGATCGTGAAATACAATTTCGAATAAATCGAGATATACTACAGGCTACAAAATTATTACTTAAAATTAAAGTATATATCGGGTATTTGTTGCAAACATATAATAATGTCTTTGATGACAGTAATCTACAATCAAAATAATATCGTAGTTATTTAAAGAATACATTTTTCATTCTCAGGTTGAGATGAATTATGAAAAAAAAAATGGAAATGATGAAAAGGATAATACGGCTATATAAGTTCAATATTGGAATGAGCACAAATTATTCAGTCGATATTGGAATCTTAAAAAAAGTTACAGAGAGTACAAATATTTTTTAAAAGAAGTAAACTAACTGAACGTTGGCTCCTCCATGGATTCCTTTGAGGCAGTGGCGACTCCTGATGAAAATTTTAAGGTGTTTTTAAAACGTTTAGTCCATCTTACTTTTTTTTTTGTTCGCAAATTTGGTAGTCACTATGTCATTTTTAATTATTTAGGGTAAATGATGTGGCTCGGTGAATGGAGGTAAAACGAAATGAAACAGTAGTGTTTACATTATGTGACCGTTATTTATTGACTATATAAAAAAATGTGAAAAATACAATTGGATAAAACGGATGGCAGCGGTGTTACCTGGAGACGAGGCTTGGGTAGTCGAAAGTGGCACGTCTAAACCAAATGATGGTCGAGTACTGAATGAATGGAAATACTCTTCAATAACATCCCAGATGAACGTCTTGGGGTTGCCAGCTATTCGTCATCGGGTTCTAGTTGGCGCTGCTGGCACCCCGCCCGTGTTCATCATCTGGGATTATATTTCCGGGTATTTTGTAGTACAATTATATATCATGGAAGGCTTTTAAACGATTTTTGGCCATTGAATTTATGAGAAACATTTTGAGGCGCTTTCGTTTTGAGATACACCTTTCGGCCTCTGATGTAATGGTAGTGAGTTGTTACCACGATTTATAATAATTCTCCAGTTTCCTTCAACGTATCTCCTAGATTGTTTGCTATTAAAAATTTCAGAAGAGGTAAGCATTTAATGTTCTGTTAGCATTTATTGAATAAATAACTGACAGTTCAGTTTGTGGTCTTTCTTTATCAAGTGTGGGATAAAATAAACATACAGAAGTGAATTTATTGAATGTATTGTAGGAAATTGAACGCAAGTATTCCGAAATGAAAAGTGATACTACTAGATGCTCTTTAAAATGATATCGATCTCTTGGACAATTCATTATAATATCACACACCTCTAAATTCAATCGGAATCGGATCATTTAATTTATTTTAATCTTCTATTTCATCCATATATTCAATGAGATGATTTCTGTTTTCGTACACAACATTAATAGTCCGCATATTAAAGTTCCAACGGGTTAGAGCGCCGTGGGTCGGTCCCCTTCTGTTCAGAATTTTGTTCAACACCTCTACTCGTTGGGGTGAATTATTAAAAAAGCCAGGAATGTCTTGTAGATTGCCAAACAATACACGTACTTGCTTATTTGTGGAAGCAGCTTTAGATAGAAACAAATTTAGTTGGTAGGCATAACAATGTACGTAGAGAGCAAAGGAATACATTTTATAATTAATGATTGATCGCCTGTTGTTGGCTGCTGATCATCGTTGCTCTATGTGATCAGTTTCTGCATCAAATTTTTCAGAAATTAAGCAATTCCAAAAACACTCAATTGACTCACCATCGTAGACATATCTAAAAATATCCACCAATTGAGATTTAGCAGCAACATTAGCTGTCTCATCCGCCAAAAAATATTTGTTCATGACAATCTTCAAGTATACACTGTAACAGATCGTTCTGTATTCCTTTGGAGGTACTTCTAAATACTGAAGCAGAAAAATTTCAAAGGCCCACGAAATATGCCCCGGATTTTGGGAGATATCGGTCTCATCATGTCCCCGAAGATTTAATTGACTCTTTGAGACATTTTCAGTATGTCTCTGTATATTTATCCAATCTGCCGAATCTAACTGAGATATAATAACAGTTGACCCTATTAATGCAAATGCCACACAATTATGAAATTGCATTTTAGAGTTTGTGTTTCATGTGTTTTTATTTTCAAACTTAAGTGCTCTAGATCAGTGACCTCTATTTCCGTCCAAGTTTTATTGCCACCGAGGAAAACAGTACAACTATTTTTTTGTTACATCCAGAAATCCATTTTTTTTCATGAATGTCTATTAAACTAACGCGTGTAACTTTTTACTCTACATGCATCAAATTTCTCAATAATAATATTTGTTAATGGTCTACCTTTTCCTTTAAATTTCAACTTTTCTTCGTAAGAATATTAAAACAATTTGTAGGAATGTTCGTCTGGTCGGTTGGTCAGAATGTGTTGCTGTCGATGCGCTTGTTTGTCCGAACATTCACTACTATTTGTGGAAGAAATTTGCACGAGAACTAAAAACATTTTTTGAAGAAATACTTGTTTATTTTGATTTAAATTGATACATGTGTTCGACGGGAGATTGGATAGGATATTAGGTTAGGTAAAGGAAGTACGGTAGCGCTGTGGAAGTGGTACTGTAACAAGGGGGTAGATAAAAGAAAAGAGAGCGAGGCGTTGTCGTGGTGGTCTTCCAGGAATCGCATGGTACCAATCCACCCTCGTTGCCAACCTTTGAACTTGGTGTAGGTGAATGCATGGTGGCTTAAAGGGTCGTAGCGGTCGCTACAAATTCTTCATATTAATTAAATTAAAGACCACTTCCATAGTGACATTGTTATTATTAAATTGCAGAAAATCGCATAAAATTTCGATACAGGTAACCGATATCATATGTGGGCCATACAGTACTAGACTAATGAAGCGAAATCTGCTTATAAATATCGGCCTTGTTTTAGCCCGTTTACGACTGTGAATGATGGAAGCGGAGTGCCGCGCTGATATTTAAAAGAGCTCGCAGAGCACAATCGTGTGGCCCAGATGAATGATAGCGACAGCTATGTGAGTCGATAGCCTACCGACGGTAGGTTATTCTACTGGTCCACGTTACTTTTAGGAGCCCGTTTAGAAGCTTTTTTATTTTTTTTGGGAGCTCTGCAGCATTGTAGCGCTTATGTATCAGCCGCCCCTGATTAGGGGGACCGTCTTGAACATTGCCAACCAAGACACCTAGCTGGTCAGTGTTCTAAAATAATTTCCACAATATTGTTATACGAAAACTGAATTTATTAAAGTAATCGTAAACGTTCTCGAATATAATAAAAACATTGTTATCGCAACCTTGAAGCAAATTACGCTGTTTTCCTTTAGATACGGCTCAGTTGAATGTTTATTTTAGGCTATAAAGTTATTTTCGACTGGCGTTTTGAAAATAACTTACGCTTACCTACCTCTACATAAAGTTTATAAGGAATATCGGGTCCGAAGGTAAAATTTATTGCGTTCATAACGTGCGCGTGCTTTTTCTCGTTATTCGTTGTGCGTGTACTATGTAAGGCTATTACGGCTGGTTTTAAATTATTTTAATATGTAAAATAACAATAACTTTTTTATTTCGTTTTTATTGATTCGTAGAAATGCGAAATGCGATAAAATATATAAAATATCGTAAAATATTAAATAGGAATGTCATATAAAAATTGGAATAAAGTGTAGATTTATTTTGCCATCAAATTGTGGAACACTTGCTAGTTATTCATACCTGAAAATTTAAAAACTTATAATTATAAAATACATTTTACTTCCATAAATACATTACATTAAACATGCTACTAATTGCATTTTTTTATTTAACAAACTAACTACTAACTAAACTAACTAACAAAATAATTCATTAATACCCTAATATCATTTGAAATGAGAATTTACTAACTTTTATAGTTATAATTAGATTAAATATGAGGGAATCTGAATTAGCTCCGTTTTATTGATTCAACACTCTCACTTTTCTCACTTTTATTCCAGTCTGGCTAATATATTCAAAACAAATATAGCTGATTTCAAAGTTAAAATTGAGAACCTAAGATTAGAACATGTTACGTATTTATAAATTGAACAAAAGAATAAAATACAATATTAAATAGCCAAAAATTACCAATAACCTAACTTAACTGTAACCGTAATTAATTATTAAACAATCTAACTTAACTATTACATAAAATGGTTTCAACGTAACACTACATAAAATAATAGTTTTTCAATTAGAATTATTAACATATCATAGAGAGAGAAAACCTAATACCAACACACCAATTTGGGTTTATTAACAAGCATTCAATAATTGACCAGGCCCATAGAATAACAGATGTTATTGGAGAAACCAACGAAAATAAAAAAGTATGCTCAGCTATATTCTCAGATGTAGCACAAGCCTTCGATAAGGTTTGGCATAAAGGCCTTGTTCATAAACTACAGAAAATGCTACCAAAACAATACACCGAACTATTAAAATCATACTTTACGACCAGAATGTTAAGAGTCAAGCAAGAAGAAGCAGGTGTACCACAAGGAAGTGTACTGGACCAATTCTTTATCTACTTCACACTTGTGATATAGCACAAATGGAAAATATCACGATGGCTACATTTGCTGATGATACTGCGATTATAGCTGTCAGAGACAATAGTGAAGAAGCCTCACGAAAATTACAACAGGCAAGTGGCAATATAAATAATAGGACACAAGCTTGGAAAATAAGAATTAATGAAAGTAAATCTGAGCATGTGCAGTTTACCTACAATTAGACCGTACAAGCGCCAATATTATTAAATAATACTATTATTCCAGATAACAATAACGCTAAAAATCTCGGAATGAATCTGTATACAAGACTTCTCTGGAAGGAACATATAAAGAAGAAAAGAAAAAAAGTGGAATTGAAATATAGGAAAATGTATTAGCTAATTCGAAGAAAATCACAAATATCAGTACATAATAAATTGCTATTATATAAGCAAATAGTGAAACCTATATGGATATACCGAGTTAACTTATAGGGATGTTCTGCAAAGAGTAACATAAATAAAATTAAAAAAATTCAGAACAAAGTCCTGAGAGGTATTGTGGGCGCACCCAAATACTATAGGACTGATTACCTACATCAAGACCTTCAGGTACCTACAGTCAGTCAAGAAATCAAGAGAACTGCAAGGGGGCATGACGAGAGACTCCATTCTCATGAGAATATTGAAGTATTGCAGCTTTTGGATACCACCAGATCAGAACACAAAGTCAAAAGAATCGAACCATCTGATCTTGTGTAGTGTTGTGTAGGGAGGTCAATATAATAAAAAATACAGCAGTAACATTTATAAACATTATTTTACCAGCGACTGAGATAGGGCCGATGAGTCTTCCTAGTTATATACCTAGATTTAAGTTATCATAAAGACAAATTGTAGGTTAGTCGGACAGGACTAGTAACTAGTGTAATAATTAAATAATAAAAAATATATTTAAAAAACTTGAAAAATATTTCATTATGACACTAATATCATATCAAATGAGAATTTACTAAATTTTATATTTATAATTAGATTAAATATGAAGGAATCTGAATAAGCTCCCTTTTATTGAAAATTAATTAATTTTAATTAATTTTTAATTAAAAAGAAATACTATATTTGTACTTTTTTTGTAGATTCCTGTCTGTCTAATATATTCAAAACAACTTTTGCTGGGTCCAAAGTTAAATTTGAGGTCATATTTCCTTTTCGATTGGTAAACCTAAAATTCAAAACATGTTATCTATTTTAATTTAATTATGTGCCTGGACAATAATAAAGCGCATTTGAGATTATAGTAATACAGTCTGAAATGTGAAGTAAACAAAACAAACTGAAGCCTTGCTTTGCTTGCTGACGCAGTGGTAAAGGCGATGAGACAGTCTTCCTACTGTTGCGATAGCCGCGGGTTCGAATCCTGCTGGGGCATGGTCGTAAATTTATGTTTGTGATTGTTTAAAATTTGTGGCTGTCCTAGGCAAGAGTGAAAAATCCGAAAAGGAGAATGATCCCAGTCCCCAGAAAATACCCACAAACCCCTAGTTGATAAAAGGATACTTTAAAATATATTAAAAAAAAAACAAACTGAACAAAATAATGAAAAACAACATTAAATGGTTAAAAATTATCAATAACCTAATTTTAATAAATCAGGATAAAATTAAATTAATCAAATTAAAGCCGAATCATTTTCTTCAAATATTAGATGCATGCATCTGGAAAGGCAACATCATTGCCAATTATAAATGTAAATAAACGTTAAACAACCTAACTTACCTTCGATGTTTCCCTACATAAAATAATAGTATTTCTTTTAGTATTATTGAGTTTATGAACCATATTAAGAAAGGTTAAGAACGATATTAAGAAGAAGAAGAAGACCACATGGACGGACGTGGTTCCATCTAAACAGCTTATAGTTGTTGTAATTATTTTTTGAGTGTCGTTGTGTTGGTGATTCCAGATTCTAATAGTCTGCAGATGAGAAACTGAGCTATAATTCGCTTTTTGTTTACTTTGAACTGTAAGCTTCTGTGCAAATTATTGTAGAGTACGTTAGTTCACAGAAACTTCAGTTCGGCTTTGTTGACCTTACACCTGAGCGGCGATGGTCGTACTGGGAATTCATGGATTCACGAAATGCTGTTTCAACCGCAATAACGAAATATTTTTGTTATAGTATTATTATTGGTGATGAGAAGTGGATCCATCATCATACATTAAGATCAACAAGGTGAATATCCATGGCTTCAATTTAATTCCCTCTTTTTGGTGAAATCAGGTAGATGTGGTATACTATGAGTTGTTAAAACCTAATCAAACTATTAATGGGGATCGCTATTGACTACAATTGATACTTTTACGCCGATTACTGCGTCAAAAATAGCCGGAATACGAGCAAAGGCACGCCGATCTCCAGATCACACGTATGACAGCGCTCGATCACAAATTACAAAACCGATGAAAAATAACCCTCAAAAGATGTGTGTATAAATTTGACAGATGTCGGATCATTAGTTCGTGAATTATAGCATTTTGTGTGAAGTAACTTTTGTTACTGTGACAAAAAGGCATAAAAAGGAATTTCGCGTGTTGATAAAATATTGCTTTTTAAAGAGAAAAGATACGGTTGAAGCAAAAACTTGGCTTGATGCCGAGTTTCCGGACACTGCCACAGGAAAATCAACCGTCAAGGATTGGATATGCTCATTTTAGACGTGGCAAAATGTGCACAAAATGATTTTGATGACCGTAAATTGAAATTGATCATGAGCACTCTAAAGATATCCCCTGAACGTTTACATCATATCATTCACGAATATTTGGGTATGGGAAAGCCCTGTGCAAAGTTGGTGCCGCGCTAGCTCACTTTTGACCAACAACAAAGACGAGTTGATGATTCGGAGCAATGTTTGAAGATGATTAAGCGTAATAAACACGAGTTCTTGCGTCGATATGTGACAATGGATGAAACACGGTTCCATCATTTCACTCCGAAATCCAATCGACAGTTATCCGAGTGGACTGCACACGATGAACCCGCTCCAAAGCGTGGGAAAACGCAATGGTCATCTGGCAAGGTTATAGCGTCTATATTTTAGGATGCGTGTAATAATTTTCAATGACTACCTTGAAAAAGGTAAGAACATCAACAGCGACTATTACATAGCGTTATTGGACCGTTCGTAGGACGAAATCGCCGAAAAAAACGCCGCATTTGAAGGAAAAGGAAGTGCTTATTCATTAAGACAATGCATCGTGTCACAAGTTAGTGAAAACGATGGCAAAAATCCATGATTTGGGTTTCGAATTGTTTCCTCATCCACCGTATTCCCCAGATCTGGCCCCAGCGACTACTTCCTGTTCTCAGATCTCAAAAGAATGCTCGCTGGGAAGAAATTTTCGTCGAATGAAAAGGTGATCGCCGAAACTGAGGCCTATTTTGAAACAAAGGGCAAATCGTACTACAAAAATTTTACTAAAAAAATTAGTTTACTATGGTAGGCCGGGCACTTTTCAATTAACGTGTTATTATTAGCTCAAACATTAAAACTTATAAATATCTACGAAAGAAACGTAAGCTACGGCTCGAGCGAAGAGAAAAAAACTCGAACCTCACGAAGAATAAAAAAATATTACAAGGTTTCTTTCGGAGCCGAAGATATTATTGTGCGTACGTGACCGAAATCGTAAGTTGGTCCTTTTGTCGAACGGAGACGACAAATCAGCTTGCAAGGGTACTTAGTGTATATACGTTGTGGGCGGAACAAATTACAAATAAACGAGAAAATAAGATACTTACAGAGATGAAAGGACGGAACGTGGAATATTTAAAAGAGAAATTGAAATAATGGGGTCTCGTGCAGGAAGAAGTTGCGGGAAAACAGCGCGCGCGGATATTGAATCGGGACCACGCTTTTTAATAGATGCTCAAAGAATCGTTCCGGTTTGCGATTTGATTTGTTTTCGTACAATGGACAGACGTATTTTTTTGTTATGCGAAGGTTATCTTTTATATTTCGTGAATAATTAGGATGTTTAAAATAACTTTAATAATCATCTGTGGAATGATTTTTTAATATAATAGTCTCTTGTTTATTAGTAGTTTTGGGAACTATCGACTGAAAACAGTTGAAACAGTCGATAGTCAAAAAACTAGCGAATGAAAATAATAATTACTATTTCCATTCAATTACAGGGTTCGACTGTTTTTTTTTTCGTGATATTAGACGAAGATGTACGAATTCCTTCCTGTGTAAATTGTGAGAGACAAAAGGACGGAGATAAATTGCTTGGCACAGTTTATTTTAAATGTACTTATTTTTTCCAACAGTAGTATAAGCGAGAGGGAAATAAAAGGAAAGAAATAAATACTGAATATTATTACCACGCAAGGAATAATTTCATTCTAAAGGAAGTAGAATTACGATTTTTTAATATAATAGTCTCTATAACAGTCGATAGTCAAAAAACTAACGAATGAAAATTATAATTACTATATCCAATCAATTAAAGGGTTCGACTGCTTTTTTTTCGTGATATTAGACGAAGATGTACGAATTCCTTCCTGTGTAAATTGTGAGAGACAAAAGGACGGAGATAATTGCTTGGGGCAGTTTATTTAAATGTACTTATTTTTTCCAACAGTAGTATAAGCGAGAGAGAAATAAAAGGAAAGAAATAAATACTGAATACTATTACCACGCAAGGAATAATTTCATTCTAAAGGAAGTAGAATTACGATTTTTTAATATAATAGTCTCTATAACAGTCGATAGTCAAAAAACTAGCGAATGAAAATTATAATTACTATTTCCATTCAATTAAAGGGTTCGACTGTTTTTTTTCGTGATATTAGACGGAGATGTACGAATTCCTTCCTGTATAAATTGTGAGAGACAAAAGGACGGAGATAATTGCTTGGGGCAGTTTATTTAAATGTACTTATTTTTTCCAACAGTAGTATAAGCGGGAGAGAAATAAAAGGAAAGAAATAAATACTGAATACTATTACCACGCAAGGAATAATTTCATTCTAAAGGAAGTAGAATTACGATTTTTTAATATAATAGTCTCTATAACAGTCGATAGTCAAAAAACTAGCGAATGAAAATTATAATTACTATTTCCGTTCAATTAAAGGGTTCGACTGTTTTTTTTTCGTGATATTAGACGAAGATGTACGAATTCTTTCCTGTATAAATTGTGAGAGACAAAAGGACGGAGATAATTGCTTGGGGCAGTTTATTTAAATGTACTTATTTTTTCCAACAGTAGTATAAGCGGGAGAGAAATAAAAGGAAAGAAATAAATACTGAATACTATTACCACGCAAGGAATAATTTCATTCTAAAGGAAGTAGAATTACGATTTTTTAATATAACAGTCTCTATAACAGTCGATAGTCAAAAAACTAGCGAATGAAAATTATAATTACTATTTCCGTTCAATTAAAGGGTTCGACTGTTTTTTTTTCGTGATATTAGACGGAGATGTACGAATTCCTTCCTGTATAAATTGTGAGAGACAAAAGGACGGAGATAATTGCTTGGGGCAGTTTATTTAAATGTACTTATTTTTTCCAACAGTAGTATAAGCGAGAGAGAAATAAAAGGAAAGAAATAAATACTGAATACTATTACCACGCAAGGAATAATTTCATTCTAAAGGAAGTAGAATTACGATTTTTTAATATAATAGTCTCTATAACAGTCGATAGTCAAAAAACTAGCGAATGAAAATTATAATTACTATTTCCGTTCAATTAAAGGGTTCGACTGTTTTTTTTTCGTGATATTAGACGGAGATGTACGAATTCCTTCCTGTATAAATTGTGAGAGACAAAAGGACGGAGATAATTGCTTGGGGCAGTTTATTTAAATGTACTTATTTTTTCCAACAGTAGTATAAGCGAGAGAGAAATAAAAGGAAAGAAATAAATACTGAATACTATTACCACGCAAGGAATAATTTCATTCTAAAGGAAGTAGAATTACGATTTTTTAATATAATAGTCTCTATAACAGTCGATAGTCAAAAAACTAGCGAATGAAAATTATAATTACTATTTCCGTTCAATTAAAGGGTTCGACTGTTTTTTTTTCGTGATATTAGACGAAGATGTACGAATTCTTTCCTGTATAAATTGTGAGAGACAAAAGGACGGAGATAATTGCTTGGGGCAGTTTATTTAAATGTACTTATTTTTTCCAACAGTAGTATAAGCGGGAGAGAAATAAAAGGAAAGAAATAAATACTGAATACTATTACCACGCAAGGAATAATTTCATTCTAAAGGAAGTAGAATTACGATTTTTTAATATAACAGTCTCTATAACAGTCGATAGTCAAAAAACTAGCGAATGAAAATTATAATTACTATTTCCGTTCAATTAAAGGGTTCGACTGTTTTTTTTTCGTGATATTAGACGGAGATGTACGAATTCCTTCCTGTATAAATTGTGAGAGACAAAAGGACGGAGATAATTGCTTGGGGCAGTTTATTTAAATGTACTTATTTTTTCCAACAGTAGTATAAGCGAGAGAGAAATAAAAGGAAAGAAATAAATACTGAATACTATTACCACGCAAGGAATAATTTCATTCTAAAGGAAGTAGAATTACGATTTTTTAATATAATAGTCTCTATAACAGTCGATAGTCAAAAAACTAGCGAATGAAAATTATAATTACTATTTCCGTTCAATTAAAGGGTTCGACTGTTTTTTTTTCGTGATATTAGACGGAGATGTACGAATTCCTTCCTGTATAAATTGTGAGAGACAAAAGGACGGAGATAATTGCTTGGGGCAGTTTATTTAAATGTACTTATTTTTTCCAACAGTAGTATAAGCGAGAGAGAAATAAAAGGAAAGAAATAAATACTGAATACTATTACCACGCAAGGAATAATTTCATTCTAAAGGAAGTAGAATTACGATTTTTTAATATAATAGTCTCTATAACAGTCGATAGTCAAAAAACTAGCGAATGAAAATTATAATTACTATTTCCATTCAATTAAAGGGTTCGACTGTTTTTTTTTTCGTGATATTAGACGAAGATGTACGAATTCTTTCCTGTATAAATTGTGAGAGACAAAAGGACGGAGATAATTGCTTGGGGCAGTTTATTTAAATGTACTTATTTTTTCCAACAGTAGTATAAGCGGGAGAGAAATAAAAGGAAAGAAATAAATACTGAATACTATTACCACGCAAGGAATAATTTCATTCTAAAGGAAGTAGAATTACGATTTTTTAATATAATAGTCTCTATAACAGTCGATAGTCAAAAAACTAGCGAATGAAAATTATAATTACTATTTCCGTTCAATTAAAGGGTTCGACTGTTTTTTTTTCGTGATATTAGACGGAGATGTACGAATTCCTTCCTGTATAAATTGTGAGAGACAAAAGGACGGAGATAATTGCTTGGGGCAGTTTATTTAAATGTACTTATTTTTTCCAACAGTAGTATAAGCGAGAGGGAAATAAAAGGAAAGAAATAAATACTGAATACTATTACCACGCAAGGAATAATTTCATTCTAAAGGAAGTAGAATTACGATTTTTTAATATAATAGTCTCTATAACAGTCGATAGTCAAAAAACTAGCGAATGAAAATTATAATTACTATTTCCGTTCAATTAAAGGGTTCGACTGTTTTTTTTTTCGTGATATTAGACGAAGATGTACGAATTCTTTCCTGTATAAATTGTGAGAGACAAAAGGACGGAGATAATTGCTTGGGGCAGTTTATTTAAATGTACTTATTTTTTCCAACAGTAGTATAAGCGGGAGAGAAATAAAAGGAAAGAAATAAATACTGAATACTATTACCACGCAAGGAATAATTTCATTCTAAAGGAAGTAGAATTACGATTTTTTAATATAATAGTCTCTATAACAGTCGATAGTCAAAATACTAGCGAATGAAAATTATAATTACTATTTCCGTTCAATTAAAGGGTTCGACTGTTTTTTTTTCGTGATATTAGACGAAGATGTACGAATTCTTTCCTGTATAAATTGTGAGAGACAAAAGGACAGAGATAATTGCTTGGGGCAGTTTATTTAAATGTACTTATTTTTTCCAACAGTAGTATAAGCGGGAGAGAAATAAAAGGAAAGAAATAAATACTGAATACTATTACCACGCAAGGAATAATTTCATTCTAAAGGAAGTAGAATTACGATTTTTTAATATAATAGTCTCTATAACAGTCGATAGTCAAAAAACTAGCGAATGAAAATTATAATTACTATTTCCGTTCAATTAAAGGGTTCGACTGTTTTTTTTTTCGTGATATTAGACGGAGATGTACGAATTTCTTCCTGTATAAATTGTGAGAGACAAAAGGACGGAGATAAATTGCTTGGCGCAGTTTATTTTAAATGTACTTATTTTTTCCAACAGTAGTATAAGCGAGAGAGAAATAAAAGGAAAGAAATAAATACTGAATACTATTACCACGCAAGGAATAATTTCAATTTAAAGGAAGTAGAATTACTTTTATATCTGAATGTTCTGTGGATATTTAAAAAGAAATGAGAGTTTAAGTGGCATTTCCAAATACTGCTTAATTTGTAATTGTTGTAGTAAGTTAGAGTGGAAGATATCCCTTTGTGAAAATTTCTTATATCGCTTCAGCATTATTTGTAATACCAAATACTGGTTATTTAAATCTTGGATTGCAGAGAGCAGAAGTTGAGGACTCTCTTACAAAGTAATCTCAAATGTTTTGCTGAATGCATCATTCTACTGAAAAGTTATAAATAATAAAAATAGATTGTTAAACCGATTTCTCTGTCTTACCTGCTGATAAAATAAATATTAACCAAAAAGTGCTGCGATCATCATTATTTTATTGTATTTTTTAATATCCAATAAAATAAATTGTTGAATATTAAAGAAGAGTTGTCCTATCAGAAAATTTATTTATTAGAAATATTTAGTATAAACATTGAATACATCTCTTTACGGTTAATATTTTTGTACGAAATTTAACTGCTACTGAAAAAAAAAAAATCGAGAGAGCTAGATCGAAATGGAAAAATCAATCAAACAAATGTTACCTATTCTTGCCATAAAAACAGTCAAAAGTAGGGTTGGGAACTATCGACTGAAATTGCCTAACGACTGTTTAGTAATTGACTACTTTTACTATTGCCTGTTTCAGTCGCTATTATTGGTTCGACTGATTTTACTACTTTTTGCAAGTGACTGTTTCAGTCGACTGTTTTCAGTCGCTATTTTAGGTTCGACTTATATTGTTACTATTTACTATGGACTGTTTCTGTTGTACTTTTAGTTACTATTTTTGGTTCTACTTGTTTGTCTCTATCGCTATATGTAATATAAATAGTTTTATGATTTTTTTGGTAGATTGCTTGTAAATAACAATATATTGTATATTAATATTATATCAATTTGGTACGATAGTTTTCAAGATTGTTAATGTAATAGGATAAAAAGATTAAAATTGTGAATGATAAATAGTAAAATATTTTGACTGTTTTTATGGCAATAATAGGTAATTTTTCGATTACTCTCTCGATTTTTATTAAAAAATATTTCCGTTCAATTATACATAAAGCATTTACTTTATGTAAAAAAAGTCTAGTAGTTATTGTGCGATCATTTTTAATTATATTCTGAATTAGTTTTTCTTCTATGACGAAGTTCTATTGTAATGTCTATATTTATTATAGTATAGTATTTGAAAATATCAATTTACATATTAAAATACGATAAAACATTTGTGGGGTATTATTCCATTCCTTTTTACAGATCCACAGAACTTTCAAATAATTTTTAAAAAATCTAGTTCGTCTAAATTTAAATAATTAATTGCGTGTATTAGTATTCAATAATTATTTTTTTCCTTTTTATTTTTTAGAGCTAGTACGTGAAGGAATATGTACATCTCCGTTTCGTTTATTCTACCGTTGGAAAATATAAGCGCATATAATTTTAGCTACTCCAAGCAATTATCTCTGTACTTTCCTCTCTCATAATTTACACAGAAAAGGATTCGTACATCTTCATCTGACATAACGAATCCATAAAAACCGCCGAACCGTGCATTTGACACGGTAGTTTTTTGACTATCGACTGTTTTGCGACTATCGACTGTTTCGACTGTTTTCAGTCGATAGTTCCCAAAGCTACATTTAACTGACATGACACAGCCTAGATAATCAAACAATTATCTCCGCCCTTTCCTCTCTCACAATTAGTATGGGAACTGGGTACTGTATCACAAATAGAAAAATAGTCGAAGTGTGCATTTCATATTCACTAAAATAGTAATTACTATTTTCAATGGCAGCTCTTTCTACTATTTTCAGTCGATAGTTACCAACGCTAGGAGCGAGAATATTTTGGGTTAATAAGTAATTATAATAGAATATAATATGATTTTTCTAAAGCTTAAAATAAGCGGGTTGTTTTCCACACGCCTAATATATACGAAACTTATACAGCTCTAGTGGTTTCCTCTATACTCCGTTCAAACGTTGATGTTATTTACTTATCAAACAACAGCGAAAATTACAGGTCAGAATCAGAAAGTCTCGACTCTTTGTGTTCGCTCCGTTCCTAAGTCACGTCTCCATAAAGACCACATTGCCCGTCCGAACGTAAAACACGATATCAACCAAAACGTTATATTTACTGCCTCGGTCCCTCCTATACTTGTTTTTTATTCGTTTGATTGTACCATTTTATACGCACAGTCATTTGAATAGTTCACCGGCATAGACGACCTATTATTTCCGAACTTGGAAGGGGTTCGGAGCTTCGAAACGGGGGGACGACAGAGAGAGAGAGAGAGAGAGATCTGAAAAATACTGCTGGCGTTGTTTCTGATTTTAATTCGGCCGCTGCTTTACATGTTACTAGTGTTGGGAACAATCGACTGAAATCGACTATCGACTGTTCAGTAATTAACTACTTTTTACTATCGACTGTTTCAGTCGCTATTTTTTGTTCGACTGTTTTTACTAGTGACTGTTTTCAGTCGCTATTTTCGATCCGACTGATTTTATTACTATTTAGTATCGACTGTTCCAGTCGTTTACTTTTAGTTACTCTTTTCGGTTCTACTAGTTCATTCGACTGATTTTTAACAATGTGTCGTCCTAGGCGCAACCTTGAAAGCCCAATTTATGCTTATATAGAATTATATGTAATATATGTGGTTTTATGTTTTTTTGTAGTTTGCTTGTGAATAACTATATATTGTAAATTAATATAGCAGCATTTTGATACGTTGGTTTTCGAGGGCAAAAAAATTAATATGTAAATGATAAATAGTAAAATACTTTTGACTGGCATAATAGGTAATACTTTGGGCTGGTATAATAGGTAATACTTTTTGATAAACATTCACGATTTTTGTCTAAGTTTTTTGTTTGTTAAAACTTTTTTCCTAACATTTTGAAAACTAAGATTAGGTTCCAAAGGTTTCAGAAATTGCATGGTATCGATGCACCAAAAGATTTAAAGAATTTTTTGCAGTAGCAATTTTAAAAATTTTAACGGTAACGAGGTGAATAATGTATATTAAATATTTGTAATAAATATATTTTCTGATAGGAAAACTCTACTATTCAACAATTTATTTTGATGGCTATTAAGAAGGACACCACAGTCTTCATAGGTTGACGAATGGACTATCTTAGCAGAATGTGTTCAACTTTTAAAGCCCATTGAAATAATAGCCACCGGGTTATCTGGTGAAAGATATCCCACGATGTCTTTAATTATACCGTTAATAAGAGGACTGAACGACTATAAGTATATTTAAGGAACATTCCATCAAATCCAGTATTTTAACAAGTAAAGTGGAAAAAAATTACAAAATTGTCTATTAGATGTCATCAATAAAATACTGACAATGTTAGAAATGAACACGATATGCGGGAAATCCACATTTTTAGAATCTAGATTTAAAAAAGAAGAATTTGGTATTGCAAATAATGCTGAGGCGATACAAAATGTTATCACAAAAGAGGTATCTTCCGTTCTAATTGCAAAAAATACTAATATAGTTGCACAACTCGAAATTCAAAACACAACTAGTGACGAAGAATGATGACATGTGGAGATATTTTGATAAAAAAATGGCTAGAACAGTACTAGTGGTACTAGTAATTAACTGGAAGAAATAATTACCCCAAGTACTGCCGTAACTTTACATATTAAGGAGTATTAGGAAACTCCGTACTTTCTTATCTCACAATTTATAAAGACAAGAATTCCTACATCTTCGTCTGACATCACGAATGGACAAAAACAGTCGAACCGTGCATTTGTAATTAACAATAGTTCAATAGTAATTACTATTTTCAGTCGCTATTTTTTTGACTATCGATAGTTTCGATTGTTTTGCGACTATCGACTGTTTCGACCGTCTTCAGTCGATAGTTCCCAACGCTACTTGTTACCAAGAGAGAAGTTCGAGCTTCGGTGTGGATGTGGGACAGGCCGGGCCGCACCACGGGGTCGGATTGGTATTGTTCCGAGACAAAAGAAATTCGATTGTACGCCGATAAGCTTTTGTTTTATAGTATTAAACCGTATTCAAATGTTAATAATGACTGATCCGAATTAAAGTACGACATGACATTTGATTTCCGTTACTGTTTCGTTTGACGGACTGGTATTACAAGTTTATGGTGAAAAAATTGTATTAAAAAATTTGACGCGTTGCTAAATAATGATATTGTTTAATACCAAGAAATGTGAAACATGTCTTATGATTTCTCTTATAGGGATGACACGTAGACTAGAGTAGGAGAAACAAGATGTGATATTGGGTTGTTTCACTGTATTCTAATTGATACTAGAGATGTTAAAAAAATATTAATATATCGATAATTTTCGATATTGTTTCAGAAAAAGTTAAATATAAAATTTTTAATTTTTTTGAAAAAAACCTTTGAAATAGGTACTTAATTTAATTCGTAATATTTATATCTTTCATTTAATATTTATATTTTTTTCAAAAATATCGATATATCTTTCGTAAAATATATTAATACATCAGCATATAATTCCTAAAAACTATGTAAAAACATTAACAATTTTAACGTAGCAAGTTATTTAAGAATTCTGTAGAATTCTAATAGATCATTTGTTGGTGAGTTGTTAATCCCCATGTGGACATAAGATAAAATAGAAAACAGTAGTCAAGGCAAGACAGAAGGATGGAACAAATAAGCAAAGAACGATGCAATTTTATTTAAAATTTTAGGTAAAGAAATTATTCTTTCAAATAGCCTTGTGAATTTATTATTCTTCCAATATACATTTTAGGTGAGAAATGAAGATAAAATATAAAGACTATATAAATACATAAATGAAGAAATGAAAGCATGCAGCAGTATATCGATATATCGATATATCAACATTTTTCTCGGTGGCCGACACCCCCTATTTGTACACTTTACACTGTACACTTTGTAATTGTGCTTAGTTTTTTTTTAATTAATTACATCTTATATTAGAAATACTTAATACATTATTAATTTATATATTACTTTATTTCCACTGTTCTGTTGTACTTGCATATTATATATTATATTTATTTTTGTACTTATACATACTTGTATTATAGATTAATACATCAGTACATGATTCCTAAAAACTATGTAAAAACATTAACAATTTTAAAGTAGCAAGTTATTTAAGAATTCTGTAGAATTCTAATAGATCATTTGTTGGTGAGTTGTTAATCCCCATGTGGACATAAGATAAAATAGAAAATAGCAGTCAAGGCAAGATCGAAGGATGGAACAAATAAGCAAAGAACGATGCAATTTTATTTACCATTTTACGTAAAGAAATTATTCTTTTAAACAGCCTTTTTAGGTGAGAAATATAGATAAAAGATAAAGACTATAGGAATATATAAATGAAGAAATGAAAATATGCAGCGATATATCGAAATATCAACATTTCTCTCGGTGGCTGACACCCCTAATTTGTACATTTTACACTGTACACTTTCAAATTGTGCTTAGTTTTTTTTTAATTAAATACATCTTATATTAAATATACTTAATACATTATTAATTTATAAATTAATTTATTTATACTGTTATGTTGTACTTGCATTTTATATATTATATTTATTTATGTATTTATATATAGATATATTATAAATTAATACATCAGTATATATGTTCTAAAAACAAACTACTTAAGCTAAAGTTAAGAATACACTTATACACTAAACAAGTTCGTGTGGTTTGGTTGTCTTCAATCTTCTGATTTACTGATCTATTGAACCCCATAGGTCCAAATTTGTTTTATAATTCACTGATCTCTTTGATTTTTGGTCAAGTTGAGTTGTATTATCCCTCTAACTAATAAAGTTGCTTGACTCTGAGTTTAATCGGCTCTGCTTTTGTCTAACTATGTAACTAATATATGAATTAAATAAATATTTCAGGCAACATGGCGATATCCTATTGAAAGAACGATGTTGACTTGGCATGAATCTGATCATCGATTCGATTTTATAATTTCTTTGTCTACAGTAAAGGTTTCATTCGTTATTTCACAACTGCAGTCTCGCCAACATTCCACCATATGGACACCGAGACATTATGGAGTCGTGGATATTCATTGACCTCTTGTGCTTTCCATTATCATACATACATATACAGACCCACTTTTCATGGCTAGTCACAATACGTTATAAAACAATCTTTTTTTGTTTGGCAAGCAGTTAGATAACGATGTTAAAACGTTAACGTTAATGTTTTTATATTGGATTTTTCTATTGAATCATTAACTATTTAGCTATCTGAAACTTTTTGGTTTGATTTCCTCTTTGCTTTCAGTCTTCAAATCCATTGCTCTAGAACTTTCTTACGTTTCGTTATCGTACATACGTACTCTGACTGATAGTAATAGATATGGTTCTGGATACATAGTATATCATTTTACTGGAGGTAATTGTAAAGGCTATCTATCCATATCTAAGACTGCAAGGTTGAGATTGAAGAATGGAAAAAATAAGCAAGGAACGACGAAGTAACAATATTGTAGGTAAGAAGTGTAGCGACCTTGAGGCATGTCGAATTTTTCATCGTGGAATAACGGTCAACAAAGTACCCAGAAATATAATCCCAGATGTTGAACACGGGCGGGGTGCCAGCAGCGACAACTAGAACCCGATAACGAATAGTTGGCAATCCCGAGACGTTTATCTGGGATGTTATTGACGGGTATTTCGATGATTCAGTAACCGACCATCGTTTGGTTTAGACTTGCCACCATCTACTGCCCAAGCCCCGTCTCCATGTAACACCGCTGCCATCCGTTTTTATCTATGTTGTATTTTCCACATTTTTTATATTGCCAATAAATAACGGTCACTTAATGTAAACACCACTGTTTCATTTCGTTTTACCTCCATTCACCGAGCCACATCATTTATCCTAAAGAAGTTATTTTTTAACCAGCCTGTTTAATATGTATAAAAGTTAAAGATTATATGAATAAATAGATGAAGTAATGAAAATATGCAGGAGTTAAAATTAAACTAACTACAAAATTTGCATAGTTGGAATATATAGGACATATAGAAGAAATCGCGAATTATTAGCAGTAAATTTGTAAATATTTTAAAGCATTGATAAAGATTAAGGTATTTAACGACTCATGTTATAAGATTGTTTTTTACATATATTCTCTGTTGTAATAAACAAACATGTATTACTGCATTTATTATTCCATATTTATGTTTATAACAAAAAATTAAAGGAAGATCATATATACTTATATTTGATAATTGATATTTATATGATAACTTATATTTAATCTCTGAAATTATTACAGTTATGAGAATAATCTATCTTATAATTTTCAGTCGTGTAGTAATAGAAACATTTAAAAAGGTTAGTGAGTTTTGGTTTTTGATATAGTTATTTTAATATGTTTTAATATACAGACAATTATTATTTAAATTAATGTTATTTATCAATTACCGTTGTGATCTTATATTGAAAATACTGTAAAAACAAGTTTAAGTAAAATATCATCTTTAAATAATTCCCTTTAACCTGTAATGAGAGAAATATTATTAACTTAATAAATTATGGTCGAATTTCGAGTACAGGGCGATCAATATTCAGTATATTTTAATAATTAGTTTATATGTAGAAGAAAATGTTATGTAGGAAATTTTACACAAGTGAAGGAAAGGAAATATTGAAAATAGGCATCTACAAACTGTTCGTATTTTAGTAAATTATCATTATTATAAGCAGAATTTGCATAAAAAACTAGGATTATTATGTAAATTGGCAATTAGATACTTGTAACTTGAAGTCTTTAAATAACGATATATAAACGTTTTATTGTAAGAAGCGGTGCAAACCATCCCGTACCCCAGCAACAAACCCAAACAACAGCAATTGCACGTCAGTTAAATTGCTCAGTACCTTATCCACCTCCATTCCCCACCGACTTCCTTTCGTTCCAGTCAATCTCTCGCCGTTTCCGAAAACCGCATTTAATGCCATTTTTCCACGCCAGGATCGTTCGAGAAACCGACCTAGTGTATCTCCTTCGCGAACGTCGCCCAACAACCGGGCCCGATGGACATAAATCAAGCGGGCCTTCTTCTTCTTCGTCTCTCTCTCACTCTTCGATTCCGAAACAAAAGACCGGTTTTTTCGGTCGCGGCCACTGGAGTTACTCGGAGATGTGAGCCGATGATGCTTCTTTGTTTCGTTTTATTTTTTTTTCTGACAGGTCGGGGTCGCGGTCGGCCCGCTCGATCATGATTATTTCGTGAGATGGAGCGGTCTCTTGCTGCGATGCGATGTTGTCGAGTCGCGCAGTGGGCGACGTTGCCTGTTTTCACCGATTATCGGTGATGTCACAGAGATGTGCAGAAAAATGAACAAGAACTAGTATATAGTATGTTCAATAAAACAATGAACATCATATCATCTAAAATGAAAACGTCAAAACGTGGTAATGTCATTTACTCTGAGTATCCGTTCATATTTTCTCAGATATAAGAACATTCTAATCTAAATGAAATAATGAAACAGCAATGTTATCAAATATAATCACCAAACGAAATAAAAGGCACCAAATGAAAAACTCCTGTTGAAAAGAATAAAACCGATTATAGAGAGAAAAAACCTAATACCAACACACCAGTTTGGGTTTATTAACAAGCATTCAACAATTGACCAGGTCCACAGAATAACAAATGTTATTGAAAAAGCCTACGAAAGTAAAAAAAGTATGCTCAGCTATATTCTTTGATGTAGTACAAGCCTGCGATAAGGTTTGGTATGAAGGCCTTGTTCATAAACTACAGAAAATGTTATCAAAGCAACATACAGAGCTATAAAAATCGTCAAATACAACCAGAATGCTTAGAGTCAAACAAGAAGAAGCTTACTCTACAATAAATGAAGCTAAAGCTGGTGTACAACAAGGAAGTGACTGGGGCCAATGATGTATCTACGTTACACTTGTGATATACCACAAATGGACAATATTACGATGTCTACATTTACTGATGATACTGCGATTATAGCTGTCGGAGACAATAGTGAAGAATCCTCACAAAAATTACAACAGGCAAGTGTCAATATAAATAATTGGACAAAAGCTTGGAAAATAAAAATTAACGAAAGTAAATCTGTGCATGTGCAGTACACCTACAATCAGACCGTACAAGCACCAATAATATTAAATAATACTATCATTCCATATGCCAACAACTTTAAATATATCGGAATGAATCTTGATGCAAAACTTCGCTAGAAGGAACATACAATGAAGAAAAGAAGAGAACTGGAATTGAAATATAGGAAAATGTACTGGCTAATTGAAAGAATATCACAATTATCAGTACATAATAAATTGCTATTATATAAGCAAATATGGATCTATATGAACATAGGAAGTTCAATTATGGCGATGTTCTAGGAGTAATATAAAGAAAATACAAATTTTTTAGAACAAAGTCCTGAGAGGTATAAAAATACAGCAGTGACGTATATAAACATTATTTCACCAGAGGCTGAGTTCTAGTTATATACCTAGATTTAAGTTATCATAAAGACAAATTGTAGGTTAGTCTGAAACGACTAGTAACAATGTAATAATTAAATTATAAAAAAATCAAATATAATTTATATATTATCGATGGACTAAAAACTACTATTAATTATATAGTCTTAATAGTTTGTAGGTTAGGGTTGTGTTTTATTATGTTTTAAATGAACTCTTCTACACACCACCTATGAGATAGTGTTCTAGGCACGTTATTCTTATATATTAGTATCTCTAGGAGACCTATTGCAACTAATTCACAATTAGATCACCAATTAATATATTTAACCTTCAATACAGAACTCATTTAGCTTTTACGTTTAGTTCTTGTTTCCTTTGGTGCAATGTTTTCTTGAACAGTTATTTTGATATCACTGTATTTCTTCTTAGTTTGTTCTATTACTACATTTATACATTTTTCTTCATAAAACTAGATTTAATCACTGCATTTTGCATATTATTTCTTTCCTTATTCCTTTTAAAGCAAATGCTCATGTACATTCTGAACAATTACCCACATACCTAGCTTTCACACTTACAGTTATCATATATTACCTTTAGTTGTTTCCACTCTTATCACCGAGTCTTGGGAATTGTCAGCATTGAATTATAATCCAACATTCAGAAAGTTTTATTCAAGTGAATAACTAAGCTGCTAATTTCCAATGTATCTAACATTTGTTCACAATTCCATCATTTATCAATTTCTTCTTCAATGTCTCTGATGCAGTTCATTCAAACCGAAGGTGTTATTAGAGATTCCTGTTTCCAGTATAAAAATCAACATATCTGCATTGAATTATTAATAAATGTTAGGACTAATAAACCCGTATCAATTGTTATGCTAACATTTACCTATTCTGAAATATCCATATCTTATCGAATTACACAAATTGAAATAAATCTTCCTTGAGTTTTTTATATGCTTATTTAGTATATTCCTTATTCTAAATTCAACGTCTGGAAGTTCTATTAGACCTCTTTGTGAGTTATCTTTACGACATTTAAATCCTATATTACCCAACAAGCTATCTATCTCTCAGCTTTATATGTATACTTTCTCCACTAAAACTTTCCTCTGAAATAATTGTTAAAAAATTATGTTTATATTTAAGAAACTACTCATTGTTTTTATACATTTCATATATTCGATCTCTGATCTCGGTTTCTTGCCCAGCCTTTGGATCCTTACCATGTTCACGTGATTGGAAATGGGTTCTTGTGGTAAAGGTCAAAATATCAATAAATTTACCAAGATAGATTAATTTTCAACGCTCAGGTAATGGCAGAGAATGTAACGTGTGATCTAACCAGCTATCTAACACTATTTGGTAGGACAACATATGTAACAATATGTAAGGAATACATATTGACACTGTTAGATATTTGGACTATGTAAGGGACAGAGATGCTACTAGAAAAATTAAGTTAAAAGAGTACCTTGTTGATGTAAAAGAAAATAAATGCGAAGGAATCATTATTAATATATATATATATATATATATATATATATATATATATATATATATATATATATATATATATAGAAGAGAAATTATCTGGTTATTTTAAATAAATCGTAAATTAAATTTACTTCTTAACGAAATACTTTCAACCAGCCAATAATATGTATTTCTTGTTCAGTTCCCCGTAGTGCGGTGATGTGTCGCTTCTGACGAACGATGCTGCAGTGACAATTCCACGGTTATCGACGTAATTTGGTTGGGAGTTTTAGGTTCGAAGGCGTAAAGGCTTTCCTAGGGGAAGGTCATGTATTTCTAATCCGCTTGCTCTTGCGTGAAAACTTTCATTTTCAGGGCCGACCGGAGACTATCGAACGACATAGAACGGCGAATGAATGAATTATAAATATAAATAGATATTATGAGATTAAATTTATGGGATTTTTTATTTAAAATTATGGTATGGAGTGGTATTATGGTATAAATTCATCGAAATTTTGTACAATTAAATATTTGGTTCTTTATTGGTGTATTTTTGCTAGTTGTTGACGATTAGCTTATTATTTGTCTCCACAGTAAGGTACTTATCTAAGAAGACCCGCTGACGTTACTTAGTCTCGAACAAAATAATATGAAATAAAAGTTAGTAGCATTTTTCATTATTTTTACAATTTAATACACTTGACTACACAAGGTTTGGTTTTCTAGAGTTTAGTTATTGGTTAGAGTTTTATTCTAGAATTGCAGCACTTCGTTATTAGCAAGTCCAGAGTAGTGTTGATAATTAATGAATCAAGAGTTTCAATCAGTTGAAATTAGATCATGGTATATTATTCTTTTTCAATTATAGCATAAAGATAACATCACTGCTTTGGCGCCATTCCTGATTTACGTTGACGATGGCTCACTATTTTTGCATTTCCGATTACCGTACGTGATCAAGCTTCAGAAATAGTTTAATTTCGTTATATTTGTGCGAACTTTGACCAAATTTCATGGAGTGATTCATTTACATATTCCGAGGCATCAGCCAGTATTCTAACTCTTTTTTAACTAGTATCAAATGAGAATGAAGGATATGTTTTATTTCAAATCATTTGTGACGTGCGTAGACTGTTTTATTGGAAGAACTATATATTCATTAATGAACCCCAAACGTTCGCCTTATAAATTAGGTTGTTAACCTTTACTTAAGGAAATATTATAATTGTGGAAGTTATCAGACATCCTAGTTAAGTTGAGGAAGGTAATTCCAATTCCAAAAAGCAATATTTTATTGAAAATTATCCTAGGTAAATAATTATTGTCACTAAGTAACTGGGGAATCATATTGATTACATTACAGTTTTCTTTAATTCATGTAAATTATTAAGAGAGTTCGTTGCGCCTCTACGCACTTCCATAGTCGAAAATCTCCTATTCCGACTTCCCCTCGTGTTTATTGAAATGGCAAGCGCACCTCCTAACAAAATAGATATTTTCATCGAATACAGATTACTGAAATGCATCGGTCGCACTCCCGCAGGGAAATTACGCCGGCATAGGGTCCTTGTTGCTAGGCCCACGTTCGACGGTAAGGGATGCGATTTCCCATTATCCTTCTCGCTCGCTCCCGCTCTCTCCCCTCTCTTTTTTTCTCAGGCTCTCTGCCGCTGGTCGCTGGTAAATGTTGACGTGTTCTCGCGAAAGGCTTTTTTATTGTTCGCGTTTTTACAGTCAGACGAACAGCGGGGTCGAGCTCGAAGGATGGATTAATAATAACGTTGTCGGGGAGCACTGGGTGCTTCACAAAGATGACGGGGCGAGGGAGGACAGATTGGTTGTTTGATTTTCGTTACTTTTAGTATTACGTCCGTGAAAAAGTAATCTCGGGTTTTAAAATGTATTTCGTTGAAGTAAATTACGTAGAACTATTAATTCAATTGCTTGCAAACCCTATGGTTTTTGTACTGTATTGCTTACAATCGTTTTGTCGACCAGCTTTCGTTAAAATCATCTATATTTTCTTTTTTGACAAAATTGTTGAAATTTCAAATCATAGACTGAAAAGACGCAGATTCAAACGACTGTTGCCTTGATGGTGCATGTAGAAGAGAAGAATTATTATAATTAATAGTAAAACTCGCCTCTGTTGAACGCCAATCGTGCCAATCCTTTTGTATAGTTCCGAAACAACTGTGATTAATATTAGGGTTGGGAACTATCAACTGAAAACAGTCGAAACAGTCGATAGTTAAAAAACTAGCGACTGAAAATAGTAATTACTATTTTCAGTCAGATGCACGGTTCGACTGCTGTGTGCTTATACATTTTTCAACGGTAGTATAAGCGAGACGGAGATGTATAATTTTATTTTAAAGGAAGTAGAATTACTTCTATATTTTAATGTTCTGTGAATCTGCGAAAAGGAATGGGAAAACAATCTTATATTTTTTAATAGCCAAGAAAATAAATTGTTGAATATTAAAGAAGAGTTTTCTCATTATCAGAAAATGTATTTATTAGAAATAATTAGTATAAATATTGAATACACTTTATCACCTCTTTACGGTTAATATTTTTTTACGAAGTTTAACTGCTATTGTAAAATCGTCTTCAAATCTTTTTGAATCGATTCAATTGATGGAACCTTTCGGATCTAAATTTTGTCTAACAAAAATTGGGGGAGTTAGATAGAAACCGAAAAGTCATTCAAAAAAATATTACCTATTATTGCCATAAAAATAGTCAAAAATATTTTACTAGTTATTCACAATTTTAAATTTTTTACCCTAAAACTAACAATCTTAAAAATATCGTTCCAAAATGCTGCTATAAATATATAATATATTATTATTTACAAGCAAAGCACCAAAAAAATCATAAAACTATATATATATATATATATATATATATATATATATATATATATATATATATATATATATATAGATATAGATATATATTACATATCCACTTAATATACCCCCCAATAATATACATAAATATAGATTCCCACAGAATATACTTATTTATATATTTTCCTCGTAAGTTGGTTCATGAACAAGTTGTATTTTCAGTGTTTAATGATGACTTTATTATAGAGGCAAAGTTAGATTAAGAAGTCTAAAATTTGGAAATACTAAATATGTCAAAGCTGGGGTCGAATTAGGTCTTTGTAGATTTCGGCGCCACGTATAACTATTATATTGAGAGATTTCGATTGCCCTAAGGAAGGATGAAATCGGGAATTAAATGGGTATTCCAAGCGTTTTGCGAAATCAATTATAAGTTGTAGAAAATGGAGACCTGAGTTTTCAGATGGTATCACTAATCTAGTACAATCCCAGAATATAGGAGACAAGCTTCGCAAAAAACGTATGGTTGCCGATACATGGTTACTGTATTACATTTGAGTTGTTTATTATATATGATTAGGTTCAATTTGGGGAAATTGCAACAAAAGGTACAAATTATGATTAAGCCGACTTGGTAAAGGCAATGGGACGGTCCTTCTACTGTTGCGATAGCCGCGGGTTCGAATCCTGCTGGGGCATGGTACTAAAGGTATGTTTGTGGTTGTTTAAAATTTGTGATTCTCTAGGCAAGAGTGTAAAATCCGACAAGGAAAATGATCCCAATCACGCCAGTAACCAGACTGGGTAAGACCGGATGTCTTCTGGGATGATTTCTAAAGTTGGTCACTCGCCAGTCGGTAGGCTTAATGCTGAGGTCCGTGGTTCGGAGCCCACGTTAAACTTTAGGCCCAGTCCAGATAAACATAGTTGGTAAAAGGAGACTTTAAAATATAATTTAAAAAAATATGATTAAAATCAATTAAAGTCGGAGTTTTTTTATATAAAACCAATATGATTTGTAATTGGATTAAAATTGATTTTAGAATAAAAAGGAATAGAAAAATTATATATAACTGCGATCAGAAATTGGACAGTTGGAAAATTACATTATATTTATATTGCAGCGATCTTGAGACATGTCGAATTTTACATCGTGAAATAACGATCTGCTAAATACCCAGAAATATTATCCCAGATGTTGAACACTGGCAGGGCCAGCAGCGCCAACTAATACACGATAACGAATATCTGGCAACCCCGGGACGTTTATCTGGGTGGGTACTTTCGATCATTCACTGACTGACCATCGTTCAATTCAGATATGTGCCACCATCGACTGCCCAAGACTCATCTACAGGTAACACAGCTGCGATCCCTTTTATCTATTATTATTTCCATATTTTTATGTTACATCAATAAATAACGGTCACATTATGTAAACCACACTTGTTTCATTTTGTCCTACCTTCATTTACCCCGCCATATATTATACTCTAAAATATTAATGTGCAAATATTTATAATTAATAGTAGGAAAATTACAACTTAAAATAAGATTTATACAAATCTCAAAAGAAAACCTACTGTTTACGATTATTATGCATAATATTACTTTTATCAATTTCGGAAAAGTGTATTAATTTGTTGTCTTACTCACCCATTCTTCTAACTGTCGGTGAAAATGAATCAAATTCGATTTCAAGAAAGAAGATCTCAAATTCTCTTAAAAATTATAGGAATAGCGTGATATAAGAACAAATATTTGTTACAAAAATTGATGCAGTGTCGTGATATTGCCATAATATTTAGTTTAGTATTAACTTAATTACTTTGTGTTAAACCAGGGGACCAGCTATATTAATAGTAGGTAAATGATGGCGTCTCAAGAGGTCGAAATTTTGGAACAATAAATCATTAAATGCCCCATTTTACAATACATTGATTTTTCTAGTTTTCCCTCAAACAATCAACCGATATGATTAGAAAGTTACCTTACACTTTATTCGTCCCATTTAGCACCATCCGATTTTCGGTAATTCCTTAAACTCGACGAATCGTTTCAAAGACATGGCTTAAAATAGACAGGGGAGATTAACATAAAAGAGTCGTAGACTAGTTTTGCGTTTTATAGCAATAGTCTGACAATTATTTGATCACAGCAATAGTGTTTCGCCCAAATGTATTCTCAATGTATTTTCTTGCAACAAAACTTGCCACAAATAGCTTCCAGAGACAGTAAAACAAATATCTATTGTCTTAACAATATCAAAAAATAAAATATTATTATTACAATTTTCAAATACAATTACCGTCATATATATTAAACTTAAGCAATGCCGTTAATATCTAGCAACGTAATAATTTTATAGCAGGCAGATCTATTATCTGGAAAATAAAATATTGATCGAGATCCCTATTTTATACGTTCTTATCTCGAAAAGTTCATTTTCTCAGGTTGGCAACGCTCAGTTCATCCGAACGAACTCACTGGAAGCTGTTACTCCTCCTGGCCTGACGATAAATTCGGCTCGTGATGAATAAGTAAGTAACCACTCCTTGCGGAGAGAAAGGTCGATTCAGCGGTGGGTGTTTATCGCAACCGTTTAGAAACGATAACGTTAACGTTAAGCCGGTGGAAATTTTCCACAGAAAATCGATTAGTTAGAAGTTCATTTTTATTTCATTAATCAAAAACCATTATTATATAGGAATTAATTTCAATAGGGTGATGTAAAATTAAGGGATCACGTGTACATTAGTCATAATAGTGTGCATTAGTAATTATGTGATAGTGAGACACTCCTTAATTAATTTATATTGAAATGTGCTAGCCAACTTTTGCGTTTCAAAGAAGGAAGGTAATATAGTAATATAGTCTTACCAAAATAACAGTAAACCCACTTCAAGGTTCCCCGCTGACCTCAGCCTTATTTAACCTCTTTATTTCAGATCTGCCGAGAAAAGAGCACACTGACGTCGCGTTATACGCTGACGACACTGCTGATTTCTCGGCCGCCAGGTTCGAAGTTACAATTCATGAACGTTTACAGAAGCAGCTGGATGATGCGGCCAAGCGGTTTAAATTATAGAGGTTGCAAATCAACCCCCTGAAAACCCAGGCTATTATTTTCCATAAGAAGCGTTACGCACTGCGCGTCCCGCAACTTAAAATCGACACCCCCATAATTGCATGTCGCAATTATATCATACAATCCAAGTCTTCACTTCAACCAACGATTCGGTTGACATTCCCAAATCCAGAAAACAACCTAGAAAGGTTCAGGGATAGCAAACCTGCTGTCTTCTCTGATCTGCCCTTCTAGCAGACTTGCCAACTCCATTAAATGCTTATTTTACAAGATGTTATTTCGGTCCGTACTCCTCTACGGGTCCAATGTCTACTTCAAGTTTGTCACACCCAACCAGGTGAAATGGCTTCAAGTTTTCCGAAATAAGCTCCTCAGAAGAATCTTAAACGCGCCTTGGTTTGTCGGAAATAATCAAATTCATAGGGAAACTGGCACAGTTCTTCTGAAAACGGGCTAGTTCGATAGCTGGTCGACATGCTGTGACCTTAGCACCGCGTCACCGCTAACCTCCCCTCCTATTCTAGTTGTGTGTTAACTCAAATTCGCGAATCAATAGAATCGCTGGGTCCTCGTGTCCAATTATTACAGTTTGTAGATTCGTTTTAAAATCAGACGATATTTTTATAGTTGAAAAGGGGCAAGATGCCATATGATGCGTCCGAACGTGTAACCGAATCAGTCTATAAAATTCGCCTTGTTCTAAAATGTCTAAATTCTTCAAGACTTAAGTGATAATAATTAGAGGTTATAAAACGACAAACGTTGCTTTGACCCTTTGCTTGTTTTAATAAACTTCAAATTGCTGCTTAGAATTTGTGATTGTCCAGATTGAGCCAATAAATAGTCAGTTAGACAGAGTGCGCCTAACATCAGTGGCTTTGAACAGGAACGAGATAATGGAGTTCACTCTTGGTCGTAGAATGCGTTAGAGAGATAAGTATTGATACCATTCAATATTAAGTTGATGCAGAAATATTTATTGGAAATATGTTTCGTGTGCTGCAGCTGCACTGAATTTTACTATAGGCACTGTGAATAAAATCACTCATAAAATTAAAACAATTATAATGTTGGATTCAACGAAAAGAAACCGTCCACATATGAAGCGGGTGACGTATGAAGATCAGTTTAATGTTAGATTTATTCGAGATCAAACTTATCAAACGTATAAAAACAGTGAGCAGTTATTTTGATATATACATAGTTTAATACAATTTTATCAATGGAAATTGTTCGAATCTAGGGAGAATCTATAGAAGACTTAAGGACATGCAGCTATCTGAGGGATATAAGTTATCCCTTCATACACTCTTAGGAAACACAGGATGTAAATAGTGTAAATATAATACAGGAAGAGGTCTAATGCGACTTACACATATTGCTTTAAAAGCATGCAATTTTTAAAAGCATATAATAAAAAAACGAGATTTGTTATTTCAATTTGAGACATGGATATTTCAAAATGGAACATTGGGGCACCCTTGGGATTGCACCAATAAAAAGAATGTAAAACAACAAAAGCTGAAGGAAAAAGATAAAAGTTAGACTACCATTTGATTAGGTTTTGTTGGTCATGATATATTTTTAATAATTCATTGTATATATATTGTTCTTCATACTAGAAACTCGAATGGTTTATTCCTGGAGCAGAGCCAATGTTTTCCTCCAAGAACAAGAGTGACTACCAGGGATAAATTAATCATAATGTTTTTGTTTTGGTTCAAAAATAAGCTGTGAAATAACCGCGCCATAGTACACTGGTAGAAAAGATCCCAACAAGAGGATCAAAAATATACTAATGGAAACGGATAAAGTTGTAATTAAGGATTGACTTGCAAAACAGAAATTAAGTTTTAAAGATAACATATTAAAGATTATTATTTTAAATTGCCAAGAAATGTTTAATTTATCTTTTTACAAATAGGCATGAAAAACGATCTACTATATCACTGCATATTAAATCCAATCGAATTGTGATCTGGTGTGGCAATGAATTACTGCAATGGACATGCAGGTTTAGATAGATATGTAAGCAAGAACTGTTTGGATATTTGCAAAGAAGCATTATCTGCAATAACAATTAACATTATCTGCAACTCAGAAGAAATAATTGACAAGTGGTGGAATGAACCAGTGTTAGATAGATTGAAAATTAATATTTTAGTTCGTATCTAGCTGATTCTGCTTGAGGAATCGGGCATCGATTGAGTGATATAATTAAGTTTTTATTATTTCGCCGCAATGCAAAATTAACGTGGACAGATCTTTCGTCCATTTGTAGATTTTGTTAACTGCCACTTGTACTTTTTCTACTGCGCTAGACAGAGATATGTCGTTTGCTATATTAATTGTGTCGTCAGCAAAGGTTCCAAGTAGTGTTTCTTCTGTTGCTGAAATGTCAGCAGTGTAGAGCAGATATCCTAAGATGCTACCTCGTGGAACTGTAGCCGAAATAGTTTTAAATGTCGAGAATGTCATTTCGTGCGATGCTCTAAATTTTATGCGATAACAATTTGCTCATCTTACAGATTAATCTCAAATGACAAACCCGATCAAAAACTTGTGAGACATCCAGGAATATTGCAGGGCAGTATTTCTCGAACGCTTTTTCAATAGCCGCAGTTACTCTGTGCACTTGATCGATTGTTGAATGGTGATTTCGAAAACCAAACTGGAGATCTGATATTATTAAAAAAAATTAACACATTTAAATATTCATTTCTCAAATAGTTTTGATATTGCAGGTAGCAGCAGAATAGACCTGTAAGATTCGACTTGTTCTGCAGGTTCTGCAGGTTTGTCAGGTTTTTTGAGTATAATTATTTGTGCTACCGTAAAGCATTCCGGAACATGCTTCAGTCTCAAACAGATATTAAATATATATTTCAACATGATGATTGCTTATTGTGGTAGTTCTTTCAAAAATCCAGGTGAAATATCATCTATATCAGGTACCTTTTTATACCTTTTAATGATGCGACTTTTATTGTTTTATTGGATAGACTATATGTATCACGGAAGCGAGTATTTGTCAAAATTTAAATACCTAAATTGCAATATCGCTAGTTTTATATCGCAAGATTATTAGGAACAAATATAAAGTGAATAATATATAGAATTCTTATGTTAGAGATTATAAAATTTTGACACGAATAGTTTACGCTGCGATAGCTGTCTATCGGGCCAATTCGACTTCGTTGTTTAGGAAAATAAATTGTATATCGGGAATGATCTCCGAGTGAAACATCAATTCTGATAAATGTGCCCGCTACGGAGGCGGGCCAAAGTGAGAATTAGATTGCGAAAAAAGAAAATGGAAATCAGCTGTCGCCTTCTTTCGCGCCACATATATAAAAGTTGCATTTCATCGGGGAAGCAATAAAATTTCGGCTCTATGGGCCGTGAGCAATGAAATAGATCGTCGCCGAACGTATGATTAATTGCAATAAGGCGCTGGTGTCTTTTTATTAAAATAGTTTTTTTTATCGCAATCTAGGGATATGAATAAAATCTACGTAATCTATCAATATCAACAATAACTGGAATAAAATATTTCATTGCGGTTTATGTTACCATCATTTAATCGCATCTAATTCAATAATTCCATAATTTATTAATAGGTGCTTGCAATTATTTTAATGATTTTTTTCATTTTAAAATACAGTAATTGAGAAAAATTGGTAAAATAGTTATTAATCAAAATATTTTCTATTTATATTTTTAATTTGTTCAATTGGTATCGGTAGACATATGCACTAAATGTTTCATTCGAAACCTTTACTATAATTAACACTAATAAACTATTTGTTTTTCCTGGTTGTAAAACTGCAAGGTACTTATTCTGCTATAGACACTAGGCTTAACATCTATGTTAATGTTTTTATATGAACTGAGTTTTACTTATAACTTCACTGAACCAGATCAAATGGCTTTACTCTCTTGAATCCTCTGACTAAGCTATCATTTTCTAGGAGCTGAAGAACTTCAATATTGATGTACTGATGGAGACTCTGTTCATGTCTTTGGGAATGACTCTTGATAACTTATTAAAAGTATTTAAAGTTTCTACATTCAGGTTCTTATACAGTTTATTGATTCGAATATATCATAGAACACCAAAAATACTTCCCAGTGCCTTGTTTCTAAATATTGTGTGATATTGCTTTGGCTGGTACAATCATAGTCCACTCTAGTTTCAAGACTTGCTGGTAAAGCTAAAGCAAAAGATTTTCCTATGCAAGAAACTGTTTATTTATCAACTGCTAAGTTGTCTGAAAGTTCTTTGGGATTTTGAGCTGGGTTTCCGTTAAAAATTTTGAAAGTCAGAGTTTTATTGGCAATACCATCAAAATCACCACATTTATATGATTAAGCAGTATCACCGTTTCTATACGTAGTATACGTTTCTAAAAATGTTTGATGAGTATTGCCAGCAGATAATTATTAATAAAAATGGTGTATCGTAAGCAAAGGTTCCAAGTGTTTCTTTTGTTGCTGAAATGTCAGCAGTGTAGAGCAGATATAGGAGAGGTCTTAAGACGCTACCTTGTGGAACTTGATAACGTTATCTAAAGTATCTACCTTCAGGTTCTTATACATTTTGTTGATTCGAATATATCACAGAGCACCAAAAATACCTCCCAGTGCGTTGTTTCTAAATATTGTGTGATATTGTTTTGGCTAGTACAATCATAGTCCACTCTGGCTTCAAGGCTTGCTGGTAAAGCAAAAGCTTTTCCTATGCAAAAAACTGTTTATTTATCAACTGCTAAGTTTGCGTCAAAAATTTTGATATTCAGAGTTTTTTTGGCAATACCATCAAAATCACCACATTTAAATGATTAAGCAGTATCATCATTTCTATACGTAGTATACGTTTTCAAAAATGTTTAATGGACATTGCCAGCATATATTTTTAAATAAAAAAAGGAGTATCGAATATTTACATTTAAGAGTTCCGTTATACTGCGAATTAATTATTCCATTGTCAAAAATTTTGTCTACTGATATTATCTATTGATATTCCACAATGGCAGCCGATATCCTTCCATACCTATTGCATATTCAGACATTTTAAAAGAAATGTATGAAAACATGAAACTATTTGCGCAACAATGAAAACATGTGCTTATTTAATAGTTGTTGCTATAACACTAGGACTATAGGGAGGTTTCGCCAAATATTATTGTTTTCTCTATTAGTAGGACAGTAGATACACCAAAAATTACTATGAAGTTAAAGATCGCCTAAGAAGGAATGATTTTGTGGTACATAAAATGTTAAATATGAGCCACTTATTTCGCAAGAACATGTTATTCTTCCACCCTAGGATTAATGAAACATTTTGTCAAAAATACGGATAAAACTGGTAAAGGATTTTTATATTTAAAAACTGTTTTCTCTAAATTAAGTGATGTTAAATGAAAAGAGGGCATTCTTGTTGGCCTACAAATAAGAAAACTTGATTGAAAAACTTGGAAAACAATGAATTCGATAAAAAATTTACCGCGATAGGGTTAGCGGCTTGGTTATCTGTAAAGAAAAATAATTTTTGGCTTTTTATGCAACCTTAAAATACCGAGTTTTTAGCGAATGGCTTGTTACAAAAATTTAAAGCGTGAATGACGAACAATGTGAAGGCTTTCACCAGGATATAAAACAGACATTAGAGCGTTGTCAAGGAAGATGATTGTACTGTTCAGAAGAGGAAAAGTTAATATTTCATTCATTTTCATTCAGAATATTTTTTTATAACATCTTTATTAGATACGCTTAGCACAATCTTAATTTACAAATAATTTATTACTACATTTCTTATTTATTTGGATTAATTAACAAGCAAGACGAGTGCGAGAAAATACATCAATATATATTCCTCAATTATAAAATTATAATTATTTACTTATTATTAACTTATAGCTATAGTTTACATAAAATATATACACTTTATATAAGTTCGTATGATTTTGTTCGCTTCAATCTCCTGATATCCTGCGCGCAGCCCAGCAGTTGTATTGCTTCCACCTTAGTATGATTTAGTAATCTTCTTTCGTGTTTCAAGGCGAAATTTTGGATAACTTCGCAAATCCATTTGATTTCCAGGTCATCGTGAAATTCTTCGTTGGTTACATAGCGACAGGCATTGGTAATCAATCGAAGAACCTTGTTTTAACAGCGTTGTATGACTAGTTGATTTGAATTTTTAGTGCAACTCCATATTTGCACCCCATAGGTCCAAATTGGCTTTATAATTATATTATAGATCAACGTCTTTGATTTTAGATCAAGTTAAGAGTATCTTCCGACTAACCAGTATAGTTGTTTTATTTTGGTTCTAATGTGTCTTGCCTTTTGTCTAACATGATGTTTCCAATTTAATCTACCGTTAAGATGGATTCCAAAGTATTTAGCTGATTCTGCTTGAGGAATCGGTCATCCATTGAGTGATATAATTAAGTTTTTATTATTTCGCCTCAATGCAAAATTAACGTGAACAGATTTGGAGCTATTAAGTTGTAATTTCCAATCTTTCGTCCATTTGTAGATTTTGTTGACTGCCACTTGCACTTCTATTTAGAACATATGGCTCATTTTTTCTATTAACCTTTCAGTGATCCTGAGCTATTTTGATTCATTGTCTATTTGTAAATATATATTATTAATTGTTTTTTAATAAAATTAATAAAATATATAGATACATATGATTTAAAATTTTCAGTGTCTTTATTTAATGCTAGAACTTTAATTTATCATAACTTTAAAATGGTCCGTTTAAAAAAAATGGCTTAAGTTTTCATAATCAGCAAGTGCAAGTGCCAAAGCGACGATGAAGCAACGGTATCTGTAGAACCGAAAGATATCAACAGCCGTACCAGATCGCAACCGTACCAACCACAACCGTTTTGATTTATCATATGTTTCAAAGCCCTTTTTATGCAGCACATTTTGTTTGTTATATCAGTATTTTGTATTTGACTTTTTTTTCATACATTTTTGTATTTTTATTTGTTTAAAATAATTGCATGTAAAATTCTGGCAGGGGAGTATTGTAGCGACCTTGAGGCATGTCGAATTTTTAATAGTTAGTGGAATAACGGTCTACAAAATACCCAGAAATATAATCCCCGATGTTGAACACGGGCGGGGTGCCAGCAGCCCCAACTAGAACACGATAACGAATAGCTGGCAACCTCGAGACGTCTATCTGGGATGTTATTGAAGGGTATTTCCAATAATTCAGTTACCGACCATCGTTTGGTTTAGACGTGCCACCATCGACTGTTTTATCTATTTTGTATTTTCCACATTTTTATATTACTTCACCACTGTTTCATTTCGCTTTACCTCCATTCACCGAAACCCTATAACGTGTTTATATTGATTTTTTAATTTTCACCAATAGATGAACAAGAAACACCTACTAATACATAAAACGAAATAATAACAAGCCGTAACATTTTACAGGTCCATTGGCATCAGTTGGTTTACGGTACATAAAAACCGTATAAACACATGAGATGTTTACGTTAATCAGCAGCGAATAACAACTGAAGACATTATCAACCAATTATAACATTTTCCACACACCTATATCACCCAATTCTGTTGCGTAAACATCGAGCTCGGTTTGTTTGTATGTAAATTTAACGGTAAACTCAACCGAAACGTCTATTCTGCAGCAGCTCCACGCCGGCCATTAAACAACATCGCCGAACGGCTGAGAAGTTTTCAAGCGGCATTTAATGGTGCTTCGAGACGTCGTCATTATTCACCATAAAACCCGAAATATAAGCAAAACGGTAATACTTAGGTTAATCTGGCCCATTCCCTCCAGATAACAGAACCTCATCTGCGAATAGGTTTATGCGTCCGAGAGCCGTCGTCGTATCTGGTTAATTTTATGGGCCGAATTTAACGGCACGACTTAAAGAAGATAAGACCCGGGGCCTAGTAACTGGCGGATTAAAACAACAGTTAAAACTGCGACTCGTAAAGTCCACCCTTAAAACAAATACAAAAGGTCCGATGATGCAACGAGGAATCGACCGGATTCAAGGTCGCGGTGGCCTATTTATCGGGGATAAATGTTGCAGTAACTAGCACTTGTGATAACATCTGACACATGCGGAACTGGGAAAAATATATGTTTTGCTTTAACTAAAACATAAATTACAAAATATTATATCGCATGTTTGATAAAATATATCTTTCCCAGTAGCAGTAAACTCACGTCATCAAGATGTATAATGTATTGCCTATTGCAGTTTGTAAATTCGTTTTTATACCAGACAATAAAATTTCCATCATATTTTATTTCAGTTAAAAGAGATACAATGCTGTTTTGTACGTTCGAACATATAACCGAATCAGTATACGAAAGTCGTTCGGTTGTCAAGTGTCTGCTAAATTCTTCGAAACATTAGAGGTAAGAGGTTATGAAACGGCAAACGTTGCTTTGACGCTTTGTTGTTTTGATACATAACAGCCAAATCGCTGCTTAACATTTTTGATTACTCTGATTGAATATATCGATGTCAAATAAATGTTCAGACAAAAACGCATTAACAGGTCAATAGAAAAGTCCCCGAACTGACACATAGATGGCGCTACTAGAATTAAATCTATACGTTTTTGAGTTAGTCCTAACTCTCAAAAGATGCGTGTATAAATTTGACAGCTGTCGGCTCATTAGTTTGTGAATGATAGCATTTTGAGTGAAGCAACTTTTGTTATTGTGAAAAAAATGGATAAAAAGGAATTTCGTGTGTTAAAATATATAAAATATTGTCTTTTAAAGGGAAATATACAGTTGAAGCAAAAACTAGACTTGATGTGGAGTTTCCGGACACTGTCCCAGTAAAATCAACCATCAAGGATTGGTATGCTAAGTTTAGACGTGGTGAAATGAGCACAGCTGACGGTGAAAGCAGTGGACGACCAAAAGAGGTTGTTTCCGATGAAAACATTTGACACTCTAAAGATATTAACTGAACGTGTATATCATATCATTCACGATTATTTGGGTATGACGTATTCGGCTAGCAAGGTTATGGCGTCTGTATTTTGGGATTCGCATGGAATAATTTTCATTGGCGACCTTGCAAAAGGAAGGACCATCAACAGCGACTATTACATAGCGTTATTGTACTATTTGAAGGATGACATCGCTGAAAAAACGGCCGCATTTGAAGAAAAAATAAGTGCTGCTTCACCAAGACAATGCACCGTGTCACAAGTCAGTAAAAACAATGGCAAAAATCCATGAATTGGGCTTCCAAATTCTACCTCCTCCACTGCGTTCTGCAGATCTGACAAAGCGACTATTTCCTGTTCTCAGATCTCAAAATAATGCTCGCTGTGAAGAAATAATCGTCGAATGAAAAGGTAAATCACCGAAACTGAGGCCTATTTTGAAGCAAAGGACAAATCGTACTACAATAATGGTATTGAAAAGTGGGAGGGTCGCTGTAATCAGTGTATCACCCTTGAAGGGAATTATGTTGAATAAGAAATACTAATTTTGCCAAAAAATGTGTTTTACTATGGTAGGCCGGGGACTTTTCAATTGACCAGTTATGTCTCTAATGAATCAAGCCAAACCAACAATGTAATCAAACCTTCGACAAGGAACTGTTATCAGGAAGGTAATGGGGGTTCATTATTACCAGTAAAATGCGTTGTAGAGGTAAGTATTAACACTATTAAATATTAAGCTGCTGGAGTTTTATTAGGGTTGCAATTGTACTGGATATTCGTGTGGGCACTATAACTAAAATCTATCAAATTACCAAAAATTACACCGAAAAGGATGTAACTTAAGCATACCTTGATGTCAGCTTTTATACAAGATTAAATTTATGAATTGTGTAAAAACAGTGAGTAGTTTTTCAACATAAACATCATTTAATATGAGAATTAAATTAAATATACTTTTCCGTATTAGGATTGTGAGCTACTAAAAATCTTACCTCACAGATCGATATGTTACAGTAAAACAAGGCGATGGACATCGGATCTGATTATTGGATATATATATATATATATATATATATATATATATATATATATATATATATATATATATATATATATAATGAAGTGATTTTCTACATGTCATGTATATATAGCATAAATATAACAAATACTTATTGCTCTCTGGGCAAATTGTGTTTTCAAAAAGCAATAAAATTAATTTGATATGATTATTTCAGGGGAAACTGTTAGTTTGGAGAGTATCCATAGAACATTTAGGGATATAAGTGATCACACTGTTAAGAAACATAGAAATAGGTCTGAAAAAATATATACAGTAGATTTTCTTCCCATCACTGGATATTCAATCAATCGAGTTGTGTGTGGCAAAGAATTGCTACAGTAGATATACAGGTCGAGAAAGATATTCAGGTAAGTAAGTGTCTCGATATATGGAAAGGATTATCTGCAAAAATACTCTTCGACTTGGATGAACTTCATCAAACACACAGAAAAAGAAACTGATAAATAGTGGAATTGTGTACTAGTGTTAGATTGAAAATTAACAGCTTGGTTATTGATTTGAATACTTTATCAGGATTTAGAAAATAGCAACTGAAAGAACAGTCGATAGTCGTGTTCGATCGGTATTTCTTTACAAGCGTTGCTGCCGCTGTTACTTTCATTTATTTCAGGTGACAGTTTAAAATATTTATCAAATCTTCCTAGGCTGTCTTTTAGTTTTGATTGAACAGTAAAATGCCTCAAATTATAAACCTGCAGCCGATCTATCAGAGAACCAGGTCGTTCCGACATTAAAAGTCTGAATATTACTGAATTGCTAATAAGTTATTGAAATGCTTGACAAATTTTACTTGAACAAATCTCTATAGAGGTTTTTATAGCATATGATCGCCTAGTTAAGAGATTGCTCAGATATTAAGACAAATTAGAGGTTTGTCAGCAACGATTAGTAACAATGTAACAAATAAAATTTAAAAACATGTAATGCCCTAGGGTTTCATGTACTCAGCATCGTTTTCTGACACAGCAACCGATTTTGGACGACCTTTACATACATTCTCGTATATTTTTAATAAAAAATGTTTAAAATTAAATTATAAACTAAATAAAATTAAATAAATTCAGCGGTGTAGTTATCCCAATACTTTCATTTCAAAATTATACTTTTTATAAAGACATTATATTCACGTTCCTTCTTATATATGCCCTGGGAAAATGTACAATAGGCAGGATATACAGAAGGACCTATTGTATGTATTTAACTGAAAATCTTTATTGTGTGTTTAATTTTATATCGACCTAACACAACCCATTCCATGTAATATATGGCTCGATTTTGTACGCGCAATTAAAATAGCGAGAGCCGAGGAAAATTAACAATAACAGTATAATTAACTTTGGGCATTTACATATCGAATACACAACATTTTTTACGGTTCGATAACAATAGAACAATAAAATTACTTTTTTGCTATAAATAAATGCCTACCGGCGATTATTAAAATATATGCTCCATTGTTGATGGTCGTAAATATCAATAGGTATTAAGTGGCGTATAATATAGGACACTAAATGAAATTGGTAATGTGAAACGGATCATTTGATCTGATGCTACTAGGATTGTTAATTCAAAAGCTTTATGTACTAAGTTAGTCTCTCAGTTGAGAAAAACATGTCCAGAAATATCAAGAAGTATTAAATGATATGTTTCAAAATTTATATTCTCCTATATCAGTGGTACTTAATTTTAAATGATTTGGTCATACTCTTTTAGATTAATTTTTTTCCGTAAATGCTTATGCTTATAATATAATGGTTATTATAGTTAGGAAGAAATTATTATTTATCGATTAGTGTGTCCTTTTCATTTTCAGTTTAACTATCCAGTTTTGATGACGATAAATTTGTTATCATGTTATCAAGATGGTTTTCTGTTGTGTACTTTTACAGTAACGCCAACATGATACTTTGATTGATTGATTTATTAGCCGATAAAAAAGCCTGTTTGATCATCTCTAGTATGAATATGGGGTTACACTGATATTAAACTGCAACGCCTCGAGTAGATCTGTGGGCTGCTGATAATTGCGGGAAAATTCGAAACATCTGACGGTCGCTACAGTACTCCCCCACCAGAATTTTACCGACAATGATTATACAGATTACATATACGAATACAAATATACAAATACCTACAAACGTACCCTAATACCTTACATATACTACCTACGTAATACTATATTAACCTAATAAAAATCTCGATACAAATAAAACAACATCTATCTATATCTAACGGATGAGCAATATATGTCACCTAATACAAAAGTAATATTAAAAGAATGACATCCTAGCGATAATTCTAAATGCGTAATCCTAATTTGTGATTAAAAAAAAACAAACGAACAACAAAAAAAAAACTATTATCTAGACAAAAGGACCCTACACCCACATACTGTACCATTAGACATTTCTACCTGGGTTGATTATGGATACCCCGCCTGATACCGATCGGGAAATCGAACCCGTCTTGCTGATTGTCTCAGTTGTGGAGGATAATGGGGGTCTGGATTTTGTTGCGTCGCCACGATCACTATTCCGTCATCATCTAAATCGCTTTCTCGTGGTCTGAGGTTGTCGTTGATACGGTATGCTGGTTTCAATCTATCGATCGACACCGGGACTTGTTTTCCTCGCATTAAAAGTATGAAGACTTTTTCACTGCGAGAAATTACTTCGTACGGTCCATCGTAGGGCATTTGCAGTGGCATTTTGGGGCTGTCGTGACGTACGAAGGCGTGCGTAGCTGTGGCAAAGTCTTTGAAGACGAAAATCTTGTTGTCGCCGTGTCTTGTTCCTTCAACTGGTCGCAACAACTCGAATTGCCTTCGTAAATTGCGCACGAACTCGACGGAGTTGTCTACCTCCTTAGCGTTGGTTACCAGGAATTCGCCTGGCAGCCGTAATGGTTCGCCCTAAACCATCTCTGCTGTAGTGGATTGTAGATCCTCCTTCCACGAAGAACGAATGTCCAGCAAGGCGGTTGGGAGGGCTTCCGTCCAGCGGTCAGGTTGGAGGCACTTGATCGCGGATTTTAATTGACGGTGTAGGCGTTCGACCATACCGTTGGCAGCTGGGTGGTAGGCCATTGTCCGCAGATGCATGGTTCCCATGAGATGATTGAGGCAACGGAAGAGTCGAGATTCGAATTGTCTGCCCTGATCTGTAGTAATCCGAAGTGGAACACCGAACCGCGCGACCCAGTTGCTGTAGAAGGCCCTTGCTACGGTCTCTGCTTCCTGGTCTCGTAGGGGAATCGCCTCCGGCCACCGCGAGAAAGGGTCGACGCACGTCAGGCATCGATGAGATTACATCACCAACAGTCAATTTCGAGGCCTTAGCAGCATCCCAGGAACGAGACGAGGAGTTACGGAGTTATTTGGAAAATGATAACACGGGCTTGGACATGCGAAGAGTTCTCATCCCCGGCTCAACTACAGCGGTATACTGCGATGTCAAGACACCAACCGCTAGACCATTTCTAACAAAAGCTTTCCGCAGGGCAGCCTTCAGCGCAATTCATGGGCTGTCACATCCTGGAGTCAGGGCATCAGTACGGCTAATGAAGGAACGGTTCGTATGGCCATCCATCGATAATGATTGTCGCACCTGGGCTCGCGCTTGTATCCAGTGCCAGCAAGCTAAGATCACCAGACACGTCTCTTCTGCGATCGGCACCTTTCAAATGCCATCTCGCCGACTCGAACATGTCCACGTAGATTTGGTTGTAATGTCGTATTCCCAAGGTTACAGGTATGTGCAACGCCTCGAGTAGATCTGTGGGCTGCTGATAATTGCGGGAAAATTCGAAACATCTGACGGTCGCTACAAAACCAATGCTTACCTATACGTAACAAACAAACCAACAAATAAAATGGACTCACGAAGTTATTATGCAAATGTTGAAAGAAGGTTATTAAATTATACCAGCGTGGAAGCAAAATAATTTCTGCGTAAATCTCAGGAAACAAGAAACCCGAAGGAAACCAAATCACACGAAATTGTATAGCTATTAAGTGTTGCTATTAACTTTAATTTAATTTATTTTTAGAAATATATACTAACATATGCATACGGCTTCTTTCTTCTTTCTTCTATTATCTTCGTTCTAGTGAAATGACCCAAGCACAAAATAAAAGTAATAATATATTAACACTGTACTAAGTAGATTTAGTAAAATATGTTAAACATAACTTTAAAAATAATAAGTTTAAAAGCTATTCCAACCATAGGTAGTATTTATCCTCGATTTTTTAGATAAACTAGTGTAAACATATTGCACTGTTGCGTTTTTTTGCAATATTTGATGTGGTCTTACTTCACTTAGTGATATAATGTGGCTAATTTTTGTCTAGAATGATCAGATGATAAGGCATCAGCAGTCTCAGACTATTTTCTATTATTCTTTAGAGTTGAAGTCGGTTCAATTTTTTTTGTAAAAATATTTTATTTTTCTCTCTTTAGTGTTAAATATTTACTTTTAGTGTTAGATATTTATTGTTTTATTAAGTATTACAATAGATAGCCCAAGTAAAAGTACAGTCCGTATAAGAAATAGAAATAAAGAAACAATGATTGAAAATAAGGATTGTTTCAGGTAGTGGGGCGTGCTACGTAGTCTAGGTGATTTGACAAATGTTCCAATCAAACTACGAAAAAGAAAGTTGCTGCTCTGTTGGGAATCGAACCCGTGACTTACGCTTGAGAACTGAACGCTCTAACCATTTCAGCATAGAAGCATTTGCCTGCAATATTTCTACGACTTATCATATGATATTGTTAGTGCTTAAAAAGCAAACTAAATGACTTTTACACAGAACTACTTCCCATTTTCCGTCACATCAGTTCAGCAATAACATTATACACAAATGTCTGATCATTTTAGATAAAAAAATATACCCTCGATTTTCCCTCCTTCCTCCTATCTGATTCTAACTTGGTTTCAATGGGACCACCTTGGAAGAGCACTCGTTCCAATAAAAAAAAATTGAATATTGGTCCATAATTAGCGCAGAAATCGACCAACATACATTAAAAAAATACAGCCGGAAGACAGAACCTCCTCCTTTTTTGAAGTCAGTAAACCTCTAATCCGTCAAAAAAATATTTTTAAAAATTTAACTTTATGCCTATATTATAATTAAAATGTGCCACACATCCACCCCAACGTTCTTAAGATCGGATGCTAAGGAATCAGCAGTCTCTTTAGATAACATAATCTTCAGTATAACCATTAAATATTTACTACCACTAATATAATATGAATATTTTGCGTTGAGTATCGATAGTATCGTTAAAAGTATTGTTTCTAACCATATTCTAAAATTGTCAAAATACAAACTTTTGTATACAAAAGCAAAAATAAACAAAAAGCTGCTGATTTTCGATTGAAGACGTATTCATCGTTGACTGTGGCTATATCACGTGAATATGGTTGTTGTTGTATTTTTTTTAGTCAGAAATTTGTTCAAAATAGGCCTGTAGCAAAATAGCCTTTTCTTTTGATCATTTTATTTTTTCATTCATTTCATTATATTTGAATGAACTTTCGATTCACCATAAATCTTCTGTTCGCAATTTAAGACAGATTCCTAGTTCTTCTTAATACAAACTTGATATAAGCTGACAAAATCGTGCACATTAATTCTCAATATCTTAATATCACCGCTGATTTCTCAATATCTAAACGTTCAACTCACCATGGAGACCAAAAATATTTCTGAAAGTCCCTTCCTGGAGTTTTTAGTTGAACGAAAGTTCAATAGTCATCCTATATGACTGATTCAGAGAACCTGATCAGGTTTGTACGCAAATATCTTAAGAGTATCCACACCATCATTCATACTAAAAATGACTTGTCTTTTACAAGGCTTTCCGATGAACCCGATGATGATTCATTCGATGATATCCAATGAACTTATGTTACTGAAGGAATTTAATCACTCCAGACATGATCTTTCACACAGTGACGTCAGCTTGAGGAATATAAAGAAATAGATCCTTCAAATAAGCAATGAGATCCTACGTTCAGTTACAATAAAAATAAAACAGAAGTTTATAAGTCCGAACTAGTTTGCTAAAGTTCCTCATATTTCCTTAAGAAACAGAAGAACGCATTGGAACTATAGTATAAAACACAACATCAATACCAAACCACATTGGAATGTCTCAGAAGATACTTAAATCGAAAATAAATTAACGAGTACAAGCTGAAAGTGGAACAATATTCATAGGAGAAACTAGGATCATGATAAGTACAAAGATTAAATAATTTCAGCGAAAACTGAGATATGAAAACTGCTCACACTATTTTTAATAATATTTTAGAACATCGAGAGACCTTTGAGGTTTATAAAAACAAGTCCAACAAAAATAGAGACTCTCCGTTATGTTTAACACTTTATTTCATATTGTGAAAATGTCACGTTATTAATATTTATAGGTTTAGCTCCCATTAGTGTTTACAACACTCAGACACGTAGATAAGAACAAAGGATTCCTTGTAACAGTTCGAGATATTTACAAGCAAAACTACAACTTAAAAAGAAACAAAGAAAACGCTTGGAACTGTACTCTTTGAGCCTCCTGATATTGCAGGAAAAAACCAGCAGCAGTTTTTCTAACATATCGTATATCAGCCCGCTACAAAAAATAAAAGAAAATAAGAGAATGACAACATCTAATGATAATTACCATTATAAATTATGTAAACGTATACGCTTGGAATGGTCTTGTGTATCCCGCACTGGCAGTATTTGTGTTATGTGAACTTTTTTTTTACTAAAATGTTATTGCACTTTAAAATTAGTACTAAAATAAAACTGAACGGTAATGATATTGTTTGGTTTTCTTTATTTTCATATCCCAGCGCTCCTATGTAGATATAAAAGAAGAGATTTATTATAACTAGAATTTTACTTGGGTAATATTTAAAATAGAAAAATAGTTACATTATCATTATTAACAGCAATAAAGGGACGCTGTTCTAGGGCGGTGTCTTCTTCTTTCACTGCTGAAAGAACTTTTCTCACTCAAGGTTTTCACTGCTGACTATTAGTTTAATAGTTGCGACCTAAGATATTATTCTTCATTTCTTTTTTAAAAAATGTAAAGAAAATAATTGTTATGTCTTTACGTTATAAAGGTTGAAGACATTATCTTTGATTCTCCATTGGTTATATGTTTAACCAAATTATTGTAATCTACATTCATGCATGGAGTTTGTCTCGCTCATTGTTCAATTCTTGTAACAGATACAATTCATCTGAAATACAGAAATTTCCAATTTTCTGATGGTTTATTACTTCTTCTGAATTGGTGCATTACAGTTGGTACAACCAAAGCTGGACAAAATATATACTTTAGATTCATTAAAATACAAGTCACTAAATGTTATCTCGCATGTGTTTAAAATACGAAATACAAAATTTTCTTAAGTTGTGTATTTGAAATATGCAATACAGTATTTTAACAACTTTTAATTAAATTACAAAACATTACAATAAATACAGTTAGGATATATGAATATGTATTAAGTTATGAAAAGAGAATAGCACTAATCCAGCTCAGTCTATTAATAAGTAAAAGAAGAATTTCCTCTCATCAACAATATATTTTGAAATGTCAGCCTCTTGTTGAGGAATTAATATAATCTGATAAAGAAAACAGTTTTGCTGCAAGTCCTGACGAGCACAAATGTGTGGTATATTGTATGATAACATATTTTAATACTTAGATTTATTAGCCATAACATTTATTCATAATTCATTGCAGATATACTGTTCTTCAGGATGGAAATGGTTATTGTCACCTTTGGTTTGAATGAACTGTATCAGATACATTTGTAGCGATCTTGAGCATGTCGAATTTTACATCGTGGAATAAAGGTCTACAAAATACCCAGAAATATAATCCCAGATGTTGAACACGGGCGGGGTGCCAACTGGAACCCGACAACGAATAGCTGGCGGCAACCCCGAGACGTTTATCTGGGATATTATTGAAGGGTATTTCGGTCATTCATTGCTCAACCCTCGTTTGGTTAAGACGTGCCACCATCGACTGCCCAAGCCTCGTCTTCAGGTAACTCCGCTGCCATCCGTTTTATTATTTGTATTTTCACATTTTTTTATATTGCCAATAAATAACGGTCACATTATGTAAACACCACTGTTTCATTTCGTTTTACCTCCATTCACCGAGCCACATCATTTACCCTAAACATTGAAGAAGAAATTTCAATTGATGGAATCGTGAGCAAGTATTAGATAGATTGGAAATTAACAACCTAGTTATTTAATTGAATGAAATAACTAAAGGTCAAACAAACAAACATAACAAAATTATTTGATGATTGTTAAAAAATTAAATAGCGTTTTCTTTATTACGTTTGTTTATTTACCTTCACTGCCGGTTCGGAGATGTATGGGTAAATATGCAGAATACGTTTAATGCGTATATAATTTCAATTTTCACTCACCAGCATTCAGACAATACCAACCGAGGCCAGTATTAAAAATAGAGAAACTTGATTGGATTGATGCCGTTTCCTTTGCTTTCACCTAGCAGGAAAATAAGGAACGCTACCGCGTAATAAAATTTTCTTGACGTTTAATAACAATGGAAATCGAAAGAGTTATATTAACTTAGATATGTTTTGTTGGTAATTTAATTTTTTGTATATGTTACAAAATTAAATTATTCTTTTTGTATTGTTTGGGATCAGTTGGTAGTAGTCAAAATAATATTGTAAGTAGATAAATAGGTTTAGATAGGTATTAAGCTAAGCTGTGTTTATATATTAGAATATAAAATAAGTGTAGTAGATAGGTTAAATAAGGTTTACGTTTATTTTTATTTAGTTATTACAGCGATTATTATATACAAATGTTATTTTATTTTAAAATATTTTTTTTTGTATTCAAAATCTAAGTTTGATTATTTTTAAATTTTTAGTGAGTTCCATATTTATTTCTTGAAGTCGGTTCAATTTTTTTGTTAAAAATATTTTATTTTTCTCTTTTTGGTGTTACATATTTACTCAATAAATCTAGGTTTCTAATAGTCTAGTTGTTTGACAAATGTTTTAACTAAACAACAACAACCGTTTGGAGCATAAACGCTTTAACCATTACAACATTGAAGCAATTGTGTACACTATATCTAAGACATCATATATGCTAAAGCTTGTGCTTAAAAAGCAAACTAAATGGCTTTTACACTGAACTGATTCCGGTTTTTCATCACATCAGTTCAGCAATACATTGTACAAGCCTTTAAAATTAAAACATTTCCTCCAATATTCCTCTTTCCCCAACAGATCCTGATTTACTTCCATTGGGACCACCTTGGAAGTGCACTCTTTCGAATGAAAAAGAATTTTGAAAATCGGGCGTAGAAATTGGTGAATATACATTAAAATATATATATATATATATATATATATATATATATATATATATATATATATATATATATATATAGCCGACCATATATTTATAAGAATGTGTAAATGTACAAAAAATAAAGATGAATAAATAGCCTCCTCTGCTCTAAAAGTCAGTTTATTATGTATAATGTTTTTTTACTACAGATTAGATATGTTAGGCTCAGTTATATAACATTATTATTTTACATTAGATTATTTCATACTGTTATTTTTTTATTTTAGGCCAAGTTGGGAATATCTTTCAACTAATCAGTATAGTTCTTTGATTTTGAGTCTGATCTGCCCTGGTTTTTGTCTTACGTGATATAACTTTTTTTTTATTTGGGTCATTTTTCCAGTGGTCCTTACGCGCTTCCACGATTTAAACTTGGCTCAGCTATCTAAATTCTGTCAGGATACTGCCAGTTTGCAGTCGCTCAGTGCCCGTCAATTTGTTTATTTATTTTTGCCCTCCTTAATTACCGAATAATGGCCATTGACAATTGGTTATTAAAATTTGTCTGTGTGTTTATGTCAACAATAATTACAAGTAAGATCCAGGTACCCAAACTCTACTTCATCGCGTTCATTGTTTATGCCTCTACCTACCTATACTTCCTCTGATCTATACCTTGGTCTATCTGTCCCAGTGTAGGCGTTGCTAATTACTGCCTCTGCCCAGTTATTGATCAAGTCTATATCTGAACTGTTATTGTTCCCTTGTGGATCTCTAAATTGGTAAGGCCCCACCGCCCCGCCGTACAGGTTTCTGGCCCATGTTCTATCGTCCAGAGTGCATTCAACCTTGCTTAGTGTCTTCCACATCATTACCACATTCGCACAGACCTTCACTCTCCCGTAATCTAAATCTGCTGATGTATGCAGCCATATTTCCGTGTCCTGTTGTTAGTTGTACCGCCTTTCTGCTTAAGCTGAATCTCTTGCATCCCACGCTCTCGCAGAAATCATAGAGAGTTCTGCCATCGCTTGAGTTGTTCTATGCCAGCTGCCATCTGTCGATTATTTCGATTTTTTTCTCGCATTTGATATGTCCCTTACTTATCGATCCTGGTTATCCATGTCTACTATCGCCTTTCTTGTGGCCTTCTTTGCCAATCTGTTTACCCTTATCATTTCTGGTGTGGACAGGCCCCTTTTCCATTGTATGTTCATATTAATAGAAATTTCACTCAGCTCTGTCAATGTCGTCTAGAGGATGTCTATGTACATATTCTTCCTTTAATTATATTATTATTAATTATATTATTTTTTGCAAAGCGACGAATTCCGCAATCCCCCCTGAAGGCTGCGATTTAGCTTAATGCTATATATGCTGTTTCCTGTCCATTCTTTGCTCTTTCTAACATGACCACACCTACACTAGCACTAGCGTCCACCCATATTGTTGTGTCTGATTTTGCCAGATCCATGTTTGTCTAGGCAGTCTCCCATGGCCACGGTTCGGATTTTGGATCAACTCTTTTGGAGTATAAGTACTATAGCTTATCATTAAAAATCTTCACTCATTGAATACCCATACAAGCTATCTTATTGACATCATATTTTGTTCTGTTTTTTTATCAACTAGTGTTTATTTAGAATAGCCGTATTATTGAAAGTTTATTTCAAACCTCTATCATCCCCATTAAAGCTACATACTCGAATTTAAAGAGATCTGCAAAAATAACATTTTTAATAATACTTTAAACAACATCTTCATTCGTTTAACCGTAATTTTTCAATCCCTAATTCTAAATAATTAAGATAAGTAAAGCTGAAACACATTTTACATACCCTTTGCGTAATAGTGCATTGTTGACTTGGGAACAATTTATTCTATTCGTAACTCTCTAAGGGATGTATTCGGAGCTTCTGTTGGTATTATTTTCTTTAGCTGGGATTCATCTTGCAAGAAAAAAAACGATAATGCGAAACCCATCCAGATAAAAAGGACGATACTACATAATGGGTTTTTATTACTAGAAATATTTAGTTATAATGTTTATGATCATATATAGAAATATAGATATAATTCAATCTATTTTTCATGTGGACATACATATTTAATGTCTGTTTGAGACTGAAGCATGTTCCGGGATGTTTTAAGATGCCACAACCAATTATGCTTGACATACACGACAAACTCGCAAAAAAGTCTGATATTAGAGGCCTATTTCGGCATTATCTGTGATATCAGAATTATTATTAGGAGAAACGTATTAAATCATTTATAAACATACCAGATTTCCAATTTGGATTTCGAAATCAGCACTCAACAATCGATCAAATAACAGAGTAACAGCGGTTGTTGAACAGACATTTGAAGAAAAAAATACTGCCCTGCAATATACCTGGATTTTTCACAAATTTTGTCCGAGTTTGGAATTTGGGCTAATCTACAAGATGGGCAAATTGCTGCCGCAGAGTTATTGTCAACTCTTTGAGTCTTCTTCCCGAAAGAAAATTTAGTATCTCGTATGAAGAGGAATCATTAACATTTAAACCTATTTTGGCTGAAGTTCCCCAGGGTGGTGTCTTGGGAATACGTTTATATCTGCTCTATATTGATGATATTCCGACAACCAAAAAAGCAGTATTTGGAATATTTGCCGACGAGACAGTTATCATGGCAAAAGATATATCTCTGCCGAAGACAGACAAATGGACCAAAAACAGGAAAATACAGCTTAATAGTTTCAAATCTGTCCTTGTTATATTTGCGTTGCGACGAAATAACAAAAAAAACTCTTTATATCATGAAAAAACGTTTTAGACAAAAAGCAAAACAGATCAAATTCAAAATCAAGCTGCAAACTGTACTGTTTTATCTTGATCTGAAATCAAAGGGATTGGTTAACGATCAAGGGTTTGGTATGTAACTACTGCAGAGCTGCATGATGATCTCGAAATCAAATGTAAGATTGAAGCGAACCAAACCACACGAACTTATTTAGTGTATACGTGTATTCCTAACTTTAGCTTAAGTAGTTTTATTTTATTTTAATTTAGGAAATACATACTGATGCATTAATGCCGTACTCGTCTTCTTGTGTATTTATACACGAAAAATAGAACAGTAGTAATATATTAATTTGTAGATTAGGGTTGTACTGTAAGGTGTAATTGAAAAATATATAGATATAGAATTACAACATAAAATGTTGTGTTTATTTCCAATGACCTTTTTAATTGTCATTTATCGGCTTCAATCCCTATCTGTACATAATTTCCTATTATTCATTGATATCGTTTAATTTTAAACATAAATGAAATTGATTTCTTTGCTTTCATCGTGGAGGAAAAACGACGATTACGGAGCGGCGGCGCGTAATCGGTTTTTCTTGACCGATGCGTTCGGTAGTCCGTTGACTGCATATCCGAGATTTGGTAAACGATTTAGACCGACAGCCGACAATGTTGTCGCGTGTGTGACCTTGACACGAGTGTGTTGCACCGCAACATTGTATTTGGGCACGTTTTAAATTTATTGATTGAGCTGAACATATATGCATAACTTCCTACACGTGTAAAAATTAAAACGCGCTGTTAGAAATCGGGATCTACCGCGGATATGCAGCGCACTAGGTTGCTCGAGATATAAACATGTAAATATATACATACATGTGATGTTGATGATTATAAAGTTGGTTAAAAAAGTAGTGGCATATCGGATATATAAAAATGTTTAGGGTAAAATGATGTGGCTCGGTGAATGGAGGTAAATCGAAATGAAACAGTGGTGTTTACATAATGTGACCGTTATTTATTGACAATATAAAAAATGAGAAAAATACAAAGATAAAAAGGATGGCAGCGGAGTTACCTGTTGACGAGGCTTGGGCAGTCGATGGTGGCACGTCTAAACCAAACGAGGGTTGAGCACTGAATGACCGAAATACCCTTCAATAATATCCCAGATAAACGTCTCGGGGTTGCCGCCAGCTATTCGGTGTCGGGTTCCAATTGGCACCCCGCCCGTGTTCAACATCTGGGATTATATTTCTGGGTATTTTGTAGACCGTTATTCCACGATGTAAAATTCGACATGCTCAAGGTCGCTACAATACTCCCCTACCAGAATTTTACATAAAATTATTTCAAGTAACAAAAATACAAAAATGTTTGAAAAAAAATATCAATACAAAAAAATATATACCAAACAAAATGTGCTGTGTAAAATGGGCTTTGAAGAATATGATAGTTTGAAACGGTTGTGGTTGGTACGGTTGCGATCTGGTACGGCTGTTGATATCTTCCGGTCCTACAGATACCGTTGCATCATCGTCGCTTTGGCACTTGAATGTGGTCCATCGACGACGTTGAAAACAAGCTATTCTTCAGACAGGGCTCCCGTAATCGACGCTGTGGGAGGATCGACTGTTCGACGACGTGGTAGCTTATTTTCTTCGACGACGAGACGTTAGCAATTCTGGTACTTCGGCGAAGACATAACGAGTCTACGGTGACTGCAATCGGTACCTAGCTTCTGGAGCTGCTTTGTGACTAATCCGTAGTCACATACGTTAGGTTAATTCAGAAAAAACAAATAACGACGGTATCCGACCGAAGCTGCCCAAAGCCTTTTAAATCAAAATATCTGCCATTATGACGGAGACGGCGAGCGAAGGAAGACATTATGATTTAAACATAGCGCCGAAAGAAATGTTTAGCCGAGACGCTGATGATTAAGCAGTGACGTAAAAATATTCAAAAGATTGAGAAATAAAAATTTTGACAAAAAAATTTTTAAAAAATTAATTGGAAATAATGAAATTAATCGGAATAAAATGAAAATGAATCTTGAAGGTAAAATTGAAAAGGAATCGAATGAAAAATATTTAAAATTTTGAAACAAAAAAAATATAACGGTCACGTAAAATACACCATTTTCTACGTACCCTCCATTCACGAGTCCAAACCCAATTTTGCGAAAGATCACGTCGGGGTCACCACTTTAGGGTAAAATGATGTGGCTCGGTGAATGGAGGTAAATGAAACAGTGGTGTTTACATAATGTGACCGTTATTTATTGACAATATAAAAAATGAGAAAAATACAAAGATAAAATGGATGGCAGCGGAGTTACCTGTTGACGAGGCTTGGGCAGTCGATGGTGGCACGTCTAAACCAAACGAGGGTTGAGCACTGAATGACCGAAACACCCTTCAATAATATCCCAGATAAACGTCTCGGGGTTGCCGCCAGCTATTCGGTGTCGGGTTCCAATTGGCACCCCGCCCGTGTTCAACATCTGGGATTATATTTCTGGGTATTTTGTAGACCGTTATTCCACGATGTAAAATTCGACATGCTCAAGGTCGCTACAAATGAATGCTTGTTTGTTCCTTTTGCGTTTTTAAATATTTTATTCGACTTTACGTGGAGACCTTATGTGGATTCAAATATATTCAATTGCTACGTTTCCTTGTCCAAACAATATAATTTTTGAATATGATACATGATAATGAAAAATGTTATTGATTTTATGATGATGAAATACGAACTGGAACTATGAAACTACTAGAAAACATTATGAAAATGGAATCAACTAAAATGTTATTTAACAATTGTCATACAACAGTATACGGTATATAGCAAATAATTTCGGATTAGGAACATGTGTACATAGACAACCGACAATAATTCGAGTTTGACGCATGCGTATATACAGCTTCATTTACTTTAGAATTATATATATATATAATTCTATTTATGTATATATATATATATATATAAATATATATATATATATACGTATACTTGTCCGTATACTATATTTCCCACTATTCTTGATCGACAAACCCCATTGAAGGAATTGACTTCGGACTTCGTGGTGGACGGTGGATAAGAAAGCAATTTGAAGCCCACTTCATGGATACTTGACTCGGTCGATTGTCTTGGTGAAGCAGCACTTTCTTTTTCTTCAAATGCGGCCGTTTTTCGGCGATTTCGTCCTTCGAACGGTCCAATAACGCTATGTAATATTCGCTGTTGATGGTCCTTCCTTTTTCAAAGTAGTCAATGAAAATTATTCCACGCGCATCCCGAAATACAGACGCCTTAACCTTGCCAGCCGACTGTTGCGTTTTCACACGCTTTGGAGCCATGTTTTATCCATTTTCACATATCGACGCAAAAACTCGGGTTTATTACGCATTATCATCTTCAAACTCTGCTCCGAATCATCAACTCGTTGTTGTTTTTGGTCAAAAGTGAGCTCGCGCTTTGTACAGAGCTTGGGTATGAGATCCAAATATTCGTGAGTGATATGATTTACACGTTCAGTTGATATCTTTAGAGTGTCTGCTATTTCATTGCATTTTAAATTTATGGTCATTCAAAATCATTTTGTGGATTTTTTTAATGTTTTCGTCGGTAAAAACCTCTTTTGGGCGTCCACTGTGTTCACTGTCCTCGGTGCTTATTTCACCGCGTCTAAACTTAGCATACCAATACTTGATGGTTGATTTTCCTGAGGCAGTGTCCGGAAACTCGGCATCAAGCCAAGTTTTTGCTTCAACTGTATTTTTTCCCTTCAAAAATCAATATTTTACCAACACGCGAAATTCCTTTTTATCCATTTTTTTAACAATAACAAAAGTTGCTTCATTCGAAATGCTATAATTCACAAACTAATGGTCAGCAGCTGTCAAATTTATACGCACATCTTATGAGGGGTAGGGCTAACTAAGAAACATATGGATTTAATTATAGTAGCGCCATCTATGTGTCAGGCCAGGGATTCTTTAACTGACCTGTTATAGGAAAAAAAATTCCAAGCGTTTTGCTTGATGAGTTAAACTTGAAACATCTGCCTAATTTTTAGTTCTTCCAATTGAAAAAGCTCTGTGTTTTCACAAATTTAAGGACTAAATTTTCGCTGAAAATCGGTGGAAAGGGCATCACATTATTTATGTTAGAAAACTTCTTTCCCCAATAGCAATTACCATCAATGTGATCTTTTGAAATTCAAGCCCATGTTGATCAAAATCCACCATAGATTTATGAAGTACTGGAAATTACTTCAGCACTGGTACCAGTGATTTAATTGGTTGCTGTAATTGGTTACTTCTTCCTCTATAATGCCAATTCCCAATAAATCCCAAATCAACATGATATTCCCTGCAGATTGGGAATTTTCTCACAAGCTGGCAACGCTGTTGACGAGGCGTCTTTTAATATATCTATAATCTAAAATATTAGGTTATTGCATTTACTCTTACCATTTTTTTCTAATTTTAAAAAGCATTCATTGAGAGAAATTGGTGTCATATTTTGTACCGAAATTGTGACAATGAACATTTCGCTTAAATGTCGATATGGATGACTCTTTTGCACTAACCTATGACTCTTGATGGTTGGGATTACCGTAGTAGATCCACTTTTCATATCACATCACAGCACAACACAAAATTACATGGAGCAAAGTTATTTGAGAGTATCAGGTACATTTTCGTTAAACATGTCTTGTAATTTACGTTATTTAAATTTGTTTGATCCTCCAGGCTGTTCTCATATCTTAATTTGTACCTTGTTGATACCAAAACCGACATTTGAGATATATCATAACAACCTTATTATAAGTTTCAAAAAATTCTTGATTGGCTTTTGCAGCATATTTCCTTAAAACGAACAACAAAATTAATTAAAGCAATTTTTATCTCTCTACGATAAGCATTTGTTTACAGTGTATCACTTAGTATACTAAATCATGAATGGTTTTATGTAGAAAATTGTCAAAACTATCGAATTTAATGGTTATATTTTTTTTATTAATCTCTTAGAACTTTAAAATATTCCCATCAGTTCGTATGATAGTTTGCGTTTGGGCCTATGCACTACACTGTCATCGCACAGATTTATCTGTTTGGCGAATACATTGGGGTGCACTAATAGTCTTTCAGAGTACTTCGCACTAACTCTTCGAATTACACTTGTTATGGGTACTAAGGGTATATCGCGCAGAATTAGTTTGCTGATGAGACGGTGACTCGTAACACTTCATTCTAGAACCTCTGGAGGATAGCTATGTTAAATTTGCTAGTTGTAGCCCACAGTTCAATACCATAGGTCCAAATGGGCCTAAGTATAGACTTATACAGCAAAGTCTTGTAATCTAGTCATTTGGTTAATTTTAAGCCCAAGCTGTTTGTGTTTTGTCACTATATGTTTTTATGCGTTCCCAGATATTTAACGTTGTCTGCTTGCGGAAGTTCATGATTATTCAATTTTACTGAGGGACATGTTCTTCTACAAAGGGTAATGGTTAGATGAAGTTATTTAACATTTTTACGTTAATATTTCATATTCTCACTGAAAGAGATCACTAATCAAAATACATGTAATCGCTTAATAAATAAATCAATCTTGGTAGATTATTTTAATCTCCGCAATGAATTTATGGCTCAGCTTGGTGGATTCCTAATATTTTATTTAATCTTATTATTTTTTGAATCTATGGTAGATTAATTATTAAAAAAATAAAACTTAAAATGTACGCTACATTCAATACTAAAATAGTAAGGAACTTAATAAAAAACAAGTATTAATTTAAAAAAACATTGTTATAGTTAATAATAGCTTAGGAATATTTCTTTCGGTATATTGATATTAATTTTAACTAGAAGCATCATTATCATGGTTATTTATGGATTTAATGTTCTTCGTGCCTCATTCGTTTATTACGTAACTGTTTTTTCCATTTATACCAAAAATAAATTCATTATAAAATATTTGTACCCTAAAAGCCATAAGAAATAATATTATACCAAAGTAGTAAGCCATGAAATGTTAATAAAGCTAATAAAACTAACTGAGGGAAAACAAACGAACGAGTGGAAAGGTCAGAAAGGCTTCCTATTTAGGAAAATGCCATTCCGTCATCGTTTATTTTTTCCCTGCTAAGCGACCTAGGCCACCCGATGGGACTGAAATATTACTTAATAGCATGCAACTCGAACGTTTGACGTATTACAATGTAGTATAAATAAACGTGATTCAAAAGTCGATTGTCACAAATAAATTATAAGAACTCCGTATTGTTTATTTTTTTACTAATTAATTTAAAATCAATCGTAGATATCCATTAAGTTGGGTAATATCACAGAAGTAGATTAAAAGGTGTAATTAGTGTTGGCAACAATCGACTGTTTCATTCGCTACTTTTGGTTCGACTGATTTTCCTGCCTTTCACCAGTGACTGTTTCAGTTGACTGTTTTCAGTCGCTATTTTCGGTCTGATTGATTTTGTTACTATTTCCTATCGACTGTTTCAGTCGTGTACTTTTAGTTACTATTTTTGGTCCTCCTAGTTTCATTTGACTGATTTTTAACGTTCTGGCTTTGTTGTCCTAGCCGCGATCTTGCCAAAAATTTTTTATATAGTTTTATGATTTTTTTGGTAGTTTCATCGTAAATAACAATGTATTGTATATTAATATATAGCATTTTTTAAGATTGTTAATGTAATGGGTTAAAAAGATTAAAATTGTGAATGATAAATAGTAAAATACTCTTGACTGTTTTTATGGCAATAATAGATAATATTTCGATTACTCTCTCGATTTTCGTTAAAAAATATTTCCCTTCAATAATAAATAAAGCATTTACTTTATTTAAAAATTTCTAGCAGTTATTAGGCGATCATTTTTAATTATGTCATGACTTAGCTTTTTTTCTATGATTAGGTATATGTTATATGTATATAATTTTTATTTAGTATTTATAGTTATTGTACATCTTTCTAGTCATCTAGTTTCGTTTAAGTTCTGTTGTTTTGTCTATATTTATTATAGTATATTATTTGAAAATAGCAATTAACATATTAAAATACTATAAAACATTTGTGGGGTATTATTCTATTCCATCGCTGAATTTCATTCGTTAATTCAAATTAGCAAAACAGGCACCTGTAATGAAAATATTTTATATAGGTAATGCTAATTTAAATTAACCAATGAAATTCAGCGAAATGACGTTCTCAGCGCCTTTCTGTTGAGACCACGCAAAACAATTCTGAAATTATTTGTATTAAGTTGACACTCTATATATTACTCTATAATCCCAATGAATTCGCCAAACAGTTAATTGTGCGCGATGGCATACGAACTTATTAATAGACACATAGAGTGAAATATAAAAATCTCTAGAATAAGTTAGGAGAGAGTTCAGAATAAGTTAGAATAATATTTAGATTATATATTTGTACAGCAGATCACTTACTGAAGCGATCTTCTACATGTCAGTAGGCTTATATTGTATAACGGAAATTATATTATAATACTTATTGTCCATCGGTAAGATTGTTGAAGTTCAATAGATTAATAAAACAAAGAAGAATATTTGTACCTGTAAACTATGTTTATGTAATACGAGTACACAAAACTAAAAGGCGTAGACATTACTATTCAAACAAGATTACTGATTAAGATAAATTTAATTAATTGTTTCATTTTATAAAATAACAAAAAAACATTATTTTGTTTGGAATGATTTAGCATATTTATATCACACTGGTAGGTATATATTATTCAAATATATGAAATAAATAATGAACTAATCTCCATAAATTATTAATCAAACAGTATATAACAGTTTTATCAGCGCGCAAATGAATATTATGAATTAATAATACTTTTAAAATATTTAAATTTATGGTAGGCTCGTTATTTTTTTTAATGGGATTGTATTCAATAGAAATTGTTTCATTTATAATTTTTTCGTACTATTTAAATTAGCTGGTAGTTTGTTATTAGTAACTACCTTAACACTTTTTTTATTAAGTGTTGAAATTAATTCTTAGTGTTTTTTTTTCATAAGCTAGTTTATTTAAAATGAATTTGAAAATAATTTACTAATAAACGCTTGATCAATAGTTATTGTTATTTGTACCTCACTTCTGGACAATATATAAATCCCACTACATAATGTTTTACCATATGCATAAGAAATGGATTTCTGAAAAACTATGTGTCGTTGTCGAAGAAAAGGGGTACTCAGAATTAGCACCATTAGAAGTAAAATGTAGTAGGTCTCCATAAATTGGTAGACCAATATCAGATGTGTGAACGAATATTAAAATAACCAAAATCAACTTAATGATGAAGAAAATAATTCTGATAATAATATTCCTTGACCTAGTTTACTAAGATTCTGGCAAAATTACCGAAGTTTTTGTTATAAGGTCGCCAAATTTTCCCTATTCATGATCTATTGCAATTAAAAAATACCCACGCAGAAACACAAAGGATGATTGGATTTGTTGTAGTTTAGGGTGACCGGCCACTAAACACAGGTTACAATTGTTCAAACTTGATCTACTGGAAATTGGAGAGGCCACGCGATGGGTACCATTTCATAAAATATATATCATGGAAATTTGTATAAAACAACATAATTCAGAATATTATGAAAAGCAGGCGACGTTCATAAATAAGTTTACTACGCCTGAAAGCTCTTCAGGTGAAACAACGAGCACGTACATCCTTTTGGCAATTTCTTCGAGAGGGACGCATTACATAAGGAGACTGACACAGCTTTGAATGATTGAAAAACAACATGTTTAGTATGACTGTGAGTTCTAACGAGTGAAGTGTGTATAATTAAGAGTTTTGTTTATATTAAAACTAGCGACCCGTCCCGGCTTCGCACGGGTGCAATGCTGATACTAAATTAAATACACTACAGAAAAAGTATGAACGTTGTATATAGAAACATAGCGGCCCGCTCCGACTTTGCACGGGCATAAAATATATATGCCTATGTCACTCAATGAAAACATGATTAAAATCGATCCAGTATTTTTGGTTCATTCATTACTGCCCTTGGCCTGCACGCATTAAATTTGGAGTAAAACAATTCCTCTTCCCCTATACTTACTATGAAGATTTCCTGCTATCTTTGGAATATCTAAATTCATACAATTTTTATTACATTACACATTTTTAAACGCAAATTTTAAATTTGTAATATCTCCGAAAATATTTGTTTAATTTACATGCTGTAAGGAACCATATTGATCTATATTAATTGCACACTGTATTTAAGGTACTTAATTCGATAAGGATTAATGCCGTATTGCTTAAAATTGCTTCGTAAATAAGCCATTTTCTCACGTAAAAATTAAACAATAAAAATGGTTAATGTGGGTTATCCCTAAAAGATAAACATATACCATCGCGGACTTTTTTGTAGACCTTTTTATGGTGTACAATACTGTAGTACATTAATTTGATCTAACTCGTAGGGTTAGGCAGCGTTTTTGCTAATTGCTAAATAAGCCTAAAAAAATAGGTTAATTTACGACATCACGTTAGAAACCTCTAAAATTAGCGATGTTGCCTTAGTACATTATGCATGTATTATACATATAAACCTTCCTCTTGAATTACTCTATCTATTGAAAAAAGCCGCATCAAAATCCGTTGCGTAGTTTTAAAGATTTAAGCGCACATAGGGATATAGGGACAGAAAAGGCGACTTTGTTTTATACTATGTAGTGATAGAATTTGTTCAATAAGTCTCTGCTTCTTTCCATTAAAATAAAATACTTTTACAGCTTCACTACCTCATTGCATAGCTAAATATTTCTCAAATCTTCATATCTTGTGTTTTAAAGCTCCAGCAGTCTTTTTCAATCTAACTAAGATATTTGATACGTTATAGCATCATATCCTATATTCGAGATATCTGGAAGTGTTGAATGATTCTCTTAATAAAGTTCCTGAAATCAGCTATAGGATATCTCGCCTTGCAGTGACGTAGGTAAAAATTGTTTGATACTAACCATTTTTAACCTATTTGAGCATATCTTTTAAAGGATTTAGGATTTTTAAAAATGTGGTGATAATGATGACTTGTTATATAAACCCAGGTCAAAATGTCAAAGTATTTTCATACAGCTTAGTAAATAATGAATCAAATGTCATGTATAACCTATTGACCTTTAACTCATGACCCAAGTAACCACTGTTATATGCCTTTTTTTCATTAGAAAGTAAAATTTAGTATAGTAAACAACGGTTTTGCTAAAGTTTTTTGACCCTAATAGGCCGTCCATTGAACAAATAACTGATTTAAGAATCTAGTTTTTTCTTTGAATCGATCCTACGCGGATTTGAATACAATCATGATCAAAAGAGCTCCGCTCTGCCCTACCAATATTTCTCAATAAACTTCTTTTTAACGTGTAGAAATAATCCGAATACATGCAATTATATATGATAATACTTTAAACAATTATAAAAAACCAATATGGACCACTTAAATTTCGTTCCTTTAAAAATACAGAAAGCTTCTAATAATAACTTTTTGACATTTCACGTTTAGTATTCGCTATAACCAGAAAACAACAACATATTAACGGCAAGAATAATGATTAATCTTCTTAAATCAATTCGCTTCTTTATCTAAATATCACATGACCCAAAGACAAATTACGAACAGTTTTGGTCGGTCCCCAGGGTAGGCTGCCAGAAATAAACTTAATTAACTAGTTGATTGGCCGTAATAAAAGCAAACACCGTATCCAATTTCAAATGAATTGGCCCGAAATAGAAAATAATATGATACATGTTTGTGATGTATAATCAATAGTTAATTTACACTCTCGGTGATATTATAATTCGCTTTCTTTCTTGTACAATTTTGCTTAATATCACTACATAGTATAAAACAAAGTCGCCTTTTCTGTCCCTATATCCCTATGTGCGCTTAAATCTTTAAAACTACGCAACGGATTTTGATGCGGTTTTTTTCAGTAGATAGAGTGATTCAAGAGGAAGGTTTATATGCATAATACATGCATAATATACTAAGGCAACATTGCTAATTTTAGAGGTTTCTAACGTGATGTCGTAAATTAACCTATTTTTTTAGGCTTATTTAGCAATTAGCAAAAACGCTGCCTAACCCTACGAGTTAGATCAAATTAATGTACCACAGTATTGTACACCATAAAAAGGTCTACAAAAAAATCCGCGATGCTATATGTTTATCTTTTAGGGATAACCCACATTAACCATTTTTATTGTTTACTTTTTACGTGAGAAAATGGCTTATTTACGAAGCTATTTTAAGCAATACGGCATTAATCCTTATCGAATTAAGTACCTTAAATACAGTGTGCAATTAATATAGATCAATATGGTTCCTTACAGCATGTAAATTAAACAAATATTTTCGGAGATATTACAAATTTAAAATTTGCGTTTAAAAATGTGTAATGTAATAAAAATTGTATGAATTTAGATATTCCAAAGATAGCAGGAAATCTTCATAGTAAGTATAGGGGAAGAGGAATTGTTTTACTCCAAATTTAATGCGTGCAAGCCAAGGGCAGTAATGAATGAACCAAAAATACTGGATCGATTTTAATCATGTTTTCATTGAGTGACATAGGCATATATATTTTATGCCCGTGCAAAGTCGGAGTGGGCCGCTATGTTTTTATATACAACGTTCATATTTTTTCTGTAGTGTATTTAATTTAGTATCAGCATTGCACCCGTGCGAAGCCGGGGCGGGTCGCTAGTGTAATATATATACAACTAGTATTGTGTAACAAATGATAGAATAGGCTAGATGAATATTATTTAAAAACTACTTTATGAAAATTCTACATATTAACTTTACCCGCAGTAAAAGTTACTTTTGCAAGAAAAATGTATTTCATAAAAAAGTTGCCTTTAAATAGTGACATTCTGCTTGTGACGTAGTTGTTTTGGTCGCACTGGACGGTTAGCATTGGTATAAATCTTGTTTATACGTTATTTTATAAAGGTCATGTTATAATTAGACATTCTAATATATATCGATGGACAATTTTTAAATTGGTTTTAGAGTCAGATAATATTTTCCTTATCATTTAATCCTAGTGAGAAAGAGACACAATGCTCTCTGATAAGTTCCAACGTGTAACCGAAATAGCCTGTCAAAATCATATCAAACGTATGCAAAATTCTTTAAAACAATGGTGATGAGGGGTTATAAACCGTCGAACGTTATTTTAATGCTTTGCTTGTTTTGATAATTTTCAAATCGCTGCTTATTATTACTGTGATCCGAAATTCCGAAAATTTCGAAGCCAGACAGAATAGATTGCGTCTCTAATAAGTTACTTTGAATAGAAACAAGATAATGGAGGCCCCCTCTTGCCAGTAAAATTCTTTAGAGGTAACCATTTTTACTGTTAAAAATTAATTTGGTGCGATTTTTATTGAAAATATCTTTTAGCGTGTTGCAGCTGCACTTAATATTTATATGGACACGGTCACTGAAATATCTCAAAAACTGAAAAATATGATCTTGAATTCACCGAGACAAAAAACGTCTTTATACGAAGCGGGTGACGAATCATGATCAGCAGAAAATACCAACTGTTTCGCAGGCATGAGATATGGCATATGCATTAGGTATAATTCAGTGATTAATTTTATCAAGAATTGTATACACAGGTAATAGCGGAAGAAATAAAAAATACAGTGATATCGAAATTATATTACTTGGATATACAATTGTTAATTAGGTAGATTAATCCTCCAGGGGATACCACAACATACAAAAAGGCGCCCCATGAGCGGTGTGGAAAAGAGTTCAATATAAATGTAATAAAACAACTCTAAACTATAAATTATTGTGGCTGTATAATTAACTGTAGTTTAAATTATTCGATAATATATGCATTAGATGTACTACAATGGTAAAATAAACTATATATACTGGATAACATTTTTATTTCATTATTTTATTTAAACTAGAATTGTGTTGTATGTCAAAGCCAAACTGAATCAAAACTTAGAGTTGCTACGGCAACATTGCGACGTTTTGACGTCATAAATTTAGATGAAGTATGTTTACACCAACTTTGGATATGCTATATGTTAGCTTTTACAGTTATCAGAACAAAACAGTCACTAATAATGCTATTAATTAAGTAAATATTCTTATATAATATTTTACTAAATGACAAATTGTATTGGATATTTGGCAATGTGTAATTCATAATGTTACACTTTATTCCATAATATATTTAACAGACCTCCTTGATTTATTTAAAGCAGTTTGAGGGAAGTTTGTAGAGATTCAGCAAATTTTCCTGGATAGGTTGTAACCTTCATTATTCGACTTCATTATTTTTTTTAGTTTAGTTTATGTGATAAATAAATTATTTAAAAAGTTCAAAAATCGTTTAATGCCTTGTGCCGAAATACAAATGTCTTGTTGTTATTAAAATTTATTTATTTTTATATATATTTTAAAGTCTCCTTTTACCAAGTATGAGTTTATCTGGACTGGACCTACAGTTTAACGTGGATTTCGAACCACGGTCCTCGGTATTAAGCCTACCGACTGGCGAGTAGCCAACTGAATCATTTTCCTTGTTAAATTTTGTGCTCTTGCATAAGACAATCACAAATATTAAAAAATCACAACCATAAGTTTACGACCATGCCCCAGCAGGATTCGAACCCGCGACTATCGTAACAGTAACACTGCGCAAACCAAGCCGGCGTAACTAAAATTAGACAAAATCAAGACCGTAAAATTAAGCCACTAAATTTAATTGTCCAGTTTGGCCTCAAGTGATGAACTAGTTAAATAACTTCACAGCATCTAAGATGTATGGTAACAAGAATATGCCATAGATTAATTAATTTGATTAATTTTTGTTTGATATATCAAGAAATATTCTTAAAACATGCATACCTGTAAATATTTTATTCAAATACGTGATGTAAACAGATGTATTGATGTTTGGAATTAAAATTAAATTCAATTTAAAATTGTATAATATCGTTTCGAACATAGAAAATCCATTACTTATTCTAAATATAAATGTAGTTGTGCAGGTCGTTTTTTTAACCTTGGTCATTGTCAGGTTACCATAAAGTAAAACGTTATTATCGAGATGAAATTAACTCTATTAAAGTTGTTTACTTAACTTTTTTTCCAAGCTAACAGATGAAGGTTATTTCTATTGAAGTTTTTATTCATAGACGACATTTTAATTTTATTACACTCAACGTGTGACAAAATTAATGTGTTGTTTCTTTTTACGTACAAAATTGTGTTTTTTAGCGATTGAGATATTAATGGTTTTTTGCAATTATATAACGTTAGGTCATGAATTTTTTAACATCGAATATATCATGAGGAATTGGGACGTTTTATCATTAATTAAAAGTTAATTGGGAAATTAACAACTTTTAATTGTTTTTAAATAAAGAAATTATAAATTATTTGAACTTGGCAAAAACCTTTTGATATTTATTAGTTGCTTGCTTGTGCTCTCATTTTTTTTTACTATATAAAGGCATTTGTTAAAGAAATTGTCCAATTCCTCAAGCAGAATCAGCTACCTCGGAATCAATACCTTGGAGTATAACAGGTCAATTGAAAAGTCCCTAGCCTACTATAGTATAACATATTTTTTGGCAAAATTAGTTTTTTTTATTCAACTTAATTCCCTTCTAGTGTGATACACTGATTATAGATAGGGATCCTCTAAGTTTTCGATACCATTTTTGTAGTACCATTTGTACTTTGCTTCAAAATAAGCCTCAGTTTCGGAGATCAACTCTTCATTCGACGAAAATTTCTCCCTAGCGAGCATTTTTTTGAGATCTAAGAACAGCAAATAGTCGCTGGGGGCCAGATCTGGAGAATAAAGTGGATGAGGAAGCAATTCGAAGCCCAATTCATGGATTCTTGCTATCGTTTTCATTAACTTGTGACACGGTGCATTGTCTTGGTTAAACAGCACTTTCTTTTTCTTCAAATGTTGCTGTTTCTCATCGATTTCGTCCAATAGGGCTATGTAATAGTCGCTGTTGATGGTCCTTCCTTTTCCAAGAGAGTCATTGAAAATTATTTCATGTACATCATAAAATACAGACGCCATAATTTTGCCAGACGACTGTTGCGTTTGTTCACGCTTTGAAGCGGGTTCATCGTGTGCACTCCACTCGGATGACTGTCGAGTGGACTTCGGAATGAAATGATTGAGCCGTGCTTCATTTATTGTCACATATGGACGCAAAAACTCGGGATTATTACGCTTGATCATCTTCAAACACTGTTCCGAATCATCAACTCCTCGTTGTTTTTGGTCAAAAGTCTCTGGTCTGTCCACTTTGCACAGAGCTTGCTCATACTCTAATATTCGTCAATGATATGATGTACACGTTCAGTTGATATATTTAGAGTGTCTGCTATTCCATTCAATTTCAGTTTACGGCCATTCAAAATCATTTTGTGGATTTTTTAATGTTTTCGTCGGTAACAAACTCTTTTGGGCCTCCACTGCGTTCACAGTCTTCGGTGCTCATTTCACCACGTCCAAAAATGAGTATACCAATCCCTGATGGTTGATTTTCCTGGAGCAGTGTCCGGAAACTCGGCATCGGGACATTTCATTTAACCAGTTATCTCGATTGTAGTTTAAATAAGAAATATTATTTTAGAGAAAAAGCAGATTTGGCTCAAAATCAGGCAACTGTACTAGTTAGTGGGAAGATACACTCAACTTGACTTAAAATCAAAGATATTGGTTTATCAATCAATTATAAGGCTAGTTTGGACCCTCTTGGCTGCAAATATAGGGTTGCACTAAAACATCAATTTTTACAAGTGACTGTTTCAGTTAACTGTTTTCAGTAGCTATTTTTCGTCCGACTGATTTTGTTACTATTTACTATCGACTGTTTCAGTCGTGTACTTTTAGTTACTATTTTTGATTCTACTAGTTTCATTCGACTGATTTTTAACGTTCTGGCTCTGTCGTCCTAGCCGCGACCTTGACAATAATGTACTCAATTTAAGCTTACATAGATTTATATGTAATATATACAGTTTTATGATTTTTTTGCCAGTTTGCTTGTAAATAAAAATATATTGTATATTAATATAGCAGCATGTTGGAACGATATTTTTGAAGAGTGTTATTATAATAGGGTAAAAAGATTAGAACTGTCAATGATAAATAGTAAAATAATTTTGACTGGTTTTGTGGCAATAATGAGTAATATTTCGATTACTCTCTAGATCTTTGTTAAACAATATTTCCGTTCAATAATAAATAAAGCATTTACTTATTTTTAATTTTGCCATGAATTTTTTTTTTATGTTTAAGTAAATATTGAATTTTATATAGTATTTATAGTTATTGTACATCTTTAGTTTTTAGGTTTTATTTAAGTTCTATTGTATTGTCTATATTTATTATAGTATATTATTTGAAAATAACTATTAGCATATTAAAATATGATAAAATATGTGCGGGGTATTATTTCATTCCATAGAAATATTCCATTCATTTTTACAGATCCAAAGAACATTCAAATATAAAAGTAATTCTACTTCGTTTAAAATGAAATTATTAATTGCATGTTAATAGTATTTAGTAATTACTGCTTTCCTTTTCTTTTTAATGTTAGTACGTGAAGGAATATATACATCTCCGTCTCTCTTATACTACCGTTGGAAAATATAAGCACATATAAAATTAACTGCTCCGAGCTATTGTTTCCGTGCTTTCCCCTCTCACAATTTATACAGGAAAGGGTTCGTACATCTTCGTCTGACATCATGAATTGAACAAAACAGTCGGACAGTGTATTTGACTGAAAACAGTTATACTATCGACTGTTTCGACTATTTTCAATCCATAGTTCCCAACGCTGATTTCAACAGTTTCCACCGTTTTCTATGACCTATTCCCATCTTTCTGACAATAGAGTGATACCGTCTAGGAGGAACTATATTGATTTGGCAGCTGAATGGCATGCTGAATAGATTTGCTGCTGGTTGCTTCTCATTGTAGCTGCAATATATCGTTCAATTTGTGCAGTTGTCGTTGACAGATTTCTACAGTAACAATTTCATATGGTTTTAGCAGCTCGTAATATACTATGCCTTGAATGTGCTTATGACCACAAATATTTCGCTTCGGTATCCAATTTTGTCTGATAAGCAATGAAATAGCGAATGCTGAAGCATTTCGAAATTACAATTATAGTCAATTCAGCTGGTAGCTATGTCTGTTCCTTTGGATCTTTCCAATAACATGTAAACGACTCGAAACATTGCTTATCTGCTTGGCAGTTTTTTTCAAGGTTTGAACTCGGTTTTCGTCCAATAGATCTTGAGATTCACTGTCTACGAAATTTAGTTGGTCCTCCAAGATGTTCCTTGTCATTAACTAGCACCTTTCAATTGCTGAAACCAAAACTAACAATTGGGATGTGACGAAGCAACATCAAGAGCAGCAAGCTTCTAAAAGCTTTCGTGTAAAAATACATGAAATAATATTATTAAATCACAAAGAAAAAACAATGAATTACTGGACGATACATAGAAAAACAAAATATTGAAGCTAACCAAACCACGGGAACTTCATTAACTTTAATTTAGTTTTTAATTTTAATTAATTTAATTTTAGTTTGCGCCCATATCCTCATGTACATCCCTCAATCATCTTGCATTAAAATTGATCTAAGTACAAAAGAAAAGTTGTTCTAACTTAATTTGTAAGTAAAATTAAACTTAAATAATCGATATTAAAATGTTAAATATAATAAAGTTGTTATAGTTTTAAAAAATCCATAAAATACATTGGGAAATTAGAGTAATCAATGTAATTTTTCATATATTTTATGAAATATTTTAATACACTGTTAAAAAATTACTATTACAAACATCATCGAAAACATAATCTCAGTAAGAAGTCATCATATCCTTTAAATATACAGTTGTATTGTATAGAGAAGCTTCATTTCCATCTTCATTTTTGTTTCTTCATTTTAAAACAATATAAGACGCTTCGAATTTAACTTGTCTGTCCTCAAGCCAATCTAAAAGGCACTTTTTCGTTACTTCTTTAAATGGCATTTGTAAACTTATATCTCTACTTGATATGAGAAGCTTTTACTTTCCAATGATCAGAAAGACTCGTTGATTCCAACATAGAGGGTGCTGTATCATCTGGTATCACACGTTGAATATTTTTAATTATGCATTTTCTGTAATGTTAGAAGTTTGCATAATATCTACATCGTTAACATTTGAATCATCAAAATTTTTTTGCTATCTTTGAACAATTTTGCGAGAGTTTCTTAAGTTTTCAGACCTTATTTATATGTGAGCATTCATCCTGTATCAGAACAATTTGCGATAACAACAATCTGAATTGGTCTTTGCAAATAATATGGTATTCACCAGGAGACAAAAGGATTTTACAGAATAATGCAATTCCCAACACTAAAAGAGAAAACACCCAAGTCCCGCACTCAATCGAGCTGGACTTATAAAAACTGACACAGATTTAGACGTCCTATTCTTCTCCGGGCTCCCTCGAGTAGCTATGTTGGCAATTGTCAATTGTTCTATCACTCGAATAAACCGTAAACAATCCCTAGTTAGTTTCTGTCATTTTACCACATGCCAATCGTCAATTCTCGCATATATATTGTCGTTATATGTAGTCCTATCTTATTCCACTGTTGTTTGTGTTAAGGAACAAAATATCACTGGATGCCTCTCACTGGATAACTTATTGGAATCAATTTTTGTTGTAGTAATTCTTAGAGCAAATAAAAGTTTTAGATATGATTCAGAATTACTAATTTAACTTATTTGAATTTGGATCTGTTATGAGTTAGTTTAAAAAATCAAGGTCAATCATCAATCAAATGTTTCTATCAAGTATCAATATTACTTATTACTGATTAGTGTGAAATTAGTAACTTAAAATACTTGAATATAAAGTTGCTATCCTACCTACATTATAAACAAGACTTTAGATTATCTTCTATTTGGACTAATAAATCAGCAGATTTGCATCAGTACTTTAATTTTTATAACATATTCAGTGAAATAAAAATATCATCTTTTTTACTTTTTTCCACACTAAAATATTAGGAACTTTTATATTTCAAAAAGTTCCTTATTCAAGAGCGATTATAAATAATAAAAATTTTACATAAATATATGTATTACTTATGTTAACATACAAAATATAAGCAGCGAAGCTTTTATTAAATCAGTTTTTTTCTAAAGACAAAATGAAAGGAATACTGATCGTTCTTATATGCAAAATATTCGCCATCTCATTTCTTATATACATCAATAAAAAAAGCAGAGATACTCTCATTGTCTGGGTGATAGACACTTGTTTTATTCTCCTTTCAGATAGCTTTTATTGGACCCAACACAAGAGATTTCTAATTCCTTTTGACGTTTTCATAAATACGTAACAAGTACCTTTTTTGTGATGGAGACAAGCAGTCTGAAGGTTCCTTACTACCTGTTCTAGCCTTTCAGTTTATAGTAAGCCAGTGCGGTTCGTACTGATAAGTTGTCGAAACAAAAAAGGTATTAATAAAGTTGTTATTTTCTTTATTTGTATAACATAATTTTTGTTTAGCATTAATGTTATTAATAAAAGCAGGATATGATAAATATTATTGGTTTTATATGTATATCAACATCATATTTATTAAATTGTAATTAATCTTTTCAAGTAAGCACAGTGGTCCTCATTGTATTTAGCTATCTTGTGGGTTTTTTTTGATAGACTATCTATATTTTACCCTTTATTTTATAATACAATAATTTATATTTTTCATATATTATATGCAATCTTTATTTGTTACCCATTTTCCTAACGTTCTGGCTTTCATTTTTCATCTATAAAGCGTACAAAATTAAATTAGAATTTTGGGAATACAGAAATATATATTTTTGATAAGTTAGCACTTCTTCAGAAGCTCTAGCATTAATAGCAGCTCTTTTATTTAGAAATATGCTTGAGAATTGGTTGACTGGTTGGTAATTTTCGATATGAAATTCATATAGTGCCAGGAAGATGCGATATTCTCCCAGCACACTTAACTACAAATATATTTAACTAATTTAAAAAAAAATTAAAGAAGTAAACCTTGTTACTAAGTTATTAAAAATATTTCTAGGCTATTTTAGGTACGTCCATGGCATTAATCACTATCTAGATGACGAAATTAAGTGATTATCTGCATATGTTGTGGTTTAAACTTTAAAAAGGCAGGTATACGGATGACCCATATGTGTGTATCCCTTAAGGGTTGTCGGAGGGTTGACAGATTTACGGGTGTGTGATTAAAGCCCAGGTAGAAGTTGTTGCAATTTATGAACTATAATACCTGTGGCTAACGTCTTTCACAATTACTATGTCGGGTAAAGTCATAACGAGATTATTAGGGTTTAAGGGTGTTTACTTACAAGGACATTGCTGACAAATATTATTAGTGTTGCGGTAATTTGATGTTAGACCACAAGATTGATTCAAAAACAGAAAAAGGGTACCTTCCAAGTTATTATTCTTTATTTTAAATTTAACATCTTAAATTAGATATACTTAGTAAAACATTAGTTTACCAATTAATTCATTACTAGAGTTCTGTTCTGTTGTACTTGCATTAATATACAAGCAAGGTTATTACTAGTATATACATACATAATACATACTAGTGTCTAATTTAAAAATGGCGGAATCATATTTGTATATAAAATATAGTTTATTTCATCATTCAGGACTATTACAGATACCTATTGTCAATGATTTGCTTATGTAGGTGAGGCACACGCCGTTTTTTTTCGGTAAAATTTGTAGTTTGCGAAAGAGCAAGTCATGCTAACCGCAACTGGTTTAATCCATGAAAAAAAAAGCGAGCTGCGGCTACGTTTTTCAATATTTGTAATTGGAAAAAATATGGTTTTTGTTCAACAGCTTGTATTAAATTAATGGAAAGTTTTTCGAGAAAAATTGCATGTTCTCGAACTGATGTTTTCCATTGTAATGCAATGTCTTTTTTAATTTTAAGTGTCATTATTAGGTTTTCATACGGTTCTTGTGTCTTTATTAGTCATTTGTTTGATCAAATTTCGCAAATCATATACAGGGTGTATATACATCAATTTTTTATTAATATTTTTGACAAAAGACAAATGTGTTTTTCTATGTGTTTGGAACAGGTCTTAGTTAAATTAATATGCATTTTGTGGTTTCTTATCTACACAGTTCGAAACAATAGTTGCTTTGCTTTAATTATAATACAAATTATATATGTATTTAATTAAAATACAAACTAATATAGTAAAATATTATCTGGCATGTACCAGGGGTACCGGTAGGTCATTAACGGTTTTTAGAAAAAAATTAGGTTTCGTATTTAAGAAAATGGAAAATGTTATTAAATTAAAGTATTGGCCATTTGATTCTGTATATCTTGCCCATCTTTCAGGCTATTTATGGATTCCGTCCCAAAAAAAACTTCTTGCCCTTTGAGCAGATGCGTTCATTTTCTAACTTCTTCGAAAGTGACGATGTACTGCCTATGCATGTTGGTGTCCAATTGATAGCGAAAAGTTGATTGCTCGTAATCGGTCGCCAATCGTTTCTTGGGCCATATTTAACGCTTCTGCTAATTGATAGCAGTTTCGCATCTTCAAACTTTTTCGGCCTACCAGAACGATCTTTGTCTTGCACATATCATCACTTTTGAAATTTAGAAACCACGCTTCACATGTTTATAAAGTTAGAACATGCTCATCATCATAGTTTCTACTAGCAAACGATTAAAACTTGACATTTTTTAATTAAAATACAAATTAAAAATCTAGCCCAGCATACTAATCACTAAAAGAAGAATGTCTTTCCATAAACATATGCTTTTCCATAGGTTTTTAAATGAACTATCAAACAAACAGTCTCTTATTGGTAAATAAGAAAGTAAAGTATATTATTATTTACAGATCTTGGTCAGTAAAAATATTTGAGAAGATTCATAATTTTTTTATGTTAGGGTAACGTTCAAGGAAGGTACGTTTATTGGTTTAGTTTAAAAAGCTAATCAACTCTAATCCCCGTTTTGATATATGTGGTTTATGCCTCTCTCCTCTCGCAGAAATAAAAACGGAACCTTCTTTACTAGTACTGCTGTTCCTGTCATACACAGGCAATATTTGATATGTTTAACTAGCTCCCAAAGCATGCATTGTAAGGTTTTGAATTATTTGCCTCTCATTTCTTGTGATGATATATGGCAACCAACGCATTTTGTAACTAGGGTGGTAGACTGTGGTGGCAATTTAAAAAATTTACCAATCCATTTTAAGCTCTCCTTTACTAATGACGCATAACTACTTGAAATAGTAGCCACAAAATGGAAATAAAAATACTAAATATGTAGTTCCGTTTACATTATATTACAATTCCGTATTTTAACTTACTAATTATGAATAATTATTAGTAAGTCCAACTATGGTTGTTTGAGTGAATTTAATTTTTTCGCTATAATCTCACTGTTTACTGTTGCATATCTCTATATAGTCTATCTAAAGTTTTTTTGTATATACGTCATCAAGTTGTTTAATGTCAATTCGTTTTAGAGCCAGATAATATTTTCCTTCCCATATTATTCTAGTTAAAAATTATGTGTGATAAGTTCGTACGTGTGACCGAACTAGTCTCTCAAAGTCGTCCGGTTGTAAAACGTTTGCAAAATTCTTCAAAACAAACCGGAAAACGTTATATGAATGCTTTGCTTGTTTTGATAAATTACAAATCGCTGCGTATTATTATCCCGATTGAAAATTCCGAAGTCAGACAGAACAGATTGCTTCTCTAATGAGATACTTTGAACAGGAACGAGATAATGGAGGCCCCTTCTTGCCAGTAAACTTCGTTAGAGAGATAAGCATTTTTACTGTTAACTGTTTGCTGCGATTGTTATTGAACATATTTTTTAGCGTCTTAAGAAGAATAATAATTGTTTTGCAGATATGGCAAATACATTAAGAACAAATGAATAAGAAATACAGTTATATCAAAATGTCTTTACAAGGAAACACTGTATCTAAGGGCACAAGAACTAAGCGTAAAAGGTATGCTCTCTATATGATCTCTACTGAAAGTAAATATATTACTTGAATATACAGTTGTTAATTAGGTGGATTAGGGATCCTGGCGATACAACTGCAAACGCGCCTAAAACTAACCAATAGGTAATATGGAAAAGTGTTCATTATCAATATAATCAAACACATTCCAAACCTACAAACTATTATAACTGTGTACTTAATTGTAGTTTTAAGTCCTTCGATAATATATGCATTATTAGATTTACTATAATGTTAAAATAAATTATATTTCATAACAGTATTCTTGTTTAATTATTATATTTAGATTAGAATTTTGTTGTAAGTCAAAGCCGAACTGAACTAAAACACATAGTTGATACAGCAACATTGCGACATTTTGACGGCACAAATATATATGACGTATGTACAAAATAACTGTATATGTGTTTATTCCTGGCTTAATATTTTAAATGTTAAGGAATGAACATAGTATGACTTAATGTATATTATAGAGCAATAAATATTATATAATGAATAAATTAAATATATATGGCACATATAAAAATTCAAAGACTCAAAATCAATTCCTTTTAGGCCCCCTTTATCTTATTTTATGTCACATTGAATCACGCTTTATGTAAAATAAACTACTAAAGTTTTCTCGTATCATATCTGATTTTTATGATACGGGTATCCGTCAAACCAGAAGGAAGAAATCGTTAGGACAAACTTCAAACATTTGAACTTTTCCCATACCGTTTTTTCCATGGCATGCTATCGTAATCTCTCGAAAAAAAAATTGAATAAACTATATCGAAAAATCTCCGGTAGGTGGTAGCGTGATTGCGTAATATCCGAAATACTCAACCTATAAACATCCAAAACTGGTTTATTTGGGAGGTTATAAACTTTCAGCTTTAATTTCCCTTTACTTCCGCAGGACTGAACATCTTCCTTTCATAATGGACAGGTGCGGCGTAAGCATATACGCCCCAAAGGGTAGTAAATCATACGATCTTTTACATAACAGATTATGCTGATCAATATCATCATTGTTCGCGATAATCCCATTGAAAATTTGGATGCATTTGGAACAACGATTAAACTGAGAAGTAGTTTTGATATTTTTCTGACGAAAAGAACCGTTTCTCAATTAGTATTGAGTACTGGTTACAGCAGATCTACCCATCCCGAATATAACTATATCAGTCACAGCATTAATGAACCTACGAACCCAAAAGGAGCAAATACATCTGTGGTTGAAGACATTTTTTTTTATTACTCTTCGTGAGTCCACAATCTGCCCTATTGGCAATAAGTATTTCTTCTGTTTATATTATATATACATGGCGTGTAGAAAATCACTTCATTAAGCAATCTTCTGTATAAAATATTATCTTAATTAATTAGTCTTATTCTAATGCTTATTCTAAACTCTACATATGTCCAGTAATCAGATTAGGTGGTGTTAAACGTTTTAGCCTACGCACTTCACTATCATGTCGCATATTTAGCTGATTAGCGAGTACATTGGGATGCACTGACACTCTTTCGAAGTACTTCACACAAACACGTTGGATTACACTCGTTATAGGTTCTAGAGGAATATCGCGTTGTATCACTTTATTTGAAATATAGTACGGAGCATCAAAAATGGCACGCAACACCTTATTTTGGAACCGTTGAATGATGGATATATTAGATTTGCTAGCGGTACCCCATAGTTGAATTCCATATGTCCAAATGGGCTTAAGTATAGACTCATACAGCAATACCTTGTTATCTAATGATAACTTGGATTTGCGCCCAATGAGGCAATATATTTGATATAATTTTAGTCCCAGTTGTTTCCGTTTAGAAAGTATGTGCTTCTTCCAGGTTAGGCGTCGATCTAAATGCATACCAAGATATTTAACATGCTCTGCTTGGGGGAGTTGACGATGATTGATATTTACTGGTGGACATGTTCTTCTACGCAGGGTAAAGGTTACATGGGTGGATTTTATTTCATTGGCTTTAATACGCCATGTCTTCAACCATAATTGTATTTGCTCCAGGTGGGTTTGTAGGTTTGTTGATGCTGTGACTAGATCTTCATGGGATGCTAAGATTGCTGTATCGTCTGCATATGTTGCCACAGTAGTTATTTTTGTGGTGGGCAGATCAGCCGTATACAGAAGATACAGTACTGGACCCAGTACACTACCTTGCGGAACTCCTGAATATATGGGATTTAATTCGGTATGTTCATCGCCTTGATTTACAATAAAATGTCTGTCAGTGAGATACGATTTTAGCAGCTGATAGTCCGGATGAGGGAGAAGTTTCTTTAGTTTAACCTGCAAGCCCGTATAACATACTTTGTCAAAAACCTGAGATATGTCTAGGAAAGCAGCCGAACAATATCTTTTGGCATTTAGGTCAGCGTTTATTTGGTTTACAAGTCTATGCATTTGTTCTATAGTCCCATGCTTATTACGAAAGCCAAACTGATGTTCTGGAATAATTTTTCTTTTTTCTATTATATAGTTTAGTTTTTTTTATGTATAATTTCTCGAACACTTTCGAGATTATTGGTAATAAACTTATAGGTCGGTAGGAGGTCACATCTTCTGGTATTTTTCCTGGTTTAAGTATCAATATTTTAGCTACTTTCCAGATACTAGGGAAATAATTAATTCGTAGCATACCATTAAATATAAATGTTAATAGTTTTATAGCCTTTTCTGATAGTTCTTTTAAGATTTTGCCAGTAATTAAGTCACAATCAGGAGCTTTTTTAATATTAATCTCTCTCATTATTGTATGTTTAACTTTTTTGACCGTTAATTTCTCGTGCGGTAAATCCATTTGAAATGGCGAATCTAGAAAGCTAGTAATTTTATTTTCGTCATCTTTATGTAGCTGAGACTGGAAAGGTTTAAAAACATTTTTTAAGTGTTTTGAGAAAATGTCGGCCTTCTCTTTATTGCTTCTCGCCCAATTATTTTCGCTTGTTTTAATAGGTGGGTTATGCTGCTGGGATCTCCTAAGCTTTTTTGTTGCTTTCCACAACGAATAGTGTGTAGCCTCAGTTGATGTCAAGTTTTCTAGGTATTCTTGAATGCCTTGGTTCAATTTGGATTAGATCTCTCAGCTCTTTTATGGCCCTATGTGGTTGAAGACATGGTACAAACTTTTACCCTGCGGGGAAGAACATGTCCACCAATGAATATCAATTATCGTCAACTCCCCCAAGCAGAGGATGCTAAATATCCTATATATATATATATATATATATATATATATATATATATATATATATATATATATATATGAAATTCGTTGGTTTGGTTTTCACATTTCTCTACAATAAACAACATTGGACGCTAATAATTATTCTTGTTCTTTTAGCTATTCACTTCCACACCAAAGCCAGATTGTAATGAATCACCAAGGTTTAGTGTATAACCTAGTATTACAAGTTGTAGCCACCGCCAAAACCCTTTAGACCACCATGTATTCACCTACTCCAAGTTCAAAGGTTGGCAACGTTGGTAGATTGGCACCATGCGGTTCCCTGCTATAAAAGACCAGCACGGCGACGTCTCGCTCTCGTTTCTTTTCCCTAAACCCTTGTAACTGTACACTTCCACAGCGCTACCGTACTTCCTTTACCTAACTTAATATCCTGTCCATTGTCCCGTCGACCACATGTATCACTCAATATCGAAATAAATAAGTGATTATTAAACCAGTGTTTTCAGTTCTCGTGCGATTTCCTTCCACAAAATAGTAATGAGTATTCGGACAAACAATCGCATCGACAGTCACACATTCCGACCGACCAGACAAACATTCGTACAAAGTAAATAAAATGAAATGTTCTGCCGTATTCAGCCTACCCACTAGTTGGAGCACCTTTGGATTATCACTTTTTCAGATTGAATCAGCATGCTAGAAATATGGGATAATATTATATAAAATGATAATATATATAGTAAATCGCAAATAACTTGGTAAATCAACACAATACGTCCAAAAATCTGCTAATAAATAATACTCATCTCTTTGATATTATAAATACCAGATGCTTATAAAACCTATTCAAATTATTGGTAGTCCGGCCCTGTTGAATCAATACTTTAATAATGTAGTCTCAAATCCGATTTTCAATTTGGGAACGACAAGCAGGATGTACGGGATAGCATTGGGAAGGGGGGCAGAGAGAAAGAGATTAGTTCTAATCGCAGGAGAATAACAAAGGTATGGCAGAGATAGAAGAGCTGAAAATTTGATATGGTGATTCCGTATTAGTACTTTAATATCGCTTAGTGCATTGACATTATCCCGAATATGGGGGTTATTTTTCGGAAGCCACATCGAGCTTTAACTACAGGAATACAGTTCAAAAGGATATAGACATCCAAATATTTGTTCTGTTGCAAATAAGATAAATTACGAAACATATATAGAGTTTCTTAATAAGATAGAGCAATCAGTCGAGAAAAAATCTGGTGCGATTAAATCGCATGCTCTTAGTAGCCATCTTTATCAGAGATAACCATGCCCTAAAATTGTTCATAGTGAATGTCCATTGTGGAGCTCGCGTAGTGCCCTCCTGCTGGAGGAACATATCAATCATTTTCATATCATTCGAAATGAAAAAGTACCAACCAATGACTTCGACAATTCAAAATCAGCACCAAACAAGAAGTTTCTATAGATATTAGATACTTGTCATATTCAGCTATTTATATTAATGGGTTTAAACATATTAGTGGTTGAATTAGATAACAAGTACTATTAAAAGGTATTGTTCACCTCAAACATTTACACAATGGTTTTGATAATTTTAATAGACAATAAAAAATACTAAGTTTGGTTTTGAATTAGGACGTGCTTTAATCAGTAATATCTATTGGTGAAAATGTTAAGTATCATTGTATTCGATTTTATTTAATAATTCTATACTTGAAGTAATAGTTTTTCATTTAGTCTTATTGAATTATTCAATCTATTTATTTCTTTTGGTGGTGCTGCTTCATCATATCTCAATTGTCGATTTTGATTTCAAAAATTTAAAACTGTTGATTTTAGATAATGAATGAACAATGAATAAAGAGTATTTATTGATCAAAGACCTTGCTAAATCTTTAAGAAACTTTCCGATAGCTTAGTAGTTAGTTAATCAACTGTTTCTAGATATTTACATGCATTGGGAAAAGTCCAGTATGACGGAAAAGGTCTAAAAGCACAAATAGTCAAAGTTTTGTCTAGTTGATCTATTTATATCGACACCCAAATATTCGTGGCACTAATTTGTTGTTGTGTATAGGTGAGAATCAGTGGGATCAGTAAGTTGTAGTGTATTGCAAGCTGCAAGATCGAATAAAACTGTTCCTGCAGATGTCTTTCGATGTGAATTAAATAAATTGAACGGGATATCATTTCAAAAAGATTAGAAATATCGAGTAACAGATACAAAGGCATCTTGTTGCATAATAATCCTCCCGTATTGTATTATTTTACCTATTGAACCCTTCAAAGGTAGTATATTCTCATGACCATTTCTCCAGATGGATGAAATAGGAAAAACAAGGATCGAAGAAGTAGGAAAATTGAAGGAATTAGCAGATATTTTGGCACAAGAGTGGGGCAACGTTTTGTTGGAAACTATTCAGACACTCTAGGATCTATTCCACGAAGAAATTCAGTTGTTTTAAAACCAAATATCTTCGTAAAAAATAAATATTGTGTATATGTAGGGCGGTCATATTATTTTGTCCATCACTCACACTTAAAAGTACACTTGTCATTGAAGTTTTAAAGACTTTATCTGTATACTTATAATAAAGGTTAGTTACTTGTAAGTGTAGCTATCTTTCAGGCAATTTATGTATGCCATCCCAAAAAAAACTGTTTATCCTTTGAGCAAAACCATTCATCGAGCCATTTTCTAAGTTTTTCGAAACTGGCGAAGTGCTGCTCTCCAAGCGCGTGTTCCATTGAGGCGAAAATTTTATTGTCGAACAAGGTCTGGAGGGTGCGGCGTGTACGACAATATGTCCCATCCAAGTGATTTCAGTGCTTCCTTGACCGGTTTGGTTTTAGGAGACGGCGCGTTATCATATTGTAAAATTATTTTGTCGCGTCTCCGCGCTCATTATGGACGTGTTTTGATCAATGCATGGTTCAAATTGATGGTTCATTTTTTGTGAGTAGCAATCACTACTAATTGTTTCACCTGGTTTCAACAGTTAATAATACACTATGCCACTTTGGTCCCACGAAACACAGAGCACTGTCTTGCGATCACCAAAACGATTATGTCTTGGAGTTGATCGGCCGGCTTTGCCAGGTGATAACCATGGCTTTTTACGTTTATGGTTTAATAAATCCACTTTTCATCACCCGCCACTATTCGACGCAGAAATGACTTCCGATCATACAATTGAAGCAGCGCTCTGCAGACGATTTTTCGATTTTTCATTTGACTATCATTCAATTGATGTGTAATCGGGCCCTAATTATTTTTTGGGCCAGGTTTAAGGCTTCTGTCAATGCTTTCTCAGTTTGAATTGGGTTGCCAACCAAAAACTCTCGCCGTGTGGCATCTTTAACCTTTTTCGGTCTACTAGAGCGTTGTTTGTCTTGCACATCGAAATATTTACTTTTGAATGTTTCAAACTACGCCCCACCTCCAACCTTCTACCAACAAACGATGACTTTCTGCGACTATTTTCTTCTGACTAAATAAGAAAAGTAATGCGCGCAGTAAACTTTTTAGGGTCTAAACTTGACATATTCAAATTGGTATAAATCTAAGATGGGGTTACTTTCAGTTACTGTCAGTGGAATATAATGACACATGTGTCAAATCATAACATTGCATACTTAAGTCTAGCGACTTCTGCTAGAAAAACCAGTAAGGACTTTCCGGTATACCTGGTATCTGCTGCTTGCTGTACTATTTATATTGATTTCTTCACTAAATTTCAAACGCATCATCGTAAAGCGTACGGGAATATAATAATTGATCAGTATGCCGCTACTGATATATACGTTAATAATTCTCGTTAACAAAATTATTAATAAATTAAAGAATATTTTTTTAGACGATATCTTTATAATAATAAACAGTTGTATTAGATATTTGTACGGTTTTGTTAATATAAACTTTACACATCCGCTTATATCCCGACAAAAAATATTAATCCCCATCATCTTAACGGCCGATAAGTCGATATAATCGACATCATCAACGACAGGATATCAAACTTGAACTTGCCGCGGCTCCGGTGCCTTCCGGGCATCGCCGCATCATCTTCAACACCGATTTCTCGCAGAAGTAAACAGCAAGGACCGAGAAACGGGTCTTCGCCGAGTTAGATGAGGTCATCGGTATCGATGGAAAGTTATATGGCTGTCAATCAATGTCGAGAGAAAAAATGGTGACGGCAGATTAGGCGCGATCGCAGTTTTTTGTCATCAGCTGGTACTGTTGCGTTGCGATTACGGTTAGATGGGCGTTTTCGGATAGAAAGTCGACGGAAAGAAAACGTAGTTTCGAATTGTATGGTCAGGAAAGCGCTCGACGAAAAAGGGGATGTGTTTTTGTGAAAGAAAGACTTGCATGGATGGTAATTGCATTGACGACTAATCAAAAATAATCACATTCGATTATATTTAAAAACTATTATATTTATCACAACCAAAATATTTTTCAACAATGTAAATTTTGCATGTCGAATTTTACATCGTGGAATAGCGGTCTACAACAATACGCAGAAATATAATCCCAGATATTGAACACGAGCGGGGTAAAAGCAGCGCCAACTTGTACATGATAACGAATATCTGACAATCCCGAGACTTTTATCTGGGAAATTATTGAAGGGTACTTTCATTCTTTCAGTCACTGACCATAGTTCAGTTCAGGCGTGCCACCGTCGACTATACAAGCATCATCTACAGAAAATCCCAACGCTGCTTCCTTTTAACACTTGTATTTTCTAAATTTTTATACTACTTCTATAAAAAGCGGTCACAACATGTAAGCAGTCACTGTTTCATTTCGTTTTACCTCCATTCACCGAACCCTATAGTGGTGTAAAAAATATTTAGTCAAGGAAAGCCATTCATATCAACATCGAAGCGGAATATACATGACCACAAAGTTTTTATGAGAATAGAGTGGTATCAACAAGGCGTTGTATAAAAAATACTGTTAATGAAGAGCTACGAAGAATATAGTGTTGCAGCTCAGATGGGAAGTACATACTTACCAAACAAAGCGCCTTTTGATTGCCACGTTCTGATTGATGCAGCCGGCTGGCATACAATTTTTATATGTTGAGCAAGTGTGAAAATGGATGAGTGATTGGATTGTTGGTAAATTAACATGGTTTTTCTTCACAGCTTTACCATGTTGATAAGAAATAGAAAAACTAGGGTTTAAGGTGGAAAATAAATTTGTTTTAAAGAATTTTATTCATTGGACCGTTTATTGTGAAAAATCACTGCAATGTACTCAAACTATTGTCCATAGATGGAAGTTACTTTTTTTATATTCCCGGAAATTTACGGATTGTTCGACGAAATGGGAATGTGTGTAGCTCAGATGCATCAATTGCAGTTTTGTGGTGTAGCGACCGCTGCAACCCTTTAGGCCACCACGCATTCACCTACAACAAAATCGAAGGTTGGCAACGCTGGTGGATTGGTACCATGCAGTTCCCGGCTATAAAAGACCATTACGAGAACGTTTCGCTCTCTTTTCTTTTCTATACCTCCTTGTGACAATACCACTTTCATAGCGCTACCATACTTCCTTTACCTAACTAATACCTGTCCATTCTCCCGTCGACCACATGTATCATTCGATATCGAAGTAAACACAAGCTTTATTCAACCAGTGTTTTCAGATCGGAAAGTGATTCGACCAGACGAATATTACAATAAAGGGCATCCCCAATAATGGTTTTATTAGGTTTTACCAGCTTATAGTAGGCCACACCAAGCTACCAAATACAGAGCATTAGCTTAGAGTCATAGATATTCGCCTTGGCCATTGATGTTGATATTCGACCAGGTGGTCCCCATGCAGTTTTTCGTTTTGGATTATCGTAATGGATCCACTTTTCATCACCTGTAACAATACGATGCAAAAAATCTTTCCGATTTTGCCGCTGAAGTATTATTTCATAATACGGCACAAAATATCCAAGCTTGTTGTAGAATTTTCAACGCACTGAAAAAAATGTTTGATCACACATCTGTTGATTCTCAATAAATATATTTTCAGATTGAAAGAATGATACAAGTACATTCAAGCATCTAATAGCTATATTAATATTAGCATTGGGAACAATCAACTGAAACCAATCGAAACAGTCGATAGTCAAAAAAATAGTGACAAAAATAGTAATTACTGTTTTCAGTCAAACGCATGGTTCAAATTTTTTTAATTTGTAATTTCAGATGAAGATGTACAAATCCTTTTTTGTATAAATTGTGAGAGAGGAAAGGACGGAGATAATTGCTTGGAGCAGTCATTTTACATGTGCTCACGTACTAACTTTAAAAAAGAAAAGGAAAAAAATTATTACAGAATAGTATTAACATGCATAATTTCATTTTAAAGGAAGTAGAATTACCTTGATATATGAATGTTCTGTGGATCAGTAAAAAGAAATGGGATTTTACTATGGGATGGAACATAACCTCATAAATAAGGAAACTCCATAAATGTTTTATCGTACTTTAATATGTTAATTGCTATTTTCAAATATTATATTATAATAAATATAGACAATACAATTGAAATTAAACAAAAGCTAAAAACCAAAAATGTACAATAACCATAAATACTAAATAATAAAAAAACTATAAAACTAAAAATATACCTAACCATAGAAAGAAAACTAATCCATGACATAAAAATGATCGCCAATAACTAATGGAGCTTTTTTGAGGAAAGTAAATACTTTATTTATTATTGATCGAAAAAATTAGTAATCGAAATATTACCTATTATTGCCGTAAAACTAGTCAAAATTATTTTACTAGTTATCATTCACAATTTTAATCTTTTTATCCTATTATATTAATAATCTTGAAAAGTATCGTTCCCAAATGCTGCTGCATTATAAATATACAAAATATTGTTATTTACAGGCAAACTACCAAAAAAATTCTAAATCTATATATATATATTACATATAAAAATATGTAAGCATAAATTGGGTACATTTTTGTCAAGGTAGACAGAGCCATAACGTTAAAAATCAGTCGAATGAAACTAGTAGTAACTGAAACAGTCAATTGGAAATAGTAACAAAATCAGTCGGACGGACAATAGCAACCGAAAACAGTCGACTGAAGCAGTCACTGATAAAAAGTAGTCGATAGTCAACTTCAGTCGAAAGTTCCCAACTTTATCATGGCCTTAATTCTTAACATTTGACCCTCTTCTGTTCAAAATGAGGAAAAAAGCTCCCTTGTCTAGTGACTCACTATCACCACCATAATAGAAAATCACTTTCACACGTTCCTTCCAGACAAACCAACACCAGTTCATTAATTTTGGCGTCGCTCACTGTGCCATTTTCCTGCTGACTCCCCCTTATCCTGTCACGCCGCTCACATGCCATGTCTACTTCGCTAATTAGGTGCCAGCCATCGAGTTTTGTATTTATTCCCTGCCACCCTGACCGATGCTGGGCTCCATTCTCCACGAGTCGTGGAATTCTCGTCAATTAGAACGAGAAATATGACCTTCTTTCCGGTCCCAGTAATCTCCGGAAGATTTTCGGAACGATGTTATTAAGAAAGTTTTTTTATGAGTAGGATCCTTAATTAATTTCGACGTATAAAATGTTTGTCTTTTTTTTTTGGGTAGACGGAGAGCATTTCTTTTTTGGATCTTTATGGAATGGATAGGTAATTTGAGTTGAGTTCAGAACGTTAATATTATAAAGATGATAAGATGTTTGTACATAGATTTCATTTCAAGTATCCAATATTTACATTTTAAATTAAAGATTATTTGATTTTGCGGCTTATTTTAATATTAAAGTATGTTTTAAATTAATCAACGTATATCTCATAGACCCTTCTTGTCATTATCAAGAAGAATTTTCTTTTTTCTCAACGTAAACAAGTGTTTTCTGTTGCTCATTGAAAGCGATGAAATGTGGAGCTGCTGCGATAATATTATGCGTAAAAAATTGTAGATGAATTTAGCAAAGCCATTCATGTAGACTCAGAAGTCCATAAACTAATGCTTTATATATCCCACTTATCAGCAAGCCATAATGTATTACGAACGACTAAAACCCATTGAATGTGTTACTGAAAATATCTGTCAGTGTCATTTGAACAAGTAGAATGTCATAATATTGTAAAAAGGACCAGCAATAACGATTAACAGGCGGAAAGTCATTTTTTTGGATACACTTTGAAAGATTTATGAAGGAAGAAAGGGAAGTTCTGCAGCATCAAGTGTGCTAACTAGATATAGCATCTTTTGACTACCACTTACTATGTTCTTAATTTTTTTTCGATAATTCTTTTCTAGGATAGGTTATAAATATTTAAATTCTCTAATAGATTGTCTTTTATTCTGAAGATATTCAAGTAATTATAATCTTAAAATTATTGAGGCCTCTAATCTTCTTCATTATTTTCCATTGGTTGTTTTCCTTTTTCTGATTGATTTTCGTAAATATTGTTCGATTATATATTCCCCTATATATATTTTAAGATATTCCCCTTGAGAAAGTTTTGTGTGTTGAATTTTGTCAAATTTATTTAAATGTTTTTTTACTGTAATCCTTTTGAGAGTACGTGTTTATAGCTTTAGAGTTTGTGTTTATAGTTTTGTGCACCATAATTTTATTTGCAGTGGAAATATTAATGCATATTTTAATTTCGTTAGGTTTTTTTTCAAGAAGCTCGCGAATTTTTTTACAATATTATTTTGGATATTATTTAAAAAAATCAAATATCAGACAGATCAGACTCTAAATCAAAAAACTATACAGAGTAGTCGAAAGATACTCTCTACTTGACCTAAGATTACATATATCGGTTAATCAGTCAATTATATTACTTATTAGGACTTGTATTAATTACCAATACTTATACACTAGCAGTGTACTATATTAACTATATTATAGTAACGCAAAAATAGTACAGCTACGTGATAACTGTTTTTTTTTTCAATTTCACATTTATTTTATTTAATCACTTATTGGTGTATTTATTTAAGCACACCTAATGAATAAAAATAAATATAATGACTTGTCTCCAGGGTAATTTGATGATATAAATAAATAAAAGTTATTGCCGAATATTCCGCAGATATTGCGTATATCGTATATATTGGATTGTATCTAACGTTCTTCTAATTTTTTTTTGTTAGAAAGAATTCCATTTTCTATTGCCCATATTCCGTATCTAAAATAACACTTACACTACATTTTAAATTCATATGTTTTATATATCAAGGACTTCTATGAATTAACATAACATAGGATAAGGCTATATTTCTTATCATTATCTTAGATTATATTTTAGATACACTCTTTTTCCACCTATTACTTATTAATTAAGGTTATTTACAATTATAGTCACAATCATAAGGTATCACATTATCTCATAATCACAGATAATATTGAAAAAGCCTACGAAGAAGGAAAAGTTTGATCAGCTCTATTCGACGTAGCTCAAGATTTAGATAGACAAGACAAAGCAGGACAAGATAAAGTTTCGCATAAGAAACTCTTGTATAAATTGCATAAGATATACATTGTAATACATACATAAGTAATACATTGAACTTTTAAACTTATATACCTCGGCTGGAGCGTCTAGACTTAAACAAGGTAAAGCTTACTCAACAACGAAAGAAACAAAAACAACAGTACCACTTGGCAGTGGCTTAAGCCCAGTTCTGATATAGTTTGTACATGTCATATATCACAAATATAAAATATTACTATGGCCACATTTGCGATAGCATGTTACATGCTGTTGAAGACTATAGCAAAGAATCAGAAACCAGTTTCACAAATAATAATATAAATAAATATACCCAGTTACCTCATAGAGTATCAACGCTAGATACCTTAGGATGAATTATGATGCAAAACTCATTTGGAAAGAGCATATAAAAAAAACTTGAAGTAAAGTACAAAGAATGTATTAGTTATTTGAAAGAATATAATTTGTTGCTGTACAAGTAATTACTAAACCCTATATAAAATACTAAAATTATGACATCCATTTAGGGGAATGTGTTGCGAGAAGTAATATCATCATTATTACAGAATAAAGTTCTGAGAGATATTGTGGGTGTACCGAGATGGTAAAGGAACAATTACTAACACATATACCTTCGTATTACAACTGTCATAAAATAATGAAGAGATTCGCAACAAGACATGAAGAGAGACTTCCATGTTCACATAGTAGTGCTGCAACTCTGATAATACTGAACTAGGACACAGGTTCAAGAGAACCAAATCTTGTGATCTTGTGTTTATGTTGTTGTATTTTGCAGTGTAAAAACACTAAACTGCACAATCCTGCTAAGTTCTGTTTTATTTTATTGGGCACTAAAGGGGTGCTTCCTATATAAGTATAAAGTTCTGAGAAATATTGTGAGTACACCAAGATGATAAAGGAAAGATTACTAACATATATATCTCCGTATTACAACTGTCAAGCAACAAGACATGAGGAGAGACTTCTATGTTCCTAGCTACTAGAGATTTCTTAGCTTTAAGGCACTCTGGAGACATATTGTAAGTTAATGGGTAATAACTAGTAATAATATATTAATAAAAACAAAACTTTTCGCAGAAGATCACAATTGTATTCCATAGGACCATAACAACTTATTGTGTTACTGTGTATGGATAATTGAGATTTTCTTCTAATTAACCAACACATTTCTTTTATCTTATATCCAGCCCTTTTCTTGTGTTTTCTATCATCCTTTTATCATTATCGATAACATTTATCTACAGAAACAGAATTATGACTTATCTACCTGTTTTGGACCACTACTAAAAAAACCAAACGTTTAGAATAAAATACGGTTATTTGATGATTTTTTCATGTTCGATATTACAAAATAAATCATATGTTACGAGCAGGTGTATGAGAAAAAATACCGTGTAGGTGGTGCAAAGAAAATCTAAATCTAATATATCTTGCCTTGATATTATGACATATCGGTTATAAAGCTAGAGTTTTCCTTCAGTTTATATTCGTCGATAATACCGCTTATCTACCAATTAACATATTTAAGGAATATTTATTACAATAGCAACACGCCTGGGCGTATTATCGTTTGCCATATACGGTTTAATGTTTTTCTTCTTCTTCGTTTATGGTCAAATAGGAAGGAAAGTAAAGAGTAAATTATATATAATTGGTTGTTTAATAAGTTTTGTCATTCGATAAGAGATGGAGCTATTAGGTCTGTCGTTTAATTTAATTTATTCTTATAACGGCGCAACTTTTTTATTCGTATGTTTTACACAGATGTCTTAGATTATTCATATATTAACAGTTCAAGGGTGACACGTTACAGTATTTGTACAGTATTATTTTAATGTAATAGCTTCATGAAATTTTAGAAGATACACCACTAAAACAAATAACTAATAAAACAATAAAGATTTTTCGTATAAAATATATGATTCCTCATCTTTACATCAAACAATGGAAAGATTGATGTAGTAAATTATGTTTGCAAGAGCCTTGAAAATGCCCTTTTAATTCAGAATGAAGACTGAATATGGTAGCACCTTCTTGGACTAATAAGTTTTTGAGAAATTATACATAAGGATGCTTAGCAACATAATAGAGAAAATAAATATTATTCTGGAACATTAATTTGTGTTTTGTAGTAGGCACGGGAGTATAAAAAATGTGTATGTAATTTTATGCAAAATAAATATGAACTTAAATGTCAAAAGATATTGTGCGGTTGCATTCCTGGCCATATTTTAGGCAGAAACTCCATCCATTATTAAAATCTTAGCACACATTTGACTAAATAAAACAAGACAATGAAGTCACTGAATATGTGTACACCCAATATGTTCAAGAGTTCCACAAGGCACTGTACTGGGTCCGATACTTGTATATCCTATATACAGGCGATCTGTCGACTATAAGAAGTACTATTGTAACATCAGATACAAGCGATAAAGCAGTCTTAACATTTCACGAAGATCCAGTGACTGCATGAAAAAACTTCCAAACCCACTTACAAAATATATAATACAACTGTGGCTGAATACATGGCGTATTCATTGGCAATCTACCCATGTAACATACACTGTGTGGAGAAGAGTAATCAAGTTCATCAGACAAATTCCCCAAGCTGAGGATGTTAAATATCTTGGCATGTATCTATAAATATGATTAACCTGGAAGAAGCACATTCTTGATAAACGAAAACAACTTGGACTTAAACTATATCAAATGTATTGGAACGCCTTATTAACTAAATTTATTTGGCCATAAGGAATACAACTATGGGTTACTTCTAGCAAGTATAATATAAGCATCATACAACTGTTAAAAAACAAAGCATTGCGTGTCATTGTCGATGCTCCATACTATGTTTGAAGTGATATTACGTGATGTTTCTCAAGAAGTCATAACGAATGTAATCATATATTAATCATGCATGATCATACCTATTGCCCACAGGACCGATAATAATCTGAACCACTAAGAGTAATAATTCAAAATAATTTCCAAAAAAATGTATGCAAATTATCTAAGAAATATATATTCAAATAAAAATAGCACTAAATAAATTTTGGGCATGATTTTATCAGTGTAGACCAAACTTCGATGCACCACAATGATTTTGAATTAAATTTTTCACAAGAAAAATGTTTTAATGGCAAATGTTTACACACATGTTGTATTTGTGCATGTTAGTTTGTACATCTAATCTAATTCGGAAATCTAACTCTCTGTGACTTCTGGCTCTTTCTGACTTTGTAGTAGAGAAATGCCAGAAAGACAAAAGAAGGAGTAGTTAACAATTTATAATGGTTTTGAGGAATAATATTGCAGACACTTTTTTGCAATAAATAAAATGTACAAATAGGTCTTTAAGTTAGCTTTTCCTATATTTTAACAAGATGCTACGGTTTATTATAGACTCGATTCACTGGAGAATAGTTTTCAGTGTTATTAAGGTACAAGGTTCTAAGGTAAAATGTGGGTATTACTTCGCTTCTGATAAGGATGTTTAAAATTTTCGTATTTTGATGATATTTGCCTACCAGACAAAGCAAAACAGATCACACTCAAAACTGATACTTAGTCGAAGATACCATATTGCCAGCACGGCCTAAGATCAAAGATATTGGTTTATCAATCTATTATGAAACATATTTTGATTTAGGTAATGCAAATATTCGGTTGCACTAAAATATTAAACTGTATAGTAATCCAACATTGCCAAGAAAAGGTCTTTTATTAATTATCCATAGCTATATAACTAACGACGAATTACACGATGACCTCGAAATCAAATCGAGCTACGAAGTTATTCAATATTTCAGCTTAAAACATGAAATAAAGTTACTAAATTACAGTAACGTAGAACTAATACCACAACTGGGCAATGCGCAGGAAATCTGAAGTTACAAACGAACCAAACTACACAAACTTCTATAGTATACAATTGGTACCCTTAACTTTAGCTTAAATACAGTTACTCTACAACTATTAATCTGATTATATAGAAAATATGGCTCGCACAATAGTTCGATTCCCCAATATAATAGGCGGAGACTTCAACAACCACTACCCCAGCACTGATGGCCAATTTTCAAAGACAAATATACCCGATAATCTACTCATTCTCATCGAAAGTTCTACAACTCAAGATCAAATTCTACAACTGAAGATCAAAAACCTGCAGATGCTCTGGTTGAAGTAAGTCATAGTTAGATCAACTCCTCAATTACAGATTCCAGTGTTCAAGCAAGAGCTAGGGATTTGGAGATACAGTATACATACTTATCTGCTTAAACAATAGATTCTCAAAAATAAAATGTTTTGTACAAATTCTTGATTCAGATAACAGGTACATAGGGAGGTTGGATCCTACTAATTCTGAACAGTATGCGACACCTAATACCTTCCTTCTAAATCTCATACTAACGTTAACTACTCGGACAACGTTCAAATCCTTTGAAATTCTCCTTTCATCTTAGTAAGTCGCCCAGATAAATATCCACAAATGGAACCAGAACCACCTCTATTATTGCATTAATGTATTGGCACTAATTCCCATTCCTGATGACTTTAAACCTATAAGGGAAGAGCATAAGGAATTTCTTCATCCTACTGTTTTCCTGTGACTACTTCTTCTGTTATCTACCTCTGTGATAAAAATGTCACATTTCACCTTTTGTCTTTTCCACGATATGTTAACGTCTTGAAATAGTTGATCTATTAAACGAAAAATGGCCTAAAACTTGTTTAAGATTTTGAGTTGGATTTTCGATGAATACATCTTGGTATTAACTTAAAAATCGTCACCTTTAAATAATAGAAACCAAAAACGTTAGTTGAGATATGATGGAGCAGTACTAACACAGGTTTCTAAAATAATCTAATGGGCTTCAACTACCCTCTGTGTACAGTAAGTAACTCAATAATGCCAAATTAAAAACTGTTATTTTATGTGAAGAAATTTACACACCAACACATTTAACAGTTAGGTTACGTTGTTAATGATTTTTTTCATATTGTCGCTTATTTCACTAACTAAATCTTCTGTCATTTGTAACGTTGGGAACAATCGACTGAAAACAGAATAGTCGAAACAGTCGATAGTCACAAAACAGTCGATAGTACGTACAAACATCCTTTCCTGTACAAAATTGAAAGAGAGGAAAGGACGGAGATAATTGCTTGGGAAGTTAATTTTATATGTGGTTATATTTTCCAGCGGTAGTTTATAGACGGAGCGTATAGTATATAGATAGCGAGACGGAGATGTATAAACTTCTTCACAAACTAACTTTAAAAAAGAAAAGGAAAAAATACTGAATACTATTATAATAATAATACGTAACATGCAATTTATAATTTAATTTTAAACGAAGAATTCTACTTTTATATTTGAATATTCTGTGGGTCTGTAAAAAGGAATTGAATTTTTATATGAAATGGAATAATACCCCACAATTCTTTTATTGCATTTTAATGTGTTACAATACTAACACAATAGAACTTAAATAAAATCTAAAAACTTAAGATGTGCCATAATCATAAGTACTATATGAAAATTGAACATATACCTAATCATAGAAAAAAAACTGATCCATGATATAATTAAAAATGATCTGAATGAAACGATGTAAATGCTTTATTTATTATTGAACGGAAATATTTTTGAACAAAAATCCTGAGAGTAATGGAAACAGTCAAAATATTTTACTATTTATCATCCCCAATTTTAACCTTTTTACCCAATACATTAACAATCTTGAAAAATACCGTACCAAAATGTTATAATATTAATATACAATATAATGTTATTTACAAGCAAGCTATCAAAAAAATCATAAAACTACATATAAACCTATGTAAACTTAAATTGTGTACATTTTTGTCAAGGTCGCGGCTAGGACGACACAGCCAGAACGTTAAAAATCAGTCGAATGCAACTAGTAGAACCAAAAATAGTAACTAAAAGTACGACTGAAAGAGTCACTGATAAAAAGTAGTAAAATCAGTCGAACCAAATATAGCGACTAAAACAGTCGATAGTAAAAAGTAGTAAAATCAGTCGAACCAGAAATAGCGACTAAAACAGTCGATAGTAAAAAGTAGTAAAATCAGTCGAACCAAAAATAGTGACTAAAACAGTCGATAGTAAAAAGTAGTAAAATCAGTCGAACCAGAAATAGCGACTAAAACAGTCGATAGTAAAAAGTAGTGAAATCAGTCGAACCAGAAATAGCGACTAAAACAGTCGATAGTAAAAAGTAGTAAAATCAGTCGAACCAGAAATAGCGACTAGAACACTCGATAGTAAAAAGTAGTAAAATCAGTCGAACCAGAAATAGCGGCTAAAACAGTCTATAGTAAAAAGTAGTAAAATCAGTCGAACCAGAAATAGCGACTAAAACAGTCGATAGTAAAAAGTAGTAAAATCAGTCGAACCAAATATAGCGACTAAAACAGTCGATAGTAAAAAGTAGTAAAATCAGTCGAACCAGAAATAGCGACTAAAACAGTCGATAGTAAAAAGTAGTAAAATCAGTCGAACCAGAAATAGCGACTAAAACAGTCGATAGTAAAATGTAGTAAAATCAGTCGAACCAAAAATAGCGACTAAAAGAGTCGATAGAAAAAAGTAGTAAAATCAATCGAACCAGAAATGGCGACTAAAACAGTCGATAGTAAAAAGTTGTCAATTACTAAACAGTCGATAGTCAATTTTAGTTCATGGTTCCCAACACTAGACATTTGTATGATGCTATTTGTAATAAATTTTTCCTTAGTATAACTATCACAGATTAGTTCCTGTGATCGTGCTCAGTTCGCTTTCAAGTTCAAATAGGCACAAGAACCTCAATTTAAATTGATTAAAGGAATGAAATCTAGTAATCACAACTGTAATTAGCCTCATAAAAGTGGAATAGATACGAAACCTTTTGTTTATTCCTTTAACGGTATTTGTTTTTCTATCTTAATCAGTATTGATGGTTAGGTATTCAAATAGGTGCAACACAAAGGAAATTAAAATAACCAGAAAATTATAATAACCTATCTCCAATCAACCACAAATCAACCGATTTCATTTCCAATCGTTCATAATCGGATCATTTCAATATTTCGATCGAAATAAATAGGAAAAAAAAATCGAACAACAACCAACCGCAATTGTCGGGCAAAATTTTAATTTCAAGGCGAATGGATACGTGATAAGAACAACAAACAGCAGCAGCAGCAACGATGAATAAGACCATAATTTAGCAAAAATAGAAACTGTACGCCTGAGTCATTCAAGCGACGTTGGTAACAACGACGAAAAAGGTGTTTTGTTACACATCACCTGAGGTAACTCTCGTATCTCGGCCCGCTTCGATCGCCCCGTAATTCAGCCTAATGAGGTTTCTTTATTTTTGCTTTCTCTCTAACTCGGTTTTAATAAACGGTAACGATTTCATGATGATTGGTCGGTTATTGATCGTGATAGCGAATGGAAAATTTTACGTTGGCCTTACGCTTGTTGCTTGGGCTTGATATATATTTGATCATGGTCTACGTCAATACGATTTCGTGGTATATAGGGTGGTGCTGTGACAATCAAGATTTATATTAGAGCTTGACCTAGTTCAATAGATCTTTTATTGGTATCGAAGGTTAAATATATATATATATATATATATATATATACATATATACATATATATATATATATATATATATATATATGATGGGTTTTATTTAATATAGCTATTGTAATTATTCTTTTTAAGATTGTAAAAAGGAATTATATTTGTTTACATTTTCTGGATAATTTGTTATTCTAAGTAGAGACGAATAAAATGTTAATTAAGTCTCCGGCCTACCTTAGTAAAACACATTTTTTAGCCGAATTAGTTTTTTTTTTACTCAACATAAATCCCTTCAAGGGTCCTTTGCTGATTATAGCGATCCTCCAACTTTTCGATACCATTTTTGTAGTGCGATTTGTCCTTTGCTTCAAAATAGGACGGATCGTACTACAAAAATGGTATCGACAAATTGGAGGGTCGCTATAATCAGTGTATCACCCTTGAAGAGAATTATGTTGAAGAAAAAATCTAATTTTGATAAACACATGTGTTTTACTATGGTTGGCCGGGAACTTTTCAATTGAACTGTTAATAATACTAGTAATAACTAAATAAAAATAAATAAAAACCTTATTTAACCTATCTACTACATGTATTATATTCTACTATATATGCACAATTTAGCTTAATACATACCTAAACCTATTTATGTATTTACAATGTTATTTTAACTACTACCAACTGATCACTTTGATTCCCCTCGATTTTCCTCCCTTACCTCCTACATATCCTGCCTTGTTTCCAATCATAACACTAAGAATCCAATCCTTTACCTGACATTAGAAGTTTTTATTATGTTATCAGAACTCTAACCTAATCTAACCTAGTCTCAATATATATGATGAAATTGGAGAAAAGTGTTCCAATAGGTATTCAATATTCTTCATGATTCCACATTTTAAAAGTGATTTGTATAGAGTTGACAAGAAATGTCCTACTTGACCAAAACTTCGTAAAATACTGAATATTGATCAGACCTTTAACAATGTAATTGAATGTCATATGAATTGATGTCAAAAGTTGTTAATGGCAGTTTACTAATGGTTCAATATTATAGTATAAACTGCTTTAATTGAATTAAATATCACTGAATCATTAATGAATCTGTGGCTACCGCCACGACCCTTTAGGCCACCACGAATTCACCAACAAGTACAAAGGTTGGCAACGCTGGTGGATTGGTACCATGCAGTTCCAGGCTATAAAAGACCATCACGACGACTACTACCGTACTTCTTCTACCTAACCTAATATCCTGTCAATTCTCCCGTCGACCACCTGTATAATTTAATATTAAAATAAACAGTATTTCTTTAACAAGTGTTTTCAGTTCTCGTGCAAATTCCTTCCAAAAACAGTAGTGAGTGTTCTGACAAATAATCGCAGCGGCAGCCACACGTTTCGACCGACTGACCGACCCGACAAACATTCCTACAATTGGTGACCCCGACGTGATCAAAGTGACCAACAGGTAAATCAACTCAATATAATCCACTTGACAAGTGCTTGACACGTGCAGGGAAGGATAGCACGAGGAACGGAACCCATCAACATCAGATGGTCGACGACATTCCACGAGACTATCCTGATGGACGAAAACCACAGAAGCCCATCATTTATACCATCAACACATAAACACCCTTGCATCACGAGACGGGACACATAACATACTTATAGGTACCCTCAAACAAAGTTAAACACCCCAAGACGAACGACGTCCTGCTACAACTCCAATGGCAGCTGATCCCGTAAAACTCCTCGCTCAGGTTGGGATCCCCATCTTATCAGCAGTCCCCGGGCGCTTGTTTGTATGATTGCGGGTGTACTCCGGAACCTGCACCACATAGAGGTACGTCTGCGGGAGTTCTACTAGTTATGTGGCGACCGCCACGACCCTTTAGGCCACCACGAATTCACCAACAAGTACAAAGGTTGGCAACGCCGGTGGATTGGTACCATGCAGTTCCAGGCTATAAAAGACCATCACGACGACGTTTCGCTCTCTTTTCTTTTCTCCGTCCTCTTGTAATAGTACCACTTCCACAGCGCTACCATACTTCCTCTACCTAACCTAATATCCTGTCAATTCAACCAGTGTTTTCAGTTCTCGTGCAAATTCATTCCAAATTTAGTAGTGAGTGTTCTGACAAATAATCGCAGCGGCAGCCACACATTTCGACCGACTGCCCAACCCGACGAACATTCCTACAAATCTTCTTGTATATACGAGATGGGTATGGTACTCGAAAATAATATTTTTCAAGACAACAAGGCTACAAATAGATAATCCTGAAGATAATATATAACAAAAAAGTGCTGAACTAGGAACATTTATATATCTATTTATATGTAATCGATGTATAACAATAGATGCAATCGATGATTAATCAGTGCTTCAAAAATTACTAAATTGTAATGGAAAATTGCAGAAAAATGTACGCTATGTAAAAATAGTAGATAGCGATTGAAATAAATTTGAAAAATAGTAATGAATAATGTTATTCAGGCTGTATCAAAGTCTGGAATCTACATCTACCATCTAATTCACAATTCTTATATTCAGTACTTTGTATGCTGAAAAAAACGGTGTGTTAAGTCTGATCGTGACATCAGATTGGAGTGGAAATAAGGGTTTCGTTTATATTAAAACAGATTTATTTTCATAAAAATAAAACAGTTCTTAAGTAAAGTAAAAATATTTTACCATAAATGTATTTTTAGCAACAGTGAATTCTAATGTCAGTTGTTCTCGTTAAAATAAAATTGTTCGTCTTAATTAAAAACGTTTCATAATTATGATACTATGATTTAGTCAATATAGTCGTAATTTTTACTACTATATTTTGTTTAAATCAAATTTTGGAACTTAATTTTATAGTATATTATATACACCATACTTTATCTTCTATAAACATCATGTACTATCGATAAAACTATTTATTCAAAAATGTCAAACATCTCAAAAGTGCGTTCAGTTGAACAACAAACAACAATAAACCTTCTGGACATATAATATATCTTTGTGCTTGCGTCACATATCCCATGTAGGGCTTGCAGTAGGTGTTTAAACTGATGGAGATACGGCTGTATACACATAATCCTAACCTTGAAAAATCATCTTGCAAAACTGACTACTGTTCGACATTATTACGCCCAAGGTTGATTCCATCGAGACAAACTTATTTGGAGAATGTTTTGCGGATTAACGTAGATATACAGAGTCTTATTTAATATTCGCTATCAAAATAAACATATTCTATTAAAAACTTTTTATAATAATTCTAACTATAATATGCAATATCTGCTACATAAGTATAGATCCAAGATTTTAGAACTAAACTAGCATTTGATGGATGCACACATAGGTTCCACACTTTATTTCCTATATTAGTTCAAATAGTTTTTGTCTCTTCAACTTGGTGTGAGTCAATATTCAAGCAATCTCCGTTGATATTTTTTGCGAACAGTTTTAACATTTTTTTGGATATCCTCACTTCTAATATACCTTTTAACATATAGGGTGCTAACAATAGTGCAATGATATTCGGTTTAATAAGTTTTATCATTTTAATATTAGGTATTTGTCTGCACTTATAAGTGCACACTGCAGGTCTGCATTATCTTTATTATTTGTTTATTTAATAACAGTTTCTTGTGGAGCGTTAATTCGGTTTGTCTTTATAAAAACACCGCAACATTTCAACTCTTTTATTTTTAACGTTTCTTTTTTGACATAAATTGAATTTTTAATGAAAGAATGTCAAGAAAAGAACAAATGTTAAGTGTAACAATAGTTAAATAATAGACCCAAGAGTAATCTAAGAAAAGTCACTGTATTATATATTGAAAATGATGGAGTTGATAAACTCTTTTTTTTAACTCTTTGTGATTCCACAATCTGCCCTATAGGCAAAATCACAAAAATATTATCTTAATTAATTAACTAGTCTTGTTCTAAAGCTTATTCTAAAGTCTGCATATATCCAGTAATCAGATTAGGTGGTTTCAAACGTTTTAGTCTACGCACTTCACTAACACGTCTCATATTTAGCTGATTAGCGAGTATATTTGGATGCACTGACACTCTTTCGAAGTACTTCACACAAACACGTTGTTCACATAACACACTCGTTATAGGTTCTAGAGGAATATCGCGTTGTACCACTTTATTTGAAATATAGTACGGAGCTTCAACAATGGCACACAACACTTTATTTTGGAACCGTTGAATGATGGATATATTAGATTTGCTAGCGGTACCCCATAGTTGAATTCCATATGACCAAATAGGCTTGAGTCACTCATACAGCAACACCTTGTTACCTAATGATAACTTAGATTTGCGCCCGATGAGCCAATACATTTGATTAATTTTAGTCCCAGTTGTTTCCGTTTAGAGAGTATGTGCTTCTTCCAGGTTAGGCATCGATCTAAATGCATACCAAGATATCTAACTTGCTCTGCTTGGGGGAGCTGACGATGATTGATATTCACTGGTAGACATGTTCTTCTACGCAGGGTAAACGTCATGTTTTCAACTATAATTGTATTTGATCCAGGTGGGTTTGTAAGTTTATTGATGATAAGCTCTAAATGAACGTAAATACTCTACAGTCTAAAATTTCTGATATAAATTATATTATGGTATAGATAAGTGACGTTTTGTAGAGATTGTAGCGGATTTTTAACATTTATGATCTGATTCACTAAATATTTTACATAAACGGCCACAAGATTATTAACGACATCTGTCAGAAAAAATAAAAGATTTGTCAGAAGTGAATATAATCATTCTTTTAAGCAAAATTTATGTTACAGAAAGTGTTCTAAAACTCAGAAATACAAAGCTGTGAGCCTGTATATAAAAAATTAATACAAAGATAAGTAGAGAAGGCGACGGGATATAGTCACAAGTCCAGATCCTGTTATGATATGGCTACTTTTTATTTATGTTTCATTATGTATAGACAACAGCAGTCACATAGTAACCAGGATAGTAAGAATGTATTCTGGAATGGTCTCCAAGTTAACAACTCGTTAGACTGAATGATTAACATAGAGGATTGTTGTTCTAAGATCAAATTAGCTGTAGATCCAGATAACCAATTTGGTAAAAGATTTCTCTAAACCATCATAAAAATTAATAAATTGGTTTCTGTGTCAAAGTTCTAAGTAATGAAATGCATGTGTTTCACTTATCTTATTCACTTTTAATCACTAGTAATATATGCAATACTAATATGTTATTATCAATAATATGAAACCTTACTACATCAACGTAAGAAAACATTAATTATTTCGGTAGCCTTTAAATTAAAAAAAATTAACATCTGTTTGTTTAACTGTATCAATATTACTTATTTCATATGATTTCCTAGCGAGTTCCATATATTATCAATCACTTGAACTACATTAAATACTTAATCACAAAGAAATTACAATTTCAGATTAGCAGAAGTCTATAAAATCGCTTCCAATCAATTTAATAACTATTATTTTATTTATGGTAATTGTTATTCATCAAAACAATAAATAAGCGGTCTCCAGTCAAGGCAACATCGATGGTTTCTCTTTGAAAACAAACTGGCATACACTAGATTTATTTGAACTGTTCATTATGATATTTAACATATGCCCCATGGGTAAGATTAACATATAAAACCCATCAATTTATAACAAGTTAATTTTCAAAGTATATTTATATATAATATATAAGTTACTAAACGTATAGAAATTAAAACAAACTCTTTAAATTTACTGTAAAATTGGTATAATTTAAGAATGATAAGAGGTGACTTGTTGATTCAACGTTCAATACCATCAGGGTTGGGTAGTAATTGAACTGTTTGTTCGCGGGTTCGATTCCCGGCGGGGACAATAACTTTTAAATTTTTGTAATAACTAAAAAATAAACAAAAACCTTATTTAACCTATGTACTATACGTATTTTATATTCTATATACACACAACTTAGCTCAATATCTACTGATCTGATCACTTTGAAGTTGGTGCCGAGCCTAAACAAAAATAATAATATAATTTTGTGACAAATACAAAAATTAGCAACTAAATAAATGTAAATTTATATAACTGTTTTGATTTTGTTTAATTGCCATTTTCATTCTTAATGCTTATGTCCACGAAACATTAATAGCTCTAAGAACCAGAGTAGGTTAGCGACAGGATTGCTTTTTGGGAAATTTTTTGCAAAACTAAAGGAGGGTCTAGAAAGAAGCTTTAATAAGGTTTGTAAACTATCAGTTGAACTATATGGAGCAATATTGGCGTCATGTTACTATTGTTACTATCCTAGTTACAAAATACGTTGGTTTCCTGAAAGCATGAAAACAGATGAGAGACAAATAATTCAAGTTCTAGCAATTCATGTTTTAAACATAAATTAAAAATAAGAGTAACGGGAGTAGCAGTATTAATTAAGAAGATAATTCTGTTGCTATCCAAATACAGAAAATGTGTTCATACAAGATAACATAAGGTATGTTTGTATTTATCAGGAACTGCAGTAAGAACACTTTCTTTAGCAGGTTTTACTCCTTCCCCAACAAGAGGCTGTTCGTCTTCCTAGTACATTTTAATACTATTCTAATAGATTATGTACATAATATACAACACATGTTGTATGTTTGTATTTCGTATTTTGTATTTTAAATTATGAAGATACTGTATTATGCAATATATATTTTAAATATTCCACTTTTGTATTGTTATAATGTATTTCGCAGTTCAGTATGTTGTATTTGTATTTTGGTTAAAGTAAAGCATGTATTTTGTCCATCTCTGCAGAAAATACTACACTGATATAAACCTAATTTAAATGAAACCGTTAAAATTTAAACACATTATTTCTGAGAATCATATTATATTTCTTAAACGAGACACTATTTCTTGGAATATCCAGTGCCATATAGGGTACACTGTGACACATCCGGTGTTTTCCTCCCAAAGAAAGAAATAAGTTATGTATGTGGTTGTTCTCACACCTGAACAACTTTTAATTTTAATAAAATTATTTGCGAGTATTTGTTGTACTTTCATCGGTCAGTTTTTCTTTGATAATATTTTAAATTGCAGCGGTTTTATCCAAAGTTTTATAGTTTGTATGGAATAGTTTCTGAAATTACAATAATTCGCGGATGTGTAAGTGGGCCAGTTCAATCCGTCCTTACATATACTATGAACTACATACTTCTGCCTAAATTCTAGTAGACTGGGTTAATCACAGCAACTCAGTTTACTTTTGCTGATCTGCTACCCCGAATTGCGATGCTCATGCCAAAAAAAGGATTTTAATTTCAATAGTTTCTTGATAGGATTATTACTATTCCTTGAGGAGACTTTCAGATACTTCAATCCCTTTGGTGACTTTACAGCCTGAACCGCGATATTTTAGCCTGATCTTCAGTAAACTTTGCCAAGGAATACTTCGCATAACTGAATAATTGCCAATCCATCCAAAGGAACTGACGATTGCACTGAATATTTGTTTCATTTTATTATTAATAGATCCTTAAGCTTTCTTTTTAACTTCTCGATTTTACCATAATAAAAGCACAACAGCAATTATAACATATATATTATACATTTTAATTTTTTGTTGCTATTCTTTAAAGTATTACTTTTGATATGTTTTCTCCATTCTGACGTATATTATACGATTTAACTGTATTAATTATCCGTTCCACAATTTTCACAATAACATTATAAAAATAATTATAACTTGCCTCTATACATTTATGTGTTGAACAAGTAAGTAAAATATTAAGACACAGACTTTCAGCTGTGCTGCTCTGCTTTCAGTATGAGGGACAAAAAGATAGAAACTTTAATACATCTTATTTGAATTGATAGCACTAAAGACATATGAAAAAGGGAAAAAGCACTATGGATAATTTTGATTTTATTTGCCACGAAATATGTTATGTTTTCAATTAGATTGCAGTAATTTTTATATCAACATTTAATTATTTTTTTAATTATATACATTAAATATCTTCATTACATACTTATATATTAGCTTTTTGATATTTTATAATATTTGTATTTATATAGAATTTTATATTAATAAATGATTTTGAAAAATTACGTTTTGGTTTTATTTGAAATTTAATTGCTCAGTAAATGCACATGTGATGCTTATGAAATCTTCAACCTATGAAATGCCCTCCTAAAAATATTTTTTTTACAGGGGCCCGCAATGGTAATTTGAACTAAGCAATAAAATTCAGCGAATGACGTTCTCAGGGCCTTTCTGTTGAGATCACTCAAAACAATTTTGAAATTGTTTGTATTAAGTTAATACACTATATATTACCCTATGCTGGAAAGGATAATTCCCTAGAGACTCTCGAAGAGTATTTGTTGACGTAGGTGATTAGTTATTGTAATCACCGAAGTATTACCTTGTATATTGTCAAGATAGTGACCATTGTAACGTTTTGTTGAATATTTGTATTTTATTTACCAAGAAATAAAAGTATTTCTTACAGTATGCCATCGAACATCATTTAGTTTAATCTGTATGATATAGTCTCAATCTAATATTAATATTTTACTAGCCAATTTTAATTTCTAGTAAATAACGATTTAAAAAAAGAACTTTTGCCATGACTTGTTAACTGTTAGTTTACGAAATAGTAAACCAATAGATGGATTGATGGCCGATAATTCAAGATAGCGCGTGTGGAAATATTGACGGGTGATGTAAATGGGGTGACGGTGATATAAAGCGAAAAACATTTTTAAAAATATTGCGGAGATTAATGATCGTAATCAGAAGGTTACGCCTTTTCGATCTGACTTTGAGTTTCGAATGATTATAATTAGCGAAAAGTATATTTTTAATCCCAACAAAAATATTATTCTAAGAATTTTTTCAATATTTTTTTTTCAAACATCAAATTAAGATAATATCCGTACTACTCAGCTTTCATTACTCGTCTTTATTAGATACGCGTAGTACAATCTTAATTATTATTGTTACAATTAATTTATTACTACTTTTGCTATGTATTTGGATTAATTAACAAGCAAGACGAGTACGAGAAAATACATCAGTATGTATTCCTCAATTATAAAATTATAATTATTTATTAATTATTAACTTATAGCTATAGTTTACACTAATAATACACACTAAATGTTCACATAAGTTCGTATGGTTTTGTTCGTTTCAGTCTCCTGACATCCTGTGCGCTGTCCAGCAGTTGTATTGCTTCCACGTTAGAATGATTTAGTAATCTTCTTTCGTGTTTCAAGGCGAAATCCTGCACAACTTCGCAAATCCATTTGATTTCCAGGTTATTGTGCAGTTCTTCATTGGTTACATAGCGATAGGCATTGGTAATCAATCGAAGAATCTTGTTTTGACAGCGCTCTGTATGACTAACTTATTTGAATATTTAGTGCAACCCCATATTTGCACCCCATAGGTCCAAATTGGCTTTATAATTGTATTATAGATCAATCTCTTTGATTTTAGATCAAGTTGGGAGTATCTTCCGACTAACCAGTATAGTTGTTTTATTTTGGTTCTAATGTGTTTTGCTTTTTGTCTAACGTGATGTTTCCAGTTTAATCTACCGTCAAGATGGATTCCAAGGTATTTTGCTGATTCTGCTTGAGGAATCGGGCATCCATTGAGTGATATAATTAAGTTTTTATTATTTCGCCTTAATGCAAAATTAACGTGCACAGTTTTTGAGCTATTAACTTTAATTTTCCAATCTTTTGTCCATTTGTAGATTTTGTTGACTGCCACTTGCACTTTTTCTATTGCCCTAGGCAGAGATATATCTTTTGCCATAATAACTGTGTCATCAGCAAAGGTTCCAAGAAGTGTTTCTTTTGTTGTTGGAATGTCAGCAGTGTAGAGCAGATACAGGAGAGGTCCTAAGACGCTACCTTGTGGAACTCCAGCCGAGATATTTTTAAATGTCGAAAACGCCTTTTCATGCGATACTCTAAATTTTCTTCCGAATAAATATGACTCCAGCAATTAACAATAGTTACGCGGTAACAATTTGCTCATCTTACAGATTAATCCCAAATGCCAAACCCGATCAAAAGCTTGTGAGACATCCAGGAATATTGCAGGGCAGTATTTCTTTTCTTCAAACGCTCTTTCAATAGCTGCAGTTACTCTGTGCACTTAATCGATAGTTGAATGGTGATTTCGAAAACCAAACTGGAAATCTGGTATTGTTACCAAATGTTTAACACGTTTATATATCAGCTTCTCAAATAGCTTTGATATTGCAGGTAGTAGCGAAATAGGCCTGTAAGATTCAACTTGTTCTGCAGGTTTGTCAGGTTTTTTGAGCCTAATTATTTGTGCAACTTTAAAGCATTCCGGGACATGCTTCAGCCTTAAACAGGCATTAAATATATATGCCAACAGGATGATTGCTTTTCGTAGTTATTGAAAGATGAAGACTTATTTGTACTCCAAATAACTTAAACCATTGTTTAGTTGTTCGAACAATACATCAATTATTTCTAAAGTACTATTTATTAACTACCACGTATGTACGAAACCAGCCTATCAAAACAAATTTAAAGAAAAAAAATCGCCAAACTATCTCAATGAATATCCCAAGTTAATGTCGGGTATTAAAGATTCCAAACAACATCAGTACATCTGCACTTATAGCCCGTGTACCGGAGAAAAAGGCGATGGAAACATCCATCTCAAACCATAAACAAACCGTTCTCTCGTAAATAAATGGCTCAAGATTCGAATCGATCTTAAAACCAATCTAAACAAGAACCACCTAAAAAAAGAATCTATCTTTAAACGAAATCTATATTTAGCCGACCACATGTGCGAGAGAAGATTTCACTTTACGAAAACCGAATTGTTTTCCCGAAACTCACTCCATATACAAGGATTATTCCTTGAATTTTTATTTGAACGTATTTTACGGTCGACGAATTTATTTTGACGGTTGTTTTGATGCAACGTCACGAGTGAAAATGATGTAATTTTTTTCCGTTCATGCTGGTCGAGCTAACATATGACGAAAGTTATGTATGCAATCGAGCTTGTCAGATTACGGGTATTTTTGTAGCTTCGGTAAAAAAAAGGCTAAGTACATTCATATCCCTGATAACATCGAACAGCTGTCAAGAACTAACACATGTCTTGGACGTTTATGTCACGCAATTCATGCAACAAATGACCCTACTGGACTGGTGATATATTTTTTTATTTTAGTCTAGAACTGAATAAATCTTTTACTTTGCATATACTGAAATATAGTTTTAACAATAACAGATCAATTGAAAAGTCGTTTTTTTATTCAACATAATACCCTTCAAGAATAATACACTGATTATACACTGATTATAGCGACCCTCCATCTTTTAGAAACCATTTTTGTAGTACGATTTATCCTTTGCTTCAAAATGGGCCCCAGTTTCGGCAACCGCCTCTTCATTCCACGAAAATTTCTTCCCAGTGAGCATTCTTTTGAGATTTGAGAAGAGGAAATAGTTGCTGGGGGCCAGATCTGGAGAATACGGTGGATGAGGAAGCAATTCGAAGCCCAAATCATGGATATTTGCCATCGTTTTCACTGACTTGTGACACGGTGCAATATCTTGGTGAAGCAGCACTTTTTTTTTCTTCAAATGGGGCCGTTTTTCGGCGATTTCGTCCTTCAAACGGTCCAATAACGCTACATAATAGTTGCTGCTGATGGTCCTTCCTTTTCCAATGTAGTCAACGAAAATTATTCCATAGGCATCCCAAAATACAGACGCCATAACCTCGCTAGCCAACTGTTGCGTTTTCCCACGCTTTGTAGCGGGTTCATCGTCTGCAGTTCACTCGGATGACTGTCAATTGGACTTCGTGGTGAAGTGATGGAGCCATATTTAACCCATTGGCATATATTGATGCAAAAACTCTGGTTTATTACGGTTGATCATCTTCAAACGCTGTTCCGAATCATCAAACCCACGTTGTTTTTGGTCAAAAGTGAGCTCGCGCGGCACCCACTTTGCACAAAGCTTTCTCATACCTAAGTATTCGTGAATAATATAATGTACACGTTCAGTTGATATCTTTGGAGTCTCTGCTCTTTCATTCAATTTCAATTTACGGCCATTCAAAATCATTTTGTGGATTTTTTTGTGTTTTCGTCGGTAACATCCTCTTTTGGGCGTCCACTGTGTTCACCTTCTTCGGTGCTCAATTCACCACGTCTAAACATAGCATACGTTGATGACGGCAGTGTCCGGAAACTCGGCATCAAGCCAAGATTTTGCTTCAATTGTATGTTTTCCCTTCAAAAAGCAATACTTTATAAACACGCCTAATTCCTTTTTATCCATTTTTTTCACAATAATAAAAGTTGCTTCACTCAAAATGTTATAATTCGCTAATAGTCCGACTGTTGTCAAATTTATACACGCATCTTTTGATACTTATTCTTAATTTTAAAATTGATTTCATACCTACACAAATCAAGGTACAATTTGCAGATTGAAAATACATATAAAGATATAAATAAGTATATATTAACCCTGCTTTAGCTACTTTTATTGTAGAGTAACCTGCTTCTTACTTAACTCTATACATTCTGGCTGTAACGTGCGATTTTAGTATTTCGGTGTGTTGTTTTGGTAACATTTTCTGTAGCTTATGAACAAGGCCTTCTTGCTAAACCTTATCGAAGGCTTGTGCTATATCTAAGAATATAGCTGAGCATAATTTTTTCCTTTCGTACGCTTTTTTAATAACATTTGTTATTCTGTGGACCTGGCCAATTGTTGAATGCTTGTTAATAAACCCAAACTGGTGTGTTGATTTCTGTCCTTCAATAATGAATAGACAAATAAAATCAACTATAAATCTAACCCCCTAAATCCGTACATGTATGGATGCCTTGCTAGTCACCACTAATTTATCGAAAAGTAACAAAAAAAAATTACTTTTTTAACAATATTCAAGACTTGAGTTTATGAAAGCAAATCCTTAACTTATAGACTTTTAGAATACAAGTAACAACTTATTACTGCCTCGAGAGCTCTGCTATATTGAGATATCCAAAACTTTCGCGTTTAAATCGTGAATCGCTGATCAATCCCGGAGATAATCTCGCCGACTCCAGGAAGAAACGGTATAATGACGATAACGAGGCGTCAGGAGGATACAAGTTATTTATTTGACGAGAGTTCTCCAAGTCTTATTACTATTTGTCTTTGGCATTTGAAAAGTTTTCAACAAAATATATCTAGCCGTCTAATTATGCCGAAGGTTTGTACGAGTTGACGCCGTTCGTGAAAATTAACTCGCTCGAATATCTTGCCGGATTGTTTCATTTCGCTGTCTTAATGGTTTTAATTTAAATGTGACCCCGATAATTAAGTTTTCGTGATGGAGAGGCAGGAGCGACTACGGTTATTGAGCGTTTTATTATATAATTCATGATTGATTTTTGTTTAATGAGGATGCGGGCCGTGATGATTTATCGTTTTGGTTCGGTGTCTTTTTATAGGTGAAAACAGGTAAAAATGTTTGCTTTATATTTTAGTTAAAAAAGTAGTTTAAAGCTTCAACATAAAACATAAAAATTGTAAAATATTTTTATCAGGCCTACGAGGGTCACTATTTATATTTCGGGAATTGGCAACACTGTTGTCATGTGACTCTATCTGACGGTTCCATCGTAAAATTTGACATTTTTGACGATATAAGTTTTCAGAATATGTTGTCGCACGAAAGTTATTTGTTTATTTTATATTTAGTTGAGTTCGTCTCGGCAAAAAATGGAACTGAACATTTGTGTTCATTGTGCGATGATTTTTTTCGAATTTCGACCTGGATTATCACAACAAGAGTGCATCAATCAACTAAATTTGACTTTTGGAGATCAAGCGCCATCAAAAGCTACCGTGTATCGTTGGCTTAGCGAATTCAATCGTGGTCGTAGTTCCCTGTCCGACGAGTTTCGTGAAGGTCGTCCAAAATCGACTATTGTGTCAGAAAATCGATGCTGTGGGCGAAATGATTAAGTAAGATCGTCATCTCACCTATTGTGAGATTGAGGCATCTCTAAGAATTACTTCCACCAGCATATACGCGATATTACATAAACACCACGAATCCTACGCAATGACAATCCTTGACAATCGCTCAAAAAAAGGCTCGTGTTGATTAGTTCAAAGAAATGGTTCAGAAATTCAATTGAGGTGCTTGAAGACGTAAAGAAAGACTTTTATAAAGTCGTAACAGATAACGAATCATGGATCTTTTCGTATGAGCCCGAAAGTAAGCAGCATTCGACTGTATGGGTGTTCCAAACGATTTTCATCGCCCGAAGAAGCTATTGAAGCGTTCAAAAATCAAGTTTTGAAAATACCTCATTCGGAATGGAATAAGTGCTTTAAAAATTAGTTTAAGCGTATGTAAAAGTGCATCCATCATGGTGGCGAGTACTTTGAAAAACAATAAAAATCGCAGCTTAACTATTTGTTTTTTTTTCCTATTCCCGAAATATAAAAAGTGACCCTCGTACAAATTAATTTAAAAGGATTTTTTTTAATTTAAAGCTCTGCTGTAAATATTTCATATAATTTATTTTATTTGAAGTATTTTTCATCGATATCTGCTATTTTTTTTCCATCTTTCAGGCAATTTACGGATTCCATATCGAAACAACGATGTATCTTTTGAGGTTAGAATCGACAGAATTTTTGCTATCATCATTAGAAGTGAGACGCTGCTCAGACAGACGACTCATTTATCAGATGGTGCTAAGTCTGAGGAATACGACCGAGGTAGCACTTCCCATTTTAATGTTTCGAAGTATATTTTCACCTATTTTGCAAAATGTGGTCGAGCGTTGTTAAGCTAACAACATTGTTTTGTCTCTGCTCGTATTCATTTGTAATCGATAGCGATGCCCGTTTCTAGTTTCATCGACTAATGCTTAAAAATCTTCGAATTCAAACTTGTTTGGCTGATAAGCTCTTTGTCTGCGAATTCTTTAAAGTGAACAAATTGTCAAAATCACCACGTTTAAAATGTCGAAACCAGAATTCACATACTTTTAATATACTGATATTTTACATTTTGTCGAAATGATACATACTGAAAAGTGAAGTATCAGTGAGACTTGAACATGAAATTGGTTAGAAATGTACCTGATGCGATTTTATAGTCAGTAACACCATCTGTTGTAAATCCTTTAAAATTGCTTTATAGGTCTGTTAGTTATAAAATATTGCAAATAATTACTTATTACTATTCAAGTATTGATAGCTTGTGGTAACCCAGTGGGTGTTGCCCATACCGATCAACCGACATTAATTAGTAACACATGGGCTGAAAAGTGCTAAGACTAACACATATATGGTGCTAGTTTCAATGCATTCATCGCTTTTTCAGTTAGTACTAACCATCCAAAGAAAGTTGTTAAAATTTCATGATATTCTACTTATAAGTTTGTGAGTTATTGTGCTAAGTGTGACCCTACTTTTATTATTTTGAAAACAACGGATGAAAAACAATTTCATGTTTTAATTTTACACTGCTTCTTGATAGATTAAAAAATACTGTTCAACCGAAGCAATGACTTGTTCTATCCGTTACCTCAGAAAGAACAATAAAAGGTTGGCTTGCTGATTTCAAACGTGGTCGTAGAGACACTGATGATGCAGAACTTTTCTGAATAATCGAAAAGTGAAGTTGTGTGAGTTAGCTAACATCGTATAGATATAAAAAAATGCCCGGGGATGGGTTATGGGTTATGTAGTAATCGGAAGATTCAATCTTGATAAATAGGGTGTGTGTTAAAATTTAAATTTTTGTTTTCGGCTAACTCTTTGATCTACTTTATACTGCCGATAATCCAACAATAAAAGAACCGACAACGCAGTCATTATGGCACAAGGCGTAAAAATAAAAATCATAAAAATTCTAAATAATTTAGTAAAACCAAACAAGTCGTATTCGCAAAAAGTGTTCTCAATTTTAACGTTTTTCCGAAAATATATAACCGAATTCCTATCAGTAATAAAATAACAATCTAAAATAACCGTGAAATATACAGATGTACAGTTTAATGGCAGAATTATTTGAAGTTTTGACAGAAAGTAGTAGGCTAAACTATTTTTGAAACTAATTACGCAAAGTCAGATTAACTATGTTTAGATTGTAGTAAAATATGCCTATATTTTCGTGGCTTGTAATAATAATCTCATTGCTTAGATTTTAAACTTATGTTGATCCGGGATATGGCGTATTCATTCATTAGTTTCAATCGTTATTTCTTTTAAATGATTTGTTTGTTAAATAATGTTAACCTGGATATGGTAAAGCTAATATAGCGATAAATTGGTGAACTGAAAATTAAAACCTGTGGAATAAAACACGATCTGGTGATTTATTTTTAGTTAACATATTTATCGCGACCACGTTCCCCTAAAAATATTTACAAAATATCATTTATATGTCGAAATATGTTAACGAAATACTGAGTTAAATTTTCATGGGGAACTATAGATCAAGCTCAGCCAATAGACCTGTACTCTGTACCTTTATAGGTCTGTTAGTTATAAAATATTGCAAATAACTACTTATTACTATTCAAGTATTAATAGCTTGTGGTAACACAGTGGGTGTTGCCCATACCGATCAACTGACATTAATTAATAACACATGGGCTGAAAAGTGCTAAGACTAACACATATATGGTGCTAGTTTTAATGCATTCATCGCCTTTTCTGTTAGTACTAACCATCCAAAGAAAGTTGTTAAAATTTCCTGATATTCTACTTATAAGTTTGTGAGTTATTGTGCTAAGTGTGACCCTACTTTTATTATTTTGAAAACAACGGATGAAAAACAATTTCATGTTTTAATTTTACACTGCTTCTTGATAGATTAAAAAATACTGTTCAACCGAAGCAATGACTTGTTCTATCCGTTACCTGAGAAAGAACAATAAAAGGTTGGCTTGCTGATTGCAAACGTGGTCGTAGAGACACTGATGATGCAGAACTTTTCTGAATAATCGAAAAGTGAAGTTGTGTTAGTTAGCTAACATCGTATAGATATAAAAAAATGTCCGGGGATGGGTTATGGGTTATGTAGTAATCGGAAGATCCAATCTTGATAAATAGGGTGTGTTAAAATTTAAATTTTTGTTTTCGGCTAACTCTTTGATCTACTTTATACTGCCGATAATCCAACAATAAAAGAACCGACAACGCAGTCATTATGGCACAAGGCGTAAAAATAAAAATCATAAAAATTCTAAATAATTTAGTAAAACCAAACAAGTCGTATTCGCAAAAAGTATTTTCAATTTTAACGTTTTTCCGAAAATATATAAGCGAATTCCTATCAGTAATAAAATAACAATCTAAAATAACCGTAAAATATACAGATGTACAGTTTATTGACAGAATTATTTGAAGTTTTGACAGAAAGTAGTAGGCTAAACTATTTTTGAAACTAATTACGCAAAGTCAGATTAACTATGTTTAGATTGTAGTAAAATATGCCTATATTTTCGTGGCTTGTAATAATAATCTCATTGCTTAGATTTTAAACTTATGTTGATCCGGAATATGGCGTATTCATTCATTAGTTTCAATCGTTATTTCTTTTAAATGATTTGTTTGTTAAATAATGTTAACCTGGATATGGTAAAGCTAATATAGCGATAAATTGGTGAACTGAAAATTAAAACCTGTGGAATAAAACACGATCTGGTGATTTATTTTTAGTTAACAAATTTATCGCGACCACGTTCCCCTAAAAATATTTACAAAATATCATTTATATGTCGAAATATGTTAACGAAATACTGAGTTAAATTTTCATGGGGAACTATAGATCAAGCTCAGCCAATAGACCTGTACTCTGTACCTTTATAGGTCTGTTAGTTATAAAATATTGCAAATAACTACTTATTACTATTCAAGTATTGATAGCTTGTGGTAACCCAGTGGGTGTTGCCCATACCGATCAACCGACATTAATTAGTAACACATGGGCTGAAAAGTGCTAAGACTAACACATATATGGTGCTAGTTTTAATGCATTCATCGCTTTTTCAGTTAGTACTAACCATCCAAAGAAAGTTGTTAAAATTTCATGATATTCTACTTATAAATTTGTGAGTTATTGTGCTAAGTGTGACCCTATTTTTATTATTTTGAAAACAACGGATGAAAAACAATTTCATGTTTTAATTTTACACTGCTTCTTGATAGATTAAAAAATACTGTTCAACCGAAGCAATGACTTGTTCTATCCGTTACCTGAGAAAGAACAATAAAAGGTTGGCTTGCTGATTGCAAACGTGGTCGTAGAGACACTGATGATGCAGAACTTTTCTGAATAATCGAAAAGTGAAGTTGTGTTAGTTAGCTAACATCGTATAGATATAAAAAAATGTCCGGGGATGGGTTATGGGTTATGTAGTAATCGGAAGATCCAATCTTGATAAATAGGGTGTGTGTTAAAATTTAAATTTTTGTTTTTGGCTAACTCTTTGATCTACTTTATACTGCCGATAATCCAACAATAAAAGAACCGACAACGCAGTCATTATGGCACAAGGCGTAAAAATAAAAATCATAAAAATTCTAAATAATTTAGTAAAACCAAACAAGTCGTATTCGCAAAAAGTATTTTCAATTTTAACGTTTTTCCGAAAATATATAAGCGAATTCCTATCAGTAATAAAATAACAATCTAAAATAACCGTGAAATATACAGATGTACAGTTTAATGGCAGAATTATTTGAAGTTTTGACAGAAAGTAGTAGGCTAAACTATTTTTGAAACTAATTACGCAAAGTCAGATTAACTATGTTTAGATTGTAGTAAAATATGCCTATATTTTCGTGGCTTGTAATAATAATCTCATTGCTTAGATTTTAAACTTATGTTGATCCGGGATATGGCGTATTCATTCATTAGTTTCAATCGTTATTTCTTTTAAATGATTTGTTTGTTAAATAATGTTAACCTGGATATGGTAAAGCTAATATAGCGATAAATTGGTGAACTGGAAATTAAAACCTGTGGAATAAAACACGATCTGGTGATTTATTTTTAGTTAACAAATTTATCGCGACCACTTTCCCCTAAAAATATTTACAAAATATCATTTATATGTCGAATTATGGAACTATAGATCAAGTTCAGCCAATAGACCTTTGTATACAAAATATTTTTTAAAATAATTTAGTTTAGTACATCTGTTTCTAAACTAAATTTTCTTCAATATTAGCTTACGTTAATTGATGGCCCAGTTATTCCAGATGAATTTATAAATATTACTCATTCTTCAAGCATAATGAATCAATACTGACCACAATGAAAGCAAACTTGTATAATACAAAATCGTTTTGATGCTTCGGTGGTGTGACAATGGTATTGTAAAATTTAGGATCCTTCCAAGAAATAAGAAGATCTACATACGTTGTCATTGCTGACATTTGTATTCCCCCGTGACTGTTATTCCACAATTTTATTCCATTAGGATAATGGTAAGGTCTGTAATTCTCAGGTTAGTTTCACAATTCTTGAGAAACCACTGGAGCTTAGTGGACAGATATGATTTCATACTATTTAATTACTGTTTATTTAGAATTGTGTGACAACTTGAAGTTTGTGTGGGTTTGGATGTTCAATGTTACTATTGAAAAGTGAGACAATGTTGATAAGTCTGGTATTTTGAATGCATAATTCATTAATAACGTCAATATTTTATCATATGGTACCAATAATCTGCTGCGGATGGCTGATTTTCCACTACACAGACACACCCACACAGCATTTTTTCAGATTATACAGCTTTCTTTACCACTGGTTACAGCCCCGACGCCATCCGCGACATACTCCAAGTCCAACTCAACCAGGCGACTGCATAGTACAAATTCTGGTGGCTGCAGATTAACTGCAGCTGATTAGCTGCAAATTAACTCGAGCAAAACTCAAGCTATTCTGTTCCAAGACAGAAAGGAGCTCCGCGCTTACCGCCTTCAAAACGATAAAGTTCCTATACCTTCATACCTCGGTCTCCAGTTCGACGGCAGGTTCCAATGGTCAGCCTAAATCCAGCACGCTATGAACTCTTCTCACTCCTCTGCAGAAAAGTAAACTCCCACTCCCGCAGGAAGCGACTATATATAAAATGCTAGTCTGTCCAGTATGCCTCGTTGGAGCACATGTGTGGTACAGGTACGTCTCTGAGAGACAACTTGAACTACTGCAAGTGTTTCAATCCATAAATCATGGGGCACTCCCATGAGGAATCTCAATATTTTTTATATTTGTTTTGGCCTAAAACCGTGAAGGGGTGTGCTGTTACGGATACCTGGTCGGGGAGACCCGCAGAAATAAGCGAATTGGACTGATTATGTGGACTGGGCTACTCACTAAACCTCACGCTATCAACTGATCCAATGACCCTAACTGATACTTCTTACTGTTAGTAAGGAGGGTGCCCGTAACCGGTAACACCGTTAAGAGGCACAAAGGCCAGGCAAGGACATAGCGTCGCTATTACACTACGGAGATTTCAGTACACGAGTTAATCGCTGGCAGCAGAAGGTCGAGACAATTTGGAGTTACAGCACGACGGGGTAGTGTGATCTGTGATAGAATAAGGCCACGAAGAGCCGAATGAGTTATTGACCTAAAATATCAGCCAGCTCGGTAACACACCTATTGTCCGAAATATTGAATGTATATAAATTTGTCCTGACAAATGAATTGATAAGATCTATTAGGTCATCGGGTAGACCTAATCGGATGCATTTTGCTACTAAGCCTTCGTACTATACCTTGTCAAAGGCTTTGGTTAGGTCCAAGAAGGCCGCTCCAAGTCTTTCACGTCGGTTGAAAGCACAGTTGATTTTTTCGGTCAAACGATGGGCTTGATGAACGGCTGAGTGTTCAGAGCGGAACCCGAATAGCTCATCTGGAATGATATTGTTTGTCATCGTAAAATCATTAAGAGCATAAAGAATTGTTCTTTCAGCAAACTTGGAAATGGAACGTAGTAGGCTGATAGGTCTGTAGTCAGAAGGTGATGACTTAGCTCCTTTTTTTGGCGATAATTGCCATTAATGCGTGTTTCCATGTGGATGGAAAGTGTTGCAGCCTCAGAGTGGCGTTGATGATATTAGTTATATCGGCGAGCTGCTTGTAGGGAAGTTTTTTTGAGTTGGGCTAATGAAATATTATCGAAACCCGGGGCCTTCTTGTTCCAAACCTTTCAAATCATTTGCGTGAGTATTTTAGTAGTAAATAGATGGTTTAGAAGATAACTCGTAGGCACTTGAGATTGAAGGGAGCTGGCCTTCCTAATGATTTCGTCGTTCTCGACAACGTTTATATTTGTAGCAGGAGGGATGCGTTCCATTTGGGCCTCATGGGTTTTAGTGAGGAGCTCGGCCTTTAGGAGCATTTACCCTAGAATAGTTTTCTTCTCGCCAGGTTATTTATAGTTTCAAATTTTGTCCTGGCTAAACAAAATATTTTAAGCTATTTTATTGAAATTAAAAAAGAGGCTTCTGTAGTTTTGTATAGTGAATTATTGCAGGAGCAGCAATATTTTTATAGTGTTGCTTAAATGATAGTATTGATACAAAAATATATTTTCTTGATGGTTATTCTTATTATGATTTTGATTTTTAGTGTTCCAAACATTAATATTAACATATAATAGATTTTGTAACCTATTATTTTGATTAAAAATGATCTAAAAGATAATATTTTTCTTTATTCCCTTATCTAAATAATTACTAAACTCTCACAACAATCATTAAATCTTTTTTTTTCTCTTTCCAGGATAACGAGCTAGAACCAACTGGTCTTTTGCTGATGCCTCTTCGGGTTCAGGATAGAAAGGTTTTGCTGGCGACAGAGACCCTGGATTACGACAGGGATTGTCGTATTTGATTTAGCTAGCGGAATTTATGAATGGATCGGGATTTAATCAGGTTATTTTCGCGTTCTAAGGCTCCAACGGGGAACCTCACACTGAGCATGTTCGTGAAGCTTTTCTCGAACGGGATGCCTGATTCTAGGTGTGTGTTCGCGTTCCTCATAAATCATGGACCATTGAGTAGCGCGCTGAATTGTTTGGAGTGGAGTAATGCAAGTTGTCTCTCGGAGATATACCTGTACTACACCTGTGCACCGTAGAGGCAGAGTGGACGCACTAGCATTTTATACAGGGTCGCTTTCTGGGTAATTTGGACTACTAAATTTATGCTTAAACCTTTTCAAATTCCTGAAATACTGAAAATGTTAGAATATTGGAATATATTCCATATACGTCAGTTATTGTGCTCTTGAATGATGAGACCCACAGCAAGCTCTGTTTTTGCTGAATTTCTTTGAAATCTGGAAGCTTCATCTTAAAAAACTGGCAGTGATTAGTTTTTCTTGGAGACCTGATTTCTCCTTATTCTCAAATAGTTTACGTACTGCTTGACGAATTAATACATTTTTTAAATGTTCACGAGTGTTGGGTATTCAGGCTGTGTGATATGGATAAAACTGCGAATAAGCGAGACAAGGGAAGCAGCTACCAGACAATGTTGACGTTGCAGTATTAGATCATTTACGATATGATTATTAATATCACAATCAACAATCAAAATGGTTCATAAACTCCAATTTTCAGTCTAAATTAACACAAACTGAGTGATATTTATATGAATCAACGTTGGTAGATCCTTGAAGAATGAATAGGTAGTAACAAGACAATATTGATTTTGCTTGCTCTTGGTGTTTCAGATGTTTTTTACTTTCAAAATCAATTCAATCAAGTTTGTTACTTGACGTCTATTATCTATTTCGATAACTACTTGCCATTCCAAGGAAGGTGGCAGAAGTTCCTTAGAAAAACCTATCTAGTTTAAATTAATAATATTTGAGAATCTGTCTCATGATCGATTCTTCAAGAGTTTTTTTTCAATTACATCTATAATACGATGTAGTTGATCAATTGTTAAATTCTTATTTCTTAATCTGAATTGCTGAGTCAGAATGTGTTACTTTTGTTCGTTACTTTTGTTCCATAATTGGTTAGAGCTAATTAAGAGCTAGTTAGCGCCCTAAAAAGGACTTCTCGCACTATTTGAACATAATTGGTAGCAGTGGTACTGTTTAATATGATTGTATTGATTGGAACATTGGAAGATTTATCTGGTTTACGGATCATAATAACTTTTGCAATCTTCCAGTGTAAAAGTATATATTGCAGCCGGACTGGTGCTTCGAAAAGTTCTGCAAAGTTTTATTATGTTCTTTCTTGCCAGCTGTTTAAGTGCTTGGCCATTTATTACATTGTAATCTGAGACTTTTTAAATACTATTCTTTTTCCAGAATTTCACTACAAATTTCCTTTGGAGCTATCGGCTTTAAAACCCTTTCCTCGATCTTATTTAACTTCATTTGACACGGTTTTATCAGCTAATACTCTATTTTGTACTTATTTTATTACTATTTACTCCTTGGTCGTTTTTACCTGGGTTGTTACTTAATAAGCACTAACAAACATTTTAAAAAATCTATAAATAAAGCCGAAATATGTCAGGAAAGCACATTTTATGCTTAATGGTTTTTGTTGTGAACGCAAACTGTATATGTTCATATAATTTTAAGACATAATCAACAGAGAACATGATTTGCATTGCTTAATATGTTAACTTAACATCCAAATCGCTTCAAAATTACCGACTCTTGTCATTCCATAGCAAAATAAAATGACCACTTTGCATTCGCTGATGTTTAATAACATGCAGACATCTTTAACTGTTTACGTGACCTCAGCCATGTAAATGTTGAGATCAGATTAATACAATTGTATGTGTTGGAAATATATTATTCTTCCTCTTAACATGTAACATATTGTTATCTGGTGGTAAGCATCTAATCTGTAAAATAACAGGCGTTAAATTTTAATGTCAATTTGTTGTTTGCAAAATTTCTATTCAGCGCGGCGTGGAGATCTCTCTTTCGTGATAGGGAGATGGTCGTATGCAAACCGTCTAATGAATAAGATAAATAGTTATTTCTCGAGGATTAGGCCTAATCTTTGCGAATATCGCCAAACTCGTTATGTAATTTGTCTTGTTGCGTCTGATGAATAGTAAAACCGAGGTGATGTTATTTGGTCCACTATTGGCCACAACTTGGCGGTTGTTATGGTCTATATGTCTAAATATAATAGAAGTGAAAATCTCCAAGTTGTTAACAAATCATTATTAGCGGGATAATATTAGCTCTTCATTCAGATCTCTTTTCTATTTAAAATTTCAAACTAAGATTGTGGTAATTTTTAATTCTTTCATTTCTTTTTTTTTCGGCCGTTTTTCGGCGTTTCTTCAAACGGTCCAAAAACACTACATAATAGTCGCTGTTGATGGTCCTTACTATTTTTTGGGTAGTCAATGAAAATTATTCCATGCGTATCCCAAAATACAGACGCCATAACCTTGCCAGCCGACTGTTGCGTTTTCCCACTCTTTGGAGCAGGTTCATCGTGTGCTGTCCACTCGGATGACTGTCGATTGGACTTCGGAGTTAAATGATGGAGCCATGTTTCACTCATTGTCACATATCGATGGAAAAACTCGGATTTATTACGCTTGATCATCATCACCCATTCTACACGGAGCTTTCTCATACCCAAATATTCGTGAATGATATGATGTACACGTTCAGTTGATATTTTTAGAGTGTCTGCTATTTCATTAAATTTCAATTTACGGTTTATAATTTTCAAAAATCACTTTGTGGATTTTTTAAATGTTTTCGTCAGTAACAACCTCTCTTGGGCGTCCACTACATTCACCCACTTCGATGCTTATTTCACCACGTCTAAACTTAGCATACCAATCCTTGATGGTTGATTTTCCTGGTGCACTGTCCGGAAACTCGGCATCAAGCCAAGTTTTTTCTTCAACTGTATTTTTCCCTTGAAAAAGCAATATTTTGTCAACACGCGAAATTCCTTTTTATCCATTTTTTTACAATAACAAATGTCGCTTCACACAAAATGCTATAATTCGCAAACTAATGATCCGACAGCTATCAAATTTATACACGCATCTTTTGAGAGCTAGGGCTAACTGAAAAACATATAGATTTAATTCTAGTAGCGCCATCTATGTATCAATTCAGGAACTTTTCAATTGACCTGTTGTCACCATTATTTCGGCCTGGAACATATATATGACGTCCTTATTGACAGTCTCATATGATTTTTGGATAGAAAACTATAAATCCGTTAATCATCAAATCATGTATCTCAAAATTTCATGTCATTTCAATTAGTAGGTTATTTTAGTAAAGTAATTTTTATTATTTATTATAGCGATCTAATAAATGAAGACAAATATGCTATTTGTTTTTATCGTAGTTCGTTACTGATATAAAATTACAAAGTACTTATTCTAGGATTGACACTTTGGACTTAACATCCTTGTTACTGTTTTAATGTGCAATTGACTGACCAAATGGTTTTATTCGGTTTAATTTTTTAACTAATCATTATCTGCCGGAGAACCTCATTATTGATGAACAACAGTTTCTACCTTCAGATCTTTCTGCAGGTTCCCTTTATGAATATGCTATAGAGCATCAAGAATAACTCGCAGTATCTTGTTTTAGAATCTTTGCTTGTTTTGTTTCTATTACTTTTATTCCACATTGGTTTCAAGACTATATACTTATTCAAGACATTATGCATAAATACGTAGACATTGACTGTGCTAAATATTTACCCAATAACCAATAATGTTAGTGTACTTGAGCTTGAGTTTTATGCTTCACAATTTTTCATAATATTTGGCTTCCATCTGAGTTTAACATCAAAGCCCATGTCAAGATGTTTGGCTGTATTTTCATAGAGGACTATCTGCTGACTGTTATATACAGACATGTGTTTCATTCTTTTGTTGGTGACATCAATATGTACTGATTTATTTTGATTCATTTTGATGCGCCATATTTCAGTCTAGTATTATATTTCGGCAACAGCTCGACAATAACTTTTCAGTTGATTCAATATTCTTATCTCCAATGGCTAGGATTGTAGTGTTATCTGTCAAAGTAGCAACAACATTTTCATAAAATGCAGACAAAACCAATTTTTTTATATAATCTATGATTTTATATGTCTGTATTTTTAATAATAATTTATGTATTTGTAGAGAAATATTGCTGAAATGAAACAGTGATCTGATAAGTATCATGGTGACCATGCACTAAGAAAATTAATTAGTATTGTATTGAGTATTTTTGTTTTGAATTTGTTATCAGTTTCCGCGGCAACTTCCACTGGAGAAACTAGCTTTGAATCTATTTTAGGCTAATAAATAATAAAAAAACAGGCGTTAAAAATACATTAGCTTGGTGGCTTGTAAATACCAGGTGTACCGGAAAGTTATTACCGGTGTTTTTTTCGGAAAAAAACTACATAATCTTCAAGAAAATGAAAAATTGTATTTATTCAAAGTATTTGCCATTTGATTCTATACATCTTATCCATCGTTTAGACAATTTCTGGATGTTATCCCGCAAAAGCTATTTATCCTTTGAGCCATTTTCAAAATTGGAACAAATTTCTGCAAGCGCGTGTCCCATTCATGCGAAAAGTTGATAGTCGAACGGAGCAAGATCTGGCGAGTACCTCGGAAGCGATAATAGGTCCCAAGTGCTTTCAATGCTTCTTTGAACGGTTCTACTTTATCGTGCTGCAAAATACTTTACCGTTCCTTTGGGCACATTGTGGACGTTTTTTGATCAATGCATGGTTCAAATTTCAAGATCAAAAAAGATTTGTTATTGGTAGCTTGTCGATAATACCATTAACTGTTTCACCAGGCGTTTACAGTACGTAATACACCACACCACTCTAGTCCCACAAAACATAGGGTATTGTCTAGCGATCAAAACGATTTTGCCAGGAAGTATGATCTTGTGCGCTTGGGGTTTTCCTAATAAATATACTTTTAATAACCTGTCACTATTCGATGCAAACATTACTTCCGATCATTACTTTTAATCAGCATTTCACAGACGATTTTTCGATTGTTCCATTTGCCTGTCATTCAATTGTTGTGGCACCCATCTTCCCACTTTTCATGGACCTCCTCTATTGCTCGTAATCGGTCACTAATCGTTTCTTGGCCCACATTTAACGCTTCTGCCAAAGACATTTGATTGGCTAATTTCTATAATCAGAATTTTTGTGCCTATGGTTTGTTTATGACGCCATTTTTATTTTTCTGACATGGAGTATGATCAGCATTTTTTTGTCTTAATTATAATCACTATTATTTGATTTTAATGTATCTTCATTCTCAAAAGTATTGTGTAACCAGTGTATGTGCGGAAATAAAAGAATCAGACGTAATTTTCCTTCCTTAGAAGAAACAACTCTCGTTAGCAAGATTAAGGATGTTTGTGTGATTTAGCATTGCTTTACCTGGTATGTATACAATTATTTAATACAGGAATACAACAGAAGAAATCATGAAAATATTACCCATACTTTAAAATCAAAATGTATACAAATTGGGCGATGGCAAAATTACGTACTACATGAAAAGTTTTTGGCTACCATTTAAAAATTGTTTGTAAAGTGCCATCAATTAAAAACTTAATTATTTTGAAGGGATTCATTTACTTGAAACAAATGAATATTGGTTTAGATACTTATTATTAATATTTTGGATTAAGGCTCCTTAACCGAGATAAACTTTTCAACAATGATGTTAAAAATATACATTAATATAAAATTAAACAATACAATTTATAGTCCAACAAGATGTGCTTGCTTTTACAAACCAGATATTATCTCCTAAATGTATTATATTGTTAATAGATCCTTAAGCTGTCCTCTTTAACTTGATTTTACTTCCTTTATTATTTTTTACTTCTTACTTTTTTGTTGCTGTTCTTTAAAATGTTACTTCTTGTTATATTTTCTTCATTCGCGCATATAACATACAATTTAACCGTTTTAATTATCCGTTCCACAATTTTCACTATAACATTGTAAAAATAATTATAACTTGCCTCAATACATTTTTGTGTTGAACAAAAAAAAATATTAACAGACACCTACTTTCATTTGTGCTGCTCTGCTTTCAGTATGAGGGAACCTAAAAGATATCACTAAAGAAATATGAAAAAAGAAAAAAGTCCTATTTTGATTATAGACAATTTTGATTATATTTGCCGTGATATGTTGTGTTTTAATTAGATTACAGCCTTTCTTATATTCACATTTAATTAACTTCATTGTCAATTGTAACCTGTCAAAAAATGTTATGTCATTAATAATAAAGTTAAAAGTTAATATATGTCAAGCATCAACCAAACATATATCAAAATAAGTCTGTTAACTTATCTCAACATCTTCGTTTATAGTTTTTAATACTTAGGTTTGTAATATCTTGATGTACGCGTTGATGATTCCTACATTTTCTGAAATCGTGTTATTACGTACGCGAGTTTTCTCTCGAGTCAACTTTAACATACGATTATTAATGGTGAACAAAGAAATCGTACAGCTAGAAAGAGAGAGTGGCCAAGGAAAGACAGTGGGAGAGAGACAGAGCCAACAAGAATAATCTTAACAAACGCCACTGGACATTTCATCAAGTCGACGGTGTACAGAGCGTTTCGGATAATTAATTTTTATTATACTCTTGTGCCGCGGGCTAAACCATATAAGAAACTGTTAATGTTGTTCTGTGCATTGTGTAGAGTCGTATCTTGAATGTAAATTAACTTTTTACAGGTACGGCTTCAAAACACTCTTTATATAAATCAAATGTTACGCGTAATGGTAAAAAAATGGAAATATATACTTTACTGATTTTTGTAGGTTTATTTTTGTTCAGTACCTTGATAATTTGTAGGTGGTGTAAGAAAATATCTCTTTTTTGAAGCATTGATTGTTATATGAATACATTTCATATGCAGTATAAAGATTAATATTTATGAGAATTATTTTTAATGATCGGTTTGTTAGATGTTGCATGTATTTTAGACATATTTTCAATTTAGAAAGGTATTTGTCTATATATATTAATTAATATATTTTCCAGCAATTTTTAGAACATTTTCTCATCAACCAATTCAGAATTCAAAAATTCAAGCACCAAATATGGTAGCCAAGGGTTCTCGTCAAATCAAACATCTGGAAACAATTGCTAAGCTGTTATAATCTGCTAAGCTCTTTGAAATTTCTGTGAGGGTTTGAGTTGCGTTTTTGTTCAATTACTTTTGAAATTCATTGTCTTTGAACATTTTCGGCCCTCTAACCCTTTCCTTGTCAAATTACCACCTTCAAATCGTTGAAACCAAAACCGCTAATTGGGATATTATAAAGTAGCATCACTATAAGTTTATAAAAATGTTTGATAGAGTTCGGAAAATGAATCTGAACAGGAAACTGTTTTTTCTTTATGTAGAGAAATCATCAAAACGAATTGTCATCAAATGTTAAAACTATCGAACCTATTAGATAGGTTAGTTGATTTGATAGTTGTTTAATCGTTTTTCCATAAATGGATATCTCTGATCAAAATATATACATACTCCATATAAGGAGTTAAGTTTATATACTTTTGCCAATATCTAGTTTTCAAAGATGTAGTAGTGTAACATAGTAACAATTTCCAATTAATAGACAAACACTGAAAATAGCATTGGCCATCATAGCCAAACATTTTCGCCACATTCTTAAATAATACTTTAAACTACCTTATTCGAAATAGAAGAAGATAGAATGAATTTTAGAAATAACCGATACTAATTTAAGAAAATAAAAATAATATGTATTTACAATATCAAACTAAGAAAAGCGTCTTGAAGTTAATGGAGAAAAAACAAGTTGATGGAAAAATTTAGGAATAAAATGGGAGATGGAAAATCATTAATTGAATTATGAATATTTTGTTTTCTACAGTGGAACTATTTTAATTGGCTTTATCCTATATTTTGTATCCATAGATATATTATAATATATGTTTTTTACTGTATGCCAGTAACATTTAAATGGTTTTTTCTCCAGAAACTCTCTACAACTATTTTGGCGATATTCCAATTTTTAATCATTTTCATCTGCAAATTCTTTTCGAAAATTTAATGTAGCCATTGGTGAGCCTATTTAGGACTAATATTCCTTAAATACAATTCTACGCCTTCATTGGTGGTCTTTTTTGACCTTTATTTTCTCAAAATACTTTTATTGAATGTGGAGCCCTTCTGTTCAAATATGTTTTAATGAGCACTAGTCTTGCTATTGTGTTTTCATCGAAAAATAGATATATTAAGTGGTTATTCGAGTATAGAAATATGAAAATATTGAGAATGAATCGAATTTTCCAAACTAATGACATGGTTTTTCAAGTCCTACTGAACCAAATTGTTTGAAATTTGGGGTGAGCCCTCTCTGTATATTCTTCTATAGAACAAAAAACTATGACAAATGTTGAGGATTTGGTATTTTTAAAAATTGAATGTTAAATGTCAAAAATGTGGAAAAAATATCTTTTTTTCTACGATAACCGTAGCATCATGTTAACAGCATCACAAAAAGTGGATTTGAGAAAAATGCGTTTAAAGTTTCGTTTTTAGATGATGAGTCACAAAAACAGCTATATTTCCGAAAATAATTTAAGTTTTCAAAAATCCTCTTAATAGCATGTTATTAAAGGGTTAGGCTCTGAAAATATGAAAAAGTCGTTTTTTTTTTAATTATCTAGACTAGAATACCCCCTACTTTTCACGTATATTTTAGTCATCGCTTAACCAATATATTTGAGGGTTGGAAATACATTACGTTAAAAAATGTTTACCAATGCCGGACCTGTCTCTTAGATAATTAGGCCATAAAAAATTTCGTATACAAAGAGTTTATGGCGCTCTCTCTCGCCCATACTAATTAACGTGGCCATAGCTTCATCTCTATTTAAGAAAATATATTTTCTTATGCAAATTTCCTCACGAATTAATTTCAGACGAACGCACTCCGTTAAAACCATAATAACGAAACGTAAAGCGCCGAGTTTCAGTCAACAAAAAGCGAACGCACGTTTTCATCGCGTGTTTTTTCAGGTCGTCTTTCCGTCTTCCTTTCGCCAATCGGTTCGCCATGACGGTGGAGGGAGGGGGACGATCGGGAACAGGCAAGTCAAGGAAAGAGTTTCGGGATACTCCATTCGGTTTGCCTTGTTTACTTGAGCGGGAGTATGTTATGAAATTGGTGCGAATAAACTGGTAAAATAAACTACGGGTGGATATCGATATAGTTTGTTAGAGAGGAGAGGGGGGCGGGTTGATATTGGCGTGGGCAGCTAAAGAGGAATACTTTTCCGGGTTTCGATTTCAAAGAGGGTGGAACGCAACGTTAATGTTGTGGCGACCGCCACGACCCTTTAGGCTACCACGAATTCACCACCAGCAAGTACAAAGATTGGCAACGCCGGTGGATTGGTATCATGTAGTTCCAGGCGATAAAAGACCATCACGACGACGTCTCGTTCTCTTTTCTTTTCTCCATCCCCCTGTAATAGTGTAATAGTACCACTTCCACAGCGCTAGCGTACTTCCTCTACCTAACCTAATATTCTTTCAATTCTCCCGTCGACCAGATGTATAATTTAACATTGAAATAAACAGTATTTCTTCAGTGTTTCAGTTCTCGTGCAAATTCCTTCCAAAAATAGTAGTGAGTGTTCTTACAAATAATCGCAGCGGCAGCCACACATTTCGACCGATTGACCGACCCGACGAACATTCCTACAATTGGTGACCCCGGCGTGATCAAAGTGCCTAACAGGTAAATCAACTCAACATAAGCCACTTGACAGGTGCTTGAAGGATAGCACGAGGAACGGAACCCATCAACATCACATGGTCGACGACATCCCACGAGACTAGCCTGATGGACGAAAACCACAGAAGCCCATCATGTATACCATCAACACTCCGATGGCAGCTGATCCCGTAAAACTCCTCGATCAGGTTGGGATCCCCATCTCATCAGCTGTCCCCGGGCGTTTGTTTGCGTGATTGCAGGTGTACTCCGGAATCTGCACCACATAAAGGTACGTTCCACGGCAGTTCCACTAGGAGGGGAGTTATGTGGCGACCGCCACGACCCTTTAGGCCACCACGAATTCACCACCAGCAAGTACAAAGGTTGGCAACGCCGGTGGATTGGTACCATGCAGTTCCAGGCGATAAAAGACCATCACGACGACGTCTCGTTCTCTTTTCTTTTCTCCATCCCCCTGTAATATTGTAATAGTACCACTTCCACAGCGCTACCGTACTTCCTCTACCTAACCTAATATTCTTTCAATTCTCCCGTCGACCACATGTATAATTTAACATTGAAATAAACAGTATTTCTTCAACCAGTGTTTTCAGTTCTCGTGCAAATTCCTTCCAAAAATAGTAGTGAGTGTTCTTACAAATAATCGCAGCGGCAGCCACACATTTCGACCGACTGACCGACCCGACGAACATTCCTACAATGTAATTAGATTTTTTTTATTAAAAAGAGACCAACCAATAATTTATAACTCACAAAACCACAATTTATCGTTTACATGCGAATTTTCGGCAGTACGGTACGACAGCAGAGAGGCCTCGTTCTGGACAAGGGACGTCTCGTAACGCTGAAAATGTGGCTCTAATGTGCGATGATGTTACAGAGTCTCCAGAAAAATCAATTGAGAGACCTGGTACCCAGTTACACAATTCTGCTCGCAGTTTAAGGCGAATTTTGAAAACGGATTTGAAAATGTTCCCGTACTAAATTCAATTAGTCCAAAATTGCTACCGAGAGATCCTGATCGACGAGTTGAGTACAGTAATGCAATCCTAAGGCTGTCTGGTGAAATTGAAGATTTTTCGTCTAAATTGATAATGAGCGATGAAGCCCATTTTCTTCTGAGTGGCCACGTCAATAAACAGAACAGTCGGTTTTGGGGAACACAGAATCCTCAATTAATGAAGGTGTTGCAGTTACTATTACTGCTGAACGGTACCAAGAAATGATTCTAAATTTTCTTGTGCCTGAAATGAAAGAGCAAAGACTAGAAGGCAAGTGGTTTCAGCAAGATGGGGCTATAGCTCACACAGCCCGTTCAACAATTTGATTATTGAATGACGTTTTTACACGAATACTAATTTCGCGAAGTGGCGATTTAGCATGGCCAGCCAGGTCTCCGGATTTAACAGCACCAGACTTTTTCTTATGAGGTTTCAGCTAAATGGTTAGTAGAGAGCTTTGTTCTTTGTTTTTTATCTCTGACCTATAGTCCGTTGTTGCTACTTATTGGTAGTAGAGATATAAACTGCCTCTTAGTCTTCTAGAATGCTAAGCTAAGTGAATAATAGGACTCTTTATGTGCTAATAATTCTTGAATACAGGTGTTTATTGAATCTTCTTTTAGTAATTATGTAATTAAAATAAACGGAGAAACAAATTTACTATTCTTACTATTGGAAATATTGATATTCATTTTCATTCGTAATAGGCTATAGAGTATAGATAACTAATTTTGAAAATCTACGTTATGAATTTTACGTTTGTACTTTACCCGGAAAAAAGTTATTTCTGCAAACAATAGATTTGAAAGAAAAATCACTATCAAAATAGAGTAATTTTAAATGCGCCTAAGACGCTCAAAATTTGCATGAAACGTAGTTGTTTTGTCGCACTGGACGCAACAAAAATTTTATGTTACAATTAGACATTATAATGGGTATCGATGATGCGAAGTATGTATATAATGTCGGTAAAAGCTTTAAATAAGTTCAAATAAGTGTTTTTAATCCAAAGCAGAAAAACTTAGATAAATGTGATTAAATCTTCCAAGGCGCGACACACCCGATATAGTTATAGTTGAATCTAGCCTCTTTTGTTTTATTTGTCGTGTACGTTCTTAATAATTTTAATAATTTTTCATTATATTCAGTATTCAGTAGTGGTCCTATTGGAACCAAATCATGATCTATTGGGGGAAAGGGGGAAAATCGAGTGAAATACTTGAAAAGTTTTCACATATTTTTTATCTAAAATAATCAGATATTTGCGTGTAATGTTACTCATGAGCTGATGTGACGGAAAATCGGAAGCCGTTCAGTGCAAAAGCCATTCAGTTTGCATATATTATAATTATAATTTTGTGACATATACAAAAAAGTAAATTACCAACAATTCAAATCTAAATTGATATTCAAAAACCGACTTCAAAATACTCAAATTCATTAATTGGGATTAATTAAAGTAATATTGTAAATAGATAAATAGATTTAGGTAGGTATTAAGCTAAATTTGTGTGTATTTAGTAGAATATAAAATACGTGTAGTAGATAGGTGAAATAAGGTTTTTGTTTTTTTTTATTCAGTTATTACAACGATTATTATGTACTTATTTTATTTTAACATGTTTTTTTTGTGTTAAAATTCTAAGTTTGATTATGTTTTCATTTTTAGTCAGTTTCTTATTTATTTTTTGAGGTTGGTTCAATTTTTTTGTCTTTGTTCGAACATTCTATAACATAACATAACATCTCATCTAATTGTTTTGAATACTTCTTTGGATAATATTTGGTCTACTGTTTGTTTTTTTACTCAATATGTAGTCTTTTATATCCTAATCTAACCTATCCTATATATTCTATTTACCTTTACCATCTTATTTAACATTAATTTTATAGAACACAAGTTTGTGTTTCACAGAAATATTATTTTTTTAGCAAGTTTTCTTATTTCCCCAACAAGATGTACTTTGTCTAATTGTACACTTAAAAATCTAGAAATATACTGATTAATGATGTGGTAGATTTGCTGTATTCAATTTATATACCTTAACACCTAACTGTATTTTGTATATTGTATTTTAATTAAAGTAAAACATATTTTACATAGCTTTGGTTATGAGTATAATATAGACGATGATTGAGACTATTAACTGTTGTACAACCACTACTAACAAAGGATCAATCGTCCGTTTCATCAAGCGCAACCGAACGAGACAGAGCGGCATCGTTTTGGCCCTCGGAATGGCCGAGGGTGAAAAATTAGAAATTTTATGATATCGCTTCTTCGGTATATGGGTCGGTAGTCACACAACCATCCGCTTTTACGATCGAGTCGTAAACAGCGCCTAGTGGAAATATTTCATTTCCATTACGCATATTCCGGGCGTAATTATGACGGTTGGAGTGTCCATTTTTAGGGTGGTAAACGCCATCATTTAATTACCGAACTAAATTAAATTTCCTTCAAATTGAGATTAATCGGCGCGGAGTTGGGAATTATCCAGTTAGTGGCGCCCCGTGACGTGGGCGACGATGGGGAGGGTCGCGCTGAAGACGAGTCTGGGGCGAGGGGTGAGCTTCGGAGGCTTTTGTGGCGGTCGTCTGTCCCCCTGTCGAGCCAGGATACATTACATATCATCGTGGTCCAGAATCCTGTGTATATATGAATGTCTGGATATATATGAATTTATAAGTATATATGCGAGTATAAATCCTGTATCTGAATAATTAGCCGATAACAACAATCTGAATTGGTCTTTGGAAATAGCATAATATTCTCTAGGAGACAATTTTTTTACAGAATTATAGATTTACCAACTCTAGAAGAGAAAACACCCAAGTCCCGCCCTCAATCAAGAACCCAACGATGGAACTGGACCTATAAAAACCCCGACATAGATACTTGATGGTTTCGGTGCCAAACATTCAAGCCTTCATCAAGCTGTTCGCGTCGCAGCAACCATTCACAAAGGTTTAACCTTCAAAGCGAACCAGCTTGGTCTACCGAATGACCTAATCCCCCTGATCGATTCATGCTCAACTGAGCATCGGTGACGCAGTCTCGTCTCGAACACAGGTCTCCGCAGGAGTCCAGCAAAGTGCTCCGCTAGCCCCTGCCGAGTTCAACCTTTATATGGCTGATTTCCCACTTACAGGCATTCCCACACATCATTATATGCAGATGATGCAGCTTTCTTTATCACCGATTACAGTCCCGACGCCATCCGGCGACAGACTTCAAGTCCAACTGAACCAGGCGATTGCGTGGTACAAATTCTGGCGGCTGCAGAAAAATCGAGCAAGACTCAAGCTATTCTGTTGTACCACAAGAAGGAATTCCGCGCCTATCGCCTCCAAATCGATAAAGTTCCTATTCCCTTCCTGCAGAAGATATCATATATCGGTCTCCAGTTCCAATGGTCAGCCCAAATCTAGTACGCTATCTCAAGGGAAATGGCGTGTATAATCTGTTCTCCCCACTCCGCTGGAGAAAAAGTAAACATTCAATCCTAGAGAAAGCGACTCTGTATAAAATGCTAGTCCATCCTGTCTGCCTCTTCGGAGCACAGGTGTAGTACAGGTACGTCCCTGAGAGTCAACCTGCACTACTTCAAGTGTTCCTATCCAAAAAAGTCGGCCCGTGAGGAACGCCAATCCTCACTCAATGTAAGGTTCTCCCTAGGCGCCTTAGAACACGACAATACATTGATAAAATTCCTACCCATCCTCAAACCTTGGTAGATAACCAACTACGAAAATCCCAGTCGCGCGCAAAGCAGTTCACTATCCCGTACCTAAAGCGACATCAACAAAAGACCATTTGGTTCTAGCTGGTCATTTCGAAATAAAAAAAAACTTGACGGTCTGTTCATCTCCGGGCACCCTCGAGTAGCTGTATCGTCAACTGTAAATCACTCGAATAAACCATAAATAATCCCGTCAGTTTCTATCACTTCACCACGTACCCATCATTCAATTTTCACATATATTTTAGATATATTTTTTTATTAAGAATGCTATAAGACTCAATATTAACGTTTAACTTTGACAAGGTAATAGGGAATCACATATTTAATTAATTTCAATTAATCTTCCCATTTGTAGGCAGGAAAAAATTTCTTATCTTCAACCTTAAAAAGGTAGCTATTTAGGAAATTATTGTACTTCTACAGCTGTACAATTTGTTGATAAGGAATGTCGATCTGCCAACATATCAAAGAAGAGAAAAAAGGCCCATTTTCCTAAGAATAAATAAAAGAAAAACTTAAAAGGTATATATGTATTGTGGTCGTTTTTTAGTAGCAAGGCATCTTTCCGCCAAATATATTAACCTTGCCTTTTTATGGAAAAATGTTCTATGGCAGCTTTTATTGTATAGTAATTAATTAATAATTAGTGTGGGAAATATAAAGGAATATATTATCTTTAAGGAAGTTTTTATAAAATATTGTAAAGAATACATTTGTATATCCAAACATGTAGTAGCTTAGTAAATGGTTTATGGTATAGTTACGGTTCATTGTTTTATTTCCTTGACTTCATTTCTAATTACAAATTTAATATTATGCTGTATTTTTCTCTTTTTCCAGATCAATATGTCGTCCTCTTACTATTTTATTTAAAGGCTATTTTTACTGTATATATGTAATTGTTACATATATATATATATATATATATATATATATATATATATATATATAACATATATAATGTAATATATATATATATATATATACATATATAAAATTTACCACACCACGATAATTTTTAATGTATCCTCTGTCAAGCCGACGTCGGTGGAGATTGAAATTGGGGAGGAAAGGGAGAGTTTAACCGTAAATTGCATCGAATTGGAAAAGTTAATATTGTATTTATTGTTATGGGAAGGCGAATGGAATATTGAGTTTTCTGGAGAGGTGGTGGTGGGGTGACTTTATTCGATGTTGTTCGGATGGAGGGGGTCACTTGATTCACAACGACGGATATTGTACGAATAACTCAGTAACATATTTTTTGAATAGAACACAACTTTCTTGTGATATTGGATTTTCTTAATTATATATTTCTACTATAGTCTATGCAATAAAACAGCTAATGCACGACACCAAAATTTATGACGTCACAATATTGTAATGTTGTAGCATCATATTTGAATTTTACAGGTCAAAATACTAATGAAACGAAACTAACCTTATCAAATATAATTTATCTTAACATTATAGTACATCAAATGCATATATTAGCGAAGGACTTAAATTACAACTAATTATACAGCCACAATAGTTTGTTGTACTTTCATTATAGCGAATATTTACATTTTTACGTTTAGTTTTAGTTTTTTTCCCTGTGTTTCGGAGTCAAGTCATTTTGGTATAAGTGTATTTCTCCTTAGTTTATTCTGTTATTGCCTGTGTACATGTTTAATGATAAAATAAGAGAATAGACCTAACTCACAGTACTCTCCCTAATTCATTTAGTTCATCTACAAAAAAATGAATATTAGTTTTTTTCCTCATTCATTCTAACAATATGCTCATATACATTCTGAACAATTACACAAATATCTATATGCAAATACTCGTTTATATACAATACAATTTTCTACAGTTATCCTATATTAATTATATATTCATCTCTATTGTTTATGCTCTTATAACTATGTGTTGGTAATTGTCAACATTGGACCATATGTCCAATAAAAGGTACAATCAGTTTTTTACCAAATGGTTAGTTTATAATCTGTTGAAGACTTGCTTATGATTCTGCTATTTGTCATTTTTCTTCTCCTGTCCGTCCGATGTTGTTTATACAAACCGAAGGTGTTATTGTGGATATCCCTTGTTTCTACAAAATCAAACAGTAATAATCCTTTGTGGCGCTCCATATCAGTTTGATAGGATTAAATAATACAATGGTAGGGAGGAAGATGTAATATTACGTGACCATATTTTTTGCCATTTGATCTAAAGTGTATATCTTTTCAAGCTTGTTTCTTAAAATAAGTAAATTACATAAGACACAAAGATTTAGTACATCTAACAACAATATATTTGCAATGAATTATTAAAAATTATTATGACTAACAATATCTAATAAAATTTTATTCTAAATCACCTTTTTCTATCTTTTTATATCGAAGTGTTTTTTTTTCACTATGGTCCATTGTCCATAATAATAACTGATAGTTCCTCCAAGGTTTAACAGCTGATATTTAAACCAAAGCAAAAACTTATGGTTTGCATTTCCACATGTTTTTTGTCTTTTTATTATTTTTATTAGCGTCTTGTCAAGAGTAGCTCATTGTTCCATTTTGAAAAATCCATATCTCGTCTAGATATGTTACATAAATAGACATAATAAATTTTTCTTAATTTTAATATATGCTTTTAAAAAGAGTATTCTTGAAAAGATTTCAAGCTTGTTTCTTAAAATAAGTAAATTACATAAGAGACAAAGATTTAGTACATCTAACAATATATTTGCAATGAATTATTAAAAATTATTATGGCTAACAATATCAAATAAAATTTTATTCTAAATCACCTTTTTCCTCACTTTTGTTGTTTTTACACTCTTTTTTGCCTCTTTTTAATCTTTTTATATTGACGTGTTTTTTTCCCACTATGGTCCATTGTCCATAATAATAACTGATAGTTCATCCAAGGTTTAACAGCTGATAATTAAACCAAAGCAAAAACTTATGGTTTGTATTTCCACATGTTTTTTGTCTTTTTATTATTTTTATTAGCGTCTCGTCAAGAGTAGCTCATTGTTCCATTTTAAAAAATCCATATCTCGTCTAGATATGTTACGTAAATAGACATAATAAATCTTTCTTAATTTTATTATATGCTTTTAAAAATGGTATTATTTTAAAAGCAGTGTCTTAAATTTCCATTAGACTTCTTCATGGGTTATTTTGACATCATTTAAATGTTATATTTTCTAACAGTGTATGAGGAGATGATTTACATCCCTCAAAAAACTGCATATTTTTTAACATAACTGAGTTTTCTATGGATACTTCCCAAACTAACAATTTTTCTGTATTAAGTTATGCTTAAATTCTTTATACAGTTTTATACATTTCATAAATTTGATATCGAATAGAGATTCATCACCCCCTTCCCATGTAGACGCTTTCTTTTCGGTGAATCCAATACAGCATTGTTTAGCCACAGTGCTTATATTAAGCTAAGTCTGAAAAACTAGAATAATGTTTGATTTTCTTCTTGTGCATAATATGGCAATCACAAATACATTCTTTGGTTATAAGAAAATCCATCAATATATAAAGATGGTATACTCAGTATACAACCAGGAAGTACAAGGACAATCAATAATATACTTTATATTAGTAGAAAGGGGAAACAGAAGAGAAATTTTGAATATAAGGACACAAACGTGGAGCACAAGTAAAAAGTGATCATTACTTAGTAGTAATGATAATAAGGCTAGTTAGTCAATAAATCACAGTCAACAAAAAGGTGTACACGCCTCGAAATTGTATCAGCTTATAGCTTACAAAATCAAATTGCAAGTACAAAAGATCCAGAACTATTAACCCATAAACTGGACGGAGAGATAATACAATATCGAAGACAAAAATTGAACAAGCGTGAAATTATTTCAGGAGCTGATTATTTGATTCAACGAAATTAACCCGCTGTAAAATTGCCGAAAATATCTGAATGAAAAATTAACTGAAAACTACAGAGCAAGAGTAAAATGAATGATAGGGAAGGCAAAATGAAATCATGAAAGTACTTTGGAGAAAGAATTGACAATTGAAGAACGGCCAAGATAAAAAATGGTTAAAAAGCTACTGAATTATAGAGAGATTAATCTTTTGTGAACAACCAGGAATATATGCACGGGCAAATTCTAGAAAATCATCTAAAATCGGTAGTAGATAAATCGCTAACAGAATTACAAAGCGATGTCTGAAATAAAGGAATAAAGGACAAAGAGGGGTAAGTAATAATGCAGTAATAATAAGTCAAGAAATATAACGGACAAATACGAATTTTGTCACACGTATAAAAGCCAAGCTCGGGATTAAGAAAAATACGAAGTTTAAGACGAACCTTGTTGGCATAATTTTAAGACAATTGCACAAAGGAAAATTCACCTGTCTAGAAATAACTCAATATTACTATGTGGAAAACTTTTATTTGATGGGCTATTTAAATTAGAAGTTAGACTAGATTGTAATTTAATACTTCGTATGTTCTCTAATATTTACTGCTGATCAAAATACATGCAAGGACCTAATTTCTCTCTTGGATAAAGACAGCAGAAGAAAAAGAAAAGTACCTCTTGCTGAGTCAAGGCTTATTATATTCCTCCAGTGCTTATTGCATTTTTAATGAATCTGATGTGCAATTTTATAGATACAATTTTTTATAATATAATCTCCTCCAATCTATGAATCAAAATATGGCTTTCCGTAACACGCGTAGGTAAGGAAAATAGCACTAATTATTGGCACATAACTAACCTCTTGACTTTTTAGCCTTAAGATCGCATTTGAACATTTGCGTCATGTCAAGCTTTGTCTTCGAACGATGTGTGATAAAAGGGAATAAAAACAATTCATTTGCTAAAAGTTAAAATAAACAAGTGACATACATAAAATTTTCCATGCAAATATTGTTGTTTTTACTGGTTATTTTTTCTCAAGAATATTATTATCGTCACAGAGAAAGCCAAGAACCAAATATATCGTATAGTATAAGTTTGCCCATGTTTATTAGTGACTTTTCCTTTGCAACAATAATATTTAGGTTTCGTCATAATCAAGTTTACCTGAAATCTGTTTCGAACAATTGTTAATTATTATTTTTTTATTTGAAAAAAAAAAAGATTTGAATCTTTTAAAGGATCTTGATACCGCAGGACTCTCACGTGCATCTTAGAGAAATAAAAGCTCTTGCAGCTTTGCTATTCGGATTTCTATTTTAGCGGTAGATGCCACTTTCTTCTCTTGTATTACTGATCCCAAGTACTGAAACTACTGTACTTGAACTATCTGGAACCCATTTAGATTTATATATAATAGCAGATGGTCGGTCACTTGTTAATAATTTGGACTTTCCTTTAATAATTTTCAAGCTATATGTCAAAAAGAATGTTAGAAATCCCAAGTTCTGTATCCGCGCTTATAACTAATAATATCATCAGCAACATCAAATCCGTCAAGGAATTTGAAGTGTCATGTTGAACAACATATATAGCAAAAAACATCTTTCTAATAGTTGAATCTTCTCACAGTTGAAAAACTGTTGAATCAACACGGAAATCTATTTTTCACTAAAATAACTTGTATACAAATGTTAATAATAAAGTAAAATTCGAAAATCGTATGCTTCTATCGAAAATGGTTCCTCTTTTTGACTGATAGATTATATACTTTGTGTATAATTAGAGAAGTAAACTGAGCAGAAGAAATGAATTTACTAAAAAATTTATCTAATATATAATAACAAATTTACTAGCTATTCTTTTAATTTTAACACTTTTTTATTATTTAATTATTACATTGTTACTAGTCGTTTCCGTCTAACTTACAATTTGTCTTTATGATAACTTATATCTAAGTATATAACTGGGAGGACCCATCGGCCCCATCTCAATCTCTGGTAAAATAATGTTTATGAATGTTCCTGCTGTATTTTTTTATTATATTGACCTCCCTACTCAACACTACACAAGGTCAGATGGTTTGATTTTTTGGCTCTGTGTCCTGATCTGGTGGTATCCAAAAGCTGCAATATATCAATATTCTCATGAGAATGGTGTCTTTCCTCATGCCCCCCTGCAATCCCCTTGATTCCTCTTGAATCAGTGCTATAGTATTTGGGTGCGCCGACAATACCTCTCAGGATTTTGTTTTTTATATAACAGCAATTTTTTATGTACTTGATCATTTCGGTTTTCTTCTAGATAGCCAGTACATTTTCCTATATTTCAAATCCAGTTCTTTTTTTCTTCATTATATGTTCTTTCCAGCGAAGTTTTGCATCTAGATTCATTCCGGGATATTTAGCGTTGTTGCTATATGGAATAATAGTGTTATTTAATTTTATTGGTGCTTGCAATGTCTATTTATAGGTGAACTGCACTTTTACTGAACTACAGATTTACTTTCATTAATTCTTATTTTCCAAGCTTGTGTCCAATTATTTATATTGTCACTTGCCCGTTGTAATTTTCGTGAGGCTTCTTCACGATTGTCTCCGACAGCTATAATCGCAGTATCATCAGCAAATGTAGCCATCGTAATATTAATTTTAGCATAATAACCTCAATTTCAAAAAAATATAACAGCTATAATACGTTTTATTGATGTAGTGACTCTTCTTTTGTTACATGTGAGTTGCAGACATATACATTATATTTATAATATATTTCAAGATTCTTGAACAGCAAAATGATTTATTTATTTATTAATATTAAGTACTTGTGTATATCAATCAAAATACTTTTCCCTTGTATCAGGTTGCAACTTTTTTCTATTTTTCTGTTATGACATAGTGATATCGCGTGGACAGAACGCTGTTGGTTTGGCAGCAATCCTATAACTGATCTATTTTCATTCTTCTTCATTTCCTCAGCTCTTTCTTCAATCGGTTTTAACAACTACACTACACTCTACACTTTGCTGATATTACCATATGCACAAGACTTGTTGGTCATTTATGTTGTTTTGTTGTCATGAATATTCCGTCACGATGTCGATGTGGATTCGTCTCCTGGACTAATCCATTAGTGCTTAGCTTTTGGAATAGAAATGCCATATTGAGTCAAGTCTTGAGGTAGCCTGTTCTATTGCATCTTTCCCATGCGCATGTAAACGTCCGGTAAAATTTGATCAAGTATGCTTTGAATGTCATGCTTTGAGGTGAATTTTCATCTAGTAAGAATTGAAATTCTATATCCTCGAACATGCTTGGTCCTCTAGGTCGTTCTTTGACACTGATATTAAAATTACCACTTCTAGATTATTGAAACAAAAACCCAAAATTGGGACATTTCGGCATTCTTCAAATGATACAACCATATTTATGATTAAAATATATCTTTAAGCCTTGAATGGATATCTTCAGTATTCAATAATCATAAATGAAAGATTATTATATTCTGTAGAGAAATATCAAAACATAATTAGATACAGATATTTGCTCACCAATATGTACCGCTGATCAAAATACATGAAAGCATCTAACATCCAGTGAAGGTTTAACTCTCATACACTTCAACAATAAATCAACAGATGCCCACTCTTTATAAATAATTGTCTTTAAGTGCATTGTATACGACAAAATCGAAAGTACTTTCTTGCCAATCTAACTAATATATCAAATTAATTGAAAAGCGACCGTATAATTTAGACGATATAATCAACGCACCATGAAGAAAGTATGTGGCAAACAGTTACTTTTTAGTTTAAGTAATATCTATATCATTTTATCAATGACAGATTATATTTTAATCAATTCCTATCACATACAATCTTAATTCATATTTCAAGGTTTTTTGATTTAATTTTCTTTTTTTCATATTAAAAGTAATATATTTTACGGCCATAAAAAATATATAAAAAGAGATTGAAGAGTCACAAAATTCTCATAATTTTGTCATAAATGTCCTTCATATTTTATGGCTGTCATTAAATGTATTTAAATATGTAATATTTAATATTTTGTCCTTCTTATGTAATATTTTTTTAATACTTTATTCTTATATCATGTAATACGTATATAGTCTTTATATATATATATATATATATATATATATATATATGTACTAATTTATCGAATGTTATTAGATTTAGTGACTAATTTGTGGTTATATTGGCTTCGGTAAGATAAAAAATGTTTTATTTTAATTGATGATTTTTATTATTTATCGCCATAGTTACATATTAAAACGTATAGTTTCAAAATATTATCTCATTGTGACTAATTCGTTCTTGTTTACCATTTAACGTAATGTTGAAGCTTTTTCGATTTACTTACTTTTTTAACCGACTTCAAAAAAGGAGGAGGTCCTATGTTCGGCTGTATATATTTTTCTTAAGTATATGTTAGCCGGTTTCTCTGTGAGTTATAAAGCGATTTTCAAAATTCCTTATTTTTCGAAAGAGCATTTCCGTGGTAATCCAACAAATCAGGATCTGTTGGTGGAAGGGGGGAAATCGAGAGAAACTTTCAAATTTCAAAGACACGTAAGAAGTTTTTTTATCTAAAATAATCAGATATTTGTGTTTAATGTTATTGCTGAGCTGATGTGATGAACAATCGGAAGTTCAGTGCAAAACCAATTTGGTTTCATTTTTAAGCACTAACCATAGCATAAAATCCTCGTAGAAATATTGTATCCAAGTGTTTCTATGATGTAATGATTAGAGTGTTTGGCTCCCAAACGGAGGTCGCGGGTTCGATTCCGTGCGGGGGCAATAACTTTTTGCTCTAATCACCTAGGCTAGGTTTTTCAGTCACAGTTTTGTTTTGGCCGGCTTGGTGGCGTAGTGGTAAAGGCGATGGGACGGTCCTCCTAGTTCGAGGACGGTTCGAATCCTGCTGGGACATGGTCGTAAATTTATATTTGTGATTGTTTAAAATTTGTGAATTTTCTAGGCAAGAGTGTAAAATCCGACAAGGAAAATGATCCCAGTCACGCCAGTAACCCGGATGAATAAAACCGGATGTCTTCTGGGATGATTTCTGAAGTTGGTCACTCGCCAGTCGGTAGGCTTAATGCTGAGGACCGTGCTTCGGAGCCCACGTTAAACTTTAGGCCCAGTCCAGATAAACCAATATACCAACTATGGGGGTAAATGGAGACTTTAAAATATAAGTAAAAAAAGTTTTATTTTCTTAAGGCAGGTTTGAAGTTGCCTTGGTGCTGATCGCGTCCAGATGACAAGCTAATTCAATTCAATAACTCACCAGATGCCGAAGATGTAACTAATAATACAGCAGAGAAATATATTTTAGGATTTAGGTCTTTTTTTATTTGTTTCTATTTTCTTATAATCCATGTACTATATATTTGTTCCACAGTTCCGAGTTTATTACGAAATTTGAATTGATTTTCTGAACTGATATATCGACTTTCAACTATTGTATGAATTTTCCTGATGTATCTTTTTTTTCTCAATAACTTCTGATATTACAGATAAAAAACTTATAGGCCGGTAGGAATTGACTTCTGTTGTTAGCAATTAAGCAATTAATGCAAATTAAGTGCTTCTGAGCACTTAATTTGCATTAGTAGGAGGGTCACTTTTTATATTTCGGGAATTGGCAACACTGTTGTCATGTGAGCCTATCTGACAGTTCCATCGTAAAGTTTGATATTTCTGACGATATACGTACTCAGAACATCTTGTCGCACGGACGCTATTTGTTTATTTTATATTTAGTTTTAAGTTTATTCTCGGCAAAAAGTGGAACTGAATCGTGAACATTTTCGTGCGATGATTTTTTACGATTTTCAACGTGGATTATCACAGCAAGAGTGCATCAATCAACTTAATTTGACTTTTGTCGATGAAGCTCCATCGAAAACCACCGTGTATCGCTGGTTTAGTGAATTCAATCGTGGTCGTAGTTCGCTGTTCGACGAGTTTCGTGAAGGTCGTCCTAAATCGGCTGTTGTGCCAGAAAACATCGATGCTGTGTGCGACAAGATCGTCATGTCACCTGTTGTGAGATTGAGGCATCCCTATTAGTTCCACCAACATAAATGCGAAAGATTATTTGAGCACTCAAAACATCGAATCGATGAGTCATCCATCGTAGAACCCTGATTTGGCATCCAATAACTTCTTTTTGTTCCTATCCGTGAAGAATAAACTGCGGGGTCAACGATTTTCATCGCCCGAAGAAGCTATTGAAGCGTTCAAAAATCATGTTTTGAAGATACCCCATTCGGAATGGGGTATCTTCAATAAATGCTTGAAGTGAAATATAAAGAAAAGAAAATAAATGCTTTGAAAATTGGTTTAAGCGTATGCAAATTTATATCGATCATCATGGCGAGTACTTTGAAAAACAATAAAAATATATTCGCAGCTTAACTATTTGTTTTTTTTTTCTTATTCCCGAAATATAAATAGTAACCCTCGTATTATTTGTTTAATTTCCTGAAAACGGTTTATAAATATATTATTTAATCATTGCTATACCATGCTTATGTTAAATAACGTCTCCTAAGAAGTAAAACGTGCTTTTCATTATTAAAAATTTCATTGTAACGTACATCTCTAGAAAAATATTTTCGTTTCGCATGTATTCAGGAATTTCCTAATAAAAGAAATACATTTTCATATGCACTCATGATGATTAAACCGAATATAAAAACGGCAAAGTCACAAAGCTCTTTTTATATTGCGAAATATTGCGGAATGTGTCGGACGGGATATTGTTCGTGCTCTAGATGGGAACTCTATGGAATGGCTTGCAAATTTCGCGTCGCTCTTTGAGAATTTTGAAGTCTGGGGGGTGAAAGTATGCGGGCTGGAGAGGTTTAATCTTTCTTTGCGCGCTTACCCTCTCGCTCACTCTCATCCGCGGAGATTGACAGATCATTTTGGTTTGCCCCCCATAACGTCATACGTTGAATAAAGAGTGGAAAAACGAATAGGAAACCAGCATACGGAATCAGGTGATTCAGTGGTGGCGAAGAAACATTTTTATCTTGAAAAATACATATTACTATTTCTGTCCTGTTATACACCAATTTTGTAGTCTAAATCGTTTTTTTTCAACTTTTCACAGCATAACCTTTTAACAATATGCCATTAAAAATACATATTTTATTATTATTTTTTTACATAAATATTTTAAAGTCTCCTTTTACCAATTATGGGTTTATCTGGACTGGGCCTAAAGTTTAACGTGGGCTCCGAACCACGGTCCTCAGCATTAAGCCTACCGACTGGCGAGTGACCAACTTTAGAAATCATCCCAGAAGACATCCGGTCTTACCCAGCCTGGTTAATTGCGTGACTGGGATCATTTTCCTTGCCGCATTTTACACTCTTGCGTAAAACATTCACAAATATTAAACAATTACAAACATAAATTTACGACCATGCCCCAGCAGGATTCGAATCCGCGGCTTTTGCAACAGTAGGACCGTCCCATCGCCTTTACCACTGCCCCACCAAGCCGGCTATTATTAATTTTAGTTCCACAGTCTGTTCAATTAGCAATAAACATTTCTTGATGATTTTGACTGACTATTGTTGGTGTTAAACATTTAATTAACTAGCGAGTACATTGGGGTGCACTAACATTTCTTTAAAGTACTTGACACAAACATTTTGAATTATACCCCGTAATATAGGGATAAAGCGTTGTATCACCTCACTGCAAACAGTACGGGGCATCGACAATAGCACGCAATACTTTTTTGGAACCATTGTATGATTGTCAATTGAAAAGTCCCCGGCCTGACACATAGATGGCGATACTAGAATTAAATCCATATGTTTTTAAGTTAGCCCCAACCCTCAAAAGATGCGTGTTTAAATTTGACAGCTGCCGGATCATTAGTTTGTGAATTATAGCATTTTGAGTGAAGCAATTTTTATTTAAAAAAATGCCTAAAAAGAAATGTCGCGTGTTGATAGAATATTGCTACAGTTGAAGCAAAAATTTGGATTGATGCGGAATTTCCGGACCCTGCCCCAGGAAAATCAACCATCAAGGATTGGTATACTAAGTTTAGACGTGGTGAAATGAGCACTGAAGACGGTGAACGCAGTGGACGTCCAAAAGGAGTCATTACCGACGAAAAAATTTAAAAAATCCACAAAATGATTTTGAATAACCGTAAATTGAAATTTAATGTAATAGCAGGCACTCCAAAGATAGCAACTGAACGTGTACATTATATCATTCACTTTTGACCAAAAACAACGACTAGAATCGATAGTTATCCGAATGGACTGCACACCATGAACCCGCTCCAAAGTGTGGGTAAATACAAAACTGGGCTGGCAGTGTGGCGTCTGTATTTTGGGTTTCACATAGAATAATTTTCATTGACTACCTTGGAAAAGGAAGGATCATCAACAGCGACTATTACATACCGTTAGTGGACCGTTTGAAGGACGAAATAGCCGAAAAGCGGCCGCATTTAAAGAAAAAGGAAAAGTGCTGCTTCATTAAGACAATGCACCGTGCCAAAAATCCATGAATTGGGCTTCGAATTGCTTCCTCATCAACGGTATTCTCCAGATCTCATCCGTATTCGCCAGCGACTATTTCCTGTTCTCACATCTCAAAAGAATGCTCGCTGGGATGAAATATTCGTGAAGAAGAAGAATGAAGAGATGATCGACGAGACTGAGGCTTATTATGAAGTAAAGGACAAATCGTACTACAAAAATGGTATCGAAAAGTTGGAGGGTCGCTATAATCAATGAATCACGCTTGAATAGAGTTATGTTGAATAAAAAAAACTAATTTTGCCAAAAAAATATGTTTTACCATACCATTACCATTGACATGTTATTAGCTTGAAATAAACCTATAGTTCGATTTTAATGACTATAACTACCCCATAGTTGGATTCTATATGTCCGAAGAAGCTTACATATTGATGAGTATAGCAATACCTTTTTACTTAATAATAAGTTGGATTTTCGATCGAAAAACCAATGCATTTATTAGAGTTCAAGTCCAAGATCTTTTCGTAAAGCAAGCATGTGCTTCTTCCGGGTTAGGCATCGGTCTTGATGCATACCAAGATATTTTGCAGCTTGAGGAAGTTGAGGACAGCTTGGGAAGCTATAGATATTCTCTGGTGGGCATATTCTTCTACGCGGAGTAAATGTTACATGTGTAGATTTTGTTTCATTTGCTTTAATCTGTCATGATTTAGCCTGACTTTATCAAGGTGTGTTTGGAGGTTCTTTGATGCTGTTATTGTGTCCTCTGAATATGTTGCCCGAATAGGGGGGTTTTGTAGTCGGTAGATCGTCTGTATTGGGTCGATTATATATTGGATGTAATTCAGTGAATTATTCGTCTTGCTTTATAGTAATCGACTATCATTGAAGTAATATTTGGTCAGAGAAGCCATTTTTTTAAAGGTAGCTTGCAACTCTGTGTATCACCCTTTAACTAAAGCATGGGATAAATCCAGGAATGTAGCCGAACAATATGTCTTAGCATTTAAGCCCATATTTATTTTGTTTACATACCAGTTCTTGTTACAAACATACAAGTTCTTGTTACATACAGTTAACTTGTTCTATAGTTCTTATTGTGCGTGCTTATTAAGACACCCAAATTGATGTTCTGGAATCATCTTTTTTTTTCTATTATATTATTGGCTTAATAATATAATAAAAAAGAGTTCATTTTGTATAATTTTTTCAGAAAGTTTCGGCATCATCAGTAGTAAACTTATAGGTCGATAGGACCTCGCAATTTCTGGTGTTTTTCCTGGCTTGAGAAGAGTTATTATGTTCGCTACTTTCCAAATATTAGAAAATAATTCATTCGTAGTATTACTTTAAGTATAAATGCTAATAATTTTACACCCTTCTCTAATAGTGGTTGTAAAATTCTTCCGGTTATTGAATCATATCCAGGAGCTTTCTTATATATTATTTTCCTCATTATTGTTTGTATAACTTCTCTTACTGTATTTTTTTATGTAGCTAGTATATTTGAAATGGCAAATTTAGAATGCTAGTAATTTTATTTGCTAATAATCTGATCTTTCGTTGCTCTCGATTTCAGTATGAGAGGAAAGCCATATAAATGTATTGGTTTCACAGCTGCTTCTTAGATTTGAAGTCAATTCGTGGATAAGTGGTCCCAATGGGTGGTGGGGTTAAATCCCACCATTAAGGGAATTAAGGCTTACAGGGAGCTCTTCGGGATGGGAGCAATCACTATAAGATTTTCTTGTATATTCTACACAGAGCTTTGTAGATGGCTGGTATTTCGGCTGTTAGTATGACCGATGAAGAAGGAAGCTTGAAGTGCATTTCCGATAACTGATGTAAAAGCAGTACCCATATAATCATTGTTCTTGGGTACATCCATGAATGAATGTGCAGGGTATCTTTTTGTTTTAATTTGGTCACAGTAGGAGCCAATAAAGATGAAACTATTATTTCTCTTGGGAATACTCTTCATTTGGAATTCAACAGTTGCTAAGGAGATGATCGGGGGAGATCATGCGCTGCACGAAATTTCTGGTATGAGTTTTGTGTAGATCTCTGAAGGAATGAATGAAGAAATGTCAGGAGCAAAAGTCTGCACTAAGATAATTCTGGTTTGAATCTCAATGAGCTGGCAAAGTTCATCAAAAGTTTCTCACGCTTAGAAGCAAGATAGAGGATCTCTGCTCCACAATGTATATTTTCGATCGAGCTATAGTGGAAAGACCCCAGGGAGATTCTAAATGATACGGGTTCAGTTTATTAACCGACTTCCAATAAAATATTTTTAACAAGAAATTGAACCGACTTCAAAAAATAAATAGGGAACATACTAAAAAGTAAAAAATTATCAAACTTTTTCAGCACAAAAAAAAAACCTTTTTAATTATAATATATACCTAATAATCCTTAATCGCTAATAGTAACTAAATAAAAATAAACAGAAACTTTATTTAACCTAACGTATTTTATATTCCACTATATAGGTACAATTTAGCTTAATACCTACCTAAACTTATTTATCTAATTATTATGAACCGATTTTGAGGTAGTCCCATTGGAACCAAGTTAAGATCTGTTGGGCGGTTGGGGGAAAATCGAGGAAATATTCATATTTCAAAGGCACGTACAAAGTTTTCACCTGTTTTGTTAAACAATCAGATATTTGAGTATAATGATATTGCTGAGCTATTGCTTTGCATTGTTTGCTTTATAAGCACAAATTATATCATATGAGGAGTCGTAGAAATACTATTACTAGCTGCTTCTACGGTTTAACGGTTAGAGTGTTGAGCTTACACGCGGAGGTCGGGCACTTCATTCCCGGCGGGGACAACTTCTTGTTGTTCTAGTTTAGTTAAAATATTTCTCAAATCTCTTAGGCTTGGTAGTGGACTAAAGGGCCTGAAGCGTTCCTTATTTTCAATGATTGTTACTTTATTCCTATTTTTTTATCATATGGGCTGCCCCTTTACTTGGCCTACCCATTGTACACTTAATAAAATAACTGCGTAATTTGTTGAGTAAATATCTAACACTAAAAAAAGGAAAATTAAATATTTTTAACAAAAAAATTGAATCGACTTCAAAAAATAAAAAAGGAACCCAATAAAAAGTAAAAAACAATAAAAACCGAGCCCAAACAATACAAAAATAATAATATAATTTTGTGACACAAAATTAAATTATGAAAAAAACAAATCTAATTTGTTGCTCGTACCGACTTCAAAGTGATTAGTTGATAGTAGTTAAAATAATATTATTAATAGATAAATAAATTTAGGAGGGTATTAAGCTAAATTGTGTGTATATAGTAGAATATAAAATACGTATAGTGGGTAGGTTAAATAAGTTATTTTTATCTAGTTATTATCATTATTAGTTTTTTTTTGTGTTAAAAACTTAAGATTGGTTATATTTTATTGGTTTCCGTCATAATGTTCCATGAATGTCAGTTCTGTGGGGCCCATTGTACTGTTTTGGTTGAAAGAGTGTTACTCAAGTGACTATTCGTAGCTGTCACTTTAGCCGCAGTAGCCTTATGTTGCCTGGCCACAATTATTTTTAATATTAATCTGTCACTTCAGTTAAGGTTAGTTTTCTCTCATTATTACCTTGTGCCAATTATGTTTCAGCATGTTTGTAAAACATAATTGGCATGCAACAAGGTGTACAACATTTCATGGTTTTTAACGTATTTTACTTATCCCCTGTATATTAATCCGTTATTGACAAATACACCATTCCAACTCATACAAAATCAATAGAGGAATCCCTGGAATGTATTATTTTGGAAAACCTCTATTTACTTTGGCACATATTATCCAAACTAAAATGAAAGTAATGTTAGATTTTAAATTTTTTTCTATGGGCCTCTCTGAAAAATGTCTACTATGTCCTTGGCTTTTTGTATACACCGTACATTTTATATTCAACAACCCATTTCTTTACTGTTTAATGAATCGTAACAGAACCTCTCCTAATGGCAAAATTATGTCGATGTACTGACCTTTAAAAAATAAATACGCGTTGATAACACGATTTTTTAATTTGACTTTGGAAATACAAAACACGACTTCGGTTGGAACAGCTGTTCTGTACGTGACGGGAATTTTCTAATATTATTACGCGTTTTCAGTTAATATATTGCTATCTGCGATCAATCTTGGGTTGGTTTGATGTGTTCCATGTGATAAGAATATATGTAAGGACGTTTACAAACATTTATCGCAGTTTTGAATTAATTCTTTTCAGCTTTTTTCCTTATTAACGTCAACAGCTCTTTTATTTAGGCGCTTGCATATATTTTGATCCCCGATATCTATCGGTTAAAAATGCAATGTAACATAGTGAAGTATCAGCGTAAACAACAATTAAAATGTGGTCTGAAAAGTCCCCGACGTATCAAAGAAATAGCGTTTTTTTTTGTTCAAAATTGGCTTTATTCATTAACGTAGTCCCATCACAGAATCATTTCAATACCACTTTTTTAGAACTATTTATCTTTGGCCTCAAAATAGGCCTGTTACTAGTAGCTGATCACTCAGATGATGATCCTTTTGATACCAGAGTGACGTGATGGATCCATGTTTCATCCGTTGTCATATATGAACGCAAAATTCGGGTTTGTTACATGGCTAAACACTGATCAGAATCCTCAAAACTTTCTTGTTTTTGGCCAACAGTAAGGAAACGCGGCACCCACTTTGAACAGAGCTTTCTCATAGTTAAATTCACTCAATCAAACCAATTTAGTGCATTTTTTTGTGTTTTCTGGTGCTACCACTTCACTTGGACGTCCATTAGGTTCTACAACATCGGTGTTATCATCATTACTAATCATTAGTATTATTATTAATCATTGATAAATAATTATTTGATTAATCTACCATTGAAACACATCAAACACTTTTAGGAACCTGTAATAATGAAAAGGAACGTTCTGGAAACCAAACGAAATCTAAAGACAATGAATTTCCAGTCTCAAAGGTATTTCAGAGAGTCTAGCAATTGATCACTCAACTCTTTCCAAACCTTTACATGTTGGGGATATGCAGTAGGATAGAAAATAGCTACCACAAAAATGACTGAAAATAAACTTTCAAACAATTTCAACATTGCGGTCATTGCTTACCAGGAAAGAAGAAGAGTTTTTTCTCTTGTATTGTGACCGATGATGAAAAGTTCATCTTACTATGACAAACGCAAGACGTCATAGGTTAGTCCTGAAGAGCTCTTCATATCGACATCGAAACGGAATATTCATAGCTATAAAATATTGCATTATAAGGTACAGTGTAGTATATTACGAGCTATTAAATCCCAGAACCAACCAACAGCAGTTATGAACAAAACACTGTTGCATCTCGAATGGAAAGTTCTTCCGGACCTAGTTTAGTCAGCAGATATAGTGACTTCTGATTATCACTCACTCGATTTTGAAATTTCGAATAAAAATTCCAGCAGCTTAATATGTAATTGTATCAATACTTATCTCTCTAATGCATTTTACTGGTAAGAAAGGGCCCCCACCGTTCCTGTTTGCAGTTATTGATTGGTGACGTAATCCTTTTTGGACTGGCAATTTATTTGGCCACGGCATGTTCAACTAAATTAATCACAAATATTAAGCAGTGATTTGAAATTTATCAAAATAAGCAAAGCGCTAAAACAACGTTTCCCATTTTATAACGAAATCTAACACTAATCACTAATGTTTTGAAAAATTTTGCGGACATTCCACAACCTAACGACTTTTGCAGGCTAGTTCGGTTATATATTCGAACGCATCAGACAGTACTGTATCTTTTTTAACTAGATTAAAAAGAAAAAGAAAATATTGTATAGCATTAAAACTAGCGTTGGGATCTATAGACTGAAAATAGTCGAAACAGTCGATAGTCACAAACAGTGGAACAGATATAGTCAAATATAAATATAGTCGATGGTCAAAAAAGTGCACGGTTGGCCTGTTTTATGTGAGGAAAGGACGGAGATAATTGCTTGGATCAGTTCATCTTAAATTAATTTGAATGGGCAATTGGTAATGTTAATTAATGTTATATTTTAGTATTACTTTGAATTTATGAACAAAGAATGGAGTAATTAAACCAAATACGTTTCATCGTATTTAATTTTAGTATTTGAAAAATAATGAAGATATAATAAAATAAATGCAATTGGTTATTATATTTTACTCGAATGTGCTAATTTTTTCCTACCGTACTATAAGTGAGTCGGAGATGTACATATTTCTTTTGGTACAAATTTTAAAAAATAAAAAGAAAGAAATAATTGTTGTATACTATTACATTACAATGAATTATTTCATTTTGAATTTTGAATTTCATATTCGGAAGTCGGGGATTCTTTTTCAAAATATTCCCAAACCATAGAACGTTTCGTTGAACGCAATATTCCACAAAAAAATTATAAAATAATACATATATTGTAAAATAGATTGCAAAATAGATATTAAAATGCTGATAAAATAAGTATTTTTTGATAACCATTAAAATACATTACTGCATATTAAAGAAGAGTTTTCCTATCACAAAATTAATTTATTAGAAATATTTAGTATAAGTATTGAATATAGTTTATCACCTCTTTACCCTTAATATTTTGTACGAAATTTAACAACCGCTTCTATAAAAACTTCTTTAAACCGTTTCGAATCGATGCAATCTTTGGAACCTTTTGAATGTGAATTTAATTTTCTAAATTTTCGGAAAATAATTTCGATACTCGAAAGGATTGAAAAAAATCGAGATAGTTACAAAAGTATTTTACTATTTATCATTCACAATTTTATACTTTTTGTCCTATTAGATTAATAATCTTGGAAAGAAGTTTCAGAAAGCTGGAATATGAATGTACAATATATTGATATTTAAAGGAAACTATAAAAAAACATAATATCATATATATTAGATATAAATGTATGTAAGCATAAATTTGGCACATTATTTTTAAGGTTACGGCTAGGGCGACAGAACCAGAATGTTAAAAATCAGTCGAATGAAATTAGTAGAACTGAAAATAGTAACTAAAAGTACACGACTGAAACAGTTGATTGTAAAAAGTAGTCGATAGTCGTTTTTAGTCGATAACTGCAACAGATAATATATTATACATTTTGGTGAGGTCACTTTACTGCTACTTTGGCTAGACTATATATGTGTTATGACCCATCCAACGAAGATGTTTAAAGCTTCACGAAGCTATTTTGCTTATTTGAAATGGTATGATTGGTAGCGAAATTGATAATGTGGTTCAATAAAAAAATAATATCCATTCGTAATTCGTGGGAAGTGATTTACAAGGGATTATTAAAGATAAACAGTGGTAGATCCCCATTTTTACGATATTTACCGCAATTATACGTCCCAATAACCACTCATATATCCTCGCTCTATTCTTAATAAAACATAATATGCTCCGGTACGACCTATAGATCCCGATATCGACATAATATATCATAATAATCACCGGTAGGGCTCCGATAATCTCTCCCGAAGGTAACCGTTGTATCGGCAATTAAACGCTATCGAAAAAAAAAGAAACTTATCGCGTACGTCGAAATTTAGGGCCATTCGGAACACCAGAAACACAACATAATAGGACGGAAACCGCCCAGCGCTGCCATTGTTCCATTAGGAAAATGACCTCGACGCCATTCTAACCTCAAATTATCGTTTCAAATGGCTCGTGAACCGGCCACTATCCCCCACCTCGAACGCCCCTCACGGACCGACATCTATCACCGCTTATAATTGCCGCATAGCTCTGGGACGACCCGGGGAAACTGTCAGTGCACCAGGTCGAAATTATAGGTTGTGGGGAGGTGGGCGAGATTTGGCAACGTGGCATTGCTGTTTTTAATAGCCGTCAGCTTAATTCAGTTACTATACATTTCTCCTGATGCTTTTGGCATTGTACTAGTTTCTACTCTTCTCTAAGTAATCTATTCAAAATAATAGTGAACTTATGTCACCAATATATATGTTTAATGTGTTGCTTGCAGCAATGTGTAAATTCGTTTTAGAATCAGACAATATTCTATCCTTCTCAATTTTTTTTAGTTAAAAAGAGGCACAATTACGTGTGATATGTTCGAACATGTAACCGAATCAGCCTGCAGAAGTCGTCCGGTTGTCGAAAGTATATATTAAAGATCATCGTGGTCCGGAGATTAGGCTACAAACTATTGTAACTATATAATTAATTGCAATTTTAGGTCCTTCAGCAATACATGCATTAGATATACCATAATGTTAAAATAAATTATATTTAATAATAGTATTTTTGTTTAATAATTTTTTTAAATTAGAATTGGACTGTATTTCAAACGGACGCGGACAAATTAGCGACTTCTTGACGTCATCAATTCGAATGACGCGAGTTCCCCGTTTTATTGAACGGTCTATTGTAATTAAATGTTTATAAAATCCTGGTGATCGATAGTGATCGGTGAGAAATCGATAGTCAAAAAACATTTGAATTATTTGATAGTCATAAAGTAATCTAACAAGATCACACAGCTTGAGTCTTGTCTTGAGTCTGCATCCTAGTTCAGTCTTGTTCAAGAGTTGCAGCCTTTTGATGTTAACATGGTTGTGGTCTTCTTTCTCTTAACATTTATATCATATGGAATAATATTTCATAGTTAATTGTATTCGATATTTCCCATCAAGGAAAAATAAATTCGTCTAAATAACTACGGTCCCAAGAATGGTTAATATAGAAATTGTTAATGAACATTTGGTGTAATGGTTTTTCTTAACATGTTCCTATAGAAATAATTGAAATAATTTAAGCAAAAATAACTAACTCGGCAGATACGAGAGACCCTTTTATGTTATAAATCAGAATTTTTGTTTGTTAATTGTCCAGTGACATTGGGCAACAAAAATAGTTCAACTCTGATCACATTTTCAACTTTGTTTGGTTTGGTTCGCATCCATCTTCTGATTTCCTGCATGTTGTTCAGTAGCTATATTGTTTCCACGTTGCTGTGGTTTAGCAACCTTATTTCATTTTTTAAGGCGAAATATTTCCATTTAATTTCAAAGTCACCGTAGAACTTTCCTTTGGGTGTGCTTGATTACTAGTTGGTTTGATGTTTTAGTCCAACTCCATTTTTACGCCCCATAGTTACAAAGTGGCTTCATGATTGATATACCAATCTCTTTAATTTAATGCCAAGATGAGAATGTCTTACAACTAAGCAACTGTACTGGGCTTGACTTTCTTGGCTTGAGTCTAATCTGTTCTGCTTTATGTTTAACAAGATGTTCCCAATTTAACTCACCATTGAGATGTATACCGAGGTATTTAGCTGATTCTGCTTGAGGAATCGAGCATCTGTCAAGTGATATAATTAGGTTTTTATCATTTCGCCGCAACGCAAAATTAACATAGATAGATTTGGAGTAATTTAACTGTATTTTCCATTCTCCAGTCCACTTATTAATCTTTTTGGCCGTAATTTTTTCCACAGTCTTAGACAGAGATATATGTTTTGTCCCAAGATACTACCCTGAGGAACTCCAGCCGAAATAGGTTTAAGTGCTCAGAGTGCCCTATCATGCGAGACTGTCATTTTCTTTAATTCCGCTGTAGCATTTTCTGGATTAATCCCAAATGCCATACCCGGTCAAAAGCTTGTGAGTCGTCCAGAAATATTGCAGCGTGTGGCGACCGCCACGACCCTTTAGGCCACCACGAATTCACCAACAACAAGTACAAAGGTTGGCAACGCCGGTGGATTGGTACCATGCAGTTCCAGGCTATAAAAGACCATCACGACGACGTCTCGTTCTCTTTTCTTTTCTCCATCCCCTTGTAACAATACCACTTTCACAGCACTACGATCACATGTATCAATTTAATAACGAAATAAACAAGTATTTGATCCAACCAGTGGTTTTAGTTTTCGTGCAAATTCCTTTCAAAAATAGTAGTGAGTGTTCGGACAAGCAATCGCGTCGACAGCCATTCATTCGGACCGACCGACCGACCCGACGAACGTTCCTACACAGGGAAATATTTATTTTCTTTGAATGCCTTTTTATCAACAGCTGTTACTTTGTGCTGTTCAATTGTCACAAAAACAAAGAATGACTAAAATGCGACATTGAGCGTTCCAATCTTAGCGTCTCAATGCACTGTATAACCCAATAATATAAAATGAATAACTATTATTTTATGTTGTATGATAAAGAAATGTCAGTCATTTTCAGCAATAGATATCGTATAATTAATATTTAGGATTACAAGTTGGATACATTTGTTCATAGTACCTTTACCAAACAAAACAATCGCTAATTCTACATGCATCTTTTAATTTTTAACTTTACCCTCGTAATATAGATTACACTGGCAAATTATGATAATTAAATGAAAACTAACTCACATAATTCTTCTAAAATATAAGACAAATGATTAAAAGCTGTTAAAACTACTTGATATCATCGAGCACTAACGTCAGTCCTCAGGTGAGCAGGAAAGTTAAAAATGAAGCACATTACATTTCGAAAACTTTCTCGAAAACTTTTGACTTTCTGTTTCGAAGTGATTTAGGACACGACGTCGTTTAGTATTCAAGTCGACGTATCCCTGTTTCTTTTTCAGGACTATTATTTCGCTAAATTTACCTCGAAAATTTCCGAGGAAGATATTACGGTTCATTTACCGATGTCTCGAGCGGACACAAAGCAAAAAACCTGGACCGCTTTATAGCAATAATCGCGAAATAAGTAAGTTAAATCGTTAAAAAGACGTAGAGATATAAAGCGGTATCGATTTTCATTTTGTTCTTATAAAATCAGAATGTTTATGGTGGTTATTATTCCATTTGGGGCGATATGTTTTTATTTTTTGATTGATTGATTACCAAACTCTAAAAATTATATCATATTAACACACTCACTGCCAATAACGTGCTAGCGCGTAATGAAATGCTTTCATTGGACGCCAATTACGCTCCAGCACGTTATATGTTTTGTATCTTATTTAAGTAGTTGATTCATTCCCATTTTATATACAATTTTATGATGGTATATAAAATTATATCTTCTAATCAACAATGTATTTCCTATTCTGTCTATTTTAACACGCCACGCGCTCGGGTGTTATGCGGCCAGTGGCAATAAAATTTGACCACAGTGCCGATCACGCTCTTGTGGGTGACACAAAAAAATAAATTTTTGTTAAAAAATATTAAAACCTATATTGGACACACGTTAAAAAACGTTATTTGGAATATTTTATTGTTGTAATCGGCAAAAACGTAGTCGGTTTCTAGAGTAAGTATTTGCCCAGATGAGCAGCGAACGCGTTAAGACACTCATCACTACATAGTATAAAACAAAGTCGCCTTTTCTGTCCCTATATCCTTATGTGCGCTTAAATCTTTAAAACTGCCCAACGGATTTTGATGCGGTTTTTTTCAATAGATAGAGTGATTCAAGAGGAAGGTTTATATGTATAATATATGCATAATATACTAAGGCAACATTGCTAATTTTAGAGGTTTCTAACGTGATGTCGTAAATTAACCTATTTTTTTAGGCTTATTTAGCAATTAGCAAAAACGCTGCCTAACCCTACGAGTTAGATCAAATTAATGTACTACAGTATTGTACACCATAAAAAGGTCTACAAAAAAGTCCGCGATGGTATATGTTTATCTTTTAGGGATAACCCACATTAACCATTTTTATTGTTTACTTTTTACGTGAGAAAATGGCTTATTTACGAAGCTATTTTAAGCAATACGGCATTAATCCTTATCGAATTAAGTACCTTAAATACAGTGTGCAATTAATATAGATCAATATGGTTCCTTACAGCATGTAAATTAAACAAATATTTTCGGAGATATTACAAATTTAAAATTTGCGTTTAAAAATGTGTAATGTAATAAAAATTGTATGAATTTAGATATTCCAAAGATAGCAGGAAATCTTCATAGTAAGTATAGGGGAATAGGAATTGTTTTACTCCAAATTTAATGCGTGCATGCCAAGGGCAGTAATGAATGAACCAAAAATACTGGATCGATTTTAATCATGTTTTCATTGAGTGACATAGGCATATATATTTTATGCCCGTGCAAAGTCGGAGCGGGCCGCTATGTTTTTATATACAACATTCATATTTTTTCTGTATTGTATTTAATTTAGTATCAGCATTGCACCCGTGCGAAGCCGGGGCGGGTCGCTAGTGACTAATATTCTGATCATAATAATATTCTACAACTTGCTGATCTCACCATATGTACATCAAGACTTTAGAGTCGTGAATTTTCTACTCGGTGGCGATGTGGATGATTCTCTTGGACTAACTCATTACAATTTTCTCTCGAAACTGCCTTAATTACTAAGATCTACTATTAATCGCCAGTCACAATACATCGCAAAAGAAGCCTACAGCAAGCTTGATCAATTCAATACCCTTGTGCATTCTCAAATATTTGCGAATTTCCTGTATTCCTGCTTAATATTTCAATGGTTAATACCCACGCATTGTTGTTTTTGAAAGTAATGGTTTGGTGGTATTTCTTTTGGCAATTTTATATTTATATTATTCCTAGTTTAGTTTATACTAGCGACCCGCCCCGGCTTCGCACAGGTGCAATGCTGATACTAAATTAAATATACTACAGAAAAAATATGAACGTTGTATATAAAAACATAGCGGCCCGCTCCGACTTTGCAGGGGCATAAAATATATATGCCTATGTCACTCAATGAAAACATGATTAAAATCGATCCAGTATTTTTGGTTCATTCATTACTGCCCTTGGCCTGCACGCATTAAATTTGGAGTAAAACAATTCCTCTTCCCCTATACTTACTATGAAGATTTCCTGCTATCTTTGGAATATCTAAATTCATACAATTTTTATTACATTACACATTTTTAAACGCAAATTTTAAATTTGTAATATCTCCGAAAATATTTGTTTAATTTACATGCTGTAAGGAACCATATTGATCTATATTAATTACACACTGTATTTAAGGTACTTAATTCGATAAGGATTAATGCCGTATTGCTTAAAATAGCTTCGTAAATAAGCCATTTTCTCACGTAAAAAGTAAACAATAAAAATGGTTAATGTGGGTTATCCCTAAAAGATAAACATATACCATCGCGGACTTTTTTGTAGACCTTTTTATGGTGTACAATACTGTAGTACATTAATTTGATCTAACTCGTAGGGTTAGGCAGCGTTTTTGCTAATTGCTAAATAAGCCTAAAAAAATAGGTTAATTTACGACATCACGTTAGAAACCTCTGAAATTAGCAATGTTGCCTTAGTATATTATGCATGTATTATACATATAAACCTTCCTCTTGAATCACTCTATCTATTGAAAAAAACCGCATCAAAATCCGTTGGGCAGTTTTAAAGATTTAAGCGCACATAAGGATATAGGGACAGAAAAGGCGACTTTGTTTTATACTATGTAGTGATAATTATTTATTACTTAACAGATAAAATTAGCAGCAGATAATACGCGTGTAAAGTATAAATTATAAGTAGTATGTTATAATTTAGTAACATTAATTTTGTAGAATGCTAAGGGACAAAAGTTTATTTATGTTAAATAATATGAAATTATTGAGCGATATGACGTGGTTTCGGTAACCGCGATATGCGAAAAGAACTGTCGGGTAGAGTACTGTTTCAAATGAAAAATATGTTTAAATTTCTATAGTTATATTATAGTTGTTATATATATATATAGTTGCCAGTGCTTTATATGTTGTCTGTTTTAATTTTTACAGCTATAGCAGCAAAAATATGATTGGAATTAGTGAAGGTTACTATATGCTCACAAAAGTCTACCTCCTATGCAATGAAATCATGATTTAGAAACGGTTGGAAATTGATTTATTTATTAAATCGTGTGGTGGCCCCTTTCCTCATCTGTTTAGGTCTTTTCCATCATATGTAAACGTTCGAGACAAGCTGGTTCATCAACTAGTAAACAGTATGTTGAATGTTGACTTAATTCATGAAATAATATGTCAACCCATTTCAAGTCTTTAACAACTTTTGGCGGATTCTCTTCCAAATCCATATCATCTAGGGCCATGCAGTCAACGTCAGAATAAATTTATTATACAGTTCTGCTAAGAAAACTCGAAGAACTATTTTAATTTCTTGGCGCAATCTTTATGTTTTTGGGTGTGCTGAATCCGAAAATGAATTCTTGATAATTAGAGCAATTATGTCAAACAAGTTATTACATTAAAATAAAAGAGTTCAAGAATATTAATTTATTTAATAAACCACTATTCATACACATTTTTTACTTAATATACGTTCATTAGCGCACACTGAAACTTTTTCTTGTTTCCCAGTAAGACTCTTTGTGCATTTTCGCTTATGGTTGAACAGCAGTAAAACGGCAGTCTGATATCATCGAGACACTCCATTTTCCTTGGTATAACAGGTCAATTGAAAAGTCTCCGGCCTGATACAGAGATGGCGCTACTAAGATTAAATCCATATGTTTTTTAGTTAGCCCTAACACTCAAAAGATACGTGTATAAATTCGACAGTTCGGATCATTAGTTTGTGAATTATAGCATTTTTAGTCAAGCAACTTTTGTTATTGTGAATAAATTAATAAAAATAAATTTCGCGTCTGGATAAAATTTTACTTTTTGAAGGGAAAAAATACAGTTTCCGGACACTGCCCCAGGAAAATCAACCATTAAGGATTGGTATGCTAAGTTTAGACGTGGTGAAATGAGCACCGAAGACGGTGGACGCAGTAGACGCCCAAAAGAGGTTGTTACCGATGAAAACATTTTAAAAAATCCACAAAATAATTTTGAATGGCTGTAAATTGAAATTGAATGAAATAGCAGACACCCTAAAGACATCAGCTGAACGTGTACATGATATCATTCGCGAATATTTAGGTATGAGAAAGTTCTGTGCAAAGTGAGTGCCGCGCCAGCTCAATTTTGACCAAAAACAACGACGAATCGATGATTCGGAGCAGCACTCCGAGGTCCAATTAATAGTCAGTCGAGTGGACTGCATACGATGAACCCACTCCAAAGCGCGGGAAAACGCAACAGTCGGCTGGCACGGTTATGGCATTTGTATTTTGGGATGCGTATGGAATAGTTTTCATTGACTACCTTGACGAAGGAAAGACCATCAACGGAGACTATTAGATAGCTTTATTGGACCGTTTGAAGAACGAAATAGCCAAAAAGCGGCCGCATTTAAAGAAAAAGAAAATGCTGCTTCACTAAGACAATGCACCGTGTCACAAGTCAGTGAAAACGATGGCAAAAATCCATGAATTGGCCTTCAGATTGATTCCTCATCCACCGTGTTCCCCAGATTTGACCTTAGCGATTATTTCCTGTTCTCAGATCTCAAAAGAATGCTCGCTTGGAAGAAATTTTCGTTGAATGAAGAGGTGATCGCCGAAACTGAGGCTTATTTTGAAGCAAAGGACACATCGTACTACAAAAATGGTATCGAAATGTTGGAGTGTCGCTATAATCAGTGTATCACTCTTGAAGGGATTTATGTTGAAGAAATAAAAACTAATTTTGCCAAAAAATGTGTTTTACTATGGTAGGCCGGGGACTTTTTAATTGACTGATTGTTATTTTCTCCATATCTTTATTGTCCTGATGAAATTATTCACCTTGTTTTTCCTTTATTTCTTCAAAATTTTCAAGTAGTCTAGGTCGGAATATAGAAAATATACTTTTAAACTTATTAGACAACTTAAAGCATGAAATGCTTTTAATACTCTTTTGTCAATTTGTGTATAGTTAGGTTATGGTTACCTAAATTTTCACTGTGACCTGCTTAAAAGTAATCCACCTAATTTTGAGGATCTGTCTTTGTCGTAATGAATTGTGTGTTAGTCGTAAGATGAATTGTCTGATCAAAAACACCTTCCTTCATCTTCGCTTCTAACTCTGAAGCTGTATATTTGACGCAACCTCAATTTTTTTAGAAATAATTTTACAATTTGTTTCAATCAATCCCAACTTTATTTGCAGTTGTGGTAAAAGAGCTTTATATGTGGTACCCCTGCTTCCTGATGGACCTTTCACCAATTCAAAGCTTCCGTAGCGGCCAACTCTTTTTGCTTCCTTGAATTGGTCAGTCACTGCTGTCTCCTAGGTAGAAAACTTAAAAGAATGTGGTAAGCCCACCTTGTCGTTAAAATTGCCCTATAGCTATCCGTATTTTCTTCATCGTATTTTAAATTGCCAGTAATCAAATTTCAAGTTCTAGTAGATTTCTGTAGGTGTACGAAATGGAACGATAAAAACCGCCATTGTGCAGCAGGACTGCTTTAATGATTCTTTTTAATGAATCTATGCAAAAAATCCCTAAAAAAATGTTCTAGATCCTAACGTCCTGGGATGTTTTCCATATTAAAATACATAGAAATCAGTTGATAAAACTAAAACAGATTTTTGGTTGCTGACATGTGTTAGTTAAAATCTTTAGACATTCAACATTCAATTTAATATTGTTTTCGTAAGAGTAATAAAAAGATTTTTGTTGTTATTGACATAAAATATATGTCACAGAAATAAACGTAAAATTAAAATTTCTTACCTAATGAAACGTAATCCACTGTTCAAGCATGAAAATCTGTTATCAACTAGTACAAGAAGCGGACAGATCCATTTTTAATTTAAATATTCCATTATCCGGCCCATTGAAAAACTTTCCTGGCGTTCTTTATTCGGAAACCATGGGAAAACAAAAGCGGTTTGTTTGCCCTACCTTTTTTACAATTTAGATCTTTTCGGTCAGTTTAAGCAATCAATTTGAGTGGCCGTTTCCAACCAGCTGAACAAGCAGCTTCTCGGCTTATGCCCGGAGGGTGTTACCATACAATGGTTTATGCCTTACCTTTCATTATAATTTAAGTTCTTAAGAAATCTTAGGTGGATATATTAAACAGACACTGCAGTATTGTGTAATAGAGTGTACAATAAGTAGGTGAGGTTTCGGTAAAGTTAACAGATCACACCCTAATCATTAGAAAATATTCGAATAGTATGAAACGAATCTTTAAACTGAATGAAACCGTCAAGTAAGAACACATCAATATCGATTTATATGACACTTTTTCTTTAAAAAAAATTATTATGACGTGTCCATAAACAACGTCAATTTAGTGGTTATTGAGGAAAAATAGTAAATAGTATATTACGTTCTTGCATGTACTCTGATCTAGGGATGCAGAAAAAATATCGATATATCTATATTTTTGGCCGATATTTTTTTTGCCCGATATATCCATATTTTTTAAGCCTATATTTTTTTGGTATTTTTTCAAGAAAATTAAAAGTATTTCTTAAATATATTTTTTAAAATAAACCTTTTAAGTACTTTAGTTTATTTTGGTAGTTAGTTTTAATAATCGTATATATAATAATGGTACTTTAATTAATAAAATATCGATATATCGATATATCGAAGAAAAAAAAATCGATATCCTTTTTGCAACAAGTATAAAAAGTATTGATGTTTTAAAAGAAATATATCGATATTTTTAAGAAAAAATAAAATTAGTGAAATGTTAGTCTAATATATATATATATATATATATATATATATATATATATATATATATATATATATATATATATATATATATTATAAATAATTTAAAGAACAGAAATGATGGATCTTTAAAATTAAGCACTCGATCGATATTTTTTCTACATCACTAGTTTCTTGCATTTCAAATAGACTTCTACTTCACCAGATTAAGGGTGATTGATAAATATTTTATTGTACATGTTTTTACAGATTGGCATGTGTGTTATGGTATACAGACTTGCACTTATTAATTTTATTGGCAACTGTTATTCTAATAGTATTTTTACCTGATGTTTTTCCAAATTTTATATTCTACCGCATTTTATGACTAGCGTTTTTGGAAATCTCACTGAATGAATGAATCGATTTCATGTAATAATATCCCAGTTCAATTTCCAGTTTCATTTTTCTTCCAGTTAGTAACCCAATTTGGTTTAAATGAAATGATAGATGCGGAAAGGATGGTTAGGAAATGTTATGTGACGTCAATGTTTCGTAATACTTCTAATTAGTGTTTGAATTAATATGGTGAATATTAACATTTTCTGCTTTTCCTTAAAACACATTTGTAATTTAATTTTTTTATTAATCTCCTAGAACTTCAACAATCTGCCCGTAGGCAATAAGTATTATTATATGATTTTAGTTGTACAATATAACCATCATGACATGTAGAAGATCACTTCAGTAAATGACCTACTCTACAACTTATAATCTAAATATTATTCTATATACTATTCTAACTTATTTTAAAGTCTATCCTAACTTATTCTAAAAACTATTCTAGCTTATTCTAGAGATTATTAAATTTTACTTTATGTGTCTATTAATCAGTTCGTATGGTAGTTTGCGTTTAAGCCTACGCATTTCACGGTCATCGCGCACATTTAACTGTTTCGCGAGTGCATTGAGATTCACTAATAATCTTTCAGGGTACTTTGCACTAACACTCCGAATCACACTCGTTACAGGTTTTATGGGGATATCGCGCTGAATCAGCTTGTTGGGCGCGTAAAATGGGGCATCGACCATGACTCCCAACACTTAATACTGGAACCTCTGGAAGATATCTATCTTAGGTTTGCTAGTAATATCCCATAGTTCAATACCGTAGAACAAAATGGGCCTAAGTATTGACTTATACAGTAAAACCTGGTTATCTAATGATAATTTAGATTTACGCCCAATTTAAATTTGAATCCTTTTTTTATTTGTAGTATATGAATAATTGTAATATAATATGCTATTTTATAATAATATGTTATTATATGTTTATAATATGTTATTATTATGAATAATATGAATAAATAGTTTTGTTATGTCAAGTGTAGTTTAAACGACTTCAAAAAAGAAGGAGGTTCTATGTTCGGCTGTATATATATTTTTAATGTATGTTCACAACATGAGTTCTCGGTCAATTATCGACCGATTTTTTAATTTATTTTCTTGTTCAAAAGAGTGCACTTCCGAGGTAGTCCCATTGGACCCAAGTCAGGATGTGATGAGGGGAAGGGAGGAAATCGAGGGAAAACCTAAAATTTCAAAAGCACGTACAATCTTTTCACATATTTTTTATCTAATATAATCAAATATTTGGGTATAATATATTGCGGAACCGATGTGACGGAAAATCGGAAATAGTTCAGTAAAAAAGTCCATTAACTTTGCTTTTATTTTTGCTTTTTGCTGTAGCTAAAATAATATTATAAATAGAAAAATAAGTTTAGATATATATTAAGCTAAATTGTGTGTATTAAGGCTTTTATAATAAGGATTTTGTTTATTTTTTTTAGTTATTGCTGATTATATTGAATGATTATTATGTACATATTATTAGTGTTTTTTTTTGTCAAAAATCTAAATTTGATTATTTTTTACTTTTTAATGAGTTTCTTACTTATTTTTTGAAGTCGGTTCAATTTTTTTGTTAAAAATACTGTTATACTAAACAAATTAAAACTTAATTTATACATGGTCTTTTCTGTTTTCGTTTTAATGATCTATCAGCTAGTAAGCGCTAATGCCAACGAAATCAGTTCAGTTACGGCACTATTTTTAGAACTCGGAAAAACTCAGCGGGTAAGGCATTTTTCACTGAAAATAAAACGAAACGAGAAAAAAAAAGATGATAAATTCGTAGCGGTCGTATAACGCGAGACTTTTTGACTAATGACCATTTTAAAAATAACGACTAGCAAGTTCATTAACAAGGTTAATAGGTAATACCATTCCCGACGCCGCTTCCAATATCTGAAGAGTGATTTATCACCTTGCAAAATGGCTTTCGGGGGCCTCTTTTTGTCCACGGCGTTTTTTTTGCATGTACCCGTCAATGAGCTCTCTCTCTCACACTTTTCACGCGTTTCTGAAATTATTCGGTGAAGATAAGTGAAGAGCATGATTAATTATTGCGGATTAGCCAACATCGTTCATATAAATAACCTAAATTAAATCATTTGTTTCATTGACTCCTTGATGATAATAAAAATGAAAAATTGACTTAACAAGTGAGAATTGAGAATAGGCACTTGGTAAATTGATAGAAATTAACGGGTTTATTTATGGTTTAATCGAGTGATTGACAATTTACAGTTGACAATATAGCTACCCGAGGGAGCTCGAAGAAATGGAGGCGGTCTAATTTTTTTTGTGGGCTTGATTAACCAGCTGAAAAGATTTCCTTGCTGATGTTAACTCAATTTATAAGAGAGGATTGCCAGTGAAGGCTCTTTATATGGGGTATGAGAACCTTTGGCGGCATGAAGAACCGCTGTTGGGGGGATAGTCTTCGGGGTTGCCTGATTGGGAATGCCTCTGACAAAGATCTGATATGGGAATTGGAGAGAGCTGAGGTTACATGGAATTTCTTGTATAGGGAGAAAACGAACCGTCTTATTTCTGATGTGTCAGTTTCCCAATGAATTTGGGTATTTCTGACAAACTATGCTGCGTTCAGAGTTTGCCTGAGGAGTATATTTTGCATTATCTGAAGCTTTTCCATTAGTTCCAGCCTAATAAATGGATACCAAGTGTTAGGTCCATATAACATGACGGGTCTGATAAGCAGCTTGTAAAGGAAAACTTTAATCATCGGAGATAATTTACTTTTTCTACAGATGAGAGGGTTAAGCGCTATGGCGACACCATAGCTTTTGGAGATTGCTTTATTTATCTGTGATGACCACAGGAATCTACGGTCAAAGATGAGGCTGAGATATGTGGCTTTTTGTCGCCACGGGATTGAGACTTTTTCCACTTTCAACTGGTAGGCGCGGATGTCTCTCTGATTGTGAAAGATTATGGCCTGGTTTTTTTAGTGGTTGATTTACAACCTGCAGAAATTTAACCATTGGACTGTGGCATTTCATTGAATTTTTCTCTGGGCGGCATCTATAGAACGAGAACTGGTGAAGAAAGCTGTGTCATCCGCGTATTGGGCGGTTTCAACATCTTTCTTCATTGGGACGTCTGACATGAAGTGGTTGAATAATGCTGGGGCTAATGGGGAACATTGAGGAACTCTTGCTTTGACTGATTTAGGACTGGAGAGTGTGTTACCGATCTTTACTTGAAAGGACCTATCCGACAAAAAGAAACACAGTAAAATTATCAGGTATTCGGGTAAACCAGCTTCGATGGCTTTGTGTATTAAGCAGTCGTGCCAAACTTTGTCAAACGCTTTTGTTAGGTCTAAACAGACTGCGCAGAACTTGTGCAGTTTCTTTATGGCGAAGTGAATTTCTGCGGCCAATCTAGTGGTCTCATGTGTACATGAATGTTTGGCTCTGAACCCGTGTTGTTCGTCTATTATGGTATAGTTCTGCTCAGTGAACCGGTTGAGTGCAAACAGGATCGCTCTTTCAGCAATCTTGGACATTGAACTCTAGTCTGAAGGCGAAGAATCTGCTTCTTTTTTTTTGAATCACGACTATGTGTGCATGTTTCCAAACTTTTGGGAAGTGTAGACGATCCAAATCTGTGTCGGGATTTTTATAGGTCCAGCTCCACCACTGGGTTCTCGATTGAGGGGTGTTTACTCTTTTACTGTTAAGAATTCCATAATTCTAAACAATCCTCTTGTCTTCTGGGGAATACCATACTATTTGCCAAAACAAATTCAGATTGTTGTTATCGCTAATTGTTCTGGTACAGGATGGATGCTCACATGTACATTTTTATTATTGTATTGGTGATGATTTAATGGGGAATATTGGGTGCTTGTTTGTGATTTGATCGGTGAAATGTATTGAAATGCAATGGAAACAAATGTTTTGATAATAATTTATGTAATATAATAGTTGTCCGTCCAGTGCTTTTCGCTTTGACGTATGCGGTTATTTCGCGGCTATACAACAGTGCAGTATTTATATAAAGGGGATGGAGACAGACATAAAGTATAATATATAAAATAATAAATTAATACATACATAAAATTAATAACACTAACACTGGGGCTAGATGTATAAATAGTGTATTCACAATTTATTACAGGACTACAAATACAACTATAATGGAGTAGATGTTCTATCCAGACAGCACACATCAGCACCCATACCGAAGTGGTAATGGTTGTTTGGCCAGTAACACTAAACTTAGCACGGCTAAACTCTATGGAGAAAATCAATTTCTCGTAGAAACCCGAGGAGTCTGTCTGTATTGTCTTCTATTAAGGCATTTATAACATTTTGTAGCCCATACATACTCTAATCTGGGTGAGCCGTGGACACAGCCGTTCAATATGTGGTAGACTGAAATACGGGCATGGTGACAAAACCTACAGTGAACAGACGGGCTCGTATTCATCAAGTGACCATGCGGAAAACAAAGACCCAACCTCAGTGGATTCAGAACTACGGCATGGTGATGAAAAGAAGGAACGCGAAGAGAGGAGAAAAAATCAGCCTTAACCTCAAAAAGCCTGTTGTGTTTGGCCTCCTGGACCCAACGACGTTGTACCTCGTTCTTGGTGAATTAAGAAACGAATGGGGTAAGGTCAGTATGGATACAAATATTTGTGATGGGGAGGGGAAAGTAGGCTGCCGATTTAATCGCATTATCCGCGCACTCAATTTCCGGTATACCACAGTGAGAAGGGTTCCCCAGATAAACTTGTCCTGAAGCCATTCAAATAGAGGGTATGGATAATTGATACTGAGTTGGTGACCAGGGGCTATTATTTGAAGGACTGTGTTGTGATGTAGGATAAAGCTTTGAATATCGCGATGAGTTCAGTGATTAGTATTGAATCCTTTTCAGGGAGCTGGAAACGGAATGCCCGATTATCCACCACAAATGCATTGCCGAGCCAGGTGCGAGATTTAGAGCCTTCATTGTATATGCGCTTGCTGTAAGGGTAAGAGTGGAAATGTTCACAAAACTTTGACCGAATAAGATAAGGTCAATGTTCTCTTTTGCAACAAGCGAACTCCAACTCTGGAAAGAAGATCAGCAATTATATGAGAGGTACGAGTGGAGCAGTTAGGTAATATAGGTGGTCCAGGACGAGTGGATGACTCCAAGTGAAGGTCAGGTTAAAAAAAATGGTAGATCAAGCTATTTTATTGCGAACTTCAGTGAAAGAGAATTCCTACGATAAGAAAACGGTGGGTGGATGTAAGACTGTAGAAGTTAATTGCAGGGTAGGGTCGAAAGGCACCCAGCGATATATCTAAGTGCAGTATTTTGAATGACATCAAGGGGTTTGAGGTAAGTTAGAGCAGCAGTGGCGAAGAGTAGAAAGCCATAGTCTAGCTCAGGAAGGATTATAGCGGAATATATTTTAAGTATGGTTTCCTGGTCTGCACCTGTGTGCCGGTTAGATAGGCAACGCAGCATTTGCATGTATATGGAGCAGCGAGTTTGAAAAATGTTTCCCAGGAACCTTATATGATCAACAGTTAATATTGGAGTATCATTAAGAGAGAAGAAATTGGCGCTGGTACAGTTACGCGTCTGACAGAAGTGGATTACAAAGGACTTTGAAGAAGAGATAAGGAATCCGGTGAAGGAGGACCAGGAAGAAAGACGGTTTAATGCTCCCGAGGGCTCCACTTGACCGAGCAATAAATAAGTATGCCGTCCCAAAAAAATCGGTAGGTGAGCCTTGATCTAGGACAATTACAAATAAAGTATGACTTAAAACTGAACCCCGAAGGACTCCAGTCCAAAGCGTCCAAGGGTAGGTGGAGGAAAGAAAACCTCCCGAACAGAAGCAGATAGATCCGTTGATGAGCAAATTCTTGACAAAGTCCATGAGATTACCAAGAATAGTACCAATAATTGTAGTAGATTCTTGATTGTCAATGACCTATTGACCTATCAAATGCATTTTGTAAACCCAAGGATAGTGCAAGCAGGTGTTTTCTGTCAGAGTAAGCATTTCTTACATCATTCTCTAAACCCACCCAAAAATTTTAAGGCGAGATATTTTATAACTTCAAAGATCCATTTGATATTGAGGTCATCATGGAGTTCGTCGCTTATTACGTATGTATATTGGTAATTAATCGAAAAACATTTAGTTCAAATTGGCTTGGTTATTCTCGGACTAACCAGTAGAGTTATTTGATTTAGACTGCATAGTTTTTGGCTAACATAATACTAAACTAATCTACCATCATTTCCTGATACTTAATTAAGTTGTTCAATTATTTATTCAATATTAACCTAATGATTTTCGGTGTAAATTATCAATAAATAGACTTTTTTAAGAAACTTAAAATAATTAATCATCAGAAACCATATTCAATTCCAACATCCAACCGGTGACAAAAATTAATGTTTCCTCTATTCCAGAAATAAAATAGACAAAAAATAGTTTTATGATTGATCAGGTATGCCCCTGCAATTTATCAACGTTGTTTGTTTTCTGTTTTTTTTTTACCATCGTGTAGGACGATTTTTCATCAATATTAATTTGCAATTAATTTGTGATGTTGGTAATCTAGTATCGTTAATTAACGTATAATAATATATTTTCGGAATCCATTAAAATATTATTAATAGTGCGACAGTTAATATATTGCTAATCAATATTATCTTAATTGTTTTTTTATTTAGTTTTTTAGGTTAATATTAGGTTGTTAAGAAAGAAAATGGTGTTTTATGCTGTCAATTATATATTACATGTATATGGTTAAATGTTTGAAGCAAATTGAAAACGAATTGTAATATTTTTTAATATATATATATATATATATATATATATATATATATATATATATATATATATATATATATATATTGTTTTGTCTGATCTCATATCATATGAGGTTAACAAGAATTTGACTTATTCATTAATTAGTGACCATAGCACATTTTTATGATAATAATTTACTATCATTTTTAGATATTAGCCATATTATATATTATGTGTTATTAGTGATATTATGTGTTTATCATTTTCTTCCAATGCCTGCATCTGTAATTTACGAAGACTTAAAACAACTGTACATGCTAGTTCTTTTCTATCAATCCAATCTAAAGTTTAGTTTATATATAAACTCAATAGGAACATCATCATCTTTATCATTAGTAGAAAAGAGATTGTTCCAACGATTTTGAATAGTTTTTTGATTAAAAATATTTCAGGCTATATGCAAATTTAAAAGCTTAATTTTTTCATTCGAAGTTAATATATTGTTTGAAATCACAGGAGTGTAGTAATATGTGAGTAGAGTAGGGAAAAATTCTACCATAATGATGATCTTTAAGTAATTGTTACATTATAATGGTTAGCAAGGCAAAGTAACTGTGTTCAATTCAAGGATATCTATATGAGTAAAGTCATGTCAAGTTAAATTTAAACCTTCTTTGAACACTATTATAACAAATGTACATAAATATATATATTACATTTATATGGTTAAACGTTTGAAGCAAAATAAAAACGAATTGTAAAATTCTTTAAATTGTCTGTGTTACGATATATTGTTTTGTCTGATCTCCAATTATTGGTGGTGTTGAACAGAACCATCTCACATCTTATGACGTTATTAAAAATTTGACCTATTCACTAATTAGTGGCTATAGCATATTTTTATGGTAATAATTTGCTATCATTTTTAGATTTTAGCCATATTATGTATTATGTGTTTATCATTCTCTTCCAATTCCTGCATCTGTAATTTACGAATACTTAAAATAACTGTACATTATACTTCTTTTCTGTCAATCCAATCTAAAGTTTGGTTTATATCTAACCTGAATGGGAACATCATCACCTTTATCATTAGTGTAGAAAAGATATTACTCCAACATTTGATTATTGATTAAAAACATTTCAGGCTATATGCAAATTTAAAACAGCTTCATTTTTTTCATTCACAGTTAATATATTGTTTGAAACCAAAGTAGTGAGTGTAGTAATACGTGAGTACAGTAGGGAAATATTCTACCATAACGATGATGCTTAAGTAATTTTTTACATTATAATGGTTAGCAGGGCAAAGTAACTGTGTTCAATTCAAGGATATCTATATGAGTAAAGTCATGTCAAGTTAAATTTAAACCTTCTTTGAACACTATTATAACAAATGTACATAAATATATATATTACTTATCAATATCAATATTAGTGAATCACTTTTGTTATATGCCATTTACCAATTTTACCAACCAAAAGATCAGAAAATATTATCAACAAGAAAATATCCGAAAATATATATATTCGAAAGTAGAACAATATGAATGCCGTTTTCAAGGAAAATTCGTTCAGGTAAAGGGTTTAGTAACATGCTCGTGGATGCCAAATCTTGGAATTTAATAGAAATTAGAAGTTCTAGACATTACTCTTTCACCTCTTAATAATAACAGGTTTGAGTTGTTGTTTTCTTATTCTGATGTTCGTAATTTTTTGTTGAATATTAGGTATTTTGGCAAGTATTCTGACTAACACAATTTAATTTTTGTTTCAGACGACAAAGATCAAAACGAAAAATATATAGGCGAAATAAAACTTTTATATGAATTAAAATTTCTGCAAAATAGACGTTGTCTATAGTAGAAAATCTCAAACTTATTACACCCATTACATTACATTTTGATTACATTATTATAAGTAATTTAACTAATTCATTCCCAAACATTACTATTGAATAATGCATATTTTTAACTATACCAATTTGGGCAAGTATATCTAAGAAATCATTATCTAAATTAAAATTAATTAAGGTTTACTTATGATTCAAAATAGAACAGGAGCGGTTAGAATATCTTGTTATCATTTCTATAACTGATTCCTTTCTGACTCTGTATTTTTTAAAGCAGCTAAATATTCAAAATGTTATTAACGAATTTGCCAGAAGTACAGCTAAAGAATACAACTTCTATAAGATATTTCTGTCCTTTTCCATTAATTATGTCTACTTAAAAAAGTCGGCAATCTAAATATATTTTATTTTAACTTTAGTTTCTTAATTTTATTTACTAATACATGTTTTATAACTTTTTTCTTTTGTTACTATGAAAAAAAATCTGTTTTTGTCGGTTTAATTACTGTTGGCTTCAAATAAAAAATACCTACCAGCAACTTGTTTGAAGTGTTAATTTGGTAACGATTACCTAACACAGGTTTACTGGTAGTTTGTATAAAAATTAAAGTTAAACTATAATTTTAATGATCATCAAAATATTATCATTAATTTAAAATCATGTAAAAAGCCAAAGGGCTAAATATATAAAGAGGACAAAAACTTAAAGGACATCAATAATATCACATATACAGCAGAAGATTTTGCAGTAAAGGCGCAAAAGATGATCGGCGCATCATTTAGTAAATTAAAAGTTAAACTGAAAGGAATTATCTGATGCAATTTTTTCTAGAAAAGCTTTCTATAATGTAAATTGAGGGGCTTATAAGGGAAAATTGGTTTTAGTTTTCGTCCTAGAAAATGAAAAGAATACATTTTCACCACGTGACTACTTTTACATCTTTGTTCTGCACGCGTTACAAAACAGTTTCAGTGCCCATGGCTTATCAGTGTTTACCACAGCAAAGCCAAAGTACTGCAAATGCGCATTTTTGCATATAACATCCACAACGTTATCTTGCGTTCATTTTCATACGTTCCGAAGTACAATCACATAACAAAAATAAGTTCCGAATGATGTTTAAACGACATCTTTTGTTGACTCTCGTTATAAGAAGAAAATGCTGCAACCAGGCGAAAACCCTAAAACTAGAATCAATCTTGAACATCTGAGTTAAGAGTATCAAATGACATTCAAAATCATGCTTATCTGCTCGGATCCAAAAGTTGACCCGAATTTGTTTTTGAAGTTATGTTTTCTTCAGCTATGCACAAAAGATAACTTAAAATTCAATTTTGCAATATAAATATTTTAAATGATTATGTATTATCTAGTATGGGCCTTTTAACAAATCTGTCAGCACAGGGATAGTTATGAATAACGAAAAATTTAAGGAAATATTAATGACTTAATGCTATATATAAATGGAATCATAAATATGTCCCCCATTCAATAAATATGCTTTTTTATCAACCTGAATATACACCCTTTAAGACGTCCATATAATGGCGTTGAAATAAAATCCCTCTTTTAATGCTACACGTCAAATTAGTCGTCATCAAGTCGGCCTTGACTGTTTCCCGAAGACGCGTCTGGTACCCGAACGTCACTAATGGTAGATGCACCGAAGAAAGGACAAACGAGTTTTTCGGTAATTGGGGATCATAAATAGACTTGTCTGCCGTGCGAAGCCCAAGGGTTAGCTTTAAAAATAACAAGTATCATGCGAGAGTGGTGGTGAAGATATAATTTTAGTCTGCCTGTTCGAGAAATGACGCTGTTATCTTAAGTGTACGAATAAAAATTTTATTTTGTAGTGGGTCATTTTACGATAGATAGCCGGTATTATGGGACAGGAAAAGTATAGTGCTAGCAACAGTTTTTAAACCGTAGAAATGTCTAGACTTCCAGACTTGTTCAACATCATAATTATAATAAACGTTGGGCCGAGTAATATAATATAAATAAAAAACAAAATATAAGTAGAAATGGGAAATGATGTGTTCATATTTTATATATTTTTATTAGCAATATTTTTTTGGTTCCGTCATAAGTTGAGCAAATTTGGCGTTTCCAATATCTAGACATAATATTGTCATATAATATATGATGTTAAACACGGAGAAAAGTATTAGATGCTTGCATGTATTCTGATCTTTCTATCACTACATTTTCAAACATTTGCTATAATATATATTAATCAAAATATTGTCCATCATTTAAAACTTATTTATATCTTTCTGGAAGCATTGCTATACTGCGACGAAACAACAATGTTGTTTTGGCAGTGATCCAATCATCGATCTATTACTTATTCAACATTTCAAATGCGTATGTTAACCAAAAAGTAACCAAGAGGCACTATGTCTGGTCAGTAATTTGGGCGAGGGAGAACCCATTCGAGCTGCAATAGGTTACCAGCCTTGTAAGCTATAGCCAAGCAGGAGTCATGCAGGAGAACAACTATGCTTCTGTTATTTTCAGTTGACGTCAATTGTTTCAATTTTAGCCACTTTTGGTATATTACACCTTGCTGACTTCACTAATTGCACAGCAATATTATATGGCAATAAATATTCCGCTTCATAATCGACATGGATGGTTTCTCCGGACTAATAATTTACTTTTTGCCCTTAAAATTATCGTAGTAGAATTGCTTTTCATCACAATTCACAATACACCACAGAATTTTTTTTTGTTTTTTGCCTGACAAGCAAAGGAGATGTGATGGAGAAATCTTTCCAAAGAGCATTTTCAGTCAATTGGTGTGATCTTCCTCTTTTTCTTTCCTTTTGGTTCTTTTCTAACGCCTATAAACGTCTGGAAACAGTTAATTCATTCACTGCTAAGCTGCGTTCAAGTTCTTTGAAAATATAACATGAGTTTTAGTCTAATAGCCACTTAAAAACTTTTTGGTCTTCTAGACCGTTCCTTTGACAATAATCTCTACCCTTCCAAATAGTTAAAATTAAAACTCCCAATTAGGATATGACGGAGCAATACCATCAAAAGCTTCTAAAACCATTTAATAGATTTCTCTAAATCAAACATAAAAGTAATAAATACGCAATGAAGTTTAGTATCTCAATAACACAAAATGTTAAACATATATGTCAAAACAGTCGATTTAAGAGCTTTATTAGGTTATTTAACAATTATTTTTATTGATACTAGATTTTCATAGATTATAAAGAGGCCTATAGATATCTGCCTATCTAATAATTAAAAATCAGTACAAATAAAATGAGAGTTAGTCTAGTAAGAAAAAAACAGTGCACTAAATAACGTATTATGAAACGGAAGATTTTAACAAAACTGTTACAAAATATCATTTATTTTAACATTATAGTTCACTATTGTTCACTGCTGATATTCAAATTCAGTTGTCCTAATATCATTTCCTGCTTTTGGTCCCTATTTATGCCGGTTAATCTGTGAATCACAATACTTATAATATATTACACGAAACTTTATACGTTTTTATCGATTAGAATATTTATAATACAAAAATTGAGGTGTTAAAGATAATGTATATATATTATGAAATTTTTGTTATATTTTAGAGTATCTTTTACAAAAAAGGGTTTATTTGAGCTGGTCCCCTACAGCTTAATGTGGGCTCCGAATCACGGTCCTCGGCATTAAGCCTGCCGACTGGCGGGTGACCAACTTAGAGATCATTGCAGAATATATCCGGCCTTACCCAGCCAGATTAATGGCGTTATAGAACTTATTTTCTTTTTTGGATTTTACAGTCTTGCCTATGGACAATCAAAACTAGGAATAATCATAAACTTAAATTTTTAAAAACACTAATACTAATAACTTTGTGGTCAGTTTAATGTAATTCTCTGGCCTTTTGGATGATTTTGTAATAATCATTTTTAAAAATATAAACTAAGAAATATGTTGTATGCCGATTTATTACTAGAAAAGATTTTTTCTAATAATCTTCTAGAACGTCAACAATCTGCCCGGGGGCAATAAGTATTGTTATATGATTTCATTTATATAATTATAATGTAACCATCCTGACATGAAGAAGATCACTTCAGTAAGTAATCTGCTGTACAAATTAATAATCTAAGTCTTTTTCTAGATACTATTCTAACTTATTTTAAAGTCTATCTACCTTATTCTCAAAACTGTTCTAACATCTTCTAGAGATCATTAAATCTCCTTTATGTGTCTATCAATTAGTTCGTATGGTAGTTTGCGTTTGAGTCTATGCACTACACAGTCATCGTACACATTTAACTGTTTGGTGAGTGTATTGGGATGCACTGATAATCTTTCAGAGTACTTCGCACTAACACTCCGAATCACACTCGTTATAGGTTCTAAGGGGATATCGCGCTGAATCAGTTTGTTGGACACGTAATATGGGGCATCGACGATGACTCGAAACACTTTATTCTGGAACCATTGAAGGATATCTATGTTAGATTTGATGGTAGTGCCCTACAGTTCAATAAAATAAGTCCAAATGGACCTAATTATTGACACAAAACAGCAAAACCTTGTTATCTAATGATAATTTAGATTTGCGCCAGTACATTTGGTTTAGATTAAGCCCAAGCTGTTTGCGTCTTGTCGCCATATGTTTTTCTCCATGTCTAACGTCGATCAAAATGCAAGAAACGATTAATTAGCGAAAAATAGTGTTAATGTGTAGAAATAATGTAGATAACTTAAGAATATATATGAAGGCAAGGAATGTATTATAGTAGTTATAGTATCTTATAGTACTTATGTATTTTCAAAACGAAACTTGTTTAAAAATGACCGAAGCAGAAATATAATATAATTTATTCCCAGTTTTTGAAAATTGAGAACACTTTGTGATACTGCATAAAAAAGGTATCAGTATGTATACTGTAGAAAAAAATAGACAAAGGAGAAGAAACAGGAAATGGCTAAAATAAACTTAGAATGAATCGAATAAATCCTTAGGTTTTCGTTGCAAGATGAAGGGTCTTAAAGGGACCATAAAATGATACCTGTTCGACAATAGGTACCGAAAGATATTAATATCGATTTCGAACATTATAGTATATTATATTTTTATAAGTTTATATAAAAGGTCTTTATGAATAATATAAAAATATGGATTTGTTTGATATATATATATATATATATATATATATATATATATATATATATATATATATATATATATATATATATATATTTATAATATATTTATAATATATATATATATATTTATAATATATTTATAATATATATATAATATATATATATATATATATATATATATATATATATATATATATATATATATATATATATATATATATGGTGGGACCAGGTTGTTATATTATTAACTATAGAAACCTGCAGAAAGAGATGATATTGTTGAATGGTTACTTTGAACTGATCGAAGAACACACTCAAAGACATTATAAGGCGATTTTTTATCGACAAGAACGCACGGTCCCATACAGCAAAATCAGTCAAAGAACTGTTGAAATCAGTTGGATGGAAAGTTTTATTGCACCCGCTGTATCCTCCAGAGCTCGATCGCCCGCTTTTTGCCACTAACATCAAATCGCGCTTACAGAACAGTACTTCGCCGATTTTTAAGAAGTTAAAAAATAGTTTGATGAATAGTTGGAAATGGGCAAATTATTTAAAATCAAATGGCTAATACTTTGAATATATGAATTACCTAAATTATTTAACTTATCAAACTATCAGTTATAAAGAGATTAGCAAAAAAAAAAACGGAAATTAGTTACCGACATACAACACACCTGATGTCATAATAATAACTTACTTCAATAAACTAGAAATTGGAAATAAGCGATTATTTTTCATGCACCTATAGCACTATAGCAATTTATATATTTCTAACGATAACAAAAACTATGGAAAAAAATTAATTGTACGTTTCTTTATTGATAAATCGGCCACAGGGCAGAAAGCATGGAGGCAGATCAAAACAAATGACTCATCAGAAGTCGGACGTTCGAAGTTCGGTACCTGAACTTTTCTCCTATTTATAACAGCTGAGGAGAAAGTAAAAGTGAAATGTCAGGGCCGGGAAAAAAACTTTACAAACAAAAATAACAAAAAGTCGAAAAAAGCAAGTCACGGACCTAGTTACCGGGACGTGACCGGTTTGTATTCGTTAAATTAACATGGACGGGTTGTTGTCGTCTAAGCCCTTACACAGAAAAACTAATCTTCCAACAAATCCTTTGTTTAAAATAAGTTGTGGCTGTTTTGCGATTTCTTTCAGTTAATAGTTTGTCTAAATTACGAATTTCTCTGACTTATTTAATTAAGAAAAAATTCTGCAAAGAAAATACATTTTGAATCAAATATGAACTCTGTGTAATGGTTTTCTTAATGGCTCTAACACAGTAGTTGAAGAGCGCGGGAAAAAGATCGACTGGCAATTTTATCAGGACATACATACAAATTAAGGATTTATCTCCAGAATGAATTATAAACTAAAGGAGATAAATAAGGAACCACTCCCTTCATTCTTAACAAATATTCTTCCATTTCGAGCAATCCATCAGAAATTAACCACAGATTAGGTAAAGACTAGTGTTGGGAACTATCGACTGAAATCGACTATCGACTGTTTAGTAATTGACTACTTTTTACTATCGACTGTTTCAGTCGCTATTTTTGGTTCGACTGATTTTATTATTTTTTACCACTGACTGTTTCAGTCGACTGTTTTCAATCGCTATTTTCGGTCCGACTGATTTTGTTACTATCGACTGTTTCATTCGTAGTTTTAGTTACAATTTTTGGTTCTACTAGTTTCATTCGACTGATTTTTAACGTTCTGGCTCTGTCGTCCTATCCCCGACCTTAACAATAATGTACCCAATTTATGCTTACATAGATTTATATGTAATATATATAGTTTTATGACTTTTTGGTAGTTAGCGTGTAAATAATAATATATAGTATGTTAATATAACAGCATTTTGGAACGATATTGTTAATGTAATAGGCTAAAAAGTTTAAAATTTTGAATGATGAATAGTAAAATACTTTTGACTGTTTTTATGACATTAATAGATCATAATTCGTTTACTCTCTCGATTTTGTTAAACAATATTTCCGTTCAATAATAAATAAAGCATTTATATCATGTCATTTTTCATCATTTTAAATTATGTCATGGACTAGTTTTTTTTTATGATTAGGTAAATGTTTAATTTTTATCTAGTATTTATCGTTATTGTAGTTCTTAGGTTTTGTTTAAGTTCTATTGTATTGTGTATATTTATTATAGTATATTATTTAAAAATAGGAATTAACACGTTAAAATACAATAAAACCTTTTTGGGGTGTTATTCCATTTCATAAAAAAATTCCATTCTATTTTACAGATAAACAGTGTTTGATGTTTTATATATAAAAGTAACTCTACTTAAACTAAAAACTAACTAAAATTAAATTATAAATTGCATGTTATGTATTATTATAATAGTATTCAGTAATTATTTTTCCTATTCTTTTTTAAAGTTAGTTCATGAAAGAATTTATACATCTCCGTCTCGTTTATACTACCATTGGAAGATATAACCACATATAAAATTATCTGTCCCAAGCAATTATCTTCCTCCTTTCCTCTCTTTCAATTTATACAGGAAACTATTCGTACATCTTCGTCTAACATCACGAATTGGAAGAAAACAGTCGAACCGTGCATTTAACTGAAAATAGTAATTACTATTTTCAGTCGCTAGTTTTTTTACCATCGACTGTTTCGACTGTTTTCAGTCGATAGTTCCCAACGCTAGTAAAGACTGAATATATCTTTTGACACTTGTGATATAATTGTGTGATATATATTTCTAATGTATATTGTTATTAATTGGATGCAAAAAAATTCCTGCTTATTAGAAACACAAACGTGTTACTGATATTCAGAAAAATTATCCCAGCCAGTCGTTTGAACATAATGTGCGGAAGTGATTGTTTTATCACTCATAGAATATGTGAAACCGAAAGACGATCAGGAAAATAAATCTATTAAAACGATTCTTCATAACCTCATTAATGAGATATGTCCATTATACCATATGCTTATGATCCCAAGACAACCAATGTTAGATATTCTTCATCATTCTTGGAGGCATATTTAATGCCTGTTTAAGGCTGAAGCATATTTTGGTATATTTTAAGGAAACCTAAACATTTATTCTTAAAAACATGATAAAACGGTAGAGTAAGTTGGATATTACAGGCCTATTCCGCTGCTACCTGCGATATCAAAATTATTTTGAAAATCTGTTGCTAAAACGTTTTAAACTACTTACAACAATACCAATTTTGGAGTTTGAATTTCGAAATCACCACTTAACAATCGAAAGAGTAAGAGCAGTTGTTGAAAAGACATTCGAAGAAAAGATATACTACCCTGCAATATTCTTGGCTGTCTCACAAGCTTTTGACTGGGTATAGCATTTGGGATTAATCTACAAAATGAGGTAACTACTACCGTGAAATTACTGTCGTCTGCTGGAATCACCTCTTTTCGAAAGAAATTTAATTTCATATGAAGGGGCATTCTGAACCCTTTTCTCCAGTCGAAACCTATTTCGACTGGAGTGCCACAGGGTAGTGTTTTGGGACCAGTCTTATATCTGCTCTATGTCGCTGATATTCCAAATAAGCAAAGAAACAGTACTTGGAACCTTTGTCAACGATACTTTTATCATTGCAAAAGACGTATCTCTGTTTAAGGCTCTGATAAAAGAACAAGTAGCAGTGAACAAAATCTACAAATGGACTAGAACCAGTAAAATACAGCTTAATACCTCCAAATCTATCCATGTTGGCGCGAAATGGCAAAACGTATTTATACCACTTGACGGATGGCCGAATTCTCGAGCAAAATCAGAAAAATACCTCGAGATATATCACGAAGGTAGATTAAATTGAAAACATCGTGTTAGACAAAAAGCAGAGCCAATTATATTCATAGTCAAGCTACTGTACTGGTTGATCGGAAAATACTCTCAACTTGACCTAAACACAAAGAGATTGATTTATCAGTCAATCATAAAGCCAATTTGGACCAGCGAAGTGTAAATATTGGGTTGCACTAAAATATCGAACCAACGCATCCGAAACAAAGTTCTACGATTATTTACAAATACTTCTTACACGAAATCAAATGGATATACAAAGTGATCCAATACTTCACCTAAAAACATGAAATATGGTTGCTAAATTACAGCAACGTGTAAACAAAACATTTACGGAGAACAAGTTGAAAATCAGAAGATTGAAGCGAACCAAACCACACGATCTTGTTATATAAGGTATACAAGTGTATTCTTAACTTTAGCTCAAGTAGATTAGCTTTATTTCAATTTTGGAAAAACATACTGACGTATTAATTCAGTACTGGCCTTGCTTGCGTATTAATGCAAGTACAACAGAACAGTAGTAATAAATTAATTTGTAATCTAATGTAAGATGTAATTAATTAAAAAAATGTCGGTAACAACTAGTGGTAATATATTAATTTAAAAAAACAAATATACACATTATAAATAACTTTTTTCACACATCATTTAAGACCATAAGAAAAACAACCAAACATCTTCGATGACGAAATCAGGTGGTCTTTGTTTGCTCACGTGTTTCTGTTGTTTCAATTCCCCCGATCAATGGCTACTTAGATGTATTTTCGGATGCGTACTAATGCGTTTCGATTATTTTCTTTTTCCTCTATTTTCATAACGAACCCATCTGGGGATCGGGTCATTAAAACTGAACTTTTATCGCCCGTAAAACGTATTACATATATTTTTAAATGTGAAAAAATTATCCCAGTCAGTTGTTTGAATATAATGTGCGGAAGTGACTATTTTATCACTCATAGAATATGTGAAACCTTCGATGACGAAATCAGGTGGTCTTTGTTTGCTCACGTGTTTCTGTTGTTTCAATTCCCCCGATCAATGGCTACTTAGATGTATTTTCGGATGCGTACTAATGCGTTTCGATTATTTTCTTTTTCCTCTATTTTCATAACGAACCCATCTGAGGATCGGGTCATTAAAACTGAACTTTTATCGCCCGTAAAACGTATTACATATATTTTTAAATGTGAATAAAAACGTCGTAAAACTCGCCGGTTTACATTTTTTTTTCTAAAAATATCGTAATTGGTTCGTAATAAAGCAAAGCGAAAAATAGTATTAGAACAAGCGATATCAGTTCTTCACCTATTTATGGCTAAGTATAAGACTAGTTTCCTTTTAAAAATGTTTACGTGATTAAAATGGATCATTTATATTCGTCGCGTTTAAGTAAACCGTCCGTTTTTGGTTTGAAATTTCGGACAATGAAAGGGTATTTGATGTATTTATTTTTATTCTTACTATTATAAGTTTTAGACTGTATTAACTAAATTTATAAAGACATGAAATCAGTTTTAATGCTTTTTTAATTCAACAAATGTTATAAACGGACGACCATCTGTCAGTTTATTTATGATAATAGCTCATTTTTATTACATTTCAGTATCTGTTTTACCAGTAAGGTTTATCTGGACCCAGCCTGTTGTTTAGTATCGACTTCGAAAGATGGTCTTCAGTTTTAGGCTTACTTTTTGAAGGAAAAAAAATCTGTAATATTATTTCAATACAAACTCTGAAGAGAGGCAAAATGGACAACCATGTTCCAATACAATATGTTGTTTATAGATTATTTATAGATTTGACAATAAATGTCAATATCAAACATTAATATGTTTGAATATCTAAATTATACATCCCTTAAAATTTAATAAATTTAATAAGTTTCTTTATGATAATAACTGATTTTTATTACATTTTAGTATCTGCTTTACCAGTAAGGTTTATCTGGACTGAGCCTGTCGTTTAGTACCGGCTTCGAACAAAGGTTTTTAGTTTTAAGCTTACTTTTTGAAGAATAAAGAAATCTGTAATATTATTTCAATCCAAACTCTGAAGAGAGGAAAAATGGGGAATCATGTTCCAACATCTGGAGGCTGACAAGAGCTTTACTAGTAATAATTGCCCATCAGCAGTTATTCGTTCACTAAAAATGATAATAATCAGCAATCAGCAGTTAGGAAAAGGCTGAGCTCTTAGAGAAAAGAAGGTGAATCAGTTCTGATCTGTTATTATCAGTTTCATTAAAAAGGTATAGGGGCTAAGGGTATAACCCTCTAAAACCCTACACTAATAAATCGAGGCCGATTATGTTTGTCAATGAGGTAGATTCAGTGATTTGAATCCGTATGAGATCTTCACACGTATTTTCAGCAATTGGTCTACTTATTTTGAATAATTTTTGTTATCTTTAAGCAAAAACCTTTAACAAACTTTCTTTTTGACCTTATTTATCACAATAAATTATCTCCACTTATTTTTACGATATTTTGAAATATTATTCCGGAGTATAACAATACAATATATTGATTATATTTATTTGACAATAATTTGATATTAAATGTCCATATCAAACATTGATATGTTTGAATATCTAAATTATACATCCCTTAAAATTTTTATAAATTCCTCGAAAGGTTTGTCGTGTTTCCGTAGAAACAGATTTTTTGTTGCTATAAACTTATATTCTTTATTGTCGCTTGGAAAATTATTAAGACTTTTTGTGCAGCACTCTAAATGAAAGATATTTGTAATTATGCAAATATCCATTAGCAAGATTGCTTTTGAACATTAGAATCTAAAAACGTAGAGAAATTTCAAACATAGAGACTGCACTCAACTTTTTTATGGTTCATAGCAGAATATTAATCGCAGCTACATTTTAAGGCACACTAGAATATATTTTTATCAAAACATTTTTAGTAAATCAAGTTATTTTATACTCTCACATATAGTATTATACTATTATACTATATTATACTATATTTTATACTACTCACATATATGGAAAAGTATGAATTTGTTGCTGTTGATTTGATGGGTTATATTTATGTTGTATTTTATTACTATTTAAAATTAATTACTGATACTTTGGTGGGTGGTGATGAGTTCCTAATTTATTAGATTATCTAGAGAGTAAAAAGTGTAAAATATGAACAATATGAAAAAGTGAACAATCTCAATGGCTGTTTGAGACTGAAGCATATTTCGAAATATTTTAAAATTTCTCGAATAATTATGCCTAAAAAAACGTACAAACCAGCAGAGCAAGTTGGACCTTACAAACCTATTTCGCGTATCAAAATTATTTGAGAAACTACTGTTAAAACGTATTAAAACATTTATAGACACACTAGATTTCGAGATAGGACTTCGAATTTTTAAGTAAGTGCACAGAGTAACAGTGGTTTTTTGAAACGCATTCGTTAATTGTTGAAATGTCTCACAAAATTTTGACAGGGTACAGCATTTGGGATCTGTCTACGAAATGAGCAAATTGCTACCACGCAATTACTGTCGACTTTTATCGAATCATATTAATTCTAAAGAAAATTTAGTGTCTCGCATGAAGGGGCATTCTCAACATTTAAACCTATTTCGGCTGGAAATCCCCAGGGTAGCATCTTGGGGTATATACGTCTGCTAAGGCTGTAGAAATAGTACAAGTAGCAGTCAACAAGATCTACAAACGGTTTAGAGGCTGAAAAATACATCTTAATTGTATCGAATCGATTCATGCCAATTTTGTTTGTTGTGAGTAGCGGCGAAATAATAAAAACTTAATTATATCACTTGATGAATCCCCAATTCCTCATGCAGAATTAGCTAACATAAATACCTGAACATATATCTCGATGGTAGGTAAATTTGGAAACATCATGTGGAGCAGATTAGACTGAAGATCAAGCAACTGTACTGGTTAGTCTGGAGATACTCTGAAATTGCCATAAAGCCAATTTGGACCTATGAGGTGTAAATATGGGGTGGGACTAAAATTTTAAACCAACTAGTAATCCAAGAATCCCAAATCAAATTTTTACTTATAATTACCAATACTTATCGTTACGTAACCACAGAAAATCTTCACGACTGACCTCGATATCAAATGGATACACGAAGTGATCTCAGATCTCGCCTTAAAACATAAAATAGGGTTGCTAAATTGAGGCAACTTGGAAGCTATACAGCTACTGAGCAACACGCAAAATATGGAAGCGATTCAAGTCACACAAACTTGTTTAGTGTACTAGTGTATAAGTGTATTCTTAACTTTAGCTTACGTAGCTTAGTTTTATTTGCTTGCTTGTCTATTAATGGAAGTACAACAGAACATTAGTAATAAGTTAATTTGTAAATTAATATTATACTAAGCATAGCTTCTTTGAGATGTGTGAGACTGTAACAGTGTTCAAGTCTTTTCTTCGGTTTCAAATAGCTTCAAATTGGATACCCATGTGTGTTTTTAAAATATTATTGTTATATTATGCATTATAGCAGATATGCGTGAAATTGCTTGTTACAGGAAACAATTTAAATAGTATTTTTTATAATATAATAAACAAAATTCCCTTTGAAAAAGAAAATTAGGAAATAAGTCTGTATGAGCGTACAGAAATCTTCACCAACTCCACTCTCATTTTTGTTGTTATAGCTGTGGTAGAGCTAAGTTTCTTATAAATAAAAAAACAGATAACATGAATGTGTTTACGTTCTAGACGGTTGATATTATTTTTAGGGTACTAGCATTTATGCAAATTTTAACATATTTTTTATTTGTCCCAGTACCGTACTCGGAAATCTTTTTCGCATATCATTCTTTCCGAAGGTCATATTGCTCAGTCTTTTTTGATTTTTAACATAAAAGACTTTTGTTCCTTAGCAACTTGCAAAATTAGTATTACTAAATTGTAATATTTTACTTGTAATTCATACTTTACACGCATACTCTCTGCTACCAAATGTTCTGTTAATTAATAAATAATTATACTCGTATAAACTACAAACCACCTTACCACTACTCTCATGATAACAAGTCAAGTCAAGCCAAGAAGCAGGAATTCAGGAAATTTGGAAATACTTGAGAATGTCTTGTGCATTCTAGGGAATCATTGAAGATGACTGTATGCTGGCAGAATGAGTACATCAACATAAAAATCAATGAAATCAACTATAAATCAATCAACAATTATAATTTATTTCCCCTCCTCCAGCAACTTTATTTTCTACATATTTTAAAGTCTTCTTTTACCAACTATGGGCTCCGAATCACGGTTCTCGGCATCAAGCCTACCGACTGGCGAGTGACCAACTTAGAAATCATCCTAGAAGACATCCGCTCTTACCCAGCCGGGTTACTGGTGTGACTGGGATCATTTTCCTTGTCGGATTTTATACTCCTGCATAGGACAATCACAAATATTAAACAATCAGAAATATAAATTTACGACCATGCCCCAGCCGGATTCGAACCCGCAGCGATCGCAAGAGTAGGAGGACCGTCCTGTCGCCTTTACCACTACGCCACCAAGCCTGCTCCTCTAGCAAATTATGTATTGTGTTAAATTCGGAATTATTTGGAAGTAAATTAAGTGCAGGAATATTATACTCAATAATAAAGTCACTTTTAAAATATAGATTGCTTTTTTCCATTTCTAGATCAGTCAGGTTTGATTGAATTTATTAAACGATCTAGTAATTCACAATACGACAATTTACTCAATCAATTTATATAACAAATAAAACAACATACAACTCTATATTATAAAAAAAAAATTTGGACCTCTGTACGCATAATATCGTATTTGGGTACCTGATATTGACAGTGTCCCTCTTGTTTGTTGAGTTCGTATGTTGCTGCTTACATTTGTCAACCGTACAATGTCAACAAAAGGAACCATTTCTGTGGTGACATCTGAATAGGTTATTACCGAGTCCGTTGGGGCGTCGCCTCCACCCATCATAGCCCGAAACCGGCTGATCTGACCCAATAATTAAAACGACGTTTCAACGGGGACCTGCTACCAATTGTTGTACACACGCACATATGAAGAGCGATCGTCGATCTCGCTCCATTATCGCATTAAAGGCTGGCCCCCAAACATCGGATAATAGAAACAGGTTCCGAGAAAAAGTGTCAGGTTTCTTGTGACTTATGAAGGAAGCGGTACTACCTGGGGCTTCGCCTTCTCATCTCGAGTCACGTAGACACCGGCGTGTCATAGGCGTAGCTTGTGTTGGGGTAGGGTCGACGGCTATTAATAAATTACCATGGAATACAATACGGTACGGCTGAGATAATGAATATTCTCGTGCCCATGGGATCTGTTCGTTTTCTTTGTATAACCTGATTTAAAATTAAATAATTTTAAATTATATATTTTATTTTAAACGAGATCTTTTCTTTCAGTAAATTGAGGCTTAATTTTAAAAAACTGCTTATAAATTTAGAGTTGAATTTTGTTGTTTGGCCTTGCACTGTGCAATTTACCATGGAATGTAGAGCGTCACTTGTCACACCTCTTGGAATAACAGCTATATATAAGAGGTCAATTGAAAAGCCCCCGGCCTGACACATAGATGGCGGTACTAGAATTAAATCCATATGTTTTTTTAGTTAGCTCTAACTCTCAATTTGACAGCTGTCGGATCATTAGTTTGTGAATTATAGCATTTTGAGTAAAAGTTAGTTAAAAGTTAGTAAGTAAGCAAAAATAACTGTATCATATATATTAAGGAATAAATTATTAATTTCATACAAATTTATTCATAAGTACTATTAAATTAAACTAAAGCCGAACAACAAATGTCAAAATATCCTTCATTAATGTAAATAAAGTAATTATTTTTAAAATAGAATAACTAATATGGAGAGAATATTTATATCTAGTTTTAAATTGATATAATAATGGGTCTAATAGAAGAAGGAACTGCAGAGATCATCGATCAAATTAGAATATAAATGTCACAATAAAATCAAATTAAGAGCAAAAAGCATTAGAGTTACATTTAAATTTAAATTATCTCATGGAAATTAAGTTCGCAATACTATTTACACAAACAATATATGATGTCAATGTATAATGACCAAAAACATTGAAAAAAAACTAGGTATTAATATTCCAGAATGTATAAGAGAAAAATACAATTTTTGCTTTTTCTACATAATAAGAATATAAAATCAAACCACGTTATTGTTATTCGTTTTCGTTAAAATAAAGCATGACAAAGTTGGTTTTTGTATAATTTCTCGTTAAAATTGTAAATATACCACAAAAGTTCTAACAAAAAGTTAATGGATGATAGTTTTTTTTGTAACCTTGTTTATGTTTGTGTTTGCTTGATACTTTATTGTTATTACAGTTAGTGAAATATCAAAATATATTATAAAATAAACGACAGAGAGTTATTTATTATATTCGCATCAATATTTATGATTTTGTAAAGGTCTTGGTATAAGTTGAGGAGAAAAATCCTGTTGTGTTTTAAGTTGGAATCTTGCATGGGTTCTGCCAGAACATATACCAATATATGTTTCTATTACTTGCTATCTATGTAATTGCCTATAGGTTTATTATGTAAAATCTAATGTACAGCAAACATCTCATCTAAGATAGTTTTTGGTAACTTTTTCGTAGAATGATTTATCGTTGCTTTCAAAATAAACTTCAGATTCGGCAAGGTCTTCATTAACAACCACTAGTCGCTGGGGGTCAGATCTGTGATATGCGATGGATGGTAAAGCTGTTTATAGCGCAGTTCTTTCGCAATATGAAAATATAGTCTATTCAAAACATTAGTGAAACCACGTGATTTGAATTGATGACGCAAAGTTGCCGCATCAACTCTAAATTTTAGTACATTTTGACTTTGATATATAACAAAATTCTAATCTAAATAAAATAATTAAACAAAAATGTTATATAATATAAATTATTTTAACGTTATAGTACATCTAATTGATTATATAACCACAATAATCTATAGGTTAGAGTTGTTTTATTACATTTACATGGAACTTTTTTCCAGACTAGTATAGGTAGAGTTCTAGGCGCGTTTTTTTTTATTTTGTGATATCTCCCGAAGGCCTAATCCACCTAATTAACAATTGTATATCTGAGCAATGTATTTTACTTTCATTAGAGGGCATATTTACCTTTTGCGCTTAGTTCTTGTATCCTTCAATGCAATGTTTCCTTGTGAAGTCATTTTAATATTACTGTATTTCTCATTAGTTTGTTCCGTTATAACCTGTATATATTTTTCGGAACAATAACATATATGCACATAAAGCTTTCACACTCCATAACGCAAATTCATACAGTTAGAGTATATTAATTATATATAGAAATTTAGTTTTTTCCTCTGTCATCACCATATCTTGGTAATTGAAGCATAAACCAACATTCATAAAGTGCTATTCAATCCCTGTCACTTTCAGAATCACTACTCAAGTAAACAACTTAGTTATATATTTCCAATCTATCAAAAACTTGCTCACGATTCCACCATTTGTTAATTTCTTCTTCAATGTGTGCGATCGAGCTCCTCCAAACCGAAGGTGTTATTGTCGACAATGCTTCTTTCCATAAATCCAGATAGTTCTAGTTTGAACATCCTTCTCGACCTAAATCTCTATTGCAATAATTCTTTGCAATACCCCATATCAACTTAATTAGATTAAGTATGCAGTGATAGGGTGGAAGGCATAATACTCTGCGACCATAACGCTCAGCAATCGGTAAGTATCACCAAGTATCATTTTATCAGGCTTGCTTCTAAAAAAGTAAATTACATAAGATGCAATTAAATACGTCATTTATATTTACTGAGTGACAAATAATTCGTTCTTTAACATGGTTTCTTCACAACTTATTTTATGTACTTTAAACCATTCCTTAATTGCAAGCTTTGTTGATGCACTTGTTGGGAGCTTCTCCACCAGTATGGTGCATTGTCCATGACAATAACTGATGGTTCTTTCAAGTTCTTTAAAAGTTGCACTCATGAACTTAAAGGAAAACACTAATTGTGCACCAGGAATGAAGCCATTCCTGTTTCTAGCATGTAGAACTATATATCTGCAATGAATTATTAATAAATGTTATGAGTAACAAAACCTAATCGATGTTTGTTACCCTTTTCCATCAATTCTTGTTGATCATCTTGCCATGAGTGACCATTCTGAAATATCCATGTCTCATTTAAATATACCTAAATATTATATTACTATAAATTGCTACAATAATTTTTCCTTAATTATGTTATATGTTTTTAAAAATTGTATTCATTAATAGCAATGTCTGCAAGTTCCATTAAACCCCTTCGTTGGTTATCTTTACACCACTTAAATCCTATATTACCCAACAGTGTATGAAGGGATGTTATACATCCCTCAAATAGCTGCGTATGTTAGCTTTCTATGGATATTTTCAAGACTAACAATTTTATCTGAAGTAATTGTTTTAACTTATATTTCGATTGAAATAACTACTTACTCTTTTTATATATATTTCGTATATTTGAACTATGATACACCTAACACCAAGCTGATCTTGATTCGTCACCCGTTTCGCATAAAGATGGTTTCTTTTTGCCGAATTTAGGGTTACCTTGTTTTTTTTTATTTATTTTTTTTTTGAGATAATTCAGTTACTGTGTCCGTATTAATATTCAGTGCAGCTGCATCACGCTAAAATATACTTTTAATAAAACCGCGGCAATTAATATTACAAACGCCATCAGTTTTTGACTCCGACTGTGTAACGTTTTTGGCATTTTAAACCAGAGTAATAGGAAGCGGCGATTTGAAATTTAGTAAATGAAGGCATTAGAACAAGGCTTGCCGGTTTATAACCCGTAATTATAATATTTTGAAGAATTTTGCAGACGTTTGACGAACGGACGACTTTTGCAGGCTCATTCATTTATACGTTTAAACTTGTCAAACAGCATTCTAACTCTTTTTAAATACAATAAATTGAGAAGGAAAATATTGTCCGACTGTAAAACGAATTTAAAATTTTTGACAGCTACATGTTGTTCATATGTGACTATATATGCCTTCGGTTAAAACTCTGCTATTTGGCGAGTAAATATCTTACCATCTTCTGCTTCATAAAATTATTAGATGTTTGCATGTACTTTGATCATTCATTTGATTTAAAAAGAAATTTTTTGGGGAAAATTTGCATAATATGTATTAATTAAAATATTTACCGTGACTTTCCCTAGTATTTTCCAATCTTTCTGGGAACATAGCCACGGTATCAAAAGAATGGTATTCAATCCGTGATGTATAGATCTCAATAAATGGTGCTATTTATGGTTTTAGAAGGTGCTATATCTGGCGAGAATGTTAGGTGCGGCAGAATATAACGTCTTGGAAGCACACAATACATTACACGTTGCTGATTCCATTATAATCACAGCAATAATTTATGACCAATAATATACTGCTTCTTTGTCAATGTAGATGGTTCTTCTAGACTAATCCGTTGTGTTTTGCTCTTGGAATTGTCGTACTAGATCCACTTTTCATCTCCAGACTTTTTACCTCACAGGAAACTCCGCTTTTTTTTCCTGGAAAGCAATGAAAGCGCAATGTTCAAACGATTCAAAATGGCAATTTCACTTATTTTCTATGGTAGCTACTTTCCCTTTTATCTAGAGAAATGTCAAAATCGTTGAATTCGCGATAGTTGATTCAGATTATTATTGATTGGGACGATTGATTGTTTCTATTGTTTCTATAGAACTGAACACCATAAGTCCCCACCACTAATATACTGATAAGGCTGACAAAGTCTACACGATAACCAATATATTATTGTGTAGTTCAGCTTGAGTTCTTTAAATTTTTCCATAAATTTGGCTTCCATCTGAATTTAATATCAAGGGTCATGTCTAGATATTTGGCTGTTTTTCTTGACGGGACTAATTGCTGATTTTTATATAGTGACGTGTGTTTGATTCTCCTGTTGGTGAAATCAATATGCACTGATTTATATTGATTCATTCCGATTCGCCATTTTTATATTCAGCATTGTATTTCGGCAATAGCTGCTTGTAACTTTTCGGCTATATCATTGTTGTTTTCTCCAATGGTTAATATTACAGTGCAATGAAGCAACAGTATTTTTATTGAGTGTTGGCAAGGTCGGAGTATACAACAGAGCATAAAAGAGTGACACACTAAGTATCTTCTTGATTGAAAGAATATTGATTGAAGATTGAACTTCCTGAATATTGACCCTTTAATTCCTCTCGATAAACTTTATTTCATTATCCGGAATACGACGATATTCATCAATGATTGGTTTTATCCTTCTCAATAGAAGTTTTTCGAATAATTTGGACATTGTCGGCCACATTGACATTGGCCGGAGTGATAGTATTTCACCAGGTAGCTCTCGCGGTGTGGGAATCAAAATTACTTAAGCCCCCTTCTACAGTTGTACAAATTGTAGTCTGAATGAAGTATTTATTATGTTGATGATCTTAATTAGTGCTTTCCTTGGAAGTTCCATTAATATTTTCCCGGTCAAAATTCGGAGTAATTTTTCTACCAATATATATTTTCACTTCAGTTAGTGTGACAAATTGAACTTTCATAATGAAGTTGAAACAATCTGTGAGCTGGTCTGCATATCTTGTAGCGTTCTTCTGATTATTTCTTCCTTCTTCCATCAACTTTTTAATGGAGGAGGTATGTCGTTTTAAGTTTCTGGTAGCAGTCCATGCAATAATTCACTCATTGTGTCATTTTATCACTACATAGTATAAAACAAAGTCGCCTTTTCTGTCCCTATATCCCTATGTGCACTTAAATCTTTAAAACTACGCAACGGATTTTGATGCGGTTTTTTTCAATAGATAGAGTGATTCAAGAGGAAGGTTTGTGTGTATAATACATGCATAATATACTAAGGCAACATTGCTAATTTTAGAGGTATCTAACGTGATGTCGTAAATTAACCTATTTTTTAGGCTTATTTAGCAATTAGCAAAAACGCTGCCTAACCCTACGAGTTAGATCAAATTAATGTACTACAGTATTGTACACCATAAAAAGGTCTACAAAAAAGTCCGCGATGGTATATGTTTATCTTTTAGGGATAACCCACATTAACCATTTTTATTGTTTACTTTTTACGTGAGAAAATGGCTTATTTACGAAGCTATTTTAAGCAATACGGCATTAATCCTTATCGAATTAAGTACCTTAAATACAGTGTGCAATTAATATAGATCAATGTGGTTCCTTACAGCATGTAAATTAAACAAATATTTTCGGAGATATTACAAATTTTAAATTTGCGTTTAAAAATGCATAATGTAATAAAAATTGTATGAATTTAGATATTCCAAAGATAGCAGGAAATCTTCATAGTAAGTATAGGGGAAGAGGAACTGTTTTACTCCAAATTTAATGCGTGCAGGCCAAGGGCAGTAATGAATGAACCAAAAATAATGGATCGATTTTAATCATGTTTTCATTGAGTGACATAGGCATATATATTTTATGCCCGTGCAAAGTCGGAGCGGGCCGCTATGTTTTTATATACAACGTTCATATTTTTTCTGTAGTGTATTTAATTTAGTATCAGCATTGCACCCGTGCGAAGCCGGGGCGGGTCGCTAGTAATTGTATAAAAGAAATAAATAAAATATTGATTTCTTTTCAGGAGTTTTAGAGTAAACTACGGCAACATTGTAAAACATCGAATCAATTAACACGAATTAGAAATGCAAGAGCCGGTGCATTGCAATTACATTGAAATGGGAGTCAGCGAAAAAATGGCAAAACACTCACGAGCGAAAGAAAGCCGCGCGGAATAAATTACCGCCGTGTATACCCCGAGCCCCTCACCAGCTACACCCGCGTTTACCGTGACATTTCGTCTAGTTGCACGTTTTTCTCGCCGTCACAGCTGCCCCGTCCAATTAAAAATGCATTAAATATGATCGATTCAAAGAGACTGTTTTTTTTCCCACTTCCCTCGTTTTACCCATTGCGGTGGTACACACGAGCCTTTCTTACAGGAAACCCGTTGATCTCAAGTCATTTAAATCTCGTCAGTACCTCTAAGTGATGATGATATCATCAAATTACGGTGCTGTTAACTGATCGATAATACTCTTCGAATTACAAGTCATTATGGCTGCTTTTGTTGGTATAAATTCGCAACAAAAGACAAACCAGTTTCGGGCACTTTCTGGGTTCTTTAAATAAAATGTATTTTTTTGATCAACAGGATATCTCTTTAATATTTCTTTATTAATTGTTATTAATACGTTAGAAATAACCAGTGATTAGTTTAAAACTGCTTGTCGAATTTTATTTTAATTTTATTTTACTTAATGCTGATTTTTAATGCCTTCATAGATAGTAATGTCATTCCTGCGTAATCACTACATAGTATAAAACAAAGTCGCCTTTTCTGTCCCTATATCCCTATGTGCGCTTAAATCTTTAAAACTACGTAACGGATTTTGATGCGGTTTTTTTCAATAAATAGAGTGATTCAAGAGGAAGGTTTATATGCATAATAAATGCATAATATACTAAGGCAACATTGCTAATTTTAGAGGTTTCTAACGTGATGTCGTAAATTAACCTATTTTTTTAGGCTTATTTAGCAATTAGCAAAAACGCTGCTTAACCCTACGAGTTAGATCAAATTAATGTACTACAGTACTGTACACCATAAAAAGGTCTACAAAAAAGTCCGCGATAGTATATGTTTATCTTTTAGGGATAACCCACATTAACCATTTTTATTGTTTATTTTTTACGTGAGAAAATGGCTTATTTACGAAGCTATTTTAAGCAATACGGCATTAATCCTTATCGAATTAAGAACCTTAAATACAGTGTGCAATTAATATAGATCAATATGGTTCCTTACAGCATGTAAATTAAACAAATATTTTCGGAGATATTACAAATTTAAAATTTGCTTTTAAAAATGTGTAATGTAATAAAAATTGTATGAATTTAGATATTCCAAAGATAGTAGGAAATCTTCATAGTAAGTATAGGGGAAGAGGAATTGTTTTACTCCAAATTTAATGCGTGCAGGCCAAGGGCAGTAATGAATGAACCAAAAATACTGGATCGATTTTAATCATGTTTTCATTGAGTGACATAGGCATATATATTTTATGCCCGTGCAAAGTCGGAGCGGGCCGCTATGTTTTTATATACAACGTTCATATTTTTTCTGTAGTGTATTTAATTTAGTATCAGCATTGCACCCGTGCGAAGCCGGGGCGGGTCGCTAGTAATATATATATAATACAGTGAACGGTGAACTCACGTCATCCAAATTTAAACACATTACAATGTCAGGTTAGAGTTGATGCTATATCAATTCGAACTTAATTTATTTTGGCTTTGTTATATAACCGTATTCTCATAGAACGAAAATAAAGTTATCAAATATAATTACACCTGACAAACCTGCAGAACAGGTCGAATCTTACAGGGCTATTCCGCTGTTACCAGCAATATCAAAAGTATTTGAGAAACTAATATTTAAACGCGTTAAAAATTTTGTAACAATACTAGAATACCAGTTTGGTTTTAAAAATCACGACTCAACAACCGATCAAGTGCACAGAGTAACTGCAGCTATTGAAAAAGCTTTTAAGGAAAAAAAATACTGCCCTTCAATATTCCTGGATGTCTCACAAACTTTTGATCGGATTTGGAATTTGGGATTAATCTGTAAGATGATCAAATTGTTACCACGTAACTAGGGTCAACTGCTGGAGTCCTATCTTTTCGGAAGAAAATTTAGAGACGTTCTCGATATTTAAAACTATTTCGGCTGGAGTTCCACAAGGTATCGGCTTAAGACCTCTCTTTTATCTACTCCGCACTGATGACAACAACAAAAACACTACTTGGAACCTCTGCTGACGACACAATTATAATGGCAAACGACATATCTCTACCTAGCAGCAGAAAAAGTACAAATGAACAGTCAACAAAATCTACACTTGGACGAAAGATTGGAAAATTGAACTTAACAGCTCCAAATCTTTTCATTTTAATTTTGCATTGGGGCTAAATAATAAAAACTTAATTATACCACACCCAGTATAAAGTAGTGATATTGATGTTAATAATAAGTCCCGCAGTTTAGCCACCATTCCTTATAACAGATTTGTTAAATCTTACGCCGTTATGAAAGAATGAGAAGTAAATGAAGGTAGATATTCTGACTAAAGTATCTTGTATAAACGTTTTTTAATAAATACCATTTTAAGATGAAAAAATGATTACCATACATGAAAACATAACTAATATAATGATAATAAAAATATATCAAAATTACCTTGAAAATGTAGTACAGTTTTCATATGAAAAGGGTCTTACCACGGCAAAGCTTTTGTTTATTTTGGTGATTTGCTAAATAATATACTAATTGCCTCAAAACATAAGCGTTATTAAATTTTTTCAAGTATTATACACAACATATTTATTATAAACTGAAAAAAAAAATCCACCATATACACACATTCCACAATGTATCGGCATAAGACTTCTCCTGTATCTACTCCGCACTGCTGACACCCCAACAACAAAATAACACTACTTGGAACCTTTGCTGACGACACAATTATTATGGCAAACGACATATCTCTACCTAGAGCAGTAGAAAAAGTACAAATGGCAGTCAACAAAATCTACACTTGGACGAAAGATTGGAAAATTGAACTTAACAGCTCCAAATCTTTTCATTTTAATTTTGAATTGCGGCTAAATAATAAATTATAAAGAACGACTTGGGGGACCGGAAAAGTTAGAAGAGAAGGAAGTTAGAGGACAAGGGACAAGCAGTTGATGAATCAGCTGTATAAATGAAATTTCCACAGCCCTTTTCTAACAGCTTCAGCATCGCGATTTCATTGAGTACGAGGCAAAACATGTTTTTTGCGCCGTATTGTGATTATTATATTATTAAATGAAAGCAAATATTCTGCCTAAAATATCTTGTATAAACTTTTTTTAATAAATACCTTTTTAAAATGAAAAAATGATTACCATACATGAAAACATAACTAATATAATGATAATAAAAATATATCAAAATTACCTTGAAAACGTAGTACAGTTTTCATATGAAAAGGGTCTTACCACGGCAAAGCTTTTGTTTATTTTGGTGATTTGCTAAATAATATACTAATTGCCTCAAAACATAAGCGTTATTAAATTTTTTCAAGTATTATACACAACATATTTATTATAAACTGAAAAAAAAAATCCACCATATACACACATTCCACAATGTATCGGCATAAGACTTCTCCTGTATCTACTCCGCACTGCTGACATCCCAAAAATAAAATAACACTACTTGAAAACTTTGCTGACGACACAATTATTATGGCAAACGACATATCTCTACCTAGAGCAGTAGAAAAAGTACAAATGGCAGTTAACAAAATCTAAAAATGGACGGAAGATTGGAAAATTGAATTTAACAGCACCTAATCTTTTCATTTTAATTTTGCATTGCGGCTAAATAATAAAAACTTAATTATATCACACCCAGTATAAAGTAGTGATATTGATGTTAATGATAAATGATAAAGAACGACTTGGGGGACCGGAAAAGTTAGAAGAGAAGGAAGTTAGAGCACAAGGGCAAGCAGTTGTTGAATCAGCTGAATAAATGAAATTTCTACAGCCCTTTTCTAACAGTTTCAGCATCGCGATTTCATTGAGTACGAGGCAAAAAATGTTTATTGCGCCGTATTGTGATTAGCGATGAAATTTCGCATCGTCCCGCAGTTTAGCCACCATTCCTTATAACAGATTTGTTAAATCTTACGCCGTTATGAAAGAATGAGAAGTAAATGAAGGTAGATATTCTGACTAAAGTATCTTGTATAAACGTTTTTTAATAAATACCATTTTAAGATGAAAAAATGATTACCATACATGAAAACATAACTAATATAATGATAATAAAAATATATCAAAATTACCTTGAAAATGTAGTACAGTTTTCATATGAAAAGGGTCTTACCACGGCAAAGCTTTTGTTTATATTGGTGATTTGCTAAATAATATACTAATTGCCTCAAAACATGGATGCTATTAAATTTTTTCAACTATTATACACAACATATTTATTATAAACTGAAAAAAATTAATCCACCATATATATAGCTGCCTTTTCCACAATGTATCGGAATAAGACCTCTCCTGTATCTACTCCGCACTGCTGACATATCAACAACAAAATAACTCTACTTGAAACCTCTGCTGACAACACAATTATTATGGCAAATGACATAGCTCTACCTAGAGCAGTAGAAAAAGTACAAATGGCAGTCAACAAAATCTACACTTGGACGAAAGATTGGAAAATTGAACTTAACAGCACCAAATCTTTTCATTTTAATTTTGCCTTGCGGCTAAATAATAAAAGCTTAATTATATCACACCCAGTATAAAGTAGTGATATTGATGTTAATGATAAATTATAAAGAACGACTTGGGGGCCGGAAAAGTTAGAAGAGAAGGAGGTTAGAGGACAAGGGACAAGCAGTTGATGAATCAGCTGTATAAATGAAATTTCCACAGCCCTTTTCTAACAGCTTCAGCATCGCGATTTCATTGAGTACGAGGCAAAACATGTTTTTTGCGCCGTATTGTGATTAGCGATGAAATTTCGCATCGTCCCGCAGTTTAGCCACCATTCCTTATAACATATTTGTTAAATCTGAAACCGTTATGAAAGAATGAGAAGTAAATGAAGGCAAATATTCTGACTAAAATATCTTGTATAAACGTTTTTTAATAAATACCTTTTTAAGATGAAAAAATGATTACCATACATGAAAACATAACTAATATAATGATAATAAAAATATATCAAAATTACCTTGAAAATGTAGTACAGTTTTCATATGGAAAGGGTCTTACCACGGCAGAGCTTTTGTTTATTTTGGTGATTTGCGAAATAATATACCAATTACCTCAAAACATGAGCGTTAATAAATTTGTTCAACTATTATGCACAACATATTTATTATAAACTGAAAAAAATTAATCTTCTATATATATATAGCTGCCTTATCCACAATATATCGACATAAGACCTCTCCTGTATCTACTCCGCACTGCTGATACCCCAACAACAAAATAACACTACTTGGAACCTTTGCTGACGACGCAATTATTATGGCAAACCACATATCTCTATCTAGCAGTAGAAAAGTACAAATAAACAGTCATCAAAATCTACACTTGGACGAAAGATTGGAAAATTGAACTTAACAGCTACAAATTTTTCATTTTAATTTTGCATTGCGGCTAAATAATAAAAACTTAATTATATCACACCCAGTATAAAGTAGTGATATTGATGTTAATGATAAATTATAAAGAACGACTTGAGGGACCGAAAAAGTTAGAAGAGAAGGAGGTTAGAGGACAAGGGACAAGCAGTTGATGAATCAGCTGTATAAATGAAATTTCCACAGTTTCAGCATCGCGATTTCATTGAGTACGGGGCAAAAAATGTTTATTGCACCCTATTGTGATTATCGATGAAATCTCACATCGTCCCGCAGTTTAGCCACCATTCCTTATAACAGATTTGTTAAATCTTACGCCGTTATGAAAGAATGAGAAGTAAATGAAGGTAGATATTCTGACTAAAGTATCTTGTATAAACGTTTTTTAATAAATACCTTTTTAAGATGAAAAAATGATTGATGACCATACATGAAAACATAATTAGTATAATGATAATAAAAATATATCAAAATTGCGTTGAAAATGTAATACAGTTTTCATATGAAAAGGGTCTTACCACGGCAAAGTTTTTGTTTATTTTGGTGATTTGCTAAATAATATACGAATTGCCTCAAAACATGAGCGTTATTTCATTTTTTCCACTATTATACACAACATATTTATTATAAACTGAAAAAAATTAATTCACCATATATAGAGCTCCTTTTTATTAAATTCCAAGTCAAATATTAACTCTGTTCCATACTCTGGAATGACTTCTCGTATGAATTAAAACACCTATATACGGTTGGACGAGTAAAAACCACCATTATAACTTTCTGTGCAAACGGCTAATATATTTATAGCGAGCAGCAAACATTCCACCGGGGAAAAAATCTGAGCATTACATTACGGACCCACTCCACACTCGTTCTCGCCCCTCTCATATTTAATTAACTCCCGACAGAAAACCAAAATGGGGCCATTTTTTTGCACGACGCCTGTATTCGGCAAGGCCTAGGCCAATTTAAAATTTCATAAATCCGAAAAGCCGACGGTCTAAGTGAGGGCGGGAGGGTAGTGAAACGGGAGCCGTGGCGAAATGACGGGATGGAACAGGTGCTTTCTTCTGCGGTTAACTCCTAAACAGCATTATAAAAGTTCGGTTCAAATTCAGAAAGTTTGCGTCCATAATTCCGGATAATGGCGCCTGTGGCCGCTACGGTGACGAAAGGGGTTGGATAAATGTTGAAACATACTCTGTAGAGGCTACTTAGGTAGAAAATTATTAAAAATATGCTGTAATATTTTTGTAGTCAAGCTTAATTGGTAAAAACTATTACATTGGAGAAAATACTATCCACCAATAGTCACAACGTCGTTGGATCTTTTAGTTTCTTTATATTTGTTAATATATCATTATTAATCTTTTTATCAGTTTCTTACAATATTTCTACAAGGTCCTATATACTATGGTTAGTACTTAAAAAGCAAACCGAATAGCTTTTACACTAGATGACGTCCGATTTTCTCAGCAATAACATTATACCTATGAAATTTAAGGGTTTATTTCGATTTCTCCCCTTTCTTCTGTACTTTTTCGAATAAAAGGAGAATTTTGAAAATCGATCGACAATTGACGGCGAAATCGGCGAACATACTTTAAAATATATGTATAGTATTGGGTTTCGTAAAAAAGGGTTTCACAACTACAATCTCTTCAAAGAATGTTTGTGAATTTTTGGCTATTCACAACCTGTTAGTAACGATTTATAACAATTTTAAGGCACCTATAGTTCTAAAATTATCTCTTGTTATACTTTATTCTTTAATAGTGAAATAAATTATCATTTGGAATATATATTTATAAATCTATTGTTAACTTGGGAGGAACTTTAATTTACCTAAATATAATATATATCAAAATATTGTAGCTACCCCTACGACCCTTTAGGCTGAAGGCATGGTATTTACCTACATCAAAGTCAAAGTTTGGCAACGCTGTTGGATTGGTACCATGCGTTTCCCGGCTACAAAAGGCCACCACGACGACGTCTCGCTCTTTTCCAATCCCACTGAAAGCGACGTTGTATAAAATGCTAGTTCGTCCAATTTGCTTCAATGGAGCACAGGTGTAGTACAGGTAGGTCTCGGACAGACAACTTGAACTACTGCAAGTGTTCCAAATGAAAAAAGTCCGTGCGTTACTCTGACACACCTCGAATCAGGCATCCCGTTTGTGAAAAATTTCATAAACATGCTCAGAGTGAGGTTCTCCATAAAAACCTTAGAATACGACAACATCTTGATAAAATCCCTACCTGTCCACAGACCCCGGTAGTAAACAAACTGCGACAGTCCCAGTCGTAACCCAGTGTCTCTGTCGCCCGCAAAACAACCATTCCCCGAACCTGAAGCGACATCAGCCAAAGACCATTTGGTTCTAGTTGATCAACCTAGTAAATGAAAAAAAAAACACAAAGTCTCGCTCTTTTTCTTTTCTCTACCCCCTTGTTACAGTACCACTTCCACAATGCTACCGTACTTCCTTCAACTAAACTAATACCCTGTCCATTCTCCCATGGACCCCACTTGTATCCATTTAAATCGAAATAAAGAAGTATTTCTTCAACTATTGTGTTCAGTTCCCGTGCGAATTACTTCTACAAAAATAATAGTCGATGTTCGGACAACGGCAGTCACATATTCCGACTGACCAGACGAACATTCATTTTTACAATGTATTTAACATATTTTTTATAGATTTTCATTGTAATTTCTTAACCTCTTTAATGTTTTAATGAAACCACGACAATATAACACCTATATCACGTTATTTGTGATAATAAAGTGAAATAGCAGGCAAATTTATGAGTTTATATTATTTAAACAGGACACTTATATAATATAATTTAATATTTCTACATAATTACTATTTATGCAACATTATATTATATGTTTTTGTCAATGCAAATAACCACGATGACGACATGGTTTGAGAGTTTGCCAATAATTTAATGGTCTTCCATTAGTGCAATTGCTGACATCTGGATTTAATGAAAAATTTGCTATACCTGATAAATTGAATGTAATAAGCGACATATGTGGAAATATCTAATTTGCGGAACATATTTAATTTTATATTGATTATACATATGCCTAAATTATTGATTGATTGAATTGATTATACATACGCCTAAATGCAGTAAATATTGAATCAAAATAACACTTAATTGAGATGTAGTAGATGCAACAAATGTCAGCAAATCTACAAACATTTAATTCAGAAGCTGGTAAATTTCTCCTATAAATTTCCTAGTATTATCTTTCTATACATATTTTATGTCAAATCTATACGTAATATGTTATCGGCAATAATTTTGATATCGAAGTGTAATGGACAGGTCATCAATATATAAGACAAGAACATAATTTTAGACATTTAGTACAAATGTACAAACATATTGGATTATAAATTAGTTTTTTTTTTAATTTGAAGCTTTATTGTGAAGGGACACATCCTATGTTTCTAAGTATGTATTCGCCAGTTCTCCAACATATTGTCTAGCGTTGTCATTCGGAAGAATAATATTGTTGTGTCTTTACTTGTATGCCGGTTATTTTTCGCGCACTGTTCGGTTAAAGCGCATCAGGTGTTGTTGACAGCGATTGATGATGTGATCAAGTAGTACCTTCAAATCCTCCTCTTCATTTTTTTTTTGGTTATCCAAAACGTTTTTTGTCTTCGGTGTCGAAATCACCACTTTTAAAACCTCGAATCCACTATTTACATGTAGCACACATACTTTAAAACCATATTCCACCATGGAGAATATATTACATGGTGCCAGATCTGAGGAATAAAGCGGGGGGTCTTTTTTAATATCATTTGTAGGATTGCCACCATATTCGTAAACCATAAAAAGTATAATTTTTAAAATTTTACTCCATATTATATTAATTTCTGTATATATGACTGGAATGGAATGACTTAAAGGTGAATCAGCTATGTGTGGAAATTAACAGGTCAATTGAAAAGTCCCAGGCCTGACACATATGCTCTACTAGAATTAAATCCATATGTTTCTTAGTTGGCCTTAACCCTCAAAAGATGCGTGTATAATTTTGACAGCTGTCGGATCATTAGTTTGTGAATTATAGCATTTTGAGTGAAGCAACTTTTGTGAAACAGATGGATAAAAACGAATTTTGCGTGTTGATAAAATATTGATTTCCGAAGGGAATAAATACAGTTCAAGCAAAAACTTGATGCCGAGTCTCCAGACACTGTTCCAGAATAGTCATTAAGGATTGGTATGCTAAGTTAAGACGTGGTGAGTCAAAACCACAAAATGATTTTGAATGGTTGTAAAATGAAATTGAATAAAGTAGCAGACACTCTAAAGATATCAACTGAAGCTGTACATCATATTATTCATGAATATTTGGTTATGAGGAAGCTCTGTGCAAAATGGGTGCTGCGCGAGCTCACTTTTGACCAAAAAACAACGACAAGTTGATGATTCGGAGCCGTGTTTGAAGATGATCAACCATAATAAACTCGAATTTTTGTGTTGATATGTGACAAATGATATGAAACATGGCTCCATCATTTCACTCCGAAGTCCTGCACACGATGGACTCCCTCCAAAGCGTAGGAAAATGCAACATTCGGCTAACAAGGTTATTTCATCTGTATTTTGGGATGCGCATGAAATAATTTTCATTGAATATCTTGAAAAAGGAAGGCCCATCAACAGCGACTATTACATAGCGTTACTGGACCGTTTGAAGGATGAAATCACCGAAAAACGGACGTATATGAAGAAAAAGAAAGTGCTGCTTTACCAAGACAATGCACCACGTCAAAAGTCAGTAAAAATGATGGCAAAAATCGATGAATTGGGATTCGAATTGCATCCTCATCTACTGTGTTCTCCAGATCTGGCCCCCAGCGACTATTTCCTATTCTCATATCTCAAAAAAATGCTCGCTGGGAGAAATTTTCATCGAATGAAGAGGTGATTGCTACAATCAGTGTATCACCCTTGAAGGGAATTATGTTGAATAAAAAAAAACTAATTTTGCCAAAAAACTGTATTTGCTTTTGATAGGCCTTGGACTTTTCAATTGACCTGCTCTCTTATCGGTTGATTTTAATTATATCCTCAGTTGAACTTATGGTTAATTAAAAACACTAAAATGTACCAAATTATGTGTGTAGATATGCAATACACAAAAAATATATACTCTTTCATATGTTATCGTAGATTATAGACAGATATTACAAATTATATAATCCTCAAATATTCAAGTCATTATCAAAAATAAGTTGAGTGCCAATCTAGTCTATTAAGAATGGGCATTTAAATTTAAGAAAAAAAACACTAATACCCTTCGGTGTTCTCTGAGTCTGAGTAAAGGTGATTATGACGAAACAAAACCCCAAAGAAAATATATCATACAAAATTTTATCTATATTAATTATGGCTAATAAATATTGATACATTTTATCTATATTAGACAAAATATAGATACATTTAATATTAAACTCTAGCCAGTGTGTTAACCGATGTTGCGTTAATGATAACCGAGATACAAACGTTACTGTTGCTAAGGCACCTAAGCAAATATGTTCAAACAAACTTGTACTTTGTAATACCCTATTTTATCCATATACGTTGACCTTATTTATATTGAAACTGGGTATTATATATAGATATCTATTATCTATGTTAAGTAAAGTATAAACACATTTAATATTAAAGCAAAAATGGCGTATTCAAGGGTATAATAAAAATATAGGAATTAAATAAACAGACAAAGTCCAAAAATCTATTGGATCATATTCTATCTATATTTATCAACTATATCTATTTGAAATATGGGTTATTAACATAGATACGAATTATCTATATTAACTAATATACAGATACCTTTAATACCTAATTAGACTGCGGTAGATTAAACATAATAAAACATATCCAAGATAATTATTTCATCTATATACTCAGAGTATTATTAAAACCCTTTTTAAGCTACTTATTGTTTTTTGAAATATATGTGATAATATATTTTATCTACGTGAATTATTTTCTAATTTCGATGCTAAATATAAGTTGTGAACATTTTATTTATATTATTTTTAGTTATGAGCAGTTTTATATGTTTATCTGTTTCTGATGTTATTTCCAATTGTTAATTGTTACCTGTTATTGTTAATAGTATTTCGTGTTCTCTTTTGTGTTATTTTCAATATCTGGAAAAATTAAGATAGTTTAAAGTACATTTTATTGCAACAAAATTTAATTTCTAACATTTTTTTTATTACTCTTTCAGCATTTTACAATTTGCGCAATGGGCGATAAGTATTTGATGAAATTTATGTTATAAAATGAAATGTGGAAAATCGCTTTAGTAAGTGATCTCCTGTACAAACTTATAACAAGTATTTTATAGTATATTAATCATGTCGATTGGTAATACATTGCCACTACGGATTACACTTGTTATGGTTTCAAGGGAAATTAATTAATTGTTTACTGACATAATATGTATGAAGTATATAGAAAGAAAACGAATTGGTACTTTCAGCGTATCGATGAATCATATTGGAAGAAATGAAGGAAAGGAAAAAGATCAGGGGATGATGTAAGTCCCCGGCCTACCATAGTAAAACACATTTTTTTGGCAAAATTATTTTTTTTTATTCAACATAATTACCTTCAAGGATGATATACTGATTATAGCGAGACTCCAACTTTTCGACACCATTTTTGTAGTACGACTTCTCCTTTGCTTCAAAATAGGCCTCAGTTTCGGCGATCAGCTCTTCATTCGACGAAAATTTCTTTCCAGCGATAATTCTTTTGAGACCTGAACAGTAAATAGTCGGTGGGGGCCAGACCTGGAGAATACGATGTATAAAAAAGGAATTCGAAGTCCAATTCATGGATTTTTGCCATCGTTCTCACTGACTTGTGACACGGTACATTGTCTTGGTGAAGCAGCACTTTCTTTTTCTTCAAATGCGACGGTTTTTCGGCGATTTAATCCTTCAAACGGTCCAATAACGCTATGTGAAAGTCGCTGCTGATGGTCCTTCATTTTTCAAGGTAGTCAATGAAAATTATTCCATGCGCATCCCAAAATACAGACTCCATAATTTTTTTTAATGTTTGCGTCTGTAACAACCTCTTTTGGGCGTCCACTGCGTTCACCGTCTTCAGTGCTCATATCATCACGTCTAAATTTAGCATACCAATCCTTGATGGTCGATTTTCCTAGGGCAGTGTTCGGAAACTCATCAGTGTCAGTCAACTGTATTTTTTGCCTTCAAAAAGTAAAATTTTATCAATACGCGAAAATGCTTTTTATTAATTTTTTTCACAATAATTAAAGTTGCTTCACTCATGATTCACAATGCTCAATGCTATAATTCTGAAATGCTATGTACTAAAATATACTAAAATAATGCCTTTCAATGCTATAATTTACAAACTAATGATCTGACAGCTGTCAAATTTATACACGCATCGTTTGAGGGTTAGGGCTAACTAAAAAACATATGGATTTAATTCTAGTAGCGCCATCTATGTGTCAAGCCGGGGACTTTTAAATTGGTCTGTTAAGAGTACTTGCAACAATAGAATTAAAAGAAGCGTCGTAACAGAACAGATAATAGACACCAAATATAACATGGGGACATAGAAGATGTTTTTAGCAGAGTCACTATTGCTATTTTGGTAGAGTTACTACTTAATATCGAACTAGAAATCGTTGGCTTCGCACTAAAAATCTTATATCAAGTCTCAGGGTCACATATCAGCCCTAAAACAGGGAATTGAAGTATATCCATTAGAATATTGTTTTCTGACATTTTGTGCTTGAACAAGTTGCAGTTATCCTGTTGGAGAATTCAACCATCATGGACGCCATCTTAAAAAAACGGCCTTATCCGGCCTGATTGTGTCCCAAACAACTTAGTATATACTGTGATTAATCCAAAATTTGAGATATAACAATAGTAAATTAAATAGTAAGGAGATAAGAAAGTAATTTCAGTTTTACTAGAAATTAGCTTTAATATACATTTGCTAATATTTTTGTATTTTATCAATAAATATTACTAATCTTTAGTTTAAGATCAAGATTGTAAGAGTTAAAAAATATGTTGGCTAATATAGTTAACTAATTTAACAAGACAATAACTCTACCAAAGATTATTCTGACCATCAGAAGCACACTGTTAGAGTCTCCGAAAACCAGAGCACATTGACTTACTGAATGTTTCATACCTTTAATTTGGAAATTAATGGTAAAATATTAGTTAAAGTTTACCATCTTATATTATTTACAATTCAATAGTTCTTTAAATTTAACCATTTTTAACCATTGAAACTTATGTGACCATTTAAGAACTAAATAATTCATACGTAATTTAACGGTGTAGATGCACAGAAAAAATAATGCTTTTTCCTGAAATATTCTTGGAATCAAATCTTTACGTCCTATGCCCCACGCAGTTCAACTTTTTATGAAATTTTATATATAGAACCAGAAATATTATATATTTAGAATCGGAAAATCGTTGAGTGTGGAATTATAATTCGAGAAAAATATTATACTTTTATTATACTTTTACTCTAACGTAACCTGAAAGAAAAGTTACTTTGGTAATTGATATTTAGGTTAGGAGGTAACGCAAAAATGTACTAAATTTAACTAATGAAACTCTGTTTCATCATGTTAGGATCTTTTAATACAGATAGACAGAAATAGTAGTACTGTATAAATAAGTTATTCTCTATTAGTGAATGAACTGAAATTCAAAATATATAAGTTTGGATAAATATTGGGGATGAGGTGGTAAAGTAGGCCTAATATTTGTAGTATTAATAACGCAAAAATGTACTAAATTTAACTAATGAAACTCTAACTTTTTCATCATGTTAGGATCTTTTAATACAGATAGACAGAAATAGTAGTGCTGTATAAATAAGTTATCCTCTATTAGTGAATGAACTGAAATTCAGAAGGAATAAGGTTGGGTAAATATTGGGGATGAGGTGGTGAAGTTGATCCAATATTTATAATATTGATAACGCAAAAATGTACTAAATTTAACTAATGAAACTTTAACTGTTTCGTCATGTTAGGATCTTTTAATACAGATAGACAGAAATAGTAGTGCTGTATAAATAAGTTATCCTCTATTAGTGAATGAACTGAAATTCAGAAGGAATAAGGTTGGGTAAATATTGGGGATGAGGTGGTGAAGTTGGTCCAATATTTATAATATTGATAAAGCAAAAATGTACTAAATTTAACTAATGAAACTTTAACTGTTTCATCATGTTAGGATCTTTTAATACAGATAGACAGAAATAGTACTGCTGTATAAATAAGTAGTCCTCTATTAGTGAATGAACTGAATTTCAGAACGAATAAGATTGGGTAAATATTAGGGATGAGGTGGTGAAGTTGGTCCAATATTTGTAATATTGATAAAATGTCTTATCCTTTTACTCAGAAGCACAGTATAGATACTAAGTCTTTTAGTACAGTATTAAAACATCTTGACGGACAATTAATACTGTTCTTAGTTACTAATCTATACTATGTTTCAAGTGTTAATACTCTTAAGTTTCTACTTTAAAAGCGCTAGCTGATTTGGATTAATGCTAGCATATGACACATGTGCTTTGTAAAATACAAAGAAATTGGTTATCATGCCATAATAAATGTTATATTTTATCAATTTAACGAATAGGTATTAAAGGTGTATAAGAAATCTTCATCTTTATTCGGGAAGAGTAGAAAGATAGGTTTTTGAATTTAAATCTGGTCATAGAAATCTTGGAGAAGACGACTCTTAAAGAACGCCCATAAGTGCATCAACAAGACTAGTCGTAGCAAATACAGGCTATAGTTTTAGAAGAACAACAAATTCAAGTGCGACTTTAAACAGGACTGAAAATGTTTTGTCATTCTCTCAATACCTTGTAAAAGACTTGACGGTTTGCAACAATCAATAAGCAAGGTATGTTCAGCTATATTTTTAATAAGATATGGCATGACATCCTTCATAAGCTACAGAAAATCTTACCTAAACAATACATGAAGTATTAGAATCTTATATTACAGTCAGAATGTTTAGAGTCAAATAAAAGGAAGCTTACTCTACAATAAAATAAGCTAAAGCAGATGTACCACAAGGAAGTGTATCGGGGCGAATTCTTTACCTACTCTATACAAGTGATATACCAGAAATAGAAAATATCACGATAGCTGAATATACTGCGACTTTTGCTGTCGCAGACAATATCGAAGAAGCCACACGAAAATTACAACAAACAAGGGACAATATAAATAACTGAACCCAAACCGATAAATTAAAATTAACGAAAGTAACTCTGTGCATGGCCATTCACGTATAATCAGATCACATAAACAGAAATGACAATAAATAATAATATAACTCCATATATTAACAACGCTAAGTATCCTGGAATGAATTTTGATGCAAAACTTCGCTGGAAGGGAATTATAAAAAGAAAAGGAGAAAACTGTAGTTTATATATATAAAAAATAATTGGTTAGTTGGAAGAAAATAAAAATTGTCAGTACATAATAAATTGTTATGATACAAGCAAGTGTTCAAACTTATATGGACATACGGAGTTAAGTTATGGGGATGCTCCGCAAAAAAAGTAATATAAATGCAATACAAGTTTTGCAGAACAAAGTCCAGAGGAGTATTGTAGATGTATCTAGATGCTACAAGACTGAATACTTAGACCAAAACCTTTAGATACCGACTGTCACTCAGGAAATCAAGACAATAGTAAGGAGATATGAGGACAGACTCCGTTCTCATGTCAATATCGAAGTAATACAACTCTCGGATAACACCTGAATAGGACACAGTCTCAAAAGAATTAAACCATTTGATTTTGTGGAGTGTGGTGATTGGTTGGTTTAATAGAAAAACAGCAGTGTATATATATAAATATTAGTACACCAGAGAGTGAGATAGGGCTTATGGGTCCTCCTAGATATATACCTATATTCACGTTAATGTAAAGACAAATTGTATGAATTGTGTGACAAATAAATTAGAAATAATTAAATAAATAAAGATAATAGAAGCTGTGTGAATGCAGTACTCATGATTTTATGTGAATTAACATCAATAAATATGCCTACAAGTTATTGATATAAATAGTTTTTAGTGTTACTCGACGGTGGTTTGTGGATTTCATCTGTTTTTATAAAAGAGTATGTTTAGTTCATTATTGATAATATTTAATATATAATAGCCTTAAATAATGACTGTTACATTCGACATTTATCTATATAAAAATAACAGTTTTTCATTTAGTATTATTAAGTTATTCGGTGCTTTAGGTACTTTTAGTACAAAACACCCCTCGAAGAAAAAAGTTTAAAGACAATGATTTCTAAGACTTACCAAACGAAAATTGAGCTTAATATATCAAAGAACTTTCAGACAACTTAGAAGTTGATGAGTCTACTGATCAAGGATGTTCGCCTGTAGTCGGAATTTCCAAAAGCAAGTAAAATGGCTACCAGATTAATTGACTGAAAATGCTATTTTAAACCATCAGAGAGAAAATATTTGTTTGTGGCACATAGTGACTAGCGATGAAGAGTGGACTAACTACGCCAATCCCAAACGCAAAAAATCTAATATCTAGCAAATAGACCAACAATAGCGAGTAACAGATGCAAAAACAGTTTCTTGTAGGACAGCTGACAACAGTGGGAAGAAACGGATTATTATGTGATTGAAATAAAGGATGATGAATTATAGGTTAGTTAAATGACCTTGAATATACACCATAATGACAAAGACAAAATAAATAACAGTTATCCGAAAAAATACCCAAGATGTAGTTTCGTTATCACTTTTGACTCAAAACAGCGATATCTGCAATATTTGCAAGAATTATATTATTTTCGTCGAATGTATTTCTTAGTTTACGTGACTATTTTGTTGCCTTCACGGCAATTTACAAATATCAAGGACAAAATTTTAATTTAAAGAAAAATCATACCAAAAATTGTTTTCATACGTATCTAATATATGCAAAAGATAAAATATCTGTTAATTATTCGAGAATGTTTCGAAATATTCCAAATATTCTTCCGCGTTCCCCTTTATTTTCTTTTTTAATTTTCGCGTATTGCCATGAAATATTTCATTGATTACCGACCATATTTTCATACACATTCGCCATCGTTTTGGAGGCCGCCCTTTTTATCATTCTTGCGCAATAAAAACCATAAGGTATTTTTGACTGAGAGAGGAGCAATAATAACGCACGATGGGGGAGAATTTATTATTTAAGGGGATAAAATAAACTTCGTAATCTAACTTTTATAATTGCATCTGTTGTTGACATCTATTTGAGTGACGTTTTGCGTAAGGTTTCCATATGGATTGTTAATGGGTCGGTAGGTCGCTTCAGTTATTTGTTTGCTACTTTCTGCTTGTTGATATGGGTTGAAGGATTCACGTGGCTATCAAATAAACTTTTCTAATTTACAAGGGTTATACGGACATAAATTCTCTTCCCCTTAGGCTGATTTCAACCTTGTAACACTCTACGTTATTTATACCTGTTTTATTTTCGTTATTCTTAATTAAGATAATTTGTGCAGCTGTAAGTTATTAAATTACTACGATATTTAATTATAAATGTTTTCTGAGAAATTGTGTTAGTTGTTCTTTGTCTTAGTAAATACAGTAATATTAAAGTATATATTATATGAAAATCATGCTGCATCGATCTGAATAAATTATTAACAGAAGGCAATATGTCTGGTGAGGTCTTTCAGCATGCGAACTTCCAATTCGACGTGCAAAATATAACCTTTACAGCTTTTGCAACGTATGGCTGAGTGTTGTCATGCGGGAGAATGATTTTGTGTCGATCACTCGCTTTTTCTGGTCTTTTTTGCAACACTATGTTATTTAGTTGGTTTAGTTAACATTAACAAATATCTACAGAAACATTCTCATTCGGTTTTAGTAGCTCTTAATACACTACATACTGCTGATCCCATCATAAGCACAGTAAAACCTTATGGTTATGAATATTTCACTTCAACGTCGATATGGATGGGTGTCCTGGACTAGTTTATGACTCTTTGCATTTATAAATGTAGTAAATCGACATTTCATCCTCAATAACAATACACATATAAAAAGCTCCCATTTTGTCTGATGTACAATAAAACTGCAGTGTTGAAATGGCTCGAAATGGTATTTTCAGTTAATTCTTGGGAATGTTACTTTCCCTCATTTAGGATCTTTCAAATCGCATCCAACATTTTTGGTCTTTTTTTGTCATCGACATCTAAATAACCACCCTCAAATAATAGAAACCTAAACCATCAATTAGGGTGTTATGGAGCAATATCGCCATACATTTTTAAAAGTGTTTGGTGGGCTTTAATAGAAGATTTCTTCAATTCAAACAAAATAAGAGATGAATTCCAATTATTATCGAAAATTCAATATTGAGTGTTCCATGAAAAATATCTATATGCTATTTTATATAGATAAATATTAAAGTCGTCGAATTTAATGGTTGGGTTAGTTTTAAGTAATAGTTAGTTAGTTAGTTAGATTATTTTTGTGGCGTATAATGATCGCTGATGAAAAGTGGACTCATTACGATAATCCCAAATGAAAAAGTCAGATATTCAGCAAAAAGGCTCAGAATAGTGAGTAACAGATGTAGATCATCCGTCTGCATCACAGCTTACAATAGCGAGAAGAGACAAATTATTAGTTATAGGTTAAAAACCAACTGTACTTGTTAGTCGGAAGATACTCTCAACTTAACCTAAAATCAAAGAGATTTTAGATGCACGGTCACTAACATATTTCAAAAAATAAAAAATAATATAACCTTAAATTCACCAAAAAGAAACCGTGTTTAAGCGAAATAGGTGACAAATCAAGATCAGCTTGTTGTTAGCTCTATCAGAGACCAAATATACGAAATGTAAAAAATAGTAAGTAGTTTTTTCAATCGAAACATAATTTAACACAGTTATTTCAGAGGAAATTGTTAGTCTGGAAAGTATCCATAAAAATCCAAAATATATACAGCCCTTTGAGAGATGCAGAACATCCCTTCATATACTGTTGGGTAATATGGGATTTAAGTGGTGTAAAGATAACCCACGAAGGGGCTTAATGGAGCTTCCAGAGATTGCTTTTAAAAGAATACAATTGTTAAAAACATATAATAACATCAAGAAAGAATTATTGTATAAATTTATATATATAAATGAAACATAAATATTTCAGAATGGTACATTGGGTCGCTCATGGCAAAATGATAATAAATATAGTGTAAAGACAACAAAAGATGATAGAAAAAGGTAAACGTTGGAGTTGGAATAACTATTGATTAGATTTTGTTAGTCATAACATTTATTAATAATTCATTGCAGTCATATAGTTCTTCATGCTGGAAACAGCAATGACTTTATTCCTGGTGCAGAATTAGTGTTTTTCTCTAAGTGCAAGGGTGACTACCATGGAGAAATAAGCCATAGCTTGTTTTTTCAGTAGCTTGAAAATCAGCTTTTAAAGAACTTCGAGGAACCATCAGTTATTGTTATGTACAATGCACCATATCTACCATATACTGGTGGGCAAAAGTGCATCAAAAAAGACTGCAAAGGAAATCATGTTAAAAAATGAACTATTTCAAATTGTTAATCGGTATATATCTGAAATATTGAATTGCATTTAATGTAATTTACTTTTTTAGAAATAAGCCTGAGAAAAGATACATGGTAGATCAGATTACTGAACGTTAAGTCCCCAGAGTATTATTTCTTCTTCCCTATCACTGCATATTTAATCCATTTGAGATGATATGGGATATTGCAATAGAGATTCAGGTCGAGAAGGATATTCAAACCAGAACTGTCTGGATTTATGGAAAGAGGCATTGTCGAAAATAACACCTTCGGTTTGTGTGAGCTCTATCAGACACTTTGAAGAAGAAATTGACAAATGGTAGAATGTTGAGCAAGTTTTTGATAGATTGGTAATAAACAGCTTATTTATTACTCTTGATTAGTGCTTCTGAAAGTGACAGTGATTGAAAAAAACTTGAATGTTAGTTTATGATTCAATGCTGACAATTACCATGACAGGGTGATGAGAGGAAACAACTAAAGGTCAGTATACAATTAATATACTTTAATTGTAAGAAATTGTATCATAGATTGTGAAAGCTTTATGAGCATGTGTGTTGTTGTTCAGAATATACATGAATATTTGGTTTACATATATGAGGAAAGAAATAATACTAACTGTTTTGCAGATATGGCAAATGCATTAAGGAGAATGCAGTGATTAAATGTAGTTTTATCAAGAAAGATGTATACAGGTAGTAACTGGACAAACTAAAGGGAAATATAGTAATATCATAATGACTTTGCAAGGAGACATTGCATCGAAGGAAACAAGAACTAAGCGTAAAACATAAATATGCTCTCTAACGAAAGTAAAATACATTACTCAGATATACAATTGGTAATTAGGTGGATTAGACTTTCGGGGGATACCACTACATAACAAAACTCGCCCAGAACCCTATCTATAATAGTGTGAAAAAAAGTTCAATGTATATATAATAAAACAACTCTAACCTATTAATTATTGTGGCCATATAATTAATTGTAAGTTCTTCGATAATACATATATAATGTTAAAATAAATTATGATAAATAACATTTTTGTTTCATTATGTTATTTGGATTAGAATTTTGTTAAATCTCAGAGCCAATATGTATTACAACTCAGAGTTGCTGCGGCAACATTGCGACGTTTTGATGGGTCTCCCATGTCACTACTCTTTTGAATAGACTATATAAATAGTATTTTATGCAGTGAATAACATAATAATATTAAATAGAAAATTGCTTTTTTATATAGAGAGATATTAAAGTCGTCGTATTTAATAGTTGGGTTAGTTTGTTTACAAAACATATACGACAAACACCTGATATGTAGAAAATTAATATCGTTAAAATAACCCTAGAAATAAGTTTAATAAACAACTCTTTTCAAATCCAACTATGATATTTTGTTCTTGTTAGTGGAATAGCTTAGGTACAGTATACAAATTATTTCCTCGTATCTAAAATTTATAAATTCTATCGGAAAAAGACTAAATGTCAATTTATATTTACATCCCAGAATAAACAAAACTAAAATAACATATAGATTCAATTATATAACAACCAGGAACTACATTATAAAATAATGTAAAATATCAGAAAGGAGACAACATAGCAACAAAATTGTTTTTAGTTATTTTGATGACATTATATTATTGTAGAAAAACCAGTGGATATGTGATTTCTTTACATAAACTATTACAATATTAAAAGCGGAAACATTTGTTAACTAAACACTCGATGCTTCTTAACTACATTACAGTATAATGTACAATAATATAATGTAAAATATCAGAAAGGAGAGAACATGGTGACAACATTGTTTTTAGTTATTTTGATGACATTATATTGTTGTAGAAAAACCAGTGGATATGTGATTTCTTTACATAAACTATTACAATATCAAAAGTGGAAACATTCGTTAACTAAACATCACTACATAGTATAAAACAAAGTCGCCTTTCTGTCCCTATATCCCTATGTGCGCTTAAATCTTTAAAACTACGCAACGAATTTTGATGCGGTTTTATTCAATAGATAGAATGATTCAAGAGGAAGGTTTATATGTATAATACATGCATAATATACTAAGGCAACATTGCTAATTTTGGAGGTTTCTAACGTGATGTCGTAAATTAACCTATTTTTTTAGGCTTATTTAGCAATTAGCAAAAACGCTGCTTAACCCTACGAGTTAGATCAAATTAATGTACTACAGTATTGTACACCATAAAAAGGTCTACAAAAAAGTCCGCGATGGTATATGTTTATCTTTTAGGGATAACCCACATTAACCATTTTTATTGTTTACTTTTTACGTGAGAAAATGGCTTATTTACGAAGCTATTTTAAGCAATACGGCATTAATCCTTATCGAATTAAGTACCTTAAATACAGTGTGCAATTAATATAGATCAATATGGTTCCTTACAGCATGTAAATTAAACAAATATTTTCGGAGATATTACAAATTTAAAATTTGCGTTTAAAAATGTGTAATGTAATAAAAATTGTATGAATTTAGATATTCCAAAGATAGCAGGAAATCTTCATAGTAAGTATAGGGGAAGAGGAATTGTTTTACTCCAAATTTAATGCGTGCAGGCCAAGGGCAGTAATGAATGAACCAAAAATACTGGATCGATTTTAATCATGTTTTCATTGAGTGACATAGGCATATATATTTTATGCCCGTGCAAAGTCGGAGCGGGCCGCTATGTTTTTATATACAACGTTCATATTTTTTCTGTAGTGTATTTAATTTAGTATCAGCATTGCACCCGTGTGAAGCCGGGGCGGGTCGCTAGTTCATCAATAATTCTTAACCCTTTTTCACGAATATGAACAAATAAAAAGGTATAATTAAAATTCAAGTTTATGCAGAAATGGTATAATTAGTAACCTTCTTATTTTATCTGTGTTATTTAACTGTAAACTATTTCCAACACACACAATTACAAAATGTTTATAATATTGTAATTCAGCAGTGTACACAGGACAACAAAGCAACTCTTACACGAGAGATCATCAAAAACCTTTGCTTTAATTTTTTTTATAACATCTTTATTAAATACGCTTAGTACAAACTTAATTATAAATTAACTTATTGCTAAATTTCATTTGTACTTGGATTAATTCACGAGCAAAACAATATGTATTCATCAATTATAAAATTATAATAACTTATAGCTATAGTTTACACTAAGGGTACACACTTTATATAAGTTCGTATGGTTTGGTTCGCTTCAATCTCTTAATATCCTGCGCGCTGTCCAGCAGTTATATTGCTTTCATGTTAGCATGATTTAGTAATCTTCTTTCGTGTTTCAAGGCGAAATCTTGGATAACTTCGCAAATCCATTTGATTTGTAGGTCATGGTGCAGTTCTTCTTTGGTTATGTAGCGATAGGCATTGGTAATCAATCGAAGAACCTTGTTTTGATAGAGTTGGATGACCAGTTGATTTGAATTTTTGGTGCAACCCTATATTTGCACCCCATATGTCCAAATTTGCTGTATGATTGTCTTATAAATCAACCTCTTTGAGTTTAGATAAACTTGAGAGTATCTTCAGACTAACCAGTATAGTTGTTTTATTTTGGTTCTAATGTGCTTTGCTTTTTGTCTAACATGATTCCAATTTAATCTACCGCCAAAATGGATTCCACTTAAAAATTTATTTTGTGGTAAACGATTAAAACTATTAAAGCGAACCTTGAATGATTCTTGATGTTAATTAATAATCCCGAATAATTGATAAAATTGTAGACGTAATTAAATTAATATCTACTATATTATAAAAAAATGTATCGTGCAAGGTTTTTTTTATTAATTATTAGCTACCTTTTCCCGTCCACTTTCTAACCTAGAAGAATAATGAGGAAGTAAATATTCTGCAAGTCTGGAAAAAGATTTGATTATTTTCTGTTAATATTTAACATTTTATCACATGGCTTCCAAAGAAGCACACGTGTACAAGCTGATGTAGCATTTAAATTATCCGTACAAAATACACAGCTGCTGTATAAAGAAACACTAAAACCTATATGGAAATTCAGTTATGAGGATACTCTGCGAGGAATACAATCTGAGGAGTGCAGTTTTAGAAAGTTAAGAGATTCGCAACGAGAGATGAGGAAAGACTCCAATTTCTTGATGACACCGATTTCGGTTCAACTCTTGGGTAACACACTTGGGAAATATGGCACAGACTCAAGTGAACCAAATCGTATGATCTTGTGAAGTTATATAGTAAGTGTATTAAATGGCGAAAACACTTAAAAGTGTTACTATTCCGTTGAATAAAGCAGTCATCTGACGTCATCTGAATTGATGACGTCAAAACATCGCAATGTTACCGCATAAACTCTGAGATTTAGTTCATTTGGCTTTGACGTACAAAATTCTAAGTTAAATAAAATATCCGAATAAAGATACAATGTTGTTGTCAAATATATTTTATTTTAATATTACACCACCTATAAATTAAAGTTCTAAGTTCTTTTTTTATTTAGTGGTATTCCCTGGAAGCCTAATCTAGCTAATTAATAATTGTATATCTAAGTTATTTTGATATCACTGTATTTATTCATAATTTTTTCTGTTACTTCCTGTATACACCTTTCTTGATAAAACTCGAACTAATCGGTACATTCTCTCTAATGTATTTACCATATCTGCAAAACAGTTAGTATTCTTTGGCTCCTCATATATTTCAATCAAACAGTCATGTATACTCTGAAAAATTACAGACTTTTTATAGTTATTGTATAATAAAAAATATACTAACCTTTAGTTGTTTTCAATCTCATCACCCTGTCTTGGAAATGGTTAGAATTGAACTATAATCCCATATTTAGAATTAACTAAGCTGTTAATTTACATACACACAATCTTTGTCAATTTCTTCTTCAATATGTAAGTTCGACTTCATCCAAACCGAAAATGTCATTAACCATTCCTTTTTCCAGCATGAAGAACATCATATCTGCAATGAATAATTAATAAATGTTATGACTAATAAAACCTGATCTGAAATTGTTATTGCAGCATTTACCATTTTCCATCCATCAACTATTGTTACCTGAACACTATTTTTATTATCTTAACATGAGTGATCGTTGGATAAATTGGTCCCATTCTAAAACATCCATGTCCCATCTAAATAGACAAATTGAAATAGCAACTCTTTCTTGATTTTATTATATGCCTTTAATAATTGTATTCTTTTAAAACCAGTATCCAGAAGTTCCATTAAACCTCTTTGTGGGTTATCTTTACGCTATCTAAATCCTATATTATCTACAGCATATCTCTAAGCTTTCTATGGGTACTTTTCACACTAATTATTTCCTGTGAAATATTTGTATTAAATTATGTATATATTGAAAAGACTACTCACCTGATTGACCTCACTCTACTGATTTCGATTCGTTACCCGCTTCGAATGAGAAAGGTTTCCTTTCGGAAAATCCAAGATTATATTTTTCATTTTTTGAGACATTTCAGTGACCCATACTAATATTCTATGGTTAATATAATTAATATCTTGAAGGATTTTGCAGACCTTTGTCAGTTCACCGTTATTTTAAATAGACATATATGTTTTATTTTATTTTATTAGAGACTAAGTAGTTTTAAGCATCCACAGAGAGTGAGTTAGTCAGCAACAACTAGTAGTAGCATAATAATAAATTTAAAATAAATGTAAAGACATGATGAACCTGGAGGAAATTTAACAAGAAACATTTTAATAGAGTTTTTTTTAATAACAGTAACAGCACGAAACCGTATTTTGTATTCAATTAAATTAATAAACCGAAACTCGCGTCCATTTTTTCCATCGCATTCAATCAAATTAATTCCCCGTTCCCCGTGACGTTAATGACGCGGCCGAAGAGGCTCTGCCGATCCGAAAATAAAAAAAGAACCATCGGAAAAACTTTATCATCATTAAAACCTGACACTTTATCGCATCGGGCGAAAGTTTCCGAAAACGGCACGGCAGCTATCCGAAACTTTATTATAAACTGACATAAATTCGGACCAAAACACGAGATGCGTACCGATCCAGAAGTTTCATTAATCACCAACGAACGGTAATTATTTTTGAGGATGGGCCCGAGGAAGGCCCACCACCACTCGTAGACGAACTCCTGCTAGGATTACATTAAATGGAAATGATATATTTCGGGGAAATGTAAAAAGTTAAGGAAAAAATGTTTGCTCGAGAGTCTTTCGAAAAAGTTTTCGACAAAACAAATTATGCTCGATGTTGGTGGTGGTGGGAGAGAGGGAGGGGGAGTGTCAGGGAGATGGAGAAAAACGAAAGAAACACTGCCTGACGATATATATTGTGAGGGCGAATTCTATAGTCTATCCAAAATAGCAGTGAATTCGCGTTATCTCAATGACATCAAAACGGCGCAGACGATATATAACAAAATTCTAATATAAATTAAATAACGACACCAAAAAAATTATAAAGTATAGTTTATTGTAATATTAGAGTAAATCTAATGCATATATTATCGGAGAACAAAAACCGAATTTAATGAAACAGCCACATTAGTATATAGGTTAGTATTATATTATACTATTTACATTGAACTCTTTTTTAAATGACCTATGGTATACTTTGGAGATTTTGGAGATAATTGGCCTAACTAATAACTGTACATCCAAGTTATTTATTTTATTTTCATGAGAGAACATATTTCATTTATTCATCATATTTATTCAACTTGATACAATCAGATTTAATCACTGAATTCTCTCTAATGCATTTGGTATATTTGCAAAACAGTTAATATTTATTTTCTCCTCGTACAAGTTAAACAAATACTGATATATATTCTGAACAATTACAATTACAACATATCTGTTCACATAAATCTTTAACATAATAATAATTTCCTTCAGTTATCTTATAGCAATTATATACTCACTTTAGTTGTTACCACTCTGTCTTGGTATCGTCAGCATTGATTCATAAGCCCACATCCAGAAAGTTTTACTCACTGTCACATTCTGAGCCACACTAGAAGTCAATAACTAAGCTGTTCATTTCTAATTTAACAATTGATCACAAGTTTGGCATGCCAATGCCTTCTCCTGTGTGTCTGATGGAGTACATCTAAATCGAAGTGTGTTTTAGCAGAGAGTGTATTACTTTCCACATATCCAAACAATTCTTGCTTCTATATCTTTCTTGGCCTGCATATCTACTGTACTAATTCCTTGCCAAATCTCATAATAATTTATTAATATTAATTTATCTCATAATAATATCTCATAATATTTGATTGAATATGCATTGATAGGTAGGAAGACATTACAATCTGTGCCCATATCTACTTTGTATTCTTTCAAGTTTATTTCTATAAAAGTAAGTTACACAAAACACAATTAAACATATCATTTATATTTACTAAGCCGCAATTAAAAATACTTAATTTTTTAATATGGTATCCTCAAAAGTTAATTAATGTTTAGAAAGCCAATCCTTAATTACAGCCTTTACTGACCACTTGTTGGGATCTTTTTGTTTCTAACATGGGGAACAATATATCTGCAATGATTTAAAAAAATATATTATGATTTACAAAACCTGGTTAAATATTTACTTTTTTACCTAACTTTTACCTTTTTCATAGGATAAGGCAGAAAACAGTAGATTAACGAAAGTCATAGGAGGCAAAATAAAGATAACCCATCTGCAAGGGCAGTATTTCTGGAAAAAAATTACAGCTATTGTCTTAACGATCGAGGAATGGAATAGTTAAGCAAAGAAGGAGGCAATTTTATTTTTAAAATTTAAGTAAAGAAATTATTGTTTTAATCAGCCTGGTCTATTTATTGTTTTTGCGATGTATATTTTAAGTGAGAAATTTGGATAAAAGATAAATATTATATGAATACATAAATTAATCAATGAAAATATGCAGGAGTTAAGATGAAACTAACTACATAACGTGTATAGAAGGAACACAAAGAACAAATAGAAGAAATTATGAATTATTAAAAGCAAATTTGTAAATATTTTCAAGCATTAATCAATATTAAGGTATTTAACGATTATTGCTATAAGATATGTAACTATTTGGCATTTTATTTCTAGACTATTGTGTTAATTATTTTAATTATTTACTTTATAGTCCTAAGTTTTGAAAAGTTAATAATTCATCTAATGGTTGCAAAAACATTCATTAATACACATTTTTAAATATAAGAAATAAATATCCTATTTGTGTTTGTTATTGTTTTAACAAGTAAATTGAAAAGTCCCCGGCATGACACATAGATGGCGCTAATAGAATTAAATCCATGTATTTTTTAGTTAGCCATAACCCTCAAAAGGTGCGTGCATAAATTTGACAGCTGTCGGATCATTAGTTTGTGAATTATAGCATTTTGAGTGAAGCAACTTTTGTTATGGTGAAAAAAAAATCGATAAAAATGAATTTCGCGTATTGATAAAGTATGGTTTTTGAAGGAAAAAATGCAGTTGAAGCAAAAAGTTGGCTTGATGCCGAGTTTCCGGACACTGCCCCAGGAAAATCAACCATCAAGGATTGGTATGCTAAGTTTAGACGTCGTGAAATGAACACCGAAGACGATTAATGCATTGGACGCCCAAAATTGTTACCGACGAAAACATAAAAAAAATTCACAAAATGATTTTGAATAACCGTAAATTGAAATTGAATGAAATAGTAGACACTTTAAAGATATCAACTGAACATTTATATCATATCATTCATAAATATTGGGGTATGAGAAAGTTCTGTGCAAAGTGGGTGCCGCGCGAGCTCTCTTTTGACCAAAAACAACGACGAGTTGAGTTGAAAAACGGCCGCATTTAAACAAAAAGAAAGTGCGGCTTCACCACGACAATGCACCGTGTCACAACTCAGTGAAAACGATGGCAAAAATCCATGAATTGGGTTTCGAATTGCTTCCTCATCCACCGTATTCTCCAGATCTGGCCTCCAGCGACTATTTCCTGTTTTCAAATCTCAAAAGAATGCTCGCTGGGAAGAATTTTTCGTCGAATGAAGAGGTTATCGCCGAAACTGAGGCCTATTTTGAAGCAAAGGACAAATCGTACTACAAAAATGGTATCCAAAAGTTGGAGGGTCGCAATAATCAGAGGGATCACCTTTGAAGGGAATTATGTTGAATAAAAAAAAACTAGTTTTGCCATAAAAATGTGTTTTACTATTCCAGGCCGGGGACTTTTCAAATGACTTATTAATAAATCGTTGTCTTCGACCACTGAGGAATCACTAGTTAAATTAAATGGAAATAACATATTTCGAGGAAATGTAAAAAGTTAACGAAAAAATGTTCACTCAAGAGTCTTTCTAAAAAAATTTCGAGAAAACAAATTATGCCCGATGTTTGTGCGATGGTGATGCAAGGAAGTGAGAGGGATAGAGAGAGAGAGAGAGAGAGTCAGGGAGATGGAGGAAAACGAAAGGAACACTGCATGACGGTATTTATTGTGAGGGCGGAATAAATTAAAATTCTCGTCGAGTGTAATACTTCGGGTTTAAACGCTGGAACTTTTTGAGATTTCTTTTCTTTCGGAGAGGCACGAGTCCTTGAACGAGACTCCCCTCGAGACCCATCTTAATAAATTAGTTATTTGTTTTTTTATGATGCATAAATTTTAATAAAAGTACCGGGGAACAGTGTGAGATCTTTTACGTGGAAAATTGAATGTGCAAGTAATAGGAAAATGTTCCTGAGAGATCCCAGATATTAATTAGATAAGAATATATTAAGAGAAATTTCTGAGACTTAAATTATAAGATATATAAATTAATTTTAAAATATATAAAATATTATATTTACAACAATTTACAATTTAGATGGTTTTGTATTTCATTTTCATGATACAACATATTTACCTTTTTAATTTTATATTTAGTTCTTGTTTCCTTCGTCGCTGCTATGCTTCGTTACTAGATATACTTATTTATTCATCTTGATACAATCAGATTTAATCACTGCATTCTTTCTAATGCATTTGGCATATTTGCAAAAAGATAGTATTTATTTTCTTTTCGTACAATTTAAACAAATACTGATAAAATATATTCTGAACAATTACAATTACAACATATCTGCTCACATAAATCTTTAACACGAAAATTTCCTACAGTTATCTTGTATCAATTATATACTCACTTTAGTTGTTGCCACACTATCTTGGTATCGTCAGCATTGATTCATAAGCCGACATCCAGAAAGCTTTACTCACTGTCACATTCTGAGCCACACCATAAACTAAGCTGTTCATTTCCAATCAAACAATAGTTCACAATTCTACCATGCCAATGCCTTCTGCTGTGTGTCTGATGGAGTACATCTAAATTGAAGTATGTTTTAGCAGATAGTGTATTGCTTTCCACATATCCAAATAATTTTTGCTTGTATATCTCTCTTGGCCTGCGTATCTACTGTACTAATTCCTTGCCAAGCCTCATAATAGTTTTATTTGATTGAATATGCAGTGATCTCTGAGATCTAAATTATAAGATATATAAATTAATTTTAGAATATATAAAATAGTAGTAGTCGACAGTAGGTTTCGACGTATTAAAAGTGGCCATTTCGATTTCGAAGGCAAAGAGTGTTCTGGACAGCCAAAAAACATTGAAGGCCAGGATTTGAAGACATTACTCGACGAATGGGGATCGCCATCGACTACAATTAAAGCATTTGATCTGAGCACTTCGCGAAAAACTCCCGGAATATCAGCAAGGACATATAGTCAGTTCAAAACAGCAGTGTACCCACGTGACCTGTCCAAACGTCGCAATATTGCCGCAGCAAATCTGAGTTTTAGTACATTTTCGTCCTGATATATAACAAAATTCAAATCTAAATAAAATAATGAAACAAAAATGTTATTTATTAAAATTTATTTTAACATTATATTACATCTAGTGTATATATCATCGAAGAATTTAAAACTACATTTAATTATACAGCCACAATAATTTATGGGTTAGAGTTGTTTTATTATATATACATTTTTTCCACACTTAATAAAATGATTGAATTAACTTAAAATGATTGAATATTATTTAGAGAATGCGTTAGATCTACGATAACCGAGTGAAAAACCCATGCTAAAATATCTAATAACTTATAACTAAAATAGCGCTTGACAACTAAACCTGCATTAGTTTTGAATTTGAATTAGATTTTATTTTATTATTAATTATTTCAGTCATTACTTCTTTCCTTTTAGTTTGTGATTTTTTTTCAAAAAATATTGATAATTAAAAAACTAATTAGGGATTGAGTTTTCATGTAGCCAAAAACTTTTCTCGCTTATCTAGATTGTATTTGCCATAAGATATATTTTTATTCCAAATCTTCTATTCCTTTTTTAATAACGTCTTGATACGATCGGACTTTAGCTAGATAGTAAAGATACTAGTATATAAAATATAAATAATCAGAAATGTAATCAACAATTTAAGTGTTAATTTCCACTAGACTATTAGAAGATTTGTTTTGGTATTTCTTTTTACCATAATAGGCATCAACAAATTATCATTGGTAAAATTAACACTACAGTAACGTAAAATGATAATCAAATTATGATAATCTATTCCCAAAATCAGTATTCGCTTCTACAAACTTATGGAGAATTTTGTGAATTTTATTTTTAATGGGATTTCTTGTTAAGTGATAATGCAAACAAGCAGGAATATAGGGTAAATATTTATCAGAGGTCACAATGAAAACATATTTTTAACAAAAAAATTGAACCAACTTCAAAAAATAAATAAGCCGGCGTGGTGGCGCAGTGCTAGAAGCGACAAGACGCTCCACCTACTGTTACGATAGTCGCGGGTTGGAATCCTGCTGGGTATGGTCGTAAATTTATGTTTGTGGTTGCTTAATATTTCTGATTGTCCTAGGAAAGAGTGCAAAATCCGACAAGGAAAATGATCTCAGCCATGCAAGTAACCAGGCTGGGTAACACCGGATGTCTTCTGGGATGAAGTTGGCCACTTGCCAACCGGTAGGCTTACTGTCGAGGACCGGATATACATACATACATACATATATATATATATATATATATATATATATATATATATATATATATATATATATATATATAGATATGGCTTTTGATTTTCCGTTACATCACCTCAGTAATAATATTATACACAAATATATGAGGTTCCATTTGTGAGTCACTGTTAAAATATTAAGTTTACATTTTGCCTACAAACAGCCGATATGGAGAGCCCCAAAAGAAGTTTATTATATGGACTATCTGCTTCTTACAGTTAAGCCAGATTATTGCGAATGAATATGTCGATATCCCAAATGATGATGAACGACTTTTGATTTTCCGTTACATCACCTCAGGAATAACATTATACGCAAATATATGATTATTTCAGATAAAAATATACGTGAAAACTTTGTGCGTGTCTTTGAAATTTAAGCGTTTCCCTCGAACAAACTTGTTGTGAAATGAGTGAACTTGTAATATGAAGTATAATATGTATAGATACAAACACCCCTTATATAGACAATATATCAACTCTTTGTATACATAACGGAATAATTAAATAACAGAAACAATTGAATTATTATACCAATTAAGATACGATTTTAAATTAAGCTAATAGATTTTCCTGACAACAGTCGTATTTCAATGAGTTTGTTCGCGTTATAATTCAAACTTTCGCACCCTTCGCCGTGAATCTTGTGATTTTTCACGGCGCTAGCAAGTTGCCATTTATTCGACGTCCCCCGGAAAGTATCCAGATTATCCGGCTTCCTCCCCATGTGTCTGTTAAACCATAGTTTAGACATATATTAACGCGTCAGAAGCAAAAACTTGTTAAAAGGGGAACTTTCGTCGAATCCAAATCTTGTTGCCATGTCTCCAATTATTTCTGAAAATATCTCTGTTAATAGCAGATAATGTCAATTTATCATTAGTTTATTAAAATAGGTCATATGAGTCTTAGCTGTTCATATCTAATCGAAAGAAAATTTAGAGTATCGTAAAGATTATTCTCAACACTTCGACTGGATTTCCTCAAGGTAGTGACTTGAAACTACTCCTGTATCTGCTCTACACTGCTGATATCTAAACAAAAGAAACAGTACTAAGAAAATTTGCTGCCGACACAGTTATCATGAGTGTGTAAATGAAAGTGATTTTTCAAGTATAATTAGCTAAATACCGTGACATCTATCTCGATAGTGGATTGTGGTAAATTGAAGACATGATGTTGGACATATAATCCAACCGTATTTGTTAGCCAAATGATACTCTCAACTTAACCTAAAATCAAAGAGATTAACTGATAAACCCAATTTTTAAAGTCAATTTGGACCTGTCCGGTTCAAATATGGAATTGCACTAAAACAACAAACCAATTAGTTATCCAGCACTGCCAAATAAAAGTTCTACGATTAAGAGCTGCACGATGACCTCGAAAGCAAATTGTTTACCAAGATTCGCCTTTAAACATGAAATAAGGTTACTATATCACAGCAACTTCGTAGTGCTACAGCTACTGGACAACAGGCAGGAAATCAGAAGATTGAACCAAACCACACGAACTTGGAGATGTTAACGATAAAGTCTGTCAAATGATACTTGTAGAGTTTAAAACAACATTTATCACGTATATTAATTTCAATCATACCTACCTTTATGATTTGTCAACATCTACGATACGTAGTTTCTAAAATATAAACCTAATTAATTAATTGCCTTTTATTAACACCCTATAAAGCATAAACTTTTTGGTGGTTCTTAAACCCTATTGATTATAGACACAGCTTATAATATAACAGCTCATATATAAATTTTAATGCTGTATTTATGAGTTTTCTTTTTCAAATTAATATTAGAAGTATATAAAATAAGGTGTACGAAAGAATACGTAATATTCAAATGAATCTACCTAACGCTCTATTGTCTAGCATTTATTTAATTTCGAAAAGTTTACATTATGTTTAAAACCAAAACTTTTAAAAAGTATAAATACAGTATTATATGATTACTAATTTCCGACATTCATAGATTTTGTTATTTGAATTGCAGGAATCTGCTGAAGCCCATCAAAAACATTAAAATGGTCCATCATATTTAAGTTAGGCGATTGAAACAACTCATTGGGCGAAACCCCAGATCAGGCTCACATATAATTGTCAAAGAGCTTAGCATTTGATAAATCAACTATTTTCAGAACTTCACATGCGGTAGAAGGGATTAAAAGAAAGGAAAATGAATTAGCCATACAACTTTATTGAAGACGTCATTTCAAACCTTTTTTTGCTTCAACTTCTTCATGCTTTTTCCGTATAGATTTATTATGTGTAGCATTTCTCCAGTTTATTACTTTTGATACAGTATGTTCTTCTGATAATTATCATAATTTTTATGTCATCTGCCATTGCATTAGCTCTGATCGGGTTTTCTGATCTCGATCACTATTACTTTATTTTATTTACTCCTTCACTATTACTCTTTTTTTTCTGGGACTTCCTTGGACTTATTCCATACAGTTCCTCCCCATTATTATTTTTAAAATATTTTCTCTTTTCTGTTTATTTTTGTAACTTCCTTTTATTACGTTTGAGACTATCTCTCATGTACATCATTTCTGTCATTTTGTTATTGTGTTTCAATATGGCAATTATTGAAGGAAATGTTCGATTTTAGCGATATGTATTACTCCGTTTATTTCTAAATAATAGTTAAATCTATGGCTTTAATTTTTTATTTTTGAAGATTTTTGACCAAAAGATTTTTAAAAAGGAACTATTCAATCAGTCAATTCAGTGGCGTCAATTTTTTACTCAGTAAAAAGTTACTACATATACGGTAATGTAAATTAGAGAGAGTAATTTTCCTTATATGTTCATTTCTTAATTGAACAGAGAAAAATTCAAACGCAAACTTATTGAAAAATTCGTTAAAAATGAATTGTTATTGAAATCGTTGCAAAATTAGATGAAAATTTTAATAAAATCATGAAGATATCTACATGTGAAAATACACCCTGTATCAAAAAAAGTAGCGATAACAACAATCCGAATTGGTCTTATCAAATTGTATGGTATTCTCCAGGAGACGAAAGGTTTTTACAGAGTTATGGAATTCCCAAAACTAAAAGCGAAAACTCCCAAGTACCGCCCTCAATCAAGGACCCAAGAGGAGTATAATAAACCCGACACAGATACTCGACGGTCTTCTTTCTCCGGGTTTCTTCCAGTAAGTGTATTGTCTAACTATAAATTGTCTATTGTTCTATTAATAGTTACCCCGTTCGCACCCTCAATTCTCATATACATATGTTTCATCTGTGCAAGTGTTCATATAGCTGTGCAAGTAAACATCGACTATAATACACTGGTTATAAAATAAAGCTCGATTCTTGGATTCTACAGTTAACATTTTAATGGGCTGAGGTTCCATTTGTGAGTCACTGCTGAAATATTAAGTTTAAATTTTTTCTACAAACAGCCGGTTAATGTATGGAGTGCCCCAAAAGAAGTCTATGATATCGACTATCTGCTTCTTACTGTTAAGCTAGATTATTGCGAATGAATATATCGACATCCCAAATGATGAAGCTTTAATTTGGCTAGCATATAGCTCCATACATTGCCATAAGATGATAATGCTCCCATACACACAGCTACAAAGCTTGAATCTTGGTTTGAGAAACATCAATATCATCAAACTTCTTCCCTGGGTAGCACAATCGCCAAACTTAAGCGCAATTCAGCCGTTATAAAGGATTTTAGAGCAGATAATGATGAGTATATTTCCAATATTATTGAAGCAATTGACGGATGTTTTGGTATGAAAATGGGACAATATTCCGTTGAAAAATATTCACAGATCTATGAGTGTATTCCGCTAAGTATGTGTGTGGTAAAAGTAAGTGGTAATTGAAAACCTTTTTAATAAATAAATGTTGTTTATATGTCAGATGTTCGTATTATTTTGCCCAACCCCTGTATACGATAAAGAGAGATGGAGAGTAATGTATGATCATGTGCGTATTTTAGCCATCTCCATTACTTGTACAAACACAAAGACAAAAATATAATATTTGACAACGCACGATGTAATAAAGTCCCTGCGTGTCGAATAAACGATGAAGACACCACCAGGATTACAACAGAAGGAAATGCTTCCATATTACGGGAGATTTCGCGCGGTAATCCCGCGAGGATTAATGCTTGTTTCGGCAGTATGCATGGTAATACGTCGGCAAAAAGGCGTGCCGTTCTTTTTGCGAGAATTAGAATAGTTAAATGTTTAATGTTTAAGCTCTTTGATGTAGATGATGGAGCCGATAAAGCCGTGAGCGCGGATGTAGAACGAAAATTTTAATCCGATTTTATGTTTCGGAAGGATGACGAAATTGACTTTGGATTAGTGAGTTTCAGCCGAATCATAAACGTTAACGCGTTCATGTAAAACACTTAAAATTAAGTAAATAAGGGGTCGCGTATGACACGAAATATCTTTATCGATGTTGTTGAACCTCCGCAAAAGCGTTGGAGGAATACAACAATGTTTAATAATAATTCTAACTGTAAATTAATAGAAAAAATTCAGTAAAATCCTCATGAATGGAAAAACATTCGTTTTAAAAGTTGAAAGACGACAAAATCTTTTACTAAAATAATAATGTTCATTTACATTCTGCGAAATTCGTGAAAACTAATACACGATTGTTTAATCCTAGTCCTACGTTATCCTTCATAATAACCAAAAATGCTTCCTTCCAAATGTCGCCTTTTACAATGGATATTATATGGTATTTTTTTGATTTTATACAATTTTTATGAAGATGTCCGAAATTGATATTACATATATGCCGAAAACGCATGGAGAAATATTAGTTTTTTATTACCCAAAAAGTATTCTTATGATAATTATTATATAAGTGGCATGGAGAAGATCACTTCAGTAAATGACACCCTGAGTAAATTATATCATTTTGGATCTTAGTCTAAAGTTTATATTTGTCTATTAATCATATCTAATGGTAGTAAATGTTTTAATCATTAAAGGTTATTTCACTTAGGATGCACTGACACTCTTTCGAAGTATTTAACACTAACACTTTGAATTAAACTTGTTATAGGTTCTAAAGAGTTATATCACTGTATCACCTCATTAGGAACTTAGCAATAAGCATCAACTATAGTACGCAATAATTTGTTTTGAAACAATTGAACGATGACTATACTACATGCGCTCCAAGTGCCTTTAAATATTGATTTGTGCTGGAATATCTATGAATAATTTCAATTTGCATCGGATAAGACAATCCATTTCGTTTATATTAAGTTTAAATTGTATTCCTTTAGCAATTATGTGCTGCTTCCATATTAGGCGTCAGTCTAGATGAAGCACAAGATATTTAGCTTCATATATCTAGCGAAGTTAAGTAGTGCCAGGTAAAAGAGTATAAGTAATATAAATGGCGTAATCAAACTAAAAGGAAAGTCTAGTTTTTGAACGCATCTCAACATTTATAACTACATGTCTTATTCATTTCAATACTTCAAGAGTTTACAAAAACCATCCTGTACTTTGGTTCAGCCCTTACATTAGTTCATGACCCGCTTACTATGCAAGAACTATTAACTATTAAATAATTAAATATTAAAAATTATTATGCCAATTCTTATCAAATCGTATATATCAACATCATTTAAATGTTTTATTTTTTATAATTTTGGGTCCTCTAATTTATAATTTCAATTTTCAATTATTTATACTTTCTATAGTCTGTTCATAGTTATTTTGTATATAGATCATCTAAATTTGTGATGGTAAAACGTCGCAATGTTGCCGCATCAACTCTGAGTTTTAATTAGTTTGGCTTTGACATGCAACAAAATTCTATTTCAAGAAAATAGCGAAACAAAAGTTTTATCGAACATATATCGTTTATTTTAATGATATAGTACATCTAATGAATATATTATCGAAGGACTTAAAACTACAATAAAGAACACAGTTATAATATTTGTGAGTTGGAGTTGTTTTATTATATTTACATTGAACTCGTTTCCACACCACCTATGAGTTCGAATTCTAGGCATGTTTTTTATGTAGCCGTATCCCCCTGGAGGCCTAATACACCTAATTAACAATTATATATCAAATTTATCAAAGATTTTGTTTCCTTCTATGGTGTGTTGACTTGTCAAGTCATATTGATATCACTGTAACATATTTTATTATTCTTCTGCTACAACCTGCGTACTCTTGATAAAATTAATCACTGAATACTGCCTAAAGCATTTACCATCTCTACAAAACAGTTGGTATTCATCCTCTCCTCATACATTCTAAGCTAATGTTCATGTTTAATTCTGAGCAATTACAATCCTGTCTATGCACACAAATCTTTTACACCTTACAATACTTGTTATTCCACAAGTATTCCACAAGTCTTGTTATTTCCACTCTTATCATTCTCTCACTTTGCATAGCACTATCGCATATTCTGAAAGTTTTTTTTAGCCACTGTCGCTTTATGAGTCTCTGTTCAGGTCAATCACTAAATTGTTTTCAATCTGTCTAAAAGATATTCACGATTCCACCATTTATCAATTTCTTCCTCTGTATGTCTTATCGAGTTCATCCAAACTGAAGGTGTTATGGCCAACAATTCTACCTTCGACATATCTAAACAGTTCTTGATGGTATATCCATCTCGAGCAGCATCCCTATTATAATAATGATTTGCTATCCCCTATATCAAATCTATTGGATTGAATATACAGTGATAGGGAGGAAGTAATACTATGTCACCATATTGTTCAGCTATCTGATCTACTGTATATCTTTCTGCAGAAACACAATGAAACTTTTCATTTATATTTACGGAGTAGAAATTTGAAACAGTTCATTTTTTAACAGTGTTTCTGTAACAGTTCCTTAACAGGGTTGTTGATGCACTTGTTGGGATTTTCTCCACCAGTGTACTACGTTATGGTGAATTGCCCATAACAATAACTGACTCCAGGTTGTTTAAAAGGTGATATTCAAACCACTGCAAAAACAAGTCATGTTTCATTACTCTATGGTAGTCACCCTTAGACTTAAAGGAAAACCCTAATTCTGCACGAAGAATAAAACCATTCCTATTTCAAGGACAAAACCATTCCTATTTGAAGGACTATATATCTGCACTGAATTATTAATAATTATTTTTATTAATTACATCTTACATACGATATGCTTAGTACAATCTTAATGCACAAATTAATGTATTACTACTGTTTTGTTGTAAATGCATTAATCATCATGGAAGCTCTGCAGGAAATAAGAAGATTGAAGCGAATCAAACCACACGATTTGTATAGTGTATAATTGTTACTCTTAACTTTTACATAACAAAACTATATAAACAAACAAACCTGGAAACTGTTCTTTCACTAATATTTAGTAACAAATTGTAAAAAGTAAAAAGATTCCGAAGTAACCCAAATAAAAAAATATATATAAAAGAAACAAATACCCAATGAAAAAATGTAAGAAAATTTTCAGAACATATATTAAAATTAATTGAGATATTTACGAGAAATTTGTAAACAAACGTAGAGCGAGAAAATCAAGTTATTTTAAAGAACAGTGAAATAATGCAATAATAAACATATATACTTCACACAATAATTCAAGAATTCAAAAGCACTTTGTGCAAAAAACATTCAAAAAAGTAAGAACAAATTCCTATAGATTTGGGCTAGTACTAAACACAATTATTGAAGAAGAGACATCCCTATAACCGGCAAGCTTTTAGTTAGAAATAAACAGAGTGAGCTAATTTGTCAGATACCTTAAACACTACTAAAAACTACTACAATTTTCAATTAGCATAAATGATACAAATATCATGTTTATTACCAAATCAAGCTGAATCCAATTAAGCCAACTCCTCTTAAAGTGAGCCAATAATTGGTTCCTCGAGCCAAGTGTCGGACAAACACCCACAATATGAACACTCCCATGGGATCAACAAGACGAAAGAAGCTTTAACGACAGTCGAGGGTGCTTGATTAAACGAAAGAGTTTGTCCGGCCAAGATAGCCTCCAACTTTAATTGGATTGTACTCCGGCTTCTTTGTCTTTATCACATTAATCTGAAACGCCCCGGTTCCAAAACAATATATTAACTCAAATTTCTCTAAATTACAATATCCCGACTTAATTAGAAGATACATTTTTCTAACTGTGTGTGATATAAGTTAAAAAGAAATTAGATTTTTTAACATAAATTTTTTATTATTTAGAATAGAATAATTTTAGTATAATATCAGGTGGTTATATTAATCTAATGATCTAATAATCTAATACAATGATTTTTTGTGTCTCTATTAATGTTAAACAACATTAAGAGTAACAAGAAAAGAAAGATGATTTTTTAGAACATCTTTATTAGATACGCTTAGTACAATCTTAATTTACAATTAATTTATTACTACTTATCCTATGTACTTGGATTAATTAACAAGCAAGACGAGTGCGAGAAAATACATCAATATGTATTCCTCAATTATAAAATTATAATTATTTATTAATTATTAACTTATAGTTGTAGTTTACACTAAATGTATACACTTTATATAAATTCCTATGGTTTTGTTCGCTTCAATCTCCTGTCATACTGCGCGTTGTATAGCAGTTGTATTGCTTCCACGTTAGTATGATTTAGTAATCTTCTTTCGTGCTTCAAGGCGAAATCTTGGATAACTTCGCAAGCCCATTTGATTTCGAGGTCATCGTTCTTCGTTGGTTACATAGCGATAGGCATTGGTACTCTATCCAAGAACCTTGTTTTGAGAAGAAGATATGGAGATAAAAAAGCGAAAGCTACAATCAAAAAATCGTCATAAACATTATTAACAAAAATGGACAAACAAGGAGAAATTAACGTATCATTCTCTGAAAGACTCCATCGGTTAGAAAATAACAATAGGGCAGTGCCCTGAACTAGAAGGAATAGCAAGTAAATATATTAGAATTGCGATTACTAATAATTTTCTTCTAAACATTTCTAATCGATTCATTCTAATGCTAATGGAATACAACCGCAAACTGATCTACAAGTGTTCTTATAATTACAATATATAGACGTCTATGGAAATAGATTATTATGAAAAATAGATCTACATAGCTAAATAAATAATTGAAAATAGATAGCTTAATATCTGAAATCTATCTGACAAAGGATTATTTCATTAAATTTAGAGAATATAAAGTTTACCATACAGTTAACACCGCAAGAGGAGGCAAAACGCAACAATAATTAAAACCAATAGTCCTCACTATTGAGGAACAAGACTCAGTTTCATTAAAATTGAAGTAACAGCGGTGGCAATTAGTTCGGGCAGGTATAATATTATATACCAAGATACAATTTAAAAAAAATAAATATGGATAAATTACCTAAATATACTAAACAACTTAAGGAAACATGTATAATTGTTGGCGACTTGTCGGTACTGAAATTCCTAAAGCAGCTGCCGAATTAAGATGTGACTACATGCAACTGGAAAGCCAACTTATTGCCCGACTGACCCTCATAAAATTCCAGAAATTTTAAATTTTTTCATAGCCTGAAACATAAAACCTACAAACTATACAGAAGTTGAAGAAAGTTTTAATCTAATCAAATTACCAGTGAATCAGACTTTAAGCGAAAACAAAATAAATAAGAACCACATTCAACATTAACAAAAAAGCAAATAAACTGGGAAGGTTTGCAGAAGAACTCGGCAATCGCATCCAACTGAATATACTACTCAAGAAAACTTAGTGGTAGACATATATCAAACTAATAACCTTAAAAGTACAACCAAAGAAATCAAATATAAAATGCAGAATCGTTTTCGTTCGAAGAAGTATGTGGATGTCATTAAACAATGGTTGATAAAGTTAAAAATCCCAAATCGAATGAATTAAGTATCAAAGAAATTTATGATCGTTACATTATATTTTGTTGTTGTAAGTTGGGGTAAGTTTATTCATATATATTCAAACATCAGATATTGATTTTTTTAATTTTAGAAATTAATCCCTATCCGAAAGAAGCTATGCACACGGGTATATACTTTTCTTCTTGGATCAATAGTTGCAGCTCCAATAAAATAAATAGTAGCTCCTGAAAGTGACATCAATTTAATAACTACCTTAAGGGGTTCTTTTCATTAAAGAAAAAAAGTTTAATTATCCATGTAAATATATTGGCATAAGGCTATTTAACCAAGATAGTTTTTTTTGGATCCAGCTAATGGATTCAGGAATATACATCCTCGGCTAGTATGTTTTAAAAGTCATTTGAATCGTTTAACATAAGTTAATTTTTTTTCATCTCATTGGCCTTTAGGAAATTGTGAAGAGGAAGAACATGAGGGTTCTTTAAAATGATTATAATAGCGGGGGAAGAGTTTATAACTTTCCATTCCATATGTTCCTATATGAATAGAAGAGCCAAGGCAATATCTTATGCCCCAGAATATTGTTTCATTATACTGTAAGTAAGGCTCTTTTAACTTCTTCTTTTAATTAATTTTTAATTTTTAAACTCTTATTTTATCCCGCGTAATTGCCACGTCGCCAATATAACATAATTTTGTGAAATATCTTTAAAGAAATAAATTCAAAACCATTTATTTTAATTGTACACTACAAAATAATTTATGATATTTATTTTTATATTATATTTATATTTTATAGATAAATTTACATTATATATTTATTGTTAGCGATTATATTTATATTAATTTACTTTTACATATATTTATATTTAATTGAATTTTATTCAATAAATTTATATCAGAAAAAAATTGTTTTTATTTAAATTTCATTAGTCAATTAAATATAACCTCAAGGCTGTAACATTCCAAGCATTACTAATGAGCCAATCAAATGTCTTCACAGTAAAACATTTTTCTTATAGGTGCCTATAATGGAGATTTAAATTAACTAATCAAATTACTTGAATGGCCAATTATGCGACCTCTGGATGTTGGGCAAAGCAAAATTTTGCGCCAGAGTTATTGCCTATATTAATTATAATATATCATTTGAAAATAGGAATTAACATATTAAAATACGATAAAACATTTGTGGGGTATCATTCCATTCCATAGAAAAATTCTATTCCTTTTACAGATCCACAGGCCATTCAAATATAAAAGTAATTCTACTTCCTTTAAATTATTAATTGCATATTAACAGTATTCAGTAATTGTTTTTTTCCTTTTCTTTAAAGTTAGTACGTGAAGGAATATGTACTTCTCCGTCTCGCTTATAATACCGTTGAAAAATATAAGCATATTTATAATTAACTGCTCCAAGCAATTTTCTCCGTCCTTTCCTCTCTCACAATTTATACAGGAAAAGTTTCGTAAATCTTCGTCTGACATCACGAATAGAAAAGAACAGTCGAACCTTGCATTTGATTGAAAATAGTAATTACTATTTTCAGTCGCTAGTTTTTTGACTATCGACTGTTTTAACAATAACTGTTTTCAGTCCATAGTTCCCAACGCTAGTTAAAACCAATCGCATATAGAAAAAATCTAATATCTGCACATCAGCTTGGTTTCATGAAATTCGGCATATGCAGTTAATGGAATATAAAAAAGAAAATAAGCTTAATCATATCTGTATACCTAACACATACCTACAACAAAATATGATATGCAATTAGTCTTTTTCATCCAACGAACATTAGTGAAAAACAGGAAAGAGGTCTATGCAAACTTATATGATATTATATATATATATATATATATATATATATATATATATATATATATAAAATATATATAAATATATATAAATGAAACTTAAACCAATTGCTTAAGATAAAATTGAAAGAAAATATTTAATATTTCATTTACATATTAGAAAATATCCTATAGGTTCGACACTCTGTATTAGAGCTTTTTATAGTTTTGTGTTATTTAAAGATGTTTTGATATTTTACTTTTGGAATAATGCCCAACAAGCCGGATATTTTTTCTTCTATTCATATTCAGTTATTCTGTTTTAATGTACTAAAGATGCATCTGGGTCAACATTATTTAATATTCCAAGTAAATAATTATTAAAATTAAAACCATATTTGTTTTAAATAATTTTCATCGAATCATTTAGTTTTGTTATTATTTATTATTATATAAATTTTCTTTTGGGAGTATTTGGGCCTCCCAAGTATCAAGTTCGTGTTCTTTGTCCAAAAATAGCATTTTAATATCTTCGCATTTATCGACTCGCCTTATTCACCTGATCTTATACCAGAGACGTTTTACCTATTCGAAATATTACATTTGTTGATAAAAAGTAAATTTATGGCAAGATAGCCTCTACCTAAATCATTCTCAAGGTTATCTTTATCAATAAACTAAGTATCATTTTAGCTTTACCTAAATTTAAAGGCTTTATATACTTATTTTTAAAAAATCCTCTTTAATTATAAGATATTATTCCCATGCCATAGTTTACCTTAGACTTGAATGGACGACATCTGGAAATGTATCTGAATAAATTTCCTGTTTTTCAAGGATTGTTCAATTACATCAGAGATAAAAAAATTAAAAAAAAACTGCTTGGGATCCTTTTAATGACTTTGGAGTCATTGATGCCAAGGGTATGCGATCTGGGCGATAATGGGTAATTTATATATCAGAATAAAGTAAAGCTCTTGTAAGTACCTTTAGATTAAATGTTACCCACTCACATCTTAAGGCAAATAATCCTGTCTGGACTTCTGTACTTTACTTGGACCGGGTTATGTCGAACCACCTTTGGGCATACCAATACACTAAACCGAAACCGCCTCACAGTTGACCACTGTGGGTGTTCGCTACTGCTACTGCATTAAATTTGGGCATATGGTGTGGGTACCATATACCAACCCGGCAGCCGTTATTGGGCACGAGGACCCGGCAAAAAAACAGATAGTGAAACTAACTACAGATTTTCAAACTTGAGTTAACACACGACTGGATGCTCTGGCATAGGAGCAAATGTTATGAGTGCAGCGACTAGCTTGAAGTAGACATTAGATCTGTAGTATGGACCGAATTAACATCTTATAAAATAAACACTTGGTGGAGATAGGAAGGTTGCTAGAAAGGCACATCGTAGAAGATAGTAGGGCTGCTATCCCCAAACGTTTGTGTATTGTTTTCTGCATTTAGGAATGCCAACCGAACCGTCGGTCGAAGTGGAGATCTAGGTTCGTGACGTTATCCAGTCATGGAATTGTTGTGGTGCCGATCTTAAGTTGCGATACGCGCATTGCCCATCGCTTTTTATGAAAAATGATGGCTGGGATTTCAGTGGGTTGATTTGCAACTTCGAGAATTTGAACCACTTGGCCGCATAATTGAGCTGCTTCTGCAAACGTTCTTGAATGGTAACCTCGAGCCTCGAGCCTCTTCTGGGAGTGTCTGTCTGTGCTGTACCTCTGTTAGTATTGAGACCACAGGTTATGGTCACTGAACTCTCAGCTTGAATTGTTTTTACATTTTTATTTTCAGAAACTAAATAAAATTCCTTAGAATCACTCACATATTTGTAGAGCATTATGATCTTCTTATGGAGATGATCAAGACTATCCTTTGTATCGAGCCCCATTTACAGCACTATTTATTTAGTTTTTCGTGGCATTGAGAGCTATCGACTAAATCAGTCGAAACTGTTGACAGTCGCGATACAGTTAAACTAGTCGATAAAAAAAAATGTAGTAATTACTATTTCAGCCTAATGCACGCTGCAACTGTTATTTCAATTTGTGATAATAAACGGAGATTTTGAAAAGGAATTTTTTTGAGAGGGGTTGGACTTGAAAAATAGTCAATCAAAAAGAGCATTTCCTAATAGATCCCAATGTAACATTAATACAGTCAAGAGTATTTTACTATTTATCAAACAAAATGTAGTTCTTTGATAACCAACTTCAAAAAAGAAGGAGGTCCTATGATCGGCTGTATCTCGGCCGATTATGAACTGATTTTCAAGGTTTTTTTTTATTCGAAAGAGTGCACTTCTGAGGTGATCCCATTGGAACTAAGTTAGGTTCTGATGATGGGAAGGAAAAGAAATCTATAGAAAACCTTTCACGTTTTTTTTTAAACGTTTTATGTTTTACTTAAAATACTCAGATATTGATGTATGATATTATTGTTGATCTAATGTTCAGTATAAAAGTGAGTCAGTTTGCATATCATATGAGACTTTGTTGGCAACTGTTTCTATGGTGTAAAGGTTAGAACGTTGAGTTCTCATGCTGCGGTCGTGGATTCTATATATACAATAAAATAAATTACGAACAAGGCAACTCTAATTTGTTGCTCAGCACTAACTTCAAACTGATCGGTTCCTTATTTACCTTTTGAAGTCAGTTTTTTGTTAAAAATATTTTTCCTATTACATTAATAAATGCTTTTGAAAAACGTAGTTCCTAAAAGCTGCTTTATTAATTTATATTATTTCTTGCAATCAATCATTACAAAGATAGCATCAAACCATACTTTTCATATTAGCATAAATTGAGAACATAATTTTTGGGGTTATCGCTAGGATATCAAAGCCAGAACGTCAAAAACTAGTTAGTATAAAACTAGCAACGATTATCTCAGGCTACAAGGTGTAAGTGAAAATAGTAATATATAAAATATTCGACTGAACAAGTTTTTACTGAAAGTAGCCGACCGAAAGTAGTCTGATGTCGATAGTAAAAAGCAGCCAATTACTAAACAGTCGATAGTCGTTTGCAGTCAATATTTACCAACGCTAGTTTTTCCTATATTCCTTAAACATCAAGGTTCAAGGTCAAAAATGTACTGATACTAACTTTATTATTAGTGTTGGAAAACTATTCTGTCGGAAATTTTGTCAGACATTAAGGAAGGAAAAATAGAAATTCACACTTGATTACATTTTCCATTAACAATATGTCAGAAGAATGATAAAAAACACTCCCAAAACAGATGACCTATACAGTAAAATTATTAAGGTTCCTACATTTCTCGTCGACTAAATATAATTTAGGGCATCCTTGAGTTATTTCTGGAAATTTAAAATTGACCTCGAAGAATCCTCTCAAGTATATAACAACGAAAATAATGAACCTTATTTTTTTGTCGTTGTTATTTTGAAAGGCTTCCACCGCTCCCTCGTAAACGGTCAAGAATGGAAACAAATTTAACCTTATTTCAAACGGATCCCCTTTTCCTTTTTCTCGAAAACTTTTCAATCACCGTGAAAGGAATGCGGGGTCGTGGAACGTCATTTTCCAAAAGCCCGTCACAAAGATTCCCGTACCCCCATAAAAACAAACCATCCATTAAAGCCATTCTCCAATCTTTGCCTGTTTGTTTTTCCATTTTTTTTTTCTTTTTCGAGTAAACAGTCCTTATTTATCGTCCTGGATGCCAGAAATGTTTCTTTTTCCGTTAGTAGGATTTTTTTCCTGTTAATTGTTGTTGGTAAAACTAATACAATTTGGAACGATGGAGACGTTTCGGTGGTTATTATGATAACGAAAATATCTAAGGTTGATAACCTTGGACTCGTGTTTGTATCCAACTGTATATTAAGGGAAACTATGCGGTTAGCTTATATTTTCAGTGTAAATATCCGGAAAAATAATGAAGTCCATTATGGCAATGGCCACACATTTGGAATCGGGCCTTATATAGTACAATAATAGACAATGACAATTTTTAGTTACTTATTGTCACTGATTACCATTGGTTTATTAATATATATTTTGATTCTGATTACCAAGTAATCAACGTTAAAGATTTAACTTCTTTTATCTAACTAATGTTATTTTTATGTTAGGCACTTCCATGTATTCAGATCATTGTTTTTATAAATAGGAATTTATCATTAATCTATATATATATTATTATATATATAATATATATATATATAGCTATTATAGATAAAATAAATATAAATAATATTAATATAACATCATAGAAAGCTATAAGTTTGCAAAATTTTACTATAATAATATAGTTGATTTATTGTTATTTGTATTTGAATCTATTTCATCAATAAAAATACTTAAAATTACATTTAGAAAATGACCAAGTCCTTCTAGTAACAACAGCAATCTGTTGGTGAGATCATGACCAACAAATATGAAAGCCTTGAGCCTTTAATGTGCCAATAATTAAGTGCCTTTGTTTAATTATAAAAGTGTTTAGTAAACTCATAATTAGAAACTAATGGAAACCTATTTATTTAAGATTTTTTTATTTAAGGTTAATAATATCCCTAATACGAGGGAGCGTATATTTGCAGTCTAATAATTAAAAGCATTAATTAGTTATAATAAATTTGATTTGTTTGTTGACATGGTATCTGCTTGTTAGTAGAAAAATGGGAAACAATTAAATGTAATGTAAATTATATCACATTTTCTGGTACCACTTTTAAAGTGAAAAAATTATGAGACTTAAAGGATATAAGCGTCTAATATTTTGATTTAATGTAAAAAATAACATAATTTAAGTTGTACCACTTTTACTGGATATATGCGCTTTTAAAGTGAAAAAATAGCGAAAATTAAAGAATATTGAATAATAAACTATTGTCTAATATTATGTCAATGTTACATTAATAGGTCTGCTATGTATCATAGAATCAGGTACTAATCTAGAGGTAATAATTTCTATAATTAATTATTTCACTTCAAGACAACGTTCAATAAATATTTTCATTTATGTTGTCTAATTTGATAGAGGCTGAGAACTAATTTAGTAAAGTTATTGTCAAACTTGGAAACATCAAACCTATCGTCTTATATGATTTAGTACAGCAAAAGCTTAAGAATTAAATAATGTCCCTCGTATGAACGAAAATGGTGTAGAACCTTGGATCTATTATACAGAGAGATCAGATTTGCTTGTTCCAAGGGAGGCCGTATAAAATGACTGATAAGCGCTAATGAAAAGGCCTTGAAAATATTACGCGTCCAATTGATAAGCAAACAAATATGTGCCATACAAGCCAAACGGAGCTTGATAAACAATGGAAAAAAATGGCGATAGCGAATAATAAAAAACACGTTTGCGAAATATTAGACAGCGAGGTTCCTTTTACATTGTTTTGATGCTACAGTGGCTTTTTTTCCGATTAAGCGATGCGTACCGTGTCATGTTTATTAATAACTTTCAGCCGCTGTTGGTATCCAACGTCGAACATGCCTTTTTCCCGACCAATGAGATTTCGTTAATATGTTTTATATTAGGAGTATTATTTATTTTAAACAATAGCACAAGTTTGCACTTTTATATATACATATATATATATATATATATATATATATATATATATATATATATATATATATATATATATATATATACAGTGTTATTTTTTTGCGTTCATACTGCCGAGGTTCATTGAGCAAAAGTACAGTCATCTTCATGATCCTTATTCTAGATGTACGGAGGAAGGAAAAACTTCTTAAGGCAAAATAACAGCGGACATAAATGATATAGCTTGTATGCCATGGTTTCTCAAATTACAACAGTCCACAGCTGAATAACTACCGCACTCTACACATCTTAAGTGACAGGTTGAACTGTAAGCTCCTAAATTTCTGTAGGCTAAGTTAATTGGGTTTTTCAAAACATGGACATTCCTAAATTGTAAGAATTTATAATTAGAGGTTTTTCCACCTTTTGACACTTTAGAGTTTCTGCTGCGATAGTTCTGCAGGAACCCTACTTAAATCAAAATATATTGGGAGTTTAGCAGGGTATCTTATATAGGCGCATGCGATACAGTGTTTTAATTTGTTCATTTGCAGCTAGGTGGCTTGAAGTTTGAATTTGACAGCAAAGCTAAATTTAACATATACAGCTTTCAGAAGACTGTTCTAGAAGATAAGAATTCGTAGAGTAATTATATACACCCTATAGAAACAATTTGATTTATAAACAAAGAATTTCGGTTTAATATTTTTCGACAAAGCTTTTGTTGAAAGCGTCTCCTTCGAATTGGATGCATTTTTCAACATGGCTGACAAAACAAACTTAACAAACTTATAAACTTACGTGTTACATTTTCTTATTTTGTGAATTGTATTTTATGGTTCTATATTATACCCTAGGATGTACAATCGGTTCTAATAGAATTTAGGACTCTCCTAGGGATCCTGTTCTGTACCAGAAATGGCTTGTAGCAATACATAATGAAAAACTGATGGGAATCTCTTGTGAGGTCTTAAATAAGAGTAAAAGAGTTTGTACTGTACATTTTACATACGCTGACTGCAAACAGAAATGTGAACGAACATTGCAGGGATGCGGTTTCCAGTTGTTTTTCAATTGCAAGTCGTTTATAATATTAACTAAATATAACTGATTTAACACATATAACTATATATATTATAACTATCTATATTATAAAGTATAACATGTCTGTATTTTTGCTGTGGCATAGGAAAAGAAGAACATTGATTCAAATACGTCAGGTAATGTTATTGAGTTAAACAGTGAATTATTGATATTATTCAATATTGAAGCCTGGCAGTATGCAGTATGATTGCTTTGTTAGTAAATGTCTGGATTGTTCTGTTTAATTCCCATATTATTCACAAAACTTAACTAAACAAGCAGTCTGTTAACAAGCAAGATATTTTATATCAGAAACTACCTGCATTTTTCAATACGGTCAACTGAACTGAGTATTGTCAACGAGACGTGATCAGAAAGATAATAGTTAGCTGTTATTTGTTTTGGTACATGAGAAAAGTGAACAGAATAGCAAAAGGCAAAAATGAAAAATTTTTTAATGCAACATCTAAATATAACACAGCTTATATGTATGACTTACAATTATATATTATTAATGTAAGTAGCATTAGATATTTGGCAAAAAAAAAATATTACAGAATAAATAGTCTTAGCCTCAAGATATTAAAAAATGTTCCATATTCAATATTTTATTAAATTTTGTATATTTAAAAGTATAAATTGTTTTTTGTAAATTTTTTTATATTGCATTTTAAAATATTGCTAATATATTATATTGTCATTAAATATAGATAATTATATGAATTCTCCTGGAATAATATTACTAATCTAATTTTTCCTTATATCCTTTTACATAAATTTTACAAATATATTTTTAAACATTTATTGCCTTTTTATTTTTACAGTTATTACTGCTATTATTATTATTATTATTATTATCACTGCTATTAATGTAATTAAAATATTTTAAATTTCCCGCTACTCATATTGACAATCCCGCCCTCTGTTGCAAATGAACGTTAAACTTGTTCACAGGTAATGCATGGGAGTTACCCTTCTAATATCTCTATATTTTGTGACTTAAATATATTAATTAATGTCTCGGGTAATCGCGGAAATATTGCCAATCCAACATTAACCTCTCTTATTTTAAGTAAGTTTATTTTGTGTTGTTATTTATTTTATTTTCCATTTTGATTACTCTGCTTTTCCATTAAATGTTTATACAAGTGACTATATATTGTACAAATAAGTTATTTTAATAAATAAAGAATCAGCATGTTTATTAATCATAAGCAGAGAGTTGAAAATAGAACTGTAGGGCTTGGGACAATTTTCATCAAGACTCACCACTACTAATAATTTCGTGAAGCTTTTATGGATCTTGTAGATAGATAATCTTCAATTACTCAGATCGTTCCTGATACATATTATGAAAATTTTGAATGAAAGATAAAACGATAAACACCAAATAAATAATTGCTTAAAGATGATGAAGAAAAGCCAGAAAGAAAAGATAGAAAATAAAACAAATAAGACCTTCTTATAATACACAATATACTATTTTAATTGAATATTTGCTAACTCTATTATTTATGAGTTGGGATAGCAAATATGTAATTTGCTAAAATTTTGTCCCGAAATATATCCTTCATCATTAATGACCAAATTACTACTCAATCTAGTCAGATAAAAATAAAATCAAACAAAACATATATTACTTCAATCCCTGAATATTCGTTGGAAAAGCTACGCCACTGTGTCGATGACGAAGCGACTACCCCCTAACAGGTATCAGGTAGTTTTGCCTCTCTAAACATACGCAAGAAATTCGACACTTTTTCTCGGAACTTGTCCATCTTTTCTGCTTAAACCGAATCTCTTTCGACTGGGGTGGGACCCGGTCCCCAAAAACTTCGACATAAATTTTCCTGAATCATGGAGTCGTTGGCAAACCAAATTGAAAATCGAAATTTATGCATTCGATCCGAGAGAAACGAAGACAGACGCAAAACTTTCTTTTTCTAGTGGCTCGCAGTTTTTTTTTCATAAGAATGGATATTGAAGTGATTATGTTCAAATAAAATGAAGAATACATGACAGGTATTGTGTTGAGCAGTTTGAAGTTCACTGACATAAATACATTTTCTTTAATGCTGTAATGTAATTATCATTAATATTAATATTCAAATTAATTTTAAATGTGTATATGATACTTCGAATAATAAGTGTATTTTAATTTGTAGAAATATTTGTTACTAGTATAACTGACAAAGCTGAATGATTGTTTTAAAAGATTTTTAATGATTCTTTCGGCAGTACTGTATATTTTTGATATCGAGCTTTCCTTGATCATATATAGCAACATTTTAAGCCATTTTTGTTGTCACCTTTCATCCAAAATTATATCTCATTTTGTTAAAAAAATTTCTATCAAGAAACATCTAAAGTATTAATAGTATCCAAGATTCAGAACAGAAGATTCAAATAACTCGAAGTGGTAGGAAAAGTAGTTATTTTTACCATCTTTTTTATCAATATATGTTCCTTAAATTTGTAAATTAAAAGATAAATGTTTATTTGTGAGGTAACACATGAGGACGCATTTTATATTTTGAGATCTTGGATCAGAAACTCTTATCTTTGGAGCGGATTTGGTGCCGGCTTGGTTGGCGCAGTGGTAAAGGCCACAGGACGGTTCATCTACTGTTGCGATAGCCGCGGGTTAGAATCCTGCTGAGCATGGTCGGAAATTTATGTTTGTGATTGTTTAATATGTGTGATTGTCCTAGGCGAGAGTGTAAAATCCGACAAGGAAAATGATCCCAGTCAGGCCCGCAACTAGGCTCGATAAGACCGGATGTCTTCTGAGATGATTTTTAAGTCACTCGCCAGCTAGTAGGCTTAATACCGAGGACCGTGTTTCGGAGCCCACGTTAAACAGTACGTCCAGCCCAAATATACCATCGATGGTAAAAAAGAGATTTTAAAATATAAAAAAATATCTTTGTGTGTCAATATGGGTTGTAATCAATAAAATAAAAAATCATTAATTCTATATATTATTATTATTTTACTACTATTAAAATAATAATATTGTTGACAAGCTGGCATATTGTCGTTTATCTTAACCTTATTTTCTCTATAGCTTTATTTTCTCATATATAGCCAATAAGAAGAAAATGCAGAACCGCTGCACCAAGACATCACAAGTGGTGAGACTTGGTAAAATATTTTCAAAGGCCTACTTCAATTTTTTCAAGTATCCGTTAATGATTAACAATGATGCTGATAGTGTTCTTAATTTGCAAAACTAATTTATTTGCGAAATATATAATTCCTTGTTTAAACATGGAAGGTGGAAAGGCACTATAAACTCTTATATCAAGAACCATTTGAAGTAAGCAAGCCAGATGAACAAACATGGAAAATAAAATAATTCACTGGTAAAAAAATCTTGGAATAATCAGCTTTTTCCTGGTTTTTCTTTGACGGGTTTCCGACGATATCAAAGTATTAATTTCGGCTCGATATTCGGATGAGTATCAATGCTAGTTCCCCCTTCCTCGCCACCCTCTTCGGTAATAAAATAGCGATTATATTTCTTGGAGGAAAAATTCCGCTTGAGGGAAAAATCCTAAACCTCAGGATAATAATGATGAAAAATTTGAGAGGATTTGTCTGTGAAGGCTTTGGGTAGTTCTCCGAAAATAAGAGAGCTTGATGTTTATACGCATCATTGATTTGTTCGATTTGGTGAATCCAGTTTATGGATTATGAAATGTTCACACATAGTATCACTTCACTATATATACATATATACATAATTAAAAGATAAATGTTTATTTGTGAGGTAACACATGAGGACGCATTTTATATTTTGAGATCTTGGATCAGAAACTCTTATCTTTGGAGCGGATTTGGTGCCGGCTTGGTTGGCGCAGTGGTAAAGGCCACAGGACGGTTCATCTACTGTTGCGATAGCCGCGGGTTAGAATCCTGCTGAGCATGGTCGGAAATTTATGTTTGTGATTGTTTAATATGTGTGATTGTCCTAGGCGAGAGTGTAAAATCCGACAAGGAAAATGATCCCAGTCAGGCCCGCAACTAGGCTCGATAAGACCGGATGTCTTCTGAGATGATTTTTAAGTCACTCGCCAGCTAGTAGGCTTAATACCGAGGACCGTGTTTCGGAGCCCACGTTAAACAGTACAGTACAGTACAATACATATATATTTATATATATATATATATATATATATATATATATATATATATATATATATATATATATATATATATTTAGTGGATTGAGTATGATCTTGGCTTTTATTTTATTGTTTAAACTAGATTGCATATAGTAGCTGTTATCAGAATTGACGCTTGGGTACTCGATAGTGGTATGCCTGCACTAGTCCATGGCCACTGACTGAATGATCCAAAATGCCTTCAATAATATCCGAGATAAACCTCTCGGGGTTGCAAGATCTTCATCATCCTTTACTGGTCGTCATTGCTGGCACCCACCATTTATTCAACATCTGAGATAATATTTCTAGTTATTTTATAGGCCGTTACAGAGTGATATAAAATTTAGCATGCCCCAAGGTTGCTACACAATATATATTAACCAAAAAATATTTGATCATTATCTACGACTCTTTTCCCATCTTTCTAGTAACCATACCCTGACGAAAAAACATGTTCCATTTGGTAGTTCTACAGCATTTCGAAACTTTGTGAAAGCTAAGCCATGGTGCATCAATTTGAACAACTGGTAATCAGAAGCCGTTATGTCTAGTAAGTACGTTGAATACGAGAGTACTTCCCATTCGAGATATAATAGTGTACCCTTCAAAGCTCATGTTGCCATGTAGGATTGCTGTGTACTATGTACGCAGTAGTAGAGTAGTTTTTAATTATCAAAAACTACTCTATTTTCCTGGCAATCAATGAAACTGAAGTGTTGAAAGGATTCGAGATATAATTTTCAGTTAATTAGTGGTTTAGCTATTTCCCCCCTTTTAGATCTTTCCCACTACATGTAACAGCTATTTGAAAGTTCTTTGAGAGTTTGAGCTGGGTTTTGTACCAATAGGTTTTGCAAATTTATTGTCTTCGAACTCTTTTGGTCCTCTAAGTAGTTCCTTGTCATTAATATCTAAATCACCACTTTTAAATCTTTGAAATCAAAACCATCAATTGGGATGTGATGGAGCACCATCACCATACATCTCTAAATATCTTTGATATGCTTGAAAAGTGAATCGATATAATAGATGAAAATACATACAAGCACCTAATATGTTATAAAGGTGTATGTTGAGGCAGTTGTTAAGAACACCATCCAAGAAGATTTTTGGTTGCACCTCGTCCCAACTATTGAGTTAGCTGGTGAACAATCGATAGAAAAGGGTATATAAATGCAAAGATGGCCTTCAGTATTAATCTGTTTAACTAATTTCCTTGCTGTAAATATGTTTCTAATTAGTAGTCGATGTTACACCGTTAGACCGACATGAATGTAATTTAGGTCTTAAATCATATTTAGATAAGAAGTAGATAATTTTATGTTATCTATGGTAAAATATAATAAACAGGAACTTTCTCTTTTTATCTAAGTCGCAAATGAATGAAAACGATTAAAGTTAACGATGGAATTTGTTAACTACTTTGACTTAATCATAAATTGTTCCGCACTACAAGTCGAAACTTTATTGTATTAAAAATAACTGAAAGTATGATAGCTGAATCCACACAAAATTACAGTGGACGAAAATCTGGTAAATAGAACTGTTAATATGATATGGGAAGGCATATTTATGTAATTCAAAGATCAATAGTTATAAGATCATTATATAGATTACAGCATGTCTAGTGCTATCTTTGATAGTGATGATTCACTTCAAAAATTTAATTATACCAAAACAAGTTTTTATCAGAATGTGTGCTTGATTTCTAAGTGTCGTGTAGCGTTAGATATTGGCATGCATTTTGGTCATCAATATTTATTGGTGGAAATGCGAAGTATTCTATTTACTTTGATGACTTGAACATTTCGCTTCATAAAACAACAGATTTCAGGATAACCTCAGAAATGACAGCATATACAAAACATGCTAAAACATCATAGCTGAAGACAAAGAGTGGGAGAAACCTAACGTTAACTGTAGGAGACCGACGAATATTAAAAAAGATTGTGGTCAGAGATTATAAAATTACCACGACTGGCACTTGAGTAATCATTCATTTCTATTATTAATTCAAACTATTCCGTAAAGACATACGGGGGAAGCTCCGCAAAACTAGCGTTCATAGAAGGGCTATCACTGCGGAATATTTTAATATGAAAGCCAGTGCTAAGCTGCGAAAGAAGTAAGAGGTTCTTACCGACGAAAACATATTAAAATATCCACAAAGTTATTTTGAATGACCGTAAATTGAATTTCAATGAAATAGCAGACACTCTAAAGATATCAACTGAACGTGTACATCATATCATTCACGAATATTTGGATATGAGAAAGCTCTGTGCAAAGTGGGTACCGCGCGAGATCACTTTTGACCAAAAATGACGACGAGTTGATGATTCTGAGCAGTATTTGAAGACAATGGAGGAAACATGGCTCCATCGTTTCACTCCGAAGTCCAATCGACAGTCATCGGAATGGACTGCACAAAATGAACCCGCTCCAAAACGTGGGAAAATGCAACAGTCGGCTAACAATGTTATGGCATCTGTATTTTGGGATGCGCATGGAATAATTTTCATTGACTATCTTGAAAAAGTAAGGGCTATCAACAACAACTATTGCATAGCGTTATTGGGCCGTTCGAAGGCCGAAATCGCCGAAAAAAGGCCGCATTTGAAGAAAAAGAAAGTGCTGCTTCAGCAAGACAATACACCGTGTCACAAGTCAGTGAAAACGATGACAACAATCCATGAATTGGGCTTCGAGTTTCTTCCTCATCCACTGTATTTTGCAGATCTGGCCCCCAGCGACTATTTCCTGTTCTCAGATCACAAAATAATGCTTGCTGGAAAGAAATTTTCGTAGAATGAAGAGGTAATCGTCGAAACTGAGACCCATTTTGAACCAAAGGACAAATCGTACTACAAAAATGGTATCGAAAAGTTGGAGGGTCGTTATAATCAGTATATCACCCTTGAAGGGAATTATGTTGAATAAAAAAAACTAATTTTGCCAATAATATGTGTTTTACTATGGTAGGTTGAGCACTTTTCAATTGACTTGATATATCAGTTGTTAATATTATTTTGGCAATCCCCTGTAATTAAGAGTCATGGAGACAATCACAATACCAATCAATAAATAGCAGACTAAGAAGATTGTCTATCACTAATACAATTTCTCGTATATATGATTGCATTTGTTTCTGGAGAATGATCCTTGCAGTAAAGCAACTATGACGGGAAAGGCGGATAATGATGATTAGCTTGATTATTAAGAAGAATAAGGAGCAGAAAACTGCCCGGAGTTACGTTTTAATGAAAACCCGAGCTGCGAGCTGATTCGGATTTCCGCCGAGTTGTTTGCGACAAATTGCTTACAAGATCGACGGCTGAATATCTACTTCCTTTCGTAGAATCGCTACGAACTTTTAACGAACTTTAATTAAATTTAAACGATCTATTTATTTAACATTATTCATTACTATTCGCAGATCGAGAAACAACTCGTTATAATCTTAATCACAGTAATTAAGGAACAGTTAATTTATTTGATGAACTATAAAAGGCTGGATATAGCACTATATGTCTTATACTAAATATACAGTCTTGAATACTTCTTCCATTTCCGCTCATCACTATATCTGCTACAAGGTTACAATAGCCGCAATTTATTGTCCTCCAAGATACTGAAAATTAAAAACAAAACCATCAAAGACTATCTGAAACATTTAAAGGATGATTAAGTAACTGATTACTTACTCTGGAAAGCCACAAAATATCTAAAGGGCTCATGTTTACACAGTCCACCTATAAGAGACCTATGTGGGAATTGGGCGCGTGACAATAACCAAAAACCAGAAGCATTTGCTGAATATATAGAAAAAACTTTCAAACCAAACGAAACTAATATTGAACAAAATTCGCTGGACATAGAAGCTGAAAACTTGATGATTGAATTAGTCACGCCGAAAGAGTTAACCAAAGTTATTTAAACTGACATTAACCCCAGGAAATCACCAGGCTGCGATTTAGTAACAGGAGAATTACTGCAAAAACTACCAAGAGAGGAAATTATAAAACTCACCAACTTGATCAATACAGCATTTAGACTAGAACATGTCGCAGACATTTGGAAGATGGCGGAAAGTATAATGATCCCAGAACCTGGAAAGTCACCAAACGAAATAAAAGCCTATAGACCTATATCACTGCTGTCAGTAATATCTAAGGTTTTTGAAAAACTCCTGTTGAAAAGAATAAAACCGATCATAGAGAGAAAAAACCTAATACCAACACACCAGTTTGGGTTTATTAACAAGCATTCAACAATTGACCAGGTCCAGAAAATAATAGATGTTACTGAAAAAGCCTACGAAAATAAAAAAGTATGCTCAGCTATATTCTTAGATGTAGCACAAGCTTTCGATCAGGTTTGGCATGAAGGCCTTGTTCATAAACTACAGAAAATGCTACCAAAACAACACACCGAACTATTAAAATCATACATTACAACCAGAATGTTTAGACTTAAACAAGAAGAAGCTTACTCTACAATAAAAGAAGCTAAAGCAGATGTACCATAAAGGAAGTGTACTGGGACCAATGCTTTATCTACTCCACACTTGTGATATACCACAATGGCTACATTTGCTGATGATACTGCGATTATAGCTCTCGGAGACAATAATGAAGAAGCCTCACGAAAATTACAACAGGCAAGTGACAATATAAATAATTGGACACAAGCTTGGAAAATAAGAATTAATGAAAGTAAATCTGTACATGTGCAGTTTACCTATAAACAGACCGTACAAGCACCAATAATATTAAATAACATTATCATTCCATATATCAACACCGCTAAATATCTCGGAATGAATCTCGATGCAAAACTTCGCTGGAAAGAACATATAAAGAAAAAAAAAGAACCGAAATTGAAAGAAATATAAAAAAATGTACTGGCTAATTGGAAAAAAATCACAATTATCAGTAAATAATAAATTGCTATTATATAAGTAAATACTGAAAACTATATGGACATACGGGGTTCAATTATTGTGGGTGCGGGTGCAAATACTATAGGACTGATTGCCTACATCGGCACCTTCGGATACCCACAGTCAGTCAAGAAATCAAGAGAATTGCAAGGGGGCATGAGGAAAGACTCCATTCTCATACGAAAATTGAAATATTGCAACTTTTGGTTCTAATTAAATAATAAAAGAAACTATATCTGCGATTTAAACATAGTATAATATGCATCTCAATGAGTAAAATGACTGATTTAGAATCCAACAATCGTAATTTGTGGGAAGTGTTATTTTTTGCTTTTTGAAAATTTTTTAAATTTATCACAATTATAAGTAATTCAGTTTTTAATTTTCCTCCACTGTTTATTCGGATTCAATTCCCCAATTTGCCTTATAAACAGCTTTTGGTCGTTCATGCCGACGACCGTGTATACTTGTGCAATGAACGATAAAAGACACAAAATGTTAATTATAACTTTAAATATTCCAAAAATACCACCCCCTACAATGACTTACATATGTATGCTAGTTCTTATTAAGCGATTTGGTTACACTCCACACCCCTCGATATAAAAGATCACTAAAGGTACCCGTGACGTCACCGTCCCGTGAATTTAAAGGGCTCGAATCTCCCTCCGTGACGAGCTCTTTAATTTGGATGAAAGAAAAATATAACAGGTGGCGAACGTACGGTGGGATGTTACCGTTGTCGGAACCCCGTCCTTGGCACAAAAAGGGAACAAAGAACGTGCATCGGGCCGCAGGTGGGTATTCTATGCCGATTACGGCTGGAAGTTCTGGGTTTGACGTCAAAATCATCCTCGAGAGAGAAAAATACCGTTGGTGAACGAATGAGCATTGTTGCGGAAAAGGTTGGTGTTAGAAGAGCTTTAAAATGGTGTATTTTGCCAATAAAATATTCTTATTATTCGAACGAATTTAAGACCATAACATCAAGAATAAAAAATACCTTTGGCATTTAATAAACTCACATCCGTTTAACTGATAATTCATCAAGGACTAATAAAAGGCAAAATTACTAAAATTTATAGCACACCTATCGTAAGTTAATTAATCAAAATTAATTTAATTTATTAATCAAAATTGACTTAATTAATAAATGGGAATCAATTCATCTAAAATTAAATAAGTTTAATAAATAATAATAAGCCTATAAAAATGTTGAAGGAAAAATTAACATGAAATTGTTCAAGTTCTTTGTTTGAAGTAAAAATTATCCTCAAGATAGAACAATACTGTTGCTGAGTGAATGAGCATTGCAGCGAAAATGGTTGGTATGAGGAGATCTTTGAAATGTGTAAATTGTCAATAAATGATTTTTGTTATTTGAAAAAAATAAGCTGACATTAAGATTAAAAATAACAGGTCAATTGAAAAGTCCGCGGCCTACCATAATAAAAAACATTTCTTTGGCAAAATTAGTTTTTTTATTCAACATATTTTTATTATTTTAGACTCAATCGATAAAGAGTTTTGGGTTAACATCTACAAAACCAGATTTCTGACTATAATAACGTCATCACATTTATTATTTCTGCATTAATCTGATGATTATTGTATAGTAGCAGTATATCCTCAATTCATAATAATTGTAGGTACAGTAACCCCCGTTATTAGTGGGGGTTACGTTCCGATAAGATAGCAGCGGTTAGTGAAACCACGGTTGACGAGGGATCCATATATTTACGGTTTAAAATGAGAAAAGCATGTAATTTTGTTCGATTTATAGTTGAATTTATTTGTTTGAAAGATATATGTACAAATATACGTAAATACAAAATTATTTTAATTTATACTAGCGACCCGCCCCGGCTTCGCACGGGTGCAATGCTGATACTAAATTAAATACACTACAGAAAAAATATGAACGTTGTATATAAAAACATAGCGGCCCGCTCCGACTTTGCACGGGCATAAAATATATATGCCTATGTCACTCAATGAAAACATGATTAAAATCGATCCAGTATTTTTGGTTCATTCATTACTGCCCTTGGCCTGCACGCATTAAATTTGGAGTAAAACAATTCCTCTTCCCCTATACTTACTATGAAGATTTCTGCTATCTTTGGAATATCTAAATTCATACAATTTTTATTACATTACACATTTTTAAACGCAAATTTTAAATTTGTAATATCTCCGAAAATATTTGTTTAATTTACATGCTGTAAGGAACCATATTGATCTATATTAATTGCACACTGTATTTAAGGTTCTTAATTCGATAAGGATTAATGCCGTATTGCTTAAAATAGCTTCGTAAATAAGCCATTTTCTCACGTAAAAAGTAAACAATAAAAATGGTTAATGTGGGTTATCCCTAAAAGATAAACATATACCATCGCGGACTTTTTTGTAGACCTTTTTATGGTGTACAATACTGTAGTACATTAATTTGTTCTAACTCGTAGGGTTAGGCAGCGTTTTTGCTAATTGCTAAATAAGCCTAAAAAAATAGGTTAATTTACGACATCACGTTAGAAACCTCTAAAATTAGCAATGTTGCCTTAGTATATTATGCATGTATTATACATATAAACCTTCCTCTTGAATCACTCTATCTATTGAAAAAAACCGCATCAAAATCCGTTGCGTAGTTTTAAAGATTTAAGCGCACATAGGGATATAGGGACAGAAAAGGCGACTTTGTTTTATACTATGTAGTGATTTTAGTTCCTGTTAAAAACATAAAATAACAAAATACACCTATAGTACTCAAGTTAGAAAATTGTATGTACTTCTTCTATGGGTTAATTGTTATTAGCCGCTAAATTTTCTTCAACATCTAATTACTGAAGAACTTCAGACTTCTTTGTCTGGCAATTCTGTGATATGGATAACAATTTCCGGTGATAGGATTTTCCAGTATGCATTTATAGTTGATGGTTGATTATCACTCACTGCATATTTAATAATGGTTATGCAATGAGGAATAATCTATTTCAAAACTTCAGTAGCAGTCAGCAAATGATCTGATTCTATATATTGTAAGATGCGATTGAAAGTGTTTCCTAGATAATATCGTTTAAAGGCCGCTGTTATGTCCTTATCTAATGGTTGCAGAAGCGAAGTTGTGTTGGGAGATAAAAAATATATTTTCAGACTGAGTTCGATTAAATTTAAGGTCTCCTGATGTTCAGGCGAATCGTCCGCAAGCAGAATCTTAAATGATAATGATTTTGAGACTAAATACTATTTAACACTAGACATAAAAGAATTAGTAAACCTGTCTTTAAATAGCGTCATCGTAACCCAAGCATTAGGATTTGCTCTCCAAAACACAAGCACACAGTGCTTGTTTTTATTTTTCAAGGGCCGTGGATTTAATGATTTGTAAACAAAACAAGAGAAACCGCGGTTAGTGAGGCCACGTGTAACGAGGGATTACTGTAATTCAAATACATGTTAGTGTTTTTAACTAACATTATTTTAAATTAAGATTTATTACAATTACATCATGGTCGGCCTTGAAATTGCGAATAAACGATAGCGTATCAAATAGCAAAATAATTTTGGCTATCAAATTACAAAACAAACACTAAGAGAAGACATAAAGATAGGCTGTATAGCATAAAAAAAACTTTTGCTTTTTCGATAAGGCCACTCTAATATAATTGTTTTTTGACACTCCCGATGACATTTCCGATAACAATTGGTAATTTGCGCTGACCTTTCGACGCAGTATGCTCTGTAGACTGTTATCAACGTTTTTGTTTTTGGACTTAAATATAATTATATTGTGTTTATATATTAGATGTGTGAAAAAGTAATATATGTTATATATTTATGCATTGTAAATGTTTGGAGACAAGTAATCGACACTGGAAATACATTTTTTACTATTGTTACAGAATTATAGCTTAAATCTAGGCATATATCGAGGAGGACCCAAAAGTCCTAATACTAACACTGATGCTTTTCAATCAAATGCAACTCGCTACACTACACTACATAAGATGAAATGCTTAAATTGTCTTGAGTCTGCGTCCCATGCTGATGTTATCCGAAGGTTGCAATACTTCGACAGTAACACAAGAATGGAGTCTTATGTTTCCTTGATTTTCCATATGACAATCGGTATATGAAGATTTCGGTGTACGTAATTAGTCCTATAATATCTGGTTGCACTAAGCTTCTTATGATTGTTTCCTGGATAACTTGTATTATACTTATATTGATTTTCACCGAATACCTTATACCCTTTTACACTTGCTTATATAATAATAATTTATAATGATCTGATAATTGTGATTTTCTTTCAATAAACCAATATATTTTCTTATATATCTCAGCTCCAGTTCTGTTCATTTCCTTTTAACATGTCCGGTCCAGCAAAGTTTTGCATCAAGAGTTGTTGCAAGATACTTGGGATTCTTGCTATCTCGAATCATAGTAATATTTTTGTGTTATTGCTATTTATGCCGCCCGATTATAGGTGAATTGTACCTACAGATATATTTTTGTTAATTTTTATATTCCGGGCTTCAGACCAATTATTTATACAGTCACTGGTCTATTGCAATCACAACAAGAATCGTAGATTAATCACCAAATGTGACCATCGTGATATTTTCCATTTATGGTGTATCACATATGTAAAATAGGTAAAGAAGTGGCCCCCATGCCCTTCCTTGTGGTGCCTGTCCTTATTATAAAGTAAGCTTTCTCTTGTTTGACTCTTAAACATTTTGGCTATGACGTAAAATTTTAATATTTCAGTGTGTTACTTCGGTAACATATGTTACATATGTTAATATTAAAAATGATTTTTAGGAGAAATTTATATGACTCTGTTTCAAGAATTCATTGAAATTATACCCATACTAAGTTACATGACACGAAAAACATAGTTCACCTTGGATGAGTATGTTAAAAATTTTATTCACCTATACTCTATATATATTCTCTTTCAATATAAGACCCAACGTATTTAACACTAATAAAATGTTGTTTACTCCATCTATACTACTTCCTACCTCTCACAATACAAACAATTTCACTGCCTATTTTTTGAAGACAATATTATTTTTTCTTAGAAATCAGTTTAGACCAGGTTACTACGGTAGAAAGGAAACTCAATTGTAAACTGTAATTCATGTAATTTTGCTTTCGAAAGCATCATTTTGTGATACGGTGATTTGTTTCTTGCTACATGCCATCTTTTTTTTATTTCGACATTTAGTAACGTATATTATTTCTTTTTATATGATATTGAAAGTAAAACTACCGATATAAGTGTAGCTCGGAGTCTAATATAGAAATTTTATGAAAAGGATATAGCGAACGTCTTGATACTGATACTTTGTCGATATATAATGGTTGTACAGTTATATTCTGTTGATATATTTTTAAAATAATTGTTAACTTGATATTAGCTTCATTATGGTGCTTGATATTGACAGATATATTCATATCAAATCTTCTTTGTACAGAGTGGGTGGTTTTAATATTAAAATAGTTAAAAAATATTTCTATTTCGACATTAATTACTTTTTTTTTCACTTTCAACTATTTTATAATCATTTCGTGACTATTCATTTGTACTTTTTGTGCTTAAAACAAAAAATTTCATACAAAGGAAGTGGACAAACACAAATGTTTATATATATAAATAATATTTTATATAATAATTTGAAGTAAAATATATGACAAGCAAAATGTGTATAGATAAAATTTTGGTATAGATAAAATGAACGTCAATAGTCAAATGTCATCGTTTAGGATGACATGAATAGGCTTAAACATTTGAAGGATACTCTCGCCAAAAGTCCATCAACTATTGTCGTCGACTAGAGTGTTTCTATAAGAGTGTTCAGTCCAAAAGGGAGTAGTTGTGAGAGAAAAAACAGTATCCCAGTCTCAGACGATTGAGTTTTATTGTATTTTTACTACGTTTTTTATTTTAAAAGTTTGTTTAATCCATCTTCTGAGTCCCACCGTCTTTGCAGTACGGCTCTGATAAAGGTTCTGATAATAGATTAGAGATTAGTGTGAATACATATAATCAGTCCATAGGTTGAAAGAGTGAGGGTACTCCCTTATTAATTATTTTTGTGGTTTGGTTTCAAGAGATCTGATGACGAACGTCAACAAGCGTTCTTAGCATCTTATTGTTTTGGTCCGTCGTCATATCCCAAAGAAATTAAAAGACAACGGACTAACACGACTTATTAAAGACAAATTTAACAAAAACTAAGTTAGAGTAACAAATCAACTGTTTTATATGAGATGGCGAATATCCAACAGGAGGGAAAATAGCTACCGCACGGATTGAAAATGAAAATGTGAAATCGGTGCACCATTGCGGTTTTATTGCTTGCTATGCGAAAAAAAAATTTCTGTAGCGTATTGTGATCAGCGGTACAATGGGCCAAAAGGCGATGGGTCAATCCTAAATCAATAGTGTTGTAGGAATGTTCGTCGGGTCGGTCAGTCGGTCGAAATGTGTGGCTGCCGCTGCGATTATTTGTCAGAACACTCACTACTATTTTTGGAAGGAATTTGCACGAGAACTGAAAGACACTGGTTTAATAATCACTTGTTTATTTCGATATTGAGTGATACATGTGGTCGACGGGAGAATTGATAGGATATTAGGTTAGGTAGAGGAAGTACCGTAGCGCTGTGGAAGTGGTACTATTACAGGGGGATGGAGAAAAGAGAAGAAAGCGAGACGTCGTCGTGATGGTCTTTTATACCCTGGAACTGCATGGTACCAATCCACCGGCGTTGTCAACCTTTGTACTTGTTGATGAAAACGTGGTGGCCTAAAGGGTCGTGGCGATCGCCATAGTGTCATTCGCATCAAGATCAAAGCTGAACATTTCTGGCTATAAAAATCTTGCTCTGCATTTGGTTAGATCAGTAAGGTGTGGTGCATTAGGAGCTGCTAATACTGGAAAAAAGCGTTGGTCTACCAATGTCACTTGTACAAGCAATAGCGAGTAGCAGACACAAAGTTATCATCTTGCATGACAACGCTCTATACAAGTAAAGGATTCAAACGCCAAGTTGTCGGAAAGATCGAAAAAAGTTATAGAAAATGATCGAAAATAACTTGATTAATATATATTGTATGAATTTTTCCCAATAAATGTGTTTTTTTAAGTGAAGTTAAAGCTAATGTGTGCAAGATCCCATGAGGAAATATAAAATATCTTTAAATAGATGAATTGCCCTATACAAAATACGAAATATTGCATTAACTATTTATTTATTTGAAAAAGCCTTTTATAACATTCTAAATGGACAAGTCAAAAGACATAGGCTGATTAAATATGCTCGTATTCACCATTTTAACACAATGCACTTCCGCTCTATTTATTTCCTCTCCCTTCGCTGCCTATAATCGTTCCGCAAGCCGACAATATCCAGTAAATCTCCTTCACTGACCTAAGTACACCGAACAATACTGGTTTTCCGGCTGGATTTCTACAAATAACAAGCCACCATTATTTCTTCCTTCGACGATTCGTTATCCGCACGCCAAGATCTCGATCTCGACAACACTCGATGCCTAGCGCGAAATAATTTTGCGTAAATTCCCTCTCTCATTCTCTCTCTCTGTTCGACCGTTCTGAAATAAAAACAAAGAAGAGGAAAAAACAATTGGGTCAGACTCGTGGATGTTTTTGCTCCGTTCCTGGTGACAAATCGTCGATTGTACGCCTTTTAAATGTGACAAGTCATTTCAATTTCTTTATCGACATCGCCAAAAAAGTTAACGTCTAACGGAAAGCCGAGCGGCTTGCCTCGTTTATAAATAAAATCGCGATTTTCTTTCTCTGTTTTTGTGTTCACCATCTCTTTTAGTGCAATCGTTATTTAACAAGCTTCGGTAAAGATGGTAAAAATGTTTGAATCTTGAAATGAAACAACGAAATAATCAACTCATTTTGACCCCCTCAAAATTCGATCACTTATAACTAAAAAGTATAACATAAAAATTAAACTAAATCATAATTTTACCGTCGGTACCGTGCCCAAACAGTTATATTAAAATAACAGGTCAATTGAAAAGTTCCTGGCTTACCATAGTAAAACACATTATTTTGGCAAAATTAGTTTTATTCATTCAACACAATTCCTTTCAAGGATGATATATTGACTATAGCGACGCTCCAACTTTTCGATAAAGTTTTTGTAGCACGATTTGTCCTTTGCTTCAAAATAAGCCTCAGTTTCCGCGATCACCTCTTCATTCGACGAATATTTCTTACTAGCGAGCATTCTTTTGAGAAAATAGTCGCTGGAGGCCAGATGTGGAGAATACGGTGAGTGACGAAAAAATTCGAAGTCCAATCCATGGATTTTTGCCATCATTTCACTGACTTGTGACACGGTGCATTGTCTTGGTTAAGCAGCACTTTCTTTTTCGTTAAAAGCGGTCGATTTTCGGCCATTTCGCCCTTCAAAAACCCCAAGAACGTTATGTAATAGTCGCTGTTGATGGTCCTTCATCTTTAAAGATAGCCAATGAAAATTATTCCATGCGCATCCTAAAATACAGACGCCATAACCTTGCCAGCCGACTGTTGCGTTATCCCATGTTTTTGAAAACGTGTACAGTCCACTTAGATGACTGTCGATCAGACTTCGGAGTGAAATGATGAAGCCATGTTTCATCCATTGCCATATATCGCTGCAAGAACTCGGGTTTATTACGCTTGATCATTTTCAAACACTGCACCGAATCATCAACTTGTCGTTGTTTAAAAAAGAAAAGTAAAAAAGTAGCTCGCACGGCACCCATTTTGCAAAGAGCTTTCTCATGCTTGTGTTCAACATCCAGAAGAGGAAAACATAATAAGAAAAGTAATAATTAGGTGTTACCTGTTATGGCAGATGGAAAAAGTAAACAGGATTGCAAAGGGATAACATGGAAAATTTTGCTTTATAAAAATACATAAAAAAGAAAAGGAGGTTTCGTAATCAAAATTGTAACATGTAACTACTATCCTGGACTTGGACAGTTGTCCAGGATCAGTTTTCATATTACATGTTGTTTTTTATGTATTTTTAAAATATTTTAAACAAATGTTAACTAGTAATTAAATAAAATATTTTAATATAATAGTATTTTGTAATTTTCCCCTGTAATATAAATAAATTGTATTCTTATTTTTTAATCCCCCCGGTATTAAATAAACCCTCTTTGCGCAACTTCTGGTGGCGTGGCAGATCATAATTTGGCCGCAGTTTTATACACAGGATATCGCATTCTAAGTCTGTATATTTTATGCTCTTAATAAACTGCAACTTGCTGATATTAACTCCTGGACCCACCTACAACTTCTTCTTTAGCCATTCTCCCATCTTTTGGATCTTTCCCATTGCATAGAAACTTCTACAAATAGTGATTGAGAAACTGCTAACCTGCCTGAAAATTCTATGGGAGTTTTACCCTCCAAGAGATTCATTATCATTAGCATTACAATTGCCACTTGTAAGCGTTGAAACCAAATCTTATAATTGGGATGTAACGGAGTGGATCACCATAAGTCTCTAAAAGTGTTTCAGTAGCAAAATTTTTCAAATCAAATAATAAAATAATGATTCTCGAAAATGCTTCTGGTGTCCTATGATTGGCATTTTCATACACTGTATTATTCAATAATATGAATGTAGCCGGCTTGGTGACGCAGTGGTAAAGGCAATGGGACGGTCCTCCTACTGTTGCGATAGCGGCGGGTTCGAATCCTGCTAGCTCATGGTCATAAATGTATGTTTGTATTTGTTTAATATTTATGAATGTTCTAGGCAAGAGTGTAAAGTTCGACAAGGAAAATGATTCCAGTCACGCCAGTTCCAGCCGCTGGGTAAGACCGGATGTCATCTGGGATGATTTCTAAAGTTGGTCACTCGCCAGCCGGTAGGCTTAATACTGAGGACCGTAGTTCGGAGCTCACGTTAAACTGTAGGTCCAGTCCAGATAAACCTATAGTTGGTAAAAGGAGACTTTAAAATATATTTAGGGTAAATGATGTGTCTCGGTGAGGTAAAACGAAATGAAACAGTGGTGTTTACATTATGTGACCGTTATTTATTGGTTATATAAAAAATGTGAAAAATACAAATGATAAAACGGATGACAGCGGTGTTACCTGGAGACGAGGCTTGGGCAGTCGATGGTGGCACATCTAAACCAAACGATGGTTGCGTACTGAATGAATGGAAATACCCTTCAATAAAATCGCAGATAAACGTCTCGGGGTTGCCAGTTATTCGTTATCGGGTTCTAGTTGGCGCTGCTGGCACCCCGCCCGTGCCTCTCAACATCTGGAATTATATTTCTGGGTATTTTGTAGACGGTTGTTCCACGATGTAAAATTCGACATGCCTCAAGGTCGCTTGTCGTCATATATATATATAGTCTTGGTTAAGCAGCACTTTCTTTTTCGTTAAAAGCGGTCGATTTTCGGCCATTTCGCCCTTCAAAAACCCCAAGAACGTTATGTAATAGTCGCTGTTGATGGTCCTTCATCTTTAAAGATAGCCAATGAAAATTATTCCATGCGCATCCTAAAATACAGAATTATATTTCTGGGTATTTTGTAGACGGTTGTTCCACGATGTAAAATTCGACATGCCTCAAGGTCGCTTGTCGTCATATATATATATATATATATATATATATATAATAAGAATGTAAAAACTGTTATTTTACATTGTCCATTAGTAATACGGATAGTTATGATGACTATTTTGTAAACCTAATTAATTAGATTTTAATCAAAAGCAATATATTACAATATGTCTACAAATAAAATTCTTCTAGTGCGTGTGTAATCTAATCATGATCAAGAGACACAATTCACACGTCTCAAAAAATTTCTAAAATACCCATTGTCAAGAATCAAGAGTATATTTCTAAGTACAAGGTCTAAAAACAATTCACACCTATAAAATGTTAATTTATTATATAAGGTAGCGACTTATTTTCTTAAAATCGATACTCTAAAGCCCATTAAGATCACAATCATTCTAAAAGCAAAATAAATTACAATAGACGAAAAATATCGAGTAACGTTCGTTATCTATCAATATCCCAACATCGAACCGGTAATATCCAGTAAAGGCGTTGTTTTTTAAGATTCTTCCTTGTTAACTCAACGAGCTCGTTGATATAAAGCAGATATTTCGAAACGGAATATAAAAATACAGGGAAAGCTTATAAATATTACGATTTTTGTTCGGAAAACTTTTGATTTTTGAATAGTTTTTTTCCAATGGTCAATTGGCATCTTGGTTATGTGACGTTTAGCTAGTTTCGCTTTAACCATGTATGTATCGTTTACAGGCGAATTTTCGATAGTACGGTACGACAGCAGACAGGCCTCGTTCTGGAAGACAACGGACGTCTCGTAACACTGCAAATGTGGCTCTGGTGCGCGATAATGTTGCAGAGTCCCCAGAAACATCATTTAGGAGACGTCGTTCCCAATTACACATTTCTGCATGCAGTTTAAGGAGAATTTTGAAAACTAATTTCGAAATTTTCCTGTACAAAATTCAACTAGAAAAAAATTGCTACCGAGAGATCCTGATCAACGAGTTGAATACAGAAATGCAATCCTAAGGCCCTCTGATGAAATTAAAGATCTTTCGTGTAAATTGAAAATGAGTGATGAAGCCCATTTTCTTCGCAGTGGCCACGTCAATAAACAGAACAGTCGGCGTTGGGGACGCAGAATCCTCAAATAGTATTCATGCTGGAAACATCATTGGTCCCTATTTTTTGAAAATGACCAAAGTGTTGTAGTTACTGTTACTGCTGAACGGTACCAAGACATGATTCGAAATTTTCTTGTGCCTGAGATGGAAGAGCAAGGACTAGAGGACATGTGGTTTCAGCAAGATGGGGGCCACAGCACACTCAGCTCGTTCAACAATTTAATTATTGAATGACGTTCTACCAGGAAGGCTAATTTCGCGAAGTGACGATTTAGCATGGCTAGTCAGATCTTCTGATTTAACAGCACCAGTCTTTTTCTTATGGGGTTTTTTAAAATCAAAAGTTTTTCAAAAAAAGTTTGAAATTGGAGAAATTCAACACCAGATGTTGCAGGATGTCATGAAAAATGCCTTAAAAAGAGCCGAAAGTTGCATTTATTGTTAAGAAGGCACCCTTTTAATCACATTAAAAATAATGTTCCATTTGGTATTTTTAAAAAATTGTTAATATCTAAATATAAAAATCTTAATATTTCAAAATGTCTCTTTATGTTACTTCTTTCTCTATAAATCACCCTAGTGGCCATTACATGTTTGTCTACAGCTTTTCAACAGCCAATGGGCAAGATATTATTTAATTTTACTCTGTAGTCAATAAAATTCTTATTTTCCATATTATAATCAATTATTCTCCTAACCCGATGTTCACATATTGGTATAAACAATCAAAGTGTTTTATAAATTGTTATTTACAACTATTCACTAAAATGTTATTACGTAACGCAAAACGAATATAACAAATCCTCTTTGATTGATTATTATACCTGATAGAAAAGTTCGATAAACTTAACTCTAATTTTTATTTTCTATATACATAATTATAAACTACTTCGTTTAAAAGGTCAAGCAAAATTAGAAAAATAATCTTGTTTACTTCGATTCTAAATATAGCAATATATATTCCCAAATGTCTTAGACTCAATATTTTTATACTGCTTCCCAAGAGTAACAAGTGCCTTTTGATTTTACAATGAATCAAGGCCATTACGAGTTCTCTAATTATAAAATTGCCAATATAAGTTTCATGTGGGTTGGTTCAATATTCCAATCAAACTACTTATCAGAAGATCCTCGTACATTATATACTTATAATTCAGAAAAACATCTTATGTAACTGCAGTCTTGAACTGTGGTTGTTTACATGAATATGAAAACATTGGTACTGGCAATTCGCAATTTTAGTTGATAAGTTTTGTGTAGTCATACGATTGTTGGATATATCTTGATAAAAAATTACTGTATTATATATATTTTATTACATATATGGCACAGGAAATTGTCGATTTTGATGTTAAAACCTTGAATAATATCTCATTACTTTCTGAGAGATAGTGTGCTTATAATTTGTGATTATAGGCCAGAGCTGTATTAGGCCTGCCTGAGGAATTTGCAGTGGATAGGCAAAATAGTATGAACATCATACTGCAAGGTATGCATATTATGCAGTTTACATACCAAGTCTGGTAGCTTATATATCCGTGTATAATATATTTTGTTCTACCAAAATTAAGACGAGCGAACGGTAAAATATGATATATCACATTTTTCCGGATATTTCTCTAGCAACAGTATCAACGGTAATTACAGCACACAGAAAGTATGGTGAAATAGTATCGACGAATAGTAATAAAACAACAGTACAGTTAGAGCTTCACAAAGCCAACACTCAAACCAAAGATATACTACAGTCGGGTTTACATATGGAGAACCTCTAAAGAATTCTACAACTCGGACTGCTTTCTACAATAAATAATTGAGGAGGTTGCATTATGACTTAGGTGCTAATATCATGCTATTTAGCTGGTCCTCTTATTCGCATATTGAATATCGTAATATTTTCATTAATGCAGTTCGTACTACAACTAGAATATTGCTGCCATAATACAACGTGATAATGCGCCCATATAACCAAATGTACCGGAAAGTTGTTACCGTTTTTTTGGAAAAAGCTAAATAATTTCCAAGAAAATGCATTTAATCAAAATAGTAAACCTTTGATTCTATACATCTGGTCCATCTTTCAGGCAATTTATGGATGCCCTTAAAAAAAAACTATTTGTCCTTTGAGTACAACCATTATATTTCACCGAGCCATTGTCTAATTTCTTCGAAATTGAAGAAGTGGTGCTCCGCAAGCGCGTGTCCCATTCATGCTAAAATAGTTGATAGTAGGACGGGACAAGATCTGAAGATTACGGTGGGTATAATAATATGTCCCATCTAAGTGCTTACAACGTTTCCTTTGTCGTCGGGCCCATTCTGGATATTTTTTATAAATGCATAATTCAAATAAATCATTTATTGTTGATAGCGATTTCTATTAATTATTTCACCGAGTTTTAACAGTTCCTAATACACTTACGCCACTCTGGTCTCACAAAACAAAGAGCATTGTCTTGTGACCAAAACGATTTGGCCTTGGAGTCGATCTACCTGTTGTGCGAAATGCAGAAAAGGTTCCATAATACTTTTGAAGCAGCTTTTCACATACTATTTTTCGACTATCCGTTTGCCTGTCATTCAATTGATGTGGAACCCATCATCCCATCTTTTGGATTTTCCCCATTGCTCGTAATGGGTCGCTACTCGTCTCTTGGGTCACATTTACGCTTCTGTAAATTGTTTTTGAGTTTGGGTGGAGTCTTCATTCAATAGCTCTTGCAGTTCCGCATCTTCAAACTTTACGATGGTCTACCACAGCATTCTGTGTCTCGCACACCGAAATCATCAATTTTCAATTTACAAAATCATGGTTACTTTTATCTACTATTATTTATTATTACTATCCTACGGTATATTTTTAAAATTTCTTCCAGCAATAGATGGCTTTCAGCGGATTTTTTCTTTTGACTAACTGATTTCGTAAAACTCCTCGCTGAGGTTGGGATCTCCATCTTATAAGCAGTCCCTAGGTTCATTGCGTAACTGCAGGTGCACTCCGGAAACTACACCACATAGAGGTAAGTTCCACAGCAGCTCCACTAGGAGGGAAGTGATGTAACGACCTCTACAATCCCTTAAGCCACCACGCGTTCATTTACAGCAAGTTTAAAGGTTGGCAACTCTGGTGAATTTTTATTATGCGTTTCCCGGCTATAAAAGGCCAGCAGGACGACGTCTTTTCTTTTCTCTACCCCCTTGTAACAGTACCACTTCCACAGCGCTACCGTACTTTCTTTACCCAACCTAATATCCTGTCCATTCTCCCTCCGACGATATATATCATTCAATATTAAAATAAACGAGTTTGTTTCAACCAGTGTCTTTAGTTCCCGTGCAAATTCCGTCCACAAAATAGTAGTGAATGTTCAGACAAGCAATCGTATGGACAGCCACACATTCCGACCGACCCTACGAACATTCCTACACATACTTAAACCTAGAGACATCTGTTGGAATAACGAGTAATAACTTTCCGGTACATCTCGTATTCAGTCGAAATGCTACAGTTTTGGTTTGACATGCATGAGAATATTATCAAACAAAACAAAAACATAAAATTGATGTATCGTCTCTTTATATAAAAATCAAAGGCTGTTAATTGGAATGTATATAAATGGAAAATACAATAGTACAAAAATATTATTGATTTCTATATATAACTATATCTGATAACTAACTATATCTATATATAACTATATAGATAATAAATTGGTTAACATGAAATATATTATTATTATTTTTAACATGTCCATGTCATATAAGTGTTTGATGTGTATGTCAATTTAATATACTTTATAGCCAAAAATGTTTTTGCTCTAAAAATATTGTGTGATATAGCTGGAAAATATTTTGTTGAATATCAAACCTAAAATAACAACCCCAAGTTTAATATTTTATATGTTATATTGACTGAAATAACATTAAAAGTGTTTTCTCTTTCTGTTTATTTCTATTTATATTCTGTTTTTTTATCAGCTAAAGATAAATTACATTTTACGGGATAACATATTATCAGAAATGATTTGATTTTAAATGATTTTTATGACTACCTTATTTTTATTCAGACTTAATCAAAACATTCTCTATGGGGAAATACTACATGTATTGTTGTTAAGGTATTAACAATATATTTTATAACATCTCATATTAGATATGCTTAATACAATTATAATTTATAAATTGATTTATTACTATTATTCTGTGGTACCTGCAATAAGACAAACAAGATTTGTGTAGGATAAGTATATCATATATGGTACACTACTTAAGCTAAAGTTAAGATTAACACTTATACACTGAAAGTTACAAGAGTGTGGTTACGTTCACTGCAATCTTTTGGTTTTCAACATGTTATCCAGTAGCTATATGGCTTCCGCGTAGCTGTGATTTGGTCATCTTATTTCATATCTTAAGGTGAAATCTTGGGTAGAATAATTTGACTTCGAGGTCATCGTGCAGTTCTTCCTTGGTTAAGCAACAATTGGTAATTAATCGAATAACTTTGTTTTCATAACATTGATTTAACAATAGATGCCATTATTTTTACTATTATTTAAAAATGTGATTTGAATGTTTCAGATATGATTAATTTCAAGCAATCGACAGAGAATAGCTCATTGGGAAAGCTTAATGATAAAGAATTGAAAGATCTAAATTTGTTAACCTACATTAAAGTACTATATCTAATTCTATAACCGGTAAGAGATTCTCATCTTCTCATTGGATAATGTCATTACTAATTATCGCTTATTGCTACTATTATCACCTTATTAATGAACTTACTTTCAAATAGCTTAGGGCTATTCAAACTGATTATAAATTCATGACAAATTGAAAAATAAATGGAAAAACCTAAATACGCAATGATTGAATCAATCAAATCAGTATAATGCAGATTTTTTGACAAAAAATACAAGTTAACAGAAGTAGCACTCACTTTTCATCAAGGTAATATCATAAACAAAATCATACATCATTAAAACGAGTGAATTGAGATATCAAATATTTAAGAATGCAGCACTTTATCCAATTTAGCTCCATCTAACTAATAGCTATCAAAAGCATGTTTCGTAGCGAACATTTTTGATTATGCAAGCAAACATTTTGATTAAGAGCTAATAGTTTTCATACAGGGTACTTTGAAGACAGTAATAGAACCCATACATTGGAGAACGATTGGAATAACAATATTGGTGTTATGTCGAAAAATAAAGTCAATTGTTCAATTACAACTACATATGGCTGTCAACAAAATCTACAAAGGGACTAAAAATTGTAAAATTCAACTGAATAGCGTCAAATCTGTTCATGTTAATTTTACATTGCGGTGAAATAACAAAAACTTAATTATATCACTCAATAAATGCCCGTTTACTCAAGCAGAATTATCCAAATATCTCGGCATCCATCTTGACGGTAGATTAAATTGGAAACATCATGTTAGACAAAAAGCAATACATATTGGAACCAAAATAAAACCACTAAGAATCAATTTATCAGTCAATCATAAGGCCAATTTGGAGTGCAAATATGGTGTAGCATTAACAATTCAAATCAGCTAGTCATCCAACGCTGCCAAAACAAAATTCTTAGATTAATTACCAATGCCTATCGATACGTAACTAACGAAAAACTGCACGATGACCTGGAAATCAAATGGATTTGCGAAGTTATCTGAAATTTCGCCTTAAAATAAGAATGAAGGTTACTAAATCACACTAACGTGCAATACAACTACTGGACAACGCGCAGGAAATCAGAAGATTAAAGCGAAATAAACCACACGAACTTATATAAAATGTATACCTTTATGCTTATTATAGTTAATTTTATAATTGAGGAATACATATTGATGTATTTATCTCGGACTTTTCTTGTTTGTGTATTAATCCAAGTACAACAGAATAATAGTAAAAAATTAATTTATAATTAAGATTGTACTTAATTTAAGCATATTTAATAAATGCTATCAAAAAAAATCTATTTTAAATAAGTTTTGTTTTATTTCTCAGTGTCAATAAAAGTATTTAACAAGTCGTTTTAACGCCAAATTAAAATAATGGAAGAAAGATATGGGAGCGAAGTAGATGATTTACCCAATCTATGATATTTATGTTACAATAAATCCTAAAAAAATCGTCAAAGTTATTTTACAGTCTCTATACCTTAACAACAAAACCAATCTTTGTTCATTACCATTTCCTTATTTGTGTTTTTATAATATAAACTGTATGTTTTACTATTTATATAGTAAATAATATACTTATTTTGTTGAGGTTATCACTTAATATCTTGCTGCTTCTGTTTCTTTATATGGTAAGGGCTATAAAACGCTCCTCTGTTATTTTATGACGGGCGAAGAGCGTGATAATTTACTACGTAAACAGACCACAACTTATGGCACCATTGCAGCTTGACCATTTACTGTTGTGACATGAATATATCGTGTCAATATTACACCTACTAAAAATATACGTCCCAAATATTTTTGTAATATAACTACAACTTCGTAATAGAAGTTTTTTTAAAAGATATTCATTCACTGAATATTACTACTGTGCTATAATACATACACGTTTTATTCATTATCCAATATTTGTTGAATTCTATTCAAAGTAATCCTTAGAACTATTATATTAATATTAATATATAACATAACATAATATAATACAATATATAACAATATATTTATATTAATTAGCATTAGGAACTGTCGATTGAAAACAGTCGAAACAGTCGATAGTCTAAAAACTAGGGACTGAAAATTGTAACAGTTTCTTTCGATTCGTGATGTCAGACGAAGATACGAACGATTACTTTTATAAATTGTGAGAGAGGAAAGGACGGAGATAGTTTTTTGGAGCAGTTAATTTTATTTGTGCTTATATATTCCAACGGTAGTATAAGCGAGACGGAGATGTACATATTCCTTCACGTACTAACCTTAAAAAAGAAAAAAAAAATTAACATGCAATTAATAATTTCATTTTAAACAAAGTATAATTACTTTTATATTTGAATGATCTGTAAAATAAATGGAATTTTTATATGTAATGGAATAACACCCCACAAAGGTTTTATCGGATTTTAATATGTTAATTGCTATTTTTAAATAATATACTATAATAAACATAGACAATACAATAGAACTTAAATAAGACATAAAAGCTAAAGGTGGACAATAACCATAAATACTAAATAAAAATTATACATATACCTATAATATATATAATCATAGAAAGAAAACAAATTCTAGAGATTCAATTTATTGAATTGATTAGACTACTAGAGCTTTATTAAATACATTAAATGCTTTATTTATTATTGAACGGAAATATTATTCAACAAAAATCGAGAGAGTAATCGAAATATTACCTATTATTGCAATAAAAATTGTTAAAATTATTTTACTATTTATCATTCACAATTTTAATCTTTTTTACACTATTACATTAACAATCTGGAAAACTATCGTTCCAAAATGTTACTATATTAATATACAATATATTGTTATTTACAAGCAAACTACCAACAAAAACATAAAACTATATATATTACATATGAATCTATGTAAGCATAAATTATTGTCAAGGTCGCGGCTAAGACGACTAAGCCAGAACGTTAATAATAAATCGAATGAAACTAGTAGAACCAAAAATAGTAACTAAAAGTACACAACTGGAACAGTCGATAGTAAATAGTAACAAAATCAGTCGAACCAAAAATAGCGACTGAAACAGTCGATAGTAAAAAGTAGTCAATTACTAAACAGTCGATAGTCCAATTCAGTCGATGGTTCCCGACATTAATTTTAATGTTTTTGAAACAGTTTCTGGAATAGCCTGCTTCGATTAGTTTTTAATAACCTGAATTGAATTTAAAACTAAATTCTCGAAGTGCTTATTGCAACTGGGAATAGTCAGATGTCTGAACAAGCAAAATCAGGTCAAGAATTGAATTTTAGATAAAAAAATGCACAGAACAATTATAATTCAGGTCTTTTGAAGCGGCTTGCTTGATTTAAACGACGGATTATTTTGTCGTCCAATTACAAAAAATTATGCAAAAATATAGAGGTGGGATCTTCAAAAATACACAACAACTTTCTAGTGTTTGTTTTCGGCTGTCACATGGATAAGTCAGATATAACTAGAGAAAACTGATACACAAACACATTGTTTATTATTACGGAAACAGGGAACCGTTTTTCTGGTTTATTTATAGAAAATGATGATGTATTTTCATCAATTTTTATATAGTTATCGTGTATTTATAATAGAAACATCTCCAAATAAATATTATTGTTAATATTGACGTCTTCATAACTTTTGTATTATTTTAGGATATAAAACTATATCTAGTTATAGTTATAGTTATAAATGCAAGAAACATTAATATCGATAATCCTTTTTATATATTTTTAAAATATTAAACAGAACACCTTAAAATCATTATAGTGGGTACATTTTAAAGTAGAACTTATTCGAAATATTAAATATAATCTTGCATTTAAATTAATATACACAAATTAACAAATAATGGAAATAATGGAGATAAAATGAGGATTTACAACATATTTTATTCAGATTAGTAAGAAATCTCTGCTAATATTGGTTGCTGCGACAATCATTGAATATTAATGAATACATTGAGGAGTAACTTCGCCTTCAGATCACTGATCACTGAAGTTTTGACCGCTTCAGGGCTAAAGCCACAGATATGCTAACGTGGTCTACTGCATCTATCTCTTCGGATCACTTTTTACAATACTGGCGTTCTTCACATTTTTTACCTACTGACTTTTACAGGAAATTTTACTATATTTGGAATTTTTTTTAATCTTATTCTCGGGGTTTTATAAAACAATTCACTAGCAACACGAGAATTTTTTTGAATTAAAATTAGGTTAACTTTACCTTAAGGCAATAGTGACACTCCGTAACACTAAAAGTTCGTGTGGTTTGGTTCTATTCAATTTTCTGATTTCCTGCGGTTTTTTTTCGACATTGCTGTGATTTACAAACGTTCCTTCAATGTTCTACCATGTAATCTCAAATTAATTCATGGATGCATTTTATTTCGAGATCATAGTCCATTTTTGTTGGTTATATAGCAATAATAATAGATACTTAACTGAAGAACTCAATGTTGGTAGCTTTGGTTGACTAGTCCAAATAGGCTTAATTACAGACCAATTTTTGATATATTTGTTCTTAGATCAAAGTGATTAATTTTGAGTCTGATCTGCATAACTTCGTGTCTAGCCTATTGTTTAAACTGTAATCAACCATCGAGGTGAATGCCAAGGTATTCCGGTGATTTTACTAGAAGGATTATATCCATTAGTAGTAATTGAAATTTAATTTTTCCATCTTTTATTGTTTTCTATCACCTTTTTGGTGATCTGTTATTGACGTGACTAATGCATACGGTATGAATCTACCACTTCCATACTTCTTCGAAACATATATCAACGATGCTGCCATATCTGAACCAATAGATAATCAGAAAATATCAAATATGTTGCAGGTACAATGAGTGTACGAAAATATTCAATTGACCCAAAATATCTATGATTTTATCAAAATATCTATTCTATATCGATTTTATGGGACTAATACACAATTTTCATTATTTTGACTTATAAGTTGCTGTGTTCTTTTATCTAGTTTGGCAAGCAAATTGATTGTTTTTGGCTTATTCCAATTTTCATATTGATGATTTATTATTGCTCAGTTTTGCTCCAAATTCTTTATTAATTAATTTAGGTTGAGATTATATCCGATATCTAAAATTTTATTTTTTTTATTTAAATGATTGACGAAATACATAAATTGTGCGATAAAGTACGTTTGTCTTAAACATAAGGAATATCGATACTATTAAAATTGTTTTATTGTACGATATTCAGTCACGATATGAAACAGGTTGACTGTACTATTGACGAAATATGGATAATATTTAACATTTTAATTGAAAAGTCCCCAAACTACCAGAGTAAAACACATTTTTTTGACAAAATTATTTTTTTTATTCAACATAATTCCCTTCAAGGATGATACACTGATTATATTGACCCTCCAACTTTTCTATAACTTTTTTGTAGTACAATTGATCCTTTGCTTCAAAATAGGTCTCAGTTTCCTAGATCACCTCTTCATTCGACGAAAATTTCTTCCCAGCAAGCATTCTTTTGAGATCTAAGAACAGGAAATAGTCGCTGATGGCAAGATCTGGAGAATACGGTGGATAAGGAAGCAATTCGAAGCCCAATTCATGGATTTTTAACATAGTCTTGGTGAAGTCTTTTTCTTTAAATTCGGCCGTTTTTGGCGTTTTTGGGAACACGCTTTGGAGCGAGTTCATTGTGTGCAGGTGGAGCCATGTTTCATCCATTGTCACAAACCGACGCAAAAACTTTTATTTTATTACGCTTGATGATCTTCAAACACTGCTCCGAGTCATCAACTCGTCGTTGCTTTTGGTCAAAAGTGAGCCCGCGCGGCGCCCACTTTGCACAGAGCTTTCTCATACCCAAATATTTGTCAATGATATAATGTACACATTCAGTTGATATCTGTAGAGTGTGTGCTATTTCATTCAATTTCAATTTCGAGTTATTCAAAATCATATTGTGGATTATTCTAATGTTTTTGTCGGTAAAAACTTCTTTTGGGCGTACAATGCCTTTACCGTCTTCGGTGCTCATTTCACTACGCCTAAACTTAGCATATCAATCCTTGATGGTTGATTTTCCTGAGGCAGTGTCCGGAATCTCGGCATCAAGCCATGTTTTTGCTTTAACTACATTTCTTCCCTTCAGAAAGCAATATTTCAACACGCGAAATTCCTTTTTATACATTTCTTTCACAATAACAAAAGTTGCTTCACGCAAAATGTTATAATTCACAAACTAATGATCCAACAGCTGTAAAATTTATTTAACTCCTGAGCATCTCTAACATGAAGACCAAAAAATGTCTCAAGCAAACAATGCTGATGATTATGAAATCCAAAAATCAAGACGGTAAACAATTGAAGATAAAATCAGACAATTGAAACTTAAATATAAAAATTATGAATGATTTCGCAACTATGACGAAATATGTTTTGATCTTTAACTTTTTAACGAAATTAAATTTATTAGTTTCAACTGATACTCATTATCATGTTTGTTATCGTGGCTAAGGCATATTTTTAAAAATTTTATATTTTAGTAATGGTAAACCACAAATGAAACTGAACGTATGATGATGTCATTAGCGAGATATAGTATATGCGGTGTATCTGCTGTTTGTATTGGATGCTTTGGAAGGTTTGGCAATCAGCCGGTTTAAATTTCTTGTGTTGTTTATGAGACGGTATTGAAATATGTATGTATTTTAATAAGAGACATCTACTGGTTCATTTTTGTGATATTTTAAATTTTTTCACATTTTAGTTTTGACATTTTTCTATGTTAAATAATCTTGTAATGTTTAAAATTGCACTTGATGAACAGAAAGCTAAGATGTCTGAAAGTTCTTCAGGGGTTTGATCTGGGTTATTTTCGCCCATAAGTCTTGTAATTATCTTCATCGTATTCATTGCCTTCGAATGTTTTGGCTCCTTCAAGTAGGTTATTGTCATTGACATCAATATTATCACTTCTTGAAACCAAAATCGATTCGGATCTGACGCATCAGTTATAACTTTATAAAAGTGCTTATAACTGGTCTTCGTCAACATTTTTTTTACTGAAATAAAAAACGAAATTATTTCTCTCGTCATACATTCCAATCAAAAGGTCATGTAAAAATGTCAAAATTTGCCACTTTTTTCTTCTGTGTGTTTGATGAAGTTTATCTAAACCATTGTAGACAATGCTTCTTCTCGCAAGTTCTAATAGTTCTTCATTGCATATACCTTTCGACCACCATGTCCTTAAAAATCATCAGGCCTTAAAAATATGAAAAAAAAAAACGATTTATTCAAATTTATAGACTAAAACATCCCTTAATATATATTAGTAGCTATTATACGTTCTCATTACGCCATTAAGTATATTCTATTCCTGACTTTATAAAGTAAGTTATCCCCTAATGAATAGTTTCGCTTGGCCGCCATTATCATAAATACCAACAAGGCGGCAATTTGATTAAAAGCGTCCCATTCATCCACAACTAGTGACCTGGACAGGACGGAAAAATGCGACCCATTCGCCTAATCTAAATCTTTTGTTTCATAAAAGCACAATAAAAATGAATATTTATCTAGAGAACGATGTCGGTTTTGTTTACAATCCTGCGTTATGGTCGTTTGACATGTCAGGACGCCATCGCATACCGAACTGAAACGCTAACTTTTCAAAGGAAATTGGATTTCTGTGAATCAGTGGTTAAAAAAGAAGTGTTGTTAAAGGCAGCTTGTCACGCACGCATCGGGACTTCCCCTCACCCTTGAAACAATGGAAACACAACGGCGAAAGAATTATATTCTAATAATCCGGCAGGTGATGGCATCGAATTATGTAAATGGCTTTTTTGTTTTATTCTGTTGTTTTCCATATCACACTGGATGGAAAATAGAACGAGAGGGACATAGATAAAAAATACTGATACAGTGGCTTTAATTATAGGAAAAAACAGGCTATTTGCAATAGAAAGTTAAAATTTATATATTTAAAGTAATAAACATTTGATTTTATACATCTTATCCAGTTTTTAGGTAATTTATGGATGCCATTTCATAAGAACAGTTTTCCCTTTAAGCTAAACCATTGGTCGAGCTTTTTTTAACGTCTTCGAAATAAGCGAAATGCTAGTCTACAGCGCGTGCCAAGTCTAAAAGTAAGGCGTAGATTAATAAGAGTAATATTTTAGCACTTCTTTGGTTGGTTTTGGTGTATGATACGGAACATAGTCATGCCATGTCAAATAATTATATCATGTCTTTCAGCATATTGTTGAAGTTTTTCGGTGAATACACTGTCCAAATTGGCCATTTGCTGTCGATTGCAATCAGTATTAATTTTGTCTCTAGATTTTAACATAGTTCAACAAAAAGATTTGGTCTTACATTTGCTGGATAACCTTCCCCAGGTGATTACCACTATATTTTCGCTTGGGATTTTTCAAATAAATCTATTTTCCATCACCCATTACCATCCGATGCTGAAATGACTTCCTTTCATACCTTTGAAGTACTAGTTCACTGATGATATTTCCATTTTCTAATTCCCAGACAAAGATGACCTTTGGTGGTTCGTTCTTTTGATGAAACAACAAAAATAACGCACGGCGCAAATGGACGTTTCCAGGCACAAAACACACCTGTTACGAGTATATCGCAAGAATATGTCGCAAAAATTTAGTTTTTGATCCTTCTATATAATAATATAATCCTTCTATAATCAGAAAAATGTAAATATATTCTCATCAACAAACGAATATCCTGTGAGAATATGAATCATAATATATAAATTAATGCGAAGTATCAGTGTAATCTACTTGTATAACTTTTAAATTCGATATTTTTGACACAGCAATTCAGTCACAGTGAACTCACGTCATCAAGATCTCGAATGTATTGCCTATAGCAATTTGTAAATGCGTTTTAATGCCAAACAATATTCTCCTCATTTTATTCCAGTTAAAAAGAGATACAATGATGTCTTATCCATTCGAATGTGTAATCGAATCAGCCTGCAAAATTCGTGTTGTTGTCAACGGTTGTCAAATCTCTGCAAAATTCTTCAAACCTTTAGTGATAATAAGAAGTTATAAACCGGCAAATGTTTTTTTGGCCGTTTGCTTCTTTTGATAAATCTTAAATGGCTGCTTAATATTTTTGATTACTCCGGTCGAAAGTGACGAGACCAAATAAATAGTCAGTCAGAAACAATACGTAATAGTTCTAATCAATAACTAAGACCAGGAACTTGTAACAGTAATGGGGTCCCGTATTGATACTATTAAATATTAAGCTGCTGGGGTTTTTATTGGAAATATTTTGTTGTGTTGTAGCTGCATTGAACATTAGTGTGAGCACTATAACTAGAATCTCCTAAATTGAAGAAAAACCATATTATTTTGGGTTCATTGAAAAAAATTTATGTAATTACCTTGATGTTAGCTCTATTTAGGATTAAATTTAGAAAATGTATAAAAACGGTGAGTAGTTTTCAATATAAACAATATAACAACTATATTAATTAATTAACGCAATTACCTCAGAAGAAACTATTAGTTTGGAAAGTATCCATAGAAAACTTCGAACACTATTAGGAAACATAAGATTTAAATACTATAAACCAAAATAATATTAATAATAGTATAAAGTATAAAGATAACCCGCATAGAGATCCAGTAGAACTTCTAAACGTTGATTTTAAAAGAATACAATTTTAAAAAGTATATGATACAATTAACGGAGACTTATTATTTCTGCGTACAGATATTTGTATTCCAAAATGGAACATTAGGCCACCCTTGGTAAGAGGCTACTGAAAAGTATGTAAAGAAAACAAAAGTTGATGGAGAGAGGTAAAAGTTAGAATAGCATTTGATTAGGTTTTGTAAATCATTATAAATTTTAATAATTCATGGCATATATATATTGTTCTCTATGCTAGAAATAGGAATCCAACAAGATCCTAGCAAGTGGTCGGCAAAGGCTGTAAATGCATTAACTTGCAAAACATAAAGTTTTACAGATACCATGTTAAAAGCTGAAGTATTTCAAATTGTTACTTGGTAAATAAAAATGAAATATTTAATTGGGTTTTATGTAATATACAATTTTAGAAATAGGTCTGAAAATAGATACAGAGTAGATCATATAGCTGAATAATATGACCACAGAATGTAACGTCTGCCTCCCTACCACTGCATATTCAATCAAATAGAATTGTTATGGGATGTGGCAATTACTATAGTAGATATGCTGTCACTACAGTGACAGTATCAAATTTCTACAGTGACGCAGAGAAAAGAAATTGACAAGTGGAATTCTGAACGAACAGGTCAATTGGAAATTCCGCGGCCTGACACATAGATGGCGCTACTAGAATTTAATCCGTATTTTTTGTTTGTCAGCCCTAACCCTCAAAAGATGCGTGTATAAATTTGACAGCTGTCGGGTCATTAGTTTGTGAATTATAGCAATCTGAGTGAAGCAACTTTAATTATTGTGAACAAAATTAATAAAAAGCCTAATAATTTCGCGTGTTGATAAAATATTGTTTTTGAAGGAAAAAAAATACAGTTGAAGCAAAAACTTGGCTTGATACCGAGTTTCCGGACACTGCCCCAGGAAAATCAACCATCAAGGATTGGTATGCTAAGTTTAGATGTGGTGGTGAAATGAGCACTGAAGACGGTGAATGCAGTGGACGCACAAAAGAGGTTGTTACCGACGAAAACATTAAGAAATCGAATGAAATAGACAGTCTAGATATCAACTGAACGTGTATATCATATCATTCACGGATATTTGGGTATGAGAAAGCTCTGTGCAAAGTGGGTGCCGCGCGAGCTCACTTTTGACCAAAACCAACGACGAGTTGATGATTCGGAGCAGTGTATGAAGATGATCAAGCGTAATCAACCCGGGTTTTTGCGTCGATATGTGATAATGGATGAAACATGGCTGCATCATTTCACTCCGAAGTCCAATCGACAAATCCAGAACACGCTCCAAAGCGTAGGAAAATGCAACAGTCGACTGGCAAGGTTATGGCGTCTGTATTTCGGGATGCTCATAGAATAATTTTCATTGAATACCTTGAGAAAGGAAGGACCATCAACAGCGACTATTACATAGCGTTATTGGACTGTTTGAAGGACAAAATCGCCGAAAAACGGCCGCATTTGAAGAAAAAGAAAGTGCTGCCTCACCAGGACAATGGACCGTGTCACAAGTCAGTGAAAACAATGGCAAAAATCCATGAATTGGTCTTTGAATTGCTTCCTCATCCACTGTATTCTCCAAATTTAGTCCTCAACGACTATTTCCTGTTCTCAAATCTTAAAAGTATGTTCCATAGAAAAAAATATTCGTCGAATGATAGAATGATAGCCGAAACTGAGGCCTATTTTGAACCAAAGCACAAATCATACTAGAAAAATGGTATCGAAAAGTTGGAGTTATGTTGAATAAAAAAAAATTAATTTTGCTAAAAAATGTATATTACTACGGTAGGACGGGGATTTTTCAATTGACCTGTTAGTGTTAGAATGGAAATGAACATCTTAGGTATTGTCTTTAATACTGGCTCAGAATGTGACAGTGAATGAATAAAACTTTCCGGAAGTTAAAAACTGTAGTTTAACTCCTCCGATAATATACGCATTAAAATTTAAACAAAATATAATTTACAGCATTTTTGTTTCATTATTCTATTTATATTAGAATATTGTTATACATCGAAGCTAAAATAAACTAAAAGTTAAAGCTCAATGCGGCAACATTGCACCGTTTTGACTTCATAAATTGAGATGACGGGGTTCATTGTTATTTTGGATAGACTATAGTAATGATCCAAAAAAATTACATCGAAGTTTCAAAATTCAAAGTCAGACTAAGCATCTAAACACTAGAATTAAATTGATACCCGACATTCTTTTCGACGAAATCTACATACCGCAAAGAACCAATGCCGAAATCTATTTCTAGGTTATGATCGAACTACCAGCTCCTCTGCCCTATCACAACCGACCATATGTGAAATTCAAATCGGCCGAGAAACAAAATTAAGAATCAGATCGGTTTCGCATTTGCGTATCTGTCCCGAATCCCCGGACCGCCTTCTAATTAGCTTCGGCCACCAAACAAAGAAAAACAAAAACAAAACAACGATGATCGCTCGATGTACGCTCGTCATGAATTAAACATGGTACGGTGCCGGGTGCGTGTACCGTCAATGTATCCGTTATCCTTATTTATATCGGACGATTCTCCTTTATTCGTTTCGTATAGCTTTTTAATTTTCGATTTTATGACCCGTACCCGAAGCATGAATGAAACAACTGGTTTTGCGTAATAAGTTGCACATGTATTCAGATTATAATTTCTTGTACATTTTATGGAGGCTGGTTTTATTGGTTCTTTTATTTTAGAGCCATCAACTTTTTTATTTTTTCGATGTTTCTGAAAGATACTCTATTTGAAAGTTTCTACCTTGAAAAAGGAAGGACCATCAACAGCGACTATTACATAACGTTATTGAACCTTTTGAAGGAGATGAAATCGCTGAAAAACGGCCGCATTTGAAGAAAAAGAAAGTGCTGCTTCACCAAGACCGTGTCACAAATCAGTAAAAACGATACCAAAAATCCTTGAATTGGGTTTCAAATTGTTTGCTCATCTATCGTATTCTCCAGATCTGGCCCCCAGCAACTATTTCCTGTTATCAGATCTCAAAAGAATGCTCGCTAGGAAGAAATGTTCGTCGAATGAAGAGGTGATCGCCGAAATTGAGGCCTATTTTGAAGCAAAGGAAAAATCGTACTACAAAAATGTTATCGAAAAGTTGGAGGGTCGCTATAATCAGTGTATCACCCTTGAAGGGAATTATGTTAAATAAAAAAAAATTTTGCCAAAAAAATGTGTTTTACCATGATAGACCGGGGACTTTTCTATTGACCTGTTATCATAGCATAGGGCTAGGAAAAAATCGATATGTTTGTATGTTAATCGATATTTATTTTATTTTTATATTTAGATATATATTTATTTTTTTTATATGGGATATTTTCTGGTTATATTTTTTTAAGTAAATTATTAATCACGGCTTAAATATGATAATAAATATATTTTTATAAATCTATTAATGTATTTCTTTTGATAAATAATATCATTTTGTTATAAATAATTTTATGATTATTAGTAAATGTCACCATAACAATTAAACAATAAAATAGGTTAAGGTAAAAACTAACAATGATTTATAGCCTTCGCAATACAACTTTACTTTAAATGAGGCATAAATTTTCATATCTAAACTAATAATAATATCATTTAAAATATTCATATTTATAAATCAATTAGTTCATTAATAACAACATTAGATACATTATTTTATAACGTAATTTACCTTACAATTTCATGAACCTCATTATAAATGAAAACATACAATTTTTTAACCCAGTTTGCTACATGTAAATTAATAACCAAACTGTTATTACAATGACGACATTAACATTAGATATGTATCTATAAAAATGAAATCACTACCTGTTGCTATATAATTTATGAATGTACAGAACCAACTGTGATCACTTTCATATTCTAATTTGCATTGATTGGATTATTGATAAGAAATATTGTTAACAATTATGTGTGCGATTAGAGAAGAGCAAGATGTATTGGTTAATTGAAATAAAAAATCAATTATCCGTATACAATTGGTGGCTTTTGTCCGATACATGTGAAAAAAAAACGATATAGTACAATTAATTGAAAAATAATATAAATTAAAATTTGGAACGTGTAACTAAAGTCCTAAGAAGTATCGTGGATGCATACAAATACTATAAGAATGATCTTCAGATACTTAGTGAGACTTAAAGAGAACTCTTGGGTAATATTCCAGCAGGATTCAATTCAAAAGAATTGAAAGAAGGAACTATTTGTTCTTGTAGTGCAGTGGTATGTATTTAACAAAAATAGCAGTATTAATTAATGCTTGTATTATTATATTAATAATGCGTAATAATTTACCATAGAGACTAATTGGCAACCGAGGGGCTTCTTATTTTGTTATGTAATACGGTCCTCATTATCGGGAATTTTTTTTTCAAAACTATTTATATGGTGAACGAATTTGTTTGATTTGTTTTCACACTCAGTGTCGCTTTGTATTTCCGTTCAACAAATTGCATCTTCTTTCAGTAAAATAAAAGCTTTTCTGGCAATATAATAGTTTTTTTTAAGCCTTTCACATATTATAACTTATATACCCAATATTTAAGATAAAAAAAAGCTAAAATTATTAGTATTAGTATTAATTTTAAAAAAGCCTTTACGTGAAAAGAAAACAAAATATAGCACACATAAACCAATACATCATGGATGTTCCAATATATTATTATTTTATATTTATTATATCCAGCTTTATCTAGTGAGTTATGATATATATAAATACAGATTATTGGTTGTGTTTGAATACAGTTGTGTCCTTGACTGATACAAAATTAAACAAAAATTTTATGGTGTATTTGTTTTGGCCGATGTTTCACGACATGCATCGTCGACGCGGATAGCACATTTTTTATATTCTGTTTTTGTTGGCGTTGCCAAAAAAACACCTCTTGAACCGTAACTGTTTTCTAACGGCTGTTAAAAGCAACCGAACATATGGACATGTGTTTAATTTAAACGTCTTACTTGATGTCTTGTAATTAATTGACTAATAGATAAAACTTCTTAAAGAATTGTATAAGGTATCTCATGACCTAAACTAGTGAGATTTTTTAAATTAGACGCAGTTATTTTTCTCTTCGATACAATACTAAAGTTACTTTCTTGCTCTGGCATTAACATGTTCTCTATTTAGAGAACTCGACTAATTTTTACCTTATTTTTGACCTCATATCTGTACTCCTGAAAGAAGTTGTAGTCACCTTGAGACATGTGGAATTTTACATCTTAGAATGGTAATCAGACAAATCAAAACATTAAAGAATATAAAGAGAGTTGCTTCGAAAACAATAGGTAAATTAAACCCAGAAGTGGACAAGTACGCGCTGTGGAAGGCAATTTGGAGATTAAAAACGTCATTTATTAGAATACCGCCTATTAAAAATGATCAAAATGAATGAGTTCGATGCAATGATGAAAAAGCCGAGTCATTCGCAGAACATTTAACTACGGTATTCGAACCAATTATATAGAAACTACAATACGTATAAATCCTGTTCATCAGCCTGATGTAGCTATAAACCCGATTTCTTCAATGCAAGTTACCGCAGAAATCGGCAACAACCTAAATCCTAAAATGGATACTGGAATTGATAATATTTCACCTGGGTTATTAAAAGAGCTGCCACGAAAAACCCTAATTATGTTGACATATATATTCAATGCCTGTTTGAGACTGAAACGTGTTCCATAATATCTTAAGGTTGCTAGATTAATTATGCTAAAAAACATGACAAACCGGCAGAGCAATTAGAACTACCTGTGATACCAAAATTATTTGAGAAATTGCTGTTAAATCTTATTAAAGTTTTTATAGAAATGTAGGAATGTTCATCGGGTCGGTCAGTCGGTCGAAATGTGTGGCTGCCGCTGCGATTATTTGTCAGAACACTCACTACTATTTTTGGAAGGAATTTGCACGAGAACTGAAAAACACTGGTTTAATAATCACTTGTATATCGATATTGAGTGATATATGTGGTCGACGGCAGAATTGACAGGATATTAGGTTAGGTAGAGGAAGTACGGTAGCGCTGTGGAAGTGGTACTATTACAGGGGGATGGAGAAAAGAGAAGAGAGCGAAACGTCGTCGTGATGGTCTTTTATACCCTGAAACTGCAAGGTACTAATCCACCGGCGTTGCCAACCTTTGTACTTGTTGATGAAAACGTGGTGGCCTAAAGGGTCGTGGCGATCGCCACAGAAATGCCAAATTTGCATTATGGATTTCGATATCACCAAGCAATCGACAAGTGTACAAGATAAGAGCGGTTGTTGAAAAGGCATTCGAAGAAAATAAATACAGCCCTGCAATATTCCTGGACGTCTTACAAGCTTTTGACCGGGTATGGTATTTGGAATTAATCTACAGAATGAGTAAATTGCTACCTCGGATTTTCTCTCAACTGCTGGAATCATATCTTTTCGAAAGTAAATTTAGAGTCTCGCATAAAGAGGCATTCTCAACATTTAGAACTATTTCGGCTGGAGTCCAACAGGGTAGTGTCTAAAAAAATAAACAGTACTTTGAACATCTGCCGACGACACATTTCTCATGGCAAAAGATGTATCTGTCTAAGGCTGTAAAAAAAGTACAAGTAGCGGTCAACAAGATGTACAAATACACTAGAGCTTGGAAAGTACAGCTTAATAGTTCCAAATCTGTCCATGTTAATTTTGCGTTGCGGCGAACTGACAAAAATCTAATTAAATCACTTGACTGATACCCGATTCCTCAAGTGGAATCAGCAAAATACCTCGGTATATATCTCGATGGTAGGTTAAACTGGAAACATCATGTTGGACAAAAGAGTTGGCAGAGCAGACTAGACTCACGGTCAAGCAACTGTACTGGTTAGTTGAAAGATACTCTCAACTTAACCCAAAATCACTTCATGGGGTCCAAATATGGGGTTGCACTAAAATATCAAACCATTTATTAATCAAACACCCAAGAACATGTCCTTCGATTAATTACCAATGCTTATCGCTGCGTAACCAAGGAAGAGCTGCATGATGACCTTGAAAAATTGCTTGAATTTGCTGTTAGAAACAATAGTGAGGAAGCATCGGGAAAATTATAATAGAGAGTTAAAAAATAATTCAGATACCATTATTTGCTTTCATCGAAATCTCTTTAATCAGTCTGTCTTAGCAGAACGTGGCTACGCAGACTCTACAAAGCTTCAATAAAGAGGTTTTGTTCTGGGTCTCTTCCACATCGACTCCATAATATATCAGTTAATGATCGTAAACGTTCCAAACGATGGTGAGATGCAGGTAGGGTTTTCCATTATTGAATTATTGACGTAATTTGCGTTCCAATAAAAAAGGGTCTTGTAAACCAATAATCATCACCATTATATCAAATCATATGGCGTAACAACGCTACATTTAAATGACTATTGATGCAAAACTTAATTGAAAGGAGCATATTAAGTAGAAATGAGAGCTCAGATTGAAAAACAAATAAAAAAATATTTCATAAAAAGTAAGTTGCTGCTGTGAAAGCAAATATTGCAATGTATATGAACTTATGGAATTTAGTTATGGGGATATTCTGCCAGTAGTAAGATCAATATAATCAAGTCCTGAGAAGTATTGTAGATGCACCCAGTTACAATTAGAATAATTACTTGCATCGACACTTCGGTCTCTAATTGTCATAGAGGAAATTAAGAGATTGGCAACAAGGCATGGGAAAGAACTCTACTACTGCATCTCTGGGATAATACTGCACTAGGATGCAAACTCCCGAACCAAACCTAATGGTCTTGTGTAGTTATGCGGTGATGTGTACCCAATGGTAAAATATTGAAAAACGTAACTTTCGGTCTCTAATTGTCATAGAGGAAATTAAGAGAATGGCACCAAGGCATGGGAAAAAACTCTACTCTGCATCTCTTGGATAACACTAAACTAAGATGCAAACTACCGATCCAAACCTGATGGTCTTGTGTAGTTATGCGGTAATGTGTAACTCAGGGTAAAATATTGAAAAACGTAACTTTCGGTCTCTAATTGTCATAGAGGAAATTAAGAGAATGGCAACAAGGCATCTGAAAAAACTCTACTCTGCATCTCTTGGATAACACTAAACTAAGATGCAAACTACCGATCCAAACCTGATGGTCTTGTGTAGTTATGCGGTAATGTGTAACTCAGGGTAAAATATTGAAAAATGTAACTTTCGGTCTCTAATTGTCATAGAGGAAATTAAGAGAATGGCAACAAGGCATGGGAAAAAACTCTACTCTGCATCTCTTGGATAACACTAAACTAAGATGCAAACTACCGATCCAAACCTGATGGTCTTGTGTAGTTATGCGGTGATGTGTAACTCAGGGTAAAATACTGAAAAACGTAACTTTCGGTCTCTAATTGTCATAGAGGAAATTAAGAGAATGGCAACAAGACATGGGAAAAAACTCTACTCTGCATCTCTTGGATAACACTAAACTAAGATGCAAACTACCGATCCAAACCTGATGGTCTTGTGTAGTTATGCGGTAATGTGTAACTCAGGGTAAAATATTGAAAAACGTAACTTTCGGTCTCTAATTGTCATAGAGGAAATTAAGAGAATGGCAACAAGGCATGGGAAAAAACTCTACTCTGCATCTCTTGGATAACACTAAACTAAGATGCAAACTACCGATCCAAAAATGATGGTCTTGTGTAGTTATGCGGTAATGTGTAACTCAGGGTAAAATATTGAAAAACGTAACTTTCGGTCTCTAATTGTCATAGAGGAAATTAAGAGAATGGCAACAAGGCATGGGAAAAACTCTACTCTGCATCTCTTGGATAACACTAAACTAAGATGCAAACTACCGATCCAAACCTGATGGTCTTGTGTAGTTATGCGGTAATGTGTAACTCAGGGTAAAATATTGAAAAACGTAACTTTCGGTCTCTAATTGTCATAGAGGAAATTAAGAGAATGGCAACAAGGCATGGGAAAAAACTCTACTCTGCATCTCTTGGATAACACTAAACTAAGATGCAAACTACCGATCCAAACCTGATGGTCTTGTGTAGTTATGCGGTAATGTGTAACTCAGGGTAAAATATTGAAAAACGTAACTTTCGGTCTCTAATTGTCATAGAGGAAATTAAGAGAATGGCAACAAGGCATGGGAAAAAACTCTACTCTGCATCTCTTGGATAACACTAAACTAAGATGCAAACTACCGATCCAAACCTGATGGTCTTGTGTAGTTATGCGGTGATGTGTAACTCAGGGTAAAATACTGAAAAACGTAACTTTCGGTCTCTAATTGTCATAGAGGAAATTAAGAGAATGGTAACAAGGCATGTGAAAGAACTCTACTACTGTATCTCTTGGATAACACTGCACTAGGATGCAAACTCCCGAACCAAACCTAATGGTCTTGTGTAGTTATGCGGTGATGTGTACCCAATGGTAAAATACTGAAATACGTAACTTTCGGTCTCTAATTGTCATAGAGGAAATTAAGAGAATGGCAACAAGGCATGGGAAAAACTCTACTCTGCATCTCTTGGATAACACTAAAGTAGGATGCAAACTCCCGATCCAAACCTGATGGTCTTGTGTAGTTAGGCGGTGATGTGTACCTAAGGGTAAAATACTGAAAAACGTAACTTTCGGTCTCTAATTGTCATAGAGGAAATTAAGAGAATGGCACCAAGGCATTGGAAAAAACTCTACTCTGCATCTCTTAGATAACACTAAACTAGGATGCAAACTACCGATCCAAACCTGATGGTCTTGTATAGTTATGCGGTGATGTGTACCCAAGGATAAAATACCGTAAAACGTAACTTTCGGTCTCTAATTGTCATAGAGGAAATTAAGAGAATGGCAACAAGGCATGGGAGAAACTCTACTCTACATCTCTTGGATAACACTAAACTAAGATGCAAACTACCGATCCAAACCTGATGGTCTTGTGTAGTTATGCGGTGATGTGTAACTCAGGGTAAAATACTGAAAAACGTAACTTTCGGTCTCTAATTGTCATAGAGGAAATTAAGAGAATGGCAACAAGGCATTGGAAAAAACTACTCTGCATCTCTTGGATAACACTAAACTAGGATGCAAACTCCCGATCCAAACCTGATGGTCTTGTGTAGTTATGCGGTGATGTGTACCTAAGGATAAAATACTGAAAAACGTAACTTTCGGTCTCTAATTGTCTTAGAGGAAATTAAGAGAATGGCAACAAGGCATTGGAAAAAACTACTCTGCATCTCTTGGATAACACTAAACTAGGATGCAAACTCCCGATCCAAACCTGATGGTCTTGTATAGTTATGCGGTGATGTGTACCTAAGGATAAAATACTGAAAAACGTAACTTTCGGTCTCTAATTGTCATAGAGGAAATTAAGAGAATGGCACCAAGGCATGGGAAAAAACTCTACTCTGCATCTCTTAGATAACACTAAACTAGGATGTAAACTCCCGATCCAAACCTGATGGTCTTGTGTAGTTATGCGGTGATGTGTACCGAATGGTAAAATATTGAAATACGTAACTTTCGGTCTCTAATTGTCATAGAGGAAATTAAGAGAATGGCACCAAGGCATGGGAAAAACTCTACTCTGCATCTCTTGGATACACTAAACTAGGATGCAAACTCTCGATCCATACCTGATGGTCTTGTGTAGTTATGCGGTGATGTGTACCCAAGGATAAAATACCGTAAAACATAACTTTCGGTCTCTAATTGTCATAGAGGAAATTAAGAGAATGGCAACAAGGCATTGGAAAAAACTACTCTGCATCTCTTGGATAACACTAAACTAGGATGCACACTCCCGATCCAAACCTGATGGTCTTGTGTAGTTATGCGGTGATGTGTACCCAATGGTAAAATACTGAAAAACGTAACTTTCGGTCTCTAATTATCATAGAGGAAATTAAGAGAATGGCAACAAGGCATGGGAAAAACTCTACTCTGCATCTCTTGGATAACACTAAAGTAGGATGCAAACTCCCGATCCAAACCTGATGGTCTTGTGTAGTTATGCGGTAATGTGTAACTCAGGGTAAAATACTGAAAAACGTAACTTTCGGTCTCTAATTGTCATAGAGGAAATTAAGAGAATGGCAACAAGGCATGGGAAAAACTCTACTCTGCATCTCTTGGATAACACTAAAGTAGGATGCAAACTCCCGATCCAAACCTGATGGTCTTGTGTAGTTATGCGGTGATGTGTAACTCAGGGTAAAATATTGAAAAACATAACTCTCGGTCTCTAATTATCATAGAGGAAATTAAGAGAATGGCAACAAGGCATTGGAAAAACCTACTCTGCATCTCTTGGATAACACTAAAGTAGGATGCAAACTCCCGATCCAAACCTGATGGTCTTGTGTAGTTATGCGGTGATGTGTACCCAATGGTAAAATACTGAAAAACGTAACTTTCGGTCTCTAATTGTCATAGAGGAAATTAAGAGAATGGCAACAAGGCATGGGAAAAACTCTACTCTGCATCTCTTGGATAACACTAAAGTAGGATGCAAACTCCCGATCCAAACCTGATGGTCTTGTGTAGTTATGCGGTAATGTGTAACTCAGGGTAAAATATTGAAAAACGTAACTTTCGGTCTCTAATTGTCATAGAGGAAATTAAGAGAATGGCAACAAGGCATGGGAAAAACTCTACTCTGCATCTCTTGGATAACACTAAAGTAGGATGCAAACTCCCGATCCAAACCTGATGGTCTTGTGTAGTTATGCGGTGATGTGTACCCAATGGTAAAATACTGAAAAACGTAACTTTCGGTCTCTAATTGTCATAGAGGAAATTAAGAGAATGGCAACAAGGCATGGGAAAAATACTACTCTGCATCTCTTGGATAACACTAAAATAGGATGCAAACTCTCGATCCAAACCTGATGGTCTTGTGTAGTTATGCGGTGATGTGTACCCAAGGATAAAATACCGTAAAACATAACTTTCGGTCTCTAATTGTCATAGAGGAAATTAAGAGAATGGCAACAAGGCATTGGAAAAACCTACTCTGCATCTCTTGGATAACACTAAACTAGGATGCACACTCCCGATCCAAACCTGATGATCTTGTGTAGTTATGCGGTGATGTGTACCTAAGTATAAAATACTGAAAAACGTAACTTTCGGTCTCTAATTATCATAGAGGAAATTAAGAGAATGGCAACAAGGCATTGGAAAAACCTACTCTGCATCTCTTGGATAACACTAAACTAGGATGCAAACTCCCGATCCAAACCTGATGGTCTTGTGTAGTTATGCGGTAATGTGTAACTCAGGGTAAAATATTGAAAAACGTAACTTTCGGTCTCTAATTGTCATAGAGGAAATTAAGAGAATGGCAACAAGGCATTGGAAAAACCTACTCTGCATCTCTTGGATAACACTAAACTAGGATGCACACTCCCGATCCAAACCTGATGGTCTTGTGTAGTTATGCGGTGATGTGTACCTAAGGGTAAAATATTGAAAAACGTAACTTTCGGTCTCTAATTGTCATAGAGGAAATTAAGAGAATGGTAACAAGGCATTGGAAAAAACTACTCTGCATCTCTTGGATAACACTAAAGTAGGATGCAAACTCCCGATCCAAACCTGATGGTCTTGTGTAGTTATGCGGTGATGTGTACCCAATGGTAAAATACTGAAAAACGTAACTTTCGGTCTCTAATTGTCATAGAGGAAATTAAGAGAATGGCAACAAGGCATGGGAAAAACTCTACTCTGCATCTCTTGGATAACACTAAAGTAGGATGCAAACTCCCGATCCAAACCTGATGGTCTTGTGTAGTTATGCGGTGATGTGTACCTAAGGGTAAAGTACTGAAAAACGTAACTTTCGGTCTCTAATTGTCATAGAGGAAATTAAGAGAATGGCAACAAGGCATTGGAAAAAACTACTCTGCATCTCTTGGATAACACTAAACTAGGATGCAAACTCCCGATCCAAACCTGATGGTCTTGTGTAGTTATGCGGTGATGTGTACCTAAGGGTAAAATATTGAAAAACGTAACTTTCGGTCTCTAATTGTCATAGAGGAAATTAAGAGAATGGTAACAAGGCATTGGAAAAAACTACTCTGCATCTCTTGGATAACACTAAACTAGGATGCACACTCCCGATCCAAACCTGATGGTCTTGTGTAGTTATGCGGTGATGTGTACCTAAGGGTAAAATACTGAAAAACGTAACTTTCGGTCTCTAATTGTCATAGAGGAAATTAAGAGAATGGCAACAAGGCATGGGAAAAAACTACTCTGCATCTCTTGGATAACACTAAACTAGGATGCAAACTCCCGATCCAAACCTGATGGTCTTGTGTACTTATGCGGTGATGTGTACCCAAGGGTAAAATACTGAAAAACGTAACTTTCGGTCTCTAATTGTCATAGAGGAAATTAAGAGAATGGCAACAAGGCATGGGAAAAACTCTACTCTGCATCTCTTGGATACACTAAACTAGGATGCAAACTCCCGATCCAAACCTGATGGTCTTGTGTAGTTATGCGGTGATGTGTACCCAAGGGTAAAATACTGAAAAACGCTACTAACTTTTGTTTTATTGTAGACTAAATAACGGCCAATGGATTTTCCTAGATACTAGCGGTAAATTCATTAACAGTTCTTCTAAAAGGTGTTGCTGGGTTTACGTGTGCAATGTTATAATTTCACCCTGTCATATTATTCTACTGATATCACGCTTTAAAGCTATACATATTATATTTTTCGAAAGTAATACTCTAAATAGATTATACCTCTTTGAAAATGTCAAGTTTCGCGACGGAAAACGTGTATTTGCGGCAGGCTTTTTTCTAATTAAATCAAAAGGAAAGAAGAAAGCCGCTGAAAGTCAACATTTGCTGGTAGAAACTTATGATGAACATGTTCTAACTTGAAAAACATTAGAGCCATGGTTTCGAAAATTTCCATGTGCAAGGCAAAGAACATCCGTGTCAAACAAAAGTTTGAAGATGCGAAACTGCAATAATTCTTGGATAAAGAGCCAACCCAAACTTAAAAGCAATTGGCAGAATTTTTAAGTGTGACCCAAGAAATGATTAGCCACCGAATACGAGCATTGAGGAAAATTCAAAAGATGGAACGATGGGTGCCACATCAATTGAATGACAGGCAAATGGAAAATCGAAACATCGTTTGTGAAATATTGCTTCAGACTTTACCCTCTCCAATAAGACACACCCTTGCAAAGCAGCACTTTGGCACTTTTAAATAAGTTGGAAGTAAGGACAGTAAGATAGACAAGACTAAATGGCTAATACTTCGAATAAATAAATTTCTCCATTTTCTTGAAAATCACGTAGTTCTTTACGAAAAAAAAAAGTTAATGACTTTCCGGTACACCTAGTAAGTAACTCGTTTTAACTCACCGTAGAGACAAATTGTTAGTTTATCACCAACGGCTAATAATAACAGATTAATAATAAAAAAATATCTACTCAAATGCTAATTTTTGAACCAAATTGTTAAACTCTCAGTTAATTTGTAGTTCGTATTTGAACTAACACAGGCTTCATAATACTTTATTGATAATAATGAAACGTAAACTGGTTAATTATCTGTATAATACGGTTCATGTAAACACAGCCTATTGTTTTACGACATTGTTTCACGAACATATAAAATAGATATTTTTATCAATGTTATTCGGATTTTCTCTCCAAAATGCTTAAAAGTTTGTGATGAAAATTTAAAACTTTACTTTAATACTAACATATTGTTACACAAATGTAATATATAAAATAGCGCCGTTATCTTAAATAATTGGCAGAATAATTGAATATGAACTGAATTACTGATAAATTAGTGAACAATTTGTAAGCGACAGAAAATATTCAAAAGGTGGGAAGATGGGTGCTACATTAATTGTAAGACAGGCTATTAATTTTAAATATATAAATGGATATTATTTCTGCATCGAATAGTAACAGGCAATAAAAAATATATATATTTCTAACATTTCAAACGAAAAAATTCATGTTTATCACCTGGTGAAACCAATCCATCGACTGCAATGTCAAATAGCTTTGGTCGTAAAGCGATACTCTGTATCTCAGGATCAGGTTGATGTCGTGTGGACTGTTGAAACCTAGATAAACAGTCAATATCGCTTGCTACCTACAAAAATTGATTTTGTAATTTTAACTATACATTGATCGAAAATCATCCACAATACGCTCAAAAATATGATAATGTGATTTTGCAGCATGAAAAGTGATATGTACATACAGCAAAACCAGGCAAAAAATTGTCGGAATCACTTGGATGGGAAGTTTTATCGCACCCGCCATATTTTCAAGACCTTGCTCCATTCGACTACTACCTTCTCACACATTTTCATCATTTTTAATTGTAGAATTTGTCGCCTTTGCGAATACATAACAACATAATTAATTTGCATAAATTCCTACTTATTATTTATTACATTTCAATTTTTAACTTATATTTATTTTCTTTTATATTTATTAGTGTTCACTAATATTATTTTATTTATTATTTTCCGTGTATTATTCATTATCTATTATTCTCTATTCATCATCCTCTACTGATTTATTAATTTATCCATTTACTATTATATAGAATGTATAAAATGAAATGGTCAATAACTTTAATACATGCATTTTAAGTATCTATTGTAAATAACGTATTTTCTGTTGCGAGAAAAACGGGAAAGAATAGAATGCTAGATTGCTCTTAAAATATACAGATTAGCAAGCTGGCGACGTGGAATTCATTTCAGAAGACATCCGTTATCTGCATAAATATGAACTATCACTGTTGAATAGGATTCGAACCAACGACCAGCTTTTATTGTCAGCGAAACTGCTGATATCTCACTGCTAACCCACCTCATCATTACTTCCAGCTGCCGGCTTGGTTGGCGCAGTGCTAAAGGCGACAGAACTGTCCACCTACTGTTGCAATAGTCGCGGGTTCGAATCCTGCTTAGACATTGTCGTAAACTTATATTTGTGATTGTTTAATATTTGTGATTGTCCTAGGCAAAATCCGACAAGGAAAATGATACCAGTCATGCCTGTAACCAGGCTAGGTAAGACCGGATGTCTTCTTGGATGATTTTTAAGTTGTTCTCTTGCCAGTCTGTACGCTTAATGCCGAGAACCGTAGCTCGGAGCCCACGTTAAACTGTAGGTCCAGTCCAGAAAAACCTTTAGTTGGCAAAAGGAAGCTTCAAAATATATTTTAAATAAATATTTCTAGCCAAATATTTGGAATATTGAAATTTTATTTATACGATATTCAAATTCGAAAAAGAAACTTAAAGGATTTTATTAGTTATCAATAGTATAAAAACAATTCGCGGCCATTGGAAAAAAAATTAACATTATGCAAATATCAGTAGTTGTATAAATATTTTTAATGTTTGGCCTCAAGGCCGTTGATAAACGTAATTTATTGCGTAGATATGTGTGAATTAAATCGTTTGTTTTAGGCTATTCGGGCATGGCAAATACAATATAGAACTACAAAAAAAATACGATCTTGAATAAAATTCGCAAAGTGAAATACGGTTTTCATATCGGTTGTTACTATCGACTTGTCGCCAAATGTACGACGATAGAAATCGTGGACACGCCTTGTTAAAAATAAAACTATGTTGTTGAATAATTATACTTTCATTTCTATTGGGATCATTCTTATCATTTATTTATTTGAATAAGGCTTTATTACTAAAACCGTGGTACAGTTCAGGTAGACTGTTCTTAAAATCTTATTTTATTAATATATATTTCACTATTAAAAAGGTGAATACTCTCTCGCAGAGTTGGGTACTATTTGGATTACTTATAACTAGCGTTGGGAACTATCGAGTGAAAATAGTCGAAACAGTTGATAGTCCAAAAACAGTCGAAACAGTCGATAATAAGAAAACTAGCGACTGAAAATAGTAATTACTATGTCAGACGTAGTGATGTCAGACGAAGATATATGCATCCTTTCCTGTACAAATTGTAAGAGAGGAAAGGACGGAGTTAATTGCTTGAGCAGTTAACAACGTAGATATATACTTTCTTAAATTCCTTCACGAACTAACTTTAAAAAAAGGAAAAAAATAATTACTGAATACTATTATAATAATAATAGATAACATGCAATTTATCATTTAATTTTAAACGAAGTAGAATTACTTTCATATTTGCTTCGATGACATTCATCAGAAGAAAAGCAGTAATCATCTACATGGTTTTTCCGTTCCCGCCATAACAATGACATAGAAATTGAAAATGATACATTTGCACTAAGTGACCATTCGTAGAGCTTTCCATGGCTTGTCAGTGTCTACTATAGCAAAACTAAAATACCACAAATATGCATTATTGAGTCAATTTGTCATTATTTTTCTACCTTTGCCGAGCATAACAGGTTAATTGAAAAATTGAGTGAAGCAACTGTTATTGCGAAAAAATTAATAAAAAGGAATTTCACATGCTGATAAAATATTGTTTTTTGAAATGAAAAAATACACTTGAAGCAACTTGGCTTGATGCCGAGTTGCGGGACACTGCCCCAGGAATATCAACTATCAGGTATTGGCATGCTAAGTTTAGACGTGGTGCAATGAGCACGAAGACGGTGAACGCAATGGACGCCCAAAAGAGTTTGTTGTCATGTATACATCATATCATTCTCGAATATTTGGGTATGAGAAAACTCTGTGCAAAGAGAGTGCAAACCAAAGATGATCAAGCATAATAAACCCGAGTTTTTGCATCGATATGCGACAATAGATGAAGCATGGTTCCATCATTTCTCTCCAAAGCCCAATCGACAGTCATCCGAGTGGACAGCACACGATGAATCCGCTCCAAAGCGTGGGAAAACTCAACAGTAGGCTGGCAAGGTTATGGCCTCTGTATTATGGGATGCGCATGGAATAATTTTCATTGACTACCTTGGAAAAGGAAGGACCATCAACAGCGACTATTACATAGCATTATTAGACCGTTTGAAGAATGAAAAGAAAGTGCTGCTGCACCAAGGCAATGCACCGTGTCACAAGTCAGTGAAAACGATGGCAAAAATCCATGAATTGGGCTTCGTATTGCTTTCTCATCCACCGTATCCTCCAAATCTAGCTCCCAGCGACTATTTCCTATTATCAGATCTCAAAAGAAAGCTCGCTGGTAAAATTATTTTCGTCGAATGAAGAGGTGATCGCCGAAATTGAGGCCTATTTTGAAACCAAGGACAAATCGTATTACAAAAAGGGTATCGACAAGAATTGAAGGAAATTATGTTGAATAAAAAAAACTAGGTTTGCCAAAAAAATTTGTTTTACTATGGTAGGCCGGGGACTTTTCAATTGACTTGTTATAACATCCATAAATGTAACAAAAACCTTTTGAACTAACTTTATAACGTTGTCTCTGCATTATTATTTGTTCCATAGCATAATAACAGCACAAAAACATGTTCCAAATAATGTTTAATGCAACGTCTTCAGATTAAAATAGAACCAATTTTGATACACAGATTGAAGATCCCAGTTCAGAGAATCAAATAATGTTTATTTGCATGTGAGTCCACAAGTTTGCATGGGGGTCCACAGTCCAATTGACCCGAATGTGCAAATTTATATACAATAGACTAAGATGGTACTAAACGTTTTTAAGGTAAAATGTAATGAAGAAACATTGTACGCATTGGACAAACCATTATATTAATATATGTTATATTAAAGCAAAATCTGTTGAATGAGTAGCTGGTTTAAAACGTGTTAAACTAAGAATATAACTGTTTGAACACGTTGTTGATAACTGTTTCTGTGTGAACAACTTAATCCATGGATTCTTAGAATTCGCAAAGTGGCGGAAACTTGCACTTTAGAAGGTTATCAAAAGGGAACTGGCGAGAAAGCATATAATTAATATAGAGAATTTGTTGTAAGTTAAAGATGTTCAGAGTGGACCAATCTTTTGGTCATCTTCTATACTAAGCATATATGTTAATGTATTATACTTTGCCACTGGTAATTCAACAAAATATGTACTTCGACATTCCTCCTCATTCTTCATAAACCAACACCATTTATTGTAGCAAACTTTTTACATTATAAGCTTTAGGATCCAGTTAGGCCACAATCGATCAAACAAATAGACACGTCTTTATCTTAAAATAGAACTATTTAGTTGATCGGCTTGGTGGCGCAGAGGTAAAGGCGACAGTACGGTCCTTCTATTGTTGCGATAGCCGCAGATGCCAATCCTGCTGGGGCATGATCGTAAATTTATGTTTGTGACTAGACAAGAGTGTAAAATACGACAAGCAATATGATCCCAGTGACGCCAGTAACCAGGCTGGGTAAGGTTGGATATCTTCTGGGATGATTCTAAAGTTGGTCACTCGCCAGTTGGTAGGCTTAATGTCGAGGACCGTGGTTCGGAGCCCACGTTAAACTGTAGGTCCAGTCCAGATAAACCCCTAGTCGGTATAAAGAGACTTTAAAATATATATGTAAAAAAAGAACTATTTAATTGAAAATAAAATAGTTTTTTATTGCTATTCCCTCATCCATTTATTTACCGATTAAATATTTAGCGGCATTTTTGAATAACAATAAAATTTGTAAATTACGATTACTTTAAACCCTTTCGAATATGCTTAAGTTATTACTTTATACAACCATATACATTGTAAAACAAATTTGTCCATTTTTATTCATTATTATAATAAGGTATATTATGTAAAGAAGTAGCTAATGTTTCTAAAGAATGTGGTATAAATTAATACTAATCACCTGGTGTTGATTACGGTGTATCAAATTCGTTTCAATGCATAGTTTTCTCGCTATTGATTTAGTACTTTTGTCTCGTACACTATCTCGTGATCAAGTGTGTATTGTAAAAACACACGTTTAACTTTCTACATAAATAAATAAAACCGTTCATTAATGAGTTATTGTTGAGTAGTTATCGGATTATTGATGATATAATTTTATATAAGTGTAAAAATAAACACAATTATTCAAAGATATAGAGAATGTCTGTATATTCAGTAATATATATGTCATATTCAAAAATTAAATTACTAACATGTGATTACTATTGCCTTGTTAAAGCCCATCTCCTTTTCGTAAAATTGTTTAACAAAAGGAAACATGTTGTCTAATTTTCCTTTATATTTAGGTTGGAATAAACAGTTACCTATCTACTGACGAACCTAACATTATCCTTTACTATATATTTTTGTTTCCAAATTGAGATAACACTAAAAACTTAAACTTAACACTTAAAAACTTGAATCAGTTGAAGCCATTAAGTAATATTCACTGAAGACGTTAACGGCCATGCCTCTATTAGGCTACCAAATATATATACACACTAGGATATGTACTGGAATTGAGTATGTAGGAGAATTAAGCTTAACGGGGGTTGTTTCAGAGGCTATATACAAAATTATCTTATTCAAAGTACTGTTGAAATTACATAGGCATATAACAGCGAACAGAAGATAGATTTTCCATCGCTATGTGATCTCTTTTAAATAGTTTTTTGTTGAAAAATGGCAGTATTTTCTGTTTTTTCGCTATTTCAGTACCTCTCTATATTGTTGTCCTGGTGGACTATATAAGCGACAATGTTTATGGATACTGTATTTTTTCTACTTTTATTTCTACATTGTTGCAAATGTTGACAAATTTATGTCATAATAAAACCTAATCAGACTAGAGCACGTTCGCTGGGTTGTAGTGAAAATGTATGTGATTGGTTGTTGGAAATATCTCTAGTTCACCGACCCGTTGGTTTAACCCATTTACGCTCTATGTAGTAGTTTCATTTGGCTTGAAAAACTATAGATTTTTCCAATTTTTCTACCCTGTTTTATTAACTGACTGAAATTATTTTACATTTGAGCCTGGGGAATTGAAAATTTCAGCTAAAAATATTTTCATAGATTAGAAGAACATTAGATAATGAATTTTATTTGGTGTTAGATGTTGATTCATATACATGTTTCAAACACTCCAGAAAAGTCCTAATCTCTTAGGACTTGAGTTATCAGCGGCAAACAAATAACTAAAAGTTTTAGTAAAAATAAATAAAAACTGCAAGTGGCAGTCAACAAAATCTACAAATGGACGAAAGATTGGAAAATTCAACTTAATAGCTCCAAATCTGTCCACGTTAATTTTGCATTAAGGCGAAATAATAAAAACTTAATTATATCACTCAATAGATGCCCGATTCCTTAAGCAGAATCAGCAAAATACCTTGGGATCCATCTTGACGGTAGATTAAATTGGAAGCATCACGTTAGACAAAAAGCAAAACACATTAGAACCAAAATAAAACAACTATACTGATTAGTCGGAAGATACTCTCAACTTGATCTAAAATCAAAGAGGTTGATCTATAATACAATTATAAAGCCAATTTGGACCTATGGGGTGCAAATATGGGGTTGCACTAAAAATTCAAATCAGTTAGTCATACAGCGCTGTCAAAACAAGGTTCTTCGATTGATTACCAATGCCTATCGCTATGTAACAAATGAAGAACTGCACGATGACCTGGAAATCAAATGGATTTGCGAAGTTGTGCAGGATTTCACCTTGAAACACGAAAGAAGATTACTAAATCATACTAACGTGGAAGCAATACAACTGCTGGACAGCGCGCAGGATGTCAGGAGATTGAAACAAATTGAACAAAACTATACGAACTTGTATGAATATTTAGTGTGTACTATTAGTGTAAACTGTAGCTATAAGTTAATAATTAATAAATAATTATAATTTTATAATTGAGGAATACATACTGATGTATTATCTCGCACTCGTCTTGCTTGTTAATTAATCCAAGTACATAGGAAAAGTAGTAATAAATTAATTGTAAATTAAGATAGTACTAAGTGTATCTAATAAAGATGTTATAAAAACAATAAATAAGGAAGAAGAGTGGTTTGCTTTGTGATATGTTAGTACAATTTATACCGATCATTGGCACATAGTTTGTTGGGATATAAGTTTACCTTTTATAAAGATTACAAAAAATTGGTTAATTTACGTGGTGTAGGACTACACCTCAAATTGCTGAAGCTTGCAACTTTTCAGAGAAAGAAAGGGTACTTATTTTTGAGGATCCGCCAGTTTGCTTTTGATGAACTTCTGAACAGCACTATTTTTCCCATACCCTGTATGGAATAGTTTACGATTTCTTCGCGAAATTCCAATAGTCTACGGCTGAGAAACTACACGCTGATAATTTTTTAAATTTATAATTATATTATTTTACGAAAGGCCAGCAACCAGGCTGGATAAGGCCGGATGTAAGCTTAATGTTGAGGACCATGGTTCAGAGCCCTCGTTAAAAAGTAAATCCAGTTAAAAAAAATTATAGTTGGTAGAAAAGACACTTTAAAATATAATAACAAAGCAAATTGGAGACAAAAGGGTCACTTTGGAGTCCACGTATTATAATTAGAGTAAATAATCAATCAATAAAATGTAAATAATCAATCTCTATTCCCTTTGGTCATGCATCTTGATTCATCTGCTGCTTCTGTCCGGCTCGAAGGACCATGTTGATTTGATATCTGCTACTTGTATCCGGCTCGAAGAACCAGCCAATCTGGCTAAAACCAAATGAAGAAGTCACAACTATTTATGAATGCTGTGAAATTCCCCTAAAAATCTTCAAATTTGATCAACTACGATCGCTACTGCAATTTTTGCTACAATTCTTGATCCACGAACCCCATTAATGAATTAACTACATCGAGCTTTCGATTAACATATTGTACATTTACTGGCCTAAAATGAATGGATTATCGTACTTTTGAGCTGAAAGAAATCTCAGTCAATACATCATTATTTTTACAAAATAATAATTTATTTACTTATACTCTTATATAATAATGCATTATATTTCCCTTGTCATTAGATCATTAGGGTGTCGTTGATAGTTTCACATTTTGTTGATTTATTTATTTGATCCAGGTCTACTTTTGTTAGCAAAATTAATTATTTCATAGTATCACTGTACGCTTTTCTTACATCTTAGCAAAATGCTGTCTAATTTCTTCTTCTCTGAATTTCACATTCTTCGATTTTCACTTTCAACAAATTCTAACTAGATCTCAGCTATAAAATATCATTTAAATTATTACTAAGATATATTATGTTTAAAAAAATGTCTAATTATTATCAGTTACTACAATTTTTGCTACAATACTTGATGGAAAACCTTATTAATGACTTGACTACTTCCAACACAACAAGAATCATTTTGTTGTCTGTTTTTGTTATCATTAAATTTTGGCATATGTTGATACCTATTCGATGGCATTGAAAATGATGTCGTGTTATAAATTTGGCAGCTAACATTCCCACTAAAAATAAAATAGATGCTGTTTGAATTATATAACTTAACCTTACATTATGCACTTACCCTTGTTCTTCCATATTATAAAACCAAACCACTGTCCTCAATTAAAATTATTATTGTGAACTTCATTGTGAATTTATCTGCTCAAAATATAGTAGATCATGAACACTATTTATTTTTGCGCCCCAAAAAAAAACTATGTTGTGCATCAAATTTTGAAAAAAAGTTGTTTGTTGTTTAACAAGTTATTCCAGATCCAATTTAACATTCATAGCTCAGCCAGGAGAGGAGCTAGTTTATTGAAAAAAATTCTGACAAAAATTAATGTGAATCTAAATGATTAATGAAGAGGAATGAAAAAAGATAATGCTCAACTCCGGTGCTTTATGTCAATGTAAATCGTCCGGGTTTCCTGCTTTATTATTATATCCCACTAGCAGGATATTGTTTTGGAACGAGACGGATTTTACTGCATGACAAATGCAGAGCAATTTCGTTTTCCGTCTGTGGTGGCGTCTGGTGAATAATTCCTCGGCAATTTTTTTACTTCCTACATGGAAGTTTATTTTCGTTCCTCTCTACCACCCCGAGACGGTGTGTTAGGTGAGATCGTTTATATCGTTTTGGGACACGTCCGTGAAAATACAACAACTCGCTGAGTCACCGGTCCATTATTAGAACGCGCATCGACAAAGTAATAACGAGTATATTTAAAATGTGCACTTTCTATGAGGTTGAATATTTTTAGAAATATAATGCTCTACGGTTAACAATATATTGCATGATATTATCAGCCGCAATGTTCAAATATAATATGAAATGTTATAGAGAGAAAAATATCTAATACTGACGTACCAGTTTGATTTTATTAACGAAAGTTACAACACTTAACCAGGAAAAGCACTTTGAAGGTATAAAGCATGTTCTTAGATGTAGCAGAACGTTCTTGTTCAAAAGCTGTTGAGTATATTACCAAAACGGTACACTGAACTTTTAAAATCCCACATTATAGACAGAATGTTTAGAGTCTCAAGGTTTGAGACAACTCTAATATTTGCTCTACACTGATGATCACCCAACAATAGAAGAAGCGGTACTTGGAACATTTGCCGACGACACAATTATCATAGCAAAATATATATCTCAGCCTAAGACTAAAGAAAAAGTAACAAGTAGCAGTCGTCTACAAACACGTCTAGTCAATAATGTTTACATATATATACATATATATATATGTATATATACATATATATATATATATATATATATATATATATATATATATATATATATATATATATATCCCGTCTTGGATGCTTGCAATGACTTTCGATACCATTTTTGTAGTACGAGTTGTCCTTTGCTATAAAATATTCAAAAAGCTTAGTTTAGACTCCTAAAATACACTATAAAATACTTCATGCGCATCCTAAAATACAGACGTCATAATTTGCCAGCCGACTGTTGCGTTTTTCCACGCTATGGAGCGGGTTAATCGTGTGCAGTCCACTCGGATGACTGTCGATTGGTCTTCGGAGTGAAACAATGGAGCCATGTTTCATCCATTGTCACGTGTCGACGCAAAAACTCGGATTTATTACGCTTGATCGTCTTCAAACATTGCTCCTAATCATTAACTCGTCGTTGTTTTTGGTCAAAAATGAGCTCGCGCGGCACCCACTTTGCAGAGAGCTTTCTCATATCCAAATAGTTATTCGTGGATGATATGATGTACACATTCAGTTGATATATTTAGAGTAGAGAAATATCTGTTATTTCATTCAAGTTCAATTAACGGTTATTCAAAATCATTTTGTGGATTTTTTTAATGTTTTCGTCGGTATCAACCTTTCTTGGGCGTCCACTGCGTTCACCGTCTTCGGTGCTCATTTCACCACGTCTAAACATAGCATACCAATCCTTGAAGGTTGATTTTCCTGGGGCAATGTCCGGAAACTCGACATCAATTCAAGTTTTTGATTCAACTGTATTTTTTCCCTTCAAAAATCAATATTTTATCAACACGCGAAATTCCTTTTTATACATTTTTTTCTATATTTCACAAATTAGCTATAATTCACAAACTAATGATCCGACAGCTCTTAAATTTATGCACGCATCTTTTGACCAGTCAGTCAGGCCAGGGAGATGTCAATTAACCTGTTATATGGTCGTTAGTAGTAATTTCTTTCCATCTCTCATAGTATATTTTCATACAATAAATCCCAGTCTTCCTACTTTTGCGATAATCGCGGGTTCGAATCCTGCTGAGGCATGGATGTAGTTTTTTTTGTGATTGTAATTGCAAAAGCCTTTATAGGCAACAGTGGAAAATCCGACGAGGAATAATCATCGCAGTCACGCCAGTAACCAGGCTGGGTAAGACCGGATATCTTCTGCCGAGGACCGTGGTTCAGAGCCTACCTTAAACTGTATGTGCAATCCAGATAAACCCTCGTTGGTAAAAAGGAGATTTTAAACACTTAAAACCAAATCCCAATGTAACTGGTTGAGCCTCTTGTACAGTTCCAACGTATAAGCATTTAGGTCTTTATAACAGGATTTATGAATGAACGATCTATCATTAATGAGTTCTCTATCCTGCCTGCAAGTTAGTCAACAGGCTCATTACCCTCTAGATCCGTATGAAGGGGCAGACACATGAACGAAACAGATTTGTGATTTGATGATTACATATTATCAAATATGACCTCGGCCATGGGCTGTTTGGATTGTGCCGAACTAAGTTTCTTGAGGAAATTCATAGAATCAGTGGCAATTACTTAAAATTTGTAGTATTTTTTGAATTAATTCTAACGCTATAAAATTGGCAAGTAGTTTCGCAGTCAGAATACCAATCACTATGGGTAGGCTAAAGTGTTGCTATTATACCAAGTTCTTAACTTATGGCATAGAAAACAAGACATTCGCAAATACCTAAGGGTACCAACGGCCGTGAACATAAAAACGTCAAAGTATCCTAACTACTCAACAACACTGGACCTGCCCAGAGGTCGAAAACACGAAAACGCTTTCAATTAGTATAGCGGAGCTATGTATGAAAATTATGCTTTGTTCTAAACTTAGTGGGGTACACCAGTGGTTTTTAGATTAGGTCAGAAATATTAGATCTAGACTTTAAGAACTCTATTAAGGAAAAATTTAAAAATGTTGAATAATTAGTTGTCATATGTGTACCATAATCACTTTAAATTAAAATGAAATCTAAACAAAGGCACCCTATATAAAATATTTTTAATAAAAGATCGACCCGACTTCAAAAAATAAATAAGGAACTTCACTAAAAATTAAAAAATAATTTAACTTAGATTTTTAACACAAAAAAGACATTTTAAAATAAAATATGTGAATAATAACCGTTTTAATAACCAAATAAAAGTAATCAAAAATCTTGTTTAATACATATACTACACGCATTTCTTATTCGACTATATACACCCAATTTAGGTTACCTACCTAAACCTATTTGACTATTTACAATACTTTTTTAACTACTACCAACTGCTCATTTTGACGTCGGTGCCGATCAACAAACTAGATTTGTTTTGTTCGTAATTTAATTTTAAGAACCCAACTAGTTATATTAATTTAGATTAGTTTGTTTTCACAAAATTATATTATTATTGTAGGAATGTTTGTCGAGTCGATCGGTCGGTCGAAATGTGTGGCTGTCGATGCGATTATTTGTCCGAACACTCACTACTATTTTTGGAAGGAATTTGCACGAGAACTAAAAACAGTCGTTGAAGAAATACTTGTTTTGTTTATTTCGTTTATAATTGATACATGTGTTCGACGGGAAAATGGACAGGATATTAGGTTAAGTAGAGGAAGTACTGTAGCGCTGTGGAAGTGGTACTGTTACAAGGGGCTAGAGAAAAGAAAAGAGAAGTGAGCGAGACGTCGTCGTGATGGTCTTTTATAGCCTAAAGCTGCATGGTACCAATCCACCGGCGTTGGCAACCTTTGAACTTGTTGTAGGCCTTCAGTGGCATAAAAGGTCGTGGCAATCGTCACATGACGCCCTAGTGGAACTGCTGTGGAACGTACCTCTATGTGGTGCAGGTTCCGGAGTTTACCCGCAATCACGCAAATAAACGCGCAGGGACTGTTGATGAGATGGGGATGCCAACCTGAACGAGGAATTTTACGAGATCAGCTGCCATCGAAGTTGTAGCAGGACGTCGTTCGTCTTGGGGCGTTCCAATTTGTTTGAGGGTACCTATAAGTGTGGCGCCTTACGTGTTCTGTTTCGTATTGCAAAGGTGTTCATGTGTTGATGTTATACATGATGGGCTTCTGTGGTTCTCGTCCATCCGGCTAGTCTCATGGGATGTCGTCGACCACGTGATGTTGATGGGTTCCATTCCTCGTGCTGTCCTTCCATGTACATGTCAAGTACCTGTCGAGAGGCTTATGTTGAGCTGCTTTACCTGATAGGCACTTCTTCAGAACAACTTCTGATTTTCCGTCACATCAGCTTAGCAATAACATTATAAACAAATATATGATTATTTTAGACACAAAAATTATGTGAAAACTTTGTACGTGCCCTTGAAATTTGTGCGTTTCCCTCGATGATCAACCAACCTTCCTTCCACCCGTTAGATCCTGACTTGGTTCCAATTGAACCACCTCGGAAGTGCACTCTTACAAATAGAAAAATAATTTTGAAAATCGGCCGGAGGCGATCATAATTGCCGAAGAAATCGGTGAACATACATTAAAAAAATATACAGTCGAACATAGAACCTCCATCTTTTTCGAAATCGGTTAAAAAGTAATGATTAATTTTAAACTTGTCAAGTACTAGTGCAACCTTAATAAACCAGACGATTTATCAGCCAGTGTACTAAAAATAGACGAACAATTTTTGATATCTTAAATCCCAATGTCAATTTAGAAAACCTGATAAATTCAACGTATTTATAGATATTTTCTCGTTACATTTTCGAACGGACTGAATAATTTTTCAACCCAGTCGAACGAGTCAAGATTAATTTTTTTCCATTGTTTAGTAACCTAAATCGATTGCGGGTTTTCGACAAGTAGGGACAAAGCGACACGCTACTATAATTACACGTCACATGTAGGCTTATTATGCTTAATTTTGTTAATAATAGCTATTGGAACTCACGCGGGATTGTTTCGTAGCGGGTTTTGCGTTGATTGCAGAAGTATTAGGTGTGGTACTTAATCATAAATGATTTTTAATAGTCGGCGATACTGATGGTTAGCGACGATATACATCATGGTCGATATACATCGATAGCCATAATATACATTATGGTCTATAAATTATGATTAGTTGTTATGAACTAAGGCAAAACACTATCTAATTTTTTATTCCAACATTCACAAACATTGGGTAGATTTTTCTTTACTTTTACAGTTTATAGAAATGGAATATAATGTCGGTTTATAAATTAATCTTAAAGAATTTAGAATAGATGGTATTTCTGTGTATTAAATCACATAGAATACATTTGTAACGAACTTCATGCTGAAGCGTCACTGACAGACTTCACTCATAGAGATAAATGCAATAAGCATTTTTGTCTCTTAAATATAATCCCTATTATTTGATTATAATGTATCTTCATCCTCAAAAGTGTTGTGTATCCAGTGTATGTGGGAAAATAAAAAAAACAGACGTAGTTTTCCTTGGAAGAAACAACTCAAGTTAGCTAGATTAAGGACGTTTGTGTGACTTGGCATTGCTTTTATCTGGTACGTACATGATTACGTACTATATAAAGCATTTGTGTTCATATATATTATTATTTACAGGAATACAACAAAAGGAATCATGAAAATATCACACAGAGCTTAAACACAAAATGTGTCCAAATGGGGCGATAGCAAAATTACATTGAAAGTAAATGTTATTATGCTACATGAAAAGATTTTGTTGCTCTATAAAAAGTTCCTTGTAAAGTGTCATCAATTAAAAACCTAATTATTTTGAAGGGATTCGTTTACTTGACACAAATGTATATTGGTCAAAATACTTGTAATCAATATTTTGGCTTAAGGCTTCTTAAACAAGACAATCTCTTCAACAGTTAATAAAATTCATTAATACAAAATAATATAATACAATTTGTAGACCAGCAAGATGAGAATGATTTTCTAGACAAGAGGTTATCTTGCCTGTTTTATTATATTGTTAATAATATATACTTAAGTTGTCTTTTTAACTCCTCGATTTTAACCTAATCGATGTTAACATGATCAGAGCACAGCAATAATTTATTATATATCATACATTTTAATTGTTTGTTGCTAAGTATTGCTTTTTATTATTATTTTTTTAATTATCCGGTCCATAATTTTCACAACAACATTGTAGTAATAATTATATCTTGCCTCAATACAATTTTGTGTTGAACAAGTGAGTAAAATATTAACAGACACAGACTTTCAGCTGTGCTGCTCTGCTTTCAGTTTGAGGGAACAAAAGGATAGAAACTTTTATATATCTTAACGTATTTGAATTGATAGCTTTAAAGAAATATGAAATAGCGAAAAAGAGCTATAGACAATTTTGATTATATTTGCCATGAAATGTTATGTTTTCAATTAGATTGCAGCCATTTTGATATCCACATTTAGTTATTATTTATTTATATATTTATATTTCATTATTTTTTATTTATATACATAATATATATTCATTATATACTTATATTTTAGCTTTTTGGTATTGTATAATATTTGTATTTATATGGAATTTCATATTAATAATTGGTTTTGAAAAATTACATTTTGGTTTAATTTGCAATTTAATTGGTCAGTAGAATGTGACGTCAGGGATTAGTCACGTAATGCGTATGAAATCGCCGACCAATGAAACGCTGTCCTAATAAGATATTTTCACTACAGGTGCCTGTAAAGTTAATTTAAAGTAACCAATGAAATTCAGCGAAATAACCTGCTGACCATGAGTGCCTTCCTGCTAAGGCCACACAAAACAAATTTGAAATTATTTATATTAAGTTAACACTCTATATATTTCTCTATCTTGTTTCGCCGAAGTGCGAACAAGAACATTTTCAGTGCTTTGAAAATGTCTTAGTTTGTATCGAGTAAATCGCCTTTACGAGAAGTTTTACTTTTTAACTTCAATGTGAAGAAATAGAAGGCTGAAAGTCGTCGAATTGTGTGTGAAGCTTATTTGGCACCAACTATGAGTCTTCTGGACAGCCAAATAAATTTGAAGACGAAAATTTGAAGGCATTACTCGCTGAAACCATCAATAGGAATTGTTATCGACTAAACTTGATGCTTTGATCCAAGTCCGAAAAATGGCCGGAATACAAGCAAAAGGACAACAGTGTTATTTTTCAGCATGACAACCCTCAATCACATGTTGCAATACCGGTGATATCATACTTGGAAACATTAAAATGAGATGTGCTACTCCACCCATCGTATTCTCCGGACCTTGCTCCTTCTGATTACTTGTTCCGACATATGATATATAATTCGTGATATGTTGGAGTTACGCTTCACTTCTTATAAAGATACCAAAAAATTTCAAAAAAATCTCAAAAATTACATCGTCCTTTCGAGATAGAATATAACTACCGGCTGTAGAATGGCTGAATGCTGGGGAAAAGTAGTTACTATCGATGGACAACATTTTGAATAAAATGCCATTAAAATTAATTGATTGTATCAATAATAAGACGATAGCGAAGAGGGTTTTAAATGTTTTATTTACTTCTTGTATTTAAAAAAAGACGAACGGCGATAACAAAAAACCCTGAGCGTTTAAATCTATTCCAAATAAACCAGACCTCTATCTGAACATCTCACTCATTACACTATTCATTCTTAACATTAAATATATAACTCCATTTCCTAGAATACGCAGGTCGTCGATATAACATGTATAAATAATAGATAGAGAAGATAGCTGCTAAATATTAGGACTAATTTGTAAACCTTTTAGGGGTGTTAATAATATATCTAGAAAAGATGACAGGCAGGTACGTGATTTATTTATGCCCCACTAAGCAACGAAATAATCGGTTGCAAGAGGACCTTTGGTGTGATTTAAAATTGGGGTAAGGAAATTAAATTAAAAATTATAAAAGCGTTCTGATCATTTTTTCACTACGAAATCGTGTGCCAGCTCGTTAATGCTACATCGATCTGAACAAGTAGTAATTTGATATGCAACAGTCGTTGTGATGCAAGGACATAACTTTTCGTCTGTTGTTGCAACAGACGTAAAGGAACGTCATTAGTTTTTTTCAATAAACATCAAAACACATCTGCAGTAAAAGATTCAATTGATTTTAGCAGTTGGTAATACACTACACCTTGTTGATCTCATTATATGCACAACTAAACCTTATGACCATAAAGATTCGGCTTCAGTGTCGATGAAAATGGTTGTCCTGAAGTAACTCATAACTGCTTGCACTTGGAATTGTCGTAGTAGATCTATTTTTAACCAGTCACAATACATCACATATAGCCCATCCAATAAAACAGCCAATGCATGTCATAGATGACGTCGACCTATACACTGCCAAATACAGTTCGTAAAAATGTAAAATTCGTTTTAAACTTGGAGCGGAAATGTACTGTCTCATGTGTAGGAATAACCTGTTCAACCTATAAAATTTGATTTATGTTGGTGGTAGTCGAACCTGCTTTCAAATGTCGACAAAATTCTTCAAAATCTTGATGGTAATAATTAGGTTATAAACAGGAAAACGTCACAAACCAAAAGTAAAATTTGATGCCGCAATATTGTGACGTGCGGTGTCACAAAGCACTAATGACATGAAGCTGTTTTATTCTATAGACTATATATCTGTTCTTTTTTGCCAGACAAACAATGGGACCGGTGTTGTTGACAACAGTTGATGTCAACAAATATTTCAGTTCGTACACCACACTTTCCATTTTTCCTCTTTTTGGATATTAAACCTAAAAACGTCAGGATATAATTGTAGTGCTGAGCATCATCTGAAAGAGTTTTTAAAAGTGCTTGGTAGGCTTTTACAGCAGATTTCCTCAATTTAAAAAATAAGCGTTTAGAATTCTGAAAATGTAACACTGAATAACTTATGGAAGTGACAAAACTATCGATTTTAACAGCTATATGAGGTTATTTAGCAGTTATTTATATTAACAGTTCACATTATTAACAAAACCTAATGTTGATCAAAACACATGCAAAAAATCACCTAATAATTAATACATGCTTTAACGAGATATGCACAACATTTATTATTAATGATGATGTAAGTAAACCACAAGAACAAATCCATATCTAAAGATACCATATATAAACATAATATTAATATAAAATTGGAGTAGTTCCTAAAAACTGTTGAGGCATTGTAAGAACTAAATATAAAAAATACAATTATTTATTCGACGTAAATACATTTATTTTTATCATAATAATTTCTATCCTTACGCTAGAGCTTCAAGAATGTTTTGTACGTCTTAGTTCTCTTCAAAAGTTCCGCTATTAAACAGAGAATCATTATAATAGTGTTACCAGATCTTAATCTCTAAAACTCGAGACCGGCTGGACCGATTTGGATAATTTTGCTCTTGAATTATTTGCGGAAGTCCAGGGAAGGTTTAAAAGGTAAATCAATATGAGAATGTTCGAAATGAAATAAAAACAACAATTTTGTTTTTTCTTTGATGTCGAGGATCGAATCCGACAATCTACGTACCCGAGAATCTTCTTAACTTCGGTGATCCTTTGTGATAGTCACATTTCAAATTCAGTTTTTTTGTTGATTTTTTTGTGATAGTGATAGTGACACTTTACTGCTATGTACGTGAGAACTTTACTACTTTCTCACTTTGATTAATTACAATTTAATTTGCTGCTAAGTGCGCGAGAACTTTTCTAACTTTGATTAATTACAATTTACGATGCCGAGGAGAAGACAACCTGATTTAGGTCGTCGAAGTCAATCAAATGTGCGAAGAGCTACCTCACGTGTCAACCGCACTGATGACAAGAAAGAGTCAGATCAAGAAAATAGTTGTATTTCTATGTCGGAATTGCGTTCTTTAGAGAGTGACAATGGAGTAGATAGGTTTAGAATGCAACGAGTTCGTGCACATTAAACACAACAACAGCGAGCACGACATAATAAAATTGAACGATTCAGTAGACACAGTGCTCATGTGATCCTGGAATGAGCTGCATACCACTATGATGCGGCAACATATTATTGTGCCGATAAATCGGTAGCAATTGGGGAAATAACAATAATTTGTAAATACTGCAAGGCGTAAAAATACTGTGGTGAATCTACTGGATTATATTGTGCTCGAGGCAAAGTAAAATTACCACAATTGGTCCTACCAACAAATCCTTTACGCTCTTTAGTTTCTGGGATCGGAAATCATTCTAAGCACTTCTTGGCCAACATTCAGAAATATAACAGCTGTTTCTAGATTAATCATTTGGCGCTACACATATTGTACAGGACAATTTCATGCCCACTTTCCCACAGTTGATCCAAAATTGTATGCAGTAGTTAACAAACACATGATATATGGACCTTGCGGAGTTTTTATCGATTCCCAACCGAGACCTGATTGCTGAAACCATAACGGGAAATGATGGATACCCATTGTATCGTCGGCGATCCATTGCGGACAATGGGCGATCGGTAGTTGTGAAGGTAACAGGACAAAATGTTGATGTAGACAATCGTTGGATCGTGCCATACTCGCCAATATTATCCAGAGCTTTTGAAACTCACATCAATGTGGAATATGTGAAGTGTGTATGAACTCTGTGAAGTCGAGATTCTGAAGTACGTATGTAAATATGTTAACAATGTTAACAAATGTAGAGATATGGCCGTCTTCGCTGTAACCAATGCAAATGACGAAATATCACAGTACCAAATGGATCGCTATGTAAGTAGCAACGAAGCAATTTGGCGTATCTTGTCATCTGCGATCAATGAAAGACACTCTACAGTAGTCCATTTGGCATTTAAAAAATGGTCAGGAGGAAAAAAGTCGAGGATTCGAGATTGTCGAGGATCTCAATGCGTCCGTTCAGAATTTTCTTATGAACCAGGACGACGTAGTCAACTATCTCACGGAGTTTTTAAATTCACTGGAATTGCTTGGATTACCACCTCACAATTTGCAGTTAAAAGTAGGATCAGTTGTCATCAACCGCGTAACATTAATCAACCTCGACAATGGAACAAGACTGGCTGTAAAAAATATGATGAATAACGTCATTGAGGCAGCAATCATAAAGGGAAAATACGGGAGAAAAGAGAGGATGTCTTGATCCCGCGTATAACGATGATTCCAACGGATTTACCATTCGATTTTAAATGTTAACAATTTCCAGTACGTCTAACCTTTGCGATGACCATAAATAAATCTCAAAGCCAGTTGTCGGAAGTTTACGGAACCAACTTCCCTGTTTCGCGTATGGACAATTATACGTCGCGTGTTCGCTCGTCAGAAAACCGTCATCTTTGTTTATTTACGCACCAGAAAACAAAACAAAAAATATGGTTTATCAGAAAGCCTTAAATTGATTAACAAACTGTATCATAACTGTGTGTGTCTCTAAATATCTAACTGAAACCTGCTAGCCAGTATTTCTGGAGAACTCTGTTTTTTAAGTATGAAACATCGTATGTAATTAATTAATAATAAAAATTAATTCATACCGAACATTTTTTTTATTAATTACGAATTATTAGGTCTTTTATTTATCGAGTGAGGCAGTACGAAGTCTGCCGGGTCAGCTAGTATATTATAATTAAAGTGAAAATAGTTGTTACCTATCTCGAAATCTTTGATGATATATGATGTGACGCTAGCTAAATATGATGATTATTGGAAAGCATTAAATTTAAACTTATGCAAGTTCCAAAAGTTGAAATTTTTTTGTTTTACCTCTCTTCACATTTTCTTCTGTATCTGATATCTGTTTCTAGTATTGTTACTTTCTTTATAATTTGTTAATCACTTTCAATAAACTATTAATAATTTGTAAAATGTAATTAGGCGGGCTAGGAATCTGTTTCCAAGTACAGAGAAGTATACTTGTCTTAAATAGTGATATCAAATATATCTATTAGTAAATATTGAAGAAGGCAAAGTAGAAAATAATTTTAATCAAAGGTAAAAAAGTGCCAAATAACCGTAATATTCATCAAATGTACTATAAACTTGGAAAGAATGGTGATTTTGAAAATAGTCTACATCAAAATATTGTAATCTTTACATAATAATTTGTCAATGTTTGTTAAACAAACACAAGATAGTATTATGGAGGTCTTCGTGTAATTTATTGAATAAAACTATGTTTCCCTTAACACTTTATTAATAACACTAACTACTATACAATTAATTAAGTAATGAAAATGTATGAATGTTTGATTACTGAATGGATGATTGTTGATTGAATGTAATATGCTTGGACGTCGAATGATGAATGAATCTGCTGTCTATTTTTCTGCGTGCACTTGATCATTTTTAGTCAATCCTATTCTGTGGCCAGTTCGCGATAAGAAGAAGAGGCCTGACGTCAGCGCAGTATCAAATGACAATTAATGCTTCCAACAGTCCTATACCTCCAAAATAAAGTCCGAATATAGACCGAATCATGTTTTATTTTCAGTAAAAATTTCATTTATATTTGGATGAATATCATGTGGTTTAGTTCACTTCAATCTTCTGATTTCATGCCTATTGCCCCTACGTTGCTGTGATTTTGATCCTTTATTAATGTTTGACGGCCTTGGAAAACTGGAATTCATTTGATTTCAAGGTCATTGCGCAGTTCCTCGCTGGCAGCCTTGGATTACTAGTCATTTTGGTGTCTTGGTGCAACTCCATATCTGTATCTCATAAGATAAATCAATTTCTCTGATCTTATGTCAAGTTGGAGGTATCTACAAATGTAGTTATTTAATTCTGAGTCCGATCTGCTTAGCCTTTCGGCTAAAATTTTTGCTATTTAATGTGTTATCGATATGGATGTAAGATATTTCTGATTCTATTTGAGAAATTGGACGTCACTCAAATAAATACAAATGAATAGTAATCCAAATGTTATAGGTTAATGCTACAGTGATGACATATGATATTTTCAACCAAATCCTAAATCAGAAGAAGGTTTTAATAATACAGAAGTTTTAAAGTAACTGTAATGGAGCACAGATGACCAATGGAATGAAGTTGAGATAATTTAGATATCATCATCAAAGTATGTCAACGCACAAATAAGCTAAATGCACTACAATGACTGCAACTGATACGTTTAAGCGGCTGTTATATAAGTAAAATTTACTTCTAATTTCCTCTTGTTAAATATGTCACATAGTTGGGCAGACTACCTATTTGGTTTTTATGAAGATACTGAACATAAGCTGTGTTTGAATAAATACAATGTTAAAAGGAAGACCGAATGAGTCTTACATAAAAAAATAGTATTATTTTTTACCGACTGAGAAAAAGGAGGAGGTTCTATGTTCGGCTGTATTTATTTTTATATTGTATGTTCGCCGATTTCTCCATCATTTGTGGATCGATTTTCAAAATTCATCTTTTATTTGAAAGAGTGCACTTCCGATGTGGTCCCAGTGTGTGGGCCTAAGGCGTTTTTTTATTCCTATTTTTCCTCATACGCGCTGCAGCTTTATTTGGCCTTCCCATCGTAATACTAAATAAAATAACTACGTAATTTATTGAGCAAATATCTAACACTAAAGAGAGAAAAATAAAATATTTTTAACAAAAAAATTCAACCGACTACAAAAATTAATTAGGACCTCACTAATAGTTAAAAAATAATCAAACTTTTAATTTTTAACACATAAAAGCATTTGAAAGTAAAATATTGTATTGTTTGGGCTCGGCACCGACTTCCAAGCCATCAATATCATCATCAATGATATTGTAAATAAATAAATAGGTTTAGGTAGGTATTAAGCTAAATTGTATACAACTGTATATATATATATATATATATATATATATATATATATATATATTTATATATATATATATATATATATATATATTTATATATATATATATATATATATATATATATATATATATTTATATATATATATATATATATATATATATATATATATATATATTTATATATATATATATATATATATATATATATATATATATATATAGGTTACATGAGGTTTTTGATTATTTTTTAATTTTTAGTGAGTTTCTTTTGTATTTTTTGAAGCCGGTTCAATTTTTTTGTTAAAATATTTGATTAAAACAATTATTTCCGCAATATTAAAAGTAATTACAAGGTAATATCTAATTAATTATGTTAATTTTACCATGAACCTAACAGTTTAGAAATTATAACCAGTATGCTGTTATATTACTAACTACTATATTATTTATTATAACTATAGTTTAACGTAGTGGTCCGATAGCTCCCTAATTATGTTAGTGGAGCAACACTAAAACTTTCGCCCAAAGTCTAAATGTTCTCTAATACATAATTTCATGGTATCTGGTTAGTATAACGACTTAGAACGTTGGGTACAATGGATTAGGAGGTAGCACAAATGCGGCTCCGTCGAATGGGAAGGCGATTTGCTGTAAAATTACTACATTTTCAAGCTGAGCAGGGCGTTAAAATTATATTTTAATATAATTACGGTGCATTTCTCAGATGTAATGAATTCCTGAAGGTTACTGTATAAGTATATGCAAATAAGATGGGGAAAGCAAAGTTTAAGTTTGCATTAGTTTAATTATACTTATATTGGTTCTAGAAAAAAAAAGATAATAGATTATTTTATATAATTTCTTTACCTTTGTATAGTATAGTTGACTAGAAGTCTTATCTGCTTCATGATGATTGGCCATACATATTTAATGATTGCATATATTTTGATCAATGATGTCTAAGTATCAATGTAGGGAAGTGTTAAACAACCCGTGGTTTAGAGTATTAGAATTATATGTAATTAAAATAAATAATTGAGATATAAATACATAATTTGTAATTGTATTTTAATTATTTCTGTTTTCTTCTATTTCTATTTTAATAGCTACTTTTTAATGATGTCTGAATATGTACTTTTATTTAAAGGAGTTTAAGACTATAATCTATAATCTATAACATTTATATATATGGCCTATTTATGAAATCTCAGAAAAGGTAGGAAATTAATTTGGATAAACATAAATAAAAAAAAATGATTTGGATCAAGATAGATAAAGAAGATAAAAATAATCGAATGTGAACGTAGTTCGAATACTATAAAAACATCATTGGGACTGCGTTCGAATAAATAAGATAAAAGCAAAAATATATATATATATATATATATATATATATATATATATATATATATATATATATATATATATATATATATGTATAATAAGGATTTTGTTTGTTACACAATTAGGCCTAATACCTACCTAAACCTATTTATTTATTTACCTATTTATTATAATATATTCGACGTCTTCCGGTCTTCTGTTACATCAGTTAATAACTATATAAACATATATTTGATTATTTTAGATAAAAAAATATTTGGAAACTTTGTACGTGCCTTTGAAATTTGAGGGTTTCCCTCGATTTACCCCTTCCCCTCAAGTGATCCTGACTTGGTTCCAATGGGACCACCTCGGATGCGTACTCTTTCGAGCAAAAAAAAGAATTTTGAAAATCGGTCCATAATGACGAAGAAATCAGTGAACATACATTAAAAAAAATATACACTCGAAGCTTACATTCTTTGGACTCCATCTAAATATAGAAAATGTTCTCATACAGTAATAGAAGTTTGAGCTTATCAGGGTCTCTGGAAAGCCAGATTGGTGCCGAAAATGAGGCTATTTGTGCTCAACATATAACATACTCATACTACATTTCAAAAACTAATGGTTCTAAAAGATAATTCTTCTTTTACTGATTAAAATACTGGTTAGATTAGTACTAACACATAGTTATGTCTGCAGATTAAATTAAAATAGAAAAAATATTGAATTTTAAATACATTACATTGAACTATTTAGTATTTCGTATTTTTAATACTTACGAGATAACATTTTGTATTTTAATTAAAGTAACGCATATCTTTTGACCCGCTCTGTAAATCACCCAACCTAACTGTATTTAAATTAATTTAAAACTGTATTTTCATTAATTTTCATGTTTGATTTGAAGAAATCTGTTACTGAAAGCCTATCAAACACTTTCAGAAAATTAAGGTGATGTTTCGCCATATTATATACAACATCTTCGCAATAAACACATACAATGGAAGAAGTATATAATGAGGCTATGTATAACAAAATGCGAATAAATAAAAGCCGGCTAGGTTGGCGCAGTGGTAAAGGTGACAGAAAGGTTCTCCTGCTGTTGTGATATTCGTGGGTTCGAATTCTGTTGGGGCATGGTCGTAATTTACTTCACATTTATCATGGTCTTTAGGCAAAGGTGGAAAAACCGACAAGGAATATGAGCCCAGTCACGCCAGTAACCAGGCTGGGTAAGACCGGATGTCGTTTGGGATGATCGCCAACTTGGTCATTTGCCAATTCGTGGCCTTAATGCTAAGGACTATGGATTTGAGACCACGTTAAATAGTAGGTCCAGTCCATATAAACACCAATTGCTGAAAAGGAAAAATTCCTAGACCAACTTTGAACGACGGTATTTTAGTTTTCTTTGGGTATTAGTTCTAGTTATATACAAGCAAATAACGTGTCTGATAGGACCAAGTGTATTATATTCAGTTGTTATTCAGTCAAGCACTACAAATTCAATTACGTACTGCTGCTCATCATCCGACAAATCAACGTGTTTTGTTTCAATAGCTCAGAACTATGCCAGCATCTTTTTGAATCATTGAATCATATAATTATATAGTTTTGTAGCGATATTTCTTTTTGAAGATTGTCATACAAATAACATAATTATTCGACCTCCTTATTCAATTATCTTTAGATAATGATTACTTTTGAGAATATGTAGTATACAGGATATTATTCATCAAGTACGTAATATTAAACCAATTCTTTGAATGTTAATATTTCTTGACTGTATTTTATTGATAAATGGTCTAATAAGCCTATTGAATCTTTAATATAAACATCTTTTAATTTATAACCATTATTGCCAGTTAAATTGCTATAGGGCTGGTACTTAATTTCCAAGCAAGGGGAGCAAATTGTTTATACAATCTTCAATGGATGTTCTCTGTCAGATTGTGTAACGATATACTTCATAATTACTTTGACGAGTTTAATCTAATTTAGTTTTAAGCTAAATCCAACCATGTTTAAATACAGCAAATGGTCGATAAATAGTAGCCTATAATCTTTTTGGTCGAAAGTTAGTTGAATTGAGTTACTCAGTATGTTGCTATTAATTAAATTGTACGTTGAATGTTGTAAAAAAATAATCGGTCGAAAATGTTTACGAAATAAAATTTTCGCGGAATTTTTAAAAATTCACGGTAAACAATTCAAATAGCGCTGTTACGTCATAATATTATAAGTATTTATATCATTAAACTTTATCTTGAACCTCAGTCTGTTCTAACTACACCAACGATAGTTTTCCACAGTACCAAAATATAATAGGCAGCCTTCATATAGCAAGTGAAAGAAAATTGTCTTCGATACTTTTAATTAGGCTTATTAAATTAATTAGCGTTATAATAATTAAACATTCTATGTTAGGTTAAACTGCTGCATCAATGCAAATATTATTATTAATCTAAATATGATTAATAAAATTACGTACAGCTTTAGTTAGAGGTCGCAACTAAAACATTCGATTTTAAACAAAAACAGCCCTAATATAGTTACATAAAAATATACATATAAATATTTAAAAATTAATAGTCAAGGTTGTTAGAATTGGGAAATAGCATAGTTGTCAATATACTAAGATTCACATAAGAAGACTGTCAATATAAAAAATATTTTTAACAAAATAATTTAACCGACTTAAAAAAATAAATAAGGAACTCATTAAAAATTAAAAAACAATCAAATTTAGATTTTCAAAGCAAAAAAAACATTTAAAAATAAATTGGCAATAAGTATTTCTTCTGTTTATATTATATATACATGGCACGTAGAAAATCACTTCATTAAGCAATCTTCTGTGTAAAATATTATCTTAATTAATTAGTCTTATTCTAATGCTTATTCTAAACTCTACATATGTCCAGTAATCAGATCAGGTGGTGTTAAACGTTTTAGTCTACGCACTTCACTATCACGTCGCATATTTAGCTGATTAGCGAGTACATTGGGATGCACTGACACTCTTTCGAAGTACTTCACACAAACACGTTGGATTACACTCGTTATAGGTTCTAGAGGAATATCGCGTTGTATCACTTTATTTGAAATATAGTACGGAGCATCAACAATGGCACGCAACACCTTATTTTGGAACCGTTGAATGATGGATATATTAGATTTGCTAGCGGTACCCCATAGTTGAATTCCATATGTCCAAATGGGCTTGAGTATAGACTCATATACCTTGTTATCTAATGATAACTCAATGAGCCAATAAATTTGATATAATTTTAGTCCCAGTTGTTTCCGTTTAGAGAGTATGTGCTTCTTCCAGGTTAGGCGTCGATCTAAAGGCATACCAAGATATTTAACATGCTCCGCTTGAGGGAGTTGACGATGATTGATATGCACTGGTGGACATGTTCTTCTACGCAGGGTAAACGTTATATGCGTGGATTTTGATTCATTGGCTTTAATGCGCCATGTCTTCAACTATAATTGTATTTGCTCCAGGTGGGTTTGTAGGTTTATTGATGCTGTGACTGGATCTTCATGGGATGCTAAGATTGCTGTATCGTCTGCATATGTTGCCACAGTAGTTTTTTTTTGTGGTGGGCAGATCAGCCGTATACAGAAGATACAGTACTGGACCCAGTACACTACCTTGCGGAACTCCTGAATATATGGGATTTAATTCGGTATGTTCATCGCCTTGATTTACAATAAAATGTCTGTCAGTGAGATACGATTTTAGTAGCTGATAGTCCGGATGAGGGAGAAGTTTCTTTAGTTTAACCTGCAAGCCCGTATGCCATACTTTGTCAAAAGACTGAGATATATCTAGGAAAGCAGCCGAACAATATCTTTTGGCATTTAGGTCAGCGTTTATTTGGTTTACAAGTCTATGCACTTGTTCTATAGTCCCATGCTTATTGCGAAAGCCAAACTGATGTTCTGGAATAATTTTTCTTTTTTCTATTATATAGTTTAGCTTTTTTATGTATAATTTCTCGAAAACTTTCGAGATTATTGGTAATAAACTTATAGGTCGGTAGGAGGTCACATCTTCTGGTATTTTTCCTGGTTTAAGTATCATTAATATTTTAGCTACTTTCCAGATACTAGGGATATGTACATAATAATCGTTGTAATTACCAAATAAAAATAACCAAACGCTATATTTAACCTATCTCCTAGACGTATTTTATATTCCACTATATATACACAATTTAGCTTAATACCTACCTAAACCTATTTATCTATTTACAATATTATTTTAACTACTACCAACTGATCAGTTTGAAGTCAGCGAAGGATTTATTTTCAATCCTTCACTGAAGAGCGCTTCAGGCTTCGGGGTCCGCTACCTAGCGTAGGTATTTTGACAAATATGCTAACTGAACTAGAAAAACAAAAAATTGTTTTTCGAATTGGAATCGAATCCGCGACCTCCGATTAAAAGCTAAACACTTTAATCACTACACCCTATAGACAATTGTCTACTGTAATTCTACGACGCCTTACATGTTAGAGGGTGACCTTAAAAACCAATCTGAACGGCTTTTACATTCGAACCACAAATATCTGATTTTTTAGATAATAAATATGTGAAACCTCTGTATGCGCAATTGAAATTTGAGCGTTTCCTCTATTTGCCCCCTTCCCCTAATCATATCCTCATTTAGTTCCAATTAAACCACCTCGGAAGTGCACTCTTTCGAATAAAAAACGAATTTTAAAATCAGTCCGTAATAGACGGAGAAATCGGAGAACATATATATACAGCCGAACGTAGAACCTCCTCCTTTTTTGAAGACGGTTAAAAGGAGTCTCGAAAATTTAATACTGTCACAATGTTAATTTTTTATTTTTTATAATGTGTACTTAATATCTCATTTACCTTTTCATTAAAAGGAATTAACAACATTTATTTATAATTTTCATTAATATGTTAGTTGATAAAAAGAGAACAATAGCTTTTATCATTAATTTTCACGTATATGCGAATCAAAAAAAAACCTGCTAATCAAGATATATTTATCAGGACAAACAATTTAACACAAACACTATTTTTTAAATAACATTTCTAAGGAAATACATCATTCTATTCACAGTTTCTTATATATCATTGACAATGTCCCTCTAATTCTGTTGCCTAGAGCGTGGAAAATATTATCATTAATTTTCAATGATATAAAAAGCTCACTTTTTATTTACTTAATCCACAAATTGTTAAATTATTCTCCGAATTTCGTGGTGAAATAACTTAAGCCCCTCCAGCGAAAGATTTCATCAAACTATCATATCTGCAAAGTTTTTTTTATCTTGGCTGTGCTTATATAATTATCACTTGCTTTTATTGTTTTGCACAAAATCAACAACTTAATCAGCATTGAGCTTTCCTTATTGATCAACTCGTAATATACTGCAGTCGATCTAAGGGCATGGATATATGAAATATGGAGCAGATGCTTGTAATCATAGTATCAAGCGATATTACAGTTTCGATTCACCTAAACATGATCACTTTACTGCAACAACTATTGGTTTATCGAGTGTGTTATTCTTGGTGGTTTAACTTACATTGGTTTTAAAATATAGAAGGACAACGGTAAGTGCAAACTGTAAGGCCACATTTTTAAAAGTAATAAAATCCATTTGGAATGTCAGCTGCCACATTTAAACCACATCATTTTCAACGACATTAAACGACTATCAACATATTCCAAAATTTAGTGATAACCAGAACAGAGAAGAACATGAATCTTGTTCTATTGGTAGACATAGAATTCATTAATGAGGTTTGTACATTAAGAATAATAACAAAAATTGTAGTAACCGGTAATAATTAGACTTTTGTTTAAAAAGTGATGTATTTTAGCTAGAATTATAGAAGAAGAAATTAGACAGTATTTTGCTGTGATACAAGAAACTGAACAAATGGGGAGTGATACTATGAGATAATTAAATTTGTTAAGAAAAGTAAACCTGGATCAAATAAACAAAATGTAAAACTATCAAGTACACCCTAATGATCTAATAAGAAGTAAAATACAACGCATTATTACATAAAAGTATACGTAAATAAATTATCGTATTGTAAAAATAATGATGTATTGACTGATATTTCTTTCAGCTTAAAACTACGATAATCTATTCATTTTAGGCTAGTAAATGTATAATATGCTAATTGAAAGTTCAAGCGATCATAGTTGATCATATTTGAAGATTTTTACAAGAATTGCACTGATTTCATATATAGAGGTGGATTTTTCGTTTGGTATTAATTATATTAGCTTGGTTGGATCTAAACAATTTTGATCTTTTTTATGGTAATGTTTAGTCATATGGTTACTGGATTTCTTGTTAATTGTTCAAATATTTAAATTTATTTAAATATGGTGTTTTATAAAAGCATATCGAAATTATTTTTATCTTTACATTTTACTGAATAATTTTTTAAATAAAGTGTATTATTTCAAAAAGTTTTCAATGTTTATTTCCGTCCTTATATACAGATTCAAGATTTATTTCAATTACTTATCAAAATTGTAGATATTTCATTATAAAAAATAATGATGATGTGGAATATGATGTTTTTATTAAAATAGAATGGCTGGAATAAATGGAATAATTATATTTTTATTAGTTCGTTTTATTCGATGCTTATTTAAATAAAATATGTTATTTCCAAAATTTTACCATTTTTATTTACCTCCTGGAGGTATTTACCTGATTACATATATTTTTAACAGTAAATCCAATAATCACAAATAAAACAATATGTAGGCATGCGCCAAACTTGAATTATTCACTGTTTTAAAATTAAATGGAGCTCAATAAGTACATGCGCCAAAGCTGGAGATATTTTTGGAATAATGCATCCTGTTACTTCGAGTTTAGCCCTTAATATAACTATAACGATATTTGAGCATCCACATATGTAGAAGAAGATAAACGATCAAAAAATATTGTAAAATATAATCCTAATATTCTCAAAAATTTTTCGTGGAGTTTTTAAAAAACTAATTCAATAACATCATTAGCCTTTACATGGTGATAACATCAATATGTATACCATCAAATATGTTAAACTTTGTTTTGAATATCACACAGTACCGAAATATAAAAGACAACCCTCCTTTAACCAAAAATAGATGATATCAATTAAATTTAACAACCCAGTTAACAAAATTTTAGCTGCGCTTATTAACATAATTAACGTTATCTTTATACTTTATATTCTGTTAATTAAAATTATTGCATCAAGGCAAATATTACTATGATTACTGGAAGTACGTAAAGGATTACGTACAGGCCATAATTCGATTTTGTACAAAAACAACTTAACAACAGCCAACATGGATATTATTAGAAATTTTATGACTAATAAAATTAAACATATTTTGTGTTTGTTTTATACTTAATGTATATCCTGCCTACCTTCCCATTAACAAGAATATAGGGAATATAAAAGTGAATTATAAATTAATTTATTACTACTTTTCATTTGTACTTGGATTAATTCACAAGCAAGTGCGAGAAAATACATCAATATGTATTCCTCAATTATAAAATTATAATAACTTCTAGCTATAGTTTACACCAAAGGAATACACTTCGGTTCGCTTCAATCTCCTGACATCCTGCACGCTGTCTAGCAGTTGTATTGCTTTTACGTTAGTATGATTTAGTAATCTTCTTTCGTGTTACAATCCGAAATCTTGGATAAATTCGCAACTCCATTTGATTTCCAGATTATCGTGCAATTCTTCGTTGGTTACGTAGCAATAGGCATTGGTAATTAATCGAAGAACCTTGTTTTGAAAAAGTTGTATGACTAGTTGATTTGAATTTTTACTGCAACCCCATATTTGCACCCCATAGGTCCAAATTGGCTTTATGATTGTCTTATAGATCAACCTCTTTGATTTTAGATCAAGTTGAGAGTATTTTCCGACTAACCAGTATAGTTGTTTTATTTTGGTTCTAATGTGTTTTGCTTTTTGTCTAACATGATGTTTTCAATTTAATCTACCGTCAAGATGGATTCCAAGGTATTTAGCTGATTCTGCTTGAGGAATCGGGCATCTCTTGAGTGATATAATTAAGTTTTTATTATTTCGCCGCAAGGCAAAATTAACGTGGACAGATTTGGAGCTATTAAGTTGAATTTTCCAATATTTCGTCCATTTGTAGATTTTATTGACCGCCACTTGTACTTTTTCTATTGCTCTAGGCAGAAATATGTCGATTGCCATAATAATAGTGTCGTCAGCAAAGATCCCAAGTAGTGTTTCTTTTGTTGTTGGATTGCCAGCAGTATAGAGCAGATATAGAAGAGGTCCTAAGATGCTACCTTGTGGTACTCCAGCCAAAATAGTTTTAAATGTCGAGAACGCCATTTCGTGCGATATCTAAACTTCCTTCCGAAAATATATGACTCCCGCAATTGTCAATAGTTACGCGGTAAGTTATGTGAATAGCGAACTAGACAACAAAATTGCCAATCAAAATATAGTGTAATACAAAATCATATTTTTTTTCGGTTAATTCAGTGTCGTTATCTCCAATGGCCAAAATTACAGTGGCATCTGCAAATGTAACAACAACATTTTCATTGAATATGAGAAGGTCGCCAGTGTAGCGAAGTGAACCTAATGAAGTGTATTAGTAGACCTGCTTGTATTTTGTGCAATTTACTATAGGCATCTTTTTGTTTCACTCTGAAATATCGGTTAGCTATATATAATATAAAACTATTTTTTAAATATCAGTTAAGGATATAAACATTTTAATCTTGTACTTTAAACCTTCATGCCAAACTTTATCGAAAGCTTGAATAACATCAAAATATATTTCGGATCAATTTTTTTCTAGTGATTTTCTATCAAATTGTCGAATTTGTGAATCTGACCAATCGTGGAATGTTGTTTCCTGAAACCAAACTGGTAATTCGGAATAAGATGATTTTCTTCAATGATTGGTTTTATCCATTTTAATAGAGGGTTTTTAAAAAGTTCAGTCAATGTGGGCAATAGTGATATTGGCCGATATATTCTTGAGGAATAACAATGGAATTACAATTATTGCAGCCACCTTCCACAGTTGTAGTACATATTGTGGTCTGACTGAAGCTTTATCATTACTAAGGCTAAATGTGAAGAATAATCCAATAATACTCCCATTAGTGTTAGTACCATAAAAATATCCAGCCAATTTGTGATAAAATAAGAGTATTGCCGGTAATGTAATAACACTATCAGTTAAGTCTATATTGTGGTTCGTTAAATGAAAACTTATAATTTTTACAAAATTTACGAAATACTGCTGTTTTTGGGAAGTTTTTCATGTTTGCAAATCATAGAGAATATGTTCTATTGCCGCTATGGAGTTTTTGATTAATATCCATCCGGCTCAGCCTAAATTATAAATTCTGCAATCATAGTTATAACCTATCCAAAGAAGTTTTGAACACACGTCATCAAGATTTTGGGCAATGCAAACCTGCCGCAATTGGTAAAATCGTTCTAGAATCAGATAACATTTTCCTTCTCGTTTTATTCTAGATAAAAAGACAAAGTTCGAAAGTGTAACCGAACTAGCCTTCAAAGTCACCTGGTCTTCAAACGTATGTAAAATTATTCAAAACAATAGTGGTAAAAGGATACAAACTGGAAAACGTCGTTTTAATGCTTTGGTTGTTTTGATGAGTTTCAAACCGCTGCTTATTATTACTCTGATAGTTACTTTAAACAGGAACGAGATAACGGAGACACCCTCTTGCCAGTAAAATTTGTTAGAGTGGTAAGAATTTTGACTGTTAAATAATAATTTCCTGTGAATTTTATTGAAAATATTTTAACGTGCTGAAGTCGCACTGAATAAAGAAAGTAAAGTATATTACTTGGATACGCAATTGTTAATTAGGTGGATTAGGCCTCCAGGGGTTACCACTACATAGGAAATGCGCCTGGAACTCATAGGTGGCATCGAAAAGAGTTCAATGATTATATAATAAAACACAACCCTAACCCACAAACTATTATAACTGCGTATTTGTAGTTTTAAGCCCTATCGCTAATATATGCATTAGATATACTATAATATTAAAATAAATTATATTTAATAAATTACTTTATGACGTTTGGACGCCACAAATTTAGATGACGTATGTTTAAAACTTCTTTGGATAGAACACAAAAAAATCATTACAATGAAAATATCAATAGATTACCCATACTATATAACAAAATAACCACATTATTAGTCAATAATCTTGACCCGTGTGATGATATAGGGAATCCGTGTTGAACTGTAAATGAATGAGCAATGACAAATCTAACATATTGTTATGTAACTTAGTAAAATACACAATGATACGATAACTAATAATACCACGAATTAACCTTCCATATCCAGGTATTTTATTTCGCAGAAATAAAATCTACTTTCGTTATATAAAATCGTTGCCTAGCTGTCTAAACAATTATTTATGGACAGTGCTAATTTTAAACAAATAACGTATCGAAAACAATTGAGTTTTCAATGTCGTCCGTTATCTCAAACAATTGTGGCAAAAATTAATATAAAACACTTTTATGTTGAACGACATTCGATCGACAAACAAGTGATTAGTGAAAAACAATGATGTAACTTTCGCAGTTCCTGATAACGTAAGACCACGGCACTGTTACGGCAGACAAATGTCGATCTTTCTCTTAGAATTCGTGTTTAGATAATAAACGTTGTAATCTAAAAAATGTAATAACTATAATTTCATATAATTTATATCATACGATTACTAAAGAATTGTATTTTCCAGTTTCATTAAAATAATTGTAATCTGTTTTTATTACTTACAGCTAATAAAGTAATATTAACTTAAATAATTAATGAATATTTTTTAGAAATAGAAATAGATACATTTTAGACAAGTATTTTACAATATGTTTAGTAACTGGATCACCTATTTGGAGTTTTTTTTATTATTAAATTATTACATTCTTACTAGTCGTTTCCGTCTAACCGGCAATTTGTCTTTATGATAACCCACAATACCTCGCACATTGTTCTGCAAAATGTGTATTTATTTATGTTACTCTTTATTGAACATCCCCGTGATTGAACTCCGTATGTCCATATAGGTTTCAGTATTTGCTTATATAACAGCAATTTATTATGTGTACTGATAATTGCGATTTCCTTACAATTAGCCAGTACATTTTCCTATATTTTAATTCCAGTTCTTTTCTTTTCTTCTTTATATGATCCTTCCAGCGAAATATTTCATCAAGATTCATTCCGAGATATTTGGCGTTGTTGCTATATGGAATGATAATTTTATTTAATGTTATTGGTGCTTATACGAGCTGCTTATAGGTAACTGCACATGTACAGATTTACTTTCATTAATTGTTATTTTCCAAGCTTGTGTCCAATTATTTATATAGTCACTTGCCTGCTGTAATTTTCGTGAGGCTTCTTCACTATTGTCTCTGACAGCTATAATCGCAGTATCATCAGCAAATGTAGCCATCGTAATATTCTCCATTTGTGGTATATTACAAGTGTAGAGTAGATAAAGCATTAGTCCCAGTACACTTTCTTGTGGTACACCTGCTTTAGCTTCTTTTATTATAAAGTAAGCTTCTTCTTATTTGACTATAAACATTTGAGTTGTAATGTACGATTTTAATAGTTCGGGGTGTTATTTTGTTAGCATTTTCTATAGTTTTTGAACAAGGCCTTCATGCCAAACCTTACCGAAGGCTTGTGCTACATCTAAGAATATAGCTGGGCATACTTTTTTACTTTCGTAGGCTTTTTCAATTTTGTTATTTTCAACATCTGTTATTCTGTGGACCTGGGCAATTGTTGAATGCTTGTAAAAACCCAAACTGGTGTTTTGATATTAGGTTTTTTCTCTCTATGATCTGTTTGGAGTAACCACAAACTCTTGGCCATCAATTATCAAGAATGATTCCCTTTGGTGTTAAATGTTTGATTATATTCCCACTATTACCTGTCAAATTACAAATCCCAAAATGTCAAGGTATGTGTTTAAGGTATTTTTATATAAGTTTTGTAAATTGATTGATATCTTATTGCTAGTCATCGTCAACTAACTTACAATTTGTTTCTACAGACTTAAAACTAGGTACCTGTCTAGGAAGACATATTGGCCCGTACTTAGTCTCCAAAAAAATAAATGTTAGTAGTGCCTGTCAGTGTTTTTACCATTTAGTTCATTTCAGTACAGAACTACACAAGAACACACGGTTTGGTTCTCTTGAGTCTTCGTCCTAATTCAGTATTGTTCAAGAGTTGCAGCACTTCGGTGTTAACCTAGGGTTGGAGTCTTTCCTCATGTCTTCTTGGGACTCTTTTAATTTCCTTTATGATAATTAGAATTCGGAGTAATCGTTCCTATAGTACCCGAGTGCATCCATATCACTTCTCAGAACTTTATTCTGAAATACAGGTATTATTATGATATTACAGGATGATATTACTTCACAAAGAGTATCCCCATAAATGAATTCGATAGTTCCATTTATGTTTCGCAAATACTTGTATAGCAGCAACTTATTATGTACAGCAAAATATAGCTTTTCTTGGAAATAACCACTACATTTTTTGTATGTTAATTCCACTTATTTTATTTTCGTTTTGATAAGCCCATCCCAACAAAATTTTGTGCCAATAATTATCTCAAGAAACTTGTATTGTTGTTGTATCCTATGCCGTATATAGCATCATTCATAATTATTGGTATATGAACAGTTTGGTTGTAGGTTAATTCAAAGAGCACTGATGTACTCTCGCTGACTTTCTCTTTCACTCTCTCTCTTTTTCTTTTTTGTACATATATGGACCTTTATATAAAGTGTTGTTCGAAACTCTACCTAGAGGAATACCTGCTTTTAATGCTTTCAATGTTGAGTAAGCTTCTTCTTATTCAACTCTCAAACCTCTTGGCAGAGATGTAGGAATTTAAGAGTTTATACATAAGTCATTTATGCTAATCTCTTTATTTATGCTTTATGCATTCCCTTCCTAGGTTTTTTTCGCTAACAATGTGTGACTTCATGTATCTGGTTACTTATTGAACATTTGTGCGTAAGGCCAAAGTGATGTGCAGGTATTAATTATTTTCTACCTATGATTGATTTTAAAAAACCGTTTTAACAAAAGTTTGTTAAATATTTTCGGTATTACTGGTATCAATAAAATTGATGGATAAGATTTTACTTCGTTTTTTTTTTGATGGAAGTTTTAACATATTTTTGATAATCTATATATCCTTTCGTTAAGTTCAATTTATGGCTGCTGTTGAACTACCAGAAAATCTGTAAATCCAGAAGTCTGAGTTTCAAAAAGATTCTCAGGTAGTTATCTGATTATCGAATGAGAATCATTTATCGAGATGAGGTATAATATTAGGTTCTAGCATGTATTATGATCAGCGACGTCTCTTGGTGAAAATGCGTGTCAATATCAACGTAATTAACTGCTAAAGAACTTAATTTTATTGTTAAATTCACGCAGGCACCAAATATAATCACAAGAAGATTTCATACGTATGGCTCATTCACCTGAATGAAGCAGTTCATTCGTAATTGGTGAAAACATATAAATAGAAAATAATAGAAATCTATATTTGAAATTACATAAGAACATTGACTTATTTTATTTAATTAACTTAATATAACAAGCGAATTATAATTTTAAGCTATAGTTAAACAAATACCTATTTATTATTAGAACTATTATGCTACGTGAAAGGTTGTTGTTGCACCTGTTAAGTACAACTAAATACAAGCTGCAGCATTAGCAATACTTACGTTTAAAATAACCATTTTTTGCATATATACACTACAGCTGTTGAACGTTATACCGTGATGATTCACCGCCACCTTATAGGAATAGAAACATTTAAAATTCAAATTAATTATTAGTTCAATGAAGGGCAGAATTGAATAAATGGAATTGTTCGGATGGAAAAAAAACAACATACAGAAAAAAATAAAACAATAACCACGTATAACTTTATATTAATTACAAGGCGGCGAGTATATCTAATTAACAATTAAAATGAGATTAGCAGGAATAGATAATATGTCTTTTTTAATGTCCATGAACTATAAATATGTCCTTATTAAGTACAGCTAATATTGCATTATGTTACAAGGGATGTTTCAAATAAAACTTTATTAATTCGTTTAATATATCATTATATAACATTTATATATCAAGCCTATACATTAATTTTAAAGAATTTACAACGGATAGTGTTATTTAACATAGGGAACATTAACATAGACTGAAATTGACTATCGACTGTTTAGTAATTAACTTCTTTTTACTATCGATTGTTTCAGTCCCCTCGGAACGAGTTTTTTCAAAACCTTGCCAAATTATTAACAATCGAAGAAATCGCATCACGGGCGAAAAGCTCAACAGGTATATTATATTTTTGAATAGTGATTAAAAAATATTTCCGTTCAACAATAAATGAAACATTTATTTTGTTTAAAAAGGCTATGGTAATTATTGTGCCATCACTTTTAGTTAGGTATATGTTTAATTATCATATAGTATTTATGGTTATTGTACATATTTAGTTTTTAGGTTTAGTTTAAATTCTAATGTATTATCTTATCTACTATAGTATGTTATTTAAAAATAGCAATTCACATATTATTAAAATACGATAAAACATTTGTGAGGTTATTATTCCATTTCTTTTTACAGAACCACGGAACATTCAAAATAAAAATTGTATGGTAATAGTATTCAGTAATTATTCCTTCCCTTTTCTTTTTTAAAGATAGTACGTGAAGGAATATATACGTTTCCGTCTTGCTTATACTACCCTTAAAAAAATAAGTATATTTAAAATAAACTGCTCCAAGTAACTATCTCCGTACTTTCCTCTCTCACAATTTGTAATGGAGAGAATTCGTACAGTTTCATCTGATATCAGAAATGGAAAAAAGAACAGTCGAACCGTGCATTTGACTGAAAATAGTAATTACTAATTTCAGTCGCTAGTTTTTTGACTATCGACTTATTAAGCACTTCTGGTACATTTGCAAATAATTTCATGTTGAAGCCTCACTGGCAGGCTTCAGTTTCTTGTATGTGTCATTTCGTCGAAGTATGCACAAAAGTTTTTTCAGTGTCTTGAAATGAATTTGCATCGAATAAATTATATTTAACGGAATTATTTCGTTTTTACTTAAATTTGATTAAAAGGCGCCTGAAGGTCATCGAATGCTCTGTGAAGCTCATGGCAACCATGCTCTTACGATTTCAATCTTTGAATAACAGACAAAGAGCGCTCTGCACATCCAAAAAAAATTGAAGGCCTTACTCGATCGTTATCAATGAGGATCGTTATCGGCTATAATTTATGCGTTTTAGCCGAACACTGAGCGAAAAACGGCTAGCAGACGAGCAAAGACACAACAATATTATTCTTCAGCATGCTCGACAATATATAACAGCGGCGAAAACTTACTTGGAAACATTAAAATGGGAAGTGCTACCCTACCCGCCATATTCTCCAGACCCCGCTCCCTCTGATTACTAGTTATTCTGACATATAAGTCGTGACCTGTCTAAGCAGCTCTTGGCTTCTTATGAAGATACCAAAAAGTTAGTTTCATGGATAGCCTCAAATGTTACAACGTTCTTTCGAGATGAAATCCTTAAAGTACTCGAAAGATGCAAACAAGTGGCGACTATTGATGAAGTTTTAAATTAAAAAATAAATTAAACTAATTTAGAGGCCTAATATAATTGATCATTTGATGAAATTTAATATCTCTCAACATATCAATCACATGATTCAAAATTCAAACTGACCTTATTCATAACTTACAATAACTTTTATATAATTGTGATTTTATGCGTCAAGCACCAGAATATAATTGTTTTTTTTTTCACTTATTTATTGATATATTTTTGTTTTAGTTTCACAGCCAATCTGAGGATATCCTTAATAGGAGATTAGTTGGATAAGTCAATCGCTTTTCGAATGAAATATTGATTTTTCGAATAAACGGAAATTTGTTTATTTCTGTATTATATCAAAAATTAATTGTGTCAAATTTGTCATTCATTTTGCTTTTCTACTTGTAGCCCCATAGCGGCTAAATAAAAAGTTAAACTTTGTTTCACATCCAATCATTTAACAAATAAACTGAAAAGACACCGGCGTAACAAAGAAAACGCGTTGTTTTTTGTTCAAATTTGGCTTTGTTCATCAACGTATCATCATCAAGAGCCCCAAAATCATTCCAGCGCCGCTCTAACATTCCAAGACAAGTTTTGTAGAACGATGTATCTTTAGCGTCGAAAGAGGCCTCAATTTCAGCGGTAACCTCTTCTTTCGAGCGTAATTTCTTACCGGTAACCATTTGGTTGAGGATTGCGAACGGCCAGTAGTCGCTGGGAGCCAAATCTGGCGAATACGGTGGATGTGGGAACAATTACAAGCTCAATTCATGTAGTTTTGCCGTTGTTTTGATTGAGCTTTGAGTGAAACGGCGCGTTGTATTGATGAAACAACATTTTTTATTTGCCATATGGCCAGCTAGAACCAAATGTTTTTTTGCCGATGGCGCTTTAGGTTCGGGATAGTGGAGTGTTTTGCGGGCGAGAGAGACCTTAGCGTCTTGGATTGTCGTAGTTGGTTATCTACCGAGGTTTGTATATGGGTAGCGACTTGATCAAGGTGTTGTCGTGTTCTAAGGCGCCTATGGAGAACCTTACATTGAGCATCTCCGTGAAATCCTTCACGAACGGTATACCTGATTCGAGGTGAGTGTTGGCGTTCCTCATAAACTATGAGACATTGAGTAACGCGCGGACTTTTTTGGAATGGAACAGTTGGAGTAGTGCAAGTTGTCTCTCAGAGACGTACCTATACCATATCCTTGCTCCGAAAAGGCACACTGGGCGGACTAGCATTTTATACAGAGTCGCTTTATGGGGGATTGGGAGTTTACTTTTTCTGCAGAAGAGTGGTAATATAAGACTATAAACGCCATTGCCTTTGCAGATAGTATGCTGACCATTGGAATCTGCGGTCGAACTGGAGACCGATATAAGATTCTGGAGGGTGGGGGGATACGAACTTCTAGGGATAGGGATAGAGATAGGATAGAGCTGGGGGATTTGGTGTCTATAGGCGCGAAACTACTTCCTGAAGTGGAACAGAATAGCCTGAGTTTTGCTCGAGCTAATATACAGCTGCCAGCCGCCGAATTTGTACCACGCAATCGCCTGATTCAGTTTGATTTGGAGTATGTCGCGTCGGGATAGTAGCCTGTTGTAAAGAAGAATACATAAAATGCTGTGTGGGAATGTTTGCGGAGTGGGAAATCAGCAGGTTGCGGGGGGCAGGGACTAGCGTAGACTGTTCGTTCGGGATTATGTTTTAGTATGAAATTATTTAAAGTGTGTAGTATCACTTCTTTTGATGGTCAGTACTATGTGAAAAAGCGGTGAATGTAATAAGACTAGCGCCATATATGAGTCAGGCTCGAGACTTTCCAGGCCATGTGTTAAGATCTCATTATATATTCTCTATATATTTTGTGAAAACATCACAGAATTGCACTTAGTAACTATATGATGGATATAAAATGACGTGATAATAGTTGGATGTTGTTTAAGTAAACGATTAGAACTGAATAAATAGATCTACTATATTCACTATTATCACCTTTATAACCCTCAAGCAGCTATATCATTTATATTTTGTGACTCTCCCATCGATGTACATAAAGAGCATCTATTAAATTTAGCAATATACAAATAAGCTAATTAACTCTCCTTAAACAACATTTAATAATTTTATTGTTTTAGTGCTAGTTAATAACAAAGAGAATATATGGAAAAATTCAGACGGATGATATCAATAAATATCTACGTAAGTTGACTTTAACTCAGATATTTTTAAAAATATATATCTGTCAAATGATATTAGAACGAAAACATCCATGACCTTTTTATATTAGATCCATCATTCAGGATACTTATAAAACAAAAAAATATGTGTCTAATCCTGCGCAAATAATAAACACAATATTTTGAATGACTTATTGGTAGTAAAGGACTTTTATTCTTTAGATAACAAGTTGAAATAATCTGTGGTCTCAAGTGAAGTAGATTTGGAATTTTTTTATCAGCTATATATTTTAGGTATTTTCATGTATTTTGATCATTCGTGTTTACTTTAAAATGGAATTTATTCAGGAAAATTGGTACGATATATATTTGAAAAGTGTTTTCTACGACTTTTTCCCATATTCTGGTAATATGGGGCTACCGTGTGGAAAGAGTGATGTTAGTTTGGCAACCATTCAATCATCGATTCATTTTCACACTTCTTCGGTATTTCGAAAGCCATCCTACATCGATCTGAACAAGTGATAGACAGAATAGGGATGCCATAAAATATCGATCAGCGGTATTTTATTGGTCGATATATCGTTTGCTGACCAAAACTTTTCGATATTTATTTTAAATGTCGGTAGTTTTAAAATATAGCATCAACTTTTGTCTTACTCTGTGTAAGTAATGGTGTAAATCTGGTAGTTTCTACACTGTGAAGTACGTTAAGGTCCAGAAATTAGACAAGAAAGTGGTAGCATAGTTTTGTTCGAACTCAAAAGCAATATTCTTTGGGAATTAACTCGAAACAGGTAAAACGATACAGTCCGATTGCTATTAGCCTTCTGAATCAGTAGGATCTTAAAATTCGTTAGAGAGCCTCTAGAGTTTACAAAAGGAAACATTAGTTTTCATAAAACAACGCTATCTTTCACATACCAGGTGTACCGGAAAGTCATTAGCGCTTTTTCTAACAGATATCGCTTGGTTTAAGTGTGAAATGATATGATTTGATACATAAATCATTTTATTCTACTGACATCAAACTTCAAAGCTATACAGGTTCTATTTTGCAAAAGTAACATCGTCATAGATTTGTATGTCTTTGAAAATGTCAAGTTTTGTGCTTGAAAACGTGAATTTTCGACACGTATTCCTTTTATTATTTCAAAAACAGAAAAAATCCGCTGAAAGTTATCGCTTGCTGATAGAAACGCTGAGTATGCACTAACCTTAAGAACACGTGAGTCGTGATTTTGAAAATTCAAATGTGGCGATTTCGATGTGCAAGACAAAGAACGTTGTGGTAGAGCGAAACAGTTTAAAGATGCAAAATTGCAAGAGCTATTTGGTGACGTGACGTTTGGTTTGGTTTGGTGGAAGACTAAACCCAAACTCAAAAACAATTGGCAGAAGCGTTAAATGTGGTCCAAGAAACGATTAGCGACCGATTACGAGCAATGGAGAAAATCCAAAAGATGGGAAGATGGATGCCACATCAACTGAATTAGAGGCAAATGGAAAATTCAAGAATCGTCTGTGTAATTCTACTAATTATTTGATCGGAAGTTGTTTTTGCATCTATTAGTGACGGATAATGAGGAATAGATTTACTTTGTAAACCCTAGGCGCCAAAAGTTAAGGATATCACCTGGTGAAGCCGTCAATTCGAATCCAAGGCTAAATCGTTTTGGTCACAAGACAATGCTCTATGTTTGGTGGGACTAGAGTGGCGTGGGATATTATGAACTATTGAAACCTGGTCGAACGGTTACTAGTGATCGCTACCGACAACAAATGATCAATTTAAACCATGCATTGGTCTAAAACCGTCCAGAATGGACGCGAAGACACGGTAAAATGATTTGACAACACGATAACGCACCGTCTCATAAGGCAAATCCGGCCAAGAAAACATTGAAAGCACTTGGATGGGGCATATTATCGCACCCGTTGATTTATCTAGACCTTGCTCCGTCCAACTATCAACTTTTTCCATCAATGGGACGCGCCCTTGCGGAACAACACCTCGCTAATTTCGAAGAACTTAGAAAATGGCTTGATGAATAGTTTTTCTGAAACAATTTTATTGGGATGGGCAATACTTTTTAATTTATTAGCCAGATTTAGCTCCCTCTGACTACTGATAGATCTAATACTTGAAAAATGGGGATATGTCATGTTTGGAAACCTATTTCCAAGAAATTAAAAGACTACAAATGCCAAACTTCACAGATATTTAGATCCGCCCTTAAAATGATTTTATATATGAAAATCTTATGAAAACGATTGCAGGCTAATGACATATCAACATGGAGTTTTACGAAATGGGGTATACTCATCCTGAATATAAATCTGCTTATCTCTAATGATTCTTTATATGTTTCAAAAATTTCAATGATTCCAAATCGTATTGTTATTTATTCTGAACATTGTTATTTATATCCGCTAAACAAATTCACTTGAGATAGTTTTTAAATGTTAGTTTAAATGTTAATAGTTAGAGATTATTTTGATAAGAAATATTTTTAAAAAAACATGTATTGCCTTGTTTGTTAGTTTTGGCCGCAGCTGTACGATTTTGATTTATTCATCAACTGGCGTGACGTTTTGTTTTTCAATATTACACCGAGATAAGTAGGATTTAATATTTTTGTCACGAATAAATATTTAATATTATCAGTATTGATAAAAAGTCGGCATATATTGATGTAACTCGAACATATATGGATGTTTGAACTAATCTCTCTTATTATATTTATTTCTAATTTCGAAAAAACTGAGCCTACAAGTCTGGTAAACGTGACGATTTGAAATTAGCCGATTTGAAATTATGTCAAAACGCCCGAGGCAAAGTTTAAGCGTTTAAAATGAATCATGAACGATATATGTTGAAAAATTATCTTCGCTAAATTAATATATAAGTATAATGTGGTCGTGTTGATTTTAGTAAATGTGTATATGTATGTGTATGGATTTTAGTCACGTAAACCATTCGGATTTTTCAGAATACATTACTTAACAAATATCTCCGGGTCCATTTATTTTTGAAACACAGAATAATTCAAGTTTGGCGCATGGGTATATACAGCTTCATCTACTTGCTCCTTTGCTCTGCTTACCAGCCACCACCATATATGAAAGCTGTGAAATTGTCCTAAGAATCTCCAAATATAATCAACTGTTATCCCTACTACAATTTTTGCTACTATATTTGATCCACAAATCCTATTAATGAATTGACTATCTCCAACTTTCGGTTAACCTATTGTATATTTACTAGCCTAAAACGAATGGATGATCGTACTTTTAAGCTGAATGACATCTACAGTCAATACATCATTAGTTTTATAAAACAATAATTTATTTACCCATACTCTTATATTAAAATGCGTTTTCTTTTCCTTGTTTATCATTAGGGTGTCGTTGATAGTTTTATATTTGGTTTACATGATACAGGTCTACATTTGTTAACAGATTTAATTATTTCCTAGTATCACTCCCCACTTGTTCAGTTTCTTGTATCACAGTTCTTGCATCCTAGCAAAATCCCGTCTAATTTCTTCCTCTCTAATTTTAGCTACATCTCTCCTATAAAACGTAAATAATCTGTGGTCTCCAGTGAAATAGATTTGGAATTTTTTTATCAGCTATATATTTTAGGTGTTTTCATGCATTTTAACGATTCATTTTTACTTTAAGATGGAATTTATTCAGAAAAATTGGTACGATATATATTTGAAAAGTGTTTTCTACGACCTTTTCCCATTTTCTGGTAATGTGGCGATACCGTGTGGAGAGAGTGATGTTAGTTTGGTAACCATTCAATCATCGATTCATTTTCGCACTTCTTCGGTATTTCGAAAGCGTCTGTCAGCTAAGCCATCCTACATCGGTCTGAACAAGTGATAGACAGAATAGTGACGCCATAAAATATCGATTAGCGGTATTTTATTGGTCGATATATCGTTTGCTGATCAAAGTTTTTCGATATATATTTTAAATATCGATAGTTTTAAAATATGGCATCAATTTTTGTCTTACTCTGTCTTACTCTGTGTAAGTAATGGTAAACGTAAATTAAATAATTTCTAAAATATATCATGTTTAAAATAAATGTCTAATTATTACCAATTACTACAATTTTTGCTACTAATCTTAATAAAAAAACCTCACTAATGAATTGACTACTTCCAACATTTTCTTCTCTGTTCTTGTTATCATTAAATTTTGGAATATGTTGATACCTATTTGATGTCGTTGAAGATGATGTTATAAATGATAATTATAAATTTGGCAGCTAACATTCCCACTATAAATAAAATTGATGCTGTTTGGATTTTATAACCTTTAAAAATTTAACCTAACATTCTGCACTTACCCTTGTTCTTTCATATTTTAAAACCAATTTATGTTAAACCACCAAGAGTAACAGAACATTTTAATTATTATTACTGTAGTATTATTATTGCAACATAAAATTTAAATATTCTAGATTTATTGTTGTTTTCACTTGACCGACTCTATGGATCGACCCGAAAAAAATGTACCGTCATTAGAAAAGGAACGCAATATAGTACATTCTTTCTTATGATTTATTCTATGCAGGTTAGTGCGCATGCGCCAAATCCGGAGATCTTTGTTAAGTAATCTATCCTGGATTTTTCAATGACTGGAGTTAATGTCTAATAATGACTAATGACTCGAATACAATTTGCCAAACATATTACCTAGATACCTCAGTATGATGGTACCACACAAGATGGTGACAGTGGATCAATATTGTATTGATTTTACACTGGTGATAGCCCTAGATGAGAAGGACTAACAATAGCCACATTTGCTGATGATGATTTCCCATTCGTCACAACAAAATGTAGTCAGTGGACCGTCTCATCGTGTTATATCTGGAATCTGCCTTGGACGTGGTCAAATTGTGGTCTTCCAGAAATATTTGAAAGGAAAATATTAAATAAAGCGGGTACCAGTGGGGTGTCTTGATCAACTCCTGCGTCGATGTTTTCCCGGCTGGAGAGAGTGTCTTTGAGGTTCACCTGGAACGATCGTCCAGGTAGAAATGATCTGATATGTTTGGTCAGATCATCGGATAGACCTAACTGAATGAAGTACGCAACTAAGCCATCGTGCTAAACCTGGCTAAAGGCTTTGGTTAGGTCCAAGAGCAACGTTCCAAGTCTTTCACGTCGGTTAAAAGCACAGTTGATTTTTGCGGCTGGGTCTGCTGCTGTGGGCCTGATGAACGATTGAATGTTTGGTGCAAAACACGAATTGCTCATCTGGAATTATACTGTTTGCCATCGTAAAATCATTGAGAGCACCGAATTGCTCTATCAACAGGCTTGGAAATGAAACTTAATAAGTCTGTAGTTTGAATATGATGATTTGGCTGCTTTTTTGGTGATAACTGGAGATGGGTGAAGTATTACTGTCTCGGAATGGACTTTACGTGCAGTGGCCTACTTTAAACATATAAAGTTCAAATACGAGGTTGCACTAAACCATCACACCAACAAGTAATCTAACGATGCCAAAATAAATATCTTCGATTATTTACCAATGCTTATCGTTACGTAATGAACGAAGAATTACACGATGACCTTGAAATCAAATAGATGTATGAAATTATCCAAGATTTCGGCTTAAAACATGAGCTGGACATACTACACCACATACAGGAAATCAAAATATTGCAAGTAATAATGAAACTAAGAATGTATAAATATTCAATTTACAATTTAGCTTAAATAGTCGAATCTAATTTTCATCCACGCTCATCCTGCTTATATATTACTGTAAAATACAGTAAGTTACAACAGGACATTAGTAATAAATTAATTTTAAAAATCAAGTTGTTACTAAAAATATCTTGGGTAAGATGTAATTAAGAATTATAATCGTACTGATTATAAATATTTAAAATGAAACTGTAACTTATAATCATTGAACGAGTATAACGACTGTTAAAAACATAACAACAAAAAAATATCGGTATTATTACAATAATCAATAATATATTTTATGTACATGTCGAATTCTCTGTGAAGCAATTAATGTGGTAAAAATATCAGGAACGAAAACAAGTGAAAATGTCTATTTAGTCGCTAATAGCGATATCTTCAGTTGCAAAAATAGAAACCGACAAGTAACTGGTTAGCAAACAATACCATTTCGAACGTTTCGAGCGCTCGATAAAAAAACAGTTTTTTTTAAATCCATCCATTATGTAATCATTAACGGTGAGTCATATTGTGAATAATATTTCTCTAATTACTGTTATTACCATTTAGCAATGTTTGCGAATTATCTGATTCGAGGTGGCACTGCAATTATTTTTTTCTTTTGTTTCTACGCTAATACAGATTCGAAGGTTGCTGCGACCTAACGCTCTCCACCGCGCTACTAGATCTGTTGGTTGGTGATCTCGCCTTGATCTGATCGTCGCCGAATGTTCACTGACTTCTCGCACCATTGTCTAATTAGTAATAATTCACACACCTCCTCTAAAAGGACACCGATTTGGTCCTGTTTTCGCACCGGTATTAATCGAGTTATCTAGTTTTAAGTGGTAGTTATAACTAGAGTATAAACAACGTGGGTTCCAGTGTTTGATGGAGAGATTTATTCGTGACTATACGCAGGAATTTAGTTCGGATTCACGTGCTATTTCTAAGAAATTAGTTCATTTTTATTTTAAGAAACAAAATATTACGACCTGATACGATTGTTTTCTATTTTGCTTATCAACGATTTGATTCACGAGACATTTTTACAATCGTATTACAAGTACTAATAGGCTTACATAATCTGGACATTTTTTAAATGATTAACATTAATTTGAGCTAGTGGCAGCCCCTGTGTAAATTAATCTTGTTTCTTCCATAACAGATTGATGTGAATAATTTAAAAATGATATGTTACTAAAATTGTTGATTTCACTGAATTTTCATTATAACATCAGAAATCTATTTGCTATTGGCAAATTCAGTTTTTTATTCAACTTAATTCCCTTTAAGGGTGATATACTGATTATAGCGACCCTCCAACTCTTCGATACCATTCTTGTAGTACGATTTGTTCATTCGCCGAAAATTTCTTCCCAGTGAGCATTCATTGACGTCTGAGAACCGGAAATAGTTGTTGAGGGCCAGATCAGGAGAATACGATGGATGAGGAAGAAATTCCAAACCCAATTCATGGATTTTGACACAGTGCATTGTCTTGGTGAAGCAGCACTTTCTTTTTCTTTAAATGCGGTCGTTTTTCGACGATTTTGTCCTTCAAATAGCCCAATAACGCTATGTAGTAGTCGCTGTTGATGATCCTTCCTTTTTCAAGGTAGTCGATGAAAATTATTCCATGCGCATTCCAAAATACAGATGTCATAACCTTGCCAGTCCGCCGTTTTCCCACGCTTTTAAGCGGGTTCATCGTGTGCAGTCCACTAGGAATGTCTGTTATTTCATTCAATTTAAATTTACGAATTCAAAATTATTTTGTGGATTTTTTAAATGTTTTCGTCGGTAACAACTTATTTTGGGCGCCCATTGTGTTCTTGGTCTTCGGTGCTCATTTCACCACATATAAACTTAGCATACCAATCCTTGATGGTTGATTCTCCTGGGGCAGTATCCGGAAACTCGGCAAAAAGCCAAGTTTTTGCGTAAACTATGTTTTATTCCTTCGAAAGGCAATATTTTATCAACGCGAAAAATTCCTTTTTATCCATTTTTTTCACAATAACAAAATTTGCTTTACAAAAGTGCTATAATTCACAAACTAATGATCCGACTGCTGTCAAATTTATTCACACTTTTGAGGGTTAGGGCTAACTAAAAAACATATGGATTTATTTCTAGTAGCGCCATCTATGTGTCAAACCGGGGACTTTTCAATTGGCCTGTTATTCAACATTTTGTTGAACATACGTCATCAAGATGTTTAATGTATTGCCTGCTGCAATTTGTAAATTCGTTTTACAATCAGACAATTTTTTTTTAAATTTTATTCTAGTAAAAAATAGATACAATGCTGTCTGGTTAATTTGAACATGTAAACGAATGAGCCTGTCAAAGTTATCCGGTTGTCAGACGTATTCAAAATTCTTGAAAGCAGTAGTGATAAGAAGGTTATAACTATGGCCTATAAACTATTGTGGCTGTGTAGTTTTTAGATGTACTACAATGTTAAAATAAATTATATTTTGCAACATTTTTGTTCAATTATTTTATTTAGATTAGAATTTTGTTGTATGTCAAAGCCAAACTCAAGTAAATATCAGAGTTGATGCGACGTTTTAATGTCACAAATTTAAATGACGTAAGTACAAAATAAAAAATAAGTAACAACTTACTTTCTTGTAATGTAATCTGATGAAATGCAAAAGTTACTACAAGTAGAATTTACAAAAAAATGTAAATAACCTTTAGAATTACCTCTAGTACAATGATATGATATACTATGTCTCCAGAACCATATCAATTACTATCAGTTCTTAAACATGAATCATTTTTCTTAGGTGTTCTCTATTTACCAGACATCAAATGAAATTAAAAGCTGATTTCCAAATTCCAAATACCTTATAAACAAAGAAGGCAGTCGATTCTTCATCGTCATCATCATTCATCTGCAGAAAATTCTTTTGAGATTTTGATTGAGTTTTCGTCCAATAAGTTTTGGAATTCATTCCCTTCAAACTTATTAAATGCTGCAGACCGTTTTTTGTCAGTGGCATATATAGTAGCATTTTATAGAAGAGTAATTTATATTTAGCAATTTTTTTAACAAGAACCTAATTTGTATATGTTGCTTACACGTTTAATTATTTGTATAAAATTTTATTTTGAATCAAACGATCATTCAATTAACATATATCCTTCGACTAATAATTGATTCCTTTGGAGTGTTAAGAACGTACGTAAATTTGACTTGATCAGACTTTGTTGACAATGAATGGATGGAAATGACTAGGTAACCAGATTAGGGATACAATGCCATGACAGTAGATTATGTATGATTTAAATACTTGATTACTAATATTAATATAATATTAATTAAATACTATAAATATTATAAATAAAGATATATAACAATAAAGATTATAATACATAATTAAAAAGTTTTTTAATTAATTACATTTTGCATTGGACATACCTGTTACAATCTTAATTTAAAAACTAAGGTATTACTACTCTTTTGTTATACTTGAACTGCAGAACAAGCAAGGCGAATACTAAATACAAACAATAATAAGCGAACACGAATAATAAAATATAATTAAGAATGAAACTAAACAAGTTTAGAATATTAATGAAAAACGAAAGACATATTTAGCAGTCTTCTAAAATTGTATTTCGATGATAACAGAAAAATCATGCGCGTTTTTTGGTTGATCCTTGTGTTCGGAAAGAACAACATTTTGAAAACTTGCTAGAAATAATCATTTCAATCTGTAAAAGATAATTGCACTTGTAGATTGTTAATCGGGTGCCTAGGTCCATCGTCCGAAGCTCACAGTTGCTAGCGTTGGTCTCGGGGCGTTCCGATTTGTTTGAGGGTACCGATAAGTGTGGTACCTTACGTGTCCCGTTTTGTGATGCAAGGGTGTTCATGTGTTGAGGTTATACATGATGGGCTTCTGTGGTTTTCGACTATCAAGCTAGTCTCGTGAGATGTTGTCGACCATGTGATGTTGATCGGTTCCATTCCTGGTGCTGACGTTCCATGCACCTGTCAAGTAGCTTATGTTGAGCTGGTTTACCTGTTAGGCACTTTGATCATGTCGGGGTCACCAATTGTGGAAATGTTCGTCTTGGTCGGTCGGCGAAATATGTGGCTGTCGTTACGATTGTTTGTCCGAACACTCACTACTATTTTTGGAAAACAATTTGCGCAAGAACTAAAAACACTGGTTGTATAAAACTTGTTTATTTTAACATTGAACAATACATGTGGTCGACGGGAGAATTGATAGGATATTAGGTTAGGTAGAGGAAGAACAGTAGGGATGTGTAAATGGTACTGTAACAAGGGGGTAGAGAAAAGAAAAGAGAGCGAGACGTCGTCGTGATGGTCTTTTACAGTCTGGAACTGCATGGTACCAATCCACCAGCGTTGCCAACCTTTGAACATGATGTGGGTGAATGCGTGGTGGCCTAAAGGGTCGTGGCGGTCGCCACAGTAGTATAAACCAACTTTTTTTTTTAATTGGCCTACATTTTCTTTATATGAAGAAAACTGTTAGTACAAGTTTGATTGAGATATTATTTATTTTCCCATCTCATCTATTAAACACCATCATAGTTTTTTCAAGAAGCTCTAGCAAAATTGAACCATTATTATATAAAGTGCCTTTTTATTATTGTTTTAAATTGAGTTTCTAAGAACCATTTTTTAATATATTGTTTTAAAACAAAAAGAGGTAGAGTAAAGTTTTATTCAATCAATATTGTTTATATTAATACTAAACTTTTATTTGAATTTTTTTTAATTTGACCTACATTTTCTTCGTATTAAGAAAACTGTAAGTACAAGTTGGATTTAAATCATTTTTTATTTTCTCACCTCATTTGTTAATGTATTTCCATCACAATCTTTGAAGAAATTTAAAAAAATTGAAAATCTATTAGAAAAAACAATTCCTTAGAAATTTAACAATTGTATTAAAATTAACATATGACATAAAATAATATGGATTGAATAATGTTATTAAGTTATCTTAAAGAAGAAAAAACAGTTAATATTTATAAGGTTTACATCATCATTTTATTTATATTTTTGTAATATTATCTGAAATTTTTTTGGTACGACGAAAACTGTTATTACAAATTGGATTGAAGACTTCCCATCTAATGGATACCAACCACAAAGTTTGAAGAAGTTGAGTAAATTGAAACATTGTTTTAAAAAGAGCTTTTTCATTAATAATTGTTTTAAAATTAGAATCGAAACATTTTTAACATGAATTAAGAAAGGTACATTTGCAATTTTGCTTGCATTATATTTTTTAAAATCTGACCTAAATTTTTGTTAGCACAAAATGGTTAATAATATATAAATTTATCAATTTTTGTTTTTATATCTCCATTTATTGATAGCAATTACTATTTCGGACGAAATTATGTAATAATACTTGTCGATTTGTCTTTTGAAGGTTTTCTAGTTGGATAGGCTGGAGGGAATAAAACAAATTGAAATAAAAAAACATAAGTTTCTTTATTATTGTCCTCGATAAGCATGAGATGTTGTACAAAACTGTACTGTTATCGAATATATATACTTATATCACTCTGAGCTCTAATACTCTCAATCTACAAATTCATAAAATATAAAAACTTATTATATCCCTACATCCTAAATAGACAATATAGCCTCATTAATTTTTCGTTTCAATATCATATATTTATCTGAATTTGTACCATGTGCACTCTAAAACTTATACATTTTTTTCCATATATTTTTATCACTTTTTTCATCACCTCACAGATTAGTTTTTTGTCTACATCTCTAGGTACTGTATATCATAAAAACAAATATTATCAGTCGGTCGAAATGTGTGGCTGCCGCTGCAATTATTTGTCAGAACATTCACTACTATTTTTGGAAGGAATTTGCACGAGAACTGAAAACACTGGTTGAAGAAATACTGTTTAATTTTAATACTAAATTATACATTAGAGGAAGTACGGTAGCGCTGTGGAAGTGGTACTATTACAAGGGGATGGAGAAAAGAAAAATACCCTGGAACTGTATGGTACCAATCCACCGGCGTTGCCAACCTTTGTAATTTTGGTGACCTAAAGGGTCGTGGCGATCGCCACATATATATATTAATACACATATTAACACACATATAACAATTACAACTTTTATCGACTAATATTTCAATGATATATCTTACAAAAAAGCAGGTACATTTTTAATCATATGCTTTAATATAAAAGTGATATATCATGTGGGTGCGGATCCAATGAGCGAATCCTTTGGACCTTCTGGACCATCGTTCGTTTACGAACATCTCCGCGAAGGCGGAAAAGTCGAATACTGTAGAAGAGACGGTTTTCTTTCATTTCCGGATATGATCGGAACGTTTATGTTGAGAATGTGTCACCAGGTGGGTGCCCGGGTATCGCGAACCATTAAAAAAAAATCGACCCTCGTATTTACGATTATCTAGCAAATATATAAACTAAAAAGTAAATCACGTTTTGCTTATTAGTGTTCCTTCAATTTTTTTATAAATCTATAATAGTAGAAAACAAAATAATAGTAGAAAAGAAAAGAAAACAAAAAAATGTTTAAAGTTTTTTTGGGGGGGAAGAGAGGTGTTGTAGTCAGTCTGTGTTAACAACAAATCGTCGATTTACTGGAGGTGAACCACCTAGTGGAGCTTCTTGGTTATCTCTTAGTCGGTGCTCAGAAAACTGTGCCATGTGCGTTATACTTCTGCAAGAACAAGAACAATCACTTAGTCTTCGATTCCGTGTGGAAAAACGAAAGAAACAACACCGAATGAAATTTGTAAAAGATGAGTCTTTTTCGCCCATCGGCTTTCCTGTTCCAATATCTTGGCCAGGAAATGATCGCGGAATTGGATAGTTTTAGGAGACCCGGGGTGAAATAGTCTTACCCGACACTGACGAACAACCGAACCAACAAACTCGACAAAATTTTAAAAAACTCGAAAGAAATCTCTTCGACCTACATTTCTTTTGTATATAAAAAAACTGTTCCTTAAAAATGGGTAGCTGGAATAGATATCTTATATTTTATTTTGTTATCCATATAAAGATTCTGATCATATGTTCTATTCACATATTTGTAATTTGTACTACGCTTTCAATTATATCTTTATTTTGACCTACATTTGCTTTGTATGAAGAAAACTGTGACTAAGATCTGGATTCATATCTTATCTTCCTTTGTTATAATATATAGATACCAATTGTAATTTTTGAAGAAGTTTAAGTAAACTTAACCATTGTCATAAAAAAGTTTCTTGTAATTTTAATAATTATTTCATATTAAAATCCCAAATATTCTTAGTGCTGATATATTCGGTTAATAATTTGTGGAGACATACTATATTTTTGCTTGCATTGTATATTTTTTAAAACTTGACCTACATTTTTTGTTTGATCAAAACTTTTAATAATAGTTACATTCAGATATAATTTTTGTTTTTCTATTTCCATTTATTCATAACAATTACTAGTTTAGATGAAGTTGAGTAATGTAACGATACTTAATATTTCATTTGGAAGTAGAACACTTCTTTCTTTTTTTTTGGTTTTCTAGTTGAATAGGTTAGAGGGAATAAAACAAATTGAACTTAAAAAAACATAAGTTTCTTTATTACTGTCCTCGATAAGCATGAGATGTTGTACAGAACTGTACTGTTATCGAATATATATACTTATATCACACTGAGCTCTAATAGATAATATCTATCAATCTACAAATTCATGAAATATAAAAACTTATTATATCCTTACATCCTAAATAGACAATATAGCCTCATTAATTTTTCGTTTCAAAATCACATGTTTATCTGGATTTGTACCATGTGCATTCTAAAACTTATACATTTTATATTTTTTTTCATATATTTTTTATCACTTTTTTCATCACCTCACAGATTAATTTTTTGTCTACATCTCTAGGTACTATATATCACAAAAAACAAATATATATATATAGATTTTTAAGAATATAAATCGGCTTTGTTCTTTGAAGACGGTTGCTGAATCAGTCGTTTGATGAATTCGTTATCAAAATTATTATCAAAATATACATCAAGTCGAAAATAAAGTATCGATTAAAAAAAAGTAATAATAAAAAAAATACAGGGAGCTTCAAAGAATGATAAGCCGTCGAATAAATGAACAATTACAACTTTTATCGACCAATTTTTCAACGATATATCTTACAAAAAAAAACCAGGTACATTTTTTATCATATGCATTAGTTTAATACAAAAATGATATATCACGTGGGTGCGGATCCATTGAGCGAATCCTTTGGACCTTCTGGACCATCGTTCGTTTACGAACATCTTCTCCGCGAAGGCGGAAAAGTCGAATACTGTAGAAGAGACGAGCCGTTTTTTTTTTATTTCCGGATATGATCGGAACGTTTATGTCGAGATTGTGTCACCAGATGGGTGCCCAGATATCGCGAACCATTTAAAAAAAAACGACCCTCGTATTTACATCTATCAAATATATCAACTAAAAACTAAATCACGCTTTGCTTATTAATGATCCTTCAATTTTTTTTATAAATCTATAAAAATAGAAAAAAGAAAACGAAGAAATTTTTAAAAGTGTTACTTGTGGTTATGGGGGGAAGTAGTCAGTCTGTGTTAACGACAAGCCGTCGATTTACTGGCGATGAACCGCCCGGTAGAGCTTCTTCTTGGTCATCTCGTAGTCGGTACTCAAGATAACTGTGCCACCTCGCGTTATTCTTCTGCAACAACAAGAATAAACCGTTAGTCTTCGACTCCGGCTCGAAAAACGAAAGAAAAACACCGAAAAAAAACTAGTCGAAGGTGGTGGTACTTACTTTAAAAACTGTGGCAAGAATCCCCAACCAGCGTTGGCTTGCTTGAACGTTAAGTAGACTTCGAAGGTGGATGGAGTCGATGGATCTAACTTGAGACAGCTCATCCTGCGACAGTCCTCCTCGCCTTCATAGAGCAGGTGCAGTGTCATTCCCTGAAGCCCGCAGCACTCGGCCTGTGCCATTTTCAGAATATGTTCGGACACACGCTGCAACAACCCATTGGGAAGCAGAACTTCACCGGCGGACAGGTGGGTCTTCTTCGCCGATCGTATTTCCTGCTCCAACATCTTGGCCAGGAAATGGATCGCGGAATTCGATGGTTCTAAGAGATGCGGCCTGGGATCGTCATACCATTCTAGAAAAAAAAACACCGCTATAGATTCTATACAACTCACCAAACCAACCAGCTCGACTACACCTCAAAAAAACTCGAAAAAATACTCACTATTTTGTGCTTGATATTCCGTATGAGGATGATTGTTTTGGACTGGTAATATTTCCATTTTTTTTTAATATAAAATTTAAAAATTCTAACACTTATTGATAATATCACAATAACCGAAGCCTAGGCCTCCGAAGATTAAAAAAAGGTGACTTGCTAGTGCAAGCTCGCTTTCATACACTTTTCTGAACTGAACTGCCGGCTTGAACAGCTGACCCGGCCTTTTATAACCGAATCCCTCCTTTGTTCCGACGACATACGATCGTCCGGATCGGCTATCCTCGCCGGTCACATTATTTCTTTGTTCTCGTACGCGGTGTGTTGTATCTTTTTTCGGTCGCGCTATAAACGATTTTTTTGCATCCAGGGAAAATTTACGGAAACCCTACGTGTCCTGGGATGTTTCTTCAAAGGTTTCCCGTAGGTTTTCCGAGGAAAATCGCGTCGTATAGTTTCGGGATGTCGCTTTGTCGGTAGGCAACCGCCAGGCTCGGTAACGATGATGCAATATGTCCGATAAAAATCGGTAACGGGTCGAGGAGGTTTGTGCTGGCTGTATCGGTTTTTCATCGATGGAAATTCGGTGTTTTCTGACAATTTTTCGGTAGTTCGTGTAGCTTCTAGTTTTGTTGCATCAGAAAATAGTTCCCGAGTTTGATTTGAAAAGTTCGTAAAGAGTGAGTGACACAACAAAGGGGCTGGTTCGAACTCGATGCTATTGATCGGTTTTGTTGGTTTGTAATTATTTTTATTCAGTTTTCACGAGTTATGTTTTTGTATAATAATTTTTAAAAATGTAACCTATTTATTTTAATAATCTAAGTTAAGTTTGTTCAGATGTTGAATTCCAACTAGTAACACTAAAATAGGCAATAGGAAGTGAATTTAATTTATTACATTCAAAAAATAGCTTTTTAACTAGAGTTAATCCCAACGCGTAAATATGTAGTTCCCTATTTAGTTAGTGATAATAATCGTTGATCTAAGTTGCGTCAGAAATCACCGTTTTCTACAAAGTTTATGATTACTCACCAAAATTTAGATTAAATATATTTTGTATAAAATTTTTTCCTAAAAAATTTTAAAAACTTGGATTAATTTGGGCATTTCTTTGCCTCTGTCATCGATTTCCATGAACTCTTAATAATTTTCTTTTTTTTTTTAATTTGATTTTCATCTTTATTACATTATTTTTGGATTAAGTTTCGTTTTGAATTGTGCTTAATCAGAATTTTCTGAAATAACTTGAAAAATATAAATGAAATAATATTTTAATTTCAAAATTTTTGGGAAATTATTTAAATATGATTACGGCTAATATTTTCGAAAGTTAACCAAGCCCTAGATTAAGTGTATTTTTTTATAAAATTGTGTCTATAGAAATAAAGAAAAAACTTTTAAAAAAATTTTCGATAGATTTAGGCCTTTCTTTGCCTATATCATCAATTTCCGTGATCAATCCTAATAATTTTCAATTTTTTTAAGTCTGATTTTTGATATTTACTAACTCCTTTAAATTATTTTCCGAGTTTTATTTCGTATTTAATTGCCGGTAACAAAAAAAAGTGTTTTAAAATTAAGTTTCGTGCATATGTACGGAATTCTCTATCTTAACAGTGAAAATAATAGTTTATCTGGGTTGTATCAGACATAGAAGCGTCAGTTTATCTCGATTGTTTGGATGCTCTCTTAAATTTTCGATATTCCTTGTGTTAAAACTGAACAGGCTTTATATTATATTCATTTATTTATATTTATATATTTAGTTATATATTTTGAATATATATACCCGGAAGGAAAATATTTTCTCACCAAAATGAAGGTTTTAAAAATGTTCAAATAGTTTATTCCTTTGTGTCTGATAGAAAAAATCAATAATTTTTTCTTTCCTATTTTACAGTTTTTCATTCAAGTTTTACATTTTTTAATATTAATACTGTATGGAAATAGAATATTTTTATTAAGAAAGGTTAGTTTAACCGATTTTTGATAAGTTTAGACGAATTCTTTGCCTCTGTCGTTGATTTTTTCTATAAAATTTTTGGCCTAGTTTTTTTTTCAATAAACAAGTGACTATATTATTTGTAATTTTGAGAAACAATGGAATAAAAAATTAGTGGCCTATATTTGATTAATTTTGATTAAGGTTCTACACGCACAAAATATATTTAAAATATTTTTACCAAGCATATATTCAGAGATGTTCACAGTATTACTGGAGTTTTCTAGAACTCTCAAGTTTCGATGTGTGTGAACTTGAACAATAACATGTTGAAACTTGTATTTTTAACGTATTTTTTATTTTTTGTTTAAATAATTTTTCCTGATATTTAACTTTTATGTGTACAATTTATGAATTTTAATTTTTATTAAATTAGATACAATTTTTTAGTTATAGGTAAATGATTTTCAATTTTAAAAATTATTTTTCAATTATTAGAAATAGTTTCCAGGAAATTTAAGTGTTTAATGTTTTTAGATGTCTAGATTTCTCACATTTTGAGCTTTGGCATAGGTTTGCTTTGTGAAATTTGATTCTATATATTCTTTCTAATAGATTAAATATGCATGAGTAATTTTCGATCTATTAATTCTTTATGAAGATATAAAATTTCCTAATTTACGTATGACGACGAGTTCGTTTCAAACGGCAATGTTGCATCAGCCATATTAACTTTAATACCTTCCTCTTATCATTGGTTCCCTCACAGCACAAATACATTTTATGTATGTCATTTTTTGCATGATAATTTATTTTACGTTAAACAAAAATTTTCTTAAAAGTATATATGAAGTGTAATTATCAAATATTACTGATAAAAGTATGGAAATATATTATTCAGCAATTTAATATAAAATAAAATCATCGACGAAAAGTAAATTTCCTTTAATAATTTCAGAGTTTTTAATATGAATCCAATGACTAATATGTAATTTCCTGATTGTTATGTTACTTTTTCATCTATCTTACATCAGAAATATAAATTATATTTAATTACTCATTAAAAGTTTTAAATTTTTCACATTTTAATTCGAGTTAAAAAGTTTTTTTTTGCAAATAAATACAATATTTTTTAAAAGCCTCAATGTATATGTATTTCTCGTCATACATTTTAATTTTACTTGATTTTTTTGAGTATTTTCCTAGCCTTACTTATTTGTAATTTGGAATTTAACAGTTTAAGTATTAGGACTATGCAAAAATGTTTCCCAGTATATTTAGACTTTTCTAGAATAACGAAATAACGTCAATATACCTGAATTAAGTAACAATTATAAAAGAAAATTAATTGAACTTTGTAACCAGATAACTTGTATCTCATAATTTATTTTAAATTAGATATTTTCTTAAAATAATGAAAACCCAAAGTTATTGATAACAAACAATTGGTAATATATTATTTGGTTTAATCTGAATATGTATTAAGTTTTGTCAAATTTGACCTGTATTGTTCCATATTTTAAAATTTTTTTGAGCTTCTTTAGATATATTTTCCTCTCTTGACATATAGTACCAATCTTGTAGACATGTTGATACTGTATAGTTATAGTAATGTTGCATCATCCACGTCAGCTCTCACGCCTTTATCATTGATTTCTTCACAGCTAGTTATAATGAAAGGTTTATCAATGTAATTTTTTATAATATAATGTATTAATCTACATTAGATATCTGATATCATCGCATCCTATAAGTTTATATACATTTTAATTTCATATTAAATACAATAAAATTACGCTTAGTGGTATGAAACTATGTAGAAGAGAAATTAATGTTTTTATAGTTTCCTTTATTTATTACCAATTTTAAGCATCTTTGATTTCAGGTTTAATTAAATTAGTTTGATTTAATAGCTATTATTTGCCATTTAGAGTATTTCATATGTCATAATTAATTGACTGAAATGTTTTCGAATTTACATTAAATAAGTTTATAAAAACATATATATCTTGAATGTAATATATATGTTTTATTTTATATTACTACAAGTTTTTAATTATCAAAAATATCGATAAACAATATGAGGTGAAATAATATTCTAGATTTTTCATTTATATCAGCTGTTATACAAAATGTTATTTTAAAAATTCCATTTAAGTGATTCCGGATTTATAATAACAAAATATTATTGCCTAATATTTCATCAGATATTCCTTAGTTATTTTGCTTTAATCATTGTTTTACATGACCAAATATACAAATTTATGATCTTATAATTTAACTCCATATTAATTAATATTATATTTCATAAAAGTACCCAAAAAATTTCGATTTGTTTTAAATTAGTAATGGATGATTCTTAAAACCTCATATTAATCATTAATACTATTTTTAAAAAAATCCATGTTCTGTATATATACATATATATAACTTCTTTTCTTTGAGTATGTTTTTTATATTCTTATGTTTTCCTAAATGAGGTATGACGTGCCCTTTTTAGACGTTGGTATTGCAAAAAGCAGTTAAATTCTTCCTTTGTTGCCTGTCAACTTCTATGAAACTTTGTTTAACATAAAATCTAATAAAAATTATTTTAGTAGTATTTGAAATAACATTACAGTAATTATATATTTATTTAAATTTTATGTAGATTATTCAATTTTGTTATTTTATATAGGTTCTTATATTAAGTTATTTTAACACATCTATGAATAGATGATAATGTATGTTAAATAATAAATGTTTATTTGTAATGCTATTTATGTCTTTCTTTAGAATCTAGTTCTCAATAGGATGTAATTAATCACTAATTTAATATTAAGAATATTGTCATTTTACTGAAATATATATATTTAAACTTTTTGAATGAATGAATGAATTTTCCTTTGTTTAGTATGACGTATATTTTAATAGGGCGACATCAGGTAGGACCGTTGTTGCATCAGGCCAATTAATTTCGTTGTTCCTGTGTCCCCCTATCCATATCCCTGTAACGCCTTCTAAAAATACTTTTCTCTGCTTCATTTTAACAGTATACCAACTCTAATCTTTATTTTTAAAGTGAAATTTGGCTTTCCTTAATTGTAAGTAATAATAAAAAATGTAATTAAGTGCTATTTATATGTTCTAGTTTTTATAATATTTATTTAGTACAGATATACTTTTATATTAAATGTAGTTAAATATATTTTATTTAAACCAATTACCATCGACTTTTCTTTACCCATTCTCCCTTCTCCTTTCATAAGTATATTAATATTATTGAAAAAATATCCCCAATTTTTTAATATCTAATTAATATTGAAAAAAAATCATTAATTTATTAATTGCGTTTTGTAAGTGTTTAATTTTAATATCATTTTCGATAATATATATACTATAATGTAAGTTAATAATTATTTTTAACACATTTGGTAAATACATGTTATTTAAACCAATTGCCATAAAGATTTTATCTACCCATTAACCTGCCCTTTCGTAAGAATATTTATTTGCATCTATATTTTGTTCTTAATGTTTATTAAGAAAAAAGTACATTTCCCCAATATAATGTTAATGTTTCCCCGATGTCAATGCTTAATTAATTAATTTTTTAAAATTAATTTGTTAAATGCATATTGTAAACTAATTGTTAAATATAATTGACATTTCCGATAATATTCATAACAACGTTCAAAAAATAAAAAATATAAAAAGGATATAATGTTCCTATAATGAATCAAGTCAAATTGTGTTAATATGAATAATATATGTAGAAGATAGTAAAGGACATTTTTATTAAAAGGAAATATATTTTAGTAATATATTTTTTATAATGATGTCAGTTGTTAAATTTTGTTAATGCAATTAATTCAGATAGATTGTGGTACTTTACTCACTTGATAAAGTTATAATTTGATAACATAATTACTAAGGATGGCGAAATAGTATGAAATATTGAAACATTATTTTTATAGAACAAGGAAGGGAAATTAATTAAATTAAACTGGCAATAAGTAAAAAGTAAGTGTTTAATTAAGAAGGAACATCTTAATGGTTTAATTTTTTATTGTAATATGAGTTAACTAATATTGCAAGCAATAACTTTTTTAATTATAATTGTAATTATTTTTAGTGCCTCGTAGAAACTAAATTTCTCTGGTGTTACGTTACTTAAACGCTAACATAACAATATAATTAATTACAACCGAAAGAAATGCTCCCTATTATTTTTGAAACAATTAATATCCAGTTTAACATTGTCCCAATATTTCTGTTAATATTAGTTTAAATTTAAAAAAATACATATATCTCTTGAGACTCGATATATTTTAGGGTAAAACAAAAGAATGGAAGTGGTTTTCAGTCAGATGATGTGACATCGATCGGAACAAGCGGTAATCTGGAGGGGCAAATAGCTGATGATAATATTTGAGGAAGTTTTTCACCGATTTTATAGGATATATCAAGCTTCAAAATAATTTTGTCGTATATCTGCCTCTATAGCGTCTGCTTTTCTACACATACACATAACTAAATTTCATCTACATATATACAGATGGTATAAATATATATTTTCAATAAAACATATCATAAAATTTTCATATTCAAAGAACTTTTTCTATGAAATACATAAATATTTCGTAACGAAGTAACAAAAAACAATAAAAAGTCGAAACCCAATATCAAAATCTACAATTTATTTGTTCTTTTTTCGATGCATATATTTTTAGGACTTTAGGACGTTTTCATTTTATGATATTCAGTCCAAAACTTTTTAGTACCAACATTGGGTCAAAGATATAACTGCAGCTTGATTTTATATTCTTAGTAGTATATTTTTACGTGTTTTCTATGAAACTTTGAAATTATTTATATATGTTCCTATATTTTTATTCGTATAAATGATGAAACCATTTATTTATACTATCCAGATATTTATATTTAAGATAATTCATTAATTTTCTAGAGAAATATATTCCGCTAAGCTATTCGATAACATATATCTTTGTTTGATGTTAAGGTTAACTGTAGCTATTATAGAAATCCAGTTTCGATTTTAATTGGTTTGGGTTATTTAGGTTATTGTGTTGGGCTTTGTGTGTGAATAAATTCGAGATAAAATTGGTTTAGGCATCGTTTACTCATTGTTATAGCTGGAAAATAATTTCAAAACATTTTCAGAACTTCTTAAAAAAATATTTATTTAAAAAAATTACTAAATAAATTCATTTAGTAATTGTTTGCAAAATAGAATCATAGCATCGGCTATAAAAAATTGTATTCATGTAAATAATGTGTTATAATTGGGCCAAACATTTAAAAAAAATGTTGTTATCGATCTAAAAGAGAAAGTTAAGAAGAGTTATAATAAAACGAATATACGATTATAATATTTTAGTACTAATCATTTTCGACCTAGGCTAATATGGAGAGATTTTAGAAAAGTTTTGAAAAAATATAAATATTACACGTTTACTTAATAGTAACGGACATATTCAGTTCGGAAATTGTTACTATAAAATTGGTTTAGGAATCGTTTACTCATTGTTATAGCTGGAAAATAATTTCAAAACATTTTCAGAACTTCTTAAAAAAATATTTATTTTAAAAAATTACTAAATAAATTCATTTAGTAATTGTTTGCAAAATAGAATCATAGCGTCAGCTATAAAAAATTGTATTCATGTAAATAATGTGTTATAATTGGGCCAAACATTTAAAAAAACTGAAAAAAATTGTTGTTATCGATCTAAAAGAGGAAGTTAAGAAGAGTTATAATAAAACGAATATACGATTATAATATTTTAGTACTAATCATTTTTAACCTAGGCTAATATGGAGAGATTTTAGAAAATTTTTGAAAAAATATAAATATTACACGTTTACTTAATAGTAACGGACATATTCAGTTCGGAAATTGTTTCTATACTTCTTGTATATATTATAAGACAGTTTTAAAATGTATATGTAATATCAGAAGGCGATAGTCTGTTTTAAATACGTATTTATTAGATGCTTGCATGTATTTTATTAGGTTTTCGCTTTAAAATTACTTTTATTGAGACAAATTGGTACAATAACAGGTCAATCGAAAAAGCCGGCCTACCATATTTAAACACATTTTTTTGGCAAAATTAGTTTTTTTATTCCACATTATTCCCTTCAAGGGTGATACATTGATTATAGTGAGCCTCTAACTTTTCGATACCATTTTTGTAGTACGATTTGTCCTTTGCTTCAAAATATTCAAAATAACTTAGTTTCGTCGATCACCTCTTCATTCGACGAAAATTTCTTCCCAGCGAGCATTCTTTTGAGATCTGAGAACAGGAAATAGTGGCTGGTGGCCTGATTTTTTAGAATATGGTGGATGAGGAAGCAATTGGACTTGTGACACGGTGCATTGTCTTGGTGAAGCAGCACTTTCTTTTTCTTCAAATGCGGCCGTTTTTCGGCGATTTCGTCCTTCAAACAGTCTATTAACGCTATGTAATAGTCGCTGTTGATGGTCCTTCCTTTTTCAAGGTAGTTAATGAAAATTATTCCATGCGCATCCCAAAATACAGACGCAATAACCTTGCCAGCCGACTGTTTTGGAGCGGGTTCATCGTGTGAAGTCCGCTCGGATAACTGTCGATTGGATTTCAGAGTGAAATGATTTGGCCTTGTTTCATCCATTATCACATATCGACACAAAATCTCGGGTTGGTTACTCTTGATCAACTTCAAACACTGCTCCGAATCATCAACTCGTCGTTGTTTTTGATCAAAAGTGAGCTTGCGCTTCACCCCCTTTGCACAAAGCTTTCTCATACCCAAATATTCGTGAATGATATGATGTACACGTTCTGAGATCTGTTTTTTCAGGGAACTTAACTTTTTTAATATTATTAGGACATATTATTGTTAACTGAGGTGAAGAATGTATATGTCCCTTAAAAGTTTGATTCTGCAAACTTTTTTGAACAAAGAAGTTCATTAAGTTTCTCCATTTTAACAAATTTTTGTTTTATTTGCAATTTACACAATAGATATACATTTGTATTTTTATTACTCATCAGCAATATTTCCAGAACATCAGTTTGGGTTTCGCAATAAGCATGGGACTATAGAACAAGTGCACAGACTTGTAAACAAAATAAACACTGACCTAAATGCCAAGAGATATTGTCCGGCTGCTTTTCTAGATATATCTCAGGCTTTTGACAAAGTATGACATAAGGGCTTGCAGTTTAAACTAAAGAAACTTCTCCCTCATCCGGACTATCAGTTACTAAAATCGTATCTCACTGACCGACATTTTATTGTAAATCAAGGCGATGAACATACCAAATTAAATCCCAAATATTCAGGAGTTCCACAAGGTAGTGTACTGGGTCCAGAAATGTATCTTCTGTATACGGCCGATCTACCCACCACAAAAATAACTATTGTGGCAACATACGCAGACGACACAGTAATCTTGGCATACCATGAAGATCCGGTCACAGCATCAATAAACCTACAAACCCACCTGGATCAAATACAATTATGGTTGAAGACATGGCGCATTCAAGTCAATGAAACAAAATCCACCCATGTACCGTTTACCCTGCGTAGAAGAACATGTCCACCAGTGAATATTAATCATCGTCAACTTCCCCAAGCAGAGCAAGTTAAATATCTTGGTATGCACTTAGATCGACGCCTAACCTGGTAGTAGCACATACTCTATAAGCGAAAATAACTTCGACTGAAATTATATCAAATGCATTGGCTCATCGGAAGCAAATCCAAGGTATGATTAGATAACAAGGTGTTGCTGTATGAGTCTATACTCAAGCCCATTTGGACATATGGAATCCAACTATGGGGTACCGCTAGCAAATTTAATATATCCATCATTCAACGGTTCCAAAATAGTGTTGCGAGCCATTGTTGGTGCTCCGTACTATAGTTCAAATAAAGTGATACAACGGGATATTCCTCTAGAACCTATAACGAGTGTATTCAACATGTTTGTGTGAAGTACTTCGAAAGAATGTCAGTGCATCCCAATGTACTCGCTAATTGTAGTTTGTTTCTAAATGGTCATAAATATCAAACAGTCATAGGACTAGGTATTGATTAAAATATAAGAAGATTTATAATATAAAATGTAGTTTGCCGGCTGGGTGGTGCAGTGGTTAAGGCTACAGGAAGGTCCTATTACTTTTGCGATAGTCGCGGGTTCAAATCCTGTTGGGGCATGGATGTACTTTATGTTTGTGATTATAATGGTAAATATCTTTATAGGCAACAGTGAGGAATCTGACAAGGAATAACCAGGCTGGGTAAGACCAGATTTCTTCTGGGATGGTCTCTAAGTTGGCTACTGGCCAGTCGATAGGCTTAATGCCGAAGACCGTAGTTAACGCCACCCGTTAAATAGTAGGTCCAGTCGATATATCCCACGTTAACAAATAGGAGGCTTTAAAAAATATATAAAAAAGTAGTTTAAAGCATTTCATAAAAAGTTATGATGATATTGACGATAGAGACAAAACAACACCTAAAAATTATATAATTTCTTCGAAATAAATATTTAAATGAAATTTGTATTTAAATTACATCATCACCCATTACATCAAACCCCCTTCAGAACCTTCGACAATCACGAACAAATCATATACAACTTCGTTTTTATATGACAACAAAGGCGATACAGAAAAAATCATTATTGTTGTTTATAATGTTAGATTTTATTTATAAAGTACTTGCGGTTTAATAAATGCATTTAAAAAATTGAAACGTCTTTTATTTTCCTTTATCTTTCCTGCTGATTCACATCAATGAGTAATACGAAACTAAATGATTAATGATTAATATATTTTTTATTGTTTTATTATACTTTATTATAATTGTCAATAAACATCCAATTTATGAGTTTTTTGTATTAAAACCGTGTTTTGATATTATGAAATCATTTAATGTATTATTATAGTTGTGGTAATATATTTTAAATGCAAATAGTGATATATTTTAGTTATTTTGTATCTTTTGAATGCTAATTTCTATATTGCAACTGTTGTTAATAAATTTTTTTTTCATATTAGAATATTACTTCTTTACATTTTGTATACAGTATCCAATTTTTAATGTTTTTGTTTGACGGTAAAGTTAACTGTTGCTATTATAAAAATCTAATTTCGATTTTAAATGGTTTGGGTTATTATTAATATATTAATAAATTCGAAATAAGATGGTTTGGATTGGTTTAGGAACCGTCCATTCATTGTTATAGCTAAAAAATAATTTGAAAATATTTTCATATTTTCAGTAATTCTTTTAAAAACATTTATCCAAGAAAATTACTAATTTTTATAAATTTTTAACTCTTTATACTATATCGTTATGAGATGTCTTTAAATGAGTAATACGTGATTAAATCATTAATGATCAATATATATTTTTATCAAATTTTTAAAAAATTAAAATCGTGTTTTCATATTATGAAGTCATTTAATGTAATATTACATTGTTGGAAATATATTTTAAGTGAAAATATTTAGTATTTTTGTTCAAGTTATTTTGTATCTCTTCAATATTAATTTATAAAGCTATTTTTCGTTAATAAATATTTTTGTCGTAATAGAATATTGTTTTCTTTACTTTCCCTAGATGTTCTTAGGTATAGTGAATGATACATCATCATCAATCTTTAATCGGTATTCGAAAAGAGTGTCTTTTTCGCGATTGATAAGTTTCAGAGGTAGATTTCGCTATACTATTCTATAACAAAACCTAAAATCACATGTCAAACCAGGAATTTTTTTTAAGCATAATGTCTAGAATTGTATATGCAGGATGACTGTCGAAACAAGCGTTTTTGTGATTAATCCCATCTATGATTACATTTTAAGAGAATTAAAGCCTCCTTTTTTCTAACGGAGACTTATCTGGACTGCACATGCTGTTTAACGTGGGCTTCGAGCCGCGGTCTACGGCATTATGCCTTCCGTCTGACCAGTGATCAACTTAGAGACCATCCCAGAAGCGTCTGTTGCAACAATAAGAGGACCGTCCTGTTACCTTAACCATATAGCCACCGGGTGTTAACTTTTTAAATTGATATTGCTAACTCTCTTATACATGACACTTAACTAACTTAAAATATTTCAATGTTACCTAGAAATTCACATATTAGCGAAAATAATATTATGGTATCATTAGCAAAGTGTAGCCTATTAGGAGCTACTAAAACCGAATGAAGTTGTTACTGCAAATGTCTATTGACGCCTAATGAATAAAGAGAATGACGTATTGTTGCAAAAAAAACAGGAATTACGAGTAGCAGACGCAATAATCCTATTACATGACAACAGACATAGCCACTTATTTCTTTCCAATAATTTCCATTGTAAAACGAAAAATGATCATAATACACGCATCACCTAATATAAGATTAGTGGTAATGTATTTTAATTTAATTATGTAAATTTATAATAATTTATGTTTTATTTTAGAGATCGCATTTCTTGCATAGCAGCTGATATTTCTTAACTAATACATATTTCGAATTAAAATGTTGTTTTTTTCGGCTTTTGTCTACGATATCCAATTTTTGGTGACCAATATTGTTTCCTTGACATCGTTTCCTGTTATTTCTATTAACATAAACAATAAATCTATTCAAATTATGATATATAAATTTGAAACCACATTATTAATGATTTATCCTTCAACTAATCTTATCAAAAAGATTTATTACAACTTAATAATATTAAACAAATTATGGTTACAACCACACTTTAAAGATATGTTAATAAAACTGTCTTTGTTTTCTATAATTTTAGATATATAGTAAATTCAATATATAGTAAACAGATCTTCGGAGTTAATTTAATGGTAAACTTGTTAATTGCTGTTTATTGCTATTCTTCTGATGACCTATAGTGTCTATAGTGATGTCTATAGTGAATATTTTAATAGATCACTCACTCTTTATGTTATATTAAGGTATTGTTTGATACCCTATTCTGAAATGTTTGGACGACATTGCATTTATTGACCACTACGGGGATGAGTTTTTTAATCGTGAAGTGTATATTAGTTTCTTATTATATGAATATCTATAAAATAATCAGTACATTTTATGGAAGATTTTATCAATTTCTGAATGTTGCATTTTAATGTAAATTTTTATTTTTAAATATATTTGGGAGCTCTGCATTTATAGAGGACGATTTTTTTTCATGACATATGCTGATGCTGTTCTTTTGCAACATAACTGATACTCTTCAAAACCAAAAACAACTGACTTAATGTTTGCTTCACAACACACTATATTTTTAGGTATTTAGTCTGCATGAAGATATATATCTTCAAGTTTTTATGGCGTTAGAGTGTCTTTGCGCGTGGGGAATTTATGTGTTATACCTGCGCTTTGATTATTATTTGTGATAATTAAAACCTGGAAAAGTTTTTTAACACAAAATAAGTTTTAAAATAAAATATGTAATTAATAATCGTTATAATGATTAAATAAAATTATATAAAAACATTATTTAATTTATCTACTACACGTATTTTATAACCTACTATATACACACAATTTAGCTTAATACTACCAACTGATCTCTTTGAACTCGGTGCCGAGCAGCAAATTAGATTTGTTTTGTTTTTGTGTATGTCACAAAATTATATTATTTTTGTATTGTTCGGGCTCGGCACCGATTTCAAATTGATCAGTTGGTAGTACTTAAAATAATACTAATAACCTAAACCTAAATAGATAAATAGATTTACGTAGGTATTAAGCTAAATTGTGTGTATAGAGTAGAATATGAAGTACGTGTAGTAGATAGATAAAATAATAAAACTTTTGTTTATTTTTATTTAGTTAATACACTTTTTTTTAGTTCAAAATCTAAGTTTGATTATTTTTTACTTTCTAGTGAGTTTCTTATTTATGTTTTGAAGTCGGTTCAATTCTTTTGTTAGCTCTTTTTAGTGTTAGATATTTACTCAACATATTACTTATTTTATAAGTTATTTTATTAAGTATTATGGTGGATAATCTAAGTAAAACTGCAGTTCGTATGAGGAAAAATAGGAATAAGAAAACAATGATTGAAATTTGTGACATTCCTACGACTTCTCATATGATAAGGATAGTGTTTAAGGCAAACTGAATGGCTATTATACTGAACTCCTTCCATTTTTTCGACATATCAGTTCAGCAGTAACATTATACCCAAATATTTAATTATTAAAAAACAATTGTGAAAACTTTGCACGTGCCTTTTAAATGTGATGGTTTCTCTCGATTTCCCCTTCCCTCCTTCAGATCCTGACTTGGTTTCAATGGGATCACCTCGGAAGTTTACTCTTTCAAATAAGAAAAAAATTTTTTGAACTGGGCTGATAATTGACGGAGAAATCGGCGAACATACATTAAAAAATAAATAAATATACAACCGAACACAGAACCTCCTCCTTCTTTGAAGTCGGTCAAAAATACGTTTATACCCATGTTAGAATACATTTAGTTAATATTTTACGGCAGGTTTTCACAGCTCCATCCTAATCAAATCCTTTGATTATTTGAACGTAAATTTTGTTCGCGAATGTTTATTTAATACATGCTTCAATGATACTCATACTGTGAGAACAACATTTTATATTATAAATCAAGCAAAACAAGTTAATTTTAAAACATCTTACGTTATTTTGTAACATCTACAACAGTTCACGATAAGAAGTGTTTTCAAGAAATGTAATTCCTCTTAAACTGATTTATTTACAGTGAACTATTTTCGAAAATGAGTATCTGTTTTTAGAATTCCTTGAAAAAAATCTGATTTAACAAAGAACATATTTGAAACTCGGAACCAACTAGTTATCTGAGACTAAATTCGACAAAAGTGATTTTTTATTAAACACATTTACGTGCAATATTACAGATACTTTAGGTTTTGACTTTGTTCTATGGTTCAGTATTAAGTATAATGTTTTTTTATATCATCATATTGATTGTTTATTAATGTTGTTTTTAAATTCGATTGCCTGTTAATATATTAGATAGAGCAGTTGCGTATTACTTGACGTACAATGTGTTATAATTATATTTGTTATCACTATTTTATTATTTACTAATAAAAAATTGTGTCTGTTACAGCATACTCGTTAAAAAGTTACAATCAATTTCATTTTTTTAATATCTTCTGAATCTATTGAATGTTGAATATCTGTAGAGTCTTCTGCATTGTGACTTAATCATCTTATTTCAATTCTTGCGTAACGATTTTTGTATTATCCTATCCTAATCCTTTTATTCAGATGTTCAAATTCTGCTCTGATATTTGCCAGCTGCATTGATTTGAATCAATGTAAAAAACAGTTAAATTACCTAACCAGACTGTTAAATTCGATGGTTTTAATATTTATTTACTTAAAATGATAGTTTTACTGTTAGTATGATTGAGTTATTCCCTGCGTACTGACAGCTAAGCACGCAATTCTCAAAATTGCATATAATTGCATTACATTGCGTCCTCTAATTATCGCTTGTTCAGATGCAATATGGCTTGTCTGGCACACGCTTTTGAAATTCTCAAGTAGATCGAGGATCCTTGCCAACCAAAAACAGAGTAATGTGTCACCAGAGAGATGAACAAAAGTTGTATAAGTTAATTTACAAATTTCTATCAATAAATGCCTTTTTAAAGTGCTAAATTGATCAGAATATATTGAAGAATTTAATAATATGGCGGCTACTCTACCATAATACTGCTAAACGAAAGGTGTATAATGAGCACTGGTACATCTATACATTTGCTTGTAGCTAGTTACATGCATTTTACCCTAGCATTTTTTGCATGCATTATTATTATTACCCCTTAAGATATTTATAGAATATGATCTTAGGGCTTATTTATCTATTGTTGCCTTTTTATAAACCTTTTCTCAAACGTTGCTATTATATTTATGTGCCGTTGTTAACACATTTGTTAGAATTTTTTTTCGTGAAACAAAATCAACAGCTAAATAATCAACCCATATTTTTCAGATTTTAATTTAACTTATACCTCAGGCTGCTTCGATCTTATAATATCATGCGTGACAATCGAATTCCATTTTTGTTGCACAGCAAGCATTCTCTGCTTCAACATCAGTGTTTTCTCTACTTGATGTATTTTGACTTTTCTTGTTCAAAATTCATTACTGTTTAGCGCCTCACAGTAATATATACTGAGGCTTTACTTCAAACGTGCAAGACTCTCATCACTAGTCAACGTTGAAATTCGTAATAAATCATCATATCAATTTTTTCAGGAATTAAATCTATTTGAGACAAAAATCAAAATTCTCTAAATAATAACATTAAATGTTCTGAAGAAACATACTCCTTGGTGTTACCAAGGCTCAAAATATAAACAGTGGCCTTGGTATTATATTTGTAGTTCAATATTTCCTTTTTTTTGATGATGTATATTTAGTTTATTTTTCTTCGGTAATGAACAAGACAGAAAATAAACCTCATTAAACTAATGAAGGTTCCATATTAGACCTTTCATTATCTTTCCATAATTTGGTGTAATATAACTTCCGAGTTTTTAGTTCCATTCCTTTTTCATATATATTTGTATCAGCATATATTCATGTCTATTCTTGTTATATTCCGGCCTTTTTCAGTATCAAATTAATGAGGCCTTTGAAAAATATAAAAATAAAGGAAAAGGAAAGTTCAGAGAATTATTTGTGTCTTTATTTCAAGTTGTGTATCGAAAATACTTATTTGAATGTCAGTTTGGTTAATTGACGTATTATTTATGTCTAGAAAATCTAATTATGTTGGATTGTTAAAAATAATTGTGATCTGAAATGAAACATTTTTATATACAAATAATAAAATTTAATAAAGCATATATGCTTATGAAGAAACGACCACGTGGTTGTTATACCGTCTAGACAAGTTACTCTCTAAGATTTGTACTATTATGTGTGAGTATTTCCTGCTGTATATCTTTACTTTATTCCATTTTGCTTTTGGTAATCTGAATTGTACTGTTTTCACCAAAATCCCCATGGAATAGTATATATGAAAACGTTCGCCAATTTTGGGTAACTCCTAATCTCAATAGTTTATAAACGGAAATTACATCCTGTACGATCACCCAACTAATAGTATCAGTCATGCTATATAATAAATATTTCTGGAGTATTTATTTTGTTAACCAAGAAAAAAATAAATTTTGCTTCATAGTTTTTTTTTAATAAATTTTGTTATTGGTTTTTGTTTACAATTTAGGTCACATCATAATTGGCTAACATAAAAAAAGGTTTCATTTCATCACAGTATTCATATATACACGTTAATAGGAGTTTATTGGATTTATAAGGAAACAGTATCAAAATGAACATCGAGAATGTTCACCCGTCCATTCATTGGAAACCGTTTTTCTTTTCTTTTGTGAGAGTGGTCGATTTTTCAACTGTCCCAACAAAGGTTTCAATTGACAATCGTACAAAACCAGTCCGACAAAAAGTAACATATCTTTTTAGGGGAATGGATTATGTTTTTTACCAGTAATCCCCATCTCCTTTTTTCCTCCTGTTTTTATTTTATTAGGCGGTCTTTCACGTGCATTATCACTATGTTTTATTAAATTATTTATGTTTTATTTTTTTAAATTCACATATGTATTACCACTGCAAGGAGTACTTATAATTTGTCTCTAGAGTGACTTGAAACCAGGTATTTATCTAGGAAGATCCGTTGGTTCTTACTCAGTCTCTAAATAAATTAAATAAAATGTAGTAACACTTCACTACAATACTACATAATATTACACGGTCTGATTATACGGTCACGGTTGAAACAAACTAGTAATCCAACGCACCCAAAACAAAGTTCTACGATTAATTACCAATGGTTATCGTCAAGTAGCCAACAAAGAGCTGCACGACGACCTCGGAATCAAATGGATATACTAAGTGATCGCCTTACAATACTAAGACTTCGCCTTACAAAATGAAATAAGTTTGCTAAATCACATCGACGTGGAAGCAATACAGCTACTGGACAACACGCAGGAAACCAGAAGATTGAAGGGAACCAAATCACACGAACTAGTTAAGTGTTTTAACTTTAGCTCAAGTAGATTGATTTTATTTTAATTTGGGAAATACATACTGATTTATTAATCCAGTACTCTCCTTGCTTGTGTATTAACAGGTCAATTGAAAAGTCCGCGGCCTACCATAGTAAAACAAATTGTTTTGGCAAAATTAATTTTTTTTATTCAACATAATTCCCTTCAAGGGTGATATACTGATACCATTTTTGTAGTGCGATTTGTCCTTTGCTTCAAAATAGGCCTCAGTTTCGGCGATCACCTCTTCATTCCATGAAAATTTCTTCCCAGCGAGCATTCTTTTGAGATCTGAGAACAGGAAATAGTCGCTGGGGCCAAATCTGGAGAATACGGTGGACGAGGAAGTAATGAAAGTGTCTTGGTGAAGCAGTACTTTCTTTTCCTTGAAATGCGGCCGTTTTTCGGCGATTTCGTCCTTCAAACGGCCCAGTAACGCTACGTAATAGTCGCTGTCGATCGTTCTTCCTTCCTTTTTCAAGGAAATCAATGAAAATTATTCCATGGTGCTCATTTCACCACGTCTTTCTGGGGCAGTGTCCGGAATTGAATTTTATAATTCCTGTAGGTTTTAGTGTTTGCTTCTACAGCGGCGTTTTATTATGTACAGATCATTTGTATTTTTATTCTGTTCTAATTTGAGTTATTTTCTTTTGTTTTTGGGATGCCAACGATCCAGATCCATCCCAAAGTACTAAGCGTTGCTACTGCACGGGATAAGAGTGTTATTCCTATTTGTTATATTAGTATATGAACTATTTGGTTGTAGGTGAATTCTATATACACTGATTTATTCTCGTTGACTTTTCATGTCTGAGTCTACTCATACATTTTATTACCTGGGTGTTGTTGCTTTCTGGTTACTTTGTGAAGAAATAACTATTCTAACCATGTCAGCCTTCTGGGATGATCTCTAAGTTGGCTATTCTCGAATCTTCAGGCTTAATGGCGAATAATGATAAATATTTTAGCTAGATGTATTATATTTATTACCGTGAGTCATCTGATTCCTTAAATCTCACATGTGAAAGTGAATTAATTCAATTTCCCTAATCTAAATTACTATAAAAAAACCTAAACTCGGGCCTCTGTCCCTAGTAACCTAAGTTCAAGTACTATAATGCATATGCTCTTGTGATTCATAACTGCTCAGCTGTTCTTATTGTCCTTCTCTCCCTCACTACCCTAACAGTATTACCATTGAATATTTTCGACAATATCACAGTTTAGAATCATTTCCAATGATTTCCGGTAATTATTTGTTTCACAACGTCTGTCTCTGATACCTCTAAATCTCAGTGCCTTGTAAGTTATGATTTTACTTTGGAGTCCTTGTTATAATTACCGAAATAATAATTTAATCCCGCCCAAAAACGCGGAGAATGATTTAAATTTAGGATGAAAAGGTGGAAACCATTAAGTTTTCGTGTTATTCCAAAAATATCTAGATATATCATATTTCGTAAGATTTAATGTATTTTAAAATTAATTTAATATATGGTTATGGTATATCATTGTTGTACAAGTTCTGTATACAGTTATATTTAATATATTAAATTTTTGTGATGTTTCTAATTATGGATTTTATTTTAATTAATGGAAACCATTAAAGTTTCGTGGATAAAGATGTACATGTGGCGATGATAAATAAGTAGTGATATAATTAATGTAATTTTTAATTTTATTAATGAATGATTATTTTTAACGTTAATATCAACTATCGTAGTTAAATATAATGCATTTCTGACTACCTTTAGCATTAGATATGCATATATTTATTCACTTGCATACTTTTTATATCATTATAATCATTATAATTATATATTTATTTATTTCGCATGGTATATACGTTTCTTGAAATAATTCAGAAATTAAACTTTTTTAAGTAAGTTCTAATAATCAAAGAATTAGAATACAGTTTTTATACTTTCAGATAAATATTATATTGAATTTGAAGATAAGGAATGTTAAAAAATTAGATTCTTAACCCCTGGTTTATTTATAATTAATCGTATTTTAATGTGATAACTCGATCTTTCGATATGGATATTTTAGATATGTAATTATCATTATTTTTTATATTAGATTGTTGTAAAATAACTCCTGTTTTAAAAGGGTAGATGTAGCTAGAGCTATATAGTCTTACTGTACATATGGTTCGACCAGTAAGCTGTTGTGTATTACCAGTTGCTAAAATCCAATTAAATTATTACTACAGAGGTCAACCAATGTCAATTTAACGAACTAAACAACTTATTTTTGTAAAAAGAGACCAGATATTGCGAGTAAAAAACTCTACATCATCCTCTTGCACGATGACGCTCGGCCACAGTTTGCAGGAGTTCTGAAGGATACACTGTTGTAACTCGAATGTGCTTCTTGTCGCACCTAAAGTACTTCCCAGGCATAGCGCCTTCTGATTACCACTTGCATTATCAATGTAGCATGGTTTGGCTGGCAAACATTAAAGAAGTGCTGCTAAAGCGATGGCGAAATATTGTAGATATTGAAATATAGATATATCGGAGAATCCCGAAAAAAATATCTATAGTTCTTTTTAAAAGAATTTTTATTTCTTTGCGAGAGTCCTAATTTTCGGGGCATACATTTTTTGAGGTCTGGTAAAAGAATCTTTAAAAAAGTTAAAAAATTAAAAATCTCATTTTTTAAAACATAAACAAGCTTAAAGTGTCTACGTAAGTGAAGTAACATGTCAAAACAATCAAGCAACATCAAATCTTTCTGAATACAAACACAAAATAATGGTACTTAATTACCATCGAATCTGTTCATGTACACGTGTATGTAATCTCACGACAATAGGCTCACCAATAATAATGGTAAACAAATCTCTTTGATTTTAGGTCAAGTTGGGATTATCTTCCGACTAACCAGTACGGTTCTTTGACTCTGAATCTCCTGAACTCTGGTGGTGTTTAACCCAAGCTACGAAAATAGAAAAACATTTACAAAATAACTGAAAAGAGAATGTAAAGTACCAGCAGAAATTATTTGTATATAGATTAATGTATAATGTTTATATTAAAAATATAATAAAACATAATAAAAAAAATCAAACCATAGTAATTAAGTCATTTTTTTAAAAAACATGAACAAGCTTAAAGGGCCTACATAAATGAAGTCACATATTTCAAAACGCTTATATTATCCAATTTACATGCGAAATCGCATGTAAGTCTACCATTCCTCAACTATTCAGCTATTATATTTTCCTACTAGAATCTTATTCGAAACAAATCTTTCTGAAGACATACACAAAATAATGGTTCATAATTACGATCGACTCTGTTGAATGTACTGTGTGTGTGTAATCTCACGACAGTATCGTTGCTTACAAAATAATAAACGTGCGTGACTCATGTGAGTTTTTCATCATTGCACGATAAATTTTTCGAGTTTTTTCTAGATTAACACAAGTTGATGAGTACTGTATAACATTCAGATAAAAATAAAATCCATCAAATCCCAAAAATCATTGAAAACTCGAGGTTATACCGATAAGATTGGTTTCTTTGTCGTCAAGTGGTAATTCGTTAGGAAAAGCTATGGCGAGTACGAGGGGTAAACAGGGTATACAGTTTCGGCACCGACAGTTGACCGACATATGGTTAACCGTTATTCTCGTGACCAATTGTTGTCTTTGTCTTGCCCGCTATCAAGCCCCAAGGAAGTTCTATTCTATTTATCAGCTGTAATTATTAATCATATTCGTCGAATAAGGAACTTGCTGTTTCAAATAATGCCAGTTATTTCGTAGTTTTAAATGTATAGGCTTGATGAAACTTCTAAATTAGGCGTTATGTTTTATACACTAAATTTACTTACGTACTGTGTTAGACCAAACCAATAACACATGGGCTGAAAAGTCCCAGCCATACCGAAGAAAACGAGTTTTTTTTGTCAAAATTGGCTTTATTTATGAACGTAATTAAGAGCCATACAAACATTCCAGCGCCGCTCTAACATTTTAAAGACCATTTTTGTAGAAGGATTTATATCTTGCTTCAAAATAGGACCCAGTTTTAGCGATGACCTCTTCATTCGAGCGAAATCTCATTCCGGTGAGAATTTTTTTTAGGTATGCGATTAGCCAGAAGTCGCTGTGAGCCAAATCTGGAGAATACGGTGGATGTAACTTGTAAGACAGTGCGTTGTCTTGATGAAACAAAATGTTTTTCTTTGCCATATGCCAGAGCTACATAATATTCACTGTTGATGGTATTTCCCTCCTCAAGATAGTCGATGAATATTACACCACGCGCATAACATTTCCAGCCATAGAACCAACAGGTTTTTTTTTTGATAACTTTACGATGTTAGCAACTTCACTTTCCGATAATTAAAAACGATTTTGTGTTTTTTTTATGTCTTCTGGTGTTATCACTTCATTTGGACGTCCACTGCGTTCTACATCATCGATGTCTCTACGATCATGTGTAAAGTAGCAAACTAACGTTTTATTGTTGTTCCTGATGGAGCGTAGTCATTTCTAACAATTTTCAAGTCATTGCTTCGCTTGAACATTATTTTTCCCAATAAATCAGTGCTTAATTAAAACACGAAATTATTTTTGATCCATTATTTTTAAAATAACAAAACTATGTTAGGTCACTCTTACTACAACAACTCACAAACTTATAAATATAATATCATGATATTTTAACGGCTTTCTTTTTTATTTTTAGCACTGACTGATAAAAAACGGTGAATGTTATAAAACTAGAGTCATCTTTGTGTAAGGCCCGGTACTTTACAGCCAATGTGATAAAAATATTGTTTCTTTTTAGCCGGGCCGTTAGAAGAAGGGATTTTAAATTACAACCAAGAGAAAGCACATTTATTAATATTTGCCCATATTAATTGCCAACATATGTTACACGGTCCTCCGCATTAAGCCTACCGACTGGCGAGTGACAAACTTTAGAAATCATCCCAGAAGACATTCGGTCTCACCCAGCCTGGTTACTGGCGTGACTGGGATCATTTTCCTTGTTGGATCACTCTTGCCTAGAATATTCACAAATTTTAAACAATCACAAACATAAATTTACGACCATGCCTCATCAGGATTCGAACCCGCGGCTATCGCAACAGTAGGAGGACCATCCCATCGCCTTTACAACTGCGCCACCAAGCCGGCTGCTATTAATGAGCTCAGATGGCCTGATCTGGCTATACGCTGATTGCCAATTTGATCATAATTTTAGCCAATTGGAGATATGGTTGTTCCTCTAGAAGTACTGCCTTTTAAAGATTAAATATCACTAAGTCAGAGATGTGTCAAAATCTATATATCAATTCATTAAGTGATGTGTTATTACAATTTATTTTTTATTTAATTGAATCTAATAACGCTTTTGTAAGCGTTTAAGTTATGACAAGCCGAGCCTATTTTGTATTCTGTCCATGTGTCATTATTTACTTTTTCGTTTTATTACTAATATAATTGAATATGCAGCTAAAATTATTTACGCAACCTATAAGGCTTTGTACCCTTAATACCAAATACATCGTACTAAATTTGTTATCATGAGACGAGATGAGAAAATGAATCATTATACCTAAATGATAAAGTATTTTATATTACAATTTATTGTGCAATTATCCATACTCATTTAATTTTAGATTAAGAAAAGTTCTAGAATTAGCGAATAAACCAAAATTTAAATAGGTCCTACCTATATATTTTTAAATTTAATTTATGTAAAACTCTTTTGTGTTACTAACCACAAGAGCAGAAGGTATTTTATTGAGACCAATGTTAGTTTTTTAAATAAATTCCAGATGACAACCTGATGACTGTACATCCGCAAACTGACATCTTGAGCTCGGAATATATATTCCTATGATTAGTCATCTTATTTGTTGTGTCTGTCTTCAACGGTCTAACTGATGACCAAGAACAGAACATCTGTTTTTTGAACTAAAACCTAGATAAAATGTTTTGTATACAAGGTTCGTTTTTGTATAAAAACTAAACTTCTAACGTCATTTTAATATGTTATCTTTCACAGGGTCTTCGAACCAAAATCTAGATAAAATGGTCCGTTTTTGAATACAAACTAAAAACCTAACGTCATTTTAATATGTTATCTTTCACAGGGCCATAATCAAAATTGAAGGATTAAAATTGAAAACCTTGAAGATATATCAAGCTGTGTAGCTAACAATGGGAGAAGAATTCAAGTATGAAAAGTACATAATTTGACTATTATAGACATAGAATAAACAGATACTTAAACTTCATAGGCAACTTTGGCGATGTCTAATAGCCAAATGACATAACAATCGTATTTTCAATCAATTTTATTGGTTTGTTTAAAGCGCTATACGTTAATTTTATCTCTACGGTTTCTGTTGTTGTTCCTCTTTTTTTGGGCGCCATTTTCCGTATGCATGGCATTGAGAATAGTACGTAGAGCATTTCTCTATGTTTTTGTGACTAAATTATTGTCAAAATTAGTTCGTTCAAAGAACTGATTTTCTTCTGGAAATTTGCGGATTTATTTAATTATTTTCAGAAAGTTAACCTATCATTCACCAACGTCATCAATAAATAATGATTGTAAAAGTATTTGTCAAGATGTAAACTCAAGATATGTTCAATTGGAAAAATGTCAAAACTACAATCCTTAGTGAAAGTCAATCAACATTTTGTAAAATTTTTATTAAAGTTGAATAACTTTATTTAAGGGGTTAATTTATTTGAAGATATATATTTTAACTACAGTTTACATTCCATTATCTCTTATTGTGTAGACCAATAAGGAGAGAGTAATTTTATAGAAAAAGAGCGGTATCTTCTTTATTTAATGAATTGTCTTTTGCTTCAAAATAGGCCTCAATTTCGTCGATCACCTCTTCGTTCGACCAAAATTTCTTCCCAGCGAGCATTCTTTTGAGATCTGAGAACAGAAAATAGTCGCGAGACCAGCTCTGGAGATTACGGTGGATGAGGAAGCAATTCGAAGCCCAATTCATGGATTTTTGACACGGTGCATTGTCTTGGTGAAGCATCACTTTCTTTTTCTTCATATGTGGCCGTTTTGCGGCGATTTCGTCCTTCAAACGGTCCAATAACACTATGCAATAGTCTCTGTTTTCCTTCCTTTTTCAATGTAGTCAATGAAAATTATTCCATGCGCATATCAAAATACTGACGCCACAACCTTGCCAGACGACTGCTGCGTTTTCCCACGCTTTGGGTCGGGTTCATCGTGTGCAGTCCACTCGGATATCTGTCTATTGGACTTCGGAGTGAAATGATGGAGCCATGTTTCATCCATTGTCACATATCGATGCAAAAACTCGGGTTTAATACGCTTAATCATCTTCAAACACTGCTCCGAATCATCAACTCGTCGTGGTTTTTGGTCAAAAGTGAGCTTGCAACCCATTTTCCACAGAGCTTTCTCATACCCAAATATTTGTGAATGATATGATGTATACAGATATGATGATATGATGTGTTCAGTTGATATCTTTAGAGTGTTTGCTATTTGACTCAGTTTCAATTTACGGTCATTCAAAATTATTTTGTGAATTTTTTAAATGTTTTCGTCGGTAACAACCTCTTTTGGGCGTCCACTGCGTTCACCGCCTTTGGTGCTCATTTCACCACCTCTAAATTTAGCATACCAATAGTTGATGGTTGATTTTCCTGAGGCAGTGTCCAGAATCTCGACATAAAGCCAAGTTTTTTGCTTCGACTCTATTCTTTCCCTTCAAAAATCAATATTTTATGAACACGCGAAATTCCTTTTCATCCATTTTTTTTCACAATAATAGAAGTTGTTTCAATCAAACATAATGATCCGACAGTTATCAAATTTATATACGCATCTTCTAAGGGTTAGGGCTAAACAAAAAACATATGGATTTAATTCTAGTAGCGCTATATATGCGTCAGGCCGGGGACTTTTCAAATGACATGTTACTATAGAAAATGAGCTTATTTCAAATAAAAAATCATTGTTAATGTTAAAATTTCTAAAATTGTGAATTTTGTACCTCTATTCATATCAAGATACTTACTTAGAAAGTTATTAAGAAAAAATGAAGTTCTGATGTTTCTGGTGGCATTTTAAGACAGAAAACATGTACTGCTAAAAGTTGTCGAATGCTTTTCAGTTATGGCGAACCTTTTCCATCGATAAAAACATGCAATATTTACATAGAAAGTTTTCAAACTCAAGGTTTTCGAATTAGATATTTTGGTAATGATAGATAACGTTTTAGTCAACCGAAAATGATCGAATATATGAAATCGAAAGATTAATTTTTATAATTGCAGTAACTATGAGGTCTCAGATCTTGTCAGCACTATTATTAAAGTATATACTTTCTAATCATGTTCAGTGATACCTGAACATTAAGTGGCTGAGCATGGCTTCCATTTTTTAACCGACTTCAGAAAACGAGGAGGTTCTATGTTCGGCTGTATATATATTTTGTTAATATATGTTCGCCGATTTCTCCGTCAGTTAAGGACCGATTTTTTGTTCGAAAGAATGCACTTGCAAGGTGGTCCCAGTGAAAATCCCTTAGGATCTGATGGGGGGTAGGGGGAAATCGAGGGAAAACTTCAAATTTCAAATGCACGTACAATGTTTTCACATATTTTTTATCTAAAATAATCAGATATTATTGTATACTGTTATTGCTGAACTGATGTGATGAAAGATCGGAAGTAGTTCAGTGTAGAAGTCAATTAGTTTGCTTTTTAACTAGACTTGTCACCTAGACTAGTTAGCGGAACACAGTGCTTGAAACGTTCCTTATTTTCAATCATTATTTCTTTATTCCAGTTTTTCCTCATACGGTGCTGTACTTTTACTTGGGCTAACCGTTGTAATACCTAATAAAATAACTGCGTAATTTATTCAGTAAGTATCTATCACTAAAAGGAGAAAAATAAAATATTTTTAACAAAAAAAATTAATAAGGAACTCACTAAATAGTAAAAAATAATCGAACGAAAAAAACGTTTTACAAAATGTACACAATAATGGTTGTAATTGCTAAATTAAAATAAACAAAAGACTTCTTTAACCTATCTGCCACACCTATTTTATATTTACTACTATATAAACACAATTTAGCTTTATACCTACCTAAACCTATTTATCTGTTTACAATAATATTTTAACTACTACTAGTTAAATATAAGGAGAGATACGGAAAGAATCAGACTTTGACAGAAGAGAGGAAGCTTTGAATGAAGTACACTAACGCACTATTTTGCCATTAAGATTATATTTACAGAGTTTCAACTATAGTTTCATAGGTCTACATACAGTTGATATGGGAAAAATAAATAATAATATATACAGAAAAATATACGTTAAAATTATAGAGAAATTTGAAGCGGTTTTTTCTCACACTTTTAAGAAAAAATGTCAGATATATTGCTACAGATTCTCATGTTCTTGAATGGTATCTTAGGGTTCGATAGGCATTATTGTTCAGTCGAGTCGCTTTCTTATATACCTTCTCTTTTGTTGGAAACTGGACCTAGAACTTCAATTATATATAATACCATATGTTTGTTTTTATGAACGAAAGAAAACCGTTTTTAAATGATTGTACTAAACTATACAGACGTAATATTTATAAACTGTCTCTGTCATATGTTCACTAACCAAATGTGTTACAACATATAATAATAAATTATCAATACCTTAAGCATTTGCAAATTAAATAATATATTTTGATTGAATTTTTTACTGAGAATGCAGGACAAAATTGTTGATCGTTAGGTAATACTTTTTCATATATTTCGGGTAGTCTTTCAGCTATCTAACATCTTTCGAAAAAAAAATCATTGTGTGGATAGAACCATCTAAGAAAACATCCGGTCATATCCGGCTTGCTTGCTAGCTTGACTAAGACAAGGTGTTTGAAGGCTTTTGTGATTGTTTGTCTTGCTTCAACAAGAACTCTTTTAATATCTGTTTTTATTTAGGATATTTTATTGGGTACTTGTATATATTTTTTAATTTGAACTAGGTCTAAAGACCTGGAAGATCATCTTATATATAATAAATAATTATAGTGAAGTTATTTAGCTTCCTTATCATATAATAGCTTTTTGTGAATAATTCCGAACTATGTTTTTAGCAACTAGATAACCATGTTTCAAATATTGATCAACTACAATAAACCACTCACTTCTCTAGATTATATTGTTTATATTGCAATTATTATTAGATTACTAAAACCAGTGTTTCAACATATATACACAACATGAGCTTATTAAATATATCAAATTTAATAATTAAATGCTATTTTTAGCGTCAATTAGATAAGAATTGAATATGTATATAAGAATATATCGTACAAAAGAAGCACTAACAGAGATAAAAGCTGATGAATCATACATTACTTTTTATGATAATGCGATAAAATATTTTCTTAGCTTACTAAATAACATGTACTTGATTGCAAACAAATTATATTTAAACATACTGAGAAAAAATATGGTAATATTATAAAGGACTTCATTTGAAAACAATTTGAAATTCACTATACTGAGCTTTTGTGTGGTAACAGGCAAAAGAAACAATAGCAAAACATCAAAACTACCACACTCAGTGGGAATATCTTAGTAATCTTCGATATATTGTTAAATAAGTTATGTATTCAATTTTAAATAGATAGTTTAGTATACATTTAAAATATTATTTCTTTTAGGTACAAAAAGATTCGTCCTTTCTAATAAGACACCAACAAATAATTGAATAAAAGAACATAATGTTGCAAATATTAATAATTTCGCAATAGTGTTGCTGTTGGAAAGAGTTAATGTAATACCAATAAGTCAAGTAAAATAGCTGAAGGTTGAAAGTGTGCCATCACAAAAGACAATATATAGGGAACAGAGAAGCTGATCTCTATATATAAAATATGACATGAATAAGAAGAAATGTTTCATTAGTTTGAATAATATGAAAATATACAACAGTTGTATTTTTGTGACATTATATTTAGAGTTGTAAATAATATATCCGCTATTCAAGATGAAGAAAATGTTTCTTATTTCTTCAATAACATTTATTATGAAAAGAGATGTGATTTTTTGTTAAAACTTATTTCGCATTTGGACATTGTTATGCCTTAAATATAACTTGATTGTAATCCAATAATAATATTGCCACACAAATTCAAAAATAGGTTCGTATTCTCATAAGTTTTTCACTTGTTTAAAAAAGCATTTATTGGGAATACTTGGTACACTATATAATATATTAATCAGGATATTTTCCATTTTTTGACAACCTGGCGATACCATGTCTAAGGAACGACTTTGGGTTGACAGCAATCCAATCATCAATCCATTTTCACACTTCAGCATTTCGAGATTGTATGCCGAATAAACCATTCTGCATAGATCTGAACAAATGGTGATCAGAAAATGCTATGTCTGGTGAGTATCGCAGAACTATTTGAGCTGCAACAATGTCCTTAACAACCTTTGGGTATTCATCATTTCTCCTCAGAGTGTGTTACTCTCTATTGCTCATCTTTCTTTCAACAATATATTCTGTAATGTGTTCAACTAACATTGATAGACACGATTTTATTCGGCTTTGTTAGCTCGTATACCATATGTGCACCAATATGTTGATGAGGATGGCTGTGCCTGACTCACCCATAACTTGCGGTTAGTTATGGTTCGAATTGTTTCTTAACGTTTCAAAATTGCATTTTCGTTCACTCATGTGTGATAGCTATTGTCCTACCTTTTGGATCCTTTTCAATGCATGTAAACATCTGGAAGAAGTGGATCCATCAATTGCTCAGTTGTCTGAAAAGTTTTTAAGAATTTGAGTTTGTTTTGCGTCCAATAAATCTTACAGTTCATTGTAATCGACAGCATCGCTATAAGCTATTGAAAATGTTTGATATTCTGTAGATTTAAAGATGTTTCTGACCAAGTATTGTCTGACGATCATCTATTCGCATGACTTAGCATCTATGTAATATTTAGTCAAAACCACAAAGGTTGTTAAATATATTAAACTTTCTTCTTACCTCAACTCAAATAAATCTAATTACACATTAAACATTTTATATTGTCACAATCGAAATAGCAATTAAATCAATTTAATATCGTAGTTATCACAAATAATGAAGATGTTAATTCTGTTTGATTATAAATAAAAATAAATGTGTTACTATTTGAAGATAAACTTTAACACGTACAAAACGACCATTTCGTTAAATATTAATCGTTAAAAATTATGCTTAAAAAACAAGTTTTATAAATAGTGATGACGAGCGATGATGTACTATTTGTGTATCTAATTATAAACTGAAACAGATAACTCAGGAACAAATTCATTATGATCATTATCAAACAAATTATTCTGGTTAAAAGTAGAACCCTGTAATAAATATGTTTACATATGACTTTACCGCTTCTCTTATGTATTATAACGAGAACATTATGAGGTTAAGTCAGGTTATTAATAAAGTTAAACATATATAAATCACCATAGATAATTACTGTTTATTGAAGTTACCTTTTTAAGTAAATAGGTACCTAGAAATAAAAAAATATCTATACTTTATTTAATTAATGTGTAGAATAAGATATGTTGAAGCTTCTTTCGTGCGTTGAAGATATTATTTAAATAGTTTACGTTAACTACAAGTAACTTGATTTATACAAGAATTAGTAGATTGTTTTATAATTAGAATCTAGTAAAGATAACTATATCAGATCATCTAAATTAAACAAGTTAGAAGATTCATCCCGTTCAACAGATTACAAACATACAGCATTAACAGTCAGCAGCCTTTAAAAATAATATCTAAATAATAAATTTTCTCCTATCTACTACTTATACATATATGATGAGTAATGTTATTTTATATCCAGAATTCAGCATATCTAAAGGTTCTTGATAACTTCTAATACATTCTGTCTGTCGTGTAAATCTGTCCGTTTATTGGTTACAAAAACAAACTCTTCACATATACACAATATTTATTTATTTATTAATAAATGTTGAATCAACATTTACTTTTAAAACACTTGCAATTCTTTGCCGAAGTGATTCCGTAGAAGGTTGGAATAACTTCCAATGGAGTCTTATCCCATTCTTGTACCAAAACATCCGTCAATTGCTTCAGTGATGTTGAAGATGAAGATCTAGTACTCACTCTGCTCTAAAACTCCTCATAACTGCTCAATTATGTTGAGGACTGATGATTGTGCAGGTCAGGGAAGATGTTTGATGATATTTTGATGTTGTTCTAAGCAAGACTGAATATTTTTGACTGTGTGAACGGGCGCATTATTTTCTTGGGATATAACAGTTTATCACCATTGTGCTAGTCATAGTAAGAACTTCATCATTGGTGATACTGAGGTATTCATTCGCAATAATTCGGATAGTGATGTGAATTAGAGAATCACCCGAGTATCACGAGTACCGCCCAAACCATAACGGTTTTGCCGCGATAGTTTTATGTTGTCTGTCCATAGTCCTTTTTAATGTTCGTCGGTCTCTGTCAGTTAAGTCTGTTCCTTTGGTCGATGATGTTTTATCGTTTTTTGTGTATCCTGTTATTACAGTGGACACTGTCGCTGGTGAAACGCAAACCAGTTCAGCTGTTTTCACATATTTTACCGATCGCTTGTTTTTTCCGTTGCTAAACAAAGCGTATAATACACCGAAATATAACCTGAAATCTTCGGCAAATAAACTGAGCAATATAATATATACAGAAGCAGTGTTGTCAACGTCATTCCCGCAGGTAACAATGGTTAAGGAATGAGCTCCTTACAGAATGATTAACCCTAATTTCCCAAACTAATATTAACAAAATAAACAATTATTCTGTATTATTTTAAGGGTTTTTTTCTATTTTCAATAATTGGACCTTAACAGGCTTTGATAACGTTGAAATATGGATGGACAACTGATAACTGACCAATTATTTCAGAGAAGTAATGGTTACTGGAGTAACTGAAATGGTAAATTGTAATATCTTATGTATAAACACGATAATATATGTTTTAATCATATTCAGAGCAGTGGATATTTGGAAAAGAAACAGTTCTTATTCCCATTTACCAGTTTTACTACAATAGGGCATCTTTCAAAAATTGGTAACTAGGCTTCCTAGATGTTACATACAGACTGTGGTTATCCTAATGCCTTACTCTTGTATTTTCAACCCCGGTACAACGATTATATTTGGTTTGATTTATTCCTATTGTTTTTTTTGATTGAATACTTCATTATTCAACTATCCTTTAGAGAACTTTTGTTTTGAATTAAAATTAAAAACTTTAATTTTTTGATTATTCCTTAATCATTCCTGCTCTTCTATTACAAAATATTATTTTCTTTTCTACTAGTGCTCTAGATATATTGGGTGCTTGCATGTGTTGTAATCACTTTTTCGTAATGTTAATGATTTAGACGATATAGCATTAGTTAATGGTAAATATTGTATTAGGTGGTTTCATGGAGTTGGCATTCATCTACAATTTATTACTCTACAGAGAACGCCCAAGATTGTGTTTTCAATATTCATTGCCTTTGTTGTTTGATTTGAAGAATTCTACTGCGATAAAATTGATAATTTTGATGTCAATAACAAAGAAAAAACCTGGAAGAACCAAAAAGTTCGAATACAATAAACTGCAAGTCTTATTGTACGAAAATCCAGCTCAAAGAATCTTCATGTTTCCGCTTATGATTTGGTAAACGAACTGCTTCCCGGCGTCTGCATGTGATGTAAAAATGACTATGACACGAAGCTATTTTGGAGCATTTTAACATCGTGTTTTATTGCTTGCCAAGCAAATATTTTTTTCTGTGGCCTATTGTAACCAGCATAAAAAGTGAATATACAACGATAATCCCAGTTGCAAAAACTTCTGGGTTGATTCAGGAAATATGTCAACATCAACACGCATATTCGAATAAGTACATATATATAGGAAGGGGGTGACGAGTCAATATCACCTTGATGTTTGTACTACACGAGATTAAATTTATAAAATTTATCAAAATAGTGAGTGGCTTTTAATACAAACATAATTTAATACACTTACAATTATTTAAGACATAGTTGTTAGTCTGGAAGTCATCCATAGAATACTTAGGGATATGCAACTTTGTTAGAGATGTAAGTCATCCCGTCATAAACTGTTAGGAAACATAGGATTTCAGTAATGTAAAAATAAGTCACGAAGAAGTCAAGCATTCAAACATTGCTTTTAATAGAATACAATTTTTAAAAGCATATAATAAAGTTTCGATTTATTTTATTTCAAAAGATTATTTCAATTTCAAGTGGAAATGGGTAAACATAAATTGAGTTTTGAGATTCCCTGTTAAAGAGCGAAGCATTTCAAATTGTTACTTCGTAAATATAAATGAATGCATACTGCTTACTTAATCAAATCGAATTGTTATGGGGTGTAACAAAGAACTACTCCATTAAACATGTAGGTTGAGAAATCTATACAAGCAGGAACTGCCTGGGTATGTGGAAAGAAGGATTTTCTACAATAACACCCTTCGGTTTGGATAAATCCCATTACACACAAATAGAAGAAGATATTGATAATTGATGGAATTGTAAACTAGTGTTAGATTGGAAATTAACAGCTTATTTATTAACTTGAATAGTGACTCAAAAAGTGGCAGTTATTAAATAAAGCTTTCTAGATTATGATTCCTTAAGAATGAATTATAAAAATAGGGTAACGAGAGAGGAAAAAACTAAATGTGAGTATATTATTAATATAGGATAACTGTAGAAAATCGCATTTTAGAGTGTGAAAGATTTTTTTTGCATATATATGTGTGTAATTGTTCAGAGTATCCAGGAGCATTTGGTTATAATGTATGTGTAGAGAATGACTAGTAACTATTTTGCAGATATGGTAAATGAATTAGAATTTTAATCACTGCATAAATTTAATTGTATCAAGATAATTGTACAAAGGTAGTAAGAGAAGAAGCTAAGGGGAAGTGCAGGTATATCAAAATGACTTAATAAGGGAACATAGTAACGAAAGAAACAAGAATTAAACATATAAAGGTAAATATTAGTGTTGGGAACTATTGACTGAGAACGACTGTCGACTGACGATTGTAATTAAATTTTACTATCGACTGATTTTACTACTTTTTACCAGTGACGGTTTCGGTCGACTGTTTTCAGTCGCTATTTCCGGTCCGACTGATTCTGTTACTATTTACTATCGACTGCTTCAGTCGTGTAGTTTTAGTTACTATTTTTGGTTCTACTAGTTTCATTCGACTGATTTTTAACGTTCTAGCTCTGTCGTCCCAGCCGCGATCTTGACAAAAATGTACCTTATGTATGCTTACATAGATTTATATGTAATATATAGTTTTATGATTTTTTTAGTAGTTTGCTTGTAAATAACAATATATTGTGTATTAATATAGCAGCACATTGGAAAGATATTTTTCAATATTGTTAATGTAATAGAATAAAAAGATTAAAATTTTTAATGATAAATAGTACAATACTGACTGTTTTTATGGCAATAATAGTTAAAAATATTTCCGTTCAATAATAAATAAAGCATTTATTACCTTATTTAAAAAAGCTCTAGTGGTTATTGTGTAATCATTTTTAATTATGTCATGAATTAGTTCTTTTTTTCTATGATTAGGTGTATGCTTAATTCTTATGTAGTATTTATGGTTATTGTACATCTTTAGTTTTTAGGTTTGTTTAAGTTCTATTGTATTGTTTATATTTATTATGGTATATTATTTGAAAATAGCAATTAGCATATTAAAACACGATAAAACATTTGTGGGGTATTATTCCAGTCCATAGAAAAGAAGGAAAGAGATAGACAGTCAAAACTAGTTTTTTGGCTATCGACTATTCTGCGATTATGGACTGTTTGAATTATTTTCAGTCGATAGTTCCCACCGCTAGTAAATATGCTCTCCAATGAAATCAAGATGCATTACTTCGCTACACAACTGTTAATGAAATGAATTAGGCTTCCAGAGGATACCATAAGAGTTTAGAAAAGAGTTCAATATAAACACAATGAAACAACTCTTAATATACAAACTATTGTGGCTGCACAATTAACCATTTAAGTTCTTCAATAATATATACATTAGATGTAATATTGCGTTAAAATAAATTGTTTTTTTTTCCTAATTTTATTTACATTAGAATCTTGTTGTATGTCAAAACTAAAATAAACTAAAATTTAAAATTAAATACAACAATATTGAGATATTTTGACGTCACAAAATTAGATGACGTGAGTTCACTGTTTTATTGAATGGACTGGATAAATATATATTGTAAAAGTTGTAATGTTACAATTAGATCGGAAATAGAGAACCGGAGAGACAAAATGCAATATAGTGCAACGAATGCTCCACCGCTTTCTTAATCATTCTCCCCACCAGACCGTTCCACCACCTCATCTCCGCTATCTAACCTCACTTTCCGGTCGACTAACCCAATACCGGCCTTCATTACTCATCGGGCCGTTTCACTTCTTTGTCTGGAAGCCTCGCTGAGCCGCTATCGATCGTCGTCAACACAGCGGACTCCAGGACAAAGAATTAATTTCACCTCCCTACTACGGATACCGGTGTTTCTTTGTCCGTATGGACTGGGGCTTATCGTTACAATGGAAATTATTTGGATTTTTCCCCGTGCTTTTCTTTTGCCTTGTTACCCTCCTGTATAATATTAAAATTGGATATTTTAATATAACTCAAGAACCTCTTCGTTTCAACTATTTAGGCGATATATATATATATATATATATATATATATATATATATATATATATATATATATATATATATATATATATATATATATATATATATATATATATATAATAGGTATAATGACTGTAATGAAGAATCACAAAAATATTGATTTATAATAATAATATAGGATAGGCACATGCTAAAAAATATGTATTTTTAAATTACAAGTTTGTTTAATATTATTATTTTGTTAAGTTTGATTTGTATTAGGTCAAACAATAATTAGAAGTCTTGCGAAGCATTGACGTCACTTAATAATCTCTACATTTTAACGCCTGATTTTTTGGTGCACTTTGTGTTTATTTGGATTATTTATATGTACAGGCAAAAATATGGTTTCGGCGTCCAATTTGGAGAAAATATAAGTGAAAAAAAATTAAATGATAAATGAAAGCAAATAACCTACATTTGATCAAAATCGACGAGACTGAGCCTGAAATCTATTTTAAAATGAATATTAGGAGGAGTGGAAGTAGTAAGTCTTTAAGACCCACTAGCTATGAAATGTAGTAGAATTTTGAAGAACACCAGTAAAAATACTATCTCTGCAACACTTGACATGAAAATTAAGTCAAAAGGTCTTAACAAGTCAAGACGAACATTTAAGTTAAGACAAAATATTAAAGAGTACCCAATGGGAGCACCGGTTCAGAGCTGTAAGAATAGTATTATTCAAATAAATTTTCCCATATCTGTTAAATATATCAAAATTGTATCAATGACAGAACTACAGAAACAATTTATAGTGATAATTTTAAGATAAATATACAAATGTATTTGACAGGGCTACCAGTAATACATAGTTGATTGTAACTATTACCAACAAACAAATTTTGCCGTTATTGGATAAAGTATGTAATATTTGGGTGAATCAAATGCCCAAATTCTAATTTGGAATCTAATAATAATAGCCTTATAAATTTCACACACATTGTCTATGCCTATTTAAGTATGGTTCAAGATGTTTCAAAATTCTGTTTGCCGTTACACAGATACAACCCACGATGGAAATTGTAAAGACTTGTAATTAATTAATTGTAATAAATTAATGTTCGTTCACTAGTGTTAGAAGCTCTTATTTTTATATCAGGTTGGTATTCGAATATTGTAGGAATATATGTTGGCTTTATGCACATTTGTAAAACTGATACAAATACAACTTTTCATATTATTTGCTAACTGAAAAAGGAACAGAATTATTGGAGACTCATACACAATAAGCAGCAATAGGCAAAACAAATCAGACCTTACCTCATATTTTATCAGCAATATTATTTACCTCGATATTATGTTTATAAGATACTTTAGATATAATTAAAGGTATTTAAAATAGTAAATTCTTATATCAGAATAGCCTTCAAACTCACTCTGTCTACCACTCTAATTATAACACAAAATTATTAAAATAATGTTTAAATAAAACTTGTATCCATGCAAATCGCCCAGGATGGCCAAAACAGTTACGTTACGCATATTAGGAATATTTTAGTTCGTATTTAAATATATTTCTAGTAGAAAGAATTTAAAATAATTTATAAATTCAAAATTAATTATCATGCCTATAGATGAATGGTTCCCAACCTGTGGTACACAGATGCCAAAATATGGTCAGCGAATGATTTTAGTGAGAAGAACTAAAGAAGAGCGTTTGAAATTTCTAAATTAATAGCACAAAATAAGAACCGCATACAGCCGGAGAAACGCTCGTAAAGTTTTGGTATTATAGGCCAAGAGTTAATATAAGATATACTTCCGTCCAATAGCACGTTCAAAGCTAGAACTAAATTCATATTTTTGTCATTATTTCGAATTGTTTTTCTTTCGAAAGTAGTTGAACTTATTGTTCGCTTTCTATTTGACGACAATATAAATAAAGAATAATTATTAATTTCACTGGAACTGGAAACAACGTTAAAAGGTATCGACATCCAGAACTTAATGTCGGTATATTTTGAACAAGATGATATTATGTGGGATAAACTCGTTTCCTTCTTTACTGATGGTGTTCCTGCAATGTTGATATCACGTTCCAGGCTGGCAAAGTGAGTAAAGCAGAAAAAAAAAGAAGTCATAATAACGCATATCGTGAATCGCCAGGCGTTAGCTTCTAAGACTCTTCTTGGATGCAATATTCATACTCTGCAAATGGCCATAATGGTTGTAAATGTTATCAAAAACACATTAAATATACGCCTTTTTAAAAAAATAGACTCTGACCATGAGGTACTTCTCTATCACACAGAGGTTCAGTCTCCATCGAAAGGTTAGGAAGATTATATGAACTGAGAGATTGATTATTCTGTTTGACAAAAAACGAACAATTTGTGGAAACAGTTTACTAGTCCGGCATGTCAGATGAATTTGGTAAGGTTGCGCGAATAAATAATTAGAAAACGTCGCAAATATATTCAATTTTGAAGACAAACTTCGCACTTTTATTTGCAAACTTCAGTTGTGGTTGCGTAAAATTGGAGAAAATAATTATTCTGCGTTTGTGACTGTTCTGATTAAAAGCACTTGTGGAAGACAAAAGGTATGACACTAGTATAGCAAATATACAGGAAACCATCAAAACTTATTTACAAATGTTGATTGATGAATTCAATCGTTACTTCTGAGGATATACCGAAGAAGATAAAGTTCATCAAAAATTAATTCGTAACCCTTTTAGCTCGAACGCTAGTGAGTTACTGAAGGAATCCAGGAAGAACTCATTAAATTCCAAAATGACAGGAATTGCAAGTATGTTTTTTCAAAACAAGGCGAGGAATCGTTTGAAAATAAGTTATGTTTTACGTGTAGCTGTGAATAACAATATTAGTCCTAGGATAGCTGATCTCGTGTAGGAGATACAAGCTCATAAATCATATTAATACAAAATTAGAGAAGTATATTATTTTTTATATAATTCCTTATTAAGTTCTTAATAAAGGTTTCAGTTTGATTATTATAGCTTATTATTATACCTACATAATGGTCCTTGCTAACAAGATTAATATAAAAGTGGTGCCTGAAAAAGAAAAGGTTGGAACCCCATGCTATAGATGAGTTTTTTGATAAAGTATGCCGATATACGAGGCATTAAAAATTGATATTTTCAGTTATATGGTAAACCTGATCCATTCATATTTACAAAGCAGATTTCAGGTCAAAGTTGTTGCTTTTATTCCGACTAAAATTAATCAAGTCTAATGTTGCACAGGGTTCCATACTTTAACTGGTACTTTTTAATATCTACATGCCTGTTATCCCTAAATCTGAAATAGTAAAGTCCAAGCTTTAGGCGGAGGACACTGCCCTCTTTTTACGCTTCCACACACATACGCCTCAAACTCCAAGAGCTTCTTGATTTAAATTTTCTAGTGTAAGTAAATTAATAAGTCAAGTTTGTAATAAGGCATATTTAGCAGCAAGGGAAAGAAACAGACATGCACAATTCACCATGAGCTTGCTGCACAACTAAAACCGATGACAAAAAGGATCATCTGACTTCTCTGTATCCTCAACTTAATGATTTTAGTATCCATACATACTGAATTTCGACAGCATCTTTATCGGATCCATAACAGTTGTAAGAATTTGAATTTGTAAGCTTTGAAAGTTGGAAGGCACAGGATGATAAAGAAAAATTTTTTATTGCTTAAAGAATTTTTCAGGGAACAAGAAGTTAAAAAGCTTAATATACAACTGTATAAGGAGTAATTGTCAAGGTAGTAATTTCTACAAAAGTATCGATGTGATTATTTTCTTACGAATGAATTTTAGGCAGACTACGATAAGGAAAGAAGAGTTATAGGCAAAACATTTATTTGATTCTGTCTATATAACATAAGTTTTTTTTTGTTAAGAATGCTATAGGACTCAATATTGAAGCAAATACAAGTAGCCAATATGAATCTCAGAATATCTCTCTTTAAATTTTTACAAGGTAATAAGAGAGAATTATATATTAAGTGCAGGAAAAGATTTCATACCATTAATCCTGAAGATGTAGTTATTTGAGAAACTATTGTACTTGCTACAGCTGTATGATTGGTTGATAACGAAGAGTTATCAATATATTAAGATTATTGAGTTTTTAGGAGCTTGAGCCTTGATTTCATTAAATATGGTGGTTTTTTACTGGGTAAGCCTTTTTCCATTAAATATATTAACCTTACCTTTATTTGGAAAAATGTTCCATTGCAACTTTTATTGTATTGTAACTAATTAGTAAATAGTGCAATAAGTTTAAAGGAATATACCTACAAGGAACTTGTTTTAAAATTGTATTTATATATAATACATTTGTATTATCGAAATATGTGGCAGTTTAGTAGATGTTTATGGCATAGTTAAGGTTCGTTGTTTTATATCCTTTGATTTATTATTAAAAATTTAATATTATGCTGTATTTTTCTTTTTACCTTTTATAAAATGCTTTGTAAATTAATGTCATCTTACTGTTTCTTAAAGGTCATATTTACTATATATATACCTGTATGGTATATATGTTATTATAAAACTTATGAACATTACCATTTAATTTAAAAAATAATACAGAGGATATTTTACGCATTGAAGGCTAATTCTATGCCGATATTAGAAGGTTGGTTATAATTAAAACACAAAGTCACCCAAGATGTCCCAAGCAGCACTGAGAATATTCAAATATTTCTAACAATATATTCAATCTTCCAGACCAGGATGATTTTTAATGCATCCTTTCTAGAAGAGCTTCTGAAGAGTGTTAAATGGCTCAAATAATGAGAGCATTGTTCCATATCATGTGTACATCAAGTAACCTATTAATCTCAATTTTCTCAGTCGCATTTCTTCAAACTGGTAAAGACAAAAAGCTATAAGTATTCCAAAATAAGATGTCAATTTGAATTCACAGCCACAGAATCCGAGTTCGTAACAGGAACTTGCTTCAACAACGCAGCTGTAATTGGAGATAAAATATTTGCCAATTCATCGCATAAACATATCTCTGTGCGATAATTTAATTAATAAAAAATAGTATTTGATAGCAGAATATTCTTATAATGACTTCTTAAAATAATATTAAAGACATTTCTTAGTTTAAATTAATATGAACATAAAATTAAATTGAATATTCAAAGATCCTACACCAAAATCATGTTGAAACTCGTCTACTGCATTGGCCTTTTGTATTTGAACAAGGCGTTCGTCTTTTATTATTCTGGTCGACACAATAGTAGCAAAAGTTTCTTAAAAACACAATAGGCATAATGTATCACTTGGTTGAAATATTCTTGTTCTTTAATGCTATTCCCCTTTTGAATATAGATTTTTTGTGGTATAATATATACACTCGTACATGCCCAGAACGGAAGCTTGCTTATTAAATTTTATATTATTTGTTGAAAGGGGGGCCATATGTTGGTTTATTCTTAATAAAATGAGTGTAACTATGTCTGCGAATATTTTAAAATATTATTTCTACGAATTGCCACAAATTAGAAAGTGATTGTGGAATCTAGGTGTAAAATATGAACAAAATCGTTAATTTCAAAATAACAACAATAAAGGATTTTTAAATTATTTATACAATGTGTCTTTATGATAACCTAAATCTAGGTATATAACTAGGAGGACCCATCGGCCCTATCTCAGTATCTGGTGAAATAATGTTTATACATATCACTGCTTTATTTTTTATTATATGCACCTCACTACACAACACTACACAAGATCAGATGGCTTGATACTTTTGAGTCTGTGTCCTATTGTTACCAGAAGCTGCAATACTTCACTATTATCATGAGAATGGAGTCTTTCCTCATGCTCCCTTGCAATTCTCTTGATTTCTTGACTTACTGTGGTTATCTGAAGGTCTGAATACCTCTCAAGACTTTGTTCTGAAAAATTTGTATTTTGTTTATGTTACTCTTTGCAGAACATCCACATTCAAGTATGAACTCCGTATGTCCATATCAGTTTCAGTATTTGCTTATATAATAGCAATTTACTATGTACTATTAAACAGTACAATTTCTTATATTTCAATTCCAGTTCTTATCTTTTCCTCTTTATGTGTTACTTCCGGTGAACTTTTGCCTTAAGATTCATTCCGAGATATTTAGCGTTGTTGCTATATGGAATGATAGAATGATTTAATGTTATAGGTGCTTGTACGGTCTGATTGTAGGCGAACTGCACATGCACAGATTTGCTTTCGTTGATTTTTATTTTCCAAGCTTGTGACCAATTATTTATATTGTCACTTGCCTGTTGCAATTTTCGTAAGGCTTCTTCACTATTGTCTCCGACAGCTATAATTGCAGTATCATCAGCAAATGTAGTCATCGTAATATTATCCATTTGTGGTATATCACAATTGTAGAGTAGACAAAGCATGGGCCCCAATACACTTCCTTGTGGTACACCTGCTTTAGCTTCTTCTATCGTAGAGTAAGCTTCTTCTTGTTTAACTCTAAACATTCTGATCGTAATGTATGATTTTAATAGTTCGGTGTGTTATTTTGGTATCAATTTCTGTAGATTATGAACAAGGCCTTCATGCCAAACCTTATCGAAGGCTTACGCTACATCTAAGAATAAAGCTGCGCTCAATAACATCTGTTATTCTGTGGGCCTGGTCAATTGTTGAATGCTTGTTAATATACTCAAACTGGTGTGTTGGTATTAGGTTTTTTCTCTCTATGATTGGTTTTATTATTTTCAACAGAAGTTTTTCAAAAACCTTAGATATTACTGGCAGCAATGATATAGGTCTATATGCTTTTATTTCGTTTGGACAATAAAGATACATTTAAAATTTGAATGTACCTATTGTATGTAATATAGGTAATTCCTGACCGATATCTGATGTAAAAATGCTCTCGATTGTTTCCTGGTCCAGAAGTTCAACTATCCCCCGGTCACCCACTCACTGTCAATTTTCCGTACCCTCTATCTGAGTGGGATCAGGACAAGTTTACCGTAGATCCCTTCTCACGTTGGTATACCGGGAAATGAGCGCGCGGATACTGCAGCTAAACCGGCAGAATGAATCGAAATACCCTTCAATAACATCCCAGATAAACCTCTAAACGTAAAATTCGACGTGCCTCAAGTTTGAGTTAAGTGTTAAGTTTCCTGCTTGAAAACGTGCGTTAGCATTACTTTTCTCATATAATAATAAGAAATAAATCGTTAAAAATCATCGTTTGCTGGTAGAAACTTACGGTTAGAATGTTCAAACCTTAAAAACCTGGGAGGCGTAGTTTCGAAAATTCAAAAGTTATGATTTCAGTGGTGTAAGACAAAGAACGTTTTGGTAAACCTAAAAAGTGAAAATGCGAAGCTGCAAGTAGCTCCCGCTAAATGCTAAAGTACCCTATTAAGAGCTTCAAAAACTTTTTTTTTTGTTTCTTCAAGTATATGCGTCTTGTCACTTTGCTTGGGGAATTTATAAACGGGATTTTTAAAAATATTTAAATCAATATGTACATATTTACAAAACTCAGTGAGCTATCTTGTCTTCGTCAGGCAAAGTAGCTTCAATTCCTGACGAAGCAACATGCCTCAACTGCAACAATGTTTTATCTATCATTAATATAAGTATATAGATTAAGTGCTTGCATGTATACTGATCAGCGTATATATATTATTTTCAACTATATATACTATATATACTACTAGTATGAGCAATATGAAAATACACAGACTGTAATAATTAGATATTACGTAGTATTAGATATTAGACAGTATAAATAGATATATTTAGCTTTATTGATTTGGCATAAAAAAGAAACACTATAGGTGTTATATTGAAGTATAGAGGTGTAATTAATAAAGCAACAAGAATTATTAGAGATGTATACAGAAAGAAACCAAGACTGTTTTTGCGGACAACATGAAATTAAAAGGTTCCAAAACTTAAGCAGTCTTAATGGATGAAATAGTAAAAAAATATCAAATAGACAAAACATAATTGTACGTAGGACATAAGAATAGGGAAAAATAGAAATGTCAGTAGGAGCTTCTGCAGATAATGTACTAATAACAACTGACAGACAAAACCATATATAGAAAATCTAAAAACGATGTAATTTGATACTAATGGTAATGAATAAAATAAAAAACGAGAGTGGTGATGAGAGCTAGAACTAATAAATATCCAAATTGAGCATTTAAAGATAGCAAAAATGTTAAATACAGCAAAAAAGTAAATGAATTTAAATATCTGGGTATAGACGTTGAAAGTAATGGAAGCTTGTAATGAATACTTGAAATCAAAAACTAACGCATTGGTTCTTCGCTATAAATGGTTTACAGCTCATTAATAAAAAGAAATGCCAAAAAGACCTAAAATTTAAATGTAGAAATCAATTTATGGAGCAATCCTAAGATTTCGTTTTGTGACGTGGATATTATAAAAGAAAATTTAATGTAATATGCAGAGATCAGTCAGGGGGTAACAAAAATGGAATAGATGAGAAATAAAAAAAAAAGAAAATACATCGGTATTGAATCAGTGGAAGAGTACTTGAAAAGGAGCGAATTCAGTACGTGGAGACACTTACAGCGCATGGGTATCAAAAGTACTAATAACTACTACTAATGGGAATATGGGAAGAAAGGTCGAAGAGAAGAAACATCAGCGGATGGCCTAAGCGAATCTGGGAAGAACGGATCAGACAGAGGAAAAACCCAACTGAAGCAAGAAAACTGAGCAGAAACAGAAAAATAGATGGTATAAAAGGTATACATGGAGAGAGAATACACTACTGGGTCTTGTATTATATATAAATTACACTTTGGCAATTTAAAATGCATTTTTTAAGCGACAGTAAGTTAACTACTTATCACATTATTTATTATAAAATTATCAACCAGTCGACGCTAACTAATCTCACAGTTCAACGATACTTTTGTGTATTGTTCTATTAATTACAAATTGGAACACAAATATTTAACATTTATTACATCGATATTAATTCAGATATGCGTCTGGATCTATGTGGTTTTCGTCGAAAGCAAATAGCACACGTCTGGTTATTGGTGATAGTGACGTATCGAGGGAATTGAATCAACAAACTGCAATTGCATTATCATTGTTATTGGTCTAATTGATACGATCTTATCGTTGTTGTTTTGACTGATGTCGTAGATGTTGCCAAACGTATTTATTGGTATCGGTCAGTTATAAATAGATTTTTTTGTATTTCCTCTTAGTTGTACTGTGTGCAATTTTATAATTGTTTATAACATAAAATAAAACGGCTTTTTTGTCAAATTGTACCTGCTGAACACAAAAGCTTAAACATATGTTTTGTAACATGTATCATTTTAAGGTTATGATAAATTAAAGTATTATAATTAAATAAACACAGTGATTTTTTTTAATTTATTTTAAAGTCTCTTTTTATCAACTAGGGGTTTTTCTAGTAAGCCTACCGACTGGCGAGTGACCAACTTTAGAAATCATCCCAGAAGACATCCGGTCTTACCCAGCCTGGTTAGTGGCGTGACTGGGATCATTTTCCTTGTCGGATTTTACGCTCTTGCCTAGACAATCACAAATTTTTAACAATCACAAACAGAAGTTTTCGACCCTGCCCCAGCAGGATTCGAACCCGCTGCTATGGCAACAGTAGGAGAACCGTCCTATCGCCTTTACCACTGCGCCACCAAGCTGGCAGTGAAAATTTTAAATCGTATTTATTTATTTATATTATTAATATACAAAAAATAGTAATATATATTTTCAAATAGACAATGGATCAAAATAGCTCAGAGTTAAGTGGACAATAAAAAAAAAGTTATATATTGAAATAAAATGAAGAAATATTAACTTTTCCTCTTGTGAATAGTAGAGTCCTCTTTCATTATAAACTAGCGGTAATCTACTAACATCTTAGTACGCTTTCTTGATAATGCTCTTTTATCTGTTTTATATCCTGGTGAAAGCGTTCACCTTATTCGTTACTCACTATTCCAAGATTAGGCGAGAAAATGGGAATTCGAGAAATGTATTTTTAAAGACATTCTGCACCCTATCGTTTTAAATATTTGTAATAAGTCATTCACTAAGAACTCGACATTTTCAACTGTAAGATTGCTTAAAAATTAATGAGTTATTTTCTTTAGAGATAACCAAGCCGCTAACTTTTTCGCAGTAACATCTTCAGCGAATTCATTGTTTTTTTTATAAGTTCTCTTATTTGTGGGTTATTAAAAATGCTTTCTTTTAATTTGGTATCACTAAGTTTAGAAAAAACAGTTTTCAAATATAGAAATCATTAACCATTTTTGTCCACGTCTAGACTAGAAGACCCCTTAATAATTGTGAGCTGATAATTACAGATATACATTACTGTTTAGGGTCATAATTGAAAAGAAAGACTATTAGTTACCTGGCAGATCTGAAGTCTAACATGAAAGTTGTATGTAACAGCTACTAAAAAATTGCTTAAGCTGAATAGAGTGTAAATAGAAGAACACATTTGTTTTTATCAAACATTAGAATATATAAAGATAGTGTGATAAGTCGATAACTTTTTGAATTTGATGAGGGCCACATCACATACCATCGCCGAAACTTAGGAGATGCCTGATAAATTATATGGGGACTTTATACCATCCATTTCTATGGCTAACAAGTCGCCCAAAATGGTCGTCATGCCAGAAATCAAGTCCAAGAAATGATGTTGGATGATCGGAGAGTGAACGTACGAGGTGGCCGATGCTGTAGGTATCCAAACGAAGTGAGCACATGAATGTTTTGATATGGACATGGCGATGGGTGTCGCGATTACTCACATTTGACCATATGGAACAACAAGAAGTCTAAATACCTACATAATTATTTCCAAACAATTTTTACGTTACTTATGGATATCAAACGGCCCTCCATATTTCATTGTTCTCCGTACTACAATGTCCCTTCTTTGCAAATTTTAACCAAAGTTTGTCATTCTGACTTCGGCTACTGAACACAATAACTATCTAGATTAAATATAGATTGGATTAAGACTTGGAGAAAGTATGGAAAATGAGAAAAAAGTTGAAAATATATCTCGTGCTGCTATTGCACTTTTTTATAACATGACTAGACTGAGACTATTGAGGTATTCTTTTTATTTTCTTTTATAACTATTAAAAGCCCATAAAAAGCTTCACAGTTTCAACTTAAATCACTGAAGCCTGTGCTGAAGCGATTTAACAAAACACTCGTGACCTAGTGGCGAGCTCTCTCTAAAGTTTTTTATCAATATGGCTTTGAGCTTCCTGAAGATAACATTGATGGTGAATGTTGCTGGGGTAAAGTACTTTACCTTAAAAGCACCGCGGGAGAATACTTGTTCCCAAACATAAAAATTGTGATATGCTTACTGCTGATATTGCTATTTTAAAACGCACTAGTCGAGGGAAAATTTAGTTTCCTTAAAAATTTAAAAGCAGAGAACTGCAATCGACTAAATACAGATGTTCTAGTATATTTAATGGCAACAAGGGAAGGGATTAAGATATTAGACGGCAAAGCTTAGTTAGGCCATCAAGTACAATACTGACAAGAAAAATATGGAAATGTGTAATTCATAACATTACACGTTACATAAAAAGTTCGTCATTCCATATTATGAAAAATCAAAAAATATATATTATATGGACGGTTGAGAAATTGGATAATTGATACTCGAGACAATCGAGAATCAGCAATTATTCTCCCCAGTTTGTTGAATTTAATAACTTAATAGCAATCATCCATAAATTAGGCTACGAACTGCGATCCCATCCAGTATATTCTCCTGATTTAGTCCACTCCAACTATTTGTTGTCTTCAAACCTAAATAAATGGCTGGGTGGTAAGATATTTGGGTCGTATGAAGAGGTTATCACTGAAACAAACACCTATTTTGATGACCTTGAGAAAATCTATTATTCGGAGGGAAAAAAATCGGACAATCTCTGGACAAAATGCATTGAGCTAACAAAAATTACATTGAAAAATAAAATGCGTTTTGCCGAAAATATATTATATCTCATTCAAAGTTATCAAATTGCTTTTATAGCTTATATTTACTATATAAATATCATGGCATTATATGAAAATCAAAAAGAAAACCTTTGAACAATTTTTTTTTAATGTCCTAGCAACTTGGTTGAATTTTGTCTACCTATAAATGCATTGTCAAGGTTGTGTCTATTTATGTCGATGCTATTCGTACATAAGAAACAATCGAAATCTTCAGGTGCGATATTTCATAATCATACAAGTTTAAAATATCGAAGAACAATAAGATCGCTACCAAATACATAAAGAAATATTTTTAATGAATTTCATCACATCTTATCCATTATGTTTCTTTGTTTATTCGCGCTACTACGACTCAAACACATGTATCGCTTACAAATATTTAGTATTGATCAAAAATAGGTTATAAATAAACATTTTCGATAGCGATAAACACACAAAGTGGACGAACGTATGTAAATTAATTAAGATATATGTTTTAATGGTTTTATATTAAGCAACTTCAACTAGATATTGAACAAACTTCAAGAATATTGTTAATCGTTTCTGTTGAGGGTGTGATAATTATCACTTTTTAAATTTAATTTCCTTTATTTAAATAGAATTCTTATTTTTGGATATATATTGAATTCTCATTTTTACCTATGAGGGTTTATCTGGATTGGACCTACTGTTTAACGTGGGTTTCGAACTACGGTCCTCGGCATTAAGTAGGTCATTGAAGACATCCGGTCTTACCCAGCCTGGTTACTGGCGTGACTAGGATGGTTATTGCTTGTCAGGTTTTCCATTTTTACCTTTATATACACTTACAATTACAATTATAAACATAAAGCACATCTATGCCCCAGCAGGATTCGAACCGGCGACTATCACAACAGTAGGAGGACCGTCCTGTCGCCTTGACCAATGCGCCAATCAAGTCAGCTAGAATCCTTATCAATATATAATTCAAGAGCTGTTTTATTGCAACTTTTATTGTTTAAATAATATGCATAAAAGAAGGTTCAAAACAGAGATAAAGTAGCGGAAACCACACATAAAATTAAAAATATACTATCCAAGATATTATGACTGATGATAGTTCGATTTTGGTTTCATGGTAATGACAAAAGTGGTAATAAAAAACTAGAAGTTATTCTGATAGTGATAAATTAGAAGAATTTTATCTTGTTAATTTATTTCAGGTAAATAATTAAATAAATATCTTGAAGCAGTGTTCTACAAGTAATTTAAATCGCATCGGGTACATTTTTAACTAACTTCATGTTGAAACCTCACTGACAAGGGTGAACAAAAACATGTTTCAGTACGTGGAGCTTTACTTTTTGGATAGTTAAAAAAGGACGAGGATTTGAAGGGATTACTCAATGATTTGTTTTGACTAATAGAACTAAAAAACATAAAAAACCATTTCAAATCGCTTGAGAAACATGGGAATGATCCAAATGCTAGAATAGTTTGTGTGAATTGCATTTGTATGAATTGAAGTGAGGAGACCTTGAATAGTTTAAGGAGAAAAGTCATGTGTGAAATACTACTTCAAGTGCAAAATCGGAACGGTTTTTTGCACCCTGGTGTTGCTGGTTTTGCTATCATTACATCAATGGGAACCGTTATCGACTATAGTTGATGCGAAATATTAGCAAATACGCAACAATGTTATTCCTTAGCATACCAACGTTCGACCACATGTTGCAAAACCGGTAAAGTCATAGTTGGAAACATTAAAATGAGAAGGGGTACACCATCCGCCATGTATAAATAAAATAATTTATATTAGGTTGATGTTTCCTTAATTTTTCACTAGTAAGCTGAAGTAGAGCCATCTGATAAACCTTTCGGCAGCAAATCTTTCATATTACTTATTTTTTAAATAATAATTTAAAGCTTTTCGGGCCCAATTCAATATTTCTATAATTTTCATATTAATATTTCTACGAATATATATATATATATATATATATATATATATATATATATCATTATATTAATTATATATTATATTAATAATAATTAATTATATTGTTATATTATTATTTAATGATATATCCTTTCTATAACTTATGTTAATTACAACATTTATTTTGCTGCAATAATTTTGTCATAGTCCATTCCTGGTACATCTTTCATTCACTATAACCACCCAAGAAGGCTTTAATACAAAATGTACTTTTTCTACAAGATACACAACAATTACAAAATGTCTTTTTATATATTATTATATTCTATAAGATATATCACCATCATGAATATGAGGAATTCGTTGATAAAAAATAAATACTCCAACGAATTTCTTGGAGTTATCTTTGATACCCGCCTGATATTATTGCGGGATGACTTTAATTAATAATTAATAGGCAGTCGCACTGTCCAGAAAGAACTGTGGTAGCCAATGTTATTTGTAGGCAGCCCCTTTATACTTAAGGAAAATAAATATCATCCACATTAAAGCTGTCAGATCGGTTCTGGTGTATTCCAAATCCAGTGGAAGGCATATATTGTGAAGCAAAAATAATCTCTCTAAAACAACGCTCTTTAGTTCTGGAGAAATCTGATTCAACATAAAATATATTTCCGGAAATTATCCAAAGTATGATAAGTATAAAGGATACTACCATTAATTCTGGGATCTGTGAAGCAGGTTGGATGCTTTTATTGCAAACGATAATCTGATCTCACGTGATCCATTAGCTATAAACAGCAATTTATCCTTAAACAATCATAAAGTCTAGTCTTACACATAGTTTCCTCTTAAAAAACGGACCTCTCCCAATATGCACTGTATGCAGCTCAACAATCACAGTCAAGCTTATACCACAGGGGCTGAAAAGTCTTAAAAAGAAAATAAAAGTTGGCTTTATTAATAAACGTAATCTCCATCCAGAGCCATACTAACATTCCAGCGCCGATCTAACAGTTCAATACCACTTTTGTAGAACGATATATCTTTTGTCTCAAAATAGGCCTGTGGCCAGTTGCTGTCCACTCAGATGACGAGTATTTTGATTTCGGAATATAGTGATGGATCCATGTTTCATCTATTATCACATATCGATGAAAAAAATCCGGCTTGTTACGCTTAAACATGGCCAAACATGCTCAGAATCGTCAACACGTTATTGCTTTTAGTCACTAGTGAGCAAACACGGCACACACTTTGAACAGAGATTTCTCATAGTCAAATGCTCATGCAATAAAAAACCAACACGTTCTTTTGATATCTTTACGATGTTAGCTATCTTACTCAACTTCACTCATCGATTATTCAAAACGATTTGGTTGATTTTTTTGATGTTTTTGATGTTACCACCTCATTTGGACGTTTATTGCGTTTTGCATCATCGGCATCTTTACGACCAGGGAATTCAGCCAACCAACGTTTTACTGTTGTTTCTGATGGAAAGGAGCCATTGCTTCTCTTGAAAGGTGTTTTTCCCAACAAGAAGCAGCGTAAAATGAAAACACGAATTATTTGTTGATCCATTGTTTTGAAAATAACAAAAGTATTTTCACTCTTAGCATAATAACTCATAAACTTATGAATAGAACATCATAAAATTTTAACAACTTCCTTTTGAAGGTTAGTACTAACTGAAAGAGCGGCAAATGCATTAAAATGCCATGTGTTAGTTACATCATGTAGGAAATACTCACAACTAGGACAACAATATGCTATTTGGGACAATTTAAAAGACATGATAGTCGCAATCTAGATGATTTTACCTTTCTAAGATATTCTGGCTTATACAGGGAGATATAAGCTATTAAAATAAATTAATCTTCCCTAAAACAAAATATGTGCCCTAAATCTTATCACTCAGGTCAATCAAATACTAGGACTCGGCTTACTACATTATAGAATATGTTATTGCCATGTGTTTGGCTTCAAGATGCATCATTTGTAAACTTAATACAAATACCATTAATATTCTTTTTCACGTATTGATATTCTTAAGCATGAATTTTCACACAAAGTCTTCACATATGTCGACCAGATTATACGATTTCACATTTATTGCAGGTACTGCAAGCTGGCAGTTCTTCTACGTGACGTCGATGTAAATGACGTCAGATTATGCACGTCATTACACGGCTAAGTTGATGCACGAATAATGTAAGGAAATATCAAGAGAAATAATTGATATTCGCGTCAGATTTTTCGAGAAGGTCAAGCTTGTAATATTAAGTGACGATTTTTACACTTGGTCCGACCACTGCTAAATTGGAACAATATATATTAACTTCAGTTGCTATATCAAGAACATCTTCATAGTAAATATTATTATTAATAGATTAAATATATAATATGGCTATAAATTGAGGCATATTTATCCTTTAAAATTATTATTTCCTAATATTAGTAAGAAATATATTTCAAATAATTTCGTAAATTTGCATCGTACAATATCTTATTGGGATTGTATAGATTTACATAAGATGTATTAAATTATTGTACGTATTTTAATCAGCGATTTGATATAGTTGATATAGTAAAATGAGAAGTATTATTAACAACCGCTGCAACTGCAATTCTCCAATTTTCCATTAAATAGTAAATAAAAAATAAGTAATAATAAATAAATAAGTAAAAATAAATTCCATCAATAGAATAATTGAGTTATTCAGTGTATACTCAAAATTGTATTATCAACATTCATTATTTTAATTGTTTCTTTTGAATAAATCTGCTGTCGAAGACCATCAAATATATTAATAAATTCATTGTGATGCTACTCTGTCATAACCCAATTTTCGGGTTGGTTTAAAAGTGACAATATTGACGTAAATGAAAAAGAATTGCCTAGAAGACTAAACTAGTTCGAAGATAATGAATTGCAACACTTATTAGATTAGAAAATCCAGCCCAGGTTAATGAATCAGTCTGAAGGTGTTTGTAAGTTATGGGAAAGATACAGACGGATGAGCTATCACTCGAATAGGTTGAACATTCTATTTTGAACTATATTTCGGTTTTGTTGCTTGACAGTTAAATAGTTTAGGAAAAATGTTATGGGTTGGTTTAAAAGAGCCATATCGACACCGAAGGAGAATATTCATGTCCATAAATTCTTGTTTGTATGGTGGTATCAGCATGGTATAATGTATAACGAGCTGCTAAAACCGATTCAAAATGTTGCCACAGATGTCTACTGATGTCAATAAATTATTTGTGAACATTGTTGTAGAATCAGAACAGCAATACTGATCAGTGGAAATAATCTTTAGCGTTCATGACGAGATTTTGTTTGTTATATGTCAAGATTTGTCAAAACCAATTTTATGTATCTACTAAAAACCTTTGTTTTCTAGTTAAATTTCTAGTTAGTCTAGAATAATAAATTTTAGATTACTGTCAATAAAAATGTTATTATTTCAACAATAACACAGCTACACTCGGAAAATCATCGCTGAATAGTTATTATTGAAGGTACATCTTTTCAAATGGTCAAATTTAGTTTAAAATAGTTAGCAAAAAAATTATGGCTAAATATTTAGTTTTAAAGGATCCTATGGTCCTTTGATGATGATGGTCTTACTTGATGCAGTTGCAAATCCTTCTTATGTTGAACATCAATCTATATCTATTAAATATATCTAGATGCTTTCTAAAGACCGCTTTTAAATCCTATTGATTTTAAGTTTGCTAAACTCAAATTACAACAAATAAGCGATTGAAGTTATTTGTTTTATTTTATTTTATTACGGACACTTATTTTAATTAAGAAACTTAAAGTGTATGCTTTAACTTTACTCTACTGCATACTCCTATTATTCTATACATATACACATTGTATTATACTATACATCTATTATATAATATTTTAGAGTCTAAAGAAGTAAATCTTGAAATTGTTAAAAATATGTTCTAAATTTGGTCAAAATACATGTTTTATTTTAATTAAAATATAAATTACAAAAAATATTTAGGATACAAAATATTTTTGGGTTGTGTGATTCAAATATAAAATACAATATTTTTATATATTTTTTATGATACATTTTTAAATTATAAAAAGCATTCAGGTGTTAGGTAAACAACCCAGCTTATTAATTAGTAAAAGAAGAATATCTTTTCATCAACGCTATATTTTTAAATGTTATTGTTAAATGATTAACAGCCTCTTTTTGGGGAATTAATAAAACCTGTTGAAGAATTTTTTTTTACTGGTCCTGATGAGCCCAAACTTGGGTTGTTATATTGGATGAACACATTTCCTATGTCTGTAACGTTGAAGGATGACGAGCTTTTTATTTTTATCGTTTAAGAAGCTTACCAACTCGAACTCCAATTTTGATGTCTGTGATAGATCACTGTCCCTGAAGAATAATGAAATCGTCATAACCTTTACTAGTACTGCTATTTTTCATATTATCAGAAACGTAGATAATTTAACGGACAGTAGAGGTGCAGTGTTTCCAACTTTAGAATAAACAAAAGTTATCGACCGTTATCTTCTGCAGAACGCAACTATTAATAAAATCGCTAGTAGTGTTTATGTTTAAATGTGTTTTGAAGCCATAGGTATTTGAAATGTTCACTACAAAATACAATATTTGTTCATTACAAATTATTTAAATACTACTCAATCCCGGTTCTCGATTATGTTAAGGAGAATAAGTGAGAGTATATTGTATTATTGACTTCAAACATTATAATCAATTAAATTACATATTCAAGGAAATATTAATACTAGATCTTCACAATATTTTAACTTTATCGTTAAAATGGTTTCTAAAAGCTGTAAGAATTTCCTTAAATCAAACGAGGGGTATTTATCTTATTTACTCAGCCTTACCACCTATCGTAAACATAATTAAAATAATATTTACCATTGCTGTACAACATCACCTGACGTGATAAACAATTAACGAATAGATTGTGCAACTTTCTTTCAATTGTTTGTTGTTCATCGTTAAATTTTTTTGACTAGATTTTTTTTATTAATGTTTTTATCTCCTATCTCAGTCGATATTCGCTATCAAAATAAAATTGGATTTTATTATAGTGAAATGAAAATATCGCTTGTTTCGATTGTATGTAATTTTTTATATAAAACAATCCAATGTTCGGCTAAATCTTTACACTTACCGGCTTGATTGGCATAGTAGCCAAGGTGACACGGACAGTTTTCCTACTGTTGGGATAGTTTCGGGTCTGAATCCTGTTGAAATATGGTTGTAGAATGATATTTGTGATTGTTTAAAATTATGATTGTTCATAAAGAAGAATACAGAATCCGACAGGTAAAGTCAGGAACCAGGTTGGGTAAGAACGGATGTATTCTAAGTTGATCACTAAGCAGTCGATAGGCTTAATGCCGAGGAGCGTGGTTCAGAGCTTACGTTAAGCAGTAGGTCCAGTCCAGTCCTAGTTGGTAAGAAGGAGACTCTAAATATAAAAAATCCACACACGGTTGCCAAAAGTAATAGCATATGGTTTTAATATTGCGAACCATTATCATTATATCCCATATCTCCTTAAACATTTTTGTATGTTCCCCAGGGTAATAGCATTTTACTTATCTAGTTTACAAACAAAATTCATGTTTCTGTTGTTGAAAAAGTTCTTGTCTTTGAATCGTATAATGTCCATTTCTACCATGAACATTTATCGGTATCCAGCCCAAACAATACATAAATAATTATGTATTTTTGTGATATACACAAAATTAATTTACGAACAAAACAAATTTGGTGCTCGTACCGACATCAAAATAATCATGTGGAAGGAGTTAAAATATATATTTTATTTTAAAATGTTTGTAATGTGTTTTTGTGTTAAAAATCTAAGTTTGATTATTTTTTACCTTTCAGTGAATTCCTTATTTATTTTTTGAAGTCGGTTCAATTTTTTTGTTAAAAATATTTTATTTTTCTCATTTTAGTATTACATATTTTCTGAATAAATTACGCAGTTATTTTATTAAGTATTATAATAGAGAGCCCAAGTAAAAGTATATGAGTATGAGAAAACATGGGAATAAAGAAACAATGATTGAATATAGGAAATGTTGAATGATTTGACAAATGTTCCAATCAAACTAGAACAAAATAAATTGCTGCCCTATTGGAAATCGAATCCACGACCTCCGCGTGCGAGCTAAATGTTCTAACGAATAGAAATAGTTGCTTAAAATAAATTCTACGATGTCTGATATTATATGGTTAGTGCTTAAAAGCAAACTGACTGACTTTTACATTAAGCTACTTCCGATTTTTCGTCATATCATTTCAACAATAACATTATACAGCAATATCGATTATTTTAGTTAAAAAATATGTGAAAACATTGTACGTGCCTTTGAAATTTGAGGCTTCCCTCGATATCCGCTCTTCCCCCCATCAGATCCTAACTTGGTACCAATGGGACCACCTTGGAAGTGCACTCTTTCCAATAATAAATAATTTTGAAAATCAGCCCACAATTGACGAAGAAATCGGCATACATACATTAAGAATACATACATTAAAAAAATATACAGCTGAACATAGAACCTCCTCCTTTATTGAAGTCGGTTAATTACGACAAAGTGTAAGCAACAGATCTTCTGGACGACGCAGAGGAATTCTGAAGTTGGAAATCAACCAAACGACAAGAATATGAATAGTGTATAAGTATTAATATTAATTTTGGCTTAAATAGTTTAATTTGGGTAATATACACTTATCTTGTATATGTCTTGCTTGTGTTTTAATGCATTTATGTTAAAATAAAACAATAGACATACATTAATTTGTAAATTAAAATTGTAGTAGGCATATCCAACAAACAGGTAATTTTTAAAAAATGATTTAATAAATAATTTATTTTGTGTACTTGTATTGATTTACAGGCAATTTGGATCATTTTCATTTATAGCTGGTACTACATCTTGTGTAAACGAAACGAGCTTTTCCAATAAAACTATTGAGTTTTACCACATACAAATTCGTCTGTCCATAGGGAAATTAAGGAATGAAGGTTATATAAACATAATTCTCTTTTAGAGCTCGTAAAACCGTTTGTTCTGAAGTATCCTTGCCCACGAGCACGTCCATTTCATTTTTCTGAAAACACAGACGTTTACAGGGAATGAGAAAAGTACTTTAAAGGAATCGCCAGACGAAGGTTTTCAAAACAAAGGCCGGGCGCACGCTTTATCTGGATCTAGCCAGTTTTCCAGGGTTCTCCCGTCGATGTTTTCATTAATTATTCCTTGTAATGCATTACAATGTATTATATGTTTTTCTCCAGCTTTGCAATAGTTGCTGTATCATATTAAATAATATTTATATTGAGATTTATTTTCAGTGTCTTTACTGTAATGCTATACATATTTTTTCTTTGATAAGAAAATATGATTTTAATGATTGGAATCATGAAATTTAAATGGCGACAGGGTTCTCCTACTGTGGCAATAGTCCTGGGTTCGAATTCTAATGGAGCATGATCGTAAATTTATGTTTGTGGTTGTCCATAAGCAAGAGTGTAAACTCCGACAAGGAAAATGATCCCAATCACACCAGTAACCAGTCTGGTCAATACCGGATGTCTTCTGGGATGATTTCTAAGTTGGTTACTCGCCAGTTGGTAGGCTTAATGCCGAGGATCGTTGTGAATTCCCTGAAGTTTGTTGTTTGTTATTGTTGTTTACGTAAACGTTTGTACCAAAAATAATAATAAAATTTTGTGATATACAAAAAATTAAATTACCAACAAAACAAATCTAAATTTATATAACTGTTTGGGTTCGGCACCGACTTCAAAGTCAAAGATTATTATTACATATTTTATTTTAAAATGTTTTTTTTTTGTGTTAAAAACCTAAGTTTGATTATTTTTTAATTTTTAGTGAGTTCCTTATTTATTTTTTGAAGTCGGTTCATTTTTTTTGCTAAAACTATTTTATTTTTCTCTTTTCAGTGTTAGATATTTACCCAATAATTTATGTAGTTATTTTATTTAATATTACAATGGGTAGTGGCTTCAATTTTTTTGCTAAAATATTTTTAAACAAGTTATCAATGTCGAAAATTCAATTTCGAACATTCATTATTAGTGCCTGTATACACTAAATAAGTCAGTAATACTAAGTGGAATATTTTTGTCTTACGCAAAAGACAAAATCCTCGAATTTAACAGTTAGGTTGTGTTTTCACCAGTAAAGTACACTGCGTAATATTTTTTTGAAATTATTTTTCTAGATTTATTGAACCAAGCGTTGTATTTCTAGATTTTCAAATAAGGTTTTCCTCCAGTATATATCTACTACCAAGAATACTTTCGCAAAGTTTCGGTTCATGATGCAACTGCTGTTTTCAGGCATCGAAAATAGCGTTTTCTTTGTCCGACCGAATCCAGGCGCGAGATTTATCTTCTGGAACGTTGGCCGCCCGCTGAGCGTCGGACAGTCCAGGCAGGCCTTTCTCATTCGCTTTTTCCGACGTTTATATTCCTAGCGGGCTTTAATTTATATTTGTGTTTTCGAAGCGAAAACGCTAAACTTCGGATAATAAGTGGATTAATCATTTTGCCAACGGCGGAAATTTACGTTCGTTCTAAAATAGCACGATTCTGCATCTTGTAGCTCTCGCCTGGCGCAAAATACTCGGAAAGTTTCTTGGCCTCGGTCACCAAACAAAACACGTAACGTAAGAACTTTCAAAGAAAAATATTAGGAGAGCGTATATCAAAATATTATTTTAGTTACATTGCCAGTCAGTTACCAGCAGGGTTGGGAAGTATCTGAATGACTTGTAATTGAAATACAAATATGTATTACAGTTACTAAATTGTATTTCAACTCAACTTTCATTCATTCAACTGTTTTAGGGACAGAAGTACGTACTTTCGACCGAGGTATGAAAAAAGAATTTATTTAAAGTGTCATTTGAAATAAATGCCATAAATGTCAATAGTAATATAACCTGCAATAAATTTATTTATTACATTGTTACATTTGCTTAAATCTAGGTATATATCTAGGAGGATGTATCGACCTTATCTTAGTCTTTGATCTAATAATGCTTACTGTGTATTGACACTACTGTACAATATAAATTAGTTTAATTCTTTTGAGTCTGTGTCCTGTTCTGCTGTTAACTAAGAGTTGTATTACTTCGATATTGACCTAAGAATGGAGTCTTGATTCACTTGATTTCTTGGGTGACAGTCGGTCTCTGAAGATCTCCACGTAAGTAACAAGTCCTTTAGTAACTCGGTGCACCTACAATACTTCTAAGGAATTTTTTTCTAGAAAACTTATATTGTATTTATATTAGTTTTCGCAGAACATCTCCAACAATGTTATTCCCTACATCCATACAGGTTTCAAAATTGGCTTATATACATTACTTATAATATCAATTTATTATGTACTGATAATTGTGATTTTCTTCCACTTAACCAATATGTTTTCCTTATTTTAACTCCGGTTCTTTCTTTTTCTTTTTTATACGTTCTTTCCAGCGAGATTTTGCATCAAAGTTCATACCGAGATACTTAGCGTTGTTGCTATATGGAATGATATCATTTATTGTTATTGGTGGATGTGAACTGTACAGGCACATGTTTACTTTCATTAATGTTTATCTTCCAAGTCTGGGCCCAATTATTTATATTGTCACTTGTTAACTATAATTTTCGTATGGCTTGGTGTTATCAGCAAATGTTGCCATCTTGATATTTTCCGTTTGTAGTCTACCACATGGGTAAAGTAGGTAAAGAAATGGCCCTAATACTCTTTCTTGTGGTCCACCTGATTTAGCATCCTTTATTGTAAAGTAGACTTCTTCGTGTTTGACTCTAAACATTCTGACTGTAATGTAAGATGTTAATAGCTTAATGTATTGTTTCTATAACAATTTTGTATAGCTTATGAAGAAAGCCGTCATGCCATACCCTATGAAAGGCTTGTGCTACATCTAAGAATATAGTTGAGCATTCCTTTTTAAACCTATGAATGGCTTTTTCAATTACATCTGTTATTCTATGCACCTGATCAATCATGGAATGTTTGTTAACATATCCAAACTGATATGTAGGTATTATGTTTTTTTTCTCTCTATAATAGTAAACAAGGCGATGGTTTTATTTTTTTGCGCAGAGGTATTAAAAATGAAGTTAAAGTTAATCAGCTTCATAAAAGCAAAAGTCTTATCACCTTAGAACGTTATAAAAATATATAAACTCTGTCCAGACAATATCGCAACACAAGTTTGTGCTTAGAATTGCACAACCTGTAGGAATAACCTGTAGAAATATGTTTGCTTTAGCAGCAATGTTTACTAAGTGATTTTATAAGTTGTGTCGTTCTTTTAAACCTTAAATTAATTGACATAATTTATTTTAATCATCAGAACCGCCTAGAATTACTACAATTTTTTTTCCATCCAGCTGATCAGAAATTATATCATCCGACCGTTATTTATTTCAACACACAAGAGGGATAAAGGGAGAATGGGCGAGAGTTACCTAAGGGACACTTACTTATCGAATAGTCGACGGTGACTGAACGCATGTACTGAGTGGTGGTCAGTAACTGAATGGTTGAAGTATCCTAAAATTATATCAGATATCAACCTCTCGCGGTTACCAGATAGTCATTTCTCTTGATTCGCAGTAGCTGCTGACACCCCGTAAGTGTTCAAATTCTGAGATAATATTTCTGGGTATTTTATAGGTATCTAAGATGTAAAATTCAACATCATCTCTATAATTTTATAACAGACATCACCTAACAGACACAAAAATTCATCAAGGGATATATACGGAAAATGTACTATTTTGATTCAAAAATAGTTACATCTTTTGTGTTTCAGTTTAGTATAACTCTCAATTTTTTTTTCTTTATTAATCAGAATGCGAAAGATATTTTACAAAATTTAATTATGGATTTGTTTTTTTGGTCTACTTGCATACATTTTGATCAGTGATATATATTTGTGAAAATGGAAGTATTAACGTAAACAACTGCTAAACAATCTAACTTAACTGCTAAATTCGATGACTCTGACATTTCTCTATATAATATAACAATTTTCTACTTAGTATTATTAAGATATTCGATTAAAAAATTGTTAATCATAGAATGCCAGGTTATTTGATTTGAAGAAATCTGGTACCGAAGTCCACCAAATTCTTTTAGAAGCATATTGTGGTAATGCTCCATCATATCTTAATTGCTAGTTTTGGTTTCAACTATTTAAAAGTTGTGATGGTTTTGTAGCGAAGGCTACAACCCTTTAGGCCACCGCCATAGATTGGCAGCGCTGGTAGATTGGTACCATACGGTTCCCAGCTATAAAAGACTACGACGACGTCCCACTCCTCTCTTTTCTTTTCTCTACATCCTTGTAACAGTACCACTTCCACAGCGCTACCATACTTCCTTTACCTAAGCTAATATCCTGTCCATTCTCCATCTCTCCGACCACATGCATCAGTTATAATTGAAATAAATAAGTAATTATTCAAGCAGTGTTTTCAGTTCTCATGCGAGTTCATTTCACAAACTAATAGTGAGTGTTTGGACAAACAATCGCCTCGACAGCTACACATTCCGACCAACCAGACGAACATACCTACAATTGGTGACCCCGACGTAATCAAAGTGTCTATCAGGTAAACTAGCTCAACATAAGCCACTCGATAGGTGCTCGACACGTGCATGGAACGATAGCACGAGGAACGGAACCAATCAACATCACATAGTAGACGTTATCCCACGAGACTAACTGGATGAGCGAAGACCACAGAAGCACATCATGCATGACATCAACGCATGAGCACCCTTGCACCACGAAACGGGACACGTAAGGAACCATACTTATAGGTACCCCCAAGCAAATCGGAAGGCCCCAAGACGAACGACGTTCTGCTACAACTTCGATGGCAGCTGATCCCGTAAAACTCCTCACTTAAGTTAGGATCCCCATCTCATAAACAGTCACTGGGCGATTAATTGCATGATTGCGTGTGCACTTAGGAACCTGCACCATATGGAGGTACGTTCCAGGGCATCTCCACTAGGAGGGGAGTGATGTAGCGACCGCTACAACTCTTTGTATTCACCTACACTAAGTTCAAAGATTTGCAACGCTGGTAAATTGATTCCATGCGGTTTCCAGCTATAGAAAAAAACCACGACGACGTCTCGATCTCTTTTGTTTTCTCTACCCCTTTGTAACAGTACCACTTCCATAACGCTACCGTACTTTCTTTACCTAACCTAATATCCTGTCCATTCTCCATCTCTCCGACCGCATGTATCAGTTATAATTGAAATAAATAAGTATTTATTCAAGCAGTATTTTCAGTTCTCGTGCGAATTCCTTCCGCAAAATAGTAGTGAGGGTTCGGACAAACAATCGCATCGACAGCCACACATTCCGACCAGTTCAAACTGCTTTCACACAGCTTAGCTGTTGATAAATCGACTGTTTGCAAACAACGAGGATATGGTTACCACATTACCATATTGTGGTAATCAATGTTTGGTTTCAATGTTTGCCAGGTAAAAAGAGTTTTGGAATATTGTGGCTGATGAAATGGATATCTTACTACAATCCCTACTGCAAAGCGGAATATTCTTGGTCTTGCTGGTCATATGGTATCAATTCAACAAATTAAATAAACTATATCTTGCATTAGTGTTGGAGAATACGCTGTTGCAGCTCTAAGATACACTAGTGTCTTGTGATTACCACTTGCTCAGATCGATTCAGCATGGCTTGGCTGGCATAGAGTTTCAATATGCAGAAAAAGCGCGAAAACATTCCAACCAACATTTATATATATATAACCAACATTCGTTAGACACGGTATCGCCATATTGCTAGAAAAATGTGAAAAAGAAAAAGACAATTATGAAAAATATTTTGTTTAATACACATTTATTAGCTCATAGATTATTTTATAAATTTATGTTAAACCTTTAACTTTTCTGATACGTCTTACTTCTAGTGGGTTCAAAGTTAGCTTGGCTTTTAATCAATGACCAAAGAAATTATTTTCAGTTTTGTTCAAGGACAGCCCGAGATAATATAACTCAGTTTATTTCAAATTTAAACAATCAAGCATATACAGATCATAAAAAAGATTAATAAAAAACTGACTTTATGACTGCCACGTGTACAAAAAAACGTAAACATTGGAGCAGGTGCATGGGAAGTCCAGAATTATAACATCAACTGAGTTTAAACTTGAAAGAAACAAAGCGATTTTATTCCTCGTCGAATCGCGTTTTAAAACCGTCCGGTCGTTTCGAACGAAACATCTTTTCAGATGCGAAACGGGGAAAGAGTTAGAGGACCCGCACGTCGTCCCGTGTTTCACAACAGCCGATCGGCCGAACGAAACGGGACAAAGAAAGTGCTATTTCTAAACGGCGGTTACATCACACCACTGGAGAATCGATTGGCTCGGGTTTTCCAGATGTTCCGAAGGGAAGATATTTTCGGAACAAAGAGCACGAACAACGTTGCGGGATATGGCGCAGGACTTAACTAAATTAATTGGTTTTATTACAGATCTATTTATGACAGGCTACATTATTGAAATACAGACATCTTCGTAATAAGCACCTAACTGGTTTTGTCGACGGTGAAATAACGAAAAATAATAAAATCTTTTTAACAAAAAAAATTAATTGATTTCAAAAAATATGGGCAAGTGAATTTATGTTTGTGATTGTTCTAGACAAGAGTGCAAAATCCGACAAGGAAAATGATGCCAGTCACGCCAGTAACCAGGCTGGGTAAGACCGGATGTCTTCTGGGATGATTTCTGAGCTGGTCGTTCGCCAGTCGGTAGGCTTAATGCCGAGGACCGTGGTTCGGAGCTCACGTTAAACTGTAGGTCCATTCCATATAAACCCCTATTTGGTAAAAGGAGACTTTAAATTATACTAAAAAAATACGTGTAGTAGATAGACTAAATAAGGTTTTCGTTTATTTTTAGTTAGTTATTACAACGATTATTATGCACAGGTTTTATTTTAAAACGATTTATTATGTTAATAATCTAAGTTTGATTATTTTTTACTTTATAGTGACTTCCTTATTTATTTTTTGAATTCATTTAATTTTTTTGCTAAAAATATTTTATTTTTCTCCTTTTAGTGTTATATATTTACTAAATAAATTACGCAGTTACTTTATTAACTATAACAATGGATAGCCAGTATGAGGAAAAATAGGAATAAAGAAATAATGATTAAAAATAAATAACGCTTCAGGCCCCAGGGTCCGCTACCTAGTCTAGGTGATTTGACAAATATTCAGATCAAACTAGAGCAACAGAAAAACGTTACCCCTCTCGAGAATCGAACCCACGACTTCCATATGTGAGTTGAATTGTTATTCCATAACATAGACGCAGTCGCTGCGACTTTTCATATGATATGGTTACTGCTTAAAAATCAAACTGAATGGCTTTTACACTGAACTGCTTCCATTTTTCCGCCATATTGGTTCAGCAATAACATTATACCCAGATATCTGACTATTTCAGATAAATAAATATTGCTGTACTTTTCTTTAAAATTTGAAGTTTGGCTTCGATGGAAAAAGAAGGGGGGTATTCTTCCCAACAGATTCTGACTTGGTTCGAATGAGACCATATCGGAAGTGTATTCTTTGGAATGCAAGAACAATTTTGAAAATCGATACATAATTAACAGAGAAATCGAGGCACACACATTAAAAAATATATTCAGCCATATATGCTGGAGTATTTATATCACTACATAGTATAAAACAAAGTCGCCTTTTCTGTCCCTATGCGCTTAAATCTTTAAAACTACGCAACGGATTTTGATGCGGTTTTTTTCAATAGATAGAGTGATTCAAGAGAAAGGTTTATATGTATAATGCATGCATAATATACTAAGGCAACATTGCTAATTTTAGAGGTTTCTAACGTGATGTCGAAAATTAACCTATTTTTTTAGGCTTATTTAGCAATTAGCAAAAACGCTGCCTAACCCTACGAGTTAGATCAAATTAATGTACTACAGTATTGTACACCATAAAAAGGTCTACAAAAAAGTCCGCGATGGTATATGTTTATCTTTTAGGGATAACCCACATTAACCATTTTTATTGTTTGCTTTTTACGTGAGAAAATGGCTTATTTACGAAGCTATTTTAAGCAATACGGCATTAATCCTTATCGAATTAAGTACCTTAAATACAGTGTGCAATTAATATAGATCAATATGGTTCCTTACAGCATGTAAATTAAACAAATATTTTCGGAGATATTACAAATTTAAAATTTGCGTTTAAAAATGTGTAATGTAATAAAAATTGTATGAATTTAGATATTCCAAAGATAGTAGGAAATCTTCATAGTAAGTATAGGGGAAGAGGAATTGTTTTACTCCAAATTTAATGCGTGCAGGCCAAGGGCAGTAATGAATGAACCAAAAATACTGGATCGATTTTAATCATGTTTTCATTGAGTGACATAGGCATATATATTTTATGCCCGTGCAAAGTCGGAGCGGGCCGCTATGTTTTTATATACAACGTTCATATTTTTTCTGTAGTGTATTTAATTTAGTATCAGCATTGCACCCGTGCGAAGCCGGGGCGGGTCGCTAGTAAAATATAAAATACTCCTCCTTTTTTGAAATCGATTAAAAATATATAAATTTTTTCGTAATATAGTATAATGAAAATAAATTCAGGTCCACAAATTAGTTTTAATGGATTTTGAAAAATCGGTACAATCATATCTTTTGGTAACTTCATAAGAAGTGAAGCGAACAGTTCATGACAAATATATTGGAAGTAGTAATCAGAAGCATTAAAGTATGGAGAACAGATCGGGTACACATCACTTCCCATTTTGATGCTTCCAAGTATTTTTTCACCGATTTTGCAACATGTGATCGAACGTCGTCATGCCGAGGAATAATGTTGTTGTGTCTTTCCGGTCGTTTTTTCGCACAGTGCTCGCCACAAACGCATCATTTGTAGACGACAGTTATCCCAATTGATGGTTTCATTAGTTTTTAGTAGTTCATAGTATACCACACCCTGCTGATCCTACTAAACACAAAGCATTAGCTTGAAGCCATGGATATTCGGCTTTGCCTTTATTCGTTGATGCAGGTCCCATAATATTTTTTGCTTTAGATTACCGTAATGAATGCACTTTTCCTCATCAGTATCAATACGATGCAAAAACCTTTCTGATTCTGTCGTTGAAATAGCATTTCACTAAACGCCTTTCAATATCTCTTGACTTCAGTTCATTCAGCACACTCTCCAAGCTTTTTGATTCTCATGTTCTTCAAACGACTAGAGACGATTTCTTTTATTACTTCGAAAAATTTTGCATACTGTTGTTGCATTTTACATGAATCATTATCGAGTAATATCTTCAAATCCTTGTTTTCACACTTTTTTGGCCATCCAGAACACTGTTTTCGGTGTCAAAATCACTTTTAAAACGTCGAAACCAGTATCCACGTATCGAAATCGATGGAACCCCACAAAAGGAGAATTAACAACAATATATCCTACTATGATAATTGAACTAATTCTGGCAGTTATAGAATTGTTCAAGCAATGATCTACTATCCACTAACATACAACCAAAAACCAGAAAATTACCTGAAGATACTAAATAACTTAGAAAACTTTAATGCTAAAAATATAAACTGGGAATTAACAATAGTTCAAAGAAATGAGTTGCATAAGGTAGCTGCTACATGTCAACAGGAACATCACCTTATCGTCTAAACTGACCAAATTACTGATGTAATTTTTTTTTATTACTTAATTAATACATTGTTACTAGTCGTTTCCGTCTAACCTACAATTTGTCTTTATGATAACTTAAATCTAGGTATATAACTAAGAGGACCCATCGGCCCTAACTTTTTTTATTGATTTTTTCATAGCCAGAAACAACAGACTATAGGGAAATAAAAGAAAATGTTCATCTAAGTTTAGATCCATCACCACTGATTTTGATTCTAAGTCAAAACATAATTTAAAAAAAACATTATCTGAATATACCACTGAAGACAACCGAAAAATTAAACTTAGAAGCAGAAAAACCTTTTGTAGACATCGGACAAGCTGCCTGAAAGAAATCTACTACTCTGAAGAAATTAATAGCTGAAAAACGAAAATAGAATACCTGAAAATATTAGATTTTTGATAATGATAATGAAACACAATTTAAAAATTGTGCAATATGAAAAATCTTAATAATTTTCATAATAATTTATGGCTGTTAAATCCGGAGGTCTGGCTGGCGATGCTAAATCGCCACTTCGCGAAATTTAATTTGTCTTCGTGGAAAAAGTCATCCAATAATTGAATTTTTTAAAGAGTTGTGGGGAATAATTAATTCCAATAAATTTTATTACTATTTCTTCTCGTTCTTGTGGCGTATATTTACCCACAATAAAATTTTGACGTCTAAACAACACAATGGTTAAAACGAAATTGAGCTAAACGTCACATAACCAAGATGGCGCGCATTCAAAATGGTATCGGGACTTTTGCCCCACCTGTCATATAGTACATATTCATTTTTCAGTATAACAATATAAATGCTTAAGTATCTAAATGTTGGATCATCAGCAGCAATTCAAGAAACTAAAGATTTTTTTGGCATTATTATTATTCGTTTTAGATTTAGATAGAATAATTTTCAATGATTTAGTGATGTAAGATGTAACTGAAGTAAGTGATGAGAAGAGTGAAGAGTGAAGACTGAATAGTGATGTTGATGTAAGTAAGCTTTATCAGGTTGTATTGACGTGAATTAGTAAAACTTGGAGTAAAACGATAACAATTTTTTGTAGTTATCTTAACTCTATTTTGGCATACTATCCATAATTTGACATAATTTTCTATATCACTCCAGTTAATAGATAATACATTGAAGAGTTTGTAATTGAAAAAAAGTTACATTTATAACTACCAAAAATAAAATACACGTAATTTTAATTAAATAAAATCATGGTTTGCTAATGAATTCCAGAAATTATTTTGTTTATGTTGAGATTAAATATAATTTCTAGATATTGGACACGTGTTTAATTCTCCGTTACTTGTTTTCCTTTACATTTATTTAACAGACATATGCAAAGAAAACACGTACGCATATTTAATCAGTAATCTTTTGTTGGTTCTAATATTTTGAAAATTTCTGTTTAACCTGTTGTTTATTATTTAATTGCCATAGCAAGTTACACTTTCATATAGTGTAATTTTATTACCTTTATCAATATTGACTGACAATGATGACATTCATTTTTTGGTGAATAAATAGACTTGTAATATATCTAATTGGACAACATTGGTTCTTTAAAATGTTTTCCTTCAAAAATTTAATTGATATAATTAGACTCACGTCACCCTCTTCTGCTTATTTAGCTTTGTTAAACTACTAGCTATTCCCCTGAATTATGTTTTGAGAAAATTGAAATAAAATTTGTACATGATATTTTAAAAATCGAATTTAATAGCTCTTTGGAAAGTCCAAGGAGGATTACTTTACAAGGAACAAATCAATAATTATTTTGCGTTTTATTTCAGTGAAATTACTAATTCTTGATCATAGTAGTAAGAGATAATCAACCAACATTACGAATACGTGAATCAATAACTAGAAATTAACTAGAAACTAATTTATTCTCAGCCAATAACCTGATTGAAATGATCTATATCCAAAATAAATAACCTGTAGTCAGTAAAAATAATCTGTATTTATATATAACAAAAAAATAATTTTTAATTACTAGTAGAACTCAATACTGAAATATGTTTGTTGAATTTAATCGTAACAATGAAGAAACATTAAATACTATATCATAAAAAATGTATTATATTACATCCTCATTTTCTTGGCAATTAACTTTGTTGTTGTGAAAAACCTCCGAGCTCTTAATAGTTCCAATTATTACTGCCAACATTACACAATTAGATAATTAATTAATAGTTTATTTACATTTAGAAACTAATTTTTACAATATAACTATTATAAAATAAACTATAAATATATATATCACAGTATATTTCCTTGCCAGCAGTTCCTACTGTTTCTGACGAAAATACATATTCCTCGAACATCTGGAAAATCCACACTGATCGATTTCCCAGGCTGATGTAACAGCTGTTTCGAAATAGCACTTTCTTTGTGCGCCAGACATCATATTAAACTTTATACACTGAGTATTAATAGAGTTTAATAATAGGGCTTGACTTCTTTCGCTATATGGTAACTTGTACGATCTAGTGCATTTCGTATGACTGTAGAGATTTTTATGCAACGATGATAACGGTTATTTACTAGTAATATGGAGAGTATATATTACATTTTATTTAACAGTTCTTGTTTTGTTTGTCGAGAAATATTGGATAATCTATTAATATATAGTACTTATACAGTTTATACCGTAACTTATTTTAATAAATTTATTCGATATCTATTTATAATATTCAATAATTGAATATTTCTATCCAATTTTTGGCATAATCAATATTTTATGTAGGAATATCTTTTTTCCTTATATGTAATTTAAGATATCTAAAACATATTTATTATTAGAATTCTAGATTGACTTAAAATAATCAAATTCTATCCAAGAGAACCACGAGTACCGTGCTGTATTGAAAATGTATTAAAAATTTAAAATTAAGTACCAATTTAAAAACTGTTAAAAATTATATTTAATTTTTTTTAACAAATATCGATATATCGATATTTTTTCGGCATCCCTAGTATAAATATATTGTGGCAAGAATATATTGAGATAACGTGGCTATTTGACAAAAGAATAAAATAAAATCGTTTTAGTTATTTTAGTACCAGTAAAAAACTCAGTATCCAATGATGTATAATAAAATCAAGTGAAAATTTGCCCCTCGCAAACGAAGTTTAGAAATAAGTTATATACAGAGTGACCGTAAAAATTTAGGTTCTCGTAGCATAAGACTCTATTAAATATAAATTTTGTTAGCTAGAGACACGCCCATACAATTTTTATTCTACAACGTTGCCACTTCTTGTAATTTCTATGTATATTTCAAGAATATTGTAAATACATTTAATAAACATTCTAAATGCGAATTATATTAGCAAAAATAAATAAGTAATATTTAGTTTTTATTCATATTTCTTTTAAACACATTATTTTGTAATTATTTCTGATGATTTTGTATATAAAAACCTATATTCTATAATAATAATACTAAATATACTAAGAAAATGTATGGGAATCCAAGGGAGTTGTTTACCTTAATACAATTTTTAATTTTATTAAATGTTGGCTTGGTTGGCGCAGTAGCAAAGGCAACAGGACGGTTCACCTACTCTTGCGTCTCTGGTTCAAATCCTGCTGGGGCATGGTCGTAAATTTATGTTTGTGATTGTTTAATATTTGTGATGGTCCTAGGAAAGAGTTCAAAATCCGACAAGGAAATTGATCCCAGTCACGCCAGTAACCAGGCTGGGTAAGACCGGATATCTTCTGGGATGATTTCTAAGTTGGTCACACGCCAAACAGTAGGTGCAGTTGAGATAAACCATCGTTGGTAAAAAGGAGACTTCAAAATATTTTTTAAAAATTATATTTAAAAAAAAACAAGATATATAATAACAAATCGATAATATAATTAGCGATGAGAGAAGTTAGTAGCCAATACATTTGATCTTTCCAAATTGCTACTGTTTATAAAATACTCTTTATATTAGAGTTATTATATTATAGAAGAAAATTGTACCAATAAACTTATGAACAAAAGCAAAATATGAACTTGAATTTGAATGTAAATTTTAGGTTAATTTGTAAATCGAGAATATAAATTCTATATAAATTATAATCTTCAAGTATAACCAATAATTTACAAGAACTATATCTTTGGTTTGTTATTGTATTATTCAAATATAAGTATAATGTGCAAGAACTGACAACGTCGCAAATTTAGATTTTGCCAGGATTCTCGAAAATTAGACTCTCGTCACCTTATACATCTAATATAGATTTATTTTTAAAGCATTTTTATTATCTTCATCCAATTTTTTAGCCTTGTTAGTATTATATATCATTAAGATATATTATTAAAAAAGGTTGTAAGAAAAAAAACCAGAACCATATACATCAAATTATTTTCAATCAATTTTCATACAACCTTACGCTACGTATCTGGTATCGAGGAGAAACCCGACAAAAACCGGAGAATAATTCGAAAAAATGCCGACGCTTTAGGAAACCGGGCAAATCGTCGAGGGGGATATATCAGAGTAGGGGACTGGAGCGGTTATGTGAGGTCTTTGTTCCAGTCGAATCCTGAAATATTGATCGATGAAAACGCAAGACAAAGGAAACACCTTGGCTCTCGACCGAAAGCCAAACATAAAACCAAAACAAATAAAGATAAGCATGTAAGATTGGGGCGATTTCTGAACGGGAACGCTTTCAAACTGGATCAGTCGTACGGTTCTCGTTTTAATCTAAGAATAAATCTTAATAATATTGAGAATCAATGGGGGACATTTCTGGAATAAATGGATCCTTATTTGCAAAAATACACTTTGTATAAATCATGTGATATGCTAGAGAGTCTCACATGACATTATGTTTTAAAACCTGCATTATATTGAAGCTTTCCTAACCAGGTTATCATATTTCATATTATCATATCATATCAACAAGTACCTGTCAAGGCCTGAGCTGAGTGATCAACCGCTAAGAATACTGCTTCTTTATGATCCTTTGAATAATTTAATAACAAAGGCATGCTGTGCCAGCTAAGGTGGATCTTATAGCGGTGTTTATATAGTCTATCCAAAGTACCAGTGAACGCACGTCATCAAGATGTATAATGCATTGCCTAGTGTTGGGAACTATCGGCTGAAATTGACTATCGACTGTTCAGTAATTATACTATTTACTATTGACTGTTTCAGTCGTACTTTTAGTTGCTATTTTTGGTTCTACTTGTTTTATTGGACTGATTTTTAATGTTCTACCTCTGTCGTCCTAGCCGCGATATTGACAAAAATGTACCCAGTTTATGCTTGCATAGATTTGTATGTAATATGTGTAATTTTATGATTTTTTTGCTAGTTTATTTGTAAATAACAATATAATGTATATTAATAATATAACATTTTGGTAATAATAGGATAAAAATATTAAAATTGTTTGACTGTTAAAAATATTTCTGTTCAATAATAAATAAAGTATTTATATCCTTTCATTCAGATCATTTTTAATTATGTCATGGATTCATTTTTTTCTATGATAATATTTCTTTCTAAAATAGCAGTTAACACATTAAAATATAATAACATTTGTGGGGTATTATCCCATTCCAAAGAAAAATTCCATTCGTTTTTACAGATCCACAGAACGTTCATATATAACAGTATGTTAAATTGCATATTATGTATTATTATTATAATAGTATTCAGTAATTTTTTTCCTTTTCTTTTTTAAAGTTAGTTTCTGAAGGAATTTGTACACTCCGTGTCGCTTATACTACCGTTGGACAATATAACCACGTATAAAATTAACAGCCCCCAAGCAATTATCTCCGTCCTTTCCTCTCTCACAATTTATACAGAAAAAGATTCGTTCATCTTCGTCTGACATTCACTAAATGAATAAAACAGTCGAACCGTGCATTTGACCGTTTTAATCTAAGAATAAATCTTAATAATATTGAGAATCAATGGGGGACATTTCTGGAATAAATGGATCCTTATTTGCAAAAATACATTTTGTATAAATCATGTGATATGCTAGAGAGTCTCACATGACATTATGTTTTAAAACCTGCATTATATTGAAGCTTTCCTAACCAGGTTATCATATTTCATATTATCATATCATATCAACAAATACCTGTCAAGGCCTGAGCTGAGTGATCAAACGCTAAGAATACTGCTTCTTTATGATCCTTTGAATAATTTAATAACAAAGGCATGCTGTGCCAGCTAAGGTGGATCTTATAGCGGTGTTTATATAGTCTATCCAAAGTACCAGTGAACGCACGTCATCAAGATGTATAATGCATTGCCTAGTGTTGGGAACTATCGGCTGAAATTGACTATCGACTGTTCAGTAATTATACTATTTACTATTGACTGTTTCAGTCGTACTTTTAGTTGCTATTTTTGGTTCTACTTGTTTTATTGGACTGATTTTTAATGTTCTACCTCTGTCGTCCTAGCCGCGATATTGAAAAAAAATGTACCCAGTTTATGCTTGCATAGATTTGTATGTAATATGTGTAATTTTATGATTTTTTTGCTAGTTTATTTGTAAATAACAATATAATGTATATTAATAATATAACATTTTGGTAATAATAGGATAAAAATATTAAAATTGTTTGACTGTTAAAAATATTTCTGTTCAATAATAAATAAAGTATTTATATCCTTTCATTCAGATCATTTTTAATTATGTCATGGATTCATTTTTTTTTCTATGATAATATTTCTTTCTAAAATAGCAGTTAACACATTAAAATATAATAACATTTGTGGGGTATTATCCCATTCCAAAGAAAAATTCCATTCGTTTTTACAGATCCACAGAACGTTCATATATAAAAGTATGTTAAATTGCATATTATGTATTATTATTATAATAGTATTCAGTAATTTTTTTTCCTTTTCTTTTTTAAAGTTAGTTTCTGAAGGAATTTGTACACTCCGTGTCGCTTATACTACCGTTGGACAATATAACCACGTATAAAATTAACAGCCCCAAGCAATTATCTCCGTCCTTTCCTCTCTCACAATTTATACAGGAAAAGATTCGTTCATCTTCGTCTGACATTCACTAAATGAATAAAACAGTCGAACCGTGCATTTGACCGTTTTAATCTAAGAATAAATCTTAATAATATTGAGAATCAATGGGGGACATTTCTGGAATAAATGGATCCTTATTTGCAAAAATACATTTTGTATAAATCATGTGATATGCTAGAGAGTCTCACATGACATTATGTTTTAAAACCTGCATTATATTGAAGCTTTCCTAACCAGGTTATCATATTTCATATTATCATATCATATCAACAAATACCTGTCAAGGCCTGAGCTGAGTGATCAAACGCTAAGAATACTGCTTCTTTATGATCCTTTGAATAATTTAATAACAAAGGCATGCTGTGCCAGCTAAGGTGGATCTTATAGCGGTGTTTATATAGTCTATCCAAAGTACCAGTGAACGCACGTCATCAAGATGTATAATGCATTGCCTAGTGTTGGGAACTATTGGCTGAAATTGACTATCGACTGTTCAGTAATTATACTATTTACTATTGACTGTTTCAGTCGTACTTTTAGTTGCTATTTTTGGTTCTACTTGTTTTATTGGACTGATTTTTAATGTTCTACCTCTGTCGTCCTAGCCGCGATATTGACAAAAATGTACCCAGTTTATGCTTGCATAGATTTGTATGTAATATGTGTAATTTTATGATTTTTTTGCTAGTTTATTTGTAAATAACAATATAATGTATATTAATAATATAACATTTTGGTAATAATAGGATAAAAATATTAAAATTGTTTGACTGTTAAAAATATTTCTGTTCAATAATAAATAAAGTATTTATATCCTTTCATTCAGATCATTTTTAATTATGTCATGGATTCATTTTTTTTTCTATGATAATATTTCTTTCTAAAATAGCAGTTAACACATTAAAATATAATAACATTTGTGGGGTATTATCCCATTCCAAAGAAAAATTCCATTCGTTTTTACAGATCCACAGAACGTTCATATATAAAAGTATGTTAAATTGCATATTATGTATTATTATTATAATAGTATTCAGTAATTTTTTTCCTTTTCTTTTTTAAAGTTAGTTTCTGAAGGAATTTATACACTCCGTGTCGCTTATACTACTGTTGGACAATATAACCACGTATAAAATTAACAGCCCCAAGCAATTATCTCCGTCCTTTCCTCTCTCACAATTTATACAGGAAAAGATTCGTACATCTTCGTCTGACATTCACTAATTGAATAAAACAGTTGAACCGTGCATTTGACTGAAAATAGTAATTACTATTTTCAGTCGCCAGTTTTTTGACTATCAACTTTTTCGACTGTTGTTGAGTCGATACTTCCCAACGCCGATATTTCCCATTGTAAATTGTAAATTCGTTTTAATATGTTCCTTCTCATTTTATTCTAGTTAAAAAGAGATAGAATGCTGTCTGATACGTTCGAACATGTACTCGAATCAGTTTTGCAAAAGTCGCTCGGTTGTCAAATTTAGAAAATGCGTTAGACAGGTAAGTATTGCTACTATTAAATATTAAGCTGTTGAGATTTTTATTCTAAATATTTTATTGTGTTGTATCTGCAGTAATTATTAGCGTGGGCACTATAAGTAAAATCTCTAAGAAAAAGAAAAATATCTGCATCTCTTGATATTAGTTCTATTCAAGATTAAATTTATGAAATATGTAAAATCGGTGAGTAGTTTTTTTAATATAAATATAATCTAATTCAATTATATGAGAGACAACTGTTTGGATATGTGGAAAGGATTGTTTACAGTAACAAACTTCGGTTTGGGTAAACTACAACAGGCACACAGAGCAATATTGTGAACTAGGATTAGATGGGAATTTAACAGCTTAGTTAGCAAGAATATAACAGTGAGTGAATGAAACTTTCTGGATGTGGAATTATGATTCAGTGCTGACAGTATTTATGCAGGGTGATGCATTTGGTTAAAATGTTCTAGGAGAGAATGAATACTAACTGTTTTGCAGATATGGCAAATGCATTAAAGAGAATTCAGTGTTTAAATCTACTTCTACTAAGAAAAATATAATATAGAATATATATATATATATACATTTCCTATAAGAATAGAATATTTCCTAGAAGTGTCTACTATTCATTAATAGCTCACATTGTGTTAAGGATAAATGTGTTAAATTATATAGGCATATCTCAAATAATTTAACATATTTCACTGTTTGAAGAAAATAACGCTCTAAAGGATAATCCAAGAATAATCGAGTTTTAGAATGAAGTGTCCGATGCCATATGATTGAGTCACTAATACACAATTATAAGATGCTCCAAATGTAACTCATACGCATTTATATGAATAACGTTTTTATATTTGATCTATGAGTTACTAACAAAATCTATGATAACGACAAATAAAAAATGTTAGAAACAAAAATTGAAAATCGCTATTTTACCAAAGATTATGACAGCGGAAACGGGGACTCAAAATGGGAAACGGGAATATGATGTCTTGAGGCAAAACATATGACAAAAAGCTACAGCTGGAGCGTGTAGAATGAGTATAGCGGTCAAAGGACAGGTCCAGGGGGTTAAATTAGTTCTATGAAAAACCTGCTATACTTGTTTACACATTTGAGTTGAAATTTAAAGGAAAAGCTGTCGCTATATCAAGAGATACATGTTCGAATGCCTCTCAAGAGGTCAAAACTTATCTTGAAATGCTATAATTTACATTCTACCATAACCTCCGTATTTTCCGGACATTGCTCCTTGTTATTTTCAATTTGCACTCCTACCAAAGATAATAAAATCAAAAAGTAATCTTGCTACATGACAATGTCCGTTCAAATGTAACTCAAGAAACTTAAAACTTATCTTGGAAGGTTAGAATATGTATTTTAACAAGTTAATTGAAATTTCCCAAGCCTGGCATATAGATGACGCTACTAGAACTAAATCCATATGTTTTTTAGTTAACCCTAACCCTCAAAAGATTCGTGTATAAATTTGACAGCTGTCGTATCATTAGTTTGTGAATTATAGCATTTTGAGTGAAGCAACTTTTGTTATTGTGAAAAAAATGGATGAAAGGGAATTTCGCGTGTTAATAAAATATTGCTTTTTGAAGGGAAGTAATACAGTTGAAGAAAAAACTTGGCTTGTTGCCGAGTTTCCGGACAAGGCACCAGGAAAATCAACCACCAAGTATTGGTATGCTAAGCTGGTAAAATGAGTACCGAAGACCGTGAACGCAGTGGACGCCCGAAATAGATTGTTACCGACGAAAACGTTAAAAAATCCACAAAATTATTTTAAATGACCGTAAATTGAAATGTAATGTCATATCATTCACAAATATAAGTGGGTGCCGCGCGAGCTCACTTTTGACAATAAACAAGGACAAGTTGATGATTCGGAGCAGTGTTTGAAGATAAGCAAGCGTAATGAACCCAATTTTTTGCGTCGATATGTGACAATAAATGAAACATGGCTCCATCATTTCGCTCCGAAGTCCAATCGACAGTCATCCGAATGAACCCGCTGTAAAGCAGCAGTCTTGTGGCAAGTTTATGGCGTCTGTATTTTGAGATGCGCATGGAGTAATTTTCATTGACTACCTTAGAAAAAGGAAGGACCATCAACAGCGACTGTTACATAGCATTACTAGACCGTTTGAAGGACGAAATCGCCGTAAAACGGCCGCATCTCAAGAAAAAGAAAGTGCTGGTTTACCAAAACAATGCACCGTGTTACAAGTCAGTGAAAACGATGGCAAACATTCATGAATTGGGCTTGCTTTCTCATCCACCGTATTCTCAAGATCTGGCCCCAATGACTATTTTCTGTTCTCAGGTCTCAAAAGAATGCTCGCTTGTAAGAAATTTTCGTCGAATGAAGAGGTGATCATTAAAACTGAGGCCTGTTTTGAAGCAAAGGAAAAATGGTACTACCAAAATAGTATCAAAAATTTGCATGGTCGCTATAATCAGTGTATCACCCTTGAAGGGAATTATGTTGAATAAAAAAAACTAATTTTGCCAAAAAATGTGTTTTACTATGGTAGGCCGGGGACTTTTCAATTGAACTGTTACTAACCTTACTTACTACTACACGTATCGTTCTCTCCAGGCATTGCTCCATCTGATATTAAATTTATACTCCTAACAAATAAAATAAATTTAGAATACCCTGCTTTTCCATATTTTCTTTGCAGTAACACTTGAAACTATTCCTTTTAATCGTCTGCATGAAATTAGTCCTAATCAATTAAATAATCATTGTTCAGTAACTTGCACCTGTTCCATAATTGCACCTGTTATAAATGTATGTGAATCCACAGTATCACACAATCTCAAAAATCAATGCAAATGAATCACTTGCTAAAGCATAATGATGTTATAATTGTGTCTTTTCTATTATTTGAATAGATTAGTTAAAGATCGAAAAATCTCCTCATAAGAATACAAATGTATACATCAGAAATGTGTTAGGCAAAAAGCAGATTAGAAGATACTCCTAACTGATATAAGATTAAAGAATTATCAGCTGTCCATGGATTATCAGTGAAGCATAAAGACTATCTGGACTTGCAAATGGAGTGCAAACATGGGGTTGCAGTACAACATCAAATCTATTAGCTATGCCAAAACAAACTTCTTCGATTAATTACTAAAGCTTATCGCTACGTTAAGTTACATAAAGTTTCGCCACAAGGGGTTAGTTTATAAATTTGAAAAAATGTATTTTGAAATTTTAACAAAACAATAAATATTGATGAATTTAAATTTTAAACTAAGATTGTATTAAGCTTAGCTAATAAAAATTGTAACTGTTAAAAAATACGAATAAAAACGCCTAATTCATGTTTATTAATTATCATATATGAGTTCAAAAATCATTTTAATTGCAGATAGAAATTTACTTCAGTAAAACATATGTGGGTTAGGTTCAATTCACTTAATACATTTATACATAATTATTTCCTTAGCTCCAATTATTCTAGGTATGACAACGATAAATTTCAATAAAACCTCACCACTAATCACAATAATTAGTCATATTAAAATAAAAATAAGCAACACAATATCTAAAACGTTTAAACCAACCGTCCCATTAATCCAATTACTCCTGAGTCACGCCTTAATTATACAAATCTAGGTCACTTGGTTATATATTTATACGATTTTTTTTCCTGCAACAATGAAACCTTTAAACCAACCAGATTTTTGATAGAGAGAAAAAAACTTAACAATAACATGAGCAAGAAAAAGGAGAACCATAATTTTAAAGTCAAATTTAACGATCGCCAAGCTAAGAGAGATGTAAAAAACTCGTAGTTCATGGAGCTTTAAGTTTTTTGCTATCGTTTTTTTAGGTTATTGTTGTTTCCTATAATGTAATTCAAACACGAAATCGAACTCAGGTGGTGTTGTTATGTGGAGAGTGCGAATAGTCGGCTAGATGATGAGGGAAGGAGAGAGAGAGAGGAAGAGACAAAAAAAACTAAATTCAAGGATATCAACCATCCAAACAAGAAATATACAATCACGATTGTAATCGGATATGGTAACTCGTCTTATTTTACGCGGGTTTGCTTGAAAGTTTTAATTTTTTATTAGATAACCCTTGACAAGATGATGGTTATGCTAATGTTAAAAATTAATGTGTGAAAAGCTTTAATAGAATCATTATAGAGAAACCAAAGAATGAAAATAATTATGTCAACGATGTAAAAAAACATTTCAATATTTTAAATAACTTATGTGTTATTTGGTAATTTTATTTCAAAAACGATAATGAAAAATGTCGTTGTTTTACTGTCACCATCGAAGCCACAATAAGTACAATGGAAATTAGGACTAGAATATCATTTAGCGAAGTTGAGACTATGTTTGGATAATGTAAAAACTCTTATAAAAAACGTATCCCCATACAAGAACAATACAAGTAATTTGGGATGAATCTTGATGCAAAACTTCGTTGGAAGAATCATGTCAAATATAACTATAAATTAATTTGAGTTAAAATACAAAATTTATATTGGTTATTTAGAAGAAATTTTAAATATTCCGTACATAATAAGTCGCTTGATTATTATCAGACTGTTGAAAGCTTAATTATTTTTGGATCATCAATTTTTCCTAGTCTCAAAAAGTCTTCATCGTAATCGTCTTCATTCGTCACCATAATACATAAGTAATGTGCTATTTACTTAAGATTTTTAGCACATTTTCTCTATCCAATAATTATCTATATTCATATGACTGTTAATTATTTCTATGAAGATATTGCTCAAGAAACTAACAAATTTAAGCAAGTAAGTTAGTTTAATACTTCTTTTGTACTGAATATATCTACTAAATGATGTTATTAAAAATGCGAACAACTGTATTGAAATAAAGTACTACAATTTCTTTTAAATTTTAAGGAAATAAGTATTAGTTTAAGACAGGTGTAACAAATTTGTCACAGTCAAAGCTTATCCAATGCCCCAAGATCTACACATTAACTTTTTAATAATAACATAAAGTGTGCTTCAGATATTTTTTAACAAGAATTTCAGATATAGTAGCAACTATGTAAACTTTTTGAGGTTGTTTACTTTATTTGAGAAAAAGGTCTGGAAAAAGATACACTGTAGATCTGATGGAAGAAAAATTTGGCCACATAATATTATGTTTTCTTATCATTACATATTTAATCAATCTGGACAATCTGGCCGAGAGGGATATACAATGAATAACAGTGTGGACTTATGGTAAGAAGCATTGTCTATAATAACATCTTCAAATGAACTCCATCTGACAAACCGAAGAAAAAAATGACAAATGGTGAAATTGTGAACCAGTGTTCGATAGATTAGAAACTAACAATTCAGTAATTAACTTGAGCACTAATTCTGGTAGTAAATGTAAGAGTGATGAGAGTAAAGGTTTGCTAATATGGGCTTATAGAATTTTACTTCATAGGTAATATGACAATAATTTAATGTAAATGACTCTACACTACAAACTATTGTGGCTCTATAAATAACTCCAGTTTAAGTCCTCCGATAATATATATATTAGATGTACTATAATGTTAAAATAAATAACATTTGTTTTTGTTTCACTATTTTATTTTCATCACGGTTTTCTTATGTCGAAGCGAAAATAAACTAAAAATCAAAATTGATGAGACAACATTGCGACGTTATGACATATTAGGAATATACTATAACATATTAGGAATGAGAGCGACAGTTTGGTGCTTTAAACTAGGACTTGAATAACATTATTACTAGTGTTGGGAACAATCGACTGAAATCGACTATCCACTGTTTAGTAATTGACTACTTTTTACTCTCGACTGTTTCACTATTTTTGGTTCGACTGTTTTTACTAGTAAATGTTTTCAGTCGCTATTTTCGGTCCGACTGATTTAATTACTATTTACTATCGACTGTTTCAGTCGTTTACTTTTAGTTACTATTTTCGGTTCTACTAGTTTCACTCAATTGATTTTTAACATTCTGGCTGTCATCCTAGCCGCGACCTTGAAAGTAATGCGCGGAATTTATGCTTATATAGATTTATATGTAATATATTTGGTTTTATGTTTTTTGTAGTTTGCTTGTGAATAACTATATATATTGCAAATTAATATAGCAGCATTTTGGAAGTAGTTTTCGAGGGCAAAAAAATTGTAAATGATAAATAGTAAGATACTTTTGACTGGCATAATAGGTAATGCTTTTCGATAAACTTTCACGGTTTTTGTCAAAACTTTTTACCTAAAATCTTGAAAACTAAAATTAGGTTCTAAAGGTTTCAGAAATTGCATCGATCCAAAAGATTTGAAGAGTTTTTTTGCAATAGCAGTTTTTAAATTTCTTTTAAAAATATTAACGGTAAAGAGGTGAATAAAGTATATAATATATTTGTAATAAATAAATTTTCTGATAGGAAAACTCTACTTTAATATTCAAAAATTTATTTTGTTGGCTATTAAGAAGAGCACCACAGTTTTTATTTGTTAACGAATGGACTATCTTAACAGAATGTGTTCAACTTTTAAAGCCCATTGAGATAATGACCACCGAGTTATCTGGCGAAAGATATTCCAACGATGTCTTTAATTATACCGTTAATGTGACTGCAACATTCCATCAAATCCAGGATTTTAATAAGTGAATGGGGAAAAAATGACAAAATTGACTACAAGATGTTATCAATAAAAGACTGGCAATTTCAGAAATGAACACGATATGCGGGATTTAGTATTGCAAATAATGCTGAGGCGATACAAAGAGTTATCACAAAAGAGGTATCTTCCATTCTAACTTCAAAAAATACAAATATAGTTCCACAACTCGAAATTCAAGACACAACTACTGACCAAGATTGTATTGACATCTGGAGATATTTTGATAAAAAAATGGCTAGAATGAAAGAAGTAATTACTCCAAGTACTGCAGCAACTTTACAGATTTAGCAGTATTTGGAAATTCCATTTATTGGGCGTTTAGAAAACCTATTGAATTTTTGGCAAGCCCATAAAATGAAACTACCTGAATTATATCAGTTACACGTAAAATATTCCTCTATACCTGCAACTGTCCCCTGGGAACGAGTTTTTTCAAAATTTGGACAAATAATTAACCATCGAAGAAATCGCCTCACGGGAGAAAAGTTGAACATGATAATATTCACAGTAATTTTAAAATATTTCCGTTCAAAAATAAATAAAACTTTTATTTAAAAAGGGCCTGGTAGTTGTTTTAAGATCATTTTAGGTTCATCATGGATTAGATTTTTCAATGATTAAGTATACGTTTACATTTTATTTAGTAGTTAGGGTTATTGAAAATCTTTAGTTTTTAGGTTTTGTTTAAGTTGTATTGTACTATTTATATTTATTACACTATGTTATTTAAAATATAGCAATTAATATATTAAAACACGATAAAACATTTGTGGTGTTATTATTCCATTCCTTTTTACACATATACAGAACATTCAGTATAAAAGTATTTCTACATCCTTTAAAATTATATTATATATTACATGTTAATAGAAATTAGTAATTGTTTTTCCTTTTCTTTTTTAAACTTATCACGTGAATGAATCTATATACATCTCTGTCTCGCTTATACTACCATTGGAGAATATAAACACATTTAAAATTAACTGCTCCAAGCATTTATCTCCGCCCTTTCCTATCTCACATTTTATATAGACAAGAATTCGCACATCTTCGTCTGACATCACAAATGGAAAAAAATAGTCGAACCGTGCATTTGACTGAAAATAGTAATTACTATTTTCAGTCGCTATTTTTTGACTATCGACTGTTTCGACTGTTTTCAATCGATAGTTCTCAACGCTTATTATTACAAAATTTCTTAGATATTACTATTGGTTTTACTAAAATGTTATTAACAATATTAATATATTACTCAGACTCCCGCATAACATAAAATATAAAAGCATCACGCTAATATATATCAATTTGTTTAGCGTTACAAAAACAGTATACACTTTACACAAGAGAATGAAACAAAAGGAAACTGTTGCAACACCAAGCAAACATATAAAATTAAATAATAATATTGCATAGCTCTCGTAGTCTATTAAAATTCATAAAATGTTAGCAAAAACATTAGTTCATTTACCCGTTTACACCTTCACAAGATCGAACAGAAAAAAACGTACATGTGGTAAGCACATGCTGTTGTTTTTTTTCTGTTCTTGTTGAATATTTGAATGTCTCATATTGTGGACCAAAAGAAATAAGATATACAATCGTTATTATTCATGCTTTATATAGTCGGCTATGAAAGATAATACTCAACAGAAGCCAAGCCTTCGTATTTTTTTGGTCGACTTCTTTTTTGTGTGTTAATTCGTAAAATTCTAGATTGAAATGCGCAATGTTATGCACTTACATATTTTCGATTAAATACTTAATTACAATTACTTAATTACAATCTTAGCTCAATTTTCAATCATTTATTTTACTTTGATAAAAAGTAATCTTTTACAGATTTTTTATTACCCTTACTAGTTCCACAATTTGCCCAAAGGGCCATAAGTTTTTGTTATGTTTTATTGTGATTTCCTGTACAAAATACTATTTTGATTAATTAATCTTATTTTAAAGCTTATACTAAAGTGTATATATGTCATCAGTGTATGTAAAATCAGACCCGATGGTATTAAACGTTTTAGTCTAAGTACTTGACTGTCACTTCGCATATTTCGACTTCTCGAAGTACTTTACACAAACACGTTGAATTATACTCGTTATTGGTTCTAGACGAATATCGCGTTGTATTACTTGAAACATAGTACGGAGCATCGACAATGGCATGCAACACTTTATTTTGGAACCGTTATATGATGGATATATTAGACTTGTTTGCGGTTCCCCGTAGTTGGATTCCATATGACCAAATAGGCTTGAGTATAGATTTATACAATAATCTCATTATCTAATTATAACTTGGATTTGCGCCCGATAACCCAATATATTTGGTAGAGTTTAAGTTCAAGTTGTTTCCGTTTGAAGAGTATGTGCTTCTTCCAAATTAGGCGTCGATCTAGATGCATACCAAGATATTTAGCATCCTCTGCTTGCGGGAGTTGACAATTATTTATAGATTAGATAGATTAATTAGACTGGTTCACTTGGATGTTCTGTAATTGTCTTTCTTTTTTTTATTATCTAATTGAGCCTTTTTTGACACTAACGGTAAAAAAATTATAGGCCGTTAAGAGGTGGCGTTTTCTGGTATTTGCTTTGGTTTTACCCCCTTCTTTGTGTATCCAGGTGATTTTTTACAATTAATCTCTCGAATTATTATTTGTAGATCTTATTTGACCTTCATGAAAGTATCGCAAATGACCTTTATGACCTAGTGTGACATCCAATACATTCAATTTGCTTCATTCAATCAAGCACCACGCAACTTAAGCTATTCCTTATATTTAATTGTTATAGGAATACGCTTTTTTTTAAGGAGAATACGCTTTCAAACTTCTAAAACAATGAGAATAAAAGCGAAATTCATTATTAATTAATTCACATTCACTACCGTTTTAAATAACCGGAAATTCATATTGTAGAGAGAATGAAATAAGTAGAATTAAAAAAAATAAGTTCGTTAATATGTAGCCAACACTCCCTATTTCTATATGTAGATCCGTCTATGATAGTTTTTGGCTATGTGACGCTAGTTTTCGAGGAGACAACTACAAATTAAAAAATATATGAGCGTCAGTATTCGCGTAATTTTTCCTACGGCAGTTATATAATTATTTTTCTGTGGGTGGGTTGCGTTTAGTTTGCATTTATACAAATAGTTTTTTCTAATTCTATACCTTTGACTATTTATATCTAGATCTATGATAACTTTCTTTTTTTAGGCTTTAATTTATAGTTAGCTGTACATTATTTCTGATAAATTTATACTCAGCAAGCAATGAAACCGCGATGTTCAAATTTTCAATTAATTCGCATGGCAGCCGTTATTTCTCCTTTTGGATTTCATTCAACAATTACATTCATCCATTACAAGTAAATTTCTGGAAACAGTTGATTCATTAACTAATGTACTGTCTGGGATTTCTTTGATCAGTCTTCATTTTCCAGTTTACCATTGACCTCAAAGTCTAAACATATAAATCTTAAAAATCAAAACGGTCAATTGTGATACAATAAAGCAATGTCGTTATAAGTTTTTAAAGGTGTTCAAACCAAATAACAAAAATAATATTTGTCGAAAATACGATACAGTTTTGAATCTTTTTTGTTTAATGCTTGAATACATTGTGTCACTCAATAATATTAAAAAATAAGCAGCAGATGTTTTATGTAAACTTTCAAACACTATATACTGCCAATTATCCGATTTGTTCGGTAATATCTTTAGCTGTTGACAAGTTCATTGCTCAGTCTCTGATTTTTCTTAGAAATCTAATTTAAGTATTGGCAGGAACCTTATTCTGTTCACTTATTCTGATAGGCTGTTCTAGACATGGGATTCACAAGGACCATCGTTTATTAAACAATGCCATTTTGATTTCGATTTCGATCTTCCTAATTATTGGCCATGATGTTTGTTTAAGATGTTGTCTTCCTTAAGGTGGAATATGATAAACGTAGGCCAGAATATGAGGTATTTTATACTGACCTTCAAGTTGAGCTGTAATTGAAGGATGGTGATATACGATAGTGATATAATACGTGTTTTTTCATCTTATGCATGATGAAAAAAATCATCATGAACGAAGTTATAGATAGCTAGTGTAAAGAATATCCAAGTGTTAATAACAACTAATTTCTCTTAACTTATTTAGACAATAAGCTATAATTTAAGTGGATAGATATTATTGTTTTTACTAATTACATCTTACATTAAATACGCTTAATATAATATTATTTCATATTTTAAGGTGAAATCCTGGATCACTTTATAAATCCATTTGATTTCGAGACCATCATCAAATCTTCTTTATTAAGAAGGTAAGTATTGATAATTGACCGTAGAATGGACCATGAATGGTTGATAAACCAACCAATATCTGTAATTTTAGATCAAATTGAGAGTATCTTCCGACTAACCAGTACAGTTGTTTGGTTTTGACTCTGATCTGCTCTGATTTTTCGTTAGTTTTTTTTTGCATATATTGCACATATGATTGTGTTTGGGTAGCATAGTGCTCGCTCGCCAGTTCAGTATGCTTAACGAAGGGACGACGGGACGACTCAACAAATTTTTTTAAAGAAATTGAACTCGATAGTCTTCGTTTGGTGAACAAATTGGAGATAAGATTTAATGAATAATAAAAATAAACTATAAGAGAAAGTATTCCATCATGATCATCATAATGTATTTCGAATTCAAGGACATTACGCATTCCATAACTTGATGAATGTTGTTTAACTTTGAGTTTCTCACTATTCCTCTTCATCAATGATGGTTAACCATGTTTTATGTATGCCGCCATTACCATTACTTGTTATTTTGTCTTTGTCCTGTATGATTAAACATGACTAATGTTTACCGACAGTTATCAAAATGTATGACGTCAACACGTCGCAATGTTGCCGTATTAACTTAGAATTTTACGTTGTCGGTTTGTAACTCCTGATTATCACTAATATTTTGAAGAATATCCTAGACATTTGATGACAGTATCGACCATTACCAACACAGATCGAATAAACTGATTCAGTTTTAAAACAGAATTTTTTTAAATGAGAAGGATCTAAGTGCCCTTGGCAGTATTTTTGTTGTCATGTATGACGTGCGTTGGCTATTTTATTGGAAGGACTATAGTTATTTAAATGCAAAACTAAGAACAAAACCAGGTAAATAACATTGGTTTTATACACGCGCACTTATTTTGTAATGCTGTATATTTAGAACCTGTTGTGTTTTTGACAAACTTTTTTTTCGGAAACATCGCTTGGTCCAAATGTATTTTTATGTCGCCTGTTGATAACACACAATATAACAAACTACTGTTTACATAATTTGATGCTCGAGACCGGATTTTCCAATGGGATACAAATAAATATTTCATTGACGCGATGGAAATTATAAGTCAAGCATTTCGGCAGAGCGCTTTGACAAAGTGCCAGACGTTGAAAATGACGCAAATATAGAAAAGTTCGGACAAAAAAAAAACATCCGAAAAAACAACGGAGCTCTAGCGTTTTGGACTATAGTCAGGAAATAATATGACTGTATTTCTGACGGTGACATAATTTCGCTATATGCCAATATTCATCGATTCAAAATCAATATTTATACATTCTCTGGATATTTTATAAGTTGTACCAAGAACAGTCAGGTTATTTTTCTATATCTTCATCAAATGAATAACGCACGCGGACCATGTGCTGTCATGGAACAAAATTTGGTAAATATGACAAGTAAAGTAAGTTCTTGAATATTTTTATGTATATTTTTATAGACTTCGCAACATGTGACTAGCAAACGTCCAAAAATTCTTTAAAATACTATTTAAATTGGCCATATATACCGATGGTTCCAAATCTCGTGAGCTTGGCAGTGTATTTGTGGTGGACAATCGGGCATACACTTTCAAGCTCCCTGAACAGGGTTCAGTATTAACCGCTGAACTCTTCGCGATATTTAAAGCTTTATCGTACATGCCAACACAATTCTTCAAAGAAGGGCTAATCCTGACTGACTCCCGAAATGCTCTCGATTCTTTCCAGGAACAGAAGTTCAACCATCCCCTGGTCACCGACTCACTGTCAATCATGTGTACCCTCTATCTGAATGCGATTAGGGCATGTTTACTGTCGATCCCTTCTCACGTTGCTATACCCGCAAATGAGCGCGCGGATGTTGCGGCTAAATCGGCGGCCCCATCTCCCCTCCCCATCATGGATGTTTGTATCCATACCGAACCTTATACCATTCGTTTCTTGCTTCACAAATAGCAAAACCCAGGAGGCCAACCATAACAGGCTCTGTGGGGTTAAAGCTGATTTTTTTCTCATTTTTTCGCGTTCCTTTCGAATCGACTGAGATTGGTCACTATCGCTTCTCGCACAGTCACTTGATGATTTCGAGCCCGCCTGCTTGCTCGAAGGACTGTCTACGGCTCACCCAGATTAGAACTAAGTATGGGCTGCAAACTTTTCGAAATGTCTTAACAGGAGAAAATACAGACAGACTCCTTGGATTTCTACGAGAAATCGATTTTCTCCAAAGAATCTAGCCTATGATAAGTTAAGTGTTACTGGCCAAATAACTACTACTACTTCGTTATTGGTACTGATGTGTGCTGTCTGTATAAAACCTTTACTTCGTTATGATTATGTTTGTAGTCCAGTATTTGGGTTCATTTTTAAATGGTATATTAATTTATTCTTTTAACCCCCCTGTTTGTGCTATTAATTTTTTTAATTTATTATTTTATATATATAGTTTATGTCTGTCCCCGTCCCCTTTAGATCAACACCGTACTTTTGTATAGTCGCGACATGACGAAACTCGTCAAACCGACAAAAAAAATTGGCCATAAAACAGTATGCACCATTTACACAAGTTTGAACACCATAAAAGCTCACCTAGCTCGAAGAACTTGGACTTTCGGATGAATTAACATTTAAAAACATCATATTCCGAATTTCCATTGATTGATCATTGTTTAAACGAAAGATGAAGGTATAACAGGTCAATTAACAAGTCCCCGGCCTACCACAGTAAAATACTTTTTTTCAAAATTGGTTTTTTTATTTGACATAATTCCCTTCAAGGTGATACATTTATTATAGCGACCCTCCAACTTTTCAATGCCATAGTACGATTTGTCCTTTGCTTCAAAATAGGCCTCAGTTTCGGCGATCACCTCTTCATTCGATGAAAATTTCTTCCCAGCGAGCGCTCTTTTGAGATCTGAGAACAGGAAATAGTCGCTGGGGCGGAGGGGGGCTTGTTCGCGCAGACATGGAGAATACGGTAGATGAGGAAGCAATTCGAAGCCCAATTCATAGATTTTTACCATCATTTTCACTGACTTATGAAAGGGTAATTGGTGAAGCAACACTTACTTTTTCTTCAAATGCGGCCATTTTTCGGCGATTTCGTCTTTCAATCGGTCCAATAACGCTAGGTAATAGTCGCTGTTAATGGTCCTACCTTTTTCAAGGTAGTCAATGAAAATTATCCTATGCGCATCCCAAAATACAGACGTCATAAACTTACCAGCCGATGGTTGGGTTTTCCTACGCTTTGGTTCGGGTTCATCCTGTGCAGTCCACTCGGATGACTGTCGATTGGATTTCGGATTTATTACTCTTGATCATCTTTAAACACTGTTCCGAATCATCGACTCGTCATTGTTTTGGGTCAAAAGTGAGCTCGAGCAGCCATTTTACACAGAGCTTTGTTTTCGTCGGTAATAATCTCTTTTGGGGGTCCACTGCGTTTACCGCCTGCGGTGCTCATTTCACCACTTCTATTTTATCAATAAGCGAAATTCCTTTTTATCCTTTTTTTCACAATAACAAAAGTTGATTTACTCAAAATGCCGTAAGTCATAAACTAATGATCCGACAGCTGTGAAATTTATACACGCATATTTTGAGGGTTAGGGGTAACTAAAAACCATGTGGATTTAATTCTAGTAGTAGCGTATCTATCTGTCAGGCCGCAGAGTTTTCAATTGACCTTATATATATCCATTTTTTAAAAGTATTTTTGCTGATTTTTCCATCAATTGTGGACCGATTTTCTAAATTATTTTTTTATTCAAAATAGTGTACTTCCGAATGAATATCAGATGGGGGTAGGAGTGAAATCAAGATAAACACTTTCAGTGAAATTTCAAAGTCATGTACAAAGTTTTCACATATTTTTGACCTAAAATAACCGGATATTTTGTGTATAATTTTATTGCTGAACTAATGTAACCGAAAATCGGAAGTCGTGCGACGTAAAAACGATTTGGTTTGCTTTTTAAGCACTGTTCATATCATATGAGAAGTCGTCCAAATATCGCAGGCAACAGGTTCTATGAAATAATGTTTAGAGCGTTCATGTGAGCTCATACGCGGAGGTCGCGGATTCGATTCCCGACGGGGGTTATACATTTTTATTGTTCTAGTTTGGTTAGAACATTTGTCAAATCACCTAGACTAGGTAGCGGACCCGGGGCCTGAAGAGTCCCTTATTTTTAATCATTGTTTTTTATTATTTTCATTATGCGGGCTGCACTTTTACTTAGCCTACCCATTGTAATGTTTAATAAAATAGTTGCGTAATTTATTGAGTAAATATCTAACACTTAAAAGAGAAAAATGAAAAATTTTTACAACACCGATTTTTATGTGATCAGTTGTTAGTATTTAATATAATATTGTAGATAGATAAATAGATTTAGGTAGGTTTTAAGCTGCCTAAACCACTAAATACGTGTGGCAGATATGTTAAATAAGGTTTTTGTTAATTCTAATTTAGTTATTACAACGATTATTATTTACGTCAGACGAACCTAAGGGTTAACCCACACGGGAAATTATAAACAATCTTTTTGCCCACTAATTCGACAAATCCTTTGACGATAATCAAACATTTAGGTCACCGAATCGATAAGGTAGCGTAACGAGAAAACAAAACAACACGAAACAAAATAGCGCACGTTTAATCAAGGCACGCATCTATGGGACGTACGTTCCAGTTCGATCCAATTTCTCAAGACTATTTTTACTTGCGTGTGTGTGTTAACCCACTTGGCGAAGATTGCCGATGCGTGTAATGATGTTCGCTGAAAAAAACACACACACACAACACAAACGACAGACGAAATGCAAAATGCATCAGCGTCAACTAGATCTGGCGTAAAATTTCACGTAATTTAACTTTGTCAAATGACATTTCGTGTTTGATGACACGGAACGCGCTATGCAACAAATAATATCTGGGCTTCAAATAAATTTTAACACGCGTCGTATGTATGAGGAATATTTCTTGTCTTTGGTGGACGCAACATTGACAAAATGTCTCGCTACTTTTATCGGTGAGATAACTGGAACGGATTTTTTCATATTTCGGGAATAGGAAAAAGAAACAAATAGTTAAGCTGCGAATATATTTTTATTGTTTTTCAAGGTATTCGCCGCGATGATTTATGCACTTTTGCTTATACTTAAACCAATTTTCAAAGCATTTATTCCATCCCAAATGAGGCATCTTCAAAACATAATTCATGAATACTTCATGAAGTTTCTTTGGGCGATGAAAATAGTTGACCACGCAGTTTATTTTTCAAGGATGGGAACAAAAAGAAGTCATTGTGTGCCAAATCAGGGCTGTACGGCGGATGACCCATCAATACTATGTTTTGAGTGCTCATATAGTCTCTTGTTTTCAGCCGATGTGTGACAGTTCGCATTGCCATGATGAAGAACAATCCGGCGTTTCTTGTTTGTTTTCCTTATTTCACCGAAGACTTCTGGCAAACAAATGGTTGTGTGCCAATTACAGTTTACTGTTCAACGATCCTCTAGAGGCATTGTTGAAATATGACCAGTTTTCCTGAAGAAATAGGCCACCATTTTCTTTAAAGTGCTTCGTGCCTGAACAACTTTTGTTGGATTTGGTTCATCTTGGAACACCCGTACAGTAGACTGTTGCTTTCTTTCGAGCTCATACGAATATATCCATAATTCGTCACCTGTCACGATTTTATAAACGTCTATCGAAGCACCGCGATCGAATGTCTTAAGCATTTCTTTGCACCAATCGACATGAGCCTTTTTTTAGCGATTGTCAAAATTCACTTCGAAAATCATCAAAAATAATCGCACGAAATCGTTCACGGTTCAGTTCCATTCTTTACCGAGACGAAACTTTCAACTAAATATAAAATAAACAAATAGCGTCCATGCGACAAAATGTTCTGAGTACATATATCGTTAAAAATGTCGAACTTTACGATGATACTGTCAATTCTCAAAATATAAATAGTGACCCTCGTATTAGTTGTTATCCATATTAGGTATTCACGAGGAATGGATGACCACAGTGTCATCGATAGCATTATCTATTAATATATAGTTAACTAATAAGATTATTTACGGTTCAAAACTATTAAATAGTGTATTTTGCTATTACCATTTTTGTATATATTGCTTTAACGTTATTAAATAACCAATAATCATCATGAAATACGTCGAAACCTATCATCCTAACCTAGCATAAATATTTATGGAGGTTTTCGTGTAATTTATTGAATTATGTTTCCCTTAACACATTATTAATAACACTATCTATTATAGAACTAATTAACTAATGAAACTGTATGAATGTTTGATTATTGAATGAATGATTATTGATTGAATGTAAGATGCTTGGATGTCGAAAGATGAATGAATCTGCTATCTATTAGTCTGCGTGCCCTTGATTGTTTTTGGTCAATCTTATTCTGTGGCCAGTTCACGATAAGGAGAAGACGCCCGACGTCACCATACATTAGTTGTTTTGGCAAATATTAATGGAAGCGTCGGTTTGCTACAATCCTAATTATATTCATTCACTCAAGCTTTTAACTCAAACTAATGGTAGAGCTACCATTGAAACACTCTTTTCGAGATGGTGATGGATATGATAATTCTAACTTAACATTTAATTTTCTAGCAGACCTCTGTAGAGCTACGAAATGTCTGTAACTAATACTTACTCATACTTCTTCCTGTGCATCTGTTAGTTTACTTTGACATCGATCAAGGTATTGTTGAATAGTTTTAGGAGAATATAAATACAAAAACTGTATATTTGTGAAATACCTGATATTAGTTGTTATCCATATTAGGTATTCAAGAAGAATAGATCACCTTAGTGTCATCGATAGTATTATCTATTAATATATAATGAACTAGCAGGATTATTTACAAAAAGTAAAACTTCTCGCAAATTCGATTTACTCGATACAAATTCAAACATTTTTAAAACAACGAAAATATTTTTTGTTCATACTTTGACGAAATGAGACATACTGAAAAGTAAAGATTGTTAGTGGGGGATTCAAGATAAAGTTAGTTATAAATATACAAAATGTGATTTAATACAAAGGAACTCCATCTGTTGTAAATCTTAAAAATAATTAAATTAAATCTTAAAATTAATTTATAGGCCTGACAATATTTCTATTCATACTATTACAGATTTAAATTAATAATTCGACATTAATACGAAAATTACTAACTATTGACTGCAGGTTATAATTTGTTACAAATCATAGACCTTAGACTAGCATTTCATTAAAGCCCTTTATATATACATATATATATATATATATATATATATATATATATATATATATATATATATATATATATATATCTAGTACAAATAATGAAATTGAATACGTTTCTGGTTAAATTTTAGCCTCGTCAAAATTGCCACGCTTATTCTTTAATACTTATTCACAGTTTACTCCATTTTGAAGTCCAGTCCTTCACTTTGTAAATATTCCCACAACTGCGCTGGACTTGATGGGTATCGATTCTAGAAATCTCTCTCACATTTATCCCGAGCTAATTCAATGTCAAAGAGGTCTGGCCATTTCATTATTTGCAAAATTATCATCGTTTCATTTTTGCTCTATACATGTCTGACAAATGTTTAATAATAAATAGTTTCAGAGCCGCACACCACATAATCCCGAACGAACAATTTCGATTTCCGCGCCAAACACTCAAGCCTTCATCAAGCTGCTCGCGTCGCAGAAACCATCCATCAGGCATTAAGAAAAGATCGAAAAACGGGTGCCATCTTTTTAGATGTTTCCAAAGCTTTCGATCGAGTATGGCACAACGGTCTAATCTTCAAAGCGAACTAGCTTGCATTGCCGAATGATTCCTGAGAAGATTCATACTTCGACGGTAGATTTTTTCAAGTGAGAATCGGTGACGCAATCTCCTCTCAAAACAAATCTCCGTAGAAGTCCCGCAAGGTGCTCCACTAGCCCCGCCCTGTTCAACCTATGGCTGATTTTCCACTCCACAAAAATTCCCACAGAGCATGTTATGCAGATGGTACAGCTTTCTTTACCAGCGGTTACAGTCCGACGCCATCCGCAACAGATTTCAAGTCCAACTGAACCAGGCGATTGCGTAGTACAAATTCTGTCGGCTGCAGATAAACCCGCAAAAATCAAAACTCAAGCTATTCTGTTCCACAGCAAGAAGGATTTCCACACTTATCGTCTACAAATCGTTAAAGTTCTTATCCCCAGGCTCCAGAAGGTATCATACCTCCGTCTCCAGTTCGACCGCAGGTTCCGAAGGTCAGCCAAAATCCAGGACGCTATCTGCAAAGGCAATGGCGTGTACAGTCGTCTCTTCCCACTCCTCCGCAGAAAAAGTAAGCTTCCAACCTCCCAGAAAGCAACTCTCTATAAAATGCTAGTCCATCCAGTTTGCCTCTTCAGAGCACAGGTGTGATACAGGTACGTCTCTGAGGGACAACTTGAACTACTCCAAGTGTTCCGATCCAAAATAGTCCGCGCGTTGCTCAATGCCCTTGGTTTATGATGAATGTCAACACTCGCCTCGAATCAGGCGTCTCGTTCGTGAAGAGTGAAGAGTTCACGAACATGCTCAGTGTAAGGTTCTCCCTAGGCACTTTAGAACACTATAACAACTTGATAAAATCCCTACCCATCCACAAACCCCGGTAGGTAACCAACTACGATAATCCCAGACGTAACCCAGGGTCTCTATCGCTCACAAAACACTTCTCTATCTCGAACCCGAAGCGACATCAGCAAAAGATCATTTGGCTCTAGCTGGTCATTCTGGAACAAGAAATAAAAGTTTGTTATGCTTAAGATGATTTCCTTGTTGAGACACAAAACTTTGGCCGACAGAAGGAATTGCATTTTCCTCAAATATTGTCAGGTAGCCTTCTTTATTCAGTTTCCATTAACTTAAATTATATGACTATGCTTATTGCAAGGCATTACGAAACTATCACGCAATCACCACCTCATGCTAAACAATCTATGTTCCTAAAGCCCGTATATCTTTTGATCGGCACAAAAAATCACGTCTGCAGGATTCAAAAATTTGAAATTCCAATTTTTCCGACCAATCCATACAATTGATAAGAAGTTGGTAATATTGATGATCATTGTTATGAACATAATCGTAAAAATAAGACACTCTAATTCCAACATGTATATTTAAGGATTTATTGCAGTTGTTTTCAAACTTCTGAAGGCTAGTGTACATTTTAAATGATAAGTTTAATTTCATTAATCTATATTTTAATAACTAATAGGATTAACATTTTCATCTACTCAAGTCTACTCATGACTATATACATTCTAACATAATATCTACAATAATATGGTGTACTTAGATATATAAAGATATGAAATTTATAACCAATAAAATAAGAAATAATTTTATTATTATTACTTTATTAGTCGTATTGGCCTTAATATGTAATATGACGTTATTACTTTTTTCCTTTCATGAAAACATAAATAATAATATTCAGGTTACTAGATATAATATCCGCAGTGACTTATTAATTAAAGAATACCATTTTAGATAAATAGTGGAGTTTGTTGAGATGATGTTTCATCAACCAACCATCCACTTCAACCACTTCTATGTTTATCGTGTAAATATAATCCATTTTTATTATATTTTAAAATAAATTTTTAATCACAAATATTTATGTTTATAACATAACAATTCAACAATTATATCGAAAGATATCTATTTTTATCCTGTTTAGTTGCAAGTATGACTAGGATAATGGTTGTTTGTTAAATTTTACATTTCATATCTATAAATAATTACATAATATGCAAGATTAATAGGTATAAACGATTACAAACATAAATAGAAACAAAAATTAATTAACTAACACTAACACTGTTTAACGTAGGCTCCGAACCAAGGTACTCGGCATTAAGCTTACCAACTGCGAGTGACCAACTTAGATATCATCCCAAAAGACATCCGGTCTTACCCAGTCTGGTTACGGGCGTGATGGGCTTGTCGGATATTTCACTTTTGCCTAGAACAATTAAAAATGTTAAACAGTGACAAACATAAATTTACGATCATGACCCAGCAGGATTCGAACCGGCGACTATCGCAACAGTAGGTGGAGCGTCCTGTCGCCTTTAACACTGCGCCAACCAAACCGATACTAACACTATTAGAAGTAATGAATGCTATAGCACTAGGAACGTTCCTTCAGCTTGACCATTGCCCTATCAAACCAGCAATAGCATCTGTATAAAACGTTCGTTCTTATGTAGAAGCGTGCAATGCAGAACTATTGATGATATCATACCATAGACACTATACTTATACAATAAAAACATACAATAACAGTAAGGCATAATATCTAGCACACCTAATAGTTTTTTAGAATTCAAAATTATTTAGTCAATTTCAGTATGTGAAGGCGGTAAAGTAAAAAGTTCTCGGTCTGACACTGTATTTTATCATTCAAGTCAAAAATATTTTTTCCTGGGTTTTTCACACGTTTGGTATAGCATCAACATTAGTATTTCTTCCCGGAAACGAGAGCCTGAAAGGCTGTGGAAATATACATCTACGGCTCCTATCTTCTTCAGTGGATACGAATCTTTTACCGAAAACAAATTGAGTACAAATAATCAGGATAAAAGAAGGATATTACTACAACTCCTGCAATAATCCTTCGCCTGTATGTAGAGAAATATCAGGTCATGGATAAATTTAATTTTTTCTTCTTTAAATCCTGTCTTTTGGTCTTCGGTTCTTGGTCGTTGTTCACCATGGGCTATATCCTGAATAAATTCGTGTATAACAAGCTTCTTGAGGTAACAATAGTTAATACTTTTAATATGAACTAATGATAATGCACCCTGACAAGAATCATACGTTTTTGCTGATGAGAACATCATATTTGTGTCGGGTCGAGAACTTTTCACAATATACTCATACTATTTTATGATGAAATATATCTATTAGAGTATAACAAAATATATTTAACATTTTGTCAATGTGGGTGTGTACATTAATCTAATAACATTATCGAATAAACACTTAAAATATTTTTAGATATCAAAGACCTTCGACAATTTAAAGCGATTTCGACAGCTATTGTTTATTAATAATAAAAATTCCCTGTTATTGACAATAAATCTGATAACTGGTTATTGGTTGGTTACTAGTTGACGATAAAATTAGGGAACAATATGATTATCAGAATTTTTTTCATTTTTAAAATATAGTGTTATATAGGTCGTAAAACGGGTTATTCCGTAAATTATTTATCAAATTTTACAGTATATATTTACCTCTTAATATCTATTCAGTTCGTCGAATTCGAACGAATGAATTCCTGCAATAGTTAAATCACTTTATCAGGTGAAACATTATGGATTTTCCATAATTAAAATGTAATATATATATATATATATATATATATATATATATATAAAATAATGCAAATGTTTAATAATTATATAGAAGTTTTTTCTTTATTTGCTATTTTTTTATTGTTTGCGATTTTAGATAAAATCGAGTGTATCTTCTTCTTTGTTCTTTGATTTTGGGTCAAATTTGCTCTATTTGTCTAACATGTTTATAACATCATGTAGCTCACCTAGTATTAGACTAAAACTGAATTTAATAAATGTTGATATGAGTGGTTTCTTACATTTTTGTCAAATTTTCATGAACTTTTATCACTATAATTTCACTGTGTTTTACTTAAGTTACTCTTCGTAACTCCAGTTTGTATTTAATGATTTTTAATCTTTTGGTTCATAAAATTTAGAAAAAAAACAAATTTTTAATAATTATATAGAATAGACACTGGTTCTTTCTTTATTTGATATTTTTTTATTGTTCTCCCAAACCTAGCTACATTTGACAAGATTCTTTAAAATAACAATTTAATTACATATAGCAAGATGTATTCTTGACTAATGTAGAATATTGAAATATCAATTTGAAAAAGTAAATTTGTATGTCATCTTGGATTAACATAAAGCTGAATCTGTCAAGTAATGTTAATATTTGGAGGCTATGAAATTATTAGTTGTCAAGAATACATTTTTAATGTACCCTCTTGCTAAGAAACTTCAATATTGATACACGAACGGATCTGAAACCAGCAATTTATATGAAAAAGAAGAAGTGTTAAGGATAAGTAATGTGGTGAAAACATGTAAATGTTGCCTGTAATCTTTGGTAAAGTGTTAAGAAACATAATCATGTACATTCTAATAACCATTACATCATAATCTTTATGGAACACCCTACTTACTTACCATATCTAATTATAGGAGACCTTAGTAGCAGTAGAAAAAATTTAAATCTAAAGAAACGAAATTTCCGTTAGGTATTGGTGGCCCATTTAAGTCAAAATTGTGCACTTTTGTATCCCCTATTGGATCAACTCTCTAAAAACCATATAACCAACGCCAAGTTATTAATTCTTTTAACACTCTTCATTGAATTTTTTACTTGACCTAGAGGAAAATATATTATGCACACTCAATCGGAAGCACCTACTAGTGAATGATGGGTTTAGCTACAAGTGGTATTGTACATTCATCCCCTGAAAAAACCTTCAGTTGATCTCTTGTGATACTGTTTTGTGTTGAATACTTAGACTTTTGTTAGCGAATAACATTGATTGCATTTGCGTTTTGTTGAAAGCTGAATGATTCTGCAGATAGGTGGGAACAGCAGGCTAGCTATCCTATTCATACTTCATTTTAGGCCGGTGGGCATTGGAATACGTCTCCAATACCTTTTTTTTTTAAATTTTATGAACCAAAAGACACTCAAAAGTTTAATCAACAAAAAGGGCAGATCTTAATCATCAAATACCGGACTGGACTTACGAAGAGTAACTTCACACAAAGTAAAACACAGTAAAATTATAGTGATAAAAGTTCATGAAAATTGGACAAAAATATAAGAAACCAGTCATATCAACATTTATTAAATTCAGTTTTAATCTAATACTAGGTGAGCTACATGATGTTATAATCATTTTAGACAAATAGAGCAGATTAGGTCCAAAATTAAAGAACAAAGAAGAAGATACACTCGATTTTATCTATAATCAAAGAGATTGGTTTATTAGTCAGTTATAAAGCCTATGGGATGCAAATATGGGCTTTCACTAAAACACCAAACCAACTAGTGATACATCGTTGCGTAAACAAAGTTCTCCGATTAATTAGCCAATGTTTATTTCTATCTAACCAACGAAGAACTGCACGATGACCTAGAAATAAAATGGATATACGAAGCGATCCAAGATTTCACCTTAAAACTTGAAACAAGTTTACTAACCTACAGCAATTATATGTTATAGTTACTGGAACAACACGCAGGAAATCAAAAGATTGAAGTGAACCAAACCACACGATTTGTATAGAGTATAGTGTGTCTACTTTTAAATAGTTTAATTTAATTTTGATTCCGGAGATACTTACTGAAGTATTTATTCGGCATTCGTCTTATGCTGTGTACAGACCGGGCCATTCGTTGGCCTTCGATGAAACGTACATATTGCATTTCTTGTTAGGAGCAAAGGTTCGCTGTGCATGAATCCGTATTTTCCAACGGCAGATGCGATTATATTACCATATATACTTATACTTACCGTCCATACCGCATTCGTCGATTCCATTCATTTCTTTTGATGTTACCGACACTCTACGGATTGCAAACGAATGCCAACAAACCTTTGTTGGTCATCGTCAAACCGCCCAAACAGAACTAAAAATATCCCAACAAACCCATTCGTTGTCCCGTTCTATACGCAGCATTATATGTGTCTTGATGCAAACAGAACAAGTAATAAATTAAAATTGTACCAAACAAATCTAATATAAGATGCTATACAACACCTATTTTATTAAATATATTTCCTAATGATATATGTATAGTTGAGAGGAAATAAAGAGTAAACACATATATATTTTTAAATTATTTCCATGCTTTTTAAGAACATCAATCAACAACGGTATAATGGATACATCTGTTACCAATAACAATCAACTTAATAATTTTTTATGCTCAACTGTACCCATAACTCTAACATTAAACTAATCATTAGCGAATGTTTATAAAAATACATTAAGGAAAACATTTTGCTGTAATTAGAACTTCAATCTAAGCCACATAGAACTATAAACATTGACATAATGAGTTTTCAGAACTGGTATTGTTAAATTGATGTCAACACAACGACGTAATTGTTTACTTCCAATTGTTTTTTTGATTATGTATCGTAATCAATCTTGACGATAATGTACTTTAGTTGTATTGGTGTTTGATTCATTAACAAACAGTTCAGATTAGGAATTTATATTACACTTGTTGACAAATATTTACAAGACACTCTGGTACTTGATCTCTTATAGGATTCAATATTATATTTTAAATTAGGTGTTTAATTTTATTGTAGAATTAACTACTTTTAGAAGGTTCTTATAAAAAAAAAAGAATATTGAGTAGAAAATTGGTAAATTAAAAAACCTTGTCGGGTACTCGAACGCGCGTTTGATAGTTTGACATTAATATGTTAGTTTATCAAATGTCGTTTAGCATTAATATCAATGTTTTGATAGACTAACACGTCGTTTACATGGTTATAGAGAAAAATTGAGTGACTTGAGTTTTAATTTTAATTTAAATTTGGTTCTTCGAAATTCCGGGCTTATACGAGCAAGTCAAACTGACAAATAACCAAACCGCAAAATGAAGTTAAACGAAATCTATCACGTTGAAATGAATAACGTTGAGAAATATTGTGCGTAATCCTCATCGAACTGCAATATTTTTAACCGATTTCGAAAAAGGAGGAGGTTGTATGTTCGGCTTTATATTTTTTTTAATGTATGTTGTCAGTTGTTCAGTTTTCAAAATTCTTTTTTATTCGAAAGAGTGAACTTCCGAGGTGGCCCCATCCAAATCAGGATATGTCGGGGGAAGGGGGAAAATCGAGGGAAACGCTCAAATTTTTAAGCTATTTCGCTGACATTTCTCTATAATATTATTGCTGAACTGATGTAATGGAATACCGGAAGTCGCTCAGTGTACAATGCCATTCAGTTTGTTTTTTAAACACTAATCATACCATATGAGAAGCCGTAGAAGTATTGTAGATAACTGCTTCTATGGTACAGTGGTTAGACAACGTTAAAGCGTTCAGACAACGAGCGGAGGTCGCGAGTTCGATTCCCGGCGGTGGCAACGACTTTATGTTGTTGTTCTAGTTTTGTTAGAACATTTGCCAAATCACCTAGGTTAGGTAGCAGATCCCGACGCCTGAAGCATTTCTTATTTTCAATGATTGTTTCTTTATTCCTATTTTTCTTCATACGGGCTGCACCTTTACTTGGCCTACCCATTGCAATATTTAATAGAATTACTGTGTAATTTATTGAGTAAATTTCTAACACTAAAAAGAAAAAAATTCAATATTTTTAACAAGAAAATTGAAGGAAAAAAATAATAAAAGTTTAACAAATTTTATTTTAACTGATTAATACAAATATAATAATATAACTTTGTGACTTCAATATGATCAGTTGTTAGTAGTTAAAATAATATTGAAAATAGATAAATAGCTTTAGGTAGGTATTAAGCTAAACTTTGTGTATATAGTAGAATATAAAATACGTGTAGTAGATAGGATAAATAAGGTTTATATTTATTTTTATTTGGTTATTACAACGACTACTATGTACATAATTTATTTTAAAACGTTTTTTTTTAATTAGAGACCCAAGTTTGATTATTTTTAATTACTTTTTGAAGTCGGTTCAAATTCATCATTCATTTGAAGTCAGATCAAATAGATCGATTTCGGAGATCGAATTTAGATAGATTTTTGAATCAATGTGGTATGTCCACATCACAAGGCATCTATGCTTAAAAATGAAGACCCTGAAGCGTCGTTGGTACAACTACAATAGCCACTACATACATTGATTTCTAAAAATTATTGTTTTTTTATTAACTGGTCTCCTAGCACAACCATTATTACTTTCAATCGATTACGATAAATATGCTCTGATATTGATAGCAACGATTTAACTATCGCAGAATTTCTCGATAGGTTGGACGTTTTAATTCCATTAGTTTGCATGTTCAAGATCAGCTTCAGTACTCAATGAGCTGTCCGGCTGCTCTCCATAAACGTTGCTGCAATATCCGATGAAGCAAGTACAGTGGCAGCAACTAAGAATTAAAATCCGGCAATTCCATAGTTCACTACCCCAAGGTCGTTTCATATGGCTCATTTTTGTTGATAATTTAAAAGGGGAACGTTTCTTTCAACAGTTTTTCTCGATGCCTCGGAATAACATAGGGTCTCACATCTCAACTGCTGATTAAATACGTTGTCATTCCTAATTGTATTAATAATTTATTGACCAGCATTTTCTTCGTTGAAAAGCTAAAAAAGCAGGAATTCTGTGTATTAATTAACACTATGTTAGCTCAGGCAGAATAACGTCTGTCGGTCAGAAATGCTATACAAGTTTGTGTGGTTTGGTTCGCTTCAATCTTCTTATGTCATGCGTGTTGTCGAAGAGTTGTATTGTGTCCACGTTTCTGTGGTTTCGTAACCCTATATCATGCTTTCTTATATATGGTTTATAACAAAATTCAACGAAAACCTTTGTCCTGGCGGCTTTGGATTATTAAAACGTTTCATTTTTAAAATATATTGTTAGCGATCCATAACTGGACCACTGCCTGGTACCGCCTACTCCCTCTCCATGGCCCTTGGCTTTGGGACGCTTTGGGAATGTCGAGAATACGACAGAAAGCGACGCTGTATAAAATGCTAGTCCGTCCAATCTGCCTCAATGGAGCACAGGTGTGGTATAGGTATGTCTCGGAGAGACCACTTCAACTTCTACAAGTGTTCCAATCCAAAAAAGTCCGTGCGTTAGAGCCCCATTGTTTATGAGGAACGTCAATACAGATCTCGAATCAGGCATCCCGCTTTTGAAAAATTTCATGAACATGCTCACTATGAGGTTCTCCATAGGAACCTTAGAACACGACAACATATTGATAAAGTCCCTACCCGTCCACAAATCCCGGTAGTAAACAAACTACGACAATCCTAGTCGTCCAGGGTCTCTGTCGCCCGCAAAACCACCACACCCCGAACCTGAACCGACATCAGCCGAAGACCATTTGGTTTTTGGCTAATCAACCTAGTAAGTGAAAAAAATATGTCGATAATACATTCCTCGGTACCATCAGATACAGTTCACATCTCTCTTATAATAATAACAGTCCTCTTCATATTTACATGTTTATTGTATTATGCATTCTCTTATTTAATATATGTCATTATTCTCGTTTATATTTTTATTATTTAAAGAATTACTATAATATACGTCTTAAAGCCGCTCGGGAATTTTATTTACCGATCCAAATATCGAACAATATAATCAATTTTGACAAAAAAACAGCTTCTTGAAAATGTTACTGGATGTATGAAAAAGGAATCGATACGTTGAATCTGTAAATATAAGGCATTATACCTTTATCAAATCACCAACATTTGTATAAAGAACTTGTTATTTGCCAAAAATGTTTATAAAATATGAATTGATAATTTATTTGAAAATATTGAATAGGAAACATAGTTTAAGCTGCAAATAACCTCATTTATTTGTTATCAATTGTTTTGTTGTTACCTGCTCTTAATATTAATCTCAATCTATATAAGATTCTGTATATTTCAAAATTTTTATAAATCTACAGTGAAACTAAACCGTAAACACATCATATCACTCAAATATAAAAATTTATCAGGACAGTTATATATATCACACATCAGTAAGAATGTAACATATGATTTCTCCAATTACAATTCAATAAAATTATGACAAATGAAACGACATCGATCACACTTCGAACGGCATCAAAACGAATATAACGCCACGTCAGTTATCCCAAGTGTAGTTAAATAAATCAGGCAAGCTGAAAAAATACGACTATCTAGAATACTGTCGTAGGTCAACAACGATAAGTAGACTTTGATCGATTGCATTTCGTGCATAACAGTTCGGTTGCATTTTCATTTTGAACTGGTCTTTAAATATCAATTGTTATGAACTTTCGTACACGAAGTGACTAGATTATTTATCTATTTCAACGTAATGGTATGATATAATTATCTTTGTAGGTTAGTGCACATATACATTACAAAATAATACTTCTGTTACACGAGATATGTGTAACAGATATAATTAGCAGAAACAACAACAAATCATACACGTACTCTCGCTTACAATATGTTGTAGCGAAATTCATAAGCACATTTCACTATAATACTGATATTAATACCGCCATTTTCTAATTAATATTAAATTAATTATGTTCTATAGGTATTTCAAGGAATTTATATATATTCTGACGAATTTTTACTTAGATTTTCTATGTTATAATTTTATGTAATGAAACTATATAAAATGAAACTAATAAAATTGTTGAGTAATATAATAAGTGTTAAGGTTTCTACATCAATAATTTTTCATTGATCATTTTTTAAAATAACTAAATAATTTTACACCTCTCTTTCTTTCTTTTTATATTCACCCTCTCCCTTTCTTCCTCTCTCTTTTTCTCTCTCTCTTTCTCTTTCTCTCTTCCTCTCTTTCTCTTTCTCTCTCTCTCTTCCTCTCCCTTTCTATCTTTCTCCCCCTTGCTCTATTTCCCCTCTCTTCACCTCTCCGATAATTTTTTCGGCCCCTCTCTTTCAATTTTTCTGTATCTCTCTTCACATCTCTATGTGTCTCTCTTCCTATCTCTCTCTGTCTATCCCCTTCCTCCCACTCTCTCAAACTACTCCTATGCTCTCTCTTCCCCTTGCTCCATCATCTTCTCTCACTTCTTCTTTCTCTTTCTCTCTCTCTCTGTCTCTCTCCATTATTCTTTCTTTTTTCTCTCTCTCTGCCTCTCTCTATTCCTCTCTCTTTCTGGGGAAGGAAAAACAGGAAAAATACAAGATTATTTGATAATATCATTGATGAATATTGAACTCGGGGGCAATATTTTAACTATTAATCCATGTATTTGGACCAAAAGGTGAGTTTTTGGATTAAAAAAATTAATGCCTTGAAAATATTTAACACATTTTGAATGGTTAAAATGTTGGTCATCGTAAAAGTTATCACAGTTAGTTTTAAAGGGTATATATCACTCATAAACTTTACTGCGAGACAAACGTTCATTACAGTAAACTTTGTTTTTCATCTGAAAAGAATTGTAGCATTTTGACTAAAACATACCCCAGAGATGGTTTAGTATGTCCCAGACATGTTTTACTCGGATGACCAATTATAAAGAGAAAAAACTAAATACCTACATACCAGTCTAGGCTGACCAGGTGCATAGGATTACAGATGTAATTAAGAAAGCCTGTGAAGCTGAAAACGTATGTTTCAGCTATATTCCCAGATATAGCACAAGCCTTCGATAAGGTTTGTCATGACAACTTTGTTCATAAGCTACATAAAATGTTACCGAAATAACACATTGAATTATTGAAATCTCTCATTAGTGTCAAAATGTTTAAAGTTAAACAAGGCGAAATCTACTCTACAATAAAACAATCTAAAGCAAGTGTATTGGGGCCAATTTTTCACATACTCTGCACACATGATATTCCACAAATCGAAAATATCACGATGCTACATGTGCTGATGACATTGAGATTATTGCTGTCGGAGACAATATCGAAGAAACCAGAAGAAAATTGCAACAGATAAGTGGCAATAAAAATAATTGCACTCGAACTTGGAAAATAAAAAATAACAAAGTAAATATAGACAATAAATAATGCTACCATTTCATATAACAACAATGATAGGCATCTCGGAATGAAAAATACGCTGAAGGAAAATTTAAAAAAAGACAAAAAACTGGAATTTTACTGGAAATATAAGAAAATATTTTGGTTAACTCGAAATAAATCACAATTAATATGAAACTGATAAAAACTAAAAATGATAATACTGAAACATTCGGAATTCTTTTATGGGGATGTTCCGCGAATGCTAATATAACTGATTACTCACACCAAGGTTTTCAAATACCGACACTCATCAATAGTCACTCAGGAAATCAAGAGAATTGTAAGGAGACATGAAGTCAGATTCCATTCTCATGTCAATATCGAAGTAGTACAACTCTTGGATAATACCAGAACAGAGGAGTACAGGCTCGAAAGAATCAAACTATTTGATATTGTATATTTAAATTTACTGTTTTTGTTTTTTGTTTGATATATAAATGCATTTCACTTCACTATACAATATTAAATTGCAATTTATTACATTACACCAGAGACCAAGATAGGGCCATTGGGTCCTCCTAGATATATACTAAGTTTTAAGTTTTTGTAAAGACAAATTGTAGGTTGACTGCTAACAACTAGTACAATGTAATAAATAAATATTAAAATAAACTGAAAAGTTGAATTAAAGAAAATATTAATAAAACCTAAGATTAGCTTTAGTCCGATGTTTTTGTTTGCACCAATTTTGGGTATGACACTGATAATTACTAATCACAAGTTAATAAATTGCATTAGTGGAAAGGTTTTTTTACAACTTCTAACAGACTTTCTAAATAATTACGAAAAAAAATCTATTTTTATAAGTATCATACACTAAATTGAATCGACTAATTTAACGGATGTTCGTATAGTCTATCCAAAGTACCAGTGAATTCACTACATCTGAATTTATGACGACAACACGGTACAATATTGCCATATATAACGTTGATATTTTTCCCATATTAGTTTATATTAGTTTCCATATAAAAAACATTCCAGTATCACTACATAGTATAAAACAAAGTCGCCTTTTCTGTCCCTATATCCCTATGTGCGCTTAAATCTTTAAAACTACGCAACGGATTTTGATGCGGTTTTTTTCAATAGATAGAGTGATTCAAGAGGAAGGTTTGTATGTATAATACATGCATAATATACTAAGGCAACATTGCTAATTTTAGAGGTTTCTAACGTGATGTCGTAAATTAACCTATTTTTTTAGGCTTATTTAGCAATTAGCAAAAACGTTGCCTAACCCTACGAGTTAGATCAAATTAATGTACTACAGTATTGTACACCATAAAAAGGTCTACAAAAAAGTCCGCGATGGTATATGTTTATATTTTAGGGATAACCCACATTAACCATTTTCATTGTTTACTTTTTACGTGAGAAAATGACTTATTTACGAAGCTATTTTAAGCAATACGGCATTAATCCTTATCGAATTAAGTACCTTAAATACAGTGTGCAATTAATATAGATCAATATGGTTCCTTACAGCATGTAAATTAAACAAATATTTTCGGAGATATTACAAATTTAAAATTTGCGTTTAAAAATGTGTAATGTAATAAAAATTGTATGAATTTAGATATTCCAAAGATAGCAGGAAATCTTCATAGTAAGTATAGGGGAAGAGGAATTGTTTTACTCCAAATTTAATGCGTGCAGGCCAAGGGCAGTAATGAATGAACCAAAAATACTGGATCGATTTTAATCATGTTTTCATTGAGTGACATAGGCATATATATTTTATGCCCGTGCAAAGTCGGAGCGGGCCGCTATGTTTTTATATACAACGTTCATATTTTTTCTGTAGTGTATTTAATTTAGTATCAGCATTGCACCCGTGCGAAGCTGGGGCGGGTCGCTAGTAAATAATATAATGAAACAAGCATGCTATAAAATATAATTTATTTCAACGTTAAAATACATCTAATGCTAATACGTTTTTTGTTGTAGTAGTTTGCCATAAACCATGCCTTCCCCAAAACTCCAAAACTAGAAACCTGAATAGAAAAACTGGATTATAAACCAAATAAAGCGTTTCATTTCGAATTAGTTATTATCTGTAATTATTATTTAATCAACTGTTTCTTGTACCATTAATAAAACATCACTACATGACCCGTAAACTGATAAAAACACAGCTATCCAGTTGAGAGTCGTCGTAAAGATAAAAACCCAGTTTTTTTTGGGTGCAGCCGAATACGATCTCGCGACTGTGTTTGCTGATGCGTCGTCAGTTAAGGGTCAGTAAACGATAATAAATGAGAAAAATCATCAGATGTGCGTGCAGCGAGCGAGAGCGAGAAAGAGACAGAGAGAGAAGTGAAACTCAGCGGGCGTTTATGGCCTGTTGTGTCAAACGCGTTCATTAAACAGCTAATTACGTTTTGTAAATTTGTTTAAATCTATTGTTCGTGCTCATAATTTCCTGTTGGGATAGACAACGGGCAAATTTAAACAGGTTTTTTCGTTATTTATTGAACAAATACGATATATCTATGCTAATACGGGTTTGAATCTTTATATGTTTTTGTGTAACACATATTATTGATAAGAGATAAGAAATGGGGATTAGTTGCAATGCCACCTACTTAGTTTTTTTTAATTTAGGATCTTTACTATGTAAAATTATGTACATGATGGTCTTCAACCATCTTCAACCATATGGTGTTGTCGCTAGCCACTGGCCTTTCCCATCAAGCAGTGGAGGTATTAATTATTTACTGTTCTTTTTACTACCATCACACTGTATGACTTTTTTTTTGTTCTATAACATTAAGCAGAACGGCTTTTTTGTAAAACGTACCATTTTAAAGTTTTGACAAATCAAAGTACTATAAATAAATACAGTATGAAAATTTTAAATCATATTTATTTATTTATATTATTAATTTTATAAAAAAAATAGTAATATTATAGGTCAAGTCAAGTTTTTGCTTCAACTGTATTTTTTCCCTTCAAAACGCAATATTTTATCAACACGCGAAATTCCTTTTTATCCATTTTTTTACAATAACAAAAGTTGCCTCACTCAAAATGCTATAATTCACAAACTAAAGATCCGACAGCTGTCGAATTTGTAGACGCATCTTTTGCGGGTTAGGGCTAACTAAAAAACATATGGATTTCATTCTAGTAGCGCCATCTATGTGTCAGATCGGGGACTATTTAATTGACCTGTTATATTTACAAGTAGACAATGAATCAAAACAGCTCAGGTTAAAGTGGTCAATAGAAAAAATGAGCCATATATTCTGAAAGAAAATGACGAAATATTAACTTTTCCTCTTGTGAACACTATAATACTCTATCATTGCAAACCAGCAATAATCTGATAACATTTTAGCATTCCATCTTCCTTAATAACGCTCTTCTATCTATTTTAAATCGTGGTGAAAGCGTTCCCCTTGTTCGTCCATATGAATCAATTACAATATAATCTTCAATCAAAAGATCACTTTGATGTTATCTCTATCAGAGAACAAATTTATGAAATATATAACTGAGTAGATTTTTCGATATAAACGTAATTTAATACAATTATTTTAGAGGAACCTATTAGTCTGAAAAGTATCCATAGAAAACTTACAGGTATGCAGCTCTTTGAATGATGTAGAACATCCCTTCATACACTGTTGGGTAATATAAGATTCAAATAGTATAAAGGTAACCCGCGAAAAGGTGTATATAGATTCTGTATATAGATGAGACATGAATATTTCAAAACGGAACATTGCACTCATTGCAAGATGATTAAAAAATAGCATAAACACAACAAAAGTTTATGGAAAAAGAAGATTCCAGGGGGAGCATCGACAAAGGCTGTAATTAAGGAATGACCTGCAATTAAATTGTTACTCAGTAAATATATATGAAGTGTTTAATTGATATTTAGTTAAATCACTTTATTAGAAACAGGCCTGAAAAAGATACATAGATCATATTGCTCTATAATATGACAACAGAATATTAGGTTTTCCTCCCTATCACTGCATATTCAATCCAATCGAATTGATATGGGATGTAACAAAGAATTATTACAAAAGACGCGTAGTTCGAGAAGGACAAACAAGAAAGAACTGTTTGTATGTGTAGAAACAAGCATTGCCTGCAATAACACCTTTAGTTTGAACGAACTCCACATCAGACATACTGAAGAAAAAATTGATAAATGGTAGAATCGCGAACAAGTGTGACATAGAGTGGAAATTAACAGCTTAGTTATGATTATGATACAATGCTGGCAGTGGATGAGTCAGGGTGAGGAGACAACTAAAAGTAAGTAAATAATTATTATAAAATAACTCTATGATAACTATATGTGCATGGATATACGTGCAATTCTTCAGAATATACATGAATATTTGGTTTTAATGTATAAGGAGAGAACGAATACTGTGTTGGCAGATATGGCAAATACATTAGAAGGAAAGCAGTGTTTAAGTCCAATATTTAGTCGTATCAAAATGACTTGATAAGGGAACACTGCAACGAAGGGAACAAGAACCAAACGTAAAAAATAAATATGCCCTCTAATAAACTGAATAGAGATCTGGTCATCATCCTTCATGACAACGCAGGTTTGACAAGGAATAAATGGGAAAAATACGCTGGGAAACCTTCGAACACCCTCCTTATGACTTATGACCCTGACCTTTCACCTTGTGTTTATTTTTGTTTGCGTCCTTGAACGAATCACTTGGAGGTAACAGATTTAAAATCAATGAAGAAGTGTAAGAGTGTGTACGCAATTGGCTGTCAACTCGCCCTCAAAACTTTTTTTGAAGAAGGAATATTCAAGCTCTCAAATAGGTGGCGAAAATGTGTAAAACACGGAGGTGACTATATAGAAAAATGTTAAATGTGTAGTTTACCATTGATCAATATATTTAATTTTACAAAATTACCGTTTATATTTGATTCCCCCTCGTATATTACTATGATATACATTTGACGTCCAAAAAAACCTCCAGGGATGATACCACTAAAGAAAAGAACATGTCTAGAACTTTACCTCATAGGTGATGAGAAAAAAGTCTTTTGATAATAGATGCATAATTGCACAATTTTGTTAAATGTCAAAGCTAAAACGAACTAACATCTAAAGTTGATGTAACAATATTGCGACGTTTTAACGTCACAAGTTTAGAAGACGTCAGTTTACTCTTTTATTGAACGAGCTATTGTTTAGAGAGGCATTACAAATTAGAGATATTACGAGGCATTAGAAAATATTTTTTTTATAAAATTTGTGCTCTTATTGTATTCTAAATTACATCTTTTATAATATAATTCTGAATTTGAGGAAGTAAAAAAAATTAATGAATTATTCCAAGAAATAATCACCTCTTTCCCTTTCGCTTTTTTTTCCTGTTGGTATTATGTTTAATTCACGCTTTCTTCTCCCCCTTTGCTTTGCTTTATTTCTATCGGTCGTCATTTTTAATTCCGAGATAAAAATTTTCAAGGAACTTTACCAATTTGTTAGGCAACTGAGCAGTTCGTCGACCGAAACGATTTTTCAATTTTCTCCCGAGGCACGAGGAAATTTTTATAAAGAAAATTATGCAAACGAGGAGAAAAATGACGCGTTCAGACGCAGAAAGTCGTATTTTCGCTTTACGCTTTCGGGCTTTTCCTTTTTTGTCGTCTAAAACGATTTAATTGGCGCGGGGGTGGAGAGCGGTGGTTATTAGATATTAAGGGATTCAGGTTTAAGTCGAAAATAAACGTCTCAACGGGATAAATACACTTCATCCGTAAATATGTTTATATCTAATATGAATTATACCAACTGTTAAGAGAGTTTTCATTGAAATCACGAACAAATGAGGTTTCAGAGAGCTGGTGAAGTAGCGACCGCATGAGAGAAGTATTCATAAAAGTATTCACGAAAGAAAATAACAAGAGACGAGCTAGATGCTATAATAAAATATCATAAAAAATTGCTTTATAGTAACAATATACTAACAGGTCCTTAAAAATACACGTATTTTAAAATTTCAACTGTGTTTATTAATATTTTGCTTATCGGAAGTGCTATGAAATATTAACGTCAGTTATCATTTCCTAACCATCAATGCAATCATCTTTTATTTCGCAGTTAAAAAATTGATTTTTTGTAACCAACGGAAGGAAAAGATAAATAAAATAAAATGAGCTGGGCAAATAACCCAAATTTGCCCACAATTTATTCGTCGATAATGACTGTACCATGTATGACCGTAACTGAAATAATAATATTAAAAATAATACGAGAACTTTTATAGAATTGTAGAGTGAGTATTCCAGACGCATTAACCATGAAATGTGGTATAATATTGAAGAAGTTAGAATTATATATTCTATAATTGACGAAGTAGTTAATTTAAAGAATACACATTAATAGCATAAGCGCCACTTGGGAACTATATTATTATTGGAAGCATAATATTATTCACATTAAGTACCCTGTAATTCCTAAGACAGATCAAAAATTGTATCCATGGCACACCTAGTGAAAAATCTTACATTTTAACAGCTCTTTATTGTATCAAATTAACTCGTAACGCACAAATTGTTGCAGTTAATTTTGATAATGATCTTACAATCTGATAAATATGTGCAACTACAATATTTCAAATACATTAGAAAATCTTTGTTTTGACTTTCTTTAACGTATTAAGTTCTCCTATGAATTCTTAAACTAGGTCTTTGCTTAGTGTTTTTTAGTTTACTTGACTTTAGTGACAATATATGGCTCATACATTATGTGTACGAATTATTCCAGTTGTTTGAAACTTCTAGTTAGCATAACACATGTACTTGAAAAGTCCTCGGCCTACGTCTAAACTAAGCATATCAATCTTTGATGGTTGATTTTTCTTGGGCAGTGTCCGGAAACTCGGCATTAAACCGAATTTTTGTTTCAACTGTGTTTTCCCCTCAAAAAGCAATATTTTATCAACGCGCGAAATTTAATTTTGTCTATTTTTTTTTCACAGTAACAAAAATTGCTTCATTCAAATGCTATAATTCACAAGCTAATGATCCTAGAGCTGTCAAATTTCTACACATACAAATATCTTTTAAGGGTTAGGGCTAACTAAAAAACTTATGTATTTAATTCTAGTAGCGCCATCTATGCGCGCGCCAGGCCGAAAACTTCTCAATTGTGTGATATTGATTCAAGTGATATTCTACAAGCCATGTATATATAATGTAAACATAACAAATACTCCTCTGGGTAGATTATGGAACTACTACGAGTATTAATTTTAAAAAAATGGGTTAAAAGAACAAACCCATTTATCTTATATTGTGTTGTTACAGACTTCTCGAACAGAACCCACAAATCAATCATAAATATACTGTTAGAAGCGTGACAATTAAAACGAGCGACAAAAAAAGAAATGTCAATGATTACTTTCCCATTAATCTAGTTACTTATGAAACGTAACTGTCGTTAAACGCGATCGCGGTAATAAAAAGTCACGGACGCATAAAACGAACACAATCCTCGCGTCACGACCGGTCTCTGACTCATTCCGCAAAACGAAACTGTGCAAAATTAAACTGGCATAATTGTAAATTGAAAATGGCATCGTACAAAAAGCCAATTTAGAAATCAATTACCGCTACTCGGACGTGGATGCTGGAGAAAAAAAGCCGAACACAACGCACGCCGAATATGAGAATGGTCGATTCTACGGCGACGGTGGTTATGCAACAGTTTTTCGAGGAATATGTGTCAATAATTCTTCTTCCTCCTCCTCCTACTGTTATTCCTTTGGTTATAATAGTTTGTCAAATATGTGTGACGTTGTAAAGCGGGGGATATATCTACTAGTACCTTCATCTATCTCCAGCTCAAATTTTAGTTCCACGTTATGCTTTAGCTTTATGGCATATTGATGGCCAGATTCCATTTTAGTCACCATTAAGGAGGGAAAGGGGTGTAGGACGGCGTATTTCGGTTCATTTTTATGAATTTTTTTAACCAATTAAAAATAGATATATCTTATTTATATTTTGAGAACATATTGTACATGTATTTAAGAATTTATAAACAAAGGTCTTTGTAATCAAACAACGAATGTCTTCATCCTCATAAAAAAAATTGACAGCCCCATACTACGTCCCGCGCTTCATTCAATAGCCCGCCCGAACCGCAGGACTCTCACTAAAAGCTTACAACTATTAATCGTTTGTTTTACTATCGATTTTTTTTTGTTAACATCTTTATTAGATATGCTTAGTACAATCTTAATTATAAATTAATTTATTACTACATTTTATTTGTACTTGGATTAAATCACAAGCAAGACTAGTGCGAGAAAATACATCAATATGTATTCCTCAATTATAAAATTATAATAACTTAAGCTATAATTTACACTAAATGTATACACTTTATATGAGTTCGTATGGTTTTGTTCGCTTCAATCTCCTGGCATCCTGTGCGTTCTCCAGTAGTTGTATTACTTCCACGTTAGTAAGATTTAGTGTTTTTCGTGTTATAAAACGAAATCTTCAATAACTTCACAAATCCATTTGATTTCCAGGTCATCGTGCAGTTCTTCGTTGGTTACGTAGCGATAGGCATTGGTAATTAATCGAAGAATTTTGTTTTGACAGCGTTGGATGACTAGTTGATTAGAATTTTCAGTGAAGCACCATATTTGCACTGCATAAGTCCAAATTGGCTTTATGATTGTCAAGATCAAGTTGAGGGTATGTTATCTTCCGACTAACCAGTATAGTTGTTTTCTTTTAGCTCTAATGTGTTTTGCTTTTTGTCTAACAAGATGTTTCCAATTTAATGTACCACCAAGACACATGCCGAGGTACTATCGATTTATCAAAACAAGATAAATTGAATTTTTGAAGCCTCTACATCTATGTCTCCTCTTTTTTCATAATTTAATAATATAACCCTTTAAGAATATGACCTTAAGAGGATTTTTTTAAAATTTACACTATTTCAGAGATATATAGAGAGATATATAAGTGACGCGGCATATAAAAACCATGAAATTTTAAATGCGTTTTTCTGGAAAGTACTTTTCTGAAAACGATTGGCATGATATCTCAAGTTCTGATTCATCCGACTAATTTACTTTAAATTCGAGTGTGAGACTATTGTAGATATTGAGAGATCCTCTATCGTGGCAAAGTAAAACTATAACAAGATTGTGAAGTTTTAAGGAAAAAAAAGACTTTTATAAGATACGTATTAGCATTCAATTTTCTTTGTTTTTTATTTCAGATTTCTAGAAATGTTACAATCGTTTCAACGAGGACTCGGCATTTTTTGAGACTACACATTTTTGCCTATGTACTATTTTTAATTTTTTTTAAATCCCTTCTTTAACCATCAATAAATATCTAGTAAAAATATTTTTAGCCCCTTTATTTCATTTTTTATTCAGTATTATAGCAATCTAGCAAATAACACTAATAAGATAGTTGGTTTTATCTTAATTTCTTACGGTTTTACATGTACAAGTTACTTGTTCGACGGTAAATACTTTGAGCTTAACATCCATGTCACTGTTTCTAATATGCATTGATTTTTACATATAGCTTCACTGAACTATATCAAATGGGTTTTCTCTCTATAATCTTCTGACTAAGCCATCATTATCTAGGAACTAGAGAAGAGCTGCGTTGCTGGAACCTACGTTCTTATATTTGGGCACAGTCCTTGATAACAATACCTACAGGTTCTACCTTCATATCCTTATGTAGATTCTCTTTTTTATTACTTTGGCTGATACAAGCCCAGAGTTAAACACCATAAGTGGTAAAGCAAAAGCTCATTATATCAGATAAAATTAGTCCCCGGCCTAACACATATATGGCGCTAATAGAACTAAATCCATATGTTTTCTAGTTAGACTTAACCGTCAAAAGTTGCGTGTTTAAATTTGACATCTGTCGGATTATTATTTTGTTAATTGTAGCGTTTTGAGTGAAGCAACTTTTGTTAATGTGAAAAAGTGAATGAAAAGGAATTTCGAGTATTGATAAAATATTGCTTTTTGAAGGGACAAAATACAGTTGAAGCACACACTTGGTTTGATGCCGACTTTTCGGACACTGCTCCAGGAAAATCAACCATCAAGGATTGTTACGTTAAGTTTAGATGTGGCGAAATTAGCTCCGAAGACGGTGAACGCAGTGGACGCCCAAAAGAGGTTGTTACCGACGAAAAGACTTAAATAATGTACATAATGATTTTGAGTGACCGTAAATTGAAATTAAATGAAATAGAAGATACTCTAAAGATATCAATTGAACGTGTACATCATATTATTCACGAATATTTGTGTATGAGAAAGCTCTATGCAAAGACTGCTCTTTTCGAAGCAGTGTTTGAAGATGATCAAGCGTAATAAACCCGAGTTTTTGCATCGATATGTGACAATGGAAGAAACATGGCTCCATCATTTCATTCCGAAGTCCAATCGACAGTCATCTGAGTAGATTGCACACGATGAACCTGCTCCAAAGCGAGGGGAAACGCAACAGTTTGCTGGCAAAGTTATGGCGTCTGTATTTTGGGACTACCTTGAAAAATGAAGGATCACCAACTGCGACTATTACATAGCGTTATTGGACCATTTTAAGGACGAAATCGCCGAAAAACGGACGCATTTAAAAAAAAAGAAAGTTCTGCTTCACCAAAACAATATACCGTGTCACAAGTCAGTGAGAACGATGGCAAAAATCCATGTATTGGGACTCGAATTGCTTCCTCATCTATCATATGCTGCAGATCTGGCCCCCAGCGACTATTTCCTGTTCTCAGATCTCAAGAGAATGCTCGCTGGGAAGAAATTTTCGCCGAATGAAGAAGTGATCGCCGAAACTGAAGCCTATTTTGAAGCAAAGGACAAATTGTACTACAAAAATGGTATCGAAAAGTTGGAGGGTCACTATAATCGGTGTATCACCCTTGAAGGGAATTATGTTGAATTAAACTAACTAATTTTGCCAAAAAAATGTGTTTTACTATGGTAGGCCGGAGACTTTTCAATTGAACTGTTATACTGACAGGGCTGAAGATCTATCTGATACCCTGTACATTTTTTCTTAACAGATTGCTTCCAACTGAGTTTGGTTAAGGATTATATTTGACTGTTTATGGCAGAAAATTGAGGACCGACAACATGAAGTGTCCACATCTGTTAAGACCTAAATGAAAATATTTGAAGGAAATTCTAAAAAGGGTACTAACCATATTCAGAAGATAGTGGACTTTACGATTATATTTTTTTCCAATATATAACGCATTTATATGGAGATATCCAATAAGGAGTCTATAACTTCCAAAGAGCTGTCATTTTGCTGACAGTTCTTTTTGAAAATTTCAATAAATGTAAACAATAATTCGTCACTACAAAATCATGGTTGGCGTGGTCTAGGCGATAGAACGGCCGTGTTAATATTGCGATAGTCGCGACTCCGAATCCCACCGAGGCATGGTCGTAAGTTTATGTTTGTGATGGTCTAAAAGGTAAGACTACAATATCCTACAAGGAAAATGATCCCAGTTACGCCAGTGACAAAGATGGGTAAGACTGAATATCTTCTGGGATTTTTTTGAGTTGGTCACTCGTCAGTCGATAAGCGAAATGCCGAGGATCGTGATTTGGAACCGTTAAGCAGTAGGGTCAGCGCTCATAAACCCTAGTTGGTAAAAAGTCCCACCAATAAATAACAAAAAAATTTAATGTATAGAAAAAGTCAATCAAGATTAATTAGTATTAACAGTTGATTATTTCTCAATCAATGCTGTAATATAAAAATATATATGGGTTTTTGAAAATAATGTTTCACAAAGCGAAACAACTAGACCTCAACAAAATATCAAATCGAACTGAATCATAAACCCCGCTCTTAGTAACAACAACAATAACAACGTAAAACTACAGTTAAACGGCAACTAACAGAAACAAACGAAACATCGCGGCAGCGAACGGCAGAAAAAGCGAGGACCGTTCTTAAAAACCGAGAAAAATAGAATAATTCTCGGAACAGTCGATAATTCCTATCGGCGCAACGAAAGTGAATCGCCGCCAGCGAGTAAATGATATTTTTCTGACCTTGGAGCTTGTTACTTGGCAGTAGCGGCCACCGTACACCGCCAAAGGGCACAGACTGACATACGATACAGACATTTCGCTTTGCGTAATCGCAGTAGCCTAGGTCCTAGTCGAGCTAGAACAAAAATAAACTAATAAATATCAATTTCATTCATTAGGTTAATCGATTATGCCTCAGCACGGAACGGTTAAACATTATTTAAGCTCGTTGGTATCACCTAAAGGTAGGAATAAAGCTGAAAATATCCATTAAAATGATTTAGTTTTATTTGTGCGACCATTTTTGGAACACGATTTTCCTTTTTATCATTTTACTAAATGTATTACTTTAAATTCATTGCTTTGATATTTACCAACGCAGTGTTTTATTATTCTTGCATCATACGAAACATACAGCAGTAACAAAATATATCATATTAAGTAGATACAATCAAAAAACACCTGTTTTTCCATTAAGTGGTGTAGGTCTATTCAAAATAATGGTAAATCACGTCATTAATATGTTTAATGTATTACCTACCACAAAATGTAAATTCGTTTTTAGAGTCAGACAATATTTTGTTTGTAATTTTGTTCAATTTAAAAAGAGATAGATTGCTGTTTGATACGTTAGTACACGTAAGCGAATTAGAGCCTGCAAAAGTCGTTCAGTTATCAAATGTCTATAAGATCCTTCAAAATATTAGTTATAACAACTACATTTTATAAACCGACAAGCGTTGTTTTAAGGCTTTGCTTGTTTTGATAAATTTCAAATTGCTCATTATTGTTACTCCGATTGAAAATTCCCAACCCAGACAGAATTGATTGCGTCTCTAGTCAGTAACTTTGGACAGGTTGCTTTTGCCACTAACATTCGTTAGAGAGGTAAACATTTTACTGTTTCAGGTTTTCATCTCAAAAAATTCTCATCAAATCCTATCTCTCGAACAGATCTTTGCAGGTCAAGATCAGGAAAACACTTTCCAGTCGAAAACAAATCGATGCTGGCGTACCTCAAGGTTCCCCGCAGGCCCCAGCGTTATTTAGGCTCTTAATGTTGGATCTGCTGAGAAAAGAGCACATTGACATCGCGTTTTACGCTGACGACACTGCTTTCTTCACGGCCGCCAGTTTCGAAGTTACAATTCATGAACGTTTACAGAAGCAGCTCGAACATGCGGTCAAGTGGTTCAAATTCTGGAGGTTGCAAATCAACCCCCTGAAAACCCAGGCCATCATTTTCATCAATAATTCTATGCTGGATAACGTCATGTCCTTAGGTCTTCACTTGTTGGCATTCCCAAATCCAGAAAGCAATCTAGAAAGGCTCTGCTATCTTCTCTGATATGCCCTTCTAGCAGACTTCCCATCTCCATCAAATACTTATTTTACAAGATGTTAATTCGGTCCGTACTCCTCTACGGATCTAATGTCTACTTCAAGTTTGTTACACCTAGCCAGGTGAAACCGCTACAAGTTTTCCAAAATAAGCTTTTCAGGAGAATATTAAACGTTCCATAGTTTGTCAGAAATAATCAAATTCATAGCGAAACTGACACTCCAGAAATCAAGCACTTCATATCTCAATCATTCCACAAACAACAACTCAGATCAAGTTCTTCTGAAAACGCGCTTGTTCGCGAGCTGGTCCACATGCTGGGAGCTTACCACCGCGTCACCGCTGAGCTCTCCCCCTTGTCCAGGCTAAAACGACCTCATCCGTCGCTACACTCATAACTTTTGCCCCCATACGACAGTATCCAGTCGTGTGCTGACTCAGGTTCGCGAATCATTAGAATCGCCGAGTCCTCGCGCCCAATAACGTCTGCCCGGGTTTGTATCCCAAAATTTAATGCAGTAGCAGTAGCGATCCACAGGGGTCAACTGTGAGGAGGTTTCGGTTTAGTGTATTGGTAAGCCCAGAGGCAGTCCCACATAACCTGGTCCTACCAGGCATTCCACCGCCTGGTTTTTAGGCCAGAACAAAAAATATATATTGAAAAGAAACGGTCCTCATACGAAGGAAGTTATCATCTTGATGAAGATCAGAAGATTTGGTTGAAAGAAGATGATCTTGATGTTAGCTCTATCAAAGATCAAATATATGAAATGAACAAAAATAGTCAATAGTTTTTTCAATATTAACATTATATCAGAAGACACTGTCTGAAAAGTATCCAGAGATAGCTTAGAGCTATGAGACATTTTGTTTTTGAGGCATCCCTTAGTACTCTATTAGGTAATATAGGAATTAAATGGTGTAAGGATAGCCCACGAAGAAATCTGATAGAACTTCCAGGCATTGCTTTTAAAAAATTACAATTTTTAAAAGGAATGTAAGTAATAAAATAAAGCAAGACTTGTTATTTCAATTTCTGTATTTAGATGAGACATGGGCATTTCAGAATGAGATTAATGTGATCATTTAATAAAGCAAAGACTGTTAAGACAATAAAAGTTGATGGAAAAAAATTGGAGTACTTTGATTTGGATGAACTCGAGCTCGGTATTGAAGAAGAAATTGACACAACATGAAATCGTGAGCAAACGGTAGATGGATGGGAAATTAACAGCTTAGTTATTCTCTTGAATTAAATTTTCTGGGGGATTCTTTCTGAATGTGGGATTATGACTCAATGCTGACAATTTTCAAGAGAGGTTGGAAAAAAAGAAAGGTGAGCATATAATTAATATATGATAACTGTCGGAAGTTGTATTGTAGAGAGTGATTTATTTATATATATATATATGTATGTAGTAGTTGAGAATTATGGATGAGCATTACGTTAGAATGTATGAGAAGATGATGAATACTAACTATTTTGTAGATATGGTAAATACACTAGAGATAATTAAGTGATTAATTTTATCCCAAATGGTGTACACAACGTAACAGAAGAAACAAAACATACAGTAATATCAAAATGACTTGACACCATCGAAGGAAACAAGAACTCAACGTAATAAGATAAATAGCCTCTCTAATGAAAATAAAATAAATTATTTCGATATACAATTGTTAATTAGGTGGATTAGACATCCGGAGTATACAACAAAAGTGGAAACAACTAAAGGTGAGTATATAATTAATATACAACTGTCGGAGTTTGTATTGTAGACAGTGAACGATTTCTATGCATATCATGTGTGTAGTTGTTCAGAATTATACATAAGCATTAGGATAGAATGTATGAGGAGATGATGAATACTAACTATTTTGCAGATATGGTTATAATACATTAGGGATAATTAAGTGATTAATTTTATTACAAATGGTGTACACGACGTAACAGAAAAAACAAAACGTACGGAAATATCAAAATGACTTGACACCATCGAAGGAAACAAGAACTCAATGTAATAAGATAAATATGCTCTCTAATGGTAGTAAAATACATTACTTCGATATACAATTGTTAATTAGGTGGATTAGACAACCAGGGTATACAACAAAAGTGGAAACAACTAAAGGTGAGTATATAATTAATATACGATAACTGTCGGAAGTTGTATTGTAGAGAGTGAACGACTTCTACGCATATACGTGTGTGTAGTTGTTCAGAATTATACATAAGCATTAGGTTAGAATGTATGGGAGATGATGAATACTAACTGTTTTGTAGATATGGTTATAATACATTAGGGATAATTAAGTGGTTAATTTTATCACAAATGGTGTACACGACGTAACAGAAAAAACAAAACGTACGGTAATATCAAAATGACTTGACACCATCGAAAGAAACAAGAACTCAATGTAATAAGATAAATATGCTCTCTAATGAAATTAAAATACGTTACTTCGATATACAATTGTTAATTAGGTGGATTAGACAACCAGGGTATACAACAAAAGTGGAAACAACTAAAGGTGAGTATATAATTAATATACGATAACTGTCGGAAGTTGTATTGTAGAGAGTGAACGACTTCTACGCATATACGTGTGTGTAGTTGTTCAGAATTATACATAAGCATTAGGTTAGAATGTATGGGAGATGATGAATACTAACTGTTTTGTAGATATGGTTATAATACATTAGGGATAATTAAGTGGTTAATTTTATTACAAATGGTGTACACGACGTAACAGAAAAATCAAAACGTACGGTAATATCAAAATGACTTGACACCATCGAAGGAAACAAGAACTCAATGTGATAAGATAAATATGCTGTCTAATGAAATTAAAATACACTACTTCGATATACAATTGTTAATTAGGTGGATTAGACATCCAGGGTATACAACAAAAGTGGAAACAACTAAAGGTGAGTATATAATTAATATACGATAACTGTCGGAAGTTGTATTGTAGAGAGTGAACGACTTCTACGCATATACGTGTGTGTAGTTGTTCAGAATTATACATAAGCATTAGGTTAGAATGTATGGGAGATGATGAATACTAACTGTTTTGTAGATATGGTTATAATACATTAGGGATAATTATGTGGTTAATTTTAATACAAATGGTGTACACGACGTAACAGAAAAATCAAAACGTACGGTAATATCAAAATGACTTGACACCATCGAAGGAAACAAGAACTCAATGTGATAAGATAAATATGCTCTCTAATGAAATTAAAATACACTACTTCGATATACAATTGTTAATTAGGTGGATTAGACATCCAGGGTATACAACAAAAGTGGAAACAACTAAAGGTGAGTATATAATTAATATACGATAACTGTCGGAAGTTGTATTGTAGAGAGTGAACGACTTCTACGCATATACGTGTGTGTAGTTGTTCAGAATTATACATAAGCATTAGGTTAGAATGTATGGGAGATGATGAATACTAACTGTTTTGTAGATATGGTTATAATACATTAGGGATAATTAAGTGGTTAATTTTATCACAAATGGTGTACACGACGTAACAGAAAAAACAAAACGTACGGTAATATCAAAATGACTTGACACCATCGAAGGAAACAAGAACTCAATGTGATAAGATAAATATGCTCTCTAATGAAATTAAAATACACTACTTCGATATACAATTGTTAATTAGGTGGATTAGACATCCAGGGTATACAACAAAAGTGGAAACAACTAAAGGTGAGTATATAATTAATATACGATAACTGTCGGAAGTTGTATTGTAGAGAGTGAACGACTTCTACGCATATACGTGTGTGTAGTTGTTCAGAATTATACATAAGCATTAGGTTAGAATGTATGGGAGATGATGAATACTAACTGTTTTGTAGATATGGTTATAATACATTAGGGATAATTATGTGGTTAATTTTAATACAAATGGTGTACACGACGTAACAGAAAAATCAAAACGTACGGTAATATCAAAATGACTTGACACCATCGAAGGAAACAAGAACTCAATGTGATAAGATAAATATGCTCTCTAATGAAATTAAAATACACTACTTCGATATACAATTGTTAATTAGGTGGATTAGACATCCAGGGTATACAACAAAAGTGGAAACAACTAAAGGTGAGTATATAATTAATATACGATAACTGTCGGAAGTTGTATTGTAGAGAGTGAACGATTTCTATGCATATCATGTGTGTAGTTGTTCAGAATTATACATAAGCATTAGGTTAGAATGTATGGGAGATGATGAATACTAACTGTTTTGTAGATATGGTTATAATACATTAGGGATAATTAAGTGGTTAATTTTATCACAAATGGTGTACACGATGTAACGGAAAAAACAAAACTTACGGTAATGTCAAAATGACTTGACACCATCGAAGGAAACAAGAACTCAATGTAATAAGATAAATATGCTCTCTAATGGTAGTAAAATACATTACTTCGATATACAATTGTTAATTAGGTGGATTAGACAACCAGGGTATACCACTACATAAAAAACACCCCTAGAACTCTACCTCATAGATGGTGAAGAATATATTTCAATGTAAAGGTAATAAAGCAACTCTAACCTATAAACTATTGTGGTTGGTAGTACTGTAGTTTAAATTATTCGTAATATTTGAATTGGATGTACTATAATGTTAAAATATATTATGTTTGATAACATTTTTGTTTCATTATTTTATTTAGACTAGAATGTTGTGATATGTCCAAGCCAAAATTGCGACGTTATAACATCGTAAATTTAAATGATGTATGTTCACTGCTTCCTTGGATAGGCTATAAATAGGTTTTTTTTCTCACCAACTATTTCCTATGACTATTTCCTAAAGTAACGTATCAATGAGAGTAATGCATTTTAACAAGAACATTAAATAAATACGGATTATTTTTTCGCTCACCTAGTATATTAAAATTAGTAGTCGATGTTGATTTTCCTAGAAAAAAATCATTTGGCTCTCTTTAACAACTTAATTATAGTATTGTCGAGTCAAAGGAGAAAAAACTCTGTCCAATTAAAACATTCTCCTACGCATTTTTCTGCTTCAAAGCTCATCGACACTTGGCAACAGCGTTCGCGCTGCCTGCACAAGTGTTCATTTTCAAGGTTCCCCGCTGATGCCAACGGGTCTGCCGTTGAATCGCCGCAGTACGTCATCAGCATTATTTTTCCTTACCCTCTCCGCTTCTCACGGGCTCGGTCACTCTTCGTCTTTCTCGCACCGTTTCACAATTGACTGCCCGAATCAAAAAGTGACGAGACTAGTCGTGGACAAGTCGACCGGTTTAATGAAGCGAGACCGTTTCGTTGATTCGAGCGGACCGTGTTGGATGATATAACGATACGAAAAAATATATTTTCTTTTCGGGTGATGATGATGTAGCACTTTTAACGGGGTTATTGTGAAAACAATGGCTTAACTAAATTTAATCAGATGTATTGTTACACCTCTCGTTCTCCGTTCTGAATAAACATCCGCAAACGACTAAATTTTATATGTAAGGATTATAATTAAGTTGATATGTTGTTATATGAGATCTAATATTAGGCTGGCATATATTTTTTATATAACATCTTTATTAGATACGCTTAGTACAATCTTAATTTACAATTAATTTATTATTAGTTTTCATTAGTACTTGGATTATATCACAAGCAAGACGAGTGCGAGAAAATACATCAATATGTATTCCTCAATTATAAAATTGTAATAACTTATAGCTATAGTTTACACTAAAAGTATACACTTTATTTAAGTTCGTATGGTTTGGTTTGATTCAATCTCCTGACATCCTGCGCGCTGTCCAGCAGTTGTATTGCTTCCACGTTAGTATGATTTATTAATCTTCTTTCGTATTTCAAGGCGAAATCTTAGATAAATTCGCAAATCCATTTGATTTCCAGGTCATCGTGCAATTCTTCGTTGGATACGTAACGATAGGCATTGGTAATCAATCGAAGCACCTTGTTTTGACAGCGTTGGATAACTATTAGATTTGAATTTTTAGTGCAACCCCATAGGTCCAAATTGGCTTTATAATTGTCTTATAAATCAACTTCTTTGATTTTAGATCAAGTTGAGACTATCTTCTGACTAACCAGTATAGTTGTTTTATTTTGGTTCTAATGTGTTTTGCTTTTTAACTAACATGATGTTTCCAATTTAATCTATCATCGAGATGGATTCCAAGGTATTTAGCTGATTCTTCTTGAGGAATCGGGCATCCATTGAGTGATATAAATTTTTTTTTATTTCGCCGCAATGCAAAATTAACGTGGACAGATTTGGAGCTATTAAGTAGTGTTTCTTTTGTTGTTGGAATTTCAGCAGTGTACAGCAGATATGGGAGAGGTCCTAAGATGCTACCTTGTGGAACTCCAGCCGAAATAGTTTTAAATGTCAAAAACGCCATTTCGTGCGATATTCTAAATTTTTTTCCGAAAAGATATGACTCCAGCAATTGACAATAATTTGCGGTAACAATTTGCTCATCTTACAGATTAATCCCAAATGCCAAACATGATCAAAAGCTTGTGAGATATCCAACGAATAAGCCAGGGCGCTTACAAATTTGAATCCGCCTTTTTCTATTTTTGCCACCATTTATTTTTTAATTTTTGTTGTTCAAAACTAAACAAGCATATGAGTTATGAAATTCGAAAGGTTTAAAATACAATTATCGTCATCTAAATTTTTGTTTGTGATGTTAAAAGGTCGCAATTTCTCCGCATTAATATTGACTTTTAGTTAAAATTGATCGTAAGTTTGGAATTAATGTCACAAAAATAATGTTATCAAATATAATTTATTGTAACATTATAGTACATACAATGCATATAATATTGAAAGATTTAAACAACAGACATTTATAGTCACATTAGTATGTAGCAGTGTTGCAGCAAAAAATATCACTATATCGAAATATCGATATATTCTGAAAAAATATCATTTTAATCAATCTGAACTAAGCACGCAGAAAAATATTGATATGACCATGTTTTTTAGCCGATATTTTTTCAAAATATATTAAATATAATCTTTAAAAAACCTTTAAAATTAGTACTTAATTTTACAGATTTTGAAAATAATATCGATATATTTATTGTCAAATTTCAATATTTTTTAAACTTGTTTTATACTTACAGCTAATGTGTAGGTTAGGGTTGTATTTGATTATGTTTACATTAAGCTCTAGGTACGTTATTTGCATAATGGTATCTCATGGAAGTCTAATCCACCTAATTAACAATTTTAGATCCAAGTAATGCATTTTACTTTCATTAGAGGATATAGCTACCTTTTTTATTTTTACGTTTAGTTATTGTTTCCTACGTTCAAGTGTTTCGTTGTCAAGTTATTTCACTTCAGCCTCCCCAATGTATTGTGTACTTTTGTACAATTAGACACATTTCTATGAATACAGTTAACTTATATTAATTATACACTTACTTTGAGTTGTTTTCACTCTCATCACCCTGTTTTGCTAATTGTCAGCATTGGATCAAAATGCTACATCCGGAAAGTTTCATTCTGCCACTGTCACAATTTATGTCGCTATACAAGTCAATTATTAAACCATTAATTTTTGAATTTCAATTTTTAATTTTCAATTCAGTCTAACATTTATTCCACCATTTCTCAGTTTTCTTCCTCAGCGTTTCTGATGGAGTTCATCCAGACCGAACGTGTTATTTTTTTTGTGTTCTGGCCTAAAAACCAGGCGGTGGAATGCATGACGCATACCTGATCGCGGAGACTTGCCCTGGAGTGACAAATTGGATCGGGTTATGTGGGACTGCCTCTGGGCTTACCAATACACTAAACCGAAACCGCCTCACAGTTGACCCCTGTGGATCACTACTGCTACTGCATTAAATTTGGGGATATAGCACTCGCTGATCGGGCAGCCGTTATTGGGCACGAGGGCCCGGCGATTCTATTGATTCGCGAACCTGAGTTAATACACAACTGGGTACTGCTGTATGGGGGCAAAAGTTATGACTGTAGCGACAGATGAGGTCGTTTCAGCCTGGAAAAGGGGGAGAGCTTAGCGGTGACGGGGTGCTAAGCTCCCAGCATGTCGACCAGCTCGCGAACAAGCGCGTTTTCAGAAGAACTTGAGCTGAGTTGTTGTTTGTGGAATGATTGAGATATGAAGTTCTTGATTTCTGGAGTGTCAGTTTCCCTATAAATTTGATTATTTTTGACAAACCATGGAGCGTTTATTATTCTCCTGAGGAGTTTATTTTGGAAAACTTGAAGCCGTTTGACCTGGTTGGGTGTAACAAACTTGAAGTAGACATTAGATCAGTAGAGGAGTACGGACCGAATTAACATCTTGTAAAGTAAATATTTGATGGAGATGGGAAGTCCGCTAGAATGGCAGATCAGAGAAGATAGCAGGTTTGCTATCGCCGAGCTTTTCTAGATTGCTTTTTCTGGATTTGGGAATGCCAACCGAACCGTCGATCGAAATGAAGACCTAGGTACATGACGTTATCCAGCCATGGAATTATTGCGGTGTCGATCTTAAGCTGCGAGACGCGCAGTGCGTTACGCTTCTTGTGGAAAATGATGGCCTGTGTTGAACGTGTTATTGCAGACAATGCTTCTTTGCATATATTCAGACCGTTCTTGATTGTATATCCTTCTCGACTTGCATGTCTATTATAATAATTCTTTACCACAGCCCATATCAATTCGATTGGATTGGATATACAGTGATAGAGGAAGACGTAATACTCTGTGGCCATATTGTTCACCATCTGATCTACCATATACCTTTTTTCAGGCTTATTTCTGAAAGAGTAAATTACATAAAACGAAATTAAACATGTGATTTGTATTTACCAAATAACAATATGAAATAGTTCACTGTTTAGCATGGTCTCTTCTCTGTACTTTTTGCGATCTTTTCAGTGTACTATGGTACTATGGTATGGTGCAGTAAATATACAAGTGAAATAACAAGCCTTCCTTGATTTTTACGTGTTTTTATTATTTAATTTTATTATTTTAAAAGCAACGTTTAGAAGTTCCATTAGACGTCTTTGTGGGTCATCTTTACATCATTTAAATCCTTTATTACCTAACACTCTATGAAAGGATGCTCTACATCGTTTAAAGAGCTGCATATCTGTAAGTTTTTTTAGGTATAATTTCCAATAGTTTTGCCCCGAAATAAATGTTTTAAATTATGTTTGTATTGAAAAAACTACTCACTGTTTTTCGCGTTCATTAAAATTAAATGCAATAATTACTGCACGAAAATCCTACTTAAACTCTTGAAGAAATTACAGTTAGGTTAGTAGTTGATAAATTACATAATTTCTGAATATACCATTTCGAATTGATTCACCATCGTAGTTTCATTGTTTGCCGAGCAAAATAAACTTTAAAAAACAGCTTTCTGTGGGGTATCGTAAATGGTGAAGAAGGAAGAGAACGTGAATTGTCGAAGAAGTCTAAGCGCCAAAAGTAACCGTAGACAAATATTCATCGCCATTATTTCTTGCTGTAAATATGGTAGTATCCAGTGTATTATAAGCTACTAAAACCGAATGAAAATGCTACTGCAGATGTTAACTACCGACGTCTATTAAACAAATCAAATTGCAAGTTGTTGCCAAAATGATCTTTCACGCCCAGCTTACTCATCATATATAGCACTTTAGAATTACCTCTTGTTCATATCAATGCAACATGGCTGGCAAAATGGATGGATCATCGGACCACTGCCACACCAAGATCGTTCTTTCGACACAGTGTCACCACATTGCTACAAAAATTGAATTGAATAGATAAAAACACATATTAATCATCGCCATTTACTTACAATTATATCAACACATATATATCCTTACAAGCACCTAATAATATAAAAAAGAAAAAATACACGTTAAAATATATTTGTTATTTGCAATATTATAATACTTGTACAAATTTATGTACTTGAGATAACATGTATGAGTTAATAATAAATTGTAATTGGTAATTAAGTTCATTCATTACTAAATGAATAAGCAATAAATACGTTTTTAATCTCAACAAATACGAAAGAATTAAATACTAAAGATTATCTGAACGAATGAGCATGTTAACAACAAGGTAGAAAAATATGGATTATTTACTCAAAGAGACCTTGACAGTTAATTTCGCAATCCATTTTAGAATGACGTGTTTTTGAGAAAAGTTGGTTGTTTTTAAAAACATATTAATTCGTACAAATATCAATATTTTGTAACCTTGGAACACTTTTATAATTTACTTGATTGACTAAATTCATAGATATAAATCAGACATGTGTATATACTACAAGTAAACCTTGTAAAATTATAAAATAAACACTTGGATTTTTATGCTTAAATAATACTGTTTTTCCAAGTAAATATTTTTGGTGTAAGATGTTTCTCTACTCATCTTATGACGAATGTATTTTGAAATGCCGAAAATGAAAGTAATATCAAAAATATCCCAGGGCGTTAACTTGGAATTAGTTCTTCCCAAATTAAAATAGGAAGTGCATGGTTGAAAGGTGTGAGTGAAGAGAACGTCACCCAAGGAACACTGATACCTCCACATAAAGTTATTTTAGCATCTCTGCATATAAAGTTGGGATCGATGAAGCAATTTGTAAAATTACTTATAATTTCAAAGTTCCCAAGGCTATCAAAAGCAAAAGTGAAGGTACTTCGTTGGACTTGACATTAGATGGCTTAAGATTGATTGATTGCAGTTTCCATCCCGACTCATTTCAGGAAAATTTGGGATATGTGACTGAAGAGCAAGATGAACTCTTTAACTGCCAATTAGATAAATAGAGAAAAGATACCAAGGAAAATGGAGAGTATCAATGGTATCATACTACTGTTGGATGCTTCAGAAAGAACTTCTAGAGTCTTTTCACAATCGCAAAAGTACAAAGGCGAGCCCAACGGAGGCAGAGATTTTAATATGTGCTAGTGAACGTATATTATATGTATCGTTAATAGTTTGTAAGCATTTTCTCTTTAATTGTAAAATAATGACTCGTTTAACATATTTACCCAGAAAATTTGTCATCTTGACAAAAAAATCCATCATCAGTCTTTTTTATTCATCATGACAAAAAGAAATTAATTTGGGATTCTGCATACCCGATATCATAAATGTTACGTCGCAATATCTAAACAATCCTTAGAATGTTTTTGTAGTCCTATGTAGTCTATTAAACTAGATTCTTAGGCCGTGAAGAAAGCAGTATCGTCAGCAGTAGTGCACATATTCGAAATGTTAAATTTTCAACAATATTTAAACATATCAATCATTACCTATGAATATCAAAAAGTATGCATTTTACTCTCTAAAGTCATTAAGATTAATCTTAAACAAACCTCTTGAAAAATCTGCGAATCCGCCTTGCCGAAATGCGCATGTCCAAACCTAGAATATTTTTTCTATTATATTTTTTTAGTTCAATGAGAAACACTCAACTACAGACCAAATTCATAGATTACGGGAATAATTGAAAGGGTATATGAAAAAAGAAGAGTTCTGTTCTTGTTATTTGGTAGTTTTTGATATGGCTCAGTGATTTTGAAAAGGCGCGACATGAAGGTCTTTAATATGAATTAATCAAGATGATACCCGCACACTTTGCAGAATTATAGAAATATCATATTTCGAGTACAGCTTTGTGGTTTAAGCTGAGGATGTCTATTCGAAATTAAAAAGAAATAAAGGTGGAAGTGCCGGTGATGTTCCTGGTACATGAAAATAGCTATGTAATATCACAGAACCACAAAGAAGCAGCAATGAAAATATAATCTAAAGTAAATAACTAACAGTTGGACCAAGTTCGATTGATACTACATCTGTTCACGTTAATTTTATAAATAATCTAAATCATTTCTATCAGAATAAATTATATTCAATGTGCTAATGCGGTTAAATGTTTAGAAATAGCATTGGACATGAACCGACTCAGGAAAGCTACAGAAGTTATAATATGCGAAAAGTTTTAGGAAACAAAAACTATCAATTTACTTGAAAATATTATTTTGCTTAAGGAAGAACAGGCGACCTTTAACAATAAGGGTAAAAACAGACCAACCTATCTCACCAGTTTACGATTGAGGTAATCAAACAAAGAAACAGATAGGCGGATGATATATGTGGAAGTTTGGTCGAATATATTGCTTTTTTAAATAAAATTATGTGTGAAAGGAAATCGGCATAAGTCCATTTAGATGGTTTAATGGGTTTCAGAACAAAGTATTGAGGAGTGCTGTTAATTTCTCGTGATGCTTCAGAAATAGTGATCTTCATAGAAATTTGCAAATGGACACCATTTAATAATCAACTAAAGAATTTTCTCAGAGCCATGAACACAGTTTTCTTCATCATGTGAATGTGGAGGCCATAGAGAGAAAAACCTAATACCAACACACAAGTTTGGGTTTATTAAAAACCATTCAACAATTGACCAGGTCAACATAATAACAGATGCTATTGAAAAAGCCTACGAAAATAAAATAGTATGCTCAGCTATATTCTTAGATGTAGCACAAGCCTTCGATAATATTTGGCATGAAGGCTTTGTTCATAACCTACAGAAAATGTTACCAAAACAATACACCGAACTACTAAAATCGTACATTACAGCCAAAATGTTTAGAGTTAAACAAGAAGAAGTTTACTCTGCAATAAAAGAAGCTAAACAAGTTGTAGTACAAGTAATTGTACTGGGGACAATGCTTTATCTACGCTACACTTGTGGTATACCACAAATGGAGAATATTACGATGGTTACATTTGCTGATAATACTGCGATTATAACTATCGAAGGCAATAGTGAAGAAGCCACACGAAAATTACAACAGGCAAGTGAGAATATAAATAATTGGACACAAACTTGGAAAATAAAAATTAACAAAAGTAAATCTGTGCATGTACAGTTCAACCTACAATCAGACCGTACAAGCACCAATAACATTAAATAATACTTTAGTTCCATATAGCAACAACGCTAAATATCTCCGAATGCACATCAACGAAAAGCTTCGCCGGAAGGAACATATAGAGAAGAAAAGAAAAGAACTGGAATGGTAATATAGGAAAATGTATTGGCTAGTTGGAAGAAAATCACAATTATTAGTACACATTAAATTGCTATTATATAAGCAAATACTAAAACCTATATGAACATACAGAGTTCAATTATGGGGATGTTCTGCAAAGAGTAACATAAACAAAATACAAATTTTTCAGAACAATGTCCTGAGAAGTATTGTGGGTACACTCAAATACTACAGGACTGACTACCTACATCCACACCTTCAGATACCCACAGTCAGTCAAAGAAATCAAGAGAAGAGAATCAAAAGAATCAAGGGGCATGAGGAAAGAGTCCATTCTCATGAGAATATTGAAGTATTGCAGCTATTGGATACTACCAGAGCAGGACACACACTCAAAAGGATCAAACCATCTGATCTTGTGCAGTGTTGTGTAATGAGGTTCGTTTAATGAAAAATACAGCAGTGATATATATAAACAATATTTCACCAGAGACTGAGATAGAGCCGACCGGTCCTTCTAATTATATATCTATATTTAAGTCAGCATAAAGACAAATTGTGGCTTAGTCGTCATTCTAGTATTTTACTTAGTTTTATTTTTTTATTTATTTTATGTATATAAAATTTTCCCTTGATAGGTCTCCACTGCAGATATAAGGTATCCGGTCCTAAAAACACTTGGTTATCATATTTTATACTCTAATATAACCAACATATTAAATACCATTTTTTGTTGGTCTTTAGCTAAAATGTCCTCTACACTGCTGTGCTTTTAGTTAGTATAAATATTTTAACATAAATACAATAATTAAACAGTTTAGAAATGATTCAAGTAAGTTATCGAAAGGAGCAACAGTCATTTATGCAACACGCTATATTTCGTTCTATATATAGAAATATATAGCACAATATTTATTAAATTATATTTGTTTTTCCTTGGCTTCACGTTAAAATATTTATACACCGCAATGCAGCCGTCATATCTAACCTTTATTATGAAAAGTCATACCAATAAAAGTCCAAAATATTTAATTTTAACACAGTTCACTACAATACATAAAACTTAAATTAGAAATTGTTCGCAGTCGTAAACACGGTCATAACAAAACCGTTTTATATACATATATTTTTTTAATTGTTTATACATGAAATTACCACATAAAAATCAAGATAAGTCTGGAGTGAACCAATTATGTCGAAGCTCTATATAATATGTTAATGCTAGGTTAAAATCAAGTAAACAAATCTAAATTTATTACGGCACTAATGGTTTTACCCTAGTTCAAAACATATCGTAAAATACGAGGGTTAAATTATAAGTATTGAGAAAAGAATTGATACAAGGTTTTGAAATGTGATCTCAATGATACTTTAAAAAGGATTATTTAAACTTTTTTCATGTTCATAAGCTTTCATTTTATTCTTAAAACCTTCCGTGTACCAAGTAATCAAAAAAATCCCGCCCTATGCTAGTGCCCTATACAAATTTGTTGATGAATAATATGTATGGAATATTATTTCTACAGTGTAACTAGTGTTGGCAACAATCGACTGAAATCTATTCAGTCTATTCAGTACTATTTCAGTCGTTTATTGTCAGTTACTATTTTCGGTTCTACTAGTTCATTAGACTGATTTTTAACAATGTGGCTGTGTCGCCCTAGGCGCGGCCTTGAAGGTAATGCGCCAATTTTATGCGTATATGGATTTATATATATTATATCTGGTTTTATGTTTTTTTGTAGTTTGCTTGTGAATAACTATATATTGTAAATTAATATAGCAACATTTTGGAACGCTAGTTTTCGAGGACAAAAAATTAAATTGTAAATGATAAGTAGTAAGATACTTTTGACTGGCATAATAGGTAATACTTTGGGCTGGTATAATAGGTAACACTTTTTTGATAAACTTTCATGATTTTTGTGCAAGCTTTTTGTTTGTTAAAATTTTTTCCTAAAATCTTGAAAACTAAAATTAGTTTCCAAAGGTTTCAGAAATTGCATCGATTCCAAAAGATTTGATGAAGTTTTTGCAGTAGCAGTTGTTAAATTTCTTTTAAAAATATTAACGGTAAAGAAGTGATTAAGGTATACTACATATTTGTAATAAATACATTTTCTGCTAGGAAAACTCTACTTTAATATTCAACAATTTATATTTATGGCTATTAAGAAGAACACCACAGTTTTTATTTGTTGACGAATGGACTATCTTAACAGAATGTGTTCAAATTTTAAAGCCCATTGAAATAATGACCACCGAGTTATCTGGTGAAAGATATCCCACGATGTCTTTAATTATACCATTAATAAGAGGACTGCAACATTCTATCAAATCCAGGATTTTTACAATTACAGTGGCGAAAAATGATACAAAATTGTCTATTAGATGTCACCAATAAAAGACTGGCAATTTTAGAACACGATATGCGGGAAATGCATATTTTTAGATCCTAGATTTTAAAATGTAGGATTTGGTATTGCAAATAATGCTAAGGCGATATAAAAAGTTATTACAAAAGAGATATCTTCCATTCTAACTTCAAAAAATACAAATATAGTTCCACAGCTCGAAATTCAAGACACAATTATCTGATCAAGTATGTTTAACATCTGGAGATATTTTGATGAAAAAAGTGGCTAAAATGAAAGAAGTTATTACTCCAAGTACTGCAGCAGCTTTACAGATTAAGCAGTATTTGGAAAGGCCATTTATTGGGCGTTTAGAAAACCCATTTGATTTTTGGCAAGCCCATAAAATAACACTAGCTGAATTATATCAGTTACATGTAAAATATTCCTCTATATCCGCAACACCTGTCCCCTCGGAACGACTTTTTTCAAAATCTGGGCAAATAATTAACGACCGAATAAATCGCCTCACGGAAGAAAAGATGAATATGATAATATGCCTGAACCTTTATAAAAAAAAGGTCTGGTAGTTATTGTACATTATTAGGTTCGTCATGAATATCTTTAGAACTAGAAGTATTGAACATCTTTAGTTTTAGGTTTTGTTTGAGTTGTATTGTTCTATTTATAGTTATTATACTATGTTATTTAAAAACAGCAATTAATATATTAAAACACGATAAAATATTTGTGGTGTTATTATTCCATTCCTTTTTGCAAATCCACAGAACATTCAGTATAAAAATAATCCTACTTCCTTTAAAATTATAATATTTATTACATGTTAATATAAATTAGTAATATTTTTTTTCCTTTTCTTTTTTAATGTTATTACGTGAATGAATATATATTTGCATCTCTGTCTCGCTTATACTACCATTGGAAAATAAAGACACCTTTAAAATTAGCTGCTCCAAGGAATAATCTCTGCCCTTTCCTATCTCACAATTTATACAGACAAGAATTCCTACATCTTCGTTTGACATCACGAATGAAGAAAAAAAACAGTCGAACCGTGCATTTGACTGAAAATAGTAATTACTATTCTTCTTTTACAGGAGGTTCATTTACATTTTCAGAATAATCTTCAGAGTATTTACTGATATTGTTGCGGAAGTCTTTTGGAAGCTATTGATTTTGTCTTCTTGTATAGAAATGGTCTTTTACTAAATAAAGGTCCAATTAGCGAATAAACTTTCCTCCCAAATTTATTTTGTTTATCTCTATTCTATTCATAGTCATATATATAATCGCACTATTTATCCCTGTATAATAGAAGTGTTTAGAATCATTGTCAGATTCCCGGTCAAAAATCACGTTTTCGCCGTATCATCTTCTTCCCCTAAATGTGCTCTATATATCACTCACTCCGTCAGTTGCGCCACAGTCTATCTTTTGAAGATATCTGTAACAGCTAATAATAATATAGACTAGGTAAACAAATGAAAACAAAACAAAAAACCTAAATTATGAGGCATACCTCTTGAGATATAACTACTCAACGTACGAGGTGGGATGTGTGATAGCACTAGCACTTAAAATGCTTTTAAACTTAATTTTAATTTTAAGATAACTTAAAATGCTTAAAAAATCTCGATACTTTTTTTTGGCTGCATATGTAATTATGTTTTTCGATATATTTTCTTACCTTTGCAAAAAAAATATCGATATATTAAAAAATATGTATATTTTTTATTCACTAATACATCAATACATCGATAATTTTTATTGATTAATATATCGATATATCGATATTTTTTTTAAATATCAAAGTTTATGTATCAATATATTTCTCCACGCCTGACATAAATGACCGCATAATGTATTTAGGGTAGGTGTATGCATTTTAATCGGCCATATCTATTAGCGATTTTTTTTATAACATCTTTATTAGATACGCTTAGTGCAAACTCAATTTACAATTAATTTATTACTACTTTTCATTTGTATTTGGATTAATTCACAAGCAAGACGAATGCGAGAAAATACATCAATATGTATTCCTCAATTATAAAACTTTATGTAAGTTCGTATAGTTTTATTCGCTTCAATCTCCTGACATCCTGCGCGCTGTCCAGCAGTTGTATTGCTTCCACGTTTGTGTGATTTAGTAATCTTCTTTTGTGTTTCAAGGCGAAATCTCGGATAACTTCGCATTAGCGAAAATGCGAAGTATCAACATACACAAATGTTGAATACTCTAACACAACTGGTAAATTCAATTGTTTTCATAATTCTCTTGGTAAAATAACAGTTTTTATTTAGATTCGTTTTTATTTAGATAGACGCGAATTTTTTTTTGATTAAAAATATGCCAAATCCTTGAGATTTAAATCAAGGCTGTCTCATTATAGACATTTCTTTCCATCAAGCACCAAACTCAACCCTTTTAGAGAGCAACAAAGTGGCTCTTTCCATAGATTCCATAAAATTTGTAGTCGCTTATCGCTTTTTTTCCACCGATATAAACCTCAGAGGATAAGTTGACTCCATGGAAACTGTCGCATTTGACTGTCGATCTTTCCATGAGGAGTCTACTAATGGACAATTTTGACTCTAACAATATCAGCATCCAATTCAATGAATATAAAACTGAGTAATATCCTGAACACATTTTCATATTCTCGGACGATTTCAAGAGCAATGACTACGTGGGAGCAGCATTTACATCGGTGATGTCGGAAGGGCACATGAGGCTGTCTGTTTCATCCAGTATATTGAGGGCTGATCTGCTTGCCATGTATAGGGACCTGATCTCAGTACAAGATGTGCAAGAAAAACGATTAGTTATTGCCTCCGATTTAATTAAAGTGTCTCCAATCATATCTACCTCTACACCCGCTAGGAGTGTTTTGCCGTAAACTAACCTCTAAATTGGAAAGGAGCGGCAAAACTATTACCTCTATGTGACTCTCCTCTACTCTAGGGTTAATGAAAATGAAAGAGTGGATTACTTAGCCAAGAAAAGTTAGGGGTCACTTGCTGAAAACTTCCTCTTCTGGAGTGAAGGTATGAACCACCATGCAATCTAATAGAAAACAACAAGCTTTGCGAGGTGAAAAAAGAGTATTATCAGGGCCTTAACACCACGAACATCAGCAGGCGCAACTTAAGCTTATTCTGGCGTCTCACAATTGGTCACTAAAAACTGACCCAAGAGTTTCTCACTAAGGGAAGAAGTCCATCATTGTGCATCGAATGTGGTTCTTGACAACTGGTACTGTAAATATCTTGTATATTTTATAAATGTAAATAGATCCTAAATAGTCCCGAGGGCTGATGGGTCTAGAATTAATAAATAAATAAATAAATGTTGAGTGTAACCAGATGCTCAAAACTTAATTTTCAAAATTCATTAGTTATGTTGTTTGATCTGAAGAAAAAAACTTGTGTAGCCCATCAATCAGATTTTTAAACTCATGGCAATGCTGTGCTGTCATACTTCAATTACTTGAGATACAATTCAATAAGAGATTTTGATGCCAATCATCAGGAATTCTCTGATGAAGCGAAAAAGTTCGGTTTTAATAAGTTTCAAGCTTATTGGACAAAAAGCTAGCCCAACCACTCAGAAAAGCAGTTGATGAAGCAACTATTTCCAGAAGTTTATATAGGATGGAAAAGATCTAAAAGGGGACATTCATTGGTTGTCAAGCAAAAAAAAAGAAGATTTTTCTATAACGTACTGTAACTTGAAGAGTGGAACTATTACATCGAACAGTATTAATGCCCATAAAGTGTTCCTGTGCGTATGACGAGTTGCTAAAGCTAAATCAAAGTATTGCTACAGATGTCTACCGATGTCCAGTGTGCAGATTTGTTGACCAATTAAACAGGTTAATTGGTAATAAAGGAAAACAGCAAGAGTGAATAACAGATGCGCAGGAAGTGAAGTAACTACTTGTTTCAGATGGTTCTACAACTAAGTGTGCCCAACTTTCGTTCTAAACTGATTTATTTAGTCATTCATTTAGTCTCGCTAAATTTCATGAAGATTTTGAGCAGTTAATTATAGTCAAACGAAAAAAGCACCAGGTTATTATGAAATATCAGTAACCCAGCTCAAGAAGGCCCCACACCAGCAGCTGTGAAATTGACTGATAGTCAGTATTTTCCTGAAATCTGGAAAAGCGCTTAGATCTTTGTGATTCCTCAAAAGGGAGCAAATTGTTCACCTTCTGACTACGGACATGTCGGTCTTCTCAGATATTTCCAAGCTAATTGTGAGAGTACTTCTCCAACTTTCATTGCATCTCTATTACTCTATGATGCGGACTAGCCAAACTGGTGCCTTTACTGGTGCTAATTTTTAACCCAAAGCACTATCATGAGAGATTAATGCTAATCATCTGATTTTCAGTCAGTCGAAAAGTGTTTTTAGTAGGTGAAACTCCTAGATAACCAAAACCAAACTCAACACCTATTGGTTGTCTTCCCGCCCAGGAATGTATAACATTCCGGCTCAAAAACATTGCATGGTTAAGTGATTTCTGTATATTAATAACTTGGCTTAAAAAAAAACAGATAGTGGAATATTCTGTGAAACAACGTGTAAATATTATTAAATAATACAGATTCTTATACCGTTTAGTAGGTATAAGCACACATTATTTAGAAATTAAAATTCAATTTAGGATAACAAAACAACAATAAAGAATTAATTGGTAACGGAGTAATTATAAACGTTTGGTCAGTGATGCTTTAATGGTCTAAACTACCAGGTTTTGAGTTGTTTAATGTATATTTTTACGATTGTTACCTAATTGGTTTACCTCTATTTTTTATTATTTAATGAATTAATTTTAATATGAATGAATTTAGAATACGCTTTGCTGCTCTCTGTTAATCAATTATATTTTATATTAGGAGTTTAACAGATCAATTGAAAAGTCCCCGTCCTACCATAGTAAAACACATTTTTTTGGCAAAATTAGTTTTTTTTATTCAACATAATTCCCTTCAAGGATGATACACTGTTTATAGCGACCCTCCAACTTTTCGACACCATATTTGTAGTACGATTTGTCCTTTTCTTCAAAATAGGCCTCAGTTTCGGCGCTCACATCTTCATTCCACGAAAATTTATTCGGCGAGCATTTTTTTGAGATCTGGAAACAGGAAATAGTCGCTGGCGCCAGGTCTGGAGAATACGGTGGATGAGGAAGCAATTCGAAGCCCGATTCGAATCATCAACTCGTCGTTGTTTTTGGTCAAAAGTCGCGGCATCCACTTTGTACCGAGATTTCTCATACCCAAATATTCGTCAATTATATGATGTACACGTTCAGTTGATATCTTTAGAGTGTGTTATTTCATTAAATTTCAATTTACGGTAATTCAAAATCATTTTGTGGATTTTTTAAGCGTTTTCGTCGGTAACAACCTCTTTTGGGCGTCCACTACGTTCACCGTTTTCGGTGCTCATTCCACCACGTCTAAACTTAGCATACCAATCCTTGATGGTTGATTTTCCTGGGGCAGTATCCGGAAACTCGGCATCAAGTCAAGTTTTTACTTCAACTGTATTTTTCACTTCAAAAAGCAATACTTTATCAACACGCGAAATTGCTTTTTATCCATTATTTTCACAATAACAAGAGTTACTTCACTCAAAATGTTATAATTCACAAACTAATGATCCAACAACTGTCAAATTTATACATGCATCTTTTGAGGGTTAGGGCTAATTAAAAAACAAATGGATTTAATTCTAGTAGCGCCATCTATATGTAAGGCCGAGTACTTTCCAATTGACCTGTTATACAATTTTGTAGCTGATATTTTTGGATGTTTATTTGAAAAAGGTATTAATGCTTATAAATGAGAATATGGAATTTTTGAGTTGCAAATAAAAATATTGATACTGAAAACCTAGGTTATTTAAAGGAGAGTATCGAGCTTTTGTTCTGAGATTTACGATGTATCGATATTTTATAGAATGTTTTAAAATATCGATATATGGATATTTACCTCTGCGGCTAATATTCGTGATATAAATATAATATATACATGCTTATAATATATGCAATACAAAATTCGTTGATAGGATATTAATAGGTTATAGACAGAAGTGGGATTATACTCAAAATACACTCAAGGTGGTTTTGTAATTATGTATTGTTATTAGGTTAACTACCATTGAATTGTGAAAGAATAAGTAATTCAAAGAGTAATTTGTTGACGTTTTTTTTGACGCATCAACTCTGAGTTGTATTTCAGTTTGACTCTGGCATATAACAAAATTTCTAATAATCTAAATAAAATAATTGAACAAAAATGTTATTAATTATAATTTATTTTAACATTTAGTACATCTAAAAGCTACAGTGAATTATACAGTCACAATAGTTTATAGGTTAGAGTTATAACCTCTTTTCACTATTGCTTTCCAGAATTTGCGTACGTCTGAAAACTGGACGACTTTGACAGGCTCATTCGTTTACGAGTTCGAACTAATCAGAGAGCATTGTGCCTCTTTTTAACTAGAATAAAATGAGAAGGAAAATATTGTCGGATTGTAAAAAGAACTTACAAATTGCGACAGGCAACACATTAATTAATTGAACATATTGATGATGAACATACAAATAAATTTTGAATATAATACATGTATTTGTGTTTCAATTACAACCAATTCAAATATTGTCCAACCCTGTCCGCTAACTGCACTTGTTATTAGGTTTCTCTCATTTTGAATGAACCAGAGGGAAAGAAGCAGAAAGGTTATATATATACGATTGACAATATATTATTGTCTTTACAAATAAAGAGATGCTTTTATTTGTTGGCTCTACTCGAATTAGCGTATCAAAAATTTAGTTCTGAGGTTCTGTTTTAGTAATGATGCTAAAAAAAGTCTAAACTGTGTTCAAGTTTCAGAGCCATATAAATAAATAAGCTAAATATGCGTCGGCTGAGCTAGATTTTTGGGCTCGATTACAATATTTTCCTTTTTCAACATCAAAAGTCAATAAGGTTTACAATATCAAGTAGTTCCTTTAATATAGCCCTTGGTCTTTCCTTTATTTATTCTTTTCTATATTCTTAGACATAGAGTTCTACTATACCCTGAAGAATGACAGCAAAAATGCTGTTATTCGAAACAAAAGAAATTAAGGCTTTTTTTCGACTAACAATTTTCGTCGTCCATTTCTAAAACTCGTATAAATCCTTAATATATATTCAGGCAAAGAATATTTGATAATTTCTACACATCGAGTTTTCGAGCATTACCAAATATTTTTATATGCTCTTCCTTACGCAATGCCGATAAATACATATTTATACTGTTCGGGTATGGAGCACGCATGAAAGCAGAATAATAATTGATTCCAATACGGCCGGTGGTGTGTGCCGATACTATAAATTGAATTTTAATTTACAGCTACAGTCATCGAGTTTTCGTATTATAATAACAACACAAACATTCAGAACGTATTCGATCAGTTGGGCCACTTCAATATTACATCCATCATTTTTTCTAATCACGATTTATAATAATACTGACTTATTAACTCACATACAGGGGATAGACTAAATAATATGAAGACCAAGCAATATAGTACATCTTGTTTCATGTTGGCAACACTATTTTCGTGTAAATAGTATGTAGCTAAGTCATACATAGTCAAAATAACAGCGAACTCACGTCATCAAGATGTTAAATGTAGGGTAGATGGTCGCCGAGAAAGTTTCGATATTTAAAAAAAATTGCTATATCGATATATCAGAGAACAAAGACTGTCGATATTTTATTGGAAGATTGGAAATATCGATGTTCTTTAAGGAAACGATATTTTTCAAAAAAAAATGGAAATGAACGATAAACTGGTTAAAAAATATGAATATTTTAAAATAAATGAGTATCTGTCCCTATAAAAGAGCGCTTTAAAATTAAGTACCTAAAATTATAATATATAAGGTTCATTTAAACTGGTTTTTTAAATGGTCAATAATTATAATTAAAAACATTTTTAAAGAGATATATCGATACATTTGTTAGTTATTTCAAAAATAAATAATGAATAATAGTTTTCATTAAATAACAGGTCAATTGAAAAGTCCTCAGCCTAACACATATATGGCGCTACAAGAATTAAATTGATAAGTTTTTTAGTGTTAACCCTCAAAAGATGCGGGTATAAATTTGAGAGCTGTCGGATCGTTAGTTTGTGAATTGTAACATTGTGAGTGGAGTTTTGTTATTGTGAAAAAAATGGATAAAAAGGAATTTCAAGTGTTGATAAAATATTGCTTTTTGAAGGGAAAAATACAGTTGAAGCAAAAACTTGGCTTGATGCCGAATTTCCGGACACTGCTCTAGGAAAATCAACCATCAATGATTGATATGCTAAGTTTAGACGTAGTGAAATGAGCATCGGAGAAGATTGGAAACTATGGATTCTTTTTTTAGAAAAATGTGGCCCCAAAAAATATCGATATATCATCCAAAAATATCAATATTTTTTCTGCATCCCTAGTTTAATGTGTTGCCTGCCGCAATTTTTAAATTGGATTTAGAATCAGACAATAATTTCCTTCTCATTTTCTTTTAGTTACAAAAAGACATCATGCACAATTTCCTTCTCATTTTAGTTTAGTTAAACAGAGACACCATGTTGTCTAATACGTTCGAATATGTAACCGAATCAATCTGTTACTTCAATTTTCGTATTTAGATATTTCAGAACGGAACAAGTATACCAAATGGTCACTCACGGCAACATGATAATGAAAATAGTGTTAAGACAACAAAAGTTCAAAAGTACAAAAGGGAAACCTTGAAATAAAAATTAATTAACTTTTATTAGTCATAACATTGATTAGTAATACATTGTAGATATATTGTTCTTCATGTTGGTAGCAGGAATGGCTAATTACACCTTCGATTTGTTAGAGCTCGATTAGACTCACTGACGTAGAAATTAACAAATGGTGGAATCATGAACAAATGTTAGATAGATTTCAAATTAACAGCTTAGTTATTCACTTGAATGATGCTTTCTAAATATGGGGTTTTGACTTATTCTCAATTCTAAAGACAGGGTAATAATTGTTCAAAATATACATGAGCATTTGGTTAAAATGCGTGAAGAGAAAAAAATACTAACTCTTTTATAGATATGGCAAATACATTAAGGAGAATGCAGTAACTAAATTCAATTACCAAAAAATATCCAAATTTTTGGATAATTACCATTTTACTCAAGCGGTTGTAAATTGTTTCATGTTTTATTGCCAACCATTCAAATCCTTGTCTTCATTTTTTTTTGGCTGTGCAATCACCTTTTTCTTCAAATTGGAGTAAAAAAGTAAAAATTTCTCCTAGTAAAAAAATGTACTTGGTACAAATTCAGACATCGTCAGTGCACTGAAACAATGGTTTATTCACAACTCGACGGAATGTTACAAATTGGAAGGTGAAGCCTCTCAGTGAGACTTCTGCATGAAGTTGGTTACAAATGTACCCCAAGCAATTTAATACATAGTTACAAAATCTGTTGTAAAACTTTTAAAACTGAATTTAGATGCAATTCTGTTTTAATACAAACGAGAATCTTAATTCCAAACACTTCACATCATCACATATCACATATAGTTTAGTGACACAATTTTTTACAAGAGCTGTATTAATTGCACTATACGGCATCTCAACACGGTAAAAAAAATTTTATTTACTGTATCTTCGTCTGCCAGTTTGTCTTTGATTATCGCCTAAATTGTATTTTTTATTCGAATTCCTGTGCTTTGTTTTATATGGCATTACTTATGTGGCATAGTTTCACTAAACAATGCCAAAAATTATAAACCTGTCTTCTTTTCTTGATAGTTAATTTGATTCCGGTTAATTAAATGAATTCAAAATAGAACAGGCTTATGATTTCTTCGAATTCCTAACGATTCTGTTAGTTATAAAATGCGTAGACTTTAAAACTCTTCGTTAAATTTTAATATTTGATACACCAAAAGAAGTTTCTAAATATATAAATAGTGCTACAATAAATTAACATCCGGAGAATTGTTGTAAAATCTACCAAGAAACATAATTACGAAACTGACCAACATAATTAGTGTAATATTTCTCTCAAACTACGTCCTGGCTCTTTGGAAAATGGCTGAAGTTATTATTATTTCGAAACCTAGAAAACCTCGAAGTAAAATTTTATCGACTAATTTCAATATTACTAGAATCATCTAAAGTATTTGAAGAAGTCTTGTTTTGAATTTTAAAAGCAATTATATAAAGAAAAAATGTAATAACTGCAGATCAGGTTGGTTAAATGAACAATCACTCAACAACTGACTAATCCCATAGAACCACAGACACTATTGAAAAAGGCTACGAAGAGAAATAATTTGAGAAAGTCTAAAGGCCAACCATTGTAAGTCACCACATATTGAATTGATCTACATTCAAACTGTTCATATTCTAATAAATATGAATAACACTATTATCCCATACTGTACACTATAACATACTGTACACCTTAACAAATTCCAAGCACATTCAATGAATGTTGACACAAGATTTCGTACATAACAATTTGCTCTTATATAAATAAATATTAAAATATATATTGTCTGTATAGTGTAGAGAATTTTTATTTAATACATACTAAGTAAAGCACAATCAATCTTTCTAGATAAGAACCTAGTTTTAAGTGACTTTAAAGACAAATTGTCAGTTGTATTAAAAATATATATATTAATATATTAATAAATTTAAAGAAAACTTTGGCTGAATTTAATGTCCAATTTTTTTTCTCAAAAAAATATTAAACAATCAAATTGCTATATATTTGTCAATTTCTAAATAAAACCCTAGATTCTATAGAAAAAATTGTGCTAACAATAGACTTTGAAACAGTTATTATTTTACTTGTACCAAAGCAACAATGCCGCTTTATAGTTTAAATGAACGGAAAACATATCTATATATACCCGAAGGCGTATGCAAAGTCTCAAAGGGTTTATCTTTGTTGTTGTCGTCTGGTGTATATTCATTAATTATGTGGTGTACGTTAATTAAAAAATTTATCTCCAAAATTATTTTATAATTTTGAGGATAGTTACTTTTCTGTTAAACAAATGTTTGGAATTGTCAATATCAAACGTTAACAAAAAATTACTATATAATAAATAATAAATAAATGATGTTTTACTGATATGGTATCTAAAACCGAGCTTTTTAAGGCATTATTCTCGAAATAACTTCTTCGAGACGATTGACACGATATCTTATATTCTACTTGACCGATTACTTAAAATTTGTTGTGAGCCTTCTCAATACACTCCTGGGCATCATAATATAAGTGTAGAAATAATAAAATATATATACATGAAAATAGAAAACAGACCTAATACAACGGAAAATATTTTGTTTCCCTTATAACAACATAAGTCATAAAACATTTCTTGAAACATTCTCCAGTTTAATTTCATCTTTTACTCTTGTCTTATTGTCCTGAGTGATTGCAAATATATTTTGTTAGATCAACATTTTATTTAGATCTATATACCTAACCAATGAGTTAAACATTAGTTATTTTTTGTTAATGTTTCAATATTATTTTATACTTTAAAAGGCTTTTATATATTTTCCAATTAAGCTATTGATAATTCCAAATATTTGTTTAACAGAAAAACTATCCTCAAAATTATAAAATATTTTAGGATATAACTTGTTTAATTGGCATAATTTATACACCAGACGACAACAAAAAATATATACCCTTTCATTTACCTGATTACTGCGAAAACTACTTTGAAGAAATCTTTGAGACTTTTCACACGCCTTCAGATATATAAACGTATGTTTTCCATGCGTTTAAAATATAAAGCCGCATCGTTACATTGGTAAATAGTACAAGTAAAGTAATAACTGCTTCAAAGTCTATTATTAGCACCAATGTTTCTATAGTATTTTGGATTTTTAGAAATTGACAAATGCATAGCTGTTTAATTGGTTAAAAATTTTTTAAGAGAAAAATTGGACATTAAGTTCAGCCAAAATTTTCTTTAAATTTATTAATATAAGAATATATATAATTGTGCTTGACTAACTTACAATTTGTCTTTACAACGACTTAAAATTAGGTTCTTATCTGGGAAGATTGATTGTGCTTGACTTAGTATGATTTAAATAAAAGTTCTATACAGTATACAGACAATATAGATTTTAATATTTGCTTGAACAAAAGCAAATTATTATGTACGAAATCTTGTCTCAAGATTAATTCAAAGGTACTTAGAATTGTTCGGGTATACATTATAGTATACAATATGGGATAATAATGTTATTCATATTTATTACTATTTGAACAGTTTGTGTCTCTAGTTCTATGAGATTAGTCAATTGTTGAGTGATTGTTCATTTAGCTAACCTGATATGTAGTTATTACATTTTTTGTTTATATGATTGCTTTTAAAATTCAAAATAAGACTTCTTCAAATACTTTAGATGTTTCTAGTAATATTGAAATTAGTCGATAAGATTTTAGTTCGAGGTTTTCTAGGTTTCGGTATAATAACAACTTCAACCATTTTCCAAACAGCCAAGACATAGTTTAAGAGGAATACTGCAATAATTATGTTGACGATTTTCGTAATTGTCTTTCTTAGTAATAAAATAACTAAGTAATTTATTGAGTAAATATCTCACCCTAAAAAGAGAAAAATTTGAAAAAATTAACCCGATTTCAAATAATGAATAAGCAGCTCACTAAATATTTAAATAATAATTAAACTTACATTTTTAAAATAAAATAAAACGTATTAAAATAAAATATTTACACAATAATATTAGTATTAACTAAATGAAATTAAACAAATATTTATTTACCTATCTACTACATGTATATTATTTTCTACTATATATGTACAATTTAGTTATTAGTTAAAATACAACATTATTTTAACTACTACCAACTGATTACTTTCAAGTAAGAGTCGAGCCTAACAATACAAAAATAATGTAATTTTGCTACATATACAAAAAATTAAATTGCGAACAAAACAAATTTAATATTGTTGCACCGAAGTCGGTGGAATTTTTTTTTGTTAAAAATATTTTTAAAAAGCACTTACATATTTTTCAAGATTCATTTTAATTAGATTTAATGGGTTGCAAAATATCTCACCGATCTAGGTCAGCGTCTCGGACACGAAGGAAAAAAACAAAACCCGAAAAATATATTTGTATTTAAGCGAGAAATGGGACCAGTGCACTTTAATTGGCCGGTATGCAATTTTCAAATCCTATCCGACGTGGTCGACAAGTGGACTTCAACGGCGATTATCTTTAGAATATCGTGTGGGCATATCTCCTCTGCTCTGTAAACATGGCTATTTCGTTCGATTGCAACATCTGACCCGGCTTTGTTGTACCTATGTGCTACCAGTCAAGGTGAAGGACGAGAACTAAATGGGTTTCGCGTCAGGAGATGCATTTATTTTAGACATAACTGACACGGTCGACATGCTGAACATCGATTTATTGTCGGATGCGTTAAATAAACTTGAAATATTGACGTCAGAATTCACCACGGTCTAATTTAATATTTAACGGTTTTAATATTAGAGGATGCGTGATCATATTGACATTGGTAATGCTACGAAGCTTAAGAATGACCTATACATGTTATATGGCGATTTGGTTTATATTAAAATAGATAACCATCAGTATCATTTTGTCCAAATCCTTGGCGTAACAGATGTTGTAGAAAAGACATTCGAAGAAAAGAAATACACAACAATATTCCTGAACGCCTCATAAGCTTTTGACAGGGTATGGTATGTGGGTTTAATATAAAAAATTGGCAAATTGCTACCGCGGAATTACTGCCTACTGTTAGAATCATATATTTTCGAGAGAATGTTTCAATATAACAGAAAAGAGCAAATATAGGAATGGTCCCAAGACACTAGCTTGTGGAGCTCCAGCCGAAAGAGGTTTAGGAATTGAGTATGCCCCTCTGTGGGAAACCCTAAATTTTCTTTCGAAAAGATATGATTCCAGCAGTCGACAATAAATCCTCGGCAGCAATTTGCTCATTTAGCAGATTAATCACAAATGCCATTCCCCGTAAAAAGCCTATATGTCCTCCAGTAATATTGTAGGACAGTATTTCTAGCAATAAACAATTAAATTAACCAAATTATTTAGAGTTAATCAAGAGAAAGGACATACAACAATGAAGGAAACAAAGACAAGTGAAATAGTGTGATTAATGCGAACTCGAAACAACATTTGAATAAATGCCTATTTAAAGGAAAATTTACAATAACCAATTTTATAATATAATTATTAAGATAACAATGATTGTTTCTAGTACATGACGCATTTATTAAAACATTCAACTGGTCCTGTAATTCAAGGGGCCTGTAAAACGGCGGAATCAAATTTAATAAATATGAATATAACTGAAGTTGTAATATTGCTCTATTATTTGCCAATATAATGTTGTAAAAAGAGTCTGTAATTATCCAGGTAAATAAAAGGTAATTCAGTATAATGCCAATTTTAAACAAATATTATTCAAAGAATAAATAAACCATTTAAATTCAAAATTGGTTTATGGCGTTAAATAAAATAATTAAAATATATATCAAATAAAAAGCAGTCAAAGGAAAGGTAAATTATACCTAACACAAATTGACTGATTATTTTATTGCACTTGTTCTACCTGTTGTCCAACATAAATACAGTTTTATTCCAGCAGGCAACATCAGTATTTGTCATACCTTCATTGAGACTATACCCTTCAGTTTGAATTTGTACTAGTGAATATGGCTTCAGAAATTAATATGTGCCAGAGGACAGAGACGCTGACGTGCTATGAGAGATATAAATATATGTGCCTAGGATTGAGCATGGATAAACCTTTCCAATTATCTCCCTCAGTGACTGTAACACCAGTGATTGTTATTGAAGATTCCGGTGAGGAAAAAGAGAATGTATCCAAAGAAGTAAATAGACTTAAGAATGATTTTAAGTCAAATATATTTGGGAAAGACGTACGCAGTGTTACACGCAAATCAAAACCACCTGAAAAAGGAACTATTACAACAGTGAAGTCGTTAGTAAAAGTTACGCCGAAAAGGATTAGTTCCAAAGGAGTTAAGAGGGCCGCCTCACAAATTGGAAATAATGACGAAATTCTTAGTATCGCAAAGAAGAAACGGATGGATAAGAAAAGCACGCCAGAAGCAGCGATTTCAAACACTGTTAAGATAAACAATATTTCATCTACTTCGTCGAGGAATTGTTATCAGAGCAATAGCGGTTACTCTGTATCGTATGATAATAATAGCAATACAATGTTCGGTTGTAACTTCAATACAGACGCAGATAAGATGATAAACTTACAAAGACGGATGGTTTTCAAGAAGCGGAACCTTACAAGCGAAGAAGCTTATTTGGAGGCGGAGAGGATATTTACAAAAATATCCACAGAAAGGAAGAAAGATACAGCGATAAGTTACCCCAAAATAAATGATGGTGTGCATGAACCCACTGGCGAAATGCAAGTAGTGTTAAACAATTTGAGATTCAAGACCACGTCAATACATCTAGCCAGCATGTATTGTGTTGTGTTATTAAAATGTAATGATATTCATTATATGACAAATGTATGTGTGGCCAGGATTCGAGTAGGAAAAGGACATATTTACTGCACATTTGAAGGGTGTTACACTTTTAAAAACCTTGGAAAAGACTTTCGCATTGAAATGGAAATGTACGGTTTAGATTTATTTGTTTATAAGCCACATATTCTCACACCTATAGGGAAAACAACCATCACTAGAAAAAATGTGAACAAAGGCAAGTTCAAAATAAAGAATGAGCTTGGCGATGATTTTTCCAAGTTCACTTTAAAGGCGTCGATAAGAACAAACGTCCCCCCGTATGAAAAGAAAGCGAAGAAACAAATACATAAATCCGATTTAGATCCCAACGTATTTATGCTGACAACTGGAAAGGATCGACGTAAAAAAGTGAGACCGACTGGAAGATACTACAAATTGTGGTTTAGAATCAGGAAATATGATTGTATGATTAACAATAAAAAAACATGCTTGACCAAGAAAGGAAAGAAGTCCTTAAAAAAGATTTGTAACACTAATTAGTAATAATTTCAATCTAGATTGTTATTTTCAATATTCTAAAATGAATTTTAATAAATATTTTATAGAAAATGAGGTGGTTTAATATTAAATATTTGTTGATAACCTTAATGTATTAATAAACAAAAATTCTAAAATAATATAAATAAATTGAATATATGCATAAAAATTAAGTAAAATGTATTCTATATATTTGTTATGTACATTGTAAAGTATTTTATATAACAATAGAGCTCTTTATTGAATATCGACCAGTTGACCTTTATGTACCAGCTATTTAAAGTATAAATAATTTTTATTCTAAAAAAATTCTAATTTATAATTGATATATCAGTATTCCTTTATGACAATGCAATTGTACATATGCCCTTTTGTGACAAGTAATATTTACGAGAAAAAATATACAATGCTGTCCTATAGGACCCAATGTCAAATAAAAAAAAATCAAATAAACTATATAATTTTTTAAGTTAATTACCGAGTATTTAAAGATCAACATATATTAAAGACAATAACAAAGGCTCGTTCAAAATTACACAATAATAATATCAAAGAATAGAATTAAAACAAATATATGCAAAAAAATTAAACAAAATTTATACTACATATTTTTTTCTATATAAATACATCAAACAGCCTAATATAGAAAATATAAAGCTCTTGAATTTTTATTTTGATTGAAAATGCCGACGCCTATAAACATCGACAAAAACGGACAAACAAGTTTATACAAAATAAATAAATGTATAATGCTGTATTTTTTCATAATATAATGTTATACAATACTTTTATATGCAACTTGTTAATGAACTAGTTTAGTAATCCTAACAAAATAATACTAACAATCATAAAAAAATCTTTTCTATTCAAAATTGTTATAAAGTATCAAATGAGAAAATTTATATATATTCAAATAAATATAATGAAGGTTGTACGAATAAACCTATTAAAATATTACCCTTGTTTATTTCAAATCGGGGAAAATATTTACAAAAATATTCGTAGATAAGATGAAAGGAATGATGATAAGTTGTCCCAAAAGAACTGTTGATCTAAAAGAACCCACCAGTGAAATGAAAATATCCATAAACAAATTGAGATTCATTTCCACGTCAATAGGTCTAATAATTTTGAAAATTAGAAGAATATTACACTACCTAAAACTAGAAAAAGATAGATTTGTTTAGAAGCAACCCACTCTGACGCTTATAGGAAAAAAACCATCATTAGAATGATTATTAACAAAACCAAGTTTAAAATAAAGAATGAGCGATGGTCTTTCCAAGTATATTTTATGACAAATATTCTTGTATATTAAAGTAAAGCGAAGAGACAAATATTTTATTCCGGTCTAGATATCAGTAATATATTGGGTTGAGAACAGGAAATTATCGCCCCAGTAAAGTTAGACCCTCTGTACATATTACAAGTTATGGTATAGAATAACAAGTCATCAACAGGAAATACCTTTAGTTAGCAATAACAAAAAATAAAAAGATAACAAGACCCAATAAAAGAAATGTTAGAAATAATTTAATTTAATTGTGTATTATCGTTTTATAAAATTGTATAAAATGCAATAATTGTTCCTATAGCAATATATTAGTTTTGTTGATAACTGCAAAGTATTAATCAACAAAAATATACTAAAATAATTAATTCGAAAACTATTTGCCTAGAAATGAAACCAATTTTATAACAAATATATACATTGAAATCCACTTTATACAAAAAAAATTCTTCGTTTTTTTTTTGTATCAGCTATTTATAAAATTATTAAAGAAATATAAATATTCTATGAGAATGCATTTGTTTTATCGATAAACTTAAAGTAATACCGATCAAAAAAAACTAAAGTAACTAATTCAGAAAATATGTACATAAAATGAAAAAAAGCTTCTATATATGATATATAAAAATGAATTAAGATGTATGTTGTAAACCTGTTTATACAAAAATAAACTCTTTTGTGAATAACTTCCGGTTGGCTTTCATCGGCTATCTATGAAATAATAACAATATATATATATATATATATATATATATATATATATATATATATGTATATATATATATATATATATATATGTATATATATATATATATATATATGTATATATATATATATGTATATATATATATATATATATATATATATATATATATATATATATATATATATATATATATATATATATATATAATATAAATGTTTTAATAAAAATAAATTCGTTTGGTTAATAGTCTTAATGTATCAAAGGAGATAAAAATATCTAATGTAAGATGCAGTAAATAAGAAAAGGTATGATTTTATGTCAGTCATAGAAAAAAAATGTAATACCTGCACATCATTTTGGTTTTATAAGCAAGCATTTAACAATTGTCTAGATACAAAAAATATGAACGTTATAGAAAAACCAATGACAAAAATGTTTTCTCACTGATATTCTTGAATATTGCGCAAGACTTACATAAAGTGTTACCTAGGGCACTCATATATAGACTCCATAAAATGTTATCGAAGCGATAAAATAAACCGGATTACTTAGAGTTAATCAAGATAAAGCTCACCCAACAAGGAAGGAAACAAAGACAGGTGAATGCTGTCATTAATGGGAACTGGAAACAAAATTTCAATAAATGCTTATTCGGAATAAAATATCTCATAACTATGTTTGTAATCTATCTATTGTTATAAAAATGATTTTTGTTGTAACATTCAATTTATTATCGGGGCCATTAAAAAGGTGGAATCAAATTTGTGCACGTATTACTTTAAAGAAGGCCCACTAATAATTAAATGTATAAAAACTAATATAACTTAAATGCTCTATAATTAACCAATATAATCATATAAAAAGAACCTGAAATTATCCAGTTAAATAACACATAATTCAATATAATTCCTTTTTTAAACAAATATTGTTCAAAGAATAGATAAACCATTTAATTTCGAAATTGGTTTATGGCGTTAAATAAAATAATTAAAATATGTCTTAAATAAAGGGCAGTCAAAGGAAAGGTAAATTACACCTAACACAAATTGATTGATTATTTTATTGCACTTGTTCTACCTGTTCTCCAACATAAATACAGTTTCATTCCAGCAGGGAGCATCAGTATTCGTCATTCTTTCATTGAGACTATACCCTTCAGTTTTAAATATACTAGTGAATATGGATTCAAAAATTGATATGTACCAGAGGACAGATATGCTGACGTGCTATGAGAGATATAAATATATGTGCCTAGGATTGAGCATGGATAAACCTTTCCAATTATCTCCCTCAGTGACTGTAACACCAGTGATTGTTATTGAAGATTCCGATGAGGAAAAAGAGAATGTATCCAAAGAAGTAAATAGACCTAAGGATGATTTTAAGTCTAATATATTTGGGAAAGACGTACGCAGTGTTACAAGCAAATCAAAACCAGCTGAAAAAGAAACTATTACAACAGTGAAGTCGTTAGTAAAAGTTGCAAAAAGGAATAGTTCCAAAGGAGTTAAGAGGTCCGCGTCACAAATTGGAAATAATGACGAAATTCTTAGTATCGCAAAGAGGAAACGCATGGATAAAAAGAGCATGCCAGAAGCAGCGATTTCAAGCACTGTTAAGATAAACAATATTTCATCTACATCGTCGAGGAATTGTTATCAGAGCAATAACGGTTACTCTGTATCGTATGATAATAATTGCAATACAATGTTCAGTTGTAACTTCAATACAGACGCAGATAAGATGAGAAACTTACAAAGACGGATGATTTTCAAGAAGCGAAACCTTACAAGCGAAGAAGCTTATTTGGAGGCGGAGAGGATATTTACAAAAATATCCACAGAAAGGAAGAAAGATACAGCGATAAGTTACCCCAAAATAAATGATGGTGTGCATGAACCCACTGGCGAAATGCAAGTAGTGTTAAACAATTTGAGATTCAAGACCACGTCAATACATCTAGCCAGCATGTATTGTGTTGTGTTATTAAAATGTAATGATATTCATTATATGACAAATGTATGTGTGGCCAGGATTCGAGTAGGAAAAGGACATATTTACTGCACATTTGAAGGGTGCTACACTTTTAAAAACCTTGGAAAAGACTTTCGCATTGAAATCGAAATGTACGGTTTAGATTTATTTGTTTATAAGCCACATGTTCTCACAACTATAGGGAAAACAACCATCACTAGAAAAAATGTGAACAAAGGCAAGTTCAAAATAAAGAATGAGCTTGGCGATGATTTTTCCAAATTCACTTTAAAGGCGTCGGTTAGAACAAACGTTCCCCCGTATGAAAAGAAAGCGGAGAAACAAATACATAAATCCGTTCTAGATTCAAACGTATTTATGCTGAGAACTGGAAAGGATCGACGCAAAAAAGTGAGACCGACTGGAAGATACTACAAGTTGTGGTTTAGAATCAGGAAATATGATTGTATGATTAACAATAAAAAAACAAGCTTGACCAAGAAAGGAAAGAAATCCTTAAAAAAAGATTTGTAACACTAATTAGTAATAATTTCAATCTAGATTGTTATTTTCAATATTCTGAAATGAATTTTAATAAATATTTTATAGAAAATGAGGTGGTTTAATATTAAATATTTGTTGATAAACTTAATGTATTAATAAACAAAAATTCTAAAATAATATAAATAAATTGAATATATGTATAAAAATGAAGTAAAATGTATTCTATATATTTGTTATGTACATTGTAAAGTATTTTATATAACAATAGAGCTCTTTATTGAATATCGACCAGTTGACCTTTATGTACCAGCTATTTAAAGTATAAATAATTTTTATTCTAAAAAATTTCTAATTTATAATTGATATATCAGTATTCCTTTATGACAATGCAATTGTACATATGCCCTTTTGTGACAAGTAATATTTTTACGAAAAAAAATATACAATGCTGTCCTATAGAAGCCAATGTCAAATAAAAAAAATCAAATAAAACTATATCATTTTTTAAGTTAATTACCGAGTATTTAAAGTTCAATATGTATTAAAAACAATAACGAAGGCACGTCCAAAATTATACAATAATAATATCAAAGGACAGAATTAAAACAAATATATGCAAAAAAATTAAACAAAATTTATATTACATATTTTTTTCTATATAAATACATCAAACACCCTAATATAAAAAATATAAAGCTCTTTGTTAAATACCGCGCAGTTCCCTTCTATTAACCAGCCCTCCAATGAATTTTTATTTTGATTGAAAATGCCGACGCCTATAAACATCGAACAAAAACGGACATAAAGAAAGTTTATACAAAATAAATAAATGTATAATGCATTATTTTTTCATAACATAATGTTATAAAATACTGTTATATATAACTTGTTAATTAACTAGTTTAGTAATGCTAACAAAATAATACTAACAATCATAAAGAAAATCATTTTATTTAAAATTGTTATATGGTATCAAATGAAAAAATTAATATATATTCAAATAAATATAATGAGGATTGTACGAATAAACCTATTAAATTATTGCCCTTGTTTATTTCAGATCGGGGAAGATATTTACAAAAATATTCGTAGATAACATGAAAGGAATGATGATAAGTTGTCCCAAAAGAACCCACCAGTGAAATGAAAGTATCCATAAACAAATTGAGATTCATTTCCGCGTCAATAGGTCTAATAATTTTGAAAATTAGAAGAGTGTACACTACCTAAAACTAGAAAAAGATATATTTGTTTAGAAGCAACCCACTCTGACGCTTATAGGAAAAAAACCATCATTGAATGAATGTTAACAATACCAAGTTTAAAATAAAGAATGAGCGATGGTCTTTCCAAGTATATTTTATGACAAATATTCTTATATATTAAAGTAAAGCGAAGAGACAAATATTTTATTCCGGTCTAGATATCAGTAATATATTGGGTTGAGAACAGGAAATTATCGCCACAATAAAGTTAGACCCTCTGTGAATATTACAAGTTATGGTATAGAATAACATGTCATCAACAGGAAATACCTTTAATTAGCAATAAAAAACATAAAAAGATAACAAGACCCAATAAAAGAAATGTTAGAAATAATTTAATTTAATATTGTATTATCGTTTTATAAAATTGTATAAAATGCAATAATTGTTCCTATAGCAATATATTAGTTTTGTTGATAACTGCAAAGTATTAATCAATAAAAATATACTAAAATAACTAATTTGAAAACTATATGCCTAGAAATGAAACCAATTTTATAACAAATATATACATTGAAAACCACTTTATACAAAAGAAATTCTTCGTTTTTTTTTTGTATCAGCTATTTATAAAATAATTAAAGAAATATAAATATTCTAATAAGAATGCATTTGTTTATATAAAATATAATTGTTTTAATAAAAATAAATTCGTTTTGTTAATAGTATTAATGTATCATTATAGAAAAAAAATATCTAATGTAAGATGCAATAAATAAAAGAAGGTATCCTTTTATGTCAGTCATAGAAAAAAATGTAATACCTGCACATCATTTTGGTTTTATAAGCAAGCATTTAACAATTGTCTAGATACAAAAAATATGAACGTTATAGGAAAACCAAGGACAAAAATGTTTTCTCACTGATGTTCTTAAATATTGCGCAAGACTTACATAAAGTGTTACCTAGGGCACTCATATATAGACTCCATAAAATGTTATCGAAGCGAAAAAATTTACCAGATTACTTAGAGTTAATCAAGATAAAGCTCACCCAACAAGGAAGGAAACAAAGACAGGTGAATGCTGTCATTGAAGGGAACTGGAAACAAAATTTCAATAAATGCTAATTGAAAATAAAATTTCTTATAACTATGTTTGTAATCTATTTATTGTTATAAAAATGATTTTTGTTGTAACATTCAATTTATTATCGGGGCCATTAAAAAGGCGGAATCAAATTTGTGCACGTATTACTTTAAAGAAGGCCCACTAATAATTAAATGTATAAAAACTAATATAACTTAAATGCTCTATAATTAACCAATATAATCATATAAAAAGAACCTGAAATTATCCAGTTAAATAACACATAATTCAATATAATTCCTTTTTTAAACAAATATTGTTCAAAGAATAGATAAACCATTTAATTTCGAAATTGGTTTATGGCGTTAAATAAAATAATTAAAATATGTCTTAAATAAAAAGCAGTCAAAGGAAAGGTAAATTACACCTAACACAAATTGATTGATTATTTTATTGCACTTGTTCTACCTGTTCCCCAACATAAATACAGTTTCATTCCAGCAGGGAGCATCAGTATTCGTCATTCTTTCATTGAGACTATACCCTTCAGTTTTAAATATACTAGTGAATATGAATTCAAAAATTGATATGTACCAGAGGACAGATATGCTGACGTGCTATGAGAGATATAAATATATGTGCCTAGGATTGAGCATGGATAAACCTTTCCAATTATCTCCCTCAGTGACTGTAACACCAGTGACTGTTAGTGAAGATTATAATGAGGAAAAAGAGAATGTATCCAAAGAAGTAAATAGACCTAAGGATGATTTTAAGTCTAATATATTTGGGAAAGACGTACGCAGTGTTACAAGCAAATCAAAACCACCTGAAAAAGGAACTATTACAACAGTGAAGTCGTTAGTAAAAGTTGCGCCGAAAAGGATTAGTTCCAAAGGAGTTAAGAGGGCCGCGTCACAAATTGGAAATAATGACGAAATTCTTAGTATCGCAAAGAGGAAACGGATGGATAAGAAGAGCATGCCAGAAGCAGCGATTTCAAGCACTGTTAAGATAAACAATATTTCATCTACTTCGTCGAGGAATTGTTATCAGAGCAATAACGGTTACTCTGTATCGTATGATAATAATTGCAATACAATGTTCAGTTGTAACTTCAATACAGACGCAGATAAGATGAGAAACTTACAAAGACGGATGATTTTCAAGAAGCGAAACCTTACAAGCGAAGAAGCTTATTTGGAGGCGGAGAGGATATTTACAAAAATATCCGCAGAAAAGAAGAAAGATACAGCGATAAGTTACCCCAAAATAAATGATGGTGTGCATGAACCCACTGGCGAAATGCAAGTAGTGTTAAACAATTTGAGATTCAAGACCACGTCAATACATCTAGCCAGCATGTATTGTGTTGTGTTATTAAAATGTAATGATATTCATTATATGACAAATGTATGTGTGGCCAGGATTCGAGTAGGAAAAGGACATATTTACTGCACATTTGAAGGGTGCTACACTTTTAAAAACCTTGGAAAAGACTTTCGCATTGAAATCGAAATGTACGGTTTAGATTTATTTGTTTATAAGCCACATGTTCTCACAACTATAGGGAAAACAACCATCACTAGAAAAAATGTGAACAAAGGCAAGTTCAAAATAAAGAATGAGCTTGGCGATGATTTTTCCAAATTCACTTTAAAGGCGTCGGTTAGAACAAACGTCCCCCCGTATGAAAAGAAAGCGGAGAAACAAATACATAAATCCGTTCTAGATTCAAACGTATTTATGCTGAGAACTGGAAAGGATCGACGCAAAAAAGTGAGACCGACTGGAAGATACTACAAGTTGTGGTTTAGAATCAGGAAATATGATTGTATGATTAACAATAAAAAAACAAGCTTGACCAAGAAAGGAAAGAAATCCTTAAAAAAAGATTTGTAACACTAATTAGTAATAATTTCAATCTAGATTGTTATTTTCAATATTCTGAAATGAATTTTAATAAATATTTTATAGAAAATGAGGTGGTTTAATATTAAATATTTGTTGATAACCTTAATGTATTAATAAACAAAAATTCTAAAATAATATAAATAAATTGAATATATGTATAAAAATGAAGTAAAATGTATTCTATATATTTGTTATGTACATTGTAAAGTATTTTATATATCAATAGAGCTCTTTATTGAATATCGACCAGTTGACCTTTATGTACCAGCTATTTAAAGTATAAATAATTTTTATTCTAAAAAATTTCTAATTTATAATTGATATATCAGTATTCCTTTATGACAATGCAATTGTACATATGCCCTTTTGTGACAAGTAATATTTTTACGAAAAAAAATATACAATGCTGTCCTATAGAAGCCAATGTCAAATAAAAAAAATCAAATAAAACTATATAATTTTTTAAGTTAATTACCGAGTATTTAAAGTTCAATATGTATTAAAAACAATAACGAAGGCACGTCCAAAATTATACAATAATAATATCAAAGGACAGAATTAAAACAAATATATGCAAAAAAATTAAACAAAATTTATATTACATATTTTTTTCTATATAAATACATCAAACACCCTAATATAAAAAATATAAAGCTCTTTGTTAAATACCGCGCAGTTCCCTTCTATTAACCAGCCCTCCAATGAATTTTTATTTTGATTGAAAATGCCGACGCCTATAAACATCGAACAAAAACGGACATAAAGAAAGTTTATACAAAATAAATAAATGTATAATGCATTATTTTTTCATAACATAATGTTATAAAATACTGTTATATATAACTTGTTAATTAACTAGTTTAGTAATGCTAACAAAATAATACTAACAATCATAAAGAAAATATTTTTATTTAAAATTGTTATATGGTATCAAATGAAAAAATTAATATATATTCAAATAAATATAATGAGGATTGTACGAATAAACCTATTAAATTATTGCCCTTGTTTATTTCAGATCGGGGAAGATATTTACAAAAATATTCGTAGATAAGATGAAAGGAATGACGATAAGTTGTCCCAAAAGAACCCACAAGTGAAATGAAAGTATCCATAAACAAATTGAGATTCATTTCCGCGTCAATAGGTCTAATAATTTTGAAAATTAGAAGAGTGTACACTACCTAAAACTAGAAAAAGATATATTTGTTTAGAAGCAACCCACTCTGACGCTTATAGGAAAAAAACCATCATTGAATGAATGTTAACAATACCAAGTTTAAAATAAAGAATGAGCGATGGTCTTTCCAAGTATATTTTATGACAAATATTCTTGTATATTAAAGTAAAACGAAGAGACAAATATTTTATTCCGGTCTAGATATCAGTAATATATTGGGTTGAGAACAGGAAATTATCGCCACAATAAAGTTAGACCCTCTGTGAATATTACAAGTTATGGTATAGAATAACATGTCATCAACAGGAAATACCTTTAATTAGCAATAAAAAACATAAAAAGATAACAAGACCCAATAAAAGAAATGTTAGAAATAATTTAATTTAATATTGTATTATCGTTTTATAAAATTGTATAAAATGCAATAATTGTTCCTATAGCAATATATTAGTTTTGTTGATAACTGCAAAGTATTAATCAATAAAAATATACTAAAATAACTAATTTGAAAACTATATGCCTAGAAATGAAACCAATTTTATAACAAATATATACATTGAAAACCACTTTATACAAAAGAAATTCTTCGTTTTTTTTTTGTATCAGCTATTTATAAAATAATTAAAGAAATATAAATATTCTAATAAGAATGCATTTGTTTATATAAAATATAATTGTTTTAATAAAAATAAATTCGTTTTGTTAATAGTATTAATGTATCATTATAGAAAAAAAATATCTAATGTAAGATGCAATAAATAAAAGAAGGTATCCTTTTATGTCAGTCATAGAAAAAAATGTAAACCTGCACATCATTTTGGTTTTATAAGCAAGCATTTAACAATTGTCTAGATACAAAAAATATGAACGTTATAGGAAAACCAAGGACAAAAATGTTTTCTCACTGATGTTCTTAAATATTGCGCAAGACTTACATAAAGTATTACCTAGGGCACTCATATATAGACTCCATAAAATGTTATCGAAGCGAAAAAATTTACCAGATTACTTAGAGTTAATCAAGATAAAGCTCACCCAACAAGGAAGGAAACAAAGACAGGTGAATGCTGTCATTCAAGGGAACTGGAAACAAAATTTCAATAAATGCTAATTCAAAATAAAATTTCTTATAACTATGTTTGTAATCTATTTATTGTTATAAAAATGATTGTTGTTGGAACATTCAATTGATTATCGGGGCCATTAAAAGGGCGGAATCAAATTTGTGCATGTATTACTTCAAAGAAAGCCTACTAATAATTAAATGTATAAAAACTAATATAACTTAAATGGTGCTCTATTATTGACCAATATAATCATATAAAAAGAACCTGAAATTATCCAGTTAAATAACACATAATTTAATATAATTCCTTTTTTAAACAAATATTGTTCAAAGAATAGATAAAACATTTAATTTCGAAATTGGTTTATGGCGTTAAATAAAATAATTAAAATATGTCTTAAATAAAAAGCAGTCAAAGGAAAGGTAAATTACACCTAACACAAATTGATTGATTATTTTATTGCACTTGTTCTACCTGTTCCCCAACATAAATACAGTTTCATTCCAGCAGGGAGCATCAGTATTCGTCATTCTTTCATTGAGACTATACCCTTCAGTTTTAAATATACTAGTGAATATGAATTCAAAAATTGATATGTACCAGAGGACAGATATGCTGACGTGCTATGAGAGATATAAATATATGTGCCGAGAACTGAGCATGGATAAACCTTTCCAATTATCTCCCTCAGTGACTGTAACACCAGTGATTGTTATTGAAGATTCCGATGAGGAAAAAGAGAATGTATATAAAGATGTAAATAGACCTAAGAATGACTTTAAGTCAAACATATTTGGGAAAGATGTACGAAGTGTTACAAGCAAATCAAAACCAGCTGAAAAAGAAACTATTACAACAATAGAGTCGTTAGTAAAAGTTGCGCCAAAAAGGAATAGTTCCAAAGGAGTTAAGAGGCCCGCATCACAAATTGGAAATAATGATGAAATTCTTAGTATCGCAAAGAGGAAACGGATGGATAAAAAGAGCATGCCAGAAGCAGCGATTTCAAACACTGTTAAGATAAACAATATTTCATCTACTTCGTCGAGGAATTGTTATCAGAGCAATAACGGTTACTCTGTATCGTATGATAATAATTGCAATACAATGTTCAGTTGTAACTTCAATACAGACGCAGATAAGGTGAGAAACTTACAAAGACGGGTGGTTTTCAAGAAGCGAAACCTTACAAGCGAAGAAGCTTATTTGGAGGCGGAGAGGATATTTACAAAAATATCCACAGAAAAGAAGAAAGATACAGCGATAACTTACCCCAAAATAAATGATGGTGTGCATGAACCCACTGGCGAAATGCAAGTAGTGTTAAACAATTTGAGATTCAAGACCACGTCAATACATCTAGCCAGCATGTATTGTGTTGTGTTATTAAAATGTAATGATATTCATTATATGACAAATGTATGTGTGGCCAGGATTCGAGTAGGAAAAGGACATATTTACTGCACATTTGAAGGGTGTTACACTTTTAAAAACCTTGGAAAAGACTTTCGCATTGAAATCGAAATGTACGGTTTAGATTTATTTGTTTATAAGCCACATGTTCTCACTCCTATAGGGAAAACAACCATCACTAGAAAAAATGTGAACAAAGGCAAGTTCAAAATAAAGAATGAGCTTGGCAATGATTTTTCCAAATTCACATTAAAGGCGTCGGTTAGAACAAACGTTCCCCCGTATGAAAAGAAAGCGAAGAAACAAATACATAAATCCGTTTTAGATTCAAACGTATTTATGCTGAGAACTGGAAAGGATCGACGCAAGAAAGTGAGACCGACTGGAAGATACTACAAATTGTGGTTTAGAACAAGGAAATATGATTGTATAATTAACAATAAAGCAACAAGCTTGACCAAGAGAGGAAAGAAGTCCAATAAAAAAGATTTGTAACACTAATTAGTAATAATTTCAATCTAGATTGTTATTTCTAATATTTTGAAATGAATTTTAATAAATATTTTATAGAAAATGAAATGGTTTTACTATATTTGTTAATCGTATTACACTAATAACCCAAAAGTTATAATAATAGTTTTAAGGCGGATATATACATAAAAATTAAGTAAAATATATTCGATATATTTGTTCTAACTACTATGTACACTACAGAGTATTTTATATAAAGATAAAGCTCTTTTTCTGACTTTTATATACCAGCTATATAAAGTATATTTTATGACTTTCTCTAGAAAAATTTTAATTTATAATTAACATATTAGAATTCCCTTACGAACAGGCAATTGTCACAATCAATAAAAATATATTAATAAATTTAAAGAAAACTTTGGTTGAATTTAATGTCCAATTTTTTTTTTAATATTTAACAATCAAACTGCTATACATTTGTCAATTTCTAAAAAAAAACCTAAATTCTATAGAAAAATTGGTGCTAATAATAAACTTTGAAAGAGTTATTACTTTACCTGTACTCTTTACCAATTTCACGATGCCGTTTTACCTCAAAACCTTAAAGATTTTTTCAAAGTTTTCGCGGTCATCAGTTGATCAGGGTTTATATTTTTTGTTGTCGTCTGGTGTACAAACTATATTAATTAAACAATTTAGTTCTTAAATATTTTATAACTTTGATGATAGTTACTTTACTATGAAACAAATATTTGGAATTATTAATAGCTTAATTGGGGCAGATATAAAGGCCCTTTTAATGTAAAAATAATATTGAAAAACTAACAAAAAATAACTAATGTTTAACTCTTTGGTTGGGTATAGAGATGTAAATAAAATAATGCTGATCTAATAAAACATATTTGCAATCACTCAGGACAGTAAGACAAGAATAAAAGATGAAATTAAAGTGGAAAATGTTTTATGACTATTGACATAAGGCTGTTTTCTATACTTATTATTTTTTTTTATATTATTTCTACAGATATACTATGATATTGAAGAATGTGTTAAAGAAGGCTCACAACAAATTTCAAGTAATCGGTCAAGTATAATTTGAAATATCATGTCTATCATCGCGAATAAAATGGAAAAATGCTGAAAATATATATATATATTTGAGTTCCTGCCTGATTTATTATTTGAAGTCTCTTCAATTGTTTAGTTAAAAATATTTTATTTTATATAATAAATTAATATTAAAAAATATTTATTTTACTTCATTTTTTGGAGATGTTACTTATTTAATATTTTAAAAATATTTGAGATTTCAAAATCCGGCTTAATAGCACAAAATAGGTAAATACAAATTAAACAACTTTGTGGATCAAAATTTTTTTTAAATTATTATTCAGAACAATAAGAAAAAAGTTACATTTCAATTTTATACTTAAATATATTTGTATTTAAATTTATTAAAAAAAGCATTTTCATAGTCCTAAATATACATAGAAAGCCTCAAAATATTAGCAAATATTTTCGGAAGGTGATCAGTCTAGATAACAAAGTGGACACCTTAATTTGCTTAATGAAATTTATATTCTAGGCAAGGATAACACATCAGTGAAATTACCAGGACTACCGGAAAATTATTACCCATTATACTAACTGATATCTCTGGGTTTAAGTATGCAGTATTATGATTCGACACTTATGTCATTTTATTCTAGTGACACCAAAGTTAAAAGTTATACATGTCATATTTTGTGAAATTAACACTGTTATTGATTTATAACCTCTTTGAAAATGTCAACATTTGTGCTTAAAAGCGTACTTTTGCGGCACGCATTACTTTTCTTATTTGAAGATTCTTATTAAAAACAGGGAATTTCGACGAGCAAGACTAAGCATGTTCCAGTAGACCGAAAAAGTTTAAAGATGTGAAACTACAAGAGTTATTGGATGAAGACTCAACCCATATCCAAAAACAAATAATCGATGCGTTAAATGTGACTAAAGAAACTATTAGCGACCAACTACACGCAATGGGGAAAATCCAAAAGATGGGTAAATAATGACAATGAGAAGATATGGTGCCATATCAATTGAACGATAGACAAATGGAAAATCGAAAAATCGTCTGTGAAATCCTGCCTTAAAGGTATGATAGGAAGTAATTTCTGCATCGAATAGTGACGAGTGAGGAAAAGTGGATTTATTTTGAAAATCCAAGTGCAGGAATTCATGGCTATCACCTGGAGAAGCCGGCCGATAAGCACAGCGCCTTATTTTGGTGCGACCAGAGTGGCGTGGTTTATTACGAACTGTTGAAACAGTTATCTCTGCCAGCAATAATTGATCAATCATTGATGAACCATGCGTTGATCGAAAAACGTCCGGTATGGATACGAAAACGCGGTGAAGTTATTTTACAGCACCATAATGCGTCGGCTCATGAAGCAAAACCGGTCAAAGAACCGCTGACAGCACTTGGATGGGACATACGCTTGATAATACATCACATCCACTATACTCTCCAAGCTTTGTCTCGCCGAACTATCAATTCTTACACTTATCACCTTAAGAGTTACCTACCTTATCAATTTCGAACAGAGTTAGAACATGGCTAAATAAATGGAGTTGCTCAAAGGACAAACAGTTTTCTTGGAATATCATCTATAAATTGCCGAAAAGATGTGCAAGAAGTATAGAATCAAATGGCCAGTTAAATAAATATATTTTTCGATTTTCTTAAAAATTATATAGTAATTACCGTCCAGTACACAGAGTAAAGCTAAATTTTAAATTATAAAAAATATTATTTTTTCAAAGCCAAGAAGCAAAACATTATTTCTTGTCATGATGTCACCGTTCATGCAGGACACGCCGAATTCTCTGTCAGTCATGGACCGATTTTCAAAATTATTTTTTTATTCGAAAAAGGGCACTTCCGAGATGGTCCTATTGGAGACAAGTCAGGATCTAGTGGGGGGAAGGGGAAAAATCGAGAGAAAACCTCAAATTTTAAAGGCACGTACAAAGTTTCACAAGTAGTTCAGTGCAAAAGCCCTTCAGTTTGCATTTTAAACTCTAAGCATATCATATGAGGAGCCGTCGAATAATTGTAAGCAAATGCTTCGATGGTGTAGTGTTTAGAGCGTTCATATCACACGCGGAAGTCGCTCGCTCGATTCCCGGTGACGACAACAACTATTTATTGTTCTAGTTTGGTTAGAACATTTGTCAAATCACCTAGGTTAGGTAGCGGACCTCGGGGCCTGAAGACTTCCTTATTCTCAATCATTGTTTTTTATACCTCTTTTCTCTCATAAGGGCTGTATCTTTATTTGGCCGAAACTTTGGAAAACTTAATAAATAACTGCGTAATTTATGGAGTAAATATCTAACACTAAAGAGAGAAAAATTGAACCGACATCAAAAATTGACTAAGGAAACTAAAAATTACAATAATAATCCAACTTGGAATACGAAAACACAAAAAAAAAACCCTTTAAAATTAAGTATGTACACCATAATCGTTGTAATAACTAAATAAAAATAAACAAAAACTTTATTGAATATATCTACTACATGTATTTTATGTTCTACTATATACACACAATTTAGCTTAATACCTAATTAAATCTACTTTTCTATTAACAATATTATTTTAACTACTACTAATTGATCACTTTGAAGTCGTTGTCGAGCGCTAAAGAACATAAAAATAATAACATAATTTTGTGACATATACAAAAAATTAAATTACGAACAAAACAAACCTAATTTCTTGCACCGAAGTCGGTTGAATTATTTTATTTTGTTAAAAATATTTTACACCACCGAAGCTGTTGTCTACAATATTCTTACGAGGTCTTATATGCTATAGTTATAGCTGAATAATTACATTATACACAAATATCTGATTATTTTAGATACAAAATATGTGAAATCTATGTACGTGGCTTTGAAATTTGAACGTTTCCCTCGATTGTCCCCCTTCCCAGAAACAGAACCTGATTTTAGTTCCAATTGGACCCCAATTGGACCATCCCGAAAGTACACTCAGTGTAACAGAAAAAGAATTTTGAAAATCTACCCACGATTGATGGAGAAACATTTCTACTTGACCGATTACTCGAAATTTGTTTTGAGCCTTCTCTATACATTCTTCGGTGTCATAGTATAACTGTAGAAATAATACAAAAAAAATAATAATTATAAAAATAGAAAATAGCCTTAGTACCTCGGAAAATGTTATGTTTTCCTCATAAAATCATGTCATAAAACATTTCTTGAAATATTGTCTAGTCTAGTTTCACCTTTTACTCTTGCCTTACTGTCTTGAGTGATTGTAAATATATTTTGTTAGATCAACATTATTTTATTTACATCTATATATCCAACCAATGAGTTAATCATTAGTTATTTTTTGTTAATGTTTCAATATTATTTTATGCTTTAAAAGGCTTTTATATCTTTTAAAATTAAACTATTGACAATTCCAAATATTTGTTTAACAGTAAAGTAACTATCCTCAAAATTATAAAATGTTTTAGGAAATAAATTATTTAATTAAAGTAATTTATATACCAGACGACAACAAAAAATATAAACCCTTTCATTACCTGATTACTGCGAAAACTACTTATGTTTTACGTATGTTTTCCATGCATTTAAAATATAAAGCGGCATCGTGACTTCGGTAAACAGTACAGGTAAAGTAATAACTGTTTCAAAGTCTATTATTAGCACCAATTTTTCTATAGAATTTTGGGTTTTTTATAAATTAGCAAATGTATAGCTGTTTGATTAATTAATATTTATTTAAGGGAAAAATTGGACATTAAATTCAGCCAAAGTTTTCTTTTAATTTATTAATATAATAATATATATAACTAATATATATAAGTGTGATTGACTAACTTCAAATTTGTCTTTACAACGACTTAAAATTAGGTTCTTATCTGGGAAGATTGATTGTGCTTTACTTAGTATGTATTAAATAAAAGTTCTATACTGTATACAGACGATATAGATTTTAATATTTGCTTGTACAACAGCAAATTATTATGTACGATATCTTGGCTCAAGATTCATTGAAAGGTACTTAGAATTGTTAGGGTATACATTATATTATACACTATGGGATAATAATGTTATTCATATTTATTAGTATATGAACAGTTTTATTGTAGATGAATTCAATATGTGGTGACTTACTATGGTTGGCCTTTAGACTTTCTCAAATTATTTCTCTTCGTAGCCTTTTTCACTAGTGTCTGTGGTTCTATGGGGTTAGTCAATTGTGTGATTGTTCATTTAACCAACCTGATGTGCAGTTATTACATTTTTTCTTTATATGATTGCTTTTAAAATTCAAAACAAGGCTTCTTCAAATACTTTAGGTGATTCTAGTAATATTGAAATTAGTCGATAAAATTTTACTTCGAGGTTTTCTACGTTTCAGTATAATAACAACTTCGGCCATTTTCCAAACAGCCAAGACGTAGTTTAAGAGGAATACTGCAGTAATTGTGTTGGTGAGTTTCGTAGTGGTCTTTCGTAGTAATGAAATAACTCAGTAATTTACTGAGTAAATAAAACAAGTAAGTAAGAGTAAACAAAAAAATTGAACCGATTTCAAAAAATGAATAAGCAACTCACTAAAAATTTAACTGATAATGAAACTTAGATTTTTAATATAGAAGATAAAGTTTTAAAATAAAATATATAATCTTAGTAATAACTAAATAAAATTAAACAAATTCCTTATTTAACCTATCTACTATAGGTATTTTATTTTCTACTATATAGGCACAATTTAGCTTAATACCTACCTAAACTTATTTATCTATAAACAATATTATTTTATCTACTACCAACTGATAACTTTCGAGTAGGTGTCGAGCCTAACAATACAGAAACAATATTATTTTCTGACATTAGTGTGACAAAAAATGAAATTACGAAGAAAACAAATCTTATTTGTTGCACCGAAGTCGGTTAAATTTTTTTGTTAAAAATATTTTTTAACATCACTTTAATATTACAAGTTACATATTTTTCGAGATTCATTTTAATTAGATTTAATGGGTCGCAAAATATCCCACCGATCTAGGTCAGCGTCTCCGACACGAAGAAAAAAAAACAAAACCCGAAAAATATATTTGTATATAAGCGAGAAATGGGACCAGTGCACTTTAATTGGCCGGTATGCAATTTTCAAATCCTATCCGACGTGGTCGACAAGTCCGCGGACTTCAACGGCGATTATCTTTAGAATATCGTGTGGGCATATCTCCTCTGCTCCGTAAACATGGCTATTTCGTTCGATTGCAACATCTGACCCGGCTTTGTTGTACCTATGTGCTACCAGTCAAGGTGAAGGACGTGAATTAAATGGGTTTCGCGTCAGGAGATGCATTTATTTTAGCCATAACTGACACGGCCGACATGCTGAACATCGATTTATTGTCGGATGCGTTAAATAAACTTGAAATATTGACGTCAGAATTCACCACGGTCTAATTTAATATTTAACGGTTTTAATATTAGAGGATGCGGGGTCATATTGACATTGGTAATGCTACGAAGCTTAAGATTGACCTATACATGTTATATGGCGATTTGGTTTATATTAAAATAGATAACAATCAGTATCATTTTGTCCAAGTGCTCAGCGTAACAGCCGTTGTAGAAAAGACATTCGAAGAAAAGAAATGCCCAACAATATTCCTGAACGCCTCATAAGCTTTTGACAGGGTATGGTATTTGGGTTTAATATAAAAAATTGGCAAATTGCTACCGCGGAATTACTGTCTACTGTTAGAATCATATATTTTCGAGAGAATGTTTCAATATGATAGTATATAGCAAATATAGGAATGGTCCCACGATATTACCTTGTGGAGCTCCAGCCAGAAGAGGTTTAAAAGGTGAGTATGCCCCTACGTGGGAAACTCTAAATTTTCTTTCGAAAAAATACGATTCCAGCAGTCGTCAGTAAATCCTCGGCAGAAATTTGCTCATTTTGCAGATTAATCACAAATGCTATTCGGCGTAAAAAGCTTGTGAGTCATCCAGTAATATTGTAGGCCAGTATTTCTAGCAATAACCTATAAAATTAACCAAATTATTTAGAGTTAATCAAAAAAAGGTCATACAATAATGAAGGAAACAAAAGACAAGTGAAATATTGTAATTGATGCGAACTCGAAACAACATTTATTTAATAAATGCCTATTCAAAGGAAAATTTACAATAATCAACTTTATAATATAATTATTAATATCACAATGATTGTTACTGGTACATGACGCATTTATTAAAACATTCAACTGATTTGAAGGGGCCTGTAAAACAGCGGAATCAAATTTAATAAATATGATTTTAACTGAAGTTGTAATGTTGCTCTATTATTTGCCAATATAATATTGTAAAAAGAGTCTGTAATTATCCAGGTAAATAACACGTAATTCAGTATAATGCCAATTTTAAATAAAAATTGTTCAAAGAATAGATAAACCATTGATATTCAAAATTGGTTTATGGCGTTAAATAAAATAATTAAAATATGTATAAAATAAAAAGCATTCAAAGAAGGGTAAATTATACCTAACAAAATTGACTGATTATTTTATTGCACTTGTTCTACCTGTTGTCCAACATAAATACAGTTTTACTCCAGCAGGCAACATCAGTGTTTGTCATTCTTTCATTGAGACTATACACTTCAGTTTGAATTTGTACTAGTAAATATGGCATCAGAAGTTGATATGCGCCAGAGGACAGAGACGCTGACGTGCTATGAAAGATATAAATATATGTGCTCAGGATTGAGCGTGGATAAACCTTTCCAATTATCTCCCTCAGTGACTGTAACACCAGTGATTGTTATTGAAGATTCCGATGAGGAAAAAGAGAATGTATATAAAGATGTAAATAGACCTAAGAATGACTTTAAGTCAAACATATTTGGGAAAGATGTACGAAGTGTTACAAGCAAATCAAAACCAGCTGAAAAAGAAACTATTACAACAGTAGAGTCGTTAGTAAAAGTTGCGCCAAAAAGGAATAGTTCCAAAGGAGTTAAGAGGCCCGCATCACAAATTGGAAATAATGACGAAATTCTTAGTATCGCAAAGAAGAAACGGATGGATAAGAAAAGCATGCCAGAAGCAGCGATTTCAAACACTGTTAAGATAAACAATATTTCATCTACTTCGTCGAGGAATTGTTATCAGAGCAATAGTGGTTACTCTGTATCGTATGATAATAATAGCAATACAATGTTCGGTTGTAACTTCAATACAGACGCAGATAAGATGATAAACTTACAAAGACGGATGGTTTTCAAGAAGCGGAACCTTACAAGCGAAGAAGCGTATCTGGAGGCGGAGAGGATATTTACAAAAATGTCCGCAGAAAAGAAGAAAGATACAACGATAAGTTACCCCAAAATAAATGATGGTGTGCATGAACCCACTGGCGAAATGGAAGTAGTGTTAAACAATTTGAGATTCAAGACCACGTCAATACATCTAGCCAGCATGTATTGTGTTGTGTTAATAAAATGTAATGATATTCATTATATGACAAATGTATGTGTGGCCAGGATTCGAGTAGGAAAAGGACATATTTACTGCACATTTGAAGGGTGTTACACTTTTAAAAACCTTGGAAAGGACTTTCGCATTGAAATGGAAATGTACGGTTTAGATTTATTTGTTTATAAGCCACATGTTCTCACAACTATAGGGAAAACAACCATCACTAGAAAAAATGTGAACAAAGGCAAGTTCAAAATAAAGAATGAGCTTGGCGATGATTTTTCCAAGTTCACTTTAAAGGCGTCGATAAGAACAAACGTCCCCCCGTATGAAAAGAAAGCGAAGAAACAAATACATAAATCCGTTCTAGATTCAAACGTATTTATGCTGAGAACTGGAAAGGATCGACGCAAAAAAGTGAGACCGACTGGAAGATACTACAAATTGTGGTTTAGAACAAGGAAACATTATTGTATAATTAACAATAAAGAAAAAAGCTTGACCAAGAGAGGAAAGAAGTCCAATAAAAAAGATTTGTAACACTAATTAGTAATAATTTCAATCTAGATTGTTATTTTCAATATTCTGAAATGAATTTTAATAAATATTTTATAGAAAATGAGGTGGTTTAATATTAAATATTTGTTGATAACCTTAATGTATTAATAAACAAAAATTCTAAAAAAACATAAATAAATTGAATATATGCATAAAAATTAAGTAAAATGTATTCTATATATTTGTTATGTACATTGTAAAGTATTTTATATAACAATAGAGCCCTTTATTGAATATCGACCAGTTGACCTTTATGTACCAGCTATTTAAAGTATAAATAATTTTTATTCTAAAAAATTTCTAATTTATAATTGATATATCAGTATTCCTTTATGACAATGCAATTGTACATATGCCCTTTTGTGACAAGTAATATTTACGAGAAAAAATATACAATGCTGTCCTATAGGACCCAATGTCAAATAAAAAAAAATCAAATAAACTATATAATTTTTTAAGTTAATTACCGAGTATTTAAAGATCAACATATATTAAAGACAATAACAAAGGATCGTTCAAATTTACACAATAATAATATCAAAGAATAGAATTAAAACAAATATATGCAAAAAAATTAAACAAAATTTATACTACATATTTTTTTCTATATAAATACATCAAACAGCCTAATATAAAAAATATAAAGCTCTTTATTAAATACCGAGCAGTGCCCTTTTATTAACCAGCCCTCCAATGAATTTTTATTTTGATTGAAAATGCCGACGCCTATAAACATCGACAAAAACGGACAAACAAGTTTATACAAAATAAATAAATGTATAATGCTGTATTTTTTCATAATATAATGTTATAAAATACTTTTATATGTAACTTGTTAATGAACTAGTTCAGTAATGTTAACAAAATAATACTAACAATCATAAAGAAAATCTTTTCTATTCAAAATTGTTATATTTTATCAAATGAGAAAATTTATATATATTCAAATAAATATAATGAAGATTGTACGAATAAACCTATTAAATTATTGCCCTTGTTTATTTCAAATCGGGGAAAATATTTACAAAAATATTCGTAGATAAGATGAAAGGAATGATGATAAGTTGTCCCAAAAGAACTGTTGATCTAAAAGAACCCACCAGTGAAATGAAAGTATCCATAAACAAATTGAGATTCATTTCCGCGTCAATAGGTCTAATAATTTTGAAAATTAGAAGAGTGTACACTACCAAAAACTAGAAAAAGATATATTTGTTTAGAAGCAACCCACTCTGACGCTTATAGGAAAAAAACCATCATTAGAATGATTGTTAACAAAACCAAGTTTAAAATAAAGAATGAGCGATGGTCTTTCCAAGTATATTTTATGACAAATATTCTTGTATATTAAAGTAAAGCGAAGAGACAAATATTTTATTCCGGTCTAGATATCAGTAATATATTGGGTTGAGAACAGGAAATTATCGCCCCAGTAAAGTTAGACCCTCTATACATATTACAAGTTATGGTATAGAATAACAAGTCATCAACAGGAAATACCTTTAGTTAGCAATAACAAAAAATAAAAAGATAACAAGACCCAATAAAAGAAATGTTTCGTTTTATAAAATTGTATAAAATGCAATAATTGTTCCTATAGGAATATATTAGTTTTGTTGATAACTGCAAAGTATTAATCAACAAAAATATACTAAAATAACTAATTCGAAAACTATATGCCTAGAAATGAAACCAATTTTATAACAAATATATACATTGAAAACCACTTTATACAAAAAAAATTCTTCGTTTTTTTTTTGTATCAGCTATTTATAAAATTATTAAAGAAATATAAATATTCTAATTAGAATGCATTTGTTTCGTTGATAAACTTAAAGTAATACCGATCAAAAAAAACTAAAATAACTAATTCAGAAAATATGTACATAAAATGAAAAAAAGTTTCTACATATGCCATATAAAAATGAATTAAGATGTATGTTGTAAACCTGTTTATACAAAAATAAACTCTTTTGTGAATATCTTGCGGTTGGCTTTGATCGACTATCTATGAAATAATAACATACATTATATATATATATATATATATATATATATATATATATATATATATATATATATAAATGTTTTAATAAATATAAATTCGTTTGGTTAATAGTCTTAATGTACCAATGGAGAAAAAAAATATCTAATGTAAGACGCAATAAATAAAAGAAGGTACCTGCACATCATTTTGGTTTTATAAGCAAGCATTTAACAATTGTTTAGATACCAAGAAATATGAACCTTATAGAAAGACCAAGGACAAAAATATTTTCTCACTGATGTTCTTGAATATTGCGCAAGACTTACATAAAATATTACCTAGGGCACTCATATATAGACTCCATAAAATGTTATCGAAGCGATAAAATAAACCGGATTACTTAGAGTTAATCAAGATAAAGCTCACCCAACAAGGAAGGAAACAAAGACAGGTGAATGCTGTCATTAATGGGAACTGGAAACAAAATTTCAATAAATGCTTATTCGGAATAAAATATCTCATAACTATGTTTGTAATCTATCTATTGTTATAAAAATGATTTTTGTTGTAACATTCAATTTATTATCGGGGCCATTAAAAAGGTGGAATCAAATTTGTGCACGTATTACTTTAAAGAAGGCCCACTAATAATTAAATGTATAAAAACTAATATAACTTAAATGCTCTATAATTAACCAATATAATCATATAAAAAGAACCTGAAATTATCCAGTTAAATAACACATAATTCAATATAACGCCTTTTTTAAACAAATATTGTTCAAAGAATAGATAAACCATTTAATTTCGAAATTGGTTTATGGCGTTAAATAAAATAATTAAAATATGTCTTAAATAAAAGGCAGTCAAAGGAAAGGTAAATTACACCTAACACAAATTGATTGATTATTTTATTGCACTTATTCTACCTGTTCTCCAACATAAATACAGTTTCATTCCAGCAGGGAGCATCAGTATTCGTCATTCTTTCATTGAGACTATACCCTTCAGTTTTAAATATACTAGTGAATATGGATTCAAAAATTGATATGTACCAGAGGACAGAGACGCTGACGTGCTATGAGAGATATAAATATATGTGCCGAGAACTGAGCATGGATAAACCTTTCCAATTATCTCCCTCAGTGACTGTAACACCAGTGATTGTTATTGAAGATTCCGATGAGGAAAAAGAGAATGTATCCAAAGAAGTAAATAGACCTAAAGATGATTTTAAGTCTGATATATTTGGGAAAGACGTACGCAGTGTTACAAGCAAATCAAAACCAGCTGAAAAAGAAACTATTACAACAGTGAAGTCGTTAGTAAAAGTTGCGAAAAGGAATAGTTCCAAAGGAGTTAAGAGGTCCGCGTCACAAATTGGAAATAATGACGAAATTCTTAGTATCGCAAAGAGGAAACGGATGGATAAGAAGAGCATGCCAGAAGCAGCGATTTCAAACACTGTTAAAATAAACAATATTTCATCTACTTCGTCGAGGAATTGTTACCAGAGCAATAACAGTCACTCTGTATCGTATGATAATAATTGCAATACAATGTTCGGTTGTAACTTCAATACAGACGCAGATAAGATGAGAAACCTACAAAGACGGGTGGTTTTCAAGAAGCGAAACCTTACAAGCGAAGAAGCTTATTTGGAGGCGGAGAGGATATTTACAAAAATATCCACAGAAAGGAAGAAAGATACAGCGATAAGTTACCCCAAAATAAATGATGGTGTGCATGAACCCACTGGCGAAATGCAAGTAGTGTTAAACAATTTGAGATTCAAGACCACGTCAATACATCTAGCCAGCATGTATTGTGTCGTGTTAATAAAATATAATGATATTCATTATATGACAAATGTATGTGTGGCCAGGATTCGAGTAGGAAAAGGACATATTTACTGCACATTTGAAGGGTGTTACACTTTTAAAAACCTTGGAAAAGACTTTCGCATTGAAATGGAAATGTACGGTTTAGATTTATTTGTTTATAAGCCACATGTTCTCACACCTATAGGGAAAACAACCGTTACAAGAAAAAATGTGAACAAAGGCAAGTTCAAAATAAAGAATGAGCTTGGCGATGATTTTTCCAAATTCACTTTAAAGGCGTCGGTTAGAACAAACGTTCCCCCGTATGAAAAGAAAGCGAAGAAACAAATACATAAATCCGTTTTAGATCCCAACGTATTTATGCTGAGAACTAGAAAGGATCGACGCAAAAAAGTGAGACCGACTGGAAGGTACTACAAGTTGTGGTTTAGAAAAAGGAATCAAGATTGTTTAATTAACAATAAAGAAACAAGCTTGACCAAGAAAGGAAGGAAGTCCAATAAAAAGATTTGTAACACTAATTAGTAATAATTTAATCTAGATTGTTATTTCCAATACTTTGAGATGAATTTTTTATTTTTATATTTTATTAAGAATCAAGTGGTTTTACTATGTTAGTTGAAAACCTTAATGTATTAATAAACAAAAAATCTAAAGTAATATAAATAAATCCAATATGTACATTGCAAATTATTTTATATACAAACAAAGCTCTTTATTGAATATCGACCAGTTGACTTTTATATACCAGCTATCCAAAGTATTTTTTTTCTACAATATTGCTAATTTATAATTGACATATTACTATTCACTTATGACAAGGTGATTGTACATACGTCTATATGTAACAAGTAATATCTACGAAAAAATTCAATACAATGCTGATATTTTAAGTTAATTAAAAATACTTAAAGATCTTTACAAAGCTACGTTCAATATTACACAATATTTTCAAAAATGCCTTTAACATGTTTTATAAAAGTATAATTAATACTAATAATATGCTCAAGTCCTTTGTTGAATTAAATTGAAACAAAATATTTTTGATGAAACAATATAAAAGTAAAAATAAGACCGAGGAAGAAGGTTCAAATAAAAGGCAATATACAATTATATTGATTGAATGCTTTTAAAGCCAAAAAACAATTTATTGCGTATTGAATGTTGTTTTAGGACTGAAATAAATATAAAATATTTTAATTATATATACATTCATTAAAAATGGATTTAACTAAATATATTTTTGTGTTTCTTTTTGATTTTGTAATAGTACTAAAAAAACTACTAGCTGTTTTTACTTTCTTCCCGTATTTAATCACTAATAGAGCTAACATGAAGCTGATCTTGATTGGCCACTGGCTTCGTATGAGGACGGTTTACTTTCGGTGAATCCGAGATTATATTTTTAGTTTTTTGAGATATTTCAGTGACCGTGTACATACTAATATTCGGTACTGATTCAACACTAAAACAAACACTCAATAAAAATCGCATCAAATATTTCCAAAAAAAAAGTATTCTAATGAATTTTAATAGCAACAGGGGGCCTCCATTATATCGTTTTTGTTTGAAGTAACTGGCTTGGACATTTCCAATCAGAGTAACAATAAGCAGCGATGTGAAATTTACAAAACAAGCAAAACATTAAAACAACGTTTGCCGGTTGATAAATTCTAGTTATTATAATTTTGACGACTTTGGCAGGATTGTTCGTTTACATGTTCGAAATTGTCAAACAGCATTGGAACTCTTTTAAACTAGAATAAAATGATAAGGAAAATATTGTCTGATTCTAAAACTAATTTAAAAATTACAACAGACAACACATTAAACATCTAGATGGCATGAGTTCACTGTTATTTTGAATAGGCTATACATCTAATATATTTTTTTTTCTTATTAACTAATATCTCCTACAAAATCTTAATAAGAATGACAAAATATATATCATGTATTTTATCTACATTCCCACTTACTGTCGATTATGTTTTTAATCAAACAAGTATTAATAATTGTATTATTCACTTGTTTCAAATTCTCGGAACCCAGTAGGTTTCGCCTGTAAGTCTATCGAAACGTGACCTTGTTTGAAAGCTATGGAATAGTATGATCTCATAACAATTTACTTCAAAAACATATTGTTTCAGATCCGTACGTTAATTTTTTTATAATAATTTATAGTTATTCCTAAAATATGAACTTCAATTAAATTACATTTTTGTGCGTTAGTTGAAAGAATATTTTAAAGTTTACTCGTATACTTTATATATCTTAAAAGATTACTGTAGAGAGAAATCAAGCCAACTTCATTATAACATGAATAAATATTGTTTATAAGTTTTCATCAACAATATTAATGATCGCTCTTATAAAACCAGATTCGCGACTAGTAGTTACTTTTTTAGTTACTCACTAAACATGGCGAATATTCATCTCGTTTTATATAAAAATACAAAAGAAACGTTATCTATATGATAAAATCTGTGTTTGCTTGAACAGTGAAGATATATTATAAGAATTATTTTAATATAGATGTCATTGTATTAACATATATTTAATTATATAATAGTTAGGTAGTTTAATAAGTTTGGTAAAGAGTAGTAAGGTAGTTTTGTAAAAATAACTTTTGTTTGAATAAAACTTAACTGTCCTTATCTAAAACAAATTATTTCGATGATATATATATATATATATATATATATATATATATATATATATATATATATACAGTTCATTTAATGATAATTCTATTCCACAAATGAACGATGATATAGACGATGAACCAATTTATTACTCTAATGTACTGATTTTAACGATTTAGTACGGAGCTGTCCAAACCATTGTCCACGGCTTTAACTGATGCGACCCATATCTTTATTTTCTTTATTTAAATAACAAAATTTTTGTAGAGAGAATATTATATTTTTTTGTAATATCAAATAATTAGATGAGCAAATTTTTTTCTCTCCTTTTTATCTCTATTGAGATTATGATGTTATATGTAGTGAGATATAGTGCATTCAATGAGAAATGGGATTAGGCTGTTTTATGTCCAACAGTAACAATAACATTCAGTGTTTGATTCGTATGCAAGTTTTGTCTGCAAGTAATGAATATGATGTTAAACGACATTATACTCCTTTACATGAAGAAAAGAACAGAAAACATGTTGGTGAAACAAGAAAAGTTATGATAGCTGTGTACAAAAAAACTAATACAGTAAACAAGTATGTTTCCTAAAGTAAGTACAGAGCATTAACAAAGTTTGGCTGTCTCATATGAAGTCTCATTACAATTAGCCAGACATAGGAAATCGTTTAGTGACGGAATTTTATAAAAAAATGCGCAATTGCAATGGCTAAACACTTAATGCAACCCAAAAATTCGCGCCAAAATTTTAATCCGTAGCATTAGTTTGTGAATTATAGCATTTTGAGTGAAGCAACTTTTGTTATTGTGAAAAAATGGATAAAAAGAAATTTCGCGTGTTGATAAAATATTGCTTTTTGAAGGGAAAAAATATACTAGAAGCAAAAACTTGCCTTGATGCCGAGTTTCCGGAAACTTCCCCAGGAAAAACAACCATCAAGGATTGGTATGCTAAGTTTAGTCGTGGTGAAATGAGCACCGAAGACGGTAAACGCAGTGTATGCCCAAAAGTGGATTTTACGGAAAAAAATATTAAAAATATCCACAAAATGATTTTGAATGGCCGTAAATTGAAATTGAATAAAATGGCAGACACTCTAAAGATACGAACTGAACGTGTACATCATATCATTCACGAATATTTGGATATGAGAAAGCTCTGTGCAAAGTGGGTGTCGAGCGAGTTCACTTTTGACCAAAAACAACGACGAGTTGATGATTTGAAGTAATCAAGCGTAATTAACCCGGGTTTTTACGTCAATATGTGACAATGAATGAAACATGGCTCCATCATTTTACTCCGAAGTCCAATCGACGGTCGACAGTGAACTGTTCAAGATGAGCCAACTCGAAAGCGTAGGAAAACGCAACAGTCGGCTGACAAAGTTATGGTGTCTGTATTTTGGGAGGCGCTTGGAATAATTTTCAATGAATATCTTGAAAAAGGAAGGACCATCAACAGTTACTATTATATAGCATTATTGGGCCGTTTAAAGAACGAAATCGCCAAAAAACGGCCGAATTTGAAGAAAAAGAAAGTGCTGGTTCACCAAGACAATGCACGGTGTCACAAGTCAGTAAAAACGGTGGAAAAAACAAACGAATTCTTCTTCGAATTGCTTCCTCATCCACCGTATTCTCCAGATCCGCCCCCCAGCGACTATTTCCTGTTCTCAGATCTCAAAAGAATGCTGGCTGGGAAGAAATTTGCGTCGAAAGAAGAGGTTGATGGCCGAAACTGAGGCCTATTTTGAAGCAAAGGACAAATCGTACTACAAAAATGATATCGAAGAGTTGGAGGGTCGCTATAATCACCCTTGAAGAGAATTATGTTGAATAAAAGAAACTAATATTGCCAAAAAATTGTGTTTTACTATAGTAGGCCGAGGACTTTTCAATTGACCTGTTACGTTGCATTTCAAAATATTTTATAATCACGGAGGAAATGCTGCATTTAGTGCCATTACATGGAGTAACTAAGGGCAGTGATCTATTTGAAGCAGTTAACAAAACTGTTATGGGGTACGGAGGATTTCGTCAATGTTCTTATATTGTGACTGATGGGGCAAAAAGTAAACAGGAACAGTGCCAGAATAGCGGGATTTTTAAAACAAAGTGATACTGATTGCGCGTTATTCCACTGAACCATTCACCAAGAAGCCTTATCTGGAAAATATTTACGTAAAATGAATGCTATCAAAATTGTTGTACAAAGGACAACTAATTTGATTATTATTGGTGGAACGGTGCATGGGCATTTGGCACATAAACATTTAGAGACTTGAATTGGTGTAACCTATGGAGATTTATTAGTACATTCAGAAATCAGATGGCCAAGTGCCGCACAGTGCTTGCAGCATTCTTTCGCTTTAAGAAAAAAAAACCTTTATTTCTAATAAATGAAATAGTATTTTTTTCTTCCCAAGTTTTATAGAACCAGTATTATCAACACGCGAAATTCCTTTTTATCTATTTTTTTCACAATAACAAAAGTTGCTTCACTTCACTTCACCAAAATGCTATAATTCACAAACTAATTATCCGACAGCTGTCAGAATTATACACGCCTCTTTTGAGAGATAGGATTAACTAAAAAACATATGGAGAAACATACTGCAACACCTTGTAATCTAAGGATAATTTAGATGCCCTCTAAGTCGATACATCTAGTTGAATTTAAATCCAAATTATTTGCTCTTTATTAGTATTTGCTTATTTCCTAATTAACATTTTCTGCAGGCGAAAGATGATAATGTGGCGACCGCCACGACCCTTTAGGCCACCACGAATTCACCACCAGCAAGTACAAAGGTTGGCAACACCGGTGGTTTGGTACCATGCAGTTCCAGGCGATAAAAGACCATAACGACGACGTCTCCTTCTCTTTCCTTTGCTCCATCCCCTTGTAATAGTACCACTATCACAGCGCTACCGTACTTTCTCTACCTAACCTAATATCCCGTCAATTCTCCCGTCGACCACAAAACAGTATTTCTTCAACCAGTGTTTTCAGTTCTCGTGCAAATTCCTTCCAAATATAATAGTGAGTGTTCTGACAAATAATCGCAGCGGCAGTCACACATTTTGACCGACTGACCGACCCGACGAACATTCGTACAATAAAATCGCCTTATTGTCTGCATATGTTGCCACAGTTATGGTGTTTAGGGTCGGCACATCAAGTATATACAGGAGATATAGCAATGGGCCCAGGACACTGACTTTCAGAACACCTGATTACGTTAGGTGTAGTTCAATGTATTCGTCACCTTGTTTGATTATTTCAGAGACGTTGACACTGACTTTTGATACCATCATGAAAAGCTATTCATGAAATAGAGTCACAACTAACAGATAATTTCTTGCAATGCTTGGCAAAGAGGCTGTTCACATTGAAAATCGGTTTGGTTGTCACACAGTTTCAATTTGCTGAATAATTGAGACAATAGCCGATGGTTGGATTGTTGCTAAACCAACATCGTCGACACAGTATCTCCATGTCACAAAAATATGTGTACCTAATATATTTTAATAGTTCATTTGTCACTTAATAACCGTTAAATATAGCCAACGCTGAAAAATATTTAAAAAAAAAAACACTTTTTAGCTTTCTTTTGTAAATTATTGTATATAATAAATCCCTTAAAATCAATTCTTAGTTCTTATAAAAAACTATGAATACGAACACTGATGAAATTAGTTCAAGATTTGGTTAAAACACATGGAGTATTAAATATATATAACATAAAAATAATACCTCATATTCTATTTTTGTTTTTTAGACCTAGAATAATGTAGAATATTATGTATATACGTATAAAATAATATAAGGAAGGTCCGCAGTTAGTAATGTTTACCAGACCTAAAAAAACAGCTGCTAACAAATCATCAGTTATAAATCTCTGATAAGATAAGGAGCAAAATGTTATAAACAAAATTTTACAAAGTTTATAATAGGTTGGATAAGATCATACCACTATTTATCAGCACGTAATTTTACAAGGACGACATATCAGACGCTTAGGCGTCCAAAAAAAATGAAAATCATTTCTAAAAATATAAAATTCACTTTATGTGTAGGAGAAAGTATTATATTTTCACTATAAATCTCTCTGAAATATTATAAATTTGAAATTAAATCGAATGAAACAGCCAATGCAGGTCATAAAATGTATGTCGTCAGCACGTCGCATAAAATTCGACTTTTGGTTTACAACGATTGCCGGTTCATAAATCTAATTATTATCACTATCGCTTTGAGGAATTTTGCAGACATTTGACAACAGGGCCGACCAGTGCTAATAATCGAATATTATAGATTTTTTCGGTTACATGTTCGGAGGCATCAGACAGCATCTTGTCTTTTTTAGTTATGGTGAAATTAGATGGAAAAATACTTTCAGTTTAGAACGAATTTTACATTTTTACAAATTGCATCTGACAGTATATTCGAGACGTCATTTATGACATGATGTTTGACAGGAAGTATTTATAATGCAACGTTGCCGTACCAAATTTAAGTTTACCTTTATTTTGGCTCTAACTACAAAACACTAATGTAAATAAAGTAATGCTTATTTAAGTACATCTAATGTGTATTTATTGAATGATTTAAACTACAATTAATCAAACAGCCACAATGACTTGTTGACACTGACATATGAAAACGCTGTCGACCAGTACCAACATAAATCGAATTTTATCGACCGATTTGGTTAAATGTTCGGACGTATCAGACTTCACTCTATCTCTTTTTAACTAGAGTAACGCTAATTAGTAAAATAAGAAAAAAATGTTCCGAGGTTAAAAAGCATTTTACGGTTTTATGAACTGAATTTGGCAGTACATCCGACGTGCATTGTCTATTTTATTGGATGATCTGTACGTAGTCATAAAATTTCCCATGTTACATTATTTAAGATGTTATTATAGGGATCTTTCATCCTTCAATAGGATTAATTTGTATTTGAGACATGAATTTAATTTAATATTTTTTATATATATTTTAAAAATCTGACAAACCTGCAGAAGAAGTCGAATCTTACAGACCTATTTCGCTACTACCTGCAATATCAAAGCTATTTGAGAAATTGATATTCAAACGTGTTAAACATTTTCTAACAATACCAGATTTCCAGTTTGGTTTTCGAAATCACCATTCAACAATCGATCAAGTGCACAGTGTAACTGCGGCTATTGAAAGAGCGTTTGAGGAAAAGAAATACTGCCCTGCAATATTCCTGGATGTCTCACAAGTTTTGATCGGGTTTGGCATTTGGGATTAATCTGTAACATGAGCAAATAAGCATTGTTATCGCGTAACTATTGTCAATTGCTGGAGTCATATTTATTCGGAAGAAAATTTAGATTATCGCACGAAATGGCGTTCTCGACATTTAAATATATCTCGGCTGGAGTTCCATAGGGTAGCGTCTTAGGACCTCTCCTGTATCTGCTCCACACTGCTGAAATTCCGACAACAAAAGAAACACTTCTTGGAACCTTTGCTGACGACACAATGATTATGGCAAAAGATATATCTCTGCCTAGGGCAATAGAAAAAGTGCAAGTGGCAGTCAACAAAATCTATAAATGGACGAAAGATTGGAAAATTCAACTTAATAGCTCCAAATCTGCCCACGTTAATTTTGCATTGAGTTTTTGCAATTTGCATTCCTCAAGCAGAATCAGCTAAATACCTTGGAATCCATCTTGACGGTAGAATAAATTGGAAGCATCATGTTAGACAAAAAGCAAAACACATTAGAACCAAAATAATACAACTATACTGGTTAGTCAGAAGATACTCTCAACTTGATATAAAACCAAGGAGGTTGATGTATAATACAATTCTATAAGCCAATTTGGCCCTATGGGGTGCAAATATGGGGTTGCACTAAAAATTCATATCAACTAGTCATACAACGCTGTCAAAACAAGGTTCGTCGATTGATTACCAATGCCTATCGCTATGTAACCAATGAAGAACTGCACGATGACCTGGAAATCAAATGGATTTGCGAAGTTATCCAAGATTTCGCCTTGAAACACGAAAGAAGATTACTAAATCATACTAACGTGGAAGCAATACAACTGCTGGACAGCGCGCAGGATGTCAGGAGATGAACAACACCATACGAACTTATATAAAGTATATACGTTTAGTGTAAACTATAGCTATAAGTTAATAATTAATAAATAATTATAATTTTATAATTGAGGAATACATACTGATGTATTTTCTCGCACTTGTCTTGCTTGTTAATTAATCCAAGTACATAGGAAAAGTAGTAATAAATTAATTGTAAATTAAGATTGTACTAAGCGTATCTAATAAAGATGTTATATATGTGTATATATATATATATATATATATACCTACAGTTTAATGTGGGCTCCGAACGACGGTCCTCGGCATCTTAGACCCCAGAAATTATCCCAGAGAAAATAAGTAAGTAAGCCATCCGCTCTTACCCAGCTTTGTTACTGGCCTGCTTAGGAACATTTTCCTTGTCAGAGTTTGCACTCGTGCATTAAGGATAATCACAAACATAAATTTACAACCATGCCCGAGCACTATTCGAACCCGCGACTATGGCTATAGTAGGTGGACTGTCCTGTCGCCTTAACCACTATGAGAACCAACTCGGAAAATTAATTATTTTAATACTGATATTCTACATTTAAACAAACAGAAATGTAAAATTCAAAGTGATAGCAATCATCTACACAAAAACCAGGCATTATTGCAGTCTCATATATATGCAGGGATAGACAAAACAATGTGAACACCATGTAATATCCTATGCTTTGTTCAAATGACAAACCATTAAAAAATTGTGGTCAAACGACATAAAAGCACCGCGGAAAAAGTGACAGTAGAGCTCTACTCTGACTTGAGTAATACTCTTTCAACAAAAACAGTATGACGGGAGTTCCTCAAAGCTATTTATTTTAGAGAAACTCAAAGGAACTCCACAATCCCATCTTCCTGCTTCAGCTACAGTATAGCATGGGGGAGGTTCCGTTATGATTTGGGGGGCAATGTTGTGGTATACAACTATTCCGCTTATTCACATTACTGACCGGATTACTGATATTTAATATCATGGCATAGTTCAAGTTCTTATTATAACCAGCGAATTGTTAAACACTGCCACATATAGTCAAAAAGTTCATCAAAACATCTTCCCTGGCCAGCACTTGCCAGGTCTCAACATAATTGAACCCCTCTGAGGAGTTTTCGAGTAGAGAGTGAGAAGTACATTTCCATCTCCAATATCATTGAAGAAATTAGTAGATATTTGGTACAATAATATATCAAATTCCAGATATTATTCCATAACCTTGCCAGCCGACTGTTGCGTTTCCCCACTCTTTGGAGCGGTTTCATCGTATGCAGTCCACTCGGATGGCTGTCTATTGGACTTCGGAATGAAATGATGGAGCCATGTTTCTTCTATTGTCACATATCGACGCACAAACTCGGATTTATTACGCTTAATCATCTTCAAACACTGCTCCGAATCATCAACTCGTCGTTGTTTTTGGTCAAAAGTGAGCTCGTGCGGCACCCACATTTCACAGAGCTTTCTCATACCCAAATATTCGTGAATTATATGATGTAGACATTCAGTTGATATCTTTAGTGTATCTGATATTGCACTCAATTTCAACTTACGGTCATTCAAAATCATATTGTGGTTTTTTAAAATATTTTCGTCGATAACAACTTCTTTTGGGCATCCACTGCGTTCACCGTCTTCAGTAGTCATTTGACCACGTCTAAACTTAGCATACCAATCCTTCATGGTTAATTTTCCTAGAGTAGTGTCCGGAAACTAGGCATCAAGCCAAGTTTTTGTTTCAACTGTATTTTTTCCCTTCAAAAAGCAATATTTTTCAACGCGCGAAATTTCTTTCTATTAATTTTTCACAATAACAAAAGATGATTCACTCAAAATGCTATAATTCACAAACTAATGATCCGACAGCTGTCGAATTTATACACGCATCTTTTGAGGGTTAGGGCTAAGTAAAAAACATATGGACTTAATTCTAGTAGCGCCATATATGTGTTAAGCCGGGGACTTTTCAATTGACCTGTTGTTAGCATGAAATGTTTACGTTAGTTAAGGAAATTCATAATTATATTTTTTGGTGTTCTCGTTCTCTTTAAGCCTTTAATTACTTATTTACAAATTTTAAAAACCGATCAAAACTTTCTTTAATAATATGGCAAATATTAACGTTGTCATCATACACATAGGAATTCGAAGTACACCTTCACATCCCATCAAGACTAATGGATTCCCTTCTTATAGAATAATTTCTCCTTGATGAAATTTGTATAGCACACATTACCGAATATCACTACATAGTATAAAACAAAGTCGCCTTTTCTGTCCCTATATCCCTATGTGCGCTTAAATCTTTAAAACTACGCAACGGATTTTGATGCGGTTTTTTTCAATAGATAGAGTGATTCAAGAGGAAGGTTTATATGTATAATACATGCATAATATACTAAGGCAACATTGCTAATTTTAGAGGTTTCTAACGTGATGTCGTAAATTAACCTATTTTTTTAGGCTTATTTAGCAATTAGCAAAAACGCTGCCTAACCCTACGAGTTAGATCAAATTAATGTACTACAGTATTGTACACCATAAAAAGGTCTACAAAGTCCGCGATGGTATATGTTTATCTTTTAGGGATGTGGGTTATTAACCATTTTTATTGTTTACTTTTTACGTGAGAAAATGGCTTATTTACGAAGCTATTTTAAGCAATACGGCATTAATCCTTATCGAATTAAGTACCTTAAATACAGTGTGCAATTAATATAGATCAATATGGTTCCTTACAGCATGTACATTAAACAAATATTTTCGGAGATATTACAAATTTAAAATTTGCGTTTAAAAATGTGTAATGTAATAAAAATTGTATGAATTTAGATATTCCAAAGATAGCAGGAAATCTTCATAGTAAGTATAGGGGAAGAGGAATTGTTTTACTCCAAATTTAATGCGTGCAGGCCAAGGGCAGTAATGAATGAACCAAAAACACTGGATCGATTTTAATCATGTTTTCATTGAGTGATATAGGCATATATATTTTATGCCCGTGCAAAGTCGGAGTGGGCCGCTATGTTTTTATATACAACGTTCATATTTTTTCTGTAGTGTATTTAATTTAGTTTCAGCATTGCACCCCTGCGAAGCCGAGGCGGGTCGCTAGTACTTTACATAATCTGCTATTTTGAAGTAATAAATAACACATTTTATTGACATATTATTTATAATAAATTTTATTAAAAAATTAGTATTTTACTAAATTTAATGTGTAACATTATTCAAATAATATAAGATAAGTTAATGCGAGTAAAGGATTTTAAAAAATCACAACTTATTTTCTTTTTTATATATTTTTTAGTCTTATTTATACCACGTATAGTTTATCTGGACTGGACCTACTACTTAACGTCGGCCCCGAACGACGGTCCTCTGTATTACGGATACCCACTGTAGACTGACCAGATTGGAGAATATCCCTGAAGACATCCGATCTTACCCATCCTGGTTACTGGCATGTTTAGGAACATTTTCCTTGTCAGAGTATGTACTCTTACCATAAAGATCACAAATATACATTTACGACCATGCCCCAGCAGAATTCGAACCATTAACTATCGCAACGGTAGGAGGATAGTTACAACAATTTTTCCCAGTAATTAAGAATGTTTTTTGGAGCAAGAACAGAGGTTGTAACTAAAAAAAATTATATGACTTATACAAACAAGACAAAACTACAGTTTATTAAAAATAATTAATAAAACATTCTGAAAATCCAAGTGCACGGTACTATGTAAAAAGTAAATAAAGGAAACCTGAGTAAAATCTGACCAAAGATCTGCCGTACGGCGAAACTAAATTAATCAAAAGGAAAAAAGTAAAAAGGGGGAAAGAAACAGATTCTTCCCCAATAAGGTGCCGCTTTATCGCCAAACTGACGAGGAAACTTTTTATTTAGTCCACGTTGGAGTTTCTCTTATAGTGCTGTATGTGAAATTTGACCCTCCCCTTCCGAAACAAATAAGTGTTTTGTAAAAGAGTTTTTTTTTCTTGTTAAAGTTACATCGTTCCGCTCGACTTCCTCTCCGATTATACGCATGGAAAATTTTAAAACTTTCTTCTAGTTTTATTCATTTTCTTATTTAGTTTTAGTTGTTATAGTTTATTATAATTAAAGTTTATAATATTTTCTCATATAATGAACTCCCAACAACAAAATTAATAGTACTTGGAACGTTTATAGATAACACAGTTATCAAGGCAAAAGTTGTCCCTCGTTTCCTACAATTTTTTCTTATTTTTCTGTTAACATGGTGATATTACATCGAAAGAATGATGTTGGTTTGGCAAACGATCTGAACAAGTTGCAATCAGAAAAACCTATACCTGGTGAGCACTCTATGTGTGACAGAGCTACCCAATGGATCTGCAACAAGTGTATTCTTTATAACTTTTACAATGTGAGGACGAGCATGTCATACAAAAGATGACTTAGCGTCTGTTACTCGCTATTGCTGTTTTTTCGTAGAATACGTCATTCATTTTGTTCAATTGGCGTTCGTAGTTAGACCTCTTCAGAGATCCTATCACTTTCTAAAGAACAATATTCCATTCTGCTTCACTGTTGATGTGAATAACTCCCCTCGGTTAAACTCGACTAATAACTTCTTGCTCTTAAAATTCACAAAATGTCACAGAAAATTAGGTTTTTTTCGCTCGACGGGCAATTAAACTGCAATAATCAAACAATTCGAAGTAGCCTTTTAGTGTGGTAACCATTTTTTCTTCATTCTGTATCTTTCCTATCGCAAGCTCTTGAAAATTTGACCCGGGTTATTATTAAGTATTGCAATTCATTATGTTTGATTTTTTTTGATCCTATGCCAATTTTTCTTACCATTCGCATTCTCACCTACAGATTATTGTCAATATTACATTTTGTTATAATACTTCTAATATGTTTTGTTACCTTAAATTTGTTCTACCTTTTTTTGACAAAACTGATGACAGGACTGATGTAAAATTTTATGATATAATTGCATATTTGTACACAAAATGATCTTAAAAAAATACATAAGTTATGTCAATATATTTATAGCTATAAGTTCCTTTAGTTTGTAGAAATGTAGTTGTTTAATGGATGAAGTATATGGTAATAATGTATATGATCCGATGTATCCGACCGATGTTCTCAATATAGTTTTGCTGAGAACTATCCATTGAAGTCAGATAAAACTATGTTTGATAAATAAGGTGGAAAATGTAAAAATTCGTTAGTCATTTAATTGATTTTTAACCAAGTTCCAAAAAGAAGGAGGTCTTTGTTCGGCTGTATATATTTTTATAATGTATGTTCGCCGTTATGGCTTTTACACTGAACTACATCCGATTTTTGGTCACGTCAGTTCAACGATAACATTAAAGTCAAATATCTGGTTATTTTAAAGAAAAAATATCTGAAAACTTTGCAAGTGCTTTTGAAATTTGAGGTTTTCCATCGATTTGTCCCCCTCCACAACAGATGGTTCCAATGAGACCACCTAGGTTGTGCACACTTTCGAATAAATAAAGAATGTATATATATATATATATATATATATATATATATATATATATATATATATATATATATATGTAGGAATGTTCGTCGGGTCGGTTAGTCGGTCGAAATGTGTGGCTGCCGCTGCGATTATTTGTCAGAACACTAACTACTATTTTTGGAAGGAATTTGCACGAGAACTGAAAAACACTGGTTTAATAACCACATGTTTATTTCGATATTGAGTGATACATGTGGTCGACGGGAGAATTGACAGGATATTAGGTTAGGTAGAGGAAGTACGGTAGCGCTGTGGAAGTGGTACTATTACAGGGGGATGTAGAAAAGAGAAGAGAGCGAGACGTCATCGTGATGGTCTTTTATACCCTGGAACTGCATGGTACCAATCCACCGGCGTTGCGAAAAATAGAACCTCCTCCATTTTTGAGGTCGGTTAAATACTACATAAAGAAGTTGCTAAAAAACAAAAAACAACAGTTGCAATCAGATGATATGTAAAATAACTTTATAAATATACCATAATAATACATTAACAGTTTATTATTTACACAGGTTGCATCAAATATTTATACTGTAAATAATTTCACTTTTAGCTCTGCCTGCTATTGATATTTAATCGTTTATGTTAATAATCTTTGTATACATACTTAGCGACTCTTTATATTCTCGAACGATCAGATCAAAGGTATAAACCACGTATTTTTATACTTTGTTTTGCAATCTCTTGCGTCATAAAAGTCTTCGATAGATTTTTTATTATAATTTTATAAATCTGGTCGGCGATACGTTTATTATTCTTTCGCTCTAGCAAAAACAAAACACGTCTCTCTCGAACAGGATCCTTTTTTAAAATTAAGCGTTCTAAAAATAGGGTTCTTCGAACACCGATATACCTTCAAGGGGCTGATTGTTATGATATATTGTGCTAACAACCATGGCGATTTGTTTAGAATGATCCAAGCTAGAAACCTACAAACATACGTTACAAAGATTTTCTTTATTTACTTGTACGTCTACCAGCGAGATAAAACAAAGGAAATAAGAAAATATCACCAACTAATGAATTATGTTTAAGTTAACGTGATATAAGTAAACTAATTGTTAAATTATTTTACGTAAGGTGTTACGTTAAGTGAAGCAGGAATTATATAGTCTATTCAAAACAGTAGTGACACGGGAGACTTGTCATGTCGCAATGTTGCCGCAGCGACTCTGAGTTTTAGAAAACTTTGGCTCTAACATATAACAAAATTTGAATATAAATAAAATAATGAAACAAAAATGTTACGTATTATAATTTATTTTAACATTATATTACATCCAATAAATATATTATCGAAGGACTTAAAACTACAATTAATTATATAGCCACGATGATTTATTGGTTAGAGTTGTTTTATTATATATACATGCAAACGTTTGACAAACGGAGAACTTTTGCAGGCTCTATCGGTTACACGTTCGAAATTCTCTAACAGCATTCTATCTCTTTTTAAATAGAATAAAATGAGAAGGATAATATTGTCTGACTGTAAAACGAATTTATAACTTTAGTCGGACACATATTGACACTCATGTCACTACTATTTTGAATTGAGAATATATTTTTTCTTAAACAATATAAAAATATAAATTATGAAACGGTATGGAAGTACCTTTTGCTGGCCAAAAATGATACCATTTATTTCTTTTCCCAAATGATGTTGGGATATAACATTTGCCTACTTTTTGCGTCTTTGGGATTCATTGCAATCAGACCTAATTAATTCTACATAAAGGACTAGATCAGAAGTAACAATACTGGAATCATATTTAATATTTAAATGAATGTGTGCCTGTCTCAACAACATATTCAAAATTACCACAAGCCCAAAATTTATATCTTATTAAATCGAATTATCTAGTTTTTAAACCCCGTTCTAGACATTTCTTCAGCTTTAGAACCTCTAACTGTACAATGGACAGACATTTTTTATTAGGGTGAATAGGATCTTTCAATATCCTAGATGACTGTAACAAATAATCACAGAAATATTGATTTATGATAGCAATATTCTATAGAGAGTTTAGTAAAAATACATTTATTTTAAAATTTCTCCATATATCTCATGCCTTCGACAAATTGTGGACTGCATGTTAAATTGAAAAAGCTCTTGCACATACGCACTTACAACTATTGAAACCATACGTGACAGACAGACATTTTATTGTAAAACAGGGTGACGAATACACTGACCTCAAGAATCACTACCGTCGTAATATATGCTGACGATACAGCGGTTTGATCATCACACAAGGGTCCAATATCAGCTACAAGAAACCTTCCACTTCATCTTAACAAAGTTGAATTGTGGTTGAAATGTAACGTATCAAAGCAAATGAAACAAAATCTACCCGTGTGGCATTAACCTTTAGTAGAAGAACTTGTCCATCAGTAAAATTGAATAATTATGAACTGCGGAAGCAGACAACCTTAAATATTTTGGAATGCATTTTGATCGACGTATGACACGGAAAAATATATAGTGACAAACCTCAAACAGCTTGAGCTTAAATTAAACCATTAAATTGTTTTGGCTGATAGGGCGTAAAGTGTTGCGAGTCATTGTCCATACTCCATATTAAGTCTCCAACAAACTGATTCAGTGCGATATCTCCTTAGAATCCATAACGAGTATGATTCGAAGTGTCAGTGCGAAGTACTTTGAAAGAGTGTTAGTGCATCCCAATGGACTCGCCAAACAGTTAAATATGCGCGATGACAATATGGTACGCAGGCTCAAACGCAAACTACCATACGAACTGATTAATAGAAACATAGAGTGAGATTCAGATCTCTAGAATAAGTTAGAATAGTCTTTAGGAGAAGTTAGGATAGACTTTAGAATAAGTTAGATTAGTAAGTAGAATAAGATTTAGGTTATAAGTACAGCAGATCAATAATTGAAGCAATCTTCTACATATCAGTAGAGTTATATTATACCGGCTTGGTGGCGCAGAGGTATAGGCAACAGGACTGTCCTCCCACTGTTGCGATAGTCGCGGGTTCGAATCTTGATGGGGCATGGTCGTAAATTTATGTTTGTGATTCTTTAATATTTGTGATTGTCCTAGGCAAGAGTGTAAAGTCCGACAATAAAAATGATCCCAGTCACGCCAGTAACCAGGCTGGGTAAGACCGGATGTCCTCTGAGATGATTTCTAAGTTGGTCCCTCGCCAGTCAGTAGGCTTAATGCCGAGGGCCGTGATTCGGAGCCCAAGTTAAATAGTAGGTCCAGTCCAGAAAAACACAGAGTTGGTATAAGGAGACTTTAAAATTAAAAAAAAAAGAGTTATATGAGATTAATAAAAACACATTTTAAATTAACAAGTGGGATTACTAGTTGACACTTGTTTAAAGAACGAATTTAATTAATATTTTGTTTGTATTTAGAAAATGTATGGTTAGTGATGAACAGAAGTGTGTGTTCAGAGGCTTTAATCCCCATTTTCAGAATCCCATTTTCTTCTGTCTAGTAAGCAATCGAATTCTGCAGCAGCATATTCTTAAATATAGTTTCAAAAGAGCAAAAATTATTAGGAACATAATATATAAAATAAATAAGGCCTAACGTCAAATGTATTATTTACCCCTAAATTAAATTATTTACACTTTGGGCGTTATTAAAAGTACTTTTTTATTATTATTACTCTTAGTAGCTATTCAATATGCCCTGAGGGTAAGAACTATTTGTTATGTTTATATTATATACACATGACATGTAGAAAATTGCTTTCATTAAGTGATCTCCTGTACAAAATACTACTTTAATTATCTAGTCTTATCTTAAAGCTTATTCTAAAGTTTATATATGTCCAATAATCAGATCGGATGATGTTAGAAGTATTAGCCTGCACACTTCACTGTCACTTCGCATATTTAGCTGATTAGTGATTACATGCAATAACACTCTTTCGAAGTACTTCACTCAAACAGATTGTACGAGTTATTGGTTCTAGAGGAATATCGCGTTGTATCACTTCATTAGAAACATGGTACGGAGCATCGACAATGGCACGCAACACTTTATTTTGAAACCGTTGTATGATGGATATAGCTACTAGACTAGCTAGACTTGCTAGCGATACCCCATAGTTGGATACCATATGACCAAATAGGCTTGAGTATGGATGTATATAATAATATCTTGTTATCTAATGATAATTTGGATTTGTACCCGATAAGCCAGTACATTTGGTAGAGTTTAAGTTCAAGTTGTTTCGTTTGCTTGTATACGCCAACTTTTTAGCCTCATTTATATTTAATTTAGGTGTGTTTGTAGGTTCATTGATGCTATGAGTGGATCTAAGATTGCCGTGTCATCTGCATATGTTGCCAGAGTGGTTATTTTTGTTGTAGGTAGATCAACTGTGTACAGATATGGTACTGGACCCAGTACACTACCTTGCGGAACTCCTGAATATATTACATGTAATTCGGTTTATCCATCGCCTTATTTTACTGTAAAATGGCGATCTGTGAGATAATATGTTAGTAGCTCATAATCCAGATGAGGGAGAATTTAGAAGCCTTACTTTATCAAAAGCCTGAGATATGCCTAAAAACGCACCTGCCACAATATATTTTGGCGATTATTTTTCTTTTCCATATTTATTTTCTTAACAGGACTATACACTAGTTCAATTGTTCGACGCTTATTAAAAGTACCTTAATAGTAAATAATTACAATTGAATCAGTTTAATGCTGAGAATAAGTTACAGATTTTCATTATATACCTGCTGGTTCCTGCCTTGCAAGATTTTTCTGCTTTTGGGGTTTTAAAATTATATTAGGGGCCCTGATACTATCCAGACCCAATGTTTATATCAATGTCTAATTATACGATAAATTATTAAAATAATATATAAAAATGAACTGTACCGATAAAGAAAATATTGCAGTGTGACCAATGCTTTTTTTAAAAATGTAAAACAGGTCATTTGAAAACTCCATAGTAAACCACATTTTGTTGTCCTTCAAAATAGGCCCCAGTTTAGACGATTACCTCTTTATTCGACGAAAATGTCTTCCCAACGAGCATTCTTTTGAGATCGGAGAACAGGAAATAGCCGCTGGGGGCCAGATCTGGAGAATACGGGGAATTAGGAAGCAGTTCCAAGCCCAATTCATGGATTTTTGCCATCGATTAAATCTAGTTTTTTCAAGAAAGATGTATATAGGTATTAACAGAACAAACGAAGGGGAAATACAGTGATATATAAATGGCCACCATGGGATACAACTACAGACGCCCCTAGAACTCTAACTCATAAGTGGTATGGAAAACCCTAACCTATAAACTATTATAACTATTTACATAGTTGTAGTTTTAAGTCCTTCGATAATATGTGTATTAGATTTCCTATAATGTTAAGGTAAAATATATTTGATAACAGTATTTTTGTTTAATTATTTTATTTAGATTAGAATTATGTTGTAAGTAAACTGAACTAAACTCAGAGTTGATACGGCAACATTGGGATGTTTTGACTTTGCAAATTTAGATGACGTATATACAAAATAACTTTGGATGGACTCTAACATATCTGTATTATTGTTTTGAAATTAAAGGTTTTGTGTCTGTTTTAAACCTAAATTCCAACATCATTAACTATTATCTTATACTCAGTGAAGCGGAATAACTTAAATTTCATTTTCACACATCAGTTCTATCATGATGGAATGACCACAAAGTGAAAATTGAAGACATATATATTTTTAACACCCCAACGACACAGAGGTCCAACCCGGCGAAGTTTTTATTGCTTTCGAGAAATTCAAAGGTGTTTCTAAACATAAAAATCAGTCGCATATGTGCCGTACGCCCATCGGCCGAAAAGATTTTACGGCCTTTTTATTGCCCGAAATTTGAGTTTTGAGAACGCGTGACGAGCCCTACATTTTTATTTTTGGCCCCGTACCGTGTCACAATGTTGCTTTATGTTCGACAAATGTCAACCCCCGAAGGCAATAAATACGACCGGCTCATGGCGAAGACAAAAACAGCGCTCAAAAGGGTTTTTTTTAGTTATTTATACGCGTAAATACATTGTAAATGTTCGGCCCAATTTATTTTTTACGACTATCCGACTTACGGAGGTTCGGTTGGAGTTTCTAGTTTATAAAAATTGAATAGTCACACTTTGTGACAATTTTCTAATAACTAAAAATTATACGTTAAATATATCAGGCCTATAAAATAATTTTAATTGGTTTACAACAGATGGTATTAATTTGTATTAAATCGCATCGGGTACATTTGTGATCAAACTCATGTCGAAGCCTCTCTCAGGTTTTATTTCCCTTACTTTTATGTATATTTATTTTAATATGTGTCATTTGTCGTGAAGTATAAACAGTAATCATGCTCCATCGATTTCAACAAGTGAATACTGCTTTAAACGTTTTGAAAGTGGTGATTTTTACACCGAATATAAAAAGCGGCCTGGAGAGCCAAAAAAAAATTGAAGACGAGGATTTGAAGGCATTACCCGATGAAACCATCAATGGGATTGCTATCCATAGTTATTAATGCGTTTGAGCTAAGCATTGTGCGAAAAACGCGAACAGAACACGAGAAAACACAAAAACATCACAACGTAATTTTTCAACATGAACATGATTGACCGCATGTTGCAAAGCCGGTGAAGACATACTTGGAAACATTAAAATGGGAATGGCTACCTCGCCCGTCACATTCTCCAGACTTATAAGCCGTAGATATTATATTTATCAAGTTTTAAATTGATTGTTTAATCCAACTGGTGATCTTCCAGGATTCAAGTTATACCGACAATAGATCGAAGCTGGCGCATGATTTGTTCCAAACTCGATGACCTGATTATGAGGATTAATAATATTGTACAAACAAAATTAAAAATAATTTTAATTTTGTTTGTACACGTAATATATTAGTGCTATATTACTTGTGTTTTGCTCTTATCATTCCGTGTCAGTACATACCCTATATCTCGCAATCAAATGTTAAGTTTGCTTCTACCACATATTGCTTTGTAGACATTTTCATTTTGCTTTATATTTGTTCTTTCCAGTTGATCTGATTTCCCTCTATTGGCTTCCGTTACGTTTAATTCTATACCCATATATTTAAGACAATCTACTTGTTCTAATTTTACTTCTTCAAACTGAATATTTATTTCTTCTAGTTCTTCTATCGCTACGCTTTTATTCCTTATCATTATTTTGTTCAGCATACTGATTGATAATTTATCAAGGTTAAATTAATAAACGCCTTGGACCTACCTTTTGGGTTCGAGCGATATTCTTGACTCCAACCAGTTACACAGTGTAAGATAGAAGATTTTTTTAAATATCTATATATCGGAGAAAAAAGTATCGATATTTCTTTCTACAATATATATTGATATTTTTAATAAACCGTTATAATATGTTTAATACCGTTAACGGTTAAAATATACTAATCCTTAAAATTAAGAGCCACAATTCACGAGAGATTTAAAATTAAGTACCAACCTTAAATGCTTATATAAATACAAATGTTCAAGAAATATATTTAATTTTTTTAAGTCGAAAAATATCGTTTGAAAAATATATCGATCAAAAAAATGTTGGTCAAAAATTTCGATATTTTTTTCTAAAAATAACTATTTTTTTCGGCATCCCTACTGCAAGACCGAACAAACGACACAAAGAAATTGAGAATATCGTAATTATCCTTACAAAAATGTACCTAGAATAATTAAAAAGACCCCTACAATTTAGAAACCTAAAGTCGTTGACAATAAGATACGTATTGAAATGGATTCAATGGATTTGCTATAAAAACTACGGTTTTCATATTGATCATCATTTAAAAACAAAAATGCTGAGTATCAGGCAAAGAGGCGTTCTCGCACGTAGCAATCGCCCGGCTTTGACACTCAGACCAGCCTCTGGGCAGCTTACCAATGTTGGGCAAAGCTTGGACAATCCGATGAATCTTAACTTGACCTTGACGAATTTTCGGCTACCCCAGCTTGTCCCAGGCTTGGACCCTAACTTTGGACAATCGTCGGCTCCCCAGGACTGGTTCAAGCTTGTGTACTAGACCAGAGGCATTCTTGAGCCGAAGTTATCCAGGCAAGAACTGGACCAAGCGTGTTCAAAGTTAGCCTAAGGTTGGGTCTAGCATGATCCTATTATACTCTCCTATATGTGTAGTATTTATGTAGAATTTGCAAATTTTAGTTATAATTTTTAATTATTAGTTATAATATCTAACACATATTGGTGAAAAGTTTAAAACAACAAATACCTTTATTTTACTTCAAAAATTATTTATTTATGGAAATAACTAAACATAAACAAACTAAACCAAACCTATAATCCAATGTACAGTTTTCGTAATTTGGAACGTGTTTGTTACAGGAAATAACACCTCCATCGTAAATAAACAACCAAAGAGGCGTACGTGGTTGTTGTCCAGTCCAGCAGAGTATTGTTGTACTAAGCATAACATGTACATTCGTCCACCAGATAGCCTCCGATGATCTTTGAATAGCGCTGTTTTACCCAAATGATGATAGTATAGCATATAGGGAATGGTCTCCCAAGTTTTGGTGACTCCAAGTTCCAGTTACCTGCGACTAAAAGAATGAGCTGTTTTTTTTCCCAAATTCCAGTAGACTTAGTTGGTTCGCAGCATCTTCAATCCATTAAAAAAGCTCCCGCATAATCATCTCGCGGAACTGGAAAATATTATTAACTCAATCTGCAATAAAGCTGCAAGATTTCCCGGCGTCTTGAAAACACGCACATATAGCGGTTATTCTCAAGAAAGGAGCAAAATTACCTCCATCTGACTACAGTCTCATCAGTCTTCTCAGTGCCATTTCGAAGCTTGCCGAAACGACAATACTTACGCTATTAACTCTTTTTCAAAAGAAACAACATCATTGCTGATGAACAATTCGGCTTTCGCGCTCACCATTCATCCGTCCATCCCTACCCGTCTGGCCACATACATCGATCACGCTTTTAACCAACAATAAAAGGTTAGAACAGTCCTCCTGATCTTTCCAGGTTAAGAAAAACATTTTCCAGTTAAATATGAATCGACACCTTCAATAGTCGAATACTATGCATCACCACTGACCTCCCCATTTTCCAGGCTGAAACGACCTCATCCGTCGCTGCAGTAATTACGTTTGCCCCCATAAAAGAGTATTCAGTCGTGTGTTAACTCAAGTTCGTGAATCAATAGACTCGCCGGCCAATAACGGCTGCCCGATCCACGGGTGCCATATCCCCAAATTTAATGCAGTGGTAGTAGCGACCCACAGGGGTCAACTGTGAGGCGGTTTCGGCTTAGTGTATTGGTAAGCAGGCAAGAGGCAGTCCCACATAACCCGGTCCAACTTGTCACACCAAGGCAAGTCTCCGCGACCAAGTATGCGTCATGAAATCCACCGTCTGGTTTTAGGCCAGAAAAAAATCTTTTTCTGCTAACTTTTTGTCATGAACTGCGATGCTTGTGCAGGGAATTCATAGATTGAGGATGTTTTTCAAAACGTAAATGTTTCCTAACTATAATAGTTTCTAGCTAGTGGTCGCTGTGCACCTTCAATATACTTTGTGTAACGTTATCGCTTCAACTGTGTCAATTTTGTCTGTTAACTCCGTTTAACTACAACAAGAAATGTAACTGCGAGTAACTGCGGAATGATTATCACTCTTTTTCTTTTCTAGATAATTAATTTGAATCCAGTTGTTTGAATGAATTGAAGAAAGATTGTTATTGAAAGAATTGAAGAACAGGTTCTCCCTGGAATTCAACAGACTGCGCTAGTTATGAAATGTGAAGATTTTAAAACACTTTTTTTATGGAAAGAAGTCTCAATTTTTTTATAAAAAAAATATTTGCCCCAAAATATCGATGCACTGTTATTTTTCCGACAACTCTTGAACTCCTGTTATATTTTGATACAAATAAAATATTTATTTTTGTTATACTAGTAAAGGGTGTAATATTTAAGCTGCTATGCCATTATTTATAAAAAAAAAAGCTGAATGAAGATCAAAAATCAACGTTACGATTATAAAAAATCAAACAGTTCCCTTGAGCTAGTCAAACACATCATTCATATCTTTCGTCGCTATCGTAATTTGTTGATGTTTTTCATTTGGTCGAAGTCAGCAGTTTTTCGTCATACGTGACGAATAACATGTTTTCTAGTAGGTGTTGAATGAAACCGGATTATATTAACGACTAATTTATGATAATTCCGGAACAATTTGGAAAATTAATGTCTCTAAAATGTAAAAGACATTATCGATGCAATTATATAGATGAATCAATCGATTTAGTTTTAAAAACTTTAAAAAAATAATGTCATCCTTATCTGTTATTTTGATTTTAACATAACAATATATATTCACTGGCTTAGTTTTTGATATAAGTTGTTTATGAAAATGAATAAGAATAATATCTACAAAGTCAAAACAATTTAAGATCTTATTTTATATATTAACTAGCGACCCGCCCCGGCTTCGCACGGGTGCAATGCTGATACTAAATTAAATACACTACAGAAAAAATATGAACGTTGTATATAAAAACATAGCGGCCCGCTCCGACTTTGCACGGGCATAAAATATATATGCCTATGTCACTCAATGAAAACATGATTAAAATCGATCCAGTATTTTTGGTTCATTCATTACTGCCCTTGGCCTGCACGCATTAAATTTGGAGTAAAACAATTCCTCTTCCCCTATACTTACTATGAAGATTTCCTGCTATCTTTGGAATATCTAAATTCATACAATTTTTATTACATTACACATCTTTAAACGCAAATTTTAAATTTGTAATATCTCCGAAAATATTTGTTTAATTTACATGCTGTAAGGAACCATATTGATCTATATTAATTGCACACTGTATTTAAGGTACTTAATTCGATAAGGATTAATGCCGTATTGCTTAAAATAGCTTCGTAAATAAGCCATTTTCTCACGTAAAAAGTAAACAATTAAAATGGTTAATGTGGGTTATCCCTAAAAGATAAACATATACCATCGCGACTTTTTTGTAGACCTTTTTATGGTGTACAATACTGTAGTACATTAATTTGATCTAACTCGTAGGGTTAGGCAGCGTTTTTGCTAATTGCTAAATAAGCCTAAAAAAATAGGTTAATTTACGACATCACGTTAGAAACCTCTAAAATTAGCAATGTTGCCTTAGTATATTATGCATGTATTATACATATAAACCTTTCTCTTGAATCACTCTATCTATTGAAAAAAACCGCATCAAAATCCGTACATAGGGATATAGGGACAGAAAAGGCGACTTTGTTTTATACTATGTAGTGAGTTAGTACTATTTTTCTTTTATACTTTCATCAAAACGCACGCAAAATGAGTCCAAAATAAATGCATGTTGATTGATATAATAAAGTTCATGAAAGAACTTTATTATATCAGCATTAGATCAGAAGTTAGTTTGATGTTTTAGTGCAACACCATAGTCCAAATAGGCTTTGTAATAGACTAATAAATCAATTTACTTTATTTTAGGTCAAGTTGAGAGTATCTTCCGACTAACCAGTATACTTGGTTGATTTTGTGCTTGATTTGGTCTGCTTTTTGTCTAAGGATTAACTGAGTTAATGTTTTTACTACAAAATACCTAATACCTTCATTCTTCTTTTTATTCATTCTGATTTTCGATACATCAATATTTGTTATGTTCGAAGTTACATGATTATATTTAAAACCATTCATTGAAATGTTGTTTATGATTTCGTGACGATATTCAAATCTAATTTATTTAAATGTATTGTTTCAGAATAGTTTTGAATGATTGAATTTATATTGGACGCCTGCTTATTGATGAAAGAAGAACAAATAACCTTGACCCATATATGTACGACAAATCTGTTCAATTATTAATAATCTGTCAATATATTACCAATTTTAGATTAACCATATATCGTATAACTGGAATATGAAAATAATTGAAAATAACAATTAAATTCATAAGGAAATATAGTTATAAAAAGAATGGTGGATGATATAAGATTATAACATATAACCATTGGTAATCTTTAGGATCAATTCTGCAGCTGTAACTTAGACATATACAGCTACAACTATTACAGATTTAAGAATTGTAACAGTATAGCTCTACCTAAACACTACGTAACGTGAGGTTCGAACCATGGTTATCGATACTAAGACTATCGACACTCGGTTAAGAGTCCGGCTTTACTCAACTTAACTCTTCACGTACTGGGATGCATTTTGTTGTCAGACTTTACACCTTTGCCTGCCACAATTGCTCATTACAATTAAAAACAATTAAAAGCATAAATTTAAAAGGCCGACAGTAGTCATCAATTATAATGGTACAATATTGGTTTAACAAAATTGATAAGAACGCACCTCTAACAATATATAATGCTATAACAATATATTTTAACCCTCAAAATAAATTTAGAACATTTTTGACTATTTAAGAACTAATCACTTGTTAATTAAAAATTAATTGATTTTCAAACGCGTGTATCAAATCAATTAGCTTAATTTGTTTATAAATATTTTCATAGTTTTAAACAACTTGGAGACCAACTTTAAAAAAAACATCAAATAAATTTTTTAGTCATAAATATTATATAAATATATAATATAAATAATATATATATATATATATATATATATATATATATATATATATATATATATATAAATATAATAATATAAATGTATAATATAAAAATTAAAGTAAAATGAAATCTGCGAAGCAAAGTTTGTAGTTTTAGAAGCAGCCAGAATATTAAAGGAGCGAAATCAAGTTAATAGGATGGTTACAGAAAGATATATAGCAAATTATAACTCATAAACATGTTTTTTGTCATCATGTACCACACTAGTAATACTTCGTCTAATTACATAATAAATAAGAAGGCGAAAGGGCTTTCCTAAAATACCGTCATCGAAGTAAGGGATTAATTTTATTAGTAAAAGTGTAAAATCTGACATAGAATAATAACCAGGTCAAGTGAAATTGTTCAAATTCACTAAATAGAAAGAAATGGAAATAATTTATTTTTAGCCATAGAAAACTGACATGTCTGTAATAGATGGTTCTGTTTTCGGTTAAAAAAGGTTTATAGAGATAAAATCTGTATTGAGATCAACACTACTTCTTATATATCTTCTTTGATTTTTTTTCTCAAAATTGACACAAAAGTATAATTTTTGGTAATTATATACAGTTGATGATAACAACAATAATCAACCTGTTAAAATAATCTTATTTTGTTGTTGACTTTGGATTTTTAAATGAAGCAATAAATTTCGTTGTCTATATTTCCTATGACTCTAAAAATATGCTTTTTTATTGTGTTATTACAATTAAAACTTATAGTATTTGAATTTTAAAAATGTGGATCATTTTATCAATTTGCCATACCATATCGAAAGAATGATATTGGTTTTGCAGTTATCCAAACATCGATCAATATGTGTCAATAAGAATGTGCTAGGTCTGGTTCTCCAATAACTGTAACAGTGTATCCTTCATAACTTTTGTAGCGTAAGACTGTTTGTTATTTCATATACAATATATATACAGCCGGCTTGTTGGCGCAGTGATAAAGGCGACTGGAAGGTCCTCCTACTGTTGCGATAGTCGCCGGTTCGAATCCTACTGGCTCATGGTCGTAAATTTATGTTTGTGATTGTTTAATATTTGTGATTGTCCTAGGCAAGAGTGCAAAATCTGACAAGGAGAATGATCCTAGTCACGCCAGTAACCAGGCTGGGCAAGGCCGGATACATTGGGTTTCCTTACGGTGTATAAAGGGATGTCTTATATCTCTCATAGGGCTGTATCTCTAATCTTTCTATGAATACGTTCCAGATTATAAGTCTTCGCTGCAATATTTGCATTAACTTCTGCTTATATCGAAAAAATTGAAAAAACTACTCACTGCTTTTATACTTCTCATAAATTTGATCTCGAATAGAGCTTACATTTAGGTGATCTTGATTTATCACCCTGTTCGTATGAGTTTCGAATAGTTATATGGGTTTTCATTTCAGTGCCCATACTAATATTCAGTGCAGCTGCAACACGCTAAAAATATTTCCAATAAGACTCCAGAAACTTAATTTTTAACAATATTAATACTTATCTCTCTAATGTATTTTACTTGCAAGGGGGGTGCACCATTATCTTGTTCATATTCGAAGTAAATGATTACGAGACGGAATCTATTTCTGACTGACCATTTACTGGCTTCGGTATTTTCAATCAACGTAATAACAATTGTTAAGTGGCGATTTGAAACAAGTTTTTTTTTTTTTTTTTTTTTTTTTTATATAATTATATACATTGTTACTAGTCGTTGCCGACTAACCTACAATTTGTCCTTATAATAGCTTAAATCTAGGTATATATCTAATAGGACTCATCAGTCCTACATAGTCTCTAGCATAATAATAATTGTTTTAACACTTTGAGTTTTTTCTAATGCACCTCACTGCACTACACTACAACACACTACACAAGTTCAAATGGTTTGGTCCTTTTGAGTCTGCGTCCGGTTTTGGTGTTATCCAAGAGTTGTAATACTTCGAAATTAACATGAGAGTGAAGTCTCTCCTCATGTCTCTTTGCAATTCTTTTAATTTCTTGATTGACAGTCGGTATCTGAAGATCTCGATGTAAATAAATGGTCCGATAATATCTGGGTGCACCTACGATGCTTCTTAGGACTTTGTTCTGGAAAACTTGTATTAGATTTATGTTGCTTTTTGCGGAACATCCCCATAATTGTATTCCGTATGTCCATATAGGTTTTAATATTTGTTTATATAGAAGTAATTTATTATGTATAGTTAATTGAGATTTTCTTCCAATTAGCCAATACATTTTTCTATATTTTAACTCAAGATCTTTTCTTTTCTTTTTGACATGTTCCTTCCACCGTAGTTTTGCATCAAGTGTCATTCCGAGATACTTAGCATTATTGCTGTATGGTATGACAGTGTGGTTTATGGTCAATGGTGTATGCGCGGCCTGTTTATAGGTGAATTGAACATGCACAGATTTGTTTTGGTTAATTTGTATTTTCCAGATTTGGGTCCATTTATTTATAGTGTCAGTAGCCTGTTGTAGGTTTCGGGTTGCTTCTTCGCTATTGTTTCCGACAGCAAGAATAGCAGTATCATCAGCAAATGTAGCCATTGTGATGTTTTCGATTTGTGGTATATCACATGTATAAAGTAGGTACAGAATTGGCCCCAGTACACTTCCTTGTGGTACACCTGCTTTAGCTTCTTTTATTGTAGAGTAAGCTTCCTCTTGTTTCACTCTAAACATTCTGGCTGTGATGTAAGATTTTAATAGTTCGGTGTGTTGCTTCGGTAACATTTTCTGTAGCTTATGGACGAGGCCTTTGTGCCATACCTTGTCGAAAGCTTGTGCTACATCTAAGAATACAGCTGAGCAAACTTTATTATCTTCATAGGCTTTTTCAATAACATCTGTTATTCTATGCACTTGATCAATCGTTGAATGTTTGGTAATAAACCCAAACTGGTGTGTTGGTATTAGGTTTTTTCTCTCTATAATTGGTTTTAATCTTTTCAAGAGGAGCTTTTCAAATACCTTAGCTATCATCGGTAACAGTGAGATAGGTCGATAAGCTTTTATATCATTTGGTGATTTTCCAGGTTTTGGAACCATTATTATTTCAGCCATTTTCCAAACGTCTGGGACATATTTCAGTCGAAATGCTGCATTGATTAAGTTAGTGAGCTTTATAATACCCTTTCTTGGCAGATTGTGCAGCAATTGCCCTGTTATTAAATCATAGCCTGGTGATTTATTTGGCTTGATGTTAGTTTTAATAACGTTGGTGACTTCTTTCGGCGTTGTTAATTGAATTGTCGAATTTTCACCGTCTATGTCCGGTAAAGTATGTTCAATTTCACTTTCGTTTGGTTTGAAAGTTTTCTCTAAATGGTCAGCGAATGCTTCTGCTTTCTCCAGGTTGCTGCGTGCCCAACTTCCATGCATGTTTCTTATCGGAGGACTATGTAGACAGGATCGTTTTAGGTATTTAGTGGCTTTCCAGAGCGAATAGTCTGTGTTCTTGTCATCTGTTAAATTTCGTAGATAGTTATTTATGGAATTGTTTTTAATTTCCAAAATTTCCCTCTTCAACCTTTGTGTTATGTTGTTTAAGATATTCTTATTTTCAGGTGTTCTATTTTGCTGCCATTTTTTCCGTAGTTTTCGTTTTTCAGCTACCATTTCCTTGATTTCTTTCGGGTAGTTTATTCCTTTGGTTGAAGTTTTAATTTCTGGAGTGTTATTCCAAGCAGCCTGTTGGATATCTGCAACGAATTTTTCGGTTTCATAATTTAATTGGTCTTCTGTCTTAAGGGGAACATTTAGTTGAATTCGATTGTTTATTTCTTCAACAAATCCTTCCCAGTCTGTCCTCTTGTTGGTTAATGTTGGATTTTGTTGTTTTCTTATAATGTTTTCACTCAGCGTCAAAATCACAGGTGTGTGATCTGAACTTAAGTCAAAATTTTCTTCAACTTCCATGTAATTAGTGGTTATGTTTCTAGCTATAAAGAAATCTAACAGGTCTGGAGTTTTCTCTGGATCGGTAGGCCAATAAGTTGGTTTTCCTGTCGACATGAAACTGCACCCTAGCTCAGCAGATTTGAAACAAGTAAAGCTCCAAAACTTCGTTTTCCAGTTATAAACCTCTAATTGTTATCAGTAATGCATATATTTTGGTCACTAATGAATAATACTAATATTTTAAAGAATTTTGCAAACATTTCAAAACAGGACATTTCAACTTTATGGACTAATTTGGTTACATGTTCGGACGCATCAGACCGCATTCTAGTTTATTCAAAGTTTTTTTCTACATACGTCATCTAAATTTGTGACGTCAAAACGTCGCAATGTTACCATATCAACTCGGAGTTCAGTTTGACTTTGACCCATAACAAAATTCTAAATCTAAAGAAAATAATGAAACAAAAATATTATCAGCCTCAATAGTTTGTATATTAGAGTTATAGCCTCTTATTACTATTGTTTTCAAGAATTTTGCAAACGTTTGACAACTGGACGACTTTGACAGGCTGGTTGGGTTACATGTGCGAATTTATCAGAAAGCATTGTGTGTCTTTTTAACTAAATTAAAATATTGTCTGATTATGAGACGAATTTGCAAATTGCGACAGGCAATACATTACACATCTTGACCACGTATGTACAAAAGAACTTTGAATAAACTATATATCTTTTTTTAAATTTAACAAAATGAAAAGGAAAAATACGGTCTGGTTTTTAAACGAATTGACAGTCTGCGATAGGTAATAGATTGGACATTGTGATGACGTGAGTTAAGGATTAATATAGCATGATTTTAAACTACCATTGAACAATTGACCAGGTGTTAAAGAAACCAAGAGATTGGCATAACAAACAAGGTATTTATCGTTCTTTTCATTTTAGCTATTTTATATAATCATTTTATATACACCTGCACTGCGAATAGCGCGCTAACTTGTCGAAGTAATTTGATAATTATAATAAGATAAAGGTATTTCCAATTGTGATTCGTGTAAAGAACCATGGTTCTGAAGTCAATGACTTCAAAAATCAGCCTACGTTAAATTTGCCTTATATAGAAACACATATGGTATAAATCAACAAAAATATTGAATTTAAATTAATCAGCTACCTGAATCTCGACTGTCTCTGTAGAAAAAAACACATTAAATAGTACATCCGTACTGGTATCGCATCGAACTAAGATTAGTGTCGACCGAGTTAGGATGTTTCTCACTAAACCAGTTGACCTAGCTTATAATTAAGTACCTATTTCCTTTTAAAGTAGACTAGGAGAGTTTTTTTAATGTTTGTACTGGTTGGTATCGAGCTAAAAAAAGGAATTAGCACATTACCCAGGTAAATTTCATTGGTAAGTCTGTTTTCTCGGCTTGCTCACCCGTCGATAATTGTTGATTGTTGTTGTTGCTAGGCCAGTGAGCATCGGGAAAACGCTTAAAGGAAAATTTGATGTCGTGCTTATTTAACGTATAAATTAATTAATTGTATGTAGAAAGGTTTGCATTTCATTAAACGTATAGTAGAGTTGTGTCACGTAGGCACATACGGTTTGGTTCGAGGTTCATTACCATGATTTCAATCATAAATAAATCACTGTTTTTAAGCAGGTACTAATGATATTCATATATATTTATGTTGCCTATTTACGTCAAAGCTACAGATCGTTTAATAATTTTTATTATCAGGTTTTTTGACGGCACTGAGTTTAGGCTCAGTACAGATGTGCTAATTTAAGTTTGAATAACTTTAACTTTATCGGTATATATTGTAAATCGCAAGTATTTCTTGCAATGTTATATAGTCTATCCAAAGTTATATTATATATGCGTCATCGAAATTTGTGAAGTCAAAACATTGCAATAATGCCGCATCAACTCTAAATTTTAGTTCAGTTTGGCTTTGACATACAAAATATTCCAATCTAAACGAAATAACTAAACAAAAATACTATTTTCAAACATAATTTATTTTAACATTATAATACATTTAATGCACATATTATCGAAGGAGTTAAAACTACAATTAAGAACAAAGGTGTAATATTTTATAAGTTAGAGTGGTTTTATTATACCTACATTAAACTCTTTTCCACACCACCCATAAGATAGAGTTCTAAGCAAATTTTTTAAGTAGTGCTATCCCCCTGGACGCATAATCCACATAATCAACAATTATATATCAAAGTAATGTATTTTACTTTCACTCGAGAGCATATTTACCTTTTTACATTTAGTTCTTGTTTCCTTCGATGGTGTGTTTATTTGTCAAGTCATCTTGATATTACTCTATTTTTTATTTCTTCTGTTACTACCTGTGTACACCATTCTTGATAAAATTAAGCACTAAATCCTACCTAATGCATTTACCATATCTATAAAACAGTTAGTATTCATTATCTCCTCATACATTCTAACTTAATGCTCATGTTTAAGACTGAACAATTACAATCATATCTGTGGACACAGATCTTTTACGCCTTGCAATACCATTTTCTACAGTTATATTCTATTAATTATGTACATACTTTTAGTTGTTTCCAATCTCATCACTCTATCTCAGGAATTTCCAGCATTATCATATATACTGAAAGTTTCCTTTAGCCACTTTCACTTTGCGAGTCACTGTCCAAGGCAATCAGAAAATTGTTAATTTCCAATCTATCTAAAACCTGTTTGCAATCCAAAATTTATCATTTACTTCCCCCGTGTGTCTCATAGAATTCAAAATAATAACTGATGGTTTATATGACAAATTTTTAGCAGAACACGAAACTATGGAATACTTTACTTCTGAAAACTTTTCAACCAGCTTGTGCCGTGTTATTGTATTAAATTTTTTATCGCTTATTAATGATAAAACTTATAAAACTATTACGTATTCTCTTTTAATAAAGATAATATGAAATTTTATGAATAGTGTAATATAACAACATATCTTTATTACTAATTATGATCATATAAAACATATCGCTATTTTGTTCCTAATTTTTATCAAGAATATTATTATTACTTGAAAAATTAAATACTATGTATAAAAACATCATGTAAACACTTTGCCAAAGTAACGTTAACCTATACAATCACATATTTATACCATCCTTATTGTACTCTATGAACTTTCTAAAAATAACTGAAATATTTTCGAAGTTATGACAAAAAAATTAACGTGTCATTATACTTTGTACATCGGTATGAAATAAATTTAGCCAAAGCGTTAAAAAAAGAACCGAACCAGGCATTTAAATCAAATATAACTTTTGGCTCCTTATCAAAACAAATCATGCAAATATTGCTGGTATTGTTTACATTTTACATATGTATGTGTAATAACCATATAGTCCATTCTCCCACCGAACACATGTAGTATTTAAGATCGAAATGAAGCAGTTTCTATTCAGTCGGTGTTTTATGTTCCTGTGCGAGTATTCGGACAAGCAATTGCATCGACAGCCACACATTCCCACTGACAAGGCGAACATTCCTACAATTGCTGATCCCGACGTGATCGAAGTACCTAATGGATAAACCAGCTCAACAGGATCCACGTACTCGACACATTCATAGAAGAATAGCGCGAGGAACCCATCACCATCACATAGTCGACGTTATCCCACGAGACTAGCGCGATGGACGAAAGCCACAGAAGCCCATCATGCCTGACATCAACGCATGAACACCTTTGCACCACGAACCGGGACACGTAAGGCGCCACACTTATAGTTACCCTCAAACAAATCGGAATGCCTCAAGACGAACTACGTCCTGCTTCTCATTCGATGCCAGCTGCTGCCGAAATACTCCTGACTAAAGTTGATCCCCATCTCATAAGCAGCCCCTAGGCGATAGTTTGCGTAATTGGGGGTGTGCTCAGGGACCTGCATCTCATGGAGGTACGTTCCACGGCAGCTCCACTAGGAGGGGAGTGATACAGCGACCGCTACAACCCTCTAGGCCACCACTATTACATCCACATTAACTTCAAAGGTTGGCAACGCTGGTGGATTCTTACCATGCGGTTTCCGGCTATAATAGACCACCACGACGACGTCTCTTTCTCTTTTCTCTACCCCTTGAAACAGTACCACTTCCAGAGCGCTTCCATACTTCCTTCACCTAACCTAATATCCATCCTCCCGTCGAACACATGTAGTATTTAAGATCGAAATAAAAGGCCAACCTGTTTATATAAAAGTTCAAATGATATCATTCCAGAACCACCATACTAGCCTGATTTAACTCCGTCGAATTTTTGGTTATTCTCTAAACTCCTAAAATCATTTGAAGGATATTGTTTTCAGCATATTGAGGTAAATAAAACTGACCGCGAAAAGAGTTTAAAGAACCTCCAGAAAACAAATTTAACTTTTTTCGGAAAAACGATAACTACATTGTATCAAGGCTGTTGCTTAAACTACGCTTAGTTAAGCTTTCGACCAATATGTATATGTTATATTATAAATATCTAATATCAAACGATATAATAAACACAAATCGTGCTCTTTTATTTAAGTATCACTTATCTCTTAATTGATATAATAAATAAAGCTTAATGCTTAAGATTTATTGATTGTAGATTACTTAAAAGGCTAACTAAGATTAACAAAACAGGAAAAAACAAGGAATTTATTTTTGTTGAACGTTAGGTATTGACGTAAACAGACACCTACATTGTATATAAATCCTATATTTGTCCATTTTTTATTTTGTATCTTACATTAGACACTGCTCTGTTATACTTGCACCAATTCACAACCAAGTTGAATGCGGGGTATTTATCCCATATCACTGGAATGTTTATAACTAGGTATATCTTGAATTAAAATTTAGTTAGATCAATTAAGCTATACTATACAAGTTCTTATTTTTTGGTTCGCTTCATACATTCTGATATCTTACGCGCTTTTCAGTAGTTCTATTGTTTCCATCTTGCTGTGATTTAGTAAACTTATTTCCTGTTCTAATGTAAAATCTTGGAATACATGGAAGATCCATTTGATTTCGAGGTCATCACGTGATTATTCGTTGCCAACATTGCAATAAGCGTTGATAATTAATTGAATAATTTTTTTCGGCATCGTCGGCTTAATGCTGATTGGTTATGGATTGCTAATTATAGACTGATAGATCAGTCTGATATTGGACCAACTTGGAAGTAGAATTTGTCTAACTGGTACATTTTCTTAATTTTGAGTTTGATGTGTTTGCTTAATATGACGTTATTCGTTTCAAAGTTATTTTATTTTCACAATATTAATTATTTTTCTAACTTATTTATATAAAAGCAGGTTATTCCACCAAGACTACATGATAGAGTACGTATATAGAGCTAGAGTACAAAAACTTTAATGAATAAAACGGTTACTATTTCTTGTGCAGTAAACAGCAAACCTTTTATATGATCCTGTATATTATAAAAGTTAATATATATTATGGAAGGTTTGTTTTAGTTAGTCTATGTTTTCTCTTTCGTTTTTACATTAAAACAAAACAAATTAAAAGCCCTGCAATAATTAACTTCAAAATCCTTATAATGTTATAAGTAAATAATAAATAAATAGTAAATAGAAAAGAAAAAGATAGTAAATAAACAATAAACTTGCATTAGGAAGAGACCACTAAATATAAATTAATGTTATATTTAGATAAAAGAGTAATCAGCAATAATTGTCATGTGATAATGATTTTTCTTCATCTAATTGTCACTGTTTCTATCCACATCTATGCTATCTTTACAGGGCAATCGCTTTCAAAGACTTGATGATTCTAAATTTGAATAGTCTATGCGCTCAGCCATAATGAATAGAATTATTCTGATACAATGAATGATATCTCTCGTTGTAAATGTCGTAAAGCTAACGTCTCGTAATAAAAACACTTATTTGATAGTTTCGTAAATGGTTGACTCCGTTTTGTTCGAATTGACGTCAAAGAAGTATAACAGCAAAGAGAAAATATGCTTCATCTTAGGCGTTTTCTTAGGTAAAAATAAAAATGCAAGCCAGACGACTAAAAATGTATATTGTGTTTATAGTTCTGATATGCACAATAACGTGCGGTTTTGGCTTTGTTTTTCACCAAATGTGCATTACGCTCTGGAATTATAGAAAATGTGCCTATTGCATCCATATCTAATGCCGTATCAGGTCGTAAAGCAACGTTTCTGGCCACTACATTATATTAATTCACGGCTAATTTGGTCCTTCTTTGATTGTATTACTTCTTGAACTGTGATGTTTGTGCCGGGAGTCCTAGAATGAGATGTGTACATGTACATAAATTCTTAATTCTAATAGCATATAGCTAGTGGACTTCCAATTCAGCTTTGGTGAATTTATAGGCTTGAACTGAAATACTTTTAGCGAAACTCCAATAAGCTATATCAATGCATGTTTCATGTAAGTGTAGAACGATTTCCAATCCAACTTCAACCTATAGACTGTCGAATTAATTTACTTTCAATGTAAACGAAACTATTGTAATGCAAGCACATCGCTTGTAACATTTCTTAGAATATCCAGTGCAGTGTAGTGAAGTACATTAAATGGTAAAACCATAGAAAGGCGCTACCAAATGCTACTACCTTTATTTTATTTCATTCAAAACTAACTAAAGATCAATGGAACTTTCTAGATAACAGGTCATTTGAAAATTCCCCGGACTACCATAGTAAAACATATTTTTTTGGCAAAATTTGTTTTTTATTATTCAACATAATTCCCTTCAAGGGTGATACACTGATTACAGCAACCCTCCCACTTTTCGATATTATTTTTGTTGTGCGATTTGTCCTTTGCTTCAAAATAGTCCTGAGTTTCGGCGATCCACTCTTCGTTCGAAAATGTCTTCTCAGCGAGCTTTCTTTTGAGATCTGAGAGCAGAAAATTTTCACTGGGCGTCAGATCTGGAGAATACGGTGAATAAGGAAGCAATTCGAAGCCCAATTCATGGATTTTTGCCGTCGTTTTCACTGACATATGACACGGTGCATTGTCTTGCTGAAGCAGCACACTTTTTCTCTTCAAATGCGGTAATTTTGTCCTTCAAACGGTGCAATGACGCTATGTAATAGTCGCTGTTGATGGTCCTTCCTATTTTAAGGTAGTCAATGAAAATTATTTCATACGCATCCCAAAATACAAACGCCATAACCTTGTCAGCCGACTGTTGCGTTTTTCCACGCTTTGTAGTGGGTTCATCGTGTGCAGTCCACTCGGATGACCGTCGATTGGACTTCGGAGTGAAATGATGGAGCCATATTTCACTCATTGTCACATATCGGCTCAAAAACTCGGGTTTATTACGCTTTATCATCGTCAAACACTGCCTTGAATCATCCACTCGTCGTTGATTTTGGTCAAAAGTGAGCTCGCGCGGCACCCACTTTACAAAGAGCTTTCTCATACCAAAATATTCGTGAATGATATGATGTACACGTTCAGTTGATATCTTTAGAGTGTCTACTATTTCATTAAGTTCCCTTTTACGGTCATTCAAAATCATTTCTTGGATTTTTTAAATGTTTTCGTCGGTAACAAACTCTTTTGGGCATCCACTGCGTTCAGCGTCTTCGGTGCTCATTTCACCACGTCTAAACTTAGCAAACCAATCCTTGATGGTTGATTTTGCTGGGGCAGTGTCCGGAAACTCGGTATCGAGCCAAGTTTTTGCTTGAACTGTATTTTTTCCCTTCAAAAAGCAATATTTTATCAACACACGAAATTCCTTTTTATCCAATTTTTTTTCAAAGTAACAAAAATTGCTTCACTCAAAATGTTATAATTCACAAACTAATGATCCGACAGCTGTTAAATTTATACACGCATCTTTTGATGATTAGGGCTAACGAGTAGCGCCATCTAGGTGTCAGGTCGGGGACTTTTCAATTCACCTGTTAAGTAAATAGTTTTAAGTCACTGTACAGATAAATTGTAGGTTAATCCGCAGCTTCAAGCATAAAAGGAAGAAAAAGTGCTAATTTAACATTTCCAAACACATCTTCTAGAGCAAGCAGACAGTTGTATTACAACAGCTGCATTATGTCATAAATAACGACTTCTTCGGCTACACCAACAGGAACTCTGAAGGGATTACGAAGCCAGAATTAACTGTAAAGTTCTTTCCAAACCAACTTTTATTAGCACCTTTTCAAATGAAATTTCATTAGAACTTGGATAGCCTCAAAAGAGATGTAATTTTTTTATAAATGAACTGATAAAATTACTAATATAGAAAAATATTTATGTTGAAATGATAATGGGGTGGGAATAGCAATAAACAATGTTTTAAATAATATCGAATCGCATAAAACAAAATTAGTTACATTAGTTACATTATAACATTACACGAACATAATTGACATGTGACATGAGAGTAATAACAAAATTATTTTCTAGTAGGACATTTATTTTCCTCCATTTATTTTTTTCTTTCGGTAAATTAGAACTTTTCTCTTAAGGTGTAGCCGTATAAACTGATGGGACCAGTTCGTTAATACCATTTTTTCCGTTTTGTTTTAATTTCAAGTCGTTCAGGCTTTCTTGGAACTAGAAAACGATAGAAATAATCAATCTACCGGAGCGTAATGATAATTACAAATGATTTAACGAACCATTAAAGCAGATACAGATCGTGAAACGTGACCGAGCCGGTCTATAAAAAAACCGGTTGTTGTTGCGAGGTAATACGAGGGTGTAGATTAAAGTATTTGTTCTTCTACGAACGCGAGTATCAAATATTTTTATTTAAATTGCATTTGAAAAAGGCTTTAAAATTAAGTAACGGGTCGTGGATATTTGTGACGTCGCAACAATACAATGTTGCCGCATCAACTCTGAGTTTTAGTTCAGTTTGGCTTTGACATACAAGAAAATTCTAATTTAAATAAAATAACTGAACAAAAATATTATCAATTATAATTTATTTCAACATTATAGTACATCTAATACATATATTATCGAAGGAATTAAAGCTACAATTAAGAACACAGGTATGATAATTTGTAGGTTAGATTTATTTTGTTTATATTGAACTCTTTTCCACACCATCCATGAGATAGAATTTCTGGGAGCGTTTTTTTTTTATGTAGTAGTATCCCCCTTGAGGCCTAATCCACCTAATTAACAATTGTGTATCTGAGAAACGTATTTTACTTTCATTCGAGAGCATATTAACCTTTTTAGGTTTAGTTCTTGTTTCCTCCGATGGCGTGTTTACTTGTCAAGTCATCTTGGTATCACTGTATATTTTATTTCTTCTGCTACTATCCGTGTAGAGCATTCTTCATCAAATTCATTACTGAATTATGTCTAATGCATTTACTGTATCTACAAAACAGTTAGTATTCATTCCCTCTTCACATGTTCTAACCTAATGCTCATGTTTAGTTTTGAACAATTACAATCATATCTGTGCACACAAACCTTTCACACCCTACAATATCATTTTCGACAGTTATATTCAATTAATTATGTGTATACCTTTAGTTGTTTCCATTCTTATCACTCTGTCTCAGGAATTTCCAGCATTGCACAGCATTATCTTTTATCCTGAAAGTTTCTTTCAGTAACTTTCACTTTCCGACTCACTGTTCAATTCAATCACCAAACTGTTAATTTCTAATCTGCCTAAAACTATTTATCGAGTTCATACAAAAATATAACCAAACATTTTTTGATAGAATATCCTTCTCGACGAGCAATATATTTGCAATTAACTATTAATAAATAAAATGACCAACAAATCCTAATCGAATGCTATTGTAACTTTTACATTTTTTCATCAATTTTTGTTGTTTTTTTTATTACTGTCTTGCCAAGAGTGCCACAATGAACCATTTGGAAATATTCAAGTTTCATCAAGATACACAAATTCAAATAGTTTATCTTCCTTGGTCCTATTTGGTCTTTAAAAATTGAATTACTTTTAATGCAATGTCTGGAAGTTCCATTAAACCCCTACCAGGGTTATCTATACACCATTTAAACCCTATGCTCTGTAAGAGTTTATGAAAGGATGTCTTACATCCTTCAAAAAGCGACATGTCCCTAACTCTTTTATGTATACTTTCCAGACAGACAATTTTCCCTAAAATTATTTTATTAAAATATGTTTATATTTATAAAATAGTTTGTGTACCTACTGTTCTTATACATTTCGTATATTGGCTCTCGAATAGAGCCAATATCAAGATGGTTAAGATTCGTCACCCACTTTTTATGTAGATGGGTTTTCTTGGGTGAATCTAACGTATTATTCTTCATTTTGTAAGCGATGTTATTCACAGTACCCACACTTAATACCTCAAACACTAATATTTAGCGGGACAGTGACCCACCAAAAACATTTTCAACAAAATTGTAGGGACTGACATTATTTAGTATCATCAATAATTACCTCTCTTACGGAATTTACCGGCAAAAGGGGGTCTCCATTATCTAGTTCCTTTTCGAAATAACCTATTAAATCCGCAATCAATTTGCCGACATGTTTTCGGCATTTTCAAACAAAGTGATATGATATATATTAGGGAGCGAATTTATCAAAATAATCAAAGGGCTGAAATAATATTTGCCGCTTTATACCCTGTAATAATTATAACCATAGATTGTAACTAATATTTTGAATAATTTCGCGTACATCTGACAACTGGACGGCGACCAGCTGTCAGACGTATGCAAAATTCTTGAAAGCAATAGTGATAAGAGGATTTAACACTTATCTATAAATTATATTTGATGTATAATTAAGTGTAGTATTCAGATATATTATAATGTTAAAATAAATCATATTTGATAACAATTTTATTCAATTATTTTATTTAGATTAGAATTTTTTTGTATGTCAAAGACAAACCAAACTAAAACTCAGAGTTGATGCGGCAACAGTGTAATGTTTCGACGTCATAAATATCCACGACGCATTACTAAAAAAACTTTGAATAGACCATGGGTTTACTAATAAAAAAAATTATATTATTGTTGTGAGAATTATAATTATATTACTTATTTAAAACTTAAGCTTCTTTCCATTTTTATTCTGATAGTTAAGATTAAACATATTGTGGCGACCGCCACGACCCTTTAGGCCACCACGAATTTATCAACAAGTACAAAGGTTGGCAACGCCTGTGTATTGGTACCATGCAGTTCCAGGCTATAAAAGACTATCACGACGATATCTCGCTCTCTTTTCTTTTCTCCATCCCCTTGTAATAGTACCACTTCCACAACGCTACCGTACTTCCTCTACCTAACCTAATATCCTTTCAATTCTCTCGTCGACCACATGTGTTATTTAACATTGAAATAAACAGTATTTCTTCAACCAGTGTTTTCAGTTCTCGTGTAAATTCCTTCCAAAAAATTGTAGTGAGTGTTCAGACAGATAATCGCAGCGGCAGGCACACATTTCGACCGACTGACCGACCCGACGAACATTCCTACAATTTTATACTGGACAAGTTCATGTGGTTTGGTTCGCTTCAATCTTCTGATTTTCTGCGTGTTGTAAAGGAGCTGTTATACGTTGCTGTGATTTAATAACATTATTGAATGGTTTATGACGAAGTCTTAAAGATAGAGATAGCTTCGTAACTCCATTTAATTTAAAGTGCATCGTGTAGCTCTTCGTTGGTTGTGTAGCGATAAACATCGGTTATTAATGGAAAAACTTGGCATCACTGGGTCACTAGTTGATTTGATGTTTTAGTGTAACTCCATAACTCCAACTATGCTTTATATTTAACGTAGAAACCAAAAACTTAAAGCTGGGGGTATCTTCCAATTAACCAGTACAATTTCTTGATTTTGAGTATGAACTGATTTGTTTTTTTGTCTAATATGATGCTATGTAAACTAATTTGATGCATTTTGCATTAAAATATTGAAATCGTGCTGGCCTGTGTGTTTATTTGTTGGTTGGGTTTCGATATTAAATATTTGCTAAAATAAGAAAACTTGGAACTACTTTTCCGTCTAATAGAGAAAGCTTAAATGAGGATAAATTATCGGAAATTTATTTAGTAAAGAGAAATATATTCTTTCCCTAATAGAGGCTTTACTGAATTCTATCTTGCAATGTAAAAAAGAGATCAGTTTACACTAGATGGCATTATAAAACTGACATTTCGTACTAAAAACACATTTGACAGTTAACTTTCTTTCTTTACTAATCTCTTAGAACTTCAACAATCTGCCCTTGGGCAATATGTATTATTATATGATTTCCGTTCTACAATATTACTATCCTGACATGTAGAAGATCGCTTCAGTAAGTGATCTGCTCTACAAACATATAATCTAAATCGTAATCTAGATACTATTATAAAGTCTATCCTAACTTATTTTAAAGACTATTCTAACCTATTCTAGAGATTATTAAATTTCACTCTCTGTGTATATTAATCAGTTCGTATTATAGTTTTCGTTGGAGCTTACGCACTACACTGTCATCGCGCACATTTAACTGTTTGACGAGTGCATTCGAATACACTAACAGTTTTTCAGAGTACTTCGGACTAACACTTCGAATCACACTTGTTATGGGTTCTAAGAGGATATCACGCTGAATCAGCTTGTTGGAGACGTAATATGGGGCTCCGACAGGCATTAAATGATAATGATAATTTAAATGTACGCCAATACCGATTGTTAAGTGAACTTGTGTCGAATTTTTCTTGAACTTACGTCAAAGATGGACACCAGCAAATAGAAAATAGAAACTGGATGTATGGGTGCCACGCAAATTAAATAAAAGCATGGGCCAATTTTTCATTTGTGAATCGCTACAGAATCAACCCATTTCTCAAAACAGATGGGAGCTGGCGATGAAAAGTGAACCATTTGCAACAACGTAAAATGAGAACGAAAAACTGACCAACAAGAAGGGATCATATACTATAGGCTATTCCGCTACAGCCCTATCCTTAATTTGAACTTGTACTATGAACAAGTGGGCGTCTGAAGGAAGTAAAACGATTAGTAACCGCATCCGAGTTTGGTTTGATTTGGTATTTAATTAGTTAATCCAAATCTGGCAACAAGTATTTACCAAAAGTTCCTGCCCATGGTGAACTATTTTGCTAGTGATAAATACGCCTCAAGGGAAGCTTGTGACAGTCCCAGTTCTTTGACATCTTCTAAATGGCAACAGGTTTTCCAACAGAACGGAGCATACTAAACTTAAATAGGATCATTCTAAGTATGTTAAATAAAGACTTTTTATACATCAATGGATTTCCTTTTAGCACGCCAACTTTAAAATTTTCATCGGAGAATATAAATTAGAATATGACCAATGAATACCAGTCAAATATAGATTATCTTGTGTTGAGAATAGGATACAAAGGGAGTGAAATAAATTAATACAAACAGAAATAATACTTCATTATTAAGAATTAATTCGTATTAATTCGTATTCGTATAATGTTCGTATTGTGTAAAAATGTATTATGAATATTCTAGAGTTCCAAAAAGTACAGTACAAAAATTTCGACATGACAATTACGTCATATATTCTTTGCAGAAATACTTCTTCTAGTTGATATGACGATCCAAAGCCAAAATTTTTTCGTTCAATTGAAAATTTATTAAATCAATTATATAACACAGAGCTTACACATTTTTTTGTAATGACAACTTATGTATCAGGCTGGTATGAAAGCTTGTATGTCAGGCTGGTATGAAAATTTTGAAGAATAGAAGTAAATTAATTAAGTCAATATGTGGCTTATATAGGAAAGTGTTAATACAAAATAATTCCTAACTAAATATTAGAGGTAATAAGATATGTTTTTGTTTTTCTCTTTATGACCTCACCTTACTAGTTTTTGGAGAAAACAAGCATTATTTTTGAAAAATATTTGTTATTCGTCTTATATCAATTACTCTAAGTATATATATGGTGTCCCAAAGTTAATATTAATTTTGAATCAAGATCAAAAAGGCATTTTTTAAACAGGTAAGTTTATTGGATATGATTGAGGACTAAAGTTGATGCAACATTGAATTTCATTTGTCAATGTATGGATCATTTCTGTGGGTTTAAAATTAATTAAGTGTAGTAAAGTTGCGCGACCTAGGAGATCCATTCTAATCACTGAAATGAGAAAATATATTTATTTTATAACTTCTTTATTAGATACGCTTAGTACAATCGTAATTATACATTAATTTATTACTACTTTTCATTTGTACTTGGATTAATTCACAAGCAAGACGAGTACGAGCAAATACATCAATATATATTCCTCAATAATGAAAGTATCAAAAGTTATAGCTATAGTTTACACTAAAGGTATACACTTTATATAAGTTCGTATGGTTTGGTTTGCTTCAATCTCCTGACATCCTGCGCGCTGTCCAGCAGTTGTATTGCTTCCACATTAGTATGATTTAGTAATCTTATTTCGTGTTTCAAGGCGAAATCTTGGATAATTTCGCAAATCCATTTGATTTCCGGGTCATCGTGTAGTTCTTCGTTGGTTACGTAACGATAGGCATTGGTAATCAATCGAAGAACCTTGTTTTGACAGCGCTGTATGACAAGTTGATTTGAGTTTTTAGTACAACCCCATATTTGCACCCCATAGGTCCAAATTTGCTTGATAATTGTCTTATAGATCAACCTTTTTGATTTTAGATCAAGTTGAGAGTATCTTCCGACTAACCAGCATAGTTGTTTTATTGTGGTGCTAATGTGTTTTGCATTTTATCTAACGTGATGTTTTCAATTTAATCTACAGTCAAGATGGATTCCAAGGTATTTAGCTGATTCTGCTTGAGGAATCGTCCATCCATTGAGTGATATAATTAATTTTTTATTATTTCGCCGCAATGCAAAATTAACGTTGACAGAACATCGGAGATATTAAGTTGAACTTTGCAATGTTTCGTCCATTTGTAAATTTTGTTGACTGCCACTTCTACTTTTTCTATTGCCCTAGGCAGGGATATGTCGTTTGAGAAAGTATATGAGCAGAAAATGTGTCATGGATTAATTTACTCATCATTCATATATTTCTACCTTTTTACTTATCCTAAAATATCAATTTCAAGCTGCTTTTTCTTTGATTGGTAACAGTTAAACATACATATGGGACTCTATATATTAATATGCAAAAGTTGCTAGGTAAAACTGATAAATAAATTTATATTTATTGAAAGTTTCCCAATTTTTGACTAGCATAGACTAGCTATTTCGTATTCTGATTAAAAATAAAAGTTTCAATTTTCATTTTATTTCATTATTGAAAATTCGTTATGAAGCCTCATTACCCTCTAGCAGCAGATGTAGTTTAGCAGAGAAGAATCGCATTTTTATGGCGAGAAATGTAATCAATCAAAATTATCAGAAGCGTTATGTGTTTGCTGTCTGGTAAAACTAATTTTGCACATAATAATTTATCTAGAACTCGTAAATGTTAAGTTTTATGAATTTGTTGCTGGCTAAATTATGGTTAATATATCAACCTGACTTAATCTCTTCTTTGTTAACATAAAAAAATGAGTTAAGACAGTTCAGACATTTCAAAAATTATATGTAGCAACTCGTGCAAGTTTCGTCACTTATTTTGTAATTTTTCGACAGAAAAAATAATATATTAATATTTGTAACACAATCTGGAAAAACCTATTGGACCTTACTGACCTTACTGAGTCTCTAGTAAAATAATAGTTAGTAGCACTTTTCCACATATTTACCATTTAGTGCACTTTCTGATAGTACTACACAAGGTCACACGGTTTAGTTGTCTTGAGTGTACGTCCTAGTATTATGTTGTCCAAGAGTTGCAGCATTTTGGAATTTATATGGGAATCGAGCCTGTTCTCATGTCTTATTGCGAATATCTTTTGAATTTTCTCTATGACAGAATCCGAAGGTCTTGATATAAGTAACATTTCTATAGTATCTATAAAAATGCAGCTTTCAATAAATGTAACCATAGTAACATTTTGTATTTGGGTCTTCTATTCAGAAGATTCAGATTGAAAAACTTCCATTACTCTTAAAATATTGTTCAACAATAAAAAAGAATTGATGATTTTTGAATTTGATTTTAAGATGATTGAGATTGTTCTTTGGTATATCCAATTGCATAAATTGCAAGAAGTCTCTTTTGGCCAAATATATGTATTACAGAGGCGTTGTTCACGCCTTTGATTTTTGATATTTCTATATTTGTAAATATATTCAAAAATGTAATAGCTGTATTGTTCTTCATGCTGGAAACAGAAATAGTTACTAACACCTTCAATTTAGATGAACTCCATCAGACACATTGAAGAAGAAATTGACAAATAATGGAATCGTGAACAAATATTAGATATATTGGAAATTAACAGCTTAGTTATTCACTTGAATGTAACTTTCTGAATATGGGATTATGATTCAACGCTGACAATTTCCAAGACAATGTGATGAGAGTGGAAACAAATTAATAAGTAATTGCGAAGAAAATATATTTTTTCATTTATTATAATATATTTATTTTTGTATGTTTATATTATTTTTATTATTATTATTATTTATTACAACAATCTAGTAAATGAACACTAATGATCTATTTGTATATATCCTAATTTTCTACGGTTTTAAACATTACAAAGTATTTATTTTATGATAAACACTTTGGGCTTAACATCTGTCATTCTTTTCAATGTGCACTGAGTTAGTCAGTGCACTTTGAAGTTTCTAAAATATTTTATTGAACTAGATCAAATGCCTTTACACTCTTTAATCTTCGGACTAAGCATTCATTATCTAAAAGCTGGAGAACCTCAACATTGGTGTGCTGACGGGTCCTCTGTTTATATCTTTGGCCTTAGTTCTTGAACGTTATCGACGGTTTCTACCTTCAGGTCCTTATGCAGATTTTCATTTCAAATTTACGGAGCTATTAATAATAGCTCAAGGTGTCTTGTTTTGAAATATTTGTATAATATTTCTATTGCTTTGGCTGGTATAATCCCAAAATTGAACACCATAAGTCCACGCTAGTTTGAAGACTTGTTGATAATGTAAAAGCTTATTAAATACTGACAGTGCTGAATATCTACCCATTAACCAGTATGTTTTTTGTACTTCAGCATGGTTTCTTCATATTTATTCTTAACAGGTAGCTTCCTGTGCTTAACATCAATGGCCATACCAAGATATTTAGGTAGTAATACTTGTTGATTTATATATAACGGCATGTGCTTGATTATTTTGTTCGCGAAACCAATATGCAATGATATATTTTAATTTACTTTGATCAGCAATTTTTTTGCCCAGCATTGTGTTTCTGCAATAGCTGGTTGTAACTTTTTGATTTAATTAGTGTTGTTGCCTTCAATGTTATCTGCAAATGTAGCAGCATTTTCATTGAATGTAGGCAAGTCCCGAATGTACAGCAGATAAAGGACTAGTCCCGATTCACTTCCTGTTCAAAGGGTTACTGTTATCAGTAATCTTAGAGTACCAAAGGACTGACATTGTTGTTAGTTTTTCAGTACATATGGGGGCCTACAGAAATTTAATTTGTGACTAAATATATCAAATAGTGATTGGAATGTATAATATATTAAAATAATGAAGATAATTTTTCGCCCTCTATCTTAATACTTCATAAATAAATAAATTGACGATTCGATAACAGAAAAATCAAGTCAAAGATACTGACATATACGATACTATGATCATTATGTACTAATGGCAATTTCAAATCGTATTCTAACTTACAGTCGAGTAAGGCTTTGCCAATGATATAATATATACAAGACTTATATTAGTAGTTCTAACAGTAGAAAAACGTTATATTCTAACAATTGATTAAATGTTAAAAACCAATTTTTTTAAACGAAATCTGGCTCAATCTTGTACCGAATCGCAACGTCGATCGCTAAAACGCTTCCGTCCAACGACAATCGGAACGGGATTAGATTTCGGTACGAATCAGTCATAATAGTGGTTAATTCCGTACAATTAGCGTGCGGTTCTCGTCATGCTACAATCCTTTGAACATCACACGCACAGTTCGTGATCCGCATCATCCAGGTGTGCGGCCTTGACTCTTAAATTCGGCCAGAGATAAGCGGGATTAGAATTTGCGAGTTCGCTTGACGTCTCTCGTTAAAATAAAAAACAATTGTTATGTAAGCTCGTCTCTTTACGTGCTCGGTTAGATACAACATATATGGTTGGGTTGAGGGCGTATAGATTTGCCGATTGTTGATCGATATAGGATGTTGTCTAACGTATGAATTCATATGTAAATAGTAATAAGTTACTATATAGTTAATAATAGTAATAATATACCTCCATCTCCACTATTCTTTAGCTTTTTATTAATATTAAGTATCTCAGTAATATTGCTAAAGAATTACAATTAGAACAATACTTTCATCGAGTAATATTATTCAATCTTAAATTACTAAGATAGTAAATATTTCTTCATTAAAATACCTTGATTATATTAACAAACACTGGACAATAGACCAGTTGTATAGAATAACAGATTTGGTTCAAACAGTCTATGAAAGTAAAAAGGTACGTAACAGTTCATTAGAAAAGTCCCCGGCCTACCATAGTAAAAGACATGTTTTTAACAAAATTAGTTTTTTTGATTGAACATAATTCCCTTCAAGGGTGATACACTGATTATAGCGACCATCCAACTTTTCGGTACCATTTTTGTTGTTCTTTGCTTCAAAATAGGCTTCAATTTCGGCGATCGTTCGACGAAAATTTCTTCACAGCGAGCATTCTTTTGAGATCCGAGAACAGGAAATAGTCGCTCGGGCCAGATCTGGTGAATACGGTGAATGAGGACGCATTGTCTTGCTGAAAATGCTATAATTTACAAACTAATGATTCGACAGCTGTCAAATTTATAGACGCATCTTTTGAGGGTTAGGGCTAACAAAACATATGGATTTAATTCTAGTAGTGACATCTATGTGTCAGGTCGGAGACTTTTCAATTAACCTGTTTTATTGTAAGTATGTATATTTTTATATGCATAAGCACAAGCCTTCTATAAGGTCGTCATATCGCTGTCGTATCATAGCCATGTTCATAAGCTAACGAAATAATACACTGAGTCAAGCAAGAAAAAGCTTAATCAAAAAGAAGCTAAAGCAAGTGTACCAGAAGAAAGTGTATTTGGACCAATTCTTTCCATACTCTACGCATGTGATATACCATAAATGGAAATTATCACGATGCTGACGATAGTTTCTTTTTATTGTCGGAAACTACAGCGAAGAAGCTACACGAAAATTATCACAGACAATATAAATAGTTGGATGCAAACTTGCGTTGGATTACTAGTTGGTTTGATGTTTTAATGCCACCCCATATTTACACCCCATAGATCCACATTGGCGTTATGATTGACTGATAAACCAATTTCTTTTATTTTAAGTCAAGTTGAGAGTGTATTTCGATTAATCTGTACACTTGCTTGACTTTGAGTTTAGTCCATTTTGCTGTTTGTCTAATCTGATATTTCTATTTTAACCTACCATCCAAATTTATTCCAAGGTCTGATCCTATTTGTGGAACCTTGCATCCGTGAAGTGATATAATTAGGGTTTTTATCTTTTTGCCGCAACACAAAATTAACATGGACAGATTTGAAGATATTTGTACCTTTTCTACAACCTTAGATAGAGATACATCTTTTGCCATAATAACCAAGTCATCGGCAAATGTTCCAAGTATTGTTTCTCTTATTGTTGCGATATCAGCAATATAGAGTACATATAAGAGTGGTTTTAAGACAATACCCTGTAGAACTTCAATCGAAATATGTTTAGTTGTTGATAATGCCCCTTCATGTGAGACACTATATTTTCTCTGCTTTGCGATTTGAGGAGTCAATTGTTTTGAATTGTCTTACGAATGAGAAATATAACTATATACTTTGGGATGATATCAGGATTCAAAGAGTTGAATGGTGATACTTCTCTTTCCCACTCTTCTTTCCATAAAACAGCTTTATTTGAACAAGTAAAATTACTGATTTGGAAAAATTCCTTAAATAAAAATTAATAACCTACTCAATATTATAGATAAAACAACAAAATAATTCCACAGAATATTACAAATTGTTCATTAATGAATGACTAAATTTACTAGAGGTTCAACAAAAATATAAAAATTCAGGACGATAAATCTTATATAAAGATAACATTTCAAGTAATTGAAAATCAAGTGTTATCGCTATATACTAGTAAACACGTACATTATTAATTTTTCATTCATTAGCCACGGGAAGTTCTAACAATTAAATTTCGTAAATCTCAAGCCATAATTTTATCAGATATATAATATAATATAAATATATCTAATTTCCACGAAATGTTCAGTTGTAATGAAGCAAAACATGTAGTTTGATAATGATTAACATTAATTCTTCTTTTCATCCTAATTATAACATATAAGTTGGGGAAAAATAATATCATGTTTTCGTAATGTAATAGATGGTTTTAAAGCCGTATATTTTTAATACTATACAGTGTGTTTGAAAGTTAATAGTTCATAGGATGTTTTCAATAAAAATCTAGTCTAAGTTTCCAGAAGGCTGGTATCATTAAATTGGCTTTTTGGCTTCCTAGAGGGCTCAACAAAAAAAATCTAGTGTTGACAGACATGAGTTCTGAACTCCAGTGCTGGAATTGGTTTGTTTGTTTTTGTTCCAGACAAATTCCGAGATTAAAAAAGTTTAATTGTTGAAAAAGTCGATGAAATTCTTTAAAATATCGAGATAGGCCGACATATTTCATCTCGCTATATCACCGTTGACCTAAATGTCGACTATAAAACAGTTTTGAATAATTTAGGCCTATAAATTAGTTAAATTAAATTTTTAAATTTGAAGCTTCTTTGTATAAAAATGTATTGTTAATTCGGTATAATATATTTAAGCAAAATATTGCCAATCGACAACCGTTACTTTTCTCCATCTTACAGGTAATTTACGAATTTGAATTTGACAAAAAGATTTTTTGAATAAATTTTTCGGTATCTTCGTAAGAAATGAAGCGTTGCTCAGGCAGGTCGCGAATCATATGTCGGAACAAGCAATAAATCAAAAATAGCTAGGTCTGAAGAATACGGCGGGTGGAGCAACATTTCCCATTTTAATATACCCAAGAAGTTTCCACTGATTTCGCAACCTGTAGTCGAGCGTTGCCATGCTGAAGAATAACATTGTTCTATCTTAGCTCGAATTTCGGCCATTTTTCGCGCTGTGCTTTGCTCAAACTCATCAATTGTAGTCGATCAATGTAGTTTTATCGAGTACTGCCTTCAAATCTTCGTTTTCAAATTCTGATGCCTTTTAATTAATACACAGTAACACCATTTTTTTATAAATACCACTCTAACGTTTGTTGAATACAAGGAAATTTAATATCATAGAATACATAGATACATAGATACATAAAATTATACAAAACATAATTATCACATATATAAAGTTATGTGATAATTATGTTTTGTACAATTTTATGTATCTATGTATCTATGTATTCTATGATATTAAATTTGGTGAGTGATTTATTGGGGAATAGGTAGTACTTGTTTGTTAGTAGAATAAGTTAGATTCAAGTAAACTACTAGTTGTATACTATTTTTAATAAAAGAATAAAGTTGCAGAAATTTCACGATATTAACCGCAGAAATTTACGAATTCAAAAGTCTTCAAAATATAATGGCGGGTCATGGCATCTCATGGCAAGATAATAATAAATACAGTATAAATATTATAAAAGTTGATAGTAAAATGTAAATTTTGGAATTACTATCGATTAGTTTTTGTTAGTCATAATATTTACTAATAATTCATTGCAGACATATAGTTTTTCATGCTGAAAATAAGAATGTTTTATTTCTGGTGCAGAATTAGTGGTTTCCTCTAAGTCAAAGGATGACTACAATGGAGAAATGAACCATAACTTGTTTTTGCAGTGGCTTGAAAATCAGCTTTTAAAGAACTTGAAGGAACTATCAGTTATTGTTATGGACAATCACCATATCATACTACACTGGTGGAGAAGATCCCAATAAGTGCATCAACAAAGACTGCAATTAAGGATGACTTAAAGAACATAAAATAAGTTTAGGAAAAACCATGTTAAAGAATGATCTATTTTAAATTATTGCTAGGTAAATATAAATGAAATATTTAATGGCATTTTATCTAGTTTACTTTTTTAGAAAATATATACGGTAAATACCACTGCTTAACGTTATTGCAACACAGTGTTATGCCTCCCTCCCTATCACTGCATATTTAATCCAATTGAGGTGATATGGAGTATTGCAAAGAATTATTACAATAGACATTCAGGTCGAGGAGGATATTCAAACCAGAAGTGTTCGATTTGAATGAGCTCGATGAGACACATTCAAGAAGACATCGAAAAATTCTAGAATCGTGAGTAAGTTTTTGATAGATTGGAAATAAACAGCTTAGTTATTTACTTGAGTAGTGACTCTGGAAGTGAGAGTGATTGAATAAAACTTTATGAATGAAGGTTTATGATTCAATGCTGACAATTACCAACACAGGGTGATGAAAGAGGAAACAAGATAAGGTCAATATATAGTTAATATACTTTTACTGTAGGAAAATATATTATAGAGTGTGAAAGCTTTATGTGAATGTGCGTTATTACTCAGAATACACATGAAAGTTTGATTAAAATCTACAAGGAGAAATAATACTAACTGTTTTGCAGGTATGGCAAATGCATTAAGGAAGGTGCAGTGATTAAATCTAGTTTTATCAAGGAATATGTATACAAGTAGTAACAGAACAAACTGAGGAGAAAAACAGTAATATCAAAATGACCTTATAAGAAAATATTGCATCGAAAAAAATTCATTACCCAGATGTATAATTGTTAATTAGTAAGGCCTTCGGGGGATACCACTGCATAAAAAAACGCGCCTAGAACTCTACCTATACTAGTGTGGAAAGTTCCAAGTAAATATAATAAAACAACTCGAACCTATACATTATTGTGACTGTAAAATTAATTGTAGTTTTATGTTATTTATGTTTTATAATATATGCATTAGATGCAATATAATGTCAAAAGAAATTATATTAGATAGCATTTTTGTTAAATTATTTTAGTTTAATTAGAATTTTGCTATATGTCAAACTCAAATTGTACTAAAACTCAGAGTTGTTGCAGCTACATTTCGTTATCAATTCAGCTCACGTGGGTTCACTCCTGTTTTGAATAGATTAGATGTATTTTATTTCATATTATATTCGATGTATTTGCACAAATCATCTGTAAATATATACAGGGAATTTTCCAATAAGGGGGGTTGAAAAGTATATATAAAATATAATATCGTTCAAATATCCGCTGCGGCTTTTAGCAGTGAAATGAATATGGAGTTTAATTTGGTGTGATTTTCAGTACTTTTCAGCACGAATCCGACTGAATTCGAGCGAATCTCTAGGTTGATTGTTGATTATGAAGACATCACAGAGATTAGAAAACATCACAAGTAAGTCTAGTGGTGGAAATTCGCACGATCTTGATAACCAACTCGCATCATCTCTGCTAAAGATAATATCGTGATGCTTCAAATAGATTTAATTAAATTTCTCAATACTCAACGTCCACTGACTGCCGTTAAATTTATTGTTTAGTATAAATAAGAAACCAATACAAAAAGCCAGATTAAAACGAATCCGAATTGAATTAAAAACGATTGCTGAAGCGACCACTTATCGAGCCGAATCCGATCAAGACCGACAAACAAACGGAATCCGTGCCTTTATGGGGAAAAAAGCGAAGAAAGAAAAGACCGAGGGGGAGGGGGACACAACAAAAGGGTGTCAAATAAATCGGGAAATTCAATGACGTCGTAACTCTCTAATTGTTCGTGTTTCCGCTACGATCCAAACAAATTAAACACTAAACGAAGATGGTCGGACGCTTCTCCCTCCTCCTATCCCTCTGCCTCCCGCCAAGCGTTCGATTTTTTTTATTTCCGATGGAAATAAACGGTTTTCCATCGGCTTGGCAGATGGAGAGAGCGCTCCGTGAGCGATAATTCCATTTTGGAGGGCTAATTTTTGCGAGGGGGAAGACCGTGACCCTAAGCTTAGGGTTTCGCTATAAGGCTACGTCATCCTGAGCGTAAGGATGCCGTCCCAGCTACCAGCGTCCGCGAGAGTGTATCGTTTGGGCCTTACGGAGAGGGGAAAAGTTTTCCTATTTGATGCTGAAACATGTGTGGGTTATATACTGGATTGATCAAGTGGGCAAAAGGCCACCGGACGAAAATAAACCAGAAGGGTTCTCCCGGTTTCTTTCATGAAACAAACTATAAAAAAGTTTCGAAGTTGTGTAGTTTTTAAATTTTTGGCTTCGGGGATATTCAATTAGAAAAAATTGCTGAAATGTTATAAAATGTCAATTAAAAAGTCCCCGGCCTACCATAGTAAAACAAATAGTTTTGGCAAAATTAGTTTTTTTTTATTCAACATAATTCCTTTCACAGGTGATCCACTGATTACAGCGACCCTCCAACTTTTCGATATTATTTTTGTAAAACAACTTATCCTTTGCTTCAAAATGGGCCTCAGTCTTGGCGATCACCTCTTAATTCGACGAAATTTTTTTCCTAACGAGCATTCTCTTGAGATCTGAGAACAGGAAATAAACACCGGGGGAAGATAGAAGAATACGGTGGATGAGGAAGCAATTCGAAGCCTAATTCATGGATTTTTTCCATCGTTTTCACTGACTGGTGACACGGTGTATTGTGAAGTTGGTGTTGTGGTGTTGGTGAAGCAGCACTTTCTTTTTCTTCAAATCATATCATAATCATATATTCCAATCAAATATTTCTTCAGATAGATGATTGGAGCTGCCAAACCAACGTCGTTCTTTCGACATGGTATCACCATATTGTCAGAAAGATGGCAGAAAGTAAAAAATCATAAATTTCTATATAAATTAAAAAAATGGACTTTGGATCAATCAATAGTTGTAAATTGTCAAAGGAGCTATAAAATTAAGTCCTCTGTATTAAGGTAAAGGTTACTAAATACCAATGGCGTTGGCCACCGAAAAAAATATCCATAATTCGTAATATCGATATTTAAAAAAAAACAATTATAATTAAGCACCAATTTTAAAGGTTTATTAAAAATTATATTTAATTTATTTTGAAAAGATATCGAAAAATATCGTTTTCTTTTAGAAAATATGGGCTCTCGAAATTTTACACTTTAGGCTAGAGTTTTAACATAGACCAAAATTGTAAAATGGTCTTATGAATTACGGATTTCGTTTGAAATCACATCCCAATAATAATTAGGTTCGTAGAAAAATATCGATATATCGATATATAGATCAAAAATATCGATAGATCGATATGCTTTCTAAAACCATACGCATTGCAAAGAAATGAAGAGATAAAGAGGTTAAGCAAAAAGTGAAAGAACAAGTAAATATATATAAATTCAGATACATAAATTGATAAGAAAAAGAGAAATTTAATAAGAATGATTTAATGAGAATGAGGGAGACCGAGAGAACTATTAAGAACTTGATATTTCCTATTCGGATATACACACACATAAATCCCAACGTTCACGGGCAACATATTGTCTGATAATCTATATCTCGACGAAATCTGACCACGTAACCGCCGATAGCCGCTGCAAAATAAACTAATCGATCTACGCGTTCCAGGGAATGAACGTTCGCCACATTTAATTCGAACAAGGGTCAGTTCAGACCGTACGGCCAAGCGATTGATGATAGCCGAGCGAAATTGTGTCAAAATCTTTCGCGATTCTTATCGTGAATACGACCGCTGTGCATCTAAAATAGCTTCACCATCGTAACCAGCACGCAAACAACTTATTCTGAACTAAAATAAATCGTGGCTGCATACGAGGGTCACTCGATATTAGAAATTACATTTTTACTATTTTGTAGTATTTGCCTTTGTATTTTGGACCATTAACTTTTTGCAATTAGAAAGTGGAGAGATGTGTGATGAGGGTGTAAATGTCAGTTTGTTTTTTATATCTTAGAATGGAGATGCAGAAAAAATATCGATATATCGATATTTTTCGATATTTTTTCAGGTTAAAGGTGTATAAAAAATGTCACAAGCCGGCTTGGTGGCGCAGTGGTAAAGGCGATGGGACAGTCCTGTTGCTAGAGCTGCGGGTTCGAATCCTGCTGGGGCATGGTCGTAAATTTATGTTTCTAATTGTTTAAAATTTGTGAATGTTCTAGGCAATAGTGTACCATTCGACAAGGACAATTCGACAAATTATCCCAGTCACGCCAGTAACCAGGCTGGGTAAGACCGGATGTCTTCTGGGATGACTTCTAACGTTGGTCACTCGCCAATCGGTAGGCTTTAATGCTTAGGACCGTGGTTCGGAGCCCACGTTAAACTGTAGGTCCAGTCCAGATAAACCCATAGTTGGTAGAAGGAGACTTATATATAAAAAAATATCAGTATTTTTTAAGAAATTTAGAAAAAATGTATTTTTTGTTTAAGCTAATATTTCATTATTTTCATTTCATCATCATTTTATTTAATATATTTTTATTTTTCCTTAAAAGTATCTATATATTTTTTTGTAAAATATTGATACTTTTTATACTTATTGCAAAAAAATATATAAATATTTTTTCCTCCGATATATCGATATATCAAAATATGGATATTTTTTTCGGTAGCCAACACCCTATATTAGAGTCAATTCTTTTTACCAATTACGATTTATCTGCAGTGGATCTACTGTTTAAAGTGATATAAGCTCTTCTTGCAAAGGAGTAGTCAAAAGTCAACCTCACCTGCGCGCGGTGCCTCCTGTGCGTAATTATGTTACTACCTCTGTCGTTGGCATGTTGTCATTAACTACATCCTTATCCTTCCCACTGCCTCGGCTTCCACGTATATTGAACTCAAATATGACTGTACAACCTCGACCAGATATCAGCTGACGTTTTTCCTCCTCAGCTCCTGGACTATCCCACTCCACAAATGTCCACGGTCAGTAGCGCAATCATGCTTCTATTTTCTGTCGGAGACAATAGTGAGGAAGCCACACGAAAATTACAACAGGCAAGTTTCAATACAAATAATTGGACATAAGGTTGAAAAAAAATTAACGAAAGTAAATCTGTGCATGTAGAGTTCACCTACAAACAGACCGTAAAAGCACCAATAACATTAAATAATACTCATTTAATTAATTATTAAATTAAAAAATATCATTCTATATTGAAACAACGCTAAATATCTGGGAATGAATCTTGATACAAAACTTTGCTGGAAGGAACATATAAAGAAGAAGAACTGGAAATGAAATATAGGAAAATGTATTGACTAATTGGAAGAAAATCACACATATATGTACATAATAAATTGCTATTATATAAACAAATACTGAAACTTATATGGACATACGGTGTTCACCTATGGGGATGTTCTGCAAAGAGCAACATAAACATAATTAAAAAATTTCAGAACAAAGACCTGAGAAGTATTGTGGACCCCAATACTACAGGATTACATCGAGACCTTCAGATACCCAGAAATTCAAGAAATCAAGAGAATTGCAAGGGGGGTATTTCAAGGAAAGACTCCATTCTCATGAGAATATTGAAGTATTGCAACTTTTGGATACCACCAGAGCAGGACACTGACTCAAAAGGATCAAACCATGTGATCTTGTGGAGTGTTGTGTAGTGAAGTGTATACAATAAATAATATAGTGACATGTATAAACATTATTTCATCAGAGACTGAGATATGGCCGATAGGTCCTACTAGTTATATACCTAGATTTAAGTTATCATAAAGTCGGAAACGACTAGTAGCAATGTAATAATTAAATAATAAAAAAAAATTAACATAATATTGGCAACATTGATGAAATTTATTTTGAAACAATGTTCTTTTACAGTAATAATTTCAAAGTATTTTCGGCTAGATATCACAAAAATAGTACAATATCACGAAACTAGTTTTTATCAGAATCTGATATATATGAGCAGTTAAAAGTGACAATAGAAAATATATTTAGAACTTGTGATCTAATATACCATTTTTTCTAAATCACTAGCGTTACTGCATTTATATGGAAGACATATTTTCAACCAACACTATAATAAAGATCATAATATGTTATAAGAATACATATTATAATGCGTTCAATTATTTAGTGGTGTTATGTGATATATTAAAAATTATGTCATGTCTTAACCTGTTCTTTATACAATCGTGTTTACTTCAAGCACATTACTCACTGCTGTTGGCATTAGTTTAATATGTTAATGCTAATATCAAGGTGTTAATAACATTCTTTCTCCCACGTTCGAATTTGCTAAACAAATATACATATATTATACAATTTTTTAAACATCCTTCATGGCCATAACGGTCGTTATGGTACACGTATTAAATTATTTGCAAAAACTTTATGGATTCACTATATTTACAACTTATTTTATATGAAACTTGATATTGATAATGTTGCGAAACTTTTTTCAAGTAGTTTTGATTTTGACAAATATTAACTATTTTTGCATAATTATATAATATTAATTAGTGCATTTGTCTGAGCTAAAATTCTATCTCGATATCTAACATCTTTGAAACCCTCTAAATCATGTGTTATTTTTCAATATTCGACTATTTCTTGTTTCCAAACTAGAAAAAATGAGAAATGAAGAATGAAGAGGCCATCACTGAATTTTTTTATTTGGAAGCAATTAAAATCCTGGAAAAATGCTGGACTAAATATATTGAGGAACTTACGTTGAGAATTAAAACACTTTTTTGTCGAAAATAATATTGTTTGTGCAAAAGGTAAGGATTTATCAAACTGCCCTTGTATTATCGATACCCAGTTCACTAGATTTATAAATACATTTATAGACTTAATATGTTCTATATATTTATTTTTCTATATATGATATAAATATCAGTATTGTTTTTATCTCTTTTTATAATCTAAAATAATATATTGTTGGTCATTCTATTATATTTCAGGAAAATATATATTTGGTTTCTGATATACTCTTTAATGTCCCAAACGAAGCTCATTTTCTTAATTTACACTGTTATTGAGTGTAATTTGTTGATAGATTTTGAACAGAATGGTAGTAAATCTATATATCCAATATGTACGTTAGCGATATGATGTTTATATTTCATATACGTATTGACATACTAAAACTTATATTAATATTTATATGGTTGCTTATATAGTAGCATTATTGTAGTTATCAAGATAATGAGTATGAAATGCACAAATTATGCTAGTGTCTATTACATTCATGAAGAGTTTATGTTTTTCTTTTCATGGGTATAAAAAAATAACTAAACTTTTCCTAGAATATTATTACGATATTGATATTTTCATGAATATAACAAATCATGATTTTATATATCTGCTGCTTTGTTATGTAAAAAGAAAACGATATTAAAGTAAAATTAAAAACCTTTACACTTAAGAGTAAGTGTATTTCTAAAACCACGCATGACTGTCCCTTTACAATAAAAGTATTCATTTATTTACTATAGTTAACACTGAGGTGCTTTTTCTATTAAATAGACTCTATGATAATATATAAAATTAATTGATTTCCTTGAGTCTTTGTCGTATTACTGTGATTATTCAAAAGTTGCGTTACATTGGTAGGGTAAAGACGGAGTAAGGACTAAGGACATGGTAAGAGAAAAACTGGCCACAACTGCGTTGAAGGCTACATCTTCTAAAGCTGAGTAGGTTAAGTTAAGTTTCAGTAAAATTATTTTAAAATTATGATAAGTATATAAAGTAGTATTTTGTAAATATGTTTACGAAACAAGTACTATTTGTGTGTGTCTTTTAAATATGTTAAACCTTAAATAAATATTATCAAAAATGGTTTAACATAAAAAAATCAAAACACTTTTATTAGCGTTGGGAACTATCGACTGAAAACAGTCGAAACAATCGATAGTCGCAAAACAGTCGAAACAGTCAATAGTCAATAAAATAGCGACTGAAAATAGTAATTACTATTTTATAACCGTTTACCCATTTATAGTCTATTCAAAGCAGTAGTGACACACGTGACCTGCCAAAATATCGCAATGTTGCCGCAGCAACTCTGAGATTTGGTACATTTTGGCTCTGACATATTCATTCTTGACAACAAAATTCTAATCGAAATATAATAATGAAACAAAAATGTTATGTATTATAATTTAATTAAACATTATAGTACATCTAATGCATATATTATCGAAGAAATTAAAACTACCATTAATTACACAGCCACAATAATTTATAGATTAGAGTTGTTTTATTATGTACTAGCGACCCGCCCCGGCTTCGCCCGGGTGCAATGCTGATACTAAATTAAATACACTACAGAAAAAATATGAACGTTGTATATAAAAACATAGCGGCCCGCTCCGACTTTGCACGGGCATAAAATATATATGCCTATGTCACTCAATGAAAACATGATTAAAATCGATCCAGTATTTTTAGTTCATTCATTACTGCCCTTGGCCTGCACGCATTAAATTTGGAGTAAAACAATTCCTCTTCCCCTATACTTACTATGAAGATTTCCTGCTATCTTTGGAATATCTAAATTCATACAATTTTTATTACATTACACATTTTTAAACGCAAATTTTAAATTTGTAATATCTCCGAAAATATTTGTTTAATTTACATGCTGTAGGAACCATACTGATCTATATTAATTGCACACTATTATTTAAGGTACTTAATTCGATAAGGATTAATGCCGTATTGCTTAAAATAGCTTCGTAAATAAGCCATTTTCTCACGTAAAAAGTAAACAATAAAAATGGTTAATGTGGGTAATCGTATTTCCTATTATACGCATTAAGGAGAATGCAAGAATGCAGTGAATAAATGTAGTTTTATCGAGAAAGATGTTTAAAGGTGGTAACAGGACAAACTAAGGAGAAATATAGTAATATCGTAATGACTTTACAAGGAAACATTGCATCGAAGGAAACAGGAACTAAGCGTAAAACATAAATATGCTCTCTAATGAAATTAAAATACATTACTCAGATATACAATTGTTAATTAAGTGAATTAGGCCTTCGGGTGATACCACATAAAAAAACACGCCTAGAACTCTACCTATACTAGTGTGAAAAAAGTTCAATGTATCACTACATAGTATAAAACAAAGTCGCCTTTTCTGTCCCTATATCCCTATGTGCGCTTAAATCTTTAAAACTACGCAACGGATTTTAATGCGGTTTTTTTCAGTAGATAGAGTGATTCAAGAGGAAGGTTTATATGTATAATACATGCATAATATACTAAGGCAACATTGCTAATTTTAGAGGTTTCTAACGTGATGTCGTAAATTAACCTATTTATATATATATATATATATATATATATATATATATATATATATATTCAATATATATATATATATATACATATATATATATTATATATTATTTATTCAATATATATATATATATATATATATATATATATATATACATACATATATATATATATGTATATATATATATATATATATATATATATATATATATATATATATATATATATATTGAGTGATCTCAATATATAAAAGAATTAATAATAGAATAACCCTGGTAGCTTAGACGCCATGGTCACTTGCGTACAGATTTAACCACCGTTTTAGAACGAACTTTTTTTTCTAGCAGATAAAAGCGAAAATAATTTATGTTGTCTTTATACCGAACAACAAATGAATTAGTGTGCGTGCGCTCGACGACTATCCAAACACCTAGACCGCTTAATCACCGAATCTATATTCGTCGGTTGATTGATTTGATGGCCGGTCTGGGATGTTGTTTGACTATCGTCTGATTAGGTTTTGGGTAATCGATGGGCTGTTTTGTATTAAGGTATCGATTGGTTAACTAGACGGAATTATGGTAGTGAGTGTTTTTAATCGGTTATTTTGTTTGGTTCTAATTTGGTGTCTTATATATTTAGGCCAAATATACTAGCTCATCAGATCCAAATTAACTTTTTTAATTAATATATTGTTATTGCTCGTTTATCATTAATACCTACAATTTGTTTTTACGAACATTTTTCTTCGCTTTGACTGGTGTCGTCATTTTGCGACTATACAATAGTACGATGTTGATATAAAGGGGACGGGGACAGACATAAAGTGTATATATATAATATAGAAACACAAACAAGGGTGCTAAAAGTATAAATAGTGTATATACAATTTAAAAATGAACACAAATGACTACAAAGACAGCTCTAACGAAGTAGACTTTCTATACAGAACACATCAGCAGCCATACCGAAGTGGCAATGGTTATTTGGTCGGTAACACGAAACTTGGCATTAGCCTAGATTTTATGGAGAAAATCTATTTCTCGTAGAAATCCTAAGAGTCTTTCTATATTTTTTCCTGTAAAGGCGTTTTTAAAATTTTGCAGCCCATACTTAGTTCTAATCTGGATGAGCCATGGACAGCCATTCAATATGTGGTAGACTAAAATAGAGGCTTGATGACAAAACTCACAGTGACCAGGCAGGCTCGAAGTCGTCAAGTGACTATGCGAGAAACGACAATGGCCCAGTCTCAGTCGATTCAAAGCTACGACATAGTGACGAAGTGAAGAAACGTGAAAAGAGGAGAAAAAAATCAGATTTAACCTCAAAGACCGTGATATGGTTGGCTGTGTGTTGGCCTCTTGGGCCCAATGACGTTGTACCTCGTTCTTTGTGAAATAAGGAACGAATGTCATAAGGTCAATATGGACACAAACATCCGTGATGGGGAGGGGAGAGGAGGCTGCCGATTTAGCCGCACTATCCGCGCGCTCCTTTCCCGGTATACCAACATGAGAAGGGATCTACAGTAAACTTGTCCTTATCCCATTCAGATAGAGGCTACGGATGATTGACAGTGAGTAGGTGACCACGGGATGGATGCACTTCTGTTTCAGGAAACATTCGAGAGCATTTCGGGAGACGGCCAGGATTAGCCATTCTTTGAAGGATTGTGTTGTGTATAGAATAAAGCTTTGATTTAATACATACACAAAGAACATTTAATAGAATATTAGAATAACCCATCACTATTTATTTAGTTTCTATAGTAATGTATTTTCTGTCAAATATACTTTAATAAAGTACAAGATCCAATGGGTTCAATCATTTAAGTTCTGCAGGGAAGAGTTGCAATACTTCGGTATTAACAAAAACTGGAGTCATTCCTCATGTCTTGGCTATAAATTTTCCTACAGACAGACGGCATCTGAATATATCGATGTAAGTAATCATTCCTATAGTATCTGAGTGCATCTTATGACAATTATTAGGACTTTGTTATGAAAAAATGTGCATATTATTTACATTACCTTTCGCTAAACATCTCCATAACTAAATTATGTTGTCTAGAACCAGAAAAATACAATATATTTTAGAGATATGGAGCTCTTTTATTTTAATTTATAGTAGCACATACATTTGACACCAGAGATTTACAGTTTAATATTATAGCAACCTTGAGGCATGTCGAATTTTACATAGTGGAATAACGGTCTACAAAATACCCAGAAATATAATCCCAGATGTTGAACACGGGCGGGGTGCCAGCAGCGCCAGCTAGAACCCGATAAGCTGGCAACCCCAAGACGTTTATCTGGAATGTTATTGAATGGTATTTCCAATCATTCAGTAACCGACCATCGTTTGGTTTAGACTTGCCCTCATCGACTGCCCAAGCCTAGTGTCCAGGTAACACCGCTGCCATCCGTTTTATCTATTTTGAATTTTCTACATTTTCTATATTGCCAATAACTAACGGTCAAATAATGTAAACACCACTGTTTCATTTCGTTTTACCTCCATTCACCGAGCTATCTAATTCACCATAAAATATCTACTAAAAGATCGTCAACTTCTAAATTCACAATTAGACTTCTATGAATCAAAAGTACTAGTATAATTAATATACGCATATTAGGTTAATACGTATAATCGGAAATAAACTTGTTAAAATTATAACTAATATATATATATACAATGAAGTGAACCCATCCAAACTTATCTACATTATTTGATTAGTAACTCCTAAAATATGAATACCTTAGATGACGCTACCTGGCTGCATAGCAACAGAGCATATAATACTGAATATTTGCTATGCAATTAATAAACAATAAAATGTGATCATTTAGAACCCTTCAACAACAGGTTCCGTGGTGTAATGGTTAACATTCTGGACTTTGAATCCAGCGATCCGAGTTCAAATCTCGGAGGGACCTTCATATATTTTTACTGTTATGTAACAACGTATTACCTTTAATTATTGTTGTAATTTGAAAAATAGTGTATAGCTTACATGGTGTAACGGATAGCATTGTGAATTTAGCCACTTAAGATTTTAAATCAATAATTTAAAATTCATTATATGAGATTTTTACCTTGAAATAAGCATTTCAAATAAGCATTCATTATTTTAGCTTATTTTTCATATAACCACCGAAACGGAAATTGTTCCAAAATAAAATGTAAAAGTTATTCAACACGATATCTCTCTGAAGTACTTTAATCAAGTATGTCGACAGCAGCAATTAATTATATTGTTGATAATTTAATTATTTAATTATAATATATATTCATCATATATTCAACATACGATAAATTTTCGAAAAGGTCAAAGGTCGTAATTATAAGGTCCAAAGGTGGTAATCCTATCAGGTTGTTTAACAGTGGTTTTATTGATGGTTGTTCTTTTATTTATCAGCAATATATACCATTGATTAAAATACATGCAGACACCTAATATATACTACAAGTTATGTTAATTTATTAACGATTTTAGTAAAACTATTAAGAATTTTTGAAACCTCTTCAATATCGATATTTTAACACAGATAATGTATTTATACCGTTAAAAAAACTATCCTTGATCCTTTAGTTCTGACCAAAAAAAAAGTTAGTGCAAATTTATTCATTTTTTGGGCACATTCAGTATCTTTTATATAAAAAAAAAAACCTGATTTTCGAGAAACAAAACTAAATCTTTAAAATAATCTAATAAATATCTTTAAAAATATAAAAATAATATCATAATCTTTAAAAATTTTGAAATAGATATTTTACTTTTAAAAGGCAACAATAAAACCTCTTTGAATACCTTAACATAATTACTTTTAATTAATTTTCAAACTATATTGATAGATTTATTAAGTGGACAATAAATATTGGACTTTTAGAATTTGATATTGAATTTGATTTGGAATGAATTATTTTCCAATTTGCTCAAATACTACTGTAGCAAAAGGTTTATTTAGGTAAAATTAATATTGGATAAAATATTATATGCTTTAATACACTTTAATACATTCCAAAAATAATTAACGAAAAATCTGAAATAATTTAGTCTCATAAATTTAAATCCTTTACGTTATAGGATTTACCACTGTAATAATGATGATGTTCATTATAAATTATTCCTCTAGTACATGAATATTTGCATTTTAGATGTTTTATGTGAAGCTATTCACCTACGTGAAACTTAAAGGTTATTTTTTCATCATGATATTTCAACATCTCATTGTTTGCTAGTTTTTTGACAAAAATTCAGTACATATTAAATCATTATTATTTCTATTCATCTGATTTTTCCCACTGTTATTGGACCACTGGAAGTACTTCAAACACCTTATTTTTTAGTCGATTTCAGAAAAATAATTCCAAAAAATTACTTTAAGCAAAGCGATATGAATATAGAATATATGCAATAAATCACCCGTTCCTGCTTTGTTAATTCTTACTATTTTTTTTGATCACCTTAGTTTTTGGTATTACCAAATGTTTCGTATTTGAAATTTTTTTTTATAGTTTAGGTAATCAAATTTAAATAATATGAAACATTGACCAGTTACTATTCTAGTTGTGCTGATGGTTTATTGTCAGAACGAATTAGTACAAACGTCAATGTTCCTTAAATGTGTTACACAAAGAGATTTATGTGAATCGTTCGATTTGAGATTCTAATAAAATAAAACAACATTTCGTAGATTAATGTGAAATCGGAGATTTGCATGCCGTTTATTTATACAGAACAGATTTATGGCGTGGTTATTTTAAACGCACGCATCGAGAAACGATGCACTTAATGATAGGCTATAAATAGCTATATATAATTTTATAACATTTTAAGAATTAAAAATAAATATTTTTCGTAATGAATGAAAGTTTTAATTGAAACGAGATATAGTCCATTTATTTTAACTAGTATTGTGGTCCAATAGTCGATCATGTTTGAGAGTAACGAAAACTGGTTTAAAATTAATGCTCTTTTTCAAGAACTTGTTTATGTTTATGTGAATTTGTATATTTAATTCAAAAAATTCGTAATATTATTAAACATTATTAAAATAAGGAAAAATAAACACTTTTTTACTGTTGATTTATTAATTTCATGAACAATTGATAAAATGTTAAAAGAGTAAAGTGGCCCTGTGGTCAAAACTCGACCACAATTTATTAAGTTAATAATAGAGTAAAGAGAATAATTTAAAAATGATATCCTAATATTACTAAAACTTGTTTTGATTATATTTTCAATCAGATCAGAAATATATTTAATATAAATTATAAACATAAAGTAAATTGAAATTAATAAATACAAATATAATTTTTTTTAATTTAATTATCATATTGTTACTAATCGTTTCCGACTAACCTACAATTTGTCTTTATGATAACTTAAATCTAGATATATATCTAGGAGGACCCATCGGCGGTCCTATCTCAGACTGTGGTGAAATAATGTTTATACATGTCACTGCTGTATTTTATTATATGTACCTCACTGCACAAGATCAGATGGTTTAACTCTTTTGAGTCTGTGTCCTGCTCTAGTGGTATCCAAAAGTTGCAATACTTACAATATTCTCATGAGAATGGAGTCTTCTCTCATGCCCTCCCAATTCTCTTGATTTCTTGACTGACTGTGAATATCTGAAGGTCTCAATGTAGGTAGTCCTGTAGTATTTAGGTGGGCCCACATTACTTCTCAGGACTTTCCAGGTCTTGGGATCAATATAATTTCCGCCATGTATTGCTTATTACATTACCTTGTGTCCCACATGGGGTCTAAAAACTGACCAACAAATGAAGAAATAAAATCTATAAACTATTTTATAGCTGCTAATATTCCTGAAATAATTCATTTTAATTCTTGATTTAATGTTAATTTGTGCCTAAATTTGTATTTTGTTTATGTTACTCTTTGCAGAACATCCCCATAATTGAACTCCGTATGTCCAGATAGATTTCACTATTTGCTTATATAATAGCAAAACATTACCTACTGATAATTGTGATTTTCTTCCACTTATACTATACCTTCTCCTATATTTCATTTCCAATTCTTTTCTTCTCTTCTTTATATGTTCCTTCCAGTGAAATTTTGCATCAAGATTCATTCCGAGATATTTAGCATTGTTGTTATATGTAATTGGTGCTTGTACGGTTTGATTGTAGGTGAACTGCACACGCACATATTTACTTTAGTTAATTTTTATTTTCCAAGCTTGTGTCCAGTTATTTATATTGTCACATACCTGTTGTAATTTTCGTGTGGCTTCTTTACTATTGTCTCCGACAGCTATAATCGCAGTATCATCAGCAAATTTAGCCATCGTAATATTCTCCATATGTGGTATATCACAACTGTAGAGTAGATAAAGTATTGACCCCAGTACAATTCCTTTTGATACTTGTGGTACACCTGCTTTAGATTTTTTATTGTAGATTAAGCTTATTCTTGTTTAACTCTAATCATTCTAGCTATAATATACGATTTTAGTATTTCGGTGTGTAGTTTTTGTAGCATTTTCTGTAGTTTATGAACAAGACCTTCAAGAATCTAAGAATATGGCTAAGCATACTTTTTAACCTTCGTAGGCTCTTTCAATAACATCTATTATTCTGTGAACCTGGTCAATTGTTGAATGCTTAATGTTAATAAACCCAAACTAACATGTTGGTATTAGGTTTTTTCTCTCTATGATCGGTTTTATTCCTTTCAACAGGAGTTTTTCAAAAACCTTAGATATTACTGGCAGCAGCGATATAGGCCGATAGGCTTTTATTTCTTTTGCTGACTTTCCAGGTCTTGGGATCAATATAATTTCCGCCATCTATTGGTTGTTACATTACCTTGTATCCCACATGGGGACTAAAACTGACCAACAAATGAAGAAATAAAATCTACAAACTATTTTATAGCTGCTAATATTCCTGAAATCATTCATTTTAACTCTCAATTTAATATTAATTTGTGCCTAAATTAAAGTATTTGTCACCTGCAATATTGGGTTATTGCTTTGTTACGTTTCATTTGTTCATTTACCAATGAAACCTGAAATGGATTAGAAGTTAATACCAATAAATTTTACAATTACCTCTAATAAAATGCTATACTTCTTCCCCGCAAACTTATCAGTTACTATCATCACTTCTTAAGCAAGAATAATTTTCATTAGATGTTCTGAGTTCACCAGATATCAGATTAATTGAAGTCTTTAAAATTGAAAATAGGTTGACTAATATATATATATATATATATATATATATATATATATATATATATATATAATCATAACATAAATATGAATCTGTCGCTTGGGAAAATATAAATGGTTTTTAATGAAAGAGGGCAGATGATTCTTTTTTTGTTAATTTATATTAGATAAAATTTTCGCATTTGTGGTGTTTTAGTCTCACAGCTGAACATACCTTTTGATAAAGAAGACACATTAACTTGTTGTCCCTACAAAAAAGTATAATGGATCTTTATATGATCACTCTTAGTCGTTTTTTATCCAAACTTACTCTAACTCTAAATTGCTCCAACAATAGGGAAATAGTGTGCAGTATATAGGTTAAATCTGAATAACTCTAGCACTCTGTAGTAACGTTCAATTACTTAAACGTTACATACATTTAAAATAATATATATAGAAATAAATAATTTTATTCCAATTTAGTTAAGAAAGTTCCAATATTTGATGAACGTTATCTCATTAATACAATAGTTACGACCTTATTTATATTAAAACAAGAACGGATTGCCAGTTGTTTAGGAATGTCCAATCGACAATATCAGGAAATTGTTCAGATTACAACGGATTTAAGTGGAAATCGTTACCGCAATTTTGGAATTTCCCCATTTCCCATGTCGTCCGGACAGCGAAAGCCTGTAGACAAATCGTTGACATCTTATCCTATTAAGCCATAGTTTAGAAACAATTCTATTATAGCACAGAGCGGAGGCATTTTCAATGACAACCCTCTGTATCGGTTAGGATGACGTACGGGGGGTTGGCGGCAATGTTGGGACGCATTAATAATGGATCAGCTGTTTCAGATTTTCTGGTATTGTGTCGAGCGAGAACAGTCTCAGAATGGAATTGTTGGTCTCACTTGAACAAACGGGGAAACCGTTTCAATAAATTGTGGTGTGTAATTTAGATAATCAAACATATACTACATAGTTCAAAAAGTTTGCTAAATTGCTTTTTGATATCTTGATTGATTTGAGCTTATACATCATTAAATCATTGTGTGATCACCTGTGTAACTTTTGAATCTAAAGTGTACATAACAGGTTAATTGAAAAGTCCCCCGCCTGACACATAGATGGCGCTACTAGAATAAATCCATATCTATATGTTTTTTAGTTAACCCTAACCCTCAAAAGATGCGCGTATAAATTTGACAGTTGTCGGATCATTAGTTTGTGATCATAGAATTTTGAGTGAAGCAACTTTTGTTATTGTGAATAAAAAATGGTTAAAAAGGAATTTCGCGGGTTGACAAAATATTGCATTTTGACGGGAAAAGATACAGTTCAACCAAAAACTTGACTTGATACCGACTTTCCGGACACTGCCCCAGGAAAATCGACTATCAAGGATTCGTATGCTAAGTTTAGACTTGGTGAAATGTTCACGGAACACTGGGAACGCAGCGGACGCCCAAAAGAGGAAATAGAAAAAGGACGCAAAATAGAAAAAGTAGTTCAGTGTAAAAGTTATTTAGTTTGCTTTTTAAGCGCTAACCAAATCACATGATAAGTTGTAGCTACACTGTTTCTACTGTTTCTATGGTTTAATAGTTAGAACATTAAGCTCACAATGAGAGTTCGCATGTTTGATTCCCAAAAGAGCAGCAACTTTCTTTCTTCAAGTTTGGTTAGTATTTTCGAATTTTTTTTGAGTGGGAAATCAGCCATGTAAAGGCTGAAGAGAGCAGGGGCTAGTGGAGAACCTTGCGAGATTCCTGCGGAACTCTGTTTTCGAGAGGAGACCGCGTGACCGATCCTCACTTGAAAGGACCTACCATCAAAGTATGAATCAATTAGGAAGATTAGGTCATTCAGTAGGCTAAGCTGTTTCGTTTTGTATATTAGACCGTTGTGTCATACTTGTTCGAAAGCTTTGGAAACATCTAAAAAGATGACTTTAATTTTTTGACCTTTTGTTAATGCCTGGTGGATTGCTGTGGATTGAGGATGAGATCGCGTGAGAAACTCTTTTATACGATACGCCGCTGCTAATTCCACCGTACTTTCTTTCCAATGGTGATGGCAAATGATATACTTATCTGCATAGCATACTTACCGTTCACGACAAAACGTTAGCACACTATACATTTTTCGATACGATTTTACGATACGCCGCTGCTAATTCCACCGTACTTTCTTTTCAATGGTGATGGCAAATGATATACTTATCTGCATAGCATACTTACCGTTCACGACAAAACGTTAGCACACTATACATTTTTCATTGCAACTCTAAATACAAATAAATATTTAGCTTTTAAACTATACGATTGAAAACAATTAGTTATGGCATTCATGTAAATATTACAGAGAGACCGCTATTGTTTACTTATAGATTCAGCGCAAAATCCTGTCGCTCAAACGTTGCGTCAAAACAATAGCACAATTAATTAAAAAAGAAAACTGATCGATATTTTTTGATTTTTATTAAAATAATAATAAATTTTACTCTATTCTTCACAACTTCAATCAGTTTCTCTATCAGTGTTTCATATAGATTTTAACTTAATATTAATCTATATTTCTCTACTCATCTTAGATTTCATTTTTTAGCTGTGCTTTTCAACATTGTTACATTGTTTACCATTTGAGTACGCAGGACATTCTAGCTTACATCTAATTTGAATGTTGTGTTCTGAAAAATAGTCTTTAACGAGTTTCGCAGTATGAACAGCAACATTGTCTTACTGAAATTTTTAATTCTGTCTGTCAATTTGTGTACATTGTGTACACTGTTATGTAAAGATAAGGTGAACAAATAAGTTTTCATGATTTTTAACGTACAGATTCATCCTCCTTAAGATATTTTCTTAACTATTCCCGTTGCTGTTTAAATATTATGTGTATATTATCACTAAATAATTACTTTTAATTCTATTTATTTCATATAAGGGAAAAAGCTTCATTCAAAAAAGAAAAAAAAAAGTAAATTATTCTACTATAAAATATTCCAAATATTCTAAATAATTACTAATATAAATATTTCATCCAACTTACAGAATCACATATTTAATGGATGACAAGAAAAACTGCTATTGGACAGGAGCTATTTCATAAGCGACATTTATAGATAAGAATGTGTTAAGTCATCTCATTAACAGTTGAACTTCTATCCCTAGTATTTTATGTATAGTCATTCAATTTCTTAGGGGGTAAAACCTGAACGCCTGACACGAATTATTTTCAATTAAATTGATCTTTTTATTATGATAATGTTTACTTCCTTTTTTAAATGTTTTTTGCATTGTTACATAAATGTATTTGTATGTATATAAAAAGTTACATTAATTTTTGAGTTGGCTCTCTTTATTGACTCTAGCTGATTTATTACTTTTACGGCACTTTTAAACCATTTGTATATCTTCGCTGACTGGCGAGTGGAAATAATAAATGAAGCAAATAAAACATTAAATAACAATAACACAATAAATGAAGAAAAGAGTAAAATATGGAAATAACTAACCAAACTATGTAAAACCTAAGAATGAAGATTTTGTGGCACCTAATCTTATGTAAATGGTTCAAAGTTGTTTTATAATAGATGTTTGGTTCCATGGCGATGTGAAAGGTGAAAAATGTCAGTTTAGCTTAAAATATTTGTGTATTTTATTAACTTTTTCACAAATTGGTCCGTGATGTTTATCTTTAACATCGAACTATCTGTTGTATAAGTTAATTGACCTATGGTATTGAACTGTGGGGTTCTATTAACAAATCTAACATAGATATCTTCAGAGGTTCCAGACTAAAGTGTTGCGAGTCATCGTCGATGCCCCATATTACGTCTCCAATAAACTAATTCATAGCAATAGCTCCTTAGAATTCACAACAAGTGTGATTTGAAGTGTTAGTGTAAAGTAATCTGAAAGACTGTTAGTGCATCCCAATGCATTCGCCAAACAGTTAAATGTGCGCGATGACAGTGAAGTTCGTGGGCTCAAATGTTAGTTTACATTCTAACTGATTAACAGAGACATAGAGTGAGATATAATAAGCTCTAGAATAAGTTAGAATAGTCTCTAGAATACGTTAGGATAGAGTTTAGAATAAGTTAGATTAGTATCTCGAATAAGATTTAAATTATAAGTTTGTACAGCAGATCACTTACTGAAGCGATGTTCTACATGTCAGTTGAAATTGAAAACTACATTATAATACTTATTCCCACGGATAGATTGTTGAAATTCTAAAAAATAATTAAATAATTAATAAAAAGTAGTATTTTAATTTGTATAAATTTTTTCGACCTTCCTGTCAATATGACGATACGATGTTGGTTTGATAACGATTTTGTCTTTTTGCTGCAACTGTGTATCAGTTAAATCATGCTACATATATATCACAGTGCTAATAAAGTAAATATACGTTTAAGTCACCAAATAACACAATAGTGTTGAAGTGACTATATTTTTTTAAAAATATGTCATTCTGCATAAATTTGAACAAGTGGTAGTCCTAAGGTTTTGTCTGGGTGTATTCTTCACAGTGCAATATTTTTTTTTATTACTCTTCGTGAGTCCACAATCTGCCCTATTGGCAATAAGTATTTCTTCTGTTTATATTATATATACATGGCATGTAGAAAATCACTTCATTAAGCAATCTTCTGTATAAAATATTATCTTAATTAATTAGTCTTATTCTAATGCTTATTCTAAACTCTACATATGTCCAGTAATCAGATCAGGTGGTGTTAAACGTTTTAGTCTACGCACTTCACTATCACGTCGCATATTTAGCTGATTAGCGAGTACATTGGGATGCACTGACACTCTTTCGAAGTACTTCACACAAACACGTTGGATTACACTCGTTATAGGTTCTCCAGGCCGTTCTTTACCAATGATATCAAAATTACCGCTTAATTTGCTTTGAGTCAAGTTCAAGTTCAATCAGTACCCAATTATTAAGAGACCAAAGTAAAAAGTCAGCCATATACCTACGATGACAATAATGATGATGATGGGAATACGAATAACGTTATATACGACTTAACCAGCTGTTATGAACAATTTTTTTGCAATTAGACTACAGTATCCTCACAATAGCCCCTAAAAACCCTTTTAACTCGACAAATAAACGGCACGGAGCTTTATTAAAATTTGTCACTCCCTCGACAGGAGAAAAGAGGCGGACGGTCCCCGCTGGATCTGATCCGTCATTCTCCAACTCGTCATCGGCCGAAACAACGCGGCTCCTAAATATCCCGAAAACGGTTTCGTATATAAGAGAGGCCAGAGGCCGATCATTAATCATCGCTTAATCGTGAACCGGGGAAACGTTTCGATTGAAAAGCGTATGTGCTCGCCGACCATGGGTAGTCGTGCGATCCGGTGGTCATGGATTTCACCAGGAAGTTAGGGTATATCCGGCTCGGTTCGGCGACGGATCAGCTGCCGATCGAGGGGCGCACGCGGGGTGTGAGTAATCGAAAACGGTTACAAGGGGTTGAAATGGGGTTGATTTATTCTGTACGAGAGAGTCGTTTATTGGGATTCGGCGAATGGATGATTGTAATTTAAATGAAAAGTTCTGCGGCCGATTGTTCTATGAGTCGATCAAGATTCATTGATTTCCTGGGGAGTAGTATATCTTCAGGATACCTGATGGATCTAAATATAATTGACACCATTTCTTGCCATCGTTTTCACTAACTTGTGACACGGTGCATTGTCTTGGTGAAGCAGCACTTTCTTTTTTTTCAAACACGGCCGTTTTTCGGCGATTTCGTCCATCAAGCGGTCCAATAACGCAACGTAATAGACGCTGTTGAAGGTCCTTCCCTTTTCAAGGTAATTAATGAAAATTATTCTATGTACATCCCAAAATACAGACGCCAAAACATTGCCAGCCGGCTGTTGCATTTTCCCACGCTTTGGAGCGGTTTCATCATGTGCATGAAACTGACATGACTGTCGATTGGACTTCGGAGAAATGATGGAGCCATGTTTCAACCATCGTCACATATCGATGCAAAAACTCGTGTTTATTACGCTTGATCATCGTCAAACACTGCTCCAAATCATCAACTCGTCGTTGTTTTTGGTCAAAAGTCAGCTCACGCGGCACCTAGATTTCACAGAGCTTTTTCATACTCAAATTTTCAGGAATGATATACACGTTCAGTTGATATATTTAGAGTGTCTGCTATTTCATTCACTTTCAATTTACGGTCATTCAAAATCATTTTGCGGATTTTTTAAATGTTTTCGTCGGTAAAAACCTCTTTTGGGCGTCCACTGCGTTCACCGTCTTCGGTGTTCATTTCACCACCTCTAAACTTACCATACCAATACTTGATGATTGATTTTCCTGGGGCAGTGTACGGAAACTCGGCATCAAGTCAACTGTTTGCTTCAACCGTATGTTTTCCCTTCAAAAAGCAGTATTTTATCAACAACAATCCTTTTTATCCATTTTTTTCACAATAACAAAAGTTGCTTCACTCAAAATGCTATAATTCTCAAACTAATGATCCAACAGCTGTAAAATTTATACACGCATCTTTTGAGGGTTAGGACTAACTGAAAATCATATGAATTTAATTCTAGTAGCGCCATCTAGGTGTCAGGCTGGGGACTTTTCAATTGACCTGTTATAACAAGCGCATACCTGGAAATGATTCGATCCAGCAGGCGCGAATCTCATTTTAACAACTCTCCAACTTTCAGTAATGGATTCACAAAATAAAGTACTACTGGAACGAGCATATTATTAAATATATAGCACTAAATAGTAAAATATATTTAATTTATTTTAGCTATAAGGTCGTACAAATTACAACACTTTCTGAATATGTACATCTGCAAGGATAGTATACTCTATATGATAAAACGTGTATATTGGTTACAGGGCAAGTTACTTATTATAAAATAAAATATAAAATACTAATCTAAAAAAATCGTTAAGCAAAAACTATTGTAACTATTGTGAATAATAAAAAATAAACAGGTCTTGATAATATTGTAATAAATTGTTCCAAATAATCTAAAGAACGTTACATGAATATTGTTAAAAGTTTTAATTCGTTCACCAATAGCAACATCTTACGCTTGCATTTTATCGCCACACCTGCTAAAGACCCATTCCATCAATTATATTTGACACTGTAAACTGAAGTAAGGCTCAACATCAAACAATTAAAATTGGCACAATGTGGGTATGTCTCAGCAGGTTGGCACACATATGTCCCCTATAAACACTTCTCCGGATATGCGGGAATAAACCAGACAGGTTGTTGAGACTGTCCCAGAATTCGAAAATAATCAAGCTCTTTAGTTTTTATGTACCTGCTGCATATAACGAACAATTTTCGATATTGTTATGTGAAGATATGTTTAAAATAACCGATTTTAGTATATTTTTGATAAATTGTAATTAATATTATTATTTTCCTGGTTTGGTTTTATTTCAGGTGATGATGTTATATGTTCTAAAGACTATACGAGGGTCAATATTAATATTTCGGGATTGGCAACACTATCGTCATGTGAGTCCATCTGACGGTTCCATAGTAAAGTTTGACATTTTTGACGATATACGTACTCACGATTTTTGTTACGACGTGGATTATCACAACAAGAGTGCATCAATCAACTTAATTTGATTTTTGGCGATAAAGCTCCATCAAAAAGCACCGTTTATCGCTGGTTTAGTGAATTCAATCGTGGTCGTAGTTAGCTGTCCGACGAGTTTCGTGAAGGTCGTCCAAAATCGGTTGTTGTGCCAAACACATCGATGCTGTGTGCGAAATGATTAAGCAACATCGTCATGTCACCTATTGTAAGATCACTCAATGAAAGCTCGTGTCGATTGATGCAAAGAAATTCTTAAAAAATTGAATCGCGGTGCTTCGAAAGACGTTTATAATATCGTAACAGGTGACGAATCATGGATATATTCGTATGAGCCCGAAAGTAAGCAGCAGTCGACTATATGGGTGTTCCAAGATGAACCAAATCCAACAAAAGTTGTTAGCGCACGAAGCATTTCAAAGAAAATGGTGGCCTGTTTCTTTGGGAAAACTGGCCATATTGCAAAAGTGTCTCTAGAGGATCGTAGAATAGTAAATTCTGATTGGTACACAACCGTTTGTTTGCCAGAAGTCTTCGGTTAAATAAGGAAAACAAACAAGAGACGCCGGATTCTTCTTCATCATGACACTGCAAGCTCTCAAAAAAGAGACTACTTGAGCACTTAAAACATCGAATTGATTGGTCATCCGTCGTACAGTCCTGTTGGCACCCAATGACTTCTTGTTTCCCGTGAAGAATAAACTTCAAGCGTTCAAAAATCATGTTTTGAAGATACCTCATTTGGAATGGAATAAATGTTTTGAAAATTGGTTTAAGCATATGCAAATGTGTATCGATCATCGTGGCGAGTACTTTGAAAAACAATAAAAATATATTCGCAGCTTAACAATTTGTTTTTTTTTCCTATTCCCGAAATATAAATAGTGACCCTCGTGTTAAGTTGACTTTAGGAAACTGAGTGTTAAATTCTTCACAAAAATTATACTAGAAAAAATCTGATTATCCAAATATTGTCAGAAACTGGCTTAAGATCTAAGAAAAATAACACAATTTTTATAGTTACACCTAATAAAATCTTACTAACATACGTTTCAATGGTGCTTTTGAAGTTGTATCAATTTACAAGCAAGAGGAGTAGATGATAAATACATCAGTATATCATTCATAGTGTATGTATTATATATTGTAGTTATTACATCAGTATTATTATATAATATAAAATAATATGTAATGGAAATTTAAAAATACGTTATATAAAATATAAAACATGTTTTTTTTTATCTTAAATTTTATCAGTGACACCTTGGTGCCTAAAAATGCAATAAAAACTATATGCTGTGTCGAAAATAATTTATTTTCATCTACCTGATTCAGATATTTACTCCACCATCTGTTACCTGCCATTTTCAATTACATTCTGTTTTATGGTAAATTAAAAATGTTTGACGTAGTAAACAAAATGACAATGGGGGCATTTCGCAGCAGGTTGACGTATATATAGCCCCCATTTTATTACTTTTGAAACATGCGGGATCAACCTGAAGAGATATAGTGATACAACAACATCAAATGTTTGGTAAATATGTTTTTATCGGGTACATACTCGGTTAAACCCTTCTGTTTAAAAGTTACTAAATAATGTACGTATATTTCACTTGGAAATATGAAAATATAAAATGAAAATGCCTTGAATTTAAAAAGAAAACATTAAAATTAATTAATTTTATAAATATTATTACGTTAGTTGATCGAATATTTATATTATATATATATATATATATATATATATATATATATATATATATATATATATATATATATAAATATAAATACATATTTTAAAGGTGGTTTAAGAAAAATACTGCCTATTGTCTAAATCCAACTCTTTTAAGGTTTTTCTCATTTAATAAAAACGTTTGGAAATAGTTGTTTCAATAACTTTCAGCTGAATTTCAGCAAGCTCTTCGGTATTTTCGAGCTTTCGAGGCTATCCAAGATGCCACTGGGTACTACCAATTAAAGATTACCAACTTTGAAACGTATGTATCAAGGACTTGACGTGAATTGACGTCGTTCGAGTTTTCCTTTTATGCAACGTCAGAATCAAGGAATCTACAAATCGATTTCGAAGCTTTGGGACCATGTTTCGTACATTAGAATCGGTATAGTCTGCTATTAGGACTTTGAAAATATATCGATATATCAATATTTAAAAAGAGTTACTTGTAATAGTATATCAAAAATGATGCTATTTTGAAATTATTTAGACAATATTAATATACTTGAGCCAGTATATCAATATTTTTATTTTTCTCGATAAACCTTTTATAAAATACCGACAGATTTATTGATATATTGATATTTTTCCTGGAGGTTAACTCACCAGTATGCAATACCGAATATAGTGTTTAATATTTATATGCTCTGCTAGTTTGGTAACAAACGAAATTGACGTAGACCAATTGTACGATATTGAGCATCATTAACCTTGTATGGTGCTTCGTCAGATCCCAATTATCGGTCTTGGTATCAGCGACTTTGATGTGGTAACTTTTATGTCAATGGCAAAAAAAGTCATGGAGCCAAAATGACATAGACTTATTGGAAAAGGACCCAGTTCAAACTCTCAAGGAACTTTCAGACAGCTTAGCAGTTAGCGAACGAACTGTTTCCAGGCATTTCCATGCGATGGGAAAGATCCAAAGGTACGAAAAGTAGCGATTCTTCACACAAATTGTCTGAAAATACTACATCGAACGGTTTCAACATCGCGATTATTAATTGAAAGTCAAATAAGAAGACATAGATGACCTACTGTAGCTTATTGTCACTGACGATGAAATTTTATTCTTATAACATCTTTATTAGATACGCTTATTACAACCTAAATTTACTAATAATTTATTACTACATTTCCTATGTAGTTGGATTAATTAAGAAGCAAGACGAGTGCGAGAAAATACATCAATATGTATTCCTTATTTATAAAATTATAATTATTTATTAATTATTAACTTATAGCTATAGTTCACACTAAATGTATACACTTTATATAAGTTCGTATGGTTTTGTTCGCTTCGGTCTCTTGACATCCTGCGCGCTGTGCAGCAGTTGTATTGCTTCCACGTTAGTATGATTTAGTAATCTTCTTTCGTGTTTCAAGGCGAAATCTTGGATAACTTCGCAAATCCATTTGATTTGAGGGTCATCGTGCAGTTCTTCGTTGGTTACATAGCGATAGGCATTGGTAATCAATCGAAGAACCTTGTTTTGACAGCGTTGTGTGACTAGTTGATTAGAATTTTTAGTGCAACCCCATATTTGCACCTCATAGGTCCAAATTAGCTTTATAATTGTATTATAGGTCAACCTCTTTGTATTTAGATCAAGTTAAGAGTATCTTCCGACTAACCACTGTAGTTGTTTTATTTTGGTTCTTATGTGTTTTGCTTTTTGTCTAACGTCATGCTTCCAATTTAATCTACCATCAAGATGGATAGCAAGGTATTTAGTTGATTTTGCTGGAGGAATTGGGTATCCATTTAGTGATATAATTAAGTTTTTATTATTTCAACTGGCGATGAAAATGAATGTACTATAATAGTCATAATCGCAAAAATTCATGGGTAGGCCGAGAGAGACTCATTCACATTTACACCGAAGCAGAATTATCATGGTTATAAAGTTTTACTCTACATATGGTGGTATCAGCAATGTGTAGTTGTATTAGAAACTACTAAAACCAAATGACCATTTCTGCAGATGACTAACGATGTCATTCTGAAATTTCAAATATGTATTATTGTTTTCAACTCTCGTTATAGTAAGACGATGTGTGAAAAGGTATTTTCCGAATACCTAGTACATAATATTTTATAATTCATATGTTGGTCATCAATTTTATGAGATTAAGCCCACGCGGATATATTTTCCTTCATATTTATTTTCACAGATCGCCATTTTACAGTAAAGCAAGGTGACGAACATACCGAATTACATGTAATATATTGTGGAGTTCCGCAAGGTAATGTACTGGGTCCAGTACAGTATCTTCTATACACAGCTGATCTACCTACAACAAAAATAACCACTGTGGCAAGATACGCAGATGGCACGGCAGTCTTAGTCTCTCATGTAGATACATCAATTAAATTTCAAGCACACCTAAATAAAATACAAATGAGGCTGAAAAGATGGCGTTCAAAGACCAACGAAACAAAATCCACTCATATAATGTATACACTGCGTAGAATATGTCCGCCAGTCTATGTCAATAATTATCAACTGCCGCAAGCCAAGGATGTTGAATATCTTGTTATGCGCCTAGATCGACGCCTAATGAAGTGATTTTCTACATGGCATATGTATATAATATAAACATAACAAATACTTATTTCCCTCTCGGCAGATTGTGGAACTACTAAGAGTAATAATAAAAAAATATTTATAGTACTTTATAGTAGTAGCACGAAAAATAATACGATTTACTGTTAATTTCATTCAATTACAACAAAAACCACACTAACCTTCAACCGGCCTGATCTTATTCGAAACGAATCTTATTAAGTAAACAATAAGAGAATGATGTATTGTTCGTTTCTCATCCAGAGCTTTTATGGACACTGTGCATTAGCACTAGCCGTAAATTCAATTACCTTAATAGTAGTTTACTGTTTGCTTGACACCAATTGACATAATATCGCAGATGAACCACAGTTATCTTTCATTATTGCGGAAATCGTTCGAGAAATGCAGAAAGTGCAGAAAATGGAACAGCTGTCGTACATATGCACGGCCTCGGACCCGAACGTCGAACGGGCTTTCGAAAGCCATAACCGTCATCCTGTCAAAAACAGCTGTTTGCGAAAACCACCCGAAAGGTATAGGAACGATTAAATTAATGAGTCGAGTCCTTATTAAAATATAGACTAGTGTTTTTAGTAAATTTTGTATATGATACCCCGTAAATGTATGTTATGTATAGTGGTTGTAATTGTAATGAACGTATTTCATTTAACAGGGTTTAATGAAAGTAATTAACTAGAAGTTTCGAGCCGTAAATGGTAAATACATAATAGAAAAATATTTAGGAAATTGAAAGCAGCGATGAATTAAAATGTATGCTAATTCCCATAATGGAAACAAGTTTAAAATGTTTATTATTAATAGTAATCACTGTGGTAGATATTCGACCACTATTTATTAAGTTAGTCATATTTTTCTCATGGTATGTTACTAAAACTTGTTTTCGCAATATTTTCAATATAAAATCAGAATCATATAACATCACAGTATTTAATATATATCATTAATTAAAATAATAAAGGCCGGTTCACTAATATGTCTTAAAGGGCATTTAGACGTTTCAATAATCAAAAAAAAAATTGATAAGTTTAAATTATAACACCACCGAACTTTATAATAAAATATCATTATTAAGATTATTTTCAGAACTGTAACAACTTGTTCAATTGATATATAGTATAACAATTCAATCTAATAACACATACTTCCTTCATGTCTTCGAAATATTTTTTACATCTTTAAGTCTAAAAATGCCATGCTGATGTATTATGCTTTGTTTGTTTGTCAAAGCAAGTAATAATGAGAACAAGTGAAGGCTGACAGATAGAGTTCTAAAAAATATTTCAGAACAGATTTTTCGTCTCTGGAAAAATATTCTCGAATTCATTACAATGGCTTAAATATACGTTAAGATTTTGTAGCAGAAATATTCCCTAGTATATTATCCTGGAGAATGACATATATCTTCATCTAACACTCTTTTCACAGACACTTTAGGATCTAAAAATTGACATTAAATCATAATTATTAATTACTTGTATTGAATTAATTAATATTCTTCAAAATGTTATTAAAATAATATTACTTGGAGTTAATATCATATTTAAATATAGTGGAAAACAGAGATTATTATTAAACAAGTCTGAAAACTTTCTCTTTGGCTGAAACAAAATATTTAATTTATTTTATTACGCGTTAGATAATAATATATTATAATTAATTAGTAACGTATTTCAGAATAATGTAGGTAAATGTTTAGAATTTCTATATTTGGTGGAAATATATAGATTCTTTTAATTAAATTTTAATTAACTAGAATGAAGGAAGTTATAAATAATAAAGAATTAATTAGTACTGAATTTATTTTGTTTTTATTATTTTATATATTACTTATTAAAAACAATATCTAATGAATATTGTTATGTTTTTTATTATATATTTCTTTTGTTATTAGTAATCGTCTATAATAAAATAAAATGTCGTTTTATTTAACATTTATATTTTTATTGTTAATACAAAAATTCCAGCGAGTTTTACGTGTGTCCTTTAATAGTACTCTATTATATTATGACAATGCTGACTGAAACAAACAAAAAAATTTACGTTTACAATTACAATCAGTAACACTGGTATGATCAATATGACACCTCTTTTCTTGAATAATGAGATTTGTTAGCAGCCAGAGGTATTAAGGAAAATATTTCATAGAATGAAACGAACTTATAAATTAGATCTATATTGAACGCTAAGAAAAAATAAAACCTAGAAAGTGTGTAACCACCAGAAAGCATTAGTTTTTGGTTTTTTTCAGCGCATACAACAATTTAACTTGTTAATTTGACATATTTAAGTACGCACTGTATTGTCTCGATTGAAATATATTTCCCAACGTATCTAATAAAATAGATTTAGTAAATTTTTAATTATAAAATAATTTAGAATCAATAATACAGAATAGAAGCTGAATGAAAATTATTGAGATGTTTTACATACCCGTCAGAAAAATGAAAAAACCTATACTGTAAACATTAAATTTTATTACATACATTATGTTTTACATATTCTTTAGCATTATATTATTTCTCTCTGCATCTACCTCCAAGTCTGTCTCCAAGTTTGTCTAGGATCCGCATATGACGATTTGGCGAATTGCTATTAAAAAAATCATATAAAACTGATTATCAAACTTAATATCTCAAAAAACAACTGATATTAATTAATTTATTGACTGGTTAGGTTGGAGATATATAGGGTAGTGTTTTAAAACCATTCCTATATTTCCTTTATCTCATACACTGATAATATCTCATTAACAAAATGAACAGTAATTAACAGAATATTTTTGAAGGACATTCCACAAATGGATTTTGAAAAACTGGGATATACAGCTCGATGACAGCTCGAAATGTATACATATAAATTTTATGTTGCGGCGAAAAAACAGAAATACATCTAACCTTAGCAATATAACTCGACGGATATCTAATTGTTCAAGCAGGATCAGCGAAATATATCAGCACTCATCTCGATGGTAGATTAAATGAGAAGCAATAGATTAGAAGCAACAAGTAAAACTTAGTCGTAAAACAGACAGAAAATCAGGCGGGTGGGGTAACAATTCCCATTTCCATTTCATAGTATGTTTTCACCGGTTTTGCAACATGTATGGTATTCTGGCGGTTCTTCACAGAGTAGCCAGCTTAAATGCATCACTTCTGCGTCAAATCTTTCCATTGTTTTTTGGTTATTCAAAACATTCTTTGTTTTCGGCGTCAGAAATACTGCATTTTAAACGTCGAAAGCAATGTTCACATGTTGAAATCTATGGAGCAAAGTTGCCATAAGCTTCACGCAGCATTCAGTGATCTTCAGCCACGTTTTATTCCATATTGAAACTTCTTAATAAAAGTAAAACTTCCCGCAAATGTATATCGGTACAAATTCAGACATTTTCACGAAAAAAAAATGTTTATTAAATCAGTATGTGTCAATGAGACATAATGAAAAATGAGGCTTTACTATGAAGTTGTAAATCCGTTAAATTACAGGGCTGATATAAGCATGGAAATTAGGTCAGATTCAATTACAATATCCTCAATTTGAGATGACTCAGAGATCCCGAAAAATACTCCATCTCAATACATTATCCGAAAACTACGGCTATCGAATAACAGTTGAATAACCGAACTATATAAAAGTCCCTGAAAACTTGATATCGTCGTTATCAACGCTCGATTTAAATCCGGCGCCATTAAATTTCCATTAAAATCGAAAACAGTTCTATCGGATTCAATATTTGCTTTGCCTCGTTTTTTGAGAACAGCCTTGACTTCTATATATTGGACATTCAAATATTGCCGAGTGGAAATAAAAAAATAAAATAAATGTGTACCGAAAAGTCAATTTACATTCGACGAACAAACAAATTTATCAACTCCCGATTATACGGCTCGTCGATTTTATTATTCAATAAGGATTCTATTTTAAGATGCTTTGGATAAGCTTTAACAACCGATATTAGAAAAACAGTGTATAAATTTAGAAGTTGATTTATACTAGTGTTGGGAACAATCGACTGAAATCGACTATCGACCGTTCAGTAATTGACTACTTTTTACTATCGACTATTTCAGTCGCTATTTTGGTTCGACTGTTTTTACTAGTAACTGTTTTCAGTCGCTTTTTTCGGTCCGACTGATTTTATTACTATTTACTATCGACTGTTTCAGTCGTTTACTTTTAGTTACTATTTTCGTTTCTACCAGTTCATTCGACTGATTTTTAACGTTCTGGCCTTCCATCCTAGCCGCGACCTTGAAAGTAATGCGCCGAAATTATTCTTATATAGATTTACATGTAATATATGTGGTTTTATGTTTTTTTTTGTAGTTTGCTTGTGAATAACTATATATTGTAAATTAATATAGCATCATTTTGGATCGCTAGTTTTCGATAGCAAAAAATTTAATTTGTAAATGATAAATAGTAAGATACTTTTGACGGGCATAATAGGTACTACTTTGGACTAGTATAATAGCTAATACTTTTTTGATAAACTTTCACGATTTTTGTCCAAGCCTCTTGTTTGTCGAAACTTTTTTCCTAAAATCTTGAAAACTAAAATTAGGTTTCAGAAATTGCATACATCGAAAAGATTTGGAGAATTTTTTACAGTAGCAGTTGTTAAATTTCTTTTAAAAATATTAACCATAAAGAGGTGAATAAAGTATATTAAATATTTGTAATAAATACATTTTCTGTTAGGAAAACTCTACTTTAATATTCAACAATTTATTTTGTTGTCTATTAGGAAAAGCACCACAGTTTTTATTTGTTAACGAATAGACTATCTTAACAGAATGTGTTCATCTCTTAAAGCCCATTGAAATAATGACCACCGAGTTATCTGGTAAAAGATATCCCAACGATGTCTTTAATTATACGGTTAATAAGATGACTGCAACATTCCATCAAATCCAGTATTTTGACAAGTGAATGGGGAAAAAATTACAAAATTGTCTATTAGATGTCATCAATAAAAGACAATTTTAGAAATGCAGCAACTTTACAGATTTAGCAGTATTTGGAAATTCCATTTATTGGGCGATTAGAAAACCCATTGGATTTTTGGCAAACCCATAAAATGTAACTACCTGAATACCTACTTTACCTTACCTTATATCAGTTACATGTAAAATATTCCTCTATACCCGTAACATCTGTCCCCTGGGAACAAGTTTTTTCAAAATCTGTTCAAATAATTAACGATCGGAGAAATCGCCTGACGGGAGAAAAGTTGAACATGATAATATTCACAGTAATTTAAACATATTTGCGTTCAAAAATAAATAAAACTTTTATTTAAAAAGGATCTGGTAGTTATTGTACAATCATTTTTAGGATCGTAAAATTCGTACATCTTCGTCTGACATCACGAATGGAAAAAACAAACAGTCAAACCATGCATTTGACTGAAAATTATAATTACTATTTTGGAAAGTAATGTTTGCAAGTCAATTATGGAGGTTAAATTTGATAATTCCACTATGAGAATTTTAGATTAAGCATTTTTTAAGTTTTCAGTTTTCGGTCTTGAAAGAATGAATGAATCAAGATTCTTAAATTAATTAATGGCTGGCGATCGACTGTAACCATGCATATTGCTTCTTCTATATATTTGAAAGATCTCAAGCTCACTAACGTCAGACTGCAACAGTAGAATCTCTTATCTATGTCTATCAGAATGTATCATGTATTTAAACATTCAGGCGCGGGTTCGAATCCTGCTGAGGCATGGTTGTAAATGTAAGTTTATTATTGTTTAATATTTGTAAATTTCCTAGGCAAGAATACAAAATCCGTCAAATAAAACGATCCTAGTCACGCCGGTAACCAGGCTGGGTAAGACCGGATATTCTGAGATGATTACTAATGCTGAGGACGCTGGTTCGGAGCCCACATTAAACTGCAGGTCCAGTCCAGATAAATCCTCGTTGGTAAAAAGGAGAGTTTAAAATATAAAAAAAGTATTCTAAAGTCCTCTACGTGTCATTAGTATTATTTTCATAAATACATCTCTGGCTATTAATAGCCCTATAAATAAAATAAATTTGATTCATTGAAATAATTTGATATTAAACACTATACTCTTTTTAGTAAGAATGTAAAAATAACTTTCAAACCAATTCATGTGTTTCAACCAAGAGAGATAAAATACTATAAAAATAATACAAAATAATTAATTTAGAAGCAAGTAAATATCTAGGAGAATTCGCCTGCCCTTACTTATCTGCGGTATCTGCAGTAATAATAATCATGTAATAACTCTGGTGTTTTTTCTATTGAATAACTCTCTATAAATAAAGTAAATAATAATAATAATCTTCTGTTAAGTACATTTCACGGCACTACAAGATTAAGTGGTTTGATTATTTTGAGTCCGTGCCCTGTTCCAGTATTATTCAAGAGTTGCAACACTTCGCTATTAACATTAGAGATATTGGATGTCATTTTTGCGAATATTTAAAATTTCTGAGAGACAATCAATGTCTGGGTATAATTCTGAAAGTGAGTGCGTTTACAATAACCCTTAGGACCTTGTCCTGAAAAATGTGTATTTCGCTTAAATTATTTTTCGAATCAATTTTAAAACTTGTACAAAATTTTGAGTAAATGTACAGATAACTGAGAAAAAATTATATGTTATTATATAATTATTATTAAAGAAAATATTATATGAAACATTACATTGAAATTTAAAATTGAAATCAAATGGGCATTTCTAAATCTCATTATTTCTCTTTAGTTTGATTGAGTTGCTACTAGCTACCATATGTGCTAAAGTTCAAACCATAATGTCAGTAATTAATAAGATTGGATTGATTTGATAGATTTTTTCAACAGCAAAAGAACGTTTTTTTTGATATTTGATGATTAAACTTTTTTATTTTTAACTAGTTTTATTTTTAAAGTAACTTTCGTTATTTGAAATTTCAAATATTTTTGTTTAGATAAAAAGCAGAGCAGACCCGATTCAACTGTACTGTTTAGTTGAAAGATTAACCTCACCCAAAGTCATAGATTTTTTATCAATCAATCATGAAGTCAAAGACCTATGGGGTGCAAATATGGGGTTGTACAAAACAGCAAGCCAAGTAGCAATCGACCGTCGCAGAAAAAAATTCTTCGATTAATTACTAAACAATTATCTAAATATTAATTGCTACATAATCATCTAAAATCTCCACGATAACCTAGAAATTAAATGGATTTACGAAGTTATCCAAGATTTCGCTTTAAAGCATGAAATCAGATTACCAAAACACAGCAAAGTGGAAGAAATACAGCTATTGGACAACGGGCAAGGAATTAGAAGATTCGTGCGAACCAAATAACACGCACTTGTATATAAGTGTTACTCTTAACTACAACAGTCAAGTACTACCAAATTGACTTGTAAATAAGATTGCACTCAGCATATCTGGTATAAGATTTTTATTGAAAAATTCAGTGCAAAAGTTATTGATGTGAATGCTATAAATTATTTAAGGAAGTTAGAACGTCCTGGTAGTTGTTCTATATCTACCGAAATGAAGGAGTAGGGTTTAGAAGTTGGGTTTGTTCAATTTGTAATTTTGTTAGTTCACCATTTGGCCACTTATTAAAACTAATTAATCAAAATAACTAATTGAAAGTTTTACACCACATTTCCAATATAATAATGATATAACAAGAAGAAAAGACTAGTGAAACTTAGATGGATTCATGGTATGGGTATGTTACTGTTACAAAGCAAGCTATTAGTCAAAGCGTTTACAACGTAGATGTTGTTTTTTAGTGAAATTTACCACCGAATGAAACGTAGTCAGAGCAAAAAGGGACGTTTATTTGCGTCCGTAATTATCTAGGGACACCTAGATAGTAGTCTCACCCTCGACCTTTTCCTTTAAACTTTGCTAATCCGCTCACGAAGTCCTTTGAACAGTGATTAATTGGCGGAAAATAACACTGGACAACCAGGGATCGTTACCATGTAATATAATTGTATTAACTTTCGTATTTACAATTTTTGATTTATTATAGAAACCAGACACGTTCGTTTGTGATGCAGCCCAAATTTATTTTCATAATTCCTAAGAGCTGTCAGGAAAGTGCATCAAATTAATAACATTTATATTTAATGCCATGCTAAAACTTAGTTACTTTCCTAGCACATGGAAAGTGGCTCAAATCATTATGATTCTTAAACCTGGGAAAAAATCAAAAGACGTCTCCTCTTACCGTACTATAGGCCTGTTATCTGTGATCTCTAAACTAGTCCAAAAATTATACATTAAAAGACTCAAAATAATCGCAGAAGAGAGAAGTATTATTCCAGACCATAAATTTGAGTTCCGTAATGAACATGGAGCAATAGAACAAATACAGAGATTAGTCATCCAAATTAACATAAACTTAAACGATAAAAAATATTGCTCCGCTGCATTTCTCGATATTTCTCAGGCCTTCGAATGGTGTGGCACACTGGACTGCATGTTAAATTGAAAATGTTTTTAATCAAAGTAATTATGGTTGAAGACATGGCGTATTAAAGCCAATGAATCCAAATCCACGCATATAACGTTTACCCTGCGTAGAAGAACATGTCCACCAGTGAACATCAATCGTCGTCAACTCCCCCAAGCAGAGCATGTTAAATATCTTGGTATGCATTTAGATCGACGCCTAACCTGGAAGAAGCATATACTCTCTAAACGGAAACAACTGGGACTAAAATTATATCAAATGTATTGGCTCATTGGGCGCAAATCCAAGTTATCATTAGATAACAAGGTATTGCTGTATGAGTCTATTTGGACATATGGAATTCAACTATGGGGTACCGCTAGCATATCTAATATATCCATCATTCAACGGCTCCAAAATAAGGTGTTTATGCTCTGTACTATATTTCAAATAAAGTGATACAACGCGATTATCCTCTAGAACCTATAACGAGTGTAATCCAACGTGTTTGTGTGAAGTACTTCGAAAGAGTGTCAGTGCATCCCAATGTACTCGCTAATCAGCTAAATATGCGACGTGATAGTGAAGTGCGTAGACTAAAACGTTTAACACCACTTGATCTGATTACTGGACATATGTAGACTTTAGAATAAGCATTAGAATAAGACTAATTAATTAAGATAATATTTTATACAGAAGATTGCTTAATGAAGTGATTTTCTACATGCCATGTATATATAATATAGACAGAAGAAATACTTATTGCCAATAGGGCAGATTGTGGACTCACGAAGAGTAATAAAAAAAATCAAAGTAAAATTTTAATTAAAAAAAAGTAAAAATCAAAGTAAAATTTTGCCCCATATATTATTGTCAAATAGGGTGACTAATACACAGACCTACACCCAATATAATCGAGTGTTCCACAGGGCAGTGTTCTTGGCCCATTGCTATATCTATTGCATATAGCTGACCTACCGACCTCAAGAAACACTACTGTTGCAACATATGCTGATGATACAGCGGTTTTATCATCAAACGAGGATCCAATATCAGAAACAAGAAACCAACTTCTTCTTAACAAAGTCGAATTGTTGTTGAAATCGTGGCGTATCAAAGCTAATGAGACGAAATCTACCCATGTGTAGAAGAAAATGTCCCTTAGTAAAATTGAATAATCACGAACTTGACAATGTTAAATATCCGGGAATGCATTTCGATCGACGTTATAAATGAACTGAATAATAATATAATTTCCTGCAGTTAAAGTATATTATATTACATACTGACCAAACATGACCAAAGTACTTACAAACAACAATAATTCGATTAAACTAAAAGTAAACAGGTGGTAAACGTCTAATGAGGAAATAGTCGGGCGACAGTTCTTAAATAGATAAAAAAGTATCTGAGCAACCAATTTTCGAGAATAACAGTAAGATATAAAGAACTTTAAATCAGCCGTATAATTATTAAAGAAATTATCGGCCAGGTTGATTAACAACGGTGATGATACTGATAATTAAGGCCAATTGACTGGTAATTGAATTTGTACGTCGGTCTGTTGAGTTTTCAATGCCGATAGTAATAACAATGCCTAAACGTGTCATTAGAGAATAATGATGAAAGACAATAGCGATATCTGATGATAAATAGCAATGATAAACTATGCTTGGATGAAGTATGATATGTGTACACGGTATGAAAGGATAGCACGCGACGTATCAGCTGATGTTCTAACACTGACTATAAAGATGTGCAACGTGATCAAGGGATAACGCGCGAGACCTACTGTCACTAAGGTTTGTTCATCTCGCTAGGATTAAGCTGTATTTTTAAAATAAATAAACAAATTAACAAATGAACAGTACTGTTACTAGTGCACTCACTTCTCCAGCTTCAGCTATGATGGTCGTGCAATGCGTACAAGGGAGAAAGCTAAAAGCCACACGCTAGATACACTGCCATCAGGAGCCAGTAGAAACCACTTTCGGTGGCGTTTTTGTATGCTTCAAATTACCCATAGATCATAACTATACACCAGAAACTTTAGCCACTATGGCATTAGCCTCTGGTTTATAAGATAGCTACAATTTATATTTACAGTTGCAACCATAAAACTATTATCTTTGATTTATAGTGATTATGAGTTATAATAATTAAATAAATCAATAGCGGAGAATGTTCAGTATAAATTGATAACTGAATAGGTAACTGAATAGATAAATTAATAGATAAGTGAATAGATAAATTAATAGATAATTAAATAAATGAATGAATAGATAACTGAATAGTTAAATGAATAGAATTAAAATAAAAAGAAAACTGAAATACTTTGTGAAAAACTCACCATTTTGAAAACTCGCGTTGTGCAGCATAAAACACTGTATAATCTACACGATTGAAAAACGTAGTTACTCCGACGGTCACGGCTGCCTAAATGAACATTCATAGAGCTCGAAAAGCTCTTGGGCATGTTAAGTTATCACATTTAGCAAATGCAGTTCGAGGAAGGGGTTAAACATGATGCCAATTATGGCAATTGTTTTTGGTGTTGGGTGTCTGCAAGGGTGGCAGATCCCAATCGAGCAGATGTAACAATCTCGTTCTTTTAGTTTCTTTACCGCTATCTTAATTTTCCCAGAAACATAAAACACACCAATAACATATCAAATTACCCTTAAAATATGACTCTGGGATTTCCAACTCCTCGAACCATAAGTGTTTCTTTTTTGTTCGTTTTTTAGAGATGGATTTAAAAAAATATATTAAAAAATAATTCGCTTTTACAAAATATATATAGAAAATTGAAAATTTGGAATAATTTGCAATTAGTTTTCTAAAGAACATCGATCTTATCGCCATAACAAATTACATAAATTCAAGTCGAAGTAAAGAAGAAAATATTAGATGGTATAACCCCCATAACGTTATCCTGTCCATAGCGATGCGATACACGAAATTTTAACGTGGAGAATATCCGAATCCAGAAACGGCTGATAAATGATGGAGCTACGATTAATTCCAGAAGCTAAATTGAAAGTGTTAATCAAGTTTAAAGTGGGGAGAGGGCAAACATTAAAATCTTCAGATAGTGAAAGTTAAATCGGGTCTCGGCGTCTAAGGAGCCAGTCTTCCTGACGGTGACTGTCTCTTTTAATGGGGTTGGCTTTTTTTTAGTTCGTTTTACGATCGTTTATGCGCTTAATAACGTTTTAATGTTCAATAAAAGAGACGTTTATTTACAAGTGATTAGTTTACAACATGTTTTAGGTCTTGAACTGATTCAGATAATAAATTCAAGATTTAACGCGCATTGGATTAAGCCGTATTAATTTAACACGTGTGTTTCTGCTGCACTGAAACATAGGAAATGGTTGTTTAAGTTAGCAAGATCATAGAAGGAAAATATTAATAATGGGAATTAATTTTGAGGGATACACAGAGTTTTAGTACATTTTCACTTTGACATATAATAAAAATGTTATGTATTATAATTTATTTTAACATTATAATAAATTTAATTTATCGAAGAACTTAATACAAAAATTAATTATAAAGCCACAATAGTTTATAGTTTACAATTGTTTCATTAAATTTCCAATTTTTTCCAAACTAGTATAGATAGAGTTCTATGCGCGTTTTTTATGTAGTGGTATCCCCCGAAGGCCAAATCCACCTGATTAACAATTATGTATCTGAGTAATGTATTTTACTTTCATTAGAGAGCATATTTACCTTTTACGTTTAGTTCTTGTTTCCTTGTAAGGTCATTTTGATATAACCATATTTTTTGTTAGATTGTTCTATTATGCAGCATTCTCTGCATATCTACAAATAGTTATTATTATTTATCTCCTCATACATCTTAACCAAACGTTCGCGTATATTCTCAACAATAAAACACATGCTCATAAAGCTTTCATACTTTATAATACAATTTCCTACAGTTAAAGTATATTATATTACATACTGACCTTTAGTTGTTTCATCTTTCATCCCCCTCTTTTTGTAATTGTTTTACTATTTGTCAATTTCTTCTTCAATGTGTCTGATCGAGATCATTCAAACCGAAGGTCTTAATTTCGACAATGCCTCTTTCCATAAACGCAGACAGTTCTGGTTTGAGTATGCTCCTCGACCTGAATCTCTATTGTAATAATTCTTTGCAATACCCCATATCCACTCAATTGGATTAAATATGCACTCATAGGGAGAAAGACACATGCTCTTTTTCTTCAAGACTTTTCTCAAGCTTATTTTTAAAATATTTCATTTATATTTAAGTCACAATTTGAAAGAGTTCATTCTTTAACATGATTTCTTCAAAACTTATTTTATGTACTTTATGTAACGAGAGAAAAATCCTAATACCCATACACTAATTTGGGTTTAATAACACACATTCAACAATTGACCTGGTGCATAGAATATAATTTAAAAATCCCGTGAAGGTAAAAATTTGTTGTGTTGTATATTTAAATTTAGCACAAGCCTTCGATAAATTATTATGTTGTTCATAAACTAACGAAAAGATTACCGAAGCAATACCTGAGAAGCAAAGTCTTGAGAAGTATTGTAGGTATACCCAGATACTATAGGGCTGATCAGTTACACCGAGACCTTCAAATTCCGACTGTTACTTAAGCAATCAAGAGAATCGCAAGGAGACATGAGGAGGGAAACCATTATCTAGTTAAAAATTACATTCTCTAGCAATTCTTATATAATGCAGAACGGGATACCAACTCTAAAGAATCAAACTATTTGATCTTGTGTGGGGTAGTGTAGTGAGGTGTATTTAACAGAAAGTCGTTGAAGCAACGTTAATACTTAGAAAATAGTCGAGACTAAGATTGAACCGGTAAGCCTTCCTAGATATATACTTAGATTTAAGTTATTGTAATGATACACTGTAGGTCAGTCAGAACCTACTAATAAAAATTCAATAAATAAATTAAAACACGTTACTGTATTAAGCCTCTTGAAGTACAGTTTCTGATTTTTTTAATTCTACAAACAATTGTATAACCTGGTGGGATACAAAACAAGCTACTCAGTTACTTTCCAAATGCTAAAGACGTAATTCATTCAAATTATCATGCAGGGTGTTTGATAGCACAATATCTCTGAACGTGTAGAAGTAGGATAATGTTGGCAATATAATAATATCGTAATATTGTAACTCAACAACGGTTCACTGTATATCCTTCTCTTGAAGGATTATACAACCCTACATATAATAGCGAAAATGTACTAAATATTTCACCGAAAGCAAATACAAAATTTAAGTATTATCTTAATGTTTGTACCGGCAATTCCAAAACCAAATTAAAATTTTAACCTAAGCGGTCCTTTTACGCTCCAAAAGGAATTAAATTCAACAGGATTCTCTTTACCTCTCGAATGGAAAACGCCATTAAATATAAACAGGAAAGAAAGCCGAACATTGTTCCAGGAATCGTAATGGGCTTCTATATTTGAAAATTTAATTTGTTTTTGTTATTCATCTTTTTTTCCTGCTGGTTCCGACCAACAAAAAAAAAACGAGATCTGTTTTAGATTAACCGTTTCTTTTTTTTTTCAGGTCCGATAGGAGGAATAATAAATAATTATTTAATTCCAGCGGTTTATTGTTGTTCTTTTCGGAATCAACAAGGCGTTGAAATGCGGCGATGAGTATGGTAAATACTTAATTAAAGAATGTTTACGATTCGTTCGTTTCCAAAGGTGAGAGAAAAGTGGTTTAGAGTCTTTAAATATATCAGCAATAGTTCTTGTTTATTTCTGTTCAATATAATCAGTGTATAATTGGTTCGTTACTTATAATATATTGGCTGTAAATTCTCGAGCGTAACAAAGGAAACGTGTTTTCTGTTTGTACTAAATTGGTCTTAATCATCAATGTAATTTCCATCAAGAGCCACACACGCACTCCAGCGGCATTTCATATCATTCTTGTAGAACCTGTCACCAGTTGTTGTCCACTCAGATCACGATCATTTTGATTCCGGAGTGAAGTTATGGAACCACGTTCAGTCCATTGTCACATATCGACGAAAAAACATGGTCAAACACTGCTCAGAATCATCAACACGTTTTTGTTTTTGGTCTACAGTGAGCAAACGCCACACCCACTTTGAACAAATGTTTCCCATAGTTAAATTTTCATGCACAATGAAACTAATAGGTTATTTTGATATCTTTACAATGTTAGTTAACACACTTATCGATCATCCAAAACGATTTTCTGAATTTTTTTGATGTTTTCTGATGTTACCACCTCATTTCCACTGCGTTCTGCATTGTCGGTATCTCTACGGCCACGTTTGAAGTCAGCAAACTAACGTTTTATTGTTATTTCTGAGGGAGCGAAGTCCTTATAATACTTTTCAAGCCATTGCTTCACCCGCACGGTATTTTTTCCACCAAGAAGCAGTGCCAAATTAAGACAAAAAATTGTTTTTGATCCATTGTTTTGAAAATACCAAAAGTAGCATCATTCTTAACACAATAACTCACAAACTTATGAGTAGAATATCATGAAATTTGAACAGCTTTATTTTAAAGGTTATTACTAACTGAAATAGTTGGAAAAGTATACTTTATCCCTATACACTGAAAGATAATTGTGTAAAATGTAAATGGATAGCAGCAGGCCTAGACGACACAGATAACAGACCATCATGCTGGCTACTCACGTGCATTCATTCTAAACCAGCTTGATAGATTTCTCAACTACGCGTTGCTATTTACAAACGAAAATTGTAATTAGGTTATTAGGAGGATTATGTTAAACTAATGGGACAAATGTGTATGCTGTCTACTCATCTCCATCGTTAGCCAGTAAAAAATATTGATAACCGAACAAAACATTAGTATAATGATGGTTTCCGAAATACATTTCGCAAATAAGCACTATCTGCGAATTCCCAAATATCAGCTTTATTAAACAAAACACATGATAAAACACATGGAGGTAAAGACATACCATTACTAAAGAGAAAAATTTACCAAAAATTATCTATAAGCGCCCAGTATATCCATATAGGAAATCCGTGGACTATTAATAATATCTACAATTTATAACCCACCTAAACATAACAACAATTAGAACAATTCCAAGTCTTCTTTAATACGCTGGGATTATAGATTTATTACTATACGATATTACAATGCCAAACATGTAATGTAGTGATCAACATTAACAGCATCAAAGGGTAGAGAAGTAGTTAAGGCGATAAAGACAGATGAGTTACAACATATCTCTACTGGTAAATCAACATATTGATAGAGCCAAAAAATCCCCTACTATATAACTTTGTGTTAAGTCTCATAAGTCTCTCGAACAGAATCATATTTTGATCTACCTTCTGATCATTCTACTAATAACAGTTTTATCAAAAAATATCATCAAAGATAAACCACCTTCTCTGTGTGGATTAACGATATAATTAAATGGTCACTATTTAGAGAAAGGATAGATAGAAGAAGTAGCTTAAAAAATAGACTACCGGAGACTTGGCAACAAGTAAGAACTGCAGAAAATTAGACAAAATGCATAAAGGATTAAAAGAGCTGAAAGAGTTAATATAAAATGAACAAAATTAAGTTCTACATCCGAGGCTACATATTATCTTACATTATACATATTTTTATATATTTTTACATATTTTTACATTACTAAACGTAACTGGAAAACTAGCAAAGGCCCCAGCAGTAAAACGCAGCTAATAAAAAATGACATGGTTAGTGGTAGTTAAAATATTATTATATATTGATAAATGGGTTTAGGTTGATATTAACTTAAATTGTGTGTATATGGTAGAATATAAAATACGTAGTAGTAGTACTAGTAGTAAAAATATAGTGGGTTAAAAAATGCCTTTGTTTATTTTTATTTAGTTATGACAACGATTATTATAGACTTATTTTATTTTGAAATGTTAATTTTGTGTTATACTAAAAACTATATTTGCTTATTTTTTAATTTTTAGTGAGTTATTTATTTTTTGTAGTCGGTTCAATATTTTTGTTAAAAATATTTTCTTTTTTCTTTTTAATGTTATTGATTTACTTAATAAATTACGCAGTTATTTTATTATGTATTACAATGGTTATGTCAAGTAAAGGTGTAGCCCTTATGAGGAAAAATACGAATAGAGAAACAATGATTGAAAATAAGGAGCGCTTTGCGCCCCGGGATCCGCTACCTCGCCTAGATGATTTGACAAATGTTAACTAACTAAACTAGAAAAACAAAAAATTATTGTCCGCGCCGGGAACCGAACCCGCGACCACCGATTGGGAGCTAAATCTTCCAACAATTACACCATGGAAACAATTGTCTGCAATATTTCTAGGATATATGCTATCTACAGATAGTGCTTCAAAAACAAACTGAATGGCTTTTGAACTGAACGGCATGGAATATATATACAACCGAACATAGAACTTCTTTTTTCGAAATAGGTTAAAAAATACAAATATGCGCCAAAGACATAGCGTATTGATGCAGATGGAACAAAATCTACGCATGTTCAACTTTCACTCTTCGTAGATGAACATACCCACCAGTTAATCAATATCATGCATTGATGAGTTTATCCAACTGCTAACTTTACTAACAATGTGAAAAAATAAAAATCAGTTGTTATATTACAATTATAGACAAGGACGCGTTTAAATTTTCTCAACGTTTAAAAATACCAAGGAGAATTCATTACATCTAAACAACGTATATGTTCCAAATTAATTTTCCCAATTTGTAACAGCCTAAATGTTAAAACAAACCGTTCCAAAGAACCCGTTATTTGAATAGCAACCTTTAAGCCAAACGATTGTAATTGAAGAATATTAAAATTTTAATTGACGATCTAAATAAAGAAGGTTTCCTCGGCGATTTTCACGTTTCTTTTTAATTATTAAGAATTATTTACGTCGCTCTCTAATTAAAAGTTCATTGAAACGGAAAATATTATATTTAGGTTTGTCTCGATGTTATTTTGATATGAAGAAATGAGGCAAATTAAGGTTCAAGTGAGACTTTAATGAAAGTTTTCTGATATAAAAAATTTTATTAATAATTTTGAGAATCACCTTGAAAGTGTTGTTGATAATTTTTTTCTTGTTAATTTCACATTCATTCCAAGAAAAATATTTATTTTGAACAATAAAAATTATTATACGTGACATATTCCCTTATACTACCGTGTATAATGCGCAAACTAACAGTAGAACAATGGTATTAGTCACCTTTATTTTTTTCTTAAATTATACACGTTGCTCTGTTTTATTTATTATAGACTAGCGACCCGCCCCGGCTTCGCACGGGTGCAATGCTGATACTAAATTAAATACACTACAAAAAAAATATGAACGTTGTATATAAAAACATAGCGGCCCGCTCCAACTTTGCACGGGCATAAAATATATATGCCTATGTCACTCAATGAAAACATGATTAAAATCGATCCGGTATTTTTGGTTCATTCATTACTGCCCTTGGCCTGCACGCATTAAATTTGGAGTAAAACAATTCCTCTTCCCCTATACTTACTATGAAGATTTCCTGCTATCTTTGGAATATCTAAATTCATACAATTTTTATTACATTACACATTTTTAAACGCAAATTTTAAATTTGTAATATCTCCGAAAATATTTGTTTAATTTACATGCTGTAAGGAACCATATTGATCTATATTAATTGCACACTGTATTTAAGGTACTTCATTCGATAAGGATTAATGCCTTATTGCGTAAAATAGCTTCGTAAATAAGCCATTTTCTCACGTAAAAAGTAAACAATAAAAATGGTTAATGTGGGTTATCCCTAAAAGATAAACATATACCATCGCGGACTTTTTTGTAGACCTTTTTATGGTGTACAATACTGTAGTACATTAATTTGATCTAACTCGTAGGGTTAGGCAGCGTTTTTGCTAATTGCTAAATAAGCCTAAAAAATAGGTTAATTTACGACATCACGTTAGAAACCTCTAAAATTAGCAATGTTGCCTTAGTATATTATGCATGTATTATACATATAAACCTTCCTCTTGAATCACTCTATCTATTGAAAAACCGTTGAACCGCATCAAAATCCGTTGCGTAGTTTTAAAGATTTAAGCGCACATAGGGATATAGGGACAGAAAAGGCGACTTTGTTTTATACTATGTAGTGATTATGTGGTATTGTTTTTAAGACACATGTTAAAAGAAAAAGTAAGTGTTTCATATGTAATTTAAAAAATATATATTATGTGCTTGCATGTAATTTAGTTAGTGATAAATATTGGTAAAAAGGCGAAATATCAATATAAATAACTCTTAAACAAGGGAACCCAGCTTAGTAAATTTAATGGTACTGACATTTCTCTGCTTAACATAGTAGGTTTTTATTTATATTAGAGTTATTTAGTATATATTAATGTTAATCATAGAACTCTTGCCGAGTCCTAACAATACAAAAATTAGAATATAATTTTATGACATATACAAAAAATTAAATTACCAACAATATAAATCTAAATTAACGTAACAGCTTCAGTTCAGCACCGACTTTAAGGGCGTCAGATGGTTGTGGTAATAATAATATTATAAATAAATAAATAGGTTTAGGTAGATTTTAAGCTAAATTTTGTGTATGTAGTCACTACATAGTATAAAACAAAGTCGCCTTTTCTGTCCCTATATCCCTATGTGCGCTTAAATCTTTAAATCTACGCAACGGATTTTAATGCGGTTTTTTTCAATAGATAGAGTGATTCAAGAGGAAGGTTTATATGTATAATACATGCATAATATACTAAGGCAACATTGCTAATTTTAGAGGTTTCTAACGTGATGTCGTAAATTAACCTATTTTTTTTAGGCTTATTTAGCAATTAGCAAAAACGCTGCCTAACCCTACGAGTTAGATCAAATTAATGTACTACAGTATTGTACACCATAAAAAGGTCTACAAAAAAGTCCGCGATGGTATATGTTTATCTTTTAGGGATAACCCACATTAACCATTTTTATTGTTTACTTTTTACGTGAGAAAATGGCTTATTTACGAAGCTATTTTAAGCAATACGGCATTAATCCTTATTGAATGAAGTACCTTAAATACAGTGTGCAATTAATATAGATCAATATGGTTCCTTACAGCATGTAAATTAAACAACTATTTTCGGAGATATTACAAATTTAAAATTTGCGTTTAAAAATGTGTAATGTAATAAAAATTGTATGAATTTAGATATTCCAAAGATAGCAGGAAATCTTCATAGTAAGTATAGGGGAAGAGGAATTGTTTTACTCCAAATTTAATTCGTGCAGGCCAAGGGCAGTAATGAATGAACCAAAAATACTGGATCGATTTTAATCATGTTTTCATTGAGTGACATAGGCATATATATTTTATGCCCGTGCAAAGTCGGAGCGGGCCGCTATGTTTTTATATACAACGTTCATATTTTTTCTGTAGTGTATTTAATTTAGTATCAGCATTGCACCCGTGCGAAGCCGGGGCTGGTCGCTAGTAGAAAATAAAATATGTGTTGCAGATAGGTTAAATAAGGTTTTTGATTATTACTATTTAGTTGTTACGAGTATTATTATGTAGCAAGTCAATTCAAAAGACCCCGGACATATATGGCGCTACTGGAATTAAATCCATATGTTTTTTAGTTAGCGCTAAACCTCAAAAGATGCGTGTATAAATTTGAGAGCGGTCAGATCATTAGTTTTTGAATTATAGCATTTAGAGTGAAGCAACTTTTGTTATTATGAAAAACTGGATAGAAAGGATTAGCGTATTGATAAAAGATGGCTCTTTGGGAAAAAATACAGTTGAAGCAATAACTTGGCTTGATGCCGAGCTTCCGGACACTGTCCTAGAAAAATCAGCCATCAAGGATTGGTACGCTAAGTTTAGACGTGGTGAAATGAGCACCGGAGACGGTGAATGCTGTGGATGCCCAAAAGAGCTTGTTATCGACGAAAACATCCACAAAATAATTTTGTGAATGAAATATTTGTAAATGGGAAAGCTCTGTGCAAAATGGGTAGCGCACTAACCCACTTTTGACAAAAAACAACGACGAGTTAATGATTCGGAGCAGTGTTCGATCATCAAGCGTAATAAAGCCGGTGCTCTATCGTTTCACTCCGAAGTCCAATCAACAGTCATCCGAGTGGACAACACACAATTAACCCGCTCCAAAACGTGGAAGAACGCAACAGTCGGCTGTCAAGGCGTCTTTTATTTTGGGATGCGCATGGAATGATTTTCATTGACTACCTTGAAAAAGGAAGGACCATCAACAGCGACTATTACATAGCTTTATTGGACCGTTTGAAGGACGAAATCGCCGAAAAACGGACGCACTTGAAGAAAAAGAAAGTGTTGCTTCACCAAGACAATGCACCGTGTAACAAGTCGGTGAAAACGATGAAAAAAATACGAGAATTGGGCTTTGAATTGCTTCCTCATTCCAGATCTAGCCTACAGCGACTATTTCCTGCTCTCAGATCTCAAAAGAATGCTATCTGGGAAGAAATTTTCGTCGAATGATTCGGTGATCGCCGAAACTGAGGCCTATTTTGAAGCAGAGGAAAAATCGTACTACAAAAATGCTATCGAAAAGGGGGTCGCTATAATCAGTGTAATTCCCTTGAAGGGAATTATTTTGAACAAAAAAAATTGCGAAAAAAAGTTGTTTTACTATGGCAGGCCGGGGACTTTTCAATAGACCTGTTATACATATTATTTTAAAACAATTTTCTTGTATTAAAAATCTATGTTAGATTTTTTTTTAATTTTTAGTGAGTTCCTTATTTATTTTTTGAAATCGGTTCAATTTTTTGTTAAAACTATTTTTGAAAATTGTAATATTTTCTGCATCAAGCTCAATGGACTACATCATATTACGAATTTTATTTATATTATTATTAGATATATAAATTGATATATATTTTTGCCACAATTAAACATTTTCTATACAATATTATTCCAGTGGTCGACATTCGATCACACTCTATTAGGTTAGTTATGTTATTATTATATTTAATATATTAACTATTGTTATAAAACTACCAAGTAAAATAATATGAATTTGACAATTATGACTGGCAACACTGACTCTCGCTAGTGTTTTAATTTAGTGTTTGAAGCATGGGAGTATTAAATATATTTATAAAATAACTTCTTCAATTAATGAAAACATAAGGTTACTTTTATATCGAAACCTTACAGTTAATAAAATTACAAATGATTATTAGCTTTTAAACAATTATTTTTATCAAATAAATAATTTAAATAACAATTCATAGAAACATATGCTATTACATAACCTTAACCATTTAAAACCATTACTAAATTACTGTAAAAATGTATAATATCTTCTAATTGTAATATCAGTCATGGACCATCAATGTAAACTATGTGGTTAGTTCCTTATTTTTTCTGCATATTTTTAGAATTGATTAATCTTTATACCTTACGTGATTGCTTGAATTGGTCACATTTCGTTTTATTGGGATTTATTTATTTTTATGGCATATAATACAGACAACTGTGGCAAATTTCAAGCCACTCATAGTTTATCAATTTCCTCAAAAAGGGAGGCTAGGTTTTTGCTAAATTAATTAATATAAACATATAGCGACCTTGAGGCATGTCGAATTTTACATCGTGGACTAACGGTCAAGAAAGTACCCAGAAATATAATCCTAGATGTTGAACACGGACGGGGTGCCAGCAGCGACAACTAGAACACGATAACGAATAGCTGGCAACCCCGAGACGTTTATCTGGGATGTTGTTGAAGGGTATTTCGATCATTAAGTAACCGACCATCGTTTGGTTTAGACGTGCCACCATCGACTGCCAAAGCCTCGTCACCAGGTAACACCGCTGCCATACGTTTTATATATTTTGTATTTTCTACATTTTTTATATTACCAATACATAACGCTTACGTAATGTAAAAACTACTGTCTCATTTCGTTTATACCTCCATTCATTGAGCCCCTATCACATTTACTCTAAAAATATAATTAAATCTAGGCCAAAAAAAGCAGTGTTCTAACAATCTTATATTTATTGATATTATTAAGGAGATACATATAATGTTGTTACTCTGTTCGTAAGTTAAAAAATGTGCACGCAAATTAAAAAAAAAACATATTTACTTCATGGAAATAAATTTTAGCCTCAAACAGTTGTCAATAACAACAAACTTTCTGCCTGGATCAAGAAGTAAAACCCTAAAAATGCCAGGTAATTTTTTGTATGTAAAGAAACAACCTCATATAAACAGCAGGAAATCACAATAAAATAATGAGGCACGGAAAAAAGTAGAGCGAGGAAAAATAAAATATGTTTCTAAAATACGATATCGATGAGGTTAACAACCTCCAGTCGATTTATTTTCGCCATATTTGAAATTCGATTAGTTTTTTTCTCGGTTTATTTTAGAATACTGATTGAAGATATCGGGAAAAGTCTCCGCTGTGTTTTTTTTTTGTAAAAATTAATGTTTTATCCATTAAAAGCCATTGATCATTCATATTTATTTGATATTAACTGAGTTCCATATCGAAAAAGCAACACGCTATCTAATAATCAGCCTAATGTTAGATATTTTCATAAGAATTGAAGTACTACTCGGCTAGATATTAGACATTTATCAAAGCAAGTAACAACTACAGTTTTATTAGTGTTGGGAACAATGGACTGAAATCGACTATCGACTGTTTAGTAATTGACTACTTTTTACTATCGACTATTTCAGTCGCTATTTTTGGTTCGACTGTCTTTACTAGTAACTGTTTTCAGTCGATAGTTTCGGTCCGACTGATTTTATTACTATTTACTATATGTAATATATGTGGTTTTATGTTTTTATTGTAGTTTGCTTGCGAATAACTACATATTGTAAATTATTATAGCAGCATTTTGGAACGCTAGTTTTCGAGGGCAAAAAAATTAAATTGTAAATGATAAATAGTAAGATACTTTTGACTGGCATAATAGGTAATACTTTGGAGTGGTATAATAGGTAATACTTTTTTGATAAACTTTCAAATTTTTTGTCCAAGCCTCTTGTTTGTCGAAACTTTTTTCCTAAAATCTTGAAAACTAAAATTAGGTTCCAAAGGTTTCAGAAATTGTATAGATCCAAAAGATTTGAAGAATTTTTTACACCAGCAGTTCTTAGGTTGCTTTTAAAAGAGGTGAATAAAGTATATTAAATATTTGTAATCAATACATTTTCTGATAGGAAAACTCTACTTTAATATTCAACAATTTATTTTGTTGGCTATTAAGAAGAGCACCATAGTTTTTATTTGTTAACGAATGGACTATCTTAACAGAACGTGTTCAACTTTTAAAGCCCATTGAAATAATGACCACCGAGTTATCTGGTGAAAGATATCCCAACGATTTCTTTAATTATACGGTCAATAAGATGACTACAACATTCCATCAAATTCAGGATTTTAGTAAATGAATGGGGAAAAAATGCCAAAATTGTCTATTAGATGTCAACAAAAAAATACTGGCAATTTTAGAAATGAATACGATATGCGGGAAATCCACATTTTTAGATCCTAGATTTAAAAAAGCAGGATTTGATATTGCAAATAATGCTGAGGCGATACAAAAAGTTATCAACAAAGAGGTATCTTCCATTCTAACTTCAAAAAATATAAATATAGTTCCACAATTCGAAAATCAAGACAAAACTACTGACCAAGAATGTATTGGAGTACATCTGGAGATATTTTGATAAAAAAATGGCTAGAATGAAAGAAGTAATTACTCCAAGTACTGCAGCAACTTTACAGATTTAGCAGTATTTGGAAATTCCATTTATTGGGCGTTTAGAAAACCCATTGGATTTTTGGCAAACCCATAAAATGAAACTGCCTGAATTATATCAGTTACACGTAAAATATTCCTCTATACCCGCAACATCTGTCCCCTGGGAACGAGTTCTTTCAAAATATGGGCAAATAATTAACGATCGAAGAAATTGCCTCACGGGAGAAAAGTTGTACATGATAATATTGACAGTAATTAAAAAATATTTCCGTTCAAAAATAAATAAAACTGTTATTTAAAAAGGGTTTGGTAGTTATTGTACGATCATTTTTAGGTTCATCATGGATTAGATTTTTCAATGATCAGGTATACGTTTACATTTTATTTAGTAGTTATGGTTGTTGAAAATCTTTAGTTTTTAGGTTTTATTTAAGTTGTACTGTACTATTTATATTTATTATGCTGTGTTATAATAGCAATTAATATATTAAAACACGATAAAATATTTGTGGTGTTATTATTCTATTCCTTTTTACACATCCACAGAACATTCAGTATAAAAGTAATCCTACTTCCTTTAAAATTATATTATTTATTACATGATAATAGAAATTAGTAACTTTTTTCCTTTTCTTTTTTAAAGTTATAACGCGAATGAATATATATACATCTCTGTCTTGTTTAAACTACCATTGGAGAATATAAAGACATTTAAAATTAACTGCTCCAAGCATTTATCTCCGTCCTTTCTTATCTCACATTATATACAGACAAGAATACGTACATCTTCGTCTGACATCACGAATGGAAAAAAACAGTCGAACCGTGCATTTGACAGAAAATAGTAATTACTACTTTCAGTCGCATTTTTTTGACAATCGATTATTTCGACTCTTTTGCTACTATCGACTGTTTCGAATGTTTTCAGTCGATAGTTCCCAACGATATTTTTACTCTTAAACAAAAAAATTCTACCGACTTTAAAAAATAAATAAGGAACTAAATAGTAAAAAATTATTGAACTTACATTATTAACACAAAAAAAAAACGTTTTGAAATAAAATATATACAAAATAATCCTAACTAAATAAAAATAAACAAAAATCTTATTTAACCTATCTACTACACGTATTTTATATTCTACTATATACACACAATTTAGCTTAATACCCACCTAAATCTATTTATCTATTTACAATATTATTTTAACTACTGCCAACTGATCATCTTGAATTCGGTACGAGCAAGAATTAGACTTGTTTTGTTCGTAATTTAATGTTCTGCATATGTCACGAAATTATATTATTATTTTCGTATCGTTTGAGCTCAACAGCAATAGTAATACTTAAAATAAGCATTTAAATTAAAGTGCTCAAATCTTATGATTTGACATAAATGTCATTTTATTGTTATAGCATCATGCTTCACAGCAATACGTTTTATATTCTGCAAAAGTAACACCATCATGGATTTATATTTTTTGCAAATATCAAGGTTTGTGAATAAAAATGTGCATTTGCGGCATGCATTACTTTTCTTGTTCAGTCAAAAATCGTTACCGTTTGCTGGTAAAAACTTACGATGAACATAATATAACATCAGAGACATATGTGGCGTGATTTGGATGTGCAAGACAAAGAACGTTCTGATAGGCCGAAAAATCCAACTCAAACTCAAAAATAAATGATAGAAATATCAAATGTGGCCAAAGAAACGATTTGCGAGCGATTACGAGAAATGGGGAAAATACAAAAGACCGGAAGATGAGCGCCACATTAATTGAATGACAGCAATTGGAAAATTAAAAAATCGTCTGTAAAATGCTGTTTCCAAAGTATGATTGGAAATTATTTCTGCATGGAGACTAAGGTGATGAAAGGTGGATTTATTTTTAAACCCCTAAATACAAAAATCACCCGGTGAAGCCGGCCGATCGACTCCTATGCCAAATCGTTTTGGTGGCAAGACAATGCTCTGGGTTTGGTCGAAAAAACGTCCAGAATGGAGACAACGCCGTTTCATAAAGCAAAATCGGTCAAGGACACGTTGAAAGCATTGGGATAGGACATAACAGGTCAATTGAAAAGTCCACTGCCTACCATAGTAAAACATATTTTTTGGCGATATTTTTTATTCAGCATAATTTCCTTCAAAATAAGACTCACTTTCGCCGATCAGCTCTTCATTCGACGAAAATTTCTTCCCAGCGAACAGTCTTTTGAGATTTGAGAACAGGAAACAGTCGCTGGGGGCCAGATCTAGAGAATACGGTGGATGAAGAAGCAATTCGAAGCCCAATTCATGGATTTTTGCCATCGTTTTTACTGATTTGTGACACTGTGCATCGTCTTGGTCAAGCAGCACTTCCTTTTTCTTGAAATGCAGCCGTTTTCGGCGATTTCGTCCTTCAAATGGTGTAATAACGCTATGTAATAGTCGCTGTTGATGGTCCTTCTTTTTCAAGGTAGTCAGTGAAAATTATTCCATGCGCATCTCAAAATACAGACGTCATAACCTTGCCAGCCAACTGTTGCGTTTTCCCCCGCTTGGGAGTAGGTTCATCCTGTGCACTCCACTGTCGATTGGACTTCAGAGTGAAATGATGGAGCCATATTTCATCCGTTGCCACATGTCGACGCAAATACTCGGGTTTATTAAGCTTGATCATCTTCAAACACTGCTCCGAATGATCAACTCGTCGTTGTTTTTGATCAAAAGTGAGCTCGCGTGGCAACCACTTTGCACTGAGCTTTCTCATACCCAAATGTTCGTGAATGATATGATGTACACGTTCAGTTGATATCTTTGGACTGTCTGCTATTTCATTCAATTTCAATTTACGATCATTCAAAATTATTTTGTGGATTTTTTAATGTTTTCGTCGGTAACAACCTCTTTTGGGCGTTCACTGCGTTCACCGTCTTCGGTGCTCATTTCACCACGTCTAAACATAGCATACCAATCCTTGATGGTTGATTTTCCTGGGGCAGTTTCCGAAAACTGGGCATCAAGTTTTTGCTTCAACTGTATGAGCTTCAACTGTTATAATGTTATATGTTATATATATATGTTATAATTCGCAAACTATTGATCCGACAGCTGTCAAATTTATACACGCATCTTTTGAGGGTTAGGGCTAAAAAACATATATATTTAATTCTAGTAGCGCCATCTATTTGTCAGGCCCGGGCTTTTCAATTGACCTGTTATCCGCTGTACTCTCCAGAACTTGCCCCGTCCAACTAGAAACTTTTCGCATCACTGGTCCACGCGCTTGCAGAGCAGCATTTCACCAATTTCGAAGAAGTTTAAAAATGGTTCGATTAATGTTTTACCCCCGGTACGAACAGTTTTTTTGGGATGGCATTTATAAATTGTCTGATTGATGGGCGAGATTTATAGAATGAAATGGTCAATGCCTTGAGTAAATAAATTTTTCAATTTTCTTGAAAATCATGTAGTACTTTCCTAAAAATTGGTAATGTTCTACCGATTCATCTAACACCTGTGGTTAATCCTTTACCACTAATTCACTACCTCTGTCCGTATATATACATAAATTATTAATTGAATTTTATACGTTAAATTACAACATGTTTGAAATTCTAAAAGGTGAAGATTGAAACGGATTATCGTACTATCTATACTAAATAGAGATTTCAAAATGTTACACAACCGAATTCAACAGGACTCATCGCGTCAGTGCCTTGTTGTTTTCAAAAATAACACAACCATTTCCAATTAAATCATTATTTATTATTCTAATCGAACTTAAACAACGAACTGTTAATCTAAAACAGTTCTTTTTTCCTACAATGGACGGAAAAAATCGAGTAACAAAAACAAATTATAATTTCAAATATAGAAGGACATTTCGATTCTTCGAACAGTTTTCGGCTTTCTTTTACGTTTATATTTAATGATGTTTTTTTTTTCATTCGAAATTAAAAAGAAATCACGTCGAATTTGGAAGTTTTTATGTAGGAAAAATGCGAAAGAATTGAGATACAATTTTAATTTCGGCTGCCATTACTAAAATATTTCATTTTCTGATGTATGCTACCTTATATTCCTTCACGCAGGCGACTTAATAAAAATTGATAAAAGAACAAACAAAATTGTTATTGGTTTTTTTTCCTTTCGTAGCTCGAAAAAAATGTTGCTGAAATTATGCTTTTAACAATCAAGATAGCATTCAACTTATTTTTATAAATATGTACCTTAATGTTACATAATTTAGGCCTTTTCTTCTTATTCCAGATTGATCAGCTAGAACCAAATGGTCTTTTGCTGATGTCGCTTCGGGCCCTGGATGGAGAAGTGTTTTGCGAGCGACAGAAAACCTGGGTTATGACAGGGATTGTTGCAGTTGGTTACCTGCCGGGGTTTGTAGATGGGTGGGGATTTTATCAAGTTATCATGTTCTAAGGTTCTTGGGAGAACCTTACACTGAATATATTTGACTTTTCTATATTGGAACACTTAGAGTAGTTCAACTTTTCTCTCAGAGACATACCTGTACCATATTTGTGCTACATAGAAGAAGACTGGATGGACTAGCATCTTATACAGTGTCACTTTCTGGGTGATTGGGAGTTTACTTTTTCTGCAAAGGAGTGGGAGAACTAAACTGTACACGCCATGGCCTTTGCAGATTGTGTGCTGGATTTAGGCTGGTCATTGGAACCTGCGGTCGAACTGGAGACCGAGGTATGATACCTTGTGGAGCCATAGTATAGTGATTTTATCGATTTGGAGTCTAAGTTTTGCTCGGGTTAACCTGCAGCCGCCAGAATTTGTATTTTGTATTTGTAAATTGAATGTTTGTGGAGTGGGAAATTAGCCATATAAAGGTTGAACAGGAGAATAGGTATGAATCAATCAGGGTGATTAGGTGATTCGGTAGACCAAGCTGGTTTGCTTTGATCTGATCTATAATCTTTGAAGATTAGATCGTTGTCCAAAACTTGATCGAAAGCTTTGGAAACATCTAAAAAGATGGCTCCAGATTTGCGGCTTTTTCTTAATACTTGGTAATACATAATTTAGGCCACGATTTTTATTAGGCTGATAAAATATCTTAATGCAGCTTTTGTCAACTAGAATATATCTGAACTGGGCATATAGTTTTATTCCAAACTACGGTCTTCGGCAATAAGACTGACCAGTGATCAGACTTAGTACAATACTATGTGATTATAGCCAGTAGTAGTAGTAGTTATCACAATGTCTAATGCACCGCTTATTGCAGCTTGTAAACCTGTTTTAAAATCAGGCCGTATTTTAATTCTCGTTTTATTCTGGTCAAATATATTGTCAGATTCGTCCGAACATGTAACCGATAATATTTAGAGGTTATAAACTGACAAACGTTCTTTAAGTGCTCTGCTTGTTTTCATAATTTTCATATCGCTGCTTATTATTTGTGACTACTCTGATTTAAAATGCCAAAATCACTAAAAAGTCAGAGTCAGAAGTAAACTCCATTTATAATCAGTTACTTCAAACAGTATCGAAATGAGGAGGAATATCTCTTCTTTCAGTCCAGTCACCCCCTAAATATAAATAAAGGGTTTATGTTTTATGTTATGTAATTTAAACTTTTTAGAAATAGAACTAAAGAAAGATCAGATACTCTGTAGATCAGATAGAGGCACAATACGGCCACAGACTGTTACGTCTTCCTAACTGCATATTTAATCCTATTGAATTGATTTACCACGTGGCAAAGAATTGTTGTAAAGGACATGGTGTTTGTCATGGAGATATCTAATAAATAACTGTTTGGTCTTGTGGAAAAAACCTTGTTTTAATATTAATATGGAATCGTTTATTTGGTAGATTAGAAATTAACAATTTATCAATTGATTTAAATAATGATTCTGATAGTGAACGTGACAGTAACTGAATGAAGCTTTTCTGGTGAATGGTTATAGCCCAATGGTAACAATTACTAAGACAGAATGATAAGAGTAAATAGCTAAACATAAGTATATAATTATTATAGGATAATTGTAAAAAATCGTATTATGCTTAATATATATGCACATAAATATATGTAAAATTGTTCGGAATATACAACTCATTTGCAGTTGATATGATGAATGCATTAGAGGGAATGCGGTCATTTAATCAGAAGATATAGAGAAAATCGGTAGAAAAAATTTGAATATTGTAGACAGGTTTTGCAACAAATATGATTGCGAAGTAGAAATAGCTTATAGAATTTGGAATAAAAATTAAGTCATATATTTTGGTGGCGTTCACTGTTATTCTGGAAGGATTATAGCTTGATTTTAGACTTTCACGTATAGTTACAGTAGAAAACGCTAATAACCATATACAATGTATATTCCCTGACGTGGTTCGAACTTCGAATCCACGACTATCCCGTTACCAGAAGTACCATCATGTTGTTTATGCCTGTTTGTTGTACCTCTGCAGTTACAGAGTCCAAAAGGAATTTCTTTGGAACAGTGGTACGGTGCTAAATTATACTTGCTAACAATACCCCATAGTTGGATTGCATATGGTCGAATAGGCTTAAATATTGATTCATGTAGCAATACCTTGTTATTTAATGATAACTTGGATTTGTGCCCGATAAAAGATCCAAGTTGTTGTCGTTTAGTAAGTATTTGCTACTTCCAGACTAGGCGTTTGGTTGTAGATTCATACCAAGATATTTATCACTCCTGGCTTGGAGAAGTTGAAAGTTATTGACATTAGCTGGTGGACATGCTCGTCTACGCAAAAAATGAATGTTAAATGGGTAGATCTTGTTTAGCTTACTTTAACATGCCATGTCTTCAGCCATTGTTATATTTTATCAAGGTGGTCTTTTTATGCTGTTATTGGATATTTGGGAGATACTTATCAGCTGGCTTATCAACTGCATAGGTTGCCACAGTAGTGGTTTTTTGACTGTTACTAATAAAGGAACAATATGAAGACGGAACAGAACCTAAGACTATAAATATAAATTTAAAATATGTTTGTATTATTTTTAAAGTGAAATTGTAAAGTAAAATTTTGAATGTTACGAACTTTATGGATGAAAAGGAAGAAAATTGTTGGGAACGTTAGAAATATAATAATCGACCCCAGATGTCAAATATTATTTACCGCGAAAGGGTGAGCATCTTATTTATCTCTAAAGAAAGTAATTCGCCGGCTTGGTCGCGCAGTGGTAAAGGCGATGGGACGGTCCTTCTACTCTTGTGATAGCCGTGGGTTCGAATCCTGTTGGGGCATGGTCGTAAATTTATGTTTGTGATTGTTTAAAATTTGTGAGTGTTCTAGGCAAGAATATAAAATCCGACAAGGAAAATGATCACAGGCGCGCCAGTAACCAGGCTGGGTAAGACCGGATGTCTTCTCGGATGATTTCTAAATTTGGTCACTCGCCAGTCGGTAGGCTTAATGCTGAGAAACGTGGTTCGGAGCCCACGTTAAACTTTAGGCCCAGTGCAGATAAATCCATAGTTGGTAAAAGGAGACTTTAAAATATATATATAAAAAAAGAAAGTCATCCATGAATTTTTAAGAAATCTTCAGATTTGTTTTTTTAGTTAATTACATCTTACATTAGATATGTTTAGTACAAGATTAATTTACAAATTAATTTAATACTGCTTTTCTTCTGTCTTACAGTAATACACGAGCAAAGCCAGTACGGGATTAATATATCAGTATATATTTCCAAAAACTATAGAAAATGGCGAGTTTAAAATGAATCACTTGTTACAAAAATTTAAAATGATGGAATGCATGATATCTTTAAACATACAATTGTTGCATTTTCTGTTTGATTTCCCCCCTAATCTTGAATAGAAGAGCGTTCTCAAGAAGATGGAATGCTAAAATATTATCAGATTACTGCTGGTTTGTAATAAAAGAGGATTTTACTGTTTACAAGAGAAGAAGTTAACATTTAGTCACTTATTTTCATTGAGAATATAACAGGTGTATTGAGAAGTCCTCGGCCTACCATAGTAAAACACATTTTTTGGCAAAATTAGTTTTTTTTTATTCAACATAATTCCCTTCAAGGGGAATACTCTGATTATAGCGACCCTCCAACCTTTCGATACCATTTTGTATTACGATTTCTCTTTTGCTTCAAAATTCTTCATTCGACGAAAATGTCTTCTCAGCGAGCACTCTTTTGAGATCTAAGAACAGGAAAGAGTCGCTGGGGGCCAGATCTGGAGAATACTGTGGATTCGAAGCCATTCGAAGCCCAATTCATGGATTTTTGACACGGCGCATTGGGTTGTTAAAGCAGCACTTCCTTTTTCTTCAAAAACGGCTGTTTTTTGGCGATTTCGTCCTTCAAACGGTCTAATAACGCTATGTAGTGGTCGCGGTTGATGGTCCTTCCCTTTTCAAGGTAATTAATGAAAATTATTCCATGCGTATTCCAAAATACAGACGCCATAATCTTGCCAGCCGACTGTTGCGATTTCCTACGCTTTGGAGTGGGCTCATCGTGTGCAGTCTATTCGGATGGCTGTCGATGAGACTTCGGATTCATTGTCACATATCGATGCAAAACCTCGGGTTTATTTCGCTTGATTATCTTCAAAAACTGCTCCGAATCATCAACTCGTCGTTGTTTTGGGTCAAAAGTGAGCTCGCGCTGCACCCATTTTGCACAGAGATTTCTGATGCCCAAGAATTCATGAATTATATGATGTACACGTTCACTTGATATCTTTAGATTGTCTGCTATTTCATTCAGTTTCAGGTAACAACCTCTTTTGGGCGTCCATTGCGATTATCGTCTTTGGTGCTCATTTAATGACGTCTAAACTTAGCATACCAATTCTTGATCGTTGATTTTCCTGAGGCAGTGTCCGGGAATTCGGCATCAAGCCAAGTTTTTGCTTCAACTGTATTTTTTCCCTTCGAAAACCAATATTTTATAAACAGGCGAAATTCCTTTATATCCATTTTTTTCACAATAACAAAAGTTATTTCACTCAAAATGCTATAATTCACAAACCAATGATCCGACGGCCGTCAAATTTATACAAGCATCTTTTCAGGGTTAAGGCTAACCAAAAAACATTTTAAGCTTTAATTCTAGTAGGGCCATATATAATGCAGGCCTGGGATTTTTCAATTGATCTGTTATTGCTCAGTTTTTTATCGACCACTTAAACCTGAGTTACATTGATTCATTGTCTATTTATAAATATATATTACTATTTTTTAATGAAATTATTAATATAAATAAATAAATATGTTTTAAAATTTCCATACAGTCTTTTTTATTTATGGTACTTCAATATGTACTTTAATATCGTAACTTCAAAATGGCCCCCGTTACAAATAATCCATTTAAGTGTTCAGCAGGTTCAGTTTGACAAAAAAAGCCGATTTATTTAATGTTATAGAACAAAAAAAAATTCTTACACAGTATTATTACTGCATGGAGTGAGTCACAACCGATGTATTAACGCAGACCCAAAGATTTACAATCTAAGGAAACGAGGCTTTTACATAAATTAATAACGAATTCCGCGAATCAAATTAATTATCTTAATCGATGCAAAAACAACTAGACAAAATGCCGCGTTTATATCTGAAAATACCCTCATAAAACAAGCTGAAACTCAGCAAGAAAAAAATCGAAACGACCAAGCTTATCTGCAACCGCCGGATGTGCAGTAAAAGCTATAAAAATAAAATTAGCGAAATCGTGTGGATGTTAACTAGTATGCGTTCTGCCTCGATAGATAAGGAGTTTTTTTATTGTTTATGCTAACCCAATAGTGGCGTGACTCATCAACGATAAGGCAAGATCTACTTAATTAACTGTATTTAAATAATTATTCTTGTACTATAGCGTATTGTTTTCTTTGTTGCAATATATTATTCGCGGGTAGTCAGTCGATGCAAGTATTACGTATTTTAGACAACGAAGAAACGTATCTTCAATCGCGATGAATCATCATTCAGGGCGATCAAAATGTTGAATTATCTTTGCAGCTATAATATTTCATGACATACATTGATTGTGACTTTTATTATAGTATCATAGGATATTAACTATATTGAAAATTTGCTTCACTTTCTGAAGAAAACGGGCACACCTGGAGGCGTGAAATTTGGCACGGTTAAAGCTTATATCGAGGAAGAATATTTGACCCTAAAATTTTTGTATGATATGCGCTATAACAGCTCTATTGAAAAGTCCCCGGCCTTCCATAGTAAAACTATTTTTTACCCAACATAATTCCCTTCAAGGAGGATACACTGATTATAGCGACCCTTCAACTTTTCGATACCATTTTGTAGTACGATTTGTCCTTTGCTTCAAAGTAGGCCTCAGTTTCGGCTATCACCTCTTCATTCGACGAAAATTTCTTCCCAGCGAGCATTCTCTTGAGATCTGAGAACAGGAAATAGCAGGTGAAAATACGGTGGATAAGGAAGCAATTCGAAGCCCAATTCATCGATTTTTGACACGGTGCATTGTCTTGGTGAAGCTGCACTTTCGTTTTCTTCAAATGCGGCCGTTTTTCGGCGATTTCGTTCTTCAAACAGTCCAATAATGCTATGTAATAGTCGCTGTTGATGGTCCTTCCTTTTTCAAGGTAGTCAATGAAAATTATTCCATGCGCTTCTCAAAATAAACTGACTATTGCATTTTCCCACGCTTTGGAGCGGGTTACTCGTGTGTACTCCAGTCAGATGACTGTCGATTGGACTTCGGAGTGAAATGATGGAGCCACATTTAATTCATTGTCACATATCGACGCAAAAACTAGGTTTTATTGCGCTTCATCATCTTCAAACACTGTTCCGAATCATCAACTAGTCATTGTTTCTGGTCAAAAGTGAGTTCGCGCGGCATCCACTTTACACAGAGCTTTCTCATGCCCAAATATTCGTGAATAATATAATGTACATGTTTAGTTAATATCTTTAGAGTGTCTGCTATTTCATTCAGTTTCAATTTACGGTCATTCAAAATCATTTTGTAGATTTTTTAAATGTTTTCGTCGGTAACAATCTCATTTGGGCGTCCACTGCGTTCACCGTCTACGGTGCTCATTTCACCACGTCTAAACTTAGCATACCAATCCTTGATGATTGACATTTTTTTCACAATAACAAAAGTTGCTACACTCAAGGTGCCATAATTCACAAACTAATGATCCGAGAGCTGTGAAATTTATACACGCATCTTTTGAGGGCTAGAGCTAACTAAAAAACATATGGATCTAATTATAGTAGCGCCGTCTATGTGTCAGGCCGGGGACTTTTCAATTGACCTCTTAAATAAATAAATTCCAATAAAACGAAATACCGCAATCAATCATTCAGGAACAGACCAAAATATATAAACAATTAATTTAGAAGCCGGCTTGGTTGACGCAGTGGTAAAGGCAACAGTACTGTCTTCCTGCTCTTGAGATAGCCGCGGGTTCGAATCCTGCTGGAGCTGGTTGTAAATGTGTGTTTGTGATTGTTTAATACTTGTGATTGTCCTAGACAAGAGTGCAAAATGCGACAAGAAAAATGATCACAGTCACGCCAGTAACCAGGGCGGGATATCTTCTGGGATGATTTCTAAGTCGGTCACTCGGCAGTCGGTAGGATTAATGCCGAGGACCGTGGTTCGGAGCCCATGTTAAACTGTAGGTCCAGTCCAGATAAACCATCGTCGGTAAAAAGGTTATTTAAAAATATTTTTAAAAAATAAATAAATAATTTAAACTCTGATCGACGCGTTGCCAGCTCTAACTTTTATTCGATAGATTATTTGTTATTTCTGTTGTAGGTAAATCAACTACCGACGCGTAATTTTTGAAATCAAAATTTGGCAATGTTGTGCCGCAAAATGCCTGTAGGCAATTTTGAATCGGAAGAAAGAAGTTATTTAATTTTAAGTAATAACACTACTTTAAGATTTTATATTATTTTTGGTGGTTGGAACTATTAAAGAGTTATGACAAGTTTGGATAAAAAACGATTAAGAATAGTATGATGACGGAAAATTATATTTTACTTTTTCTGTAGAGATATTAAATTAATATGTCTGCTTTATCGGAAGGTATATACAGATACGAAAGAAAAATCCGTCATAAACGAAAATTTCATCCCAATATAGATTAACAACAAAATTTGAGAATAATAAGAATCGTCTGTCCTGTTTATTTACAGTATACTTAGAATTTTAATATCAGCTTTTCAGCGAACCGAGGGCAGCTAAGAAAAACTATGCTTGCTTAAGCACTGATCGTTCTCGCTTAGGTTTCTGAATTCATAATACTAGAGGTAATTCTGAAGGTCATTAAGATTTTTCTGAATGTTTTAGTGGTATCAACTTCTGATCCATTTCTGGTTTCTTTAGTTAAGTTATTTCTTAGTAAAGTACTAACCTAATAGTGCTGGTAAAAATACGTTAATTTGTGTACCAAGTGTTAAAATGAATGTTGCAAAGAATATTAAGAATTATTAAATAGCTTCATAGAATTTTAATTCCTTTTTTGGTGATGGGTTGTTAATTCCCGCGTGAGACAAAAGACAAAGTAGAAAGCAGCAGATAAACAAAAGCCATAAAAGCCAACTTATAGAAGAACAATATACAAGGGTGATATCAAAGAGTTGAATAAATAAGCAAAGAACGATGTAATTTTACATAAAATATAGAAAACGAAATTATTCTTTTAAGCCTGATGTATTTATTTTCTTTCCAATATATACTTTAGGTGAGAAATATGGATAAAAGGTAAAGACTATATGACACATAATTGAAATAGTGAAAATATTCACCAGTTAAGATGAAACTAACTACAATATTTGCATAGATAGAACATATAAGACAAATAGGCCAAATTCTGAATTACTAACAATAATTTTTGTAAACATTTTAAAGCATTGATAAATATTAAGATGTTTTACGGTTAATGTATTAACATATGTGACTATGAGTCTTTACTTTATATGCCGAACTTTTGAAATATCAATAGTTAATTTCATTTTATAATACAATGTACTGCCAATTCATGCATAAATTATATGTATATATATATATATATATATATATATATATATATATATATATATATATATATATATATATATATATATATATATATATATATATCCCATAAATCTGTTAACAACCTTTTTTCTAAATAAATTTACATTTTTCATTTATTATTATTGAGTTATTCGGTTTAGACAGACTTTAGTCATGAAAACTACCTGTCATATAAAGAAATTTGTCGCTAAAGCTTATCGAACACTTTTAAAAACTTATGGTCATGCTGCTTCGATATATCTCAGTTCCCGATATTGTTCTGAATGATTTAAAAGTGGCTAGAATCGAAAAGAAAAAGAACGGGTTTGTATTGGCTCTATATCACTAAAAATAACTTTTCAGACTATTTCGAACAGTTTGCCATCCTTTTGCATGAAAACTCTAGGCACATTACAAGAGCTGTGAAGCATAGCGTTTCGTGATGAACTTGTTTAGATCTATGCAGCATGGTTTGACTTGCGCACTGTTTCAAAATGCTGAAGAGGTGCACAAATGGATCAATGATTACATCGCTGCTAAGCCAACAGTAATCTTTCGACACGGCATATGAATGTTGCTAGAAAGATGGTAAGGAGTGATGAGAGATATTTTGATTAATTTATATAGTATCAAGTATTTTGAATAAAGTGATTATTTTAACAATAACGATATAATTTTGTAAACAAAGGGAAAAACAAATTAACCAATCATCGAGAAAAGTTACATTTAGTTCCGCGCCATGCATTTTAAATTGTTCTTCCTGATATTTAACATATTTTTGTACGAAAAGTTACGTCTTCTACTGCGGTGGTCGTAAGTTAAATTCGAAAGCAGAGTTGCGGTTTTATCAAAATATTGAAGGTGGAACGGTGAAAATGGTTGGACGGATGTTGTGCTCTTTTTGCGATGATAAAATGCGTTGTAAAATAATGGTAATAAATTGCGCGGTGTGTGAAGAACGACTAGAACTGTCTGTTGGAAAATTAGAAATGCGGTTCAAAGTTCATTCATGGAAAATTTTTTGGTGTTTTTTCTGCCTTAGTCTTTCCTTGTTATATGTCTCAGTAATAAAAGTATTCAGTTCCTGCATGTATTTTGGTACACGGTAACCTCCCATGTATTTAGCATTCTGTACTAAAAAAAATAGCTCTCTATTTAGTATTACATAGTTATATATTGTATAGCGTAGTATTTCTGGAACATTCGAATTGAATTTTCGACAAACTTTATTTTTGTTGTTTGTTTCGAAAAAAACTAGTGCTGAAGCAATAACAGAGAGAAGAGAACCGATAAATTATTGGGAAAAAGCCGAGTTCATACTTTCGTAGAACTTTCAGACAGATTATCAGTTGATATAGATACAGACATAAATATCAGTAATATTTCTAGACGTTTACATGCTATGGGTTACATACGAATTGGCTGACTGACAGAAAGTGCTCTTTTCCCGAAAAGAAAACCGTTTTAATATCATGGTTTTACTGCTTGCCGCTCAAAAAACGAAGCGATTTCTGTAGACGTGTGAGTGGTGATGAAAAATGGATCTACTTTGGTAATCTCAAGCGCAAAATGGCATGGGTTAGTCCGGAAGAGACGGAATAACTAAAATCATAAAGTTTTAAGTGAATATTGTGAGATGAGCAAACTCCACTGTACTATGAAATGAACTGAAGCAGATTTAGGAACAAGTCGTCTTTTTAGATGATAACGCTAGACCATACGTTGCAAGACTTGTGAAGGTTATTACAGTTGCAGCTCGAATGGTAAGTTTTTTCGCACCCACCGTACTCACCATACATAGCATGTTATATCAGAAACTTTTTTTGCGACAGAGTAGAAACCACATGGATTGGAAAGTTGTAAGTAAAACCATCTGAAACTATTAGTGATGTTTCTATTAATCTATAGTAATATGGTGGCAGATGAAGTAGAACTAATCGTGAATTCGCTAGTAACATACCAGTAAAATTGTTGTTTTATTTAAATTTAAACTAACAATTAAATTTTAAGCTTTCATGGTGAATGAGAAGATTTAACAACTCTCTATTTATAATCAAACACATATAGCATCATTTCACCGTAAAAGGAGTAACACTTTAAACATTAAACAAATTAAAGGAGTAAGATCTGATATTACGTAAATATTTTTGCAGAATATTTAGTCCTAATAAACGTTGCATCATAAAAGGAAAACAGGTTTTGACTGTATTGTGTTAAAAATGAAACCACATTGTACCACATTGGAGCAAATAGCACTGTTGATAACTTTTGAAGTTGGGTATCATTTGTTTGGTTTATTGTGTATGTGAGTCTCTAATAGTTTTGTATATTTTTTTTATAACATCTTTATAAGATACGCTTAGTACAATCTTAATTATTATTATTATTACAATTAATTTATTACTACTTTTCCTATGTGCTTGCTTGCTATGCAGCAAGACGAGTGCGAGAAAATACATCAGTATGTATTCCTCAATTATACAATTATAATTATTTATTAATTATTAACTTATAGCTATAGTTTACACTAATAATACACACTAAATGTTCACACAAGTTCGTATGGTTTTGTTCGTTTCAGTCTCCTGACATCCTGTGCGATGTCCAGCAGTTGTATTGCTTCCACGTTACAATGATTTAGTAATCTTCTTTCGTGTTTCAAGGCGAAATCCTGCACAACTTCGCAAATCCATTTGATTTCCAGGTCATCGTGCAGTTCTTCATTGGTTACATAGCGATAGGCATTGGTAATCAATCGAAGAATCTTGTTTTGACAGCGCTGTATGACTAACTGATTTGAATTTTTAGTGCAACCCCATATTTGCACCCCATAGGTCCAAATTGGCTTTATAATTGTATTATAGATCAACCTCTTTGATTTTAGATCAAGTTGAGAGTATCTTCCGACTAACCAGTATAGTTGTTTTATTTTGGTTCTAATGTGTTTTGCTTTTTGCCTAACGTGATGCTAGTTTTGTATATAACTATGTATAATTAATTTTTTTTATCATCATTCATCGTCTTAGAAAATATAAAGCACTTGATTTCAATAATACTATTTTCACAAGTCCCAAATTGCGATTGTGCTGTTAATGGCTACCTTTTAGAGTTATTAACTGCATTTATTATTTTTCTTGATAAGTATTATAGCGATAGTATTTTTAGTTAATGTTCTTCAATAATCACATTCGTTATGGGTTCTATCGGGATATCGCGCTGAATCAGTTTGTTGGACAAAATATGGGGCATCAACGATCACTCGCAACACTTTATTCTGGTACCTCTGGAGGATATCTATATTAGATTTGCTAGTAGTACCTCACAGTTCAGTGCCATAGGTTAAATGGGCCTATGTATTAACATACAGCAAAACCTCGCAAAACAACCAGTAAATTTGGTTTAGTTTAAGCTCAAGCTGTTTGCGTTTTGTAACTATATGTTTTTTCCATATCAAACGTCAATCTAAATGCATTCCCAGATACTTAACGTTGTCTGCTTGCGAAACTTCATGATTATTCAATTTTACTGAGGGACATGTTCTTCTACACAAGGTGAATGTTACATGGGTAGATTTGCTTTGATACGCCACGTTTTCAACCACAATTCGACTTTGTTAAGATGAAGTTGAAGGTTTCTTCTGACTGATATTAGATTCTCGTGTGATGATAAAACCGCTGTATCGTCAGCATATGTTGCAACAGTAGTGTTCCTTGAGGTCGGTAGGTCAGCTGTATACAATAGATATAACAATGGGCTAAGAACACCGCCCTGCGGAACACCCGAGTAAATTTGGTTTAGGTCAGTGTACTCGTCACCCTATTTGACAATCAAATTTATGTCTGTGAGGAACGATTTCAGCAGTTGAAAGTGTATATGGGACATCTTTTTCAATTTAACAGGCAGTCCAGTGTGCCACACCTTGTCGAAGGCCTAAGAAATATCGATAAATGCAGCAGAGCAATAATTTGGTTGACTAATCTATGTAAATTGATGGTCTGGAATAATAATTATTTCTTCTGCGATTATTTTAGATCTCTTAATGTATAATTTTTCGAATAGTTTAGAGATCACAGGTAACAGGCTTCTGATCTTTTCCCAGGTTTAAGAATCATAATGATTTGAGCCACATTCCAAGTGCTAGGAAAGTAATTAAATCTTAGCATGGCATTAAATATGAATGTTATTAATTTTATGCACTTTCCTGAGAGCTCTTTTAAGATTCTTCCAGTAATTAGGTCAAAACCGGTAGCTTGTTATTGTTTGTTTTACTTCCTTAACAGTAAATTTCTCATGTAGCAGATCCATCTGAAACGGAGTATTAAGAAAGTCAACTATGCTATTTTCTTCTGTTGAGGATATTTCAGGCGGGTACGGATTAAATACTGATATTAAATGTTTAGAGAAAACTTTGCCTTTATCTTTATCATTCCTAGACAAGGTATTGTAATTTAATAAAACGAAAACGTAATTTGCAGAATGTGTAAATAATAAATAAAATAGTAGGAATAACGGGCTAAATAAGGGTATCAACATTGACTATGTAGTGTCACAGTCTTTCACATCGAAATCACAACTCACCGTAAGTTTCTACTTGCAACGATGACTTTCAGCAGATGTTTATTTGATTAAATAACTAGTAACATTTTCTGTTTAAATATAGTTTCTCTAACAGTTTTCTAAAAGAAATCAACACATGATCCACCCTATAAAATGAACTGTGCATTTCTGTAACACTAAACTTCAAATTAACCTTAAAGAATACAGGAAATCGGTTCAGCTCTCAATCGAATAAACCAAAGAAACCTTCGAATAAGTGTGTAACGTTGGCAATTAAAGGAAAGGTACACCGCTCTTTGTGCGTTCTCCTTCGCGCGTCACTCCCCTGTCCTCGGCTGATGTGGTCACGATGTATTTGTAAACAACAAAACTGCCGCAGAACAACGACAACGTTCCTGTTTATTGTTTTTCTCGTCCGATAAAAATGGCCGCGCTCATACGATCGCTGCCTGCTAATGGGCCTTAAGAAAGAAACAATCCTTTATATGCAGAAAAGATGCTTTATGTAGGTATTACTTATGCATGTTTAATGAATAATAATCGGTTATCTCGATGAATGTTAACACATACTGATTCTGGTGAAAGAGAGACCTTCTGCTGTTTGCTTTTTGTGATAAAATATATTTTAAGTACAAGAAATGTGATGCTTAGGAATTATACTTTTGTGTAAAATTGTGTTGCACTTATTAGTTATAGCAGGTGTAACGGTTTCGAAAAACTACATATTTTTCAAGAAAATGGAAACATTTATTTATTCAAAGTATTTACTATTTGATTCTATACATCTTGCAAATCTTTCAGGCCATTTGAGAATGCCATCCCAAAAAACCTGTTTGTACTTTAACAAAACCATTTATCGAGCCATTTCCTAACTTATTATCAAAATTAGCGAAGTGCTACCACTCAAGCGCGTGTCCTATTGATATGGAAAGTTGATAGAGGGATGGGACAAGGTCTGGAGAGTACGGCATTGCCTACCATTCATTCCTTGTGGCATTCTTCTTCCTGTCATTTAGATTTTACCCATTGCTCGATAGTTGTTTCCTGCATCAAATTTAACGCTTCTGCCAATTGCCAATTGTATTACACATAGAAATGACCACTTTTGAAATTTCAGAAACACGCCTCACCTGTTTTTAAGGTTAGAGCACGCCCACCGTAAGTTTCTACCTGCAAACGATGATTTTCAGCAATTTTTTTTTGATTAAATGATAAAAGTAATGCGTACCATAAAAGCATATTTTCAGGCACAGTACTTAACATTTTCAAAGATGTATAATACTATGACGGTATTACTTTAGCAAAATATAACATACATAGAGTAATATATAAAATGTTAACTTAATACAAATAATTTCAGAATTGTTTTGCTTGGTCTCAGCAGGAAGGCGAAGAACATCATTTCGCTGAATTTCATTGTCGACGATTTCATACGCATCACGTGAATAACCTCTGACGTCACATTCTACTGACCAACTAAATTTCAAATAATACCAAAATGTAAGTTTTCAAAACTATTTATCAATATAAAATTCCATATAAATAAAAAAAATAATCAAATGTAATAGATCAATAAATAATTAAATATGGATATAAAAATGGCTGCAATCTAATTGAAAACATAACATATATATCGCGGCAAATATATTTAAAATTGTCAATAGCTCTTTTTCCCTATTTCATATTTTTTAGTACTATCAATTCAATTATTTGATGATCTTATGATGTATTAAAGTTTCTACCTATTTGTTCTCTCATACTAAAAGCAGGGCAGCACAGATGAAAGTCTGTATCTGTTAATATGTTCAATATGTTCTACTTAATCTGTTCTAATATGTTCTACTTGTTCAACACAAAATATATATTTAGACAAAATATAATTATTACTACAACGTTATTGGGAAAACTATGGAACAGATAACTCAAACAGTTCAATCAAGATACAGTCAGAATGGAGAAAACATACCAAAAAGCAATACTAGAAACAAAAAATTAAAATGTATGATATATATCAAAATTATTGCTGTGCTATTATTATGGTAAAATCGAGGATTTAATAAGACAGCTTAAGCATATATTATAAACAATATAAAGGCATGATACATACAAAAAATACAATAAAACAGCATAATCCTAGCTTTATGTGTATGCCTTTTTCCTACGATTCCCAAACAAATGTAACTCAAATTTATATAGCAGCTAAAAGTAAGTCAAATGGTTTATGATTTTGAGGTTTTTTCTCTTCCCAAATATGTTGTGTAAAAATGTCTAATTTATCATACATTAAAGATATTATTAAATGATTATATGTTTCTGTACTAACACCCAGCTTATTTAAATAATTTTCTCCAAATTCTCAATAGAACAATTTGAATGTATCAAATAAACAAAGGTATCTTTGAATTCTAACCAATTCGTAAAATTACCATTAAATTTAGGAACTGGAATAGCTGGCAATTGAGGCGTTGAACTAATAGAAAGAGATGATGATTTCGACATTGAATTACTTTGTTCTTGATAATCCAATTGTTTTTCATATTTATTTACTAGTAGGGTGTGCCGTTATAGTGATATTGTTCTATAATACAAAGTGTCAAATACTTCGGGATATATAGAACACTGTTCCCACATCTATTTTCAAGTAAAGATTGTATACATTTTACTTTAAGATCTACTTGAATTTCACTCTAGAAACTAATAACTCAAATTAACATAATGGATTTATGTATATATTTATATAAGCATTTAAAAATATGCTTATTTATATATATAATGTTATTTAAACACGGCTGTTCAAATAATATTATCTTTATACTACCAATATCAATTGTTTGCATTTTTTATTTCAATAACAATAGCATATTATTTTTACTATTTACATTTAATTCTATTATTCCATCTGACGTAGCTATACCACAAATGAACCAACATTACAACAGCTGCGATGTCCGAGTGGTTAAGGAGTTTGACTCGAAATCAAATGGGCTCTGCCCGCACAGGTTCGAATCCTGTTCGCAGCGAAATTTTTTTTCATATTTAAATTTATTTTTGGGTAAATAATATATACTGTCATCGATTCAATAACAGTCTTGTGCAAATGAGATATATAAACGGTATAAAATGAAGGGGAAACCGAAAATAACTATAATTTTTCCTTTATTTAGAGATAGCATTGAATTATTTTTTTTTTCATACCGAAAACAAACATTTGGAGGTTATTTGGGTGTTTGTCTTATATTCCACAGTAATATTCCATACAATACTACTTAAATCCTTAATGCAAAAATAACAGGTAGTTCAATAAGTTCGTGGGGCTTTATATATTTATCTACAGTAGAACTAAAAAGAATATATAATTTTGATACTTCATTATTGTTAGAGATATAGCCAAAATTTAAATTCCAACTGTTAATTTAGTCTCTTTCTGCAGGTCATTCAAGTCAGACGTGTCAGAGTACTTTAAATATTGAAAAAATTCGCTAGCGTTATAGCAAAAACTATTTTACTGCAACTTGATAAGCAATATCTAATATATAATGTTTTTAAAAATGTAATAGGCTTTTGGATATAACTTAGATTATTGTTAGAGAGAACAATATCGTCTATATAAGTAAACATCACTAATATCATCTATATATTAATCGGTTTAGGGATAATTTTGGCTCTTTTATGAACACGGGGGCACTGAGAGGCTAGAAATTTGGCACACTTAAAACCTATACGAAGGAAAATTTTTTAACCTTTTAATTTTAAGAATTTTAATTAATTTGATATCTGGTGAACCCAGTCCAAGAAAAATTCACTTGCTTAAGAACTGGTAGTGATTGAGCAGGTTCATTCCTTCCTAATATTAACTTCTAATTCATTTCAGCTTTCATTAGTGGACGCATTTCGTAACATAGCTCTAACCAAATATTAAGTAATAAATACATTAGTTGGCGCATCGAGAATTAAAATGAATATTTAAATTTTCATTTGTTAGTGAGTTTTTAGCCCTCGTGTGGAAAACAAGGGAAAGTAGGAAGCAGTAGATTAACGAAAGTGATAGAAGACAAATTAAAGTTTGAGATAAATAAATTTACTGATAGGAAAAGCAAAGAACGATGTAATTTTATTTGAAAATGTAGGTAAAGAAATTATTCTTTTATCACATAAGCATGGTTTTTATTAAATTTATAGTTCTTCAATATATATTTTAGATGAAAAATCTGCATAAAAATATTATTTATTATACATTAGATTTTATGCTCTAAGTTGTTGAACTTCTAAAAATATTACTCATGATACCTTTGTTACAAACGTTCAGTCATGTAGTAATTTAAACTTATTAATACTTAAGAATTTCTAGAAATTAGGTTTAATTAAATGCCATTTGAAAATATGTTAGTGAGTGTAAGTTCTTGAGATAGTTTGCAGGAATTTTAATATATATGTATTTGTTAACGTAATTAACGTTATATATGAAATGTATTTCTGATCTTTTATTGAAAATATTGTCAACATAAATTTTAGTAATACTAACATCATTTTTAAGTTATTCCCTTTAGTCCTTAGAGAGAAACATGATTAAATTTATAAATTATGGTCCGATTTCGATCCGAAGGCGATCAAAATAAATTTACTGATAGGAAAAGCAAAGAACGATGTAATTTTATTTGAAAATGTAGGTAAAGAAATTATTCTTTTATCACATAAGCATGGTTTTTATTAAATTTATAGTTCTTCAATATATATTTTAGTTGAAAAATGTGCATAATAATATTATTTATTATACATTAGATTTTATGCTCTAAGTTGCTAAATTTCTGAAAATAATACTCATGATACTTTTGTTACAAACGTTCAGTCATGTAGTAACTTAAACTTATTAATACTTAAAAATTCGTAGAAATTGGGCTTAATTAAATGCCATTTCAAAATACGTTAGTGAGTGTAAGTTCTTGAAATAGTTTGCATGCATTTCAATATACAGATATTTGTTAACGTAATTAATGTTATATATCAAATGTATTTCTGATCTTTTATTGAAAATATTGTCAACATAAGTTTTAGTAATACTAACATATCATTTTTAAGTTATTCTCTTTAGTCCTGAGAGAGAAACATGATTAAATTTATAAATTATGGTCCAATTTCGATCAGAAGGCGACCAAAATAAATTTACTGATAGGAAAAGCAAAGAACGATGTAATTTTATTCGAAAATGTAGGTAAAGAAATTATTCTTTTATCACATAAGCATGGTTTTTATTATATTTATAGTTCTTCAATATATATTTTAGTTGAAAAATGTGCATAATAATATTATTTATTATACATTAGATTTTATGCTCTAAGTTGCTAAATTTCTGAAAATAATACTCATGATACTTTTGTTACAAACGTTCAGTCATGTAGTAATTTAAACTTATTAATACTTAAAAATTCGTAGAAATTGGGCTTAATTAAATGCCATTTCAAAATACGTTAGTGAGTGTAAGTTCTTGAAATAGTTTGCATGCATTTCAATATACAGATATTTGTTAACGTAATTAATGTTATATATCAAATGTATTTCTGATCTTTTATTGAAAATATTGTCAACATAAGTTTTAGTAATACTAACATATCATTTTTAAGTTATTCTCTTTAGTCCTTAGAGAGAAACATTATTAAATTTATAAATTATGGTCCGATTTCGATCAGAAGGCGACCAAAATAAATTTACTGATAGGAAAAGCAAAGAACGATGTAATTTTATTCGAAAATGTAGGTAAAGAAATTATTCTTTTATCACATATGCATGGTTTTTATTAAACTTATAGTTCTTCAATATATATTTTAGTTGAAAAATGTGCATAATAATATTATTTATTATACATTAGATTTTATGCTCTAAGTTGCTAAATTTCTGAAAATAATACTCATGATACTTTTGTTACAAACGTTCAGACATGTAGTAATTTAAACTTATTAATACTTAAAAATTCGTAGAAATTGGGCTTAATTAAATGCCATTTCAAAATACGTTAGTGAGTGTAAGTTCTTGAAATAGTTTGCATGCATTTCAATATACAGATATTTGTTAACGTAATTAATGTTATATATCAAATGTATTTCTGATCTTTTATTGAAAATATTGTCAACATAAGTTTTAGTAATACTAACATATCATTTTTAAGTTATTCTCTTTAGTCCTTAGAGAGAAACATGATTAAATTTATAAATTATGGTCCGATTTCGATCAGAAGGCGACCAAAATAAATTTACTGATAGGAAAAGCAAAGAACGATGTAATTTTATATGAAAATGTAGGTAAAGAAATTATTCTTTTATCACATATGCATGGTTTTTATTAAATTTATAGTTCTTCAATATATATTTTAGATGAAAAATGTGCATAAAAATATTATTTATTGTACATTAGATTTTATGCTCTAAGTTGTTGAACTTCTGAAAATAATACTCATGATACTCTTGTTACAAACGTTCAGTCATGTAGTAATTTAAACTTATTAATACTTAAAAATTTCTAGAAATTAGGTTTAATTAAATGCCATTTCAAAATATGTTGGTGAGTGTAAGTTCTTGAGATAGTTTGCATGCATTTTAATATACAGATATTTGTTAACGTAATTAATGTTATATATCAAATGTATTTCTGATCTTTTATTGAAAATATTGTCAACATAAGTTTTAGTAATACTAACATATCATTTTTAAGTTATTTTCTTTAGTCCTTAGAGAGGAACATGATTAAATTTATAAATTATGGTCCGATTTCGATCAAAAGGCGATCAAAATAAATTTACTGATAGGAAATGCAAAGAACGATGTAATTTTATTTGAAAATGTAGGTAAAGAAATTCTTTTTTTATCACATAAGCATGGTTTTTATTAAATTTATAGTTCTTCAATATATATTTTAGATGAAAAATGTGCATAAAAATATTATTTATTATACATTAGATTTTATGCTCTAAGTTGTTAAATTTCTGAAAATAATACTCATGATACTCTTGTTACAAACGTTCAGTAATTAGTAATTTAAACTTATTAATACTTCAAAATTTTTGAAATTAGGTTTAATTAAATGCCATTTCAATATATGTTAGTGAGTGTAAGTTCTTGAGATAGTTTGCATGCATTTTAATATACAGAGATTTGTTAATGTAATTAGTGTTATATATCAAATGTATTTCTGATCTTTTATTGAAAATATTGTCAATATAAGTTTTAGTAATACTAACATATCATTTTTAAGTTATTCTCTTTAGTCTTTACAGAGAAACATGATTAAATTTATAAATTATGGTCGTACTATATAATACGTGAATAAAAACTAAATCTACAACGGCCGGTTGATATGTTACTAACTAACTTGACATTTATATTTGAACCGTTAGATATTTTAAAATACAGAGCTTATTTAATATTAAGACCGAGTCCAATCCTGTTTGTTAAAAGGGGGCAACGGCGTGGACTCATAAAAGCAATTAAAACGGTCTAACTGACCAACTGACACATAAATAAGGCTCCTTTTTTTTCCAATGGCCATTCGACGTAATTCTTTTATGCAAATGGCAAGGGGAGAAAACGGGATATATTTACGGCTAGCGCATAGCCCGAATTTTTAGCATTGGCATTTTATGATTTTATCTAAACCGTTTTTAAGGGGTTAAGATTAAAATACATGGGATTTTCGGTTTGCATATAATAAATTATATTCGCATGAATTCACTGTGTTTTTAATAGATATATTGTATTGTATCGGAATATTTAACCGTTAAACTTTTATGTGTTATATGTTTCGTAGTATACATAGACTCTAAAATATGATTAATAACTACGTATTTTACACATTAACGTAACATGGACGGAAATATATTATATTTTTGAAATGTATTAACATTTAACAACAAGTCCTTAATGCAAAAATAACAGGTAGTTCAATAAGTTCGTGGGGCATTATATATTTGCCTACAGTAGAACTAAAAAGAATATATAATTTTGATATTTCATTTTTGATAGAGATATAGCCAACATTTAAATTCGAACTGTTAATTTAGTCTCCTTACGCAGGTCAGTTAAGTCAGACGTGTCAGAGTATTTTAAACATTGAAAAAATTCGATAGCGTTATAGCAAAAACTATTTTAATGCAACTTGATAGGCAATATGTAATATATAATGTTCTTAACAATGTAATAGGCTTTTGGATATAATTTAGATTATCATTAGAGGGAACATTATCGTCTATATAATTAAACATTACTAATATCATCTATATATTAATCGGTTTAGCGATAATTTTGCCTTTTGTTTTGAAAACGCACCGAGAAGCTATAAATGTATATATATATATATATATATATATATTCAAAGTTACCTTGTATATAATTCATCTAGAGTTACGATATTTTGATAGTTTGACTATGACATACCACAAAATTCTAATTGTAACAATAACAAAATAATTGTACAAAAATGTTATTAAACATATTTAGTTTATTTTAATATTATAGTACATCTAATGTATATATATATATATATATATATATATATATATATATATATATATATATATATATATATTATCGAAGGACTTAAAACTACAATTGAGAACGCATTTATAATAGTTTATAGGTTACAGTTCTTTTATTATATTTACATTGAACTCTTTTCCACACCACCCATGAGGTAGAGTTCTAGGCGCGCTTTTTCTATATAGTCGTATCCCCCTGGAGGCCTCATCCACCTAATCAACAATTTTGTATCAAAGTAATGTATTTTACTGTCATTCGAGAGCTTATTTACCTTTTTACGTTTAGTTCTTGTTTCCTTCAATGGTGTGTTTTGTATTTTTTAATTGTTCTGCTACTACCTGTGTACACCATTCTTGATAAAATTAATCACTGAATTCTGCCTAATGAATTTCCCATATCTACAAAACAGTTAGTATTCATTCTCTGCTCATACATTCTAAAACCTAATCCTCATGTTTAGTTCTGAACAATTACAATCATATATGTGCACACAAATCTTTCACGCCTTACAGTACCATTTTATACAGTTAAATTTTATTAATTATGTACATAACTTTAGTTGTTTCCACTCTCATCACTTTGTCTCAGGAATTTCCAGCATTGCACAGCTTTATCACGTATTGTGAAACTTTTCTTCAGTCGCTTTCGCTTTCCGAGTCATTGTCCAAGTAAATCATTAAACTATTAATTTCCAATCTGTCTAAAAAATGTTAACAATTCCATCATTCATCAATTACTTTCTCTGTATGTCTTATGGAGTTCATCCAAATCGAAGGTGTTATGGTCGACAATGCTTCCTTCCGCATATCCAAACAGTTTTTGTTAGAATACCAATTTCGACCAGTATGTCTATTATAATAAGTCTTTGCTACCCCCCATATTAACTCGATTGGATTGAATAGACACTTATGGGGAGGAAGTGGTAATACTATGTGACCATATTGTTCAGCCTACTATATTTCTTTTTACGAGATTATTTATAAAAAAATAAATTGCAAAAAATGCAATGAAACGTTTTATTTATGTTTAACTAGTAACAATTTGAAATAGTTCATTCTTTAACTTTCTTCGGTTTCTTCAAAACTTATTTTATGTACTTTAAGCCATTCCTTAATTTCAGTCTTAGTTGATGCACCTGTTGGGATCTTCTCCACCGGTGTACTATGGTATGGTGAATTGTCCATAACAGTGACTGCTGGTTCCTCCAAGTTCTTTGAAAGCTGATTTTCAAACCACTGTAAAAACAAATTATGGTTTATTTCTCCATGGTAGTAATCCTTGGACTTCCTAGCTTATCTTTCAGCGTTTTATGGTACTTTCAAAACTAACAATTTTCTCTGAAAGGATTGTATTAACTTCCGTTTCGATTGAAAAACTGCTTTCTCTTTTTATAAAGTTCGCACATTTGATCTCTGATACAGCTAACATCAACTGATCTTGATTCATCACCCGTCTCACATAACGACTTTTTCTTTTGGTGAATTTAAGATTATATTGTTTCTTATTTTTTGAGATCTTTTAGAAACCATGTCGGTACTAATATTCAGTGCAGCTGCAACACGCTAAAAATATTTTCAATAAAAATCCCGTAATTATAATATTTGAAATAATTTTGCATACGTTTGACAACCGGACGACTTTGACAGTCTAATTCGGTTTCACGTTCGAACTTATCAGACAGCATTATGCCTCTTTTTGACTAGAATAAAATGAGAAGAAAATTATTTTCTGATTCTGAAACAAATTTACAAATTGCGACAGGCAATACGTTAAACATCTTAATGACGTATATATATATATATATATATATATATATATATATATATATATATATATATATATATATATATATATATATATATATATAGATATGCCAAAACGGTTGGACTTAACAACTATTTTCAGCGTATTTAAAGCCCCATTTAATGTCACAAGTTGTATGTAGTATCTACTTAACGTATGTTTTTAATCCTTTTTTAAAGTCTGATAATAGTTTACTTGTAGATAGTCTAGCAATCGTAATTCAGCACTACTTATATTACTTCTTGACGAAACTGGCCCCATTGTTATTTTATATAATTATATCATAAAGGGAAAAGTCATATTATCAGCTGCGATGTCCGAGTGGTTAAGGAGTTTGACTCGAAATCAAATGGGCTATGCCCGCACAGGTTCGAATCCTGTTCGCAGCGATATTTTTACATGTTATTTTCCAAATATTTCAAACAAACCAATTTGTTTATTTACGTATATGAAGTTAGAAGTAGTAAGTATGTTCTTGTAGTGTGTTTAATAAATAATGACACTGTTTAATCTTAGTAGATATATATTGTGGAGGATGTTGATTATATTTGGTTTATTTCCATCATGTTGGTGTTTTTGTGGTTAAATAATCTGCTTATTCGTTTCCTATTGTATCAATATATCGCAGTATCTACCGACATATAGTTCTCTCTTTTTATTGTGTCATTTCTCACCAACACAGTTTTAAATTATATAACTAAAAATAGTCACTAACTATAACAAAGCTATTTATTATATACTGAATAAGTTCTTTAGAACCTCATCTATTCATTAATGTAGAACGGAATGCGGTAAACGTATATTTGTTTAATTTTTCATATAAGAATATTTTATTTTTATAAAAAATAAGGATTTCTACCGTAATTAAATGATGCCGTCAAGAATATACCTTTTAGATAGAAGTAAACCTTCAAATAGTCAAAATCACTAAAATTATATAATAAGTCCAACTTAAGTATGTTAAGCAGTAAGTCAAAGGTATAAAATCGATACGAATTTAATATTTTACCTTTTATAACACTATAACTTTTAAATAATTCATTCGAACACTGAACATTGGCTTCATCACTGACAAAGACTTGGGTTCTGATGCTGTATCATTTCAATAATTATAAACTAAATGTGTAAAACCAAAAGTTGTTAAATTAAAGCCACTTTATTACTAGAAATTAGTTTTTTAGTTGCATTTTCTTAATCAACACAACAGTTTGAAGGCACGTTTTTAGTTGACCTAAAAAATGGAATAAATATTCAAGCAATAATTTAAAAAATTCCTTGTCTCTTATCATAATTCATAAGAAAGATCAGCACTCGTGCTCTATAATCACAAAGTTTACTAACTACACCACCAATGGTTGTTTTCTTAAAATTGACGACTTGGGTCAATGTTTTTATATTTAATATAGCCTAGTTTTCTAAATATGTGTTAATACTTTCAAAAACTAATAGTTTAAAGTACAATATACTTTGTTCGCGTTTTTTGTATTGGAATGTGCTAACTGTACTTTGTGCTAGGGAGGATATTTATGTATTTAATGGCAGAACATATCACACTTTCACGTAAAGGTGTACATTGTATTCTTGCACGAAAATAACGTTACGGTTAAAATACCTTTAGTAAGGTAATCAAGACCGGAAGAGATTTGAGCTTCACGAATCTAAAACAAAACACGACGATAATTCTGCTGTAAAAATTAACAGAACGAAACTGGGCCTCAAATTTTCCATAATATGGAGAAAAAGTCATTGGTTTACTCTGTGTAGCGACAAAACCGAGACTAAATAGAACTCATAACATAAGAGCAAGTGATTGGAATAGCCTAAAACAAAAAACTGAACGAAAAAAAGGGTTCTATAGATAGATTTCTATCAATGGAGTTAAAATTACTTTAGTTAGAATTGGAGAAGCTTCGATAATAATATCGGCACCGCTATATGTTAAAATTGATGGAAAACTGAATAGAATATCTTTTGGAGTGAACATGACAGTAACCATACACACGTAATCACGACCGGAAGAGATTTGGGCTTCCCGAGTCTAAAACAAAACACGAAGATAATTCTGTTGTAAAGTTAACACAACGAAACTGGGCTTCAAATTTTCCATAATATGGAGAAAAAGTCATTGGTTTACTCTGTGTAGCGACAAAACCAAGACTAAATAGTACTCATAACATAAGAGCAAGTGATTGGAGTAGTAAGTAAAACATAAAAACTGGACGAAAAAAAAAGGGTTCTATAGATGAATTTCTATCAATAGAGTTAAAATTACTTTACTTACAATTGGAGAAGCTTTGATAATAATATCGGCACCGCTATATGTCTAAAATTGATGGAAAACTGAATAGAATACCTTTTGGAGTGAACATGACAATAACCATAAACATTTTTTAACATTATGTCAGAGATTCCAGGATTAAAAATGAAACAAAGATATTTTGCCAATAATAAATTGTCCATCACAATCACTAGATTTTTCTCATATCGAATTAGTGTGGTATATACGTATCGGATAAGCTTGCTAGAAAAGTGCAGCTGTTCGAATACTTATTTAAGTTAATAAAATTAACGAGTACAATTTATGAGAGAAATAACAAAGGATTAAAATATAAGTTAGTCTATTCTGATGAGGCTAATATTTAATTTAACTAACTTTAACTAAATGTTAGTCTACGGTTTGATTAAGATTGGAATGTAGTAAGTTAAATCTTTCAATAATTTCAAGGCTTTTTAATTTTATTTTAAGCATTAATGTGAAAAATGGGTACAATATATTTTAATTAAAGAATTGTCCATCGATAGCCTTTACTTTTTCCAACTTTATAGATTTTTTTGAAGAAAATGTGTATCATGGGGGGCTGTCCACGAATTGACCCATTTTTTTGGTATATTCATAAGAAGTGCTGCCATTGATGTATTACCACGTTGATCCTCATAATTTTTTCGTTTCGAAAAAAATATTCAATCTTTTCAATTCAACAATTCAATTCAAAACTTTCAATATCTCTTGACTTCAATTTGTATGAACACGAAACTGAATACACAAACTGTCAATTGTATGGTACAAAATATCCAGGCTTTTTTGTTTGCTTTGGTTTGATCGGTTACTCCCAATACCTCATATTTTATTTTGTTTTATACGGATCATCACGCATTCAAAACCTCGTCTTCAAATTTGTCGGGCTGTTCAGAACGATTTTTGTCTACCGAAATCAAAATCGCCACATAACGCATGGGTGCCATAAGGTTTACACAGCATAATCTTTCGCTCAGGTAGTTCAAAGGATACATTACTCCACAAAATCTCCGAATTTTGCGCATGCGCACTCTCCAGCATTGAAAGAATCATAAAAAAGAATAAACTATATTGTCATCCTTTTCTAATGGCCATCCATTAATTTCTGGTCAATCGGTAATGTTGATCAGGTCAAAACAACAAAATAATGTAGAGTATTTAGATGTTGTGTTACATTAGTAATTCTATAGTAATAATAATTAAACGGTTGTGTTATTCTTGATTATACATTGGTTTTAAAATATGGACGAGCAAGGGTAAGTGTAGAATGTAAGGTTAAATTTTTAAAAAAGTTATAAAATCCAAACAGCATCAATTTTATTTATAGTGGGATTTTAGCCAAATATGTAACACATTATTTTCAATGACCTGGAATAGATATCAACATATTCCAAAATTTAATGATAACATGAACAGAACCGAAAATTATTCTTGTTGGGTTGGAAGCAGTCAAGTCATTAATGAGGTTTGTTCATCAAGAATAGTAGCAAAATCTGTAGTAACTGGTAATAATTAGACACTTATTTTAAACACAATATATTTTAGCAATGATGTATATTTTATTTTATAGCCAAGATGTAGCTAGAATTTGTTGAGAGTAAAAGTCGAGGAATGTGAAATTCAGAGAATCAGAAAAGAAGAAGCTAGACAGTATTTTGCTTAGATGTAAGAACAGTGTAGAGTAATATTATGAAATAATCAAATTTGCTAACAAAAGTAGACCTGGATCAAATAAACAAATTATAAAACTATCAACAATACCCTAATGATCTAATGATAAGGAAGATACAATGCATTATTATTTAAGAGTATAAGTAAATAAATTATTGTTTCGTAAAAATAATGATGTATCGACTGAGATGTTTTTCAGTTACGATCATCCAATCGTTTTAGGCTAGGAAATGTTAAATATGTTAATCAAAAGCTCGAGGTAGTCAATTCATTAATGGGGTTTGTGGATTAAGAATAGTAATAGCGATAATATTTGGAGATTGTTAGGAAAATTTTACTGCTTTCATATATAGTGGTAGCTTTTTCGCATGTTTTTAGAGTTTCTTTTTTGTTTACGTTTTTGTTCTTAAATTATTTTTATTATTTCATGTTATTCAATAATTTTTAAATAAAATGTATTATTACAAGAAAAAATCAATGTTTTATCCCTCCTTATATATAGTTTCAATATTAAATCAGTTATTTATTAAATATGTGTATTTTTATTTATAAAAGATAATGATATTTTTATTTACCTTCTGAACCTATTTATCTGCTTTTATATATTTTCTCGGATTATTCTCTATTTTAAAACTTAGTGGACCCAAAATGTTATACGCCAAGAACGGAGATGTGGAGTAACGTATCCTAACGTATCCAATTCTATCGCCTTTTTCTTCGACTGTAAATAAAAAGTAAAACTTCCCTCAAATTTCTAATTCATCTCTTTCTCTCTCTCCTCTTCTATTACATATATATATATATATATATATATATATATATATATATATATGCGTATTTCCGTACGTGCTTTGTATGTATATCGAAGTTTGTAATTTCAAACTAAATAGCATTCAAAGGTTTTGTTATTGTTTGATTAGGAAACGCTGATGGGGTAAATTATCGGGGTGAACCGTGACTGTGATTTCGCAACGTCGCGGGTAGGACGAGGAGGAAGGGGCACTTTTTCGGGTGTTTCGGCCCTTGCGAGAGGTAAGACCTAGGGGTGGCGGCGAATTAGGACGCAAACTTCATCTAAGCACTTCAAGATTACAGAGCGCAGATGGCAAAATATTAGCGCAAGTGAACGTGGGGTGAACGCGTAGCATGGAGAACAAATCCGATCTAAATGCTTAATAATTCGGTAGGGGTTGGTCTCTATAAGAGCGTATATGGCAAGGATTTCGTGTAATTAGCCGTTGAGATAGAAGACAAATAGTAATAACGTAGGTTGTTAGTAATATAAGATACATTTTACATAATATTTAGAGTTATTCTTAAGTATATTCATTTAGTCGTTCAAATTAGTCAGAAAAAGTATGATAAAATAATGTTACAAATGTGATTTCGGTATTGCATAAAACTACGTTATAAATTGTTTCGAATTTCTTTTATTCTTATTGTTAACTTTTTTTTTAAATTTGATGTAAGGTTTCATAATATTTTTATAACAAAAAAAGAAATGCTGAAAAATAAAATTTACATTTTTTTATTTATAAACTTATATTGTATGCCCTATCCCTAAGGGTAACCCTAAATGTGAAGGAGTGACAATATTTAAAATGTATAACAATATTTAGATAGGTGAATATAGATTACAAATAAATGTGAACCAAGAAATGGCCAACAGAATGTGGATATGCGAACCAACAAAATATTTAGATATCACATTAGATGCCAGACCTAATTGAATACAGAATGAAGAAATGAGCAGAATGTTTATATGGCTGAAAATAATGTAGTGGTTGCTTGGACTACAATCTGGATGACTATTTACAACAAATGTTATTGACTAAAACATTTTTGAAGCCACTATGAACTTACTGTGTGAAAATATGGGATTATACAGAGAACTCCAATATCACTATGATCCAAAATTATCAAGACAAAGTTCTTCGGCATACCAAAACCAAACAACAATTGCTTAATTTCTCATATCTTGCGGGTGATCTAGCAGTATCTTCCTAATTTCCCGACTTGTAGGTAGATAAAATTCCTTACACCATCAATGTAAAAATTTTGATTGTATTAGCGTTAATCCTAGCCGTTTTTTGTTATTGGAAAAATCTACAAAGTTATTACAAAAATGGAAAAATATATTTACTCAACGTATTGGTCATTTGATTCTATATATGTTGCGCGTCTTCCATTGCTGCAAAAAGTTGATAGTTGGGCAGGGAATGTCTGGTTTTCAAAATAAATTCACTTTCTATCACCCGTCACAATTCGATGCAGAAACCGCTACCGCTCGTATTGATGTAGGTACCACATTTCTTGGATTTTCCCCATTTATCGTAATCGGTCACTGATTGTTTCTTGACCACATTTAACGTTTTTGAGCACGAAAATTTAACATTTTCGAAGAGATATAAATCTATGACGGTGTTACTATCGCAAAATATAACATGTATGGCCTTTAAGCGTGATGTCAGTAGACTAAAATGACATATACACCAAATCATAACATAGCGTTCTTGAGCCTAGTGACATGTGGTAGAAACATTAGCATTATTTGTATTAGCATTATTAGTAAAGCTCAGTATTATATGTAATACCAAATAATGATTCTCTGAAGATTGCAGATAGCAGAAATTGAGGATTCTCTTTCAAAATATTCTCAAACCATAGAACGTTTAGCTGAATGCATCATTCTACTGAAAATATATAAAATAATACAAATGGATTGTAAAACAGATTTATCTGCCTTACGTGCTGATAAAATAAATCTTAACTAAAAAGTGTCGTGACCACCACTATTTTCTTGTATTTTTTAATAGCCAACAAAAACTAATTGTTGAATATTAAACAAGAGCTTTCTTGTCAGAACATTTATTTATTAGAAATAATTAGTATAAATATTAAATATAATTTATCATCTCTTTGCGGTTAATATTTTTATACAAAATTAAACTGCTACTGTAAAAACTCCTTCAAAACTTTTTGAATCGATTTAATGTCTAGAACCTTTCGAATCTAAATTTTGTTTTCAAGATTTTAGGAAAGACGTTTTGACAATCAAAAGACTTGAACGAAGATCAAAATGCCAATAAAATAAAATTACCTATTATTGCTATAAAAACAGTCAACAGTATTTTACTATCCATCACTCACAATTTTAATCTTTTTACCCTATTACATCAACAATCTTGAAAAATATCGTTCCAAAATGTTACTATATTAATATACAATATGTTGTTATTTACAAGCAAACTACCAAAAAAAAACTATACATATTATATATAAATCTATATAAGCCTAAATTCGGCATGTTTGTGTCAAGGTCGGGGATAGGATGACGGTCAGAATGTTAAAAAACAATTGAGTGAAACTAGTAGAACCGAAAATAGTAACTAAATGTATACGATTGAAACAGTCGATAGTAAATAGTAATAAAATCAGTCGGATCCAAAGTAGCGACAGAAACAGTCGATAATAAACAGTAGACCATTACTATGACTGTTGTTATTCATATTATTTAAGTGCGTCTGCGCTAACTAGCCACTTATATACTACATCATGTTCGTTTTCCTATAGTTTATGATGACTGAAGCATATATAATTGAAGGTTTACTATATATCAAAAATTAGTACTGGCAACTATCGACTGAAATCGACTATCGACTGTTTAATAATTGACTACTTTTTACTATCGACTGTTTCAGTCACTAATTTAGGTTCGACTGATTTCACTATTTTTTACCAGTGACTGTTTCAGTCGACTGTTTTCAGTCGCTATTTTCGGCCTAACTGATTTTGTTACTATTTACTATCGACTATTTCAGTCGTGTACTTTTAGTTACTATTTTTGGTTCTACTAGTTTCATTCGACTGATTTTTTAATTATGACTCTGTCCTCCTAGCCGTGACCTTGACAAAAATATGCGGAACTTAGGCTTATATAGATTTATATGTAATACAAATAGTATTAAGATTTTTTTGGTAGTTTGCTTGTAAATAACAATATATTGTATATTAATATAGCAGCATTGTGGAACGATATTTTTCAAGATTGTTTATGTAAAAGAGTAAAAAGTTTATAAAGTGAATGATAAATAGTAAAATACATTTGACTGTAAAAATATTTCCGTTCAATAATAAATAAACTATATACTTTATTTAAAAAAGCTCTAGTAGTTATTGTGGGATCATTTTTAATTGTGTCATGAATTAATTTTTTCCTGTTATTAGGTATATGATTAATTTTTATTTAGTATGTATGGTTACTGTACATCTTTTGTTTTTATGTTTAATTGAAATTCTATTGTATTGACTATATTTGTTATAGTATATTATTTCAAAATAGCAATTAGCATTATACGATAAAACATTCGTGGGGTATTACTCCATTCTTTTTTCAGATCCACAGAACAGTCAAATATAAAAGGAATTCTTCGTTTAAAATGAAATTATTAACTGCATGTTAATAGTTTTCAGCAATTACTTTTTTCCTTTTCTTTTTTAAATTTAGATCGTTGGAAAATATAAATACCGTTGGAAAATATAAACAAATATAAAATTAACTGGTCCAAGAAATTATCTCTCACCATTTATACAGGAAGGGGTTCGTACATCTTCGTCTAACATCACGAATTAAAAAAACAACAGTCGAACGGTGCATTTACATTTCTAATTACTATTTTCAGTCGCTAGTTCTTTGACTATCGATTGTTTTGACTGTTTTCAGTCCATAGTTCCCAACGCTATCAAAAACCAACAATTACTTCTGTTAAGTTAGAATAGCGCTCGAGTAAAGCAAAAGTTATTGCTTCAAATTCTGTACATTTCACCACCAATAAAATTCATGAGTACGAAATTTACTTAAATTTGTTTAAAATAAACTGCTCTAACGGTTCCATAAACGAGAGAAGCTCAATTATATTTCACAAACTATTACAATGCCCTACACAAAACTATAATTTATTCGACGAAACTTCTTCCAACTACAACGCAGAAACAAACAAAATGCCGTAAATTACCGTAATTATTTCCATTCGGATTTACGAAACATAAGTTAGTAAAGTGCAAATGTAACAGTTGAACAGAAATAAACCATTACAAATTGCCCCCCGAATGATAATATTATCGTCATAAGTTATAGCGTAGCTAATTTTCTGGAGACCTTAGCATGCGCATCAATAACAAACTTAAAAGCTGAAACTCTTGTTCTAAGAGCGAGGCATTAAAAAAGCAGACTTTACGAAGTTGAAAGTATAAATCACGAGGCGTTGATTAATGCTACATAGCTCGCGCGAGCACCACTTCTGTTTCAGGAAGAATGGCTTTTGTTTTACTGTTTTAAAGGTAATAGCTACGAAAGATTGCAATTTTTTATATTACTCTCTTAGAACGTCAATAATCTGCCCGTGGGCAATATAATTTCCGTTATATAACATAACCATCCGGACATGTAGAAGGTCACTTCAGAAAGTGATCTGCTGTACAACTTATAATCTCAATTTTATTCTAGATACTATTCTAACTTATTTTAAAGTCTATCCTAATTTATTATAAAGACTATTTTAGCTTACGCTAGAGATAATTAAATCTCACTCTATGTGTCTATTAATGAGTTCGTATGGTAGTTTGCATTTAAGCCTACGCACTTCACTGTTATCGCGCACATTTAACTGCTTGGCGAGTGAGTGTATTGGGATGCACTAATAGTCTTTCATAGTAGTTCGCACTAACACTTCGAATAACACTCGCTATGGGTTCTAAGGGGACATCGCGCTGAATCAGTTTGTTGGACACGTAATATGGAGCATCGACGATGACTCTCAACACTTTATTCTGGAACCTCTGAAGGATATCTATGTTCGATTTGTAGGGGTACTACTAGCCCCACAGTTTAATAACATAGATCCAAATGGGCCTAAGTATAGACTTATACAGCAAAACCTTGTTATCTAATGATAATTTGGATTTACACCCTATCAGCTAATACATTTGGTTTAGTTTAATCCAAAGCTGTTTACGTTTGTCATTATATGATTCTTCCATGTCAAACGTCGATCAAAATTCATTCCCAGATATTTAACGTTATCTGCTTGCGGAAGTTCATGATTATTCAATTTTACTGAGGGATATGCTCTTCTACAAAAGGGGAATATGAGTAGATTTTGTCTCATTTGCTTTGATACGCCACATTTTCAACCACAATTCGACTTTGTTAAGTTGAAGTTGGATGTTTCTTGTGGTTTATCTTGGATCCTTGTGTGATGACAAAACCGCTGTATCGTCAGCATATGTTGCAACAGTAATGTTTTTTGAGGTCGGTAGGTCAGCTGTATACAATAAATATAATAGTAGACCAAGAACACTGCCCTGCGGAACAACCGTATATATTGGGTGTTGGTCAGTGTATTCGTCACCCTGTCTATGTCACCCTTCATATTAACAATAAAATGTCTGTCGGTGAGGTATGATTTCAGCAGTTGAAAGTGCGTGCGGGACAAAAGTTTTTTCAATGCAACATGCAGTCCAGTATGCCACACCTTGTCGAAGGCCTGAGAAATATCGAAATGCAGCGGAGCAGTATTTTTTATCATTTAAGTTTTCGTTAAATTGGCTGACCAATCAATATATTTGTTCTGTTGTTCGGTGTTTATTACGGAAACCAAATTGATGGTCGGGAATAATATTTTTCTCCTCTGCGATTATTTTGAGTCTCTTAATGTATAGCTTTTCGAAAAGTTTAGAGATCACAGGTAGCAGATTTATAGGACGATAACATTGCAAATGAAAGATTTATCAGAAATATATATCTGGTTTGAGTAATATTGAGAAAGCAATTGGTAATTTACAAGTTTTATAGCGAAAACATTTGTTTGATACCATCAAGCACAAACATTTCAATATTTAAAATAAATTAACTTAAAATTTGGCCACTCTAAAAAGTAATTTACAAATAATAATATATACATTTTCAATGTTCGTTCAGCTGGAATGAATTTATAAAATGTCCACTTTTGGTGTCCAGTCGCTAGTCTAGCTGCTCGGGGCACAACATTTGGATCTAAAACCAAACTGCTAATTAGACTGTTCATTTCAAGTTTTCTGGAGAATATGCTGGTATTATTTAGGTAACTTAGCAAAGTAATTGGTCTCTAGGCTATTGGAAATATATATTTTAATTACATGAGCATATTTCCAAGAGGTTGGAAAGCATATAATTCTTAAATGTCCCACACATCGGCTGAACCAACCAACTGTTTGACTGGCCAAGAGGTTGAATCGATGGATCATCCTCCGTATAGCCCTGATTTGGCACAAAATTGAACTTTTGATTCCTGCATATCAAGAATCAATGAATATGCAATTGTAAGAATCTGCAGAGAAACAGAAATAGCAGCCTATACAAACCATTGAGTGCGAAGATAGTGTGTTCGATTTGACAGGACCACTAGAACTCGCTCCGTCGTTGAAACAGAAGCGCCTAAGTTTTGATCTGGATCTTTTGCTGCGTGACTGATTTGGAATTATAGACGTTTCGTTTTGTTCGGCCAGTTTGTCACGTTTTTTAAGTATAATTATTCGAGCAACCTTAAAACATGCCGGAACATGGTTTAATCTCAAACAGGTATTGAATATATATGTCAACATGACTATTGCTTATCGACGCAGCCCTTTCAGTGGCCCAGGTAAAATATCATCAATTTCCAGGAGCATTTTAAGATTGAGAGTGTTGTTAATTTTTGTGGGAATTTCCTTAGGAGAAATCAGATTTATAGCTACATCGGGCTGATAAACAGGATTTATATTTATTGTCGATTCTATATTATTCGATTTCAATCTATTATGAAGCTTTTCGCTACTTTTTCATCGATGCGTCGAACCCATTCATTTCAATCATTGTTAATAGGCCGTATTATAATGATTGGTCTCTAAATCTCCTAGTTGCTTTCCATAGCGAATAGTCTATAGTCTACCTAAAGTTGGTATGAATATACGTCATCTAATTTTATGACGTCAGAACTTTGCAATGTTGCTGAATCAACTCTGAGTTTTAGTTCAATTTGACTTTGATAAATAACAAAATTATATTCTAAATTAAACAAAATAATGAAACAAAAATGTTATTAAGTTATTAAATTACACCCCACCTATAAGATAGAGTTCAAGGCGCGTTTTTTATGTAGGGGTATCCCCTGGAAACCCAATTTACCTAATTAACAAATCCAGGTAATGTATTTTACTTTCATTAAAGGTCATATTTACCTTTCTACATTTAGTTCCTGTTTACTTCAATGGTGTGTTAAATTGTCAAGTCACTTTGATTTCACTGTATGATTTATTTCTTCTGCTACTACATGTATACACCTTTCTTGATAAAATTAATCAGTGAATTCTCCCTAATATCTTTTTCATATCTGAAAAACAGTTATTATTTTTTCTTTAATTACACATTTTAACCAAATACTCATATATACTCATATTCGTTTCTTTAGTTGTTTCCACTCTCATCACCTTGTCTTATAAATATGTTCAGCATTGAATCATAATCCCATATTCTGAAAATTTCACTCAAGTGAATAACCAAGCTGTTCATTTCTAATCTACCGAACGCTTGTTCAAGATTCCACCATTTCTCAGTTTCTTCTTCAATATGTTTGATCGAAGTCAACCAAACCGAAGGTGCTATTAACCTTTCCTGTATCCAGCATGAAGCACATTATATCTGCAATGAATTATTAATACATTTTATGACTAAACCTAATGAATTGTTATTCCGTATAACGTTTAACTTTTTCCATCAACTTTAGTTGTCTTAACACTTTTATTTCATCTTGCTATGAGTGACCGTTGAGTATATAATTGTATTTTTTAAATTTTAATATATACTTTTAAAAATTGTAACCTTTTAAAACAATGTCTGGAAGTTCCATTACACATTTTCGATACTTTTCAGGCTCACACTTTCCTTTGAAATAATTCTATTAAATTATGTTTATATTGAAAAAACTACTCACTGTTTTCATACATGTCATATATTTGTTCTCTGATAGTGCTAACATCAAGCTGATCTTGATTCGTCACCCGCTTCGTATGAGGACGGCTCCTTTTCGATGTATCCAAGATGATGTTTTTAATTTTTTGAGATATTTCAGTGATCGTGATCTAACGAATTTTATGGCAATAGGGAACCTCCATTATTTAGTTCCTGTTCGAAGTAACTGATTAAAGAGGCGATCTGTTCCGTCTGGCATCGGGATTTTTAAACAGAGTAATAGTAAGCAACGACTTTGAAGAATTTTGCATACGTTTGTCAACTGAAAGACTTTCGTAGTTTACGTGTTTGAACGAATCACACAGCATTGTCTTTTTAACTAGAATAAAATGCGAAGGAAAAAATTGTCCGATTCTGAAACGAATTTACAAATTGCGGTAGGCAGTACATTAAACATATTGATGACGTATGCTCACAGCAGCTTTGGATAGACTATATGTCTGCTTCAGGGTTTAGTTCACTTACATATTTTTCAAAGAAACTCTGATTGTATTTTTTAATCTGTTGGTTTGTCTGATATTTCGGGTTTGCTGCGTGTGAAAAATGTTTGTCATTGAAACTTCGTCAACAGTTTCACGACAACTGACCTAAAAAGATGTCAGTGTTCCGACGAATCCGCACTCGATTTTGTTTAATTTGACCGATTCGCAACGCCAAATCAAGCTAATGTTTTGCTTGATAAATGATGCATGTCACCGCGTTCGGATCGCACTGAAACCGCACTATATGATATTGTAGTGTGGTACGATAATAATGCCGTCTGAACGCTAAGCGACGTTCGCGAATCATCGTGCCGTAAAATCAGCTTTCTCGTTTTAATTTGTTGCCTTTGTAACTGGCTAATTATATGTATACTGGGTATTAATTGAAATTCGGTGTCGTCACCTTCGATTTGTGTGCCTCATAATAATTGCTTCGTTTATTTTGTTTTTGTTTTTTTTCCTCCGGTAATGAGATTATCTACCGAAACAACTTGATAATTTTATTTAAATTAGAGAAAATTCTGCTAAACATAATGAAAGGACGTAAACAACTTTTTAATTTAAATCGACTGATTCTTTATAATTTGATATTTCTCTTCTTGGTATAAAATAATTTTAAAATGCCAATTCTACTCCATCAATAATCTAAATATATATACATATACTAGCTGACCCGGCAAACGTTGTTTTTGCCATGTAAATAATTTCTAGAGACTCTCTGGTGTAGAAAAAAAACTAACTTATTGGAAGTGTGTAAGGATGTGGTATATCAGTGAAAAAGGCGTAGAGCGCTGTGAACGATGAGGGAATATAAAAATAACAAAACACCAAACATTAATTTTTTTAATTCATTATAATTTATTTTAAGTAATAATTATTTATATAATTAATTCATTTCATAATATTAATCTCTTAATGCTACAACGTGAACAATATTTTTTCTTAGTCCGTCTTTGTTTTGTTCTTGACGCAATTACGCCATTCTCACACGCGCTCCAGTATTTTCTTCCTGAACTTGTTCTTCGATTCTTTGGGCTCTTCTATTTCACATGCTTCTAGATTTATTTGTATCACGGCTCTAATTGGCCCCTTTGTGTTTTGTTGGCATTGTTCACTGAACAATACAAAAAACACAGAAACAGAACTGATTGAATTATTTAATAATGAAAATTATTATATTAATAATTTATCTTATCTTTGATTACATTGAATATACATGTAAATATTAGATAGTTTTACGAAAGCAAAAATTTAATTTTTCTTAATTATATCGAAAATACATATTTTTAGAATTATTTTTAGAAATATTTAAAATAAAGTTAGAGCTCTTATAAGTAAACACAAAATAAAATCTCAAATCTAAATTATCGAGAGGGATAAAAAATAATAAAATTATTAAAATTATACATATATATATATATATATATATATATATATATATATATATATATATATATATATATATATATATATATATATATATATATATATATATATATATATACATACCTTGCAATGTATTTCACATTTTTTATTATTATATATTATTATTTACTTACAAAATTAGTGTACGAAAACATTATTTCCTTTTATTATTAAGGACTCCAGTAATCATAATGTTAACCAACGAGAGACAGAATATGATAATAGTCGTATTAGTATATCATAACTGCATTCCGCTTGTTTTCAAATAACCTGGTTCGACGCATCGTATATTGTATAGTAGAGTTTAATGGCAACATTCAAGGTATTATACCATAAAAGTTTTCTTCCAATTTGTATCAGAAATAACTGACAGTACCTTAAACATTTGTAGTTGCATGGGCAAATTTATCACTCATTAGAAGCGACGTTACTACTACAAGATACAGATTATCAATTCATACATTTTTATTTTATTTTTTAATCTTACTATTGTTCAAGACGTACAATCATTTTCTCAAGATAGATGTAGATTATACGAATGAACGTCGTCGCATCATATAGTTACTAAATAAGAAAAAGCTTCATCAATAGCATTTCTTAGATGATGGTGAACGAAAATTTTAAACAACTATATGAACACAATTAACTACAAGCTATATATAGGCAGGAGGTAATGTACCGGGTCCAGTATTGTATCTTCTGCATTATTTTGATCAGCTGAAACTGACACAAACATCAATTCTGTGGTAACTCTGACGTCTTAAAAATGAGAATCTTACGACGACCTAGTAGTTTCAAGATAAATACAAACACACTAAACACTCACATAATTCGCTTTTATTCGTTTTCAAATTATCATATCAGATTTCAATATTTTCTCCTTATATTTTATAAATAAAATATTTTGGTGATTGTTGATACTATAATTTTAGCTAAGTAGTAATTTATCCAATATCGATGTATTAACTGCGTAAAATTAAATAGATAATTTAATTCAGTTTCTGACTTAGAGGGTTAGCCATACCAAAACTGTTCAAGGAAATCTAAGTTGTGTGACTAAGATTGTTGAAGTAACATCTTCACATTTGATAAAATAGCAGTTTTCAATAGAATCTTGTTTGTTTTCTGTCCCAAACACGGTCTCAATGAATTCGTTTTTTGGGAATCTCCAATCAGCCAGTCGAGTTAGCTTATAAATAAATTAATTATCTATTATTATTAAAAATACTTTTTATAATAAACAATATTTCATGCATCATTCATTTAAATACTTACATTAACTTATAATCGACATATATCATCATAATAACCTGAAATAAATGTAAGAATACATGAAAAAGTTCCACCAGTTTAAACGGTCTTAATATGTTACAATATTTTACGATTGTGGTCATAAAGTGACTGATGTAAATTAAGTTTTAATGAAGAAGCTGTCGTGGCGGCATTTCCTGTTGAATTGATAATTCTTCTTTTTAAAGAAGAACAAGAAAAACGGTCAAACATTTTCAGATATTTTTTTTTAATTTAACAAAAAATATTTATTTACTGAATGTCAATGTTCACTAACGTTACATAAAAAACTTGGTTAACCATTGGTACATTATTTAATTATATGTGAGATTGGAGGGTGGACACGTGGTTTATATATATATATATATATATATATATATATATATATATATATATATATATATATCCATCTATCCTGTTAATAAAACATTACAGTACATCTAATGTATATATTACCCAAGAGCTTAAACTACAGTTAATTATACAGCCACAATATTTTGTAGGTTGGGATTATTTATATTTATACTAAACTATTTTCCACGCCACTTATGTGGTAGAGTTGTAGACGCGTTTTATGTAATGGAGGCTCAATCTATTTGATTAACAATTTTATATCCAAATAATGTATATTATTTTCAACGGAGGGCATTTACCTTTTAATGTTTTGGTTCTTGTTTCGTTCGTTGCTGTGTTCAAATTTATTTGTCGAGTCATATTGATATGAATATATTTCTGCTTATGTTACTACCCCTGTACGTTTTTCTTGCAAATTCTAACGATTTCCTCCAAATCTTCTAATTTAATACAGAAATCACCCTAATGCATTTGCCATATAATCTACAAAAGACTTAGTATCTCCTCATAGATTCCAACCAATGTATATTATGAACAATTACACACAGATCGTATATATATATATATATATATTTATATATATATATATATATATATATATATATATATATATATATATATATATATATATATATATATATATATATATATATATATATATATATATGCGGCCAGGAGTAAAATCATCCTTAACTAATAATCCCTGATGACGTTTTATTTTATTGTTAAAAGTGATATAAAACCAAAGATACACTTGGAAAATGATATAGAATAATCAATAAAAATTGCTATTTTCAAAAGTAATTTATAAAGAATAATTTATAGAGTATATAGTAATAATAATCTATTTAACCATATTCTACAACTATTTCCTATTTTTTAAGCAATATGGTAATTACTTTTTCGGAATAACCATGTTGGTTTGACAACGACGCAATCCTCGATAACTTTTAGTACTTATTCAGTATTTCAAGATCGTGCGCCATATCAAATAAGAAGATGTTGCGTCTAGTAAGTAACAGGTCAATTGAAAAGTCTCCGGCCTACCATAGTAAAACACAATTTTTAGCAAAATTAGATTTTTTTTAATCAACATAATTCCCTTCCCCTACACTGATACACTGATTATAGTGACCCTCCAACTTTCTGATGCCATTTTTGTAGTACGATTTGTCCCTTGCTACAAAATAGGCCTCAGTTTCGTCAATCACCCCTTCATTCGACGAAAATTTCTTCCCAGTGAGCATTCTTATGAGATCCGAGAACAGGAAATAGCCACTGGGGGCCACGTCTGGAGTCCTGGAATATGATGGATGACGAAGCAATTCAAAACCCATTTCATGGATTTTTAACATGGTGCATTGTTTTGGTGAAGCAGCACTATATTTTCCTTAATATGCGGCCGTTTTTCGACGATTTCGTCCTTCAAAAGGTTCGATAACGCTATGTAATAGTCGCTGTTGATGGTCTTTCCTTTTTCGAGATTTGGGACACATCCATGCAAAAAACCGGGTTTATTATGCTTGATAATTTTCAAACACTGCTCCGAATCATCAACTCGTCGTTGTTTTTGGTCAAAAGTGAGTTCGCGCGGCACCCACTTTGCACAGAGCTTTCTCATACCCAAATAGTCATCAATTTCAAATTACAGTCATTCAAAATCATTTTGTGGATTTTTAAAATGTTTTCATTGGTAACAACCTCTTTTGGGCGCCCACTGCGTTCACCGTCTTCGGTGCTTATTTCACCACGTCTACACTTAGCACACCAATTCTTGATGGTTGATTTTCCTGGGGCACTGTTAGGAAACTCGGCATGAAGCCAAGTTTTTGCTTCAACTGTATTTTTTCCCTTCAAAGGCTTTATCCATTTTTTTCCCTAATAACAAAAGTTGCTTTACTCAAAATGCTATAATTCACAAACTAATGATCTAACAGCTGTCAAATTTATACACGTATCTTTTGAGTGTTAGGGCTAACTAAAAGGCATATGGATTTAATTCTAGCCATCTATGTGTCAGGTCTGGGACTTTTCAATTCACCTGTTACGCTGGGTCTGGCAGAACTCTCCATTCTAGCTCTAACAGTCTATCTTTCACGACTCCCGCAACGTATGACCGACATTGCAATGCCGGAGGATGACTTTGTGCCTGGTACTCGCTATTGCTGCTTCTTGTTGCAAAAATACGTATAGCCTTACGATACTTTTTATAACTGATCTTTTTTAACAGGCGAGCAATGAAAGCGTCATGTTAAAACAGTTCGAGACAATACAGTCAATTTATATGGTTGGTAAGTTTCTAAAAGTGTTTGGTGGGTTTCGGAAACAGATTTTTTTGAAATTAAGCAACAACATTTTTGAAAACATTGAATAACTCAATAATAAAAAATGAAAAATAGTCTAATTTAACTGTTAGGTCAAGTTATCTAATAGGTAATATTGATAATACCCTTTTAACTATTATATATAGCTGATCAAAATACATGCAAGCAGCCAATATTTGTTTAGCGGAGATTATAGATGTTTTTAATGTTTCATCTTATAGAACCATTAATTATGGGATAGTAACATTACCTTAACAGAATCCCGAAATCCCGAAATATAAAAATCATCTTCGCATACCAACATCACACACCAGTATTTCTTTATAATTATATACCTAAGTGATGCTGTAACAAAGACCAATAATATTGAACAATAAAATTTCAAACGACAATTTAAAAAAAAACGAAAATGTTATGTATGTTGTAAAACAATTCGCATTTAACATTATACAATGTAAATATTTAAAATAAATATATAATTACCGATTATAAAACTACATTGTGTGCGGTTGGCTAATTATATGAATATGTAATTGATAGAGAAATAAAAAAACGAAAAGCAGCTTTACCATAATACCATGCAAATGTAGCCGTAATTTGCATATAATTCTTTGACACGTGGTTACATTGTCTATAAGATAATTACTTTTTTTAATTTTTCAATGCGTTTTCCTTGTTTTCCTTTTCGGTGTAATTGGCGTAAGCGAGAACCAGTTTTAATAAATGGAAAATGCATTATGTTTAATGGCAAAAGAATGTATGCGCATTAGGAGAGCTCCCAAATGTTTTAAAGTTCATTTTATCATTTTAAAGTACAAGAACTGTGAACTGTGTTACAATAAATCTATTTACATAACGCTACATTATATCAGGTATTCCAATAAGTATAGTCTAACCAAAGTTATTTCGTATATACGTCATAAAAATGTTTAAGGTACTGACTGTCGCAATTTATAAATTCGTTTTAGAATCAGACAATATTTTCCTTTTCATTTTCTTTTACTTAAAAGGAGACATAATGCTGTCTGATAAGTACGAACGTGTAACCGAATTAGCCTTCCAAAGTCGTCCGGTTGTCAAACGTTTGCAAAATTCTTTAAAACAATAGAGAAAAGAGGTTATACACCGGAAAACGTTATTTTAATACTTTGTTTGTTTTGATAAATTTCAATTCGCTGCTTATTATTACTCTGATTGAAAATTCCGAAGCCACACAGAATAGATTGCGTCTCCAGTCGGTTACTTTGAACAGGAACGAGATAATGGAAGCCCTTCTTGCCAGTAAAATTCGTTAGGGAGGTAAGCATTGTTAGTGTTAAATATTAAATAATAATGATATATCCCAAAAAACGAAAAATATAATCTTAAAAGATCAGCTTTATGTCAGCTCTATTAGAAATATATGAAATATATAAAAACAGTAAGTAGTTTTTCAATACAAACATAATTTAATACAATTATTTCGAAGGAAACTGTTAGTCTGAAAAGTATCGAAGAGGCCTAATGGAATTTCCGGATATTACTTTTAAAATCTATGTACTTAGATGAGACAAGGACATTTCAAAATAGGACCGATATACACAGTGGTATAACTCATGGCATGATGTTAATAAAAATAGTGTTATGACACTTTCGCATAACAATTGATTAGTTTTTATCAATCATAACATTTATTAATAATTCATTGCAGATATATCATACTTCATGCTGGAAACAGGAATGGTTGATAACACCTTCAGACACATTGAACAAATAATAAAAAAATTAATGATGGAATTGTGAATACATGTTAGATGCATTGGAAATTAACAACTTAGTTATTTACTTGAACGAAACTTTCTAAATACGATATGATTCAATAACTGCAAATTTCTAAGACAGGGTGATGAGAGTGGTAACAAGTAAAAGTGAGTATATAATTAATATAGGATAACAGTCGCAAATATTATTGTAGAATGTAAAATATATATGTGCACAAATATGTGTGTAATTGTTCAGAATATCCATGAGCGTTTGATTAAAATGTGTCAGAAGAGAAAGAATAGTAACCGTTTTTCAGATATGGCAAATGCATTAAAGAGAATGCAGCGATTAATTCTAGTTTTATCGAGAAAGATATATATATGTATTAACAGAACAAATAAACGGGAAATGCAGTGATATCAAATTCAATTTAATATCTCCAAACCTGTTCATGTTAATTTTGCATTGACGCGAAATAATAAAAACTTAATTATATCACTCAACGGATGCTTGATTCCTCAAGCAAAATCAGCTAAATACCTCGGCATCCGTCTTGATGGTAGATTAAATTGGAAACATCATGTTAGACAAAAGCAAAATACATTAGAACCAAAATAAAATAACTATACTGGTTAATAGGAAGACACTTTCAGTTGATCTAAAATCAACGAAATTGTTTTATCAGATAATCATAAAGCCAATTTGGACTTATGGGATGCAAATATGGGAATGCACTAAGAATTCAAATCAACTAGTCATCCAATGCATTAAGGATATTGCAGTGATTAAACCTAGTTTTATCAAGAAAAATATATACAGGTAATAATACAACAAACGGAGGGGAAATGCAGTGGTATTAAAATGTTTTTACTTGAACTAAGTGTAAAAGGTAAATATGTTGTCTAATGAAAGTAAAATATATTACTTGCACATGCAATTGTTAATTAGTTTTATTAGGCCTCCAGGGGTACCTAGAACTCTAGCTCATAGGTCATATGGAAAAGAGTTAAAACGTAAATATAACCAAACACAAGCCTAACCTACAATCTATTATGACTGCGTACTTAATTGTAATTTTAAGTCCTTAGATAATACATGCATTATATTTACTATAATGATAAAATAAATTATATTTGATAAGAGTACTTTTGTTTAATTATTTTATTTATATTGGAATTTTATGTATACCAAAGTGAAACTGAGCTAAAACTCAGAGTTAAAACAGCAACATTGCGACGTTTTCGGATAGACTATATATTGATGTCAAATATTAAGCCATGAAAAGTAATCTAGGTTTTTCCTTTGTTAATTAAATTTTTTTAAAGTAAATTATGTGATGATAAAATTAATGAAATTTTCAACAAATGGTGCTACTGTGTATTAAATCGCATCAGGTACATTTGTAACTGACTTCATGTTGAAGCCTCACTGACTGGCATTTAGTCGAAGTGTGAACAGAAAATGTTTTCAGTATGTTGAGTATTTCTGTATTTTCACGGAGTAAATCGCATTCGCGGGAATTATTATTTTTTTTGCTAAGGTTTTTAAAAAGTAGTTCTGGATAGCCACAGAAATTGTCCAGATGCATTGTTGGAAGTGACACAGGAAACCATTTCCAATTGCTTGAGGAATATTAGAATACTTCAAAAGCTTCAAATGTATTGATTGCCTGTAATACAGCAGATGCATCTTTGGTTGAGCGTAACGAAAATAAAATATTTCTCCTGGATTCTAAAATCAGAATTTAAAATATTTGCTAATTTTGTTCACTCTTTGGCTGTACAACTAAATACCTAACGTAATAATATCGAAAATATTAAAACGAATCTATTGAACAAACTATAAAAAAAATCATTTAAAATGTTCGTGCTTTATTATCTTACCCTGCTCCAGCTCATGTTTAAATCCAAAACAATTCTAAATACAAATCATCACAGTTCAAGAATTAAACACACACAATCATCTAACGTTCAAGTAGTCCTCCGTAAAACACAGGTTTCCATTAACACATTACAGCCTACAGTACATCCACTCCTCCTAAATCGCTTCTCTTCCCTGCTCTTATCATTGTCCGCGTCTTATTCATTTTAATGATGATAGATTCGGCAGGATTAGTTTCGGAAGGGGGAGCAGGGAACCGGGAATGACCCGAGGCCCTTTTACCTCATTCGCTTTTCTTTGATGTGTCGTTATTTTCCTGGAAAATAAACGAAAACAGCTACCCTCAAATTGGAGATGATACACTGACAAATGACAAATGACAAGCGAAATGGATAACGGCCTTTATTGGTATATCCATTAGTTATATTGTGGTTTTAAATGTAATATAATATGCTATTCATATCCACTATGCTATATTAAGGGCTGAGCTTAATTTTAAGGTAATTAATTATATTTATAAGTAATTTATTTTGGGGAAGTATTAAAATAATATTTAATATTTTTGAAATTCTGTTCAATACAAAATGACTACTCTTAATTATTATATATAATGTATGTGATAAAATATTACATATTTAAAATCTTACTATATTCCTAAATTATGTTATTTTTTATTAATAATTATTATTAACAGTTTCTTCATACTCGACAACCGAAAGAGGCTCATAAGCCCATCTAGAACACCACGAATACTGAGGTATGAGCTCATTACAAACAATGTACTTTTTGACAGTCACTATGTTCAAATAATTTTCTTCATCAGAAAGCCTGCATCTTTAGGGTCTTTTTTTAGACATTATATTTTTTCGCCTCTTTTTCATTCCAACTCTCCATTATTTTCCATGATCAAAATGAACAGTTTATTGTCCAATACTTTATCATAACTTCTTTTCTCATTATTTTCATTTCTGTTTTATGCGCTTTAAATAATAAATAAGCCGAAAGTGAGATTTTGAGGAAAACTGTTGAAGAAACGTGTATAGTCAGAAGAGGAGTTTAAGGTCAGAAGATTAAGTTTCAAAGATACGGTTCTGATGGCAATAATTGTCCCAGATGCCTATTGTGGATTTAGCTAATAATCAATTTTGGGTTTATTTTAAAATATAATCTTAATTTTCCTCATTTTCTGAACTTATGTAAGAACTATCCAACTATCAACCCATTCCCGCACCCTTATAAAATATGGTCGACTCTTAATTCATCTTGCATAATAAATGAATGACCCTTATTTGCAGTTAGATGTTTTGCGATTTAGTAGGCCATTTTTTAGTTTTTTTATAATGAATCTTCAGATTCGCATTTAAATGAAAAATTAGAAAATGAAAAATGAATGAACCTGTATACATTGAAACTAGCAATATATGCATGCAAATAGTAGAACATTAAAAATAGTTAAAAAATTCTTGATATTTTTACATTTAAAATTTATGTACCAACGCTAGGAACTTTCATTCTTCAAAACCAAAGATTCCTGAAAATGCAAGGTTCCAGGAAAAGAAATACTGCCCTGTGATATTCCTGGATGTCTCATAAGCTTTTGATCTGGTTTAGCATTAGGGATTAATCTGTAAGATGAACAAATTGTTGGAGTCATATCTTTTCGGAAAGTCTCGCACCAAATGGGATTCTCGACATTTAAAACTATTTCGGCTGGAGTTCCACAAGGTAGCGTCTTAAAACCTCTCCTGCATCTGCTCTACATTGCTGATATCCCAGCAACAAAAGAAACACCACTTGGGACCTTTGCTGACGACACAATTATTATGGCATACGACATATCTCTGAATAGGGCAGTAGAAAAAGTATAAGTGGCAGTCATCAAAATCTACAAATGGACGAAATATTGGAAAATTCAACTTAATAGCTCAAAATATGACCACGTTAATTTTGCATTAAAGCGAAATAATAAAAACTTAATTATATCACTCAATGCATGCCCGATTCCTCAAGCAGAATCAGCTAAATACCTTGGAATCCATCTTGACGGTAGATTAAATTGGAAACATCATGTTAGACAAAAAGCAAAACACATTAGAACCAAAATAAAACAACTATACTGGTTAGTCCGAAGATAGTCTCAACTTGATCTAAAATCAAACAGATCGATTTATAAGGCAATCATAAAGCCAATTTGGACCTATGGGGTGCAAATATGGAGTTACACTAAGAATACAAGTCAAAAACAAGTCACGCTGTCAAAATAAAATCAATAATGTCAAAATTCGATTAATTTACCAATGCCTATCGCTACGTAACCAACGAACTGCACGTTAACCTGGAAATCAAATGGATTTGCGAAGTTATGTAAGATTTGTTCTTAAGAAGATTACTAAATTATACTAACGTGGAAGCAATATAACTAGTGGACAATACGCAGGATATTAGAAGATTGAAGTGAACTAAACCATATAAACTTATATAAAGTATATGCCTTTAGTGGAAACTATAGCTTAAGTTATTATAATTTTATAATTGTGGGATACATATTGATGTATTTATCTCGAACTAGTCTCGCATGTGAATTAATCCAAGTATAAATGAAACGCAGTAATAAATTAGTTTATAATTAAGATTGTACTAAGCATATATAATAAAGATGTTATCAAAAAAAAATTGTTAATTTGAAACAAAGAATGTCGATGATTGTTTTTATAAAGTGGTCATAAATAATGATACAAGAAAACAGGATACTCATCCTAAGAAATAGTTTATTACATGAATCATGCGCCACATAAACCGTAAAAACATCATAATATCATATAAAGAGCAGCATGAAAATTTGATAGCAGGATGTCCACGGAGGGGACGATCTAAACTTCCATTAGACGTTCTGAATGAAAGTTGGCTCATTTATATGGAAATTAACGTGTTTCGAGATATACTATTTGTTATTAATTAAAGGGAACGTTATATTTCCAGGCAGCGGCCTTAACTAAGGCAATTTGAGGAGCCCCAGGGAGAGGGTCCGCGCCTGTTAAATAAGCTGTTTGCTCACAATTTATGCTAGATTGTGTCCAAGAAAAATTAAATTAATTAAAACAAGTTTAAGTGGGAGCGCTGTTCGAGGAAATTAACGTGATGCTTTATGTTTTCGCCATCCTGTTTCGGGCTAACTTTAATGGTGTCTATGGATGAGGTTCCCGAGTTGGAAACTGGGACGGAAATGTTTGTTTCTCGTGATAGAGCAAAATGTAAATGTAGATGATTACAACAAAATATATCATTACTTAGCAAGCATCTTCTAGTAGTTTTTATACATAGTTAGTAGTTATCGAACTCTGGCCAAAACTCGACCACAATATATTGAATTAATCATGTTTCTGCCATAAAAGAGTAAAAGATCTAGTTTAAAAATAATATGTTTATAAATTTGTTTTAACAGTATTTTCAATATAAGATTGAAAATGTATTTGATATATAACATTATTTAAAATAATAAATGTCTCTGTATTAAAACATATTAAAATATATGCAAATTATTTTAAGAAGTAACACTCACTAACATTTTTTAAATAGCATTTCTAAATAGCACATCTAATTTCCATTAACTTTCAAGAATCAGTAAATTATTAATAAGTGTAAATTACTACGCCACTGAAAAATATAACATAGTATTATTATAAGTAAGGTATCATTATTTTCAAACCTACAACAACATCAGAGCATCAAAAAATAAGTATACAGGATTTTTCTTTACCTTTATAGCATAAACAAAAATATGGAGTAATATATGAAGTAATACATGTTTATATATTGAAACAGAGAATATATGAATAAATCAATTTTGTATTAGACATTTGGCTTTAGCATGTATATTAAAATAATAACTAAGTAGGTAATTTATTTTTTTAAATTTAGAAATGTATTAAACGAATGTACCTATAATCATTAATTTAACCATTGATTTTCCAAAACTCGGATCTATAAAGTAAATAATCAAAATAATTTATACAACGGTCAAACAATAAAATGTCCTATAGTCATATATCTTAATGCATTAATCATTAAACACCTTAATATACATTTCAATGCTTAAAATGTTTAGAAATGTACTATTAATGAATGACAATTGCATCTATATGTCCGAAGTGTTCTATGCAAACTATGAAGTTTCATTTTAACTCCTGCATATTTTACAGTTTATTTAGTTTATAGTATATTTTATCATCATAGACCTTATATATTATCCCTATTTCTAAATTCAAATATATAGTTATATATACACGTTAAAATAATTTCTTTACCTATATTTTAAAATAAAATTTCATTGCTTTTTGTTTATTTATTTCACTCTTCGATCTCGTTGCTTTTTACTTTGTCTTATATCCCACGTGGGAACTAACAACTCACCACCTAATAGCTAACTTATTTCTACATAAACTGTTAATATTCTATGCAATATTCATTTTAACTCTTGATACACAAATCAACGTATTTGTATTACCTTCATTATTCGGTTAACGCTTTGTTAAGAAATTTATTTACTAATAGTTAAAACCTGACTTAAATCAGAAGTTAATACCACTAAATTTTACAGAAATATCTCAACAATCTTTAGAATTACCTCTAGTATAATGATACACTATGACTCCAGACCAATATTAATTAATAATAGTAAGCTTTAATCAAGAACAATTCTTCTTTTTCTCCTTTTCTTCGCAAGACATCAGATTAAAGCAAAAGCTAAATAAAGTGTAAGCTAGGAAAATAGACGATTCTTGTTATTCCCAAATTTTGTTAACCTATGTTGGGATGAAATGTTCCTATATGTCGGGCATTTCTTTCACAGCTCGTATACCTTACGATAAAATGTGCACATTAATATGTTTCCTCTGTAAGAAATGTAAAGTATAAGTTTACGTGACCCTACTATTCTAAATTGTTTTTTTTTTGTTCAAACTTGCCAGAACTCTAATAATTCCAACAATGCAAGAATAACCGTAACACCAAATTTACAAAACAGTGCCTAAAACTAAATAACGTCATTTAATATTTTAACTAGTCATTTTCCGTTTTAATATCGTTTCTAATTGTAAAAGATAAACTTTCTAATTTTATTAACTTAGTCTAGTCTAGCCCCAGCGAGGTTCGATCCTGGCACATTTTGTCAGCGAGCCAAACTCTTAGAGCCCGCGACTGGCCCATTAGTTTGTTTACATGTTGTGTTTCACCGATCTTTTTTTTTGTTATATTTTAAGGTCTCTTTTTTACCAACGAGGGTTTACCTGGACTGGACCTACTGTTTAACGTGAACGCCGAATCACGGTCCTCAGCATTAAGCCCACCGACAGTCGAGTGACCAACTTAGAAATCATCCTAGAAGACATCCGGTATTGCCCAGTCTGATTACTGGCGTGATTGGGATCGTCGAATCTTGCACTCTTGTCCTTGCATCAATGGCAATTAATCAAATCCAACCCGCGACTGTCGCAACAGCAGGAGAGCCGTCCTGTCGCCTTTACCACTACGCCAACCAAGCTGGCGTATCACCGATCTGACAGCTATACCTGGTTGTTTGATTTGGGCATCGGAAAAAGCGAATTTTATTTGTTTATATTTTCTCGATATTTTTTCCCCTAAAACACAGACAGAGACAAGTACCATTCAAGAAAATCATAAATCTTGCTCTTGGAGACAGCGTATCTAACGTATTTGCCTTTGACTTTTTCTCGTGTACGCATTACACGTTCATCATAGCCGGAGTTAAGAGAACTCAGTGCACAATAGAAATAGAGTTGTTTATTTATTAATTTACATATTTACTTATTTAAATATTTAGCTTTACCCTAGCGAGTACTACTAACGCTAATGGCAGCGTCTCATGCTTCTGCTTTCTCGATTTCATTACACGTCCATTATTTTTGGTGTTATTACGAGTATAAGCTGGTACGTCGTGCATTACGTTCCCTTTGTATCATGTGCACATGTCATACTTCATCCAAGTACAGTTTATCATTGCTATCAATTCTCGCTATTATATTTATTATCCATTTTATGTTTTTTGTTAACTATCGACATCCATTATGTGTGGTTTATTGACTTTCTGAATCATATATAAACGCCACCGAACCTGGTTATTGTCGGCTCTTGGAGACAGCATATCTAGCGTGTTTGCCTTCGGGTTTTTCCCTTGTAGGCATTGCACGTTCATCATAGCCGGAGTTGGAAGAAGTGAGTGCACAATAGCAACAGGGTTGCTTATTTATTAATTCAAACATTTACATATTTGCTTATTTATATATTGAACATTTTAGCTTTACCCTAGCGACTTCTACTAACTCTATCAGTTGTCATTATTGTTTGTTTTATAATGATTGTCCATTATTTATTGACTAATATGGTGGATTTATCTTAAAATGATAAATGCCTACCATTGTCAACTTTCTTTATAGAGATTAACAATACCAGCATTACCAGTATTTGTCGATACATTTATTTATTGATACTATTATAGCTCGTATTATTTTAACTGTCAGTATCATTATTTTCAAAATTACCTGAAAATAGAATTATCCATCTAAGTAAAACTTTCAATTATATTTTAAATCGCCCTTGTCATTAAAAAGTGGTTGTTCAGGTACGTTTTTATTATGTGTGCAGAATTATCAGCCGAGCACCTCGATATCAAGATCTCACACGCTTATTTTCATTATTTACTTTGCTATTTATTGAGTAAGACTTGTTATATCATTTATTTTGATCTCTGCTTCTATTTATTAACACGTTTAGTTTTTTTTCTATGTTTTTAAACTTTCTTTTTACCAACTAGTTGAATATCTGGACTGGACCTACAGTTTAACTTGGGATCCGAATCACGGTCCTCGACATTAAGCCTACAGACTGGCGAGTAACCAACCTCAGCCTGGTTACTGGCGTGACTGGGATCATTTTTTGTCGAATTTGCAGTCTTGCCTAGGACAATCACAAACATAAATCTACGACCATGCTACAGCAGGATTCGAACGCGCGACTATCGCAACAGTAGGTGGACCGTCCTATCGCCTTTACAACTGCGCCAACCAAGCCGGCATTTTTTTATTATTGTTTTATTTAATATAATCTTTATTTCATGCCCTTATTACACAAAAATATTAGGCCTACAAATTATTCCTCGATATAAGCTTTCACCTAATTTCACGCCTCCAGGTGCCCCAGTTTTCTTCAAAAAGGCAAACTTTTTCACTAATCCGATTAATATATAGATTATACGGAATATTTAGCTTGGGGATTTGAATATCAAGTCAATGTATTTCTCTTATTTAGTTAAATTTTATTGTATGTATTATATGCAAATTTAATATGATTTTTTAATCTCCAACACCGACAGAAAACAACGTGCATTAGAGAGAGCACGTCATCAATCAGAGAAAACAGAAATCCATAACATTGAATTGCAGTCGGTCGTTGTTTTTATACCTCAGCTATTCTTTCACTCCAATTATCTATAACGACATGCTTTAAAATAGAAATAAACTCCGATCGATCGAGCTGGCTACAAATTATATTTATAGTTATGACTAATAGTCTCATTATCAAGCGACGAGATCGACTTTTACTCGACCGATGATTTAATAAAAATAATTAGATTCGGTTTTTTTTTGTTCGAAGCGCGTTTCCTTCTCTCCAATGGTCACATGTTATGGGCTGGGATGTTTGTCCGAGAAAAAATTAATGAATAATGATCGATTGTGAAGGCACTTAATGTAGTTTTCGATATTCGTCGATGTTTATGGTAGTTACTATATATAGTCAAAGCTAATTATGTTCTTTTGTATAGCATGGCGAATATGAATCGAGGTACTTTAACTGTATAATTTTTTGTACGTGCAACACCCTTTCTTGGGTATGTGTATTATTAAATTGTTTATTGATTAACATTTCTTCAATGGCTGAATATGTTACTTTCACATAAATATTCTGAAGTATTAAATATTGAAAAAGATTCGTAGCTTGTTTTGGCAAATAGTTTTTATCATCTTTCAAATAAAGGATGGTTCATACCAGGTATACCGGAAAGTCATTACCCGTTTTTTCTCTAGGTTTAAGTATGCAATGTCATAATTTGACACTTATGTCATATTATTCTACTGACATCAAGCTTCAAAGCTATACATATTATATTCATAGAAAAATAGAGAGACAACATCTAAATGGGGTTAAATAGACCATTCAAGTAATTTGATTGGTCAATTTCAACCTTCATTATAGGCATCTGTATAGAAAAAAGTTTAAGTTTCCAGTGTAGACATTCGATTGGCTCTTTGATAAAGTTTGACACGTGACTTCCCTGACGTCCCGTTTAATTGACTAATAAAATCAAAATAGAAAACAATTTAATTTCTGAAATAATTGTATTAAATAAAATTCAGCCGGCTTGGTGGCGCAGTGGTAAAGGCGAGAGGACAGTCCTCCTACTGTTGCGATAGCCGCGGGTTCGAATCCTGCTGGGGAATGGTCGTAAATTTATGTTTGTGATTGTTTAAAATTTGTGATTGTCCTAAGAATATGTGGGTCGTGGTTTCGATAATTCAAAAGTGGTGATTTTGATGTGCAGGGTAAATAATGTTCTAGTAGACCGAAAAAGTTTGAAGATCTGAAACTGCAAGAGTTAATGGATGAAGACCCAATCTCAAAACTATTGGTAGAAGCCTTAAATGTTGCACAACAAACGACTACGGATCCATTCCGAGCAATGGGGAAAATCTAAAAGATGGGTAGATAGGTGCCACATCAATTGAATGACAAATGGAAAATAGAAAAATCGCCTGTGAAATGATGCTTAAAAGGTATGGGCGAAAGTCATTTCTGCTTTGAATAGTGACGGTTACCTGACGAAGCCGGCTGATCGACTCCAAGGCCAAATAGTCTGGGCTGCAAGACAATGCTCTGTGTTTGATGGGACCAGTGTATGGAGGTGTACACTTAATAATAATAGATACCGACCATGAATGATCTATTTGAATCATGTATTGTTTGAAAAAGATCCAGTATATGCCCGTGTAAAATGATTTTCATGTGACAGGAGGATAACCCACGCTCCCATAAAGAAAACCCCGCGAAGAAAGCGAAGGAAGAGTGAAAGCACTTGGAAGGGAGATATTATCGCATCTTCCGTACTCTCCTAATTATTCCCTGCCCGTCTATCAACTTTTTGCACCAATAGAACACGTGCCTACAGAGGAACACTTCTCCAGGATTTCGAGGAAGTTATAAAATATCTCGATGAATGGTTTTGCTCAAAGGACAAACAGAAGTGGAGAAACACTTTCAGTTGGAGTGTGTTCACATACTTTTGTGCGGACTTGAGAAACTGGATGAGCTTTATAGCTCTGTAATCGAACCCTTTTTTCTACAATTTATACTTGAGAGAATGCAACAGTAACAAACGTTTGCTGTTTGAATAGACTTTCGTACCTACAAGAGAGAATATTCTTCTGTATTTATTACCCCGAAAATATTTAGATATATTTTTATACTTAGCAACAAATTAGATTTGTTTTGTTCGTAATTTTGTGTATATGTCACAAAATTACATTATTATATTTTTATTGTTTGGGCTCGGCACCGACTTCAAAGTTGGTAGTTCAGTAGGTTTCGGTTGGTTGTAGTTAAAATAATATTAGAAACAGATATATAGATAAGTAGGTGTTTAGCTAAATTATGTGTATATAGTAGAATATAATATAAAATACGTGTTTTTCGTTTATTTTAATTTAGTTATAACAACGATTATTAAGTACATCATATTGTAAAATATTTTTTTGTATGTTAAAAAAAAATAGTTCGATTATTTTAACATTTCTAATGAGTTCCTTATTTATTTTTTGAAGTCGATTCGATTTTTTTGTTAAAAATATTTTATTTTTCTCTTTTTAGTATTACATATTTACTGAATAAATTACGCAGTTATTCTGTTTAGTATTACAATGGATAGCCCAAGTAAAAGTGCAGCCCGCATGAGGAAATATACGAATAAAGAGACAATTATTGAAAATACGGAACGCTTCAGGCGATCTAGTCTAGGCGATTTAACAAGTTTTCCCACCAAATAGAAACAAAGAGTTGGTACACCACTTGGGAATCGAACCCGCGATCTCCACATGTGAACTTAAGATTTTTACCGTTACACCTAACAATCAGTTACCTATAGTATTTCTACCACTTGTCATACCCTATGATTAGTGCTTAAAAAGCAAACTGTATGGTTTTTACACTGAAGTACTTTCGATTTTTCGCCACATCAGTTCAGCAATAACATTATACTCAAATATCTGATTATTTTAGATAACAAAATATGTGAAAACTTTATACGTGCCTTTGAAATTTGAGGTTTTCCCTCGATTTGCCACCTTTCAGATTCAGATTCTGACTTAGTTCCAATGGGGCCCCCTCGGAAGTGCACCCTTCCGAATAAAAAAAGAATTTTGAAAATCGGTCCATAATTGATAGAGAAATCGGCGAACATACATTGAAAATATATACATACAGTCGAACATAAAATCTTCTCCTTTTTAGTAATCGGTTCAAGAATAATTACCATTGATTTTAGTGTTGAATTTAAGCATAATAATGGCGTTTATAAAAAACATTAATATGGGAACAAACGTTATCTAATTATTACAGATTAATAATAATATTTCATAATACATGCCTCATTTTTTATAAAAAATGTAGACGTATTTGTGGTAATATTAATATTACTGAACGTTTAAAAATATTCACATAACAATTATAGCGAATTTCTACTGCAGTCGATAATAAAATATAAATAAGCAGAAAATGTGTGTTTTTTTTTCGTTGAAATTACAAAGTAGCGTTTCTTTAAGTGGCAATCATGCGCGGTAAATATCGAATTATGTCCAATTTATTTGTCATTAGCGACGTTCAATTGGCCTAATACAGCCTTAGTTTTTTTTTTCTTAAAAATATACGTATCAATTTATATTCATTAAACAACTAATTGACGGGTATGTATAATTTGTCTAAATTGTATGTTGTTACTTAATTTAAAGTTTCTTGAACTTATCTTGTTCTAAATAGTAATATTTGACGTATCCTTGTAGTCTGCAAATATAGGTTTAATCATCTCTATTTTTATAAGGTTCTTCAAAAACAAATATTATAATTAAAATTCAATTTGCTACTTCCATTACATGCTATATTCATGCTCTTTGTTCCATGTTTCAAAATATATACTTAATTCTATTTTTGTTACAATATTTTTCTTGGCAGTATGTATGAATCAATGTTTTCTAGTAGTTATTTTAGATATAGATAGTATCTCGATAAGAAAAACAGTATGATTTAAAGTGTATCTCAAAAGCCATTTTATTATTAAATATCTTTAGTTTCAGTATTCTCGACTTACCCTGAGAATAATTGCGAAATATGCTTTTATAGCTGCCGATGAGCTGCTAGAAATCAAAAGAGGCGAAACCTGGAAAGTAGGGTGATTAATTCATTGATTTTCGTGATGGTTCTTTGAGCAGGGCATAGGTTTATTAAACAAAATTCTTCTGAATTCTATTAGTTAATAAAAATTATCATATAATATTATCAATAATCAAATTATGATTTCAGGAAGCCAGGTATAATTTAATAAATGTATTTTTATAATATTTTCTTAAAAGACAAGAGGTCAATTCAATTTAATTTGAACAAATCTACAAATAATTTCAGTGGAAATAGAAAGCTGTGGATACTCCTTTGAATACAATCTACTGAAAAAAACAAAAATTCAAATCGTGTGATGTGCTTATTTTTAAAATTATTTGTAGTGTTAAGCTAAAATGATCAAATGTACAATCAAAAAAGCCATCTTAGAGCTATTTTATATAAAATACTGCACTTATTATGTCGTGAAATTAATTCTTATATATATATATATATATATATATATATATATATATATATATATATATATATATATATATATATGTATATATGTATATATATATATATATATATATATATATATATATATATATGTATATATGTATATATATATATATATATATATATATATATATATATATATATATATATATATATATATATATATATATATAGGCAAGTGAAAATATCTTTTGAGACTGAATTTAAAGCATCAATCTGCGATTTGTCTCTTTATTGTCATTTAACATTTACATCACATTAGATGAAAAAGCACAGCAAATCAGACTCAATATCAAGAAATTGTATTGATTGGTCGAAAGATACTTCCAACTTGACCTAATGTCAAAGAGTTTGAATTACCAATCATTATATTGCCATTAAACATCATATTTGGATTTTTCTAAAACCCCATGCCAACTAGTAATCCAACGCTATTAAAATAAAATTTTTCGATAAATTACCAATGCTTATCGCTACGTAATCAACGAAGAAATGCATAAGAAAACAGGGAGTAGTTTTTTCGATATAAACATAATTTAACATAATTCTTTCATAGTAAACTGATAAGAAGACTAGACTGAAATAGACTGGAAAGTATGCATAGAAAATTTAGGGATAGACAACTCTTTATCGGTGTCATTCTTCACTTCATATACTGTTAGAAAACTTAGGATTAAATAGGGTAAAGATGACCCATTACATTTAATAACCCATTACTTTTAAAAGCAAATCACCTTTAAAATCATATATTACAATTAAGGAAGACATATTATTTCAATTTATGTATTTAGACAAGACATTTCAAAATGGTCTCTTGTGCCTCTCTTGGTAAAATGCTAATAACGAAGGTAAACAGAACAAAAGTTGATCGAAATAGGTAAAACTAAATACTTTATTTTGATATAGAGATGCTGAGTAGGTAGATTAGGTTCTAAATCAAATGGATTTACTAAAAATAAGGGCCCGAAATATTTAAGTGCTTGAAATAAGGATATTAGGAACGTGGAAGCAATATGGCGATTGGACAATATAGAGGAAATCAGAAGATTGAACTTCAGCATCAGTAGTGTAATTTAATTTTAATTTGGATAAGTATATACTGATATAGTTATCCCGCACTCGTTTTGCTTGTGAATTGATGCAAGTATGACAGAACAGCATATCTAAGGTACGATAAAATAAAAAAAACATTTTAAAAATAATTTACTTATCAAAATTATAAATTAAAAATATAAATGCATAAACACATAACAGTGATACGAGTTTAACAATATTCAAATAGATTGTTCACCTGCATATCCATTCTGCTTCCTATAATTCTATTCAAAAGCCATTGCCCAACCTCAAAAACCGTTCGTTTCTTTAACATTTCATTGTCGATTACAAAACTGTATAATTCTTGCGGCCAAACAAGCATCAGTTGATGTAAAAAATAACAAATCAAACTGTATCATTAAAAATGCGTAAGGCAGTCCATTATTAATTATTTATGTGTGCGCCGTGGTGCAACCTTTTGTTGCGTATTTATGTTGTCACCCGACAAAGTCGACCGTATAGTCGTTTCTCTCGCAACTGGAAGACTTGACAATAGTTCTGTTGAACAGTTAACGATATTTTCTATAAATGGCACTTCTACGTAACAATATTTTATGAAGTTGCTAAATAATTTAATTAAATTTGTCTCTTTTAACTAATCCACTATTCAGTAGTTTTATAATAAAGTATAATCGTATTTTAAAAGATAGCGTATAGATAAAAATATGAAAACCCAAAACCATTTTAATTTCCCATTTTAAAGTACTATCATTGGCGATAAAACTATTGGTACTAGTTGCTACGAACCTTGCTAAGGAACATATCTAATTTTTATTTCCATTATTCCAGGATAATATCGATAAAATACGATATGCTACGTTGACTATATTCTAACTCTCAGTAATCACATAAAAATCCTTTTAAGAAAATGGTACATAAAATTAGTAATACTGAAAAAAGTATATTTTAATAAAATGAAACAAGTTCATTGCAATAGTAATATGTCTTGTTATATAATAAATTTAGAAATTTGAAATAATAAATAAAATATTTTGATTAGCGATATCTATTACTGGATATGCGATATATCAATATAACAGGTCAATTGAAAAGTCTGCGGCCCAACTTATTTTTTGGCAAAATTAGTGTTTTTGTTCAATATAATTCCCTTCAAGGGTGATACACTGATTATAGCGACCCTCCAACTTTTCGATACCATTTTTGTAGTACGATTTGTCCTTTGCTTCAAAATAGGCCTCAGTATCAGCGATAACCCATTCATTCGACGAAAATTTCTTCTCAACGAGCATTCTTTTGATATGTGAGAACAGGAAATAGTCGCTGGAGACCAGATCTGGAGAATACGGTGGATGATGAAGCAATTCGAAATCCAATTCATGGATTTTTGCCATCGGTTTCACTGACTTGTGACACGATGCATTGTCTTAGAGAAGCAGCACTTTCTATATCTTCAAACGCGGCCGTTTTTCGGCGATTTCGTCCTTCAAACGGTCCAATAACGTTATGTAATAGTCGCTGTTTATGGTCAGTCCTTTTCCAAGGAAGTCAATGAAAATTCTTCCATGCGCATCCCAAAATACAGACGCCATAACCTTGCCAGCCGACTGTTGCGTTTTCCCACGCTTTGGAGCGGGTTCATCATGTACAGTCCACTCGGATGACTGTCGATTGGACTTCGGAGTGAAATGATGGAGTAATGTCTCATCCATTGTCACATATCGACGCAAAAACTCGGGTTTATTACGCTTGGTCATCTTTAAACACTGCTCCGAATCATCAAGTCGTCGTTGTTTTTTGTCAAAAGTGTGGTCACGCGGCACCCACTTTGCACAGAGCTTTCTCATACTCAAATATTCGTAAATGATATGATGTACACGTTCAGTTCATATCTCTAAAGTGTCTGCTATTTCATTCAGTTTCAGTTTACGGTCATTCAAAATCATTTTGTGGATTTTTTAAAGGTTTCGTCGGTAACAACTTCTTTTGGGCGTCCACTGCGTTCACCGCCTTCGGTGCTCATTTCCCCACGTCTAAACTTAGCATTCCAATTGTTGATGGTTGATTTTCCTGGGGCAGTGTCCGAAAACTCGGCATCAAGCCAAGTTTTTGCTTCAACTGTATTTTTTCCCTTCAAAAAGCAATATTTTATCAACACGCGAAATTCCTTTTTATCCATTTTTTTCACAATAACAAAAGCTCACTCAAAATGCTATAATTCACAAACTAATGATCCGACAGCTGTCAAATTTATACACGCATCTTTTGAGGGTTAGGGATAACTAAACAACATATGGATTTAATTCTAGTAGCGCCATCTATGTGTCAGGCCGGAGACATTTCAATCGATCTGTTTAGTTACCCATCAATGACTAGTAACCAAAAAAGTTAGTTTATTAATATGAATAGTAAATACCTGGCCCAACTATTAGAAAACAACGACATTTAAATAGAAAATAATTCATCAATACGACCGACAGTGATGTATGGACGTGAATCTTGCCAGCTGTCGAAGAACTAATCGGATCGACTGTCGATTAAAAATCGTACAGGATCGCACCCAGGTCGTTTACCCGAACGGTGGCCGTGATATAGTGCAATATGCCACGTCTATGATTGTGCAACCCAAGTTGAAATCTGCAGTAACGCTGCCAATCAAGGCCAGGACTAGCGCTCGAGCCCAGGGCCGTACCACCGGCACTTCTTTATCGTCGCCGATGTGGCGTGAAAGGTCGAAAAAATAACGTAGCGTGGCAGACTGAAGCGTTGAAGTTGAAATAATGGATTATTTCGAATGGTTTAGCATCGAGTGATTAATAAAACACGGGTTTCTGTCTTAATTTTTTTCCGTTAGTCGTTTTTTTATTCCTGAGTCAGTTAAATGCATAATGGGGAAAAGAGGTTAAACTCTGATTAAGAAAAACGTTCTCTGCTACATTTAATCTCATGTTTTGTAATAGATCTTATAATCTACAATGGTTGTGACTGTTCCTAAGTACATAAGAACAAACAGTAGCTATTTTTCTTCGTCTATGACGAAATTATTTATCTCTGAACTTTTATATTACCTTGGTCAAAAATGTATCGTGTTTTTTAAACTGATTAGAGTTTCAACAGGATGATTCACTGTCATTTGGCTAATAACAGAAACTATATTTTTTCGATAAAAATATACAGTTATAGAATACGAGGGTAGCTATTTATATTTTAAAAGTAATAATTAACAGACATTAATATATTAACTAGAACGCTTACTCTTCCAAGTATTCTTCGTGACAGTATTCTAACTCAGTTAAATGCATAATGGGGAAAACAGGTTAAACTCTGATTAAGAAAAACGTTCTCTGCTACATTTAATCTCATGTTTTGTAATAGATCTTATCATCTACGGTGATGTTTATACAAACAGTAGATATTTTTCTTCGTCTATGACGAAATTATTTATCTCTGAACTTGTATATTACCTTGGTCAAAAATATATGGTGTTTTTTAAATTGATAGAAATTTCAACAAGGTTCATTGTTATTTGACTAATATTAGAAACTATCTTTATTCTTTATCAAATTATTTTTATTGCTCTTCGAAGTATTCTCTGTGACAGTATTCTAACTCAGTTAAATGCATAATGATCAATACAATTTTATCCATCTTCTTAACACTTTTTCCACTCTGATTGAAGCACCGTCAAAACATGGTTATTGAATGCATCAACGGCTTCTTCAAGTGCCGAAAAACCCCTGCCAAGGAATTTTTAATATTATTAAATAACGTATATCATTGGATGTTCTTTGGAAGGAAAACAAATATGCCCTACAGTTTTCATAAGCCTTCAATCATCAATTAAGTTTGTCGACAGGGCTTGATATATAAATTAAATAAAAATCTGCCAAAGCAATATGTAGAGACAACCTCATATATCTCTAATAGACTCTTCAGAATGAAACAAGAAGGTTCATCAATACACCCGACTGAATTCTGAACTAAAAGAAATACAAACAGGAGTGCCACAAGGCAGCTTCCTGAGATCTATCGTCTATCAATTTTACAGCAGTGGCATACCAAAACTCGATTGAATGGCGATAGCTATATGTGGATGATACAGCACTTACAACAATGGGCAAACATCAAAATCCATAAAGATACTACAGGCAGCTAGCGATAAACGAATAGACCGGACCAAACAATGGAGAATAAATTTACCTGAGCTATAGTTTGTTTCTGTTAATGTTATCAATAAGAAACTAAACAACCCATCAATCTTGAAATTGAGTGACGGTATAATACCATATGTAAATAGGGCTAAATGTTTAGGCATAATATTAGATGTGAAATTAAAATTGACGAAGTATGTCAAAAAGAAATGCCAAGTCACAACAAGTTCCCGATCTACAATCAAGTATTCAACCTGTGGGCCTGTACCCGGGATAGCAACACAAATAAAATTCAAATAACATATTCCAGTATAAGACATTGCGTAACGCAGTAGACGCACCTTAGTATACACGCAATGAATATTTGCATCGTGACCTGAAAATCCCTACAGTCAAGGAGGAAATCAAAAAGGCTTGCTGGGAAATACGAAACCAGGCTGCATCTCCATGAAAACTCCTGGGCGCTTCATCTACTGCATGGACGACGCTCTATTCACACAGATATATGCGGGAACAAAAAATAATTAGTACCAAATCAGAGTTGTTGAAGTATTGATACAGCATCGGGTGGTTAACAAAATACGGGTACCTGTCCTAATTTTTGAAAAGAGGTTAAACTGTGATTTGAAAAAAAAACGTTCTCTGCTACATTTAACTTCATGTTTTGTAATGGATTTTATAATCCACAATGGCTGTGATTGTTTCTACGTTCATAATAATAAACAGTAGCCATTTTTTGTACTGTATTTATTTGTACAGTACTATTTGGCGAGTGCATTGGGATGCATTAATTGTCTATCAGAGTACTTCGCACTAGTACTTCGAATCACACTCGTTATGGGTTCTAAAAGGATATTACGTTAAATTAGTTTGTTGGACACGTAATATGGGGTATCGATGATAACTCGCACTTTATTCTGGAACCTCTGGAAGATATCTATGTTAGATTTGCTAGTAGTATCCAAATGGGCCTAAGTATTGAATTATACAGCAAAACTTTGTTATCTAATGATAATTTAAATTTACGCCCAATTCATTTGGTTTAGTTAAAGCCCACGCTGTTTACATTTTGTCACTATAAGTTTTTTTCATGTCAATCGTCGATTAAATTGCATTCCCAGGTATTTAACGTTGTCTGCTTGCAGAAGTTCATGATTATTCAATTTTACTGTGGGACATGTTCTTATACAAAGGGTGAATGTCATATGGGTAGATTTTTTCTCATTTGCTTTGATATGCCACGTTTTCAACCATAACTCGACTTTGTTAAGATGAAGTTGAAGGTTTCTTGTGGTTGATATTGGATCCTCATTTGATGATAAAACGGTTGTATCATCAGCATATGTTGCAACAGTAGTGTTTCTTGAGGTCGGTAGGTCAGCTGTATACATAAAATATAACAATGAGCATATACTTGTGACTATTATTTGGTAGCCAAAATCTCACGAAGTTAATATTAGGTTTAATGAAAGGAAAACTATTATTTTCCATTATGGTAGTAGAGTTTGTCGTTTATGATAGTTAGAACCCTAAGTCTCCTTTTAAAGATCTCATCAGGACTTTATTGCAAAATACTTTTCTTTTCTTTATAATATCCCCATAACTGAATTACATATGTCCATATAGAATTTAGTACAGGCTTGTACTGTAGCAACATATTAAGATTTCTGAGATTTTCTTTCTGTATTAATGTACTGTGAATAGTTGGACCGTCTTATAGAAGCAAATTCCCACAAGCCGACAACTTTAGTCACTAGGGCAGGAATTCTGTTTCGTTAATATAACGTCATGCTATTCCGCATCCACCTTATAGCAAGGATCCGTCACAGTGATTATCACTTGTTCCCCCCCATGGGAAAATATTTTGCTGGTGAAAAAATCACCTCAATGAAAGGTTTAGAAATCAATTAACCCAGTTTTCTGACAATAGAGGGAAGAGCTTCTATGAAAGAGGCATCATGCAACTACCTTTAAAATAACAATTACTTATAAAACTAAACGGCATATTTGACCTAAACCCAATCATTCTAAGTATGTTAAATAAGATGGATAAAACAGTATAATAACACAGTGATGAGAATTACTAACCCATTTTCGTTAATAAATGACTCTCAGTTCATTATTAGTTTCAAAATATAAGTAGCTATCTTAATATCCTAAGACAGCTTGTAATTTTTTGTGGAAAAAATAGCTTCTGTTATTAGTCGAATGACAATAAACCCTGCCGAATCTGTATTATCACTTATTATCATTTTATTCATAAGAGGTAACAAAATTTCGTTTTAGAAGAAAAAAATAGCCACTGTTTATTATTATGAACGTAGAAACAGTCACAGCCGTTGTGGATTATAAAATCTAGAATAAGCTAGAACAGTTCTTAGAATAAGTTAATATAATAAGTAAACTTTAAAATAAATTATAATAATATCTAGAATAAGATTTAGATTATAAGTTGTACAGCAGATCACTTACTGAAGTGATCTTCTGCAAGTTATGATGGTTATATTATATAACGGAAATCATACAGTAATGCTTATTGCCCACGAGCAGATTGTTGACGAAGAGATTAATAAAAAAAATTATATAATATCAGGCCTACAAAACAATTTGCAACTAAAATGCCTATCAATGCCAGTAATGTAATTTAAGTTAAAGAAGATCGAAATTACTTTCTCTGTATCCTAAAATATGAAAAAATCCTGAATACGAGCCACAACTAACCAAAGCGATGCAAGTACATTGACTTATAGTATTATGTCATGTTTTTGAAATATACGCGGATACTTAACATCATATGGTTTTTTTGATGATGCTTTACACAAACATCGCATTAGTTATACTTGCGTCCAAATTTAATTGTCTTCCTTTCATGATGCAAGTCTAATGAACTAGCCAGTATATTGAACGATTATTTATGTATAGAAGATAATTACAAATTTAATTTATTTTTTACAATATTAACGTTATTAAACAGAGTCATCCCACGCTGAACTAGCGAATCTGGTTATGTTTTTTCGTCAAGTTACCATGATGAAGAGATGAGTCAGCTTTGATTGAATGTCGAATAGAAAATAACCAAAAAAGCGCTAATTGGATTAATAATTTATTTTTATTGTACTATTATATTTTTATTTGAATAAAAAGCTTCAAGCGAATCTGATATTTTAATCTTAAATTTGTCCAAATCATGTGATTTTTACTCATTTAAAAATGAGGAATCAATTATCTATTTTGTATCTTACACTATTTTCAGAAGTTATATAAGAGCCAAGTTATTTTTCGGTTGAAAAGTGTTCGATCTAGTTATTACATTTTTATATATTGTTGTGATATTTGCAGTAAATTTAATGATATCTTATTTCCCTATGTTTTTTTTCCTTGTTCTAGAATCACCAGCTAGAACCAAATAGTCTTTTGCTAATGTCGCTTTATGTTCGGGATGTGTTTTGAGAGTGTTTTGCGGGCGACAGAGACCCTGGGTTACGACTGGTTATAACTGGTGTAATTTTGTCGTGTTCTAAGATATCTACGGAGAACCACTGAGTAGCGTGAAATTCTTCACGAATGGGATGCCTGACTCGAGATGAGTGTTGACATTCTTTATAAACCAAGAGGCATTGCCTAACGAGCGGACTTTTTTGAAGTTGAACACTGGGAATAGTGCAAGTTGTCTCTCACAGACGTACCTGCACGAAGCCGAAGAGGGAGATTGGACGGACTAGCATTTTGCAAAGAGCCGCTTTCTGGGGGATTGGGAGTTTACTTTTTCTGCGCAGGTGTGGGAAGAGAAGACTATACACGCTATTGCCTTTGCAGATTGCGTGCTGGATTTGGGCTGATCATTGGAACCTGCGGTTGAACTGGAGACCGAGGTATGATACCTTCTGGAGCCAGGGGATAGGAACTTTATCGATTTGGAGGCGATATTTTTTATGGCGACTTTATATGCAGAAATCTGTTTTCGAGAGGAGACTCGAGAGGACTGCGTCACCGATCCTTACTTGAAAGGACCTACCGTCCAAGTATGAATCTATCAGGGAGATTAGGTCATTCGGTAGACCAAGCTGTTTCGCTTTGATTATTAGACCGTTGTTCCATATTTGGTCGAAAGCTTTGGAAATATTTAAAAAGTGGCTTCAGTTTTTCGACCTTTTCTTAATGCCTGGTGGATTGTTGCTGAGACGCAAGCAGCTTAATGAGGGCTTGAATGTTTGGCAGTGAAACCGAATTGTTCGTTCGGGATTAGGCGGTGTGTGTCTTTGAAACTATTTAAAGCGTGTAATATCGTTTTTCGGCAAGTTTGGAAAGTGAACTAATCAAGCTTTTCAAATGGTTTACTGTTATACCATCTGGGCCTGTAGCTTTTTTAGAAGACAGACGTTTTATGGAGAGCTGAAGGTCTCTGGGACCTCTATATAAATCCTCTATGTAAAGCCATGTAATTCTCATTCTTCATATATTCTATAATATTCTATAATAATATTCTTAGTCATTTAAAGTTTGAATATTTTTTATTAGAATTATTGTTCATTGAAATTCATAGAAGTATATGTAGCGGTCAACAATATTAAAAAATATACTAGAGACCTCATGATAAATATAGCAACACACAGCATATCAAATACGAAGCAAACAGTACTGATTATTTAGAAGACACTCTCAACTTAACCTATCATCTAGGAGATCAGTCAATATGCGGTTGCACTAAAATATTAAACCAACTAGTAATGTAATGCTGCCAAAACAAAGATCTATGATTAATTATCAATTCTTATCGCTATATAAGCAATGAAAAGCTGCACAATCGCCTCCAAATCAAATGGATTTATAAAGTTTTCTAATATTTCGCCGTAATATAAGTAAAGAGATTAATGAATCACAGCAAAATTAAAGAACTGAAGCTGAACTAAACTGAACTGAAGCACTGCTATTGAACACCAGGTATGAAATTTTTGAAGCTAACCAAACCATATGAACCTATATAGTGTAAAATGTTCTCTCTTAACTTAGCTTAAGTTGACTAAAATAAGTTATGAACTAAAAAGAAATGCCTAGCAAATATCAGCGAATGCAAGTTATCTGTGCTTATTTTGCACAATTAGCACTGCAATTAACAAGAAAATACCATGTAAAAACTAAGTAATATTTTGGTTAAAAAGTTAAAAGTTATTTTTTATTACAATTTTACAATATTTATTTCTAATAAATTTGATGACGATCTTACTTATTGAGAACCTAAAGAATAGAATTATACAAAAATTAATGTTATTTAAATTATACTTCCAGTTAAAATTTCTAAGTACTGTCCACTGCTACTTCAGCTATTTTTGAACACATTTTCAATTTACCAAAACAAATTATAGTTTAAAGGAGTAAAAAAGCTGGCCAAGTAAAATATATCAACGAATCTCATGCATCTCTACTGTAGCATATTATAGTGCAAAAATCAACTTGTTTGTTGGTTTTATATATTCAAAAAATTTCTGGCACTCATCAGCTAATAAAACCAATCGGATCCCATCAAACATAGCATTTGCAGAAATATTGTTTTGTTTCAGTATAAATATTATTGGTAATAATATAATACATATTCTTCTTCTTTGTAAAGGGGTTTAAATATTGTTTGAATTAGTTTATAGTTAAAATATTCTTGTTTTTACTCTTATTCAAAATACCATCTCCAGCATTTATAACTAAGTACCACTTCGTAAATCCGAAATAGTTGATTATTGAGTGATGTGTTTTAAAGGTTAATTTTATATTAAAATTGAATTGGTTTGGCATTATTACCTGTACACTCAATCCAACATTTATCTTCAGTTAAATTAAAATAATAAATATAACTAAAATAAAAGTTTGTAATTATAATTGTAATTGGAATAAAATTTGTAATTATATATAGCAATAAAATCTGACAATGAAAATATCTCAGTCATACACTGGTATACCAGGCATAATATCGGAGGACCTTGATATAGAATAACTTAAAAAGTAAAATTTTTATTACGGAAAAATAATTAACATAATTACAAAAAGAAAGACATCACAAAAACACAATATTCAGATGTTTGGATCAGAATCGATACATTAATGACATTTTTAATATATAGCAGGAAATGGATAGATATAAAGGTGATATAAATGATAATGAATGCAAAAATATTTCACATCAAAAAATAAAAATCAGTCCCAGTTGTAAAAAATAAGGATATAAATTTAACAAATATGTAGGTCAAGTTCAATATACAAATTTATAAAATAATTTATTAATAGTAGGAAGTATGTAAATGTGAATGTGGCAGAGCAGGAAAATTGCTCTTATACATATTTTATATAAAATAATAAAAACGCTGCGTTTTTAAAAAAATTAAATTAACATTGTTGCTACGTTGTGAAAAACTATATTTGGGCTGACAAGAGTTCTGTGTAAAGTGGATGCCGCGCGAGCTCACTTTTGACCAAAAACAACGACGAGTTGATGATTCGGAGCAGTGTTTGAAGATGATCAAGCGCAATTAACCCGAGTTTTTGAGTCGATATGTGATAATGGATGAAACATGGCTCCATCATTTCACTCCAAAGCCCAATCGACTGTCATATGAGTGGACTGCACACGATGAACCCGCTCCAAAGCGGGAGAAAAAGAAATAATCGGCTGGCAAGTTTATAGCGCCTGTATTTTGGGATGTGCATGGAATAATTTTCATTGACTACCTTGAAAAAGGAAGGACCATCAACAGCGACTATTACATAGCGTTATTGGACCGTTCGAAGGACGAAATCCCCGAAAACGGCCGCATTTGAATAAAAAGAAAGTGCTGCTTCACCAAGACAATGTATTTTCCAAATCTGGCCACCAGCTGCTATTCCTTGTTCTCAGATCTCAAAAGAATGCTCGCTGGGAAGACATTTTTTTCGAATGAAGAGGTGATCGCCGAAACTGAGGCCTATTTTGATACAAAGAACAAATCGTACTACAAAAATGGTATCGAAAAATTGGAGGGTCGCGATAACCAGTGTATCACCCTTGAATGGACTATCGGAGGACCTTGATATTGGATAAATTAAAGTAAAATTGTTATTGAGGAAAAATAATTAACATAATTATAAAAATAAATACATCACAAATAACAATATTCAGATATTTGAGTCAGAATCGATACATTAATGTTATTTTTAATATATAGTGAGAAATGGATAAATAAAAAGGTGATATAAATGATAATGAATGCAAAAATATTTCACATCAAAAAATAAAAAAAATCAGCCCCAATTATAAAAAATAAGAAGATAAATTTAACAAATATGTAGGTCAAGTTCAATAAACAAATTTATAAAATAATTTATAAATAGCAGGAAGTATGTAAATGTGAAGGTGGCAAAGCAGGAATATTGCTCTTATACATATTTAATATAAAAGAATAAAAAAGCTGCGTTTTTTAAAATAAAATTAACATTGATGTTACGTTGTGAAAAACCAAGCTACATTTGAGCTGAAAAGGGTTCAGTCTAGCTATGATTTTTAACAGTATTTAATATTATATAATTTTTTACATATTTTAAAGTCTCCTTTTACCAACTATGGGTTTATCTGGACTGGACCTACTATTTAACGTGGGCTCCGAACCACCGTCCTCGGCGTTAAGCCTACCCACTGGCGAGTGACCAACTTAGAAATCATCCCAGAAGACATCCGGTCTTACCCAGCCTGGTTACTGCCGTGACTGGAATCATTTTCCTTGTCAGATTTTACACTCTTGCCTAGGACAATCACAAATATTAAACAATCACAAACATAAATTTACAGTAGGAGGACCGTCCTGTTGCCTTTACCACTGCGCCGGCAATTTAATAATATAGAATTTTTACATTTCGTTAGGGTTTGGTGTATACAAATATTAATGATACAATATATTTTATATGTGTTGCTTCTAATATCTTAAATCAAGTTCAACATGTAAGATTTTCACAGAAAATATAAGAATAAATATTTTATATTAAATAATGAAGAATTGGAAACTAAAATAGCATTAAATTTACTACTTAACTTGGAACCTCCCAGTCTACTGGGATTATTACAAATAACCACAAACATTAATAAATACACATACGTCTATATTCTACCATCTCACCTTAACCGTCAATTGAACTAACCATTAAGTCAGTGTTGTATTCTAGATACATTGGAATTAATTATTTTTTCTTAACTGTTTTTTCCACACTAATGTCTTTCCTGTATCTTCGATGTTGTCTTCATATATTTGTCTCTTGCCCTGAAAATCTCGTTCATTGTGTTTCGATGAAATTAAAATATGAAAGAAGATGAACTTATTTTTATTTCCGTTTTATTCCACTGTTGTGATTTCTCTCATTTTTAGTATTTTATGATTTTGTACTGTTATTAGAAACTGTTGTTGTAACCAGTGTTTTTATTGCTCTTATATTGGTATTTCCTGTAATTGACTTCCTCGTCCCCTCCATGTAGAAGTTTCTTTTTTCTGCTGTCCTCCTCGTTTCTTCAAACATTCTCTTCTTGTGCTCAGTAGTCTACCATCATCGTTCTGCATTTAAGGTCCATTTTCATCTACATTTAACAGATATTAGCATCTAATTTGATCAGCGTCATCTCTTGGTAAAAATGCGAAGTAACAGTATCAACAACCGCAAGCCACCTAACCTGACTCTGATTTAGATTCGATTCTTTTGATATTTCTCCAAAAAAAAACTATTTTTCTTATAACATTATTGTGTTATTCAGTGTGTACAGATTTTTTGACTTCTCCACTGAAGCTAAATATCCATGATCATTAATTGTTGTTATGCGAATAGTTAAAAGAGCAAGGTGAAGTGTATTAAAAACTACTAAAACCGAATGATACGATTACTGCAGATATCTACGGACGTCAATTCAATAAATCGTTTTCAGAGAGACCAACAAGCAAGTAACACGCGCAAAGTTATCCTATTGCGTAGCGATGCTCGACTATACGTTACAAGAACGGAGAAGTATACATTAATATATTTCATAGGAAAATTCCTGCTACACCTGGCGTATTCACCAAATATACTGGCTTCTGATTACCACTAGTTCAGATCAATGCATTATGGACTGACTATCACACGTTCCCTGAAACTGGCTGGAATCGTTGCTAAAACAACATGTTTACTTCTATATAATATCGCCATATTTCAATAAGGATGAAATAGGATTGTAAAAGATTCTGGATAATATTTCAATTAAAATATATGATACTAATTTTTCTCAATAAATGTCTTTTTAAAGTGAAGCAATGATCAGAATACATGCAGGCATCTAATATTTCTCTCCATCATATAAACCCCTTCAGATTTTCTTGAATTTTTGGATTCATCTTCATATTTTTTTTGTTAGTCTTGTCAAATTCGAACAAAGTGTTGTAGAGTAAGAATAAATTACGAAAAATCAACTCTAAAGGAAATGTAAATAACCAATTACTGATCATTATGATAAAAAAGACAATAATAATTGTATTTTCTGTTACAAATCGAAAAAACTATAAACGGTATAATGACATGAAAATAACAAGCATCTTTTATACAAATGAACCCAGTAAAAGAAGCAACGAAGAGTCATTGACACTAACTCATTATTATTCAAAAAAGTGCCAAAAATCTTATGTAATTACAGTTCAACAAATCGGAGGCCAGTAAACAAAATTACAGTATATTCACTGTATATAAAAATATGTTCTATTGGTCAAGAAATAATTAAGTCGTACATATTGATTAACGGCGATATTGCAGCATCGTTTAGAGTCATTTTTATGCAGGATAATGCTGGCCATCAATCGTCTCCGAACTAGCCGAGCTATTCGTTGATTATAACAGTTGTTGTATAATAAACACATATCAAGTTGTCTTAATATATCTAATTGAAGGTCTGCTAGAGTCTATACGTAACCAATCTCGAAACGATTTGTTATAATTCCTCATAAACCAATCCTGAAACGTTATTTTTGTCACGATGTTTATGAGGTTTTCTTTGAACGGATAGAAAAAGTTTCGATCTCAAACTAGAACAGAGATCACATTACGATATACTAGATGGTAAAGGTAGATTAGACTGCTGCTGACATACTGACATCTGTAGGAATGAAAAATCAGATTTGTATTGGTTCTTAGTATCATTATCTTATTGATATATTATATATATTAGCGATAGTTTATAATGAAATTCAGGGACTTAAAAGAAGGAGGTGTTTATTAAGTAACAATAATAATAAATTTATATTATGGTGTATATGACAACATATAATTATTTTAATTTAAAATGAAGTCATTGACACAGGAAATTGCTGATAATGTTTTTTTTCTCACAAGATTTTAACAAATTTCTCTTTTTAACCGACTTCGAAAAAGGAGGAGTTAGTCTGTATATATATTTTTAATGTATGTTCCCCGATTTCTCCGTCAATTATAGACAGATATTCAAAATTCTTCTTTTATTCGAAACAGTGCACTTCCGAGGTAGTGCCATTGGAACTAAGTCAGGATCTGATGTGTGAAAGGGGGGGCGGATGCGGAATCGACGGAAAACCTCAAATTTTAATGCACGTATAAGGTTTTCACAGATTTTTAATCTAAAATATTTTAATCAGATATTTGGGAATAATGTTATTGATAAACTGATGTCAGTATAAAAGCCATTCAGTTTGCATTTTAAACACTAACAATATCAAATGAGAAATCGTAGAAACTTTGTGGACAACTGTTTTTATGGTGAAATGGACAGAACGTTAAGGTTATACGTAGAAATCGCGGATTCGATTCTCAACAGGGCAGCAACTTTTGTTGCTCTGGTTTGATTGGAACATTTCTCAAATCACCTAGACTAGGTCAAGTTTTTTCAATCATTGTTTCTTTATTTCTATTTTTCCTCATACGGGCTGTACTTTTACTTGGGATATCCATTGTAATACTCAATACAGAAAATAAATAAGTAACTCAATCAAAATTAAAAAATAATAAAATTTAGATTTTTAATTAAAAAAAATTTAAATGAAATGTGTACCTAATAATCCTATACCTAATACTTACCTAAACTTACTTATATAGTTACAATTTTAATTCAACTGCTATCATCTAATCAGTTTAAAGTCGTTGCCGAGCCTAAACAATACAAAAATAATAATAAAATTTTGTGGCATATACACAAAGTTAAATTACGAATAAAACAAATCTAATTAGTTGCTCGTACCGACTTCAAAGTTGATAGTAGTTAAAATAATATTGTAAATAGATAAATAGGTTTAGGTAGGTATTAGGCTAAACTGTGTGTATATAGTAGAATATAAAATACTATTTATATTTAGTTATTACGACGATTATTATGTACATATTTTACTTTTTTGATTAAAAATCTAAGTATAATTATTTTTTACTTTTTAGTCAGTTCCTTAATGATCTTTTGAAGACGGTTCAATTTTTTTTATTAAAAATATTTTATTTCGTACCCTAAAGAAATATATCACAAAATATCAATAAATATATTTAGTTATTTTATCAATGTCTCAACTTAACCCGCTTTTAGCCTGGGGTTTTTGGAGACCTCAATTTTTGAGGTGAATCAATCACCTGTATTTGTGACACAGAGATGAAAGCGAGCAAATTCAATGAAACAAATTGGTTAAGACTAATTTTACAAAACTGTAATGTAGCTAGTGTTAAAAATTTTAATCTTTCTGTACAAGCCTGCCAAAATTTCAGATTGATTTTTTTAATCAACAAACAAAGACATAATACATCTAGTGTATAAATTCGGACTGGCCCGTTTGGACTTACACTAATTTACCAACTTAATATTGGGAACATTAGCTTCAATAAATGATACAAGTGAGTTAAGCATTTAAACACTTTTTTGCTTTGAACGCTTCCTATATTTCTCAATAAAATACATGACAAGATACTCAAACCATATGTATAAAAGTCGTCAAGGAAATATTGAAGGCACCAAAGAACAATGGGATCAAATATTACTTCGTTTAGCTTGCACTTGTTGCACTAGATGAAAGCTGATCCGCAGCACTAAATTTCTTATTAAGAAGCCAAAAATTGGGTAGATTTTATATCGCTATTTAGACCCTATTACTAACAGATATATTTATTACTAACAGTCTGGATAGATCTCGGACACAGTCTGCTAGATTGTTGATCGCTTGCTATGACCTTGATCCAAGAAGAAATCGTTCATCTTTCATGCGGAGATATATAACCAACACAATCTGTATTCCTGGGTTTGTCCTTCAACTGTTAATTAATTGTCGTGTTTTAAACGGATGGCTTCATTGGAAAATAATCAAAGCAAACATCTTAAGCATCAAACTTGAAAGGGGTCAAGCTTACAGTTTGTCACACTGCAACTGTGACAAAATATGAGCCGGCTTTTGGTCTTAATAGTCATATTGCTCATCTTCCACAATTTTAGAGAAACAAACACTCCTGCTACTTTTTCAATTCAGTTAGTTACTTCAGCAGTACATGTACTTCCTTCTCCTATATTAGTGATTACTTCAAGTTTCTGGAACATCAGTTATAGCAACTTTTTACAGACCGTATCAAATATCGATATACCATATAAAATGTACCAAACTTGCCCTGATGTAAGTTTTTCTACTTTCTAATATACAAGTATATCAAGAGAAACAAATGTCTCTAATAATCTCTTTCTCTCTGTGTCTGTCTGTCTGTCTGTCTCCATTCTTACCCTGACTGCAAGGACATATGTACCGATGGCTCTAAATCCCGCAGTGGTCTTGGCAGAGTATTTTTGGTGGACTCACTGTCAATCACTCGTACCCTCTCTCTGAATGGCTTCAAGACAAGTTTACTTTGGATCTCTTCTGACGTTGGTACACCAGGAAATGAGCTTGCGGATAATGCGGCTAAATCGGCAGCCTCCTCTCCGCTCCCCATTACATTTGTGTCCATACTGATTTTATCCCATTCGTTTATTTTTCCACTATGATCAATGGGCCCAGAAGACCAACCACCACAGACTCTTTGAGTTTAAAGCAGGTTTTTTCCCTCTCTTCGCCTTTCTTCCATTCGTCACCATGCCGTACCTCTGAATAAACTGAGACTGTCGTTTCTCGCATGGTCACTTGATGACTTCGAGCCTGCCTGCATACTGTGAGTTTTGTCGCCATGCTCTTATTTCAGTCTACCATATACTGAACGACTATTCAAAGCTCAACCATATTAAATCGATATATGGGCTGCAATATTTTAAAAATGCCTTCATTAGGGAAAATGCAGACACACTCCTCGGATTTCTACGAGAAATAGACTTTCCAGCCTATACTAAGTTAAGTGTCACTGACCAAATAACCATTACCACTTCGGTATTGGTGTTAATGTGTGCTTTCTGGATAGAAATTAACAGTTTGGTTATTGACCTGAATATATGCTCAGAAAATGGCCGGAATTACGATCCAATGCTGATATAAGAGGTCAATGAATAAGTTACCATAATTACCGGCCTACCATAATTAAACATATTTTTTTGGCAAACTTATCTTTTTTATTTAACATAATTCCCTTCAAGGATGATACACTGATTATAGCGACCCTCCAACTGTTCGATACCATTTCTGTAACACGATTTGTAATTTGCTTCAAAATTGGCCTTAGTTTCGGCGATCACCTCTTCATTCGACGAAAATTTCTTCCCAGCGAGCATTCTCTTGAGATCTGAGAACAGGAAATAGTCGCTGGAGATCAGATCTGGAGAATACTTTGGAGAAGGAAGCAATTTGAAGCCCAATTCATAGATTTTAGCCATAGTTTTCACTGACTTGTGACACGGTGCATTGTCTTGGTGAAGCAGCACTTCCTTTTTCTTCAAATGCGGCCGTTTCGGCAATTTCGTCCTTCAAACGGTCCAATAACGCTAGATAATAGTCGTTGTTGATGGTCCATTCTTTTTCAAGGTAGTCAATGAAAATTATTCCATGCGAATATCAAAATACAGATGCCATAAACTAGCCAGCCGATCGTTGCGTTTTCCCACGACTGTCGATTAGACTTCGGAGTGAAATGACAGGGTTTTATTATGCTTAATGCTCTTTAAACACTGATCCGAATTCGTCCTTGTTTTTGGTCAAAAGTGAGCTCGCGCGCCCCCACTTTGCATAGAGCTTTCTTATACCCAAATATTCATGAATAATATGATATAAACGTTCAGTTGATATCTTTAGAGTGTCCGCTATTTCATTCAATTTAAATTTATGGTCATTCAAAATAATTTTCTGGATTGTTTAAATTTTTTGTCGGTAACAACCTCTTTTGGGCGTCCACTGCGTTTACCGTCTTCGGCGCTCATTTCACCATGTCTAACTTAACATACCAATCCTTGATGGTTGATTTTTCTGGGGCAGCAAGTTTTTGCTTCAACTGTATTTTTCCATTCAAAACGCAATATTTTATCAACACGCGAAATTCCTCTTTATCCATTTCTTTCACAATAATAAAAGTTACTTCATTCAAAATGCTATAATTCACAAATTAATGATCCGACAGCCATCAAATTTATACAAGCATCTTTTGAGGGTTATTGCTAACTAAAAACATATGGATTTAATTCTAGTAGCGCCATCTATATGTCAGGCCGGGGACTTTTCAATTGACCTGTTAGTGATGAGAGTGGAAACAACTAAAGGTTAGTAATTAATATAGGAGGACTGTAGAAAATTGTATTGCACAGTATGAAAGATTTGTGAGCATAGATATGTGTGTAATTATATAAAATAACACGTACATTTTGTTAGAATGTATGAGCAGATAATGATTAATAACTGTTTTGCAGATACGACAAATGCATTAACATTATGACTTTTAACATCTTAAATTAAAATGAGGTGAGTACATTGCTACTTTGAATTGACTGTAAAATATTTTATAGGTCATTTTCTTCCAGATGCGCTGTAGTAGAAAGACATCTGTTAAGAAAAATCGAAATTTTCCTCAGCCGTATATAATCAAGAAAAAAAACTAGTTTTAATTATCATTGAAATATTGTCCGTCCGTTCTCGATTATTAATCAAAATTTTCGAGACATATTTCTAGAACACACCTCAGAACGCAACGATGAGAACTAATAAATAAGCGCCTTAAAGACGTGGCCTCATACTAAGTCGCCGAAAAAAAAATCACCCAATGACAAAAAATAATTATACGGGCTTTCATTTACATTTCTCTTTTTAATATTTAATAAGATCTTACCATGCAACATTGTATCGCAAGCGCGCTACGGCTATACGAAGTTCGGCTCGAAAAACGAAAAAATCAGATAATTAAAATACATTAATCAAAGGACCGTTCTTTTATTATTCGAGAGATGCAATTTATCTTCTTTTATGCGTGTTGCTTAGCTGGAGGAAGGTCATCGGTTGAAAGGTGTCAATTATGCTCTTAAGTATTGTAAAGTGATCTCTGTCCTAGTTTAAAAGCGTCGACTTGTGTTTTTTTTTGACCAGTTTCTAGAAGGTCTTACGAATATCGAAAAAAATCAGTCGGCTTTTTTCATATCGAGGAACTGTAACACTTTGTTTCTAACGAGAAATAAATTAATGAAGACCTTCAACCAGATACCGAGGGAGCAGGATTTTTAATGGATTTTTTTACGACATTTTTCGAATTTAATAAGACAATATCCGACAGGAAAATGAAGAATGGTCGGATGAATATAATTGAATGTTGTAATGTAGCAATACAAAATTTGGTCGGGTTTTTTTATGTTGAATGGCAACATTTTTACTAATTAACGTGACCTAAATCAGTAATTCATACAGAATTAAGTCCTCACCGCGTAATATGAAAAAAAATTGAACGTACAAATTTGATTCTGCCCTTCTACAGTAAATAATTATCATTTCGTTTTATTTGCCTTGATTCAGCATTGATATTTCTGAACTCTACATTAATATATTAGATCTCTATATTAAATCAATTATTGTTGTTGGCCGTAATCAAGCACAGTTTTCGGTTTGTCCAATCCATTCCGTTGCTTTCGATGATAAAAATCTATCACAGCCTGGAAGACCAATTGTCGAGTATAAATCGATAAAACCAAGGAAATTGTCGAACTGGACCTTGACATTGACTCTTTCTATTGCCCAAAGGCTAAACATTACGTAAAAAAGCAAAGGATTTACATGTGTGACTATCAGATTGCTTCATAACAAGAGATACATTTTGGTTATGGATTGCTTCTAATTTAGCAAAACAATAAAGCTAAATTATTACTGCCTATGTACATTTTCCTTTAAAAAAATGGGCACGTGGTAAAGTGATAGAAACTAATTTCAAACTCAATTTATAAGAGAGGATTGACCGTGGAGGCGCTTGATTTGGAGTATGAGAATCTTTGGCAGCTGGGGGACCTCTTTTGGGGGGATAGTCTTTGGGGTTAGATGATGTGGAACGCCCCTGGCAGGGATCTGATATGGGAGTTTTTGGAGTAAGCTGAGGTTGCATGGAATTTCTTGTAAAAGGAGAAATCGAACCGTTTTATTTCTGGTGTGTCAGTTTTCCGATGAATTCGGGTATTTCTGACAAACCATGACGCGTTCAGAGTGTGCCTGAAAAGTTTATTTTGCATTAGCTGAAGCTTTTCACTACTTTTACTGCAGATGAGAGAGTTAAGCACTGTGGCGATACCGTAGCCTTTGGAGATTGTTTTTTTATCTATGTTGACCATAGGAATCTATGGTCAAAGATGATGCCGAGATATGTGGCTTTTCGTCACAACGGGATTGAAAGTTTTTCCACTCTCAGTTGAAAGGTGCGGATGTCTCTCTGATTGTGAAATATTACGGCCTGGGTTTTTTGGTTGTTATAGATTTGCAACCGCCAGAAATTTAACCATTGGACCGTGGAATTTAGTTAGTTTTGAAGTTTTCCCTGAACGGCATCTACAGAGCGACAACTGGTGAAGAAAGCGCGTATAGGGCGGTTTCAACTTATTTCTTCCTTGGAATGTCTGACATGGAGAGGTTGAATAATGCTGGTGCTAATGGGGACTGCTGCTTTGACTGATTTAGGACTAGAGAGTGTATTACCGATCTTTACTTGAAGGGACCTCTCAGATAAAAAGGAACGCAGTAAAATTATCAGGTCTTCGTGTAAAACTGCTTCGATGGCTTTGTGTTTTAAGCTGTCGTGACAAACTCTGTCGAACGGTTTTTATAGGCCTAAAAAACCGTCGAATATCTGTGTCGGGGTTTTTACAGGTTCTGTTCCATTGTTGGATCATTCAATGAAGGCGGGACTTCGGTGCCTTCACTTTTAATGTTGGGAATTCCATAACTCTGTAAAACCCTTTTGCCTCCTGGGGAATACTATACTATTTACAAATACCAATACAGATTGTTGTTATCGCTAATTGTTCTGATTCAGGATGGATACTCACATATACCTATTCACACAAATATTTCACACTCTACGATTTTCTACAGTTACCCGATCTCAAAAGAATGCTCGCTGGGAAGAAATTTTCGTCGAATGAAGTGGTGATCGAAAACGAGGACTATTTTGAAGCAAATGACAAATCATACTACAAAAATAGTATCGAAAAGTTGGACGGTATAACCAGTATATCACCCTTGAAGAGAATTATGTTGAATACAAAAAACTAATTTTGCCAAAAAAATGTGTTTAACCTTTTGACCTGTTAAGCCTAATATTTAGAAATGAAAGTGCCTCTAAAAATAATGTTTTTCTTTCTGAGTCACCCTCTATAATCGGGTATTTCAATATAATAAAGAATATGTTTCTATTAAGAAAATTTAACGTAATCTCGTCCGTTACACCATCTATTAGACGTATCTAGAACACCACAGCCGATATATCGATGTAGATATAGCCGTTTTGAAGCAACTTAACTTAATAAAAACTAATTTAACATGTTGGCATTAAGCTGGAAGACGTAAAATTGAAATCGCATCGATCAGCGCCCTCCGCTCCCGCTCATCTTAAGGTATAAGCTTTCAGCGCGACCGCAAAATCCCCCATGTCCTCGGCAAACAAATTTTAATTTATGTCTTATGTTCATGTCAACCGCATCAGCGATCTGTTATGGTTTTATGGAGGACCGAGCTGATGAATACGACCGCGTTCACCGCGTATATCACGTTTCTTAATAGTGCCCATCCCTGAGTGTGACAACAAAAGACCGAAAGTGGCTACGAGCTAGAGAGAGGGAGGTTTGGTATCGGTTATCTTTAAATATATTTGTTAATGGCCTATTGTATATATCCAAGTATAGGACTTTTTTTATCTGTCACTTTGCAGAAGTGTAAAATGTATATATAACATATGGGCTGAAAAGTTCCAGTCGTAACAAAGAAAAGGCGGTTTGTTCAAAACTGGTTTTATTCATCAACGTAATCTCTCTCAAGAGCCACATGCTCACTCCAGCGTCAACTTCTAATAGTTCAAAACCAATTTTGTATAGCGATTTATCTTTTGCCTCAAAATAGTCCTCAGTTTCAGCGACAACCTCTTCATTCGAACGAAATTTCTTACCGATGACCATTTCTTCAGCTCTGCAAACAGACGGTTGTCGCTGAAAGCCAAATATGACGAATGTGGTGGATGTGGGAGTAATTCAAAGTTCAATTTACGTAGTTTTGCCATTGTTTTTATTAACTTGTGACACGGTTACGTGTATTGACGAAACAATTTCGGAATTCAAACGCTCCAATAACGCTATATAACATTAAATGTTGATGGTATCTCCCTTTTCAAGATAGTTGATGAATATTACACCACGGATATCCCAAAATACCGAGGCCATAATCTTTTGCAGCTGATTGTTGTGCTTTTGGGTCAGTCTGGGCGAGGTTCACCAGTTGTTGTCCACTCAGATGACAATCGTTTTGATTCCGGAGTGAAGTAGTGGCTCCATGTTTCATCCATTGTCACATATCGACCCAAAAATTCCGGTTTGTTACGTTTAAACATGGCCACTGCTCAGAATCATTAACTAGTTTTTGTTTTTGATCAACAGTGAGCAAACGTGGCACCCAGTTTGAACAAAGCTTTCTCATAGTCAAATGCTTATGCAATATAAAACCAACATGTTCTTTTGATATCTTTATGATGTTAGCTAACTCACGCAACATCACTTTTCGATCATTCAAAACGATTTTGCGGATTTTTTTTATATTATCTGATGTTACAATCTAATTTGGACGCCCACTGCGTTCTGAATCATTGGCGCCTCTATGTCCACTTTTCAAGTCAGCAAACCAACGTTTTATTGTGGAGTTCTTATAACACTTTTCAAGTCATTGCTTCACTTGAATGGTATTTTTCCTATCGAAAAGCAGTGTAAAATTATAACACGAATTTTTTTTCATCCATTTTTTTGAATATAACAAATGTAGTGTCACTCCTAGCATAATAACTACTCACAACCTTATGACTACAATATCATGAAATTTTAGCTTTCCTTTGAAGGTTAGTACTAACCGAAAAAGCGGTGAATGTAATAAAACTAGAGCCATTTATATATTAAGCTCAGAACTTTTCAGTCCATGTGTTATTTACGAAACATGTAGGGTTTCAGCCAAATCTTTTATTTTGCTTCAAACTGATTTTATATTTAGGAAAGTAATGAAGAAGAACTTCTTGAATCGATGGTACATATAATATTGCCAATTCCATTCCTATATTGAGTAAATCCTAGAAATATCTATATTAAAACATGCTGTTTTCGAAAAAAGCTAGCGTAGAATTCGCGCTATACAACACTTTCCTTCTGAAGAAACGACCTGACATATACACAGTTTTATTTATTAATAAATTGTTGCACTATATTATTTTGAAACAGCTGCAATTCTTCCCGTAATAGATTCGTAAAGAATATCTTACTAAGTGCTCTAAGACTCTCCATAACGATTCTATTATATTAAACTCTGGCGATTGTGATGACCGCATAAGATGTTTGATGCTCCTTAAATCGGAACAGAAACTTTTTGCTTATGTGTATGGGCCCATCATACCTTCCAGCAAGTGACATGAATGAGAGAACCAGCTGAATACGAAGATATTGTCACCCAAATCATAATGGAACTTTTCCCATGCTTGACTGTAGGAAGTGGGTCCTTTAGGTACCTCAGGACATTTTGAGATTCATCGTACATCTAGTTAGTACCTATTAAATTTCAAAGTTATTAAGATGTTATGTTTAAAAGGTTTTTCTTTGAGGACCATGATAGTCAAATGTTTTTTATCGGAATTTGTGTACTCACATTCATTTGAACAATATGAGGTAAGATCTTCATCGCAACATCATCAGAATAAAACACGACCTGACTAAATGCAGTATCTGCCGGCCTCAAAGAATGCTGAAAAATATATAAAAAGCAAAATACTCTCTGCACTCACTGGCTCTGCTGAAGGAGATCTATATTATATTTATTGGATGAACTTCTCTACCTTGCGCATAATTAAGTATTTGAAGTTATGTCTATATTTATTTTATATTTGTTATGGATTATGCTAATATCACTCAATTCTTTACCTATATTTATATTTTGTACCTCTAATGGATTTGTATTAAGAATTATTAATTAGTATTAATAGTAAGAATTATGTTACTGCGTTAAATACAAAATATCGCTGATGTAGAGTCAGTACTAATAGAAACTTCAATATTATTGTAGAAGATAGTAAAAAACTATGACCACATTTTGAAAAATTCATCATTTGTTCTGCTACTGGAAAAAATTAATAATTTACATTGATTCAGGCCTTTAATAACTAGAAATATTTCCTTACAGTTAGAAAGACAACTAGATAATTAGGCAGAATGAATATTTATATATTTGAAATATTTTTAGTATAAAACCTATTCTAGTAAATAATATTTAACCATCTACTTTCAAATTTTATTTTCTAATTTGTAAAGATTGTTCAATTGAAAGCAAGTTCAATTCAAGAGATTTCTATTTAAATTAAATTTTTTTTAAATATAAACTACAATACTTTAAATTTAAATAGTATATGTCATTGTCAACCCACCACAATTACTTCATAGTCCATTTAAATGTCAAATAAACAAGGACTTATCATTTTGAATAAAAATACGTTTGCTGGAAAGAAAATCCAATGGAGATAGCGTAAGTATTGATTAGTCAATCAATTCAAACTAGTCTTAAGGAATTGTTATCAATGATGATGAATATACTTGAATAGGTTTTAGTTTTACGTAGAAGCCTGTAGTTGAAAAAAAGTCAAAGGTCAAAGCTGGAAAGTTATGTATGTTGAAATTGACAATGAAATTTAATTTTGTGGTTTTCAAAATATTCTCCTCTAAAATCAATACACATATTTCCTTGCGTTTCTATAGTACCTCTTCTATTCGATTGAGGTAAGTTCAAAATAATCCTTTTAAACCCATCTACCGCTTCTTCAGGTGTCGAAGATCATTGACCACGTAGTTTGTTTTCATAGTATAGGAATAAAAATGTTTAGATTCCGTAGTGCTGTACGGTAGATCACCCATTAATTTGAGATTTTAGAGACTCAAACATTCGATTGCTTCAAACGAAGCACTAATTTTGTCATATATTTATCAAATTGTCAGGTTTACAAGTTAGCCCTACTTATTCTTACTCATTTTTATATTGTGTCTTTACATATTTATGGCTTTGTTGGCAAAAGGGTAACGTAAGTGTAACGAGTAAGAATTATGTTACTGCGTTAAATACAAAATATCGCTGATGTAGAGTCAGTACTAATAGAAACTTCAATATTATTGTAGAAGATAGTAAAAAACTATGACCACATTTTGAAAAATTCATCATTTGTTCTGCTACTGGTAAAAATTCATAATTTACATTCATGACCAGTTTACAAATACCCTTACAACTAAACTTCAAGCCTCTAATAACTAGAAATATTTCCTTACAGTTAGAAAGACAACTAGATAATTAAGCAGAATAAATATTTATATATTTGAAATATTTTTAGTATAAAACCTATTCTAGTAAATAATATTTAACCATCTACTTTCAAATTTTATTTTCTAATTTGTAAAGATTTTTCAATTGAAAGCAAGTTCAATTCAAGAGATTTCCATTTAAATTAAAAAAATTTCTAAATATAAACTACAATACTTTAAATTTAAATATTATATGTCATTGTCAACCCACTACAATTACTTCATAGTCCATTAAAATGTCAAATAAACAAGGACATATTATTTTGAATAAAAATACGTTTGCTGGAAAGAAAATCTCATGGAGATAGCATAAGTATTGATTAGTCAATCAATTCAAACTAGTCTTAAGGAATTGTTATCAATGATGATGAATATACTTGAATAGGTTTTAGTTTTACGTAGAAGCCTGTAGTTGAGAAAAAGTCTAATGTCAAAGCTGGAAAGTTATGTATGTTGAAATTGACAATGAAATTTAATTTTGTGGTTTTCAAAATATTCTCCTCTAAAATCAATACACATATTTCCTTGCGTTTCTATAGTACTTCTTCTATTCGATTGAGGTAACTTCAAAATAATCCTTTTAAACCCATCTACCGCTTCTTCAGGTGTCGAAGATCATTGACCACGTAGTTTGTTTTCATAGTATAGGAATAAAAATGTTTAGATTCCGTAGTGCTGTACGGTAGATCACCCATTAATTTGAGATTTTAGAGACTCAAACATTCGATTGCTTCAAACGAAGCACTACTTTTGTCGTGATGAAAAATAATTCGAATCTTCTTCCACTTTTTTCCGATTTTTCCGAAGATTTCTGGTGAATATATGGTAATTTACTGTTCATAATTGATCATCCTATATTATCCTTGTGTTCACTGTCTCTAAATAACCAGTCATGCAAACGAAGCGGACAATCATTTGGTTTGTTATGTTTCCCTTGCAGTCAACTTATATTAGGTTTTTACAGGTTATATGTATATATATATATATATATATATATATATATATATTTATATATATATATATATATATATAATTCGTCACACGTGTAGATATTATACACAGTTTCTGATGCTAGTGAAAAGCATCAGCCTGGTTACTGGCGTGACTGGGATGGCTATTCCTTGTCGGATTTTCAACTGTTCCAAATTTACAATTACAATCACAAACATAAAGTACATCCATGCTCTAACACAACACTATAGCCACAGTAGGAGGACCGTCCTGTCGCCTTGACCACTGCACCAACACGAAGCCGGCCTATTTATTATTAATGCTTCTCATGCCAATGTACCTTGAAATACCAATAAAAATAGTACAAAAATGCCTATGAATTAATTACATATTTTTCCGGAGACGAGTTACTCTATATAATACAAGTCGCCCACAAATTACCAAAGGTTTCAAATACAACAGAAGGTTATGTTCATGATGAGATATCAGTCAAGACACAAAATGTCATCTAATAACCGTAGTCAACAACCCTCGTATCATAATTCACAATTAAGAACTTCATCAAGATTGAAAATTAACTAATATTTCAATTGTTTTTAGGTGCGCAGTAAACCCTTCAGCTTATATAGTAGTAATTCACCATATAATTGCATTTCAGTTCTTTTATTTCTTGATACCATTGTACATTTACGTGTCTGTTGATTGATTCATATGTCATGCTAATATATCTGTCTTTACAGTTAATCTCTTTTTTTGACTTCGCACGTTTATTAAAATGTCTTATATACCAATGTTAATATATTGTTACACGCTACGAGTTTGTCAAAGGATTTTTGTACAGAGATATAACCTACTTACATATTTGAATATTTTGTTACACGCGAGTAGCAATCTAGAAACACACCAAAAAAAAACTTATTAAATGTCAATTTACTTTATTGTGTCTTGTTTTCATGATGTAAACTGTTAGTCGATAACACTATACTATAAATATAACCTTTTTAATTTAACCAAACTCTTTTATTTTATTGAAAATAGTCTATACAATAGATTCTGTACAATGATTTCAGGTTGTTTATGTGTAAAGATTTCTTTAACAAATTTTTGACGAATTCAAGCATTTCTGTCTAATTTTTTTCGTTTAACAATAACTGATACCCACATGTTCTATAGAAAACGTTTGACTCATGGAATATTACACTTAACTAAAAGCAAAACGAATGCAATGGTGATGGGAGAGCTAGAAGTAATAAATATCCAAATTAAGGATGTAAAACTAGAACAATTAAGCGCGCTTAAGTATATATTTGCAAAAATTGAAGATAATTCCCAGGAGAAAAAAATTAATACCAGAATTGTAAAAACCATTAAATAATTAATAACCACACCATAACTATAAATCGGTAATTTATTGACAAAAATGTAATATAAAGCAGCACTAAAGTTAAAAAGTGTAAATAAATCTACAGGCCACCCTTAACATGCCGTTAGAAGACGTGTGTACAAATAATAAACAACATCTAATTTGAGTCAATTGAAGAATACATACAAAATACAAAGACAATCCAGTTGATGGGGATACTGTCATAGTGGACACAGTTAATTCGATACTTTTTAAACTCAAATAGTGCTACTAGTGTCTAATCATCACTCATTTACTTTTTTTTAACCATTCTTTATTCCGGACCAGATGATTATAGATCCAAAGGAGGAAGAGCATTGCTTTACCAATATGCAATTAAAAATTGTAATTTTTTATAATAACAAATTTTATTAAAATTTTTATCGATAACTGTATTAAAGTATTGGAATATTGGTATCAGGATTTTTCTCAGCCCACATTAGAATTCACTGATTCTATTCGTTGAATACAATACCATTGATGTATTTTAAAAATATTTACTATTAAAATCAACTATTTTTACCTTATTATTACACCTGTAATAAATATTCCTGCTTAGCGAGTCATCAGGTGGTTAAGACACATAACACTCGGCAACAACTTTGTATATAGGAGATAGTATTATATGTCTATTTGGAAAATGTTTCAATCGGAATTACTCCAAACAAAACTTATACCAAGCATCAACTGTCCAGACGATCTAGAAAGAACAGTCACCAAGCTCACTCGAGAGATTCAATCGTCCGCAGAAAAATCCACCAAAAAACACAACGCAGAAGCTTTTCAATTTACCCTTCCAAGGGAAATCAAATAACTAATCAGGCATAAGAATCGCTTAGCGAGAAGAGCTCATGCCACTGGATCCAGAGGTTAAAAGTGAAGCTCAGTGCGCAGTCACGGAAGTCAAGAACAGGATGAAAGTCTAGAATGAGGGGAAATGGGAATAATTTCTTCAAAGTCTAGCAATTCCACTACTCCTGAAGAATTTTGGCGCAATACCAAAATAGTTATATGGAAAACCTCGAACGTCATCTCTCTTCTGAATGCTGAATCCTCCACAGATTTCGCCTTAACCAATCCCGAAAGCCAAACTCCTCGCCGAAACGTTCGAAAATCAAATAAAATGAGTTCCCTAATTTGCAATCAATACCCATGAGGAACGCGAATACCCATCTCGAATCAAGCATGCCATTCGTGATAAGCTTCACGGACATACTCAACGTGAGGCTCTCCCTTGGCACCTTGCAACCTACAAATCAACTGGCCTTTGTTGTCCCCCTCCCCCCTCAAGTTTCTAACCGACTTCGAAAAAGGAATCAAGTGAATAATGGGCCAATTTTCAAAATTCTTCGAGAAGTGCACTTCCGAGGTGGTCCCATTGGAACCAAATCATGATATGTTAGGGGAAAATCGAGGGAAACGTTCAAATTTCAAAGGCACATTCAAAGCTTTCCCATATTTTTTTATCAAAAAGATAATCAAATATTTGTGTATAATATTGTTGCTGAGCTGATGTGATGAAAAATCGGAAGTATTTTAGTGAAAAAACCATTCAGTTTGCTTTTTAAGCACCAACCTTATGATATGAGACGTCATAGAAACGAAGTAGGCAACTGTTCAACGGGAGCACTAACTCTTTTTGTTCCAGTTTGGTTTGAACATTTGTCAGATCATCTGGACCAGGCCCTGAAGCTTTCCTTATTTTTTATCATCGTTTCTTTATTGCTATTTTTTCTCATACGGCCTACACTTTTAAATGGGGCTAGCCATTGTAATACGTAATAAAACAACTTCATAATATACTGAGTAAATATCTAACAATTAAAAGGGAAAAATAAAATATTTTTAACAAAAGAAATTAAAACGACTTCAAAAAATAAATAAGGGACACACTAAAAATTAAAAAATAATCAAACTTAGATTTTTAGCACACAAAAAAAAACGTTTTAAAATAAGATATATACCTAATAATCATTGTAATAACTCAATTAAAATAAACAAAAACATATTTAGCCTATCTACTACCCGTATTTTATGTTCTACTATAAACACTCAGTTATTACAACAATTATTATGTACATATTTTATTTTAAAAATCTATGTTTGATTATTTTTTAATTTTTAGTGAATTCCTTATTTATTTTTTGAAGTCGTTTCAATTTTTTTTGTTAAAAATATTTTTTTATATTAATATTCGCCGTGTCACAATAGTACCCAGTCTACCCCAGTTTGCATATACAGTAGTTGTTTTTCATCAATATTAAAATATGAATATAATGAATATAATGATTTTTTTATATTAATATAAATTAAATTGCTTTTTTCAGATATTTTTTACACATAAGACATGTTTCAGGGACTCGTACAAATTTCACCATATGTTACCCCAAGATACATTACATAACTTAAATACATCCCATTAATAATTAATGAGTTTCATTTCGTTACGACGCGGAAAATTCAAATATTCTTCTTCAAATCCCCCTAGCCCGTCGCTTTTTACCACTACAGCCGTTCCCATTAAACCGAAACCCATTCCTATGGAAATCGACAATTTAGATGGTAGGCCCGTCAAGATACCGACACTAAAATCGTTCAAAATCCTGTTTTTTACGAGCAATAAGGGTTGACAGGACGCCGGGAATTCATCCTAGCAAATACACCTCCGCGGCTCTTCCTCTTCCTTTTTTTTTCTCTCTACGCCTCCTTGATCGCCGTATTTTTTATAGAATCGTAAAATGTATGGTCGGGAGAATATACTGAATTCCTTATGATAAAAAGAAATATTATTTTCTTTTCTCGTGCCGTGAGGGGAGGGGAAGGTCGAAATAAGGAAGCGGTTTTTTTTTCTTTCGGATGGCGACAAGACGGCTTTTTGTGGGATCAAATCGGTGAAGGAAGTTTTGGGGGTCGAGGGAGGCGGCGGGGAGATACGGTGGATACAAATGAGACAATTCATGAATATTAAATGTAGACAGTTTTGAAATATGAACATGCCATGACTTTGAGCTGGCTTTCGTACTTGATGACCGGTAATGTGAAGGTATTACTTTTTGTTACGGGAAATGTCACGTGAGGGAATATTTCATATAGTGATGAGAGAAAATTTTTATCTTCTTAACAGGTCAATTGAAAAGTCAAATTAGTTTTTTCTATTCTACATAATTCCCTTCAAGGGTGATACACTGATTATAGCGACCACTCAAATTTTCGATACCATTTTTGTAGTGCGATTTGTCCTCAATTTCGGCGATCACCTCTTCATTCGACGAAAATTTCTTCCTAGCGAGCATTCTTTTTTGATCTGAGAACAGGAAATAGTCGCTGGGGTTCAGATCTGGAGAATGCGGTAGATGAGGAAGCAATTCGAAGCCCGATTCATGGATTTTTGCCATCGTTTTCACTGACTTGTAACACGGCGCATTGTCTTGGTGTAGCCAACTGCCGACTGTTGCGTTTTCCCACGCTTTGGAACGGGTCGTGTGCAGTTCACTCGGATGACTGTCGATTGGACTTTGGAGTGAAATAATGGAGCCATGTTTCATCCATTGTCACATATCGACGCAAAAACTCGGGTTTATTACGCTTGATCATCTTCAAACACTGCTCCGAATCATCGGCACCCACTTTGCACAGTGCTTTCTCATACCCAAATATTCCTGAATGATATGATGTACAAGTTCAGTGAATATCCTTAGAGTGTCTGAGCTATTTCATTCAATTTCAATTTATTTAAATGTAAGAATGTATAAAATTCTTTTTATACAGTTTTACAGTTTATACAGTTTATTTAGTTTTACAACATGACAACTGTGCTACTGCTGGTGAAATGCTTGAACGTTTCTACGGTTGCATTTCTTGTTTTCAATATATGGTATAATAACGCTATTAAATAAGCAGTAAAGAGCAGCTAGGGGTAGTCAATATAACACAAATATATTCTTTATATATATATATATATATATATATATATATATATATATATATATATATATATATTTATATAAGATATATGTTGTAAAACTTATTATTTTATTTCCTTTGTACTTCTATAATTGCAGTTTTTTTTGCTTAGTTCACCAAAGCTTAGCAGGCTATGTTGTTGATTGTTGAATGCATTATTATAAGAACACATTTTATATGAGAAATGTAATAGTAACCGTAAGTTTAAAAAAATGTTGGGAGATTTCCAGCAAAAGTTTCCTTTGAGTTAAACAAGAATTGTAAAATTTTCTCAACTGTAGCTTCCTTAAAATTAGTTAACAATGTTGGTAATAGTTATTTTTATCTTGTGACCCAATATTTTTTTCAATATTGGGCTAGCATTAAATTGATACAAAAACACAAATAAAATTTCTACTATGATTTCTATTCCATCGTGCTGGGCCACTCCCGATCTCATTCAACCGTAATGGAAAAACTATTCCTAGCCGTATTCGTGCGCTTGTTCAATAATAAACCGAATGATTTAGGAGTGATGGTGGTGACCCTTCTTACAGCCCCCACCTCTCCCACTCGACCAACATCCACTCCGGCCCCGTAAAGGGTTCGTTCGACGCAACGGGACCGGCTTATGGACAGGAACTTTTTCGCCATATTTCATAAATATTGGCTCATTTCCGGAACGGTCGTTCCGAAACTGGAAAGCCGCCGATGAATCATGACCATGGCCGATAAAACGCGTTTTAATCGCTCCGGATGAAGGCCGAGGGGATAGAAAGCGGAATCGAGCCCAGCGGGCAGGAGATGTGGGCGGTCCTGGTCGAGGGCTATACATGATCCCTGGATCATATAAATTAATAGGCGACAGATTAATCCAAATATACAGTAATGAAGACCAAGAGGCTATGTTTGATTTGATATATATATATATATATATATATATATATATATATATAAATAAATATGTTACTGGCCTTATATATATGGATAAGAACCCTCAGTATCAGATGACAATAAATGTTAAAAAGCATACGTGCTGCTCTTGCACATTTATTCTAAATTAAATTAACAGATTTTGGAAGAAGAATTATGGTTAGGATTTAAGGTTTGTGTGCATAGGTATGTCTGTTGCTGCCAAGGGTATACGACAATGATTACTCTGTGTAAGCATGTGGATTTATATAAACCAAAAGAAATAATAGATTACATAATAGGAGTTATCAATTTTAGTAGTTGGTAGATATTTCGCAATTTCCCTCAACTACTAATTTCTATTTATTTTATTACCAATTTCTATCTAATATTTACAGTATCCAAAAAATGCATTACATTTCATTTATACATCTACTTTTTGTTAATATTTAGAAAAATCTTCAAAATCAGAAAATTATAGGTGTGAAGTAAACAAATAAGACCACTTTTCATTCTTACCTTTGTAAATATCCCGTTGGTCCATAACAATTTATAAAATTAGTTATATAGTTATATAGTTATATTAGTTATAAAATTAATTAGAATATTTTACTGATAATTCACACCTGTTACACTTATTTGCGTATTGTCTGCTGCTAGTTTCTCGATTAAATAATATATAGTTATATTACATTAATAAACGTTTTTGAACATAAAATTAACCTAAAAAATATTTCCTGACCGCGTAAAACGTAAACAACAACGCGTAACTCTGAAATGTGTCAAGTTAGTTTAGGCTTTCGTCTTTTACTGTTATTTTTAATTTCATTTGTTCAACGAGTCGCCTCCTCTTTCAGTAAAATTAAACAGTTTTTTCAAATAAATTGATAGTTTTTGTAATTAAAACCCTTTCGCATTTTGTAACTTAAATATGTTTACATACATACTCGGTTCGAAACAACTTGCAGTTTGTATATTAGTTTCCAAAACTTACCGTATTTTTTCTTCTCACTTTCTTCTAGTTAAAAAGAGATACAATGTCCGAATATGTAACTGAATCAGCTTATAAGATTCGAGTGGCTGTCTGCAAAATTTCTTCAAAATATTAGTAATAATAATTAGAGGTTATAAATCGACAAACGATTTCTTTTTGGAGCTTTACTTGTTTTAATAAATGTCGGATCGCTACTTAATATTTGTGATTGGTGATGGTGAAAATAAAAGGAACGAAATAATGGGGGCCAGTGTTGTCAGTAAATCACTTGATAAGTTAATATTGATACCATTTGCTGTGATTTTTATTGGAATTATTTTTAGCGTGTTGTAGCTAATGAATATGAATATGCTAATGAATGCTATGAATAAATGAATGCTAATGAATATTAGCATGGACACTGCAACTAAAATATCTGATCTATCTATAAAGTGAAGAACAATACAATGCTATATTCGCTAAAGAAATCATATTTACATGCGAAGAAGATGACGAATCAAGATCACCTTGACGTTAGCTCTGTTCTGAATAAAATATATGAAATGTATGAAAAAAGTGAGTGAGTTTCTTCGATATTGTATTCTCGATATAACATATACATAGTTTTATAATTATTTCCGCGGAAACTGTTAAAATGGGAAGTATTCTCAGAAAACTTTGGAATATATACTTGTCTGATACAGAACTGTTTCAAATTGTCCCTCAATAAACATTAATAAAATATTTTTTAGAAACACAGGCCAGAGAAATGCCACATTTTAAATCAGATGGTAGAAAAATATATCGTAATGGATTATTACAATTCCTCTCTACTAGTGCATATTTAATCTTATCGAACTGATTTGGGGGGAGGCAAAAAAATATTATAATGGGCATGCTGATCGAGAATAATATACAATGAAGGACTGCTTGGTTTCATTGAAGAATCATGGCCTACAAAAGCACTTTTGGTTTGGACAAAGTCCATCAAGCACATAGAAGAGGAAATTGAAAAATTGTGGAGTCATGAATAAGAGTTTGATACAATAGAAATTAGCAATTTAATAATTCACTTGAACAGGTAATTCTGATGTGGGCTTATAAATCCAACGCTGATAGTTACAAAGACAGAGTTAGAAGAGTTGAAAAAACTAATAATGAGAGTATAATTTATATAGGATAATTGCAGAAAATGATATTATGTATAAAATTTGTGGGCGTAGATATGTGTGGGAAATTGGTCTGAATATACGTGAATTTAATTGGAATGTATAAGGATGGAATGGATATTAACTCTTTTACAGATGATATAAAAATGCTTTAGAGAGAATTCAGTGATTAATTTAGAAGATATGGTAGAAATCGGTAAAAATTTCCAAGGTAATAGTAAAGGAAGAAAATAAGCAGAAGAAAATATGGATATCAAAATAGCTTGACCGAAGGAAGGAAACATGAGATGGAAATAGCAACGAACAAACAAGAACTAAACATAAAAACGTAAATATGTTCTCCAATGAACATAAAAAACATTACTTGGATTTAGCATGGTCAATAATGTACACTAGATCGTCAAACGTCTAGAAATTTACTTCATAGGTGGTGTAGAAAATAGTTCAACGTGAATACAATAAATCAACACCAACTTACCAACTATGAGTGCTGTATAGTTAACGGTAGCCTAAGTTCTTCTTAATACTTTTGTTTCATTACTTTATTTATATTAGAACTTTGTTATATGTCAAAATCAAAATAAACTAAAACTCAAAGTTGATGTGACAATATTGTCACCTCATAATTCTTGATAACGTGAGTTGAATGTTATATTGGACGGACTGTAATTGAAACATATCAGACAGACAGATCAATTGAAAAGTCCCCGGTCTACCATAGTAAAACACATTTTTTGGCAAAATTAGTTTCTTTTATTCAACATAATTCCCTTCAAGGGTGATACACTGATTATAGTGACCATCCAACTTTTCGATACAATTTTTGTAGTACGATTTGTCCTTTGCTTCAAAATAGGCCTCAGTTGCGGCGACCACCTTTTCATTGGACGAGAATTTCTTCCCAGCGAGCATTCTTTTGAGATCTGAGAACAAGAAATAGTCGCTGGGGGACCAGAGCTGGAGAATACAGTGGATGAGGAAGCAACTCCAAGCCCAATTCATGGATTTATGATTTTTACCATCGTGACATTCACTGACTTGTGACACAGTGCATTGTCTTGGTGAAGCAGCACTTTCTTTTTCTTTAAACGCGGGCGTTTTTCAACAATTTCGTGATTCAAACGGTCTAATAACCGATGTCTTTTCTCACGCTTTGAAGCAGATTCATCGTGTGCAGTCCACTCGGATGACAGTCGATTGGACTTCAGAGTGATATGATGGAGACATCTTTCATCCATTATCACGTATCGATGCAATAACTCGGGTTTATTACGATTGATCATCTTCAAACACTGCTCCGAATTATCAACTCGTCAACTCGTTGTATTTGGTCAAAAGCGAGCTCGCACACACACACTTTGCACAGAGCTTTCTCATACCCAAATATTCCTGAATGATATGATGTCCACGTTCAGTTGATATCTTTAGAGTGTCTGCTATTTCATTCAATTTCAATTTACGCTCATTCAAAATTATTTTTTATTAAAGGATTTTTTAAATGTTTTCTTCGGTAAAAACCTCTTTTGGGCGTCCACTGCGTTCACCGTCTTAGGTACTCATTTCACCACGTCTAAACTTAGCTTACCAAAATTTGATGGTTTATTTTCCTGGGGCATTGTCCGGAAACTCGGCATCAAGCTAAGTTTTTGCTTCAACTATATATTTTCCCTTCAAAAAGCAATATTTTATCAACACGCGAAATTCCTTTCTATCAATTTATTTCACAATTACAAAAGTTGCTTCACTCAAAATGCTATAATTCACAAACAAATGGTCCAACAGCTGTCAAATTTTTACACGCATCATTTGAGGGTTCGGGCTAACTAAAAAACATATGAGTTTAATCCTAGTAGCGCCATCTATGTGTCAGTCCGGGGATTTTTTAATTGGCCTGTTAGATCCGAATTTATTCACAAAACTGACAATTATATATTATCGGTTCTAAAATCAGCAAACCAATCTCTATATCTTCACATATAAAAATACTGTAAACACAAAAACGTTATGAAATTATTCTTACGTTAATACACAACCAGGAAAAAGCTAGTTAATTAAAGAGCTGTATGTAGTAATTATCAAAATATAAAAGATAATGAACATATAATTTTTAGATACATGATAATCCTTACAAAATATATAGTACTGCACCCAACAAGAATTAGTATAAGAAGATTACATTAAGATAAAATAACGTATACTGAATAACGCAATCAAATCTCCCATATAAACTAATCAATAACTTGTTTGATATACTTTGATAAACTGATATAAAACACAATATTGATATCCAATTAATTCGATACATACTTATCTTATTAAATCCAATATCTGAGGACTATTGATTTCTACTATTAATCTTACCGAATTAAAATGCAGATAGTGACATAATAAAATATTGGTATTAATTAACTAGCAAATTGGATTAGGTTATTTCTATCTCTTCTAGATAAAATACAATTAATATAATTGAGTTTATAATAAAATCCATTTAACTCTGAATCGAAAATGTATATTGATTTCTGTGTGTGTTGTGTGTAATGCTCTATTCGGCGAATAAAATACTATTAATGTATTTATCATGTACAGTGGGTCTAGCATGAAAGAATTTATTTATTAATATGTTTATGATTTAATTATTTTTTTCATAAATTGCTTGTTTGCATAATATTCGAAATAGGAATAGAATTTCCTTACTGTAAATGTCTTTATTAAATCAACGGTTTAATTAACAAATCTTGTCAAATATTCTTTCAGCATATATTAATCTTAACACCATTTCGTTTTCATTTAAGTACTAAGTAAACTAATTTTAATGTCAATACACAACAACATCCTGTTTATATTTTATGTATGAGACTAATTTCAGAATTATTCCAAGCCACAATGAAAAACAATATCTATATAGGAAAATATATATTTACTTCTCAATACAATTTCTTATACGCTTTCCAACAACTGTCAACTATCAATTGATATTAAAATATATTAAACAAAAAAATTGAACCAACATCACAAAATAAATTAGGAACTCACAAAAAATTAAACATATATTTTCAACATAAAAAAAATTAAAATAAAATACGTACATAATAATCGTTGTAATAACTAAATAAAAATAAATAAAGACCCTATTTCATCTATCTACTATACGTATTTTATACTCTACTATTTACACACAATTTAGCTTAATACCTACCTAAACCTATTTATCTATTTACAATATTAAATCGTGTATATATAGTAGAATATAAATTGTGTGTAGTAGATATATTAAATAAGTCTTTTGTACATTATTTGTACATATTTTATTTTAAAATGTTTTCTTTTTAAATCTGTTTGATTATTTTTTTATTTTCAGTGAGTTCTTCATTATTTTTTTAATTCGGTTCAATTTATTTGTTAAAAATATATTTTTATTTTTCGAATCAGAAAAGGAACGCTTCAGATATGTGATACTAAAAGTATTTCAATCGTGAATTACCTCTAAATTGGTAAAACAATAAACTACAAACTACATGTGTCCAGCTTATTCACCAAATTTGCCATTATTTGATTTCTGGATATTCTTGCACCTATTCAAAAAATCAATAGAAAAAAATTATGACATAATTCAAGGATTATTAGAGTATGTGTATTGAAGTCGAAAAGAGCTTACTTTCCAAACAGCATTGGTTTTGCAATTTTTACGATATTAGAAATGTTGATAACAGTTTTTTGTTATTAACAAACTATTAACTAATTCACTCAAGAAAAATTTAAAAGAATTCACCTTATATTAGGAATATTACTAAAATAAAGCTAATCTCGTTTTGTGACAGCTAACTTTTTCCTCACACTCGACAAAACTCACACATGATTAAATCTGATGAGTAAGGAGGAAAAAAGATTTAGTTTTGATTTTCGCTCTCAGTTAAATACTGAAGAATTTGTACCGGTGTATAATATAGAATGTTTCTTTTTGCTTTAAGTGGCAAAACAATGCAACTGAAGGGTGTAGAATGGTAATAGAGACATATATGGTGACCAGTCCATATAGTGGCAGAAAGCAATAAGGTTTTTGAGTGACAGAGCTGCTGAAGACGAAAAGTGGATTTATTTGATAGACCGAAAAGCTAAGGATATCTTGCGCTACATTCACGATGAAGTCAAATATTTATGGGGCGAAGATGTCACTTCAATAAATGATTAATTTAATTTAATCAATTCATTCAATTCAACACTGATTAAATTTTTTCCATAACTAGTATAGAGCTTCCAAACACTGCTATATTCATATTCCAAGTTGATGATGCTCAAATACAGACAGCCAGAAGATTCAATCAGTATTTGAAGAGCATCAGAATATCCAAACATCTTCCCTGACCGATTCGGAGCAAATATTTTCATCTCTAATATTACTGAAATAATTGGCGTAATAACAAAGTCAATTTTACAACTATATATCAGTTTTTTTTTCTCGGCCTCATCTCTACGAATATATTGAATACAGCAGAATTGCATTACATTCTCCATTTCCAAACAGCATTGATTTTGCATTTTTTACGTTATTATAAATGTTGATATGGGTCTTTTGGTTCAATAAAATAAGATGCAATAATCAATTTTCTCGTCATAATTTAAGAGAATTCATCTTACTATAGGAATATTACTAAAATAAAGCTAACTTCGTTTTGTGACTGCTAACTTTTTCCTGACACCCGACAAAAAGTCACACATGATTAAATCTGGTAAGTTAAAAGAAAGAAGATTTAGCTTTGATTTTCGCTCTCAGTTAAATAGTGAAGGATTAGTGCCGATGTATAATATAGAATATGGCTTTTTGTTTTAATGGCAAAAAAATGCAACTGAAGGGTGTAAAATGATAATAGAGACTTATATGGTGACGAGTCCTCTTGACCTGTACTCTCAATGGCAGAAACGAATAAAGGTTTGATTCACATAGCTACTGAAGACGAAAAGTGTATTCAATATATTATATATATTCAATAACTCAAAAATTTCAAAACAAGGATATTTTGCCCTACATTCACGATGAAGCCAACAATGATTAAGTTTTTTCTATAATCAGTATATTGCTGCCAAATACTGCTATATTCCAAGTTCATGATGTTCATCAGAATACCAAAACATCTGACCGATTTAGAGCAAATATCTTCATCTCCAACATCACTGAATTAATTGAAGTAATAACAAAGTCAATTTTTCAACAATTTTAAATTCTTTCTGTCGGCTTCATTTCTGCGAATATATTGAATAAAGTAGAAATGCATTACTTTCTCTCTTTACAAACCGCATTGATTATTCTTGCACCTACTTAATACAATTCTCAAATGAAACTGACTCGTTTCAACTTAGAATACTACCCAAACCGCCTGGATTAAATCTAAAACACAATTCTCCAGAATTATAACGCATTGATCGATAACAGATCGGATTATCAAAAAGCGATTTTTTTCTGAAAGGCAGATGCTCGTCAAAATCTCAACTCGTGCCGGCATCTGTTTCAATTTTCGGCAAACTAACCGATCCATGGAAAGGGAAGGCATGGAGGATGAGGGAGGATATTCGGCCGACTGAAAATAGGGAATTCGAAAGGCATTGGTGCTTTGTAAACAGCGTTTAGAGAAAAAACAAATTTAGACGAGCGGAAAACTTCAAAGGAAATACGGCTGTATCGATTCGGAAGAGGCTATTGCATTTTTATTGGTCAGTAGGGATGGGATCCGTATCGAGACTTTTTGATTTGTCGATTCAGTATCGATATAATTCATACAAGTGGCAAAGGCATTATGACATAATATTTGCCGGAAAAGACAGCAAACATGTTATTTTGATGTTCCCAGCAAATTAACGTATATCCAATATCTTTGCAAAGCGATTTTTTCTAAAAAAATCTAAGGATTTTTTCTGGAGTTCTAAATGAATATCAGTCTTAGGACGGGCAGTTTGTGTATTAATGAATATATTGAATATCAGTTATTTGAAACAACACAAGGTCAATTAACTCAACATATATATTAGAACTAAATATTTTTACTATTTTGTTTAGTATTTCCTTATATGTTATTTTTTAATTGTCAATTTAATTAATATTATTTTCATAAATTTCTATAAATTTTTTCATTTTTCTGACCATATGGCAATATTATGTAGAAAGAATGACGTTTGCTGGCGATTTAATTACCAATATGTTTCATACTTCTTTACCCTTTTGAAACAGCGGTGGGCTACGCTGAATCAAACTGAACAAACATGTTAGAAGGTACTAGGTTTGGTGAGTACTCTGGATAAGAATACGTTGTTCAGTTTATTCAAATTAGGGACATCTGGGAAATTTCGTTTGATTTTAACAGCTCGTAATACAGTAACCTTTTTGATCTTAGCATAGGTAGAGCAAGACTTTATGGGCATGAATTTTCCACTTTGGTACCAATGCAAATGGCTCTTCTAGACCTACTCATGACTCTTTACTACAAATCCACCGCCTCACAATAACACTCTTCCTTTTTTGCCTGGCAAGCAATTAAATCACGATACTAAACTTCAGTCGATTGAGCCATTTTTGTATCCTTTTGGGTCATTAATCTCGCACGTTAACACCTGTAAATCGTTGAATTATCATCCGTTAAACTATTTGAAAGTTTTTTGAAAATTTGAGCTGGGATTTCATCCAATAATTCTCATTTTCGAACCTTTTCACTCCTCCAAGTTATTACTGGTTATTGACATCAGAATCATCACCTTTAAATACTTGAAATCAAAACCAACAATTGGGAATATTGGGGCAGAATCACCATAAGTTTCTAAAAGTGTTTGATTGACTTTGATTGAGCAAATCTCTTGAAAACAAACAACCAAATAAAGAATGTCGAAAATAAAACATTTAGCATTTAATAATTAGCGCCTGTATATACGAATGAGCCCAATAACGCTAAATGGAAAACTCTTAGTGTAGCTTTATATACGTTTAAATATCCAAAGCAGAAATATGCACACTCGAAACTTCTACAAGTTAGCTTTTCAATATTTGTGAACCTAACTAAACCGATATGTAACAAATAGTGAAATATATTATTCTAATATTATTAATACTTAAAAATATTGACTTTGAAATAACTTGAAAAAAATTGTTTTTGATAGCTTTACATCCAATCATATCCAAGATATTGAAATATAATGAATGAAATTAATGTTTTTAAAAGTGTATTCAGTCAGTTTGACTATCGCTGTCACCGATTCGAATCTTGCTGGGGCATGGGCGCAAATATATGCTTGTTTTTGTCCAAAAGGCAAAACAAATATGGCAAAGTCCGACAAGGAAAGGACCTGATAAATCGTAGTTCGTAAAAAGGAGGCTCTAAAATATAACAAACAACTGTATATAAATATTAATAAAATTCCATATTTGGCGACCAAACAAATAGCGAAAATCTATGAAATAATAATTAAAATCTTCAGTATTAAGCCATTGCATTAATTTCATTTTGGTTATATTTTTAAAAGTGCTAAAGAGTATGAATATATTAACCAAGGAACTGATTAAGATTTGATATCGGTATCGATAAAGATATTAGTGGTTTTATTGTCTGATTTGAAGAAGTCTGCTGCCAATGTCCATCATAAATTTATGATGATGCTCCGTCGTATTGCCTATTTTGTTTTCAACGATTTAGAAAAAGTGAATTTGATGATCAGTAACAAAAATCAAAGCCTGGTAGGACAAAAAATTTGAAGGACAATGAAATGCAAGAATCATTGAACGGAATGACTTATGGAACCCAACTCCAGACACTTACATGTGATGGGAAAGATCACATCACAGATAGAGTGAGTACATGAATTGACTGAAAATGAAATGTTATATCTTTTCAATGTCGCGGATGCATTGCCTGCTAGACAGAATAATAGGAATGTTCAATAGCATATTGTGATTGGCTATGAAAAGTTCATCTAACACGATAAGCGCAAGTGAAAAAAAGTGGGTTCATCCAGGAGAGTATTTCTGCGCATATGGTAGGTGTAATCATCAACAAGGTGTAAAATTTAAAAGCTGTCAAAATCAAATGAAGCTATAACTGTAGATGCCTACCGACATCAATTGTTTTTGTCGAAAAGGCGAAACAAGTATGGCAAAATCCGACAAGGAAAAGACCAGATAAATCGTAGTTCGTAAAAAGGAGGCTCTAAAATATAACAAAGAACTGTATATAAATGTTAATAAAATGCCATATTTGGGGACCAAACAATAGAGAAAATCTATGAAATAACAATTAAAATCTTCAGTATTAAGCTATCGCATTGATTTCATTTTGGTTATATTTTTAAAAGTGCTAAAGTGTATCAATATATTAACCAAGGAACTGAATAAAATTTCAGTCTCTCGTAAATATTCATAGGTATAAGGTAAACATCCAGACGTTACTTGATATCCTGTACTGGACATCTTAAACAAACAAAAAAAATCCAGCTAAGAGCTAAAATCGAGAAAAAAACTAATACGTCTCACTTGATCAATTATTTAAAATAATGAGATTTCCCTTTTCTGCGTAATGTCGGGGGTTTTGCGAGGATGATGCAGAGAGAGTGGCACCAAATATTCAATGTTTCCGTTTTTAATTTTTAATGAAATTTATCATTAAAATTAAATAATATTATATTTTAGATATACTTCTTAAATCACTGCCAAGCCCTCAAAACTATTTGACGTTCTGGCATTATGTAACAATATTAAACAAATTTAGTCGTCATTTAAGAAACGTAATAACGTTTAGAGTAATATCGAGTAAAGTCCATCTACATTAATATCTAACGTGCTTCTAATTTAAAAAAGTTATAAATGAACTGCTCATACAAAAAAAAACATACCTGGATATACCAGAAATATCGGTGTTTCCAACTCTCTTCGTCAATTATGTTTGAAGTATTCAAATTTCAGCTTCAACAAAATCACAGGCAAACTGAAATGCTGCTTTTCAAAAAAAAAGAGCATAATAAAACTATGTATAATAAAATAAAAGGAAAATGAAAGGTAAAGTAAAATCAGTGCTATGGTAGTCGCCCGTACCTTGAGAAGATTTTAAGGGGGCAGCCAAGCAAAATAACGAATTGCTTCTGTATTGGGTAGATCAGCGCAGCATTACCGATGGATTTCAGTGATAGAGCATTTATTTACTGGAAAGGCGAAATTCGCCGGAGAAAATTCTGTTTAGAAGTAAATGTCAGTTGAGGATATTGTTTAATGCAGTTTTTACATGTTGATATATATTTCTTTCAATATGATGTTCAAACAATAGACCAATTTTCTACTTAATATAATTTAAAAGAATTCAGCTATCTTAGATTCGGGATATTATGAAAATAAAGCTAATCTTGTTCTGTGACTGCTAACTTTTCCCTAACAAAGGTTTTTTGAGCGCTCGATATAACATTGATTCTCGCTTTCAATGAAATAATGAAGAATCGGTGCGGCTGTATAATATGTAATGCTTTTTTGCTTTTAATTGCAAAAAATTGCAAATGAAGGGTTTAGGTTGATAATAGAGACATATGGTGACGTGTCCTGCCAAAGTATACACACAACGCCAGAAAAGAAACGAGTTTTCGAATCCGAAAGCTAGTGAAGATGAAAAGTGGACTTATTGTGATAATCCCCATATTGAGTAAGCAATTATGTGTGTAAATTATTTATTATAAATATTTCTCTAAAATCTATATACCGAGGATCGACGAAACAATATGAACACCATACAATATGGTACATCTTGTTGAATTTGGCAACACTGTTTCCGTGTAAATAATGCGATTCGTGTATATTGCTCAGTTTATATGCCATACCTCGTAGATTATATTTTAGGGCATTATAAGCTTTCTCCTGCAATCGTTGAAACAAGCAATTTGTGAAATGTGTGATCTCTCAGACTCTGAAAGATGGAATAACCTTGGTGCTCGGCAATGACCAATAGTAAAGAATCACTGTAATGACAATTTATATGGTGTAAAAATTTGGTAAAACTTCAGCGACGAGTAGTACTGTGGGAAATCCAACGGTAACTCGCAAATACGACGGATATTAAAAAGGTTTTTGGTCAGGCGACGTAACACTAAAAATGACGAGCCCTCACGTGAAGCAACGAAGTGAAAGTGAGGTAAAAATGATAGTAGAATTCAACACTTATGATACTTTTGATATAACTAGCATATTGTTGCCAAACACTGCAATATTCCGATATGATAATGCGTCCATGCAAAACTAAAATTGTTCATTGACTCCTTATTTTGAGGAGAATAAGAATATCATCAATAATCTTCCCTGGATAGCACAATCGTCAGACCTCAACATAACTGAATAATTAAGCAATTAACTGATGTTTTGATACAAGAATGGACAACATACCATTGTCAAATATTCAAACGCTTTACAAAACTATTCCGCAAAAAGTTTATAAACAAGTGGTGACTCAACACTATTAATACATAAATATGTATACATGTACACCACCCGTATATTTGAAAACCGAAATTATATTAATTTAATTTTCCTTCAAAATAAATCAAATTAAATCTTTGATTGGAAACATTAAATTCAACAGATACGCTAACCTGTATAATATAAGTAATGAACACCATTTAAAATTTATAACACTATAAATTTCTAAATTTTTTCTTCAGAAAATGATTTAATATCTACTGACACTTAAAAATAGTCTCAACCTTACGGCATAGCAATAAACATATTTCCATTCATCAATATATCAATAAGAACCGTAAATTTCTAATAAATATTAATGGATTTTGATTTACCAAGTATTAATAACATCATATTTTTAATTGAAGATCTTACATTTATCATCTATTTCTTTGTTAAATATGACGTTAACAAGCATTAAATTTGTTACATTGTTCGCTGTTATTTCAGTATTCAACGTTTTTTTCGCATATATATATATATATATATATATATATATATATATATATATATATATATATATATATATAGTATTTAATATGTATGTTAAACAATATTTCAAATATTAAAAGATATAAAGAGATTATCCGTATTATAATTCCAAGAAAAAATTCCGAAATAATTTATTAGGATTTTTGTCCCTATGTGGGAGAATATCGAAGAATCGAAACGCTCTCGAAAAACGGAAGGAAGAGCCACGAAAAAAACCATGACACACGTCGGAATGGGGACACCCCAAAAGACCGGAAAAGGGTCTGACTCTGGTGACGATAAATATAAATACCTGAAATTCATTCCGTCGTAACTTTTGCTATACGGTCGATGGAACATGCAAATCCACCGGGGAACCGGAGGGACCGTACTGGACTCCGCTCCCAAGTTATTTACAGGGCATCCTAAGCGAAAGACAACATAAAGGAAATAATTTATAATTTACAGGCATGACTAGAGACTTTTAGATCGATGCGGACTCGAATAATATGTTGGGTAAATAACCATTACACGCTCCTATAAGCTAATATTATTCTATTATGAATTATATAATCGAAATATATCGATAAAGGAAAATATATCAGATATTAGTGGTTTTATTGTCTGATTTGAAGAAGTCTGCTGCCAATGTCAAAACAAATATGGCAATATCCGACAAGGAAAAGACCAGATAAATCGTAGTTCGTAAAAAGGAGGCTCTAAAATGTAACAAAGAACTGTATATAAATATTAATAAAATTCCATATTTGGGGACCAAACAAATAGCGAAAATCTGTGAAATAACAATTAAAATCTTCAGTATTAAGCCATCGCATTAATTTCATTTTGGTTATATTTTTAAAAGTGCTAAAGTGTATGAATATATTAACCAAGGAACTGATTAAGATTTGATATCGATATCGATAAAGGAAAATATATCAGATATTAGTTGTTTTATTGTCTGATTTGAAAAAGTCTGCTGCCAATGTCCATCATAAATTTATGATGATGCTCCGTCGTATTGACTATTTTGTTTTCAACGATTTAGAAAAAGTGAATTTGATGATCAGTAACAAAAATCAAAGCCTGGAAGGAAAAAAATCTGAAGGACACTGAAATGCAAGAGTCCTTGAACGGAATGACTTATGGAACCCAACTCCAGACACTTACATGTGATGGGAAAGGTCACATCACAAATAGAGTGAAAATCGCTACAACGTCAATTGACTGAAAATGAAATGTTATATCGTTTCAATGTCGCGGATGCATTGCCTGCTAGACAGAATAATAAGAGTGTTCAATAGCATATTGTGATTGGCTATGAAAAGTTAATCTAACACGATAAGCGCAAGTGAAACAGAAGTGGGTTCATCCAGGAGAGTATTTCTCTGCATATGGTAGGCGTAATCATCAACAAGGTGTAATGTATTAAAAACCTGCCAAAATCAAATGAAGCTCTAACTTCAGATGCCTACCAACATCAATTGAATAAATTTAATGACGCATTTTTGGCTAAAAAATCACCAATAACCAATAACAGACGCTAGTAAAGTCACCATCTTGCATGTGGCTAGGTCAAATGGTGCAAGACTTGTGAAGGATACACTATTGTCTTTCAAATATAAAGTTCTGCCATACCCAAAATGTCATATTTTCGGCTAAAAATCACCCATAGCGAATAATAGACGCTAGTAAATTCACCATCTTGCATGTGACTGAAATACTGATTGTGACTGTGACTGAATAGGCTAGGTCAAATGTCTCAAGACTTATAAAGGATACACTATTGTCTTTCAATTATAAAATTCTGCAATGCCCGAAATGTTAACTAGACAGAGCAGAGCGTCTTGTAAACACTTCTTAGGATTGTTATTCTAATATAGAGTTTCAAAATTCAAATAATGGCTGCAAAAGTAATATCCTTCTTTCGACGATGAAAGATGGAATCTATTTCGATTAATATATATTATGATCAGAATACATGCAAACATCTAATACGATATATATTATGCTGAGAAAAAAATGAAGTCAATGAAGTTAAAAATGTGTGGTCATAACGATCATGATGGCCTTGTTCATAACTTACAGCACATGAATGTTACAGAAACAACACACTGAACTATTGAAATCTCATATTACAGCAAAAATGTTTAGAGTCAAACAAGAGGAAGCCCACTTCACAATAAAAGAAGCTAAAGCAGTTGTGTTACGAGTGTATTGGGGCCCACTCTTTACCTATTCTACATATGTGATATACCACTCGATATAAGTGGAAACTATCATGTTGGCTACATTTACTGATGACACTGCGATTATTGCTCTCGGTGACAATAGCGAAGAAGACACACGAAAATTATAACAGGTAGATGACAATATAAAGAGTTGGACACATACTTTGAAAATTAAAATTAATGAAAGTAAATCTGTGCATGTGCAGTTCACGTATAATCACAACGTACAAGCACGAATAACAATAAATAATACTATCATTGCAAATAGAACAACGCTAAGTAATTCGGAATGAATCTTGACGCAAAACTTCTTCGCAATGCGACCATCATCTTTTTCAAATATAATTATCGTATTTTATTGACTTTATGTCACACTCAGTCATTCGTTTCAAAATAATTTAATTTGATTTCATATCGGCGCCTGTTTACAAAAAAAAGGAAATATGATGAAAATCACTTTCTATAATTTTCAAAACGCGATAAGTTATTCATTTATTAAATGTTTATTATTATAAAATTATTACCATATTCAAATACATGTCGACTTTTTCAAAAATGTAATATAATATTGATAATTTTATGTAACAGATCAATTGAAAAGTCCCCGGCCTACCATAGTAGAACATATTTTTTGGCAAAATTAATTTTTTTTATTCAACATAATTCCCTTCAAGGGTGATACACTGATTATAGCGACCTTCCAACTTTTCGATACCATTTTTGTAGTACGACTTGTCCTTTGTTTCAAAATAGGCCTCAGTTTCGGCGATCACCTCTTCATTCGACGAAAATTTCTTCCCAGCGAACGCTCTTGATATGAGGACAGAACATAGTCGCTGGGGGCCACATCTGGAGAATACGGTGGATGAGGAAGCAATTCGAAGCCCAATTCATGGATTTTTGCTATCGTTCTCACTGACTTGTGACACGGTGCATTGTCTTGGGGAAGCAACTTTTTCCTCAAATGCGGCCGTTTTTCGGTGATTTCGTCCTTCAACCGGTCCAATAGCACTATGTAATAGTCGCTGTTGATGGTCCTTCCTTCTTCAAGGTAGTCAATGAAAATTATTCCATGCGCATCCCAAAATAAAGACGCCATAACCTTGCCAGACGACTGCTGCATTTTATCCCGGGTTTATTACGCTTCCATCTTCAAACACTGCTCCGAATCATCAACTCGAGGTTGTTCTTGGTCAAAAGTGAGCTCACGCGGCACCCACATTGCACAGCGCTTTCTCATATCCAAATATTCGTGAATAATATGATATACACGTTCAGTTGATATCTTTAAATTGTCTGCTATTTCATTGAATTTGAATTTACGATCATTCAAAATCATTTTGTGGATTTTTTTTATGTTTTCGTCGGTAACAACCTCTTTTGGGCGTCCACTGCGTTCACCGTCTTCGGTGCTCATTTCACCACGTCTAAACCTAGCATACCAATCCTTGATGGTTGATTTTCCTGGGGCAGTATCGGGAAACTCGGCATTAAGCCAAGTTTTTGCCTCAACTGTATTTTTAACCTACAAAAAGCAAAATTTTATCAATACGCGAAATTCCTTTTTATCCCTTTTTTCACAATAACAAAAGTTGCTTCACTCAAAATGCTATAATTCTCGAACTAATGATCCGACAGCGGTCAAATTTATACATGCCTCTTTTGAGGGTTAGGGATAACTGAAAAACATATTGACGGATTTAATTCTAGTAGCGCCATCTATGTGTCAGGCCGGGGACATTTCAATTGACATGATAAATTAAATAATTTAACTTAATTACTGTATTACTTAATTACTTATTAATCTGTACGTAAATCTGCCAAATACGCAATTGTGGAATTATAAATTCTATTAAAAGTGTAATCATGAGTTGAAAAATCTGGTTGAAAGGCAACTCGTTTGACTGCTTATGGTTGGTAAAACTGTCCACATGCCTACAGGTATTTTAAATACATTTTGAAAAACAATGAGCGTATTGTGTTTTATTAACCACTTTCGGTATTTTGTTGGCAGAAAAGACGTATAAGTTGAACTTGTCTTGAGAAGGTCGTTATTATCTGTCATCGGCGCGCATCAACTGTTAAATCAAACACTACAGTAAATCACTAAACTAACCTAACTATTAAATCCATCTAAAGGTTTTGACATTTACCTATATTAGTGTTGGGAACTATCGACTGAAATCGACTATCGACAGTTTAGTGATTTACTACTTTTTACTATCGACTGTTCCAGTCGCTATTTTTGGTTCGATTGATTTTACTCCTTTTTAGCAGTGACTACTTCAGTCGACTATTTTCAGTCGCTATTTTCGGTCCGACTGATTTAGTTACTTTTTACTATCGACTGTTTCAGTCGTGTACTTTTAGTTACTTTTTTTGGTTCTACTAGTTCCATTCAATTGATTTTTAAAGTTCTGATTCTGTCGTCCTAGCCGCCACTTTTGCATAAATGTACCCAATTTATGCTTACATAGATTTATATGTAATATATAGAGTTTTATGATTTTTTTGCTAGTTTGCTTGTAAATAACAATATTGTATATTAATATAGCAGCATTTTAATGATAAATAATAAAATACTTTTGACTGTTTTTATGGCAATAATAGGAAATATTTCAATTACTCTCTCGATTTTTGTTAAAAAATATTTTCGTTCAAGAATAAATAAAGCATTTACTTTATTTAAAAAACTCATGTAGCTATTGCGCGATCATTTTTAATTATGTCATGAATTAGTTTTTTTTTATGTTTAGGTGTAAAATATTTTTAATTAATTTGATGGTTATTGTACATCTTTAGTTTTTAGGTTTTGTTTAAGTTCTATTGTATTGTCTATATTTATTATAGCACATTATTTGAAAATAGCAATTAACATATTAAAATATGATAAAACATTTTTACAGATCCACATAACGTTCAAATATAGAAGTAATTCTACTTCGTTTATAATGAATTAAATAATTACATGTTAATAGTATACAGTAGTTATTTTTTAACTGCTCCAAGCAATTGTCTCCATCCTGTCCACTCTCACAATTTATACAGCAAAGGTCTTGTACATCTTCATATGACCACGAAATAAACACAGTTAACCGTGCATTTGACTGAAAATAGTAATTACTATTTTCAGGCGGTAGTTTTTTAACTATCGACTGTTTCGACTGCTTTGCGACTATCGACTGTTTCGACTGTTTTCAGTTCATACTCCCAATGCTACTCCATATGAAATAATTTAACGTATACAGAGGCTGATTATGGAACGTTCAAAATACCATTTTCCACATTTAATACATTTGTTATTTGATTTCAAGAATTCAACAATTTGCTGCGGAAATACGTCAAAGGTGTTTGTAAATTTAAGATGCTACTGTTTGGACAAATACCGTTTTTGGTTTTAATGATTTAAAAGTGGTGATTCTGATGATAATAGCAAAGAAGAAAGCTAGGAGTACTACAAAGGCAATGGATTGCAGGGCATCAAAGGGTTCGCAAAAAACATTTTCACAAACTGAGCAATCGCTATTAATAAAAATGCCATCTCGAACGGTTTCAATACGGTTTCATTGCTATTCAACGTAGTTTCCAGACATATCGTTTTCTTATTATCGGTAGTTCAGACCGATACAGCAGAATGGATAAAAATTGATAGGGATAGATGATTTTATACCTGTCAATCCAATATTATTCTTTCGATATGGTTCGTAAAGTTGTAGAAGATGATGAGACATATTATGACTTTTTAAAAAGCACATAATATTTAGAAGGTTATATAAATAAGTAAAAATAGCAATATAAAAACAGAAAGCATGCACACATCTAATAAAAGGAGTGAGTTATTGGCTGATGTAGTATGCTTAATAAATCGATATTATACAACATTTTAGTGACTGGTTTTTATTTGCCTTTTAATCCCTCCCTCCAGTCTTGTTCCAGGAAACAATCTGCTGTATTCGCGCCGTGAGCTGGCACAAAAGCGAAAGTCGTTTTGTATTAAGGAATGTCGGAATTGTTCCATGTCTAGAGGGAGAAAACTGGCGAGAAACAGCCCAGCCCGCTCACGGGGCGACAGAGCGAGGGCCCTATCTGCCGTCTCTTTTTGATTGACGTACGTGTTACTGCGTGAAAAATCTCATATAGAAAAGACGATCCATCTTGTCCCTGAGGCATTCGACGTTTTACATTTTTATTTTGTCCTGGGGGCGAACGGTCTCGTAAGCTCACTGTTTTGAGAAACATTCTCGATGTTTACGTCGATGTAATAAAACGGAATCTTTTTATTAGCCTTGATACATATCATGGAACATTTCGCCTTTATAGCCGATATGCTTGTAAGATTGATAAGTATATATTTAAAATGATGTCAAATTAACGAGAATTGAACAATTAGAAAATGATACACTTATGAAATTTCTCCGTGGACTTGTTAAAAATGCTACTGCTGAATATTTGCTGTGGAGAGCCACCAGAAACAAAAATGCCCTTATCACAAAAATTGCCACGATTAAAAATTCAACCCCAAAGAGTTAAATCACTATCCTACCTCATTGGACAGGAAAGATTGAAAGTTACATTTAACTAAAGATTTAAAAAACCTAATAAACAACATTAAAGCAAAAAAGGCTTCTGGTTTTGATCTTATTACCAGGAAAATATCAAGGAACGACTACAATATATACCATAAATGTGGAGACTGGAAAAAACTTTTAATAAAAAGGATAAAACCGGTCAGTGAGGAAAAACATCTTATTCCGGATTATCAATCTGGTTTTAGAAAACAACATTCCATGATTGATCAGGTTCACAGAATCGTCAATCTCATAGAAAAATCACTTCAATCAAACTTTCGATAAAGTTCAACATGATGGCTTAAAGCATAAAACCAAAATACTTCTCCTTGACCAATATTAAAATAATTTAGAGTAATGTAAAACTAACCGATATTTCAGGGTCAAACCAAAACCTATTCTTATTTGGGGAAAATACAAGCAAGTGTGTCATAAAGGAGTATATTCGAATCAGTTCGTTGTCTGCTGTATACTGGAGACTACATTCAATGAAAATGTTGTTGCATAGCAACAGGAAATACCTATTGCCTAAATAAAATGTTGGAAAAATCAAATTAGTACATATCGATTCCACCAAGAAAAAAATTATAAATAAGCCCGTAAATATAAATTAACAAGTAGTCTCGTATAGAAATACAGCCAAATATCATATTTATCAAATAAAACCCTAGCCAATTAGAATAAAATCTAATAGCTTATTATAATTAATTCCCTATATTGCTATTAACGAGAAAATAATTTAAATGCTGATCATTAGTTATTAGCCCTATTTGCAAAGTTGCTTTTGAATATAGATAGTTTACTGACTTTTGTGATACTAAATGGTGTAGGTGTGTTATTATGTTACCTACTGTTGAGGTATCCCAGAAAATATAATTTTTAAATAATAATAATAATTTCGAAATTATATATTTTTTTAAATAAATAATAGATTAGTAAGATAGAACCTTCCTTTGTTTAGAATCATATCATCTTCATATTTATTGGTAATATTTAAGCTTATAAACTAATTTACATGTATTTACAACAGGTAGTGTTGCTGTGTGTTAAATCGCATTAGGTCTACTTGTAATCAACTTTAAGTTGAATCCCCACTAACAGGCTCCCTCATAATTATGTGTATCATTTCACTGAAATATGAACAAAAATGTTTTTAGTACGTTGAAAATACCTTCATTTATATCAAGAAAATCGCATTTGCGTAAAATTTTACTTTATTACTTCAATTTCTTCAAGAACCGGCGGGTGGTCATCGAACGTTTTAAAAGTGGTGATTTTGACATCCATGACATCATTTGAAGACGAGGGTTTGAAGGCATTACCCAATGACGATCCGTGCAAAACGCAAGTATTTTGTTCCATGTGAATTGAAGCATATTGAAAGGCGTTTGGTGATATGTGAAATGCTGCTTGAACGGCAAAATTGGAAAGGTTCTTGAATCGTATTTTTACTGATGATGAAAAGTGGAGCCATTACAACAAACCAAAATGAATAGAAACAAATTTACTGGAAGGTAATTTGAATTCTGATCATAATTTATTAGTCCTGTTTTCAAAGTTCTCTTTGCCCATCCATCAACATCAACAGCAAGGAGAAATATCCATGGCTCCAAACTAATGCTCTGTATTTGATAGAAATCAGCTTGATATGGTATACCATGAGCTACTAAAACGTATTAAAACCATCAATAGGTATCGGCTATTGACAATAATTGATATACAACAGCAGAGCGCTGTGCAAAAAAAACTCTAGAATACGAGGAAAGACACCACAAAGTAATCTTCAGCATGACAATGATCCACCACATGCTGTGAAACCGGTGAAAACATATTTGTAAACGTCAAAATAGAAAGCACTACGTCACCCGACGTATTCTCCATATCTTGTTCCTTTTGAATACTATTTGTTCTAAGATGTGAGTCACGAGTTTGCTGAGCAACGCTTCGCTTCTTATGAAGATACCAGAAATAGATCGATTCGTGATTAGCTTCAAAAGCAATATCGTTCTTTCGAGATGGAATCCATAAATTATAAAAGGAATTATGAAAGATGAAAAAAAGTAGCGGCTATAATTTTAATAAAATACATTGTAGCTATTTATCACAATAAAGATTTAAATTTAAAAAAAAACTTTTAACACTAATTTATAGGACTATTTCTTCTTTTGAATTCCTTGTTCATTTGTATATTTCCTATTCCAGTGTCTTACCTATCATTTACTGTTGAACTGGATGTGTGACAACGCTAAGCTTTCTTCTTTAAAAATATTATTAAATCCTCGAAGATTGTAATCGTTATCTTTTTCGCTAAAAATCTGGTTGAAACGCTATGATGAATTGATATTTAGGATAACATTAATTAGCTCGTCAAATTCTAGTAGTAATAAATGCAGTAAGAATGATCTAAAATATTCTAATAAGAAAATCGTCAGTGTTTTATATATAATTAGTATTAAATAATATTTTTAACGGATGTCGTCATTACGCTGTATAGTCGCTATATAGTAGTACGGTGTTGATATAAAGGGGCCGGGGACAGACATAAAGTGTATATATCAAATAATAAATAATAAATAAATAAAATTAATAACACACACAGGGGGGCTAAAGTATAAATTGTGTATATACAATTTAAAAATGAACACAAATATAGGACTACAAACACAACCATAAAGAACTAGAGGTTATATCCAGACAGCAAACATCAGTACCCATACCGAAGTGGTAATGGTTATTTGGTCAGCAATACTAAACTTAGCATAAGCTAGATTCTGTGGACAAAGTCGATTTCTCGTAGTAATCCAGAAAGTCTGTATTTTCTCCAGTTAAGGGATTTCTAAAATTTTGCAGCCCGTACTTAGTTCTAATCTGGGTGAACCGTGGACAGTCGTTCATATGTGATTGTCTGAAATAGGGGCACGGTGACAAAACACACAGTAAACAGGCGGGCTTGAAGTCGTCAAGTGACAGTGCGAGAAACGATAGTGGCCCAATCTCAGTCGATACGAAGCTACGGCATGGTAACGAAGGAAAGGAACCCGAAGAGGGAAGACAAAATCAGCTTTAACGTCAAAGAGCCTGCTGTAGTTGGCCTTCTGAGCTCAACAACGTTGTGCCTCGTTATACATAAAAAAAGAAAGGAATGGGATAAAGTCAGTATGGATACAAATATTCCTGATGGGGAGGGGAGAGGGGGTTGCCGATTTAGCCGCACTAACCTCGCGTTCATTTCTCGGTATACCAACGTGAGGAGGGATCCACAGTATACTTGTCCTAATGGAGATGGAGGATACGATAGTAAGTCGGTGACCAGGGGATTACTGAACTTCTCTTCCATAAAACATTCGAGAGCATTGCGGGAGTCGGTCCGGATTAGCCATTGTTTGAAGTATTGTGTTGTGATGTAGGATAAAGCTTTGAATATCGCCAAGAGTTCAGTGGTCAATATTGAACCCTGTTCGGGGAGCTTGAAACGGAATGCCCAGTTGTCCACCATGAATGCTCTACCAATCACGCTGCGAGATTTAGATCCATCGGTATATATGTGCTTGCGGCTAGGGTAAGAGTAGTATCCAAGTGATCTTGGATTGAATAAGGTAAGCACAATGTTCTCCTTTATAAAATTAACATAAAGTTATGCTTATGAAGGAGGTAGTGCAGGTCCAAGGGATATAATTGGGGTAGTGTACAACGAGGGGATGCAGGAAGCCAATTGGAAAGAAGGTCAGCAGTTATATGAGAGGTACGAGTGGAGTAGTTATAGATAAGATGGTCCAGGACGGTGGATGACTCCAAGTGGATATTAAATAATATTATTCGTTGAACAAGCAATCGTCCATATTGTACTTTTAATAATACATAGTGCATATAGCGAGAATAATTTTGAGATCTGGATACAGGAAATAGTCGTTGGGGGCCAGATCTGGAAAATACAGTGGATGAGGAGGCAATTCGAAGCACAACTCATAGATTGTTGCCATCGTTTTCACTGACTTGTGACACGGTATATTGTCTTGGTGAAGCAGCACTTTCTTTTTTCAAATGCGGGCGTTTTCCGCAGATTTCGTCCTACAAACGGTACAATAACGCTATGTAATAATCGCTGTTGATGCTCCTTCCTTATTCAAGGTAGTCAATGAAAATTATTCCATGCGCATTCCAAAATACAGATGCCATTAACCTTGCCAGCCGACTGTTGAGTTTTCCCACGCTGTGGGGCAGGTCCATCGTGTGCAGTCCACTCGGATGACTGTCGATTGGACTTCGAAGTGAAACTATGGAGCCACGTTTCATCTATTGTCACATATCGACGCAAAAGCTCGGGTTTATTACGCTTGATAATCTTCATACACTCCTCCGAATCATCAACTCGTCGTTGTTTTTAGTCAAAAGTGAGCTCGCGCGGCACCCACTTTGCACAGAGCTTTCTCATACCTAAATATTCGTGAATGATATGATGTACACGTTCAGTTAATATCTTTAGAGTGTCTGCTATTTCATTCAATTTTATTGTACGTTAATTCAAAATCATTTTGTAACAATCTCTTTTGGCCGTCCACTGCGTTCATCGTCTTCGCTGCTTATTTCACCACGTCTAAACTTAGCATACCAATCCTTGATGGTAGATTTTCCAGGGACAGTGTCCGGAAACTCGGAATCAAGCCAAGTTTTTGCTTCAATTGTATTTCTTCCCCTCAAAAAGCAATATTTTATCAACATGCGAAATTCCTTTTTATCCATTTTTTTCACAATAACAAAATTTGTTTCACTCAAAATGCTATAATTCACAAACTAATGATCCCACAACTGTCAATCTTCTACACGCATTTTTTGAGCGCTGGGACTAACTGCAAAACATATGGATTTAATTATAGTAGCGCCATCTATGTATCAGATTGTGAATTTTCAATTTACCTGTTAATAACACAAAATACTAAATACGAAATACGAAAATATATCTGTGTTAAATATAAAATTAAGCTCAAAGAAATATTACATTTATACTAAACTTAATAATTACACTCATATTATGTTATTAATCTAAAGACTTCGTTCTAAAATGATATCTATATTGAAAGATAATATTTTTCGGTGTAACATTTAACAATGTCATAAAAATCGATCACTGCCAACGCGCTATAAAAATCAGGAAATACTTTTAAGCTTGCAGATATAATCGATGGCCTCCCATTGGACGAGACAAAATCCAACCAAATCTACTGCTGAAAAGTTTAAACGATATCTGATGCGGATAAGGGAGAATAAATTTGGTCAAGTTATATCGATCAGATGAAAATGGTTTTCGGTGATTTTTAAGTTCGGCCCTGTTTAGGAGGTAGTTGGCTAGTCTATTACTGATAACAAATTGGGAAGGTTGGAACAGTAATAAAGTCGCTGATGGTCCAGATGATCGGACATACGATAAGGATCCCCAGGAAATGGGAAAAAATCGGTTTTTGTCGAAGAAAATTCAGTTACTCCGTCAGTACCGAGACAATAGCTTTTATGATCTTAACCTGACTATTAATTATGTATGATTCTATTCTCTCGTGTGTTTTTTTTAAAGTTAAACAATTATTATAACCTTTAATAGTTGTTTTTTTAATATAATGTATAATTTTGTTAATATGGTGTTCGATATAAAAATTTTAAATTAAATTTACTATAAAGACATACATTTCAATTAAAATTTATATCCCAATCTGAAAAAGGTCCATAAATGTAGAGAACATCGTAGCAGTTATTAAATAGCATTGCTATCGATGAAATGTCAACACCATATTATCTTTATCATCTAAATTTGTAGCAAATATAATTTAATATAATTTATGAAAAAGTGCTGTATTTTTCCTTTAATTTGACAGAGTATTTAATGGTCATCATTGCTCTGCAAAGCATATTAAGAGCACTCCGGTCTAGAAGAGTAAAACTGTATGATGTGAGTATTGGTATATCGTGAAGAGAAATGAATAAAGTTTGCAGATACTGAGTTGGAAGCATTCCTGACCAAAAATACAGGGCAAATTCAATAAAAGCTTGATGAAATCTTGAAGTGACTTAACAAAAACGATTTTAGAACTTCTCAATTCTATGAGAATGGTGCAAAAATAAGAAAATTGAGAAAAAAAATTAAATATTGTGAAATTTTTATTTTCTGGGAGAGATAATGATTAATTAACTATGACATGACATCACAATTTCCAAGACGTTCTTCAGAATAACGAAACTTAAGTTAAAAATAAAAAGTGACTGTTTGCAATATCAATCATTGTTACCTCATTTTTAATAATCATTTGAAATTATTTCTGTAATATTGTATAATCATGGGGAACAATCTTCTTGATTCATCATTTCTTCATTATGTTAATTATAATTTTATTTTCAATATTTTGCGGATATATTAAACAAATCTTATTTAAGTGTTATAATGTTTTATAAGTTATTGCAAAAAAAAGAGTGCAAGGCGATTCAGATAGTGAATAAATATAAAAAATAATAAAATAATAACGCTATTACCAAAATTAAAGTATGTTGGAACCAAATGCGGCACATATCTGTAGTACAATAAATTCCATTTATCTGTATATTTCCAAGCTATTGAACCCTTGTCAGATGGTCATTCTTTCAGGCTCGTTCAGGCTTCTTCTTTTCAAGGTTACGTTATGTATGGAACCTCAAGCAGGACTTACTTCCTGAATTCCAAACGCATACCATGTCGAACAAACAATGTTGGTTTGTCAGCGATTCAATTATTAATCGATTTTCACGTATTTCTAAACTTTGTTGCAGTTAAGCCATGTTGCATAGGTCTGAACAAATGATAGAAAGCAGTGTATCTGGTGACTAGGCTCACGGGAACACTGTGCCTTTTTTACTTTTGTCCAAACGCCATTCAATTTATTCAATTTGTTCTTATGGAACCCAACTATGGGGAACTGATAGCTAGTCTAATGTGTCCATCACACAACGGTTCCAAAATAAAGAATTGTGTGCCATTGTTGATACTCCGTACTATGTTTCAAGTGAAGTGATACAACGCGATATACCTCTAGCATCAAAAAAGTGTGTAATTCAATGTATTTGTGTAAGGCTGAAGTCCAAATTCAGAAAGCAATCCAGAAAGGTTCGGGGATAGCAATGCTGCTATCTTCTCTGATCTGCCATTCTAGCAGACTTCCCATATCCATCAAATGCTTATTTTACAACATGTTAATTCGGTCCGTACTCCCCTACAGATCTAATAAATACTTCGAGTTTGTTACACCCAACCAGGTGAAACGGTTTCAAGTTTTGAAAAATAAGCTCCTCAGGAGAATCTTAAACGTTCCATGGTTTGCCAGAAATAATTAAATTCATAAAGAAAGTGACACTACAGAAACCAAGCACTTCTTATCTCAATATTTTCACAAACAACAACTGATCAGGTATGTGTCATGCATTACACCGCCTGGTTTTAGGCCATAACTAGGGATGCGGACAAAATATCGATATTTTCCAAAAAAAAATATCGATATTTTAGCCGGCGTTTTGGCCGATATATCGACATATCGATATTTTTCGATATTTTTTCAAAATAAATTAAATACAATTAAATAAATAAACCTTTGAAATTGGGACTTAATAGATATTTTTTTGTAAAACATCGATATTTTTTATACTTATTGCACAAGAATAATCGATATATTTTTCCTTTAATATCGAAAATGATATATCCATATTTTTCTAAACACCTCTAGCCAGAACAAAAGAAAGTGAAATTGAAGTTGTGAAGTTCATTCCAATGTTCTCTCCAATCAACTAAATATGCGAAGTGGCAGTGAAATGCGCAGACTAAAACGTCTAACACCATCCAATCTGATTATTGGATATATATAGACTTTATAATAAAACTAATTAATTAAAATAGTAACTTATACAGGAGATCACTTAATGAAGTGATTTTCTACATATGTATATATAACTACTTAAAATTGCAGTGAACATTGAACTATAATGTTAAACTAAATTATACATTATAACATTTTTGTTTCATTTTCTTATTTGCATGAGAATATTGTAATATATAAAACCAAAAATAAAGTAAAAGTCAAAGTTAAATTCGGCAACATTAGGACGTATTGAGGTCATAAATTTAGATGACTCGAGTTCACTGCTATTTTTAATAGACTACATAATATAAACATAACAAATACTTATTGCCCTCTGGGCAAATTGTGAAACTGCTAGGAGTAATAGAACATCACTTAGAAACTTCTGGAAAGAGTTGATTTACAAATGATAAACTATTTGAAAGTTCTTTGAAAGTATGTGCTGGGTTTTCGTCCATCAAGATTTGAAAAGCATTGTCTTCAAACTTTTTGGTCCTTCAAGCCCTTCTTTGCCCCTGACATCAAAACCACCACTTTTAAGTTAATGAAACCATATCGATAATTGAAATATGACAGAGCAACATCACCAGATTCATATCAAACAACAGAAGTAATGAATGTCGGAATTAGTATATAAATGGGTCTTAATAATTCAATAATACTAAAAAGAACTATTATTTTATACCGCGGAATGTCAGAAAGATTGAATTAGGCAGTTACTTAAAATATAAACTATCAAAAAAATAATTGCAAAACATAAAAATATAGAATGTAATCTTAAATAGACACATCCGTTATCAGTTTTTTACTATGCGTCTAAGCCACTAGACGGCCCGAGGTAAAAATATAGCAGGTTTCTTTCTTCGTATTTGAAAGTTTGTGAAGCATTTTATATTATATTTGTTTTTTTTTGGCTTTATTTATAATTTTAAGGATATTTGTAGTTCTAACGTTATTTTTGTAGCATTTAAAGAAAATATTATTTGTTTATATGCAAAAACATAATAAAAGTGTTGTTTTCCAGAATATGAAAGTTCAAATAAAACTAATCATTTTCCAAAACATTCTGCTCAGAATCAGATCATTTTCTTGAACCTATCGAAAAGGAAATTATAGCTATAGGGTAATGTTTCTCAGCAGATGCCTCTGAAATAGACGAAACTGTATCTCCAACTTCATGCTAATAAAGATCAGACAGTATAACACCAATTTGGTTAAGATCTAAGTGTATATATGGTAATATTGCAAGCAAGAATTTGTATATATATACATATATATATATATATATATATATATTTATGTTTCTGCTATTAGGTTATATTATCTAATTGTTATTTAACGGTTCCAGAAACCTATATTAATTTGTTTGTGTGGTAAACAATCGGTTAATTTAACTTTTTTTTAAATTTAATTATTACATTGTTATTAGTCGGTTCCGTCTAACCTACAATTTGTCTTTATGATAACTTAAATCTAGGTATCTAACTAGGAGGACCCATAAGCCCTATCTCACTCTCTGGTGAAATAATGTTTATACATGTCACTGCTGTATTTTTTATTATATACACCTCCCTACACAACACTACACAAGATCAGATGGTTTGATGCTTTTGAGTCTATGTCCTGTTCTGATTGTATCCGAAAACTACAATATTTCAATATTATCATGAGTCTTTCCTCATGCTACCTTGCAATTATCTTGATTTCTTGACTGACTGTGGGTATCTGAAGGTCTCGATGTAGGTTATCGGTCCTGCAGTATTTGGGTGCACCCACAATACCTCCCAAGACTTTGTTCTGAAAAATTTGTATTTTATTTATGTTACTCTTTGCAGAACATCCACATAATTAAACTCATTTAGTTAGTCAGTACATTTTCCTATATTTCAATTCCAGTTCTTTTCTTTTCTTCTTTATATATTCCTTCCAGCGAAGTTTTGCATCAAGATTCATTCCGAGATTTTAGCGTTGTTGTTTTATGGAATAATAGTACTATTTAATGTTATTGGTGCTTGTACGGTCTCTTTATAGGTGAACTGCACATATACAGATTTACTTTCATTAATTTTTATTATATAAGCTTGTGTCCAATTATTTATATTGTCACTTGCCTGTTGAAATTTTCGTGAGGCTTCTACACTATTGTCTCTGACAGCTATAATCGCAGTATCATCAGCAAATGTAGCCATCGTAATATTCTCCATTTGTGGTATATCACAGGTGTAGAGTAGATAAAGCATTGGTACCAGTACAATTTCTTGTGGTACACCTGCTTTAGCTTCTTTTATTGTAGAGTAAGTTCCTTCTTTTTTGACTCTTGAAACATTCTTGTTGTAATGTATGATTTTAATTGTTCGGTGTGTTGTTTTGGTAACATTTTTTTTATGAACAAGGTCTTCATGCCAAACCTTATCGAAGGCTTGTGCTATATCGTAGAATATATCTGATCATCTTTTTTCACTTTCATGGGTTTATTCAATAACATCTGTTGTGTTAGTATTAGGTTATTTCTCTCTATGATCGGTTTTATTCTTTTCAACAGGAATTTTTCAAAAAACTTAGATCTTACTGGCAGCAGTGATATAGTTCTATAGAGTTTTATTTCGTTTGGTGACTTCCCAGATTTTGGGATCATTACATTTTCCGCCATCTTCCAAATGCCTGGGACATCAATGTTATCAGAAAAATGATAATTAAATGTTGCTTGTTTTGGTGAACGAAAAAAATAAGCTGGAATAATAAAAATTTTGCATGGCTACATATAATGTGAATAGTGTCTATAAATAATAAAGTGCGTATAAAAATATATAAAAAAGAAAAACAGGTTCTGTAATGAAAATTGTAGCATGTAAGTATTCAATGAATTCAAATACTGTATTTTTAAATATATTTTGAACAATAATTGTTAATTTATGGTATTTTGCTTTATAACATTTAATGCAACATCAATGTACAATTAAAAAATATGTTATCAGTTGTGTGATAACCTTCGGCGGGTTTTCAGGTAATTTAAATGAACAAAACTTGGCTAGAAATGTATACATTAGAGCTCACATTCTATGCATGTCTATTCTGTGAAGATACCCTACCTCGAAATATATAAATAAATATTTGAAAAATGTGCATTAAAAATCATATTGTATAAGAGTTCGTGTAAATAACAAATCGTTTGAACTTGAGATTAAAATGACGAACTCAATGAAAATCTAAGATGCATTTTAATACTAATATATTATGTACACTTAAATTTTATTTGTACATTTTTTCAAACTCGTTTTTTATACATCTGGCTTACATCATCAGCTGTTATTACCATGAACATAGATCATTGTTAAGCTTCTGTTCTACGTGACCAACCACTACTACAAGAAGGTGACGGACGTGACAGTTTTTCGTGAGGCGGCCACTACAGAACCGTCGCAAATAGATTTTCGGTCCAGATAATTCGACGGTTTAAGCCGGATCCCGAAACTGAGGGGAACTGAGATCTCGATGGGATGTCGTTGGGGCCAAGTGAGACGTACAAAAGTGATCAGGAGTTGGGGGTTTGCTTTTTATATTAATCAATACCGTTAAAAAGTTTTTTTGTCAGCTGAATAACGGCTTTAGGAGGATGTTTAAAAGAAAAGGTTGGGTGAAGTAACACTATGTTTATTTTGGTCCTAATAATAAAATAAATCCTAAAACATCATTGAACGTTACCTAAATATTTTTCAAAATATTCGTTTTAGTTGCATGCACTTAAACTATTTGCCAAACAATGTTTCCTTTCGATTCAGCTAGAATTGTATTCACAATATGATTTTTGGAATCATCAATTAGGACTTTCTACTGATTCTTGTAATGTTAAATTTATTTTTTATACAACCGCTGTAGTATTTCTTAAGCATTCATTTATGTCAGTCACAACTGCCTAAAAAAACTATAGCGAAGTTTACTAATATTTTAACGCGGGTTTTAGAGTATATGTGTGCCTGGAAATTTGGAAACTGGCGGAAGCAATTTTGATACCAAAACTTGGTAAATAACCTAATGATGTATAAACCTATTTCCTTACATTACTTAATTGTGTCGAAACTTTTCGAGAAATTATTACTCAAAAGAATAAGTACAATAGTAAAACAAAGCAACCTAATACCGGCTACCAGATTGGATTCCGACAAAAACAATCAACCAGGCCTATAGAATAATGGGTCATCATTGAGCATTCCTTGAAGGAGAAACAAATATGGTCCGGAGTGCTCGTAACGCACGTAGCACTAGCCCTCGATGAAGTTTGGCAGCAGGGCTTAATATATAAATTAAATAAGATATTGGGAAAACAAATTGTAGATATTAACATCATGTACATCCAATAGACTCTTCAGAATTAAACAGCAAGAATAATATTCTGAATTATATGAAATACAAGCAGGAAAGAATTACGATAGTTACATTTACAGATGATACAACACTATTAACATTGGGCAAAAACCGAGAAACATTCATACATATACTACAGGCAACCAGCAATAAACTAATAGACTAGATTACTCTGTGCAACAAGAAGCTAAAGAACCCACCAGTCTTTAAATTGAATTGTACTGTATCACCAAATGTAAATGGTGCTAAATATCTGATGTCAATTTAAAATGGATTAAAATATTAACAGCTATGACTCCTTGGAAGGAAATCCAAAATACCAATTCACAATAAATTACTGATCACAAATCAGGAGTTCAAATCAGTATATACCACAAATTGCAAGGTGAATAAGACTCAAGTATTCCAGAATTCTTGAAATATACATATAATTTACAAGATCTGACAACGTGACAAAAACAAATTTTAGTGCGCATGCGTCCCAATTAGTAAACTCGTGTCAGCACTCTACCTGATGTCAAGGGATGAAACTATTTTCATTTTAAATTATCTGTAAAAATTAATATTGGTTTTATCAATCAGGAAGTAGCTGATTCAGATATAGTGAGCATTGGGTCATCAAACCTAACAGACATTGTTATTAATCACTAAGGTTAAACTGAGGATTAAAAGTTGAAGAATGAATTATTGTCTTTCTAAGCCAAAGTCTAGTAAACAGGAGATCGTGAGTTCGAATCTCGCCGGGGCCTAGTTTAATTTTTAATTTCTTATATACAATTATAATTAATGGTTCGGACGCGACCTTCATAGAGTCAAGACGTGTTTCTTCCTACCCGAAAACGAGTCTGAAAAAATCAAATAAAAGTAAATCTATATTTTTCAACTTCGGTTAACGGTTTCAAAGAACTCCAGATACGGAGTACGGTGAAACGGCCACCCCAAAGTGAAGTAAATACGTGCTCTCAAACAAAAGACGTCCCACGTTCTCCAAAAAGGAAGTTAGTGAAAAAAATATTTAATTATAACGATACAACATAATGTATTTAAATATATCACTGAAAGAAAACGAAAATTAAGAACGAATAACCAGCGTCTGAACCAACAACTGTTGCAATTAACTAAGGATATGCCTGCTATCCGTTCGCAACTGCAAGGTCACATGCAAAATACACCAAAAAGACATACTAATTATGCAGAAAGCTGCTACATTGGCGAAGACGAACTAGCATTAGAGGTAGAGAACAATCTGATTGGATCAAAGTAGGAAACAAGAAGGATAAAAACAGGAAGAAGTCTGAGATGACTCCTTGGCCAATCACAAAAAGTACTATGAACATTAAAAAAAAGAAGCAAGAAGACTAAATCTCTCTGCCCTCTCGGGTTAAAATAAGCAATGTTGGCAATTTTAATTTATTTAGTTCGCAAATAAAGGGAGTAGCCACTGACCGAGTGCAGTTTCAAGCTTTGTCTAACGATGATATTAACGTAAAAAAGCATCTCATTGGCATGAAAAAAAAATTCATTCAATAAACTTGAATACCACACTTATCAGTTAAAAAGTGATAAGTGCTATAGAGTCGTCATTAGAGGATTACCGTCCACAACAAATCAGGACGATATTAAATCGGAATTTGGGGCTTGCGGGCACGAAGTAGTGACCGTCAAACCTATAGCGAAAAAGACAACTAATGTAAATGGTGAAAAACAAATTAAAACTTTTCCGCTGTTCTACGTAGGCATGATACAAAACGAAAATAATAAAAATATATATGACATAAATTATTTTATTATAGGATATATTTTATTATAGATATTAGACTATAGGATAAAAGTAGAACCTCCGAAGAAAAATAATAATATGCCACAATGCCCAAACTGTCAACATCTTGGACATACCAAAAATGTTTGCAGTAGGGAACCAAGATGTATGGAATGTGCCGATAAACATCACACAAGTCAGTGCAGAAAACAACGCAATAGCGTAGCAACATGCGTGTTGTGCAATGAAAAAGGTCACCCTGCAAATTATAAAGGATGTGTCGTTGATTTACCGTTGAAAATAAAAAAAACCCAAGAAACCGCAAGACCATCGGTCAAAAATATAAACGCCACCAAAATATCAAATGATAAACAAATAAATACGACACTCCAGAAAGCTGCGGCCAACGAGCCAACTATCGTCGATAGAATGAAATTGCTCAAGGAATTCCAGACTGAAATGAGACAGAAATTCGCAGTCAGTTAGCAGACAGGGCTCGAACCCACTTACTGGCCCACAGACAGTAATAAAGTACCAGACCTGCTGGATTTCTACATTTCAAAAGGCATCTCATTAAATCAAATTAATATACAAAGCTTGTACGATCTAACATCTGATCACACTCCAGTATTGTTAACATTGAGCGAGACAATCCTAAGAAAAGCAAAAAAGGCTAATCTTACAAACAAATATACTGACTGGGACAAATTCAGATTAATACTGCAGGAACAAATCAGTTTATAAGTAAGACTTAAAAGTATAGATGATCTTGAGCAATAAATCAAAAATATAATTGAACAAATTCGGTCAGCTGCGAAAGATGCTACCCCAATAGCACGAGGGAAATCAGAATATGAAGTAATTTACCCCCTCGAAATTAGAGAAATAATAAAAGAAAGACGAAAAGCTAGAAGAGTATGGCACAGAACCAGAAATTCTGCAGATAAAACTACTTTAAATAGAACTCTAGAAAACTAGAATCAGACGAATCAAAAGATCAAAGGATATAAACAGAATTGCTTTCAAAAGTATTTAAGTGGCAGGTGTCCAGGCGCAAACAAAGATTATACGCTATGGAAAGCAACTCGAATATTTAAAAGACCAATTATAAGTACCGCCAATTAAAAATGATCGAAATGAATGGATTCGATGCAAGGATGAAAAAACTGAAGTGTTCGCACAATACTTAGCTAACATATTTCAACCTAATGATATAGAATCTACCATGGATACATTTCCTGTTTATCAGCCCGATGTAGATCTAAATCTAATTTCTCCAATGGAAGTTGCCACTGAAATTGATAAAGTCAATCCTAAAAAGACACCTGGTATAGATGACATTTCACCTGGATTATTGAAAGAACTGCCACGAAAAGCAGTCATCATGTCACATATATTTAATGCCTGCTTAAGACTGAAGCATGTTCGGGAATGCTTTAAGGTGGCACAAATAATTAAGCTCAAAAAACCTGACAAACCTGTACAACAAGTCGAATCTTACAGGCCTATTTCGCAGCAATATCAAAACTATTTGAGAAACTAATCTTTAAACGTGTTAAAAATTTTGTAATAACATCAGATTTCCAGTTTGGTTTTCGAAATCAGCATTCAACAATCGATCAAGTGCACAGAGTAACTGCGGTTATTGAGAAAGCGTTTGAGGAAAAGATATACTGTCCTGCAATATTCCTGGATGTCTCACAATCTTTTGATCGGGTTTGGCATAAATTAATTTATAATTAAGATTGTACTAAGCGTATCTAATAAAGATGTTAAAAAAATATAAATAATAAAAATAATTTAATATAATTAAGAAGATTCATCTCTTAATCATTCAATTACAATATCATTAATTACATTTACATTATCATTAAATCGCAATTATCACAAACAATTTAAACTTTGAAGATATTTGGAATTTTAATTATATAAAAACATCGTAAATGTTCATTAAAAAATTGTTTTAACGCTTTACCTTTATTAAAATCACTTAAATTCGGAATAAGCTATTAAAATGCCTGCACTCTACCTGCTGATAAGGACATAAATATATTATTATAAAATTAATCTTGCTACTATCAATCAGGACACAACTGATTGTAATCTGATCTGCTTGGGACTCTTGATTACCTTAAAATAAAACTAAGAGCAAATTCAGAACTTACTTTCAATTCAGAATACACCAACACACATATACATACATACTAGTACATCAAATCATTTTGGAGCATCAAATTGTAAATATATAATTCCCCCTCCACCGCACAGTTTACTCTAGATCTCACAAAAGTCTCTCTATCACCGCTCAGATAATTAACAAATCTAATTCTTACAACACCCTACGTGTTATAATAAGTCACAAGTCTACTAGATGTTTCTCCTCTTGATAACCAAAATGTTCGTATTGAATGCACGAGGCATTCCAACAATTGCTACAAAACATGAAAATCAATATGTAGTGCCTTAGGTGTAGAAGTTTTTTTTGTAATGAATAATTAATGAACATTAGTACTGCATTAGTTTTGCTTTGGCCACCAACCATAACTTGGATACCTTAGAAAATTTGAAGACAATATTTTCAGAATTCGAAAAAAAAGTATTGATAATTTACTACAATAATTCTTGAGTAAATATTTTAGGGAAAAAATAAAAGAGCTATTTGTCTTCTATGAATTTTGAATATTTCTTCACCTTATAAAGACATTTGTTTTTTATTGCTGGTCGATTTTGCAAGAATACGTCTTCATTTGATATCTGTAGACATCTGAAGTAATGGTTTCGTTCGGTTTTTACAGCTCATAATACATTAGACCTTACTGATTCAACCATATGCACTACCACACTGCAATATTCGGCGTCGATGTGAATAGGTTTCCTTTACAAATCCATGAGTTTTTACACTTGGACTTACACTCGCAGTAGATCAGTAAATTCACTTTTCATCGATAGTTATAGTGCGCAACAGAAAACTATTCTTATAATGCCTGGAAAGCAAAGAAACAGCATTTGAAATGGAATTTTCAGTTAATTAGTTATGAGCCCTTTTCAACAATTTTAGATATTTCTCATCCCATGAAATATCATGCGTATCGAAAGCTAATTCATCAACTGATGAATCTTATTTCATAATTTGTGCTGGGTTTTCCACCAAAAAGTCTTACACTTAATTGTCTTGCTCCTTCAGGTCGTTGTTTCTCATTAATATCATAATCGATACTTTAAAATCCGTAAAACTAAAACCGACAATTGGAAAATAACAGAAAGCATCATCAGAGATTTTCGAGAGAAGATTTCTTAAAATCTGTCGAAAATACAATATTGAGCGTTCCATGATTAACATTTATATATATATATATATATATATATATGGATAACTTAATGATTACTAAATAAAAATCATTTTATTTACACAAATGTTAAGACCGAATTTAACATCGGTTATATTTTCCCCAGTAGATATCGATATATAAAGTTATAATAATACTAAATTTCTGCAATTATATTCTTAGTTTTCAATATATAGTGTTCATTTATAGTATTATACATAAAGTATTATTTATACAGTGTTTAATGTTAAATTATGAATAGAAAGCTTGACGTTAGATTTAGCAGGTAAGTTAAATTGATCCAAAATAGACAAAGTTTTATTCTTAATACTGAGTGATATCCTCGTGTTGAAAACCAGAATAGGATGTGAATAAAAATGTTGTAACTGTAATAATAACTCATTTTATTCTCAACGTACTTTCCTGTTTTTTGTCCAAATAAATAAAATGTAGTAATCGAGAGAGAGAGAAAAAAAAACATTTCAACCAGATAGATAATTCACTGGGGAACAAAACAATAATCTGAGGCAGGAAATGGAAATTGCTGCCGAATATAATAAGAGCGCCTTGACTGAGAAGTCGAGGGAAAAAAAATAAGCCAGATAGGAGCGTTTTGTTATTCTCTGCCCGTCGCTCTCGGCTTAACAAGTCCTCTTTCAATACTGATGATGTAAGTGATTTTTTTCCTGCGACGAAAGGCTTTTTTCGTCAGCTCCCCCTGTCAGAATTTTACCTTCTTATCGCGTGTCCGATCAGCTGGACCAGTAGCGACTTTATTACAATTCTAACGCTTCCAATTTGTTATCAGCGAAGACTGCTGGTTGTGTCTCACAGGACCGAACTCGTCTAGGATACACCAGAAATATTTTTGAGGTACTGAAAAGCAGGGTTGCCAATGCCAACTTGTCAAATTCCCCAATAATACAAGACAAATTCCCCAAATTGGGAAGGAAAATTTGATGATTCTCCACAAATTCCGCGCAAAATTATTTTAGTAAATGAAGCAAGTCTGAACTGTTTAAATAATATTTATTTTTTATATTTCCATTATATGAAATAATGTGTAAAATTTTGAATTACAACTTTATATTTTTTCCATATTATTTTTGCAAGCATTTTGCTTGATTGGTTATATTTTACTTTATACTGGTGCCCCAATTTTTAATTCCTTCCCTTGATGCCATTAAAGACATGACAGTATCTGCATTTAGCCAAATACGATTCTCTGTTTTTTAACCGACTTCGCAAAAGAAGGAGGTTCTATGTTCGGCTGTATATTTTTTCTGTATAAATCAAAGGAAAAGCTCAAATATTAAAGGCACGTACAAAGATTTCGCATATCTATTATATAAAATATTCAGATATATGGGTATAATATTATTCCTGAGCTGATGTGTTAATTTGTTTGTTTTTAAACACTAACTATAACATATAAGACCTCATAGATCATAGAAATATTGTAGACAACTAGAAGATTTAAAAGAATTTGTGTTAGAACATTTGTAAAATCACCTAGGCTAGGTACAGGACACCGGTTCCTAAGGGCTCCTTATTTTCAATCGTTATTTCTTTATTCCTATTTTTCCTCATACGGGCTGCACCCATTACACCCATCATAAAAAGAGAAAAATAAGTTATTTTTAACAAAAACTAACTTGGGTTCGGAACTAACTTCAAAGTGATCAATTGGTGATAGTTAAAATAATATTGTAAATAGATAAATAGGCTTAGATAGGTATTAAGCTAAATTGTGTGAGTATAGTAGAATATAAAATACATATAGTAGATAGATTAAATAAGGTATTTTGGTTATTTTTATATAGTTATTACAACGACTATTATGTACATATTAGATTTTAAAATGTTTTTTTTTGTTGTGTCAAAAATGTAAGTTCGATTATTTTTAATTTCTAGTGAGTTACTTATTTATTTTTTGAAGTGACTTAGTTTTATTTTTTTAAATTTTTTTTTAATAATTATCATGGAACCCTCAAAATTTTCGATATTCATTAGCTTGTTTTTAGTTTTGAAGAAATCTGCAGCCAAACTGTATCAAATACTTTTAAAAACTTAGGAATGTCGGAAAATTTTTTATAATTATATACCGTACCAATTTTTCTGAGCTAAAGCTTTTTAAAGTGAAAAAATTGTAAGGATACACGGAAGCACCTAAAATATTATAGTATATACGATCGACAATAAGGGTGATAATGATATATTACCCTGTGATCCTGGACTAAGAAAATGGACTAAGGAACAATGTGATTTCGATACAACGGCTCTAAAGCAAATTTGGGTTTAAAAAATAATATATCAAAAAGATGTTTTCCATCAATTTACATAAATACAGCTTTTTCAGTTTCGTTCATGAACTATATTTAAATTCATAAAGAATAATAAACTCTTATTACTATTGTAATATTTTAGCAATAAAAACAACACAGCCTCCGAAAAACTCAAGGACATGGTGATTATCAATTAATTAAATTATAAATTATTCCAATGTCTAACCCTGTTTACCTGATTTGACTGTATGCTTTTTTTGTTATAACTTTAGACTTTATCAAACACCAATAAATCATTTGAGAAGTAAGTTTCATATATCAATAGTTCTAATATTTACTTCAGAGTTGTAATCCAAAATCAATTCAAAAAAGAAATATATATTTTAAGAGATAAAATAGAACTTTTCTGATCGATAGACAAAACTTATTTAACAACCTAGTATTAATTACTATATTTTTATTTTCAGTAAGTGCTTAAAATAATAAAATATTAATAGATATTAATATTCAGATATGTGTTAAAATAAATATTAAATAGAATACAAAACTCAACGTAGAAGGTATAAAAGTATAATAGTTTAATTATATTTTTTTTGTATAAATACAAACATGCATTTTTTTTGATCATTAGTGTTGAACTGAAGATTAAAATTTGAATAATGAATTATTTTCTTTACTAACGAACGCCAATGGCGCCGTGGCTTAGTTGGTTAAAGCGCCTGTCTAGTAAACAGAAGATCGTGAGTTCGAATCTCGCCGGGGCCTACATTAATTTTTACTTTCTTAGGTACTTAATATTTTATAAAAATAATATTTACTTTAGCCGGCTTGGTGGCGCGGTGGTAAAAGCGATGGGAGGGTTCTCATACTGATGGGGCATGGTGGTCAATTTATGTTTGTGATTGTTTAAAATTTGTGTGTAAAAGAGTGTAAAATGCGACAAGGAAAATGAATCACGCCAGTAACCAGGCAGGGTAAGACCGGATGTCTTCTGGGATGATTTCAAAATTTGGTCACTCGCCGGTCGGTAGGCTTAATGCTGAGGACCGTGGTTCTGAGCCCACGTTAAATTTTAGGCCCAGTTCAGATAAACCCATAGTTGGTAAAAGGAGACTTTAAAATATATTTAAAAAAAACCTGATAAACCTAGTACTGAACAGAATGTTAGTCTTATTTATTGAATTAGAGCACTAAGATATTTTCAAAATATTTTTCAACTAAAGAAAAGAATTACATAACTTAAATCATAAGATTTAGGTTATGTTCTTGTAAAAAGTGGCGTAATTTTTAACAAATATATAGTGCTCCTTTAAATTAGGGAACAAACCTAATATGTAAGATAAAACAAATTTCATCATCCATTCAAAATAAAAAAAAACTAATTAACACGATTGTTGTAAATAATGGATCGACTCTTTCGATAACAAGGACTTTTCCTCATTAAACCGAATTGTTTAATATCTGATCCTATTTGCCAGGTACAAAGCCTTACCTCAGAGTCGGAATCCAAAAACTCGAAGATCACAGCACTGAAATTCATAGAATGTAAACTAAAAAATATATATATTTCAAGAGATAAAATAGAACTTTTTTGATCGATAGACAAAAGTTATTTAACAACCTAGTATCAATTACAATATTTTTATTTTCAGTAAAGGCATAAACTAGTTAAAATATTAATAGTGTTAAAATAAATATAAATTATAATACAAAATTGAACGTGGAAAGTATAAAAGTATAACAGATTAATTACAATTTTTCTATATAAATACAAACATGACTTTTGTTCATTATTCTTGTGGTTCACGAATAATAACACCTGGAAAAGGAAACGAATTACTCAAAGCCATTAACCTTACAAATTATAATTATCATTCAGGGCGCGAACACACTTACTAGCCCAAAGACAGTAATAAACTTCCAGACCTGCTGGATTTCTACATTTCAAAAGGCATCTCATTAAACCAACTTAGTACAGAAAGCTTGTGCGATCTAACACCTAATCACACTAGGCGCGACAATCCTAAGAAAAGCAAAAAAGCCTAATCTTACCAAAAAATATACTGACTGGGACAAATTCAGATTAATACTGCAGATACAATCAGTTTAAAACTAAGACTTAAAAGTATAGATGATCTTGAGCAACAAACCAAAAATATAATTAAACAAATTTGGTCAGCTGCAAAAGATGCTACCCCAATAGCATCAGAAAAATCAGAACATGAAGTAATTTACCCCCTCGAAATTAGAGAAATGATAAACGAAAGGCGAAAAGCGAGAAGAGTATGGCACAGAACCAGAAATGCTGCACACAAAACTACTTTTAATAGAATTAGTAATCAGACGAATCAAAAGATCAAAGAATACAAACACAATTGCTTTCAAAAAGATGTAACTGAATTAATACCGGAAGCAGACAAAGATTATTCGCTATGGAAAGCAACTCGAAGATTTAAAAGACCAATTATTCGAGTACCGCCAATTAAAAATAATCGAAATGAATGGGTTCGATGCAACGATGAAAAAGTTGAATTGTTCGCACAATACTTAGCTAACGTATTTCAACCTAATGATATAGAATAAAAACGATAAGATATGATAAGATAAAAACAAACTTCATCATCCATTCAAAATTAAAAAAAACTAATTAACACGATTGTTGTAAATAATGGATCGACTCTTTCGACAACAAGGAGTTTTCCTCATTAAACCGAATTGTTTGTTCGCTATATACCAATTTCAGTTCATCGAATTTCCTCCGTAATATCTCGTCCTATTTGACAGGTACAAAGCCGATCCTGACCGAGGAGGAAACCAGAGGGGCGAAGCACGGTTTCGCTTTCTATATCAATTCCTCGCGTCAGCCGGATTAAAGAATGGATTTCGCTGAATAGGTAATTTATTTTTGACGGAGAAAAATATTACGAGGAAAAATTCGACGACGAGGAGGACGACGGATCACGGGACCATAAAAGACGCGGCGGCATCGGAGAAGGGCAGGAGGCGGCCCTCGGCGATGAATCTTAAGAGGACCTGCCGAACTAAATCAATCTTTGACTGATGGGAAGTTTTACCCGTGCAGTTATACGGTCCGTTTCACATCTTTTGTTTCTAGAGCAACAGTAGCGTAATAAAAAAACCCGATGTAATGATGAAACATCGTCTTTCGATATCAAGAAGCCACCCTCCGAAAATATATTAAGGGGATATTCTAGTCTAGAGATTTTAAAAACCGATTATTTTCATATTTTCAAAAATTAACTTTTAGGAACATTTTTTAAAGAGAGCTTTTCAAGATTCGGAGAACAATAGTTACGTTAGAGGTATTGAATTAGGAAAATCCTCCTCTGTGTGATGAAATATTGAAAATTATAAAACCTTGAGAACTTAGAGGCTCGATTCTTGGATTCGGAAAGAAAATTTGTTATGTAATCCGGCCCGGACTACCCGACCATCTGTTTTTTAACCGACTTCGGAAAAGGAGGAGGTTCTATGTTCGTCTGTATATATTTTTTTAAATGTATGTTCGTCGATTTCTTCGTAATTATGGACCGATTTCTTCGAATATTCTTTTTTATTCGAAATAGGACCCTTCCGAAGTAGTCCCATTGGAACCAAATTCCGATCACATGGGGGAAGGAGGGGAAATCGACGAAAATGCAATATTTTCACATATTTTTTATCTAGAATAATCAGATGTTGGTGTATAATGTTATTGCTGAACTGATGTGACGAAAAATCGGAAGTAGTTCAATGTAAAAGGCATTCAATTCGCTTTTTAAGCACTAACCGTATCATATGTGAACTCGTAGAAACATTGTAGGCAACTATTTCTATGGTGTAATAGTTAGAATGCTGAGCTCAGATAAGTAGGTCGCGGGTTCGATTGCCAACAGAGCAGTAACTTTCTTTATCCTAGTTTGGTTGGAACATTTGTCAAATCACCTAGACTAGATAGCGGGCCCCAGTGCCTGAAATATTCCTTATTTTCCTCATACGGGCTCTACCTTTACTTGGGCTATCCATTGTAATACTTAATAGTGATAATATTTACTCAATAACTGTGTAAGTTATTGAGTAAATATCTAAAACTGAGAAGATAAAAATTAAATATTTTTACAAAAAAGAATTAACCGACATCAAAGAATAAATAAGAAACTCACAAAAATTTTAAAACTAATCAAACTTTGACTTAAAAAAAAACAAAACGTTTTAAAATAAAATATGTACGTAATAATCGTTATAATAATAATAAGTCTATGCCGCGTCTTCAAATAAAAATAATAATATAATTTCATGCTATAAACACAAAATTAAAAAGAAACAAAACAAATCTAATTTAATATAACAGTTTGGAAACGGTACCGACTTCAAACCGATTTTTATTTAGTTATTACAACAATTATTACGTATATATTTTATTTAAAATTTTTTTTAAAGTCTAAGTTTGATTATTTTTTACATTTTAATGAGTTCCATATTTATTCTTTGAAGTCGGTTCAATTTTCTTTTGTAATTTTTTTTATTGTTTTTTAAACAACCTGAATGATCAACGAGTGAGACGGGCGAAAGCAAGTCTTTTTACCCCCAGTATCACTTTGTTTTTGTTTTCTAACCTTTTGACATAATATAACTGGTACAGTCGGTAGAACTCCGGGGAAATCATAAGGGAAACTTTTTTGAATTAATTCAATTTACCGGAATCGACAAAATTATCTAGAAAAAAGACGGGTTGATGTTGGATTGGCAGTCGTTCCGCAATTACTCGTTTCTTGGTGTGGTTTGGTGGAGTTTGGGCAAAAGTAACGCGACTGAAGCTGTACGATCACGAAAGGTGTATCAACGACCACTAGCCATAGACTATTCCAAATAAGGAACATTCAAAATTACCCTTATTAGTGGATATTTTGCTGAAATTTGAACAGAAGCAGCACGGTGAAGGGCTGGCAAATGCAGATTTCATTAGCTCATTTTCTTAGCCGTAGACTATTGGAATCTGGAGTTACTAAAGATGAAAAACCCATAGAAAGTCCATAGAGCGATAGCATGGAAATTTGGGTAGAACCAGTGCTGTATCAAAGATCTACAAAAGTACAAACAATACTCAAACATAATTTTACAATAACTATAAGCTGTATAGACGGAATAACGACTACGTTTAAAATCCTTGTGGCCGTTTCTTCAGAAGGGAGCTATTTTTAACTACCTGAATTGTAAAATAATATTAAGTAAATTAATAGTTTTTGTTTGAAAAGTCTAATAAATGGACCAGGAATCGCAATTGAGATAATGCAAATCTAAAGTACAATTTTAGGGTATAAACTGTGCGCAACTTTACCCGTAAACTTGAATTCGTGTTTCTGGAAATCACTTTTTTCAAGACACTTTTACGACATACCTGAAATTCTACTGAACTTATTTATTTGAAATATGATGTGAGCCTTCGCTATACAACATTCAATCGTATCAAAGTAACGTTGCATCGAAAATGTAAAAAAAAATGGAAAAAAATGTTTCTTTTTTTATACAACCGTAATTTAGCGATAACAATTTGGTTTGACGATAGCAACATTTCTCGAGATTCTTCGAGATTTTTTTTACTTTCGGAATACTGTGCATATGCAGCTCACGCATAACCAGATCGCACCAGTACCAATAACAATAAATAATCACTACATAGTATAAAACAAAGTCGCCTTTTCTGTCCCTATATCCCTATGTGCGCTTAAATCTTTAAAACTACGCAACGGATTTTGATGCGGTTTTTTTCAATAGATAGAGTGATTCAAGAGGAAGGTTTATATGCATAATACATGCATAATATACTAAGGCAACATTGCTAATTTTAGAGGTTTCTAACGTGATGTCGTAAATTAACCTATTTTTTTAGGCTTATTTAGCAATTAGCAAAAACGCTGCCTAACCCTACGAGTTAGAACAAATTAATGTACTACAGTATTGTAAACCATAAAAAGTTCTACAAAAAAGCCCGCGATGGTATATGTTTATCTTTTAGGGATAACCCACATTAACCATTTTTATTGTTTACTTTTTACGTGAGAAAATGGCTTATTTACGAAGCTATTTTAAGCAATACGGCATTAATCCTTATCGAATTAAGTACCTTAAATACAGTGTGCAATTAATATAGATCAATATGGTTCCTTACAGCATGTAAATTAAACAAATATTTTCGGAGATATTACAAATTTAAAATTTGCGTTTAAAAATGTGTAATGTAATAAAAATTGTATGAATTTAGATATTCCAAAGATAGCAGGAAATCTTCATAGTAAGTATAGGGGAAGAGGAATTGTTTTACTCCAAATTTAATGCGTGCAGGCCAAGGGCAGTAATGAACGAACCAAAAATACTGGATCGATTTTAATCATGTTTTCATTGAGTGACATAGGCATTTATATTTTATGCCCGTGCAAAGTCGGAGCGGGCCGCTATATTTTTATATACAACGTTGATATTTTTTCTGTTGTGTATTTAATTTAGTATCAGCATTGCACCCGTGCGAAGCCGGGGCGGGTCGCTAGTACTAAAATAATTTCATATAGCTAAAACGCTAAATATCTCGAAATGAATCTTTCGAGCAGAAAGATTTTCGAGAGGAATGTCCTGGTAAGTATTATAGGTGCACCCAGATACTTCAGGATGGATTACTGGCTCCGAGATCTTCGGATATCTATTCTCACTCAGGAAATCAAAGAGAATATCAAGGAAACATAAAAACAGACTCCATTCTCATGTCAACATCGAAGTATTAACTGTGGGATAACACTAGAATAGGACACAGACTCTAAATAAACAAACCATTTAATCTTTTGTGGTGTAATGTAGTGAGGAGTGTATAATAGAAAAAGTGTTAATACATGGCTGATAGATTCTCCTATATAAATACCTAGATTTAAGTTACTGTAAAGACAAATTGTAGGTAAGTCGGCAACGACTATGCAATGTAATATTGTAGATATAGTTAATTCAAGTTTTTTTTTGAACATTGAAAGAAGATATGAAAAGAAACATTGCAATGTTGCCACATCAACTCCAAGTTTTAGTTCAGTTCAGATTATACACTAATGATAAGATGGCCTTTTATTTTCTCATTATATTTGAACGCAAAGTAATTCTGTAGAAAGGCAAAACTCGCTTGCATTTAGATTTTATTGTAATTTTTGTTTGCCCTTTGTAGTCTACAAATCTATCCAATGGACAGTAGGTATTTTTATGAGAATTTTATATCCAGGAATGCAACCTAGCAATATAATTTGGAATAATGGAATTGGTTTTATAATTCCCTGTTTATTAGACACTGTGGAGTTAAATCAATACTCTGAAATAATAATTCCATTTTTGAATGTTATATTCAATCTCAAAATATTTAGATGTAATAGGTAATAAGTTTTGGAGACCACCTCCTATCGGTGTCCTTTTCTGGCTCTTCTTTTGCCTTTTTACTTTTCAAATTATAGGGATGTAATTCATTCGTCATATTGCATTAAATATAATTATAATTAATTTAACAAGGTAATATTCAATCAGTAATTAGGTCACATTCAGACGCATATTTTACATTTAATCTTTCTCATTAGTTGACTTCCCTGGCACTGGTTTTTTCATAGCTTAGATCAGTTTAAAACGGGGAATCGAAGTCGCTAATTTTATTTTCTTCATCACTAGATCACTCAGATGAAAAAAGCTTATTGCACTTTTTGTGCAAAGAAACATACTTATTTTCGTTTAGTTACATATAAAATTAAGTATATTAATTTTATACAGGCAGTAATAAAACCACCTAATAGAAATTTTCAGACATTTCGTTCAGGTGAATATATTTCAATTTTGCAAATTAGATTTGAACATGCGAAAGTAGAAATTCAAAGAACTATAACTGGACGTGCTTCAAGTGAGTAAGCAAGTTGTACAGGAAAAGTTGAAATTTCGATTAAAGATTCTAAATTTAGGGAAGACAACACTGAAAAAAACAATTTTCAAAGTAATTTTGGCTTTTATTGTAATATTTTCATAATAATAAATAAATTATATTCTTATAATACATTCTTTTGTTTTTTAATAAAGACTATTTTAATAATGAATATTTTTATATGAAAGTGTTGATACCACTTTTAGTGTATTACAGAACATGGTATTTTTATAAATAGATTTATCAAAATTGTAACGTAAGTATAAAAGGGAATCAATTACAAGATTTGGCAACGTCGCAAAATCAAATTTTAGTGCGTGTGGCATGCGTCCCTATAAGTAGATTATTGTTATTTTTACAGGCAGTTTTCATATAATAAATTCTAAAAAAATTTTTGCACAGGATATACATCGCTGAAACGATATAATAATTATGCCACGGCTAACCCGATTAAAAATGATTGTTTGCCACGGAAACATCGCCTTAATGGCATACAATTTGATTTAAACCATACCTCGCCGGTTCCCCGAAGGGTCCCAATCATTTTTAATCAAGCAGGTTTACATGCAAACATTACGGAATTGGTTTTTTCCTTCACATCGCTCCGACCCTTAATACATTTTCCAACAATTCCTCGACAAAGAAACGAAAACAAAGGAAAACCATCCAGTATAATGGGACCTCTCGTTGAGCCGGGTTAATATTTAATAAGGGCGGCCTTGCAACGGCTAATATCAACAGTTCGTCATGAAATATTCAGCGGAATAGAACACATTCCGTCGGATTAGAACGACTTAACGAGATGGGGTGTTTTTGATCAAATATGGATTACGCGAATTTGTTAATAACTCGGCAAAGGCGGATCACTTTTCGAGAAAAAAAAGGCTTGATATTCGGTTGTTTTTGGGAAATGTTTTGGAAGTGTTGTTTCTAGGTCAGTTCGACTGTATGTGTTCCCAGCCTGACACATAGATAGCGCTACTAGAATTAAATCCATATGTTTTTTGGTTAGCTCTAACTTAGATAGAAGCTCTAGTTTAGATAGATATTTAAGATATTTAACGATAAGATGATATTAATTAGATTTTATTAAGTCTTTCAGCTGTTTTGTGGCCTTGTTAAATGTTCTTTTGTTATTTCTGTTCTGATTTGTTGCCAGCTTTCTCGCGGTTTTCTCTTTTCAGATATTTTTTTAATTGTAGATTAAATATAATTAAACTTTTCATATGTCGCGCTATATGTGTTGCATACCATGCGGCCTCTTGTATAGTTTTTGTTATAAATTTTGCTGCTATTTCTGTATCTCTTTCTGTTTTGACACCTAAATTTAGTTATATTAAAGCATTTAATTTCCCTCCAAATAATAGCCAGTTAGTTTTGGTGTTGCAAAGAAGGTGGCATGATTTAGCCTCGCACATTTTGGGTATCAATATTTTTTGTAACACAAAAGTCTATGGTATCGGGAATTTTATTTCTATCTGACGGCCAATATGTTGGCTCACTAGTAGAGATATGCTGCACATTATGTGCCTTCATTGCTTTGACCAATTCAATGCCTTTTGCTGTTTTTAATCTAGAACCCCGCGTATACATGTTTTGCATTGTAGTCTCCTCCGGCGATGAATCTAGTACCCAGGGTGTTAAATAAACCGTGGTATTGTTCTGCCTTGGTGTTGTGTTTAGGTGGACAATATATAGCACTCATTGTTAATGGCCCGTGCACTTCTTTTTTGGTTACACTGGTGGCTTGTAAATATTTTTCGCTAAATGTCTCTCTTTCACAGTTTTTATGTTTTCAGTGATAATTATAAATGATCCTCCATGTGCTTTATCATCTGGGTATTTTGTGTGATACAGCTTGTATTTCGGAATCCGTAAATATTTTCTATCAGTGAAATGTAATTCGGATGCAATCATGATATCAATATTTTATTCATATAAGAACATTTTAAGCTCCCTGGCCTGTTGCTGGAGTCGGTTAACATTCCAGATGGCTATTTTATATTTGCTGTAGTGGCTATCAATCATTAGGCTAGCTTGGTAATGACAACGGTGAGTAAATTCATCATTGTACTCAGTCAAATAAGTGAAAATAGAAAATAGTATACAAAATGTTATCAATAAAAATAAAGAAACCATAGTATGTGATTTACAGACAGAGCAAGAAAATATAATTAATATACTCCCAACACAAAAAAAATTAATAAAAAGGAAAGAAAAGAAAGACTTTCATTACTGTTAGCGAAAATATTTTTTGTTTAATTGCTGGAGTTCGAAGCTGTCGAAGGAACAATAACTTAAATTATCCATTTATCAGATTCAGCGAACAATAGACAACAGCAGCTTGTACGATGAACGATGCGGCCTAGCCTGTTGCCATTTCGAAAATATCGGCGCCGCTTCAATTGCTTATTTTCCTTCTCTATGCAGGTGTACTAACCTAATTAATTTCACCGAGTAGAATAGAAATTTCGTGGCATCTCTGAAACAGAACTAACATGGAGTGGAACTGACAGAAGGGCGAGTGGGATTTTCACGCCGCAAGGAGAAATGTGACTAATTGCGACTTCCTTTTCCAGCGCTTAATGAAATCTTCACACTCCTGATGAATAAATACTCAATTAAAAACTATTTCTGTATACGTAATGTTATTAATTAGACACATTAAGAAATAATATTAATTCTTTCAATAATTTGTTGTTTTGTATTATTACAAACTTCTCCATAAACAGTTGTGAAGTAATTTTTATGTTTTTGGACGTACAAACATTAGTTCCTTTTGATTATAGGACGGCACATCCTTTGAAAATTCGGGTAGCTACGTCAAACGCATTGCATTTGTATTTTAATAAAAGAGCTTTGAAAAATATAATTTTCTTTACAAACCATTATCGACATATTGCGTTGTTATATCTATTGTATAAAGCTGACCTACGGACCTCAATAAATACTATTGTTGAAACTTATGCTGACGATACAGCTGTTTTATCATCACACGAGTATCCAGTATCAGCCACAAGAAACCTCCAACTTCATCTTAACAAAGTCGAATTGTGGTTGAAGACGTGGCGTATCCAAGCAAATGAGACAAAATCTCCCCATGCGACATTCACCCTTTGTAATAGAAACATATATTGAGAAAAGGCAAACCGCTTGGGCTTAAACTAAACCAAATGTATTGGCTGATAGGGCGTAAATATAAATTATCATTAGATAATAAGGTTTTGCTGTATAAGTCAATACCTACGCCCATTTGGACCTATGGTATTGAACTAAGGGGTACTACCAGCAAATCCAACATATATATACTCCAGAGGTTCGAGAATAAAGTTTGCGAGTCATCGTCGATGCCCCATATTACGTGTCCAACAAAATGATTCAGCGAGATATCCCCTTAGAACCCATAACGAGTATGATTCGAAGTGTTAGTGCGAAATACTCTGAAAAACTATTGGTGCATCCCAATGCACTAATAGTTGACTCGGTAACTGTGTAGTGCATAGGCTCAAACGCGAACTACCATACGAACTGATTAATAGAAACATAGAGTGAGATTTAATAATCTCTAGAATAAGTTAGAATAGTTTTTAGAATAAGTTAGGATAGACTTTAAAATAAGTTAGAATAGTATCTAGAATAAGATTAAGTTGTAACAGCAGATCTCTTACTGAAGCGATCTTCCACATATCAAGATAGTTATGTTATATAAAGGAAATCATATAAAAATGCTTATTGCCCACGGGCCACGGGTTCTAAGAGATTAATAAAAAAAATTCTTTCTGAAATCATTCACCTTGCCCTTCAGTCACATCTTCCAGAATTTACGGAAGGTATTCAAGATGTGATTTAAGAAAATGCATTTTTATACTCAATAGGCAACCTAAAGAATGAAATGCTTTTAGCATTATTTTGACGACTTTTTATAGATAATATCTTTATGATATCCTAAAATTTCTCTATGACCTTAAAAGCAGTCCACCCTTCCTTTTGTAGATCGGATTTTGCAGCTATATGCAACCTAATGTCTCATTAGAGGAAGATAAGTATCACCTCTGCTTCTGACAGACTTGGAGACTTTGAAATTATATATTTGAAGCAATTTCGATCTTGAGAAAAATATAAGCTTATTAAATTTACTTCTTCAATTCCACCTTCATGTGCAGTGGTGGTAAGAGAACTTTATGTGGGGGTACCAATGTTTCTAGGAGAACGTTCTTTCCACCAATTTTCAGCTCCCTCGGTGACCAGTTCTTTTTTGCTGTAATAATTCACTCGTTTTCTGATATACCATAGACATAAAAACTGGAATTTGGTAAATCCAGCTTGTTATCCTAGTAAATTTAAAAAAATTTAAAGCCTCCGCACACCTGCCAATCATGGTTTTCATTTGCGAAAAACGCCAAGAAGTTCGTATAGGTTCCCTTGAGATGTATAGAATGACCAACAGAAAAAGGAGCCTAAAAACCACCTTTTGGCAGTAAAACTTCTTTAAGGGTTCTTGTTGTTGTATCTATGGAAAGACCCCATTATGCTATATTATATTCGATTTCTCAAATAAATGCTTTTCAGAATATGCTGTTGTCGTGTAATTTTTCCATATTATTATATTTTCGCCTTCGCCTATTTTATCCTACCAAAATACATAAAAATCAGTTGCAAATACAGCTTTTTGTGCAGACTTTTGCTATTAATGTACAAAAAAGGCAACAGATTAAATAAAATCAAGCTTATATTTTCTATTATTATATATGTTTTCGTTGACATATGGGAAGTTGATAATTCCGGTTTTCAAAATACAGCTATTATTGAAGAAAATATATATAAATTTTTACTGCCTATTCACAACTCGGTTTTTTGTGAAAATTTTTTTAAAAATAGTCCTGATATTACTTTATTAAAAAGAACTTTCACTATGTATTATTAAACATCATCAATTATAAATTAGCTTGATAAAAAAATACAACAATTTTATGTTTCGAAAAGATGGGGAATATGACTTAAGAAATGGAAATGAGAAAACACCCTCTTCCAGGGCTTCTAAGCCCCCCTTATTCTAGTTCAGTGTGTAAATTTGACGTAGTTTAAATTTTCATCGCCTCATCCAGATGCCTGATGATGTATCGGCCAGACGATACGAGACTGAATGTAATCTAAGTGTAATAGAACAAGGGGTGAGAATGTGGCGAAAATGTGCTATTATCGTTCACATTTCGTTGCAATTTTATAATAAAGCTTGTTAATATAGTTTTTTTTTGATTCCCTCAAATTTTCTAGAGGTAATATGTAGAAAAATTGTATCTGTTATGTCATTAAGTATTATGGTTTTTACTAAATGATTTGCTTTTTTTACATTATATAAGAGAGCCCCTTTATTACTTTATTCTTAAACGGTTAAGATCAAAGAATTACTGTAAGATTTCTTTTTGTTGAATAAAATTAGAAGCCCACGTTTTGGCGAAAGTCTGTAAATATATTTATAAAAATATGTTTGAGCCCCAATAAGATATACACTAAAACTCAATAAAATATGCTATAACAAGCAATTGAATTTACAAATAACATATTTGAAAATTATTCTTGGAAACTCGCTTTACGTGTCACTCAATACGTAAAAAGCATTTTTACTGTAATTATTATGTAGATTTTTAGATTTGGTATATTTATTTAATAAAATGCTATTTTCTTCCACGTAGAGCTAAATCTGCGAAATAATTTTGAAGAATTTAAAATAGATTTAGAGGTGTTTTAGTTCCCAAAATTGCTGAAGTTTATCAAGTACATCAATCAAAATCAAGTATCGTTGGAGAATTACAAAGAAGAAACATTGATAAAAACTTGTGAATACATATTAATTTCCAGGTTTCATTAGTGGCAAATTCAATTCAGTTTTTTCAACAAAAATGCACTAGTTAAGAGAAAGTCGAACATGATATATTGGAAATTAAAGCAGTCGTGTCGCATGTTAGTCACTGTCAGTCAATTACAGAGTAAATAATACAACTGTACCGAATTTGCGAAAAGCAACCATGAAACATACCTATTGGAGCTTTAAAAAATGAATATTAGACCTAAAGTTGATACCGTACCTGTTCTACAAAATAGGTATTTTCCATTACAGTTTTCATTTAGACTGACGTGTCTTTTTTCTAATATCATAAATAATTAATTACTACTAACAGTAGTAGCAAAAAACCTACAAAATTCCCTCAAAATAACTGCTAGTGTCAGCTTGAATGGCGCAGCGGTCAAGGAGACTGATGGTTTTCTTATTATTGCGATAGTTGCAGTTTCGAATTAACATTTATGGCATCATCATATCGCAATGTTTCAGCAACAACTTAGATTTTTATTTTAGAATGTTTTCCGGTTTATAACCTCTAATTCTCATCACTAATGTTTAAATAATTTTGCAGATATTTGGCAACATGACCCAGTAGTACCACCCACAATTGATTTTCATAGCCTAATTTAGTTAGATGTTCCGACGCATCAGACAGAATTCTATATATTTTAAATAGGATAAAAGAAGAAGGAAAACCACTCTGGGTTTAAAACGAATTTTACATTCTTACAAATTGCAATTGGCAATATAAATTAAACTGTACTGCCTGTTGCCAGGCTGGGTAAAACCGGATGATCTCTAACTTGGGCACTCACTAGTCGATAGGCTTAAGGCCTAGAAGCGTGATTAGGAGCCCAAGTTGAGCAGTAGGTCTAGTCCAGATAAACTTTAGTTAATAAAGAGGACAATATAAAATATATTTTTTGGAACATACCGGAACATGGATGGAGACACTAAAATGTTTAAAATAATTCCGTACAGGTTATACCATTATACCATGAATTTGAGTAAAAACAGAGCAGTCTTGAAGATCAGCAGAGGGGTAACCTAGCGGATGAAGATATAGTTGATACTCACAAATAATTTTATTCTAACTGTGAGTTTTACTCTACAAGCACATGCCCCATCGAAGAGAATAGGTAGTAGTAGAATGGAGTCTGGTTTCGTCTTCGTCGTTTGGTCTGATGCGATAAAACTTCCCATCCAAGTAAGTTCACTACTTTTAATTGGTTTTTCTCTATGAGACAGGACGTTATCACGCTGCAAAGTCATTTTAGCATCTCTTTGAACATATTGTAGATATTTTTCGATAAACCCAAGTTCAAATTGAGCATATAATGTTGATAGCCATCAGTATTAACTGTTTCTTCAGGTTGAAATAGTTCATAATGCACAACACCATACACAGGGCGTGATATTGGGACCGAAATTATTTGTCCTTACTGTGGATAGGCCGGCTTAACTAAGTGACAAGTATTTTTTCCATGGAATTTTCGAAATATATTTACTGTTCAGTATAGAAATTACTTCCTCTCATACCTTTGAAGCAGCATTTGTCTGGCGATTTTTAGATTCAGATCTAAATCCCTGCTATTAAATTCACCTCACCATCCAAGATCAAAGCGCTAGATTTTTTAAAAATCTGTGTCTTGTTATGGTGTTATCCAATTATATCCAATACGATATATACGTAGATTTATGTTATTCTAAGGAAAAATTGTAGGTTAGTCGGCAACGACTAGTAACTACATAATAAATATATAATAATAAATTTGGAATTTTGATAGAAGCGTTAGACAGCAGATTGTAGTAGCTCGATTTGGAGACACCAAACTGTATAAAATCATTCCATATAGGTTATAGCATAAACATTTGAGTAAAAACAGAACAGTTTTGAAGATCAGCAAAGGGGTAACTTAGAGGATGAAGCTTATACTTACAAATAATTTTGCTCTAACTGTGAGCTGTGTAGAGGGAATAAGGACCACGAATATAGACTTGGTTGCTTTTTCAACAAAAAGTATGTATTTGTTGGTATACGTTACATAACGAGTTTAAGACCAGATCAAAGGCTTAAGTAAAGGGTGAAATGAGAATATATGAATACAAATACATGAATTAATGTTCATTAAATTAACGTAATTAAAAGTAAAAAAGTAAAGTAAAGTAAAGTAAAGTAAAGTAAAAAAAGGAAGTTAGGGTTAAGGAAGAACAGTTAGTCCTTTAAGCAAAACCATTCAACTTAGTGGCGAAGTGATGCTCGGAAGCGCATGCCCCATCCATCGAAGGAAAAAGGTGGTAATCGACTGGGGTTAAGTTTGGGATGTACGGCGGGCGCGATAAAACTTCCAATCCATGTAAGTTCATTATTCGAGTACCGCCAATTAAAATTGATCGAAATGAATGGGTTCGACGCGACAATGAAAAAGCTGAATTGTTCGCAGATTATTTAGCTAACATTTTTCGGCCTAATGATATAGAATCTACCATGGATACAACTCCTATTTATCAACCCAATGTAGATCTAAATCTAATTTCTCTGGACGTTGGAAGTTGCCACTGAAATTGATAACCTCAATCCTAAAAAGGCACCTGGTATAGATGACATTTCACCTGGATTATTGAAAGAACTGCCACGAAAAGCAATCATCATGTTGACATATATATTTAATGCCTGTTTAAGGCTGAAGCATGTCCCGGAATGCTATAAAGTTGCACAAATAATTATGCTCAAAAAACCTGACAAACCTGCCGAACAACTCGAATCTTACAGGCTTATTTCGTTTTCGAAATCACCATTCAACAATCGATCAAGTGCACAGAGTAACTGCGGCTATTGAAAGAGCGTGTGAAGAAAAGAAATACAGCCCTGCAATATTCCTGGACGTCTCACAAGCTTTTGATCGGGTTTGGCATTTGGGTTTAATCTGTAAGATGAGCAAATTGTTACCGCGTAACTATTGTCAATTGCTGGAATCATATTTATTCGGAAGAAAATTTAGAGTATCGCACGAAATGGCGTTCTCGACATTTAAAAATATCTCGGCTGGAGTTCCACAAGGTAGCGTCTTAGGACCTCTCCTGTATCTGCTCTACACTGCTGACATTCCAACAACAAAAGAAACACTTCTTGGAACCTTTGCTGATGACACAGTTATTATGGCAAAAGATATATCTCTGCCTAGGGCAATAGAAAAAGTGCAAGTGGCAGTCAACAAAATCTACAAATGGACAAAAGATTGGAAAATTCAACTTAATAGCTCCAAATCTGTCCACGTTAATTTTGCATTAAGGAGAAATAATAAAAACTTAATTATATCACTCAATGGATGCCCGATTCCTCAAGCAGAATCAGCAAAATACCTTGGAATCCATCTTGACGGTAGATTAAATTGGAAGCATCACGTTAGACAAAAAGCAAAACACATTAGAACCAAAATAAAGCAACTATACTGATTAGTCGGAAGATACTCCCAACTTGATCTAAAATCAAAGAGATTGATCTATAATACAATTATAAAGCCAATTTGGACCTATGGGGTGCAAATATGGGGTTGCACTAAAAATTCAAATCAGTTAGTCATACAGCGCTGTCAAAACAAGATTCTTCGATTGATTACCAATGCCTATCGCTATATAACCAATGAAGAACTGCACAATGACCTGGAAATCAAATGGATTTGCGAAGTGCAGGATTTCGTCTTGAAACACGAAAGAAGATTACTAAATCATTCTAACGTGGAAGCAATACAACTGCTGGACAGCGCACAGGATGTCAGGAGACTGAAACGAACAAAACCATACGAACTTGTGTGAACATTTAGTGTGTTATTAGTGTAAACTATAGCTATAAGTTAATAATTAATAAATAATTATAATTGTATAATTGAGGAATACATACTGATGTATTTTCTCGTAAGATTGTACTAAGCGTATCTAATAAAGATGTTATAAAAAAAATGTAAGTTCATTACTTTCAACTGGTTTGTCTGTATGAGACAGCACGTTATCACGCTGTAAAATTATGTTAGCATGTCTTTAAACTTATTGTGGACCTTTTTCGACAAAGGCAAGTTTAAATTGATGATTTATTGTCGATAGCCATCAGTATTAACTGTTTTCTCAGGCTGAAGTAGTTCATAATATACAACACTAAACACAGAGCATGATCTTGCGGTCCAAGCGATTTGCCCTTACTGTCGATACTTACTGATTTTACTATTCAACGCAGACCCAGCATTTCTGTGACGATTTTTCGATTACATCTAATTCCCTGTCACCCAATTCATGTAGCACCTATCTTTTGGTTCTTTCCCATCACTTCTAAACATTCACAAATTTCAACTAAACTCACATTTAACTTTTCTACCAATTATTTTGCGGTTTTGAAAATTCGATATTATAAAAATAATATTAAATCTGTAACGCTCTTATATTGGCAGAACAGAACGTAACTTATTTTGAGGTTAATATCAATAGAATAAATAATGAAATCAGTTATAAAAACTTTAAAGAAATTACCAACACACCTGGTGTGTAGACCATACATGAGTACATTGTACTTGTACTATGCAATACAGTGTTGATGTTCATTCAAATAAAAGAAGTAACATTTTTGTCAAATTATATATGTTTATTTAGAATCATTAAAGCTCAGTCGAAGTTAAATTGAGTTATTTTCATACCCGAGCTGATTTATTTACGAGAATTATCCATTTCGATGAACAAAAATATCATTTAAATATTTGTTTCCCATGGTCCATTTTTTTTGCAGATAAAACCCAATAAAATCACAATAACACTTATTCTCAAAAAGGTTTCGCCGCCAGAAAAAAAAACCCGAACGGTAATATTATGGCTTCCTGCAAAATCTCCATTCTTCGAATCCAGTCTCGCAACAACCCGCTCGGCAACCAATCCGAAAATAACGAAAAAATAAAACGGAACACCGCCTCTCCTTCCCCTTTTGCCCCCACCACCCCATCGTTGTCGAGCACCGGAAAAGGAGAAAGATTGAAAAAGTCAGAATTGATACAGCCGTCATGAACAGCCCTTGAAACGTAAATAAAAACTGGCTGCCGGTTGCCATAGTCGTTGGCAACCGGGCGCATTTGGCCGTGATCAGTAATGGAGAAAATGGAAAGTGTCCTTCCGACGTCGACGACGGGGGGTAGGAATTTTTAACGAGATCCCCCGGTGGTGTGCGGCTGCTCGGCTCGGCCGCAAATTCGCATTTCAAACCAGGGGGAAACGGCGATTAATATGTGACTGGGCCTTTCGTTCGGATACAAAGAATAATAATAAAAAAAACAGACATGTGTTTCCTTCCTCGAGATAGGCTCGATAATGGAGCAAATGTAGCGGACGCGAAACGAGCGGTACCATAAATTTGAATAATTTTTTTCTATCGGCGAGAGGGGATTCGATTAGGATTCAGTGGAGTCGACCGGATTATTATAAATCTCAGCTCGAAGTTTTATTATCCGCGATTGTTACGACGAGCGATTATTTTCAACTATTGTGCACCGCTGACTATTCAGCTTGCCCGATAACCCAGAGAATGGCAAAGAAATTAAATACTGTAGGAAATGAATAGTTTTGAAATCGATATTTTAACTTAATCTGTGGTTTGTTTCTACTATTACCTGCAGCTGATTAATTTATCTCTAATAATTATTAGGACAATGTCTTCTGATCTATTAAAATATATAGTAGTCAAAGTATTCTTTAATCTACCTCTTTTTTGAAGCAATCATCGATCAATTTTCGTGCTTCTATAGCATATCCAATCTACATGTCAGCCACATCCATCTGGACAAGTGGTAATAAGATTGCACTACATCTGCAGAGCACGCTAACTGCTTCTTCCATACTACATCCTTGTCCTACAAAATTGTCTTCATCACTGAATATTAACTCACATAGTCCCTAGTGATAGTGATAAAGATAGTGATAAGTATAGAAAAGTATTTTTTTTTCAATAATTAAATGAACCTCTGAAATGTCATAGTTCTTGGCATCCGGGCGTATTTGGCCGCGATCAGAAATGGAGAATGAAAGTGTGATGGGGCCTTTCGTTCAAATACAAAGAATAATAGTAAAAAACAAACATATGTTTCCTTCCTCCAGATGGGCCCGATAATGGAGCAAATGTAGCGAACGCTAACCGAGCGCGGTACCATAAATTTTAATATTTTTTTTCTATCGGCGCGAGAGGTTCGATTAGGATTCAATGGGGTCGACCGGATTATTATAAATTTAGCCCGAAGGTTTATTATCTGCGATTGTAAGGACGAGCGACTATTTTCTACTATTGTGCACCGCTGACTATTCAGCTAGCTCGATAACCCAGAGAATAGCAAAGAAATTAAATACTGTAGGAAATGAATTGTTTTGAAATCGATGTTTTAACTTAATCTGTGGTTTGTTTCTACTATTACCTGCAGCTGATTAATTTATCTCCAATAATTATTAGGACAATGTCTTCTGATCTATTAAAATATGTAGTAGTCAAATTATTCTTCAATCTACCTCTTTTTTGAAGCAATCATCGATCAATTTTCGTGCTTCTATAGCATATCCAAACTGCGTGTCAGCCACATTCATCTAGACAAGTGGTAATGAGAAGGCACTACATCTGGTGAGCACGCTAAGTGCTTCTTCCATACTACATCCTTGTCCTACAAAATTGTCTTCACCACTGAATATTAACTCACATAGTGCCTAGAGATAGTGAAAAAGATAGTGATAAGTATAGAAATGTATTTTTTTCAATAATTAAATGAAACTCTGGTTTGTCATAGTCCTTGGCATCCGGGCGTATTTGGCCGCGATCAGAAATGGAGAACAAAAGTGTGACGAGGCCTTTCGTTCAAATACAAAGAATAATAGTAAAAAACAGACGTATGTTTCCTTCCTCCAGATAGACCCGATAATGGAGCTAATGTAGCGGACTCTAACCGAGCGGTACCATAAATTTGAATTTTTTTTTTCAATCGGCGCGAGGGGTTCGATTAGGATTCAATGGGGTCGACCGGATTATTATAAATTTAGCCCGAAGTTTTATTATCTGCGATTGTAAGGACGATCGACTATTTTCTACTATTGTGCACCGCTGACTATTCAGCTAGCTCGATAACCCAGAGAATGGCAAAGAAATTAAATACTGTAGGAAATGAATAGTTTTGATATCGATATTTTAACTTAATCTGTGGTTTGTTTCTACTATTACCTGCAGCTGATTAATTAATCTCTTATAATTAATAGAACAATGTCTTCTAATCTATTAAAATATGTAGTAGTAAAAGTATTCTTCAATCTACCTCTTTTTTGAAGCAATCATCGATCAATTTTCGTGCTTCTATAGCATATCCAAACTGCATGTCAGCCACATCCATCTGGACAAGTGGTAATAAGATTGCACTACATCTACTGAGCACGCTAAGTGCTTCTTCCATACTACATCCTTGTCCTACAAAATTGTCTTCATCACTGAATATAAACTCACATACTGCCTAGTGATAGTGATAAAGACAGTGATAAGTATAGAAATGTATTTTTTTCCAATAATTAAATGAACCTCTGAAAGTGTGGCGAGGCCTTTCGTACAAATACAAAGAATAATAGTAAAAAACAGACGTATGTTTCCTTCCTCCAGATAGGCCCGATAATGGAGCTAATGTAGCGAACGCTAACCGAGCGGTACCATAAATTTGAATATTTTTTTTTCAATCGGCGCGAGGGGTTCGATTAGGATTCAATGGGGTCGACCGGATTATTATAAATTTAGCCCGAAGTTTTATTATCTGCGATTGTAAGGACGAGCGATTATTTTCAACTATTGTGCACCGCTGACTATTCAGCTTGCTCGATAACCCAGAGAATGGCAAAGAAATTAAATACTATAGGAAATGAATAGTTTTGATATCGATATTTTAACTTATTCTGTGGTTTGTTTCTACTATTACCTGCAGTTTATTAATTTATCTCTTATAATTATTAGGACAATGTCTTCTAATCTATTAAAATATGTAGTAGTCAAAGTATTCTTCAATCTACCTTTTTTGGAACAATCATCGATCAATTTTCGTGCTTCTATAGCATATCCAAACTGCGTGTCAGCCACATTCATCTAGACAAGTGGTAATAAGAAGGCACTACATCTGGTGAGCACGCTTAGTGCTTCTTCCATACTACATCATTGTCCTACAAAATTATCTTCATCACTGAATATTAACTCACATACTGCCTAGTGATAGTGATAAAGATAGTGATAAAGATAGTGATAAGTATAGAAATGTATTTTTTTCAATAATTAAATGAAACTCTGAATCATCGATCAACTTTCTTCAAACTGCATGTCAGCCATATCCTTTTGGACAAGTGGTAATCAGAAGGCACCATATCTGGTGAGCACGCTTAGTGCTTCTTCCATACTACATCCTTGTCCTACAAAATTGCCTTCATCACTGAATATTAACTCACCTACTGCCTAGTGATAGTGATAAAGATAGTGATAAGTATAGAATTGTATTTTTTTTCAATAATTAAATGAAACTCTGAAATATCATAGTCCTTGGCATCCGGGCGTATTTGGTCGCGATCAGAAAAGGAGAGTGAAAGTCTGATGGGGCCTTTCGTTCAAATACAAAGAATAATAGTAAAAAACAGACGCATGTTTCCTTCCTCCAGATACACCCGATAATGGAGCAAATGTAGTGAACGCTAACCGAGCCGTACCATAAATTAATTTTTTTTTTAATCGACGCGAGGGGTTCGATTAGGATTCAATGGGGTCGACCGGATTATTATAAATTTAGCCCGAAGTTTTATTATCTGCAATTGTAAGGACGAGAAATTATTTTCAATTAGGTATTGTGTACAGCTGACTATTCAGATTGCTCGATAACCAGGAATGGCAATGAAATTAGATGTAGCAAATGAATACTTTAGAAATCGATATATTAACTTAATCTGTCTGTTTCTGCTATTACTTACAGTTGATTAATGTATTTCTTATAATAATTAGGTCAATATCTTCTGATCTATGTTTTACGTTAAAAATGATATTTATTGAGAAAAATTGTTACATTATATAGTAATGAAAATATGCTGGAGACTACCTTTTTTGAAAGCAATCATCGATTAATTTTCACACTTCTTGAACATGTCGAAATCGCGTGCCAGCTATATCTATCTGAACAAGTGTTAATAAGACTCTATGTCTGGTGAATACGCTGAATGCGGATGAGCTTACTATTTGAACTGCAAGAGTGAATTCTTCACAATATTTACACACAATACGTACACATTTCATTTGTTGTTAGAATAAAACGTTCGTTGGGTGTGAATCCGTATTGTTCAGCAACGGTGACGATTGTAGTGTGGTCCAGTGGTTACATTTCTGGAGGTAGCAGGTCAACCCACAGAAAACCCAGACCGTCTTCTTCCACAAGAAGCGTTTTGCACCGAGCATTTCCCGTCTTCAAATCGAGAACGCCGATATACTATGGTCAGAAGAAGCCACCTATCTCGGTCTTGTCTTCGATCGCAAATTTAGGTGGAATTCCCATACTCAAAAGTCCCTCCATAAAGGTCAAGGTATTGTTAATTTGCTCTTCCCGTTTATCAACAGGACCAGCAGGCTTCCTCTATCTATAAAATCTCTCCTGTACAAGATGCTGGTTCGATCAGTCGTTTTATACGGCTCTAGTGTCTATCTAAAATACGTCTCACCTAGCCAGGTGGAACGTCTTCAAGTCTTTCAAAACAAAATTCTCAGGAGAATAATCAATGCCCCCTGGTTCGTCAGGAACAATCAAATTCATAGAGAAACAGACGTCCCCCAAGTTCACGATTTTATATCCGAGGTTTACTCGAGATATTTCTCCACTCGTCTCTCGGACAATAGATGTATTACCGAGCTGGTCAATATTTTAGGCCAATAACTCATTCGGCTCTTCGTAGCCTTATTCTATCACAGCCGACACTACCCCGTCGTGCTCTAACTCCAAATTGTCTCGACCCGATTATAGTGTATATACCTACCGTCCACACCGCTTTCATCAGTTCCATTCATTTCTTTTGATGTTACCGACACTCTACGGATTGCAAGCGAATACCAATAAACAAACCTTCGTTGGCCGTCGTCAAAACGTCCGAACAGAAATAGAAATATCCCAACAAACCCATTCGTTGGCCCGGTGTGTACGCAGCATAAGATATTTAATTCAGGGTAATTTTTAAGAAAAGTAGAAAAAATTACTTAAATACCAAAGAAATTAAAACGTTTCTTTTACATGTTTTAAAATTGCCTCATTGTTTTTATATCTCTTAATTAAAATTATATTTACAGTTTCCCGGAATTTATTTGGCGCTTCAATTATATTTCAATCAATACCAAATAATATAATACCCTTCATGTCCGGCTTCCCCCTCCGACCCACTCATCCGCCGTATAAACGTACCACGTCTTCGACATAAAAGCTTAAAGCATTTCTCTGGCAAATTCCAAGACGATTCCCATTCAAAAGGCCGACAAATCTCGGTTATTGTCAAGCGCAGTGTTTGAACAGGGGGCAATTGTACGTAAATGCGAGCGAGCGCGAGCCGCCTTTGTGCATATGACAGTAATTGTTGTTTCTGTATGGTGTTGTTGTCGTGGCGGCTCCAAGATATTCCCCAGATATGTTCCAAGACAATTTGTAGGGAATAGGGTGAGAAGCCGGCTTCGTTCTCGTAAGCTTTCTACAAATTCGTGGCTTTAGTATTAACGGGTATTATCTTGACATATATACACGTGCATGCATATGCATATATGTCAGTTATATGCTGCAATTTTTCCAATTTTTGTCTACTGATTTTGAATAAGACCTTTCATGTAAAAAGCAGATCACACCGCAAAAGGATTGCAAGCTTTCTACATGATTATCCTAACTATTATTTATATATTATAGACCAATCAGCCTCCTAGAATATTCAGGGTCTTTCTACAGTGCTACAGTTTCTAAATGCTACTAAGTACGTAAAATGATCACATAACCCCTGACAGTGATAAGGACACAAGATACAAAAAAATCAAACGAAAATGCATGATAGATGCATAGACTCGCACTATTATATTTCTAGTAGTAGTACTGTTACGGTTAGAAAATTAATCAGCTTGTCCAGGTTCTCCAGCCCATGACACTGGTCCATCGTCTCTCCCAGGTTGACCAACCGTCTTTGCGAGTTATATCTTCTACATTCGATTAGCATTGTTTGATAGACACTTCGACTCAGAGTGGAGGACTTCTTCCCTTAATTAAAAACTCATTGGTCAGTTTGCAGTGACCTGTTATGAGACGTGAGAATAAGCTTGGGTTGCGCCTGCTGATGTTACTGGTAATATTCTGTTATGATAATACTCTTTTTAACCTCAACCAGCCTGTTCTTTTTTATTAAATCCCATCTGAGTTGGTCTGGATGTCTAAAGATTCTAGTAGAGTGGTGCTAGAGATACGTCTCTACTCCAGAAAAAGAAATTTTCCGTAAGTGATCCCTGACTTATTGGCTAAGTAATCCGCTCTTTCATTTTTAACAATCCCAGAATGAGAATGGAGCCACATTAAAGTGATAGGTTTGCCGCTCCTTTCTAATTTAGAGACTAGTTCACTCTTAGAGGGTGCAGAAGTCGAATCGGAAGCGATAACTAATCATGTGTCTTGCACATCTTGTATTGCGCTCAGGGCCCTATACATGCCAAATAGTTCAGCCGTCAATGCACTCGATGAAACGGGGAGCCTGAAAAGGTTTCAGTATATTTCTCAGCTTTGTATTAGTTGAATTGGGTGCTGATATTGCTAGAGTCAGAATTATCCCTCGGCAAACTCTAAATGGAGAGATCAGTCAGCTACGACTGTCGCTATGGAGGCAATCTATCCTCGCAGAAGTATACTAGTGGAAAAGCCAGCGATAAATGACTACAAACTGCATGGAATCTATGACGCTATGCTATAAGAGCCCCTATGTTGCTCTATAGAGTGGTTGTGTTAGGTGCTTGACGGAAATAAACGTCTGTGAGACAGCCTTGGTTAAGGCTCAAGGAGCTGGCATATATAACCAAACGCAATTCACGTCTGATTTCTAGAGAAGGGATTTGTACAAGCTGTCTACAGGGCTGATGTGGAAGACCCCAGGGCGATTCTAAAACTCGTGGATTGGGTTCAATATATTTAAGCAAGAGGGGACAGCGGAGATAAAGCATTGGTAGCCATACTCCAATTTGCTTAGCGTTAAGTCTTTATAAATATTTAGTAATGTAACCCTATGGGCACCTCAATGAAAGTTGGTCAAAGTGCGCCGTGGGCTGAGTTTTGGAGTAGTTTTGTAATAAAACTTTTTCAGTATCGCTTTGTATGCCAAGCAAGTTGCTGTTGCCTTTTCTTTCCATTAAATAAAATAATTATTTCAAGTAACTTTATAGTTTTTGTTTCCTAAACCTTTTCACATATTATAACTTATGTTTACCAAAATAGTTTCCATAATTGTCTACAACAAACAAAAAAGTGAACAGGTTCATCATTTTCTTGAAAAAACGGAAAAAATTAGAAACCTTTCTCCAAACGGAACTCATAGATATAATCCTAACAACTGAAACGACGTTTAAAACTAAATATCAAGTTGCATTTAAGAATTACACCGTACGCACAACGAACTATCTATCGCGTAAACACCTTGAAGGAACAGCAATTATTATTAAAAATAATGTCAAACATTATCCCATGAAGGAATTTCGCACAATACTATAAGGAACCTCAATAAAGTTCACAAACAAAAACCTAACGATAAACAACAAAACTTTTAGAGGCTTCTTTGCTAGAATGTGTTCCGTATTTATTTGTAGTGGTGACTGAAACTCTAAGCATACACATTCGGTCTTCCGACTTATTAATCAAAGAAGAATGCAACCACTACTACTGACAGAAATAATGAAGCTTGAATGACTCTCCACTGGCGAACCTATTTACCGCAGAAAAGTTATTGAGATTGAAAAATGTGGACAGGAACTTCTTCTTTTCTTGACATAACGATGACACTAGTGGCATATCACCCGATACACAAGAGACAAAATCTTATTTAATGACCGCTCGAAAGGATTGAAGAAAAAGAAATGTCACACACGTTCAATCTTTTATGAATAACACTCATGTAGATACGAATGGTTCGCTGTGAAAAGCAGCTAAAACTATAAAGAAGCTTAGAGCCCAAATAACTCCTATTCGAGACAATATAGGAGGATGGGTAAGATGAAATAAAAAGAAATCGAGTACCTTTACTAATAATCTAAGTAATGTATTTCAACTATCCTTATAGTCAAGCCGAACACACAGCCGAAATAAAAGTGTGCCTTAAACCACCTCCTCAAATATGTCTACCATTGTATCGAACGTACATTCTAAAGTGGTTCTGATACTCCAGAGATTAAGAAGTCGCAAGGAAGGATAAGCACCATGTTACGATATTTCCGATGCAGTTCTCTTGAAACACCTACCACACAATGTTCGTTTTTTCTGAAGCTGAAGTTGATTACTACTAGTCTTGACAGTTGCTGGCCTCGTCAGAGCTTCCCATCAATCCGGAACAGTATATTCTTCACAACTGTGTTCGTATGTGGCGAAGCGTTGTCATGAACCTATTACTTGCTATTACCGATTATTCTTGCAAGAATAAGTTGCTCAATTTGTTCAATTTTTGAAACATTTTATTTTAGCTGCGCTACGCACTACCCTTTGCTGATATCACGATATCACCATGGCAGCAATACTTTACAGCCATGAAAATTCCACCCGAAATCTTCATTTCATTTTGGAATGTCCAAGTCTGGAATTAGTTAATTCATCAATTTCTAAGCTATTTAAAAGTTCGTTAAGAGTTTGAGCTGGCTCTTCATTCAATAATCCTAGCAATTCATTGTCGTCAAACTTGTTCAATCCTCCAGGGACTTTCAATATCATTAGCAATACAATCGCCACTGTTAAATCGTTAGAACTAAAACCGATAATTGGAATATAATGGAGCAATATCACCAAAAGTTTCTAAAAGTGTTTGATGGGCTTCGGCAACATATTTAATCATCTGAAACAAAAATTATCAATTATTATTTGGATATACTCAATAAGTTAATCGTAATAACTGAAAAACTAGAGAAATGTTGAAGTCATCGAATTTAACAATTTGGCTAAATGTTTTAAATGTTGCTTAGATTGATACATCGTATTTTGCTAATAGATATAACTGATCAAATTTCATGCAAGCATATAATACCTTATTTGAAAATAGAATAAGGTCACATAATAACTAAAAACCATTCATTCAAAATTCGAAATATTTTAATTATAATAAGAAAATAAAAATTTAATTGAAATAAAATTAATTAAAAATTAGACCGTACAAGATCTAAAAAGACAATATATAGAATAGATGTAGGTCCGGAAAGGAAATAGTTTAGAACATTTTGAAACGTAAAATATAAAATGTACTTTTTGCATGTTTTAAACAAACTTTTTTTCGAAACACTTGACATTGTATATCTTCTCTATATATTCTTTTATCGCACTAGAGCATTAATAATCAAACAATATTTATCAAATTATGGGTATTTTTATAATTGTTTACATTCACGATTTTTTATAGAAACAGTAGCAATCCAAATTTTATTATAGTTAAGACATACTACACTAATATTTAATATATATTATATTTCGTTACATCAACCTTTAGCAGTTAGAATTTTTTCGAAGTAATTTAATTATTAATTATATGCTACTCAAAAGAAGACATAATAAAGTACATATAATTATACATTAAGATAAATGAGTCCCTAACAAACAACAAATGCAGCTACCCTGCGATACGAAAGTCATCTTTGGCCGGTTGTTTGACCATCTCAGCTGATGTAGTCACCCACGTCCCAAGACAACCCAACCTATCGAAACCCGTCTAGCCAGTTTCTCGAAGAAGACGTGTTCTGTCGATATCCCGGGGCCGTATTATGCTATGGTAAAGTCATTTGCCTACAGGGTGAGTACATCTCGAATGTACTTTGCGTTACTTATAGAAAAATAAAATGTCTTAATGTTAATAACAAATGGGTCAATTATTTAAAATCTCCATCGTAAACAATAAATTCTTCTCATATATATTTTAAAAAACTAGTCATTGATTTTAGTTTAGGAACATATCCAACTAGTTTTTGTAACAATTGAATAATTTCAGTGGTTTATATTGATTTATATTAGAGATAAATTGATTAACATAAATAAACACGTGATTTCTTATTATACATTTTCACCTTATTGCAGTGAACCTGAATGTTTCAGATCAAAATTATAATTTTTGAATCTTCTAATCTCATCTCTATTAAGTCACTTTAGATAGAACAAAAGGTTTTACAAGAACGCATAGACTTTCTGCAGTCTTTTAACATAAAGTAATGAAATGTTTCAAGAACTTGAATTTTGTTCTTGTTTTGTTTTGTTTTTACTTCATAAAAAAAACTAATGTTGTGAGAAACGAACGAAACAAATTTAAATTTGGGAAAATTTCAATAAAAACACAATTTGAGATATATAACAAAGACAAAAGTTTATAACAAATGTAAATAAATGTAATGTATTATATAATAAAACAGGTATGAAGAAAATTAACATGGAAATTATAAAACTATATCTGTTAATTATATCCATTTCATAATGAGCCATGTACTTATTTCAGTCTGTTCTAAATTAAAATTTAACAATATAGTTTTTTGAATACAGATTACAACTTTAATCACAACATCACATCACCGTTATAATGACCGTCAACCTAATATTCTCACGCAAAATAGCAATATTGTTAATTGTTACTATATAAATACACTATTCTATATAAATATAACAGCAATTAGAATTACATAATTATATAGATTCTGTCATTACATTTGGTGCACCCTGTATATTGATACAAAAACATATAAGCCTATCGAGGTCTACAATCGACTGAAGCACGAATAAAATTACCGATGGACACCTGAGACTGAATGAGCGAAAATCAATGCGAAAGATTATTTTAAGATCATGTGTAGATGTAAAAATTTCATATATAAATTTCAAAATTACTCTTTTTAACGAAATAGTTACATTTGGTCATGTTTTCTATGACATTTTAGTAACATATTAAAGAAACAACTCATTTGTTGAGCTTTCTGCAGGTATCTACATAAAAATGAAATTGATAAAATGAATTCTACTTGAAAAAGTACTAATTAAAAAGTATAATGCCAGGTGTATAAAGCGGATGAAATTATACTTTCTATTTAAGAAATTTGCTTTATCAAAACTACATTTTTAATACCCGTTTTAGATGCATCAATTATAAAGATATCCCTAATTATTCTATTTTATTCTAGTTATGAAGTAATTTTCAAATGTTTTTGTTTATGAAGTATGTTCAAAGTAACTTTGTAACATTAATCAATAGCTTCCAATAACACTTTTCATTGAAGTGGTAATCTCAGTAAAACATTCTGCCAGAAATTTGATATAAATATGTCTATAGCTTTCAAGGTAACTACAGAAAACTATTGTTTTAAATATAAGTTAATCGCATTTCAGAGTTTAAGAAATTGATTATTAAACCAAAAAAGCTCTGAAGGAAAATGCGATATAAGTTATTACACATAGGATGCAACAATGCTTTGCTACATATTGCTAAAAAGTGCGACAAAGTCAAGTAACTGCAACTGTCTCAATCTCGACTATGAAAAGAGTTGCCGGAGTAATCAGAAGTAGGAATTCGGAAAAGTAGACCCGAAAAAGAGAAACAAATACTATCACAGCCCTAAATCCGAGACAATAAATGACGAAAACATATCCTTTATATATATGATAATATATTAAAACAAACACAAGAGCTTCCAAAAATTATTTTTGTGACTAAATTCAAGAAGAATTTGATTCTATTTCAACAGACATAGCTGGCTGGGAAGAATTTTAGGAAAAAATGGATATTGAGAAATTAATGACAATGGTTTACGCCTACTGTCATTTGTCAATCACAGTGGCTAGCGCCACATTTCAATACTAACAAAAAGATATTCAGGAGGCAGAAAATTACAGACACTTAAACTGCTATGTTCAGTGGTATCTTGTAACAACAGTAAAATAAATATCTAGTAAAACTAGTTAAATATGTCCACCCAATATAATACATAGCTCTGATTGTCTGGTTATTCCAGAACTTACTTCAAGTAATATCGAAAAATAAATTCAAATATGAAACAAAATCTAACCAAAATTAGAACACAGTCTTAGTAGTGGCTGCTGAGTTAGAAGTAGCTACATCGAAGCATAATAAGTCTCTAAGGTAATCGTAGGAATAGGTAAATAACCTTAAATAGTAGATGGAATTCTTTTGTAATACTGCACGATGAGCATTCTGAGCCATGGAGGGAGTCCTTCATGATGCATAATTAGTAATTCCCCTAATAGCACCAATAGAAAGACCGCAGGACACCAAGTGACATCAGAAATGCTAAAGACGGTAGAGAAATGTTACTTTAACAACTGCATATTCTAACTGCCTTCGTGAGAATTATCCCTGATTAATAGACACAGAGTGAGATTTAATAATATCTAGAATAAGCTAGAACAGTTTTTAGAATAAGTTAGGATAGACTTTAAAATAAGTTAGATTAGTATCTAGAATAAGATTTAGATTATTAGTTGTACATGTCAGGATAGTTATATTATATAACTGAAATTATATAATAATACTTATTGCCAAAAAATTAGAATTATCCAAGTGAGAATAATCGATGACCTTGAAAAACATCCAATTCTTTCACAGCGGAATCAAAATGTTGAAAAAACAATGGCAGAAAATGATATAGTAGTACTAGTAAAAATTCCCTTACTAAGTCCCACTCCTATTAAACATATAGAAAGTTTTATTATAAGAGCATTACTAAATACTAAAAAAAATAAAACGAACTAAACTTTCGAAATCATAAAATCCTTTCGATATTTGAAATAATAATAAAATTGCCGCGGAAGCTGCCCGTAATTATAAATGATGAATCGTGTATCTTATTAAAGGGAAACTGATTGTACGGGAAGTGGCAATTATTGTATAGAAATGTCGTTAACCTCTCTTGACACTTAACACTATATTCCTTCGAATCGATGTATTGGAATATAACAGATAAAATATAATAAATCTATAGCAAGGTATTGAATTCAATTTCGTATAACAGTAGTTTCAATTTATTTAAATATACACCAAATTTTAATTGGTATTTATTATGAATAAAATGTGCTGAATTATTTTTTATTATTTGTATTATTTCAATACAGGTAATATTATGACACTTATATAAAACTATATAAAACTACCTATATAAAAAAAGAAATATAAAAACATATAAAATAAGGAATATTCTCTATATGGTATAAATTGTTTATTTTGAAAAATTGGGAAAAGCTGAGTAATCTTTGAATCCTGATGACGGATTGATTGAATTGGTGCAAAATTGTTAAGGGAAGGTAGAAGTGTAACATTTTTTTAATAAGTTAAAAAGATTTTTTTAAATTAATGTTAATATTAATCTTATATTATGAAAATATACACATTTTTATATAATTTATCCCCAATCAGAATTTGATGTAAAAATTTGACTTATCTTAAAGATCCTCTTAATCATTTTTCTTGGATTCATTAAATTATTTTCAATGAGACTTTTCTTTTTACTAAATTATATGACTCTGTACACAAATATTTCCTCATTGAATGTTATTATAGATCGATACTACGCATTAATTAATATATTAGCATGAATTGGTTATCGCCTCTATCTAAATAGTAACTAAAACATTAAAAAGATTTCAATTTAAATATTTTACTTATTACTTAAGTACAGATGTTGAAATTCAGGATGAATTATTAAAATATACAAATTTTTTATCCCTAATCAGAATTTGATATAAAAATGACTTATCTTAGAGATAATCTTAATCATATTTCTTGGATTTATTAAATTATTTTCAAGGACACTTTTCTTTTTACTAAAGTATATGGCTCTGTACACAAATATTTCCTCATTGCATTTTTTTACAGATGTATTAGATACAGATATATATTAGTACAATAGATGTATTAGAATGTTTTATTCATCACTTCTATCTAAATATTAATTTAAAATATTTACAAATAGTATAGTATACTCTAAATATAAACAGTTTTTCAATGAACACATACTACATTCATTTTTTATTTGTTTGAATACATGACTGGAAACTCACTAACTGAATGAGACTTTAAAAATTTTAAAAGAAATAGATGCCAATAAAGCTACAGTGCCCAATTTAGTGGAAACAAAACCTAACGCCGTATAATATCAACGTTTTTTTTAATTGCTCAAAGGAATTCGTCGAACTCTGTTACTATTATTAACGAAGTAACACAAAATAAACTATTTTTAGCTTCTCTTTATAATATTTTCTATATTTAACATATAGTGCCTTATTAAAACATAATAAATAGTGAAATATTTAATATATTATATTATATATATTATATTATTAAAATATATATATATATATATATATATATATAGAATGAATGAAAAAAAACTTAATATATTATTACTGACTATTATAGATTTTGTCATTAATTTCGGTTACAATGTTACCAATAGTGATAAGAATGGTCATTTGCTATCGTTTGATGCCTTTGTACAAGAAAATATTCATCCAGCGATTCTTGAAACAGAATCACACACAAGAGACACTATACTGCAAAAGTAAGTCATCATAATCATCGGCCAATTGATTTATTATTCGACAAATTAATTCGTAAACACTGCAATCAAAATTATTTATCCAACATGTAATACCCAATATTATGTTTTTTTTTATATTCTATGAGGTACTGGCATGTGTTTTCATTAGTGATAACTACTCGTGAAAAAACAAAGTATCATTGTAAACTGTTTAACAACCTAAACTAGCTGTTAAATTCGACAATTTTGACATTTCTCTACATAAAAAATGTTTTTCAATTTAGTTTTGTTGAGTTATTCAATATATACAAACACTAGCCCTAGAATTACCAAAATTACATTATATATATTCATTATTTTAGGCGAATGATTTAAAGATACCAGCAGCCAAGGCGTATCATATACTTTTAGACACTTATGATGACGCTACTTCGTTATATTCGCTAAATGGAGATTAGAGTGCGATTAGAATTAGTGAATAACAGACGTAATCTTAGCTTCTTCTAGAACAAGGTTCAGAATAATTCAATATATAACTTGGTTGACACGCCATCTCGAAATATTGAAAAAGTACAAAAATGCATTGATGATTACATCGTTGCCAAACTAACATTGTTCTTTCTACTGATACTGCTACAGTTATATTAATTTAGATTTGCTTTGTTATTATTTAATTAATTTTTTGTATACGTCACAAAATTTTTGTATTCTTTGGTCTCAGCAAGACTTCAAAGTGATTAGTTGGTAGTAGTTAAAATAATCTTGTAAATAAATAAATAGGTTTAGGTCAGTATTAAGCTAAATTATGTATATATAGTAGAATATAAAATAAGTGTACTAGATGGGTTAAATAAGGTTTCTGTTTATTTTCATTTAGTTATTACAACGATTATGATATACATATTTTATTTCAAAATGTTTGTTGGGTGTTAAAAAGTAAGTATGATTATTTTTTTAATTTTTAGTGAGTTTTAGCAAGTTTTGTGTTAAAAATCTTTTATTTTTCTCATTTTAGTGAGGAAAAATAGGAATAAAGAAATAACGATTGAAAATAGGGAACGCTTTAGGCCCCAGGGTCCACTACCTAGTCTAAGAGATTTGACATATTTGTCTACCTAAACAGCAATAAAAAATTATTATCCTTGCCGGAAATCGAACCCCCCGAACTCCGTTTGGAAGCTAAACGCCTTCACCATTACACCATAGAAGCAGCTGTGTACAATATATTTCTACGACGGCATATATGCAATTGTTTGTGCTTAAAAAGCGAACCGAATAGCTTTTGAACTGAATGACTTCCGATTTTCCGACATCAGCTCAGCAATTTCATTATACACAAATATCTGACTATTTTAGATAAAAATATGTGAAAACTTTTTACCCAAGAGACCAATGGAACCACCTCGGAAGCGCATTCTCTCGAATAAAAAAAAAATTTGAAAATCGTCCCACAATTGACAATGAAAATATATATGTATACAGTCGAACATAGACCTTCTCCTTTTTCGAAGTCGCTTAATAATAAGGAACTACGTTTAATTGATATATGCTACGAAATTATTCGAAAATAAATTATATTTCTATTATTTGATAAATTTGATGATATTTTTATATAGTTTTATTAAAATGCATTTAATTTTATATAATATTATAATATATTTGAGGACGTATATATCTATTAAGAGGAGAAAGGTATACAACTCTTACACAAATAAATCAGTGTATTTAAAAGCAATAACTATTAAAACATTTAATGAGCCTTATTTCTTTATTCACAATTTATAACCATACAATAATGTATATATCAGTAACGATAACTAATAATCAAATTATTAGCAATCGTTAATAAACAACCACATTACAAAATAAAACATAACGGAAAGTAGTTTTGTATTATGTTATTGACGGTGCATGAAGACCAACTACGATCACCACAGAATACAAGTGCTATTAAATATCATAAGCCGTTTATTTTTTAATTCATGTACACCATTATTTCTATCTGCGTGATACAATGATGAAATCGTGAAAAAGGTGAAAGGTGTGGCGTCGTGTAAGGTAAACACTGATAATTGAATAAAACATGAACTTAACTGAAAACTGTGTTAAGTCGACTCATAAAGCACACCTGTAGCAATTTTAATAAAAATAATCGTAAAAATGTCAAAATAACCGAAACTAAAACCTAAATAAATTAGAGTTATGTACCGGCTTGAATATATATCGTTATATTAAGGACTTAATTACATGTCAATTAAATTTCCAGTTAAAAAATAATAAATTGAGAAAAAAGCAATTTCAGTTTTACTTAATAGATGGATTTAAAGCTACATGTAGTCTATTCAAAGTTTTCTTAGTAATGCGCAATGGATATTTGTGACGTCAAAATTTTGCAATGTTGCCGTATCAACTCTGAGTTTTAGTTCAGATTGGCTCTAACATACAAGAAAATTCTAAACTAAATAAAATAATTGAACAAAAATGTTCAAATATAATTTATTTTAACATTATAGTACATCTAATACATATATTATCGAAGGACTTAAAACTACAATTAAGAACATAGGTATAATAGTTAGTAGGTTAGATTTGTTTTGTTTACATTTAACTCTTTTCCACACCATCCATCAGGCGCATTTTTTTTATGTAGTGGTATCCCCCTGGAAGCTTAATCTACCTAGTTAACCATTGTATATCTGAGAAACATATTTTACTTTCATTCGAGAACATATTTACCTATTTACGTTTAGTTCTTGTTTCCTTCGATGGTGTGTTTATTTGTGAAATACTCTTGGTATCAGAATATTTTATTTCTTCTGCTACTGTTTGTGTACACCATTCGTCATACAATTTATTACTGAATTATGTCTAATGCATTTACCATATTTACAAAGCAGTTAGTATTCATTTTCTCCTCATACGTTCTAACCTAATTCTCATGTTTAATTTAGGATATATCGTTATATTAAGGACTTAATTACATGTCAATTAAATTTCCAGTTAAAAAATAATAAATTGAGAAAAAAGCAATTTCAGTTTTACTTAATAGATGGATTTAAAGATACATATAGTCTATTCAAAGTTTTTTTAGTAATGCGCAATGGATATTTGTGACGTCGAAATTTTGCAATGTTGCCGCATCAACTCTGAGTTTTAGTTCAGATTGGCTCTAACATACAAGAAAATTCTAAACTAAATAAAATAATTGAACAAAAATGTTCAAATATAATTTATTTTAACATTATAGTACATCTAATACATATATTATCGAAGGACTTAAAACTACAATTAAGAACATAGGTATAATAGTTAGTAGGTTAGATTTGTTTTGTTTACATTTAACTCTTTTCCACACCATCCATCAGGCGCATTTTTTTTATGTAGTGGTATCCCCCTGGAAGCTTAATCTACCTAGTTAACCATTGTATATCTGAGAAACATATTTTACTTTCATTCGAGAACATATTTACCTATTTACGTTTAGTTCTTGTTTCCTTCGATGGTGTGTTTATTTGTGAAATACTCTTGGTATCACAGAATATTTTATTTCTTCTGCTACTGTTTGTGTACACCATTCGTCATACAATTTATTACTGAATTATGTCTAATGCATTTACCATATTTACAAAGCAGTTAGTATTCATTCTCTCCTCATACGTTCTAACCTAATTCTCATGTTTAATTAAGGATATATCGTTATATTAAGGACTTAATTACATGTCAATTAAATTTCCAGTTAAAAAATAATAAATTGAGAAAAAAGCAATTTCAGTTTTACTTAATAGATGGATTTAAAGATACATATAGTCTATTCAAAGTTTTTTTAGTAATGCGCAATGGATATTTTTGACGTCGAAATTTTGCAATGTTGCCGCATCAACTCTGAGTTTTAGTTCAGATTGGCTCTAACATACAAGAAAATTCTAAACTAAATAAAATAATTGAACAAAAATGTTCAAATATAATTTATTTTAACATTATAGTACATCTAATACATATATTATCGAAGGACTTAAAACTACAATTAAGAACATAGGTATAATAGTTAGTAGGTTAGATTTGTTTTGTTTACATTTAACTCTTTTCCACACCATCCATCAGGCGCATTTTTTTTATGTAGTGGTATCCCCCTGGAAGCTTAATCTACCTAGTTAACCATTGTATATCTGAGAAACATATTTTACTTTCATTCGAGAACATATTTACCTATTTACGTTTAGTTCTTGTTTCCTTCGATGGTGTGTTTATTTGTGAAATACTCTTGGTATCAGAATATTTTATTTCTTCTGCTACTGTTTGTGTACACCATTCGTCATACAATTTATTACTGAATTATGTCTAATGCATTTACCATATTTACAAAGCAGTTAGTATTCATTTTCTCCTCATACGTTCTAACCTAATTCTCATGTTTAATTTAGGATATATCGTTATATTAAGGACTTAATTACATGTCAATTAAATTTCCAGTTAAAAAATAATAAATTGAGAAAAAAGCAATTTCAGTTTTACTTAATAGATGGATTTAAAGATACATATAGTCTATTCAAAGTTTTTTTAGTAATGCGCAATGGATATTTGTGACGTCGAAATTTTGCAATGTTGCCGCATCAACTCTGAGTTTTAGTTCAGATTGGCTCTAACATACAAGAAAATTCTAAACTAAATAAAATAATTGAACAAAAATGTTCAAATATAATTTATTTTAACATTATAGTACATCTAATACATATATTATCAAAGGACTTAAAACTACAATCAAGAACATAGGTATAACAGTTAGTAGGTTAGATTTGTTTTGTTTACATTTAACTCTTTTCCACACCATCCATCAGGCGCATTTTTTTTATGTAGTGGTATCCCCCTGGAAGCTTAATCTACCTAGTTAACCATTGTATATCTGAGAAACATATTTTACTTTCATTCGAGAACATATTTACCTATTTACGTTTAGTTCTTGTTTCCTTCGATGGTGTGTTTATTTGTGAAATACTCTTGGTATCAGAATATTTTATTTCTTCTGCTACTGTTTGTGTACACCATTCGTCATACAATTTATTACTGAATTATGTCTAATGCATTTACCATATTTACAAAGCAGTTAGTATTCATTTTCTCCTCATACGTTCTAACCTAATTCTCATGTTTAATTTAGGATATATCGTTATATTAAGGACTTAATTACATGTCAATTAAATTTCCAGTTAAAAAACAATAAATTGAGAAAAAAGCAATTTCAGTTTTACTTAATAGATGGATTTAAAGCTACATATAGTCTATTCAAAGTTTTCTTAGTAATGCGCAATGGATATTTGTGACGTCGAAATTTTGCAATGTTGCCGCATCAACTCTGAGTTTTAGTTCAGATTGGCTCTAACATACAAGAAAATTCTAATCTAAATAAAATATTGAACAAAAATGTGATCAAATATAATTTATTTTATTATTATAGTATATCTAAAAACTACAGTTAATTATACAGTCACAATAATTTATAGGTAAGAGTTAAAACCTCTCAACGCTATTGCATTAAAAAATTTTTGGATTAGGTTTTGTTGGTCATCATATTTATTAATAGTTAATTGCAGATATATTGCTGGTTGAGAAGGATATTTCATCAAAAAATGTTTAGATATGGGGAAGGAAGTATTGTCAACCATAACACCTTCGGTTTGGATCAACTTGATAAGACATACAGAGGAAGTAATTGATAAATGGTGGCATCGTGAACATGTTTTAGACAGACTAGAAATTAACAGTTTAGTGATTGATGTGGACAGCAGGAAAGGATATATGTTAATGCTGTGCAATGCTGGAAATTCCTGTGACAAAGTGATGAGAGTGAAAGCAACTAAAGGTATGCAGATGATTAACTGAATATAACTATAGAAAATGGTATTGTAGGGCGTGAAACATTTGTGCGTACAAAAATTATTGTAATTATCCTAAATTAAACATGAGAATTAGGTTAGAATGTATGAGGAGAGAATGAATACTAACTGTTTTGTAAATATGGTAAATGCATTAGACATAATTCAGTGATAAATTTTATGAAGAATGATGTACACAAACAGTAGCAGAAGAAATAAAATATTCTGTGATACCAAGAGTATTTCACAAATAAACACACCATCGAAGGAAACAAGAACTAAACGTAAATAGGTAAATATGTTCTCGAATGAAAGTAAAATATGTTTCTCAGATATACAATGGTTAACTAGGTAGCTTAGGCTTCCAGAGGGATACCACTACATAAAAAAAATGCGCCTAGAAACTCTACCTGATGGATGGTGTGGAAATGAGTTAAATGTAAACAAAACAAATCTAACCTACTAACTATTATACCTATGTTCTTAATTGTAGCTTTAAGAATTTTCTTGTATGTCAAAACCAAACTGAACTCGAGGTCACAAATATCCATTGCGCATTACCAAAATAACTTTGAATAGACTATATATCTAATAATACTTGCAAAATGAAGCCATTTTGTAATGAGTTCAAAAGTACATAATCTACAGAAAATTTTAAATATAAAGGCGGCGGAATTTATTCACTAATTCAAAAGTTATTGCGTATTGAAACGATTGCAGAAGGAAATGTTTCACGAACATTATTTATATTTTTTTTATTCATTTCTTTACAGTATTTTTAGTTTTTATTCCTAAGAAAGGAGATTACATTGTTGATTTTTTTGCTCTGTATCGATCCGAAAATTTCAATTTTAAAAAATTACCTCACGTTTCCTTGAAAAATCCAGTTGTGGATTGCTACTGAAATGAAACTAAATACAGAGATTTTTGAAAATGATGATTACAAGCAATAAACAGTAGATGATCTACGACAATAATATGCGAAGAACATTTTGGACAAAGCCCGGAAAAGCTTCACAGGCGGTTGCTAAGACGACATTGACGCTAAAGAAGTTCTCTATCATCAACAATTAATAATTCATTAAAGATTTTTAGATTAAAGCAGGAAAAATTCGATTCTAAAAACGTCGGAAAACCTTAAATCACTACATAATGTTCCATTTAAATGTTTATATTGCTACTAAAATATTGCTACTAAAATGTAGATTTAAGAGAATTTTTAAAATAAATACATCAATATTTTATTGTCAAGAGAAAAGAGAAAATATTTGGATATATTTCTAATATATAATGCCAAAATTAACAATTTTATAAATATTTCATGGCACATTCAATATATTCACATGGTTACAGTAGACAAGTATTGTTTTTTATATATATTTTAAAGTCTGTTTTTTACCAATAAGGGTATATCTGGACTGGACCAATTGTTTAACGTTGCCTTCAATCCACGGTCCTCGGCATTAAGTCTACCGACTGGTGAATGACCAATTTTAGAGAAATCATCCCAGAAAACACCCGGTCTTACCCAGCTTTTGGGCGTCCACTGCGTTCACCGTCTTCGGTGCTAATTTCATCACGTCTAAACTTAGCATACCAATCCTTGATGTTTGATTTTCCTGGGTCAGTGTCCGGAAACTTGGCATCAAGCCAAGTTTTTACTTCAATTGTATTTTTTCCCAAAAAGCAATGTTTCATCAACACGCGAAACTCCTTTTTATCCATTTTTTTCACAATAACAAAAGTTGCTTCACTCAAAATGCTATAATTCACAAACTAATTATCCGACAGCAGTCAAATTTATACACGCATCTTTTGAGGGTTAGGGCTAATTAAAAACATATTGATTTAATGATAGTAGCGCCATCTATGTGTGGTCGTAAACTTTTCAATTCACCTGTTGTAGCTGTGAAGCTTCATGTCGGTAGAATAAAATGGCATATGTGTCAAAGTATAACTTTACATATTTAAGCCTAATGACATTTGTCACAAAAACCGGTACTGACTTTGCGTTGCACCAGGTACCTTTTTTAAGATTAAGATGATGAAGATGTTGCATTGATGCATTTGAGATGCTGCAAAAATTTAAAATATATCGAAAAATTACTGTTTTTATCCCTGGAAGAGCCTCTACGAATTCATAAAAAGATAGTGAAAATTTATAATTAGCCATAGCGCATAATTTGATTAAATTATTTTTAATGTTTTATTTGTCATACCTTTTCTGTCATAAAAGATTGAGAATTACTAATCGCCACATCTGCTTAAGCCTATTTCATCCTTAAAACTTGCAATAAAAACGCGATACATAAATTGCAAAATTTCTTCAATAGCAGTAAAAAAACAATCTTAAAACACTCATAATAGGAATTCTTTCCCAAGCAACAAAAACAAACAAATCAAAAAAACCATTATATAAACACAAACGACCAAAGGAGGAAAGGAAACGCGATATATTCCATTCTCTCCTTTTCTATTAACAACTCTCTTCGTCCGAAAACGCTTAATCTCTAAATTTCTCCAATCCACGCCCCTCTCCATTCAAAATCCAAGAGCCGTTCCCCTTCTCCATCTCGTTTTCCTTCGACCAGATTTTCTTTTCTTCCTCGCTCGTGAATGAGCCCATCAATGGATCCCAACAGAAGGGGAATCCGATCGGTGTTGTCGGATTAGACGCACCGCGACGCTGCTCAAAAACAAACACCAAAGATTTTCCTTGAATTGCAGGATAAACTCGATAGAGCGGCAACGTGGCAGGTGAAGTTTCCAGAAGGAAACGGAACGATTCAACGGAAATTCCCCGGGTTCAATATCAGCTGAGAATTCGGCACGCAGGCGCTTTTTCGGCGTCCTTGTCCTTCGGGCCCTAACCCACCCCAATGGGGGGTGAGGCGGGAGGCGGCAAGGGGTCGAACCCCGGCGCTTCTGTGTTGCCAGCGCGCGTGACTCCTTCAGAATGCCGGAAAGTGAAAGCGGATCAGCGAGCATGGAAAATGGTCGTATTAGAGGCATTGGTTTAACCAAATTGGGAACCAGAATGAGAATGAGGGCCGAGGGTGGAGGTGACGCTGGAGATTGTTAGGAATTACGAGAAAGTTATGTAATATTTGTGTAAATTTGTTTTCAATTAAGTTAAGGGGTTTTATGAGCTGTAAGTCGACACGATTCGAAATCCGAATCCGATAATGAATTAAAATGTAACAAAAAGCGATTACAGGATGTGGTTGGCTACAACATTTTATTAATTTTATCTAAAACAGTAGTCTCTCAAAAGTATCATCATCATGGTTGTTATTCGCTAAAATGGAACGGTATTATATAATAATATAGCTTTAAACAGATCCAGTGTCCAAGATGATGATACTTCAGCTTCTTAACCACTCGGATGCAGGCAAACATTGCCACTATTTTCACTGATAAAGATGATAAAACTATAATGAAACATGTAAGATAAAACTTAAAACCTACGAAGTACATTTAGACCTCACAGGTGATGCAAGGCCTTATAACTATCTACCATTCGTATCTATGTATTATATACGTATATTCGTATCGTATCTATGAATAGTAAAAAGCCAAATATATTAATAATTTCAAATTATACATTATCAATTATATCCATTCTGTTACTTTAATATTGATGATGATGATGATGATGATATTGACGATATTGATGATATGATATGTCACATATGATACTGAAACATCAACTATACTTTATTTGCATTTTTCCTTATTATTTATGTAAAAATTTAAAGTTAGTGTTAGTTAAAAGTCTTAATTTGTTAAGAGCTAGTGCTACTTAGATAAAGATCTTTTATTTATAGTAATATTTTCAATTATTTAGTCAGGAAAAAACATATATTAGTAACTTTAAGCAACAGAATAAGTATCCGTTGATAAAAATTTCATTTTATTTGAGTTGTGTTTGTTGTAGAAAGTTATAGCTTTTAGAAAATTTTTTAAAAATTATTCTTTCCACTAATTTTACGAAAATATTAATCATTACTCGGGTCTGTAACAAAAAAGGTGTTTAGGTATTTTCAACCTATTTCTATATATTTTGGTACGCTCAAAATGAAAATGATATCGAACAAAATCCAGGATGACATAAATTGGCTTTAACATAACCCATATTATGAACAAACGTATCGTACTATAACAAAAAATAATTTTCCAATTCAGCACCTCCAAAAAATTAAGTCACAAAATGTAAACCTAAACTCTTAGAATTTGTTTTACAGACCTGCTTTATAATCGCATTCTGATGAATTCTTCTTCAAGTAGAAATAACTTAAATAATAATATTAAAAATATCGTTAACTAAATTTACTTCTCAACGAGCAATGTGCCCAATCATATACCACATCTTATAAAACACCAACATACAGCGACAAAAAAAAATAAAAAAGTCCGTCATCACCTCTCTATTTTCCTTTTAATCCGAACCCTTAACGATTGTACGATCTGTTAAAGAGCCTAAACCTGTCACGAAAGTGCCCAACAGCGACTAATTAATACCAACGATAAGGACGGTTATCTGACCAATCGGGTTTTATTTCCGTGTTGTTCAGCAAAACAGCTTCTTTGATATCGAAATGTTAAGATACGTTTAGCACAAAAGAAACCCACTTAGAGATTAATAAGAAGATAACATTCAGGTGTTTCTTCTTCTCTCCTGTGCACCTGATAATGACGATATTGATGTTTCGATTATCAACGTTTTTGCATCGATATTTTTGTTTGATTAACCGTAAGATATATTAACAAAATATTGTAAATGTTGTCAACAACTTTGTATATCACTGTCACCGTCACTGTCACTGCCTGTAATTCTAAAACCAGGGGTGTGCAACTGCAATGGTAAGTAGTGGGGCAAAGTTTCGCTTAGTCCAATCATTGGCGGCGCTGACAACGCGAATTTGATTGGTTAGTTTAAAATAGTTTTACAGAAACCTGTAAGGAAAATACTTTGCTTTGATTGGTCTGCCATTTCCCCTGATTATTTTGTGACGTCACATTTATTGGCCAATAGTATTTAAATAAAAACCGAATTTAAATTTTAAAATTAATTTATTAAAATAAAATCCTATACAAATATACATAAGTGTAAATAATATAAATATATATAAACAAAAAGCAAAAAAAAACAATTATAAACTCTATTCTAGGCAATATTAAAATATCTATAATTATTCTATAAAGCCTTCCCATATATGTTTAGTGCCATCAATTTTATGGGATCTATTAGAGTTCTAACTTGATATATTGAAGGTAAACTTTAAATCCTTCCCTGTTGATATTGCATTAACTTCATTAAACCAAAAATACAATCACACCTCATAATAACTTAAAATTTGGTCTTGAAAATCATTATGGATTGGAGAGTTGAAACACTAAAAATGTATGTGTTTTTTAAAAGTATTTAGATTTTAGAGTATTTAATCTGTGGAGCTACTTAATATAGAATATAGACAAATATTGCGTGTTGTCTCTTTTTCAGAAGTTTTGTTAAATAGCCTGAAATAAGACTAAAATACAATATTAGACTCATTTTCCTCAGAGCAAAATTCTCTGGAACTGAAAATATAGACTCAACTGGTGATTTAACAACCTCAAGTGGTACTAGATCTCCCGTTAAAAAAGAATATAAGTTATCCAACATCTTCACTCACACTTCTTCACAATTTTCTCCGGGAGAATGATGTGAAAAAATTGAAGTGATGAGCCCTTTAAAAATTTCTCGAACATACTAGGTGAAGGATGCTGTTTCTACCTCCATGACCTCTAATAGATCCAATAAAATTCTTTAAGCAATCTTAACACCATAACACCATAACAAATATTTTCTTAACAAGGCAATCAAATTTAAATATATAATTCCTCTACTATAAAATGATTGAACACTGATTGTTCTAAAAAGTTAAATTATTGCAAATATTTTAGGGATATTTTACAATTAAAAGTAGTATTTATTACTACTAATTATCCAGTTATATTAATTATTACCTTCTTGTAAGACTTCTTTATGTAGAGACATCACAGTGGCAGCATACGAACAACTTGGTAGATTAATTGAATTTTATTACTACTAACCTCTTCATAAGGTTTTGAATTTCTGTAAACAAACAATATATAAACAGACATGTAGTAGATAGATAATTTTATATGTGCCTGATAAAACCAATGATGGATATGCATTTACCCTAATACCTGTTCGTGAGGGAACATTCTAAATTTTTCACTAAAATGTCCATAACAAACACCATGACGTTGATATATTTGCATTGTGGTTTATCCAGGTAACTTACTACTATTTACTTGATCAACCCATTTTTGGAAAGGAGCGAGATCATTCTTTGGGAAACGATGTTTAATTTCCGTAGTAGAATTTTACCCCGGTACACTACATCTTTTACTACACTGACGCATTGTCATCAAATTTTTATATTATTACTCCATAATAATTAATGTAAAACAGAAAATATGCACAACGTAAAACGAAAATTTCGTGATCTAAACAAAAACCATAACCTACAAACAACAAACATAAAAATGGACGCCCATAGAAAATGCTGATTTCACACAATTTGATCGACCAATCACATTTCATGTTAGTGGCGGCACCAGGAATTTAAACTAGCCAATCACAATTTGCGATCGCAGCGCTACAGTTGATTGAACTAAACAAAACATTTCCCCAAGGTCGCCTATACCGTGAAATTTCTATTTTTTCTATGTTCTAAAACTGTATTTAAAACACGCTTAAAACATCTAAATAACAATCAATAACAAACATCAATCAAAGTAAAATAAATTAATTCGCTAAATTATGGAAATGACCTGACATGTCATTTCTTAAACAAATCGCCGATAGATTTATGAGCTGTGCAAACAAATGGCAATTTTCTTTCACTGGCTTTTACCTGGCCAATCATCGACCGACACAAACACACACCCGTTTTTGTACAGTGAGAAAGTGTAAAAATCCTAAACAATGGATTTGATCCAAAGCCGTTGAAGGTCAACGCAATTTATCATCGTAAATTAACTGGCATATCTTTTGCGAAATCCCCAACAATATTTATAGATTTAGCTGAGAAACGAGACAGTTTAAGTAAGCATGAAGCTTAATTATTTATTTATATTAATGTTATCTCCTTTTTTAATTCAAAAAACTTTCCAACATTATAAATTTAATAATTTTTCTCATGCAAATTAATTCATTAAACATTCTTTGTGTTTCCTTCCACTATGAACTTCAACTACAGAAACTGAGTTCCTCTGTTAATTGATAATATTTTATATATAATACTTTGGAGAGTTGTTGAACACATCAGGTTATTTTATCTTTCAATTGTGTTTTATTTCAATTGTTAATTATTCCCTGTATAACTGGCGCTTATTTTTTCTGATTTGTCATATACATTTTACACCTTTTCATCTTACGCTACTGACATAGTACATTACTGTCATTATTTCTCTCATTGTCACTGTCATTTCCACTGTCATTGTCACTGTCGTTGTTACTGCCACTGCTACTATCGCTGTCACTGTCATTGTCAATGTCATTGTCATTGTCATTGTCATTGTCATTGTCATTGTCATTGTCATTGTCATTGTCATTGTCATTGTCACTGTCCCTGTTATTTTTACTGTCATTGTCATTCTCAGTGTCACTGTCACTGTCATTGTCATTGTCGCTGTATTTATTCGCTTATCATATAATTGATTTTACTCTAACATCAAATATAACATTACAAAGATTTTGTCTAGTGAGATTGTCATGATTTATTTTTTATATGGCTACTTTGTATAAAATTTGAAAATGCACTTTAACAGCATTTAAACCAAATTCATGTTAACAAGATTTGTCAACACTGATGCCAACTAAGCTAAAAATAGATTTCCACATCCTCATGCAAATCAAAAAAGAGGTAAAAAATATATTATTCCAGAAGATCTGGAAAACTTTCGGGCAACAAAATTTTGTTAGTTCAGACCGAATATTTTCTCGTCCCCGTTTTAGAACAAGCTTCAACAGAGGCGCGACAACAACTTTGGACCAGAATAATAAAAAGAAACCGTGTTGGTAAAGCCTAGAATGGATCTGATTCAATAGGAACGTCACTGTTCGTTGACAATAATCGAAAAAGATTTAGGAACACGGTCCCGAGGAAGGAAACTGTGGTCCTATTCGAACGAAAAAAAAAAACATTATATATAAAATTCCATTTTCTTGTTTATTCTGTTAGATCTGGTCAAATGTGGATTTGAATTTGGCGGAAAAGGATCGGATTGGTTTCGAAGTCAATCATTTTTTTGTTCGAAAAATATAGAATTGGTCATCGCCTAGTTCCTTTTAGATAACTCTATCAAGAAATTAACATTTATTACTAAGAAACTGAAACTTTTTGTTTCAAATGTTGTAAACGCTTAAATTTCCAATTTTACATCTTCCTACAACTTAGAAAACTTTTCAAATCACTCAATACTCATAGAATAAAGAAATTTAGAAGTGAAAGTTATATGGAAAAATCGGGTCCCACGTTTAAGCTTTTCGGAACCCCCGTTACGCGGCCAGAGGTAAATGAAAAATGTAACAGCTATTTATGTGTGTTTCTCTCTCGTTCGGCCTCGGTATTAATAATTCTAACCCAAGCAGTTAACGGCCATTTTTAGGTGATATAATTTGTACTGTTTATTTACGTCAAGTTTTTCGGTATATGTTTTTATATATATTTGACAATTACTTTAGGTTATTCTATGTATTTTAATTTATTAGTGTAATAAAAAGAAAACCTTAAGGGGATCTCTTATGATCTCCTATATAGGTCCAGGAAAGTTTGTAAATTGGTAATAATACTAACCAATAAACTTGCAATAAGTTCTTACATCAATTTTCCATTAAAAAAATAGTATCTCTCCATTTAGGCTTCATAAACCTATTAAATATAATTAAGAGTCTCACGATATATTCGAAGAATTCTGAAAAATAACTAAAAAACTCTTTTAACTTCGACATTTAAATACCAAAGTATTTTTCCGCTCGATATAATAAATTTAATATATCGAATAAAAACACCCCGGTTTTTACGTTTATAAGTAAAACACAATCGATTGTATACCGATTCGTTCGTAATTTGGAAAAAAACATACTTTTTCCAAAAAGTCAAATCATTTAATAACGAAAACATCCAATTTAAAACAGTTCCTTTTTGCCAAGAACAGGGTCCTTTTTGCCTTCGATGTTCCATCATTATTCCGTCGATATTCGATCCGATTTTCTCGATCATCGTTCAATAAAAAAAGCAAAGAAAAACAAAAATTATTCGACATTCTACCGATTGCCTCGATTTCTTGTATCTCCTGTATCCGACCAAGCGGAAAACTTTTAATTTCATCGCAAAAATGCTGTTTAGAGTTAATTAAAAACGATAAGGAATTTCAAACGACCAACTGTCATAAAGCCTTTTTGTAGTCAGGAATGGGGGTTAGGTTTGGCACGATACGGAAACGGGAAAAAGGGGTATGCCGAAGGGACTGATATGATGGCGAGATGCAGGGGAAAAAACTTTTATTTTCCGGCAAATGTGTTAATGAAAGTTTGTTTTCCTGGGCCTAATAATCATTATTTTTGGAACAATCATTACTGTTATATCCGATATGATGTACATAATGTAACTATCTACATATTTGTTGTTGTCTTATCTGTGTGTATTATCCGTGACGTCATCATCACTATCAATGTCATTGTTACTGTCATTGTCGCTGAAATTGTTGCCATAATTTTCACTGTCATTGTCACGGTCACTGTCATTATCACTGTCACTGTTTTTGTCACTGTCACTGTCACTGAATTTTTTGCCATAATTTTCACTGTCATTGTCACGATCACTGTCATTATCACTATCACTATCATTTTTACTGTCATCATCATTGCAATTTTCGCTGTCACTATCACGGTCACTGTCATTATCACTGTCACTGTTATTGTCACTGTCACTGCCACTGAAATTGTTGCCATAATGTTCACTGTCATTGTCACGGTCACTGTCATTATCACTGTCACTGCTGTCATTGTCACTGTCACTGTCATTGTCACTGTCATTGTCACTGTCATTTTTACTCTCATTATCATTGCAACATTCACTGTCACTATCAGTGCAATTTTCACTGTCATTATCATTGTCACTGCCATTGTCACTACCACTGTCACTGGCATTGTCACTGTCATTGTCATTATCCCTGATGCTGTCATTTTTACTGTAATTGTCAATGTCATTGTCTCTGTCATTGTTACTGCCACGTCTTGATCACTATGTATGTTAAAACACCATGTATATATATAAACATATCATATCCATTCTCATGTATATTTTTCTGTAAAATTTTTCTTTACAGCAGAGAGGAGCTATATTTTTTACTGCATAACTGAAACAGAAACATATTCTAATATGTATTTTACATCATTCATGCAGTCTATATGCCATCCGGTCTTATACATAAGGGAAAAACAGGAAACCCCGGAATCACTTCGTACAGGATTCTAGGCACCATAAAACGCAGGGATTAATATAAATTTTCGGCACAAGATTTTCCCCGTGTCTTATGGTAATTTTATTGTCAGCCGTGGGACATTCCAGGACCGTATTTATGCTCAAAGGGTGAAGTCCTAAACTGCGATTTTATGCTAAAATCCTTTGTGCAGTGGACCGAATAGGTATCGAACTGTGGATAGGTTGGATTTATATCTAGCCTTTAATGGTGCTAACTAGACCTACCTGGGGAGAGAATTCCAGTCAGTGAGTTATGTCACCCGGGCGGATATCTTAAGAAACGTAGTCAGAATTTTTAATGGATTGATATTATTTTGTTTTTTTTTTAAATCTTAAACTGGCAGTTGTTTTATGATTCATTTGTTTTAAGACAAGTTATTCATTAATAGATAGTCATATTCGGCTCTTTCGCTATATATTTTCTATTAGAAAGTAAAGTCAGAAAATGTGATGGTGACATTTTAGAATGTAGAAAGGCCAGTAAGTTCTAAATTAAAAATGGAACAAGCACCTATCCACTAGGATCCTAGATCAAAACCAATGTATATGAAAATAGTAAACTTTTATTGCTATAATATTTCCAATCAACTGAATATAAACCGCCCTAAGAAAAGAAATGGTTTATAAAAAAAGCATTTTTCATCATCTCTAACGTTCTCACACGTTTTCGCTCAAAGAACTGTTGTGCAACATTCACCCTATTCGTCAGATTTATCTCCCTCTGAGATCTGTCTTTTCTCTTATCTCAAAAGATTTTGCTATTGGAAATATTTTCCAGCGAACAATAAATAATTAGCGTTGCGAATTATCGACTGGAAACCATTATCGACTGTATAGTAATTGACTACTTTTTACTATCGATTATTTCAGTCGCTATTTTCAGTCCAACTGATTTTATTATTTTTTATTATAGACTTTTTCCGTTAACTACTTTCAGTCACTATTTTCAGTTCGACGGATTCGACTACTTTTAGGTATCAACTGTTTCACTCAGACTGTTCTTCAGACCTACTAGTTTGATTCGACTAATTTTTGACGTTCTGGCTTTACAGTCCTAGCAGCGACCTTGAAAATAAACAGCCGAAAGTATACTTACATAGATTTATGTGTAATATATATAATATATGGTTTAATATTTTGTTTCTAATAGGATTATAAATAACAATATATTACACATTAATATAGCAGTGTTTTGGAACTATCACTTTTCAAGATTATTTATTAATGTAATAAGATAAGAAGAACAGTATTTTGATTGATAAATACAAACATTTTTACTGCATTTATGTTTTGGCAATCGTTCAAAATGAAACTGTTATTTTGAAGGCAATAAATTACAACAATTATATCTTTCCTTTTAATTCCTAAAGAAATTTCGAAAAGTAATTGTACATCCCCGTCTTACTTATTGCACGGTTGAAAAAAAATAGTAAGCGTATGTTGGAATGAAATAGTAATTAGCCAATCACTTTTATTATACTACGTCATTGTTGCTTTCCGAATAATAAAAAATGATTAAATATATTTGGAATCATTATAACGTTCCTTTTTTCCAACTACCCCTTACCCAATTTAAAGTTATTTAAAATTAATTGATCTCTCAATATTAGTAAGGGAAGGAATTCGTACATCTCCGACTGTTGACTGAAATCGTAATTATTATTTTTAGTCGGTAGTTTTTTTTACTATCGACCAGTCCGATCATTTTGCGACTGTTGCTACTATTTTCAATCAGTAGTTCCCAACGCTATTAAATATATATAGAATTCATAAATTCGAATATCAGAAGCAAGTGTATCGAAGTTTGAGAAGGTTATCTTAAATAATAAATAGTATTTTTAATATATTTCAAATCATAAAATCTTGATTTTCTTACGAAAAGATAAAACACACACAATATAACACAAGTAAACAAGTAAAGCCTCTGTAACTTTCCTATAGCTCTACATCGATCTGCCCGGTAATTAGTCCCCTCTTCAAGCTCCAGGGCCTGTTCCAAGGCCTACCGAGACTTTGGCGTAAACAATATTGACCAACTTCTATTATGAAACGCCAACCATACAATTAAAATAATTAAAAAAAAGTCAGGGCTGTCGTGGCGCTTACAGTCCGCACCAATACATCAATTCAGAACTAAGAATATATCATTAATATTATTAACATATATGTTCCTGCTTATTTAATATATGAAGATATATTCTGTAAAAAAGCAATAAGGTATAAATAATTATAATAAGCAACTATACTAACAACTACAATGTTTCCTTTAAAGAAATAAGATTATGTATTGCTTTGTTACTATGAATGAAGAAGAGTGGCTCTTCAAACCTCAACGTTATTTGGGAAGTTCTAAAATCGTAAAAAGTCATCGCACCGAAGATGTTCACGAGTTAATTCCATTCTTTCACTGATATAATATTTTTAAGTCACTGTAAACAACATAAGTTGTCAAATGACAAAAGGTTCTGAAGAAGATACTAGATATAAAAGTAAAACTTCCAGCTGCAAAGGTCAGACGTAACACGTAATCGACGGTAACACGTAACACTAAATATTATCAAGGCTGAAAATACAACAGGTCATTAATATCTTGTTCATCTTTCGGTCGATATATGGATGCCATCCCAAAAAAAACTGTTTTGCTTTTAGGCAAAAGCATTCATCGAGCTATTTTCTAAATTCTTCGAAATATTCGAACTGCTGCTCTGCAAGCGCGTGTCCCATTGATGCGAAAAGTTAACAATCGGTCAGGGTAAGGTCTACAGATTACGACAGATGCGATAATATGTATCATCTATGCGCTTTCAACGCTTACATCATCAGTTTTGCTTCAAAAGAGGATGCATTATATCATTGTTTTCAAAATAAATCCACTTCTTATCACTCAATATCACTTTGTCACTATTCGATGCAGAAATAACATCCGATCATACCTTTGAAGTAGCATTTCACGGATGATTTTTCAATTTTTCATTTGCCTGTCAATTAATTGATGTGACACCCACCTTACCATCTTTTGGATTTTTCCCATTGCTCGTAATCGGTTGCCAATCGTTACTCGGATCATATTTAAGGCTTCTACCATTTTTTTGAGTTTAAGTTGGTTCTTCATCCAACAGCTTTTCAAACTTTTTCGGTTTACCGTAGCGTTCTTTGCCTTGCACGCCAAAATCGCAATTTTTGAATTTTCGAAATAACGCCTCACATGTTTTTATGGTTAGAGAACCGCATGTTTCTACCAGCAAACGATAACTTTCAGCGGTTTTTCTCTTTTGATTAAATAATAAAAATAATGTGTACCGCAGATTCACATTTTTAGACACAAAACTTAACATTTTGATAGAAGTATAAATCTATGACGGCGCTACTTTCGCAAAATATAACATGTATAGCTTTGAATCCTGATTTCAATAGAATAAACTAATAAACCTGTCTGATCATAAAATCGCATACTAAACCCTAGCGACATCTGTTAGAAAAATTGGTAATTATTTACGAAGACACCTGGTATATAGCAACTCTCGTATCTTCCGTATATGCAGGAGAAAAGAAGTTACTTATTAAAATAAATTTCCATTAAAATGACGCACTTGTTCATATAGCTCAAAAGAAAATCCCTAAAATCAGTTAATTAAGTTATAAATTATTTAAACAACCCGGTTATTCATCATATTTAGCTCCCTCTGACTGTTGACATACTTTATAAAATTATTTCTTTGATAACCATTTTTATCAAACGAGAACCATCAAAAACGAGAAATTAATAAATCAGAAAATTATTAGACTATGTGATTGAAGAAGTTGATTTTTTTGTATAAAAAATTATTGAACAGTCTAGTAATTAATGAACTAATCTTAATAACAGGTTATTGAAATTAAATTGGTACTTTAAACTTGATAAGGTGATCTGATGCAAAATTACTATTGGTGCGGTCCGACTTTTCCTTGGCGTAAGCCAGCTGCAGGTCAAAAAACTGCAACTAGGTCATGATCAACTACACTAGCCGTTCTGCCGAGTTGAAAAATACGAAATAATAAAATAAGCCCCCACCGCGTCCAGCCTTGTAATTGAGATAAGCTAACTTCTCTTAACAGTTCGTTGTTTTTTTTTCTTCTCTTTCAGATCGAGTCAGCAAGTCTCATAAGAACGCAAACAAGAACTACGGTGATGCTGGGTGATTATTGTCGAAAGAAATTTGCAGCAGGTCATTTTTTATGATTTTAATACTTTAATTGATCTATTACTCGCCAAGGATACGAACAAATACAATTTACCATAAAATTACAACAATGTGACTACAAGAGAGAATATAATCTACAGTTGTTACTATGTAAAAGCCTGTAACAAAAATCAGACTACTATATATTTAAATCTATCATCTAAAGTTGCTGTGAACATACGTCATCAATATGTTTAATGTATTGCCTGTCACAATTTGTAAATTCGTTTTAGAATCAGACACTACTTTCCTTCGCATTTTATTCTAGTCAAAACGAACCAAAGTCGTCCGGTTGTTAAACGTATGCAAAATTCTTCAAAACAATAGTGATAAGAGATTATAAACAGGCAAGCTTTGTCTTAATGCTTTGCTTGTTTTGAGAAATTTCAAATTTAAAAATGCCGATGCCAGATAGAACAGATTGCCTCTCTAATCAGTTACTTGGAATAGAAATGGAATTCGCTTTTTGCCATAAAATTCGTTAGGAAGGTAAGCATTTTTACTGTTAAATATTAATTTGCTTCGGTTTTACTGAAAATATTTTTAGCGTGTCACTGAAATATCTCAAAAAATGAAAAAGGTAATCTTGGATTCACCGAAAAGAAACCGTCCTCATACAAATCGGGTGAAAAGATCAGCTTGATGTTAGCACTATCAGGGATCAAATAAATCAAATAATGTAAAATAGTTAGTAGTTGTTCAATATAAACATAATTTAATACAATTATTCAAGAAAATCTGAAAAATATCGAAGAGCTCTAGTGGAACTTTCAAACATTGATTTTAAAAGAATACAATTTTTGAAAGCGTATAATAAAATAAAAAAACTTATTTCAATTTGTGCACTTAGATGAGACACGGATATTTCAGAATGGGGCCAATATACACAACGGCCACTCGTGGCAAGATGAGAATAAAAATAATGTTAAGACAACTAAAGTCGACGAAAAAGGTAAATGTTGAAATAAAAATTGATTAGGTTTTATTAGGCATAATATTTATTATTAATTAATTGCAGATATATTGTGCTTCATGCTGCAAACAGGTAAGGGAATAGCACCTTTGGTTTGAATGACCTCGACCAGACACATTGAAAAAGAAACTGAGAAATGATGGAATCGTGAACAAAATTTCGATAGAGTGAAAATGAACAGCCTAGTTATTCACTTCAGTGAACTTTCTGAATATGCGATATATGCGACAGCAAATGCTGATTATTTCCAAGACAGGGTGATGAGAGTGGGAACAACTAAAGGTGTATTAATATACGACAATTATAGGAAATCGTATTCTAAACTGTGAAAGATTTATGTCCATTAGATACATGTGTAATTGTTCAGAATATAAATGAATATTTGGTTAAAATGTGCGAGGAGAGAAAATATACCAACTGTTTTGCAAATATGGCAAGTGCTTTAAGAAGAATTTAGTGATTAATTTTATCAAGAATGGTGTACACAAGTAGTAATCGAAGAAACAAGAAAATACAGTGATATCAAAAAGGCTTGACAGAGAAACACACCATCGAAAGAAACAAGAACTAAATGTAGAAAGTAAATATTCTCTCTAATGAAAGTAAAATATACTACTTGGATATACAATTGTTAATTAGGTGTACTAGGTCTCCAGGGGGATACAATTACATAAAAAATACGCCTAGAATTATATATCATGGGTGGTTTGTAAATGAATTAAATTTAATTATAATAAAACAACTTTAACCTATAAATGATTGTGGTTGTGGTTAAAATTATTCTATAATATATACATTAGTTGTACTATAATGATAAAATATTCGACTACTATTTGACTACTACGTATATTTGAAAACATTTTTGTTTCATTATTTTATTTAAACTAGAATTTTGTTGTCTATCAAAACCAAATTGTACTAAAACTCAGAGTTGATACGGCAACATTGCGATATTTTCACATCATAAATTTTAGATAACATATGTTCGCATCAACTTTGTATAAACTATAATCAATACAGTATTGATATTTATTTAAATTTACAAAATAAAAATGTTATTCGGTTTTATTTACTAAGACTTTGAACCAATTCTTATAGTACCAAACGTTGTTTGTAGTTCACAAGTCACTGTCACAAATTATATTATTACTTTTTTACTCTATACTACGGATCAATAATATTTTCATAGATGTTTACATCACACGCAAGAATTATTGAAAAGTGCCGATTACTAGTTTATATAAAAAAACCGACGGAAAATAAAACATTACATTCGTAGGTATTTATGTATGTAGTACCATTTTTTTTTATCATAATTACATATATTTATATAATTTATAATAAAAATTCCCTAATCCTTTTCCTAATAATAAATAATTTTTCATAAAAATGTCTATATTTATGTCATTAGCCTATGTCATAAATGTATTCTTTGCTTCTGTATTATGCGCCATGGCAATTTGTCTCAAAACAATAAGCAGCTGTATTGTTCAACTTCTGAACTATTTGTTTGTTGTATTTTTTATTATTTTTTTATGAAAGGATTCCATCCGTGGACGCAGCATCCATCCCATTATGTAGATCTGTTGTTGAGACGACGATAGGTTATCTTTTGTATATTGCGCAAGTCTCTTTTAATATTTTATACTGTGCTGACTTATTTCCCGCTTTATCATACTCATGTTGAGATCTAGATAAATGCTAATATTTCAATATTGCTGTTGCTTGCTGTAAGTCGTAGTTGAATGTCGTATGCCCAGATTGGCTTGATGATGGCTTTACATTCTATCGTATTACTCTCATCGCTTGAGTGGCAGTGGCAACCTGTTACTCAATGTACAATACGGAGTCTGCTCTCGTGTTGTTTATGCTTGGTGCATATGTGCTTCTGCCAAGTCAAACTACAATCCAAGTGAAAGCACCAATATCCTACTTCAATGTTTTCGTTGTATAATTTACGGATGGACAGATTTCTCTTCTGAGTGTGTAAGTAACATGAGTGAACTTTGTTTGGTTTGCCTTTATTTTCAAGGTTAAATCACTTCTCTATTTTATTTAGATGGCTTGAAATTGGAATAAATCAGTTTTTGGATCAGAATGCACTGACAGGACAAACACTGCTGTCAGCATAGGCCGCAGTCATTGTGCCCTTGTTATTTGTAAGCTCCGCAGTGTACTGTTCTGATGCTGAGCCATGAGGTTATTACATGCAAAATAGAATATTCATCCTTAGAATTAACCATGAAGCTTCTTTGAATGGGATTGGATGAGATTATGTGGTAATATGCATGAGGAAGCTTCTTTCTTAGTTCGTACGATAGACAATCATGCTAAACATTATTATATAACGCTTGACTTATGTCCAAAAACGCAGTAGAACAGTGCAGCCCATCTTCAGGCATCTACTGATGACGTCTACAGTGCGATGTCCTCCTTGTTCAATTGTTTGATTGTGATATATTGCTTCGGTACTTTAGTTGACCAATTTTCTATTAGTCCTTTCATGTGGCGTTTTACCTGGTTTGAGCAACATTACGATGTCCTGTGAAAGGGTCGAGCTTATAAACATATTGAAATAATTAAATTCTGTACCTAGCTTTGTTTTAACAATACTAATACTCCAATATTTTTATAAGGATTTTTTTTCTTATCCTTCAACATAGATCATCTTCTACTTATCACTATTCCGTTTTTTAAAATATTACTTACTATAATAAATTATTATTAATAATAATTTATAAGTGTTGAGCTTTAATGAGCTAGAAATAATACGAAAAGCCATCTAGCTTTTATATACCTTTACTTTTTAGCTGAAATTTAGTTGGCTGTGGTAATGCTATGAGATTTCTCGATGAAAACATGTTTGGGCCACACTATCACTGGATTTAAGCTTTCATTCATCTGAGAGCTTTAAACGAATTGTCAAGCACAAATAAAACTTTTTGGAGCTCGTTAAATAAGATATTTTGATGACCCTTCTTACTACTGAAACAAATTCTTTATGGCGAGATATACTAAACAAAATGAAATAAATAAAAATGCTTAAATACTAAATTATCGAACTATCAACTATATTATTAAACCAAGTTTTATTAGATAACATAAATTATATCTCGATATAGAATTTAAATGATATCATTCTATTCAGTGATATAAAAATATAAAGTACTGTACTTGAAAATAGTCTTAATAAAGGACCGTCTTATCCCTAGTCCCTAGTCCCTATCCCTGTCACATAATCATAGATCTTCTGTCCAGTGCTGGAATTGGCTTGTTACATCCCCTCTTTGTCCACTAATACAATTTTCCTCCTTGGACCTTCACTGCCCCCTTCATAAACATATCAATATGTCAATTTTATCAAAAGTAATATTTTGCATACATTATTCGGTTCCAGTTCTGTGAACTTCTCCACTCTTACACACACACACAAATATATATATATATATATATATATATATATATATATAAATATATATATATATATATATATATATATATTTATATATATATATATATATATATATATATATATATATATGAACAGGGTTCGGTATTGACCGCTGAATTCTTTGCGATACTCAAAGCATTATCGTACATCTCAACACCACAAACCTTCAAAGAATGGCTAATCCTGACCGACTCCCGAAGTTCAACCATCCCCTGGTCACCGACTCACTGTCAATTATCCGTACTCTCAATCTGGATGGGATCAGGGCAAGTTTACTGTGGATCCCTTCTCCCATTGGTATACCCGGATATAAGCGCACGATTGTTGCAGCTAAATCGGCAGCCTCATCTCCCCTCCCCATCACGGATGTTTGTGTCCATACCGACCTAATACCATTTGTATCTTGTTTTACGAATAGCAAGATACAACGTCGTTGGGCCCACTCTTCGCGTTCCTTCATTTCGTCACCATTCCGTAGCTTTGAATCGACTGAGATTGGGCCACTGTCCTTTCTCGCACTGTCACTTGATGACTTCGAGCCCGCCTATTCACTGTGAGTTTTGTCACCGTGCCCCTATTTCAATCTACCATATATTAAACGACTGTCCACGACTCACCCAGATTAGATCTAAGTATGGGTTGCAAAATTTTAAAATGCCTTAACAGGAGAAAGTACCGACCGACTCCTTAGATTTCTACGAGAGATTGATTCTCTCCATAGAATCTAGCCTATGCTAAGTTTAGAGTTACTGATCAAGTAACCAGTACCACTTCGGTATGAGTGCTGTTGTGTGCTGTCTGAATGTATCCTCTACTTCGTTATGGTTGTTTTGAGTTTATTTTAAAATTGTATATACACTATTTATTCTTTTAACCCTCCTGTTTGTGCTATAAATGTCATTTATTTATTAATTATATACTATACATTATTTTATATATACACTTTTTGTCTGTCTCCGTCCCCCCCTAGATCATAACCGTACTATTATATAGTCGCGAAACGACAACATCCGTCAAAGCGCCAAAAATATTTTAATTTTTTTTTTATTGAATTGATTATTACTTATGAAAAAAATATTTTTTAAATTTTAATATCATGAGACCCTATCATTCAACGAAGTATATACACGTCTGATACTAACAAAAAAAAATGTAATAAATATATAAAATACTAGCGACCCACCCCGGCTTCGCACGGGTGCAATGCTGATACTAAATTAAATACACTACAGAAAAAATATGAACGTTGTATATAAAAACATAGCGGCCCGCTCCGACTTTGCACGGGCATAAAATATATATGCCTATGTCACTCAATGAAAACATGATTAAAATCGATCCAGTATTTTTGGTTCATCATTACTGCCCTTGGCCTGCACGCATTAAATTTCGAGTAAAACAATTCCTCTTCCCCTATACTTACTATAAAGATTTCTTGCTATCTTTGGAATATCTAAATTCATACAATTTTTATTACATTACACATCTTTAAACGCAAATTTTAAATTTGTAATATCTCCGAAAATATTTGTTTAATTTACATGCTGTAAGGAACCATATTGATCTATATTAATTGCACACTGTATTTAAGGTACTTAATTCCATAATGATTAATGCCGTATTGCTTAAAATAGCTTCGTAAATAAGCCATTTTCTCACGTAAAAAGTAAACAATAAAAATGGTTAATGTGGGTTATCCCTAAAAGATAAACATATACCATCGCGGACTTTTTTGTAGACCTTTTTATGGTGTACAATACTGTAGTACATTAATTTGATCTAACTCGTAGGGTTAGGCAGCGTTTTTGCTAATTGCTAAATAAACCTAAAAAAATAGGTTAATTTACGACATCACGTTAAAAACCTCTAAAATTAGCAATGTTGCCTTAGTATATTATGCATGTATTATACATATAAACCTTCCTCTTGAATCACTCTATCTATTGAAAAAAACCGCATCAAAATCCGTTGCGTAGTTTTAAAGATTTAAGCGCACATAGGGATATAGGGACAGAAAAGGCGACTTTGTTTTATACTATGTAGTGATGTTAAGTATCTAACATACTGTATAACACATTTATATTTGGATGGAAATATCTACTTAAATCCTGATAAATTACAGTTACATATGTAAAGTAACAATAATTTTAACAATTCACAAATTCAGTTCAAATACTCAAACATTTTATTTGAAATACTTCATTTTATGATTACTATCGAAGGCGCAGAATACCCATAAACATAATTGATCTCCATTTTAACTTCATCATTTGTTTTTTGTCTGGAAATATTGTCATATAGAGATGAATAGGTTATTTTGAATAAAATGAAAGAAAATATGATCTATTGTATAACAAAATAGAAATATCATAAATTACAAAACAACATCTCCACAAATGTTGCCAAGAATGCTTTATTACTATTATAAGTGATTAATTACAATTTGATATTATATTTAACTTGTTATTCACACTAGAATAACCAAATAACAAATACAAAAGCAATTGGATAGAAAAACGAAAAAAATTCGATTTTGTTGTCGAATATGTCAAAAATATTCTGTCTTCTAATATTATTACGACGTTCAATACAACATACAAAATATAGTAGTAATGTGAATTGATTTCGAAGGATTTCGAACAAATATAACACATATTAAAAATGAAATTCTAAAAGTGATGATTTTGATTACAGTTACAGCAGGTTTGTTAGTACGTTGAGGTGAATTCGCGTGCAACTATCTATAACAATGAGATCAGTAACTGGAATTACCTAATGAATGACATGATATTTTTTTACTAACTTTTTCTCATACACTGGCGATATACCAACAACAAAAGATAAATCACTACCAAAAGCTCAATATAAACTACAAGTGGCAGTAAATAAGATCCACAAATGGACTGGAAGCTGAAGAATACACTGTTAATACCGACAATAAATCAATTTGAATTGTGCATTGATCAAAAGGCGCTCACAATATGCTCAAAGACATGATAAGGTGATTTTGCAGCATGACAATGGTGTCATACAGCCAAACCAAGCAAATAAGTGTTGAAATCGCTTGGATGAGAAGTTTTAACATCCCTGTCATACACTCCAGGCCTAGCTCCATCACACTACAACCTTTTCGTATCGATGAAGCACGCACATACGGAGCATCACTTCGTTATTTCGAAGCAGTTTAAAATATTAAGCCTATAAATTACAGCCTTCCATTTTTTCACTGCGTTGAAAACATATGAATTTGTACTGAGTAAATCGTATTTGCAGAAAGTATGAGGCTTATGGCAACCTTATTCAATCGTTTTCAACATGTAAATACTGTTTTCGACGTTTTAAAAGATTTTAACACCGACAAAGAGCGTGCTGGACAAACAAAAAAAATTGTACACAAGGACTTGAAGGCTCAATGATGATCCATGTACAACTCAAGAAGAATTGTTGGTAGCAATACAAGAAACTATTTTCAATTGCTTGAGGAACATGAGAATAATCCAAAAGCTTAGAAATTTTGTACTATATTTAGAAGTGAAGCCAAGAGGCAAAATTGGAAAGGCTTTTTGCATCGTATTGTTACTGGTGATGAAAAATGAATCCATTACGATAATCGAAGGTGAAAATAATCATGGGGACCACCTGGTCATACATTAACATCAATGGCAAAGCTCAATATCCAGAACTTCAAGCTAATTCTCTGTAATTGGTGGGATCTGTTTGATACGGTATACAATGAGCCACTAAAACCTAATGAAACTATCAATGTGCAAAAACGGCAGAATATGAACAAAGACACACATTGTTATGCTTAAGCATAGCAACGCTGTACCACATGTTGCAAAACCGGTGAAAACATAATTGAAATCATTAAAATGGGAAGTGTTACTTCACCCGCTACATTCTCCAGAGTTTGCCTCTTTTGATTGTTATTTGTTCCGAAATATGAGTCATGACCTGTCTGAGCAGAGCTCCACTTTCTTACGAAGATACCAAAAAATAGATTGATTCGTAGATAGCCTCAAGATACATCGTTCGCTCGGGATGGAATCCGTAAATTGTTTTAAAGATGGGAAAAAGTGGAGACTATCGATGAGAAAATACATTGTAAGGTTTTTCATGATAAAGCTTCAAATGAAAACTTTAAAACTAATGTATAGGCCTAATAGCCCTATGAAAAGTTTAACTCAAAGGAGAATCTATTTTTTTGGAATGGAGTTAATTCGAGAGTTGACCAAAATGTTTAGAATGAGACGACTAATACTTTGGATAAACACATTTTACTTATTCATTGTAAATAACACGTTTTGTTAGCGAAAAAAAATTTAAAACATTACTTACACACCTGATATAAAGTAATAACATGTTCATGTTAACGAAATTTTTTTTTCTTGAAATTTCTATTCACTCGTTATTAATAAATTAATTAATAAAGATAAATAATAATGCAACTGAATTAAATTATAACTGTCCAACAATAAACTTCATGTTTTATTATCAAAAAGGCTTGTGGTTGGGGTGTCTGCCACCGAGAAAATACATCCATATTTCTATACATGGGTATTTTAAAAAATATCGATATATCATTTTCGACATTTTTTAAAAAATATCGATATAGCGAAGAAAAAAATATATCGATATCTTTTTGCATATATTGGTATTTTTAATAAACACCCTTACGATTAAGTAACAAAATGAAATAACCGTTAAAAACTAAGTACTAAATACGGCAAACATTTAAAATTAAGTGTCAATTTAATGATATATAATAATTAAATGGTTTTTTATAATGTTGAAGAAACATATTCAATTTCTTTTAAAAAATATCGAAAAATATCGACCAACAATATCGATGTTTTTTCAAAAAATATCGATGTAACGTTATATCGATATTTGTCGTTATCCCTAGTTTATGGTATGTCTCGTTACACGAAATTACTCTTTTTGCTCGAGCTAAAAATTACGTTAACACAGTTTCACTCGTACATGTATACGATTAGTTCCTTAGCAACTCGTTATAATTTCTACTAAAAATAAGCCCGAGACCGACATATACATAAACATGTGTTCCTTGTCAAACTATTCATAAAGATCAAATGGCGCGTCTATAAAGAAGAGCAACCACGCGTTAGTCGCTCCTACTCTAAAAATTATTTCGATATCGACTTCGCGTATGGTTAAGATCCGTCGTTGAAAATGACATTAATACTAAGTATTTTTTATTAAATTCGTCCAGATCACAGAGATATAGAGATTTAACTTTATAGAAAATTTTGGGAAAATGCTTCGCGACGTACATCTAGATGTCTCTACTTAGAACTTATTATATGCTTTAGTCGCTATGCTAAGAGCCACGGTATCTGATTGGCTCACTTCGTTTCTATGGTGTGTTTGGTGCACAAAAACATAGAGGAATTAAACGTGTATCTCTCATATATGAATATACCTGTAAACAAATTTAGCATTAATTTGCCACCAGAGGGTGCGACTGACAATTTGAATAGCGGGAAATTTAAAATAATATATTAATAAAAATGCAATATAAGCTTAAAAATACATTTTATTTAAATATATGTAAAATATACAATACAATTATATCAAAGGAAAATTCTTAGAATTTTCTATGTTTAATGACAATATATTGTACTAACAATACATTAAAACATAAAATAACACATTTAACACAAAGCTTATACTTTTAAATGTACAAAATTTAATAAACTATAGAATATGGAACATTTTATGTTATCTTAAATATAACTCTGCCAAATATAGAGCACAGTACAACATATATGTTGAAGACTATTGATTTTGAAATGTTGCTTTTAATATTTTCTTTGTCAAATATTTATTGTTAAGTATATAATTGTACATCATCCATATAAGCTGTGTTATATTTAGATATTACAATAAAAAAATGTTCATTTTTACCTTTTGCTATTCTGTTCCCTTTTCTCATCCACGAAAACAGACAACACCTAACCATTATCTTTCTAATTATGTCTCGTTCAGAATGCTCAAAACAGTTGATTGTTTTGAAAAATACATTTGGTGATTTAAGATATTAGTCCAGTAAATTTTTGATTATTTCCACCAAATATAGACATACGTACACTACGTCTTCTTATTTTGTAGAATAGGCTTCTGAAAGCAGAAAGTGTCAAATTTCAGTTTTTTTACCAAACCTGGAACCACCTGGCTGCCAATTAAATAACTAGAACACGGTATTGCATGTGCCCATTTAAAATACCCTTCTAAATTCTCAATATTTTGTGGTTTGTTTTCTATTTATTTCGGGCGCCATTTCCAGCATGCCTCACGTAAGGAATAATGCATTTAGATTTTTATAACGTTAAGTCGATCGTACAGTGATGCTCTTGGATGCACAGATAGTGAAGAATTCAAAATACTTTTACCTCGAAGAAGTATTTGGCTGTCTTTAACCTTTGAAGTCCAAACAATATGTTATCAAGCCCAAACAATACAAAAATAATAATATAAAATACATTAATTTAGATTTGTTTATATCTTTTTCTATCTGTTTACAATTTGAAGTAGTAATAATAATATCGTAAGTAGATGAATGGGTTTAGGTAGGTATTAAGCTAAATTGTGTGTATATAGTAGAATATAAAATACGTGTAGTGGATTGATAAATAAGGTATATATATATATATATATATATATATATATATATATATATATATATATATATATATATATATATATATATATATATATATGTATATTTTAAAGTCTCCTTTTACCAATTATGGGTTTATTTGGACGTAGCCTAAAGTTCAGCGTGGGCTCCGGACCGAAGCCTACCGAATGGAGAGAAGTCATGCGGTCTTACCCAGCCTGGTTACTGGCGCGATTATTTTCCTTGTCGGATTTTACACTCTTGCCTTGAAAATGTACAAATTTTAAGCAATCACAAACATAAATTTACGACCATGCCCCAGCAGGATTCGAACCCGCAACAGTAGGAAGACCGTCCCACTCTCCTTTACCACTGCGCCACCAAGCCGGCCATATTTTATTTTAAAATGTATTTTTTGTGTTAAAAACATAAGTTTGATTATTTATTAATTTTTAGTTAGTTACTTATTTATTTTTTGAAGTCGGTTCCATTTTTTTGTAAAGAATATTTTATTTCTCTCTTTTCAGTGTTAGATATTTACTCAATAAAGTACGCAGTGACCTCCGTTTAGAAGCTAAACACTTTAACCATTACACCAAAGAAGCAGTTGTCCGTAATATTTCTATGAGGTCTTATATGCAATAGTTAGTGCTTAGAACACAAACTGATCGGTTTTTATACCGAACGACTTCCGATTTTCCGTCACATCAGTTCAGCAATAACATTACACCCAAATATCTGATTATTTTAGAAAAAAGATACGTGAAAATATTTACGTGCGTTTGAAAATTGAGTGCTTCCCTCATTTTCTCCCCCTTCCCCCATCAGATCCTTACTTAGTTCCAATGGAACCACCTCGGAAGTGCACTCTTTCGAATAAAAAAAGAATTCTGAAAATCGGTCTAGAATTGACGGAGAAACCGGCGAACATACATTACAAAATACATATGCAGCCCAATATTTATTTTTACAGATTAACATATATTTATTTCATTCATTTAATTTTAGTCAATAATTTAATTTCAGAAAATAAATTGTTTTTTATTTGAATTTTATTGGTCAATTTCACATGACGTCAGATTTCTCATGTGCCAAATTTTAACCAAGAACCAATCAAATGTCTTCGCAAACAAAATGTTTCTCTTACAGGTGCCTATAATGGAGATTTAAATTGACCAATAAAATTACTTGAATGGCCGATATAACGCCGTCTGGATGTTGGGCACAGTAAAACTTTTCTTCAGAGACCCCTTTTGATAGATATCGTATGATATTTGGATGATTAACCTCAATAATTGTTTGTGTGATGTTCCAGGCGTTCTCACGAAAGGCAACGCTGGCGGGAAAAAAACTCATTTTCTGAACGGAGTGGTTGGGAACAGCTGCCAATCCTGCAAGTATTTTTTTCAAAAGACTCCATTGACGCAAGCGGTGTCAAGTAACCGAGGAAAAACAGCGGACAAAAAGGTTTGACAACGTGACAATTTTTCTTTTTTTCGCTCTCTCATAAATTATAGAGCGACACAAGCATAAAAATGTTGTTTAAAAAATACATTCCGAAAACACCTAAAATAAACTAACAGGATCATTTTATTTTAATATAGAACTTGTATAACGGAAAAAAATATACAAAATAATCACGCAACCATTTATTTTATAATAAACATCAAAGATACAATAAAATCGTTTTTCTGTAAAACACATTCAACCAAACAATTGAAAGTAGGTAAAATGGTAATGACAAAACAATAAAAAACAGATACAATTTTCACAGCATATTGAATAATCATAAGTAACAATGGTACAATAAATTGTTACTTTATTCCAATTATAGTCACTCAAAACATACAATAAAAATAACTGAAAACAGAAAAAATTGGAAATGAATTATCAATTGTTCTATAATTGCTTATGTAGGATGAAAGTATATGTACACGCACATGTTTTTTTGTATGTATCGAAATACATAAAACTGTAAATATGTTCCATGTGGGAAATATATCTGGGGAATAAGCTGGATGTCAGAATAATTCGCACTTTGGTTCACTGAATTTGGTGATGGACTGTTTGTTCTTTTGAAAAAAAAAGTCTTTTTTTCACAAATATACGCAACCAAAGTAGACGTAATTTGTAATATAGAACATATCCGTTGCTTAGAGTTTGATAAGTTGATGGTACAGCTATTTATGGACTCTATTTAATTAGTTATTTGCTTTTCCGAACAGTTTTTAAAAAAATATTGAACATTCTTTGACACTATTAGCATCATAAGCTCCATATAAATATTTTCAGTTTACATATATCAGTGATTTAACAATATTCTTTAGTACTCAGTTATGATCGGTTCATATTTCACAACTTATGTTGATATATATCAATTCATCAAGGTGGCTGTTTATTTTCTATTAATAAATTCAACAAAAATAAATTAAAAGAATAAAATTGTCCTAGGTAAGAGTGTAAAATTCGACAATGAAAATGATCCAAGTCACGCCGGTAACAAGGCTCGCTAAGATCGGATATCTTCTCAATCAGATCACTCGCCAGTCGGTAGGCTTAACAAAATTTACCGCCATAATCTATTGTTTCTTAGTTGGTTTTTCAACGTATGAATTACTCGTTCTATAAACAGCTCTCTAAAACCCATGTCTTCATCCCTAAATATTGCTGACTAGAACTATGAAAATTTCTACATTTTTATGAACCTGTCTCAGCTTATTGGCTCTCATATATCTCATGATCACTCGAAAAAAAAATTATTTAATTAATACATTATTACTAGTCGTTTCCGATTAACCTATAATTTGTCCTTATGATAACTTAAATCTAGGTATATAACTAGGAGGACCCATCGGCACTATCTCAGTCTCTGGTGAAATAATGTTTATACATGTCAGTGCTATATTTTTTATTATATGCGCCTTACTACAGAAAACTACAAGAGATTAGATGGTATGATACATTTGATTATGTGTCCTGCTCTGGTGGTATCCAAAAGCCGCAATACTTCAATATTCTCATGAAAATTGAATCGTTTTCCATGCTCCCTTGAACTTCGCTTGATTTCTTGACTGACTTTGGGTATCTGAAGTAATATCCTGTAGTATTTGGATGCGCCCACAATACTTCTCAGGACTTCTTCACTATTGTCTCTGACAGCTATAATTGCAGTATTATCAGCATATGTAGTCATCGTAATATTTTCTAATTGTGGTATATCACAAATGCAGAGTAGATAAAGCATTGGCCCCAGTACACTTTCTTGTGGTACACCTGCTTTAGCTTCTTTTATTCTAGAGTAAGCTTCTTCTTGTTTAGCTCTAGACATTCTGGCTGTAATGTAAGATTTTAGTAGTTCAGTGTGTTGTTTTGGTAACATTTTCTGTGGTTTATGAACAAGGCCTTCATGCCAAAACCTTTTCGAAGGCCTGTGTTACATCTAAGAATATGGCTGAGCAGACTTTATTACTTTCGCAGGCACAAAAAAAAACTAATCTTTTTATCAGATACCACACTTTTTTAAAAATTGTACTTACACAATTATTTAAATTTCTTGGATACAAATGGCAATTGTACTGTCTATATATATATACCAAAAAATATGGTCTACTCGGAATTGTAGATAATGAGCTGTAAGTTCGTATATACCCAAAAATTTTGAGATACATTTCGAGGATATATATATATATATATATATATATATATATATATATATATACATATATATATATATATAAATTTTTGGGTATATACGAGCTTACAGCTCATTATCTACCATTCCGAGTAGACCATATTTTTTGGCTCATAACACTAGGTTATAACATTTATAACTGCTAATCGCTATCGATGAAATTCCAAACACATTGTTGTATTTTTATTATTCGATTTATATATATATATATATATATATATATATATATATATATATATATATATACATATATACATATATACTGGCTATTACTTGATTCTTTTGTTGATGAAAAGAATTATAACTAATTTAAACAAATTAAATAAAAATCCCAATTATTTTGTTATCTTCTTTAAATGTTATGAAAAAATATATTAAATTAATTTACTATAAACATTTTTACTATAGATTCGTTAACATTCTTATAGAGGTTGACCTCTAGATTTCGCGTTTTCACCATAATACAATTACTGGAAAAGCTAAATTTAAAAAGTTTTTAATGATATGTTTTTCACGTACACACCTGCCAGCTAAAATGTAAAAAAAGATTATTACGGGTAGCCTTCATTAAAAACAACACCAGACTAGTTGGCGACTGCTATGGTTCATCGTCACACAGTGGGAAATTGAGAATGATATAATATTAATTATTGCACATGTGAAGGTTATATTTTATTGTTAACTATCCCATTGTGTCTCATTAGGCTTTAAGTGATATTGCACAATTAATAACTACATTTATTTTGACTGTTTTTGCTCGTAACGTGATTTAGCGTTAATGGAATCACTTCAAAGGAAATATTTGATTTATTTTTGTTTTAAAATGTATACATTAGGTATCTGAGGTATATCTAATGTTTTTTTTTTTCATATACTTAGCACTCTTTATGCGTTTTAAACGTTTTGTACAAACAAATTTTGAAATAAAAACATCGGGTTATTTAAATTTTGAAATCTATTTGGTCCATTTTAAAGTAATCAACACTTAATGCAATGCATATAAGGTAACATTTTTCAAAATTCTTTTAAATATTTTTGCTTTTGCTTAAAGTAGTTCTCATTGACTGATATTAATGAACCACCAAAACGCGGAGCACACTTCCTGTCCTCTTAAAACAATTTTTCTCAATCATAAATAACAATTTCAGCTAGAACTTTGTCACTAGGTGACTTTTTTATCATTTCAAAGAGTTTGAGAGTCAAAAGTCCATCTCTAAATCGTTTTAATTGTAACTGTCTTATGAGTTAACAGATTCTTTAGAATTAAACAAGCGGATAAACATTCTGAAGGAAGCGCTAGGGGTTCATTACTATGAAAGTGATATGTTAGCTCTGCTTTTTCTGAAAAATCAGGAAAGGAGTCACAAAATTATCAAGGAAATATTAATTTAATGTGACCTAATATAAAACCTATCTAATTGTCCTTGCTAATTGGATAAAACATATCTAACAAATACAAAAAATTTGACCTCAATGTGAGAAATGTAAACATTTCTTGACAATTCTTAAATATTTTGAAGGAGAAAGGAAGAATTTTGAAAAAGACATTCAGTGTTTTTAAGATTTTTAACCAATTTTAGTAATAAGTTTAGATTTCATGGCTTGCAGTGATGTAAAAGTTTTAAAATCCATTACTTTAATTAGAGATAAATGACTTCAAGACGATTTTTTCTTATAAATGTACAAGAACAGTATTCAATTAAAACTAGTTCTTAATCTGACTATGTATAGGCTCAAAAAACATAGGTCTACAAATCTTGTTTAAAAAAAAAATTTGTTAAGGGCCAAGCCCAGAGGAATAACTAGTTGAATAATATTCTGATATCTGACAATAATTAATTAAATGAAACAAAATAAAAACTAGAAAGCATTATTATTATTTCCTAAATCTCTATATATTTTTTCAATAGCATCAGGAGCCCCTTAAAATTACATACAGACGCTTAAAATATCTCAATGTTTACGGTTACACATAAGATCGGAAATTTTGCAGACAAAAACAACTGTCGTAAAATTTTATAACAAGTGATTAAATGGTCTACATTTTCTATGAAACAACATCAAGCCAAGAGTAACAAGAATAAAAGTATCTAAGTAATAATATCTAATATCCATAATCACTAATATTTCTATCAATATATTTTCATCAGTACATATTCAGTATCATATTTCCTATTATTTTTTTCTCTACTATCCATTTAAAACGAAACATATACATGAATTCAGATCTATAAATTATTGTGTAATATATTATTGTGTATGTATTGGAGAAATAATTTGATGTGATTTTAGAAATGTTCCAAACCAACTAGATCATCAAAAAGTTGTTGCCCCCGTCGGGAATCGAACCCACGATCTCCGTATGGGGGTTAAACTCTCTAACCATTACACCATAGATGCAATTTCCTGCGGGTTTCCTACGACTTGTCATATAATATAGTTAGAACTTAACAAGCTAACTGAATGATTTTTACACCGAACTACTTCCGATTTTCCATCACGTTCATCAGTAATATTATACACAATTATCTGATTATTTTAGATAAAAAAATATATGAAAACCTTGTATACGTCTTTAAAATTTAAGATTTTCCCTCGATTTCCCCCCTTCCCCCTATCTAATGCTGACTTGGTTCCAATGAGACCACCTCGTATGTACACTCTTTCGAGTATATATATATATATATATATATATATATATATATATATATATATATACATATATATATATATATATATATATATATATATATATATATATATATATACTAGCGACCCGCCCCGGCTTCGCACGGGTGCAATGCTGATATGAACGTTGTATATAAAAACATAGCGGCCCGCTCCGACTTTGCACGGGCATAAAATATATATGCCTATGTCACTCAATGAAAACATGATTAAAATCGATCCAGTATTTTTGGTTCATTCATTACTGCCCTTGGCCTGCACGCATTAAATTTGGAGTAAAACAATTCCTCTTCCCTATACTTACTATGAAGATTTCCTGCTATCTTTGGAATATCTAAATTCATACAATTTTTATTACATTACACATTTTTAAACGCAAATTTTAAATTTGTAATATCTCCGAAAATATTTGTTTAATTTACATGCTGTAAGGAACCATATTGATCTATATTAATTGCGCACTGTATTTAAGGTACTTAATTCGATAAGGATTAATGCCGTATTGCTTAAAATAGCTTCGTAAATAAGCCATTTTCTCACGTAAAAAGTAAACAATAAAAATGGTTAATGTGGGTTATCCCTAAAAGATAAACATATACCATCGCGGACTTTTTTGTAGACCTTTTTATGGTGTACAATACTGTAGTACATTAATTTGATCTAACTCGTAGGGTTAGGCAGCGTTTTTGCTAATTGCTAAATAAGCCTAAAAAAAGAGGTTAATTTACGACATCACGTTAGAAACCTCTAAATTTAGCAATGTTGCCTTAGTATATTATGCATGTATTATACATATAAACCTTCCTCTTGAATCACTCTATCTATTGAAAAAAACCACATCAAAATCCGTTGCGTAGTTTTAAAGATTTAAGCGCACATATCCCTGTGTACACAGAAAAGACGACTTTGTTTTATACTATGTAGTGATATAATATACATATGAAATAAAGAAGGGGCCATATCAAAATGAACAAACCAAATCAAAAGAACAAATCAAAACACAACACCTATTAACAATTTGTTGATACAATTCAATATTAGATAACATCTTTACAACATAAGCCCACGCTTATTGTGGCTGACTTCCTAACGTGCGTATTAAAGTATTAATATACCTTGCGGGTGAGCCCAATTAAATCAATTTAAATCATAATGATTCGGATGTTTAAACCAAATGATGTTCCTTGACAGATGCGAGATAATTACAATACTGGCGGAATCGAGCAGAACGTCAATGAGATTCTAGAAAATCTCATCCTCACTGTTTATTTCTTTAAATAGCGCCAATCGTTGACATGCTCCCATAAATCTTGGCAAGTGTTTGTTTTTTATCATATATATATCTCGCTGTGCCAGACTATTTCATAGAATGACCGCCTGATTACGTGGGTAGGCCAATCCATGGTCGGAACAGTGAATGCAATCACTGATATTTTCCTCGTCTATTAATAGAATGGGGAAAGCTATTTTTGTATAGTTGTCGTAAAAAAATTAATCCATAAATTACTTTAAACATACAAAACAGCTTAAGTTGGTAAAAAAGTATTGTTGTTACTGTTTTGTATCAGCTGATAATATTGTGTCGATTGAAGAATATTAGATTATATCATCCAAGTATTCGTCATATTAGGTATTTGTATGCATTTTAATCATTGATATCTATTGGTAAAAATGCGAAATATCAATGTAAATAACTATTACATTCGATGATTTTAACGTTTTTCTACATGAAATAACAGATCTCAATGCATCATATCCCAACTATAGGTTTTGGTTTCAACGATTTAGAAATGTTAATTCGAGCTATTGACATGAATAGCTCAAACATTAGAAGAATAGAAGGTTTATCGGACGAAAAACCAGCTCAAACTCTAAAAGATCTATCAGATAGGTTAGTGGTTGATAAATAAATTGTTTTCAGTTATTTACAGGTGATGTGAAAGTTCTAAAACGAGGAAAAATTGATGTTATTATATTAACTGGAAATTCAATTGAATTTCATGAATTGTATATACATCAATATAAATAAATTCCAATCAGTACATATTCTAAAGAGCATAGTCTCTCCCAGAGACAGTCAGCTCTCAATAACCATCTGAAAAACCTCACCAGCAAGCAATTTTCAAAGCTTACCAACATTATCATTTTCATCCTGTGGTTAAAGTATTTCCCAAATAATTGGAAACAGGCAGTTGTCGCTGTCGTTCAGAAAGCCAAGTCCAATAAATCAGACTATAGGCCCATCAGCCTTCCAAACACTTTCCAAACTTGCCAAAAAAGCGATATTACATGCTTTAAACAGTTTCACAAACGCGCACCACATAATCCCGAATGAACAATTAGGTTTCCGTGCGAAACAGTCAAGCCTTCATCAAGCTACTCGCGTCGCAGCATCCATCCACCAGGCATTAAGAAAAGGTCGCAAAGCTAGGGCTATTTTTTTTAGATGTTTCGAAAGCTCTCCATCAAGTTTGGCAGAACGGTCTATCTTCAAAGCGAAACAGCTTGGTCTACCGAATGACCAAATCTCAATGATAGATTCATACTTGGATGGTAGATCCTTTCAAGTGAGGGTCGGTGACGCAGTCTCCTCTCGAAAGCAGATCTCCGCAGTAGTCCCGAAAGGTACTCCACTAGTCCCTGCCCTGTTCAAACTTTAAATGTTTGATTTCCCACTCCGCAAACATTCCCATACAGCATTTTATGCTGATGGTACAGCTCTCTTTACCACCGCCCCGACGCCAACCGCGACTGACTTCAAGCCCAACTAAACCAGGCGATTGCGTGGTACAAATTATGGTAGCTGCAGATAAGCCCGAGCAAAACTCAGGCTATCCTGTTCCACCGCAAGGAGTTCCGCGTTTATTACCTCCAATTCGATAAAGTCCCCATGCCTCCAGAAGGTATCACACATCGTCTTCCGTCTTCAATTCGACCGCAGGTTAAAATGGTCTGTCCAAATCAAGCACCCTATCTGCAAAGGCAATCACGTGTACATTCTTCTGCAGAAAAAGCAAACTTCCAATCCCCCAAAAGTCGACTCTGTGTAAGATGCTAGTCCGTCCAGTCTGACTCTACGGAGAACAGATGTGGTATAGGTACGTCTGTGAGAGATAACTTGCACTAGTTCAAGTGTTTCAATCCAAAAAAGTTCGCGCGTTACTCAGTGTCCCATGGTTTATCAGGAGCATCAACACTCATCTCGGATCAGGCATCCCGTTCGTGAAATTTCACAAACATTTTCAGTATGAGGTTCTGCCTAGGCGCCTTAGAATCTAATCAAATCCCTACTCATCCAAAAACTCGATAAGTAAACCGGAAGTGACATCAGCAGAAGATCATTTGGCTCTAGCTTGTCATTCTGGAATAAGAAAAAAAAGTCTGTCTCTTTTTTCACTACCACTTGTCAAAGTACCACTTCCTTAGCGTTCCCGTACTTCCTTAACCTACCCTAATATTCTGCCCATCCTCCCGTCGAACACATGTAGCACTTAACAAATGAAATAAACAATTTTTTTATTCAGCCAGTGTTTTCTGTTCCCGTGCGAATTCCTTCCACAAAAATAGTAGTGAGTGTTCGGATAAACAATCGTATCGACAGGCACACATTCCGACCGAAAAGATGAACGTTCCTACCAAAATTCCTATACAAAATATATGACGTATGGTTGCAAGCAACCTCAGTCATACATTGCAAGAGCTGTGACGTATTTACTGTCGCAGCTGGTATGGGAAGTTCTAACTCACCCACCGTACTCACCAGAAATAGGGCATTCTGATTACTACTTGTTTAGATCGGTACAATGTAGCTTACCTGGCTCACGATGTCCAAATGGTAAAAAATTACGAAAATTAATCAAAAATTGCCACACCAATAATCTTCTTCCGTCACGGTATCACCATCTTGACAAAAATGTGGGAAAAGTTGTAGAAATTATGTAACAATATTTTTTTTTAAATTACTTTAAACGAGTCAATGATTAAGTCAGTCATTGAGTCTTTTAATTAAGACATAGTGGGACCTTTTTGTAACTTAGAAGCTTTAGCCAACGAAATTGTTACAATGTATTTTATTTTAAGTAGTTCATTGGTAGCTTTAACTTTTTACTGAATATTCTGATATCTGACAATAATTAATTAAATGAAACAAAATAAAAACTAGAAAGCATTATTATTATTTCCTAAATCTCTATATATTTTTTCAATAGCATCAGGAGCCCCTTAAAATTACATACAGTCGCTTAGAATATCTCAGTGTTTACGGTTACACATAAGATCAGAAATTTTGCAGCCAAAAACAACTGTCGTAAAATTTTATAACAAGTGATTAGATGCTCCACAACATGGAGCTAAGAGTAACAAGAATAAAAGTATCTAAGTAATAATATCTAATATCCATAATCAATAATTTTTCTATCAATATATTTTCATCAATACATATTCAGGATCATATTTCCTATTACTTTTTTCTCTACTGTCCATTTAAAACGAAACATATACATGAATTCAGATGTATAAATTATTGTGTAATATATTATTGTGTATGCATTGTAGAAATAATTTGATGTGATTTTAGAAATGTTCCAATCAAACTAGAACATCAAAAAATTGTTGCCCCCGTCGGGAATCGAACCCACGACCTCCGTATAGGGTTTGAACTCTCTAACCATTACACCATAGATGCAGTTTCCTACGGGTTTCCTACGACTTTTCATATGATATAGTTAGAACTTAAAAAGCTAACTGAATGGCTTTTACACCGAACTACTTCCGATTTTCCATCACATCAGTTCAGCAGTAATATTATACACAAATATCTGATTATGTTAGACAAAAAAATATGAGAAAAATGAAAATGTAGCTTTAACTTTTTACCACCTTTCAAGCACCATGAGAATTTAAAAAATTTAATAGAAGTAATATCTGGTGAATACGACTAGTGGTGTACGTCTTATTCCATTTCAGACTTTTGCATAGATTTCAATTCACGTATATTTTCACAATTAAGGTGAGATGTATCCGAGACCATCATAAAGCTTTTAGGCCATGTGTTTCAGCATTACCATATACATATACCAAAAAAAAGACGATATATATTATATACACATTTCTCTAAATAAAAAGAATGCTAAAAAGAATACAAATTCGCTAATACCTGAAGGTTATGTTGTTTACAGATGTCCAATATTACGATATGGCCGATTAGTTTTAAACGGACAATTTTACGTTATTTAATTACTGACCTCATCTATTGTTCGAAAGTGTGAGAGTTATTTGTAGACCTAATATAAATCAAAAATTATTTTATCAGCGTTTTCAGTTATCGTCAGAAACTTTAAAACTATGAAAAACATGTCAACGTTAAAAGCATCCAGCTGCTGGACATCGTTGGTATTATTAGACAGTTATATTGGGAGTTGAAAGTATTAGAACTACATTATTTGAGGAGACTGGATAAACAAATTTTGGTACAGTAATATGTGAAAATGTGTTTGTTGTCGTATAGTGTCATTTTAATTAAAAGAAAAATGTTCAAGAAGCTCTATGAGTAGGGGTTAAGATAAAATAACAATTAATAATTATTAAACAAAGAACAAATAATCAAAAAACCAAGACTGATGAGCTCAGATGCTGCTACCAGTGTTATTCAATACTGTTATCGTTCTGAAGATGAGAATTTCCATGTAAAATGCTGAAAAATATGAAAGATGAATATTGGTAAAGGACATTAAATATAAGTATATAAGTATTGTAACATTGTCACAGGCAAGAGGATTATTCTCCATCTGTTGCTATTGCTAGGCTTGCCACAAGGTCTGGCAGGAACGCAGTGTCAATTTATTCAATTGAAATCCCCTTTCCATCATAAAAAAATATTTTCTTAGCCAGGCAAGTAATGAAACCTCTATCTTAAAAAGGTTTGAGAGTGCATTTTTAGTCAATTCATGTGGTAGGCATTTTATCTCCTCCTGACTCTTTCTCCTAACATGTAAACATCTTGAAGTGGTTAAAATTCATCAACTACGAAAGTATGTGAAGGTTTTTTGAGAATTTGAGATGGGTTTTCGTCCCATAAGTCTTCAAATTCACTATCTTCAAGCTTCGTTAGTCCTCCAGCCCGTTCTATGTCATTGACATCAGAATCACTAATTTTAAATAGGTTAAATAAAAACTGACAATTTCTAAAAGCGTTTGAAGCTTCGGCAGTGAGTATCTTCAAATTTAACAACAAAAATAATTAATCTTGAAAATACAACTTTCAGCATACGATTAACGTCTATATATACTGAATAACTCAATAATACTAAATGGGTAACTGTTATTTTATATGGATAAATACCAAAATTATCGAATTTAATAGTTAGGTTTGACTGTTCATTAGTTTTTTATCCATATATATTGCTGATCAAAATATATGCAAGTACAAAATATAAAAAACCGAGAAAATGATCAATAATTTATCATCCTATAATAATATTACTCATAAAAATCAATTCCTATACTATAGGATAAATCTATACTATCTATCTATACTAGAGTAGTATTTACAGAAGTAATTGGTCAGTATGACAATGATTAAGGTAGTCAAAATTATAGTCATTAAAAAAGATTTGGATGAATACCAGACCATTCTAAATCAACAAATAATGACATGTGCCAGGTAGCAATATAATTTCAGTTAAGAATAAGTTTTATAAAATAAAATGTTTCGGCGATTTCGTCTCAAAAACTTTATGTGATAGTCGCTGTTGATAGTCCTTCCTTTTTCAAGGTAGTTAATGAAAATTATTCCTTGCGCATCCTAAAATACAGACGGAATAAACTTGACAGGCGACGTTTGCGTTTTCCCACGCTTTGGAGCGGGTTCATCGTGTGCAGTCCACTCGGATGACTGTCGATTGGACTTCGGAGTAAAATGATGGAGCCAAGTTTCATCCATTGTCACATATCGATGCAAAAACTCGGGTTCATTATGCTTTATCATCTTTAAACGCTGCTCCGAATCATCATCTCGTCGTTGTTTTTGGTCAAAAGTGAGCTCGCGCCGCACCCACTTTGCACAGAACTTTCTCATACCCAAATATTCGTGAATGATATGATGTACACGTTCAGTTGATTTCTTTAGAGTGTCTGCTATTTTATTCAATTTCAATTTATGGTCATTCAATAACATTTTATGGATTTATTTAATGTTTTCGTCGGTAACAACCTCTTTTGAGCGTCCACTGCGTTCACCGCCTTCGGTGCTCATTTCACCACGCTTAAACTTAGCATACCAATCCTTGATGATTGATTTTTCTGGGGCATTGTCCAAAAACTCGGCATCAAGCCAAGTTTTACTCGAACTGTATTTTTTCCCTTCAAAAAGCAATATTTTATCAACACTCGAAATTCCTTTTTATCCATTTTTTTCACAATAAATAAAGTTGCTTCACTCAAAATGCTATAATTCACAAACTAATGATCCGACAGCTGTCAAATATATTCGCGCATATTTTGAGGGTTAGGGCTAACTAAAAAACATATGGATTTAATTCTAGTACCGCCATCTATGTGCCAGGCCGGGAACTTTTCAATCGACCTGTTAACACTCTGACACGTCTGTATCAAACTTTAAACGATTTTAGTCAATTTAACGAAAAAATGTCGAACGTATGTTGTTGTTGAGTGAGTATCCATGTGACCTTCAGCCCTGACATATTCATTTCAAGTTTAATAGAGTTAATACTTACTTTATTTTGTTTATTTTTCTAGGGTCGCAGGTTCAAATTTCACTCAAGCCATGAGTGTTCTGTTATCATCCCGTTCACGCCAATAGTCAAGCTTGGTAACAGAAGTCACTCGCCAGCTGACAGGGTCAATACTGAAGACTGAGCTTCGAAGCCTACGTTAAGAAGTAGATCTAGTCTAAATAAACTACTGGAGAGAGACGAAACTTTAATAAAATATAATGTAATTTAAAACATACTCTTCGTGTTAGAGGTAATTAGTCAAACAACAATTATGCTATAGAATTTATTAAAAATAAAAGCTTATATAAATACACGAGAGTCAAAATAATACGAAATATCGTGACATTTCAATTTAAAAAAAAATGTTTACTCCGAACTCGACATATGCGTTCAATTAGCTGTTGTTTTCATGCACTTAACAATCTTTTGTGGTGAAATAATTTTGTGCATTTTTACTTTGAACAAACGCCAAAATTCTCTGATGCAGTATTAATAGCCGTACTGAATGAAAGTCATGTAAAACATGATGTATTCAAAAATATCTCCGCTGGTAAATGGGAGCTGAATTAAATCAGGTTTAAACTGCATGATTGTTTTATTTATAAAAACGAACTCATTATGAATTGTTGTGTTGAAATATTATTTGGGTTAATATACTACTGTGATCAAAAATATCAATTAAATAAATTTCTTCTAGTAGGTCATACTATCAACGAGTATCATAATTTTAGTGTTACGGGCAATTTTCACGAAAATATTTGTTTTTGTAGCGACCTTGAGGCATGTCGAATTTTATATAGTGGAATAGCAGTCAACAAAGTACCCAGAAATATAATCCCAGATGTTGAACACGGGCGGGGTGACAGCAGCGCCAACTAGAACCCGATAACGAATAGCTGGCAACCCCGGGACGTTTATCTAGGACGTTATTGAAGGATATTTCTAATCATTCAGTAACCGACCATCGTTTGGTTTAGGCGGGCCACCATCGACTGCCCAAGACTCGTCTCCAGGTAACAGCACTGGCATCCATTTTATCTATTTTGAATTTTTCACATTTTTTATATAGCCAATAAATAACGGTCACATAATGTAAACAACACTGTTTTATTTCGTTTTACCTCCATTCACCGAGCCATACCTTCAAACCAAAAAATCTCCAGGATTCGACGGAATATCGATTACCCAGTTAAAAAAGCTCCCGCATAAGCATCTCGCAGAACTGGCAAACATCATTAACTCCATCATGAGCTTGGAAACACGCACATATAGCGGTTACCCCAAGAAAGGAGCAAAATCATCTCCATCTGACTACAGGCCTATCAGCCTTCTCAGCGCCATTTCGAAGCTTGCCGAGAGGGCAACACTCTACACTCTCAACTCTTTCACAAAAGAAAACAACATCATTCCTGATGAATAATTCGGCTTTCCCGCTCACCACTCATCCGTCTATCAGGCTACCCGTCTGGCCGCACACATTCATCACGCTCTTGACCAACGTAAAGAGCTTGGAGTAGTCCTTCTGGACCTAACCAAAGCCTTCGACAAGGTCTGGCACGACGGTTTGATCGCAAAGTGCGTGCGGTTAGGCCTCCCAAAAGACCTAACCGCTCATATCAAATCCTATATCTCGGACATATCTTTCCAGGTTAAGATCAGGGAATCACTTTCCAGTCATAAACAAAACGATGCTGGCATACTTCAAGATTCCCCGCTGGCCCCAGCCATATTTAACCTCTTTATTTCAGATCTGCCGAGAAAAGAGCACATTAACGTCGCGTTTTACGCTTACGACACTGCTTTCTTCACGGCCGCATGAACGTTTACACAAGCAGCTCGATCATGCGGTCAAGTGGTTCAAATTCTGGAGGTTGGAAATCAACCTCCTGAAAACCCAGATCATCATTTTCCATAAGAAGCGTTACGCCCTGCGCGTCTCGCAACTTAAGATCGACACCGCAATAATTCCATTGCTGGATAGCCTTTCCCAGGTCTCCACTTCGACCTAATTTGTTGGCCAAATCCAGAAAGCAATCCAGAAAGGTTCGGGGATAGCAAACCTGTTATTTTGTCTGATCTGGCCTTCTAGCAGACTTCCCATCCCCATCACTGCTTATTTTCAAGATATTAATTCGGTCCGTACTCCTCTACTGATCCATTGTCTACTTCAAGATTGTTACACCCAACCTGATCAAACGGCTTCAAATTTTCCTAAATAAGCTCTTCATGGGAATATTAAACCCTTCATCGTTTGTCAGAAATAATCAAATTCATAAGGAAGCTGACACTCCAGAAATAAAGTACTTCATATCTCAATCATTCCACAAACAATAACTCAGCTCAAGTTCCTCTGAAAACGCCCTTGTTAGCGAGCTGGTCGACATGCTGGGAGCTCAGCACCACGTCACCGCTAAGCTCCCCCTTTCTCCAGGCTGAAACGACCTCATCCGTCGCTACAGTCATAACTTTTGCCCCCATATAACAGTATCCAGTTGTGTGTTAACTCAGGTTCACGAATCAATTGAATCGCCGGGTCCTCGTGCCCAATAACGGCTGCCCCATCAGCGGGTGCCATATCCCCAAATTTAATGCAGTAGCAGTAGCGATCCACAGGGGTCAACTGTGAGGCGGTTTCGGTTTACTTTATTGGTAAGCCCAGAAGCAGTCCCACAAAACCGGCTCCAACTTGTCACTCCAGGGCAAGTCTCCGCGACCAGATATGCGTCATGCATTCCACCGCCTAGTTTTAGGCCAGAACAAAAAAAAAGTAATGAGCCTTTCAACACAGTAATGGTTCTTCGTGGCTTCACCTCACTTAGTTCTACTTGAATTACGGTAATTTCTTTAACTTCGAAACTGACAAGATATAGTTCCATATTGATTAATAAAATAAGCCTAATCAAAGAAAACTTTGAAGACCAATTGACTGGAGGATTGAATAAAACGTTACCATAAATGCATTGTATCCAAGTCAATAGTCAATAAATTATACATCATCAACAATGTTACAGATATAAAGTTAACGGTTTGAATTTTAAATTAAGGAAGATGTCGCCCAGCCAATTTACAGAACTGTTAAAATCTTGTATTTCGTATAGAGCCTTCAGGCTTACGCATGCTATTTGGAATTTGTGATGTGATAGGATACCATAAAGACAATGAAAAGAGAATACGTTAGTAAACAAATTGAACAACTAGACCAAACAGTGGATAACCAGTTTGACTGAGACTAAATGAAAATGACTGTCCACGTTAATTTTACATATAACTAACGCAAAGTCATATACTAAGTCAAAAATACTGAATGCGAAGCTGCTCTGGATTGATCAAATGAGAATTGGATATTACTGGGATAATATATTGGAAAGAATAATCTGTCTTGTCAACATACAATAAAATACTGATGTATAAATAAATCCTTAAGGCTATATGGACGTACGGCATCCAGATATTCGGTGGATAGAGTGGTTCCAAGAAAAGTAGGTATGTTACTTGTCTGTAAAATGTGTCATCAATCTGGTGAATGAAATCCCTGATTATTTAACCTATACCGATATTTTATAATTTGATTTAGAAAACTAATGGAAGGACCGAAATGATCAAATAAAATAAAACAAAACTGACATTATGTGATGACAGTACATGATGAATGAATTGGTTTTGAAATCGAAATATTCTCTGGTGCTGTTGTAATCAAAATAAAAAAAGTGGCGTCAATCTGGTGAATGGAAATCCCTGATTATTTAACCTATACTGATATTTAACAATTTGGTTTAGAAAACCAGTGAAAGGACCGAAATTATCAAATAAAATAAAAACAAACTGACAACATGTGATGACAATAATTGATTCAAATATGATGGGTGAAAAATCAAAATAATGGCGCTTATTTAATAATTTGATTTAAAAAAAAGCTAATGAAAGGGCTAAAATGCAAATGAGCAAATAAATATAAAAACAAAACTGACAATATATGATGGCAGCACATAATGGATCAATTGGTTTTTAATTTAATCAAATATTTATTCGAATTTCACCGAAGTCCTACCTATTTTCTATTTATATTATGTTAAAAGTTCCTGGTAGCTCCCATAAATTTGGTGCATGGGGAACCATGATCATTCAGCTCAACCAATTAATAAATAATGTATTCTAAACATTAGTGAAAGGATTAAAATGTGTTACAAATGACCAAATAAAACACAAACAAAACTGAAGATATGTGATGACAGTACATGATGAATGAATTGGTTTTGAAATCGAAATATTCTCTGGTGCTGTTGTAATCAAAATAAAAAAGTGGCATCAATCTGGTGAATGGAAATCCCTGATTATTTAACCTATACCGATATTTAACAATTTGGTTTAGAGAACCAGTGAAAGGACAGAAATTATCAAATAAAATAAAAATAAACTGACAATATGTGATGACAATAATTGATTCAAATATGATGGATGAAAAATCAAAATAATGGCTTATTTAATAATTCGGTTTAAAAAAGCGAGTGAAAGGGCGAAAATGCAAATGAACAAATAAATATAAAAACAAAACTGACAATATATAATGGCAGCACATAATGGATCAATTGGTTTTTAATCTAACCAAATATTTATTCGAATTTCCCCGAAGTCCTACCTATTTTCTATTTATATTATGTTAAAAGTTCCTGATGGCCCCCATAAATTTGGTGCATGGGGAACCATAATTATTCGGCTCAACCAATTAATAAATAATGTATTCTAAACATTAGTGAAAGGATTAAAATGTGTTACAAATGACCAAATAAAACACAAACAAAACTGAAGATATGTGATGACAGTACATGATGAATGAATTGGTTTTGAAATCGAAATATTCTCTGGTGCTGTTGTAATCAAAATAAAAAAGTGGCGTCAATCTGGTGAGTGGAAATCCCTGATTATTTAACCTATACTGATATTTAACAATTTGGTTTAGAAAACCAGTGAAAGGACCGAAATTATCAAATAAAATAAAAACAAACTGACAATATGTGATGACAATAATTGATTCAAATATGATGGATGAAAAAACAAAATAATGGCGCTTATTTAATAATTGGGTCTAAAAAAGCGAGTGAAAGGGCTAAAATGCAAATGACCAAATAAATATAAAAACAAAACTGACAATATGTGATGACAATACATATCTTAAACATGATCGATGGATCGATTTTGAAATCGAAATATTTATAATACTTTCCAATGCGATCTAGATAAATATTACATTATGTAAAAAAAACAAAACGAATCAAATCGTTCGAAAACTTTTCATTGCATTGTTTATGGAAATCAGTCGCCTATCGCTCGATGCCGATGAATCCAGCGCTAAGTCGAAGTCGACCGAAAATTAGAACGGTTCTACATGTACATACAAATATTGTCGGCATCAGATTTCGAAGTCAGCGAGCAATAAACTTCGATCGTCGGTAACCGAGCACTTCGTGATAGCGTTTCCTTGTTGAATCCCATTAGAAACTGCATATAGAAAGTAAAACACGGTAGCTGGAACAGGTTCAGTTATTTATCTCTTTGCCTTAGTTCGATTTGCTACTGTAAATGTATAGTTGAGGCGCTGTACAGTGTCGGTCCTCGGTATTTCCTTAGCAACATTCGTTTTCTGTTCTTCATTAATGATGACTAGTGATCGCCTGGTGTTCTCCCATAACAGAGTTAAGGGAATAATTTAAAAATTATAGGATACTAAAACTTGTTACCACTATCTCAAGAACTAACCCTCAATAACCTCTTTTAAATGGAATGTAATTAAATCTAATAATAAGAGTATAATGTTAGGTGAGTATAAGTTTCAATAATCAACAAAGTATTGATAAGTTTACAGTACTACACCACTGAACCTTATAAAGAAGTATCATAAATAAAATTATTGAACTGTAACGAATCCAAAGCATCAAATATAAATATAACAGGTCAATTGAGAAGTCCACAGCCTACCATACTAAAACACATTTTTTTTGGCAAAATTAGTTTTTTTATTCAACGTAATTCCCTTCACGGGTGATACACTGATTATAGCAACCCTCCAACTTTTCGATACCATTTTTTTAGTACTTCATTCGACGAAAATTTCTTCTCATCGAGCGAGCATTCTTTTGAGATACGAAAACAGGAAATAATCGCTGAGGGCCAAATCTGGAAAATGCGGTGGATGAAGAAGCAATTCGAAGCCCAATTCATGGATATTTGCCATCATTTTCATTAATTTTTTGCACGGTGCATTGTCTTGGAGAAACAGCACTTTCTTTTTCTTCAAATGCGGCCGTTTTTCGGCGATTTCGTCTATCAAACGGTCCAATAACGCTGTGCAATAACCGCTGTTAATGGTCCTTCCTTTTTCAAGGCAGTCAATGAAAATTATTCCAGGCGCATCCCAAAATACAGACGCCATAACCTTGCCAGCCGACTGTTGCGTTTTCCCACGCTTTGGAGCGGGTTCATCGTGTGCAGTCCACTCGGATGATTGTCGATAGGACTTCGGAGTGAAATGACGAAACCATGTTTCATCAATTATCACATATCTACGCAAAAACTCGAGCTTATTACTCTTGATGATTTTCAAACACTGCTCCGAATCATCAACTCATCATTGTTTTTGGTTAAAAGTGAGCTCGCTCGGCACCCACTTTGCACGGAGCTTTCTCATACCCAAATATTTGTGAATGATATGACGTACATGTTCAGTTGATATCCTGAGAGTGTCTGCTATTTCATTCAATTTCAATTTATGGTCACTCAAAATCATTTTGTGTATTTTTTAAATATTTGCGTCGGTAACACTGCGTTCACCGTCTTCGGTGCTCATTTTACGACGTCTAAACTTAGCATACCAATCTGTGGTGGTTAATTTTACTGGGACAGTGTCCAGAAACTCGACATCAAGTCTAGTTTTTGCTTCAACTGTATTTTTGCCTTTCAAAAAGCAATATTTTATCAACACACGAAATTGTTTTTTATACATTTTTTTACAATAACAAAAGTTGCTTCACTCAAAATGCTATAATTCACAAACTAGTGATCTGACAGATGTCAAATTTATTCACGCAACTTTTGTTAACTAAAAAACATATGGATTTAATTGTAGTAGCGCCATCTATATGCCAGGCCGGGGACTTTTCATTTGAGTTTTTATATTAATTAGTTATTTTACTCTCATTTCTTACTTACCTACTCTTGAGAACTGCCACAAAGTATAATTTCCCTAATACAAGTAACTTTATCAGTTCCATTGTTACCACATTTACACTTAGTTATTGGTGCACTTTTTGGTGCTATACTGTCTGGATCTTGCACACATAATGTTGAAGGCACAGATTCATCTGCGGAGAAATATATGTTTTCAAACCCTTCACTTTTACTTCCTTAAGAAAATTAATAATTTTTAATATTATTTTTGTATTTACTTCTAACTCCCTTTAAACATTCTAATTTTGGCTGACCTTTTTGGTAGATTAAGGGCAACAATTTGTAAATATACACATATTATGTATTTCAATTCAAATATCGATGTAGATTTTAATTAAAGGCTTACTATTATTATACCTTTGGGTCCATAATAATCTGGTTGACCTAAGTTGGAAAGAATAAACCTTCCTGTTCGAAAGCTTCATATCATAAGATATTTCCTGAAGTTTGTCATTATTTGCTGTTAAAACCCATTACTGCGCTAGAACATGATCCTTTGGAAAGTAATTAATTTTATTCTAACCTTCACATACCGAAAAACAACACTCTTATTATATTTTATGAGTTAAGCAAACAATATTATATTTACCTCATATACTACACAGTTCAGTTCCAACCTTCGTAGGGTGAAGACGTATTTTCAATACGGTCCAAGCTATAAAAGGATACCTTTTTTTAAAAAAAACCCAGTATTTTATTACGGTTATTTAATAGAGTGTTAAAAACGCATAACAGATGCGGCTATCCGTCTCTCAGTGGACCTAAAGTGTAGTGAATACGTGTTTACGTGACCAGACAAAAGGACTGCATCTCATTTTTATTAGTGTTTAAAATTATTTCATCTTATTTTACAACAGTCCTTTTGAAATTCATTTATAGTATTTATAGTAAAAAACTAGTGCTAAAATAACGTAAGTGAAAAATGAAGTGCGTGAAATAAACAATGTATTTATTTTATTTTTTTATCCTCTGGAAGTAAATTAAATAAAATATTAAAAATTAAAAAATGGCAAACCATAGCGATTCAACCAAATCACCTGCACACTTTGATATAAGATTAGAACAAACAGCAATAACGCAAACTCCACCATCAGAATGGACTACAGTCATTAACAAAAAACGATTGAGAAGTCCAGAAGAAGAAATCGCGAGGAAACAAACAAGAATCAGTGACTATTGGTTGCAGAAACCGATAGAGACAAAAAACAGTTTTAGCAACCTGTCGGAAGAAATTGAAGAGAACATACAACCAAGCCCTGAAAAAGTTGTTCCGAAACCACCACCAATAACAGTCTATAAGGTAGGAATAATAAAAAATATCCATGACTTATTGAAAACCATTACTACGAACTACACAATTAAAACAGTGAGCTATGAAACAATTAAAATCCAATTGTTCGAAGCGGATCACTTTAAAGTTCTTATTAAAGAATTGGATGAAAGAAATACCCAATACCATACATTCAGGCCAAAATCCGAGAGAACATTTAAATTCGTATTAAAAGGATTACATCACGGGACGGACTTTAACACCATCAAGGTAGCACTAGCTGAAAAAGGCCACGAGGTCGTAAATATTCACAATATACGACATCACACGACAAAAAAACCTCTGCCTATGTTTTATATAGACATAAAACCTAATGGAAATAATAAGGCGGTGTATGAAATCACCAAATTGGAAAATAATATTATTAAATGCGAACCACCACATATAAAAAGAATTATACCACAATGCACAAGGTGTCAAGCGCACGGGCACACAAAGACTTACTGTCGCAAATCATATAGATGCGTAAAATGTGCAGGAGAACATAAGACAGGAGATTGTACTCGTAAAGTTCGCGATGAAAAAGTGAAATGTGTTAACTGTAACGGAAATCATCCAGCGAACTACAAGGGTTGCGCAGTTCACAAGCAACTACAGCAGAAACTCTATCCTGCCTTAAGGGAAAAAAGGCATCAACAAAAACAATCCACTACTACCAATCTACCACTACCCACCAGAACAAGTCAACCAGACATAACTTATGCCCAAATAGTTGAAAATGGTTCAGCACAAAAACGAGAGACAATATCTCAACCTACTGAAACTAGCAACATCTCAAGATTAGAAAATATGATGGCCAAACTAATGGATCAAATGAGTACGATGCTTGGTCTACTCACAACCGTCGTCAGCAAACTTGCCTAATGCCTGAAACCAATAGCTACAAAATCGCCGTCTGGAATGCCAATGGGCTTCAACAACACGCCAGGGAACTAAAAATGTTCGTAAATGAACAAAATATTGAAGTTATGATGGTTTCCGAAACACACTTTACGGACAAGAATTATCTGAAAGTTCCTAAATATAAGCTTTATCATACAAATCACCCTGATGATAAAGCACATGGAGGTACAGCCATAATAATTCGAGATGATATAAAGCATTTCGAAAAAGAAAAATTCCGCAAAGACTACCTGCAAGCCACCAGTATAACCATAGACGAAGCCCATGGACCATTAACAATTTCTGCGATTTATTGCCCACCCAAACATAACAACAAGGCAGAACAATTTCAAGAATTCTTCAGTACGCTAGGTAATAGATTTATAGCAGGAGGAGATTATAATGCAAAACATTTAATGTGGGGTTCAAGAATAATAACCTCAAAAGGTAGAGAACTGCTCAAAGCCATAAGGATAGATAACTTACAACATATCTCTACTGGTGAACCCACATATTGGCCTTCAGACAGAAATAAAAAACCAGATACAATAGATTTCTGTATTACAAAAAATATTGATCCAAAAAAGTGTCAGGCAGAATCATGTTTCGACCTGTCTTCTGATCATTCACCAATAATAGTAACAATTTCTTCAAAAATTACCATCAAAGATAAACCCCCTTCTCTGTGCAATAATAGAACTAACTGGCCCTCATTTAGAGAAAACTTAGACCAAAATATCTCTCTAAACTTACCGTTACAAACTGAAATGGATATAGAAATAGCAGCAATAAATCTTACAAAAAATATACAGGAGGCAGCATATTCCGCGACTCCCAACAGTGAAACATTTCCAAGAAAAAATACACATATATCATGTACAATACAGAAAAAGATAGCAGAAAAAAGAAAGTTACGACGAAATTGGCAACAGCAAAGGACTGAAGAGAATAAAAGAAAATTTAATAGGGCCATAAAAGAGCTGAGAGATCTAATCCAAATTGAACAAAACCAAGGCATTCAAGAATACCTAGAAAACTTGACATCAACTGAGGCTACAGACTATTCGTTGTGGAAAGCAACAAAAAAGCTTAGGAGATCCCAGCAGCATAACCCACCTATTAAAACAAGCGAAAATAATTGGGCGAGAAGCAATAAAGAGAAGGCCGACATTTTCTCAAAACACTTAAAAAATGTTTTTAAACCTTTCCAGTCTCAGCTACATAAAGATGACGAAAATAAAATTACTAGCTTTCTAGATTCGCCATTTCAAATGGATTTACCGCACGAGAAATTAACGGTCAAAAAAGTTAAACATACAATAATGAGAGAGATTAATATTAAAAAAGCTCCTGGTTATGACTTAATTACTGGCAAAATTTTAAAAGAACTATCTGAAAAGGCTATAAAACTATTAACATATATTTTTAATGCTATGCTACGAATTAATTACTTCCCTAGTATCTGGAAAGTAGCTAAAATATTAATGATACTTAAACCAGGAAAAATACCAGAAGATGTGACCTCCTACCGACCTATAAGTTTATTACCAATAATCTCGAAAGTTTTCGAGAAATTATACATAAAAAAACTAAACTATATAATAGAAAAAAGAAAAATTATTCCAGAACATCAGTTTGGCTTTCGCAATAAGCATGGGACTATAGAACAAGTGCATAGACTTGTAGACAAAATAAACGCTGACCTAAATGCCAAAAGATATTGTTCGGCTGCTTTTCTAGACATATCTCAGGCTTTTGACAAAGTATGGCATACGGGCTTGCAGGTTAAACTAAAGAAACTTCTCCCTCATCCGGACTATCAGCTACTAAAATCGTATCTCACTGACAGACATTTTATCGTAAATCAAGGCGATGAACATACCGAATTAAATCCCATATATTCAGGAGTTCCGCAAGGTAGTGTACTGGGTCCAGTACTGTATCTTCTGTATACGGCTGATCTGCCCACCACAAAAATAACTACTGTGGCAACATATGCAGACGATACAGCAATCTTAGCATCCCATGAAGATCCAGTCACAGCATCAATAAACCTACAAACCCACCTGGAGCAAATACAATTATGGTTGAAGACATGGCGCATTAAAGCCATTGAATCAAAATCCACGCATATAACGTTTACCCTGCGTAGAAAAACATGTCCACCAGTAAATATCAATCATTGTCAACTCCCCCAAGCAGAGCATGTTAAATATCTCGGTATGCATTTAGATCGACGACTAACCTGGAAGAAGCACATACTCTCTAAACGGAAACAACTAGGACTAAAATTATATCAAATGTATTGGTTCATTGGGCGCAAATCCAAGTTATCATTAGATAACAAGGTATTGCTGTATGAGTCTATACTCAAGCCCATTTGGACATATGGAATTCAACTATGGGGTACCGCTAGCAAATCTAATATATCCATCATTCAACGGTTCCAAAATAAGGTGTTGCGTGCCATTGTTGATGCTCCGTACTATATTTCAAATAAAGTGATACAACGCGATATTCCTCTAGAACCTATAACGAGTGTAATCCAACGTGTTTGTGTGAAGTACTTCGAAAGAGTGTCAGTGCATCCCAATGTACTCGCTAATCAGCTAAATATGCGACGTGATAGTGAAGTGCGTAGACTAAAACGTTTAACACCACCTGATCTGATTACTGGACATATGTAGAGTTTAGAATAAGCATTAGAATAAGTCTAATTAATTAAGATAATATTTTGTACAGAAGATTGCTTAATGAAGTGATTTTCTACATGCCATGTATATATAATATAAACAGAAGAAATACTTATTACAATAGGGCAGATTGTGGACTCACGAAGAGTAATAAAAAAAAAAAAAAAAAAAAAAAAAAATATACTACAAAAATAACGTCATAACATCAAATGTACTTAAAACCGGCTTGTTGGCGCAGTGGTAAAGGCGATAGGACGGTCCTCCCACTTTTGCGATAGCCACGGGTTCGAAGCCTGCTGCATAGTCGTACATTTATGTTTGTGATTGTTTAAAATTAAGGAAAATGATCCCAGTCATGTCAGTAACCAGGCTGGATAAGGCCGGATGTCTTCTGGGATGATTTCAAGAGTTGGTCACTCGTCAGTCGGTAGGCTTAATGCTGAGGACCGTGGTTCGGAGCCCACATTAAACTGTAGGTCCAGTCCAATATATTTAACAAAAATGTACTTAAAATTCTGCAACAAAAATAAATAAAAACAAATATAACCTAAGATGTCTCAGAAAATTTAAAATCGAATGAAAACAAAGAAATCTCAAGAAATCAATCATAGATGCATAGTGAGAACTTGGTTACGGGCGTGCCCATTTAATGGTGGGTACAGACCTGAGCATTTGGGGTGAATTTCCAGAGAAAATTGAAACTGCGCATAAGCACGTGGGAAAAATTAGCGGGATTATGAATGACAAAGGTTCTGGTTTCGAGAAAATAACCCCGTTTTTCCTTGCAATTTAATTATTACTATTAAGATGTTTTTGAATAATAAATATATGTTTAATATTTATTAACGATTTATAATACATATAATTATATAAAAACCTCTTAAAACAAACAAGAAAAATTAAAATATTTATATTTTAGTTGCAAGAACCTTGTTATGAAATCTGAAATAATATTCGAATATTTAACTTTGATTTCTATTTTGCAACTGGTAATTACAAAAAAAACCGTGTAAAATATATGAATTATTTTTCATTGATTATATTTATTGATAATCTCCGTCGTACAAAACTTGTCAAATAATATGGAAAAGTATCTCACCACTGATTAGAGAAAAGATATTTAATAATAATCGCATATAAAATAATTATTGACAACATAAGTAGTTAAGTTTACCAAGGGTTGTTGGAACATTATTTTTCGATATATTATGGTTCGGAGCATATATGATAGTTGTACAAATACTAGAAATGACTATTAAAAAAATACAATGTGATATTACTATTTTTTTTAATTCATAAAACAATGTAAACATTTTAAAATGTAAGGAACAGATCAATATATAAAAATAACCACCCATTAATACTATACTCTATTACACTATACTCAGCAATCGGTTTTTAGATTCTTTCCAACAATACTACCATATTTTGAACCTAAAATATAAAGTAAAACTCATTAAACACAGTAATTTTAGAAAAGAGCCACTTACCTATGTTATTCTTTCGACTGCAGATATATCACTGCGGTTTCAAGGTGATACTCCTTCATTTTTTCCAAGATGTCTCAAATGTGCTTGTTAGCAAGTTTATTTTTTACTTTATAATTTGAAAAGATACTAGCATAACATCTTCTTAGAAAGACTCCTCCTTTAGAAGGAAGATGGCTCTTCCATCCAAATCATCTTGTACTTGTCAGTTTTTATTTTATTATATTACTTAGCCATTGTGTCTGAAATAATTTAAACACAATCAACAAATATTTTACCTTTAAATTTTTAATTCTATTATAAAAAAAAGTAAACACTGAAACTTTTCTGGCTGGTCAATCAACAGTTTTATGTGATATAAATTCTGCCAAATAGATTATTAGTAGTCAAAATGCCGCGACTATACACTAGCTTGTGTACCAGCGATGTAATGAGGGCGAATATAAATTTATTTTTGAACCGTAGGTCATTACACTCGCTATTCTGAAAACATCGAGATATAGAAATTGATGTGGTAGTTGGTAATTAAATTAGTGAAAAGCAAATTTTGCAAGATAATTAGGGAAAATTGTCCTAATAGAAACAGAAGGCGGTTTTAAACATAATGTAATTCTGTACGCACGTATACACGCATATATATAGATATATACAATATTATTTTTATGTTGCCGCAGCTGCTGTACGATGAGTAATTTTTCCGGGTTTTCATTCGCGTTGGATTCTCAGAAGGACTCAACTGGTGACTTCTCAGTTCAACTCCTATAACGATGACTAGGAAACACAAAAACAAACTAAACCTGAAGATGGCAGATGAGAAACGCTCTCCAAACATTAAGTATTAAACATTGTGTATTAAATAGCTGGTCACATACTATGGACATACCAAATGGACAGCAATACTTTATGGCCATGAACAGTAGCGGTTCCTGATAAAACATTTAAGATATTCTGCAATGTTTGCAAGAAAAGGAGCTTTCCTATATTTTATAAATTAAATTTATAATACGCTCTTTGCTGTTTCTCAAATTTGGTAGTCCCTTTGTCATTAAAATTGTCTATTTCGGTTATAAACTGTTTTTTCAATAGATAGCATGGAAAGAGCAGTTAAATGATCTTCGGCCATTGCATTTTTGAGAAATGTCTTCATGTGCTTTTTTTGTATGAAAAACATATTTGGGCCTCTAATGTTGTCATGGAAGTTGTTACCATGATTTTTAACAATTGTCTAGTCTCCTCGATTGATTGCTATTAAACATTTTAGAAGAGGTAGTATACCTATTTAATGTCCTGCAATCATTTCTTCAATAAATAACTGACAGTTCAGAGTTTATCATGAGGAAATTTGCCTCAATACTCTACAAAAGATTCCGAAAAGAAAGGTGTGAAACTACAAGATGCTCTTTAAAATGACATCGATTGTTTTAAAGAAAATCGATCAATCAAATGATGAAATCAATCGATGCAAAATTTATTATAACACCACACAACGTTAAAGCAGAAATTCGCTGACAAAATTTATTGTAGCCTGGACGGTTACGTTAATTTTCTGGAGGCTCATGACTTATTATAACTAATGCTTCATTAATGATGTTATCGATATTATTTCAAATTTGAATACTACTGCGTTGAAAACTATCGATAACGTCTCTTATTCCAGTAGGTTCGATTTTTCTTTGTTGCAGTTGGTTAAAAAGGATATCTACTTTCTATATTTACTATCCTTTTTTATTATTTAATTAATACATTTTTACTAGTCGTTTCCTACTAACCTACAGTTTGTCCTTATGATAACTTAAAACTAATCTCTGATGAAATAATGTTTATTATGTCAATGCTGTATTTTTTATTATATGCTCACTACACAACACTACACAAGATCAGAAGGTTTGATTCTTTTGAGTCTGTGTGTAGTGATATCCAAAAGCCGCAATACAATATTCTCATGAGAAAGGAATCTTTCCTCAAGCCCCCTTACAATTCTCTTTATTTCTTGACTGACTGTGGGTATCTGAAGGTTTCGATGTATGTAAAATACAGCCGTCGTAATATTGTCCATTTGTGGTATATCACAAATGTAGAGTAGATAAAGCATTGCTCCCAGAATACTTCCTTGTGGTACACCTGATTTAGCTTCTTTTATAGTAGAGTAAGCTTCTTCTTGTTTGACTCTAATCATTCTGGTTGTAATGTACGATTTTAATAGTTCGGTGTGTTGTTTTGGTAGAATTTTCTATAGTTTATGAACAAGGCCTTCATGCCAAACCTTATCGGAAGCTTGTGCTACATCTAAGAATATAGCTGAGCATACTTTTTTACTTTCGTAGACTTTTTCAATAACATCTGATATTCTGTGGACCCGGTCAATTGTTGAATGCTGTAATATAATAAACCCAAACTGGCGTCTTGGTATTAGGTTTTTCTCTCTGCGATGTGCATCACTTGATGGAAATTAGTTAGCCAAACTGGAGTTTATAAACTGGAAACTGTGTTGCTGGAGAATTGAGATGATGCTGGAGAATTGTGTTTAAGACAAGATTCAACAGTCCTGCTGTTTTAGTGCCTTTATTCTCAAGACGAAAATACGAATAGTCCTGTTTGCTGATTTTTGGTCCTTTTTACTTCCATTTTAAACAAATTTGATTATTTGAGTCATGTTGTTAAGAAGCATGCAAAAGCATCTATTATCACTTACTAAATGACAAATACTATATCCATTGTTAATACCTCAGTCATAAATCTTCTAGAAATAGTGACATTTCAGTCTAAAGCTTTAGTTTTATAAAACAAGCTTCAATTTCTTGGCATAATTTATTCCCGTTTACATTTATATTTAACAGAAAACAGCAGTGTATATTAAAATATGAACATTAGTATTGTAAAGACTAAATAGAAATCAATGGGTTTTTCTAGGAATTTGCTAATAACAATGTACTCATTAAAAAAAATAATATTTTGCAGATCATAATGATAGAAAATATCTTAACCCGAATGTTTAGAGTTAAGCAAGAAGAGGCTTACTCAACAATAAAATAAATAAAAGTATTCGTACTGTGTGGAAATGCTTTCAGTTCTATTCTTTACCTACTTTATTCATATGACATACCACAAATAGAGAGCGTTACTATGGCTAGATTTGCTGATGACGCTAAACACTGAAACATAAAGATAATAATATAAATAAATAATATAATAATAAAAAAATATAAAAATAAGTCAGTGCATATTAAAGTATCCTATAACATATCTGTTCATATACCAATAAATATGAATAATACTATTATCTCATACAGTAACAATGCTAAGTACCTTGAGATGAAACTTGATGCAAAGTTTAGGCGAAAGGAGCATATAAAAAAGAAAATAGGTGGAATAAAAATACAAATAAATAAAAAATGTATTGGTTATTTCAAAGAAAATCTTAATTATAAGTACACAATAAGTTGCTGCTTTTCAAGCAGATACATATGGAACTCAGTTATAGGAATCTTCTGTGAGAAGCAATGTCAAGTAGTTCAGAATAAAGTCCTGATTTGTATTGTGAGAGCTCCCAGATATCATAGAAGCAATTATTTACACCAAGATCTCTGGATTTCTGTCATAGAGGTAATTAAGAAATTTGGAACAAGACGTGCAGAAGGACTCCCATGTTAACATCGAAGAGGACCGAAGATCGGACATACAACCAAACACATCAACAGCACCAAACTCTAAAACCTACTACAACCTGTCATTAAACTAACAGGTCAATTGAAAAGTCTCCGGCCTGACGCATATATGGCGCTACTAGAATTAAATCCATATATTTTTTAGTTAGCCCTAACCCTCGAAAGGATGCTCGCGGGGATGAAATTTTACAAAATCTACAAAATTGACAAATCTACAAAAATGGTAAAGAAAGGAGGTTGGGTGGCTATAATCAGTGTATCATCCTTGACGGTAATTATGTTGAATAAAAAAAACGAATTTTACCAAAAAAATGTGTTTTACTATGGTAGGCCGAGGACTTTTCAATTGACCTGTTATTCATAAGGATAATTCAAGCAAAAAAAAAACAAAGTTCATGTTTCATCATAGAAAAAAACCATGAAATTCCGCACACATTCACTGCTACAATGAGTTCCAATTATTAACGAGGATTATCTACTAGGCATTTTAAATAATTAAATATACCATAAATTATACACACTGTATTTATGCAACACAAAAAGCCAATGAAAAAAAAGTAAAACAGGTGCCATTAACAGATTTTAACATGCATCATATCTATTTATATACGCGTATTGTATATTCATCATACAATTTACAAGTAACATTATTAAGTATGGATTATTTAAATTTGTTTAGTTAATTTACTTCTATAGAACTAAATAAGTATACTTGTTCATAATAATGTAGTTATTGTGGTAATAATAAATTAACAGTATTTTAATTATATTGTTAAGGTAACGTTTATATAAATCATTAACTGTTGAATATTTTCTATGTCTCATATAAAACCTACTAGGCGAATATATAAATATATACATAGTAATATGAGTATATATAGTCAATTCAAAATAGCAATGACACGAGTGTCAATATATGTCTGTCTAAAGTTGTAAATTCGTTTTACAGTCAGACAATATTGTCCTTGTCATTTTATTATATTTAAAAAGAGATAGAATGCTGTTAGAGAATTTCGTACATGTAACAGAATGAGCCTGCAAAAGGTGTCGGTTAGCCAAGCTTCTGAAAATTCTTCAAAATATTATTATTAGGGGTTATAAACCGGCAAACGTTGTTTTAACGCTTTGTTTTAATAAATTTGAAATCTCCCCGGTTTTTATTGAAAATGGTTTTTGCGACGTGCAGCTGCACTCTATGTTAGTATGGACAAGGTCACTAAAATATATCAAAAAACAATATAACCTTAAGTTCGCCAAAAAGAAACCGTGTTTATGCGAAACAGGTGACGTTTCAACATCAATCTTGGTGTTTCAGATATCAAATATACGAAATTTATAAAACACTAAGTAGTTTTTTCAATCGAAACATAATTTAATTCAATTATTTTAGAGAAAATTGTTAGTCTTGAAAATATCCACAAAGATCTAAAAGACATACAGCTATTTCAGAGATGTAAAACATCCGTTCACATCAATTATTGTTATGTACAATACACCATATCTACCATATATATATATATATATATATATATATATATATATATATATATATATATATATATATATATATATATATATATATATGGTGGAGAAAATCCTAATAAGTTCATCAAGGCTGCAATTAAGGAATGGCTTAAAGTACATAAAATAAGTTTCGAGGAAATCATGTTACAGAAGGTAAATATAAATGAAATATTTAATTGCATTTTATGTAATTTACTTTTTTAGAATTAAGCGTGAGAAAAGATACATAGTAGATCAGATTACTGAATGTCTTGGCGACAGAGTATTGCCCCTGTCACTGGCATTTATTAATCCAGTTGAGTTGGCATTTATTAATCCATAATTTCAGTTGAGTTAATATGGAGCATTGCAAAGAATTATTACAATAGATATTCAGGTCGAGAAGGATATTCAAACCATAACTGTCTGGATTTATGGAAAGAAGCATTGTCGGTTTGTATGAGCTGATCAAACACATTGAAGAAGAAATTGACAAATGAATCCTGAACAAGTTTTTAATAGATTGGAAATAAGCAGGTTGGTTATTAACTTGACTAATATTTCTGAAAGTGACTGTGATTGAATAAAACTTTATGAATGTTGGTTTATGATTCAATGCTGACGATTACCAAGACAGGGTAATGTAAGAGGAAACAACAAAAGGTCAGTATACAATTAATATACTTTAATTGTAAGGAATTGTATTATAGAGTGTGAAAGCTTTATGAGCATGTGTGTTATTGTTCAGAATATACAAGAACATTTGGTTAAAATGTACGAGCAGGAAAATAATACTCTTTGCAGAACATCCCCATAAATGAACTCTATATGTCCATATAGGTTTCAGTATTTGCTTATATAATAGCAATTTATTATGTACTGACAATTGTGATTTTCTTGCAATTAGCCAGTACACTTTCCTATATTTCAATTCCACTTCTTTTCTTTTCTTCTTTATAAGTTCCTTCCAGCGAAGTTTTGCATCAAGATTCATCGAGATATTTAGCGTTGTTGCTATATGGAGTGATAGTATTATTTAATGTTATTGGTGCTTGTACGGTTTGATTGTAGGTGAACTGCACACGCACAGATTTACTTTCGTTAAATTTTATTTTCCAAGCTTATGTCCAATTATTTATATTGTCACTTTCCTGTTGTAATTTTCGTGCGGCTCCTTCACTATTGTCTCCAACAGCTATAATCGCAGTATCATCAGCAAATGTAGCCATCGTAACATTCTCCCTATGTGGTATATCATAAGTGCAGATTAAATAAAACATTGATCCCAGTACACTTCCTTGTGGTACAACTGCTTTAGCTTCTTTTATTGTAGAGTAAGCTTCTTCTTGTTTAACTCTAAACATACTGGCTGTAATGTACGATTTTAGTAGTTCGGTGTGTTGTTTTGGTAACATTTTCTGTAGTTTATGAACAAGGCCTTCATGTAAAACCCTATCGAAAGCTTATGTCACATCTAAGAATATAGCTGAGCATACTTTTTTACTTTCATAGGCTTTTTCAACAATCTGTTATTCTGTGGATTGTTGAATGCTTGTTAATAAACCCAAACTGGTGTGAATATTACGTTTTTTCTCTCAATGGTTGATTTTATTTTTTTCAACAGAAGTTTTTCAAGAACCTTAGATATTACTGGCAGCAGTGATATTGGTCTATGGGATTTTATTTCTTTTGGTGACTTTCCAGGTTTTGGGATCGTTATAATTTCCGCCATCTCTCAAATGCCTGGGACATGTTTTAATCTAAATGCTATATTGATCAAGTTGGTGAGTTTTATAATTCCCTTTCTTGGTAGTTTTAGCAGTAATTCTCCTGTTATTAAATAATAGCCTGGTGGTTTCCTGGGGTTAATGTAAGTTTTAATAACTTTGGTTAGCTCTTTCGGCGTGACTAATTCATCGAATTTTCAGCTTGTCGGGCAAATTATATTCACTATTAGTTTCGTTTGGTTTGAAAATATTTGCATGGTGTAGTTTACCATGAGCTGACAAAAATTAATGAGACCATTAATAGGCATCGCTATCGTCTACAATTGATGCTTTTGGGTTGAGCACCGCGGAAAAAATGTGTTATTCCTCGAACGAGAACCGAGAATGACAACACTCAATCACATCTTGCAAAATAGCTAAAAATATACTTGGAAATATTATAACTGGAAGTGCTACCCCAAACGCCGTATTCTCCAGGCCTTGCTCATTCTAATTATTACGTGTTCGGACATATGAATCGTGACCAGTCTGAGCACCGCTTCACTTTTAATGAAAATACCTAAAGATAAGTCGATTAATGGACGTCCTCAAAAAATACATCGTTCTTTCGAGATGAAATCCGCAAAATTATCTGAAAGGCTGGACAACCAAAATAAAACAACTATACTAGTTAGTCGGAAGATACTCTCAACTTGATCTAAAATCAAAGAGATTGATTTATCAGACAATCATAAAGCCAATTTGGACATATGGGATGCAAATATGGGGTTGCACTAAAAATTCAAATGAACTAGTCATCCAACGCTGCCAAAATAAAATTATTCGATTAATTACTAATACCTATCGCTATGTAACCAACTGGGAAGAAGCTGAAAAACTGCGAAGATTTGCGAAGTTATCCAAGATTTTGCCTTGAAACACGAAAGAAGATTACTTAATCACACTAACGTGGAAGCAATACAACTGCTGAACAGCGCGCAGGATATCAGGAGATTGAAGCGAATAAAACCATACGAACTTATATAAAGTGTATACCTTTAGTGTAAACCCTAGCTTAAGTTATTAAATTTTATAATTGAGGAATACATATTAATGTATTTTCTCGCACTCATCTTGCTTGTGAATTAATCCAAGTACATAGGAAAAGTAGTAATTAATTAATTGTAAATTAAGATTGTACTAAGCGTATCTAATAAAAATCTCATGAAATTTTCACAATAAGGCATCAAATTAAAAAAAAAATCACCCTTCAAAACTAATTTATAAGCCTAATATTATGTGACGTGATAATTAACTTGTGAGTCAACAGGTCCCCACAACTATGACTGGCGTTATTGAAACGCGAAGCCACATGTCACAACAGTGACGGTTCGTGCCATCACTAGGAGTTAAACGGTAGTTTTCGTAATATTTTAATAATAAAAAATAACGATAAAACATGGGTGTCGAAAAATTTGTTTCAAAACTAAGCAGATGTCTTACCGCAAGCACAGGTGCCCCGGTAAAATATAATGGCTAGATCCTCGAGAATTTCTCAAAACCCATGAAACTCCACACCCCGCACATGCTCCTTTTCGCTTTTCGGCTCTTTATTACTTCCCGAAGCCGGTAACCATGCGCCTTTTTCGAAGCGCGTGCACATATTAATTCTTGGAACTTACGACTTCTGGCCCGGCTGTAGTATAAAACATCTGAACGCATCGTTTATACCTAAATTTAGACACCTAAATACCTAAATACTGCTGCTTGATTAGTCTTCCATAAAAGGACTAACTCATTTCCGTTTTTCCGCTTTAAAGATTGCAATTTGCTGACAAGCTAAATCATTGAACATCAATCAGAACAAATCATTTTATAAAATAGAATCACCTGTCGTGTTTCTATTTGTTAACCTACTTGGAAAAAGAGGAGGTTCTATGTTCGACTGTATATATTTTTTAATGTATGTTCGCCGATTTCTCCGTCAATTGAACATCCCCATAATTGAACTCCGTATGTCCATATAGGTTTCAGTATTTGCTTATATAATAGCAATTTATTATGTACTGATAATTGTGATTTTCTTCCAAATAGCCAATACATTTTCCCATATTTCAATTCCAGTCCTTTTCTTTTCTTCTTTATATGTTCCTTCCAGCGAAGTCTTGCATCAAAATTCATTCCGAGATATTTAGCGTTGTTGCTATATGGAATGATTATTATTATTATTATTATTATTAGTATTATTTAATGTTATTGGTGTTTCTACGGTCTGATTGTAAGTGAACGGCACATGCACAGATTTACTTTCGTTAATTTTTATTTTCCAAGCTTGTGTCCATTTATCTATATTGTCATTTTCCTGTTGTAATTTTCGTGTGGCTTCTTCACTATTGTCTCCGACAGCTATAATCGCAGTGTTATCAGCATATGTAGCCATCGTAATATGATCCATTTGTGGTATATCACAAGCTTATAGTAGATAAAGCATTGATCCCAGTACACTTCCTTGTGGTACAGCATCTTTTATTGTAGAAAAAGCTTCTTCTTGTTTAACTCTAAACGTTCTGGCTATTTTAGTAGTATTTTAGTAGTTCGGTGTGTTGTTTGGTAACATTTTCTGTAGTTTATGTCAATCATGCCTTCATGTCAAAATTTTCACATATTTTTCCTTCACTGCAGAAGACATTTAGTTTGCTTTTTGATGCTAACTATAGCATATAAGATCTTATAGGAGTATTGTAACAGGTCAATTGAAAAATCCCCGGCCTACCATAGTAAAACACATTTGTTGGCAATTTTTTTTTATTCAACCTAATTCCCTCCAAGGGTGACACTATTGTAGTGACCATCCAACCTATGACCTGATCTGAGAACAGGAAATAGTCGCTGGGGGCCCCTGATCTGGAGAATACGATAGATGAGGAAGCAATTCTAAGTGCATTTCATCGATTTTTGTCATCGTTTTCACTGACTTGTGATATGGTGCATTGTCTTGGTGAAGCAGCACTTTCTTTTTCCTCAAATTCGGCCGTTTTTCGGCGATTTTGTCCTTCAAACGGTCCAATGTATTAGTCGCTGTTGATGGTCCTTCCTCTTTCAAGATGAAAATTATTCCATGCGCATCCCAAAATACAGACAAAGTATTCTCATACCCAAATATTTGTGAATCATATGATGTACACGTTCAGTTGATGTCTTTAGAGTGTCTGCTATTTCACTCAATTTCAATTTACGGTCATTCAAAATTATTTTGTGGATTTTTTAATGTTTTCGTCAGTAACAAACTATTTTGGTCGTCCACTGCGTTCACCGTTTTCGGTGCTCATTTCACGGTTAATCTTAGTGGGACAGTAAAAACTCGGTAGGAAACTCGACATCAAGCCAAGCTTTTGCTTCAACTGCATTTTTTCCCTTCAAAAAGCAATATTTTATCAACACGCGAAATTCTTATTTATCCATTTTTTTCCACAATAACAAAAGTTGCTTCACTCTATAATTCACAAACTAATGATCCGAAAGCTGTCAAATGTATACACGCATCTTTTGAGGATTAGGCCTAAGCAAAAACGTATGGATTTAATTCTAGTAGCGCTATCTATGTGTCAAGCCGGGGACTGTTCAATTGAACTGTTAGACAACTGCTTCTACTATAGGGTTAGGTAGCAGATCCCGGAGCGTTCCTTATATTTAATAATTGTTCTTTATTCTTATTTTTCCTCAGACGGGTTGCACATTTACTTGGCCTACCAATTGTAATATTAAATTAAATAACTGCGTAAGTTATTGAGAAAATATCTAACACTAAAAAGAGAAAAATTAAATATTTTTAACAAAGAAATTGAACCGACTTAAATAAATAAGGAACTCACTAAAAATTAAATAATAATCAAACTTAGATTTTTAACGTGAGTTCTTTATTTATTTTTTGAAATCAGTTCATTTTTTTGTTAAAATATCTTTTAAATGACTATATAGCGGTGTATTATAGCTTCTGGATTTTACAATTCATGTAAACATTACAAAGGGACAGATATTGTTCACCTATAAGTTCGTTACGAGGAAACACATAGGGAAATAAAACACAAAATACCAATACTGATTATATTAATTATATTTTTCAGCAAGACAATACTGCAAAACTCCATGATGAAACGTGAAGATGAGTAGAAAAGTTGAATCAAGATTATGTTAAAAACCTATATGAAACGCAGCCCAAGAGTCTGAGTGAAATTGTGAAAAGTAAGGAATGTCCCCATTACTGAAATAAAAATTAAAAATATTGATCAATTCTTTTATTATTTTGTTATTATTATTAATCTGTGCTGAATTTTTGTCGCGTTGTTTGAGCCAATATATTGTTTACTTAAACAACAGCTATACCTTTATAATGTTTACATGAATAGTAGAACATAAAAGCTAAAAATTATTTTTATTAAAATTTAAAAAAAGCACAATGTGCTAAAGTTTCGTCGCGGGATGTATATATAACTAAATATCACATCAGATGCAATTATTTCAACAAAAATCTTTCATGAAGATTTCGTATGGCTCTAGCCTCCATTTTTTAGAAAATAGAGTCGCACATTTTTATCAATGAACTATTTTTATTGCAAGTTGCCAACAAGACCCAATGATTTTCGGCAGTAATTTATTTTCATTTAAACAAGGCATGTAGTAGATGAAACTGCTGAAAATTTCTCACGAATTTCTACGACTCTATCAAACGAAAAAAACAGCTTCCGTCTCAACTGATTTTTAAAAAACAAGTTAGTATCTGTGGTTCCGTCGTCAAAAATATTCCTTCGTGTCATATGAATCTCAGGTTCCATTTTTATTATTAGTACTATAGTACCATCGGCAAAGAGTTTACTTTTAAGCGCTAAGTCTTATATAAAATCTCTTTGCTTGAGCATCATTCACTGCATTGGTGCTAGATTATCAGAGTCCTAGGAAACAAAGAAAGAAAAATGACTGCATCGGGACTTAAATTAAATAACGCAAGGACAACGTAAAAAAGTTCGAGCATTTGATCTTGTATTTAGGTGATAGTCAAGTCACCATGTTCACCAGCTTCTATGTGTCTTGAACCATTTTAAAACTTTTTCTTGCCCGTAGCTGTTTCTAATGTGCCTAAAATAATTACTTTAAACTCGCTTTAACTGCTAGCTAGTTTGTTTACAATTAAACTTTATGAATTATTGATTTGATATGGCTATAATTACTTATTTCAAAATCATCTTTGTTTTCGTTTTCTTTCGATAAAATCTATAAAATATTCTATTACTTGTAGTTGTTGATTTTCAAAAACTACGTGTCTTAACACCTGGGTTTTTTGGTCTCCACAAAAATTATCTGGACTAAAAAAATCCAAAAATGATAATATTTAAAAAGAAACTATATATATATATATATATATATATATATATATATATATATATATATATATATATATATATATATATATATATATATATATATATATATATATATATATATATAGTTTCTTTTTAAATAGTGAATAATTGTCAGCTGTCAGATCATTAGCATTTTGAGTGAAGCAACTTTTGTTATCGTGAAAAAAAAATGGATAAAAAGGAATTTGGCGTATTGATAAAATATTGCTTTTTGAAAAAATAGAGTTGAAGCAAAAACTTGGCTTGATGCCGAGTTTCCGGACACTTCCCCAAGAAAATCAACCATCAAGGATTGGTATGCTAAGTTTAGACGTTGATACATGTTAGAAATGAGCACCAACAACGGTGAACGCAATGGACGTCCAAAAGAGGTTGTTACCGACGAAAACATTTTAAAAAATCCATAAATGATTTTGAATGACCGTAAATTGAAATTGAATGAAACACCAGACACTCTACTATATGTCATTTACGAATATTTGGGTATGAGAAAGCTCTGTCCAAATGGGTTCAGCGCGAGCTCACTTTTAACCAAAAACAATGACGAGTTGATGATTCGGAGCAGTGTCTGAAGATGTTCAAGCATAATAAATCCGAGTTTTTGCATCGATATGTGACAATGGATGAAACATGGCTCCATCATTTCATTCCGAAGTTCAATCGAGAGTCATCATCCATCCTCGAGTGGACTGCACACGATGAACCCGCTCCAAAGCGTGGGAAAATGCAACAGTCAGCTGGAAAGGTTATGGCGTCTGTATTTTGGGATGCGCATGGAATAATCTTCATCGACTACCTTGAAAAAGGAAGGACCGTCAACAGCGACTATTATATAGCGTTATTGGATCGTTTGAAGTACGAAATCGCCGAAAAAACGGCCGCATTTGAAGAAAAAGAAAGTGCTGCTTCACCAAGACAATGCACCGGTTCACAAGTCAATGTGCAAGCAATTTGGCTTCGACTTGCTTCCTCATTCACCGTATTTCCTGATCTGGCCCCCCGCGACTATGTCTTCTTCGCAGATCTCAGATTCTCAAGAATGCTCGCTGAAGAGGTGATTGCCAAAACTGAGGCCTATTTTGAAGCAAAGGACAAATCGTACTACAAAAATTATATCGAAAAGTTGGATGGTCGCTATAATCACTGTATCACCCTTATGTTGAATAAAAAATTTTGAAAAGTTGACACAATATTCTATTGGCGCATCGTAGTGTAATGCAGCTCGTTCCAGGATCACAGGAGCACTATGTCTGCGGAATTGCTCAATTTCATTATGTCGTGCTCGCTGTTGTTGTGTTGGATGTGTACGAACTCGTTGCCTATCTACTTCATTGTCACTCTCTAAAGAACACAATTCTTACATAGCAATACGACTGTTTTCTTGATCTTTCTCTCTCTGGTCGTCAGTGCGATTAGCAAGTGAGGTAGCTATTCGTACATTTGATTGACTGCGACGACATAAGTCAGGTCGTCTTCTCCTCGACATCGTAAATTGTAATTAATTAAAGTTAGAAAACTTCTCGCGCACTTAGCAGTAAAGTGTTACTATGACAAAAAATCAACAGAAAAAAAACAGCACATAATTTGAAAGTTAAGAAGTTATAAGTTAAGAAAGTTCTCGCGCACGTAGATTGTCGGATTCGATCCTCGACATCAAAGAAAAAACAAAATTGTTGTTTTTATTTAATTTCGATCATTTTATTTATTCATCTTTTAAACCATCCCTGGACTTCCATCAATAATTCAAGACCAGAAGATTCAAGAAGAGAATATATATATATTTAAATTATTCACTTTTTAAATCTTCCCTGGACTTTCAAAAATAATATATATATATATATATATATATATATATATATATATATATATATATATATATATATATATAGTTTCTTTTTAAATATTATCATTTTTGGTTAGTCTGGCTAAAACTCGAGAACAGCTGATTTTGGAAATAGAAATCGAAATTTTGGTCTTGAATTATTTTTGAAAGTCCAGGGAAGATTTAAAAAGTGAATAATTTAAATATATATATATATATATTCTCTTCTTGAATCTTCTGGTCTTGAATTATTGATGGAAGTCCAGGGATGGTTTAAAAGGTGAATAAATAAAATGATCGAAATTAAATAAAAACAACAATTTTGTTTTTTCTTTGATGTCGAGGATCGAATCCGACAATCTACGTGCGCGAGAACTTTCTTAACTTATAACTTCTTAACTTTCAAATTATATGCTGTTTTTTTTCTGTTGATTTTTTGTCATAGTAACACTTTACTGCTAAGTGCGCGAGAAGTTTTCTAACTTTAATTAATTACAATTTACGATGTCGAGGAGAAGACGACCTGACTTACGTCGTCGCAGTCAATCAAATGTGCGAATAGCTACCTCACCTGCTAATCGCACTGACGACCAAAGAGAGAAAGATCAAGAAAACAGTCGTATTGCTATGTAAGAATTGTGTTCTTTAGAGAGTGACAATGAAGTAGATAGGCAACGAGTTCGTACACATCCAACACAACAACAGCGAGCACGACATAATGAAATTGAGCAATTCCGCAGACATAGTGCTCCTGTGATCCTGGAACGAGCTGCATTACACTACGATGCGCCAATAGAATATTGTGTCGACAAATCAGTAACAATTGGGGAAATGACACTAATTTGTAAATATTGCAAGGCGTTAAAATACAGTGGTGGATCTACTGGATTATGTTGTGCTGGAGGCAAAGTAAAATTGCCACAATTGGTCCCATCACTAGATCCTATACGCTCTTTAGTTTCTGGGATAGGAAATTATTCTAAACACTTCTTGGTCAACATTCAGAAATATAGCGACTTTTTCCAGATGACATCATTTGGCGCTACACGTATTATACAGGACAATTTCATGCCCACTTTCCCACAGTTGACCCAAAATTTGCATGCGGTAGTTACCAAACACATGATACATGGACCTTACGTAGTTTTCAACTACAATTCAATTTGTATGGTTAACGGTAAGTGTTCTAAACGATACCCAAGAAACCTGATTGCTGAAACCATTACGGGAAATGATAGATACCCATTGTATCGTCGGCGATCAGATGCGGACAATAGGCGATCGATAGTTGTGAAGGTAACAGCACAAATCGTTAGATCGTGCCATACTCGTCATTATACAAAGCTTTTGAGACTCACATTTCTGTGGAATATTGTAACTCTGTAAAGTCGATAAAGTACATATGTAGATATGCTAACAAAAGTAGCGATATGGCCGTCTTCGCTGTAACCAATGGAAATGACGAAATATCACAGTACCAGATGAGTCTCGCTATATAAGTAGCAACGAAGTAATTTGGCGTATCTTTTCATTTGCGATCCATGAAAGACACCCTATAGTAGTCCATTTAGAAAATGGTCAGAAGGAAAAAAGTCGACGATTCGTACAAAGGAGTACAAAGGAGCGGATGTCTTGATACCGCGTATACCGATGATTCCAACGGATTTACCATTAGATTTTAAACTTTACAATTTCCAGTACGTCTGCCCTTTGCGATGACCATAAATAAATCTCAAGGCCAGTCGTTGGAAGTTTGCGGAATCAACTTGAAGCTTCCCTGTTTCGCGCATGGACAATAATAAGTCGCGTGTTCGCGCGTTGGAAAACAGTCATTCTTGTTTATTTACGCACCACAAAACAAAACAAAAAATATAGTTTATCAGAAAACTTTAAATTGGTTAACAAACTGTATCATAACTGTGTGTGTCCTTGTTTGAAATTGAAACCTTACAAATAGCCAGTATTGCAGAAAAACTCTAGTTTTTAAGTATGAAACATCATGTGTAATTAATCGAAAATAATAATAAAAATTCATTCATACCGAGCAATTTTTTTATTAATTACGGAGGATCGCTTGAGGCACTACGAAGTTTGCCGGGTCAGCTAGTATTAAATAAAACCTTTAAAATTAACCACCAAAATGCAATAAACATTTAAAATTAAGTAACAGAAAATAAATTTTAAATTCTTATTAAGAATATCGATATTTTAAGAAAACGTCTTTAACTCTGCACCAAAATATTAATATCGCAGCAAAAGAACACCAGAAAAAATCTACATTTTTTCGGCTTCCCTAATGTAAAGTCTTGCACCCTTATTTTAGATTCTTCCATTTAGAACAATGTATAATATAGACTACAAACAAACAAGGTGTCACATTTCGAAAATAGTCAACCCCTTTTCCTAGCCGTAAATACACCAAAAGGTGTTCCGTACGGACCCCGTCCGTGTAGCAATTCCTGGAAATAAACGAGCTCTGGCTCCCGACCGTACGCGAAACAGAATAAATAAATATGTAGATGCATCGAAAATAAACCGATCTAAATTTAATTCCAATGTGGTAAAACTTACAGTCAATAAGCAAAACTATTTCTTGAACGGCGCGCCTTAACGGAGAATTTTTCGATGCTGGTGGCCGAAAATCACGTCGATTTATGTTGTTCCTATCAGGGTTCCGTTAATAGTTGGAAAACGATGTTTCTCGGGCAATGTCCGGCTTCAACAATTATCCATTCAATAGAGTTATATTGATTTCAAAGTGATTTAAAGTTCAGATATATAGTCTTGTAATCAGGAAAATAACATAACACCCATAGATTGTTTTAATAATACTTTTGTAAATACATCATGAATATTAATAATAGTCATAATATGGCATAATAGTTATATAATGTATATATAGAATATTAACTTATCAATATTCATCATTCATTCTCAGTTTATTTTAGTTAAAACAGGGACACAATCCTGATACGTTTGAAGATGTAACCGAATCAACCTATAAAATTCGTCTACTTGTCAAATGTCTGTAAAATTCTTCAAAACATTAGCGACATGAAATATAAGTTTTGATATATTTGAACTCGCTGCTTAATATTTTGATTACTCTGATTGAAAATGCGAAGGCTAATAAACAGTCACACAGGCGTCTCTAACAGGTCAATTAAAAAGTCCCCGGCCTGACATATAGATGGCGCTACTATAATTAAATCCATATGTTTTTTAGTAAGCCCTAACCCTTAAAAGATGGGTGTATAAATTTGACAGCTGTCAGATCATTAGCATTTTGAGTGAAGCAACTTTTGTTATCGTGAAAAAAAAATGGATAAAAAGGAATTTGGCGTGTTGATAAAATATTGCTTTTTGAAAAAATACAGTTGAAGCAAAAACTTGGCTTGATGCCGAGTTTCCGGACACTTCCCCAAGAAAATCAACCATCAGCGATTGGTATCCTAAGTTTAGACGCCCAAAAGAGGTTGTTACCGACGAAAACATTTTAAAAAATCCATAAAATGATTTTGAATGACCGTAAATTGAAATTGAATGAAACAGCAGACACTCTAAAGATATCAACGGAACGTGTATATCATGTCATTCACGAATATTTGGGTATGAGAAAGCTCTGTCCAAATGGGTTCCGTGCGAGCTCACTTTTAACCAAAAACAATGACGAGTTGATGATTCGGAGCGGTGTTTGAAGATGATCAAGCATAATAAATCCGAGTTTTTGGATATGTTGGATGAAACATGGCTCCATCATCCTCGAGTGGACTACACACGATGAACCCGCTCCAAAACGTGGGAAAATGCAACAGTCAGTTGACAAGGTTATGGCGTCTGTATTTTGGGATGCGCATGGAATAATCTTCATCGACTACCTTGAAAAAGGAAGGACCATCAACAGCGACTATTATATAGCGTTATTGGATCGTTTGAAGTACAAAATCGCCGAAAAAACGGCCGCATTTGAAGAAAAAGAAAGTGCTGCTTCACCAAGACAATGCACCAGTTCACAAGTCAGTGTGGAAGCAATATGGCTTCGACTTGCTTCCTCATTCACCGTATTTCCTGATCTGACCCCCCGCGACTATTTCCTCTTCGCAGATCTCAGATTCTCAAGAATGCTCGCTGAAGAGGTGATTGCCAAAACTGACGCCTATTTTGAAGCAAACGACAAATCGTACTACAAAAATTATATCGAAAAGTTGGATGGTCGCTATAATCACTGTATCGCCCTTATGTTGAATAAAAAAAAAATTTGCCAAAAAATGTGTTTTACTATGGTAGGCCGGGGACTTTTCAATAGGACGGAAAACTATTCTTAGATACTTAAAAAGTCTAAAAGTACCTAGAGAGGTCTGTATGTTTATTGACCTCCGCATATTCAATCAGAGTAATCACAAATATTAAGCAGCGATTTTAAATATATCAAAATAAGCAAAGCGCCAAAACAGCGTTTGTAATAATAACCTCTTATGTTTCATGTTGCTAATGGTTTCAAGAATTTTACAGTCATTTAACAAGTAGACAAATTTTATGGGTTAATTCAGTTGCATATTCGAACGCATCAGGATTGTGTCTGTAAACTAATTGAAAATAAACTAAAACGTAACAAAGCAACTACTCTGATGACCTCTTCGTTCGGAAGAATTCGGTTTATGTCAGAGATTCATCCGTCTGCCGAACAACTACGGCCACAATACATACGACCGGACAAGGGTAGTAGCAAAAGAGGAAAACGGAATCTTTCTCTTAATCGGAACGTTTCTGATGTTAAGGAAGCAGGAAACGGACGAAATGGCCTGGCCGACCAACGCCATAACAAAAAGGAAGAGCGAGGGAGTTTATGATCCGTGTACTTTGACTGCCACGGGCCAAAATGTATCCCATAAATCAACGAAGCAATAATTACGCGAGGGCAGAGGGGTTTATCGGGGGGCTTGAAAGGTTAGGAGAATGAAAAAGTTATTTTAAGGTAGAACGACTCCCCTAGGAATTAAGTATTTTTTATCTATCGGTTATTTACTACGGATAATTACATGAAACATCCTTCCACAGATAGGGGCAATTTAGTCATCATTTTATGGTAACCTACAATTAGACCGTATAAGCACCAATAACACTAAATAATACTATCATTCCATGTAGCAACAACGCTAAATATCTCGGAATGAATCTTGATGCAAAACTTCGCTGGAAGGAACATAATAAAGAAAAGAAAAGAACTAGAATTGAAATATAGGAAAATTTATTGGCTAATTGGAAGAAAATCAAAATTATCAGTACATAATAAATTGCTATTATATAAACAAATACTGAAACCTATATGGATATACGGAGTTCAATTATGGGGATGTTCTGCAAAGAGTAACAGAAACAAAATACAAATTTTTCAGAACAAAGTCTTGAGAAGTACTGTGAGCTCACCCGAATACTACAGAACTGACTACCTACATCGAGACTTTCAGATACCCACAGTCAGTCAAGAAATTAAGATAATTGCAAGGGGGCATGAGAAAAGACTCCATTCTCATTAGAATATTGAAGTACTGCAACTTTTGGATACCAATACAGCAGGACGCAGACTTAAAAGAATCAAACCATCTGATAGTTTGTAGTGTTGTGTAGAGGTGCACTTAATAAAAAATATAGCATTTGGAGAAATAGTACCAAATCATATGGTCGGTGCGCCACAACTATCTCCATGTAATTGTTTATACTTTCAAAACCTTTCCTTTTTTCAAAAAATGAATAAATGCAAATCACCGCCAATATATAGTAGCGAGCCAATTCGAAATCACAATTATTCTTGAAAAATAAAGATAATTCTTTAATATAAAAAAGAATATTTGAAATATTATCAGGAATAATTAGATATTTCCTGATAATCTGGCAATAGCGCACTAAATTCGTTGTTGTATCTGATACCGATACATTTACACACATTATTCTATGCGGTATATTTATATTTATAATATTTATTTTCGATTAAAAGTTTAGATAATCCATGCATCTTAAACCATATATTTTTATACATTAGTCAACATCTAACTAATAACTATAAAAATTAAAAATAACTAATAAAGCCAAATGCCCATGGTAATTTGGCTTCACGAATTGTCAAATATGTTAGTGCACCATAAAGTGTAATAAAAAAAACCTGATTTCAACAACACGAGATAACATGTTACACTACCAATAACTCCATAACAATAGTTGATAAAAATGTTGTAAATCACTGCTATCAAAGAGTGGGGACATATTCAACGATTTTTTTGCTGTGGATATATTTCAACTGCACATAAAACTAAATATTTTGCCACAATCTTTCTCTAATATAAAATACCAATATTAAAATAATCGTTGAAATGGGAAATACAAAATGTTCTATATAAACATTATATTAAAATAACAAGTACTCAATGACAAAGTCTGAAGTTTATATCGGATTTAGAACCAATTATTTTTCACATAGTAACAGTGTATCGAAAGTTCCTTTGCCACATCTCAAAAATTGTGGTAGTATATTTATAAATCAATATTATGAGAAATATAAGTTACGTAAAGTATATAAAGATAATAATAATGACTTAAAATTGCCAATAAAAAGATTGTGTTCATTATGCTATATTATATGAGTTCAGAGAAAACAATAAAAAGTATTGTATCGGAGGCTGTGTTGCCATATCTTTAAAAAAACTAAAATGTTTACTGGTTGATTAAACAATATTTCTTTACATTAACAAAACCTCTAATATCAAGTATTTTTCTTTTAAAATAATGTTCATATTTAAATTATTATTGTATTTATTATTATGATAGACAGAATAACCCAAATATTTATATGCTTGAAAATTTTAGCAAAACATAAATTAAGTTAACCTTATTTAAATTATTGTGTATTAACAACAGTATATCCATTGTCATATTTTCCAAAATTATGGAAATTGTTGCTGTTTTTTTCAGCTTTATTTACACAGCCGATTAGAAAAATTTTATTTTAAATCAATGGCTATATCTAATTAATAACAAAATATATAAATATATACATAGATAAAAAATAATTACACACATTTTGTATCCATTAAGAGTGTGTCCCACAGATGGTTGTTTTTGTTCTTTTTTAATGATTTCTTCAATATTTTTTTATGATATTGATGCAAAAATGGTAAGGAAAGTATACAGAAATGTATAAAAACTTCAGCACAAGCTGCTATAATCATATGTTTTACAACCTTTATCACATGTTGATATATATTCGTTCTATTCGATCTCTTCTTTTAAATCAGTGTGTATGTATATATTAAGTATTATATATGTATATATTAAGGAACTCATATACACGTATATATTAAATATTATATTATATAAGTAATTATTATGCCAAAAATTTTAGAGAACGAGTATAGCAGTTTATAAAAACCTTAGTACAGGTCACTCGAACAATATTTTTTATAGTTTTTTTAAATATTTTATAGCTTTATCTTATTTTGACAAACATATTCGTTTAAAGTGACTACTGTGCATTAGGCTAATTTAGATTCGATTTATAGTTTAATACGTTGCCAGGTTTTAGTATTAATAGATCAATTTCTTATAAATATTTCCGATATCTCTTGGTTAAAATATTGTTCTTTTAAACCTGTGTCTATATATAATTAACAGATACTTAAAAAAAATTATTTGGCACAACATTTTGAACTTATGTTGCCACATTGACACATAGACAAACACTTCTCTATTTTACATTTCTTTTTTTTAATAATTTTGAGGGACTATTTTAGGAGAGGGGTATGGGAATTTACAAAAACACTAGCACAAGTTACTGTAATAATATTTATTGACAAATGTAATTTACATATAGTACGTATTAGAAGTTAATGATAATAAGGATAATAATATTAAAAATATTAATAAAGGATTTTATAACGTACAAAAGCAGGATACAAAGTAAGTACTAACTTCGTTCGAACACCTATTGTATAGTAAATGTAATCCAGTTTGTTTTTAAAACTATTTTAAGGTACTAACACTTTGTTCCAAAAAATGATAATACGTGCAAGGTAAAGCGGACCATCGCCAAATTCCGGATGGTCCGCATTACCATGCCACACAATTGTTTTCCACCTTTAACACCTACGAATTTGTTAATTTGTTGTTTCTAACTAATACTATTAATTTGAAAAATACTGATTATGAAATAATACCCTAACTAGTAGTAATGTAATTTTACAGGGTTGCCAAACCGATCCGTGTCGATTTCGACCCATTTATTGTTACTATAGTATATCACAAAGGATAATGAGCGCAAGACATGCAAAATAAGTTAAAAAATGTACAAAAGAAACATTACACATCGGGTCAAGTCCACAGCGAACGCCCTCCGACGCCTAGAAGAACACCTAAAACTAAAACGCGATTTCTCACAAAACGTCCGGAACTTAAAACAGAGAGGGGGGTGACGGGGGAAAGATTTTTAAAAAACTGAAATCGAATTCTACACGGAGGGTTCTCGCTGTGAAAATCCGACCCGACAAATTTGAAAATCCTATTAAATATTACTTTGAACAATTAACTTAAATAGTACTTAATAATATTCACAGTATTTTTATTTCACTTGACAGGTTACTCTGTCCGCATTGCCGAGACTCCCATTTTTTTTCTCTACAATCCGACAACACCGCGTACAATATAGATATATATGTGATTTTTAAAAAAACGCGAACGCGACGTTGCCGGATCGAGAAAATTGACCGTGTATTGTCTGAAAAGTTTTTTTTGAGATTTGACAACGTAACCTGTCAAAGATTCAACATCTGGACCAGAGCGATAATTCGGATCACAAGTCTAATAAATTTGTATTTTATCTTCTGATATATAATGGAAGAAATATATGTTAATATGAACGAATCAATTTTGTTTTTGGTCGGTACTTTTATTTAAATTGGTCAAAATTCCACTTTCACGTTAAAGCTTCATTAATAGTCTAAAAGCATAAATAGAATTAGTTATTTTTTGGAAAAATAGATTTTTTTCTTTGTTGTTTTCGGGATGATGACGTGGTAGTGGCAATAAGCTATTATTCAGAATGAGAACGGGGAAAAATGAGGGGGGAAAATCGAGGCGCCCAGTCCGACAGATGTCCAGGTACTTGTTAAAAAAATCACTCTAATATCACCTCCAAAAAGGCTTGAAAAATTTCGTTGTGGCCGTCGTAGTCGAAGAAGCACAATGAAATTTCAAAAATCAGTCACATTTATAATTCTACTCTTTTTTTTTTGTAATATATGTTTGTATATATATATAATTTTTTTTTGTTTCTATTTGATATAATTTCTACTTAATCTAGGTATGGTGTTGAGACGCTGTAGAACCTCACTAGAATCGGTGAAGTTCTACAATGCACTAGCCCCACTATAAAACCTCAGAAGAATTGTTATGATTTCGTATGGACAATCATAAAACAGTAATATTAATAGTTGCGTTTTGATTACAATGGATGTGTACACACACACGTATTAAATTCCTAATACCGGACGAAGTCGATAACTACCCCTGCACCTAATCACCATAATTTCGTAGCGAAAACGGGCGAATATCCGGGTGGAATTTATTTTCTATAGGCCGAATTAACCGACAAGAGTTAACGGGGGGAAATAAAAGATAATTAAAGCGTTGAATATACGAAGTTGTGCTTTTATCATTTGCATTTTAAATGGCCTTCACGACGTTATATTATGTAAATTGCCCTGAGGGATATAACACAGACAAAAAAAAAACATTTAACTTTTCCCTACTCAAGAGCGAGATAAAGGTTTCCTTTAAAAATATCGTTATGAATTAAGCAGCTCGACAGGCACGCATCAAAAATCTAACTATTTTGCTCGTTACTTTATGATACTTCATCCAAAACGAGAGCTCTTTAATCCAAACATTATCAATACACATCTAATATAAAATATCTAGTTTTAAGAGAAACACAAAAATACTGATATTAAAATAATTTTAAGGAAAATATATTCAATTAATTTTAACCAATTTAAATAAGGCAACATTAAAATTGACGTCGGAGAATATTTTATTAATGTGCATTAATATATCAATAAATCAAGTTAAAACCATTTCTGAAATCGACCTTTTTTATTTGTATTTAAAGGTAATATTATAAAAACTACTAAAAATTATAAAAACTTATACTTAGTAATTTAAATATTAAATAACAAACACCAAGCTTTAGCATGAAAAAAAAGTGTTTGTTTTAGTTCAAATTAAAATTTTTTATTTATCTTTATTTTATAGAATAATAAGATAATATATACTAGGCAAAAATAGAAATGATGTATTTAAGATAGTGCAGAACAATTTATGAAACGTGATTAGAAACATAAATAAACTTTTTGAACCAAAATTAGATTTTTTTGAAAACTTCTAATTACTAAATTATTTTTAAGACTGTCAAAAAACACAAACGAAACTTCATAGTAATTAAAAATAAAATTAACTGGATAAAACAAAGATACTTCTGATATAATTCAGCAGAAATTAAAAAAATAAAACTGATATGAAATGAAACGGTTATTCATTGGTATATCGAAAAAAGTTCACTGATCCTACAGTACTTCCTTATTTCCCTACTCAAACCAAACTAAAAAAAAATTGAAGTGTTTAAAAAACAAAACAAATGAAAATTAGAAAACTTCTTTGAAAAATAAAATTTATGATGCTGATTTTTGATATTAATTTTAAAATAGTGAAATGACACCGTTTATAAATAGAAATAACACAGAAAACTGTTAGAAATCAATATGATTTAATATTATAATGTTTCCTTCTTTACTGAGTTTAAGTAGAACAAAATCTGGAAATAAAACTGATTGTAACAAACCTCTTCCAAAAATAAAATTCAGGTTGGCAGTTTTGATATTCAGCTTAAAATAGTGACATAAATCTCAGAAAAGTGTTAAAGAATCAATATGATTTAATATTGTAGTGCTCTTTTCTTTTGTTCTTTAAGGAATTTAACTAGAACAAATTCTGGGAATATTATTTTTGTGTCTCTATTTTCATCAGTTATCAGACCGAAAACTGCAATGATTCTAATAAGCATTAAAAGGGCTAACAAACTAAATTTTATTTAAAATAGTGAAAGAAAGTAACACCAACTCGATAGTAATTAAAAATAAAATTAACTAGATAACACAAAGATACTTCTTTTAATTAAAATTGAAAAAAAGTCTATTCATTGTGTAAGTAAATCATTAAAAATTTACTTTAAAATAGTAACATAATAGTTAAAAAAATTGAATGAAACTGAAATATCATTTAAACTAGAATAAAAATCGGTGTATTTTAAATTATTATTATTTTATCAAAAACATGTAAATGACTGATGCTGTATATTATTGAACAGTTATCAAAATTATGAGAAAAAACACGGTATGTTTGTTTCAAATTGTTTTCAGTCAATCCAAAGGCAACTCGCTCTAAAAATATCACTGAACAGAAGATAAACGCCTAAAAATGGCGATGTTTGGATCAAAGAGCTAATAAACGATCATAAACAAATTAATGAGCGTTATATCATTCGTAAGGTTTCAGAATAACAGATAACAGAACCGTAATTAATTTTAACAATGTCCTCGGCTCGAGATAAAAAACATTACCAAATTAGCAAACAAATATTACAGCCAGTATCAATCCCCATAATACCATCAAACATCATATATCACTTCAAATCAGGTAAAGCTATAAGCATATGATATGTATATGATAGAAATCTATTAAAAAAAAAGAAAAACGTATAATTTTCATGGCAACCTAGATTCACAATTATAACCTATACAACACAACAAATAACGAGAATCGTTCGAAATACATTCTAAAGGGGGTAATAACAGGTTGAATTTTTTGGAAAAAATATATTTATTCGAACCTGATTGAATATTCATTCTAAATCTAATCAAGACATAATTAATTAAAATTTGATTGGACCAAATTTATCATTCGTGTGAGATCAATGATTTATTCGACATGAGCTTTAAAAATCAAAATATTTCGCTCCATGTTTCCAAATTAATTTCGTAAATTCGAACAACCTAAAAATTGTATCAATAAATATAATCCTAATTTGTATTTGTAATCGTGTTTCAACCATGTAATAATGTAGCAACTAATCTAAAACTTGGTATTGAGGAAACTCTTTTGGTATACTATACTCCATGTGAATTGACATTTATTTCTATGATATATTATTTACACGAAAAATCAACAATAATAAAATTTATGGTTTGATATGATTTGGAATGGAGGTCGCATCTTATCAAAACTATACAGGATGTTCCGTTTCAACTTGAATAAGTTTTGTTTGTACGCAATATGAATATAATTTTAAATATATCTTTGTAACAGAATATATAAAATCGTCAATGTTTTGATATGAAACGTGTTGTTACTCTATACAGGATGTACCCTAAATTTTGTTGTTTTTATGTTCAAATGCAAAAGCACACAAGCCGGTGAATATTTTTAATTATCCCCACCTTAACCCCCTCCCGCCGCAGTCACTAAACACTGATGCAGGAGTAATTTCGTACATCGCCCGGTACGGCAAAACAACGACATCCATGTCTGCCTATGATAAATGATGGTTAATCCCACAACATTAAACAAAGGAATCAATCAGGTGTAGACGTTGTTCCTTAACTGTAACTAACCTTCGATTGCCATTTGTTTTGTATTCGTTATACCGGTTGGCAAGGCTTCTAGCGCTCACGTACGTTCATATCCAATGGATCAGTCTTGATGGACGTTCATTTTTCGACAATCGGCGAGGTTTGCTCGACGTTGGATCGGTACAGCTTCTTCTTGCTGAGTGTATAAGCCGGACTCAGAACCACTGTTCCGCCACGAGTCAAGTTTCTGAAACAAACAAAAGAAAGCTTTAAAAATAAACGTATTACGAACCATGATACATTCTTTATATGATCGATTTCTTTTGCTGAAAACTTTGGTAAAAGAGACAGCAATAATATAGAAGAATCACTTGAAACTGCGTTAGTGTTAGTCAAGAAAGTATAGATAACATTTAAGAACCACAAAAATTATTTAAAAGGGAAAAATGCATAACAGATACCGTAACAAGTCACAACGAATTGTAATGAATGAGAAATACATCTATTTCGGTAAAATTACGAAAAAAACAGACAAGCAACTAAATTAGTCATATTTTCTGGGAAAATATTAAAGAACTATCAAGAAAATCACTAATAAAGATCATTCACTTAATAAATGCTTCATTCAGACTGCAATATGTACCACAACTGTGGAAGGCCGCTGAAGTAATTATGAATTCTAAACCAAGAAAACCACCTCATGAAACAGAGACATACTCCAAATGATCAGGTTCGCAGAATCAACGTTGCCCAAACGTTCAATAAAGTTTGGCATGAGGGTTTAAAGCATAAGATTATAATGCTTCTTCCTGGCCAATATTCAAAAATTTGAGTCATATATAACTGACCGATACTTCCCAGTCAACCAGGAAGATGTGTTATAAACAGCTATTGCCTAAATACAATGCTGGACAGAAAAATGCAGCATCAAAATGTATTAAAATATATCAGTCTGATCTCAGTAAAAGAATCAGACATAAATCAGTATATATAAATTAACAAGCAGTCCCGTATGGAAATACAGCCAAGTATAGTGGCATGTCCCTTGATATTAATTAAACTCAGTTGGAAGCCACATGGTAAGAAAAATGGAAAGAACAAAAAATATACTGGTTATTGGGAAGCCATTCAGCCTTGTCAGTATATAATAAGCTTTTACTTTACCAACAAGCCTTGAGTGGATTTATGGTGTTCAACTCTGGGGTTTTACCAGCCAAAACAATAGAAATATTATACAAAGATTACAAAACAAGCTACTGCAAGGTATTATTGATGTTCATTGGTACATTCGTAATGACAATCTGCAAAAGGACCTGAGGATGGAATCTGTCGATAATGTTATTAAGGAGTATACCCAAAGACATATATATGAGGCTCCATCAATACATCAATGTTGAGGTTTTCCAACTCCTAGATAATGACGGCTTAGTCAGAAGATTAAAGAGAATAAAATTATCTGATATAGTTCAGTGAAGTTATTAGTAAAACAGTTATGATACACAAACATAGATGTTAAGTTCAAATAAAAACAAATAGCTTATTAGTGTTATTTTACTAAATTGCTGTAATAAATAATAAAGTACATATATATAATAAAGTAATATATCTTATATATTTATATACTTATATGTAATTATTAATATATAATTATCTTATGGATAATGACACTATTATAACCAGTCACAAGAAGCAATAGTTAATTCGAATAAAATTAAAACAATAAAACTTGGAAGCAAAAAGGCACTAAAAATATCAAATGTCGCGTCACTCAAAACCCCATCCTCCAAATTACAATCAGGTAAATGCGGCTATTTGATCAATCATATTAATTGATAATTGTATCGAATATTGCTCTTCTACAATCTATATCCACGCTTAGCTTTTTCTTTTATTTTTATTGAATTGCCTTTAAAAAATACTATATCTCTCACCATGAAATCCACTTATAAAAATATGTTCAAAGCAATTAAGTTTATAATTATCATTGCAGGGATATACCTATGGCGAAAGCTACAAGTACCGGCCACTAAGATTCTCTAATGTACTATACGCTTTTTGGTCAACCATATCAATTGATATTAATAACAGATATTGCTCTTTCTGCAACCGATGTGCACATCACTTTTTTTCTTCTTTATGTCCTTTGACCTGCTTTAAAAAAATATTCATGATTCACTATAAAAGCAATTTATTATAAAAATATGTCCAAATTAAAAGTAATTTATAAATTGTTCTTATGATGTAAGATATATTTCTGTCTAGACCTATGGAAAAGCTTCAAAATCGACAAATGGAGTATAAACTAGAAAATATCTGTTAGTTAATATATGTTTACCAGACATTGCCTATGTGCACATCACTTTTTTTCTTCTTTATATTCTTTGACCTGCTTTAAAAAAATATTCATGATTCACTATAAAAGCAATTTATCATAAAAATATGTCCAAATTAAAAGTAATTTATAAATTGTTCTTATGATGTAAGATATATTTCTGTCTAGACCTATGGAAAAGCTTCAAAATCGACAAATGGAGTATAAACTAGAAAATATCTGTTAGTTAATATATGTTTACCAGACATTGCCTATGTGCACATCACTTTTTTTCTTCTTTATATTCTTTGACCTGCTTTAAAAAATATTCATGATTCACTATAAAAGCAATTTATCATAAAAATATGTCCAAATTAAAAGTAATTTATAAATTGTTCTTATGATGTAAGATATATTTCTGTCTAGACCTATAGGAAAGCTTCAAAATCCACAAATGGACTATAAACTAGAAAATACAGTTTGGTCAATCATATTAATTAATATGTTTATCAGACATTGCCCTTTCCACAACCTATGTGCACATCACTTTTTTTCTTCTTTACTTTCTTTGTATTAGTTTAAAAAACACTGACGATTAACAATAAAAGCAATTATAGAAAAAAAAAATTAAAAATATAAATAAAATTTAAAATTGTTCATTTAGAAAAAGATATCCAATATCTACCTAGAGCTATAGAAAACTCACTATTAAGTGACAATCAACAAGATCCACAAATGGACTACAGACTGGAAATGGACTGGATTGGATGATAAATAATTTTTGTACGCGCATCATACTACTTATAGAATACACATTAACATTTCGAAATCATAAAAAATCTAAATTTTAAATAGGAGTATTAAAACAATCTAGAGTTTCTGAACTCATAGTGCCATTTAATGCCCCGATAACTGCCAATCTTTAATCTCGAACAACTCTCAATATTCAAACCACTCTCCAATCAATGCCTTTTGAAATTAATATCTTTTTAGTGTAACATTTAACATGACATGTATATAATTCAATTTTAATAAAATCAAAATTTACGTAACTACTAAGATTCCATCATATAATTAAACGTAAAACTATTGACATTATTTTCAGACAAAACAAAAAAAATAAAACGTTAATCTAATTACAAGATGACAAATAAAAGGAAATAAACGAGATAATAAAATTCCCGGACTATTTCTAAAAAAGCCAAAGTCTTAAATAGCTTTTCCTCGAAACAATACGCCCTATTAGAAACACTGGGATAAGGTAAAAAGCTTTAATGAAACTATGGGGATTGAGAGAGGCCCTAAAATCGATCGCAAACTCATTTATAAATTGATTTAAGGCCCAATAAGGTCGAATTAAATGAGGGGAACAAATTCGAATGGATGTCGAAAAGTGATTCGAGGATCCAGTACGTAATTCAATGGAGCGAAGAGAAACGATTAAAAAGGAAATTCTCTAGCCGAATTAAAATTCGTACGCAGTTTAACTGAATACCGCGATATTATAATAAGCATATTATGTAATGAATGAAGAACGATATATAATAAGGCTAAAAATAATATGAACAACTCATATATGCACAATATTTATTTATTCAAGCGTTGAGCCTCTTGTTGCTTTAAAAATAACTGCAATTATTCGTAGAATAAATTTTTAATTATGTTGAGGTCTGGCGATTGTGTTGGCCAGGAAAGATATTTGATGATGTTCTTGTGTTTCTCAAACCAAGACTGAACCTTTTGGCTGTGCGTATAGACACGTTATCATCTCGGAATATGGAAATGTTGGCAGCAATATGCTATTCATTGTATGCACCCCATCATTGAGAACGTTACGATATTCCTTGGTAGTAATGCAGCCAGTGATGCCAATAAGAGGACCAGCGGAAAACAAAGATTTTTCTTCCAATATCATAATTGAACCTATTCTTCACTGTAGAAAGCAAGCAGTTGGGGTTCTCGAACTAGAAACTGCTTACTCAAATTGGCTACTGGCATGATTCGAGTGGTCACACCTGGTTGGACGATCTATCATATTAAGCGGACCTAAATCGGGTGAATAGGGTGGCTTGAGGAACGATGTTTTTCTCATTCTTTCATGTTTCACAACGAAATCTTGGATAAGTTGGTAGACATATTTTATTTCAAGGTTATCGTGCAATTCTTCGGTGGTTAAAACAAGCTTTATTATTGACTGATGAACCAATCTCTTTAATCTTAGGTGAATTTTGAGTCTGACTCTCTTGCTTTTGTCAAGCTTCCAATTTAATCTACCTCCAAGATGGATGCCGAGAATTTTCGCTGATTTTGCTTGAGTAATTAGGCTTTCCTCAAGTTATAGAATTAGGTTCTGCGTCTTTCTACCACAACGCAAAATTGACATGGAGTGATTTCGAGCTATGAAACTGTATTTTCCAGTCTCTAGTCCACTTGTGGGTCTTGTTCGCTGCCCCTTGTAAATTTTCTATAGCTCTATGTAACAATATATATATACATATATATATATACTGACAAGAAAGAAAAAAACTTACGAGTTAGCGTTGGAGAATAGTAACTGCAAAAACAAATCACACAGTACAAAAAAAAACAATTTTTGAATGCTTTGGTTACTTGATAGAACACTTATATAAAACTAAAACCAACCAACCTGCTGGACTTTTTAGATTTTTATATTATGCAATTTTGATTCACACCTCACCATTTTCTACAGAAATAAAACTTGCAATTTTGTATTTATTGTTTAATTAAAATATCTTAAAATGTCTTCAGATAGAAAACAAATAGTTCCGCTTTTGTTTATTGGTATGCCATATTTTATTATTTGTAGTCTTCGTTAGACATTAAAAATAGCAAAAGTTATAGTTCATCACGTCTTTTTCAGCCACTCTCACATTATTCATCTTGATAATTCCATGTTTATAACAAAACAACGAAGTCCTAGTTTATGATGCACCAAAAATTCAAACAAACATTTATCATTTACCATCTATGAAATAATCTAAATATAAATAATTTTTGTCATTGAATTACTAAGAATTGAAACTAAATTAGATTACAGAGGAGTATGGTATACAAATATGAAAATAACATTTCAATTAGCGAGAATCTAGAACAAAATAGTAACAAGGTGATCTGATACATCAAACATATTATACCCCATCAAAATATACAGATCAGATCTGTAGATAGTTTGAAGAATCTACGAACAGGGGCCTTCATCAACACATAAATTGCGTTATAGTTTGATAAGAAATTCGAGCGAGTGAAGATTGTTGAATTAGTTGAAAAATAAAGAAGTTTTGACAGTTTTCTATATAAAACACTTTTAAATTTATTCCATTTATTTATTATTTATTACTAATAGTAATATATCTTAACTATAATATACTTAATTATCTTATAGTTAATATCTTATAATACGAGGGTCACTATTTATATTTCGTGAATAGAAAAATAAATTCGAAATAGTTAAGCTGCGAATATATATTTATTGTTTTTCAAAGTACTCGCCACGATGATCGATACACTTTTGCATACGCTTAAACCAATTTTCAAAGCATTTATTCTATTCCGAATGAGGTATCTTTAAAACATGATTTTTGAACGCTTCAATAGCTTCTTCGGGCGATGAAAATAGTTGACCACGCAGTTTATTCTTCACGGATGGGAACAAAAAGAAGTCATTGGGTGCCAAATCAGGGCTGTACGGTGGATGACCCATCAATTCGATGTATTGAGTGCTCAAATAGTCTCTTGTTTGAGCCGATGTGTGACAGCTCGCATTGTCATGATGAAGAACAACCCGGCGTCTCTTGTTCCTTTTCCTTAGTTCACCGAAGACTTCTGGCAAACAAATGGTTGTGTACCAATCAGAATTTACTGTTCTACTATTTTCTCTTGCACTGTTGCAATATGACCAGTTTTCCCGAAGAAACAGGCCACCATTTTCTTTGAAGTGCTTCGTGCGCGAACAACTTTTGTTGGATTTGGTTCATCTTGGAACACCCATACAGTCAACTGCTGCTTAGTTTTGGGCTCATACGAATATATCCATGATTCGTTGTCCTATCACTATTTTCAAATCCTGTCACTATTTTATAAACGTCTTTCGAAGCACCGCGATTAAATTTCTTAAGCATTTCTTTACACCAATCGACACGAGCCTTTTTTTGAGTGATTGACAAATTGTGTGGGATCCAACGCGAACATAACTTTCGCACAGCTAAGTGTTCATTTAAAATCGCATATATGCTGGTGGAACTAATGCTTAGGGATGCCTCAATCTCACAATAGGTGACATGACGATCTTGCTTAATCATTTCGCGCACACAGCATCGATGTTTTCTGGCACAACAGCCGATTTTGGACGACCTTCACGAAACTCGTCGGACAGCGAACTACGACCACGATTGAATTCACTAAACCAGCGATACACGGTGGTTTTTGATGGAGGTTCATTACCAAAAGTCAAATTAAGTTGATTCATGTTGACGCACCCTTGTTGTGATAATCCACGTCGAAAATCGTAAAAAATCATCGGACAAAAATGTTCACGATTCAGTTCCATTTCTTGCCGAGACGAAACTTTCAACTAAATATAAAATAAACAAATAGCGTCCGTGCGACAAAATGTTATGAGTACGTATATCGTCAAAAAATTTACGATAGAACCGTCAGATGAACTCACATGACAGTGTTGCCAATTCCCGAAATATAAATAGTACTCGCTCATATCCCAATTGTCAGATCCAACGATTTAAAAGTATTAATTTTGTTGCTAATGACAAATCCTACTGGACTAAAAACATTTATCAAACACATCAAGACAATGAAGACAATGACAAAAATTATTAGGAAACCTTTAGACAGCTCAGTATTTTATGAATTAACTTGTTTATATATGATGAGAAGGATACAAAAAGAACAAAAATAGCTACCACACAAATCGTTCAAATATTTGATTTGACTGTCGGAATTTCTATTAGTTGGAAGTTTCTGTGAAAATAAGTCTCTAATTGAAATGCCAATCTGTGTAATAATAACCAAACAATACTGTGTAAAAAATGGTCCTAAATATAACAATAGAAACCAACTAAAACAATCGCAATCTTCTAGTAAAAGAACTCACTCATGTATCGCAAAAAAAAACCCGAACCAGAAGTTTCCTTTTCAAACAAGACAAGCCTCGGGCAACAATCTCGTCGACCCGTGGACCAACTTCACGAAAACATTCGAATAAAAACGTTACGTTGTTGTTGTTCGCGAGGAACAAGACGAAGAAAAAGTCCTTTGCTTGTTAGCAAAAGCAAAAGAAACATTGTTTAATTGTGTTAGTATTATAAATAAACGGAAATGTAAGCGGGCGACCACGACGGCATAATTAAAAAGGGTCGCGCGTTTTCGACGTCGTAAATCCGAGACAATTAAAACCGCAAAACCTCGTTGAACTTTATCCGAAATAAACACGAGAGAAAAAAAACGGAAAGCGAGAGGGGTGGAGGGAGGTGGGAGAGGTGTTCGGGTGGCGAACGAGGAGAGATATAATGTAATAGGATATTCGGCATTGTGTTCGGGTTGTAATTTAAGGCCCCGCGTATTGAAACAGAGATGAGTTATGACTGAACAAGCGCCCAAATTGTTTTTGAAAACGAAACCTTTCGAATAAGTTCAGCGTTGCTATGTAACGCGAAATTAAAACTCACTTCCTGAATATATTAGTACAAACATTACACAGAAAATATATTACTGGATGAGTACTCTGTTGTATAACAGGTCAATTGAAAAGTTCCCGGCCTGACACATAGATGGCGCTACTAGAATTAAATCCATATGTTTTTTAATTAGCCCCAACTCTCAAAAGATACGTGTATAAATTTGACAGCTGTCGGATCGTTAGTTTGTGAATTATAGCATTTTGAGTGAAGCAACTTTTGTTGTTTTGAAAAAAAATATATAAAAAGGAATTTCCCATGTTGATAAAATATTGCTTTTTGAAAGGAAAAAATGCAGTTGAAGCAAAAACTTGGGTTAATCCCGAGTTTCCTACCCTAGGAAAATCAACTATCACAGATTGGTATGCTAATTTTAGACGTGGTGAAATGAGCACCGAAGAAGATGAACGCAGTGGGCGCCCAAAAGAGGTTATTACCGACGAAAACATTTTAAAATCCACAAAATGATTTTGAATGGGCGTAAATTGAAATTGAATGAAATAGCAGACACTCTAAAGATATCAACTGGACGTGTACATCATATCATTCACGAATATTTGGGTATGAGAAAGCTCTGTCAACGACGACTTGATGATTGGGAGCAGTGTTAGAAGATGATGAAGCGTAATAAACCAGAGTTTTTGCGTCGATATGTGACAATGGATGAAACACGGCTCCATCATTTCACTCCGAAGTCCAATCGACAATCATCCGAGATTTTCCGTCACGTCAGCTCAGCAACAACATTAAACACAAATATCTGATTATTTTAGATAAAAAAAATATGTGAAAACTTTTCAAAAGCCCTTGTGGGATTTTTTGACGATTTCCCTCGTTTTCTCCCTCTTCGCCCATCAGATCCTGACCTGGTCCCAATGGGGCCAGCTCGGAAGTGCAATAATTTTGAAAATCGATTCATAATTGACCATGAAATCAGCGAACATACACTAAACAAAAAAAATATACAGACTTACATAGAACCTCCTCCTTTTTTGAAGTCGGTTAATAATCCAAAAATAGGTTATTGTTGTCATTGAATATCCCAGCAACACTCAGATTTTTTGTTCGAACAGCCTTAATTCGTATTAGAGTTGAATGCCACAACTAAACATATTACATACGGTATATAAACTTAAAAATGCTATTTCAATTACCGAGGCTCTACAAGAAGGAACATTATTAATATGATTTGATTATACAGGTACATCAGACACATTATACTGGATCAAACTGTTCAGATTAGAATTGTAAATAGTTTAAAGGAGCTACAAACAGGGTCCTTCATCAACATATTAATTGCATCAGTTCCCTAATAATAACATCTAAACAAAAAGAAATTCGAGAGAGTGGATCTTGTTGAATTAGTTGAGAAATTAGCAGGTTTTGACAAACTTCTACATAAAATAATTTTCCATATGATACTACTGAGTCCATCAAACACTTTTTGAAACTTGTGGTGATGCTCACTCATATTGCAACTGTTTAAAGGATTTTATAATGTTGATTCTGATGTCAATGATAAAAACTGGCGAAAACAAAAACCCAACTCAAACTGTCCAAAAACTCTTAGACAGCTTGGTAGATAATGAATCAACTGTTTCCAGGCCTTTATATACCATGAGAAAGATCCAAAACGAGGAAAAATCACACAAATTGACTGAAATTATTATTTCGAACGCTTTCAATATCACGGTTGAATTGCTTTTCTGTGATGTATTGTGACTGGCGATTAAAAATGGACCTACTACAACAATTCCAAGTGTAGAAAGTCATGGGTTAGCCAAGGAGAGCCATCTGCATCAACACCGGTTGCCAGAAAGTGGGAAACAGTTGTAGTAAATGATGGAAAATATTTTGATTAATATATATATATAGACATTTTTTAACATAAATGTCTTTTAAAGTGAAAAATAGTTTTAAAATGTAATCAGCAAACTAGAAAATCAAAATGCTCAATCAGTACTAGTAACTAAATCTCACACATGGAACAAAAAAACTAGTTAGTGTTATACAACAAATATGTAGAAGCGATCTAATATTGCTAAATTATTTTAAGCAAATTTCCTCTAAAAAAAACTAAAAAGAATTTTAAAGCCATATTTATCAAAATGATAACGAACACTATATTACAAGTCTATTACACAACTCAATGTCCAAGAGATTGTGTTTATCACCTTCGCAGATATCCCATTCTAGCTGTACTACCTTATTCATCTTATAATCAATCACCGAATAAAAGACCCTCATACAAAAATGTTTTATGAATGCGATAACCATATATGGCAAACGGTCCGGCCAATCGATCAACACCCTTCGTTACCTTCCATTCCTTGAACGTTGAAAATCCTGAAGGGTGTACATTTTATAGGGCCCGAAATATGATTTGAATAAGTACGCTACACCAACAGCTTAAATAAACTGAGAGTGGCTAGTAATATAATTAATACACACAAGAATAAGAATTATCCAGACTGTATATTAATCTATTCTTCTATTATTAAAGAGCTTAGTGATTTTTTTTTTAGAAAATCTGGCAACGTTGTACCGCAGGCAATTTTGAATCGCAAGACGAAACCCTAAATTTTACATTTGTAATGACATAGAAACGTAAAGTTAATAATAAAAAGATAAAGAATAAAAAGATAAAACATAAAGATAAAAAATTTAGTGTTATTAACTTCAAGATTCTTTAGTAGATGCATTTCTTAACAAAACTAACTGCATATTGCAGTTAATAAGTATGTTAAATTTGTACATAAAGAATTAAAATGTATATTTTGCAATATATAAAATAGCTTCATAGCATTTTAATTCCTGAAATGAAAGCAATAGAAGGTAAGATAAAGATAAAGATAAATTACTTATTTGCATTTAGACACTTATTATTCTAATTAATATTAGATATCTAATACATTTCCGATCTAATTTGTTAATTAGCCCCTTTACTTTGTTTTGAGAGAAACGTGATTGAACTTTATAAATTGTGTTTGAATTTAGACCACAGGGCGATCAATAGAACTATTTAAAATTACTGTTATCAAATATATAACGTACAAACCGACATTTTCCATTTTTATTTATATAGATTGTAAAACGGACGTAAAATGCATGACATAAAATGGATATTTTGATATCGGCCGTCGCTTGCTTGCTTGCTCGAAACGAAATTAGTTTCCGATTGCAACGTTTCTCCAGCTGTAACTGTCACAACATGACAAATCATTGGCAACATAATAGAACCAACTTTTTAATTACACAATACTGCTATTCTTTTGTCTCGCGCGAACCGTAAACCATGACAATCTTTACAGTTTATGATGTTTATTAAACGCCCCATAACGTGATCGTACTTTTTATGGCTTCAGCGCACGTAATTCAATGTAGTTTTAATGGCTCAAATATCATTAATTACGAAATTGGGTTAAGTGTCATTTATTAACTGAAAGGACATGAATCAAAAAATATGCCAAATAATTAAACTCCAGTATTTTTTTAGTTCAAAGTGTGAATTAATATTAAAAAAATTTAAATACGAGGTCCCGCAACCATTTTGATTGCCTAGAACTTTGCTCAAAGAAAAGATAAGTACATTTGGTTTTCATAAAAACTTTTGTTCGTTACATAATTTTTCCTTATGATTTAAAAATTATATCGGCTAAATGGTGATTCGCTATGCAACTTTCGGCTCTTTTTAAGACACTTTTCATGACATTCTGCAACATCTGAGGCGGAAATTCTTCAATTTCGTGACGAATATTGTCTTTAAGATGTTGAAAATCATTTGGAGTTTATTCACATAAACTTTTGATTTTAAAAAACCCCATAAGAAAAAGTCTGGATAAGGTATGACAAGTGTTTTGATACTAAAAGATTATTAAAACTTTATGTTTTTGCGAATTATTTTGTTATAAACTTTTCGCCAGAGAAGACAGATATCAATACTCTAAGTAAAGGAGTTTAAAAAAAATAATGACCCCAAGCATTTGTTAAAATTAGGCCAAAGGTTCTTACCGTAAAAACGAAACGTAACAAAAATAGCAAATAATGATGAAATTCTTGAAATTCTAAATGCCTTTACAATCACCAGACCTTTCTCCTACTGCAATAATATGGGATGAAATTGATATTGAACTAATATAATTAATTGTGAAAACCGTGTCGCGTTCTAACCATATGTAGAGCGCACCAGCGGCAGTACATCCATCAAATGTTAATTAACCTTAGGTCTTAAATTCTGGACTATAAAAACAAAATAAAGGAAAAATTACTAGATGGTTATAAAAAATAACTAGTTGTAATATGTCGAGTAAGATTTTCGAGTAATATACTACAACTAATCTGTTGTATTATCATTTTTTAATTACTTTCCAACGATGGTATATGAAAAAATTAATGAATATATATATATATATATATATATATATATATATATATATATATAAATATATATATATATATATATGTATGCGAACATATCACGTTTTTTCTACAAAATAAAAACAAAAACGATGCAGTAGACATCAAAGTAAGAAATAAATTGTCGCCTATGTCAGTGACATGCAATCTGAATAATTAAAGGGAATCTTAAATAATAGCGTCAAAGGGAAAAGGAAAAATGAGGCTAGGCGCCCTGAAAACCTGGTAATGCGTGCTCCAACACACTCTCCTTTGAGGGTGCGAAAAAAAGGTCGCTGCAAAACTAAATCGCCCATTACGCCGTAGCGGCGCTAAAGTTCAAAGTTCCAGTTTTCTTTTATTGTTATTATTTCTTTTCGGACGCGTCTGTATACGACGACGGAAAAGGTCAAATTATAAATATTATACGTCAAATATAGATGCCGATAAAAATTGTCGGAATTCTGTTTTGAAGCATTTCTTTCCGACTTTATCGTGTCGCTTTTTTATTGGCTCAATTAACTGAGGGAAAAAACTCGTTCTTAAGGAGTTAGGTGGGTTTAAAAGTTTATTAAAAAAACCTATACTTAATCTTATTAAATAGATAGATACATTATGTCTAAAATATTTCTTTTGTTATATTTTGGAGTATCCTTTTTACCAACTAGGGTTTATCTGGACTGGGCCTACTGCTTAACGTGGGCTCCGAACTATGGTCATGGACTAGCCAGTGACCAACTCAGAGACGATTCCAGCAGACATCCGGTCTTACACAGACTGACAATCACAAACATAAATTTACGACCGTGCCCCAGCAGGATTCGAACCCACGACACTAATCGCGACAGCAAGAGGATCGTCCTGTCGCCTTTACCACTGCTGCAACTAAGCCGGCGTCTTTAACATTATTCCGAAATTTTAAATAGATTATAGCAAAATTCTAATAGATACACTTTCTTGAAAATAACATTACCTAGTGCTTTGATTTTTTTTCTTTTTTGGTTTGACATTTTGTTCACGGCTCCAGAAAAATTATAATTTCATTTTTTTCCTCTGTTCAACTTCAAGTTTTATACGTCTACTAATAAAAAATATATAATTGTTTAACTTCAGAAGAACCAATTAGAAGTCATCCTGACTACGCCCAGAGAGTTTTTTGAGAGGACAAGGAAGATAAAGTTCCAATGATGAAACTATGGGTTTTTTCTGGACCGAGCCTGAAGTTTAACGTGGGCTCCGAACCACGGTCTTCACCATTAAGACTACCGACTGGCGAGTGACCAACTTTAGAAATCATCCCAGAATATATCCGGTCTTACCCAGCCTGGTTACTGGCGTGACTGGGATCATTTTCCTTGTCGGATTTTACACTCTTGCCTAGAACATTCACAAATTTTAAACAACCACAAACATAAATTTACGACCATGCCCCAGCAGGATTCGAACCCGCCGTTATCGCAACAGTAGGAGGTTATTTTTTTAAAGTTTATTCTGATATAAAAACACATCTCTCAATTGTTTTCCATTGTTCTAGTTTTTATAACATAACAATCATGAAGTGACAACACTACTGTGATGAAAGATTATATTTGGGCTATCCATATCACCTTTTAGGGCTTGAAAATGATTTCCGAGATTTCTTTTTGATATATATAGTTAAAAATACTATATTACACTACTTTAAGGGTCAAGCAATTGACAGAACACGACAAATATTGGTTTGAATTATTGGTTACATTAACGAGCGTCTGTTGTATATTGTATTAACAAAAGGAACCACACTGAACCAATCATTTTAGCCAATTTATCACATATACTGAGTTATACAATATCATTATGGATATCGCGAAATTATGATGTAGATGAAATCTTAGGAAAACCCAAAGAGAATTGACAGAATAGAGTATCGTTATAACATAGCATACTTATGAAAAAGAAATTAAAAGTAAATAATGAAAAAATCGGCCATCAAAAATGCAATGATTATGATATGGATAATATGGATGAAACCAGTAAAGTATCATCTCACCCTATATTTAATACATATTTAATAGCATTACTGGAATGAAATACAAATAGTTCTTGGTCAGGTCAGAACTTGATATATTTAAACTATATTCACTAAACGAATTGGTATTCGACAGATGAATACTATTGCAGCATCTTGAATATGTACATAATACGAAGGTTGTAGTACAGAATTACAAACATCTGTTGACCTTATTAAATCTTCAGCAAGTTTATTAAATTGTAGTCAGAACTTAAAAACTCTTACAGTGTTTTATTTGACTAGTTTGTTTTATTTGATGTCTTCAGCTTCAACAATTCTCACTACTCAGTTGTATAATATTTATCAATAAGATAATTTTTTAAGGAATGCTAACATTTCTTCATTCTAGAGATATCGGCTGTTGAGACAGATATCGATACATCCGTATCGATATTTTAAAAAATATATCGATACTTCCTTTTCGCACTATTAATATTTTCTTACTCCAACACTAATTTTCCACGCAAAATTCTTGATGACTAAGGGGGGCGAAATCTCAAAACAAAGGTTCAATACTCTACTTCAAAAGCAATAGGTTTTAATACCGTATTTTAATTCGAAACACAAAATTCGATACTTTCTTTTACAACTATCGATATTCGAAAAATATCATATATATCGCCCAAAAATATATCAGCGAAATATCGATATTTTGACTAGATAATTATTTGTTATTACACATACTGTTTTTTCTTTTTTTATCCTCTAATATAAATTATTGTACAATTAATTTTTTTATAAAACGTTCTTGCTACCAATAAACTTATCAACATTGGGACTTAATCGGATATTTTAAGTCAGTTTTCGAATTCTTGAAATACGCCTATAACGGACAAAAACTGGCAACATGGCAAAATCATAAGTAGACTCTTGTAAAGTTTAGTTCCAAAATTTTACTCTATCACAAAATATATAAAGCAATTCATGTATGTTTTCCTTTTTAATTTTTTAGCTATTAATATGTATAGTCCATATTTAGATCAAATATACTTCGATATCAAAAAGTATATCAGACCGGATCGCGTTAGCTTCGGAAAGAAAAAAGATGACGAACGACGTATCCTTTTATACACGTTACGTCAGAGACGGTTTTCGTGTATTACAACATAAGTTAAAAGATGGTTGCGTGATAAGGCACAATTGGAGTCGCAATATTTGCCGTTATTACCTGCTAAAGTTCAAGTATAAAAAGTTAAATTTAATGGTATGCCTCTAAAAGGATCGTAATTTAAATAACATTTACTCATATCGTACCATAACTCAATCGAACACGAACGACAGGCCGACAGAATACGATTCTTTGGACAAATTTATCAAAATATTATATGGTTCTCCGTTTTTTTCTAAACCCAAGGTAAACAAATGACAAATAAGCAGAATAGAGTCACATTTCAATATTAGAAATACTTATAAATCACAAAAAATATTTAAAAATGGTTTAAGTCGATATTGTATACAGTTTTAAATCAATGTCAAGGAAATTATATATTAGGTTCTCAGTGATTCGGCATTTATTTTATTTTATTATTTATTTTGCTAAAAAACTGCTTCAGACGACCCAAATGAACAAGAACCTAGATTAAGTGATGAGAATATCTAAACCATCCTTATCACCAAACTGTACATCTATACTGCAGCCGCTCGATCAAAATGTATTTTAATCAGCACTATCTACTAGTGAAAACACAAAGTATAGATGCAAACGAATATTAAACAACCTACTGCTAAATTCCGATATATCTTTCTATAAAACAAACACATTCAAAACATCATTTAGTATTATTGAGTTATTCAGTGTATATAGATACTAATCATGGAACACTCAAATCTCAAGGCTCCATGAATAAATCTGCTACTGAAACCCATCAAACTCTTGTGATGCTGCTCCATCTTATTCCACATGTTAGTTAACTATCGTTCATGGCTTCAACGATCATTACCAACGAAGAAAGGTCTAGAAGGCCTGAGTTATTCAGTGTATATAGATACTAATCATGGAACACTCAAATCTCAAGGCTCAATGAATAAATCTGCTACTGAAACCCATCAAACTCTTATTGTGATGCTGCTCCATCTTATTCCACATGTTAGTTAACTATCGTTCATGGCTTCAACGATCATTACCAACGAAGAAAGGTCTGGAAGGCCAAAAAGTTGGAAAACAATGAATTGCAAGAGCTCAAACTCTCAAAGAACTTTTAGACAGCTCAGTTATACTAGTTATGAAGGAATATGAAGTTTTCATAGAATGTTCATCAGACATAATGAGTCTTGTTCAACAGGGCATCACCATGTTACCAAAAAGATGGAAAAAAGGTGTAGAAAATGATGTTACCAAACATGTTACCAAAAATGGTCTACCCATTACAAATCGACGGCATTTTTTTAATAAAGATAAAATGAAAGAAACAAAGATTTGATTTTTTTTAATAGGCGTATCTAAAGGAAGTATTTTGAATGTTTACTTATATTTTTTCTTTTTATCAATTTACATTCCGTAAGCTAACTCCGTATTACTTGTAATTTAAAGTACATTTGAATAAAAATTACTACTAACACTGTGTGACACAATTTTTCTAACATAAGTAAGATTACGTATTTTAAATTCCTAATTCCATTGTTAAAAATATTGTCTATTGATATAGTTGTCAAACACGCCATCTCCTTAGTAATAATGTGAATATTATTTACCTTTATTGTATTATTTCATAATGGCAGCCGATATTCTTTATCAAAGTTGTTGCTGTATTGCTTGGACTACAGGGGGGTTTCACGAAATGTTGTTTCACAGTACAGTATAGAACAACTGTACAGACACCAAAAACCACTATGATGTCAAAGGTTGACTAAAAAGGCTGCCTTTATGGTGAAGCAAACGTTAAATATGAACCTCTTATTCCACAAGAAAATATGAATCTTTCACCCGAACATATAAAACTTGGTTTAATGAAAAATTTTGTTAAGGCCATGTATAAAAATGATTAAAAAAATTGTATTTGAAAATAATTTTATTTAAATTAAGTGAAGTTATACATGCTATGTGAAACAATGTATTTTTGTTGGTCCACAAATAAGGAATGTTTTAAAATATAGTGCATTCGATGAAAATCTTGCCGCGAAAGAGTTAGCGGCTTGGTCTAAGAAAGTCTAATCTCTAAAGAAAGTAATTCATGGATTTTTAGGCAAACTTAAAGCTGAAAATGCCGAGTTTTTAGTTGTTTGAGACTTGTTACAAAAATTTAAAACAATGGGGTGCCGACTGTCTTTAAAAATACGTTTCTTGGAATCTTCCCTAATCTTGGAATGGTGAGTGACGAACAAGATGAATGCTTTCACCAGGATATAAAACAGATAGAAGAGCGTTATCAAGCAAGATGGAATACTAAAATGTTAGCAGATTACTGCTGATTTGTAATAAAAGCAGATTCTACTGTTCACAAAAAGAAAAGTTAATATTTCGTCATTTTATTTCAGAATATATGGCTCATTTTTTCTATTAGCCACTTAAACATGAACTCCTTTGATTCATTGTCTATTTTTTTATAAAATTAATAATATAAATAAATAAATATGGTTTAAAAATGTTATACTGTCTTTATTAATTTATTGTACTTTAATTTATCATAACTTTAAAATGGTACGTGTTACAAAAATCGGTTTAATAAGTTTTTGTGTTCGGCAGGTACAATTTGACAAAAAAAACTGTTTTATTTAATATCATAGAAGAAAAAAATGTGTCCCACAGAGTAATTATAAATGTTAAGGATGCTCTTACCTTAAAAAGTGTGGCAAAAAATTCCAGCCATTAGAACTTTGTTTCAGTGTCAGGTATAGCTCAAAGGTACAGGCCGTACTGGGGTCGCATTCAATTTTCCCTATACGACAACTGGGTAAACCACCCTGCGGCTCGAAGATGATGTACAAGTGACATCCACGTAAGCCGTATGGTTCTGATTCTGCCATAGAGGCGATATCCCTGGCCACCTTCAACAAAAGAGAGATAGCTATATTTGATTTGCTCTGAAAATTATTTATTTAATTAAATGCAGTTAGACTACATTGTTTCAATCATTAGTTTATATAATCTAGTTTAAAGCATATTTTTGTTAAACAAAAACGAATTAATAACTTCTTAGTCAACAAATTTTTAAATAGCTAATAAAGCAGAGAAAAATTAATTATATTTTATTCAATTCATTAGCCTTGACACTAAAAGAGTCGGGATAATTATCTCAAGCAAGCTTTTTGTTACTTAAAAATATTTAAAAAAAAAACAACCTTTTACCAAAATATTATATAAGTTAAAAAATATAGAAATAATAGTAAATATTTAAAATATTTTTCAAAGATTACGATTAGTGAAAAGATTAGGGGACTATTTTTTTACTGGACAAATTTATTTTAAATAATATTATTCATATATTTGTAATATCTTCTGAAACTATATTTATAAAGTATAGAAAACAATTTTTTCTTTAATATTGTAAACTTGGATAAGTTATGTTTATTTTGCATGAGGTCTATGATATATAAAAGCAGGAAAACAATAAATTGATTATTTATACTCATAAATCTTATAATTAAAACATTAATTTTCTTAAAAATCAAGTTAAACAATCTTAATAATTATAAGAAAAACTTGTTAAACTTTATTTAATTGTTTAAATAAAATCCATACAGAACTATATACCTATTTCTATCTATATCAATTATATCTGTCTTGAAAATAAAACTCGAGGTAAACAGATGGCGAAGTAGAGGATGTACAACCATGATGACACGATGATTACATTACGCTCTGAAAGAATTACTTTACTTTCTGAAGATAGCAATATAGTTTAAACTGATAGAAATACTGGGAGTTTTCACTTTTAGTTTGTAGAGCAATGCCAACCATTAACATATTTGTTTATCTCCTTTATATACAAAAGGAAACTGTGTAAATAATTTATATTTTTTTTAATAATTTAAGAATTAGGGTTCTTGTTATATTTGATGGAATTAATTTTATTGGTTTCATCCAAATAAAATTCACCTAATAACAAGAAAACTAATTTTTTGTAATAACAAAAAAACAATTATATTGTTAGCTATGAACTTTCTTCATACACGCAACACACCTCACATTCCTTTTAAGACCCAACATGATTGACTTTTAGTACACCAAAGAAACCATATCTAACACTGCCAAATTATTATAATGATAAATGTTAGTTAATGACTTATGAGTGTAACATATTTCCTGTTAAAAGTCAATGTTAATGTTTCAATAAACAATAGAAAAGTAGATCAACAGCTTTCTCTTACATTTATATTAAATTTGTGAGAGCGATAAAACTCCTGACTAAAAGATTTCTACACCAAATCCAAAGAACCTTATATTTTCAAAATTGTCTGTTGGTAAGTCTTGTTAACAACTTGGAACCTTATATGCCTTTCATCTAAAATTCAATGGCTGTTTTTTTATTTGCTAAATTGCGTTAAAATCAGCTTGTGTTAATGGGGTATTAACTTGAAGTGTGTCCAATCTTTGAGAAATTTACAAAAATGTACCATGCAGTGTAAGAACTTGCCAAAAGCTAATAATCTCTTAATGGTTTAAAAATGGGACTAAAACATACATTACTGTTAACACATGGTTGATGAAACACATGAAAAATGGTGAAGTCAGCTAACATTCAGTGCTCCCTCTCACTATCTCTACTTTATATAGATAAATTAGTAGCATTTACTGTTTTAACATTATATAACTGAATATTAATAGTAATATTATTACTGAGTGTGATTTTAAAAATAACGAATTGTAAGACTTAATGAATAAAAACTCGGGTCAAACTCTCAAACAGCTTTCAGACAGCTTAACAGTTGGTGAATCGACACTATCCGGGCGTTTTTATGAGATAGAAAATATCGAAAAGAAGAGAAAATGGCTACCACAAGGACCCAACATCGCGATTCTGTTGCTTACCAAAAAAAGAAGAGTTTTCTGAGCAAGATGTCTACCGACGTCAATTGAACAAATTGGAAGAAAATTCGACAATAAGTATGTACATCTTCGTCTCATTTATGACACGGTTCAAAAAATATATTCGTAAGCAGACCTTGGAATGAAATAGAGCTAAACCAATCATTTTTATTATATTATGTCATTGTTACATTCCAAATATTAAAATACTGAATATAAAATAAAGTTACCACTTCATTTAATGATTATAAATGCATTACTTCAATATAATTTCTATAATATAAAAATTAAGTGCCTAATTGTGTCAGTATTGTTATTAATATACAAGTATGTATTACTTCATTTAATATTCCATTCTCTGAAGTTGTTGAAGTATTGATGATAATCTTATTCATGATACTTCGGTTAATATGACATTTGTTACTGTAATTAATGTTATATACCACATATAACAGGTCTATTGAAAAGTCCCCGGCCTCATACATAGATTAAATCCATACGTTTTTAGTTAGCCCTAACCCTCAAAAGATACGTGTATAAATTTGACAGCTTTTGGATCATCTCAGTTTGTGAAATATAGCATCTTGAGTGTAGCAACTTTTGTTATTGTGAGAAAAATGGATAAAAGTAATTTCGCATGTTGATTAAATATTGCTTTCTGACGGGAAAAATACAGTTGAAGCAAAAACTTGGCTTGATGCTGAGTTTGCGGACACTGCCCCAGGAAAATCAACCATCAAGTATTGGTATGCTAAGTTTAGACGTGGTGAAATGAGCACCGAAGACGGTGAATACAGTGGACGCCCAAAACAGGTTGTGACCGACGAAAATATTTAAAAAATGCACAAATTGATTTTGAATGACCGTAAATTGAAACTGAATGAAATAACAGACACTCCAAAGATATCAACTGAACGTGTACATCATATCATTCACGAATATTTGGGTATGAGAAAGCAGTGTTTGAAGATGATCAAACGTAATAAACCCGAGTTTTTCCATCGATATGTGACAATGGATGGAACAGGGCTCCATCATTTCACTCCAAAGTCCAATCGATAGTCATCCGAGTGCACTGCACACAATGAACCCGCTCCAAAGCGTGGGAAAACGCAACAGTCGGCTGGCAAGGTTAAGGCGTCTGTATTTTGGGATGCGCATGGAATAATTTTCATTGACTACCTTTAAAAAGGAAGTACTGTCAACAGCGACTATTACATAGCGTTATTGGACCGTTTGAAGGACGAAATCGCCGAAAAACGGCAGCATTTGAAGAAAATGAAAGTGCTGCGTCACCAAGACAATACACCGTGTCACAAGTCAGTGAAAACGATGGCAACAATCCTATTCTATTCGACTATTCCTATTCTGTTCCCAGATCTCAAAAGAATGCTCGCTGGGAAGAAATTTTCGTCAAATGAAGAGGTGATCGCCGAAACTGAGGCCTATTTTGAAGCAAATGACAAATCGTACTACAAAAATGGTATCGAAATCGAAATGGTATCGGTATCGGTATTGGAGGGTCGTTATAATCAGTGTATCACCTTTGAAGGGAATTAGGTTGAATAAAAAAACTAATTTTGCCAAAAAAATGTGTTTTACTACAGTAGGCCGGAGACCTTTCAATTGACCTGTTATTGCTGATCTTATATATAATTATAAACACCCAGTATATTATAAATTATATGTTAGTATTGATTATTATATATTTGCTCGATTATGTACGAAATTGTTTATTTTAATATTATATATATATATATATATATATATATATATATACTATGTAGTGATCACTACATAGTATAAAACAAAGTCGCCTTTTCTGTCCCTATATCCCTATGTGCGCTTAAATCTTTAAAACTACGCAACGGATTTTGATGCGGTTTTTTTCAATAGATAGAGTGATTCAAGAGGAAGGTTTATATGTATAATACATGCATAATATACTAAGGCAACATTGCTAATTTTAGAGGTTTCTAACGTGATGTCGTAAATTAACCTATTTTTAGGCTTATTTAACAATTAGCAAAAACGCTGCCTAACCCTACGAGTTAGATCAAATTAATGTACTACAGTATTGTACACCATAAAAAGGTCTACAAAAAAGTCCGCGATGGTATATGTTTATCTTTTAAGGATAACCCACATTAACCATTTTTATTGTTTACTTTTTACATGAGAAAATGGCTTATTTACGAAGCTATTTTAAGCAATACGGCATTAATCCTTATCGAATTAAGTACCTTAAATACAGTGTGCAATTAATATAGATCAATATGGTTCCTTACAGCATGTAAATTAAACAAATATTTTCGGAGATATTACAAATTTAAAATTTGCGTTTAAAAATGTGTAATGTAATAAAAATTGTATGAATTTAGATATTCCAAAGATAGCAGGAAATCTTCATAGTAAGTATAGGGGAAGAGGAATTGTTTTACTCCAAATTTAATGCGTGCAGGCCAAGGGCAGTAATGAATGAACCAAAAATACTGGATCGATTTTAATCATGTTTTCATTGAGTGACATAGGCATATATATTTTATGCCCGTGCAAAGTCGGAGCGGGCCGCTATGTTTTTATATACAACGTTCATATTTTTTCTGTAGTGTATTTAATTTAGTATCAGCATTGCACCCGTGCGAAGCCGGGGCGGGTCGTTAGTATATATATATATATATATATATATATATATATATATATATATATATATATATATATATATATATATATATACATATATATATATATATAAAGGAAAAATTAATTAAAACGAAATGGTTGACAATGCGTGATACATTTGCCCCCTAGTTAACATCTCCCCCAAACCAAGACCACCTAGTGACTAGCGCTTACCCTCTGAAGAAGGCTACAGGGCAACAATACCTCCCCGCATGAGAGATGGGTGCGTTTCGCCGCCCGAAGTTCTTGTTCCAGACGTCTGGTGAGGGTGGTGGCGTTCGAAACGACATCGTCACTGACGTCTTCCGGGAGGGTCGTCGGAGATGGGGGCGTGTTCGACTGATTATTGCGGTGATGGGGGTGACAGTACGGATCATTGGGCCAATTATCTGAAACAAACAAGCGTCTATTATTAGGGAGCTTATTAACGGTGATGAGATCGTCAAGGCCAGCGGCACCCATGGGCCGAAATTAAAATTACCCGATATTAACATCAATTGGACTTAATGGGTTATTGATAATTAATTAGCGGGGAGAAGAATTCATTAAATTAACGACCCTAAATGAATAATAGAACGTGAAACTATTACCGCACTGAGAGAAATATATCATTACTCATTATTAAAAGAAAAAAGACATATTAAGGAAATATTATAGTATAAAGATGTGAAAAAATCGTTATTAAAAAATTTTCATAATTTCAAATATTAAACTTTAAGACAATTTTTAAAATTCAAATTATTTTCGAAGACAGAGCTGTTTTAGTGATGCGGCTTCTAAAAACGAAACTCTAAATACGTTTTTTAAAAACTACTTTTTCTAGATGGTTAACATGACATTTCCAGTTCTACTAAACCGATTTACTAGAAATTTGGTGTGAGCCTTCTCCAGTAGAAGGTACAACAACATTTGGATATTTAATATTTTTTAAAATTCGGAAATGTCAGAAAATGGTAAAAATATTTCTCGCTTGTCGCGCAATTTTTGCAGGCCCCCTATTTCATCAGTCCGTAACTTTTTTGGATTTATATTTTTTTTAATATTTATCTGCTAACAAAATACCGATATATCGATATTTTTTGGCATCTCCAATTCAAACATTTTAAATGCTAATTTTTTTATAGAAGTTTCAACTAATGATAATTTAAAAACATTCCCGATCAGCAGTAAATAACTATGATTTTATTTAAAGGTCCCTGTAGTTCAATACTTGATAAAGATTAATGTTATGTAATTAAAAAACAACAAATTCTAATATTAGAACATTTAGAACTAACAATAAAATATAAAATTAATTTTACACTGTCTTTAGTGATTTTTACAGCAGAGAGATCCGAACAATTATCTGTGCCCTTTCCATCATCTTTCTATCTGTGTACATGTCCGTCTTATGTCACGAATGGAAAAACCCTCGAAGGGTGCATTCCATTGACATAGAAATTGTTATTTTCATTCGACTACAATGAGTCAACGACCAATGAGTGTGATAAAACAATTTACTATTTTAAGTTGCGTGAAAAAATAATCAATTTTCTTTTCATTATATTTTGCTTCTGTCTTCAATTCTATTTTTTCATCTTCATAACTTCCATATTTGATTGTTATTTACTTTATGAGTATGCATTACATTTATGCTTAATATATATTTTCTAATTATTATTTCATCCATATTTTTGAACAATGAAACAGTTTTACGATATACTTCCTCCTTTTTAACTACCTGCCGTTAAGGAACAAAAGACCAACTTCAACACATATATACATCCGGTATTGGTCAAAAGATAGGCCAATCAAATAGATCTGCCAGATAGGTCCGCCTTTTCCTTTACCTAAACTCTACGAAATAGCCAAACAGTACATCTATTCGAAGGTAATAAATGAAAATGACGCCTCGGCTGTGTTAAAAGAACCAATTTCAAAAATAAAGCTCGATATATTACAGCTCATAAATTAAACATTGTTTATGTTTAAGGGAACATTATCGTGGCATGTGAAATTGCAATTATTGATAATTGAAACTATAAAAGAACTTAATCACTGAATAATCTAAAATATTAAAGAATATATTTATTATACAAGAAAAATTAGAAATAAAATATTAATGAATAAGAAGTATTAATCACTATGCAAATTTAGCAGCAAACAAATTTACTTGACAATAGTGTAATCTTGAAAGTGATTAACCTAACAGGTCAATTGAAAAGTCCCCGGCCTACCATAGTAAAATACAGTTTTTTGGCAAAATTAGCTTTATTTATTCATTTTTGTTCCCTTCAGGGGTGATACACTGATTATAGTGACCCTCCAACTTTTCGATACCATTTCTGTAGTACGATTTGTCCGTTGCTTCAAAATAGGCCTCAGTTTCGGCGATCCTCTCCTCATTCGACGAAAAGTTCTTCCCAGCGAGCTTTCTTTTCAGATCCAGGCCTGGAGAATACGGTGGATGAGGAAGCAATTCGAAGCCCAATTCACGGATTTTTGCCATCATCTCTACTGACTTATAACACGGTGCCTTTTCTTGGTGAACTTTCTTTTTCTTCAATTTCGGCCGTTTTCCGGCAATTTCGTTCTTCAGACGGCCCAATAACGCGATGTAATAGTCGCTGTTGATGGTCTTTCATTTTTCAATCCAGTCAATGAAAATTATTCCATGTGCATCCAATACAAACACCATAACCTTGCTAGCCGACTGTTGCGTTTTCCCACGCTTTGGAGCGGGTTCACCGTGTGCAATCCACTCGGATGACTGTCGATTGGACTTCAGAGTGAAATGATGGAGTCATATTTCATACATTCTTACATATTGATGCAAAAACTCAGGTTTATTAGGTTTGATCATCTTCAAACACTTTCCAAACCATCAGCTCGTCGTTGTTTTTGCTCCACCATCTTCGGTGCTCATTTCATCACGTCTAAACTTAGCATACCAATCCTTGATGATTGATTTTCCTGGGGCAGTGTCCGGAAACTCGCCGTCGAGCCAAGTTTTTGCTTTAAATGGATTTATTCCCTTCAAAAAGCAATATTTTATCGTTACTCGAAATTTCTTTTTATGCATTTTTTTCACAATAACAAAAGTTGCTTCACTTAAAATGCTATAATTCACAAACTAATGATCCGACAACTGTCAAATTTATACACGCATATTTTGAGGGTTAGGGTTAACTAAAAAACATATGGATTTAATTCTAGTAGCGCCATCTATGTGTCAGACCGGGGACTTTTCAATAGACCTGCTATTAACTAAAAACATCTGTTTTATTCTAGAGAAGATGCCATTATCAAAATAGCGCAGAGATTTCCAATTTCATAAGATACGACATCTGTCAACAATATGGCTTCAAAGTGTTAACAATACACACATTATTTCTGTTCTGAGAAAGCCTGTAAAGAAATCTGGAAATTAGACAAAAAACCACTTTTTCAATGTTTTGTTCATTTAACAGCATTAGTTTATATACATAATATGTATTAAAAAAATGTGTAAGGAAAATTAAATTTACATTTTCGTTCATACCGTTAATCATCATCAACAAGTCATACAATATACATCACATTAGATCAAAAGGTGTACAAAGCAGATTCAAAATACCAAGAATCGTATTGGTAAGGCGAAACTCAAGTTCCATCTTGACCTACGATCAAAAAGATTGGTTTATCAGTCATTTATAAGTCATACTTAATTAAGACATTAAACCGACTGGTAATCCAAAGCTGCCGAAGTTCATCGATTAATTAGCAATGCTTATCGATACTTGATCTGCGAAGAATTGCACGAAGACCACGATTTGGCCTTAACACATAAAAGAAGGTTACTAAATTAGAACAACGTGCAAGCAACACACAATACTGAACAACGGACAGAAAAAAGTTTGAAACAAAACAAACCATATAAACTTGTATAGTGTATAAATGTTTAGTCTTAACTTTAGCTTAAGTAATATAATTTAAATATATAGATACAAGCGCAACAAAACAAAAGTTAGGAATTAATTAGTAAATTAAAATAGTACTATATACTTAGTAGATGTAATAATAAATCAAACAATATCAACGGTTTTATACATCTCAACACTCATTTCGCAGTATATTCATTATACATTTGTGTGCTACTTCCTAAGAGCAATTCTTGAAAGAAGACACTGACGTTCACATGATGTTTTTTTATTTCAACAACACGTGCGTATTCGATAAAAAAATTAATAAATTTCTATTCTTTAAATTATTATGTGACAGATAGAGAGGACAAAAAATGACGAACTTCAATAAAAAAAAATCAATTTATACCACCCCTAAGCTCGAAGCAAGCCTTTATTTAATATAACTCTTACAGCGAATTTATTGTGGGATTCATTGTGACATTTTAACATCACCAAAAAAACTTTATTTCCTTTCAATGCCTTTATATTTCGGATCACATTTCAATTCATTTCCCTTTTACCGTTTTATTGAGCGTATAAAATCGCCGCCCCCCTTTCCCCACACCCCCGAAATCACGCACACACACCGTCCGCAATAAAATTGAGATATTAGCGCACTGTTAAACGTTGAATTACGACTGTCCCCCCTGGGGGATCGCCCATTAACGTCTGGAACAGATAAAATTCGACGGAAAGCGGCGAAACTTTTCCCGGTATGTGATCTTTACCACATCCCCACATCGGTCGCTACAAGCGAACCGATCATAAAGGCCCAAGATTAGGTGTTGCTGGTTTAGTTTCGGCCATTAAAATGAAAGATAGACGACGGTGAAATAATGAACGTCGAATGGGAGGCGAGGAAAGAAGGGGAGGGTAAAGGTTTCGTAGCTCAGTTCCATTAAAGAGAATCACGAGTGAGCGAACATCAAATAATTAATTTTCCGAACTGTGGTGTAAGGCAAAGCAAAAACCAATTTTGGAATTAGATAAATCTCTTGATATAATGTTATACTATAACGAAACTGTAAAACCCTAACATATAGAAGACCCTAGCAACTTTAACCATTGATACAGAATTAAATCTATATGTATGTAAAAGATAAATCATGACGAGCTTCATTCTATAAGCTGATGACAATGTATTGAGTTGTTTCCTCTGTCACTGCTCAAGAGTTCAACAAACGGTTTAGTGCAAAGAATATGGGGTGTTAAACAACTTAAAATATTTGCAAACACATGCAATGAATGAACAGCATGAATGTTATAAAGTCTTGAAAAGAAAGAAGTAACTTTTATTTTTCGACAGGCTGGAAAAACTTTGACAAAATGAGTACTAAAATCCTGACTCAAAAATTGACATTTTAGATAGGAAATGCATCAACGCATAACTATTTTTGGAAAATGCAACCCCATTTTCAGCAAGAAAGCGATAAATCCCGATGTCGCGCTATTCTTTTTCATCTTCCGAAACTAAATCTTTAGATAAAAGAGACAAAGTAGGAAGTATTTTCAACTGATTTCCTTATATTTTGGTATGCTGAAGACAAAACTAGTATAGAGGAAATTTCAGAACTTCTGAACAGATTTTCTGAATTTCATTTCAGATCCAATACTATTCGTAAAAATGACGTCTTTTCATAAATTAATACTATTTTTAAATTCCAGTACTATAACAATAAAAATAATAATACAAAATATAGTTTATGAAACAAGTGAAAAAATGGGAAAAACTGCCCCTAGAACGCCCAAAATATTGAAAATAACGTTACTTCTGTTGTTTAATTTAAAGAAACCAGATTTCGAACCCATCAAATACTTTTAGAAATTTATGGTGATGCTGCTTTATCATATCCCACTTTGTGTGATTTTGATGTCAATGAAAAAAAAACGTCCTGAATGACCAAAAAAGTTCGAAGTCAATTACTTGGATGAGATATTGAACAAAAATCAATTTTAAACATCTCAAAACACAGCAAAAAAACTTTAAATAAAGTCCAAACGTTTACAGGCGATGGAAAGGAAGTGACTAAAAATGGCATTTAGATCTCAACATCACGATTTCATTGATTGTCTGGTAAAAACTAACAGCTTTCTGTAACGCATTGTGACTGGCGATGAGAAGTGGATTTATTACAACAATCCTAAGCAAAAAGCCATGGTTTAGTTCAGGAGTGATATCTGCACAGTGACAGAAAGGGTTGGTTCATAATATTATTAAGCATATGGTGGGATCAGTAAAGTCTAGTGTATTAGGAACTACTAAAATCAAATGAAACTGAAGAAATATCTTTTAAGAAGAGATTTTTTAACACAAAAATTAAAAAACGTAATTCTTCGAAAATACTGTTTTCTTCTAGTTAGATTAGTTTAATCTTCCAATAGCATAAAATTCAACATTTATCGCTAATTTTAATCTTTAATGATAATTTTATTCCCAGACATCAAAATATCTTAAGTTAAGAAATAAACCATCTTGGAAACAATTTCATCCATTATGTGTGAAAAACATTGGACTGATTATATGTTAAAAAAAACGATATTCCTGATACAACTGGTATGAGCTCAAAACAGTTATATATATATAAAACCATACAGAAAATAGCTCATCCTTTCGGACTCCTACAATTCACTAAATGTCTTGATATCCGTCTTGCTGACGCCAGTGTAGATCCACCCTCATCCTGAACGCTGACATTTTTTGTATACCTAAATTGTAAAATTGTTACACACAAATTGTTAAATTGTGGTCATATATTTTTAATTTATTATGTACATAGTATTTATAACAGGTCAATTGAAAAGTCCTCGGCCTGACACATAGATGGCGCTACTAGAATTAAATCCATATGTTTTTAGTTAACCCTAATCCTCATAAGATGCCTGTATAAATTTGACAGCTGTCGCATCACTAGTTTCTGAATTACGGCAATTTGAGTTACTTGTTATTGTGAAAAAAATGGATAAAAAGGAATTTCGCGTGTTGATAAAATATTGCTTTTTGAAGGAAAAAAATACAGCAAAAATGAAACAAAAACTTGGCTTGATGACGAGTTTCCGGACGATGCCCCAAGAAAATCAACCATCAAGGGTTGGTATACTAAATTTAGACGTGGTGAAATGAACACCGAAGACGGTGAACGCAGTGGGCGCCCAAAAGAGGTTTTACCGACGAAAACATTAAAAAAATCCACAAAATGATTTTGAATGACCGTAAATTGAAATTAAATTAAATAGCAGATACTCTAAAGATATCAATTGAATATTTGGATATGAGAAAGCTCAGTGTAAAGTAGGTGCCGCGCGAGCTCATTCGCGATTTTGAAGCAAACGACAAATCGTACTACAAAAATGGTAACGAAAAGTTGAAGGGTCGCTATAATCAGTGTATCACCCTTGAAGGAAATTATGTTGAATAAAAAAAAACTAATTTTCCCAGAAAAATGTGATTTACTATGGTAGGCCAGGGACTTTCCAATTGACTTATTACATATAATTTTTTGTTTGTCCACGCCCATTGTATGGAATTTCCTTCTTCAAGCGCAAAAGCACAATTATATAGTCGCGAAATGACAATAACGTATTCGAAAGTGACAAAAAAGTTCTCTTATTAGTTAGACTGCGAATATTTCAGCCAATATCTTACATGAACAACCTTTTGCTAGTTTTATTAGTAGCGAATTTCCCCAAGGGGAAATATATATACTTAAAAATACCGAGATGTGGCCTTTCACTCTCTCCTCCCCTCGGCCCTCCCGCCCTCACCATCCACATACCGAAGCCCCAGGGGGTGGGGGAGGCTCGCGCTCGCCCAAAATCTCAATCTGGAGCGGCAAACGCGCTCCTCATTTCGGAATATTTCGAATATTTCATTCGATTATCCGACATAAAGAGACGGGTTACGATAATTCCTTCGGTGGTTGCCTAACGATCGGAGGGTCTTGCCGATTTTGGCGTTCGCAGCCGCCTATTCTTTATCTCGCCTGCCGGATCGCTGCGGGGAGGGCGCGTTCTATTTACAGGGTGATTCATCCACCAGTTGAATAGAGCTGGAAATGGACGGTGATCGATATTCGGTGATGGTGTTAGGTGCATACAGATATCAGCTCTAAAGGTTTCTAGGTCCAAAGGGACGAAGAACATATACCGGGTAGTCGGTTTTTAGTATTTCTCTCGGCATAAGTATGTACTGTTGGGACTCGATTGTTAAAAAATGTTGAATGTGAGCCTAGTCATAATTTGTGAATGATTACAAGCGATGGAAAAGATATAGACAATCGAGATATCAGTTAAATGCTACTTAAAAAATATGAAAAGAAGTTACTTCTGCATCGAATAATAACAGCTTAAAAATCGTGGTTATCACTTGGTGAAGCCGGCCCATTAACTGCAATCAATCAATGAATTTTAACTATCCATCACTTCTCACAAAACAAAACAAGATAAATAAATGTTAAAATCAGTTGTATAAGAAGTTTTATTATATCCGTCATACTCTCCACGCCTGGTCTGCTTTTATTTTTCTTCTAGCGAAAAACGAAAAAAAAATTACCGACACACTTGGTATATCGTCAGTATCAAATATTCATAAAATTATTTAAAATTAACATTAAAAAATTTTATTATTCATCCATAAAATGGTATTAACAGAAATATTAAATTTGATGATAATAATCACGTTCCATCCACTGTTCGCAAATGTTCAACGCATAGTAATTCAGAAAAAACCGAGGACAAACCGAACGCGAAAAATATTCAGATTTACTCATTTAGAAACTGTGGTTAGATGTTTCCAGTCATCCATTGAGAAGATAGAAAATTAACTGGGGTAAAAGTACTACTATCAAATACATCTACAACCTTATACATCAGTTTAGAAAGATGAAGTATTACTGATAAAGATATTCGTATGCTGATAAATCACCACAACACAATATACAATAATAAAAGAAAGTCTATGTCCACAAATACTGACAAGATGAAATACCAACACTATCGCACACTTTATACTAAGTTGTGAATTAATTTTAAAGGCTTTAAAAGTACTATTGAATTTATATTGAAAATCCATGGTAAATATGCTATCATACATGATTACTTAGGCAGCAATATTTACCAATCTAGATATGCTTAGATAGAAACACCTACCCCACCATTCCCATTATCATATGTTCTAACTAACATAGAATTCGAATGTTATAATGACGTAATAAAATAGTGACTAGTGATGGGTAATGCTTGAAAAAAATATATATGCCATTTTTCAAACTAAAACCAGGAATCTACAAAAAAAATCCCTTGAATGTAATTTTATAGCTAAATTTAAAATTTATCCATATTTTCAGACAGTAGAAAACTACTTTTCCATTAAAGCACGTTTTAAAACTTTTTCAAGAAATGCTCATGTATTAATTTTAGTATTATGTTTTATTTAATGTGCTAAAAATAGGTTTCTAAATATAAATCGAAATAGACAATGTGAATAACGAAGAAGTGATGATATTCGAAGCCCTGGGGAACCAATAGCAGCGTTCTATGAGAATTAGACACTTTACCAAATCACCAGCAACGGACTGACGATGATGAAAAATATATTTATCTAAAAAAGTTTTTGAACAATAAAAAATCGACGAATAGAATCTGAACTGATAATTGTATGTATCAATTCAAAATCATATTTAAAACTGATAAAAATAATGTAAAAATGTAGAAACACTATCTTAATGTATATAAATTTTATATAATCATATTTTTACGAACCAAAAAAAAAACATAATACCGATAATTCGAGATAAAAAATATTTTAGAAGACTTTACGTTACGTTTACTATACGTATTTTGGCCACCGCCTCAAAATCACCAGCTTCCAACGCGAAACCGGTTTCTTGTGTAGTCACGGGGCATACAACGCGAAAGAAAGCCACGATATAAAGCTATCAGAAAACATTTTAAAAACATTGTTTAAGAGTAATTGGACTGGTTTTTTTTCATGCTGATGTATACCTCTGATGTTCTAACGGAGAATCAGCATTAATTTCGAACAGTAATGTTATATATTAATATATTTAAAAATATAGTAAAACGAAAGAATTATTCGTAAATAAAGAGCTTAAACTTGGTGTTAAAATAACAGCTATAATACTTCCTTATTAAATATTGTTTTATATATTTTCTAATAACTAAATATATATGTATGGACAGATAGGGGGGAGAAAGAGAAGGGAAAGAAGTCTCTTAGTTTGGTTGGGAGAAAGGTCATATTAGTAAAACCATAAAGAATACAAAAACGGGTGCATGGATAGATGGGGCCGCCTCCCTGTCAAAACACGTTTCACGGCATTGTGACACATTGACGCTGGCAAAGAACTACAATGTCGTGAAAGATTGAAAAATACCCTATTATTAGTTGACATAAAAATACTACCATAAATGTTTAAATAGACGTATTCGTATTGAAGTTAATTATTTTTACAACCTGCTATAACAATAATAAACAAAATTACTAGTTTCTTATAAATTGTCCCTTATTTTGAAAAAAAGGCCAGTACACGTGTTTTATGACAACAAAAGTTATCACACCGTCATCATTTCCAATCTATTAGTTCATATAATAATTGCAAGAGTTCCTAAAGGCACAAAATGGCAAAAAGGAAACGGATTTACCTTGAACAATTGAGTACTATTTGTATATTGAGCTAAAAGAGAAAAAAAAACGAGATTACCTAGTACTCATAAGAGAAATGGACTGGAGTGGGCTAAAAAACTTGACGGAAAAATGAGGAAAATGTCCTATGGACGAATGAGTCTAAATTTCAGATTTTCCGACCTAATGGATATGTCCTTGTGCACCAATGAAAATGTGAACAGATCTAAGAAGCATGCACAATGCAGATTATTAAGCATGGTGATGATTTAGATATACTTTGGTAATAGTAAACCCAGTAATATGATTAAAATTGATAGAAAACTTGAAATAAAGGTTACCAAAAATACTGCAAGAAAATTGAATTCCTTCTAGAGTAAATGTAATTAGTTGAAGCATTTTTCAACATTTGTTACATTTATGTCAACGATTTAAACATGGCCATTAGATATACTTAGTACAATCTTAATTTACAGATTAATTTATTACTGTTCTGTTGTACTTGCATTAATACACAAGGCGAGTACGGGATTAATTAATACATCAGTATGTATTTCCCAAATTAAAACAAAACAAATCTACTTAAGCTAAGGTGAAGAATACACTTATACACCAAATAAGATCGTGTGGTTTTATTCGATTCAATCTTCTGATTTCCTGCGTGTTTATTGAATTAGTATGAGATGAACTTGATTGAAAAATGAAGTAATGATGATGCTCGTCGAGCCCAACATAATTTGGAGAATACTTAGAAAGTGAATGAAAGACACTGAACTCTGAATACTTAAATAAGTTAATAAAGAGAATGAGTAAAATTTGTGAACAAGTAATAAAAATCACATTTTGACGACGCCAGGACTTAACGGAAACTGCATTCAATTTGTTGTACAAAATATTTTAAGATATTTTTTTAAATTAACTTATTGGGTCCAAGGCTTTGAATGATACTGTACATTATATTTTACCGAAAGTAACTATTTTTATTCAATTTTTTAAATAATTATTGGCATACATTAACACATCACTCAATAAGTCCCTGGTAAGACATACAGATAACCTTCCTAAACCTAACAACAGTAAACCTTAAATAATACATCAAAATTTCATGACAATCTAATATTTGGTTTAAAACTTATAGTATTTTTAATGAAATAACTTTTGTTATATCTGTGTTACAAATTTGTAAAAATTATGGTCGAACTGGATGAATTGATTTGCCCCCCAAGTACAATCCAGATCTAGCCCTCAGTAATCACTGACAGTACAACGTTAATTTTTCTATTCCCAAAAATTAAAAAAGCTTGTTTAAAATAGCAGAAATAGATCCTTTATCAAACATAGATGAGGTTAAAAATCAATCACAAAAAGAGTTTAAGGCTATATCAACCAATGAGTTACAAAAGTTTTCAGTGAATTACAAAAAGACTATTTTGAAGAATAACATAATGTTCAATTATACCATAATAACATTAATGTTTATTTTGTGCCCGATTCCTCAAACCCGAATCAGCTAAATACCTCGAAATATATCTCGATAGAAGGTTAAATTGGCAACATCATGTTAGATAAAAAGCAGAGCAGATTAGACTTAATGTCAAGCAACTATACTGGTTAGTAGAAAGATACTCTCAACTTGACCAAAAATCAAAGAGATTCGTTTATCAGACAATCATAAAGCCTATTTGAATCTATGGGGTGCAAATATGGGGTTGCACTGAAACATGAAACCAACTAGTAATCCAACGCACCCAAAACAAAGTTCTACGATTAATTACCAACGCTTATCGCTGCGTAACCAACGAAGAGCTGCACGATGACCTCGGAATCAAATGGATACACGAAGTGATCCAGGATTTCGCCCTAAAACATGAAATAAGGTCGCTAAATCACAGCAACGTGGAAGCAATACAGCTACTGGATAACATGCAGGAAATGAGAAGATTGAAGCCAACCAAACCACACGAACTTATTTAGTGTATAAGTGTATTCTTTAACATTAATTTAAGTAGTTTAGTTTTATTTTAATTTGGGAAATACAGACTAATGTATTAATCTCGTACTAGGGATGCAGAAATAATATCGATATATCGATATTTTTGTCAGATATTTTTAGGTGATATTTTTCGAAACTTTTTCAGAATAAATTAAATATAATTTTAAATAAACCTTTAAAATTGGTATTTAATTTAGAGAATTCTGGTACTTAATTTTAAAGGTTTATTTAAAAAACTATGTGACAAAACATGTTTTAATCTAATATTTTACTATTTTTACTTTTTCTTAGAAATATACAACAGAACAGCAGTAACACGTTAACTTGTAAATTAAAATTGTACTAAACATATGTAAGATATAATTAATAAAAAAGAAATAGAATTCAAAATATTTTTTAAAAAAATGTAAATATATTTTAAATATTTTTCGCATTATTTTTTAATATGGAAACACAATTGAACAAACTACTCGTTTAAGCTGCTTGGTGGCGCAGTGGTAAAGGCGATGGGACGGTCCTCCTACTGTTGCGATAGCCGCGGGTTCGAATCCTGTTTGTAATTATTTAAAATTTGTGAATGTTCTAGGCAAGAGTGTAAAATCCGACAAGGAAAATGATCCCAGTCACGCCAATAACCAGGCTGGGTAAGACCGGATGTCTTCTGGGATGATTTCTAAAGTTGGTCACTCGCCAGTCGGTAGGCTTAATGCTGAGACCGTGGTTCGGAGCCCACGTTAAACTTTAGGCCCAGTCCAGATAAACCCATAGTTGGTAAAAGGAGACATTAAAATATATTTTAAAAAAATGCTCGTTTCGTAAAATATAATTAAAAACCAATACATTTTTAATAATAAATACCATACTATACAACGAACTACTTTAGAAACATAAATTTAAACCTATATCAACGAGACTCCTTTTAAATAAATAGAAACCGGCAAATAAATGGTAGCGCATTTCTCTTTCGAGCCATTATAGATAACAATACCAAGGCGATAAAATGTATGCACGATCTTCGATAAACAACATACAAAACAATGAACAAAATATAGTGCAGTCCGTTTTTCGATATTTAAAATAAAACAATATCCGTTGATTGTTTCTTTCATATGAAATTATCAGGACAAATAATGCAAGAACGACATTTTTACTGAGCTAAATCGGCAATACATAATCGTGCACATAACACATATGCACATATTTTTTAGCATCTAGTAGTCGGCATTAAACCTACTGTCTGACGAGTGACCAACTTAGAGATCATCCCAGAAGACATCCGGTCTTACCCAGTCTGGTTACTGGGGTGACTTAGATACAAGACAATGACAATTATAACAAGCATACATTTACCAGCAACCCCAGTGAGATTCGAACCCATGACTATCGCAACAGTAGCAGGACCGCCCTGTCGAGTTGATCACTACATTAACCAAGCCGAGCATTATAATATTTAGAACCTTAACTGTCTGTCTCATTTTCATATGATGCTTCAAAGATTCAAAATTACTTCAACATATTGCTTATCTAATAACCAGCTAACAAAAAATCGTAAAGAACTATAACATTTACGAAAGTACTTTAACTAAACATTGTTAGGCATTCAAATATCTGTCAAATATTAAATATCATTAAGAACCAATAAAAAAAGCTTTTTGACTTGGCAGGGTTTGTCTTGTGTTTCTATTATATTAATTTGACTCAATAGTATTTTTTCTTCGTAACTACATTGTACTGTATTTAGGCTTATATAATTTTGAATAATTTAAAATCAATAATAAACCTTAATTCTTCATTTTTCATGAGGATAATTCCCATTTTCGTACACCATTAATTAATATGGTGACTTAATCGATATAAATTGAACTCATTACTATGAATTGATCACTAAGTTTTACTCTGTTAAAAAAAGTCGCTTTAAAGGCATCGTTTTCAGCCGACTAAAGTTATTATAACTCTCCAATAAACTCTTAAAGATTACTCCAAAAACAAAAATTTAATTAATTTGAAATCGAGGGAAAGTAAAAGTTTTATTTTTTTCAGAAAAACTCCACCATAACAGTGTTCAAAAACATTTTGAAACCCTTACGAAAGAATAAAATCATCAAATATGCTTAATATACGAGATATTACACGTTCTGAATCCTTATAAGCTCGTACGTTACCCTTTTGACTAGGGAATAATCGCCGGATTTAAAAAGCGAATAAAACATCAAAGGCGCCTGAGTAATATTAGACGCCTACTGCATCATCGTGTTCAAAAGAATAAAAGCCCCTTCTGTATTTCTTGTAGGGTTACAGATACATTTTTTTTTTAACTGAATTACTATATTTTGTATACATTAGGTTTAATTAAATTAATTAATCTTATATAATATATAGACCGTGTAAATATGATGAACATTATGACAGTGTTAAATATAGATTCGTTTAATAATACTTCATTGGTTTAAGAGGACTTGTTCAATGTTGGTATAACAGAAATCTATTTTCGGGTACATTTATTACACCAGCACAAATATTTATTTTATAGAGACAGTATACTCGAAAGTGAGGCAAATGTGATATATATCATAATCTCAACGATACTTTTTCAGTATTCAAAAAATCATTCCAAAAAATCATTTTAAAAAACTACCGTGAAATTACAATATAACCCTCAATAAGCAAAAAAATAATAAAACTGAATAAATAAAAAATTAAATAAATATTTTTTTCAGGAAAAGTTTTAAAAGAAAGACAAGAAACATATATTTAAATGCAATATCCAAAACTTTATAATATTAAATATAATTCCAATTAGATTAGATATCTTAAGGCCGGTATATTCAGTTAGGTAAAGCTATTTTTTCTCTAATTAGAATGGTGATATCAGTCTTATCTTGTATTTATAACATATTTTCTATATAAATTCGAGAAAATAGTTTAAATAGATGATAATGTAACCTCTATTCTCAATGTGTATTTTATAAATTCCCATTAAAATATTTTACAAGCACAACACAGCATAATAAGATGTTTTAGAATTTAAAAAAAAAACCAATTAAGATCAAATAATTTTTTAGGGAAACAGATTCGTTCAATAATATATAAATATTTATTTCATTTTATTTATTTATTATTTTAATAAATATTAATAATATATAATAAATAAATAAACTTATTGTGAAACATATACAACATTGTTTAGAACACTATATTTAACAGTTTATATATATGAGAAAGACAGTACCACTCGTCTTCTATAGGTATATATTTTAATATTATTTAAAACATAAAATTAAATACATATGTCACCGAATAATAATATAAGTATTCACAATCAAGAAAAGATATAACATTATAGAAAACTTATAATAAAAATTGATTTAGTCAAATTGAAGCCATAAAAATCGAATAAAACCTATAGAATATCAAATAGACTTCATAGTTTTGAAGCATTTTCCATGTTGGTATAACAGATATCTATTTTGGGACACATTATTTTTTCAGCATTGCACTACAACTAATATTTATTTCATTACGACAGTATATTATAAACGGCAATTATTTATTTAGATATTGCATCACTACGAGTGATACAGTAGGCTGTCTTGCGAGATGTACCAAAAAAACTAATTTCTATTGTACTATTCTCAAGTACAAAAATGACTAAATTTATTTGGAGTAATTTTCTATGCTCTATCCCTAGATCCCAAAAAAAATTAAATATATATTCGTTTAGTATTCATGTAATACAAGTCAGTATTTTTCCATTTGGTATAATAGAAATAAATTTTGAGATACTCTTATTAAACCAGCGTTATATTAGAACAAATATTTATTTTACTAGAACTTTTACATTTTAACTTACAACTAATAATATTGAAGTTAATGTGCTGATCTATATTATTTATTAAAAACTACATATATATGTATCCTCTACCATAAAATATATTTTGTACTTTATCAGGAAAAAGGAATTAATTGGTATAAAGTAATTTAGCCTCTAAGGTCATTGAGAAATGCATAACATATCCGAAACAGTGTAGTATTAAATATAGCTTCCTTTAATGCCCAAATAATTTAAGAATATTTTTCAATTTGATGTTATCAGATTATTAAATTAATTTAGACATTTGCATGCTAATATATATTCTTTATAAAAAATAGTTTGCTATAAGTCTTATATTTTACATATGTATAAGAACTTTAATTATATTGTAAAATGTATTTTATACCTGACGTATAAAAAATGGATTTAAAAAAGTATTCTCTTATTTATTTGAATAGAAACATTCATTCCGTAAAATATGAAACAAAATGCAACTTCCGTAGAATCGCAATATAAATAAGTTCATGAACTAGTGAAATAAAAAATATGCATTTCAAATAAACTTTGTTAGAAGCCTTAAAACTCTAGAAAGCGTCTCTACGATACATATAAAAGATCAAATAGGCTATAACACCAAATATAGAATGTTTTAATAATAATTTCATAGTTATATCACATATATATTAAAGCAATATATTAGAAAGATTTCATAGTATAATAAACTATTTTCCATGTTGGTATAACAGAAATCTATTTTCGGACGCATTTATTTTTTTCCGCGTTACATTACAACAAATATTTATTGAATTGCGGCAGTATTTATATATATTATAAAGTATTTATTAAGAAATTGCATCACTCTATAAACAATGTGGCATCTCAGACTTCCAAATGCACCCAGGAAAAAGTTTTAGCTGTTTAATTTTCAAGTATTTTTTTTTATTTTGTGGAGAATAAGTGACACGCGGAATAACAGCGTGTAGTTTGTAAGAAATGAAATGAAAATCTACTTACTTGTAGAGACCGGCACGGGCGAATCGGCCAATACGGATTCGATTATGTCCGAGGACATGATTTTCGGTATGGTGTTGCCCTGAAAGTCTTCGGCTCGAGGCAACACCCCCGACAATTTACTGAAAACCGCCTGCAGTTTGGAATCTTTGGCCACGACCCGTTCCTCCTGGAAACTGCTCCGGAACATCTCGTCGCTTTTTATTTTCTGACTACTGTTTTTTTTTTGACGGCTCCCCTGTCAATGTCACGATCGTGCGATCCGCCGACGACGACAGCTCATAGCACTCTTCGCATCGTGCGGTGTGTATTCGGCGATGGTCCGTCGAGATGTGACTGGGGAAATGATGTTGCACCACCGCCGCCTGACAAAGAACTCGCCTCAGAATATCAGCTGATCAACCGGCAGCCCCGACAACGTACAGTGGACCGGCGCACTGGCGCCGGGACAAAGCAAGCAAACGTTAACCGACGCTTCCTCCTCTCGGCTTTTTTTCCTTTGTTTGAGGAGATTACGGGCAAGTTTCAATCTATAGCGAGCACGATTTTATGCAAATTATATTTCAGAAAGTGGACTTACTTTATACACTACGGAAAACAAAGTATTTTATAAGTAATATCTGTTCTGATTTGGTTGTAAAATAAGAACAAAAAAAAATCAATGTTCCCCATAATAGAGAATCCAATAGAACAAAGGCAGTTCCTTTAATTTTACGTCTATTTCCTTTTAGTTCGGAACCTTAACTAAACTTAAAAAAGTATAACTATTCTCATATAAAATTAACGTTATAAGAATATAATATAGAGTACAGCTAAAACAAAAACAAATAAAGATTTAAAAATAAGAGCTTTTGATAGAAAATTTAATGGAGCAAGACAGAAATCCTTTATCTGCAACATATTTTCAATTCAACAACATATATTAAACAAATAATCAAGCAAAACAAAGATAGATTTTATTATTTTCCACATATTTTTAATTTACTATGATAATTATACTTTATAAATAAAAAATAATTAAGAAACTAATATATAAAATAAATTTAAATTAAAAAGATAATAATAAAACAACCACAAATCATGTAGACTTAAATCTGGTGAAATGACTGGATTTTTAAACATTTCTTAAAGTACAAATTCACTGATTTCATATGTTTTTGTCAATTATTGTAATAAAAATATTTTTCCTTCATAAACTAGTCTTGTATAGATCACGAATACAATATAAAGAATTTAACGTCTTGAAAAACGAAGACGTATACGAAAGAATCAAAATGACAAAATTTTAAATTTCAATAAAAAAATAAAGTTTAAACATAAAAACAATTATAATCACGTTGTATCTATATATCGCTTTTGCTTATGAAATGGTTTTCAGTACTTAATAATACATAAAAGAATATATAATTTTTACTTTAAAAAAATCCCAGCAAAAATAATATATTTTAGCATATATAACAGTAGATAAATAATTATATAGCCGTTAGAGTTTACGGTAATAACATAGGGATATATTTGTAAAAGAAAAAAACTTGTACCCTGAATAATATATACGTAAAAAATAAATCGGCAAACGTTAGAATCTAGCACAATTTCCAATATTTAATCAACAAATTCTATATGATTAAAATAATTGCATTACTTTGTCCGGTAACACTATTATCGTGGCCCATTGGATTGTCCTGTAATTCCGACCAATGGGGAGAGAGGATTTCTATCGTGAACCTCTGGCCTGGCAACAGCCGAGTGTCAGAATCAGCTGTAACGATCGACCCGCTTAGAGCTACGACGTGACTCGTCACCGTCCCTCTCCTACCAACGCCGGTTGGGAAATTAAAACCTGTTTTACATTCTTTAATGTATTTTTAGTAATTTTTCTATAAAAATATCACTGAAATAGTTGGGAATATTAACTATCTCCGTTCTGATGGGAATTTTCGGTTGATATTTGATGTATTTCACGCAAAATCCGAACTAGTTCCTGATCCCGACACAAAGAACCACATAACCGGTAGTTAGGGCCATCGGCGCAGCTACGTACGTGGATTCTGGTTTCGTGAGACCTCGCTACCGGTTTCCTGTCAAGGTTTTTATTGCTAGGCGTTTGGGCCGTTCGGAATCACACGCCCCGTCTCTGTTCAGTCGTGAACGTAACGGGACCGATCAAATAGAAACGAACCCGTAGGATTCATTTTTATAAGCGGATAATGGGTTTTCCTTCTTCCTCTTGGCGCTGGTCTTTTTTTGTTGTTGTTGTTCTGACGGTAGTTTATTAAAGTTGATTAGGTAAAGTTTATTTTAGGTTTTGATTTCGTTTTTTGGGTTCGTCGATTACACGGCACTTGGTGATGGGTTTTTCGTTATACCGGATGAGGTCGCGCGGAGCGCACATAAAGAAATGTGAAACTAAAATGACCCTCTTTCTTTGGATCCAGTCATAGGTCCACTCATTGTTTAGGGTAATCTTTTATGGTTAATTCCTGTTTGGAGATCAATAAAATTATTTAATCGTTTATGAAACGTTTTGATTTTTTTTCTGTATGGAAAAACTATTAAGGCGCATTGCACTAGCAAGAAAGTTCGTACGGTTTCATAGAGTGAAATAAGTCTCATATCTGTAAGTTTATGTTAAATGATTTTTCGAAAGTTCCACAAAGAGTAAATAAAACCCATCGCAATGTTTTCCTTTTTGTCAACGTTAATTAACATTTTAGGCATAAAGAAATTGACGACAATTTAAAATTATATGCTTTAAATTAAAAAGTATAACTTAAATGGTGCCTAAATTATTGACCGAAGAAACATGAGGACTTGAAGAATTTCTTCAAAATATTAGTAATAATAACAGCAGTTTATATATCGGCAAACATAGTTTTAACGCTTTGCTTGTTTTGATACATTTCAAATCGCTGCTTAATATAATTTTGGATGAAAACAGTGAAACCATTAAAGCAGAAAGTCAGAGTGGGACACATATTGTTCTAATCAGTTACATCGAACAGGAGCAAGATAATGGAGACCCCTCTTGCCAGTTAAAAGGCCGTTTATATATTTTGTTTGTTTTGTTTTGGCGCTTTGCTTATTTTGAACGAGTTTTTGAACTAATTTTGCAGCATTATTTATTGATTTGAACGAGTCAATATATGCATTAGATCTACTGTAATGTTAAAATACATGTTTATAACATTATTTTTATTTCATTATTTTGTTCAAAATAGAATTTTTTTATCAAGCCAAAATGAACTAAAACTACTTTCACAACACTGTAACGTTTTGACACGATCTCACTGTTTTATTGATAATGGACTACATAATCTATCCAATAAAACAGCAAAGGCACGCCATCAAAATTTATTACGCCTGCAATAATGTGTAGCAATGTTGCCTCACCAAATTTAACTTTTGGTTTACAAGGTTTAACGTTTTATGACTTTTAACCAACGAGGATTGATCTGGACTATAGTTTAACGTGGACTGCGAACCACGGACCTCGGCATTATGCCTACTGACTGGCCAGTGACCAACTTGGGGACAATCCCGGAAGACATCCCGTCTTACCCAGCCTGGTTACTGGCGTGACTGATTATTCGTTCCTTTAATTACTATCACTAACATTTTGAAGAATTTTGTAGACATTTGACAACATGGTCGACCAATACCAAGAGACAAATCGAATTATATAGATTGATTCGGTTACATGTTCTGACGCATCAGACAGCATTCTGTTTCGTTTTAACCAGGGTAATATGAAAAGGAAATAACCGCGCTGTGTTTCATGCATTACATTTTAACAAGGATTAATATATTTATATATTAATTATATTAATATATTAATTGGGCAGTATATTCGATATAATATATGAGGTGTATTGGCTATTTTATTGAAAAGATTATAGTTTGAAAAATATACAAGGTGATATAACGTTATTGCAATACTTATTATTACAAAATTAATTATTTTTCAGGCCTAATTGCAACTTTGTATAAATTTCAGAATTATTTCTAGAAAAATTCTAGAAAATTGTATTTCAAAAATTTTTTATTTATAGCGAATTTTTCTAAAATCTGTTTTTGGTTTCCCATAGAGGTCAGTAATTTTGGAGTATTTACACAATCTGCTAATTAAAGCAATTGGTGAATTGGTTTTTGCATTTTTTATTATGAAAAAAATACTTGCAGTTGTTCATTATAAAAATTCTTTCTTAAAGTCATAAACTGTTAACAAAAAAACTATTTGACTGTTAATTTAACATCATCACATTTCTGGTTATTATATAAATATTAAAACCAATTCGGAATTGAAATTAAATAAAATAGGAGTTTTTCAAAGACTAATTAAGAGGGATTTTTTATCTATCAATCTCACGACAAGTCATAGCACAATGGCAAAGGATGGGGATTCACCGCCAAGAGTCGAAGTAAGTCATCAATGTACCCCAGTTTTGATAAGTCACATCCAAAATGGTAAAAAATGAAAATGTTCACGAACTAACTGCAGTTTTTAACTCAGACCAAATTTTCAAGTCACTGTAAACAACAAAACAACCTAAAGAAGACTACGCTTATAAAAGTCAAACTTTCAATTGGAGACATCAGATAGCGCTTAACAGTACTTAGTAATGACAAGGTTTAAAATATAAGTAGCCTTTATAGCATATCAGCTATGAAAAACGTAGATGCAATATCAAAAAATCATATATATTTGTTCTAGTTACAGTGGATCTAATAAAAGCGAAACAATTATTACAGAGAATTATTAATAGTATTACAAAAATTGCTGACAAATATAATTAAGAAACTACCAAGAAAATTAACAGTTCCGAATAAAAATTAATACGACAACAGTAAAACATTCTTAAATCAGTTTCTGCCTGCATTTGCAAACTCTAAGAGGAACATTTGTCTAAAATTACAATCAAAATTTCACCGAAAGCACTCCAAGAAACTCCGTTTATGATTTTAATTTCTTCAATTTCCTGAATTATTGAAACCATCTATTTTTAACATTGATACTTTCCATCACAACAATATTGTTAAAAACAGCAGCCATCATTTATGTTTGAGGTTGATAATAATAAAATAACCAGAACTACACACTTTAAATAAAAATAGCCCCACACCAAAGATATAACACAAAATTACGTTGTTTTCGTAGGAAAAGGCTCAATTTAAAAAAATAAAATAAAAGCAACACTCCATTCACGTCATCTGCTCATAAAACAGCCATTAAATAATAAGAGCAATTTTTTAATAACGTCGAAATGCATCCAATTATCAGATAATTCGTTAAAACGACTACTTGATTTATTTTTTCGTTTAATTTTTTTTACAGCTGAATTATATTAAATCATTGGAATGGTGATATTTTCATTTATCAGTTTTCTCTTTTAGGTTATAGGGTATATATTAAAAACCCTATTAAATTATAGAGGGACAATTTGATTTCTGTTTTTTACTTTGTTATTTTCTAGTTTTGTTATAAAACAAAACTTCAGAAACAACAGAAATCCCGCTTTCAGAAAACTGGTTATCTTTTCAAGCAAACCACTAATCGATTTAATTTTTTGCTTCTTCATAGGACCAGTAGTGCCGGTCAACCTAGCCATGTGATATTAACCCAAACAAATGACAATAAGAGGGAGCATATATCAAGTGTGGTAGGTTATTTTTAAGGGTGCTCTTAAATTTACTGAGTCTGCAATGACTGGTATAATGATATTTTCATCGATAATTAAACTGAGATGTAATAATTGATTGCAGCTATAAATCTAAAAACATATTTCAAAAAGGTTAACAGATAAGTATGCATTAGATCCTTATGACAATAAAAAGACCTTGATGGATCATTTGCTTCAAGTTTAATATCAACTTCTTATTTATATAAACAATAAATAAGACAATTTTAACCCGATAAATCATATTTACAACCCAAATACTAACTGTTTACCGTCATAAATCTCCTTCAGCTGTAAATTATCAAGCCACATACAGCTGTAAAAATACGTTTTTTTTTTCGATCTTATCAGTTTCAAAAAATCTGTTCTTGCTTGATTAACGAATGTTCAGCATCAACTAAATCTAACTGCACGAACTGGAACTGCCTGATGATATCGACGATATATTATCTAAGAACGGGAGCTGTTGAAACTCGTTAAGTCACGTGATAAGATCTCAAACGAAATACTTCAGATATATCCGAAAGCAGTTCAAGAAGAAAAAAAAGGAACGAGTAAAATATCGCAGGCAGCCATGCAAATATAATATTATTAGAAATAACCTTGATTATTTACTGTCTATTTTACCCTTTTTTTCAATGCTATAAGTTTGTCAGGCTTGGTACTTAATTATAATTTGCGACCCTATTAAAGGTCGGACATGAGGCCCTAAAGACATTTGAGACAATAAGTATCAATTTTAAATAAGTAACAAAAAAGCTCAAAAAGTGAAAAGAATATTTTATCAATTAAAAATATATCTATATATTATAATATTGACGTAGCCCATCCGGGTAAGTTTAAAAAGTAAGTTTCCCATTAAAACTTATCAAATCACGAGATACAAAACACCCAAGCTTTACTTAAAACGAGAAACTATAAAACATTTAAAGATTCAAAGGCTATACGATTACAAATGAGCTTATCACCGATTCCCTTAAAAGTAACCTGGTTCGGACAGCTGATCTTTGACACATTGCAGCAATGAAACACCCCACTGTTATCAAAAGTACCCGGCTCGCATAAAAAAAAAACCAGCTGCTTTTTTATACGTAGCTACCATCTGGAAAATGTTAATATCAACTGTATTTTACCCTTATTCGAGCCTTTCCGCTCATCCGGGGGCCTTAAAAGGCCTCTATGATAATTATATGCCAAATGGCACAGATTATCCGAAAATATTTTGGTCTGGTATTAGGGCTTTACCGGCTTTGCTGATATTTTCGGCTTCGAACCGTTTATCAAAATAGTTTAAATACTTTATCGTTTTCGGTAAGATTAATTAATAGTGTACATAGTTGGAGGAGAGATACAGCGAGGAAAATGTTTGTATCTCTATTAATTCTCAACATTTTACCTGTATATTCGAGTCAGAATTATTAAACTTCAAAATATTATAAATATTAATAAATAATTATATATGGAAATTTCTCAATAACACAATTAAATACAATACTGTAATAGACAACCATGAAATATGAACAAGAATTGTAGATATGATGTGTTTAAACAACAATTTTAAATTAATCTAATAAAATAAATTATAATACCTAATAAAATAAAATAAACAACTCATTATTTATCAAATAAATAAAATAAAATGAAGAAAAAAAAATCTTACCCAATCAAAGTTATTAATCAACAAAAAAAACCATTAATCAGATTAAATTAAATATATTTGACAGTGTTAATCAGAGCCATCTATTGACACCCATAGTTTAACACAAGTGAAATATGTCGTCTAAACATTAACCGGTAGAATATTATAGAAAACTGTAATCTAATATTGATTTAATATAAAAATAAAAAATTATATACAGAAGAATTTGTTAAAATTTTTGAGGAATTAGTTATTATAAATAAAATGAAGAATTCTGTAAAATCATTAGATCCATCATGTCATAGAAACCTGTATATTGATACTGATTTTTAAATATTTTAAATTATCAAGAATAGAAAATACAAAACACTTTTTTTCGACTATAAAAATACTGAATCAAAAGTAAAATATAAAATTGACTGTATTATTTAAAAATATGTAGTCACTGGAATTGAGTTTAATAGTAAATTATAATAGAAATCTGTAACATGCTCAGCATTTTAAAGAAATCTGAAAGATTATGCTAGTAATGCAATATTTCATAGTTCCAACAAAAGATGGCGACGAATAAAACTTTAGGCCACCATAAATACAACCACACACGGCTGGGTACTGTAGTGTGGGGATAAAATTAAGACTAAAGCGACGGATAAGGTCGTTGCAGTCTGGAGAAAGAGACCACAAAATATAATAAGGGACATAAACGGTGATGCGGGGCTAAGATCCCAACGTGTCGACCAGCTCGTGAACAAGCGCATTTTCAGAAATACTTAAGCTGAGTTGTTTTTGGAAAGCTGTTGAAAAATCTGAAAAATGTTTGATTTGGGAGTGTCGTTTTCTCTGTGAATTTGATTAATTTTAATAAGTCATGGAGATATAAGGATAGAATAATAAAAGAATAATACACTGATTATAGCGACCCTCCAACTTTTCGATACAATTTTTGTAGTACGATTTGTCCTTTGCTCTAACACTGATGATAACGACTTCTTCAAATGCGGCTGATTTTCTGAACGCTTTCGTCCTTCAAACGTTTCAATAACGTTGTGTAATAAACGCTGTTGATGGTCTTTCATTTTTCAAAGTAGTCAATGAAAATTATTCCATGCGAATCCCAAAATACAGACGCCATAACCTTGCCAGCCTGTTGCCTCTTCCCACGCTTTGCAGCGGGTTCATCGTGTGCAGTCCACTCCGATGACTGTCGATTGAACTTCGGAGTGAAATGATGGAGCCATGTTTTATCGATTGTCACACATTGGCACAAAAACGCGGGTTTATTACGCTTGATCATCTTCAAACACTGCTCCGAATGATCAACTCGTCGTTGTTTTTGGTCAAAAGTGAGCTCGCGCGGCACCCACTTTGCACAAGGCTTTCTCATACCCAAATATTCGTGAATGATATGATGTATACGTTCAGTTGATATTTTTAGAGTGTCTGCTATTTCATTCAATTTCAATTTATAGCAATTCAAAATCATCTTGTGGATTTTTTAAATGTTTTCGTCGGTAACTACCTCCTATGGCCGTTCACTACGTTTACCGTCTTCGTTGCTCATCTCACCACGTCTAAACTTAACAAACCAATCCTTGATGGTTGATTTTCCTGGGCAAACTCGGCATCAAGCCACGTTTTTGCTTCAACAGTATTTTTTCCCTTCAAAATTTTATCAACACACGAAATTTCTTTTTATCATTTTTTTTTCACAATAACAAAAGTTGCTTCACACAAATTCTATAATCCACAAACTAATGATCCGACAGCTGTCAAATTTATACACGCATCTATTCAGAGTTCTAACTAAAAACATATGGATTTGTAGGAATGTTTGTCTGGTCGGTAGGTCGGAATGTGTAGCTGTCGATGCGATTGTTTGTCCGAACACTCACTACTATTCGTGGAAGGAATTTGCACGAGAACTAAAAACACTGGTTGAATAAAACTTGTTTATTGCGATATTAAACGATACATGTGGTCGACGGGAGAATTGACAGGATGTTAGGTTAGGTAAAGGAAGTACGGTAGCGCTGTGGAAGTGATACTGTTACAAGGGGGTGGAGAAAGGAAAAAAGAGAGCGAGAGGTGGTCGTGATGGTCTTTTATAGCCTGGAACCGCATGGTACCAATCCACCGGCGTTACCAACCTTTGAACTTGGTGAATGCGTGGGGACCTAAAGGGTCGTGGCGATAGCGACATCACTCCCGTCATCACACAATGAATCGCCCAGGGACTGCTTATGAAATGGGGATCCCAACCTGAGCAAGGAGTTTTACGGGATCAGCTGCCATCGAAGTTGTAGCAGGACGTTGTTCGTCTTGGGGCGTTTCAAAATGTTTTAGGGTACCTATAAGTGTGATGCCTTACGTGTCCCGTTTCGTGATGCAAGGGTGTTCATGTGTTGATGTTATACATGATGGGCTTCTGTGGTTTTCGTCTATCAGACTAGTCTCGTGGGATGACGTCGACCATGTGATGTTGATGGGTTCCATACCTCGTGCTATCCTTCCATGCAGGTGTCAAGCACCTGTCAAGTGGCTTATGTGTAGCTGGTTTATCTGTTAGGCACCTTGATCACGTCGAGGTCACCAACTGTAGGAATGTTCGTCTGGTCAGTCGGACGGAATCTGTAGCTGTCTCTGTAGCTTGTTTATTGCGATATTAAACGATACATGTGGTCGACGGGAGAATTGACAGGATATTAGGTTAAGGTAAAGGAAGTAGGGTAGCGCTGTGGAAGTGGTACTGGTATAAGGGGGTGGAGAAAAGAAAAAGCGAGACGTCGTCGTGATGGTATTTTATAGCCTAGAACCGCATGGTACCAATCCACCGGCGTTGCCAACCTTTGAACTTGGTGTAGGTAAATGCGTGGTGGCCCAAAAGGGTCGTGGCGATCGCCACAGATTTAATTGTAGTAGCACCATCTATGTGTCAGGCCGGGCCTTTTTAATTGACCTGTTATAGAATGGCTCTGTTGGCAAACTTTGAAATGGTTCTGATGGTTCTATAATATGAAAGAAAATATTTTACTCCTTTTTGGATAGAACCGCAATAATACATAAAGAATATCTTGATTGAAAGAGAATGGTGAATGCGATTGGAGTTAGGTTCCCTTATGTAGCATTTACAAATTTTAAAATAATTCAATAAAATCATATTTTTAATTTGTTAATTTACATAGAACTTTGATTAATGGCAACGGTGTAAAATCCCATTAAATAATCATAGCAATGTAATTTTTTAATATTAGTATATATCTGGCTATCTAAAAATTGAGGAGGTATTAGCCACATTAAATGTTGTCAATAGTATTTTACAATACTTTGTCAATGCCTTGATTTCTTGCTCAATATAACTTTTAATTTGAATACTGAAGTTAGATATATCATGAAAAGTTATTCTCTATGTAACTGATAAGGTTAAAAGATCAATTCAATTAGTTTTTATTTAATATAATAAATAATATAAAATATTGTTTGACTGTACTAATACTTTGAAATATAATTAGATACTTATATTAATGGCACAGAAATGGGCATTTGAAATATATTCCTCTTTTGAACTTTATTACGTTTATATTTTTTAATATATTAAGATAAATAAGTAAACTTGTATAAGGTTTCAAGCTAAGTTTAATTACATTGGATTATTTATCATGTTACTTGAATATTAGTATTAATTCAACTAATAAAAGTGCATGAAGTAAGTGGTTTTTTAAAATGGTATTATGGTAGTAATCTTCCAAATTATGTATAGGAGGGTTTAGTATGGTTCTGGCAGATGGCGCTGTTAATAATGGCGCGTAATTATTTTAAAACAAATTAAAAAAAGTTTCATTTGGCAATGTGGTTAATAAATTTGCATATTGAATTTGAACACAAAAACGAAATATTTTATAATAGATTGTCAATTTTAAACTAGTAGAAGCAATTTTTTTATTGCTGACTCTATAGTCACGTTATATTCATGTAAAATTCATTTCCTCTAAATCAAAATGATTAATAGCAAATATATGACTCCGTTTACGCTTAAATTGGCAACACAACTATCGCGGTCGCATTATTATAAAATCTTTGTAAATATCGATAGAGACTCCTGGATTATTCTTCCAAAATATAATATTTACCGCTTAGTTTATGCCCGGTCTTTTTTTTTTCGGGCAACCCCCACACCCCTCAGACGAAAGAATGACCCGGAAGTAATCGAAGCAGAACGTTTTTTTTATAGGAAACCCAATCATTATCCAGTAGAGCGAAGTTTTTAGATAATAGAGGGCGCTGCCGTATATTTTGATTTTTTAAAGAACATATAAATAATATATATATTTCAATTGAAACAGAATGGTGAAAGCGCCAGGAGTGATGCCCGTTCAGGTAACCCTTATGCATTTTAAAATAATTCAATGAAAGAACCTTAATTATCGGCAACGGTGTAAAATCCCATTAAAAATCATACCAATGTTTATTTGCTTTAAATATTTTTATATATCTGGTTATCTAAATACTGTGGATTTATTATACACATTAATTTTTGTCAATGGTATTTGACAATACTTTGCCAATGCGGTCCATTAGTTTTAAATTAAAACACTAAATAAAATATTGATTGTACTAATACTTTGATATATAATTTGATACTTATATTTATGACGTAGTACAAATATTTATAAACTAAGTTTAATTATGTTGGATTATTTATTATGTTACTTGAATATTAGTGTTGATTCAAGTAATAAAACAGCATGAGTTAAGTGGTTTTTGAGAATATCATGGGTAGTAATCTTCAGTAATGTCAATATTATGTCTAGAAGGGTTTAGTGTAGATTTAACAGATGGCACTGCCAGCTCATAATTGCAATAAAAAGCAAAAATATAGCTTGATTTGGCAATAATGGTTAAACATTTGCAGATATCTACACAAAAAAGAACATTTTTATAATTCATTGCTAATTTTAAACTAGTGGAAGCGATTTTTTATTGCTGACTCTTCATAGTCACGTCATATTCATGTAAAATACACTTTCCTCAAATCAAAATGATTAATAGCAAATAAATGATTCCGGTCGAAATTGGCAACACAACTATCGCGGCCGCATTATCATAAAATCGTTGTAAATATCGATAGAGACCCTTTGATTAATCTTCTAAAATATAACAGTCATTTCCGCGTATTTTATGAGCGGTCTTTTTCTCGGGCAACCCTCACACCCCACAGACGAAAAAAGGCCGGGAAGTAAACGAGCCAGAACGGTTTCTTGTTTCTTTTTTATACGAAACCGAATCATTATCTAGTAGGGTGAAGTTTTCAAGTATGAAGGGGTGTTTCTACTAAAATGGACAAAAAAGCACTTATTGGAGATTGTATTACATTCTCCCGCATATAAAATCATTGGTGATTCTTAACAAAATGTTAAGTAATTGAAAGGATAAACAACAGAGCCCCACGGGCTGTTCCTAACCCCAATATGGAATATATAGATTATAGCTTTCAATCACAAATAAGTGCCTTTACAACATTTTAGCAAAATTAAATTTAATCAATGTTAAGCTTGTTCATGTTAGACAAAAAGCAAAACACATTAGAACCAAAATAAAGCAACTATACTGGTTAGTTGGAATATACTCTCAACTTGATGTAAAATCAAAGAAATGGATTTATCATCATTAAGCTAATTTGGACCTATGGGGTGCAAATATGGGGCTGCACTAAAAATTCAAATCAACTAGTCATCAAGGCTGTCAAAACAAAATTCTTCGATTAATTACCAATGCCTATCGCTATGTAACGAAGAACTGCACGATGACGTGGAAATCAAATGGATTTGGGTATTTACCTAAGATTTATCCTTAAAACACGAAAGAAGATTACTAAATCATACTAACGTGGAAGCAATACAACTACTGGAAAACGCGCAGGAAATCAGAAGATTGAAGTGAACCAAACAAATTCAACATGTTTGTGTGAAGTAATTCGAAAGAGTGTCAGTGCATCCCAACATACTCGCTAATCAGCTAAATATGTGACGTGATAGTGAAGTGCGTAGACTAAAATGTCTAACACCACCTGATCTAATTACTGGACATATATAGATTTTAAAATAAGCTTTAGAATAAGCCAAATTAATTAAGATAATATTTTATACAGGAGATCGCTTAATGAAGTGATTTTCTACATAACACGTAGATATAAAATAGATATAAGAAATACTTATTGCCTATAGGGCAGATTGTGGAATCACAAAGAGTAAAAAAAAAAGTTTTTACACAAATAAGTGCCTTTACAACATTTTAGCAAAATTAAATTTAGTCAATGTTAAGCTTGTTCATGTTAGACAAAAAGCAAAACACATTAGAACCAAAATAAAGCAACTATACTGGTTAGTCGGAATATACTCTCAACTTGATGTAAAATCAAAGAGATGGATTTATCATCATTAAGCCAATTTGGACCTATGGGGTGCAAATATGGGGCTGCACTAAAAATTCAAATCAACTAGTCATCAAGGCTGCCAAAACAAAATTCTTCGATTAATTACCAATGCCTATCGCTATGTAACCAACGAAGAACTGCACGATGACCTGGAAATCAAATGGATTTGCAAAGTTTTCTAAGATTTATCCTTAAGACACGAAAGAAGATTACTAAATCATACTAACTTGGATGCAATACAACTACTGGAAAACGCGCAGAAGATTGAAGTGAACCAAACAAATTCAACGTGTTTGTGTGAAGTACTTCGAAAGAGTGTCAGTGCATCCCAACATACTCGCTAACCAGTTAAATATGCGACGTGAAATATACTGGACACTGATACTGGACATATATAGATTTTAGAATAATTAGAATAAGCTTTAGAATAAGACTAATTAATTAAGATAATATTTTATACAGGAGATCGCCTAATGAAGTGATTTTCTACATGACACGTAGATATAATATAGATATAAGAAATACTTATTGCCTATAGGGCAGATTGTGGAATCACAAAGAGTAAAAAAAAAGTTTTTACTAAGCTTATATAATAAAGAGGTTATCAAAAATTTTTTTAAAGCTTTTGCCTAAAATAGTATGTGCTTCATCTCATGATAAAATTCAAGAATAGGCTAGATGACTATAATAAAGAGTCACAAAAATATTGATTTATAATAATAATATTCAATAGAGAGATTATTAGAAATACATTTATTTTAAAACAAAAAGTGGTATTATTAAGATTTTACCTCAAATAAAAACATTTCAAAATTCACCATTCATGTTCGAGTTAAACACCTATCAGAAGTGCTACGCACATCGACCTCACTTATCATTTCCTAATCATCATTCCCTCAATACGAGGGTCACTATTTAGATTTCGGAAAGAAAAAAAACAAATAGTCTTAAACTGCGAATATATTTTTATTGTTTTTCAAAGTACTCGCCACGTTGATCGATACACTTTTGCATACGCTCAAACAAATTTTCAAAACATTTTCATCTACCATCCTCCAAAGCATTCCTTTCCTTCTGACGATGAAAATCGTGGAGCACGCGGTTTATTCTTCACGGATGGGAGCAAAAAGAAGTCATTGGATGTCAAATCATGGCTGTACGGCGGATGACCCATCATTTCGATGATTTGAGTGCTCTTGTTTGAGCTCGCATTGTCGTGATGAAGAACAATCCGGCGTCTCTTGTTTGTTTTCCTTATGTCACCGAAGACTTCTGGCAAACAAATGGTTTCTCTAGAGGCACTGTTGCAATATGACCAGTTTTCGTGAAGAAACAGGACACCAGGTACGTATGTCGTCAAAAATGTCAAGCTTTACGATGGAACCGTCAGATGCACTCACATGACAATAGTGTTGCCAATTCTCCAAATATAAATAGTGACCCTCGTATAAGCTTTTTAGTGCACTTCGATGTTATTTGCTTTATTTATCTTATATTCCACAGTTAAAAAAATGGTTTTGTACAACCAACGGAAAGAAGAGATAAATGAAAAAATTGAACAGCGATTTATCAAGTCAAATAATCGAAATTCGCCAACAATCGATTGGTCGATATGACCGTACACTCTGTAATCATAACAGAAATACTAATTTTAAAAAGGATGCTGAATTTGATGAATGATATAGCAGACACTCTAAAGATATTAACTGAACGTGTACATCATATCACTGACGATTATTTGGGTATAAGAAAGCTCTGTGCAAAGTGGGTGCTGCGCGAGCTTGGTTTTGACCAAAAACAACGACGAGTTGATGATTCGGAGCAGTGTTTGAAGATGATTAAGCGTAATAAACCCGAGTTTCGGCATCGATATGTGACAATGGATGAAATATGACTCCATCATTTCACTCGTAAGTCAAATAGACAGTCATCCGAGTGGACTGCACACGATAAACCCGCTCTAAAGCGTGGGAAAACGCAACAGTCAGCTGGCAAGGTTATGGCGTCTGTATTTTGGGATGCAAATGAACTAGTTTTCATTAACTACCTTGAAAAAGGAAGGATCAGCCACTATTACATAGTGTTATTGGACCGTTTGAAGGACGAAATCTTGTTTGTTTTCCTTATTTCACCGAAGACTCCTGGCAAACAAATGGTTTCTCTAGAGGCACTGTTGCAATATGACCAGTTTTCGCGAAGAAACAGGACACCAGGTACGTATATCGTCAAAAATGTCAAGCTTTACGATGGAACCGTCAGATGCACTCACATGACAATAGTGTTGCCAATTCTCGAAATATAAATAGTGACCCTCGTATAAGCTTTTTAGTGCACTTCGATGTTATTTGCTTTATTTATCTTATATTCCACAGTTAAAAAAATGGCTTTGTACAACCAACGGAAAGAAGAGATAACTGAAAAAAATTGAACAGCGATTTATCAAGTCAAATAATCCAAATTCGCCAACAATCGATTGGTCGATATGACCGTACACTCTGTAATCATAACAGAAATACTAATTTTAAAAAGGATGCTAGTGAGTATTCTGGAAACACTTACTATTAAATGTACTAGAATATTGAAAAACATTAACTAAAAATATTATCAGTATAAAACTTGGCAAGAAAATTAATAAATGCAGGTAATGACTTTGAAGAGTACCCAATAGTAGCACAATCGTCACTTGGGAACTGTGTCAGTAGTATTCTACTGAAAAATGTTATGATGATAATTTAAAGATACAGATGCAGATGTATTTGACAACGCTACCATGATATTCATATTACATCGTTGAATAGAATTATTAGACACTCATATACAAGATAAATAAAACAAATTAGGTTCAAGTTCAGATATTATCAATAGAAAAAAGGGTTTAAATTATCTATATTACATTTAATGATGCATTCTGAATTGTATCAAATTATCTGGTAATATTTTGGTAATAAAATTGCACAAATTATGTTATAATTTTTAAGCTAATTTTAATAATAGCCTAACAATTTTATAAACATGTGTAACTACAACACTTTATTAAGTACTTTGCAAAATCTGTGTTTCGATATGCTTTAACATATCAAGTTTTCCTATGAATTCTTCGACTACATATCTGCTTCATTTCTTTGGATTTACTTGACTTCAGTGACAACATTTGGGTCACACATTGTCTGTACGTAAATATTATTCGAAATATTTGAAATTTCTGTTTTTCATGACACAAATACCAAGCTGTAAAAACTTGATAAAATCACATTCTTCAATGAAATATGTGTCATTTATCCTCAACTTTGTGAAGTATAACACATAGAACTATTTTATAAAGAAAAAACCCAGATATTTGATATTGACTTTTCGTAATCTAACCATGGTGGGATGTTCAGTGAATTCAGTTGAAAGCCCATTTCCTTCTGTCTAGTTGGCATTTGCATCTTCATTCTGTAAATTAACAAGCAAAACAAATGAGGCCAAACCTCAAATGTATCAACAGTGTTATTTATCTCGATATTGCGTTATTTATGCTTAGACATAATTAAAGGTACTTAAAATAGTAAATACTTACATTGGAATGATATTATTGTTGTGAATAAATTACTGAAACTTAAACTATACTGGCTGGTTCCCGTCTTGCAATATTTTTCTGCCTTGGAACGAAAATACACAACTTGTTTGGGTTTTTTAACGATGTATAATTAAATTTGAGGCCCTGATACCATCATACACATTAGAATGTCTAATTATACCAAATAATTATTAAAATAATGTATAAGACATATACCTATACAAACCGTCCAGTGCGACCAAAACAACTACGTCACGCTCAGATTTACATATCGATGTTTTTGCAGAAATTTTATTCCGTGTGAAATAAATACGTAGAATTGCTATAAAGTGGTTTTTCAGAAATAGTCATCTAGCTTATTATAACAGGTCAATTAAAAAGTCCTCGACTTGACACATAAATGGCGCTACTAGAATTAAATCCATATGTTTTTTAGTTAGCACATTTGACAGCTGTCGGACCATTAGTTTGTGGATTATAGCATTTTGAGTGAAGCAACTTTTGTTATTGTAAAAAAATGGATAAAAAGGAATTTCGCGTGTTGATGAAATATTGCTTTTTGAAGGGAGAAAATACAGTTGAAGCAAAAACTTGGCTTGATGCCGAGTTTCCGGACACTGCCCCAGGATAACCAACCATCAAGGATTGATAAGTTTAGACGTGGTGAAATGAGCACCGAAGACGGTAAACTCAGTGGACGCCCAAAGGAGGTTGTTACCGACGAAAAAAATAAAAAAATTCACAAAATGATTTTGAATGACGCGAATGACGTAAATTGAAATTGAATGAAATAGCAGACACTCTAAAGATATTAACTGAACGTGTACATCATATCATTGACGAATATTTGGGTATAAGAAAGCTCTGTGCAAAGTGGGTGCCGCGCGAGCTCACTTTTGACCAAAAACAACGACGAGTTGATGATTCGGAGCAGTGTTTGAAGATGATTAAGCGTAATAAACCCGAGTTTCTGCGTCGATATGTGACAATGGATGAAACATGGCTCCATCATTTCACTCTTGAGTCAAATAGACAGTCATCCGAGTGGACTGCACACGATAAATCCGCTCCAAAGCGTGGGAAAACGCAACAATCGGCTGGCGAGGTTATGGCGTCTGTATTTTGGGATGCACATGGAATTATTTTCATTGACTACCTTGAAAAAGGAAGGACCTTCAACAGCCACTATTACATAGCGTTATTGGACCGTTTGAAGGACGAAATCGCTGAAAAACGACCGCATTTGAAGAAAAAGAAAGTGCTGATTCACCAAGACAATGCACCGTGTCACAAGTCAGTGAAAACGATGGCAAAAATCCATTAATTGGGCTTCTAATTGCTTTCTCATCCACCATATTCTCCAGATCTGGCCACCAGCGACTATTTCCTGTTCTCAGATCTCAAAAGAATCCTCGCTGGGAAGAATTCGAAAAGTTGAAGGGTCGCTATAATGAGTGTATCACCCTTGAATTGAATTATGTTGAATAAAAAAACTAATTTTGACAAACAAATGTGTTTTACTATGGTAGGCCGGGGACTTCCTTCCTTCGATTGACTGGTTTATTGACTTCGATTGACCTGTTATAAATCATTTATCAACAAAAGGTAAACGAAAAGTTTGGAGAAATGGTAGTGGTAATGCCGGTAAAACCAGGGATATTCCAAATTTGTAGAAGTTATTGGTCTCCACGGCATTCATTTTCAATTATAAATCTTAATAACTCATACATTTTTAGATTTTATGACTAAAAACTTCAAAAAAAGTTCCTCATTATCAAATTTTATGACGTCAGCACGCCGCTGTTACTGCATCAAATTGGACTTTTGATTTATAAAATGAGAAGGAATCATCCGCTCTGAGTTTAAAACGAATTTTACATTTTTACAAACTGGATTTGGCGGTATATTTGGCGTCTTCTTGTACGTACATTAGCTGGTTAATTAGGAAGACTATAAATTTAAATTCTATGTTAACAGTGAACGAAATCGCTTCTACAGCTGCCGTAAAAGCAAATGAAATGTTCAATATCTCCTACATGATGACCAGCCATTTACAAAGAAAGATAATTTTAAAGAGACCATCTTTAAATGAAAAGCACAAAAAACCCTTATTTGATCGTATATGCTTAAGAACATATCTCATGAAAGAAAAGTTTCGTCATGTAATATTTTCGGGCAAAAAGAAATTAAATTTGAATGGCCCTGATGGATGTGGGTGTTACTATCATGATTTAAGAAAAAAATCCGATAACTTTAGGTCGTAGATAGTTGGGTATAGAAAGTATTATGTGTTGGGTTGCTGTAGGTTTTGAAGTAATGACAGAAATAACATTTATTAATGGGAAAATTAATAGTAGCCAAACATAAAATACAATTTGGTTGTTATCCTGCGAAACTTCAATATTCAAGTATTAAAGTGGCCAGCGCCCTCTTCTTATTTGAATATTATTGAAAATTGTTGAGATAAACCAGCACGTATACTCACATGGTAAACAATTTAACAATATTGAAGAACTAATAATTTTTAGATGATTGGAAAAGGTTAGATCAAGATTATGTTTAATACCCATATGAAATGCTGCTAAGATGAAGTTGTAGAAAATAGAGGAGGATGCACCTATTACTGAAATAAAAATTAAAAATATTTATCAAATCTCTTCTTTTATTTTTAATCTATATGTGTTATAGTTTTGTCAGCTCGTTCCAACAATCTATAGCTGTTTCTTTATAATTTTTACATGAATATCATGACCACATTTTCATATATGGTATAATCACTGTACCCAAATATATTTGGTTGTTAATTTTATAAAATTAGTTTTAAAGTTTTAATAACAGGTGACATATAAATAAAAAAAAATTAAATCTGCTTTATTATGTAGTTTTTTATGACGACTTACATCAAACGTTTTTTAAAAATTATCATATGGATGTATTCGTGTAATATAGGGATGTACATGATGTATCGATTTGTTGCAAACATCGATATTTTTGTTTTAAATCTTGGTATATGTTTGATTTACGAGATAAATATAATGAGAACGCTATTCTGAAGATGTTGGAAGGATATTCTGCAAAATCCAATTACCGACCTTAATAATTTTGAGATATATTTTATCTTAGTTAAATGAGTTGAGACAGGGAACCATTTAAAAGCTTGGGTTTTAAAACAGGTGTTATGTAAATTGTATATAAACTTATCCGTAAGTAAATTTTTATCATGCTTAGTCTCTCAGTTATGATTATTGTAACGGGCATCATCCTTGACGAAGTGACATAATCCGCTAACCTGCAAGAGCTCTTGGTTCTCTAGTATGGTGCGTCTGAAAGAGAAGAAATATCACAATCAAGATTAAAATCCGATTCTTTCGAAAACTTATTTTAGTGATGTTATCATTCTGTATAGGTTCGGAACTTGAGACACCTGACATTCTGGTATCTGCAGGGTTGAGTGGTTTCAAATGCAGTGTTAAAGATAAAACCTAGGTGTTTCTTACTGAGATTGAATTGAATTTCTGATCATTCTATTAAGATGCGATTATTAACTCTGTGATTGATGAATACTTTTTATTTAAATTTATGTATTTAAATGATATTGAGAAGGTATTTCAAAATGGAACCAATATACCCAATGGTCACTCATGCCAAGATGATAATAAAAATAGTGTTATGACAACAAAAGTTGATGGAAAAGGGTAAATGTTAGAATAACAATTGATTATGTTTTGTTGGTGATAACATTTATTAATAATTCATAGCTTCGGTTTTCGGGTTGGTTTGGATGAACCCTATAGGACACATTGAAGAAGAAATTGACAAATGGTGGAATTGTGAACAAATGTTAGATAGATTGGATTCATTGCCGTCAATTTCTCAGACAGGGTGATGGGAATGAGAAACAAATAAAGGTAAGTATATAATTAATATATGATAACTGTAAGAAATATTAATCTAGAGTGAAAAAGATTTATGTGCACAGATATGTATGTAAGTGTCCATAATATACACATGTCGGAGACAAAGAATGCAGTGATTGAAACTAGTTTTATCAAGAACGATGTATACAAGTATTAACAGAACAAACGAAGGAGAAATATAATGATATCAAAATGTTTTTACAACGAAAAACTGTACCGAAGGACACCGGAACTATGTGTAAAAGGTAAATATGCTCTCTAATGAAAGTAAAATATATTATATGGATATACAATTTTTAATTAGCTGGATTAGGCCTCCAGGGCATACAACTACAAAAGTTCCTAGAACTCTAATTCATAGGTGGTATGGAAATAGGTTCAATGTAAATATTATCAAACACAACTCTAACCTACAAACTATTATAACTGTGTACTTAATTGTAGTTTTAAATCATTCAATAATATATGCATTAGATTTACTATAATCTTAACATAAATTATATTTGATAACAGTATTTTTGTTTAATTATTTTATTTAGATTACAATTTTGTTTTATGTCAAAGCCAAACCGAACTAAAGCTCAGAGTTGATACATTGCGATGTTTTGACGTCACAAATTTAGAAGACGTATGCACAAAATAACTTTGGATAGACTAGGTACCTATTTATCTAGTATAATATGTTACCTTTATCATTGAAATACATTATACTATATTCACTTCCTAGTAATTTTATCATATCGACGCATTCTAATCATTTAAAACAGTATCGATCTATAATTAAAGTAGAATATCGATTTATTTTAATCTGTCCATTCCTATGATAAAATTTTGATTGCCTACTCCATTATTAATAAATGATCAAAAATTCTGACGCGGGAGTCTAAAGGTGAGTATTTTTCTAGGAATCAACAGATCATCGGCGGCTCATTATAATAATTTTTGTATTTTCGATCAAAGATGACGTATTTAACACGCTCTAATCGTTTACTAACAGAAACCTCGTACTAGTTTTTGCATGGGAGTTTGCATTTTGAAGGGGATTTACGACCGAAAAAAAAACATATTTTTATAAAAAAAATTAACGAATGTAATATATTGCGCTGATTACACGTGTGGCCTTCGGTAAATTTATCATTTGATTTTTCGATTTTTCATGGGAATTTACGATTTGCGTAGCTCGTTTAATATTAATCAGTTGTGCGAAATTACGGGGAAGTGTCAGTGGATTGTTTGTATTATGAGTTTCCTTCATTCATGAGTGATGAAAGTATTGAAATATATGACCGTAGGGCAAGGGGTGTTTAAAATAATTGACATATACACAATATTTATTTACTAGTAAGGTATTGGCCACTATTTCCTTTTAAAATAGTTGCAATTCTTTGCAGAATAGATTCCAATGGTGTGTGGTCTATTCTTGTACCAGAACACCCGAGATTTGGTTCAAAACACTACTCTAAAATTCTAAAATAATAGTTCAATTATGTTGAGGTCTGATGCCGATTGTGCCGATCAGTAAAGATACTCTGATGCTTCGTAAACCAAGGCTGAACCTTTTTGGTTGTGTGTATTTAGCGGAAATTGAGTCAAAAATATCCTAATCGTCCAGTGTCTCACAAAACACCAATTTATCGTTTATATGCGAATTTTCGACATTACGGTACGACAGCAGACAGGTCTGGTTCTGGAAGAAAACGGACATCTCCTAACGTTCTAATAAAAGCTCTACTAGTTATATCATTTTTAATTATGTCATGGATTAGTTTTTTTTCTATGATTAGGTATATAGTCTATTCCAGTGCCTCACAAAACAACAATTTATCGTTTACACGCGAATTCTCGATATTACGGTACGACAGCAGACAGGTCTCGTTCTGGAAGAAAACGGACGTCTCGTTACGTTGAAAATGTGGCTCTGATGCGCGATATTGTTGCAGAATCTCCAAAAACATCAATTCGGTTCCCAGTTACACATTTCTGCATGCAGTTTAAGGCGAATTTTGAAAACTGATTTGAAAATGTTCCCGTATAAAATTTAATTACTCCAAAAATTGCTACCGAGAGATCCTGATCAACGAGTTGAATACACCAATGCAATCTTAAGGGTGTCTGATGAAATTGAAGATTTTCGTCTAAATTGATAATGAGCGATGAAGCCCATTTTCTTCTCAGTGGCGACGTCAATAAACAGAATATCCACTAAAAACAACCGTATAGTGTAATAGTAATCATGCTGGAAACATTGGTCCCTATTTTTTTGAAAATGACCAAGGTGTTACAGTTACTGTTTCTGCTGAACGCTACCAACACATGATTCGAAATTTTCTTGTGCCTGAAATTGAAGAGCACAGACTAGGGGATATGTGGTTTCAGTGAGATGGGGCCACAGCACACACAGCTCGTTCAACAATTAAAATATTGAATGATGTTTTTCTACAAAGACTAATTTTGCGAACTGGCGATTTAGCATGGCCAGCCGGATCTCCGGATTTAACTGAGTAATTTCTTCAAGTATTGATGAAAGTTATCAAGTACTGTTGGAAGCTTATAGCGGATACATATTACAACATTGTGTGAAATTTCACATAAGTAAATAATATGTATTAATTTCAGTTATTAGTAATAGCATTACTACTATTATTAGGTGCTTGCTGATAATTTTTTCACACTAAAACGGTATTTATTGAGAAAAACTCAGGTGAGTAGATGGTAGGCGGCAGAATATTTCATTCAAGTTACAACAATGTTGCAGATAACTTTTCAGTTAACTCGTGTGGTAGCCCTTTTGCCTCATTTTGAACTTTCTCGTGACATTTCAACGCTTGGAAAGAATTGATTAATCAACTTCTAAGCTGTCTGAAGAGTTTGATCCGGGTTTTCGTCCAATAAGTCTTTGGTCCTCTAGGCCGTTCATTGTTATTAACATCAGAATGACCACTTTTAAGTCGTTGTCACCAAGACCGACAATTGGGATATGACGGAACAGCATCACCATAAGTTTCCAAAAGTTTTTATACGTTTTGTAATTAATTTAAAATTACTACGTGGAAGATAGTTATTTCATGTAGAGTATTGTTAAAGCCATCGAATTTAACAATTATATTAGGTAGTTTACTGGTATACTTTTTCACTACATTTTCACCTGAAATCACTATTTTTCACAACGAAAATACATTGATAATTGGATCGCTGCCAAACCAACATCAAATTAACTGTTGGTCGCTATTTTTCAGTTCGACTGATTTTATTACTTTTTACTAGTGACTGTCTCTTCAGTCAATTGTTTTCAGTCGCTATTTTAGGTCCGACTGATTTTATTACTGTTTACTATGAACTCTTTCAGTCGCGTGCTTTTTTCGTTACTATTTTTTGTTCTAATAGATTGATTCGAATGATTTTTAACATTCTGGCTCTGTCATCCTAGCCGCGACAAAAATGTACCCAATTTATGCTTACATATATTTATATGTAATATATATAGTTTTATAATTTTTTTGGTAGTTTGCTTGTAAATAATAATATTTTTTATATTAACATAGCAGCATTTTGGAACGATATTTTTCAAGATTGTTAATGTAATAGGGTAAAAAGATTAAAATTGTTAATGATAAATAGTAAAATACTTTTGACTGTTTTTATGGCAATAATAGGTAATATTTCGATTACTCTTTCGATTTTTGTTAAACAATATTTCCGTTCAATAATAAATAAAGCATTTACTTTATTTAAAAAAGCTCTAGTAGTTATTGTGCGATCATTTTTAAATATGTCATGAATTAGTTTTTTTTTCTATAATTAGGTATATGTTTAACTTTTATTTGGTATTTATGGTTATTGTACATCTTAAGTTCTTGGGTTTTGTTTAAGATCTATTGTATTGTCTATATTTATTATGGTAAATTATTTGAAAATAGTAATTAACATATTAAAATACGATAAAAATTTGTGGGATATTATTCCATTCCGTTTTACAGATCCACAGAACATTCAAATATAAAAGTAATTCTACTTCGTTTAAAATTATATTATAAATTATATTAATAGTATTCAGTAATTTTTTTTCCTTTTATTTTTTAAAGATAGTACGTGAAGGAATTTGTACATCTCCGTCTCGCTTATACTATCGTTGGAAAATATAAGCACATATAAAATTAACTGCACCAAGCAATTATCTCCGTCCTTTCCTCTCTCACAATTTATACAGGGAAGCAATCGTACATCTTCGCCTGACATCACGAATTTAAAAAAACATACCAACCGTGCTTTTGACTTAAAATAGTAATTACTATTTTCAGTCGCTGGTTTTTTTGAGTATCGACTGTTTCGACAATTTTGCGACTATCGACTGTTTCGATTGTTTTCAGTCGATTGTTCCCAACGCTAATTAAAAACCCTACTATAATAAAAAAAATACACAGAAAGAACTAAGTAATGAACGGAAATATCTAAGTTAGTCCACGTTAAGTATAGAACAAGTAAAAACCCAACGACTAGTACATCGCTAGCGTCTGTAAATTAAACTGACAGTATTAATGAAACTGAAAAGACTTAATTGACGTTGGAAAATACAAGACCTAATAGAAACTTAATTTAACTAATAATCGTGAGATTGTAGCGGGGTTTTCATGGGTCTCAGATATACATCCATCGATCATACGCGATGATTGGAATTAGTCTCAGTTGTGAAGATTCTTTAGGCGCGCGAGAGAATCTTTAGGAATTTCCAAAATTCACGCTTAAGAGACAAACTGAATTTTCCATTTATTTCGATGAATTAGAAAGCAGAAAGCAAACTTTAACATAAATTTAACTTTCATCTAATTTAGACTCTCGTCTGTATTTTTGGTATTTATACATTAGATTTATATTCAGAAATATTTCTTAACTCTTGTCATCGATGTCTTCATCAGCATAGTCTATTCAATATAACAGTGAACTCACGTCATCAATATGTGCCTGTCGCTAACTGTAAAATAATTTTAGAGTCAGACAATATTTTTTTTCTTATTTTATTTCTATTTAAAAAGAGATAGAAGTCTCTAGATAGCTGTCTGATAAGTTCGAGCATCACACCGAATCAGCCTGCCAAAGTCGTCCGGTTGTCAAACGTCAACCGTCAAGATTTGCTTGTTTTGATAAATTTTCAATTGTTGCTTATAATTACTCTGATTCAAAATGCCGAAGCCAGACATAATAGACTGCGTTTCTTCATTGCGACTCAGTTACTTCGAACAGGAACGATATGATGAGGAAACTGTTAATATGAAAAGTATCCATAGAAATCTTAAAGATATGCAGTTCTTTGAGGGATGTAGAGCATACTTTAATAGACTGTTAGGTAATATAGGATTTACATGGTGTAAAGGTAATTCAGGAATAGCTCGAATGGGAGTTCCAGACATTGATTTTACAAATATTAAAATCAAAGAAGACTTATTATTTCAATATGTATATTCAAATGAGACATGCATATTTCAGAAGGGGACCAATATACCGAGTGGTCACTCATGTCAAGGTGATAATAAAAATAGTGTTAAGACAACAGAAGTTAGTGGAAAAATGTAAACGTTGGATTATAAATTAATTAGGCCTTATTAGTCATAACATTTCTCAAAAGTTCATTGCAGATATATTGTTACTTATGTTGGAAACAGGAATGGTTAAAACCAATTCGGTTTGAATGAACTTGATCATTAACGGCCTTGAAGATGTTAATTGATGTTGCTGTGATTTTACACCAGACCATATAATAAATGAATATTGAACCGACAGTATCATTTGTAGTTGTTGTTCATCATCATTATCATCAATCAAATCTCACCACAGTTGACGGTCGGCGGCAGCTGTCTTGGCATCGGACAATGTTAGTCCCCTATTTTTTGATCGCTTTATATGATTTTCGCCCATTTCTTGTTCTGAACTGTACCTTCCATCTAAAAGATCAATTTCTCCACCGAAGTTTGTGAGCAATTTGTTCACTATTTATGCTTCAGACATATTCCAATCATTGTAATCTGCCTCTTTGAACTTGTTTTTAATTTGTGCACTTATTCATCATGTTAGACAAAAAGCAGAGGAGATTAGAATTACAGTCAAACAACTGTAGTGGTTAGTCGGAAGATACTCTCAACTTGGCCTAAAATTAATAAGATTGGTTTATCAGTCAATCATGAAGCCAAATTGGGCCTATGTGTACAATATGGGATAGCACTAAAACTTTAAACCAACTAGTAATCCAATGCACCTAAAACAAAGTTCTAGGATTAATTAACAATTCTTATCGCTACGTAACTAATGAAGCGCTGTACGATGATCTCGAAATCAAATGGATAAACGACGTGATCCAATATTTCGCCTTAAAATATGAAATAAGGTTGCTAAACCCCAGCAATGTTGAAGCAGTACAGCTACTGGACAACACGTACAAATCAGAATATCGAAGCGAACTAAACCGCACGAACTTGTTTAGTGTGTAAGTGTAAGGAATTCTCAACTTTAGCTTAAGTAGATTCGTTTTATTTCAATTTGGAATTATATACTGAGGTACCAATTCCTCAATAGTCCTGCTTGTGTATTAATGCAAGTACAACAGAACAGTAGTAATAAATTAATTTGTAAATTAAGATTGTACAAAGTAGATATATATGTAAGATGTAAGTAATAAAAAAAATAGGCACTTATTGTCGCATTTTAATGGAATAAGAATGAAACATGTACAATTTGTCTTAGGTTTTAAAGACTTCAAAACATGTCTTCTCGTCTAGGAGACATACAAAAGGATTCACAAGATAAACATATTGTAATATTAGCTCCTCGTGCAGTTATAATTTTTTAAGTAAAATAAAAGTGTTTTTATAACTCACATACGTATTTATAGAGTAAATTAATAAATAAACACCTATTTTAATTAATGTTTTGAACTGAAATGAAGGTAAACAACCATCAACATCCGCAAATATTTAATGCTCGTAAAGTGCAAAAATACCATTTCAAAGATAAACCGCGACTCCTACCATCATTCCCACAGTTTTATTTCCGGTCAAACGCGGCAAGAGTGCGTTGACATTGATTGTCAAATGTCAAAACAACAAAAACGTCACGGCTGTAATTACAGTGCGTTTTTTAAGTTGTTAACAAATCAAGACACGCACTCTGAGCAACTTTAGGTAACTTTAGACCGAGGTGTTGCGTTTCTGCCTATGTTGAAATCAAATTCGTATCGAGCCTGTGCGTCAGATGGATGGATGTTTTGGTACGTGTTAAGGAAGCGGTGTGATGGCTGTTTGCGATAGCAGCATGTTGTTATGATGAACCATTTTAGTTCAACGTAATTATTATTGTTGTTTTTGCTGTTATGTTTGGATCACGATAGAGTTAGTATAAACGTTAAATGAACACCGCACATTTCGTTGTATTGTTATCTGGACTAGAATCAGTCTATTCAGATTTAGTGTATTATACATAAGATTATTATTATAATTTTTACAATACATTTAATAATATACTACAGTGAGGATATTCAATATATGTTATTAACAATTTATTTATTATTGATGCCGTAATGAAAGCTTTCACATAACCGTTATGAATTGGATTAACATCTTTAACATTTTAGAGGCATTACTTTGTTGTGCTTAACATGAATTTATAACAGGTCAATTCAAAAGTCCCCGGTCTCCCATAGTATAACAATTTTTTTAGCAAAATTAGTTTTTCTTAATCAAAATAATTCCCTTCAAGGGTAATACACTGATTATACCCATCCTCCAACTTTTCGATACCATTTTTGTAGTACGATTTGTCCTTTGCTTCAAAAGAGGCCTCAGTTTCGCCGATTACCTCTTCATTCGACGAAAATTTCTTCCCAGCGAGCCAAAAGATTGAGATCTAAGAAAAAAAATAGCTGGTGGGCAGATATGGAGAATACGGTGGATGAGGAAGCAATTCGAAGCACAATTCATGGATTTTTGCCATCGTTTTCATTGACTTGTGACACGGTGCATTGTCTTGGTGAAGCAGTACTTTCTTTTTCTTCAAATGCGCTCGCTTTTTGGCGATTTCGTCCTTCAAAAAGTTCAGTAATGCTACGTAATAGTCGCTGATCATCATCAACTTGTTTTTTTTTTTCAAAAGTCAGCTCGCGCGGCACCCACTTTGCACAGAACTTTCTCATACCCAAATATACGTGAATAATATGATGTACACGTTAAGTTGATATCTATAGAGTGTTTGCTATTTCATTCAATTTCAATTTACTGTGATTTAAAAATTATTTTGTAGATTTTTTAATGTTTTGGAATGGAATGGAACTCATTTAAAAGACTAGCAAAGATAGTAGTATTAAAATTATCATGAATTTTTTATGAAATATTTTAAATTAAATCCTCGTTAATGTGCACATTTTATTAATTGAGTTTTGTAATTTGGTTTACCGAGTAAAAGAAAATTGGGAAATAATTGCGAATAAAAAGTTATGTTTTATTAGAAAATTTTATTACATATCAATAAAAATAAACAGAGTGAAAGACACCTTATTTATATAGAATTAATCAATATAATTATGATATTATATGTATGATTGATATGTTTACATCAAGTCCAGGAACCATCTTTACATAGAAACATCATATTGAAACATTTCTAGACGATGTCCATAAACGATATTAACATAAAGACTTGATATTATCTAATATTATTACATTAACAATCTTGAAAAATATCATATCATAACCAAAATACTATAATATTAATATACAACATATTGTTATTTACAAGCAAACTACAAAAAAAAAATCATAAAACTACATATATTACATACAAATCTATATAAGCATATATTGTACATTTTTGTCAAGGTCGCGGCTAGGACGACGGAGCCAGAACGTTAAAAATCAGTCGAATGAAACAAGTAGAACCAAAAATAGCAACTAAAAGTACGACTGAAACAGTCGATAGTAAATAGTACCAAAATCAGTCGGACCGAAAATAGCGACTGAAACAGTCACTGGTTAAAAGTAGTTAATTACTAAACAGTCGACAGTCAAGTCGATAGTTCCCAACACTAGTCAAAACCCCTTTGAACCAATATAGTTAAGCTAATATAGTGTCATGCTTTAACCCTATTTTGAGCGCTCAAGTGGAAATACATCTAATAAACGCTAATTAAATTTGGGTTTGAAATTTTATATCCGGATTTTTTTATATATTTTGAAAGTCTCCTTTAACCAACTAGGGGTTTATCTGGATTGGACCTATAGTTTAACGTGGGCTTCGAACGGTCCTCAGACCAACTTAGAAACAACAACAACAACTCAGAAAACATCCGGCCTTACCCAGTCTGGTTACTGGGGTGACTGGGATCATTTTCCTTGTCGGATTTTGCACTCTTGCCTAGGGCAATCACAAATATTAAACAATCACAAACATAAATTTACGACCATGGCCCAGCAGGATCCGAACCCGCGACTATCGCAACATTAGGTGGACCGTCCTGTCGCCTTTACCCCTGCGCCACCAAGCCGGTTATATTTGGATTTTAAGAACAATATGAAGAAAAAATTAGTAGATGGTTGTAGATAATTAATATCTCTCGTACCAGTATGTGTGTCATATTGTGTTAACTTCTCTGTATAAAGCTTCAAAATTTATCAACTTGATTGATGGAACATTTTTGATTGATTTTTGGAACAAAATTTTATAAACTAATTTAGATAATTTTTTTCGTGAAATATTATTCATATTATTAAGTATTATCATGTATATTTTTCCATGATTTCGATCAAAATATAAAAATACGGTTAATATTTCATCAAAAACTTCCATCTTAATTTAACATTTAATTTAAACATCTTTTTCAAAACATCGGACTTTTTTAATTTCGAAAATCTCTGTTCGTTTATAATACGTCTTGTGTGTGTGTTTTTTTTTGCATTTGTGATGATGTCAAGGTCTCTAGCGCCATGGAGGAGGCGGCAACGTGCCATGGCCACGCCGTTTTGTTTTGGGGAGAGCTAAAATAGGCCGCCAGGCTGGGAAACGGGGTCGATCAATGTAAACGGGGGCGGTGGGGGAAAGGCGGCGGCCGGGGCGGCGAAGAACGGGACCGGGTCAGACGAGGCTGCAGCAGGAAATGCGCATTTTCTTTTTACGGTGGTTGAGGAACTGCCGAGACGCCAATAGAAATACTACAGGAACGCTTATCGACATTGTTTCAAAATTTCGTTTTTATTTTTAATATTATTTGGTAAATAATGGTGAATTAAAAATGACAATCAATGATTTCTCGAAAGATGAATTGGCTTAAATTTATGGTGGGTTGAGAAAAAAGAAGTAAGCTGTTAGGTTAATATTAGTTGGTAAATAAAGTTGAATGAAATAACAGTTCGAAAAACAAACAACAAATAATGAGTTGAAAGAATCGATGCTATTTAAAAAGACATCAACATTCTTTTATATGTGTTTAGAAAAAGTATACAAAATGGTAAGGTTAATACTAGTAGGTAAATAACGTTGAATTAAATATCATTACAACGAATAATGAGTTGAAACAGTCAATGACTTTTCGAAAGATATGAACGTTTTCTGGTAAATAGCTTATATTTATAATGCGCTGAAAAATAAATAAAAAAGCTGTAAGGTTAATATTAATTGGTAAATAAAGTTAAATTAAATATCAATACAACAAACGAACAACAAATAATGAGTTGAAGAAATTGATAATATTTAGAAAGATATCAATATTCTTTGGCAATTGGCTTAAATTTATAATGGGTTTAGAAAAAAGTATACAATTTGTAAGGTTAATAGTGCCCCATTAAAATCAACTATCAAGGATTGGTATTCTAAGTTTAGACGTGGTGAAATGAGCATTAAAAAAATCCACAAAATGATTTTGAATGACACTAAATTGAAATTGAATGAAATAGCAGACACTCTAAAGATATCAATTGAACGTGCACATCATATCATTCACGAATATTTGGGAATGAGAAAGCTCTTTGCAAAGTGGGTGCCGCGTGAGCTTACTTTTGACCAAAAACAACGACGAGTTGATTATTCGGAGCAGTGTTTGAGGATGATCAAACGTAATAAACCCGAGTTTTTGCGTCGATATGTGACAATGGATGAAACATGGCTCCATCATTACACTCCGAAGTCCAATCAACCGTCATCCGAGTGGATTGCACACGATGAACCCGCTCCAAAGCGTGGGAAAACGCAACAGTCGGCTGGCAAGGTTATGGCGTCTGTATTTTGAGATGCGCAGGGAATAATTTTCATTGACTACCTTGAAAAAGCAAGGTCCATCAACAGCGAGTATTACATAGCGTTATTGGACAGTTTGAAGGACGAAATCAGCGAAAAACGGTCACAAGACAATGCACCGAGTCACAAGTCAGTGAAAACGATGGCAAAAATCCATGAATTGGGCTTCTAATTTCTTCCTCATCCACCGTATTCTCTAGATCTGGCCCCCGGTGACTATTTCCTGTTCTCAGATCTCAAAAGAATGCTCGCTGGGAAGAAATTTTCTTCGAATGAATAGGTGATCGCCAAAACGGAGGCCTATTTTGAAGCAAAGGACAAATCGTACTACAAAAATGGTACCGAAAAGTTGGAGGGTCACTATAATCAGTGTATCACCCTTAAAAGAATTATGTTGAATAAAAAAAATTAATTTTGGCAGGCAGGGGACTTTTCAATTGACCTGTTAGTCTCTACAATAAAAGGCTAAAAGGCATAAAAGGCTCTACAATATAAATGAAAACTGTGTTTTAATCGTTTCGAAGTCGAACATGATGACATTTTGGTTATGTTGTGAAAGAGTAAATATTCCTTAAGACAGTCCTTCACGAAATTATTTAATAGCTTAGCATATAGTTTGTTAAACTGGTATGGAAACACTGATGGAAACTCGATTTAACTAGAATTTCGAATATTTAACGGATGAATTCGCATCAGTGTGATATTTGAACATCGAGATATTTGAATTTTAAATTTCTTAAATAAACTTTTTCCTTTTCTATGCAAACAATGGGCTATGGTGGGTCACCTATTTATTTTTATTAATTCACTATTTGTATTTTAATGTGTTAATGTATCTGCAAATATTATATTTTAAAGTAATTGTAATTTTTTTTCAGGGTAATGCTTAATCAATTCTAATTACACTGACCATTTTGAATGTTTGCTTCATTACTTAAGATAGTTTCTATTAATTTCTGGCTAATCTATGACAAATCTGAGGTCTAAAAGGTCTAAAATTATATCACTTAACTCCCGCAGGGTTATAATTTTTTTTCAAAATCAATTTAGTTATAGTATAGTGACGATATGGAGTTTCTGTTCTACACTGTCTACATTTTTTACTTTCCGGTCACCAGTTTGGGGTTTTTATTATTAATCTCTTAGAACTTTAACAACACGTTATACAATATAACTATACTGACATGTAGAAAATCGCTTCAGTAATTAACCTGCTGTACAAAATTATAAATTAAAGCTTATTCTAGAGGTTATTATAATTTATCGTAACTTATTCTAAATAATATTCTAATTTATTTTAGATATTATTATATCTCACTCTATGTGTCTATTCTATCAGTTCGAATGGTAGTACGCGTTTGAGCCTACGCAATTCATTGTCATTGTGCACATTTAACTGTTTGGCGAGTGTATTGGGATGCACCAACAGTCTTTCAGAGCACCTTGTACTAACACTTTGTATCACAGTCGATATGGGTTCTAAGGGGATATCGCGCTGAATTAGTTTCTTGGAGACGTTGTATGGGGCATGGTCGTTGACGCAATGTTTTATTTGCTATTAGTACCTCACAGTTTAATACCATAGGTTCAAATGGGCCTGTATTGACATATTCAGTAAAACCTTGTTTTTATAACTATAATTTAGATTTACAACCTATTAGCCAACATATTGGGTTTAGTTTAAACCCAGGATGTTTGCTTTTTGTCACTACTATTTTTCTCTATGTTAAGCGTCGATCAAAATGCATTCCCATATATTTAACATTGTCTGCTTGCGGAAGTTCATAATTATACATATACGAGTGTCACTATTTATATTTCGGGAATAGGAAAAATAACAAATAGTTAAGCTGCGAATATGTTTTTATTGTTTCTCAAAGTACTCGCCACCATGATCGATATACTTTTGTATACGCTTAAACTAATTTTCAAAGCATTTATTCCATTCCTATTGAGGTATCTTCAAAACATGATTTGTGAAAGTTTTAATAGCTTCTTCGGGCGATGAAAATCGTTGACCACGCAGTATATTCTTCACAGATGGGAGTAAAAAGCAGTAATTGGGTGCCATATCAGGGCTATATGGCGGATGATTCAACAATTCGATGTTTCGAGTGCTCAAATAGTCTCTTGTTTGAGCCGATGTGTGAGAGCTCGCATTGTCATAATAAAGAACATTCCGGCGTCTCTGTTTGTTTTCTTTATTTCACCAAAAACTTCTGGCAAACAAATGGTTGTGTGCCAATCAGAATTTACTGTTCTACGATCCTCGAGAGGCATTGTTGCAATCAGGCCAGTTTTCCCGAAGAAACAGGCCACCATTTTCTTTGAGGTGCTTCGTGTGCGAACAACTTTTGTTGAATTTGGTTCAAGGACCACCATACAAATATAAAATAAACAAATAGCGTCCGTGCGACAATATGTTCTGAGTACGTATATCGTCAAAAATGTCAAACTTTACGATGGAACCGTCAGATGGACTCACATGACAACAGTGTTACCAAGTGAAAATGGCGAAGTGTCTTATTTGTATTGTTTGGATTCGAAAATAACATATTCTCATATATTTTCATCTATTAAATTCAAGTACCACCACAAAAAATACCGTTTAGCTCTATACTTAGAAATACAACAAAGTAATTTCGATTTTAAGTTACCTGAAATGGTTAACTTTACAGATTTTGATATGCTTTTTCCTAAATTCAACTTTGCAACCTCGTATGTTCACCGTTCGCGCCGCCATATTGGAAAAATTGCGCGTAAAAGCAATATATTGACAGTATCTCTTTTCCGACTCATTTCACTTCACATTCATTTCACCATAAAAAAATTCATATACAAAATGAAATTAGAGAAAATTGCCTATATTCTCATGTGCCTTCCTGCAATTACTATGTTTTTGAATGAATTTAAAGTTACTGATTTATCAAATTGTTATCGAAATTCAAAATCAAATGCGATAGACTAGTCAGTGTCGAAGTTACAAATATTTTAATATTGAATTTTATTAAATAGACGTTTTCCTTTGATTTATACGGTTTTAATATGTTTGTTTGCAAAACACATGCTAATAAATGTATTTGTCCGTTTCGTTGAACTGGATATAGGCGGAATGAGTTGCATCAATATATTTTCGTGTTGTTTAGTAGCTTGATAAATTAGACCCATCGATCTTGATGCTGTAATCAGAAACATCCCCTTCGTTCTTCATTATGTTATTACGTTTCATTGTGTTGGCGTACTATTGATGTATGGCGCTTTCATACAACTCTCCTCTATCTAAACTGCAGGAAAATAAATACACAGATGTAATAAGTTAGAAAGTTTAAGACAACAGTAACTATACTGTGTTGTTATAGAGATCAGAAAGTTTTGGAAAAAATGAAAAGTATTAATAATACTTCTTCTATACTTTAACTGGTTTTGCAAATGCGGCTATAAAGATAAAGGCGGCTTTTAATTACTTAATAGGTCAATTGAAAAGTCTCCGGCCTACCACAGTAAAACACATTTTTCTAGCAATATTAGTTTTTTATTCAACATAACTCCCTGCAAGGATAATACCCTGATTATAGCGACCATATTTTATATATCATATTTATAGGCCTCAGTTTCGTCGATCACCTCTTTATTCGACGAACATTTCTTCCCAACGAGCATTCTTTTGAGATCTGAGAACAGGAAATAGTCGCTGGAGGGCCTACGTGACTTATGACACGGTGCATTGTCTTGGTGAAGCAGCACTTTCTTTTTCTTCATATGCGGCCGTTTTTCGGCGATTGCGCCCTTCAAACAGACCAATAACGCTATGTAATAGTCGATATTGATGATCTTTCCTTTTTCAAGGTAGCCAATGAAAATTGTTCCATGCGCATTCCAAAATATAGACGTCATAACCTTGCCAGCCGACTATTGCGTTTTCCCACGTTTTGGAGTGGGTTCATCGTGTGCAGTCGGATGACGGAGTGAATTGATGGAGCCGTATTTCATCCATTGTCACATATCGACACAAAAACTCGGGTTTATTACGCCTGATCATCTTCAGCCACTCTGAGCTCACGCTGCACCCACTTTGCACAGAGCTTTCTCATACCCAAATATTCGTGAATGATATGATGTACACGTTCAGTTGATATCTTTAGAGTTTCTGCTATTTCATTCAGTTTCAATTTACGGTTATTCAAAATAATTTTGCAGATTCTTTAAAATGTTCTTGTCGGTAACAACCTCTTTTGGGCGTCCACTGTGTTCACCGCCTTTAGTGCTCATTTCACCACGTATAAACTCAGCATACTAATCCCTGATGGTTGATCCTTCCCTAGGGCAGTGTCCGGAAATTCGGCATCAAGCCCAGTTTTTGCTTAAACTCTATTTTTTCTCTTCAAAAAGCAATATTTTATCAGCACGCGAAATTCTTTTTTATCCTTTTTTTCACAATAACAAAAGTTGCTTCACTTAAAATGCTATAATTCACAATATTGAGGCTTAGGGCTATCTAAAAAATATTTTGATAAATTTATTTATATATTGATATATTTATCTATTTTGATTTAAGTCTAGTAGCGCCATCTATGTGTCAGGCCGGAGCCTTTTCATTTTTTTTATTTTATTTTATTTTATTTTTATTGTTCATCGTTATTCACAACCTCGGTCCATCTTTTGAATAACTACAGGAATACTACAGGACGGAGATATCGGCGAACATACATTATATAGATACAACCGAACATAGAACCTCCTTACTTTTCGAAGTCGGTTAAAAATAAATAAAATCGATGATGATCCGAAGGAGCAATATTTGGAGAATAGGGCCGGTAGCTGGGATCTCCCATTCTAGTGGTTAAAGATAAGTTTTAATTTGCTAAACTATTACAATGTAACTTTGTGACTTTTGCATTTCTTTCCTGATAAAATGATTGTTTTCTATATGTTGTGGACATTAAATCCACCTCAGACGATTAAATTTGGCAACAATCTTCGTCCAGCAGCTGCTCTAAGTTCACGTCCTCAAACCTGCTGCAGGCTCTTTTTCTCCCATGCAGAAATAATTAATTCCAAGCATCTCTTTCACTCGTCACTATATGTCTGTATTATCATTTTACGGGTAGTTCTACTATCTGCTATCGTTCTACTATCTATTACTACTCTGTTCATTCTACTACCTGTAGTTTCTTTGAAATTAAAATAAAAAAACCACACTTCCCAAAAACGGTGCTTGTGATACTTATAAAACATATAATTGAACATATAAATCTGGCTCTATTCTTAAACAGATACAGCTTCAAAGGTGATACCTTTATTCAACGTTCTTATAGATTTTTGATTCTATTTATGCAGAACTATCAAAAATTTGTTTGTGGTTGGTTTGGATGGCTTTCACTATGTATTGTTCGCATAGCAAGAAAGTTTCTTGGATTTAGGTGTATAATAGTGAATAACGTTTCATCTTTTGTTACATTCTGATACAAGAACATTTTCTTTGAAGTTCTGACACGTTGTTTTTTTTGGTCATGTGTGAGCATATGTCGTACACTCTTCCAAAGTAACATATATCTTCTCAAATTTTCATGTAAAATTATAAATAAAAACACATCCTTTTCCGATAATTAAGGTGTAGGCCATCTTATGCAACTTTATTTCATAATTTCATGTTCATGCTTTTGTAATGTACATACGATACCTGTCAATAATAATCCATTTTTAGTCACTTTAAATCTTATATCAAGCTTTATCAGGCCCAATATTTAACGCTATTTAGCTTTCACAATATATCCCTTTACCAAAACTAAAGTTTAGTTAACAAAAGAAATTACTCTAATCCACTGTCTTAAAAATTGCAGAAGTTATTTACAGCTGGTAGAATAAAAGTACAGGTTAGCACAATAGCACAACAAGACGAAAATGTGATAAATAAATCACTATGTATTTCCAAAATTAAAATCAAATGAGACTACTTAAAGAAAAGCTGGTAGAAATTTAAGAGTAAAGATTGTGCTTTTGCACGCTTCGAATTTCTGACTTTCCGCGTGTTGTCCAGTAGCTACTTCGTTGGTTACGTAGCAACAGGCATTGATCAATCGAATAACTTTGTTTTGACAACGTTGGTTTTGACAACGCAAAATCGACTTAGATAAATTTGGAGCTATTAAACAGTATGTTCCAGTCTTTGATCCATTTTTGTATTTAATTAACTACCACTTACATTTTTTCTATAGCCCTAGGCAGATATAGGCTTTTTATCATAATCATTGTAACGTCGGCAAATATTCAAAATATTTTTAACAAAAATATAGAATACTTCAAAAAATAAATAGAAACTCATTAAAAATTAAAAATAAACAAACTAAGATTATTAATACAAAAAAAACATCTTAAAATAAAATATGTACATAATAATCGTTGTAATAAATAAATAAAAATAAATAAAGACCATATATAACCTATAAAACGTATTTTATATTCTATTGTATATACACTATTTAGCTTAATACCTACCTGAACATATTTATCTATTTACAATGTTAGTCGGCTTGGTGGCGCAGTGGTAAAGGCGATGGGACGGTCCTACTGTTGCGATAGCCGCGGGTTCGAATCCTGCTGGGGCATGGTCGTAAATTTATTATGTTTGTGATTGTTTAAAATTTGTGAATGTTCTAGGCAAGAGTGTAAAATCCGACAAGGATGATCTCAGTCACGATAGTAACCAGGCTGGGTAAGTAAGTCTTCTGGGATGATTTCTAAAGTTGGTCACTCGCCAGTCGGTAGGCTTAATGCTGAGGACAGGGGTTCGGAGATCACGTTAAATTTTAGGCCCAGTCCAGATAAACCCATAGTTGGTAAAAGGAGACCATATATATAATATATATTTAATATATATATATATATATATATATATATATATATATATATATATATATATATATATATATATAAACTTTGATTTATATGTGAAAACTTTTGGACGTGCCTTTGAAATTTGAGCGTTTCCCTCGATTTATACCAACTTATGAAAAACTATTTTCTTTAACTTAGCTCAATAGTCGTGAATCATACATTCTAATTCAACATAACAGTTGTTAGCAATAACATGAATATAGAAAATTAATAAAAACGTAATTATATTAATCAGAAAAAATAAGTAAATTTTGTCGAATCATTTTATTATGTAAATATATTATTTAACTTCCTGTATTAAAGGAAAATGCAGGCATTTTTAATACTGCCCCTCTGATTTATGTTAGGAATACAACAATAGAATGACTTTTTTTTTAAATTTATTTTTATTTAAAAGTCAGACAACCCACCAAAATTGAAAGTTGAACACACTTTTCACTGCATTGCTATTTTAAAATTTAAAAAATTCTTGCCCTTCTATGAAAGACCTTCACTTCAAGCTTCCAATCCATTATTCTCAGTTTTTTACAATTAAAGCATTGAAATCAACAATTTATTTATTGACTGGACATATTTATTAACATATAACACAATATAAAGTCTAATAACTTCACAGATTTAATGTGAATATTTAAACTATTTCAGTATGTATCATCTCTATAAATTAATTTTAGAGAATTTACAATGGATTGTGTTAGTGTGTATTAAATCGTATTGGATACAGTTGTAACCAACTAGAGACTAAATACAGAGGTTTTACTTAAATAGGCGAAACTGAGGAAATATTTTGAGTGGCCCAATTAATGCAGGCTCTGAGATCACTTTTTTCATTGGATCATTTGAATTTCCCTACAAAGACATTTGATTGACTAATTTCTATAGCCCGATTGTTTGTTTCTATGGTTTGTTTATGGCATAGAGAAATAGAGATTACTTCCTTTAATCGCTACGCTATAAGCCCCGCCGGGATCTGATTGGCTCATGTCGTTTATATGGTACGTTTGTTGTTTATTTGTTTTGAAGCCATTTTCAGTATGGCTGACATATGGAATAGTGCGTTTAGAAATTAAATTATTAGTTCATTAGTATATATAAGTAGGTAGTACAAAAAGTAAAGTGAATTATCGGTCTAAGTCTTTTATTACAAATTTAATTTGTAAGTAGAGACGTCAGAGGTTAGTCAAGTGATGACTATTACATCCTCGACCAAAGAAATGCTTTCCTAATAAAATATTTTTTACAGGTGCCTATAATGGTACCTTAAACTAACCAATAAAAGACAGCGAAATGACGTTCTCAGCGCCTTCCGTTGAGACCACGCAAAACAATTCTGAAATTAAATGTATTAAGTTAACACTATATATTACTCTATGGTAACCAACTGTTTCGACTGTTTCGACGTTTTAAAAGTGACAGTTTTGACTCCGAAGACAAAGAGCGTTCTGTACAGCCAAAAATTTGAAGACCATTAACATTGTAGCAATGGTTGTCCGGTCGATCAGTCGGTCGAAATGTGTGGCTGCCGCTGCGATTATTTGTCAGAACACTCACTACTATTTTTGGAAGGAATTTGCACGAGAACCGGAAACACTGGTTGAAGAAATACTGTTTATTTCAATGTTAAATGATACATGTGGTCGACGGGAGAATTGAAAGGATATTAGGTTAGGTAGAGGAAGTACGGTAGCGCTGTGGAAGTGGTACTATTACAAGGGGATGGAGAAAAGAAAAAACAGCGAGACGTCGTCGTGATGGTCTTTTATAGCCTGGAACTGCAGGGTACCAATCCACCGGCGTTGCCAAACTTTGTACTTGTTGATGAATTCGTGGTGGTCTAAAGGGTCGCGGCGGTCCCACAACATTAATGGGATGGGATATGCTCCCCACCCGTTATATTTTCCAGACCTTGTGATTACTTCTTATTCTGCAATATGAGTCGTGACCTGTGTGAGCGCTTCACTTCCTGAGAAGATACGAAATATGGTGAAGATTCCCGGATAGCCTCAAAAGATACAACGTTCTTTCAAGATAGAATCCTTAAATTGCCTGAAAGATGGAAAACAGTAGCAGCTATCGATGCTCAATACTTTGAGTAATATTGTATCAATTTTTCACAATAAAGCTTCAATTAAAAAAAAACCTTTAAAATTAATTTCTAAGCCTACGCAAACACTAAATATTTAAGTATAAATAATAACTAAAGTACCTAGGAAGTTAAATATTATCACCATTCATTATCGCGAAAAGCGAAAAACATTATTGCGTAACAGATTGTATTGTTCATTAAAAACGTAAGTAACATTTGAAAAACAGTAGAAATAAAAAAAAACACGTCATGACTTTTCCGTCAACCGAATAGCTTAATGGCGACCTTGATGCAGAGGCGAATGACATTGAATGGCGTGTTACAGGCTTCAAAACACATCGCACATTCTTATATACGTATACATAGACATACACAGACACACATACACATACGTCCTCTGGTAAACAAAATGATTCAATAAGTTCAACTGGCGGAAATGGCCAATCTCCAGTAAGAATGGAATCGTTCGTTTCGCAGCGAGTAAACAATAATTATCTACAAATGACGTGCAAAAGCTTTTTATTTCTAGTCAAGGTTACAGCTCCGGGTGTAAGTGTCGCTGTCCGATATTCTACCGGATAATCGACCGGCTGACGAACGTTCTTTGTTTTCTGTTGGTTTTAGAATGGCCCATAGAGTAAATATAGGAGTATAACTTAAATAGGCAAAATCGAGGAAACGTTTAAGGTGGTGCATTTAATGGCGGCTCTGAGACCACTTTTTTGATTGGTTCATTAGAACTGACCTACGAAGGCATTTGATTGGTTCATTTCTATAACGCCATTGTTTGTTTCAGTTTGTTTAGGACAACATTTTTGTGGTTTAATATAAAATACGATTAACATTCTTGTGTCTTAAATATAATCACTGTTATACGATTTTAATGTATCTTCATTCTCAAAAGTGTTGTTTATCCACTGTTTGTGAGGATATAAAATCCGGACGTAGTTTTCCTTGGAAGGAACACCCCAAGTTAGCAAGATTAAGGATTTGTGTGACCTAGCATTGCTTTTACCTGGTACATATACAATTATTTATATAAAGCATTTGTGTTCATATATATTATTATTTACAGCAATATAACAGAAGAAATTATGAACATATTACCCACACTCTAAATCCAAAATATGTCCAAATGAGGCAATGGTAAAATTACATTGAAGGTAAATGTAATTATATTACATAAAAAGTTTTTGTTAACCTTTAAAAAGTTGTTTGTAAAGTGCCATCAATTTAAAACTTAATTATTTTGAAGATCATTTACTTAAAACAAATGTATATTGGTCAAGATACTTATAATTAATATTTTGGCTTAAGGCTCCTTAACGGAGATAACTTTTTCAACAAGGTAAGCTTGATTTTATAAACAAGAGATTATCATGCTTGTTTTATTATATTGTTAATAGATGCCTAAGCTGTCTTTTTAACTCCTCGATTTTACCATAATAAGAGCACAGCAGTAATTTTGAAATATACCATTTCAATTTTTAATTTTTTGTTGCTGTTCTTTAAAGTATTACTTTTTGGTGTGTTTTCTCCATTCTGATGTATCATATGATTTAACTGTTTTAATTATCCATTCCATAATTTTCGCAATAACACTGTAAAAATAATAATAATTTGTCTCAATACATTTTTGTGTTGAACAAGTAGGTAAAATATTAACAGACTTTCAGCTGTGCTGCTTTGCTTTCAGTATGAGTGAACAATAAGATAGATATTTTAATACATCTTATTTGAATTGATAGCACTAAAAATATATAAAAAAGGGAAATAGCTATAGACAATTTTGATTATATTTGCTATGAGATATGTTATGTTTTCAATTAGATTGCAGGCAATTTTTATATCCACATTTAATTATTTTTTATATTATATACATTATATATATATATATATATATATATATATATATATATATATATTCTTATGTTTTAGCTTTTTGATATTATATAATATTTCTTTTTGTATAGAATTTTAAATTAATAAATGGTTTTGAAAAATTACATTTTGGTTTTATTTAAAATTTAATTGGTCAGTAGAATGTGACGTCAGAGGTCGACCAATGAAATGCTCCCCATATAAAATATTTTCATTACAGGTGCCTGTAATGGTAATTTAAACTAACCAATGAAATTCAGCGAAATGACGTTCTCAGCGCCCTTTTGCTGACACCACGCAAAACAATTCTGAAATTATTTGTATTTAGTTAACGCTCTATATATTACTCTATGGAATGGCCCACTGGCGACTTTTGTTATCCTGAGAACTATGACTTGAGATTTAGTAGTGAAATTTGTTGGGGTGGTCCAAAATATTTGCTTTCCGTTGATCATCGTTTTTTATAGTCTATCCAATAAAACAGCCAATGCACGTCACCAAATTTTAGGACGTCAGCACGTTACAATGTTGACGTATCGTATTGGCCTTTTGGTTTATTTGGACTGAGTTATGAAACAAAAATAATTTTATCAAATAGTGTGGCCATATTATTGGAGATAATATAGAGGTTAATTAATTTTCCAGTTTAATGGGATTTCTGTAACAAGTTATTAGTTGGTAGTCCCTTATATATTTTTTATTTGTATCTGTAATCTATTGGGATCGTAAAAACTACAAAAACATATAGAAAACAGTTTTGTAATCTTCGTTTTACTAATTTTAATATTATTAAAGAATAATAGAATTAATTTGAATATTTAGTGATGCCACCCTTTGCTGCAATAAGAGCTTCTATGCGTCGGAACATGCTCTCAATATATGTTTTGGAGTTGTGATTCATTGCCATTCTCTGATGAAAGTCTCAATTGATTGCTGTTAGATGGTAATCATTTCTTTTGCAATCGCCCGCTTGTTGAGCTTCAACATGTTTACACTATGTGATTCATGTTTTTCAATGTTTTTTCAAGTATTTCTTATGTCTATGTTATATATACATGGCATGTAGAAAATCACTTCACTAAGCAATCTTCTGTATAAAATATTATCTTAATTAATTAGTCTTATTCTAAAGTCTACATATGTCCAGTAATCAGATCAGGTGGTGTTAAACGTTTTAGTCTACGCACTTCACTATCACGTCGCATATTTAGCTGATTAGCGAGTACATTGGGATGCACTGACACTCTTTCGAAGTACTTCACACAAACACGTTGAATTACACTCGTTATAGGTTCTAGAGGAATATCGCGTTGTATCACTTTATTTGAAATATAGTACGGAGCATCAACAATGGCACGCAACACCATTTTTTTGGAACCGTTGAATGATGGATATATTAGATTTGCTAGCGGTACCCCATAGTTGGATTCCATATGCCCAAATGGGCTTGAGTATAGACTCATACAGCAATACCTTGTTATCTAATGATAATTTGGATTTGCGCCCGATGAGCCAATACATTTAATACACTTTTAGTCCCAGTTGTTTCCGTTTAGAGAGTATGTGCTTCTTCCAGGTTAGGCGTCGATCCAAGTGTATACCAAGATATTTAACATGCTCTGCTTGGGGGAGTTGACGATGATTGATATGCACTGGTGGACATGTTCTTCTACGCAGGGTAAACGTTATATGCGTGGAGATTCATGTTTGGTGATGTCTAGTCGATTTGACTCATTTCTTTTTCATGCTGTCGGTTAGACGTGTTTTTTGGAAGGTCGCAGTCTTATTAGATTCTCTTCAACTAACCGCCTCCGCATTGTCCTCTCCGAAATCTTTATCTTCTCGTTGTTTATTATTATGGTCAAATGAGCAACGCTTTTTACTATTTAGTCACCTGCTGTAGTACATCCATATATAATAGTTTCTAGGGTTGTCTCATTGTATTTACATTGAAGTTTTTCACTATCTATCAAGTAAAGTTCTAGACGCGTTATATTCTAGAGACTTATTCTTAGATTACTTATTCTAGAGATTATTATATCGTACTCTATGTGTCTATTAATCAGTTCGTATTGTAGTTTGCGTTTGAGCCTACGCACTTCATTGTCATCGCGCACATTTAACTGTTTGACTAGTGCATTAGGATGCACTAACAGTCTTTCAGAATACTTTGCACTAACACTTCGAATCACACTCGTTATGGGTTCTAAGGGGATATCGCGCTGAATTAGTCTGTTGGAGACGTAATATTGACATCGACGATGGCTCGCAATATTTTATTCTGGAATTTCTGAAGGACAGCCGTAGGTCCAAATGGGCCCAAGTATTGACTTATACAGCAAAACCTTGTTTTCTAAGGATAATTGGGATTTTCGCCCAATCTACTAATATATTTGGTTTAGTTTAAACCCAAGCTATTTGTATATGCTATTATCCATATTGGTGATATTGGAGCTTGGGGTGAACTGAATATAGCGAAGTGTTATATTGGAGTTTTCTGGATTCAAAAACAACCTATTCTCATATGTTTTCATCTTCTAGATTTGCTAGTACTATCCGTTAGTTTAATACCATAGGTCCCAATGGACTATAAGTATTAAATTATACTTTGACTTTATAGAACAAACATTTTTATTCATAAAATTATATTTATTCAATGCATTCTTCCTAATGAATATGACATATCTGCAAAACATGCTCATGTATATTCTAGACAATTACACACATATCTATGCACACAAATAATTCACACTCTAAAATACAATTTTGTATAATTCCACCCTGTCTTGGTAATTCAGCATTGGATTATAATCCCACATCCTCGATTTTTTATTTGGTTACTGCAATTTACAAGTCACTAACTAAATTGTTAATTTCCATTCTATTTAACACTTGTTTACGATTTCATCATTTGTCAATTTCCTCTTCTGTATCTCATATCTATTTCTAGAAAAGGAAAATACTTAAAAGGCTATTAAACATTTCATGGAATAATTCACTCTTCCACGTGGTATCTTCAAAATCTAATGCTTTAAAGTTTATGGTGTTTACTCTAGTTTGTTTTTATTCTCCATGCCTGTATCCTAGTATTTATGCTGTTATTTGCCCTTAATATTTTTTCTGATGGCATCGTTGATATACGCCTTCAATAGCAAGTATCAATATATATATATATATATATATATATATATATATATATATATATATATATATATATATATATATATATATATACATAGGATATAGATTAGTGTCCTATAATTTGTGATTGAGTCCTTTATGCCAAGCTTTGACAAGGGTTTAGCTTAGGTGTAAGAGTATGTCTAATCAGATTTCTCCAGAAACAGCGAATAACAGATAAAAAGTTATTATCCTGTAGGACAATGCTCGGTCACATACTAAAAAAGTTGTGAAGGATACATTGTTATAGCTAAAGTGACAAATTCTGCTGCACCCAGCTCATTGATCAAATATAGCACCTTCTGATTATCACTTTCTAAGATCGATGTAACAGGTCAATTGAAAAGTCTCCGGCCTGACACATCTAATGGCGCTACTAGAATTAAATCCATATGATTTTTAGTTAGACCTAACATTCAAAAGAGGCGTGTATACATTTGACAGCTGTCGGTTAATTAGTTTGTTAGTTTTAGTGAAGTAACTTGTTATTGTAAAAAAATGGATAAAAAGGAATTTCGCGTGTTGATAAAATATTGCTTTTTTAAGGGAAAAAATACAGTTGAAGCAAAAACTTCACTTGATGCCAAGTTTCAGGACACTGCCTCAGGAAAATTTAGCATCAAGGATTGGTACGCTAAGTTTAGACGAGGTGAAATGAGCACCGAAGTCGGTGAACGCAGTGGACGTCCAAAAGAGATTGTTACCGATGAAAACATTAAAAAAATCCACAAAATGATTTTGAATGACCGTAAATTGAAATTGAATGAAATAATATTTAGGTATGAGAAAGCTATGTGCAAAGTGGGTGCAGCGCGAGCTCACTTGTGACCAAAAACAACCTATGAATTGATGATTCAGAGCAGTGTTTGAAGATGATCAAGTATAATAAGCCCGAATTTTTGTGTCGATATGTGACAATGGATGAAACATGGCTCCATCATTTCACTCCGAAATCCAATCAACAGTCATCCGAGTGGACTGCACACGATGAACCCGCTCCAAAGCGTGGAAAAACGCAACAGTCGGCTGGCAAAGTTATGACCTCTATACCTTGAGAAAGGAAGGACCACCAACAGAGACTATTACATAGCGTTATCGGACCGTTTGAAGGACGAAGTCGCCGAAAATCAGCCGCATTTGAAGAATAAGAAAGTGCTGCGTCACCAAGACAAAGCACTGTGGCACAAGTCAGTGAAAACGATGGCAAAAATCAATTAATTTGGCTTCATCCAACATATTCGCCAGATCTGGCCTTCAGCGACTATTTCCTGTTCTCAGATCACAAAAGAATGCTCGCTCGAAAAACATTTTCGTCGAATGAAGAGGTGGTCGCCGAAACTGAGGCCTATTTTGAAGCAAAGGACAAATCGTATTACAAAAATGGTATCGAAAAGTTGGAGGGTCGCTATAATCAGTGTATCACCCTTGAATGGAATTATGTTGAATAAGAAAAACTAATTTTGCCAAAAAAATGTGTTTTATTATGGTAGGCCGAGGACTTTTTAGTTGACCTGTTAACAGAGCTTCGCTGGCATTGCTAGAAAGATAGGAAAAGTGTAAAATGATCAGATCACATCCATGTAGCTAATATAAAATAATATAAATGAATGGCTAATATAAATTAATTATTTCACTGAATCCTGTACAATATACAATAATAAATTGGTACAATTATTTTGCATTCAAAGTGGAACCAATAGAATGCGGTTTATTTATAACACAATTTATTAATTTATCTCGGACAAAGCTTTTTTCTAATTACCTTAATTGTAGTAAAAACCATTCATTGTTTAGAAGTCTGGCTGTGGCTTACTGATATGTATCTTTTGGTTTTTTTATGATTTTTAAATAAATTTTGTTTCCGAGAAACCCAATCGGTTTATAAACGAAACAAAAAAATATGCTAAACTTATGACGTAACGTTTTTATAATATCGAGAGAACAATATAAGGAAAAAGATATAATTATGATACAGGATCTTGCTAAATGTGTTATATTTAAATTGCAAAATTGCTTTTATAAGTTATGCAAAAATTAGTTTCGTTTTATTTGATTCGGTTCATTTTGAGTGTGCAAATAATAAACTTTAGTCAATTATTAGTTTTCTATTTGTGTTTTCAATTCCTACTAAATATGTAACTCAATGTAAAAAATTGTGAATATATCTGAAGCTGTAGTATCATCTCATTAGTATGACTTCTTTAAGAGGGTACTTTAGCTTGGAAATTTGAAAAAATGGATTTTTCAAAATATCAATTATTTTTGGAGGATGATACTTTTTTAGAGAAGGTTGATAAGTTCTACTGAATTGATTGAATGAAGTGCCGTAGTCCCGTTGATCACACCCTTGTGACACCCATCATGCGTATAACTTTTTCATATTCAAACATTTATGTAAAATGTTACGTATCCGCTACTTTAACATGCCTACAGCTTCAACCAACCTCACATGCTTTCATTCTCCGAACGTTCAATATCATTCTATGAATTTTATCGACGATTTTACAACGTAATTAAGTAAACTGGTATATATAGTCTATTTAAAACAATAGTGAACTAAAATGCGTTAGAGAGGTAGGCATTTTTACTGTTAAATATTAAGTTGCTGCGGTTTTTATTGATTGGGCATATTACTAAAGTATCTCAAAAAATGAAAGATATAATCTTAGATTCACTGAAAAGAAACCGTCCTCATACGAAGCAGGTAACAAATCAAGATCAGCTTGATGTTGGCTTTCTCAGAGACCAATTAAGAAATCAAGTATAAAAAAATCTATGTATAAATGCAAATGTATAAAATCAGTGAGTAGTTTTTTCGATATAAAAATAATATAAAAATAAAGTCGGGAAAGTATCTATAGAAAGCTTAGATATAAGCAGAACTTTGAGGGATGTACAACACCCCTTCATATACTGTTGGGTAGTATAGGATTCAAATGGCGTAAACATAACCCTCGAAGAGGTCTAATGAGATTTCCAGACACTTAAAAGAATACAATTTTTAAAATCATAAAATAAACACAAGGAAGGCTTATTTAATATTGTGTTGTAGGAATGTTCGTCGGGTCGGTCGGTCGGTCGAAACGTGTGGCTGCCGCTGCGGTTATCTATCAGAACACTCACTACTATCTTTGGAAGGAATTTGCACGGGAACTAAAAACACTGATTGAATCAAAGTTGTTTATTTTAACTTACGATTGATACATGTGGTCGATGGGAGAATGGACAGGATATTAGGTTAAGGTGAAGGAAGTACGGTAGCGCTGTGGAAGTGGTACTGTTACAGGGGGACGGTGATAAGAAAAGAGAGCGAGACGTCGTCGTGATGGCCTTTTATACTCCAGAACTGCATGGTACCAATCCACCGGCGTTGCCAACCTTTGTAGTTGTTGATGTTGAATTGGTGGTGGCCTAAAGGGTCGTGGCGGTCGCCACATAACTCCCCTCCTAGTGGAACAGCCGTGGAACGTACCTATATGTGGTGCAAGTTCCGGAATGCACCTGCAATCACGCAAACACACGCCCGGGGACTGCTGATGAGATGGGGATCCCAACCTGAGCGAGGAGTTTTACGGGATCAGCTGCCATCGGAGTTGTAGCAGGACGTCGTTCGTCTTGGGGCGTTTAGCTTTGTTTGTGGGTACCTGTAAATGTGTTACGTGTCCCGTTTCGTGTTGCGAGGGTGCTCATGTGTTGCTGGTATACATGATGGGCTTCTGTGGTTTTCGTCCATCAGGCTAGTCTCGTGGGATGTCGTCGACCACGTGATGCTGATGAGTTCCGTTCCTCGTGCTATCCTTCCATGCACGTGTCAAGCACCTGTCGAGTGGCTTATGTTGAGTTGATTTACCTGTTAGGCACTTTGATCACGTCGGGGTCACCAATTGTAGGAATGTTCGTCGGGTCGGTCGGTCGGTCGAAACGTGTGGCTGCCGCTGCGATTATTTATCAGAACACTCACTACTATCTTTGGAAGGAATTTGCACGGGAACTAAAAACACTGATTGAATCAAAGTTGTTTATTTTAACTTACGATTGATACATGTGGTCGATGGGAGAATGGACAGGATATTAGGTTAAGGTGAAGGAAGTACGGTAGCGCTGTGGAAGTGGTACTGTTACAGGGGGACGGTGATAAGAAAAGAGAGCGAGACGTCGTCGTGATGGCCTTTTATACTCCAGAACTGCATGGTACCAATCCACCGGCGTTGCCAACCTTTGTAGTTGTTGATGTTGAATTGGTGGTGGCCTAAAGGGTCGTGGCGGTCGCCACAGTGTCTTTAGATGAGACATGGATATTTCAGAAAGGGAAATTAGGTCACTCATGGCAAGATGATGATAAAAATAGTGTTAAGATTGCAAAAGTTCATGGGAAAAGCTAAACCTTAATAATAAAAATTGATTTGGTTTTATTAGTCATAACATTTATTAATAATTCATTTCAGATATATAGTTCTTTATGCTACACACAGGAAGGGACACCTTCGGATTGGATGAACTCGATCACACATTGGAGAAGAAATTGGTCAATGATGGAACCGTAAACAATGATAGATAGATTGGAAATTAAAAGCTTAGTTATTCACTTGAATGAAACCTTTTGAAGGTGGGCTGCTGAAGGGTGATAGAAACAAGTAAAGGTGAGTATATAATTAATAAATGATAACTGTAGGAAATTGTATTATAGAGTGTGAAAGATTTATGTGCATAGGGGCGTGTATTGTTCAGAATATACATAAGTATTTGGTTAAAATGTTCGAGGGAAGAATTAATACTAACTGTAATATCTATATACACATATACAGGTACTAACAGAACAGGCGAAGGAGAAATACTATGATATTAAAATTACTTTACAAGGAACGCTGCACTGAAAGAACCAAACGTAAAGGGTAAATAAACTCTTTAATAAAAGTAAAATAGATTACTTAGATATATAACTATTAATTTAGTGAATTAGGCCTTCACCCTAGAAGGACTAGAACTTCACTCATAGTAACCTGTAAATTATTGTAACTGTTTAATTAATTGTACTTAATATTATTTAGTTCCTTCGATAATATATACATTAGATGCACTATCATTTTGTTATGTCACAACCAAAATGAACTGAAACTCATAGTTAAGGCGGAAACATTGCGACCTTTCGTCGTCATCAATTTAGATGACTGTTTTATTGAACGGACTACAATTGTCCTACACCTTTTTGTTCTAATGTTATCTATAGTATATCTCTTCTTACTGTGTCAAGTGCTTTTTCGATATTAATAATTGATACTTAGCATTTGTTCTGTCTTATTCTGTTGTATTCTTATAGTATTTTCACAATCATAAGTAATCCAATAGTAAGGCATAACTACCATATATATATATACATATCACTACATAGTCTAAAACAAAGTCGCCTTTTCTGTCCCTATATCCCTATGTGCGCTTAAATCTTTAAAACTACGCAACGGATTTTGATGCGGTTTTTTTCAGTAGATAGAGTGATTCAAGAGGAAGGTTTATATGTATAATACATGCATAATATACTAAGGCAACATTGCTAATTTCAGAGGTTTCTAACGTGATGTCGTAAATTAACCTATTTTTTAGGCTTATTTAGCAATTAGCAAAAACGCTGCCTAACCCTACGAGTTAGATCAAATTAATGTACTACAGTATTGTACACCATAAAAAGGTCTACAAAAAAGTCCGCGATGGTATATGTTTATCTTTTAGGGATAACCCACATTAACCATTTTTATTGTTTACTTTTTACGTGAGAAAATGGATCATTTACGAAGCTATTTTAAGCAATACGGCATTAATCCTTATCGAATTAAGTACCTTAAATACAGTGTGCAATTAATATAGATCAATATGGTTCCTTACAGCATGTAAATTAAACAAATATTTTCGGAGATATTACAAATTTAAAATTTGCGTTTAAAAATGTGTAATGTAATAAAAATTGTATGAATTTAGATATTCCAAAGATAGCAGGAAATCTTCATAGTAAGTATAGGGGAAGAGGAATTGTTTTACTCCAAATTTAATGCGTGCAGGCCAAGGGCAGTAATGAATGAACCAAAAATACTGGATCGATTTTAATCATGTTTTCATTGAGTGACATGGGCATATATATTTTATGCCCGTGCAAAGTCGGAGCGGGCCGCTATTTTTTTATATACAACGTTCATATTTTTTCTGTAGTGTATTTAATTTAGTGTCAGCATTGCACCCGTGCGAAGCCGGGGCGGGTCGCTAGTATAGATATAATTTGCAAATAAAAGACATAAGCAAATTTTTTCTTAAGTAAATCAACACGAGGCATCATCATCTAGTTCCTTTTGCTGTCTACCTTCCACCTGATGCGTCTATTCAGTCATTTTGTTCGTGGTTTGTCAGCAGGCGTGCATTACTTTTAATCCTACACTCGTAGACGCATGACTAACGAAACACGCACATGTCTGACGAGAGTTCATCGTATTTTGTCCTATTATTGGTGAAACAGAACAATAAATAAAAACTATATGGCATCGGCGGGCTAATTTAACTTCGGTGGTGCCACAACGGTACACCGAATCGACGCGACAGCCGCCGATACTACTTCTGCGAACCCACGGCGGTGCCTCTTGCAGGAGACAGTGACCGTGGCTACGAGCGACGGCCTTGCTATACATAGACGTAGGGAGAGCACGCGAGTCAAAACAACCGAACCGCTGCGGTTTGTTTTTGTTTTTCGTTCGCGATCAGGTAGGCGCTGCCGAGATAGCCAGATTCGTAGCGGCATCTTTTTTTTTACATGGATAATTAATGGACATGAGTATTAATTATAAAAATCTTATTATTATACTTTGTAGTTATTTTTCAGACAGTATGTGTAAAAGAGTTTTGTTTGTTTATATTTTCTCAATATATTTTTTGCTAAAACACAAAGACATGTATCATTCAAGGAAATTGAAAATCTTTACGAATATCTATGGTACTTTAGGGTAAATGATGTGGCTCGGTGAATGGAGGTAAATCGAAATGAAACAGTGGTGTTTACATGATGTGACCGTTATTTATTGACAATATAAAAAATGAGAAAAATACAAAGATAAAAAGGATGGCAGCGGAGTTACCTGAAGACTAGGCTTGGGCAGTCGATGGTGGCACGTCTTAACCGAACGAGGGTTCAGCACTGAATGACCTAAATACCCTTCAATAATATCCCAGATAAACGTCTCGGGGTTGCCGCCAGCTATTCGGTGTCGGGTTCCAATTGGCACCCCGCCCGTGTTCAACATCTGGGATTATATTTCTGGGTATTTTGTAGACCGTTATTCCACGATGTAAAATTCGACATGCCTCAATTCGCTACAATACTCCCCTGCCAGAATTTTACATAAAATTACTTCAACAAAAATACAAAAATGTTTGCAAAAAATATCAAATACAAAAAAAAAACATATACCAAAAAAAATGTGCTGTGTAAACTGGGCTTTGAAAAAATATGATAGTTCGAAACGGTTGTGATCTGGTACGGCTGTTGATATCTTCCGGTCCTACAGATACCGTTGCATCATCGTCGCTTTGGCACTTGAATGTGGTCCATCGACGACGTTGAAAACAAGCTATTCTTCAGACAGGGCTCCCGTAATCGACGCTGTGGGAGGATCGACTGTTCGACGACGTGGTAGCTTATTTTCTTCGACGACGAGACGTTAGCAATTCTGGTACTTCGGCGAAGACATGACGAGTCTACGGTGACTGCAATCGGTACCTAGCTTCTGGAGCTGCTCTGTGACTAATCCGTAGTCACATACGTTAGGTTAATTCATAAAAAACAAATAACGACGGTATCCGACCGAAGCTGCCCAAAGCCTTTTAAATCAAAATATCTGCCATTATGACGGAGACGGCGAGCGAAGGAAGACATTATGATTTAAACATAGCGCCGAAAGAAATGTTTAGCCGAGACGCTGATGATTAAGCAGTGACGTAAAAATATTCCAAAAGATTGTGAAATAAAATTTTGACAAAAAAAAATTTAAAAAAATGAATTGGAAATAATGAAATTAATCGGAATAAAATGAAAATGAATCTAGAAGGTAAAATTGAAAAGGAATCGAATTAAAAATATTTAAAATTTTGAAACAAAAAAAAAATATAACGGTCACGTAAAATACACCATTTTCTACGTACCCTCCATTCACGAGTTCAAACCCAATTTTGCGAAAGATCACGTCGGGGTCACCACTTTAGGGTAAATGATGTGGCTCGGTGAATGGAGGTAAATCGAAATGAAACAGTGGTGTTTACATGATGTGACCGTTATTTATTGACAATATAAAAAATGAGAAAAATACAAAGATAAAAAGGATGGCAGCGGAGTTACCTGTTGACGAGGCTTGGGCAGTCGATGGTGGCACGTCTTAACCGAACGAGGGTTCAGCACTGAATGACCTAAATACCCTTCAATAATATCCCAGATAAACGTCTCGGGGTTGCCGCCAGCTATTCGGTGTCGGGTTCCAATTGGCACCCCGCCCGTGTTCAACATCTGGGATTATATTTCTGGGTATTTTGTAGACCGTTATTCCACGATGTAAAATTCGACATGCCTCAATTCGCTACAGTACTTAGAATTCTATCTGGTTCGATATTTTAGACCTTTTAATTTTGGGTTGTTTATGTTTTTTTAATGGTTTGAACGATAATGTAAAGGAACTCGCCAGGATTGTCTAGTTAGCGAGTATTAACGTTGGAAACTATCGACTGAAAACAGTCGAAACCGTCGACAGTCACAAAAGTAGCGACTGAAAATAGTAATTACTATTTTCAGTCAAATGCGAGATTCGACTGTTTTGATCAATTCGTGATGTCAAACGAAGACGTACAACCCCTTTCGTTAAATTGTTAGAGATGAAAGGACGGAGATAATTACTTGGAGCAGTTAATTTTATATGTGCTTATATTTTCCAACGGTAGTATAAGCGAGACGGAGATGTATATATTCCTTCACATACGAACTTTAAAAAGTAAAAGGAAAAAATATTTACTAAATACTCTTAAGATGCAATTAATAATTTCATTTTAAACGAGGTAGAATTACTTTTAAATTTGAATGTTCTGTGGATCTGTAAAAAGGAATGGAATAATACCTCACAAATATTTTATGGTATTTTAATATCTTAATTACTATTTTCAAATAATATACTACAATAAATATAGACAATAAAATGGAACTTAAACAAAACCTGAAACTAAAGATTTACAATAACATAAATACTAAATAAAAATTAAACATATAGTTAATTATAGAAAAAAACTAATTCATGACATAATTAAAATGATCGCACAATAACTACTAGAGTTTTTTTAAATAAAGTGAATGCTTTATTTATTATGAAACAGAAATATTAACATGGCGGAGACAAAACCTATCCATGTAACATTCACTCTTCCTAGAAAAACATGGCCACCAGTGAATATCAATAATTATCAACTTCCCCAAGTCGATTATGCTAAATATCTTTGTATGCATCTGGATCGACGTCTAACCTGAAAGAAACATATACTTTCTAAACGAAAACAACTTTTAAAAACACATTAATATGTTGCGCTCAAATCCAAGATATCATTAGTTTATAAGGTATCGCGATAAGAATCAATATTTAAGCCTATTTGGTCATATTGAATCCAACTATGGGGTACTGTTAGCAAGTCTAATATAGCCATCATACAACGTTTCCAAAACAAAGTATTGCGTGCCATTGTCGATGCTTTGTAATATGTCTCTAATGAAGTGATATCCTCCGTAACGTAGAACACGTAACGAGTGTAATTCAAAACATTTGTGTTAAATATTTTAAAAGAGTGTTAGTGAATCTCAATGTGCTCACTAATCAACTAAATGTGCGACGTGATAGTGAAGTGCGTAGATTCAAACTTTTACCACCATCCGATCTGTTTATAGGACATATGTAAATTTTAGAATAACATTTACAAAAGGACTAGCTAATTAAGATCATATTGTACACAGAAGATTATTTAATGAGTGATCTTCTGCATGTCATATATATAGTATATGTTATTAATCATAAGAAATGCTTATTGCCCACTGGGCAGATTGTGGAACCACTAAGAGAAATAATGAAAAACACACCTTTATAGAAAAAAGAATAAAATAGGGATGAACAAACTAATATTAACATCTGACATACACACTGTTTATCTATGCATAGTATAAAACAAAGTCGCCTTTTCTGTCCCTATATCCCTATGTGCGCTTAAATCTTTAAAACTATGCAACGGATTTTGATGCGGTTTTTTTCAATAGATAGAGTGATTCAAGAGGAAGGTTTATATGTATAATACATGCATAATATACTAAGGTAACATTGCTAATTTTAGAGGTTTCTAACGTGATGTCGTAAATTAACCTATTTTTTTAGGCTTATTTAGCAATTAGCAAAAACGCTGCCTAACCCTACGAGTTAGATCAAATTAATGTACTACAGTATTGTACACCATAAAAAGGTCTACAAAAAAGTCCGCGATGGTATATGTTTATCTTTTAGGGATAACCCACATTAACCATTTTTATTGTTTACTTTTTACGTGAGAAAATGGCTTATTTACGAAGCTATTTTAAGCAATACGGCATTAATCCTTATCGAATTAAGTACCTTAAATACAGTGTGCAATTAATATAGATCAATATGGTTCCTTACAGCATGTAAATTAAACAAATATTTTCAGAGATATTACAAATTTAAAATTTGCGTTTAAAAATGTGTAATGTAATAAAAATTGTATGAATTTAGATATTCCAAAGATAGCAGGAAATCTTCATAGTAAGTATAGGGGAAGAGGAATTGTTTTACTACAAATTTAATGCGTGCAGGCCAAGGGCAGTAATGAATGAACCAAAAATACTGGATCGATTTTAATCATGTTTTCATTGAGTGACATAGGCATATATATTTTATGCCCGTGCAAAGTCGGAGCGGGCCGCTATGTTTTTATATACAACGTTCATATTTTTTCTGTAGTGTATTTAATTTAGTATCAGCATTACACCCGTGCGAAGCCGGGGCGGGTCGCTAGTTTATTAATAAAGTGTTGAGTCACAAATTGTTATCTAAGCAGGTGCAAGCCCTCCTAGAGTTTTAGATAGTTTCTCAGTAAATGTTGTTCCATTCTTGTTCCTTTCTTCCAAAATATCTGCCAATTGCTTCAATAATGTTGTAGATAGAAATCTATTCCTCACTCTGTGCTCTAAAACTCCACATAACGGTTCAATTATGTAGAGGTCCGGCGTTTGTGATGGCTAGGGAACAATATTCTGATGTTTCCCAAACCAAGATTGAACTGTGGCTGTGTGTATTGGAGCGTTATTATAATGTAATTTGACAGTGTCTGACAACAATATGTTAGTGTTAGTAAGAAATTCATCATTGAGGATGAAAAATATTCATTCACAGTAATACGACCAGTGATGTGAATAAGAGGGCCGCTGAATTCGGCATCATAATGGAAGCTACTTCATGCTTTCAGGCTTCTTTTGGGATTCTCCATACATGAACTTTGCAGTGGCAAGCTTAGATTTTATCATATATTTACGAGTAGAAATTAAATTCTAAACCCAGATCAATCATTAAATTTCACAAGAATAATTCTACCAGCTTTGATCAATCAGTTCCTCTTAAACCAAAATACTCCAAATTTAATTTTAATATTATGCCTCCCCACCAATTCATCTGATCTAAATAGGTAAATAATTAAAGGATTAATCCCATATTCCTACAAAAGTCTTTCTGAAGGAATTGGAGACCAAGTATCGGAGATAAGACAAGTCACAGTGGACTTTCCGCAATATTTTAATATTCAATAATTTAATTTTATATCTTAGAATAGCGGCCTACTGAATACCCAGAAAATGTTATTCCAGATGTTGAACACGTGCGGGGAGCAAGCAGCACCGACTAGTAAACCATAACGAATATCTGGCAACCCCGAGACGTTTATCTGGGTTATTATTGAAGGTTACTTTAGATAATTTAGTAACTGACCATCGTTAGGTATTTTAATATTCAAACTGTAGCGACCTTGAAGTACGTCGAATTTTATATTTTAGAATAGCGGCCTACTGAATACCCAGAAGATATTATTCCAGATGTTGAGCGCGTGCGGGGTGCAAGCAGTACCGACTAGTAAACCATAACGAATATCTGGCAACCCCGAGACGTTTATCTGGGTTATTATTGAAGGTTACTTTAGATAATTCAGTAACTGACTATTGTTCAGTTCAGACGTGCCACCATCGACCGCCCAAGCCTCGTCTTCAGTTAATACCACTGCCATAACATCAATAAATAACGGCCACATCATGTAACCATAACTGTTTAATCTCTAACCTCCAAAAAACCTTTAATGTACACGTGCATCATGATCATCATCATCATTATTATTATAAATCCATAGCGGGCTAAGACGGTCTACATCTCAACCAGCACACTGCTGTTGGTGCCTCAGTACTGCGTCTCTGGATTTTTTCTCAGCTTTAATATCTGATTGCCGCATCTTAAACAAACATCAATTCTAATACAATATCTTCATTTGCAACACAGTATACATATTGTAATAATATCCAAGTCACGGAGATCCATACAGCAGAATTAGCAAGAAAGGCGTTAGAAAGATAGTATCATGAAAATAATTGAATGAACTAAAAAGCGAAAAATCATCAAATTTCATAAGAATAATTCTATCAGCTTGGATTATGTAATGGAGACATAATAAAATAATGACCTATTAGTTGGAGGGATCAATATAACTTCTTTAAATTCAGTGTAATATTCAACAGAAAGCTTATGAACCGAAATTGGTACATCTTGAATTATACATGTGTCAATAACATTAATGATATTAAACATACCTAAATTTATTAAGCGTATAGGGTGGCTATGCTATCAGAACCACTAGAAGCAACAAGGTTGAAACTTCAGCTACCATGTTAGAAACAACTTTTTCCTACACAGAATTTGTCGAACTATAATACTAAATTTATAATGTAAACATTGAGGGTACTTTAAAAAACAAATAATACAACGGAATATTTCAAGTTAAATATGAATTCTAATATATCCTATTTTAAAGTGCATTTCACGGTTTTTAATAAAAGGAGATTTTCCACAATTTTAGATCGATTAGTAAAGAAAAAGTGCTTATTAGCATGTACACTATATATGCATTTCAGGAAGGAAAATATTGTCGGAAAATAACTTAATTTTATACTAATGAAATTGCTAAATAACTTGTACCGAGTGAACAATAACATTTCTATATATATGTACATAAATAATATGAAATACTAACATTGATAAAATAATTTAGTTAATGCTTCCTTTTGAAGAGGAAGCTGTTGAAGAAATATCTGGACAATTATGGCTAAACATCGCATTTGAATTCACCGAATTCATGCAGTTCATCGAATTGAATTAGATTCTGTCTAACTTATGAATATCTGACGGGGCTAAATCAGGTGAGTAGGGCAATTTCCAAATTAGGTGAACCAATTTTTTTAATGAAAACGAACATAATCAATACAGTAGACGAAGCCCTATTTTCCTGATGAGAAAATCATAAATTGTCAGTTTATAATAGGCTAGATGACTGTAATAAACGGTCACAAAAATATTGATTTATAATAATAATATACTATAGAAAGATTATTAAAAATACACTTCTTATAAAATTAAATGTGTTTTTACTAAATATTATTTATATAAAAACAGAAAAATTTCAAATTCGTCATGTTAAATCATAATCGCTACGAAACATTGACGACAGGTACCACTTCCTAATCATCATTTCCGCATTTCAACTGGTACCATGTGGTTCTCGGTTATAAAAGACTACCACGACGACTTCTTTTTCCCTCCAAACTTGCTGAAAAAGCGATATTACACGCATTAAACAACTTCATAGACGCACACCATATAATCTCGAACGAACAATTCGGTTTCAGTGCCACATTCAAGCCTTCAGCAGCTGCTCGCTTCGCAGCAAAAATCTACCAGGCATTAAGAAAAGGTCGAAAAACTGGAGCCATCTTTTTAGATGTTTCCAAAGCTTTCGATCAAGTATGGCACTTTTGTCTAATATTCTAAGCAAAACAGCTTGGCCTACCGAATGATCTAATCTCCTTGAGAGATTCATATTTGGACGGCAGCACCTTTCAACTTCAGAAACATTCCCACACAGCATTTTATGCAGATGATACCGCTTTTTCACAACCTTACAAGCAATTGCGTGGTACAAATTCTGGCGGCTGCAGATAAATCCGAACAAAGCTCAGGCTATTCTGTTCCACCGCAAGAAGGATTTCCTATCGACTCCAAAAAGTATCATACCTCGGTCTCCAGTTAGACCACATATTTGAATGGGCAGTTCAAATACACCACGCTATTTGCAAAGGCAATGGCGTGTACAGCCTATTATTTCCAGTCCTCTGCAGAAAATGTAAACTCCAAATCCCACAGAAAGCGACTCTGTACAAAATGCTAGTCCGTTCAGTCTGCCTCTACGGAGCACAGGTATCGTACAGGTATGTCTCTTGAACTACTCTAAGTGTTCCAATCCAAAAAAGTCCGCGCGTTACTCAATGCTCCATGGTTTATGAGGAACGTCAACACTCACCTCGAATCAGGCATCCCGTTTGTGAAGAATTTAATGAACATACTCAGTGTACGGTATTCCATAGGCGCCTTAGAACACGACAACACCTTGATTAAATCAAACCCATCCACAAACCTCGGTAGTCAACCAACTACGACAATCTCAGTCGTAACCCAGGGTATCTGCCCGCAAAATACTTCACTGTCCCAAACCTAAAGCGACATCAGCGAAAAACCTTATGGTTCTAGCTGGTCATCTTGGAACAAGAAAAAAAGAATCCTTCTCCTTTCTTTTCTCTACCCTTTGTAACAGTACCACTTCCATAGCGCTTCCGTACTTCCTTTACCTAATCTAATATACTGTCCATTCTTCCGTCGACCACATGTAGTACTTAACATATGAAATAAACAAGTTTTTATTCAGTCAGTGTTTTCTGTTCCCGTGCGAATTCCTACAGAAATAGTAGTGAGTGTCCCGATAAACAATCGCGTCCACAGCCACACATTCCGACCAACAAGACGAATATTCCTACACTATATTAAAAATAATACTAGAACTTTTATAGAATTATGAGTGGATATTCCATTTACACTAACCATGAAATGTGGTAGAATAATGTAAAGTAAAATAAAGTAAAGTAAAAACACTATTTGTATCTTGCAAGAAAATTAATAAACCCAGGTAATAACTCAATAATAGTACAATCGGAATTGTGAGAATATTATTATTGAAATAAAGTCCGCTATATTTGCAAAGATAAATTAGTTGTATTATTTGTATTGTATCGATGGCAAACCTAGTGAACCATTATACCGGAAATCAGATGTTTGATATTAGCTTTTGGCAATTTTTAATATTTATTATTTTGGCATGATGGGATTTGGTTGACACTTGTTGAAGGCTTGAATTTAATTTGAATTATATTTTAAAGATATATGGTCAGTAGTAAATAGCAGTGAATGTTTTCGCCTGTCTAGTTGGCGTTCGAATCTTGTAGAAACATATTCTAGTTTCATGTATACTTGTTTAGTCATAGAAGTATCCACAATTAACAATCACATTATGTTAAATACATTTTTTTATTATTAGGTAACTGAAAAAAAAAAACAAAACTATTAGGGACTCATATACATAATAAACGAGACAAATGAGGCCTAACCTCAAATGCTATCTTCAGTGTAATTTAGCTCGATATTAGGTTAAATACACTATAGAAACAATTGAAGGTACTTAAAATAGTTAAATACTTGTTGAAGGTACTTAAAATTATACTGGCTGGTTCCCACCTTACAAAATTTTTCTCCATGGAAGGAAAATACACAACCTGTTTGGTTTTTTTGGCAGAATTAACTCTTATTCCATATTACTTGCAATATAAAATGTATTTTTTTCAAAAATAGTCATATAGCCTACTCCGACCTCTTTGACAATTGAGGGAATATTATTTGCCGATAGTTTGTTCCAGAGAAATATACATTATGTTTTTTACTCGTAGTACAACCTAGTAAAATAATGCAAATGCTATTACAGTAAACATTACGAATTGATCCTTGTTTTTTTTTCTCAAATTTCCTCAATTTATATATAATGGGATAAATCATTAATTGAAAATAACGTTGTTTTTCCTTACGTTCAGTTCAGATTCATGAACAAATATTTACACCAACATACATATGTTACGAATACACGTGCATGCATATAAACATGTTAAGTAAATATACAAATACACTTAAATATCTTGTTTTTCCATATTTTTCGAAAAATACAGTCTACAAATATTTTCCATATTATTCAGTTATTCAGTTATAATAGGATCTTATATTTGTTCAGTATGGTTTGTTGGATTTTCTTCAATTAACATACGAGAACAAAACAATAATTCAGAAAAAATTAACAAATTAATGAAATTAATAATTACTGTATAATATATCGGTTAAAATCATTTTAACTCATTCAATTTTTCTAGTATTGGGATAGCCGCGGGTTCGAATCCTGCTGGGGCATAATAGTAAATTTATGTTTGTGATTCTTCAAATTATGATTGTACAAAATTGGCAAGAATGTAAAATCAGACAAGGAAAATAGTTCTAGTCACGCCAGTAACCAGTCTGGGTAAGTCCGGATGAATTCCAATTGGTCTGATATGTACTTAGCAAGTCAGTCAATATTGAGGATCGTGCTTCAGAGCCTAAGTTCAACGGTATGACCACATACGCTCTCGTTTGTAAAAAAGGAGACTCTAAAACATACTCTAAAAATGATGTTATTTCGGTGACATAAGTCTATAGGTATACATTATCGTCGTGGAAGAGTTCTTTGCCAAATTAAGATGTTCTACAACATAATAAAAGGGTTTATTAAATTGTATATAATATATTCCATTCTACAATAAAATCGCTTTAAGCTTTTATAGCAGTCTGTTTTCAAAAACTTACTACTTGGACTATTTTCTATTATTTTTATATATATGTACTTCAAAAATGTTTAATAGTTATACGTCTAAAAACAGTTTTTTTGAACATGTGTTAAGAATTGAGCTAACTGGAAATAGCTACTAGAACTAATTAATAAATAGCTAACTGGGCTAACAACTGAAAAAAAACTAGAATAAGTGCATCATATCCAATTAAATTGCGATAGCAAAAAATCTACATTGATGAAAGTAGATCAACCTCTTTTGGGCGTCTACTGCGTTCACCGTCCTTGGTGATCATTTCACCACGTCTAAACTTAGCGTAAAAATCCTTGATGGTTGATTTTCCTGGGGCAGTATCCAGAAACTCGGGATAAAGCCAAGTTTTTGTTTCAACTGTATTTTTTCCCTTCAAAAAGCAATATTTTATCAACACGCGAAATTCCTTTTTTTCACAATAACAAAAGTGGTTTTACTCAAAATGCTATAATTCAGAAACTAATGATCCCACAGCTGTCAGATTTATACACGCATCTTTTGAGGGTTAGAGCTAACTAAAAACATATGGATTTAGTTCTAGTAGTACCACCAATGTGTCAGGCCGGGGACCTTCCAACTTTCTGTACTAAACATATCCATCGACCACAAATGGCCACTTCGTTCTTCATTTTGTACGTCGGCTCTATTAATCCCAAAATTGTTTTCCACTGAAATAGTGTCAAAGCGAATTATTTTTTAATATTAATTAAAAAATTAAGTTCATCCATAAAGAAACGAACAAAAAAAAACACTTGTGGTTTGAGGAGTTGGAAATCCCAGAATCGTTAGAAAGTTTACGTTAACGGTAAAACATCTATCATATTTTAAGGGTAATTTGATAATTTATTGATGCGTTTTATGTTTCTGGGAAAATTAAGATAAAGGTAAAGAAACTAACAGAGCGAAGTTGTCATCTCTGCTCGATTGGGATCTGCCACCCTTGCAGACACCTTGCACCAAAAACAATTGCCATAATTGGTAACATGTTTAGCCCCCTTCTCGCACTGCAGTTGTTAAATATGATAACTTAACATGCTCAAGGGCTTTTCGAGCTCTATGAAAGTTCATTTATGCATCCGCGATCGTCAGAATAACTACGTTTTTCAATCGTGCCGATTATACAGTATTTTATGTTGCACAAGCCGAGTTCTTCAAAACGGTGAGTTTTTCACAGAGTATTCCTGTTTTCTTTTTATTTTAATTCTATTCATTTAACTATTTATTTATCTATTCAGTTATTTATTCATTTATCTATTTATTTATGTATTCAGTTATCAATTTATTCTGAACATTCTCCGCTATTTATTTATTTAATTATTATAACTCTTAATCACTATAAATCAAAGATAATAGTTTTATAGTTGCAACCGTAAATATAAATTGTAGCTATCTTATAAACCAGAGGCTAATGCTATAGTGGCCAAAGTTTCTGATGTATAGTTATGATCTATGGATAATTTGAAGCATACATACACGCCATCGAAAGTGGTTTCTACTGGCTCTTGATGGCAGCGTATCTAGCGTGTGGCTTTTAGCTTTCTCCCTTGTACGCATTGCACGTCCATCATAGCTGGAGCTGGAGAAGTGAGTGCACTAGTAACAGTACTGTTCATTTGTTAATCTGTTCATTTATTTGAAAACGTCAGCTTAATCCTAGCGAGGCCTACAAACCTTAGTGACAGTAGATCTCGCGCGTTATCCCTTGATCTCATCGAACGTCATTATTGTTAGTGTTATGACATAAGCTGGTACGTCGCGTGCTATTCCTTCGTACCGTGTGCATAGTTTATCATTGCTATCAGATATCGTTTTTGTCTTTCATCATTATTCTCTAATGACACGTCGAGGCATTGTTATCACTATCGACACTGAAAACTCAATAGACCGACATACAAATTTAATTACCAATCAATTGGCCTTAATTATCAGTATCATCACCGTTGTTAATCAACCTAGCCGATAATCCATTTAATAATTATACGGCTGATTTAACGCTCTTTATATCTTACTCTTGTTCTCGAAAATTGGTTGCTCGGGTACTTCTTTTATCTATTTCAGAACTGTCGCCCGATTATTTCCTCAATCGACGTTTTCCTGTTTACTTTTAGTTTAATCGATTTATTTTTGTTTGTAAGTACTTTATATGATGTTTGTTTTTATTATTATATATATTTTTTTAACTAAAATAAACAAATGCCCTTTAAAAATAATTTATATTTTTTATCTAAGCCCACATAATAAAATTCGTTCTAATAGTTAAACTTGTTTGTTAAATATATGCCGATTCTAAGGCTATTTCATTAAATAATATTTATTCGTAGCTGAGATACATGCGTTCAAAGTGTGACCGTTAAATATAATTATTTATTTATTTTATATAATAGGCTGTTTATGTAAATATTTTCTTTACATCAATGATCTATAGACCATAGATAATTTAATTATTAGAGTGCATTCATGAGCAAAATGGATTGGGAAAAATTAATTTCCAAAAAATACGAAGAGAAATATTTTTCAAAAATAATCTATATAAATTTATATGAATAAAAATTAATCGTCTATTCAAAATTTTTTTAGTAATGCATCATGGATATTTGTGACGTCGACATATTGCAATGTTGCCGAATTAACTCTGAGTTTTAGTTCAGTTTGGCTTTGACATACACAAAAATTCTAATCTAAATAAAATAATTGAGCAAAAATATTATGCAATATAATTTATTTTAACATTATAATAAATCTAATACATATATTTTCGAAGGACTTAAAACTACAATTAAGAAGCTATAATAGTTTGTAGGTTAGATTTGTTTTGTTTACATTTAACTCTTTTCCACACCATCCATAAGGTAGATTTTCTAGGCGTGTTTTTTATGTAGTGTTATCCCCCTGGAGGCATAATCTGCCTAATTAAAAATCTAAAGTATTTTACTTTCATTCGAGAGCATATTTACTTTTTTCATTTAGTTCTTATTTCCTTCAATGGTGTGTTTACTTGTCAAGTCATCTTGGTATCACTGTATATTTTATTTCTTCTGCTACTATCTCGGTACACCATTAATATAAAAAATAACGCTTTTTACATTACTAAAAACTATAATTATCTTTCTGTTCCGGGACATGTTTTTGTCCTTTTCTTAATCAAATTTTACTTTTACAGTATTTTTAATTACTGCCTTGTTAAATTTTTCTGACACGTGAAACAATAAATTGATAGTGTATATTAACAATAAAAACGTTGACTGTTAAACGATTAATATTAATTAAAACTAATTTTCATTCATAAAATCGTTTGTTGAAGGCGACTATGTTTCATTCAATCCATTAGTAATTAATCTTCCTGATTTTATTTTTAATTTATATAAATGAAAGTTGATTTCTTGAGTCTGCTAATATATATATATATATATATATATATATATATATATATATATATATATATATATATATATTTGATTTTTAATAGCAGACGTCAGTTGTCAATACTTTTTTATTTTGTCTTTTGTTCATTAATAATCAAGTCATATGGCTTTGCGAGAAGCTTCGATGATTGACTTAGTCACGCCGAAAGAGTTAACCAAATTTATTAAAGCTGACATTAACCTCAGGAAATCACCAGGCTACGGTTTAATAATGGGAAAATTACTGCAAAACCTACCAAGAAAGAGAATTATAAAACTCGCCAACTTGGTCAATACAGCATTTAGATTAAAACATGTCCCAGACATTTGGAGGATGGCGGAAATTATAATGATCCCAAAACCTGGGAAGCCACCAAACGAAATAAAAGCTTATAGACCTATATCACTGCGGCCAGTAATATCTAAGGCTTTCGAAAAATTCCCGCTGAAAAGAATAAAACCGATTACAGAGAGAAAAAACCTGATACCAACACACCAGTTTGGGTTTATTAACAAGCACTCAACAATTGTCCAGGTCAACAGAATAATAGATGTTTTTGAAAAAGCCTACGAAAGTAAAAAAGTATGCTCAGCTATATCTTTAGATGTAGCACAATCCTTCAATAAGGTTTGGCATCAAGGCCTTGTTCATAAACTACAGAAAATGCTATCAAAACAACACACCGATCTATTAAAATCTTACATTACAATCAGAATGTATAGAGTCAAACAAGGAGAAGCTTACTCTACAGTAAAAGAAGCGAAAGCAGGTGTACCACAAGGAAGTGTACTGGGACCAATACTTTATCTACTCTACACTAGATACACCACAAATGAAAAATATTACGATGGCCACATTTGCTGATGATACTGCGATTATAGCTGTCGGAGACAATAGTGAAGAAGCCTCACGAAAATTACAACAGGCAAGTGACAATAGAAATAATTGGGACACAAGCTTGGAAAATAAGAATTAATGAAAATAAATCTGTACATGTGCAGTTCACCTATAAACAGAACGTACAAGCACCAATAACATTAAATAACACTATCATTCCATATACCAACAACGCTAAATATCTTGGAATGAATCTCGATGCAAAACTTGCTGGAAGGAACATATAAAGAATAAAAGAAAGGAACTGGAATTGAAATATAAGAAAATGTACTGGCTAATGGGAATAAAATCACAATTAACAGTACATAATATATTGCTATTATATAAACAAATACTAAAACCTATATTGACATACGGAGTTCAATTGTGGGGATGTTCTGCAAAGAGTAACATAAATCAAATAAAAATTTTTCAGAACAGTCCTGAGAGGTATTGTGGGTGCACCCAAATACTATTGGACTGATTACCTACATCGAGACCGTCAAATACCCACAGTCAGTCAAGAAATCAAGAGAATTGCAGGGGGGTATGAGGAAAGACTCCATTCTCATACAAATATTGACATATTGCAACTATTGGATACCACCAGAACAGGACACAGACTCAAAAGAATCAAACCATCTGATCTTGTGTAGTGTTGTATAGTAAGGTGCATATATTAAAAAAATCAGCAGTGACATGTATAAACATTATTTCACCAGAGACTGAGATAGGGTCGATGAGTCCTCCTAGTTATGTACCTAGAGTTAAGTTATTATAAAGACAAATTGTAGGTTAGACGGAAACGACTAGTAACAATATATTAATTAAATAATAACAAAAAAGCTTTGCAGTGCGAATTATAACAGGATGAATGCTAAAAACCCCAACATATGTACCACCGATTATAGCATTATCATCATCGAACATAGAGTTTGTGGCATAATATTGAATGTCATTATTGTTGTATATTTTTAAAATCGTTTCGCATAATTACAATCACTACTATCTTGAAAAGTAGTGGAGTCGCCTCTGCACTCTCCTTGGCAGTGCTATAATGTGAACTGACCTATTTGACGACAGAAACGAACAGTAAAATGTGTTCCTTGGTCAGTAGCATATTTCTTACAAGCATTCTGATTTCTCAATACTGGCACATCAGCTGCTGTGTTGTTCATGTTCGAGCCTATAGGTACCTTTCCTGGCTTTCCAGTTTCAATCATTGAGATAAGTTGACCATCCTTTTGCAGCTGGATTTGGGATCGTCTTTGCCATTCCGGACAGGCAAACATTTGAAAACGAGGATTTGAAGCCATTACTCGATGATGGTCGGTGTAAAATGGAAGAACAATAGACAGAGTTGTTGGAAGTAACACAAGAAAACATTTCCAATCGTTTGAACAAAATGACGATCATTCAAAAGTGTAGATATTTTGTGCAATATGAAATGAAACCGAGAGGCATTGCAAGGAGTTAAATTAAGTGATTTGGTGAGTGGTAAAGCTGATGAAATCATGGAGGCCGCTTGGTCACGCATCAACATTTAAGGTAATCCCGAATATCCCACAGTTCCAAATTAATTATCTGTATTTGGCAGGTTCAACTTTGTGTGATACAATAGGTCAATTGAAATGTCCGCGGCCTGGCACATAGATGGCGCTACTAGAATTAAATCCATATGTTTTTTAGTTAGCCCTAACCCTCAAAAGATGCGTGTATAAATTTGACATCTGTCAGATCCTTAGTTTGTGAATTATGGCATTTTGAGTGAAGCAACTTTTGTTATTGTGAAAAAAATGGATAAAAAGAATTTCGTGTTTTGATAAAATATTGCTTTTTGAAGCGAAAAAATAAAGTTGTGGTAAAAACTTGGCTTGATGCCGAGTTTCCGGGCACTGCCTCAGGAAAATCAACCATCAAGGATTGGTATGCTAAGTTTAGACGTGGTGAAATAACCACTGAAAACGGTGAAAGCTGTGGACGCCCAAAAGAGGTTGTTACCGATGAAAAAACTAAAAAAGTTCACAAAATGACTTTTAATTACCGTAAATTGAAATTGAATTAAATAGCAGACACTCTAAAAATATAAACTGAACGTGTACATCATATCCCTCTCAAATATTTGGATATGAGAAAGCTCTGTTTAAAGTGAGTGCCGCGCGAGCTGACTTTTGGCCAAAAACAACGACGAGTTGATGATTCGGAGCAGTGTTTGAAGATGATCAACCGTAATAAACCCGAGTTTTTGCATCGATATGTGACAATAGATAAAACATGGCTCCACCATTCCACTCCGAAGTCCAATCGACAGTCATCCAAGTGAACTGCACACGATGAACCCGCATTAAAGCGTGGGAAACCGCAAGAGTCGGCTGGCATGTTAATGGCGTCTGTATTTGGGATGCGCATGAAATAATTTTCATTGACTACCTTGAAAAAGGAAGAACTATCAACAGCGACTATTAAATAGCGTTACTGGACCGTTTAAAGGACGAAATCGCCGAAAAACGGCCGCATTTGAAGAAAAAGAAAGTGCTGCTTCATCAGGACAATGCACCGTGTCACAAGTAAGTGAAAATGATGGCAAAATCCATTGGCTTCGAATTGCTTCCTTATCTACCGTATTCGCTATAATTAGTGTATCACCCATGAAGGGAATTACGTTGAATAAAAAAACTAATTTTGCCAAAAAAATGTGTTCTACTATGGTAGGCCGGGCACTTTTCAATTGACCTGTTACTATGAGCTGCAAAACCTAATAAAACCATCAATTGGGATCGCCAATGACTAGAATTGATGAATTTGAGACAAGCATTGCGCGAAAAGCCAAATACGAGGAAATACACAAGAATGTTATTAATGAACATAATAACGCTTGACCACATTTTGCAAAATCGGTGAAGACTTACCTGGAAACATTAAAATGGGAAGTACTATCCCGCCTGCCGTATTTTTCAGACCTTGCTTCTTCTTACTACTATTTGTTACATTGTAAATGAGTTGTGAACTGTCTGAGCTTCACTTCACTTTGTGAACCATGTTCGGCCCACCGTAACGCTGTCTTGCAGTAAATTCTGATAATGTGTTTGCCAATTTTTTTTTTTGTTAACAATGCTCACCAATTCCGCCAACCCCGCGTTAAGGCTGCCCTTTAACTTAATGTTATTTGCTGTTTCCTGTCCATTCTTTAATCTTTCCAACATGATTACACTTACTCCATCCAAGCCAGCATTAGCGCCCACACATATTGTTGTGTCTGATTTTGCAGTTCCATGTTTGTCCAGGCAGTGTCCCATGGCCACGGTTCAGATTTTGGATCAATTACTTTGGGGCCCATGGGGAACCGTAGTTATCCGTAGACTGTAGGAATCTGGAGTGACCAAAATTTGGAAAAGCACACCATAGAAATTTGGGTAGAAATAGTGGCATTTCGAGGATTTTCAAAGCAACGTTGGTGGACGAAAATATAGGTGATACGCAAACAAAATTTTACTAGAACTATAGATGGGACAACAACCACGTCCATTCCTGTAGTCTTTTCTTTAGGAGGGAGGTGTTACGTTATACGAATGGTTGTACTGGATATAGATTAAACTGCGATCTAAGGATCTCCATGAGTTTCGAAGGGTGTTTTGAACGAGTGAGATACCTATAAGAAAGAGAAATCAATTGTCAATATGTTTTATAACTCTTTTTACCATGACTATTGCTTTGTATCGTAGTTTAACCAACTTCTATTAAATAAAATAGCTTTTTAAGTCAATTAACAGGTTTTGTCTTCAAAACTCTTTCGCATTTTAAAGCTTACATACACCTCCACCTGTTGAAGAAAAAACATTTGTGAGCAAACGTTGTAATGAAATAGAAGTAAATTATATATTTTTATAATATTGCAGTGCAGTACTCGAATTTATGTAATTTATAGTTTATTATATGTGTTTCAATAAATGATGCTATTTTTAAAGGTTTTTTTTTATCCTAAATAGGTATTGGTAATATGACAACACAATATGGCGCGTAAATTGTCAATTATGTGGCTCGACGAGAACTTGCGCTTTGAGCTATTGTATAGATATTATAATTTCATTACTTTTGATTAACTTTTCTGTTTAAAATAACCAAAAGGTAAGTAATATTTCGTGTAAAAATATTTTTGCTATATTTTGTCTACAAATTTATATTTAATTAATGGTTCGACGCGATTACCTTAAGTTTTCAACTTTTCAGGGTGGGTAAGGCTTTGGATATGTCTCCAAGAAAATGTGTAGAAATTCAAACATTGTATATGAGTTGTGAATTATCTGAGCTTCACTTCACTTATGAAGATACTAGAAAAAATGGGTCAATTCGTGGATATCCTTAGAAGATAAATCGTTCTTTTGAGATGGAATCTGTAAATTACCTGAAATATATGAAAAAGTAGTGGCTATCCATAGATAATATTTTGAATAGAAAATATTGCACCGATTTTTCGTATTAAAGATTCAAATTAAAAAAAATTCTTTAAAAGATTTGGAAGTTCACAGGAAACAAATTTCTATTAATTGCCTTATCATAAACAATGTTTAGATTGGCATAAGTGTGTCATAAGTGTTCAAGCATGATTCGTTATCATTGGTGTTTACTACTCGATTCGTTATTAGAGAAGAGACTATTTCGCACACTAAATGATTCTAATTAATTCCATAATCCGAAAGAATCTGTTTGGGAAAAACAACGGAGTACGACGTAACTTGTGGAAGCGATATTATCTCACTAGCGTAAGCATTAGAATTAAATTTAGAGTCCCGTAAATGGTAGCCGACTTTCATTTCGGTTAGCGTTGGGAACTATCGACTAAAAACGACTATCGACTTCTTTATACTATCGACTGTTCTAGTCGACTACTTTTAGAAGCTATTTTAGGTCCGACTGATTAGCCTACTTTTTACTATCGACTGTTTCAGTCAAGTACTTTCAGTCGCTATTTTGCTCCTACTAGTTTCATTCGATTGATTTTTAACTTTCTGACTTTACCGTCCTAACCATGACCTTCAAAATATTGTACCGAAATTATGGTTGTATAGATTTATATGTATAATGTTTTATATAATGTATTTGGTTTTATGTTTTACTTGTAGTATGATTGTAAATAATAATATATTGTACATTAATATAGGACCATTTTTGAACTTAAGAGTATTTATTAATATAATAGTCTAAAAATGAACATTTTGATTGATAAATAGTAATGTAATTTTGACTGCCTTTATGTTATCTTGGCAGTGATTATGCCTTTTTTGATTAACTTTTTTCATTTTCTAAGTATCTGGATGTTTGTTTAAGCCTGTTGAATATTAAAACTTTATTTAAACTTTATTTATAAATTAAATTTATTTATAAATTAAAAATTATAAGTGATAATATAATAATACACGAATAATAAGTAAGACGATTTGGTCTGCTTACTAATAGACAAGAACTCTCAATATTGCTTTGTATCGCCTACTCTTTCTGTTAAATAATATGATTTTTAAATATTCCGGAGAGATCATAATACTGTTCTCTTCTGAATTAATTCAATCAATCGGAATAAAATCATCAAGAAAAAAGCACAGGTTGGCTTTGTCTTGGCAATTTCACGAAGCATTACTTGGTGTAGTTAAGTGACGTTCGGGAGGAAAACGGATCTCAGCTGAAGCTGCAACGTCACAAAAAGTGCATTGGTGCTCAAAGGCGCCTAGCTGTAAACTATTCCAATTAAGAAACATTCAAGCTTTGAATAATTCCACTAAATCGTGGATTCCTGGCACATGCACGTAGTTCAAGGTATAAGTCCACCAAAGGTGGCCTTAAGTTGCTTTGAATCAACATAATCTACTGGAATTTGAACAAAAGCTTGCAGTTCAGGGTGTTCAGCAGTTCAGTAGCCCAGTCTCCTATCGGTAAACTTCTGTCGAGGCACTGTCAGTTTTCAGTCCCTCAGTGCTCGTCAATTTGTTTATTTCTTTTTGCCCTCTATATTGGTAAGACCTAACCGCCCTGCCGCACAGGATTGTCGTCCTTGACTTTCGTCCAGGGTGCATTCGACTATTATGTGCTTCATATTCGCCACACCATTACCATACTAGCAGACCTTCACTCTTCCTTAACCTATATCTGCTGATGTATCAGCCATATTTATGTGTCCTGTTATTAGTTGTTTTAGCTTTCTGATTTAGTTCAATCTCTCGCATCCCTCCGTCTCGCAGAAGTCATTGTGAGTTCTGCCATCGCTTGGGTTGTTCCATGCCAACCGATATCTGTCGATTGTTTCGTTTTTTTTTTGTTCGCATTTGATTTGTTCCTTCCTTATCCATTCCTGGTTATCCATGTCTACTATCGCCTTTCTTGTTGCCTCCTTTGCCAGTCTGTCTACCTTTAACATTTTTGGTGTGGGCAGGCCCCTTGTCCATTGTATGTTATTAATTATTGTACTGGAGTAACCAAAATCTGGAAAAGCACACCATAGAAATTTGGGTAGGAATAGTGCCATTTCGAGGATCTTCAAAGCATATCGGTGGACGAAGATTCAGGTAATACGCAAATAACAAAATTTTACTAGAACTATAGACGGGACAACAACCACGTTCCGGCGGCAACCCTCATTTAATCTTTTCTTTAGGAGCAAGGTGTTACTGCGATCTAAGTGGCTTCAATGACTTTTGAAAGGTATTTTTAACGAATAAGATATCTAAAAATTGGCATGGAGATGTGCTATACCTGTTTTTACCCCCAGTGTCGCTTTGTATCGTCGTTCAACGATTCACCTCTTCTTTCTGATAAACAAGATAGTTATTTTAAGTAAATTAATAGGTTTTGTTTTCTAAACCCTTTTACATTTTAAAACTTGTAAGCACACGTTGCAACGAAATAGAAATAAATCAATTATTTTTATTATGTTACTGTAGGTGGTCAAATTATTATCTACAATACTCGTAGTTTTGTAACTTATAGTTTATTATATTTGTTTAAATAAATGATGTTATTTTTAAAGAGTTATTTTATCTTAAATAGGTACTGGTATCGTTGTTATTGTTTTTGTCAAATGACAACATAGTATACGCGCGTCAATTGTCAATTGTGTGATGTTTCTTCTCACTCAGTTATTGTCCGTTAAAACTCGCTAAACTTTTTGCCGACTTTTGTGTCTAAAACAATCAAAAGGTAAGAAATTCCCCGTGTTATAATATTTTTGCTATATTTTGCCTAGAAATTTATATTTTATTAATGGTTGGACGCGATTACCCCAAGTTTTTAACTTTTCAGGATTTGTAAGGCTTTGGACACGTTTCCAAGAAAATTTAGAGAGATACAAACCTTGTTACTGCACTCCACATAATCCCAGAGCGAGATAGCAGTTATTACTGGAGTTTTTCGTTTCAAAGTCTGCCGTCAAGTGAATTAAATTTAAAATTGATAATATGTTAAGAACCCTCTTGAGGCAAATCGTATTGACAAATGTGACAGAAAAGGAATCACCAACCGTCCTACCGATCAAAAAATCTGAAACATCTGACTAGCTCATTTGACTATGATAATGAACGATGAGTGTACAGATTTTGGAGAGGACAATGCGGAGGCGGTTAGTTGAAGATAATCTAATAGGACGACGGCCTTTTAAAAAACTACGCCTAACCGACAGCATGAAAAAGATGACTGTTGCACACTGGAGTCGATTAAGTCTAACTTTTTTAACAATACAATTGGTTAATACCGATTTTCTAGTATTAATTCTATTAATTTATAGGTGTGCTTTTCCGACGAATCAACTTTCCAAATTTTGATTGACAAAAGTTCTTTTGTAAAATGACGCCCTGGTGAAGAATTCCACGCCGATTGCCTTGTAGAGAGGGTTAAAAACCCTGTTAGTATTATGTTTTGGTCTGTTATCTCAGTCAATGGGATGGGACACCTGTACATTATAGAAGGAATTGATTACTATCGCAGATTAGAGAATGGTTCCCTAACGATGACAACTAGACTTTTATACACGATTCAGCACCGTGTCATAAATCCAGAAGTGTTACTGCATGTTTGGTGGAAAAAATCACTGTTTTTTTATATTATTTTTCATGTCATAGGAAATATATTACTTACTACCATACAACAGTTAATTAAAATTATCAGCAGTGAGTAACATAACAACTCTAAACTCAAGGAAGGTGTGAAAACATGTATTGAGGGCCAGACACAACACATAGAAGCTTTTATATCATAATATCACTGAATATTAAAATTTAATTCTAAACTATTTACTTTTTGTTTTGTAGTTTTTATGATCCTAATAGTTTACAGATACAAATTAAAATATATAAGATACTCCCCAACTGATTGTTTGCCACATCAATTCAATTAAACTAGAAAATTAAATAATTTCAATATTGTCCCTGTTAATTTGACCATCCACTGTATGTCATTGTTATTTGTTCCAAATATTAAAATACGATGAATGATTGAATACATATTTTGGGAGCATTATTCCATTCCCGTGAAAAAGGAAAATTATTTAAAATAAACTCATCAATACAGTACAGAGAATCAAAAAATTTTCTTTATACTTTCCTCTCTCAAAAATTAATGGGTGAAGGAATTCGTACATCTCCGTGCATTTTTCTGAATGGAAAAACGATCGAAGTGTGTATTTAGTAATTAGAATTTTCAATCGTTAGTTTTTTGACTAAATCAACTAGTTCGACCATTTTTCGACTGTCGACTGTTTTCAGTCGATAGTTCCCAACGCTAACTTCGATCATTAATCCGAGAACGGCCTAGCGTCCCCCCTCTCGGTCTCACCGACTTCGATAGTTTACGTCGTACATTATCGATTTTCTTGACGTCGAAATACTGCGTAGCCGATGACGTAGGGACGTCGGGACGGCCACCGGGAATCGTCGACGGCGCACCGTTTCGCCGCTTTTTATTTTCGTACACGTGCCGCACCGCACACAGATACGGAGACCATAGAAATCGAGGTCAACAATGGGACCGGCTGCTGGTACGTGGAAGCAACGTGAGAGGACAATGTCGCAAATGTTGGAAAAACAGTCCATATAATCTGGTATTCATTTTGATGATTGTGGCTCTTTCGTCAGAAAATTGACGGCTTATAGAATTTTTTTCATAGCTGTTAAACATTCAGCAGTCAGGAGGGATCGGTTCAATGGTCAACAGACAAGTGGACAGCTACTAGATTTACGGTTTCTCGTTCTAAATAAATTTTATACCTAATTTCATGGTCTACAACATGATAAGGACGTATATTGTTGTAATAGACGTACCTGGAATAATCTTAGATATCGTCAAACATAACTTCTGTAGAAGAAGTGTTGGTTTGGTAGCAATATATAACCAAATTAGTAGCCCGCTTTTTAAAAATTCATATTTGTGATTGTCCTAGGTAAGAGCGCAAAATCCGGTAAAGAAAATAATCCCAGTCACGTCAGTAACCAGGCTGGGTAAGACCGAATGTCTTCAGGGATGATATCCAAGTTGATCGCTCGCCAGTCGGTAGGCTTAATGCTGAGGAACGTGGTTCGGAGCCCACGTTAAACTGTAGGTCCAAACCAGATAAACCTCGTTGGTAATAGGACTTTAAAATTCGTAAAAAAATACTTATTATTTTACTATTTTTAACGACCATTTATTAAATATGTTGAATATTATTGAATTAATTGTTACATATATATATATATACCAAAATACTACTATAGTTTCGTCTGCTTTATGTAGTTACATTTAATTTTATAATTATTATTTTTAAATTGTGTATGTACATGTAACAATTAATTTAATAATATTTAACATATTTAATTAAATTAAATTAAATTTAATTATTGAAGACAAGCACATGGCAGCTGTTCGCCGAGTTTTACTATTTGATTGTGTAAGTGATAATAATATTTAGCGCACTCTATTTCATCTCAGTGATGACTTGTTTCTTTCAATAGTTTTATCTCCTTATATATGACAGAGTTTTTGAGAAAGGTGATCAAGTTATCCAGAATATTTATATCAAGAATGTCCTTTAGATTGTCCCCAATACCGTATTTTTGCCTTAATTCTGATGAAAATGAACACGAACGGTGAAGCCATTAAAACAGAAAGTCAGAGTCAGACACAGATTGCGTCTTTAATTAGTTACTTCGAATAGGAACGAGATAATGGAGCCCCCATTTGCACAAAGTTGCTGCGGCTTTTATTGAAAATATTTTTAGCATGTTGCAACTGCACTGAATATTAGTACGGACACAATTACTAAAATATCTCAAAATCTGAAAAACAATATAATCTTGTATTTACTGAAAAGAAACCGTTCTCGTATGAGGGGGGTGGCGAATCGATCAGAGATCAAATATATAAAGAGTGAGTAGTTTTTTCAATCAATAAAATTAGTTTAATACAATTATTTCAGAGGAAACTGTTAGTCTGGAAAGTATTCATAGCAAGCTTAGAGATATGCAGCCCTTTGAGGGATATTGAACATATCTTCATGCACTGTTGGGTTTGTAACTGTAGAATTTGAACGATCTAACAATATCCCACGGAAAGGTCTGATGGAGCTTCCAGACATAGAAAGCTTACAGATATGTAGCTCTGAGGGATGTTGAACATCACTTCATATAATGTTGGGTAATATAGAACTGAAATGGTGTAAAAATTACCCACGAAGGAGTTTAACAAAACTTTCAAACATTCCTTTTAAAAGAATACAATTTTTAAAAGCTTTTAATAGAATCATACTATTTCAATTTATGTAATTAGATGAGAAATAGATATTTCGGAATGGGACATTGGGTCGTTCATGACAAGATGATAAAAAAGTAATGTTAAGCCAACAAAAGTTGTTGGAAAAAGGCAAACGTTGGAATAACAATTTCTTAGATTGTTAATAGTTGTTAATAATTAACATCTATTAATAACTCATTACAGATATATTATTCTTCATCTTAGATATAGAAATGGTTTTATTTCTGGTGCGGAGTTAGTGTTTTCCTCTCCAGGAAGTCCAAGGGTGACTACCATGGAGAAATGAACTATGTGTCTGATGTCTTTTGATAATCAGCTCTTAAAGAACTTGGACGAACCATCAGTTATTGTTATGGACAATGCACCATACCATACTGGTGGAGAAGATCAGAGAATTAAAAGGAATGGTTTGCAGTACATAAGATATGTTTTGAAGAAACTATGCTGAAAAGTGCACTATTTCAGATTATTGCTGTAATTTACGTTTTTAGTGTTAGATAGCTTGGAAATTAACAAATTTTAATAGCATATGCTAAAATGAAAAAATCAAGCCTGTATCATACTTGTTTCATTATTTACCATAAAAGGTTATTGTTACGGCTGACCATAGATTTGAATTAGCAATTTTATAAAAAAACTGAAAAGATTTTAAATGTGCACGGTGGATTATGATTAGTGCTTTAATTGAATTTTTGTACCAATCATACAATGGTTACCAGTGTTGGCTAACAATGGTTCATCCTGTTAGCTCAGTTTTACATATATTTTAATGTTTAGTTCTATCTCACAAATAATCCATTACGTCCATTATATGCAGACCGTTGAAGTAACACAGAGCCTCAAAATCCCATAGAAGATATTCCGACTACGTCATATCCTTGCTACTCACTAACAAATCTGATAATCATTATACCATAATCACAAATTGCGATATGTTATTGCTCTATGTAGAAAATAAATATGTAGTTTAAAACAAAAGCAATACTTAATTATTAACAGGAAATATTAAATATACATTTTTTTATAGCATAAATTTCTAAAATAATAATCAAAAGGGTTAAAAAGAATAATTTAAAATGATGAGATATTTGTTTTATTAGTCCTATAAATTATTCTTAAAGATTGTTTTCATTTGAAGCTTTATTGTGAAATATCGGTACAACGTACAGTATTCAAAAGATTGTCCATCGATAGACGTTACTTTTCACCATTTTTCAGGCAATTGCGGATTCCATCTCGAAAGAACCATGTATATTTTGAGGCTATCTACGAGTCGACTCAATTCTTGGTTACTATATAAGAAGTGAGCGCTATTCAGGCAGGTCACAACTCATATCTCGAAACAAGTAGAATCAGAAGTAACATGGATAGAGAATCGGCAAGTGGCGTAACACTTTAATATTTCCAAGTATGTTTTCATCGGGTTTTCAGCGAACCATGTGTGCCATGGTGAAGAATTATATACTTGTGTTTCTATTCATATTCCAACCAATTTTAGCACAATGCTTGGTTCCAACACATTAGTTATAGTCCACATCTAAAACGTCAAAATCAATATTGATATTTGGAATTGATGGAGCATGGTTGCCACAAGCTTCACACAGCATTCGATGACCTTTAGCCTCTTTTTTTTTCAAAATAAAGTATAAATGTAAAACTTTGCACAAATACAACTTATTGTGTTACACATTATACATTTATACATACACAATTTAAAAATAATAATTATAAAATTAAGTGTAACTACATAAAGCAGACGAAACTATAGTAGTATTTATGGTATATATATATATATATATATATATATATATATATATATATATATATATATATGTACCTATACATACATATATGTACATGTAACAATTAATTCAATAATATTCAACATATTTAATTAAATTAAATTAAATTTAATTATTGAAGACAAGCACATGGCAGCTGTTCGCCGAGTTTTATTATTTGATTGTGTAAGTGATAATAATATTTAGCGCACTCTATTTCATCTCAGTGATGATTTATTTCTTTCAATAGTTTTATCTCCTTATATATGACAGAGTTTTTGAGAAAGGTGATCAAGTTATCCAGTATACTTATATCAAGGATGTCCTTTAGATTGTCCCCAATACCGTATTTTTGCCTTAATTCTGATTATGTCCTGCATGATGTCAGTATATGGTTGACTGTGACTGTTGAGTGGCATACAGTGTATATTAGAGGAGGTTCGTTTTTTAGGAGGAAACCATGTGTTCAACGATAGTTCTCTATCTTCAGTCGTGGGAGTGTAGATAATTTATTTCTTGATATATCCATAATTTCTTGACGTTGATAATAATATATGTATCTTTGATTTTCCAAAATTTATTATCATCCAGTAGATCCCATCTTAGTTGGTCCAGTTTTCTATAGATTTCTGCTGTGTGCGTATTAAGATCTTTATTCCAGAAGAGAATGTTTACTGTTATAGAGTTGTGTTTACTATCTGCAAGATAGTCTACTGGTTTATTTACTCTGATTCCCGAATGGTATGGAACATCAAGATGTGAATGCAGAAAATATATTTTGAGATACTTTTGGTCTCCGACCTTTTGGTAATTTTGCACCAAATTGATTTGTAGTTTACCGAGAAGGTTATGAACAAAATTTTGAGACGATGCCATACTGTTGCTTAATCAAACGTTAAACGTATTGTAACCTTGTATGAGTCATTAGTTTTATAATATCAGGCACGACATATATTTCTTCATTGAAATAATTACATAGCAAGTCTATGACACTAACAATTGAATATAACAGAATAGAGTCAAACAATAACAGAAGCTTTGAATGCGTTTACATTTTTCAACCATTGATTGATCGATAAGATATTAATGATCGATGAATGAATGTCTTTGTCAAGGACTATCGTAGTGTATATATTTTACAAATTAAACCATGATATTATCTAACCCAATTAAACTTAACATCAATTCTGAATGTTGTTACCGATAGAGTATAGTCTTCATAAGTCTCAACAAGAACCATATACATTAATTAACTAAATTAAAATGCTACTAAATTAAAATATAATTTTTAATAGATCGAAAGATATAGTTAACAGACTAATAGGCTAATATATATCTTTTTGTTACGAAACAGCAACAACTTAATCAGAGTCGGAGTAGCAGAGGCAGGAGGTTCCTTAACATTGAAGAGCGTATGTATTTGAAGGATGCATTAGTCGTTCAAAAACAAGCCGTCAAAATATCTAAGCAGTTTGAGAGTGTTAGTGAAAGTTCAGGACGTGGTTGGTCTGTGATGGTACCTATAAAGTTTAGTTGACAAGAGATTTAAGTTCTCATGATCCCGGTCAGCATACAGTTGAATATTGACCCCGGACAGTTGAATAATATCCAAGAAATTAATGAATTTCAAGAGTATTTGAATAAAATTTTTAGCAGTGAAATCATTTTCATTTTGGATAACATCATCTGTTGCTGGATTTGCTGATTGAATTGATTGATGAAATTGCTGGATTTGTTGTTCATGGAACCTATACGTGATTGCTGAAAAACAAATGCATCAACAAGGAATTATTAGTTATTGGCCAACTAGATGACCATTATTATCACTACTTGATTTGATTTTGATGCACACTGCTATATTTTGATGACCAACAAAATCATCCATCAGTGTCTTAAAGAGATATCGTTCGCCACCTCGGGTTACCATTTCATATATAAGCATATCATATACATATTTATGATTGAATAAAAATTATTTGTCACTTCTAAATGAACTTGCTATTTCCCTTTAATTCTATATTGCGTATATTTTGGAATAGTTAAAAATAATTATAAATCGACTAAGTTTTAAATAAATAATTACATATTTTTAATTTTAAAAGAGATTAGTTTTATTTATAGCTTTCATCTTAGATGTATGTCTTAGCTCTTAACGACATACTGAAATTTAATACTATATGTTGAGTGACATTTCATTTTTAGTTTATTTTTTCATTCATTGGAGGCTTCTAAAGATTTTTCTATATTTAGAATATTTGGTAGACCTATGCGATCAATGGCGACCTCTTTCATTCAGAAGCTGGCTTACGCATCCTGATTTTTTTCAATAGAGACGGCTCCGCTATTTTCCAGGAACTATAATAAATATACGGGAAAATATTGAGAAAAAATGTTTTTAAATCAACTTTATTAACTCGATACATTAATTTTAAATGTTTTACAGTAGATGCTGTTACTGTGTGTCATGTGTAATTTAATGTCGTCATTTCTTCGAAGAGTGAACAAACATTTTTTCAGTGCCTTGAAAATATCTAAATATATACCGAATAAGTGGTATTTGTGCAAAGTTTTACATTTATACATTATTTTGAAGAAAAAAGCTGCTAAAGGTCACGAATGCTGTGTGAAGCTTGTGGCAACCATGCTCCATCAATTCCAAATATCAATATTGTTTTTGACGTTTTAGATGTGGACTACAACTAATGTGTTGGAACCAAGCATTGTGCGAAAAATGGTTGGAATATGAACAGAAAGACAAGTATATAATTCTTCACCATGGCGCACATGGTTCGCTGAAAACCCGATGAAAACATACTTGGAAATATTAAAGTGTTACGCCACTTGCCGATTCTCTATCCATGTTACTTCTGATTCTACTTGTTTCGACATATGAGTTGTGACCTGCCTGAATAGCGCTCACTTCTTATATAGTAACCAAGAATTGAGTCGACTCGTAGATAGCCTCAAAATATACATGGTTCTTTCGGGATGGAATCCGCAATTGCCTGAAAAATGGTGAAAAGTAACGTCTATCGATGGACAATCTTTTGAATACTGTACGTTGTACCGATATTTCACAATAAAGCTTCAAATGAAAACAATCTTTAAGTATCATCATTTTAAATTATTCTTTTTAACCCTTTTGATTATTATTTTAGAAATTTATGCTATAAAAAAATGTATATTTAATATTTCCTGTTAATAATTAAGTATTGCTTTTGTTTTAAACTACATATTTATTTTCTACGTAGAGCAATAACATATCGCAATCTGTGATTATGGTATAATGATTATCAGATTTGTTAGTAAGTAGCAAGGATATGACGTAGTCGGAATATCTTCTATGGGATTTATGACGTAATGGATTATTTGTGAGATAGAACTAAACATTAAAATATAGGTAAAACTGAGCTAACAGAATGAACCATTGTTAGCCAACACTGGTAACCATTGTATGATTGAAACAAAAATTCAATTAAAGCAATAATCATAATCCACCGTGCACATTTAAAATCTTTTCAGTTTTTTTATAAAATTGCTAATTCAAACCTATGGTCAGCCGTAACAATGACCTTTTATGGTAAATAATGAAACAAGTATGATACAGGCTTGATTTTTGCATTTTAGCATATGCCATTAAAATTTGTTAATTTCCCAGCTATCTAACACTTGTTCGTGATCTCACCATTTGCCAATTTATTCTTCAATGGGTCTGATCGATTTCATCAAAACGGAAGGTGTTATTGTCGATAATGATTTTTTCCACATGTGCAGACAGTTCTTGCTTGTATATACTTCTTAACCTAAATGTCTATTGTCATAATTCTTTGCCACACCCCATATCAATTCGATTGGATTGAATATGTTGTGATTGGGAGAAAGACGTAATAATCTGTGGCCATGTAGCTCAGAAAACTGATCTACCATGTGTAAATTTTCAGGTCTTTTCCTAAAAAGGTAAATTACAGCAATAATCTGAAATAGTGTACTTTTCAGCATGGTTTCTTCAAAACATATTTTATGTACTGCAAACCATTCCTTTTAATTCTCTGATCTTCTCCACTAGTATGGTATGGTGCATTGTCCATAACAGTAACTGATGGTTCGTCCAAGTTCTTTAAGAGCTGATTATCAAAAGACATCAGAAACATAGTTCATTTCTCCATGATAGTCACCCTTGGACTTCCTGGAGAGGAAAACACTAACTCTGCTCCAGAAATAAAACTATTCCTATATCCAAAATGAAGAATAATATATCTGTAATGAGTTATTAATAGATGTTAATTATTAACAACCATTAACAATCTAAGAAATTGTTATTCCAACGTTTGCCTTTTTCCAAGAACTTTTGTTGGCTTAACATTAGTTTTTTATCATCTTGTCATGAACGACCCAATGTCCCATTCCGAAATATCTATTTCTCATCTAATTACATAAATTGAAATAGTATGATTCTATTAAAAGCTTTTAAAAATTGTATTCTTTTAAAAGGAATGTTTGAAAGTTTTGTTAAACTCCTTCGTGGGTAATTTTTACACCATTTCAGTTCTATATTACCCAACATTATATGAAGTGATGTTCAACATTCCTCAGAGCTACATATATGTAAGCTTTCTATGACTGGAAGTTCCATCAGACCTTTTCGTGGGATATTGTTAGATCGTTCAAATTCCACAGTTACAAACCCAACAGTGCATGAAGATATGTTCAATATCCCTCAAAGGGCTGCATATCTCTAAGCTTGCTATGAATACTTTCCAGACTAACAGTTTCCTCTGAAATAATTGTATTAAACTAATTTTATTGATTGAAAAAACTACTCACTCTTTATATATTTGATCTCTGATCGATTCGCCACCCCCCTCATACGAGAACGGTTTGTTTTCAGTGAATCCAAGATTATATTGTTTTTCAGATTTTGAGATATTTTAGTAATTGTGCCCGTACTAATATTCAGTGCAGTTGCAACATGCTAAAAATATTTTCAATAAAAGCCTCAGCAACTTTGTATTTTACAGTAAAAATGCAAGAGGGGGCTCCATTATCTCGTTCTTGTTCGAAGTAACTGATTAGAAACGCAATCTGTGTCTGACTCTGACTTTCTGTTTTAATGGTTTCACCGTTCGTGTTCATTTTCATCCAAAGTAATATTCAGCAGCGATTTGAAATTTGCTGTTATTATGACTAATATTTTGAAGAATTTTACGGATATTTGACAATCGGACGACCTTTATAGGCTGATTCGCTTGTATTAGACAGCATTGTATCTCCTTTTAACAAGAATAAAATGAGAAGGAGAATATTGCTGTTGCACGACAGACCATACATTAAACAACTTGATGATGTGAGTTCACTATTATTTTGAATAGAGTATATGCGCCCATAAGTACTCGTACACTGATATTCGCCTCCTTAACGGATTTCCTAGTTCAACACGTTTTTCGCTATTTACTTGATTATATACACCATAAGAGCCGTCTGACTCAGGGCGTCTGTACTCTCCTTATCCCAAGTGCCTCTCTTTTATTTTGAATTTTTTAACATACTGTTAGAGAACCGATATCTTAGATATCTTAGATAATATAGTATTATCTAGTATTCGGATTATTTTTGTTGTCGTAAATTAAATTTACATATAGTCTATTCAAAAGAGCAGTGAACTCACGTGATTAATATGTGACTGTCGAAAGTTGTAAATTCTTTTTATAAAAAATATCGCCTGACTGCAATATTTTCCTTCTCATTTTATTCGAGTTAAAAAGAGATAGAATGCTGTTTGACAAGTTCGAACATGTAACAAGGCAAACATTATTTTAGCTCTTTAATTGTTAGTTTTAATAAATTTCACCGCGGTTTTTATTGAAAATATTTTTTAGTGTTGCATTAAATATAACAACGGCCACGGTTACTAAAATATCTCAAAAAATAAAAAACAGTAAAATCTTAAATTCATCAAAAAGAAGCCGTCTTTGTGCGAAACGGGTGACGAATCAAGATCAGCTCGATGTTAGTTGTATCAGAGATCAAATATAGGAAATATATAAAACAGTAAGTAGTTTTTTTCAATCGAAACATAATTTAATGCAATTATTTCAGAGAAAAATGTTAGTCATGAAAGTATCCATAAAAAGCTGAAAGATATGCAGCTATTTGAAGGATGTAGAACATCCCTTCATACACTGTTGGGTAATATGGGATTTAAGTGGTGTAAAGATAATCCACGAAGGGATTTAATGAAATTTACACACATTGCTTTTAAAAGAATTCAAGGTATATGGTTAAAATAAATTATATTAGATAACATTTTTCTTTAATTATTTTAATAATAATTAATAATTCATTGCAGATATATAGTCCTTCATCCTGGAAACAGGAATGTTTTTTATTCCTCCTGCAGTATTAGTGTTTTTCTCCAAGGGTGACTAACATGGTGAAATGAACCATAACTTGAAATCAGTTTTTAAAGTTTGAAAATCAGCTTTTAAAGAACTTGGAGGAACTATCCGTTAGTGTGACGGACAAAGCACCCATATCATAGTACACTGGTGGAGAAGATCCCAACAACTGCATCAACAAAGGCTGCAATTAATAAATGGTTTAAGTACATAAAATACATTTCGGAGAAACCATGTTAAAGAATGCACTATTTCAAATTGTTACTCGATAAATATAAATGAAACATTTAATTGTATTTTATGTAGTTTACTTTTTTAGAAACAAGCTTGAGAAAAGACACATGGTAGATCAGATTGCTGAACGTTATTTCCCCAGAACTCTACGTCTTCCTGCCTAATACTGCATATTTAATCCAATTGAGTTTATATGGGGTATTGCAAAGAATTATTACAATAGGCATTCAGTTCGAGAAGGATATTCAAACTAGATATGTCTGTATTTATGGAAAGAAGCATTGTCGACAATAACACCTTCGGTTTGGTTGAGCTCAATTGGACACACTGACCCAAGTTCTTGATAGACTGGAAATCAACAGCTTAGTTATTCGCTTGAGTAGTGATTCTGAAAGTGACAGTGATTGAATAAATCTTCATTAATATTGGTTTATGATTCAATGCTGACAATAACCAAGACAGGGTGATGAAAGAGGAAACAACTAAGGGTCATTATATGTTTAATACACTTTAACTGCAAGAAATTGTATTATAGAGTGTGAAAGCTTTATGTGCATACGTGTTATTGTTCAGAATAACTCCCACTACAGAATTATTACGTTTTGTTACGCAAGACTAACAAAATCAATGTTTAGAATACAGAAATACAAAGCCGGTTTGGTGGCGATGGGACGGTTCTCCTACGATAGTCGCGGGTTCGAATCCTGCTGGGCATGGTCGTAAATGTTGTTGTTTAAAATTTGTGAATGTTCTAGGCAAGAGTGTAAAATCTGACAAGGAAAATGATTCCAGTCACGCAAGTAACCAGGCTGTGTGAGACCGGATGTCTTCTGGGATGTTTTCTAAAGTTGATCACTGGCCAGTCGATAGGCTTAATGCTGAGGACCGTAGTTCGGAGCCCACGTTAAACTTTAGGTCCAGTCCAGACAAACCCATGGTTGTTAAAAGGAGACTTTAAGATATAAAGAAATACAAAGTTCCCTTAAAATTAATTCATATTTATTTTTATATTATTTTAAATTTAATAAAATATATTGATATTTTTTATGATTATATGTTAATATGATTATAAAACATAATTTATAATTACTTATGCAGATTTTTATGTTATGTAAATGTTTCTAGTAGTATTTAGTTAAAACAAATAATGTCGCCCCTTCTTCCATTGAAGCTAATCTGAATTATTTACTTATCCGGATCATCGCGATTTTAATTAATCTGAATTCAGAGGCCGTATTAAAAATTTAAGGAATATTTGTATTTTTCATTAATAAGACATTTCTTGGGGTGTTCCAGGGCCCGATTATCCAGATTCAAAAAACACCACAGCAGGAGGAAAACTGCGTAACATCCTGCTTATTTCACGCGCTCGTCGCGTAATGCAGTGAAAATACTTTAGATTTAGTTATATAAATAACTCGGGCCCCCGCGTTTTACGATTTAAGGAGTATTTTCGTACACGTGCCGCAAAAAAATGGAGAAGATCGAAGAAAACAAGGTCAGCGATGGGACTCTGGTAGAGGGGCGGTGGGGAGTGGTGGACCAACAGTGAAAAACAACCAATTGGATTAAGTCCTGTATTTATTTTTATGGTCTTTCTTTTTATACGGCGGCAGCTTTTCGGCGTTCGGAACTTTTGATAAGCAAACGTTGTTTTTATTTTGTTTTTAGGGGAAAGTTTCGGTTTCTGAGGGCATGAAAAAAAATAATACAGCCACAACACGCACGGAAAATGGTTTTTACGATCTGTTATCGATTAGTAAATGGTTTGGAAAATAATTGTAGTTGTTTAAATGCAAATCGTTTATTCTGTCGTATTGTTATCACATCATGACTGAATAAAAAAAATTACTATATTATTGTTGAGTCAAATTTAACTGGCCTTGTCTTACTGTTGTTTTTTTTCGGTTACGGTTTCCAATTAAGGTTGGTATTTTTGTGTTTTCATTTCATTTATATTCAGTTCACAATTCGCTTTATTTCTAGTGTACTAGTCTGTTGAACTTCAGCCTGCTCCTCTTATATGACAACTACACTCATCTCTCCTTCCGATCCTCAATTACTCATCTTATTCTCACACATATCATCTAGTACAAATAATGTAATATTTTATTATTTCAAGGCTATAAAGCTCTCTTCATGAAGCTTCATGTTCCACCTTTAAGGTCAAAGCGTAGATAATACTTCATGAAATTTAATAAATTTCACTAAGGACCGTTTCAAGCTCGGCTGTAAAAGGTCATAGTTGCTGCAATTATTTGATATTAGAACTGAGAATCCATAGCAGCATCCTGAGCATCGCATATGGCGCAACCGATGAGCCAGTACTGAGATGCTGATGATAATTGGATTACTGACCGGAAACCAATTTGTCAAAATTTCTGGCGTTAAGGAAAACAGTCCACAGAGTGGAGCATGGAATGTACGAGCGGGACAGTATGTCTCTTTCTAAACTACGCATAATTGGTTTAGGACCAATGTTCATTAAATTACCGACTACCTGTTGACGAAATGTTCATCACCTTGTTTTATATCGGTGGTGACCAACGATCAGCGAGTGTGGTTTTCGTGGTCGACAAAAAGAACGGCTTCTAGTGTAATTGCTTTTCAGCCTAAATCAGTTCGCATCCCAGTTATCACTATCCACGATACGGTGAGAATATATATTGTGTTTGTGAGTGTTGCTAAGAAAATAAACTTAGATATGGGTAAATATGATTTCTGCAAATAAGCTCAAGAAGTCTTTAATTATATTTCTGCAACTTCTGCTGTTTATACTCCTGACATATTATGATATGCTTAAATATGCAATATTATGATTTCACACACACATACACACACACACACACACACACATATATATATATATATATATATATATATATATATATATATATACAATTTATTTATGTTATATTATATTTTGTGACAGGAACACCATTATAGATTTATACTCCTTTGTAAATGACAAATTTCTTCAAATTCTGAAGACGTGAATTAGCGGAATACATTACCTTTCTTACTTAAAAAAAGAAAAAAGTCACTGAAACTTATCGTTTGCTGGTAGAAACTTACGTTGAATATACTCTAACCTTAAAAATATTTGAGGCGTGGTTTCGTAAATTCAAAAGTGGTGATTTCGATGTGCAATACAAAGGACTTTTCGGTAGACGCGAAACTTTACGATACGAAACTGCAAAATCCAACCCAAACTCAGATCCAATTAGCAGAAACGTTAAATGTGACCCAAGGAACGATTAAAGAGGAATTAGAGACCGAAAGATGGCAAGACGGGTGTCACATCAATTGAATGACACGCAAATAAAAACTAAAAAATCGTCTGTGAAATGCTGCTTCAAATGTATCATCGAAGTCATCGGAAGATCGGATGATCGGAAATCATTTCTGCATCGAATAGTGATGAAAAGTGGGTTTATTTTGAAAACCCTAGTGCATGGAAGAAATCATGGGGATCATCTGGTGAAGCCGGCAGATCTAATCCAGTGTCAAACAAATCTCAAAATCGTTCTTGTTGAGGTAGGTTTAACCCACTACTAAATAATAATGTAATAATATAATTAAATCTTTTGAACATCCAATTGTTCATTAAGATTGTAATTGAATAAAACAAATGTGCTCCCCTTTGCATGTAAAATGTCTTAGACACCAAGTGAAGTGGTATTTCGTAAGAAAATTGAATACGCAGAAAACCAGTTTCTTAGAGGACCGTATCGCGCAAGCTATAAAAACTTATATCAACTTAAAATTAAGAAGCTTTATACTGTTGCTGTTATATGCTATACGCCTTCAAGACTTTAACATGTTTCACATCCTTTCTTCTTATCGATCATTATCAATAAAGCTGGCGATTAAGGGGATTGTTTACTTCTCAACCAATATACTCATGTTGGTGTAGCAGGACTAAAACAGCTACCATGTTGGTGTAATGATTTTAATGTCAATTGCAATGAGGGGCATGGAGAGCCAAATTGTTCAAGTTAAAACAATAAATTGCATAAAAATAATATGAAATGTTAAAACCCAGCTCAAACTTCTAAAGGACTTTCGCAGCTTTACAGTCATTGATAAAAAATACCATTTCGAAGCGTTTCAACATCGCGGTTTCATTGCTTACCAGGCAAAAAAGAAGAGGTTTCCTCGGCGGACTGACAACAAAAAGAGGATCTATCACGAAAGTTATAAGCCAAAAGTCATGGATTAGTTCAGGTGAATCATTCATATCAAACAAGGGCTAGAGGACGCCGAAGAAGAATATACTTAATATATATCTTTTTAAATAAATTATCAGAATACTTGACTAATACATTCATATTGTAGAATAATGTTCATCTCAACTAATCAGTGATTAGTCACTAAGAATTCATGGAATAAAAATATCCAACTAAGTTGTCTTATATTATTGAAACATTTTATCCCAGCTTTAGCCGATCTTATATATTATATATGTCAGATAGTGTCCCTTTGGATATTTCACACTAGTTCAGCTTTGAGATACATTTAGGATACGAAATGTGAACTAGATATGAGTTATAATAGTATAGTAATAAGTATAGCATTTACTTTAAATATTTTAAATTTTTACAGCAGCTACCTGATAAACGTTAATTATGCTTGTTATAATTAAAAATTTTTTCTTCTTTCAGTCTAAGTCGAGATTAGTATCAATGAAAATTTCTTATTTCTTACTGGAGAGAAAAGTTAAAACAAAATAGCATCCACAATCTTTTCTTTAATTAGTAATACATTTTTACATATTTACCTTTGCTCACATATTTAGAAGAACCAACCTTAGTATTACTTTATTACTTAGTCTCTACAGTAATAATGTTCAAGTACTAATTAAGACTTTTGTTGTTTTTGATTGGTAATAATTCATATAATATCTGACAAATAGATTACATAAGTCTATATTAGTTTTAGAATTTGCAAGTACAAACAACAATAACTTATTAGATAGGTTTGATTTGCATTTTCTTACAACTAGTCAACTGAATTTTGCATCTAAATTCATCCCAAGATATACAGAATCGGTCTTGTAAGATGATAGTATTATTCATCTTTTTTTTTTATTCCCCGTCACTAAGTCAAGATATTATTTTATTGGCCGTCTGTTTGCCCGACTTGGTCAAAGGTCAGTATAACAGTATCATCAGTAAATATAATCATGGCGATAATTTACATTTAGGGTATATTGCACTTGTTAAGTAGGTAAGAATAGGTGCAAATACATTTCTTTGCAGTACACCTACTTCAGCTTCATTTATTGTGGAATACGTTCGACCTACTTGTTCGACTTTGCTTTGGATTGTTGCTTAGGTAACATTTTCTGAAGTTGATAGACTAATCCTTGTTGAAGGATTTGCAAACTTTTATATCTTCGTAGGTTTATTCAATGAAGTCTGAGATTTTATACACCTGCACATTGTAAAACTTTTCAATTACCAATCTATTAAGGGACAGTGAATTCTAATGTAACCTATTGATCTAAAAAGACTATACTTATTTAACAAATAAGAGTGAGTATTGGTTAATAATTTAAAACCGAATTTTAATATTCATTACAATATTTAAATCAAATATTTATTAAAGTGTTAATAAAATGAGATATAAATATAACTGTTGACAAGCTGTTACGCTATTAAAATCTTTATCTTCCTAAAAATTTTATGACAACGTAGAAATTGTTTTAATTTTCATCTAAATTTGTTTATTAAGACGAATCGGAAACTTTGATCGAGTCGGTTATGCTTATTAAAATTTGTCTCATTTAGTTAAATTCGATATTTAATTTATAATGAGCATATTTAAAAAACTACAAAATTTTTTGGGTATATAATTAGACATCGTCAATGGTTACTACTGATTATTTCTGTATATAAAACATTCAATATATATATATATATATATATATATATATATATATATATATATATATATATATATTGAGGACTTAACATTTTTGAAGATTTATGTAAAAAAAATATATTTAAATAAAAAAAAACTCCAATTGGTGATCTTAGTTAGTAAGTTTGTAAGTGTTTATAACAAGTAAGTGTTAACATCAAGTTACTTATGTAGTCATTTGTGCTCTAGTTTGAGTGATAAGTGTTTAGATGTGTTATTTTTACAGTGTCACCTCACCACTCAAGATTGTTTGAATCTTATATCTGAAATATATAATGGCTTTACTGCAAATTTTATATTAGAACATATAATAATTTAAGTTCAGATAAAAGCTCAGGACAGGAGAACCCATTTACAATTGTTTTGTACCAAATTGAAATGTGTTAAAATAAAGTATTTTCACTAGTGCTAATTAGTGATAAATTCATTTTATAATATTCATTAAAGTTGATTAAAAATTCTATCATAGTCATATAAAATATTTATTGAATCCAAGAAGGAAGAAGTTGATTCATCAGAAATTTAAAATATATACCCTTCGGTAAAAACTTTTTGAAAAATTACCGAGGTGTTATGAACTAGTTTAATTTATATCTCTAGAGCTTAATATAAATAACCAAAATTATTTGTAAACTTATTTTTATTAAAATATTTGAAATCAAATATATAATCTGAAACAACAGCTGTACATAACAATATAAGACTTTCAAGTTATATCGAACTAAATAAGAATAGATTTTATAGTTATTAAGAATTTAAAATTTTTGAAGATTTCCGAAATTTATGTAAAAAAACTCCAATTGGTGATCTTAGTTAATAAGTTTGTAAGTGTTTATAAGAAGTAAGTGTTAACATCAAGTTACTTATGTAGTCATTTGTGCTCTAGTTTGAGTGATAAGTGTTTAGATGTGTTATTTTTACAGTGTCATTACCTCACCACTCAAGATTCTTTGAATCTTATATCTGAGATATATAATGGTTTCACTACAATTGTTATATTAGAACATTTAATAATTTAAGTTCCGATAAAAGCTCAAGACAGGAGAACCCATTTACAATTGTTTTGTACCAAATTGAAATGTGTTAAATTGAATTGAAAATAAAGGATTTTCACTAGAGCTAATTAGTGATAAATTCATTTTATCATCTTCATTAAAGTTGATTAAAAATTCTATCATAGTCATATAACATATTTATTGAATCCAAGAAGGAAGAAGTTGATTCATCAGAAATTTAAAAAATATACCCTTCGGTAAAAACTTTTTGAAAAATTACCGAGGTGTTACTGAATTAGTTTAATTTATATCTCTAGAGCTTAATATAAATAACCAAAATTATTTGTAAACTTATTTTTATTAAAATATTTGAAATCTAATATAAAATCTGAAACAACAGCTGTACATAACAATATAAGACTTTTAAGTTATATCGAACTATATAAGAATAGTTTTTATAGTTATTAAGAATTTAAAATTTTTGAAGATTTCCGAAATTTATGTAAAAAAACTCCAATTGGTGATCTTAGTTAGTAAGTTTGTAAGTGTTTATAAGAAGTAAGTGTTAACATCAAGTTACTTATGTAGTCATTTGTGCTCTAGTTTAAGTGATAATATTTAGATGTGTTATTTTTACAGTGTCATTACCTCACCACTCAAGATTCTTTGAATCTTATATCTGAGATATATAATGGTTTCACTACAATTGTTATATTAGAACATTTAATAATTTAAGTTCCGATAAAAGCTCAGGACAGGAGAACCTATTTACAATTGTTTTGTACCAAATTGAAATGTGTTAAAATAAAGTATTTTCACTAGTACTAATTAGTGATAAATTCATTTTATCATCTTCATTAAAGTTGATTAAAAATTCTATCATAGTCATATAAAATATTTATTGAATCCAAGAAGGAAGAAGTTGATTCGTCAGAAATTTAAAATATATACCCTTCGGTAAAAACTTTTTGAAAAATTACCGAGGTGTTACTGAATTAGTTTAATTTATATCTCTAGAGCTTAATATAAATAACCAAAATTATTTGTAAACTTATTTTTATTAAAATATTTGAAATCTAATATAAAATCTGAAACAACAGCTGTACATAACAATATAAGACTTTTAAGTTATATCGAACTATATAAGAATAGTTTTTATAGTTATTAAGAATTTAAAATTTTTGAAGATTTCCGAAATTTATGTAAAAAAACTCCAATTGGTGATCTTAGTTAATAAGTTTGTAAGTGTTTATAAGAAGTAAGTGTTAACATCAAGTTACTTATGTAGTCATTTGTGCTCTAGTTTAAGTGATAATATTTAGATGTGTTATTTTTACAGTGTCATTACCTCACCACTCAAGATTCTTTGAATCTTATATCTGAGATATATAATGGTTTCACTACAATTGTTATATTAGAACATTTAATAATTTAAGTTCCGATAAAAGCTCAGGACAGGAGAACCTATTTACAATTGTTTTGTACCAAATTGAAATGTGTTAAAATAAAGTATTTTCACTAGTACTAATTAGTGATAAATTCATTTTATCATCTTCATTAAAGTTGATTAAAAATTCTATCATAGTCATATAAAATATTTATTGAATCCAAGAAGGAAGAAGTTGATTCGTCAGAAATTTAAAATATATACCCTTCGGTAAAAACTTTTTGAAAAATTACCGAGGTGTTACTGAATTAGTTTAATTTATATCTCTAGAGCTTAATATAAATAACCAAAATTATTTGTAAACTTATTTTTATTAAAATATTTGAAATCTAATATAAAATCTGAAACAACAGCTGTACATAACAATATAAGACTTTTAAGTTATATCGAACTATATAAGAATAGTTTTTATAGTTATTAAGAATTTAAAATTTTTGAAGATTTCCGAAATTTATGTAAAAAAACTCCAATTGGTGATCTTAGTTAATAAGTTTGTAAGTGTTTATAAGAAGTAAGTGTTAACATCAAGTTACTTATGTAGTCATTTGTGCTCTAGTTTAAGTGATAATATTTAGATGTGTTATTTTTACAGTGTCATTACCTCACCACTCAAGATTCTTTGAATCTTATATCTGAAATATATAATGGTTTCACTACAATTGTTATATTAGAACATTTAATAATTTAAGTTCCGATAAAAGCTCAAGACAGGAGAACCCATTTACAATTGTTTTGTACCAAATTGAAATGTGTTAAAATAAAGGATTTTCACTAGTGCTAATTAGTGATAAATTCATTTTATCATCTTCATTAAATTTGATTAAAAATTCCATCATAGTCATATAAAATATTTATTGAATCCAAGAAGGAAGAAGTTGATTCATCAGAAATTTAAAATATATACCCTTCGGTAAAAACTTTTTGAAAAATTAACGAGGTGTTACTGAATTAGTTTAATTTATATCTCTAGAGCTTAATGTAAATAACCAAAATTATTTGTAAACTTATTTTTATTAAAATATTTGAAATCAAATATATAATCTGAAACAACAGCTGTACATAACAATATAAAACTTTTAAGTTATATCGAACTAAATAAGAATAGTTTTTATAGTTATTAAGGACTTAAAATTTTCGAAGATTTCCGAAATTTATGTAAAAAAACTCCAATTGGTGATCTTAGTTAGTAAGTTTGTAAGTGTTTATAAGAAGTAAGTGTTAACATCAAGTTACTTATGTAGTCATTTGTGCTCTAGTTTAAGTGATAATATTTAGATGTGTTATTTTTACAGTGCCATTACCTCACCACTCAAGATTCTTTGAATCTTATATCTGAGATATATAATGGTTTCACTACAATTGTTATATTAGAACATTTAATAATTTAAGTTCCGATAAAAGCTCAAGACAGGAGAACCCATTTACAATTGTTTTGTACCAAATTGAAATGTGTTAAAATAAAGGATTTTCACTAGTGCTAATTAGTGATAAATTCATTTTATCATCTTCATTAAATTTGATTAAAAATTCCATCATAGTCATATAAAATATTTATTGAATCCAAGAAGGAAGAAGTTGATTCATCAGAAATTTAAAATATATACCCTTCGGTAAAAACTTTTTGAAAAATTACCGAGGTGTTACTGAATTAGTTTAATTTATATCTCTAGAGCTTAATGTAAATAACCAAAATTATTTGTAAACTTATTTTTATTAAAATATTTGAAATCAAATATATAATCTGAAACAACAGCTGTACATAACAATATAAAACTTTTAAGTTATATCGAACTAAATAAGAATAGTTTTTATAGTTATTAAGGACTTAAAATTTTCGAAGATTTCCGAAATTTATGTAAAAAAACTCCAATTGGTGATCTTAGTTAGTAAGTTTGTAAGTGTTTATAAGAAGTAAGTGTTAACATCAAGTTACTTATGTAGTCATTTGTGCTCTAGTTTAAGTGATAATATTTAGATGTGTTATTTTTACAGTGTCATTACCTCACCACTCAAGATTCTTTGAATCTTATATCTGAGATATATAATGGTTTCACTACAATTGTTATATTAGAACATTTAATAATTTAAGTTCCGATAAAAGCTCAGGACAGGAGAACCCATTTACAATTGTTTTGTACCAAATTGAAATGTGTTAAAATAAAGGATTTTCACTAGTGCTAATTAGTGATAAATTCATTTTATAATCTTCATTAAAGGTGATTAAAAATTCTATCATAGTCATATAAAATATTTATTGAATCCAAGAAGGAAGAAGTTGATTCATCAGAAATTTAAAATATATACCCTTCGGTAAAAACTTTTTGAAAAATTACCGAGGTGTTACTGAATTAGTTTAATTTATATCTCTAGAGCTTAATGTAAATAACCAAAATTATTTGTAAACTTATTTTTATTAAAATATTTGAAATCAAATATATAATCTGAAACAACAGCTGTACATAACAATATAAGACTTTTAAGTTATATCGAACTAAATAAGAATAGTTTTTATAGTTATTAAGGACTTAAAATTTTCGAAGATTTCCGAAATTTATGTAAAAAAACTCCAATTGGTGATCTTAGTTAGTAAGTTTGTAAGTGTTTATAAGAAGTAAGTGTTAACATCAAGTTACTTATGTAGTCATTTGTGCTCTAGTTTAAGTGATAATATTTAGATGTGTTATTTTTACAGTGTCATTACCTCACCACTCAAGATTCTTTGAATCTTATATCTGAGATATATAATGGTTTCACTACAATTGTTATATTAGAACATTTAATAATTTAAGTTCCGATAAAAGCTCAGGACAGGAGAACCCATTTACAATTGTTTTGTACCAAATTGAAATGTGTTAAAATAAAGGATTTTCACTAGTGCTAATTAGTGATAAATTCATTTTATCATCTTCATTAAATTTGATTAAAAATTCCATCATAGTCATATAAAATATTTATTGAATCCAAGAAGGAAGAAGTTGATTCATCAGAAATTTAAAATATATACCCTTCGGTAAAAACTTTTTGAAAAATTAACGAGGTGTTACTGAATTAGTTTAATTTATATCTCTAGAGCTTAATGTAAATAACCAAAATTATTTGTAAACTTATTTTTATTAAAATATTTGAAATCAAATATATAATCTGAAACAACAGCTGTACATAACAATATAAAACTTTTAAGTTATATCGAACTAAATAAGAATAGTTTTTATAGTTATTAAGGACTTAAAATTTTCGAAGATTTCCGAAATTTATGTAAAAAAACTCCAATTGGTGATCTTAGTTAGTAAGTTTGTAAGTGTTTATAAGAAGTAAGTGTTAACATCAAGTTACTTATGTAGTCATTTGTGCTCTAGTTTAAGTGATAATATTTAGATGTGTTATTTTTACAGTGTCATTACCTCACCACTCAAGATTCTTTGAATCTTATATCTGAGATATATAATGGTTTCACTACAATTGTTATATTAGAACATTTAATAATTTAAGTTCCGATAAAAGCTCAGGACAGGAGAACCCATTTACAATTGTTTTGTACCAAATTGAAATGTGTTAAAATAAAGGATTTTCACTAGTGCTAATTAGTGATAAATTCATTTTATAATCTTCATTAAAGGTGATTAAAAATTCTATCATAGTCATATAAAATATTTATTGAATCCAAGAAGGAAGAAGTTGATTCATCAGAAATTTAAAATATATACCCTTCGGTAAAAACTTTTTGAAAAATTACCGAGGTGTTACTGAATTAGTTTAATTTATATCTCTAGAGCTTAATGTAAATAACCAAAATTATTTGTAAACTTATTTTTATTAAAATATTTGAAATCAAATATAAAATCTGAAACAACAGCTGTACATAACAATATAAAACTTTTAAGTTATATCGAACTAAATAAGAATAGTTTTTATAGTTATTAAGGACTTAAAATTTTCGAAGATTTCCGAAATTTATGTAAAAAAACTCCAATTGGTGATCTTAGTTAGTAAGTTTGTAAGTGTTTATAAGAAGTAAGTGTTAACATCAAGTTACTTATGTAGTCATTTGTGCTCTAGTTTAAGTGATAATATTTAGATGTGTTATTTTTACAGTGTCATTACCTCACCACTCAAGATTCTTTGAATCTTATATCTGAGATATATAATGGTTTCACTACAATTGTTATATTAGAACATTTAATAATTTAAGTTCCGATAAAAGCTCAGGACAGGAGAACCCATTTACAATTGTTTTGTACCAAATTGAAATGTGTTAAAATAAAGGATTTTCACTAGTGCTAATTAGTGATAAATTCATTTTATAATCTTCATTAAAGGTGATTAAAAATTCTATCATAGTCATATAAAATATTTATTGAATCCAAGAAGGAAGAAGTTGATTCATCAGAAATTTAAAATATATACCCTTCGGTAAAAACTTTTTGAAAAATTACCGAGGTGTTACTGAATTAGTTTAATTTATATCTCTAGAGCTTAATGTAAATAACCAAAATTATTTGTAAACTTATTTTTATTAAAATATTTGAAATCAAATATAAAATCTGAAACAACAGCTGTACATAACAATATAAAACTTTTAAGTTATATCGAACTAAATAAGAATAGTTTTTATAGTTATTAAGGACTTAAAATTTTCGAAGATTTCCGAAATTTATGTAAAAAAACTCCAATTGGTGATCTTAGTTAGTAAGTTTGTAAGTGTTTATAAGAAGTAAGTGTTAACATCAAGTTACTTATGTAGTCATTTGTGCTCTAGTTTAAGTGATAATATTTAGATGTGTTATTTTTACAGTGTCATTACCTCACCACTCAAGATTCTTTGAATCTTATATCTGAGATATATAATGGTTTCACTACAATTGTTATATTAGAACATTTAATAATTTAAGTTCCGATAAAAGCTCAGGACAGGAGAACCCATTTACAATTGTTTTGTACCAAATTGAAATGTGTTAAAATAAAGGATTTTCACTAGTGCTAATTAGTGATAAATTCATTTTATAATCTTCATTAAAGGTGATTAAAAATTCTATCATAGTCATATAAAATATTTATTGAATCCAAGAAGGAAGAAGTTGATTCATCAGAAATTTAAAATATATACCCTTCGGTAAAAACTTTTTGAAAAATTACCGAGGTGTTACTGAATTAGTTTAATTTATATCTCTAGAGCTTAATGTAAATAACCAAAATTATTTGTAAACTTATTTTTATTAAAATATTTGAAATCAAATATAAAATCTGAAACAACAGCTGTACATAACAATATAAAACTTTTAAGTTATATCGAACTAAATAAGAATAGTTTTTATAGTTATTAAGGACTTAAAATTTTCGAAGATTTCCGAAATTTATGTAAAAAAACTCCAATTGGTGATCTTAGTTAGTAAGTTTGTAAGTGTTTATAAGAAGTAAGTGTTAACATCAAGTTACTTATGTAGTCATTTGTGCTCTAGTTTAAGTGATAATATTTAGATGTGTTATTTTTACAGTGTCATTACCTCACCACTCAAGATTCTTTGAATCTTATATCTGAGATATATAATGGTTTCACTACAATTGTTATATTAGAACATTTAATAATTTAAGTTCCGATAAAAGCTCAGGACAGGAGAACCCATTTACAATTGTTTTGTACCAAATTGAAATGTGTTAAAATAAAGGATTTTCACTAGTGCTAATTAGTGATAAATTCATTTTATAATCTTCATTAAAGGTGATTAAAAATTCTATCATAGTCATATAAAATATTTATTGAATCCAAGAAGGAAGAAGTTGATTCATCAGAAATTTAAAATATATACCCTTCGGTAAAAACTTTTTGAAAAATTACCGAGGTGTTACTGAATTAGTTTAATTTATATCTCTAGAGCTTAATATAAATAACCAAAATTATTTGTAAACTTATTTTTATTAAAATATTTGAAATCTAATATAAAATCTGAAACAACAGCTGTACATAACAATATAAGACTTTTAAGTTATATCGAACTATATAAGAATAGTTTTTATAGTTATTAAGAATTTAAAATTTTTGAAGATTTCCGAAATTTATGTAAAAAAACTCCAATTGGTGATCTTAGTTAGTAAGTTTGTAAGTGTATATAAGAAGTAAGTGTTAACATCAAGTTACTTATGTAGTCATTTGTGCTCTAGTTTAAGTGATAATATTTAGATGTGTTATTTTTACAGTGTCATTACCTCACCACACTAGATTCTTTGAATCTTATATCTGAGATATATAATGGTTTCACTACAATTGTTATATTAGAACATTTAATAATTTAAGTTCCGATAAAAGCTCAGGACAGGAGAACCTATTTACAATTGTTTTGTACCAAATTGAAATGTGTTAAAATAAAGTATTTTCACTAGTACTAATTAGTGATAAATTCATTTTATCATCTTCATTAAAGTTGATTAAAAATTCTATCATAGTCATATAACATATTTGTTGAATCCAAGAAGGAAGAAGTTGATTCATCAGAAATTTGAAAAATATACCCTTCGGTAAAAACTTTTTGAAAAATTATCGAGGTGTTACTGAATTAGTTTAATTTATATCTCTAGAGCTTAATGTAAATAACCAAAATTATTTGTAAACTTATTTTTATTAAAATATTTGAAATCAAATATATAATCTGAAACAACAGCTGTACATAACAATATAAAACTTTTAAGTTATATCGAACTAAATAAGAATAGTTTTTATAGTTATTAAGGACTTAAAATTTTCGAAGATTTCCGAAATTTATGTAAAAAAACTCCAATTGGTGATCTTAGTTAGTAAGTTTGTAAGTGTTTATAAGAAGTAAGTGTTAACATCAAGTTACTTATGTAGTCATTTGTGCTCTAGTTTAAGTGATAATATTTAGATGTGTTATTTTTACAGTGTCATTACCTCACCACTCAAGATTCTTTGAATCTTATATCTGAGATATATAATGGTTTCACTACAATTGTTATATTAGAACATTTAATAATTTAAGTTCCGATAAAAGCTCAGGACAGGAGAACCCATTTACAATTGTTTTGTACCAAATTGAAATGTGTTAAAATAAAGGATTTTCACTAGTGCTAATTAGTGATAAATTCATTTTATCATCTTCATTAAATTTGATTAAAAATTCCATCATAGTCATATAAAATATTTATTGAATCCAAGAAGGAAGAAGTTGATTCATCAGAAATTTAAAATATATACCCTTCGGTAAAAACTTTTTGAAAAATTAACGAGGTGTTACTGAATTAGTTTAATTTATATCTCTAGAGCTTAATGTAAATAACCAAAATTATTTGTAAACTTATTTTTATTAAAATATTTGAAATCAAATATATAATCTGAAACAACAGCTGTACATAACAATATAAAACTTTTAAGTTATATCGAACTAAATAAGAATAGTTTTTATAGTTATTAAGGACTTAAAATTTTCGAAGATTTCCGAAATTTATGTAAAAAAACTCCAATTGGTGATCTTAGTTAGTAAGTTTGTAAGTGTTTATAAGAAGTAAGTGTTAACATCAAGTTACTTATGTAGTCATTTGTGCTCTAGTTTAAGTGATAATATTTAGATGTGTTATTTTTACAGTGTCATTACCTCACCACTCAAGATTCTTTGAATCTTATATCTGAGATATATAATGGTTTCACTACAATTGTTATATTAGAACATTTAATAATTTAAGTTCCGATAAAAGCTCAGGACAGGAGAACCCATTTACAATTGTTTTGTACCAAATTGAAATGTGTTAAAATAAAGGATTTTCACTAGTGCTAATTAGTGATAAATTCATTTTATAATCTTCATTAAAGGTGATTAAAAATTCTATCATAGTCATATAAAATATTTATTGAATCCAAGAAGGAAGAAGTTGATTCATCAGAAATTTAAAATATATACCCTTCGGTAAAAACTTTTTGAAAAATTACCGAGGTGTTACTGAATTAGTTTAATTTATATCTCTAGAGCTTAATGTAAATAACCAAAATTATTTGTAAACTTATTTTTATTAAAATATTTGAAATCAAATATAAAATCTGAAACAACAGCTGTACATAACAATATAAAACTTTTAAGTTATATCGAACTAAATAAGAATAGTTTTTATAGTTATTAAGGACTTAAAATTTTCGAAGATTTCCGAAATTTATGTAAAAAAACTCCAATTGGTGATCTTAGTTAGTAAGTTTGTAAGTGTTTATAAGAAGTAAGTGTTAACATCAAGTTACTTATGTAGTCATTTGTGCTCTAGTTTAAGTGATAATATTTAGATGTGTTATTTTTACAGTGTCATTACCTCACCACTCAAGATTCTTTGAATCTTATATCTGAGATATATAATGGTTTCACTACAATTGTTATATTAGAACATTTAATAATTTAAGTTCCGATAAAAGCTCAGGACAGGAGAACCCATTTACAATTGTTTTGTACCAAATTGAAATGTGTTAAAATAAAGGATTTTCACTAGTGCTAATTAGTGATAAATTCATTTTATAATCTTCATTAAAGGTGATTAAAAATTCTATCATAGTCATATAAAATATTTATTGAATCCAAGAAGGAAGAAGTTGATTCATCAGAAATTTAAAATATATACCCTTCGGTAAAAACTTTTTGAAAAATTACCGAGGTGTTACTGAATTAGTTTAATTTATATCTCTAGAGCTTAATGTAAATAACCAAAATTATTTGTAAACTTATTTTTATTAAAATATTTGAAATCAAATATAAAATCTGAAACAACAGCTGTACATAACAATATAAAACTTTTAAGTTATATCGAACTAAATAAGAATAGTTTTTATAGTTATTAAGGACTTAAAATTTTCGAAGATTTCCGAAATTTATGTAAAAAAACTCCAATTGGTGATCTTAGTTAGTAAGTTTGTAAGTGTTTATAAGAAGTAAGTGTTAACATCAAGTTACTTATGTAGTCATTTGTGCTCTAGTTTAAGTGATAATATTTAGATGTGTTATTTTTACAGTGTCATTACCTCACCACTCAAGATTCTTTGAATCTTATATCTGAGATATATAATGGTTTCACTACAATTGTTATATTAGAACATTTAATAATTTAAGTTCCGATAAAAGCTCAGGACAGGAGAACCCATTTACAATTGTTTTGTACCAAATTGAAATGTGTTAAAATAAAGGATTTTCACTAGTGCTAATTAGTGATAAATTCATTTTATAATCTTCATTAAAGGTGATTAAAAATTCTATCATAGTCATATAAAATATTTATTGAATCCAAGAAGGAAGAAGTTGATTCATCAGAAATTTAAAATATATACCCTTCGGTAAAAACTTTTTGAAAAATTACCGAGGTGTTACTGAATTAGTTTAATTTATATCTCTAGAGCTTAATGTAAATAACCAAAATTATTTGTAAACTTATTTTTATTAAAATATTTGAAATCAAATATAAAATCTGAAACAACAGCTGTACATAACAATATAAAACTTTTAAGTTATATCGAACTAAATAAGAATAGTTTTTATAGTTATTAAGGACTTAAAATTTTCGAAGATTTCCGAAATTTATGTAAAAAAACTCCAATTGGTGATCTTAGTTAGTAAGTTTGTAAGTGTTTATAAGAAGTAAGTGTTAACATCAAGTTACTTATGTAGTCATTTGTGCTCTAGTTTAAGTGATAATATTTAGATGTGTTATTTTTACAGTGTCATTACCTCACCACTCAAGATTCTTTGAATCTTATATCTGAGATATATAATGGTTTCACTACAATTGTTATATTAGAACATTTAATAATTTAAGTTCCGATAAAAGCTCAGGACAGGAGAACCCATTTACAATTGTTTTGTACCAAATTGAAATGTGTTAAAATAAAGGATTTTCACTAGTGCTAATTAGTGATAAATTCATTTTATAATCTTCATTAAAGGTGATTAAAAATTCTATCATAGTCATATAAAATATTTATTGAATCCAAGAAGGAAGAAGTTGATTCATCAGAAATTTAAAATATATACCCTTCGGTAAAAACTTTTTGAAAAATTACCGAGGTGTTACTGAATTAGTTTAATTTATATCTCTAGAGCTTAATGTAAATAACCAAAATTATTTGTAAACTTATTTTTATTAAAATATTTGAAATCAAATATAAAATCTGAAACAACAGCTGTACATAACAATATAAAACTTTTAAGTTATATCGAACTAAATAAGAATAGTTTTTATAGTTATTAAGGACTTAAAATTTTCGAAGATTTCCGAAATTTATGTAAAAAAACTCCAATTGGTGATCTTAGTTAGTAAGTTTGTAAGTGTTTATAAGAAGTAAGTGTTAACATCAAGTTACTTATGTAGTCATTTGTGCTCTAGTTTAAGTGATAATATTTAGATGTGTTATTTTTACAGTGTCATTACCTCACCACTCAAGATTCTTTGAATCTTATATCTGAGATATATAATGGTTTCACTACAATTGTTATATTAGAACATTTAATAATTTAAGTTCCGATAAAAGCTCAGGACAGGAGAACCCATTTACAATTGTTTTGTACCAAATTGAAATGTGTTAAAATAAAGGATTTTCACTAGTGCTAATTAGTGATAAATTCATTTTATAATCTTCATTAAAGGTGATTAAAAATTCTATCATAGTCATATAAAATATTTATTGAATCCAAGAAGGAAGAAGTTGATTCATCAGAAATTTAAAATATATACCCTTCGGTAAAAACTTTTTGAAAAATTACCGAGGTGTTACTGAATTAGTTTAATTTATATCTCTAGAGCTTAATGTAAATAACCAAAATTATTTGTAAACTTATTTTTATTAAAATATTTGAAATCAAATATAAAATCTGAAACAACAGCTGTACATAACAATATAAAACTTTTAAGTTATATCGAACTAAATAAGAATAGTTTTTATAGTTATTAAGGACTTAAAATTTTCGAAGATTTCCGAAATTTATGTAAAAAAACTCCAATTGGTGATCTTAGTTAGTAAGTTTGTAAGTGTTTATAAGAAGTAAGTGTTAACATCAAGTTACTTATGTAGTCATTTGTGCTCTAGTTTAAGTGATAATATTTAGATGTGTTATTTTTACAGTGTCATTACCTCACCACTCAAGATTCTTTGAATCTTATATCTGAGATATATAATGGTTTCACTACAATTGTTATATTAGAACATTTAATAATTTAAGTTCCGATAAAAGCTCAGGACAGGAGAACCCATTTACAATTGTTTTGTACCAAATTGAAATGTGTTAAAATAAAGGATTTTCACTAGTGCTAATTAGTGATAAATTCATTTTATAATCTTCATTAAAGGTGATTAAAAATTCTATCATAGTCATATAAAATATTTATTGAATCCAAGAAGGAAGAAGTTGATTCATCAGAAATTTAAAATATATACCCTTCGGTAAAAACTTTTTGAAAAATTACCGAGGTGTTACTGAATTAGTTTAATTTATATCTCTAGAGCTTAATGTAAATAACCAAAATTATTTGTAAACTTATTTTTATTAAAATATTTGAAATCAAATATAAAATCTGAAACAACAGCTGTACATAACAATATAAAACTTTTAAGTTATATCGAACTAAATAAGAATAGTTTTTATAGTTATTAAGGACTTAAAATTTTCGAAGATTTCCGAAATTTATGTAAAAAAACTCCAATTGGTGATCTTAGTTAGTAAGTTTGTAAGTGTTTATAAGAAGTAAGTGTTAACATCAAGTTACTTATGTAGTCATTTGTGCTCTAGTTTAAGTGATAATATTTAGATGTGTTATTTTTACAGTGTCATTACCTCACCACTCAAGATTCTTTGAATCTTATATCTGAGATATATAATGGTTTCACTACAATTGTTATATTAGAACATTTAATAATTTAAGTTCCGATAAAAGCTCAGGACAGGAGAACCCATTTACAATTGTTTTGTACCAAATTGAAATGTGTTAAAATAAAGGATTTTCACTAGTGCTAATTAGTGATAAATTCATTTTATAATCTTCATTAAAGGTGATTAAAAATTCTATCATAGTCATATAAAATATTTATTGAATCCAAGAAGGAAGAAGTTGATTCATCAGAAATTTAAAATATATACCCTTCGGTAAAAACTTTTTGAAAAATTACCGAGGTGTTACTGAATTAGTTTAATTTATATCTCTAGAGCTTAATGTAAATAACCAAAATTATTTGTAAACTTATTTTTATTAAAATATTTGAAATCAAATATAAAATCTGAAACAACAGCTGTACATAACAATATAAAACTTTTAAGTTATATCGAACTAAATAAGAATAGTTTTTATAGTTATTAAGGACTTAAAATTTTCGAAGATTTCCGAAATTTATGTAAAAAAACTCCAATTGGTGATCTTAGTTAGTAAGTTTGTAAGTGTTTATAAGAAGTAAGTGTTAACATCAAGTTACTTATGTAGTCATTTGTGCTCTAGTTTAAGTGATAATATTTAGATGTGTTATTTTTACAGTGTCATTACCTCACCACTCAAGATTCTTTGAATCTTATATCTGAGATATATAATGGTTTCACTACAATTGTTATATTAGAACATTTAATAATTTAAGTTCCGATAAAAGCTCAGGACAGGAGAACCCATTTACAATTGTTTTGTACCAAATTGAAATGTGTTAAAATAAAGGATTTTCACTAGTGCTAATTAGTGATAAATTCATTTTATAATCTTCATTAAAGGTGATTAAAAATTCTATCATAGTCATATAAAATATTTATTGAATCCAAGAAGGAAGAAGTTGATTCATCAGAAATTTAAAATATATACCCTTCGGTAAAAACTTTTTGAAAAATTACCGAGGTGTTACTGAATTAGTTTAATTTATATCTCTAGAGCTTAATGTAAATAACCAAAATTATTTGTAAACTTATTTTTATTAAAATATTTGAAATCAAATATAAAATCTGAAACAACAGCTGTACATAACAATATAAAACTTTTAAGTTATATCGAACTAAATAAGAATAGTTTTTATAGTTATTAAGGACTTAAAATTTTCGAAGATTTCCGAAATTTATGTAAAAAAACTCCAATTGGTGATCTTAGTTAGTAAGTTTGTAAGTGTTTATAAGAAGTAAGTGTTAACATCAAGTTACTTATGTAGTCATTTGTGCTCTAGTTTAAGTGATAATATTTAGATGTGTTATTTTTACAGTGTCATTACCTCACCACTCAAGATTCTTTGAATCTTATATCTGAGATATATAATGGTTTCACTACAATTGTTATATTAGAACATTTAATAATTTAAGTTCCGATAAAAGCTCAGGACAGGAGAACCCATTTACAATTGTTTTGTACCAAATTGAAATGTGTTAAAATAAAGGATTTTCACTAGTGCTAATTAGTGATAAATTCATTTTATAATCTTCATTAAAGGTGATTAAAAATTCTATCATAGTCATATAAAATATTTATTGAATCCAAGAAGGAAGAAGTTGATTCATCAGAAATTTAAAATATATACCCTTCGGTAAAAACTTTTTGAAAAATTACCGAGGTGTTACTGAATTAGTTTAATTTATATCTCTAGAGCTTAATATAAATAACCAAAATTATTTGTAAACTTATTTTTATTAAAATATTTGAAATCTAATATAAAATCTGAAACAACAGCTGTACATAACAATATAAGACTTTTAAGTTATATCGAACTATATAAGAATAGTTTTTATAGTTATTAAGAATTTAAAATTTTTGAAGATTTCCGAAATTTATGTAAAAAAACTCCAATTGGTGATCTTAGTTAGTAAGTTTGTAAGTGTTTATAAGAAGTAAGTGTTAACATCAAGTTACTTATGTAGTCATTTGTGCTCTAGTTTAAGTGATAATATTTAGATGTGTTATTTTTACAGTGTCATTACCTCACCACTCAAGATTCTTTGAATCTTATATCTGAGATATATAATGGTTTCACTACAATTGTTATATTAGAACATTTAATAATTTAAGTTCCGATAAAAGCTCAGGACAGGAGAACCCATTTACAATTGTTTTGTACCAAATTGAAATGTGTTAAAATAAAGGATTTTCACTAGTGCTAATTAGTGATAAATTCATTTTATAATCTTCATTAAAGGTGATTAAAAATTCTATCATAGTCATATAAAATATTTATTGAATCCAAGAAGGAAGAAGTTGATTCATCAGAAATTTAAAATATATACCCTTCGGTAAAAACTTTTTGAAAAATTACCGAGGTGTTACTGAATTAGTTTAATTTATATCTCTAGAGCTTAATGTAAATAACCAAAATTATTTGTAAACTTATTTTTATTAAAATATTTGAAATCAAATATATAATCTGAAACAACAGCTGTACATAACAATATAAAACTTTTAAGTTATATCGAACTAAATAAGAATAGTTTTTATAGTTATTAAGGACTTAAAATTTTCGAAGATTTCCGAAATTTATGTAAAAAAACTCCAATTGGTGATCTTAGTTAGTAAGTTTGTAAGTGTTTATAAGAAGTAAGTGTTAACATCAAGTTACTTATGTAGTCATTTGTGCTCTAGTTTAAGTGATAATATTTAGATGTGTTATTTTTACAGTGTCATTACCTCACCACTCAAGATTCTTTGAATCTTATATCTGAGATATATAATGGTTTCACTACAATTGTTATATTAGAACATTTAATAATTTAAGTTCCGATAAAAGCTCAGGACAGGAGAACCCATTTACAATTGTTTTGTACCAAATTGAAATGTGTTAAAATAAAGGATTTTCACTAGTGCTAATTAGTGATAAATTCATTTTATAATCTTCATTAAAGGTGATTAAAAATTCTATCATAGTCATATAAAATATTTATTGAATCCAAGAAGGAAGAAGTTGATTCATCAGAAATTTAAAATATATACCCTTCGGTAAAAACTTTTTGAAAAATTACCGAGGTGTTACTGAATTAGTTTAATTTATATCTCTAGAGCTTAATGTAAATAACCAAAATTATTTGTAAACTTATTTTTATTAAAATATTTGAAATCAAATATAAAATCTGAAACAACAGCTGTACATAACAATATAAAACTTTTAAGTTATATCGAACTAAATAAGAATAGTTTTTATAGTTATTAAGGACTTAAAATTTTCGAAGATTTCCGAAATTTATGTAAAAAAACTCCAATTGGTGATCTTAGTTAGTAAGTTTGTAAGTGTTTATAAGAAGTAAGTGTTAACATCAAGTTACTTATGTAGTCATTTGTGCTCTAGTTTAAGTGATAATATTTAGATGTGTTATTTTTACAGTGTCATTACCTCACCACTCAAGATTCTTTGAATCTTATATCTGAGATATATAATGGTTTCACTACAATTGTTATATTAGAACATTTAATAATTTAAGTTCCGATAAAAGCTCAGGACAGGAGAACCCATTTACAATTGTTTTGTACCAAATTGAAATGTGTTAAAATAAAGGATTTTCACTAGTGCTAATTAGTGATAAATTCATTTTATAATCTTCATTAAAGGTGATTAAAAATTCTATCATAGTCATATAAAATATTTATTGAATCCAAGAAGGAAGAAGTTGATTCATCAGAAATTTAAAATATATACCCTTCGGTAAAAACTTTTTGAAAAATTACCGAGGTGTTACTGAATTAGTTTAATTTATATCTCTAGAGCTTAATATAAATAACCAAAATTATTTGTAAACTTATTTTTATTAAAATATTTGAAATCTAATATAAAATCTGAAACAACAGCTGTACATAACAATATAAGACTTTTAAGTTATATCGAACTATATAAGAATAGTTTTTATAGTTATTAAGAATTTAAAATTTTTGAAGATTTCCGAAATTTATGTAAAAAAACTCCAATTGGTGATCTTAGTTAGTAAGTTTGTAAGTGTTTATAAGAAGTAAGTGTTAACATCAAGTTACTTATGTAGTCATTTGTGCTCTAGTTTAAGTGATAATATTTAGATGTGTTATTTTTACAGTGTCATTACCTCACCACTCAAGATTCTTTGAATCTTATATCTGAGATATATAATGGTTTCACTACAATTGTTATATTAGAACATTTAATAATTTAAGTTCCGATAAAAGCTCAGGACAGGAGAACCCATTTACAATTGTTTTGTACCAAATTGAAATGTGTTAAAATAAAGGATTTTCACTAGTGCTAATTAGTGATAAATTCATTTTATAATCTTCATTAAAGGTGATTAAAAATTCTATCATAGTCATATAAAATATTTATTGAATCCAAGAAGGAAGAAGTTGATTCATCAGAAATTTAAAATATATACCCTTCGGTAAAAACTTTTTGAAAAATTACCGAGGTGTTACTGAATTAGTTTAATTTATATCTCTAGAGCTTAATATAAATAACCAAAATTATTTGTAAACTTATTTTTATTAAAATATTTGAAATCAAATATATAATCTGAAACAACAGCTGTACATAACAATATAAAACTTTTAAGTTATATCGAACTAAATAAGAATAGATTTTATAGTTATTAAGGACTTAAAATTTTCGAAGATTTCCGAAATTTATGTAAAAAAACTCCAATTGGTGATCTTAGTTAGTAAGTTTGTAAGTGTTTATAAGAAGTAAGTGTTAACATCAAGTTACTTATGTAGTCATTTGTGCTCTAGTTTAAGTGATAATATTTAGATGTGTTATTTTTACAGTGTCATTACCTCACCACTCAAGATTCTTTGAATCTTATATCTGAGATATATAATGGTTTCACTACAATTGTTATATTAGAACATTTAATAATTTAAGTTCCGATAAAAGCTCAGGACAGGAGAACCCATTTACAATTGTTTTGTACCAAATTGAAATGTGTTAAAATAAAGGATTTTCACTAGTGCTAATTAGTGATAAATTCATTTTATAATCTTCATTAAAGGTGATTAAAAATTCTATCATAGTCATATAAAATATTTATTGAATCCAAGAAGGAAGAAGTTGATTCATCAGAAATTTAAAATATATACCCTTCGGTAAAAACTTTTTGAAAAATTACCGAGGTGTTACTGAATTAGTTTAATTTATATCTCTAGAGCTTAATATAAATAACCAAAATTATTTGTAAACTTATTTTTATTAAAATATTTGAAATCTAATATAAAATCTGAAACAACAGCTGTACATAACAATATAAGACTTTTAAGTTATATCGAACTATATAAGAATAGTTTTTATAGTTATTAAGAATTTAAAATTTTTGAAGATTTCCGAAATTTATGTAAAAAAACTCCAATTGGTGATCTTAGTTAGTAAGTTTGTAAGTGTTTATAAGAAGTAAGTGTTAACATCAAGTTACTTATGTAGTCATTTGTGCTCTAGTTTAAGTGATAATATTTAGATGTGTTATTTTTACAGTGTCATTACCTCACCACTCAAGATTCTTTGAATCTTATATCTGAGATATATAATGGTTTCACTACAATTGTTATATTAGAACATTTAATAATTTAAGTTCCGATAAAAGCTCAGGACAGGAGAACCCATTTACAATTGTTTTGTACCAAATTGAAATGTGTTAAAATAAAGTATTTTCACTAGTACTAATTAGTGATAAATTCATTTTATCATCTTCATTAAAGTTGATTAAAAATTCTATCATAGTCATATAACATATTTATTGAATCCAAGAAGGAAGAAGTTGATTCATCAGAAATTTAAAAAATATACCCTTCGGTAAAAACTTTTTGAAAAATTACCGAGGTGTTACTGAATTAGTTTAATTTATATCTCTAGAGCTTAATATAAATAACCAAAATTATTTGTAAACTTATTTTTATTAAAATATTTGAAATCTAATATAAAATCTGAAACAACAGCTGTACATAACAATATAAGACTTTTAAGTTATATCGAACTATATAAGAATAGTTTTTATAGTTATTAAGAATTTAAAATTTTTGAAGATTTCCGAAATTTATGTAAAAAAACTCCAATTGGTGATCTTAGTTAGTAAGTTTGTAAGTGTTTATAAGAAGTAAGTGTTAACATCAAGTTACTTATGTAGTCATTTGTGCTCTAGTTTAAGTGATAATATTTAGATGTGTTATTTTTACAGTGCCATTACCTCACCACTCAAGATTCTTTGAATCTTATATCTGAGATATATAATGGTTTCACTACAATTGTTATATTAGAACATTTAATAATTTAAGTTCCGATAAAAGCTCAAGACAGGAGAACCCATTTACAATTGTTTTGTACCAAATTGAAATGTGTTAAAATAAAGGATTTTCACTAGTGCTAATTAGTGATAAATTCATTTTATCATCTTCATTAAATTTGATTAAAAATTCCATCATAGTCATATAAAATATTTATTGAATCCAAGAAGGAAGAAGTTGATTCATCAGAAATTTAAAATATATACCCTTCGGTAAAAACTTTTTGAAAAATTAACGAGGTGTTACTGAATTAGTTTAATTTATATCTCTAGAGCTTAATGTAAATAACCAAAATTATTTGTAAACTTATTTTTATTAAAATATTTGAAATCAAATATATAATCTGAAACAACAGCTGTACATAACAATATAAAACTTTTAAGTTATATCGAACTAAATAAGAATAGTTTTTATAGTTATTAAGGACTTAAAATTTTCGAAGATTTCCGAAATTTATGTAAAAAAACTCCAATTGGTGATCTTAGTTAGTAAGTTTGTAAGTGTTTATAAGAAGTAAGTGTTAACATCAAGTTACTTATGTAGTCATTTGTGCTCTAGTTTAAGTGATAATATTTAGATGTGTTATTTTTACAGTGCCATTACCTCACCACTCAAGATTCTTTGAATCTTATATCTGAGATATATAATGGTTTCACTACAATTGTTATATTAGAACATTTAATAATTTAAGTTCCGATAAAAGCTCAAGACAGGAGAACCCATTTACAATTGTTTTGTACCAAATTGAAATGTGTTAAAATAAAGGATTTTCACTAGTGCTAATTAGTGATAAATTCATTTTATCATCTTCATTAAATTTGATTAAAAATTCCATCATAGTCATATAAAATATTTATTGAATCCAAGAAGGAAGAAGTTGATTCATCAGAAATTTAAAATATATACCCTTCGGTAAAAACTTTTTGAAAAATTAACGAGGTGTTACTGAATTAGTTTAATTTATATCTCTAGAGCTTAATGTAAATAACCAAAATTATTTGTAAACTTATTTTTATTAAAATATTTGAAATCAAATATATAATCTGAAACAACAGCTGTACATAACAATATAAAACTTTTAAGTTATATCGAACTAAATAAGAATAGTTTTTATAGTTATTAAGGACTTAAAATTTTCGAAGATTTCCGAAATTTATGTAAAAAAACTCCAATTGGTGATCTTAGTTAGTAAGTTTGTAAGTGTTTATAAGAAGTAAGTGTTAACATCAAGTTACTTATGTAGTCATTTGTGCTCTAGTTTAAGTGATAATATTTAGATGTGTTATTTTTACAGTGCCATTACCTCACCACTCAAGATTCTTTGAATCTTATATCTGAGATATATAATGGTTTCACTACAATTGTTATATTAGAACATTTAATAATTTAAGTTCCGATAAAAGCTCAAGACAGGAGAACCCATTTACAATTGTTTTGTACCAAATTGAAATGTGTTAAAATAAAGGATTTTCACTAGTGCTAATTAGTGATAAATTCATTTTATCATCTTCATTAAATTTGATTAAAAATTCCATCATAGTCATATAAAATATTTATTGAATCCAAGAAGGAAGAAGTTGATTCATCAGAAATTTAAAATATATACCCTTCGGTAAAAACTTTTTGAAAAATTAACGAGGTGTTACTGAATTAGTTTAATTTATATCTCTAGAGCTTAATGTAAATAACCAAAATTATTTGTAAACTTATTTTTATTAAAATATTTGAAATCAAATATATAATCTGAAACAACAGCTGTACATAACAATATAAAACTTTTAAGTTATATCGAACTAAATAAGAATAGTTTTTATAGTTATTAAGGACTTAAAATTTTCGAAGATTTCCGAAATTTATGTAAAAAAACTCCAATTGGTGATCTTAGTTAGTAAGTTTGTAAGTGTTTATAAGAAGTAAGTGTTAACATCAAGTTACTTATGTAGTCATTTGTGCTCTAGTTTGAGTGATAAGTGTTTAAATGTGTTATTTTTACAGTGTCATTACCTCACCACTCAAGATTCTTTGAATCTTATATCTGAGATATATAATGGTTTCACTACAATTGTTATATTAGAACATTTAATAATTTAAGTTCCGATAAAAGCTCAGGACAGGAGAACCCATTTACAATTGTTTTGTACCAAATTGAAATGTGTTAAAATAAAGGATTTTCACTAGTGCTAATTAGTGATAAATTCATTTTATCATCTTCATTAAAGTTGATTAAAAATTCTATCATAGTCATATAACATATTTATTGAATCCAAGAAGGAAGAAGTTGATTCATCAGAAATTTAAAAAATATACCCTTCGGTAAAAACTTTTTGAAAAATTACCGAGGTGTTATGAACTAGTTTAATTTATATCTCTAGAGCTTAATATAAATAACCAAAATTATTTGTAAACTTATTTTTATTAAATTATTTGAAATCAAATATATAATCTGAAACAACAGCTGTACATAACAATATAACACTTTTAAGTTATATCGAACTAAATAAGAATAGATTTAATAGTTATTAAGGACTTAACATATTTGAACATTTCCGAAATTTATGTAAAAAAAACTCCAATTGGTGATCTTGGTTAGTAAGTTTGTAAGTGTTTATAACAAGTAAGTGTTAACATCAAGTTACTTATGTAGTCATTTATGCTCTAGTTTGAGTGATAAGTGTTTAAATGTGTTATTTTTACAGTGTCATTACGTCACCACTCAAGATTGTTTGAATCTTATATCTGAGATATATAATGGCTTCACTGCAAATTTTATATTAGAACATTTAATAATTTAAGTTCCGATAAAAGCTCAGGACACGAGAACCCATTTACATTTGTTTTGTATCTAATTGAAATATGTTAAAATAAAGGATTTTCGCTATAGCTAATTAGTGATACATTTATTTTATAATCTTCGTTAATATTGATTAAAAATTCTATCATAGTCATATAAAAATATACATATATAAAAAATATACCCTTCGGTAAAAACTTTTTGAAAAATTACGAAGGGGTTACAGAGCTTAATATAAATAACCAAAATTATTTGTAAACTTATTTTTATTAAAATATTTTTTTATTCTTCAATTTTTGTTAAAATATTTTATTTTTTTCTTTTTAGTGTTAGATATTTACTCAAATTACAATGGATAGTCCAAGTAAAAGTGCAGAAACAAAGATCGAAAAAAAGAACGTTTTAGTCTCCGGGGTCCACATTTTGGCCCAGGTGATTTAACAAATTTTCTTGTTGGGAATCAATCCCGCGACGAATGTCTTTTACACTGAACTATATCCGATTTTTCGTCACATCAGTTCAGCAATAACATTATATGCAAATATCTGATTATTTCAGATAAAAAAATATGTCAAAGCTTGGTACGTGTTTTTGAAATGGGAAAATTTTCCCCGATTTCCCCCCTGCCACCATCAGATCCTGGTTTCTTTCCAATGGAACCACTTCCGAAATGCACTATTTCGATAAAAAATAGGATTTTGAAAATCGGTCCGTAATTGACGGAGAAATCGGCTAATATACATAAAAAAAATATAAAGCTGAACATAAAACCTCTTCCCTTTTTGAAGTCGGTTATATAAATAGTATCAGTATTTAACTATTGAAACATGCTATATTAAGTTATTCTTGGCTATATATTAATTTTGTGTCAGCATAAAAGATAGCAGCTTATTAAGAACTTATTTAATGAAAAAATGAAATGAAAGAATGAAATTTTCTTATTTACCGAATTGAACATCAATCAACTGAATAAACCAATTCATGATATCTCATCAAAACTAAAAGCCCGATTATAAAAATTATTAAAACTCCCAACAACTTTATTAATTACAAAAGTACATCAAGGTCCTATTTGGAAAAGTTCGAACCACCAGAGAAAACCATACAAACTGAAAAAAAGCCATAAGAATAAATAGGAGACTTAATTCTATCGTTCCTTCCCAGTCTGGTTCCCCAAAGTCCCATCTCTGACCTCGATTTACCCGCTTTCTCTCTCTGTTTCGTGAGCTCTGAGGCACGTGTACGAAAATACCACTCAAATGGAAAAATATTGGGACATTCCCGTTTATATCACCCACTTTAATTAAGTTAATGTACGCTGTCAGATAGAGTAGTGTTGTTCTGTGAATTTTGATATTATTTAGGATTGGTATTAATTTAAAGGACTCTCATATGAATATCATAATATGTCTCTTTGATTAGGGTTACAGGTACACTACACAAATTAATTTAAATATTAAGCAAGAAAAACAAATTATATAGGTAACAGATCAATTTAAAAGTCGCCGGCCTACCATTTTTTATTCATTTTCTTATTCAACATAATTCCCTTCAAGGGTGATACACTGATTATAGCGACCCTCCAGTTTTTCGAAACCATTTTTGTAGTACGATTTGTCCATTGCTTCAAAAGAGGCCTCAGTTTCGGCGATCACCTCTTTATTCGACAAAAATGTATTCCCAGCGAGCATTCTTTTGAGACCTGACAACAGGAAATAGTCGCTGGGGGCCAGATCTGGAGAATACGGTGGATGAGGAAGCAATTCGAAGCACAATTCATGGATTTTTGCCACCGTTTTCTTTGATATGGTGTATTGTCCTGGTGAAGCAAGGCTTTCGTTTTTTCAAATGTGGCCGTTTTTAGGCCCTCGTCCTTCAAATGGTCCATTAACGCTACGTAATAGTCTCTGTTGATGGTCCTTCCTTTTTCAAGGTAGTCAATGAAAATTATTCCATGCGCATCCCAAAATACAGACGCCATAATCTTCCCAGTCGGTTGTTGCGTTTTTCCACACTTTGGAGAGGGTTTGTCGTGTGACTACACACCGATGACTGTCGTTTGGACTTCGGAGTGAAATGATGTAGCTATGTTTCATCCGTTGTTACATATCGACTCAAAAACTCGGGTTTATTACGCTTAATCATCTTCAAACACTGCTCCGAATCATCAAGTCGGCGTTGTTTTTGGCCAAAAGTGATCTCGCGCGGCACCCACTTTGCATAGAGCTTTCTCATACCCAAATATTCGTGAATGATATGATGTACACGTTCAGTTGATATCTTTAGAGTGTCTGCCATTTCATTCAATTTCAATTTATGGATATTCAAAATCATTATGTGGATTTTTTAAGGTTTTCGTCGGTAACAACTTCTTTTGGGCACCCACTGCGTTCACCGTCTTCAGTGCTCATTTCATCACGTCTAAACTTAGCAAACCAATCCTTGATGGTCGATTTTTCTTGGACAGTGTCCGGAAAGTGTTTTCAACCTTCAACTGTATTTTTTTACCTTCAAAAAGCAATATTTTATAAACACGGGAAATTTCTTTTTATCCATTTTTTCACAATAGCAAAAGTATGATTCACTATGAATGTTATAATTCAACTAGTCAAATTTATACACGCAACTTTTGAGGGTTAGTGCTAACTAAAAACATAGGGATTTAATTCTAGTAGTGCCATTTATGTGTCAGGCCGGAGACTTTTCAATTGACCTGTTATATAGTATGTGCGCATGCCAAGATTGTTAGCATCATCTGCTTGCGGAAGTTAACAATTATTGATATAGACTGGTGAACATGTTAAGGCTAAGACTACCGTATGGTCTTCGTATGTTGCCACAGTGGTTATTTTTGTTGTAGGTAGGTCAGCGGTGTATGGAAGGTATATTACTGGACCTTGCGAAACTCCTCAACACATTACATGCAATTCAGTGTGATCATCGCCTTGATTTATAGTCAAATGACTGATCATCTGTAAGGTGAGATTTTAGTAGCTCATAATCCGGATGAGGAAGAAGTTTATTTAATTTTACTTACAATCCCATATGCCATACTACTGCTGGATTTGTGCTGACCATTAGAACCTGCGGTCGATTTGGAGGCCGAGATATGATTCCTTCTGAAGCAAGGGATAGGGACTCTTCTTGCGGTGAGACAGAAAAGCATGTGTTTTGCTCGCATTTATCTGCAGCCGCCAGAATTTGTACCACGCAAACGCCTGGTTCAGTTGGACTTGAAGTCTGTCACGGATGGCGTCGGAACTCTAACCGGTGGTAAAGAAAGCTGCTTCATCTGAATAAAATGCTGTATGGGAATGTTTGTGGAGTGGGAAATCAGCCATATAAAGGTTGAACAAGACAGGGGTTAGTGGAGCACCTTGCGGGACTACTGCGGAGATATGTTTTCGAGAGCAGCCTGCGTCACCGATCCTCACTTCTTAGGATCTACCGTCCAAGTATGAATCTATCAGGGATAGTAGGTCATTCGGTAGACCAAGCTGTTTCGCTTTGAATATTAGACCGTAGTGCCAAACTTGATCGAAAGCTTTGGAAACATCTAAAAAGATGGGTCCAGTTTTTCGACTTTTTTAGTGCATGTTTTTTAGTGCTTGATGAAGGCTTGATTGTAGCATGCAAAACCGAATTATTGGTTCGGGATTATATGGTGTGCGTCTGTGAAACTGTTTAAAGCGTGTAATATCGCTTTCTCGGCAAGTTTATAAAGTGAACTAATCAGGCTGATAGGCCTATATGCACATGGATTAGACTTGGCTTTCTTTTTTGGAATAATAGCGACCATCGCAGGTTTCCAGTTCTTAGGGAAATGCTTTTACCTCAGGATGGAGTTGATAATGTTGGCAAGCTCTGATAGTTACTTGCTAGTGAGGTTTTCCAAATGGTTTACTCTGATACTATATGTGCTGGACCTTTTTTAGAAGACGGACGTTTTATCGAGAGCTGAAGGTCTTTGGGAGAGGCTATGCTCTTCAGAAGATGCACTGATTGAAATGTTTTCCTCTTAGGAGAAGGGATAGTTTAGTTAATAATGGATAAAGTCTCTTGAGGTGGGCCAAGAAATGGATTGCATTTCATTTGGTTGTACGAAATCTTTGAACTCTCATGGTTTATTGTAGTGGTCAAACGAGCAACGTCCTTTTTGCGATTTTCAAGGCAGATATTTCTGATTCTTCTAACGGTATGAGTTGTGGTGATACTTTTTTTCCTACATTTGCCAATACGGTTTGACACAAGAGGCCTTTTATTATCAATTTTAATTTTTATTCGATTGACGGCAGATTTTGTAACTCCAAAATTAGCTGCTGTCTTTATCTGGGAATGTGTGAATTATAGTAACAACTTTTGTATCTCTATTTATTTTCTTGTAGACGTGCTTGAAGCCTTACCCATTCTTAAAAGTTAAAAATTGGAGGTCGCGTTGAACTATTAATAAAATATAAATTCGTAGGCAAAACCTTTGGCTTCTTTTAGACAGAAAAGTCAGCTGAAAATAATTAAAATGTAATATCTAGACACTTAGACACTACAGCAGCAATACCGCATTTAATGGACAATCACAAAATCAAAAGAAACGTGAAACAATTGACAAATGACTCCCGTTTACTCTATACCGTTTAGAAAACCAATAATATTGACACCGGTACTTATTTAAGATAAAATAACGCTTTAAAAACAACATAATTTATACAAACAAATATAATAAGCTATAAATTGCATAAACACGAATACTGTCCTTTTGCCACCTACTGTACGTGCTGCATATTAAATTAACTTTAAGAAACCGAGGACTACATACATTTTTCTGTTTTTCGTTTGTCGTTAAAATTTACTGAAACTGAAAAAACTTATCCTGAAATTTAATTTAACTTACTCAGTGTTTTTCAAAAAAAGTTTTCTTTCAATTTATTTCGATTCGCATTCAAAACAAAACGTAAAGCTCTTGTTTTGTTTTATATCTTGATTACGATCTGGGTTATTTGTATATGTTTCCACAGGGACCGAATGATAAAATACAGTTTTTTTAACTTGTTCGTGGTCGACACACGTGTTGCGCGTCAATATTGTTTTATTGAAGATATTGTTCTTTGTTTTTCTTTTTTGTTGGGGGGGAAATTCTGCGGCGCATCGTGACTGGAGATGTTAAGTGGACATCTTTCAGTAATCAAGAGGGAATACGGACCCCAATAAATAATTTATGGATATAAAATCGATATTTGTAAATAATAGGTTTGTGATAAAATAATCCGCGTGTTTTGCAAAGTGAACTTTCTGGAAATTATATATGGGGGATTGGCAAAATAATATGAACACCGTACAATAAATAGTCCATCCAAAGTAGCAGTGAACTCTCAATGAACTGACGTCAAAATGTCCCAAATGTTGCCGCAATTAACTTTGACAATTACAGTAAATTAAATAGCCACAGTAGTTTGTAGGTTAAAGTTGTTTTGTTATATTTACATTAAACTCTTCTGAACCACCTGTGGTAACATTGGAAGCTTAATCCACTTAATAACTGTACATCTATGTAGTGTATTTTATTTTCATTACAGAACATATTTACCATTACTGTTTAATACTTTTTTACTTTGTTTTTACTTGATTTCCATTGATCATCATAATGACTGAAAGATAGACCAGAAACTGAACGTTTACCTATTTACTTACTTGCTTGCGTTTTACCTTAGATACCGTTACTACAGTCTTAATTTTCTTGTCCTTGTGTTTTTCCTTTCTTGTCCTTGTGTTTTTTCTTTCTTGTCCTTGATTTCCTACGTGTTGCCTATCAGCTGAAATATTTCCACATTGCTGTGATCTAGCAAATTTATTTAATGTTTTAGTGCCAAATTTTGAATAACTTTGGAGATCCATTTAATTTTAAGTTCATCGTGCAGTTCTTCGTTTGTTATGTAGCGATAAACATTGGTAATTAGTCTAATAGCTTTGTATTGGCAGCGGTGAATTACTAGTTGATATAATGTTTTAGTGCAAACCCTTACTTGAAAGCCAAAAGTTCAAATATAGGCTTTATAATAGAGTGATAAATCAATTTTTTGATTTTAGGTCAAGTTGGGACTTTAAATGAATAAAATTCTTTGATTTTGAATATTATATGCTCTGCTTTTTGTTTGAAGTGATGTTTCATTTAACTTACTATCGAAATGAATGTCGCAGGATTTAGCTAATGCTAATTATCAAATGAAATAATTAGTGATTTTATCACAACGCAAAATTAATATTAATGGACAGACCGCCACTTGTACCTTGTCTACAGCACTAGGCAGAGATCTTTTGTTATAATGATTATGTCATCAGCAAATGTTCAAAGACTGCTTATTTTATTTGTTTTGGGATATTAGCAATGTAGTACTGATACAGGAATGGTCCCAATAGTTTTTTTTTTGACATTTGTGAATCACTGCTGAAACGAGACAAAATCGAGCCATATTTTAAACAAATTAATGGGGGCGACATAAACGCTTGTCTGAGCTGGTAATGGTGAAGTGTTACATAAGAAAACCGAGGCTCAGAATGTGTTTGGTGCGATTGGAATATAATTGTTTATAGTATGTTATTGTTATATCAAATCATTGACTGGATTATAAAAATGTCAAAATTAAACAATAAGAAAGAGTTTGCCTTTCATTATGACAGCACTACATCCCACATGCCTTTAGCTACTAGGCAACAATTTAGTGTAGTCCTACAGACGTTTCCCCTTCCAACTAACTTTAGCTTCTTCAAAACTCATTTACTGGTGTAAAACTGGATGCAAGTATGGTTTGTGAAAAACCTTGAACTTGAAATTGGTTTACTGTTTTGTACAAAAATATGTGAAATTCTACATAGATAAAATTGTGTTAAAATAGTCAAGAAATCATGCATCAAAGTTGCATATAATTTATGTGAATAAAACCGTTATAAAACAAGAACTTTATTTTTCTCGGCCCCTATTCATGTACTAAGATGCTATGTCTATATGTCTGTAAAATAAATATTTCATTATTTTGTTTTATATCATTTTAATTCTAAATAACTTATGAATTGTATCTTCCTCGTTAGTTAGCTGGCTTGGTTGGCGCAGTGATTAAAACTACAGGATGTTCCTTACCTTTCACTAGTCGTGCGTTCGAATTCTGCTGGTTGCTAGTTTATGTTCGTGTCGGTCCTTAACACAAATGTGCAAAATCCGACAAGGAATAGCATCTTAGTCACTCTGTAACCAGGCTGGGTAATTCCGGATGTCTTCTGGGATGATCTCTGAATTGATCACTCGCCAGTGAGTAGACTTAACAATGAGAACCATGACTCCAAGCCACGTTAAGTAGCAAGTCCAGTCCAGATAAAACTTCGGTTGACAAAAAAGAGACTGTAAAATCTCTAAATAAACTTATGAATTATTAAATATATACATAATACCTAAATTACGTTTTACATACTAATATTTATATATAAAAATATATAATGTTGTCAATAAAGAACAATGAGTCAGTAGTTGTAAATATATATATATTAATGTTTAGGATGTGATAACTATATGACTACAATAACTATATATATTACTTACTCATATTATAACGGATATAAAGCCTAACTAAAAAGGGTCAATGACGCACGTATACCCGTTCTAATATTACCACACCATTCCCAACAAGAAATCCTCTCGAAAGGGGGTATAAATAACGTCTCGATGGGGTGGTTATATTAGTGGTGTTGCCCGATCTGTTTTGTTTGTATTATATCGTAGGATTTCTCCATTTCAGATTCTCTGTTTCATCCCTATAATTTGGGGTTCTTTACGATCCGAACGACGTACACGACTAACATCACGTTTCCCACTTTTATGTATTTTTAGAGTCTTATTCTTAGGAGAAAGCTCTTGCGAGGATTTTCTTGTTATTCATCATATATATAGGAGAAAATGGGCCGATTTTTAAAACTTGGTCTGATAAATATACAGTCAAAATAAATTATTTTATCTTCAATTTTTGTTCGATGGTTGCTTTAATCCAAATCTGCTGATGATCCAATCCAATAAAATCACTAGAATTAATTATAATTGGTGGGGCAAAAGTCCTGCTACCATTTTGATAGCGCGCCATCTTGGTTATGTGACATATAGCTCAGTTTCGCCTTAACCTTTGTATTGTGTAGACATCCGAATTTTATTATGGATAATACGTCACAAGAACGAGCAGAAATAGTGACGATATTTATAAAAAATTATCGTGCTATTATTGCCCCTCAGTGGAAATTGCGTCAAAAATATCCTAATCGTCCAATGCCTCACAAAAACACAATTTATAGTTTACATGCATACGGTACGGCAGTTATGAAAGACAACGGACGTCTAGTAATGCTGAATATGTGGCTTTGATGCGCGATAGTGTTGAAAAGTCTCAAGAAACATTCATTCGAAGACGTGGTTCCCAGTTACATATTTCTGCAGACAATTTAAGGCGAAATTTGAAAACTAATTTGAAAATGTTCACGTATTAAATTCAATTAGTCTAAAAATTGTTACCGAGAGAGCCTGATCAACGAGTTGAGTACAATAATGCAATCCTAAAGTTGTCTGGTAAAATTGGAGATTCTTCGTCAAAATTTTTTTTCGGTGGCCACGTTAATAAACAGAACAGTCAGCTTTGGGGAACACAGAATCTTCAATTAAATCATGAAACATCTTTGCATAAACTAAAAACAAGTATATGGTGTGGTATTCATGCTGGAAACATTATTGGTCCCTATTTTTTTTTAATGACCAAGGTGCGTTTCTGTTATTGTTGAACGGTACCAAGATATGATCCGAAATTTTATATTTTGTCTGAAATGGACGAGCAAGGACTAGAGTACATATGCATTCAGCAAGATGGGGCCACAGTACACACAGCTCGTTCAACAATTCAATTATTGAATGACGTTTTTCCATTAGGACTAATTTAGCGAAGTGGGGATTTAACATGGCCAGCCATATCTCCGGATTTAACAGCACCAGACTTTTTCTTATGGAGTTTTTTAAAATCAAAAGTTTATGTGAATAAACCCCAAACGATTCAACATCTTAAAGATAATATTCATAACGAAATTGAACAAATTCAGCCTCAAATGTTGCAGGATATCATGAGAAATGCCTCAAAAAGAGCCGAAAATTGTGCATAACGAAAAAAATATGCAAAGACTAAATACATTTCTTGTGAAAACCAAACTTATTTATATTTTTTGTGAGCAAAGTTATAGACTTTTGTCCCACGTTGTATATATTATTAGTCATTCAGTCAGGTTTTATTTACGGAACACCACTTGCCCACCTCAATTACTTAGTATATAAAATATGTTCGTTCGCTATGTTTAGTTGAACATGAATTTTATTCCGGATCATCAACTTGATTTCAGGAAACAACATTCCACGCATGATCAGGTTCACAAAATCACCATTGTGTTAAAAAATCACTACAAGAAAATACAATTTTTTCTATAAGTTGAGGTTTTAAAGCATGAGTGTTTAAATCATAAGATTAATGTGTCTCTACCTGACTAAAATTCAAACATTTCAAAGTCATATATAACTGACCGATACTTAAGAGTCAAACAAGAGGATGCCTATTCTGACTTGAGGAAAATACAAGCAGGTGTGCTATAGGGAAGTGTATTGCGACCAGGCCTTTATCTGTTGAACACTTGGGACTATATTAAATAAAATATTGTTGCTATATTTGCAGATGTCACTGCAATCCTAGCCGTTGGAGTCATAACAATACTGAATCAATAAAAAATTTACAAACAGCTATAGTTAAAATACAATACTGAACAGAAAGTACATATAGATCAGCAGTCTGGAAATACAACCAAATATCTTGGCATGATCTTTAGTGTTAAACCCAGATGGACGCCACATGCTAACAAAATGTGAAGAAATCAAACTGAAGTACAAAAAATATACTGGTAATTGGTTAGATATTCAGCACTGTCAGTATATAATAAATCTTTGTTTGCCAATAATTCTTGAAACTAGAATAAGGACCTGAAGATAGAAACTGTCTCTAACATTATGAAGGACTAGCCCCAAAGACATGAACAGAGGTTCTATTAGCACATCAATATTGGATTGCTCCATCTCTTAGATAATGATGGCTTAGTCAGAAGAGTAAAGATAATAAATCCATTTGATCTAGTTTGGTCAAGTTATAAGTATGTAGCGACCTTGAGGCATGTCGAATTTTACGAATGGAATGGAATAACGGTCTACAAAATACCCAGAAATATAATCCCAGATGTTGAACACGGGCGGGGTGCCAGCAGCTCCAATTAGAACCCGATAACGAACCCGAATAGCTGGTAAACCCGAGACGTTTATCTGGGATGTTATTAAAGGGTATTTCCATTCATTCAGTACTCGACCATCGTTTGGTTTAGACGTGCCACCATCGACTGCCCAAGCCTCGTATCCAGGTAACATTGCTGCCATCCGTTTTATCCATTTTGTATCTTCCACATTTTTATATTACTTCAACAAATAATGGTCACATAATGTAAACACCACTGGTTCATTTCGTTTTACCTCCATTCACCGAGCCATCTAATTTACCCTAGAAGTAAAACTCGGTGCATATTAAAAACAGTGATATAGACGTTGTGTAGAAGTCTAATGTATAATAAGTACTTTAAAAAATTTTTAAAACCGTAGCAAATTAGGATAGAAAGAAATAGCTTATTAGTGTTACTTTGTATTTAGTAGAATGCTATAATAAATAATAAAAAATATTTTAATTAGCGATATCAATTGCTATTAATATAAACAACCTAGCCCAACCATCAAATTTGATAATTTTAATTTCTGTCTGCAAGAAATAACAGTTTCTTGTTTAGTATTATTACGTTGTTCTGATATAGATGCTAATCATGGAACGCTCAAAACTACATTTTCTAGATTCGTTACTTTTATTGTTAAATTTTATTCCGAAGCCAACGTAACATTTTCGAAAACTTATGATGTTGATGCTTCGTTATATTTCAATTGTCGATTTTGGTTTCAATGATTTAAGAGTGGTAATTTAAAAAAATACAAATAAAGGTGTAGAGAATCAAATAACTTAATGAATAAAAAGATAATAAATACATATTGGATGAGAACCCAATTTAAACTCTCAAAGAATATTTAAGCACGTTAGCAGTTGATGAATCAACTGTTTCCAGATATTACAGACGAGAGGTGGATCTTTCCAAAAGGAGAGCAAATGGCCATCATGTAAATTAACTGAAGTTTTCGTAGCAATGAAAACCTTTAGTGAGTATGGTGGAACCACCAAGGTATAAAATATCTCAAGTTTCTAAAATCGAAATATAATGTTACTATAAATGTCTACTTATATCAATTGACAAATTAAAATATGTATTGTTGCAAAATGACCACCAGCGAGTAACAGGCACAAATTTACTGCCTAGCACTAAACAACGCTCGGCAACACGTTGTGGCAACAAGTTGTGAAGGATAGACTACTACGAACTACTACTACTACGGAGGAACTTCTACCGTACCCAGCGTACACCAACTATACCTAAGCTAAAGTTTCTTAATTTTCACTTAGATTTTTTTCATATGGTATTCATAATCTTTGTGGCATATAGAAAACATGTTATTGCTTCCGATGGTTAATACTTTTAGCCAAATCTTCATTTATGTTGTTAAAATGCAGTCATAATTGCACCAAGAAAAAGCGAGAATTTGTATACAGAATAGACAACAGGAAAAGGAAGGAACTGTATTAAATAATAGCTTAAATTAAAAGTATACTTTGAAGCTAATATCCCATAACTCTTGATTTTGAAGAAATATATAAACAATTGCATAGATTCAACAATTCAACAATTAATTCTTTGTAGATCGAAATCTACTTACGTAATTAAGAATATAAATGTCATTAAAACATAATCGTCACACACTTAATGTTGTTTAAAATTGTGATTGTGCAAAACTAAGGTTTACCATTTTCTTTAAAATGAAGTGATAGTATCCACGGCAATACATCATTCGGGAAGAGGAGTAGGAGTGAAACCCAAACTTAACTGTTAACTTAATTTAACCATTGAACATTAAAAGGATTATTCCCAGACAACATAAAACTACCGAGGCAAAAGTCAACAGTCACTTAATTGATTGTTTCGATAAGACAGTACGGCAGAAGATTGACAAAGATTGAAGATTGAAAAACTTTATAACGGAGGCCAAACCTATGTTGCGAAAGAAATTGTACAACGATCATAAAACCTGGACCAATGACTATTAAAAAACTGTTTCAGGGTTCGATGAATGATCGTTCTTCATTCGATCCGGACAACCTGCTTACTACAATAGAGCATAGGGGAGGTTCCAGCATGATTTGAGCGGCAATATCGTGGTATTCAGCTGGTCTTATTATCCTCGGTATCCTCAATGAGGAAGTTCTATTTTCGAATAGCATATTAGTGATAAAACACTGCCATATTTAACATAACCAGAAAACTTTCGTTCTTGGTTTGCAAAGCATCAGAGTATAATCAAAAATATTTCTTGGCAAACACAATCGCCAAAAAGAATATAAGTTTTACATCAGAATATGAGGAATAGATGCAGCATTATTGAAGTGTAGCGACCGCTACAACCCTTCAGGCCATCATGCATTCAACCTACAACAAAGTCAAAGCTTGGCAATGCTGTTGAATTAGTACCAGTTCCCGGCTATAAAAAACCACCACGACGACGTCTCGCTCTATTCAATTCACTTCAGCTCTATTCAACCTGAATTCTCATTCCACAAACTTTCCCACACAGCTTTTTAGGCAGTTGATACCGCTTTCTTCACAACCGGTTATAGTCCTGACGCTATTCGCAACAGACTTCAAGACCAGCTAAACCAAGCGATTGCATGGAAGAAATTCTGGCGGCTGCAGATAAACCCGATCAAAACACAGGCTATTCTGTTCCACCACAAGAAGGAGTTCCGAGCCTATCGCCTCCAAATCGATAAAGTTTCCATCCCCTGTCTCCAGAAATGTTCATACCTCGGCCTCCACAGTAGTTCGACCGCAGATTCCAATGGTCAGCGCAAATACAGCACGCTATGTGCAAAGGCAATGGCATGTACAGCCTACTATTTCTACTCCTCTGCAGTTCTACCTACAAAATGCTACAAAATTCTAGTCCGTTCAGTCAGCCTCTAGGGAGCATAGGTTTGGTACAGGTATGTCTCTGAGAGACAACTACTTGAACTACTCCAAGTGTTCCAATCCAAAAAAGTCCGCGCGGTACTCAATGCTCCATGGTTTATGAGGAACGTCAACACTCACCTCGAATCAGACATCCCATTTGTGAAGAACCCCTTGTAGTACTGTTACAAGGGAGTACTGTTACAAGTACTCCCTTGTAACAGTACCACTTCCACAGCGCTACTGTACTACCTTTACCTAACCTAATATCCTGTCTATTCTCCCGTCGACCACATGTATCACTCAATATCGAAATAAACAACTTTTTATTCAAACATTGTTTTAAGTTCTCGTGTGAGTTCCTTCCACAAAATAGCGGTGAGTGTTCGGACAAACTATCGTATCGACAGCCACCCATTCCGACCGAGCAGACGAACATTCCTACAGAAGGAATTGGCGGAAATTTTGGTATAAGAATGGGAGAATATTCGGTTGGAAATTATTCAGAAATTCTACGAATTTATTCCGCGAAGAATTACTGTTGTTTTAAAAGCAAATGCTAGCTCAAAACCTTGTTAACAAATAAATATTGTGCACATGTCATTAAAAATAATAATCGCACTTAATATTTGTAAACAATAATGCTGTTGACAATTTTGTAAACATACGTAAACATCTATTATAAAAATACCACAAAATTACTAATGATTTGTTTATCATATTCGTTTTTTTAACCAAAAGTTAATAAAGGAACATCGATTTTTTGTTGAAGGCTGATATACCATCATCATATTAAAAATATATTTATTAATTATGATTTTGTGAAAGAAAACCTTCACTAAATAGCTACCTAATTCCTTATAACCATTGTTCTCTTTTATGTTTCTGATTTCTGGTTAAAATTTCAACCTTTCGTATTAGTCAGGTAGATTAATGATTTCCATTAAAGCGTCGTACACCACTTTTATGACGGGTTACTACGTCGCATTTTATCGATTCGAATGGTAACATTCGGAAAACTGCGTAGAAGATGACAATAACATTTTTTCGATGACAAATAACCCCGCTCACGAACGTGTAACTGACTTGTCGAGTTCTACTTAAAGATGCACTTTACGATTAATAAATAATAAATAAACGTTTATTAAACGCAATAAATGTTTGATTTAATACGAATGTACGGAATTAATTAAATGGACATTGATACAGTTTCAGAATATTCCATATATAGCATTTGAGAGTTGGTTTTATAGAAATAAATGTATTTAATAGCTTTTCTTGGTTAGTTGGTTTGGTTTGTAGTAATTTTGATGGTAGTTTATTGTAAACTTAATAACTGTTAGTGAAACCTCATCAATATTCCTTATAACAATATGAGAGAATAAGAGATCAATCGAAAAGTCCCCGGCTTGGCACATAGATGGTGCTACTTGAATTAAATCTGTGGCGACCACCACGTCCCTTTAGGCAACGATTAATTCACCTACAACAAGTTCAAAGGTTGGCAACGGCGGCGGATTGGTACCATGCCGTTCCAGGCTATAAAAAACCATCACGACGTCTCGCTCTATTCAATTCACTTCAGCCCTATTCAACCTGAATTCTCATTCCACAAACTTTCCCACACTCCAAGACCAGCTAAGGCCAACACGACGATGTCCGGTCTCTTCTATTTTCTCTGCCCCCTTGTAACAGTGCCACTTCCATAGCGCTACCGTACTTTCTTTACCTTAAGCTAATATCCTGTAAACTCTCCCGTCGACCACATGTATCATTCAATAACGAAATAAACAAATATTTCTTCAGGCAGTGTTTTTAGTTCTCGTGCACATTCCTTCCAAAAATAGTAGTGAGTGTTCGAACAAATAATCGTATCGACAGCCACACATTTCGACCGACCGACCGGCCGACCTAACGAAAATTCCTACAAATCCATGTTTTTTAGTTAGCCCTATCCCTCAAAAGATGCGTGTATAAATGTGGCAGCTGTCGGATTATTAGTTTGTGAATTATAGCATTTTGAGTGAAGCAACTTTTGTTATTGCGAAAAATGGATAAAAAGGCATTTCGCGCGTTGATAAAATATTGCTTTTTGAAGTAAAAAAATACAGTTGAAGTAAAAACTTGTCTTGATGCCGACTTTCCGGACACTGCCTCAGGAAAATCAACCATCAGGGATTGGTATGCTAAGTTTAGACGTGGTAAAATGAGCACCAAAGATGGTAAACGCAGTGGACGCCCAAAATAGGTTACCGACGAAAACATTAAAAAAATCAACAAAATGATTTCAAATGACCGTAAATTGAAACTGAATGAAATAGCAGACACTCTAAAGATATCAGCTGATCGTGTACATCATATCATTCACGAATATTTTTGTATGAGATAGCTCTGTGCAAAGTGGGTGCCGCGCGAGCTCACTTTTAACCAAAAACAAAAACAACTAGTTGATGATTCGAAGTAGGGTATGAAAATGATTAAGCGTAATAAACCCGAGTTTTTGCGTCGATATGTGACAACGGATGAAATATGGATCCATCATTTTACTCCGAAGTTCAATCGACAGTCATTCGAGTGGACTGCACACGATGAACCCGCTCCAAAGGGGGGAAAACGCAACAGTCGGCTGGCAAGGTTATGGCGTCTGCATTTTGGGATGCCCATAGAATAATCTTCAATAACTACCTTGAAAAAGGAAGGAACTTCAACAGCGACTATTACATAAGGTTATTGGACGGTTTGAAGAATTAAATCGCTGAAAAACAATCTCATTTGAAGAAAAAGAAAGTGCTGCTTCACCAAGACAATGCACCGTGTCACAAGTCAGTGAAAACGAAGGTAAAAATCCATGAATTGGGCTTCATCCACCGTATTTTCAGATCTGACCCCCAAAGACTATTTCCTGATTCCCGGGAAGAAATTTTTATCCAATGAAGAGGTGATCACCGAAACTGAGGCCTATTTTGAAGCAAATCGTACTACAAAAATGGTATCAAAAGGTTGAAGGGTCGCTATAATCAGTGTATCACCCTTTGAAGGGAATTATGTATTATAAAAAAAACTAATTTTGCTAAAAAATGTGTCTTACTATGGTAGGCCGGGGACTTTTCAATTGACTATGATTAAAAATCACTACAATATTGCATTTATCTAATTAAATCTGACTAACGGATTTGTAAATATCTCTTTATTTTCATTTTTTTATTCTTTTTGGTTGGTTGGATTGGTTTATAATAATTTTCATGGTAATTTATTGTAAACTTAATAATTGTTAGCGAAACCTCATCAATATATCTTATATGTTCAACAAATTGTTATATCTTATAAACAAGATGAGGGAATGGAGATTACAATTCGGATGATGTCATTCGTTAACAATCACTACAATATTGTATTTATCTAATGAAATCTAATTAATGGGTTTATAAATATCTATTTATTTTCACATTATGGTCCAGATTACTAATTTATTTCATGAAATATAACCAGAAAAATATAACAATCCACCTTGATCACTTGAAGACCAATTAGAGCTAATTATGTTAGTGTGTAATGTCGGATGTGGCACTGGAAGAAACATTATGTTGCTTTGAGAACTTGACCACTGTGGTTATCAAGCCGATACATTTTAAGTCTAAGTAAGTTTTAAGTAAGTTTTTGATTTCGAGCTACCGTTTAAAGGTTGTACACAAAAATAAATTGATCCCTTAATTGCTGCGAATCTAAAAAATATTGCTGCAGTAAAAGTGATAAATCAATTTATGTTTTTATATAGTCTACATTGGTTTAAAAACGGTGTAACAACACATGAAGAGATTAAATTAATCTCTTAACTCTTCTGAATCCTACAAATATAGCTGCAGTAAAAGTAATAAAATTATTTATTCTATAATAAATCTACACTGGTGTAATAATAGCGAAAAGTAAACCATGAAGTTGTTAAATGAGGCTTTAAGATAAGGAAAATATTGCTTTTAAAAGAATGTAATTTTTGGAAGCAATTAGATACAATAAGACAAGACATGTATATTTTAAAATGAAACTAAATGTTAGAATAAAGTTTTATTTGGTTTCGTTAGTCATAATATTTTTTAATAATTAATTGTATATATATTAGATTTCATGTTGGAAACAGGCATGGTTGTATTTCTGGAACTGAGTTAGTGTTTGACTACTCGGTGAATTAAATGTTTGTGTTTTACTTTTTTTTAGAAATAAGTCTAAAGAGACAAAGCTTTCTGTACGTTAATACATTCAGTTTGGATAAACTTTATCAGGCAGACCAAAGAGCAATTGGATTTTTTTTGTGGCGTTATGGCTCAATGCTGATAATTACCAGCACAGAGTGATAAAAGAGAAAACAACTAAATATGAGTATATAATTAATATAACTGTTGTAAATAAATTATAGAGCGTGAAAGATTTGTGTGCATAGATATTAATTTAACTGTTAAGAATATATATCAGCATTAGGTTAAAATTTATGATGTTAACAAAACTGTTCTGAACATATGGCTAATTTATTAGAGATTATGTAGTTATTATTATCTAATTTTAGGAATTTTATGGAAGAGAATGTACACAGGCAGTAAAAGAAGAAACCAAGGAGAAATACAATGATATCAAATTGACTTGACAAGGAAACATAGGAACGGAAGAAACAAGAACTAAACATAAAAGGACAAATATGCTCTCTATTGAAAATGAAATACATTACTTAGATATCCATTTTTTAATTAGATAGGCTTTGTGGGGTACTACTATATAAACGCGTCTGGAGCTCTAACACATAAGATGTTCAACGTAAATATAATATGCGAAGAGTTCAATGTAAATACCATATAATAAAACTATTGTGACTGTTTAATCAACTGCAGTATAAGTTTTTCAATTCTAATGTCCCTTTTATTTAATTTTTTATTAACATTTTCTATTCCATTATTTTATTTATATTTTTATTTCATTATTATATTTATATTTGTAATAGCAGAGTCAAAACAAACAAAAACAAAATCTAATTAAATTAAACATGACAACATTGCGACGTTATGACGTCATATATTTTTATGACGTGCATTGATTGTTTTATTGGAAGGACTACAGGTGTCAGACTATATCAGTCACCAATTCGAAGAACCATACAAAATAATTTCAAACGTAACAGTTCGAAAGAGATGGATTTTAGTTTTGATTGTAATGCTTCAGCTTTTCTACATGCACCAACTTTGAGAAGCAAAAGCTCCTCCGATAGATGTCACTACCTTCGCATGCATTATTGGTACCTAGTTCTTGAACTCCCACACTTGATCTAACTGAACTCTGTTCAGATTTTCAATTACAGATAATTACAGACATACGCGAATATTATATGGAATACCACGTATGTTTTTAAAAGCTTTTCGCGTAATTCCATCCACTTTTATGTTCAAGAACAGTCGAGAGACGACAATGATAACTTTCAGCGAACAACATCGATGTGAAAGACAAGTGGTTCTAGTAGATTGTCTATTGTTCCAAATTACAGACGCCTCGAAGGATATTCTGCGTAAATAATTTGAGAGAATATATTGCGGGATTGACGTGAATTGACAATCAATTTTATGTCGTTCGAGCCCACTGGATCTTTTCCTCGATAAGATTTTCGAAACTCCCAAGTCCATGACACTAATCCACAATTGTCTGAAGTCCTTAAAGTCAATATATCGTCCAAGTTAAACTGACTCAAATTCACTTATATGACATTGAAAATTAGATCACCCAGACCCGCATTTCAACGATGTTATGTTCCATACATAATTACACAAACAGGCATTCCAAATGAAAAAATTATAATTTCGTTAATACCTGACACACATGTAGTTCTTATATTAGAAAAGCTAAGGCCTCTAAAACTAATCATTTACAAAACTGCTTACTTACTATCTAAAATATATGGATTACTTTTTCACGCACCAATTCAAATATATTTATAACCAGAACCGTTGACGGCAATTAAATGAGTATTATAACAATTCTAATTTCGTACTATCAACCGCAAAGAGTGTGAAAACTTATCACGGTTTGACACGTTAAATTTGCTTTTGTTTATCGCACTTCATTAATGTGTGATTATTCAATGGCTCGATTGTTTATTTTACTTTTTAATGCGTATTGTCGGCATAATGATACAATTTAATTGCAAAATCAGTAGCAGCCTAAATAAATTATAGTTTTATTTCACACTGGTTCCACGTTGTTTTTGGTATAATTTTACGTTAGTTAAAAACAATTCAAATCCCACATAGTAAAACACTTGATTTTGGATGTGAACGTCTGTATAATCATCAATGACCTACAAACCGTTATGCGCAACACTATATATCACTAGGAGAGTATGAAAAACATGTTCTCAAGAATTTATTTTTATTTTAATATATTTCGTATTGAGTTAAAATCATTATCTAAAATAATAATATAGAAGATTTGTCTGAATAAATATAAAAGACTAATTAATGATAGAAATGCCATTTTCATCAGTGCCATTTTGTTATTCTTCTGGTCAGTGTGGATATTTTGAGAATTCCCAAAACTAAAGTTAGTCAAAAGTTTAGACAAAAAAATAAACTAAGTGATTTTCTGAAGAGTAATTTTAAGCTATGTTTACAACATTAAGAGAGTTTTACAGAGGCTACAACAAATTATTACTAGACGAGCAGGTTCCAAGCTATATCAACTGAATGGGCCAAAATATTTCAGCAAATCCGTGTCAAATTTTGTAGTTACTGAAGGTGTGTGAAGCGTCGTGTTAGTCGGTTGTAATTGCATTAATTATTCGTTTTATTTTTTTTTCGGTTTTAATGGAGAAATTATTACATATTTTGAAGATTACAAACTAAAATTTGGAAAAAAATTAAGAATTTTACTTAAAACAACATTATATTTATCAGAAAATTATTGTAAAATTATTGTATGTGCAAATACCTTCATAGAAACTATAATACTATCGAATGAAATAGCATGAGCTTTTAGAATAAATAATAATCCGAAAGAACCATGAAAATATCTGGTGAATGCTATAGAATCTTATTTAAGTTCTTTTAAGTAAATTGGATATCATCACTTGTCCAATATATCATTTCTCTGCTTGTACGATCGTAATTTTTTTCAATACCCTATTTAAGAGAGTCAACCACAATTGGTGGCCATATCTCGGGAAGGTTCTCTTGAGCTTGAATATTGATGTTTATGTTTTGATTCCATCTACGTTCTGTCAAGTCCTATTAGGCCAAATTATTAATGAAAAATACTACGCTTTTGTTAAATGAAATTTTTTATTGATCAGATTATATGCTTGTATGTATTTTTATCAGCTATATATATCAGTGAAAATGCGAAGTATCAACGTAAACATTTGTTGAACAACCTAATCTAAGTATTAAATTAGATGGGTTTAACATTTCTCTACGTCATTTATCAGTTCAGTGTCATATAGATAAAGTATACAGGCGTTAGTCATGGAATATTCAAAATTAAAGTTTCGCCGTTCTGTAATTTTGTTGTTTTAATTGAAGAAATCTGCAAATGAAGCCAATCAAATTCTTTTAGAAAAGTATGGTGTTGTTGCTTCATTATATCCAAATTGTCGGTTTTGGTTTCGACAATTTAAAAGTGATGATTTTGATGCCACTGACAAAGGACCAAAATATTTCAAAGACTATAAATTACAAGACTTATAGGAAGAAAACGCTGCTCAAAAAATCAAATCCTCAAAAAAAATTCCAACGGTTTCACAATCAGTAAATCGATTATTTCCAGGTGTCTACATGTGATTAGAAAGACTCAAAAAGAAGAAAAACGACTGACTACAACACAAATCGGCTGAAATTGTCATTTTGAAGCATTTCGACATCGCGGTTTCATTGCCTGCCAGGTAAAAAAAGAATAATTTTTTTATGGCGTATTGTGACTTGCGATGAAAAGTATATCTACTACGATAATTAGTCATGGTTTAGTCTAATGGCGCTATAAAATTATCAGCAAGATGTACTGTATAAAGAGATGTTAAAACAGACTAAAGCTGTTACTGAAAAATTCAAACGACATTAATTGAACGATGTTAAAGATTTTTTTTTGCAAAAAGACCGGCAGAAGCAAATAACAGACGAATAAAATTATCTTCTAAAATTCATCTTTTAGCATGGCAACGCTCATCCACTCGTTAAAAGAACACAGTTCTTCTGACTAACTACTTTTTTAAATTGATGCAATATAGCTTGGCTGGCCTATGGTTCTGAAATGACGAGGAATGTTTTACTGGTACAACACAATGTTGAGAAATTTGTAAAAAAAGTATGGAAAACATATGGTTAATATATATTGTACCAATATTTGTCAATAAACATGTTTTTAAAGGTTTATAACAAAAAAATACATTCATACCATTTTATATCTCAAAATTCCTAAAATTATCTCAGCAGCATCATAAGCAAACGTTCGAAGTGCATCTTAAGGTCGAAAAACAGTACATCGCTATTATTTCGTTCAAAAGAAATGTCTAGATCCGACTACGAGACCAGACCATCAGATAAGCGCAACCCATAAAAACAGACAAAGAATGAAGTATTATCAAGACAGCCATTCTCCAAAACGATTATGACCGAAACAAAAAAAACTAGGTGAGAACCCATTCTTACCGATGTAGCATCATTCAAAACAAACTTTCCGTCAATACGAAGGAACAAGGGGAACGAGGTTCAAATTTAAAAGGTCTCAAATAAAAAATATGTATCTTTGTATACATCAGAGTCTAGTTAATTGCTATATTGACAAGACTGTCTTTTTTAGATCAATTATTAAAAAAAGTATAGTATTAGACGCTATATCGTATATTCATTAGTAGAAATGCGAAAATGGAAATGTGGAAAAACAATTGTTTTCATTGATAAGCACTGATGCCCTCAAATGCCATTTGTTAATAGACTACTGTGAGATTGAGCAAGATGGTTCATTTGAATTTGAGAGTATTCATTATATTGACATACATTTTAATGCCTGTTTGAGAGTGAATCATATTCCGGAATATTTTAAGATGGTACAAATAATTATCCTTAAAAAATCTGACAAACTGACAGAACAAGTTCGATGTTACACGCCTATTCCGCTGTCAAAATCGCGAAATCAAAATTATTTAAGAAACTGCTATTAAAATGTACTAAATCATTTATAAAAATACCAGATAGGGGTTCGATATTTCCATTCAACGATCGACCAAATGTACAGAGTAGCAGCGGTTATCAAAGAAGCATTTGGAGAAAAATAATACTATCCTGAAATATTTCTGGACGTCTCAGAAGCTTTTGCCCGGTATATCATTTGGGACTAATTTACAAAATAAACAAATTTTACCGCGCATCTATTTTCAACCGCTAGAGTCCTATTTTTCTCATAATAAAACAGAAATAAAAAAAGTGTCGTGTGTAGGGGCATTTTTAATATTTAAGCCTATTTTGGTTGGGGTTGCTAATGGTAGTGTCCTGAGATCACTTCTGTATCTACTCTACACCGTTGATATCACAACAAGAAAAGGAACGGTACTTGGAACACTTGTTGACGATACAAAGGTCAATCAACAAGATTTACAAATTGACTAGAAACTGGAAAATTCAGCTTAATATCTCAATATATATCCATATATATTTTGTGGTTCGGCAAAATAACAAAAAAATTAATTAGATCACTTTGCAGATGCTCTATTCCTCAAGTCCACATATGTATTTATTATTATTAGTCTATTATTCCTAAGTAGAATCAGCGAAATACATTGGCATCTATCTCGATTGAAGGTTAAATTGGAAATATCAAGGTAAGCAAGAAGCAAATCAGATCAAAAACTGTACCGGTTAGTCGGAAAATACTCTCAACTTGGCCTAAAATTAAGAAGATTGGTTTATCAGTCGATCATAAAGCCAATTTGGAGTTACAATAAAAAATAAAAAAAGATATTGAATGTGTATTTAGATTTGAAAAGAATTTGTTCACGTTCGATCCCACAAAATTTGACACAAGCTCAAAAAGCTGCTCTTGTCAATTGGTGCAAGGAAATGCTCAAGAGCATTTACATAGGTGCAAAACCTTTAATTTATGGATATGAGCTCAAACAAAATAACAATCCACTGTATAGGTCTTCCAAGACAACCCAAATTTGATCGTGATTTGCACGCTGGATATGTGGAAGCTGCGTCATAAGAGCAATGTTGACATTAAGTAACTTTAATCAATCAAGTACAGCATAAAAAATACCATGTGATATTTCAAGGTAATACAAGCTCTCACACATCTGGTTAAATAACTATCTATTTGACTGGTTAAAAAGGCGGCCAAAAAAACACTATTGATGGGTCATCTTGCGTTTTAGCACCAAATAAGTTTTTTTCAATCTTGCAGCAAGGATTTTTAAAAATATTTTAAAGTTTTTTTACGAAAGAGGGTTTATCTGAACAGGATCTACTATTTAACGTGGGTTTCGAACTACGGTTATCGGGGTTAAACCTACCCACTGGCGAGTGACCAACTTAAAAATCATCCCAGAAGACATATGGTCTTACTGAGCCTGGTCTTACTGGCGTGACTGGGATCATTTTCCCTGTCGGAACCTGTCCGCCTTTACAAATGCGACAACCAAGCCGGCTGCATCAAGGATTAAGAATAAATTGCGTATGTAACCTTTTTCAGCGACTGAAGAAGCCGTCGATGTATTCAAAAATCCTGCTTTTGATGTACTTCAATTATAAGTGTTAAGAAAATTGATCCAAGTGAAGGCAGAAGTGTATTAAATATCACTGAGAATATTTCAAAAAAGTATAAAGCAAATGTCTTTACATTATTAAGTTTAAAATATAAATATAAACCTTCATATAACAATGGGATTCGTTCTAAAATAAACATCTTGCTTGTTCTCATTGATCCAGTACTTACACCATAGAGAAATAGAGATTTAACATAGGAAATGTTAGGGAAATGCTTCTCGACGTCCAACATCTACCTTTAACATATTACTTGATTTATTCATTATGTTAAGAGTAGCGACGGGATCTGATTGGTTCATTTCGTTCTACGGCTTGTTTATCTTGTACGTCATTTTCAATGTGCCCTACATAGATAACAGTGTGGTTAGCTTTTTATAACGTTTGTACATTAAATTATTATTTAATTTTATTAGTATATACAAATCGGTTGTTGAAATGCATTTTCGTTCTAGGAAATGTTGTGTGCCCGGATGCTCAGATAGTACGAAAATGCATCATCATTTTCCATTAACAAAGTACCCGGAGATCTTTACGAAATGAATAAAAAACATAAAAAATTTTAAACTGGTTGGGTTAAACCTGAAATAGATTTATGATTGTTACCATGTCAGACATTTTAGTGATAAATTTAAACTTTCCTTTAAGTACCTATGAAGAATTTAGTGATGGTTAAAATAATACCACGAGCTCAGAATATATACAAATGGAAGTTACTCAAAATCAAATTAATATAGAAGGCAAATTGAAGGAGTCAGTCACATTTCTGTTCATAATTTTTACTGCTAATTTCTAAACTGTCTTACTATATTTATAGTGCCTATTCCCATCGTTCCAGTCCTACTATCAGGGTGTTCGAAGCAAGTAACATCGACATTTGAACAAACTCCAGAAGGTAATGGTAAATTTTGTATTCATTCAGCCAGTATCCCCCTTTCTGCTCATTCTTACCGTTAATTAACTCTTGACTCTATAACTTCCGTCCAAATGTCTCTATAAGGGCACACAAAGTTTTAAGTTGTACCGTAGTGTACATCTCAGGTTATTTTGTAAAACTTCTGAAAAAAGAAATTAAGTATGACATACAATTATGAATAAATCGGTAGACCCACAAATTGAGACTGATTTTATTGAGGTAAGACAATATCTCGTGCCCCAGACTTCCACAAAATTGTTTTATTATACTGTCAGTAGGTCTTCGAGCTATGTCTTATTTTATTTAGCGATTTCATCACATTGATAATATAATATAATTTTTGTCAAATGTTTAAAACAAAATTAAATTTAAAACCCTTCAGGCGTGCTATATATACTTTTGAGTATAACTGGTGAACAGAATAGGAAAGGAATAGGAGGGAGAGAAAGACTCAAAGTTTGCTTTCAGTATAAGAGAACAAAAAGACAGAACTCTGATAGATCCTATTAAATTGATGGCACTAAACAAATATGAAAAAGGAAAGACGGAAGAGATAATTATGTTTTGCAATGCACCAAAGCTTTTTGCTTATGGTTTTATATATATGTATATAATATTTAAATTTTATAGATATATTTATTTTTATATTATATTTGTATTTTGTAGATAAATTACGTTATATATTTATATTTATTGTTATAGGTTATATTTATATTTATTATTTTTTATATTTTTATATTTTTATATTTTTATATTTATATTTATAATTAATTGAATTTTATTTAATAAATTTATTTCAGAGAAAAAAAGTTTTTTATTTAAATTTCATTGGTCAATTATACATGACGTCGGGGCTGTTACGTGCCAAACATTACTAATGAGCCAATCAAATGTCTTTACAGTAAAATATTTTTCTTACAGATGCCAATAATGGAGATTTAATTTGACCAATCAAATTACCTGAATGGCCCATTATGGCACCCTCTGGATGTTGGGTGAAGCAAAACTTTGTGCCAGAGTCCCCTACTGAGTTGCATCTCTATTACTCTATGACTTACACCTGGGCACTGAGATGCTTGTCAATGTCAAATTCGGTAGTGTCATTAATATCGAAGTTATTTACACCTTATATAACCGGTTTAATGCTAAAAATAATTCTGCAAAGAGAATTACAGGCGTACGCATGGAAATAAAGAATTGTCACCGGCCCCCTTTTATTTCGCGACCCCCTCGCTCCCCCCGCCTTCGGCTTCTTGCGATTCGCCTTTGACATTAGGCGGTTGTTAGCGAGGTCTACGTGACCGGTGGCACATACCCTGGTGTCGGATATCCATTCCGGAATCAAAACAGGTCGTTGTTTTTGTTTATTGTAATTGAGGGTCCCCGTAGAATACGTAAAATAACGACAGCAGCGACCGACCGGAGAAAGTAACACCATTATAGATCTTTGCGGACCGGCACGTTACGTAAATGGTTTGCGTGGTCCGATGATTCGGTCGGAAGTAACACCGCGGATAGCGGAAGAAACGTAGCCGTCGGACGGTACGAGGCGGAAGCCCCATTATACACTCGATAGATATCGTATCGTAACGATTAATAGATTTGAACTGGATTTTTGATGCATTAATATTCATAACTAATGACAGTCAGGCGATCTAAGTCATAAAATATTTAGTTAAAATCAATTTCCCTTTACATGGCTTGCAGAAATGATAAATACAACTAGCGATTGCGCTCTGGTCGAAATTCGACTACAACCAATAAAGTTAATCGTATCTCTCTCATAATAGATTAAATAGAATAACTTTAAAAGAATATATTAATATTACTAAAACTTGTTTTGACAATAACTTCAATATAAGATCAGAAATATATTTAATATATAAAGTAAAATAAGTACAGTAACAAATGTCTATATTAAAAAAGGGGAAAATAACTTGGCAACACTCTAAAAATAAAAAATGTTCTATGATTCCTGGACTATAAAATAACAGGTCAATTGAAAAGTCGCCGGCCTACTATAGTAAAATACATTTATTTGGAAATTTTTTTTATTCAACATAATTCCCTTCAAGGGTTATACACTGATTATTGCGACCCTCCAACTTTTCGATACCACTTTTGTAGTACGATTTGTCCTTTGCTTCAAAATAGGCCTCAGTTTCGGCGATCACCTCTTCATTCGACGAAAATGTCCTCACAGCGAGCATTCTTTTGACATCTGAGAACAGGAAATAGTTGCTGGGGGCCAGATGTGGAGAATACGGTGGATGAGGAAGCAATGCGATGCCCAATTCATGGATTTTTGATATGGCGCATTGTTTTGGTGAAGCAGCACCTTCTTTTTCTTCAAATGCGGCCGTTTTTCGGCGATTTCGTCGTTCAAGCGGTTCAATAATTCAATAAAGCTATGTAATAGTTGCTGTTGATGGTCCTTCCTTTTTCAAGGTAGTCAATGAAAATTATTCCATGCGCATACCAAAATACAGACGCAATAACCTTACCAGCCGACTGTTGCGTTTTCCCACGCTTTGGAGCGGCTTCATCGTGTACAGTTCACTCGGATGTCTATCGATTGGACTTCGGAATGAAATGATGGAGTCAAGTTTCATCCATTGTCACATATCGACGCAAAACCTCGTGTTTATTACGCTTGATCATCTTCAAACCCCGCTCCGAATCATCAACTCGTCATTTCATCATTAATTTTTTTAAAATTTTTATGATTTTTTAAATGTTTCCTCAGGTAACAACCTCTTTTGGGCGTCCACTGATTTCACCATCTTCGGTGCTCATTTTACCACATCTAAACATAGCATACCTAACCTTGGTGGTTGATTTTCCTAGGGCATTGTCCGGAAACTCGGCATCCAGTCAATTTTTTACTTCAACTGTATTTTTCCCTTCAAAAAGCAATAATTTTGAACAACACGCAAAATTCCTTTTTGTCCATTTTTTTCACAATAACAAAAGCTGTTTCACTCAAAAATATGTCAAATTTATGCATGCATCTTTTGAGGGTTACGGTTAACTAAATATCATATGGATTTAATTCTAGTAGCGCCACATATTTATCAGGCCGGGGACATTTCAATTAACTTGTTACTTTTTGATAGGTTTTGATGAGATTATTGTCCTCTGGAAGGAGAGATCAAATAAGTGTATGTGACTATAGAGTTGTCATCAGTCCAGGCACTGATGCTTAAGTTTCCTTTGAGAAGTAGATAACACAGGAAAAGTATCGTTAGCAGTTTCTTAAAAGAGCAAGAGACCGCTTTGGAAGGATACTAAAAAGAGAAAACTTAAAATATGTAATCAAAAGAAATAAGAAGGTATTTCCGATACCCCCTAACCAACCTAAAACAATTTGTTCTGTCTTCTTGGTTTAAGTAATATGATTCGAAAGAAGATATATTAAGCCATAAGTTACTGAAAGTATTTAGATATGTTTTGAATATAATGGATGTCGAACGTTCTCAAAATTTCAAACTCATTCATTCTTAAAAGTTAGGTTAGGTTGCTTAACAATTAAAGATTTTTGAATTCCTATTGTAACGACCTTGATACATGTCGAATTTTACATAGTAGTATAACGGTCTACAAAATACCCGGAAATATAATCCCAGATGTTGAACACGGGCGGGGTGCCAGCAGCGACAACTAGAGCACGATAACGAATAGCTAGCAACCCCGAGACGTTTATCTGGGATGTTATTGAAGGGTATTTCCATTCATTCAGTACTCGACTATCGCTTGGTTTAAACGTGCCACCATCGACTGCACAAACCTCGTCTCCAGGTAACACCGCTGCATCCGTTTTATCTATTTTGTACTTTTCACATTTTTATATTACTTCAATAAATAATGGTCGCATAATGTAAACACCACTGTTTCATTTCGTTTTACCTCCAATCACCGAGCCATATCAAATACCCTAAAATATTATAAAAGCTCTACCAATGAAAAGGCCTTCACAACTTCAGAGTATCTCTTAAATTGTTATTTAAATTTTGTTCCCACTTCAATATTTTTGCTGTACTTGATTGGTTTGTTCTAAATATTCATACAGGAAATTGCAAGCATACATTTTACTGTGAAACCAATCGGATTTCGTAATCTTAACTTGTCCCGCCCTCGATAATCATCATTGGCTACATATTGTTTACATTACTGGATGAAATTTAATAAAGTGCATTATTTATTCTTAACTATAATTTACAGATTGAAAGAGTTTGGAAATAATTTAAACATGATGTTTCATTATTACTTGATTTTAATCTGTTTATATATTATATAACATAAATATAATTATAACTCAAAAACTGATGAGTCGGTGACTGATATTAATCCAATACATATCAACTCTTATATAGCGATATTCAATAATTTGGCGACTATCGACTGTTTCGACTGTTTTCAGTCGATAGTTCCCAATGCTAATTAATACTCAATAATTTGGAGATAATATATTTTCGCAACTTAAAAATTTACAATTAAAAACAACCTCGTTCAGCCTAGAAGATTTCTATTCAAAAGCTCTTTAATACCATCTGTTTTCGTTTATTTTAAACATTTCTAGGCAATAAATTCCAAACTATTAATTATTTAGATCAAACGTGTTTATTTATTTTCATGGTTCTTAGATTTCGCATTAAGGCGTTATACCTAACTGAATGAAATTTCAAAATATTGTCTATTTTAGAGGTGCTAGAAACTAAATTAAATGTATATAAAACTTTATAGTTTTCTTTATTTATATTGCATATATATTTTCTGTAAAAACTATTTACATATGATATGTGGAAAATATCACGAGGATTTTTATTTTAGATTATAAAATTATACAATAATTTAACGCAACCTGTTATTCTTTATATATACTTTTTTCGTTAAAAACTTCAATGTTCATATACAGGAGACAAACAAAATAATGTGAATAACATCCAATATAGTACATCTGGTTGCATATTGCGAAAAAGATTCAGTCTTGTTTGAGTAGCATCAGAATATCACCAAATATCTTCTCTGACCTGCACAATCGCCACACCTCAACATAATTTCCATCCTTAACATTATTAAAACAACTGGTGGATGTTTTGGTACAATAATATATCCACTCACTCTACGAATCCATTCCGCGAAGGGCTGCAACTACTTCAAAAACAAATGGCTCCACACCTAATTCATAAATACATATTGCGTATATATCAGGTGTTCATATTTCTCCATCCCCTGTAGAACCTATAGAGTTAGTATTCAAACACTAATTATTAATTAGTACACAACAATTTAAGTGACATAGATTCCACATGTTACCAATATCTACACATACTCACATATAATTGTCTTAAGAAATCACTAGGTGTCATTTAATTATTATTGTCATATTATTATTTAATTGTTTAAAAATTTTAGCACATAATATTGAAAACTCCTGAATTTATTTATTAAAAATCTGCTGATGTAGCGATTATGTTATGATGTTTATTTACTTAATTTTTTTTATCGTCACTATTAGAATTGGTGTCGAAAATATATATATAAGCAGGTAAATAGGTTCAGGAGGTAAATAAAAATGGTAAAATTTTGGAAATAACACATTTTATTTAAGAAATTATCGAATAAGATGAAATAATAAAAACTTAATAATATATGTTCAGCCATTCTATTTCCATAAAAACATCATATTATCATTAATATTTATAAATAAATATACACAAATTTGATAAATAATTGAATTAATGTTGAAACTATATATAAAGAGGGAAATAAACTTTGAATTTTTTTGGAATTAACGTATTTTATTTAAAAAATTATCGAATAAGATGAAATAATAAAAACTTAATAATATATGTTCAGCCATTCTATTTCTATAAAAACATCATATTATTATTGATTTTTATAAATGAATATATACAAATTTGATAAATAATTGATTTAGTGTTGAAACTATATATAAAGGGGGAAATAACATTAACTTTGAATTTTTTTCGAATTAACGTAATTTATTTAAAAAATTATTGAATGAAATAAAATAATAAAAATAATTACTATATGCTTTTCTATTTTTATAAAAACACCATATTTAAATTAATTCACGAATTTGAACAATTAACAAGAAATCCAAGAACCACATAAATAAACATTAAAATATGATTGCTACTATTCTTGCACACAAACCCCATTAATGAATGGACTACCTCGAGCTTTCGATTTACATATTGTACATTTACTAGCCTAAAATTAATAGATTATGGTACTTATAAGCTGAAAGAAATCCCAGTCATACATCGTTATTTTTGCAAAATAATAATTTATTGACCTATACCCTTATATAACAATGCATTGTATTTTCATTGTCACTAGATCATTAGGATGTCGTTGATAGTTTTATATTTTGTTTATTTGATCCAGGCCTACTTTTGTTAACAAATTTAATTATTTGATAGTATCACTATACGCTGTTCTTACGTCTTAGCCAAATGCTGTCTAATTTCTTCTTGTCTGAATTTCACGAAAATTTAACGTTACATTCTGCACTTACCCTTGTTCTTCCATATTTTAAAACCATTGTATGTTAAACCATCAAGACTAAAACGCCCAATTATTATTACTACAGAATTATTAATGTAACATAAAATCTAAATATTCTTGATTTTTTTATTGTTTTGACTTGATCGACTAACCGATCGACTCGAAGACAATGTACCGGCATTAGAAAAGGAAGACAAATCCGGAGATAATTGTGTAGTAATGTATCTTAAATATTGAATTATGAATAATTTTTATATTCAAAATATAACGTATTTATTAAAAATATAAAATAACGTATTTATTACCTGCAGTATTTGGTTAGTGATTTTTTAAGAAATGTATTTACTAAAGAAACCTCTAATGAATCAGAAATTAATACCATTTGATTGAAATTTATAGAAAATTCTTAATAACCTATAAAAATACTTCTAGTACAGTTATACACTGTCTCAAGAACCATATAAATTACTATAAGACCCTAAATAAGAAACATTTTTCTTAGGATTTCTCTGTTCACCTGACATCATACTAAATTAAAAACCAATTACGAAATTCTACATATTTTATAAACAAAGAAGACAGTCGATTCTTGTCGAATTTTGATAATCTATTTTTTTTCATAGCTGTTGTTTCTTCTTTTTTCACCTTCTTGTTTCTTTTCTTTTTACCTTCTTGTTCACTTTCTTGTTACACCCCGCTTGTTTCATGTTCCGATGAAGCGGGCACATTAATTTGTTCTACAAAAAGTTATCATATTACTCTTAATCTTTCGTTATAAAAGCTTGCCATAACAATATAATAGTTCAATCAACACGGGAAAACCGAAAGTAACACTAAATTTTCGACAACATTACTTAAAATTAGATTACTACTTTTTTATAATATTTTAACACACTCACTTTCCAACTCACAAAATTTAAATTTAGGAGTTGTCTTCGGATTCAAAATTGCTTGCCATCATCTTACAGTACAACGTTGCCATTTGATTACACGTTCGTAGTTGATTTACTTATAAATAAAAATGACGAATCTACCATATTAGAGTTAGAGCGCATATCACAATAAAAATTTCAGCCCTAAAAATTTCTCCCTATATAAGCTTTAACCCTGCTAAATTTAATGCCAATAGGCCCGTTTTCCGCAAAAAAATGAGGCAATTTTCGCTAAGCCGATCAATGTATACATGATATACAAATACGGAGCTCAAAAAACACTGGGAAATTAATTCAATAGAGTCGAGGTTGTAATCATTCCACAAATCCATCTTGAGAGAAAACATTAAGATGATTTTGTTATTTATCGACACCAAAATAATGTCAACCAGTACAAGGGTTATCAGCTCATATTATTTGATCACTTAACCAAAACGTTGGCTAGTTTTAAACAATAAAGACAGATTGAATTCAATAATTTCGGCAGCCAGAATTTATGTACATAATTCACACTTTGAATCCTAAATTAAACAATACGTTAAGCTATGTGAATGCGAATAAAATATTTATTTTAATTATCTTATCAAAACTCACTTAAATTAAACTTTTTCATCTAAACGATTTCCTTTTATCGTCCTATAAGCCTGTTACCTGTGATCTCTAAACTTTTCGAGAAACTATACATTAAGAGACTCAAAATAATTGCAGAGGAGAGAAATATTATTTCAGACCGTCAATTTGGCTTCCGTAATAAACACAGAATAAAAGAACAAATACATAAATTAGTTAACCAAATTAACAAAAACTTAAATATTTCTCAGACCTTCACAAGGTGTGGCACACTGGACTGCATGTTAATTTAAAAAGCTTTTGCTACATACGCATTTTCAACTTCTGAAATCATACATTCTTTTCCCATTGTCATATCTATTATATACAGCTGACCTACAGACCTCAGGAAACACTACTGTTGCAACATATGCTGACGATACAGCGGTGTTATCATCACACGAGGATCCAATATAAGCCACAAGAAACCTTCAACTTCATCTTAACAAAGTCGCATTGTCATTGAAAACGTGGCGTGTTAAAGCAAATGAGACAAACTCTACCCATATGACATTCACTCTTTGTAGAAGAACCCCTCACTAAAATTGAATAACCATGAACTTCCGCAAGCAGATAACGTTAAATATCTGGGATTGCATTTTGATCGACGTTTAACATGGAAAAAACATATAGTGACAAAACGCAAACAACTTGGGCTTAAACTAACTTAAAATATATTGGTTGATAGGACGTAGATCTAAATTATCATTAGATAACAAGCTTTTACTGTATAAGTCAATAGTTAGTCCCATTTGGACCTATGGTACGGAACTGTGGAGTACTACTAGCACATCTAACATAGGTATCCTCCAGAGGTTCCAGAATAAAGGGTTGCGAGTCATCGTCGATGCCCCATATTACGTGTCCAGCCAACTAATTCAGCGCGAACTTAGCCCTTAGAACCTTAAAACCCATAACGAGTCTGATTCGAAGTGTTAGTGCGAAGTATTTTGAAAGGTTATTAGTGCATCCCAATGCACTCGCCAAACTGTTAAATGTGCTCGATAACAGTATAGTGTATAGGCTCAAACGCAAACTACCATACGAACTAATTAATAGACACATAGAGTGAATATCTAGAATAAGATTTAGATTATAACTTATCCAGCAGATCACTCACTGAAGTGATCTACATGTCAGGATTATTATATTTTCAAATTTCCTTTTACTCATGTGGCACCAATTTTCCCATCTTTTGGATCATTCCAGTCGGTTCTAATCGTTCACAAATTGCGAGTCAGTTCACATTCATTCCTCATCCAATAACTCCTGCATTTCCCCATCTTCAAAGATTTTTGGACATACCAGCACATTCTTTGTCTTGAAATCATCATACCACGCCATTAATAGGCCAAATAACTGTAAAAAAGAATCACAAAAATATTGCTTTATAGTAATAATATGCTATAGAAAGATTATTAAAAATACATATACTTTAGAATAAAAAGTTGGGCTACTAAGATGTTACCAGAAGTAAAAAAACAAAATTCGCCATGTTAATTCAAACAACTATCAGAATTGCTACGAGATACTGATGTTACTTATCGTTTCCTAACCATCATTATTTTTGCATTTTAATATATGAACTTTTTACGCATTTTACGCATTTAATTTATTATATATATATATATATATATATATATATATATATATATATATATATATAAATTTCAGAGTTAAAAAAATGGTTTTGTTCTATCAACGCAAAGAAAGAGTACCCAATAATAACACAATCACCACTTGGGAACTATGGGAATTACATTATTAAAAATATCCTCTAGAGGATAATATTTTATTTATAAAGATTAACAAAAACATTGGGAGAGTAACCATATTGAAATTAATAATGGATGCTTGTCCAGTCGGAGACTTCACAAATTGTCCAATATTAATATCTCATGAGAGTGTTAACCGAAGTCCATGGTTCAGAACCCTCGTTAAATCCACTCATGACAAATCCAAGAAATTTAATAAACTTCAAATAAATAGAACAAGCAAACCGTATTAAGGTATTCTTTAGAAAATAACAAAAATAAATACTGTAAACGAAATAAACAAGGATATTAAAACAGCAATCGGATGATGTTTAAAAGGAATCGCCCACGAGGAGAATCAAAGACTAATCTTGTTTACAAATCGAATACAAACCACCGAAAAACACGAGAAAAGAAAATAATCAGAACTGGAATATAAAAAATGTATTTGAAACATTAAAAATTGTTACACAGAAAATAAATCAGTGTAATAAAAACTGATAATTGCGGTATGGCCGAGCAGCATCAATACAATGATTGAGAAAATCGATAAGGAGCTCACTAAACATTAAAAAATAATCAAACTTAGATTTTTAACACAAAAAAAAATATTTTAAAATAAAATATGCACATAATAATCGTCATAATAACTAAATAATCAAAAAAGTAAACAAAAATCTTATTTAACCTATCTACTACACGTTTTTATATTCTACTATATACACACAGTTTAGCTTAATACCTACCTAAATCTATTTATGTATTTACAATATTATTTTTACTACCACCATCTAATCACTTTGAAGTCGGTTATGAAGTTTGATTATTTTTTAATTTTTTGTGTTAAAAATATTTAATTTTTCTCTTTTAAGTATTAGATATTTACTCAAAAATTGCGTAGTTATTTTATTAAGTATTACAATGGATAGGCCAAGTAAAGATGCAGCTCGTATGAGGAAAAACAGCAAAAAAGAAACAATGATTGAAAATAGAGAGCGCTTCAGGCTCCGGAGTCTGCTAACTAACCTAAGTGATTTGATAAATGTTCTAACTGAACTATAACAAAAAGTTATTGTCGCCGCCGGAAATCGAACCCTGAACCTCCGTTCAGGAGCTAAACGCTTTAACCACTACACCATAGAAGCTGTTGGCTAAAATATTATTATGAGGTCTTATATGCTATAGTTAGTGCTTGAAAAGCTAACTGATCGGCCTTTGCATTGAACGACTTCCGATTTTCCGTCATATCAGCTCAGCAATAACATTATACACAAATGTGTGATTATTTTGGATAGAAAATATGTGAAAACTTTGTACGTGCATTTGAAATTTTCGCGTTTCCCTCGATTTCTCCCCCACCCTCAATCAGATCCTGACTTGGTTCAGTCCACAATTGACGTGAATACATTTAGAAAAAATAGAACCTCCTCCTTTTTCGAGGTCGAAAACTTTCGAGTTAAAAAGTGTTTAATGGGCTCCAACAACAGATTTCCACTAATCAAAGATCAAAATTTATGAATGTTGAAAATATAATTTTGGGAATTCCAGGATCAATCTGTATACATTAAATAATTTAATAACACTAAATGAAAAACTGTTATTATTATGTAGAGATATATTAAAACCATCGAATTTAATAGTTTTCTGAGAAATGGTTTGTCAAATAAAAAGTTATTTTTTTAAAGTATTTATTAACAAGTAACATTATTACTCTAAAAACTATGCGAGGGCCAAGGGGTTCTCCTAAATAAAAACTAGTTCTCCTAAATAATAAATAAAATAGTAACGATGAATTTATAACTAAACAAACATATATCTAATTCAACTCCAAAATCACTTGAAACCAATGAAAAATCCAGAAGCTTATATAAATTATTTAAAAAACTGTCAATGAAAACCTAGAAAATGAGGTCCAAGTTGGATATTTTTAGCTTTTTTAATTTTGAAAACTAAATAAAAGATTCAAAATTTAATTTTATATTACATTGTGACGAGTTAAATAAAAAGAAAAAACTAATTCTGTAACTTTTATTTAAAAATTGTACATTTTAAACTACATATTAATTAAACTTTTAAATTACTTTAAATACTTTGATTAGTAGTCTTATAATAACCCATTTAATGGACACGTGATAAAACACTGAATATGATAAGATGAAACAAGAATAGGAAGGCACATAGGTTTTTGTATTTTTCGAAGAATTTTGTATACAGCCCAAAGTAAAAATAATAATAAAACAATCTATTATATCAAAATTGGTGCAGGTCACAAAAACTTACAAAGAAATGCTTGTTCTAAGTCTAATAACTCAGTTCTCAATAAGAGGTTAAAACGATTAGCATTAATCTTTTTTACATTTTTATCGTGGAATGTTAATTAAAATATTATCATTTAATTTAGAACATTGCCGAAATGTTATGCTTTCAAATCGTGATTATTTTGTTAAATATAAACTATTTTAGTAAGAACATAAGATATATATAGAGAAAAAATATAGACCCAAGTTTTAAAAATATTTTTTTTGCTATATTCTCTTTACCAACTAGCGTTCTACCAATCTGAGCTAGATTCATTGCTTCACGTGTGATCTGTGCCTCGGTTTAGTTCTGATATAACTGGGATGATTGTTGTTTTAGAAGACCGTTTCACTATTTTAAATACTGCTGTTATCAAACACCTGAAACATATGAAAAATACAGCTTGAAATTATATAGATTAATTTTTTTTGATGATTAAAATAATTTAATAAAATTGGTTTAACAATGAAAAATGACAACTGGGTCAGTATGTTTATATAGTATAAAATGTATTAATGTCAAGTTTAATTACCAGTGATTTTTATTACTTTATAGAACAATTTTTGATATTTTCAATCGAGAAATCTGCAGTCTCTTTAAGCTTTTTTTTCATTAGCCTCGGTAAAATTCGAAAACCGCTATGCAAATTTTGAAATATTTATGAAAATCCAAGGAAGGTTTATATGGCGAAAAAATATTGAATAATTGCAATTCCGTATCAAATATTAAAGATAATTTTTCAGAACTTTACCAGGACTTATATTCCATACAAATGTAGGTATTTTTTTGATAGGCATATCGATTACACAACGTCAAAGCCAAGTAAAAATTAGGTACATATAATCAATTGAAAGTTATTTTATACATACGTCATCTAAATTTGTGACACAAAACTTCGCAATATTGCCGCATCAACTCTGAGTTTTAGTTCAGTTTGGCTTTGAAATACAACAAAATTCTAGTTTAAATAAAATAATGAAACAAAAATGTTATCAAACATATATAGTTTATTTTAACATTATAGTAGATCTAATGCATGTATTATCGAAGGATATTGTAACTTTTACCTTCTTCCATCAATTTTTGTTGCCTCTACGCTTTTTGTATTACCGTCTTGCCAAGAGTGCCCCAATGAACCATTTTAAAATATCTAAGTTTTATCCAAGATACAAAAAGTCAAACAATTTATCTTCCTTGATTTTATTGTACAGCTTTAAAAGGTGAATTATGCAATGTCTGGAAGTTCCAAATAACCTCTTCCAGGGTTATTTTTATACCATTTAAATCATATGCTCCGTAAGAGTGTATGAGGGGATGTCTTACAACACTCAAAAAGCTGCATGTTATGCAGACTCTTTTATACATACTTCCCAGACTAATTATATTCTTTGAAATAATTTTATTAAATTATGTTTATATCGATAAAATATTTTGTGTACTTACTGTTCTTATACACTTCGTAGATATGATCTCGAATAGAGCCAATATCAAGATGGACAAGATTCGTTACCCACTTCGTTTGTAGACGGGTTGCTTGAATCTAACATATTGTTCTTCATTTTGTATGCGGTGTTAGTCACAGTATCCACACTAATATTCGGCGCAGCATCAACACGCTTAAAATATTTATATAAGTTCGTATGGTTTTGTTCGTTTTAATCTCCTGACATCCTGCGTGCTGTCCAGCAGTTGTATTGCTTCCACGTTAGTATGATTTAGTAATCTTCTTTCGTGTTTCAAGGCGAAATCTTGGACCACTTCGCAAATCCATTTGATTTCCAGGTCATCGTGCAGTTCTTCATTAGTTACATGGCGATAGGCATTGGTAATCAATCGAAGAACCTTGTTTTGACAGCGTTGTATGACTAGTTGATTTGAATTTTTAGTGCAACCCCATATTTGCACCCCATAGGTTCAAATTGGCTTTATAATTGTATTATTGATCAACCTCCTTGATTTTAGATCAATTTGAGAGTATCTTCCGACTAACCAGTATAGCTTTTTATTTTGGTTCTAATGTGTTTTGCTTTGGAACATATTCGAAAGTATTGTCTGATTCTGAAACGAATTTACAATTTTCGACAAGCAATACATTAAAAACGACGTATGTACAAAAAATGACAATTTGTTAACGGTAATTTTGACACATATTCTAATTGCGGTCGAGTAAATATTTACTAAGATTAGAATTGAAATATGTAGTGAATATTTATGGTAAAGCATACTTTATAAACGTATTTCATATCTGATATTATTTAGTCACACATTTAAACGCGAGAACTTTCTTTACTTATTATTAACAGTTCCAAGAAGAAAACGACCTGAGTTAAGTCTACCTCAAATATTAACCGCAGTGATGACCAGCGAGAGACAGAAAATGATAATAATTGTTATTGATATGTCACAATGGAGTTCGGTAGTACTGGAAATGAGATGCATATTCTTAGAATGCAACGAGTTCGTGCCCATAAGGCACCACAACAGCGGACACGACACTATGAAATTGAGCTATTCCGCATTACTCTAGTTATCCAGGAGTGATTAGCATTCCACTAAGACCCGAAAATAGATTATGACTCGAAAAAAGAATTACAATCAAGAAAACAACAACTGTTCGTCAATATGGCAAGGCATTAAAACACAGAGGTGAATCTACTATTCTCACCAAAAGGTCCATTATACGCATTAGTTTCTGGTATCGTAAATTTTCCTGTAGGGATCTTTAGGCATGACGAATTTTACATCCTAGAATAACAGGTTACAAAATAGCCAGAAAATATTATACCAGATGTTGAACATGTGCGGGGAGCTAGCAGCCCCAACCAGTACACCATAACGAATATCTGTCAACCCCGAGACGTTTTTCTGGGATATTAGTGAAATATACTTCTTGATCAAGCTGCCCGCGTCGCCACAACAATCCACCAGGCATTAAAAAAAGGTCGAAAAACTGGAGCCATCTTTTTAGTCTCCAAAGCTTTCGATCAAGTATAGCACCACGGTCTAATATTCAAAGCAAAACATCTTGGTGTACCGAATGGCCTAATACTTGGACGGTAGGTCCTTTCAAGTGAGGATCGGTGACGCAGTCTCCTCTCTTAAGAAGATTTCCGCAGGAGTCCCACAAGGTGCTCCACTATCCACAGTCCTATTCAACCTCTATATGGCTGATTTCCCACTCCACAAACATTACCACACAGTATTTTATGCAGATGATACCGCTTTTTCCATAATCGGTTATAGACCCGACGCTACTCGCAACAGACTCCAGCTGAACCAGACCATTGAATGGTACAAATTCTGGTGGCTGCAGAAAAGCCCAAACAAGTCCCTATTCTTTGGTTCTAGAAAGTTTCATACGTCGGTCTCCAGTTCGACTGCAGGTTCCAATGATCAGCTCAAATACAGCACACTATTTGCAAAGGCAATGCAGAAAGGTAAGGCAGAAAAAGTAAACTCTCAATTCCCCACAAAACGTCTCTGTACAAAATGCTAGTATGTCCAGTCTGCTTCTACGGAGCGCAGGTGTGGTAGAGCTATGTCTCTGAGAGACAACTTGAACTACTTCAAGTGTTCCAATCCAAAAAAGTCGGCGCGTTACTCAATGCTCCATGGTTTATGAGGAACGTCAACACTCACCTCGAATCAGGCATCCCGTTTGTGAAGAATTTAATGAACATGCTCAGTGTAACGTTGTCCATAGGTGTCTTAGCACACGACAATATCTTGATTAAAACTCTACCCATCCACAAACCTTGGTAGTAAACCAACTACGACAATCCCAGTCGTAGTCAATCAAGTCGAACCCGAAGCGACATCACCAAAATACCACTTAGTTCTAGCTGGTCATCTTGGAATAAGAAAAAGGGGTACTTTCGATCATTTAGAGAGTGACCATCGTTCACCACGTGCCACCATCCACTGCCTAAGCCTCGTCTTCCGGTAAACCCAGTGCCGCTTCCTTTTATCTATTACCTATTTGTATTCTCTTAATATTATAAAACGTCAATAAATAACGATCACATCATGTAACTATAACTGTTTGATTTCTTCCTACCTCCATTCACCGAGCCATATAACTACCCTAAACTTCTCACTAGCATAAAAGCTTTTCGGTAACATTCAAATTTGTATTAGATATAAGTTAATAAATCTTAAACAATTGTAGATACAAGGAAAAATTTATCACTTACCACGAGCTCTGTTACTATTACCAGATGCAGATAAACAATTCTTAGAAATTTAATTTATGGGAAATCCAGACGCGGAAATTGATAGACAATGTAGTTACAATCCAACAGTTAATCAAACTATTGTTCAAGAACAAAAATGTGTCTTAATCTGAACAACGACTTAGTTAAAATGTTAAAAATAGCATTGACTCAAATGCCATCTGACAGCCATAATTTCGTCATCAGGCTTGACAAAACACCTGCCGGTGAATATACAAAGAGCTGACTTCACCAACAATCTGCAAAGTGGCTGTTATTATTGTCCAAGAAAATTTACAAGATATATGTATACGATACGAAGTTAACCGCGTCATCTAGTCTCTAATAAATTTAGATTTATTAAAATTAAAACCACACTTTAAGCCTTTTATGTGTGAACTTTGTACATAAGCATACATGATGTAATAATTAGTTATATTAAACACCACACTGTATAAAACCGTCAAAGACGCATCGGTTTATTTGATGTTGGACTCGATCGTCTTTCTTTACAATAAATTCCCCAGCGTTAGCGTGTATATAGACTATTTTGCGATCTACCTGACTGCTTCTGCGAACCCCTGGCTATACGGATTAGTCCGCTGAAATTTTTCACTGAAACCGAACAGATAAAAACCCATTTCATCATCTTGTATATAATCCTCATTATTTTCGATGGTGCTTTTCATCATTCAAATAACAGGTATATGGTACGTATGCAGTGAAGCTCAACAAACATGATAATAATGACGTTTATTTTATCTGCTCTTGTTAAATAGTTAAAACAAGCTCATTGATACAGTGCTCTCAACTGAACAATAATCAACTAAAAATAGATTACATCATAACTGGAATTGATTTATTTTGAACACTAAAATGTATTGGTAAAAATGTGAAATATTAACGGTCACTGTTAAATTCTATGGTTTTGACGTTTCTCGGTATAAAATAACAGTTACACTTTTAATATTAGTGAGTTATTCATCAGATTCTTAATCATTATCAGACTCCAGTCAAAGTTAAATGAATTTAAATGAAATATAGTCTCAATCAAAGATATTAACTCAAAACTGAAAAGGAACCTCCGAAGGTTTAGCTTCAGTTAAAGCAATTATGTTGTTGTGTTACCAGTAAGCAATAAATCTCTAGAAGTACATTAAGGTGTTCTGCTTTAATGTCAAAAGATCACATATTTTGCAAAACTAGGGGATGAGCGAGCAGTGAATAAACTGGTAATAGGTAATTTTTTTTTTAAATTATCAGATTATATAAAATATTTTGGTTGATAATAACACTGAATGTAAATAATTCTACCGTTAACCCTTGAAAAGTTCAAAATGTTTCTTTCTTCTTCTAAACTTTTTTAAATTTTAAGCTAATAATATGAACCAGTTAATGGAAAAGGTTATAAAGATAAAGTTAGGAAATCATATTTTAAAACAGAAGCTTCAAAGTTCCTTTAAATTAGAAATGTTTTAAGGGATATAGTTATTGTACGAAACGTAGGCACATCATTAAAATAATTCACATGATTTGTAAAATGTATCCTATGTTTCAAATAACGTTATATTGCTTTTATTACATCAATAAGATAAAACTTATGGCTACAATATCACTCATAATTAAAAATTTTGATATATAAACGTATTAATAAACCCTTAACATAATTCATCCTAATTTTTAAAACAAAATAACGATTTATCCCAGCTGTATACTTAGACATAGAGATGCTGTAATTGCGTGATGTTCAAGAAAGTGAAAACTATACTGTATTACGTGTTCAACTTTTCGCTCTTGAAGAGAAAGCTAGGCCAAAGATTTTCATTGTTATGTGATATACTTTATGTTGGTCCTATTGACATTTAGTTATTATTTACCATCGAAAACAAGCGGATGGGGAAATCATTTTAAAATCACGGGCAATTACAATTACACGATAAGAACTTTATAATAAACATTATCATAAAAAAGACCAAAACCATTTAGATCAAACCCAGCCAATATTTTTAAAACCAAATGAAAAAGCGACTACTATATATGAAAGCAGTGAAATTCTCTTAAAAATCTCCAAATATGATTGCTACATTTCTTGATCCACAAACCCCATAAAGGAATTGACTACCTCGAGCTTTCGATTAACATATTGTATATTTACTAGCCTAAAATGAAAGAAAGCTCAAAAAAATCTCAGTCAATACATCATTATTTTTACAAACCAATAATTAATTTACTCATACTTTTATATAATAATGCATTTTATTTTCCTTGTCATTAGATCATTAGGGTGTTGTTGATAAAATTTAGATCATTACTAAAATATATTATGTTTAAAAAAATATTACCAGTTACTACAATTTTTGCTACTATTCTTGATGGAAAACCTCATTAATGAATTAATTAATTAATGAGTTATCATTAAATTTTGGCATATGTTGATACGTATTCGATGTTATTGAAAATGATGTGGTGTTCTAAATTGGGCAGCTAACATTCCCACTATAAATAAAGTAGATGCTCTTTGTATTATATAACATTGAAGAACTTAACCTTAAATTACCCTACACCAAATTACCCTTAAGCCCTTACCCTCGTTCTATATTTTAAAACCAATGTATGTTAAACCACGAAGAGTAACACAATAATTTAATTATTATTACTATAGAATTATTAATGTAACACAAAATCTAAATATTCAAGATTTTTTTGTTGTTTTGACATGATCGATTGTACCGATCGACTCGAAAAGAATGTACCGCCATTAGAAAACGAAGACAATGTAGTTTATTCTTTTCTATAGTTTATTATATGCAGGAAAGTTCGCATGCGCCAAATCCGGAAATGTTGTGGAGTAACATATTCTCCCCTAATGCACTTGCCATTTCATCTGTAAATGAGTTAACATTCTCTCCTCGTATATGCTCAAATTTTACCACTAAATTGTATAATTTTTCTATGTTAATAATTCACTCATTTTTAATTGTTCCTGCTCTTATGACCCTGTTTAAATTAGGATCCGCACTGGGTCATAAGCAGGATAGTTTCATTCGGTTAATGCCACTTTCACTATCAGAATCATTGTTCATTGTTAATTTTTGATATATCAAATGTGTGATGGCTTTTTCAAACCAAAGGTGTTGTTGTAGTTAATGTATCTTTTCATAAGTCCAAACAATGCTTGCTTCTATATCCATCTCGACCACCATGTCTATTATAATAATTATTTGCCACCCCCATGTCAATTCTATATTACTTATCACTTATTTATTGGTTATCAATTTATTCCAAACATTCTCCGCTAATTATTTATTTAATTATTATAACTCATAATCACTATAAATCAAAGATAATAGTGTTATGGTTGCAACTGTAAATATAAATTGTAGCTACCTTATAAACCAGAGGCTAATGCCATATTGGCGAAAGTTTCTGATGTATAGTTATGATCTCTGGATAATTTGAAGCATACATAAACGCCACCGAAAGTGGTTTCTACTGGCTCTTGATGGCAGCGTATCTAGCGTGTAGCTTTTAGCTTTCTCCCTTGTACGCATTGCACGTCCATCATAGCTGGAGCTGGAAAAGTAAGTGCACTAATAACAGTACTGTTCATTTATTAATTTTTTTATTTATTTTAAAAATTCAGCTTAATCCTAGCGAGGCCTACAAACCTTAGTGAAAGTAGATCTCGCGCGTTATCCCTTGATCTCATTGCAAGTCATTATTGTTAGTGTTAGGATATAAGCTGGTATGTCGCACGATATCCCTTCGTACCGTATGCATAGGTCATACTTCATGCAAACATAGTTTATCATTGCTATCAGATATCGCTATTGTCTTTCATCATTATTCTCTAATGACACGTTTAGACATTGTTATCACTATCGGCATTGAAAACTCAACAGACCGACGTATAAATTCAATTACCAGTCAATTGGCCTTAATTATCAGTATCATCACCGTTATTAATCAACCTGGCCGATAATTCTTTTAATAATTATTCGGCTGATTTAACATTCTTTATATCTTATTCCTATTCCCGAAAATTGGTTGCTCAGATACTTTTTTTTATCTATTTCAGAACTGTCGCCCGACTATTTCCTCAATCTGCATTTTCCTGTTTACTTTTAGTTTAATCCATTTTTTGTTGTTTGTAAAGTACTTTATATGATGTTTGTTTTTATTGTGTATATTTTTTTGTACCTAAAATAAACAAATGTTATTTTAAAATAATTTATATTTTTTATTTACGCCCATATAGTAAAATTCGTTCTACAGAATAGTCTACAAGCTGATATTGGCGAATCTAACATTTTATTATTCTTCACTTTTTGTGAAATTTTAGTCACTAATATTCAATGCAGCTGCAATACGCTAAACTATTTCCAATAAAAACCCCAGCAAGTTAATATTTAATAGTACCAGTACATACCTCTCTAACGCATTTTACTAGCAAGATGAATCTCATGAATCTCTTATTATCTCGTTCCTGTTCAAGGTAAATGCTTAAAGACTAAATCTGTTTCTGATTCTGATATCTATTGACTTAAGCATTTTAATTCAGAGTAAGAACAAAAATCAAACAGCAATTTAAAATATGTCAAAACAAGCAAAGCCCCAAAATAACGCGTGCTGGTTTATAACCTCTAATTATTATCAGTAATATTTTGTAGAATTTTTCAGACATTTTACAACCACTCGAATTTTATAGATCGATTCGGTTACATTTCGGTGACTCTTTTTAAAATTTAACAAATTTAAAAACTTCAATTTGCAACAAATTCGATAAACTAATGATGTAATTTCTTTAAGAGTTTAATACTCACTAGATATCTAAATCCTTTGACCAATTTACTCAGTCATCAAAAATACATGAAATATGACAACAAATACCATAACACAGACACTTTTAGACTACTTATCGCGAGATAAAAAATAATAATTTGTTTGCTTTTGTTGGATATACCCAAACAACAAAAACACCCATGTCGTTGGTTTCTTGCTACTTGCTTATCATGCATGGGAGTCCCCATGGATTCCAAATAACAGCGATATCTAAAAACAATATTTAATTAAGACATACTCCTATATTTGTTTAAGGATATTTGGAGAAGAAAAACAGCAGGAAATCCCGAAATGGAAGGCGGCACCTAGCGTCGTGTACTAACTGAATGAACTTCGACAAATCAATACTATTTCGATTCAAAATCAGTGAAATAATATTCCAACCCAAACTTTGATAAAGAAGTAACAGCCATGGTGCTCAGACGGTTATTGGATTTAGCATTGTTAATGTTGAAACTATAAGTGTTTATACCAAATTGTCAATATTATTTACATCTATTAAAGCTTTTATTGATTGCCTTAACATATTTAGTACCAAGCATAAAAAACAAAAATACATTGAAATATAAAAGCTAAAAAAAAGTACGACGGGTGGGATACTACTTCCCGTCCAGTTGATTCAAACACTTCTTTGACAGATTTTGTTGTATAATACTATTATCATGTCTTTAATAGTATTGTGGACATTTCTCGATCAATGAACACTTCAAATTGATTATTGGTAGCAATCAGCATTAACTGATTCTTAAGATTTCAACAGTATAACAAATCAATTGAAAAGTCCCCGGTCTAACACAACCCTGGCGCTATTAGAATTAAATCTATATGTTTTTAGTAAGCATTAACCCTCAAAAGACGTATCTTATAAGTTTGACAGCTGTCGGATCATTAGTTTGTGAATTATAGCATTTTAAGTGAAGCAACTTTTGTTAATGTAGAAAAAAATGGCTAAAAATGAATTTCGCGTGTTGATAAAATATTGTTTTTGAAGGGAAAAATACAGCTGAAGCAAAAACTTGGCTTGATCCCGAGTTTCGGCTAACTTTCCCGTTAACTGCACCAGGAAAATCAACCACCAACGAATGGTATGCGAAGTATAGACGTGGTGAAATGAGCAGGAAATGAGGTCCAAGACGGTGAACGCAGTGGACGTTACCGACGAGGATTATGGAAAAGAAGTTGTTACCGACGAAAACATTTAAAAAATCGAAGAAATTGAATGAAAAAGCAGACACTCTAAAGATATGAACTTAACGTGTACATCATATCATTCACGAATGTTTTAGTATGAGGAAGCTCTGTTCAAAGTGGGTGTCGCGCGAGCTCACTTTTAACCAAAATCAACGACGTGTATATGATTCGGAGCAGTGTTTGAAGATGATCATGCGTAATAAACCCGATTTTTTGCGTCGATATATAACAATGAATGAAACATGGCCCCAGTCATGGCAACAGTCGGCTGGCAAGATTATGGCGTCTGTATTTTGGGATGCGCAAGGAATAATTTTCGTTGACTACCTTGAAATATGAAGGGCCATCAACAGTGACTATTCATAGCGTTATTGGACCATTTGAAGGACGAAATCGCCAAAAAAACGGCCGCATTTGAAGAAAAAGAAAATGATGCTTCACCAAAACAATGCACCGTGTCACAAGTCAGTGAAAAGGGTGGCAGAATTCCATGAATTGAGTTTCGAATTGTTTCCTCATCCACAGTATTCTCCAGATTTGACCCTCAGCGACTATTTCCTGTTCTCACATCTCAAAATAATTCTCGTTGGGAAGAAATTTCCGTCGAATGAAGAGGTGGTCGCCGAAACTGAGGTCTATTCGGAAGTAAAGGACAAATCGTATTACAAAAATTGTATCGAAAATCTTTAGCTCAGAGATGTTTTTTATTTTGCTCACAGGCTATAATAGTGTCCAGATCTTGAAATCAAATAGATTTATAACTATACTTACTGTTCTTATAAACGCATCTTTCAGATTGCAAAAGTATTACTGATTTTAATGAAGTCACTTGAAAAATACTTCTTAAGGGATTAAATCTTATAATAGAAAAAATAAATTTCTTCCATCATTTTCTCTCTGATTCTCTTCCGTCAGTTTGAATTTGGAGAACACCACTCGACCATTTATCAAATCCATAAGATCACAAACGTCGTTGAAAATCACTCAAATAAAGAACTCCTCAAATAAAGTCTGCTCCACTATCTTTTTCGATGTCGCTCTGACTTCAGACAAAGTGTTGCACGAAAGCTTGTTTTACAAACTGAACCTGAGGCTAAAACAATCTGGATCTTTAATAATCTTATTATCAGAAAGATATTTTGGAATTATTCAAGATGATGCTTATCCTGAAATCAAAGCAGGCGTACCACAAGGTAGTGTATTAGGTCCCATACTCTACTTGCCGTATATCAGCCATATCCCATAACCAATAAAATTATCGAAAAATAAATCTGTACGTACACGTAAATTTTACCAGTAAACAGAAGTAATAGGAACTAGATTTCTTTGGAAAGTGTATGTAGAAAAGAAATGATAGAAGATTAACATTGAACAAAATGTATCGACTAATTTTAAGAAATTCCAGATTATGTACGTATAACAGACTGCTCCTATGTAAGCACATATTGATCCCCCTTTGAATTTAGGGCATTCAACCCTGGGGTTGTGCCAGCAAAGGCAACATCTAAGTGATTCAGCTATCCAGAATCAAACACCAAACAGGACGAGATCTTCTAATGGATACTGTTGAACTAAGCCATCACTATATTTGCCAATATCCACGAACAAAGGTTGTTTAACCATGTGAACTTAAAGGTAAGAATCAAGTAGTCATCCATAAGTAGACAATATTCTGAAAAAAAGCACTACCAATGCCAAAACTTGAGTTACTTACAAAAACTTATACAAAAAAAGTTCTAAATATCTCTTTTTTCAAGAGCTTCCTGGTGTCCGCCAAAACTAAAATAAAGTTGTAATAACGACATTATAACTTGATGGAATAAATATATAAAAATATAATCCTGTCCGAAATCCAGTTTATTTCTGAATATCTTTTAAAACGCTCCTTATATTTATCTAATGAAATGATTTAAAGAAAAAATGTTGAGAGTCACTGCTTTAAAAGCTTTTAGAAAGGGGAAGAACCAAAGCCGAGGTTGCCATATCAACGGATGCGCCTTCTCCGATTCTTATGCTCAATCGTTGAGATTGTTTTCGAGATTTATTCGTCGCGAGAAAAAAAAACATAAGCAGCTTTTTATTTTCTATTATATGAACTAATATTTGCGTCTGAAGTTTGGGTGAACCCTAGACGGTTGTTATTTACCCGATATGTCTATAGATTTAGAACAATTGATATTTTAACGAAAAAAATATACGTTTGATGGTGAAATCAACACAATTAATATCTCATAGACTGTACACATTTTTTGTACGTCAAAATTATAAGATAACTGGCTACAGTCTATTCAAAGTTTTTTTAGTAATGCGTCATGGATATTTATGACGATTCTCATCTAAATAAAATAATAATAATAATTTTTTTAATTATTTAATATAAATATATAAATATAAATAAATTTAATAATTATTTATAAAGCAATTTTAGTGAGGCGACATCTAAAAACGAAACTCTAAACTCGTTTTTTCCAGAAACTACTTTTCGAGACGGTTGACGTGATATATCTAGTTCTACTCAACCAATTTATTTGAACTTTGGTGCCAACTTTCTCTGTACATTTTTCAATGGTATGGATGTAAAGGAAAAATAAACCAATTTTTAATATTCCCAATTTTTTTTAAATAAAACAATCAAAATTCTATTACAGTTTTACTTCTCTAACATAGGTTAGGTTAAGAAAATATAACTGGACCTCTACCCCCTTGAAATCTGAATAAGCAAGATATAACTAATTGTGGAAAGAAAATCAAATAACAAAGTTGAAATTGATAAATAAGAAACATATCGACTAATATACTTTTATGATAAGAAACGGTAGAGAAAGTAATATTCTGGAAGTAGAAAATAAAAAGGCCTGGAATATAATGAACAGAAAGTTTTTAACATACGTGTTTAGGTATATACTAACTTTAGAGAGCAAAAGAGTTGATGACAAAGATGATAATATACCACCAAAGACGAAAATAAATACATCATCGCTTGTATAGCATATTTTTATTACCATAATATCCTTCATGGCCATCTCAATTTTTTCAATCAACTTTTCAACCTAATTGTCAACAATGAACACAGAAAAGTTCCACTGAAATGAAGTAATTCATGCTGGTAAAGTACTGCAAGATTAAGAGGTGCCCTGGAAGTCAGAGAAGTCACTCATAAACCTTTAATTAATCCTTTTATTGATCCATGTACCTGGTAGGTTTTTTCGGCAAAGTAAAGGGTAAATATCATTTAAAAAGAGACATTACAACAAACATTAATATTTACCATTTTATTTAGAACGAAGCTTTCATCTTTTTTACATCACAAAAACTAGAGCTAACAAAAATTTGTCTTTGTCATATTGGATCTGCTTGACCCAAAATTAGTTATTAACTAAAGAAAACACTTTTTCTTCAATTAGTATAATATTCTGATAAAAATTGTTCGAATTTAGATTTTAAATAAAAAAAGAAAAGAACCAAAACCAACTTTATATACCAAATCCATACAAATCAATTATTTAAATCTCATGCATTCAGACTATTTTTTATATTTATTGGTCCCGAATTTTTTTTTATTTAATTGCATGAACTATTAGTTGTGATTACCGTTTACGTCAACGCTTATTATTAGTTGTTATTTACTTATTAGATCTATAGATTTGATTGTTGATAAACTTAAAACAATTGATGCTTTTGGTTCGCGGTAAAATCAAAATAATTAATATAACTAAATTAAAATCAATTTAACTTAAATACTAGAGCTTTTAGTTACTGTAATTTTCGTCAATTCGTTTGGTTTTCTTTAATTGCCTTACAAGTTTTGGTAAAAATGGATTTAGTTAGTTAGTTATCCATTTTCTTTTTTATTTTAAATGATAATTGCTTTAAAATGCCACTTCAGAATTAACTTACTTGTTTTTGTTCTGGATATTTGGTTGTTAAAGATTATAATTGATACACAAAGACATATTTGATCTCCCAACATTGCTAAGAAACTAAATATCGACCATTAAAATATAATCGAAAATTACTTTCTCAATTCAGTATTATGGAAGTATTATGGACAGTCTTTAAAAATTTGTCCAATTCTAGAGTTTACTTCCTAAGATACTTGTAAATATTTCCTACCAGAATAAATTAAATCAGGTTTAAAGATAAAGGCTAAATTCTCTCCTGAGCTTATACCAATGTTTTCTTGTTGGTATACATATTCAAAAAAATTAGAGTTAAATTTAAACATAAACAGCAAAAAAACTCTTTATTCAACAATTTTTCTGATGTAAAACATGCACACGATTAGAACTTAAAGACAAAAACATGCAGATGTCAAAACACCACGTGATAATTTTCCATGTTAATTCAATATAGTGCTACCAAAATATTTTAAAAATCATGATAGTAACTTTTAAAAGGTGCTGGCCTGTATTTTGATCGATATCTATTGCTCAACATGAGAAGTGTTCATGCAAACAATTGTTAAGCAATATAATATAAATATTAACTATTAATTACTATTATTATTATTATTAATTCAATACAGATACACGCTAATCATGAAGCGCGCGATGCGAAAGGGAATATTCAAAAAATGGGAAAATGTCTATCACATGATTTAATCGAACATGTCATTTCCACTTCAACATCACGGTTTCATTGCTTGCCAGGTAAAGAAGATTTTTTCTATGGCATATTTTGACTAACGATGAAGCTATTACGTTAGTTCCATGCGCAAAACGTCATGGGTTGTACAATGTATTAAGAGCTACTGAAACCGAATAAAATTGTTACTGCAGACACGATGATTACTACATGATGATTATTACTTGTTCCAATATATAAGTTGTGACATGTCTAATTCACGCTTCAGTTTTTATAAGGACACCATGGATCAATTTGTGGATAGCCTCAAAAGATGCTTCGTTCTTTCCAGATAGGTCCGTAAAATGTCTATGAGAAGAAGTAGCGGCTATCGATCGATAATACATTCAATAGATACAAATATATTGTATCGATTTTTCACAATAATGCTTCAAATAAAAAAATCCCTAATTTATAGGCCAAATATATACGAGGGTCCCTATTTATATTTCGGGAATAGGAAAAGAAACAAATATTTAAGCTGCGAATATATTTTTATTGTTTTTCAAAGTACTAGCCACGATGATCGATACACTTTTGCATACGCTCAAACCAATTTTTCCATTCCGAATGAGGTATGTTCAAAACATTATTTTTGAACGCTTCAATAGCTTCTTCGGGCGACGAAAATCATTGACCAGGCAGTTTATTCTTCACGGATGGAAACAAAAGGAAGTCACTGAGTGCCAAATCAGGGCTGTATGGCGGATAAGCCTTCAATTCAATGTTTTGAGTGCTCAAATAGTCTCTTGTTTGAGCCGATGTGTTGGAGCCCGTATTGTCATGATGAAGAATAATCCGGCGTCTCTTATTTGTTTTCCTTATTTCACCGAAGACTTCTGGCAAACAAATGATTGTGTACCAATCAGAATTTACTGTTCTACGATCCTCTAGAGACACTGTTCCAATATGACCAGTTTTCCCGCAGAAACAGGCCACCATTTTCTTTGAAGTGCTTCGTGCGCGAACAACTTTTGTCGGTTTTGGTTCATCTTGGAACACCCATGCAGTAGACTGCTACTTACTTTCGGCTTCATACGAATATATTCATGATTTGTTACCTGTCACGATTTTCGAACGTCTTTCGAAGCACAGCGATTGAATTTCTAAAGCATTTCTTTGCACCAATCGACACGAGCCTTTTTTTTGAGCGATTGTCAAATTGTGTGGAATCCAACACGAACACATAACTTTCACAAAGCTAAGTGTTCAATCCAATGTTCAGAACCAATGCTTAGGGATGTCACAATAGGTGACATGACGATCTTGCTTAATCATTTCGCACACATCATCGATGTTTTCTGGCAGATACAACCGATTTTGGACAACCTTCACTAAACCAGCGATACACGGTGGTTTTTGATGGAGCTTCATCGCCAAAAGTCAAATTAAGTTGATTGATATACTTTTGTTGTGATAATCCACATCGAAAATCGTAAAAAGTCATCGCACGAGAATGTTCACGATTCAATTCCATTTTTTGTCGAGACGAAACTTTCAACTAAATATAAAATAAACAAATAGCGTCCGTTCGACAAAATGTTCTGAGTAGGTGTATCGTCAAAATGTCAAACTTTACGATGGAACCGTCAGATAGAGTCACATGAAAACAGTGTTTTCCAGCCAATATAAATAGTGACCCTCGTATAACATATGTATAAATTATTATTACTAACTAATGAAATGGGTGAACAGCTATTTTACAAGAAATAAATTGTTGGGGAAATAATATAATACTGTGATAACAACCTCTGTAAAACTTTTAGTATTCTAAATTACAATTCAAACGCCGAATATTGTTTTTTGATTTTTGGAGAATATAGGTAAATTAAAATTCAATTTTAATGGTATAGTACAAATAAATATTTTGTCAACTTGATAAAAACATTTAACAGCAATGTTTTTCCCTTTACATATACTTTAAGACGACATAATGTTCTTTTAAGATGATACTTTTAAAGTATTGAATTACTAATTCGAGAGAAATGTCTGAGATATCTTATAATCTTCGAGAGTTATCGGTATGACGGTAGAAGATCAAAAAATATGTTTCTTCGAATTGTTAAGTATTATTTACCACTGAACTGAGAAAAAAATTAACGCCAATATTACCATAACGATATTCTTAGTATCATAGAAAACATTTGCTCGTGTTCTTTCGTTATAATATAAGAGGAAGTTAAAGACTATAAATAATGGCTCAAAAAGATTTTTATTTTATTTTTTTACTATAATAATATTAAGTACATTTGGCACAACTAAATTAGAATGTATAAAGAAGGTTCTCACCAAATCTAAAGTAAATGGATTCAGTAGGACTTCATGTTAACCGTTTGAAAAATGCAGTTTCCAGAAAAACGCGTTTAAACTTTTTTTGTAGTTGTCGAGGTTTAGCATTATTAAAACTGCTCTATATCTCCAAAAATAATTTAAATTTCAAAAAAAATCTTCTTAAGGGCATATTCTTAAAGCGTGGCGCTTTAAAAATACGAAAAAAAGCCTATTCAAATTTTTAGACTAGTTACCCCCTTAAACAAAAATTTTAAGCACGTCTATGTTTTATGTAAGTTCGTATGGTTTGGTTCACTTTAATGCTCTTCTTATTTCCTGAGTATTATTCAGTAATTGTATGTTTTCTGAGCTGGTGATATATAACAGCATTTTTGTATATAGTTGCTTAATATTGAACCTTATCTGCTCAACTTTTTTCAAACATTATGTCAAATCAAATTTAACGTTTTGTTTTCAAAAATACCAAAAAAGAGAAATACAGAAGAAAACGGAAATACAGAAGTGTATAATAAAGTATATATTAAAAATTGTTTTAAATCGTTACATCAGTTATTTGTAGAAATTTAATTTGTATGACGACAGTAATAACGAGATTACTGGTTTTATAAAATTGTATTTAGTATTTTCGTATTTAGATCGTGATTGGCAATTTATCTGATAAAATATAATTAGAAAATACAACAATCCATGACTAAGTTGAACACCAATCAGAGCTAATTACGTCATGTTCAGGCAATGTTCATTGACAGATGTTATAGAGGTGTTGCAAAATATATAGATTTATCCATATATCCTATTTTTGAAATATATTGTTTACAAGCTATAAGTTTATCACCTTAACGACTGAAGAAAACCATTTTGGGGTAGAAAATACATCGCTTTGAAGCAAACATATCTTTTTTGATACATTTCTTATATTCCAAAGAAAAATAGATATATTTTTATCGATTTTATAGATAAATCAATATTTTTTCAAAAGGCCTAGGACTTGGATTCCCGAATTTTGCTTCGCCCAAAAATACCAATGTTTCTTTTCGACCATTTCATCCAAAATTAAACTCATATTATTTCAAGCCCTCTTGTGCACATGATTTAACTCTGTCAGACTTTTGCCTATCCCCTAACTTAGTAACCCTATTTGAAAATATAGTCTGCAATCGGTTAAAACCTAGTCATAAGATGTATCTTTGTCTAAGGCTGTAGATAGGGATCCAAGGCTGTAGAAAAACGACAAGTAGTGGTCAACAAGACCTACAAATGGACTAGGAACTGTTTAATAGCTCCTAATCTGTTAAAGTTAATTCTGCGTTGCGTCGAAATGGTAAAAACCTAATTATGTCACATGACGGATGCCCGATTCGACAATCACAATCAGCTAAATCCCTTGGAGTACATCTCGATGGTAGGTTAGATTGGATACATTATGTTAGACAAAAAGCAGAGCAGATTAGACTCAAAGTCAAGCAACTATACTTATTACTCAGAATAAACTCTCAACTAAAATTAAAAAGATTTATCAGGCAATCATAAAGCCAATATGGACCTATGGGGTGAAAATATAGGGTTATATCAGGACAACTATCGGATAAATACTTTGTGTAATATAGCATTTTGAGTGAAGCAACTTTTGTTATTGTGAAACAATGGATAAAAAATACAATTGAAGCAAAAACCTAGGTTGATGCCACGTTTCCAGACATTACTCCATGAGAATCAACCATCAAGGATTGGTATGCTACCGACCGACCGACGTGGTTTGTGCCGACGAAAACATTGAAAAAAAAATGATTTTAAATGACCATAAATTGAAATTGAATGAAATAGCAAACACTCTAAAGATACCAACTGAAGGTGTAACTCATATCATTCACGAATATTTGGGTATAAGAAAGCTCTATGCAAAGGGGGTGCCGCGCGACCTCACTTTGACCAAAAACAACGACGAGTTGATGATATGGAGCAGTGTTTGAAGATGATCAAATGTAATAAACCCGAGTTTTTGCATCGATATGTGACAATGGATGAAACATGGCTCCATCATTTCACTCCGAAGTCTAACCGACAGACATCCGAGTGGACTGCACACGATGAACCAGCTCCAAAGCGTTGTAAAATAAGAGCCATTATTACATAACTTTGTCCCATTTGAAGAAAAAGAAAGTGCTGCTTCACCAAGACAATGCACCGTGTCACAAATCAGTGAAAACGATGGCAAAAATCCATGAATTGGGCTTTGAATTGCTTCCTCATCACTGTATTCTCCAAATCTGGCCCCCAGCGACTATTTCCTGTTCTCAGATTACAAAAGAAAGCTCCCTGGGAAGGAATTTTCGTCGAATGAAGAATTAATCTCCGAAACTGAGACCTATTTTGAAGCAATGGACAAATCGTACTACAAAGAGAGTTATCTTGAATAGAAAAACTAATTTTGCCAAAAAATGTGTTTTATTATGGTAGGCCGGGGACTTTTCAATTGACCTGTTACTAAAATATCAAATCAACTAGTAATCCAGCTCACTCAAAACAATGTTCTACGATTAATTACCAATGCTTAGCGCTACGTAACCAACGAAGAGCTGCACGACCGACTCGAAATCAAATGTATAATAGCACAGAATAATAGTAATAAATTAATTTGTAAATTAAGATTGTACTTAGCATATATAATGTATGATGTAATTAACTTAAAAAGCCTAGTCAAAGAAGATTTTCAGCAAAGATTATTCCACATATCGAGTCCGATAACTATTTCGTAGCCAGAAGAAACATAAATCTGCTGTAGCTAACAGAAAAGAACAAGCAGTTGACAGTTGAACAGGCAGTTGATATTTGAAATAACTCGTTTCCGTTGTATCTCAAAGGTCTTACTATTTTTCGATTTTAGTAACAAGCAAATCAAATAAAAATTAATAACTAAAATTGGCTTTATCAGTGATTTAAAAATGTAATCACATACCAAAAAATTACAATTTTCACCACTTCACATCCACTAATTACATCCCTAATTAACTATTAATCGAAAGAAGAACAATAAAATTCTTCATGAATACAGGAATAATAAAATTAGACATCGCTTTTAACCCATTGTGATTTCATAGCGTAAAACAACTACAAAAACTATATCATTTTTAGATCTAAATTTGGCTCGACTTGCAAGGTTATTAGCATCAAACTTGGGTTGGATCTTTAATTGGTCTCTAATGCATTTTATACGTATGTATGTATAAATGTACGGTAGCTGGGCCGTGAATTCTCATTAAGGTAGACCTTATTGGATAGCCGTTGGTTTGTTCCGAACCTTCCATAGTTTTAGAATACCGTTTGGTATTAATAAGCAATATATAACAACAAAATTATCGTCATACACACATAATTAACGGAAATACAAAACAGTTGCGCTTCAATTTTTATCACGAGTACAATCAGGGTGATATTTAATAATAAATGAGATATCATCGATAGAGAAAAACCGGTCAACTGTCGTTTTGTTGTGCTTAATTTAAGAGTTGTTTATTATACTTTTATAAAAGCAAAAGAAAAAAACAAAGCAAAAGTTTATACTACTAGTAAATCTAACATAGCTACCCTTCAGAGGTTCCAGAATAAAGTATTGCGACTCATTGTCGATGCCCCATATTACGTCTTTAACAAACTAAATCGGCGCGGTATCCCCTTAGAACCCATAACGAATGTGGTTCAAAGTGTTAATTCAAAGTACTGAAAGACTGTTACTGTGTCCCAATGCACTCGCCAAACAGTTAAATGTGCGCGATGACAGTGAAGTGCATAGGCTCATATGCAAACTACCATACCAACTCATTAATAGACACATAGAGTGAGATATAATAATCTCTAGAACAAGTTAGAATAGTATCTAGAATAAAATTTAGATTATAAGTATAATACTACGTATAATACTGAATGAGCTCTATATGTCAGTATAGCTATATTGTATAACGCAAATCATTAAATAATACTTATTGGCCAGGGAGAGATTGTTGATATTTGAGGAAAGATTAATAACAAAAAATTACAATAACTTTCTCAACCATTAATGATTATCTCAAGGAGCACATATATTGTTCCCAGTGGACCTTATTCACTCTTCCATCCCACTGACAAATAAACCATTCACTTTTCTGGCCATTTGAAAAATAACCAGTTATAAATCAACACGAACCTATCACCTATGCTCAAGTATTATTGAATGGTGAATTGGTATTAATACAAATTGATTATCATTATATTTTTAACTATTTTTGTAGATATTAACAGAGAACTGCTACTAGTAGAACTGTAGATTTTAATTTAAACCCTTATCTCGAAGTAATTTATTACGATATTATTACGATAGAGTTCTTCATTTTCACTAAATAATGGTAATATTTAATTTTTTCAAGCTCTATATACTTTTATTGTCAAATTTGGTGTAAATAGATTATTTTCTTTCAGTTTCGAAGCTAACAGTTTCGATGCTTGTTTCTAACTGTGATGCAAATGTTTTCCACATAACTTCATATTCACTTCCATTTGTATATTATCATGAGTGTCAGTAAACGTGGCAACACCATAATTCTCAGACCAAAATCATAAAAACTGGAACTACTTATGTACTTCCGTGAATATATTCAAAAACTATGGACTTGTAAAATATAGAAAACAAGCAGAATAACAAGGTTTAAAAACTAAATATCTAAGATTATCCGAATTATAGATATATAATACTGCATGATTTGAAATTGTAACAGTTAGTGAAAAATTGACATATTTTGATAAAATTTTAAACTTAACTTTAACTATTTAAAAAGTTAATTTAAAAATGTTTTTATATTGTCTATTGTCAATTGATTCTATAAAATTTAGAAAATGTTTCAACAAAAATAACAGCAGTTCTTAAATATTTAAATGTTTGCATCTATTATTAATATAAAACATAGAAATGCAAGTGAGTGAAATAGATTGTTTTTTTTAAAGCAACTGTTAGAGGCAGCTGTTATGGTCTTTCTGTAATCTCCGAAAATTAAAGAACGCACTTACAGCATTCGAAGTTTTAACATTAATTTAAAGAAATTATTCGTTCATGCTTTAATTGTTTGTTTTAAATATAAATTATATGTAAAATGTAAAATTGGGACTTTTCATTCATTCATAAAACAAGTACAGTATTGTATATAACAGACGTAACTGAAATCCTACCCCAGATAAAGGAAGTAACCACCAAGGAGATAGAACCAGTAACGTCAAAAAAACTAACAGGAGAAACAAAGTTAAATATTAACCCGAAAAAAGCACCTGGATATGATCTGATTACGGGAGAAATTCTTAAAAACTTGCCAAGAAAGGTAAAATTGGTTTACATATTTAATGCAACCTTTATATTAAATTATGTGCCTACCTGCTGGAAAGTGGCGATGGTCATCATAATTCCTAAACCCGGAAAACCTGTAAATGAGATCTCATCATATAACAGGTCAATTTAAATGTCCTCTGACACATAGATGGCGCTACTAGAATCAGATCCATATGTTTTTTAGTTAGCACTAACCCTCAAAATATGCGTGTATAAATTTGTCAGCTATCGGATCATTAGTTTGAGAATTATAGAATTTTGAGTGAAGCAACTTTTGTTATTGTGAAAAAATACAGCTGACGCAAAAACTTGGCTTGATGCCGAGTTTCTGAACACTGCCCCAGGAAAATCAACCATCAAGGATTGGTATGCTAAGTTTAGACGTGGTGAAATGAGCACCGAATACTGTGAACGCAGTGGACGCCCAAAAAAGTTTGTTATCCATGAAAACATTAAAAAAATCCACAAAATGATTTTGAATGACCATAAATTGAAATTGAATGAAATAGCAGACACTCTAAAGATATCAACTGAACGTGTACATCATATCATTCGCGAATATTTGGGCATGAGAAAGCTCTGTGCAAAGTGGGTACCGCGCGAGCTCACATTTGACCAAAAACAACGACGAGCTGATGATCCCGAGCAGTGTTTGAAGACCGAGTTTTTGCGTCGATATGTGACAATGGATGAAACATGGCTCCATCATTTCAATCCGAAGTCCAATCGATAGTCATCCAAGTGGACTGCACACGATGAACCCGCTCCAATGCCTTGGAAAACGCAACAGTCGGCTGGCAAGGTTATGGCGTCTGTATTTTGGGACGCGCATATAATAATTTTCATTGGTGACCTTGAAAATGGAAGGACCCTCAACAGCGACTATTACATAGCGTTATTCGACCGTCTAAAGGACGAAATAGTCGATAAATGGCCGCATTTGAAGAAAAAGAAAGTGCTGCTTCACCGAGACAACGCACCGTGTCACAAGTTAGTGAAAACGATTGCAAAAATCTATGAATTGGGCTTCTAATTGCTTCTTCATTTACTCACATATCTGGCCCCCAGCGACTATTTCTTGTTCTCAGATCTCAAAAGAATGCTCGCTGGCAAGAAATGTTCGTTGAATGAAGAGGTGACCGGCGAATCTGAGGCCTAGTTTGAATCAAAGGACAAATCGTACTACAAAAATGGTATCGAAAAGTTGGAGGATCGCTATAATAAGTGTATTACCTTTGAAGGGAATTATGTTGAATAAAAAAAACTAATTTTGCCAAAAAAATGTGTTTTACTATGGTAGGCGGGGAATTTTTCAATTAGCCTGTTAGACCAATTTTGCAAATATACTTCTGAAAGGACTTAAACCTATTATTGAAGAAAAATGCATAATTCCCCAGCATCAGTTTGGTTTCAAAGAAAAACACGCAACAGTGGGCTAGGTGCATAAGCTGATCAATTGGAAGAAAGCACTAGAACAAAAGAATATGCGTTCAGCAGCATTCCTGTATGTAGCTCAGACCTTCGATAAGGGGGCTTGAACATAAGCTTAAACAACTTCTACCCGAGCAAGACAACTTTCTGTTAAAATCTTATATTAATGAAAGAATTTTTTGCATTAGATGCGAAGATCAATATTCAGAATTAAGATCAATAAAGGCTGGTGTACCACAGGACTGTACCTTCTATACATCTATGATATATCAGTAACAAAACAAACTAAAGTAGATACGTTTGCGGATGATACATGTGTACTGACAGTTGGCAAAACGAAACAAGGAGCTAATAAAAAACTCCAAGAGGTGATAAGTCATGTCAATACAGGGACGAAAAGCTGGCGCAATAGACTTAATGAATGTAAATCAGTACATGTAAATTTTACCAATAAACACACTGTTAAAATGCCAATAATTATTAACAATCGAATTATTGCATATGCTAAGTACCTAGACATGAACATAGAGGCGAAGTTGCGATGGAAAGAGTACATTAAGAGACATTAAGATTACAGAAAAGAGAAGAGTTGAATCTCAAATATAGAAAATTATATTGGCTATTAGGTAGACACTCTGAGCTATCAATTCAAAATAAGTGATATACAAACAGGTACTAAAACCTATCTGAACATACGGAATACAGCTTTGGGGGTATGCCCTTTGCAAGCAATATAGAAGTCAAACAAAAATTATAGAACAAAATACCAAGGGCTATTGTCAAGAAAGAGATAAGATATGTTGCAAAGAAGCATGAAAAACGGCTTATTAACCACGAGAACGTCGAAGCAATCCAGCTGGTAAACAAAAGTGGAATAGTGAAAAGACTCGAAATGACCAAACCGTTTGAGCTAGTGTTGTACATTGGATTGAAAGCAGAGCACAGTGCGTGTTGTGTGGCGTAACCAAAAGTGAACAAAACTGCGGAAACGCCAGTAGGTCAAATTGGGTAAAACACTATTTTAAAATTTTTATCGAAAAATATTGCTCGTTAATCTTACTCTAGATTAGTTATTATTAAAAATGAACAAAAAAGATACAAAAAAAATAAAATAAGTACTATATAATGTCAAAAATAATTATTTTTAATAGTTTTATTATTCAATTTTACACTGATTGGATTGAAGATGTTACGAGGAAATAAATTTGAGTTCCTTGGAAAAAATCCAATTATCAATCTACATACCTTCTACAACTTGTAAGGCATCATATTATAAGAATAAATTAAAGGATTCCAAAGCTTCCTTTTGTGAACTTTTTGATGATTGTGTGACTCTCACACAACTTCTTGAACAAGGATGATGTTCATTAGTATATCCAAAATTTCAGTAATTTAATTCTTAAATGTAAATGCCTTACGGTTTGCGACTTTGCGAAGAAAGCGGTTCTTCTTGTATTATACAGAGTTTTGTGCTTAATAAGTCTTACTAAACTAGTACATTATATTCCCACAAAACTTACATATTATAATTATTGTCCAGTATGAACGTTGAACGAAACCACGTTGGGTATCCTAGTCTAAGCGTCTATTTTTTCTCAAATAAATGACTCTAGGCCTATAATCACGGTATTAAAATATCATTAGTAATGACTGAGTATTACTTTTTTAATTAAAATTTCATTTTTCTTTTTATGTAAGAGATTATATACATATTTTAATCTATAATTTACAAAAAATATCTGTTCGTCATTAATTTTTTTCTCATTCACTAGTATAGTTTTGAAAATATTCCTTTATTCATTTAAAATTTGTCTTGATAGTGGATAGATAATACTATTCTCCTGATGTTTATGATTTTTTGTTCATAACAAATGAGTACTAGTTTCAAAATATCAAAGCTTTCAACCAATAATATTAATAATTATCTTTACATGAAAATATGGTGCTATTTTCTAAACAGTATCTGTTATTTTATTATTTGCTAGTCAAGCAATATCTAACCAAGTATGAAGTACTACTGAAATATAATAAATATATTTTATAACAACATTGCTTCATTATTTTATTTATACAAGAATCTTCTTATATATCAATATATGTGGCAACATTGCACCGTTTTAACCTGATATATCGAGATGACGTAAGTTTACTGCTACTTTGCATAGACTATATAAACAAATCGGAGACAGATAATTATGTTTAGTCCTAATAGCGCTGGCCAACTTTATACTAAATTATTTAATACGTGTCTTGATACTTTTCGAACGGAGCGATCGAGACTAGATACGACCGTTTCCATTCTTCCGACGATTTCCCACCCCTCGGTCTGATCGTCAACGAACCATCGCGTTCAACAACACCCAACTGAAAAACAGACGATGCGACCCAGGTGACGTACAGGTATACGACCTGATCGCGGCCGACCGGGACCATAGCCACCTTTTCTCACACCGAACGTTCAGTCCTCCGTCCTACCCCGCCCATGACTGGCCGCTCATAGAACCTAATTTCGAATAGTAATTACTTTCGACATTCGTCTATGCTTATGCGGCGTTGCCTTTCGACCGACGACGGTGGCGGTGCCTTGGCCGGATGGTTTTTTTCGTGCAGGTCGTGGACCTGCTCGACCGAAGAGACCGAAGAATGCAGACCGGAGCGGCGAAGTGGATGGAAGCCGCGCGGAGGGAATTTTTCGGACGTTGGACCGTCGAGTTGCTCGAACCGTGCTCATCCGACTATTAGGCCGTATAAAAGGAATTACCGGATGCATTATCGATTATTCATCGCAAGCCTCGTTTTGTGTACGTACTATTGCGACGAATATAAACATTTTGGCTCAAAACATTCTTATGAAAAGATGGTTTAGGAAGAGAGATTTACCAGGAAAGAAAAGAAATACTTGTATTTCCTGTTAAATAAAATACAAATGCTCAACAAAACAATATAATGGTCAATCTCGATAATATGCAAGGTATTGTAACGGTAATTACAATAACATTCGTCTATAAGACCAGGCCAAAATGGAACGCAGTTTGGTGAGATGATGCAGTGAGGATCACGGCGAGTGTACGCGGGATAAATCGTGATTTCAGATGCCGAAACCGTGCAAACCACTCGTACATTGCCGTAATTCCGAAAAAAGATGCAAATAATTCCCCTTCAGACTACAGACCCATCAGCCTGCCCAGTTCAATCTCCAAGATTACAGAACGAGCCATCCTATTCGCACTAAACCGCACGTCCAATATGAGTTCAGAGCCTTGTGCGCTCATCAGACCACTCCCTGGGCCGCTCACATCAAAGAGCACTATACTTCAACAAAGTTTGGCGACAAGGTTTAATATATAAAACCATAAAAGTAGGCCCACCCATGGACCTGATAATATTCCTGAGGTCTTTTGGTGTCGGAAAAATCCTTCCAAGTAAGGGTGGTATAATCCGTCTCTAGCACAAAAGTTATCAGTTCCCGGGACTCCCCACTAGCGCCTGTTCTCTTTGACTTCTACCTAGTCGACATTTCAACGAAAAATAATTTGAAAACCTTACAATACGCCGATGCCACAGCCTTTTTCTCAGGTGTTCGTTCGCTAAATTGGGCGTACAATAGGCTTCGGGGTCAACTTTCTGCAACCGTGAAATGACTAAGATTTTTAAGATTATAAATTAACCCCCAAAAAACTCAAGCCGCAACCTTTCACCAGTAAAAAAATGTCAGGATACATAAGCTCCAGGTGGACAAAACACCAATCCCTTGGCGCGATAAGGCCACTTATTTAGATTTTTGGCCGCCGAATCACCTGGAGATCGCAAATAAATAAAGCTACGGAATCTACTCTGTTCTGAACCCTCTTCTATGCCGTCGAAGCAAACTTGCTCCAATAATAAAAGTTCTGCTTTACAAGAGCTTAATCAGATCATTGAAATTGGGTTCAATAGCAAGCAACATACCACAGCGGTATTTCCAGACCTTGAAAAGGCTTTAGATACAATTCAAAAATCCAAACAAATTCTTAATACTTTTAAAGAATGGAAAATCGGAGGCAAAATCGTGTCTTCTTCTTTCGATCCTTTCTGAGTGGTCCTTCATTTGTGGTTAGAGTAAACGGAGTCATATCATCCTCATATTCCCAGACTAACGGAGTTCCGCAAAGAACAAGCATTAGCCCAACCCTATTCCTGATAGCTTCCTGATTCCTATTCGATCAATATGATGATACCAAAGCAGATAAAGGTTCAACTTTTTGCGGATGATATTGTCATCTACCACATTAGCCAACATCTTAATTTAGATCAAAGGCTACTGCAAAAATGCCTTGATACCCTACCATCGTGGGCTAAAACAAACAAATTATCGTTCTCGCCTGGTAAATCTGTCAATGTCCATTTCATCAAAATGTGTAATTGCCCAAATGTGAGTACCATGACGATTGGTGGATATACCATAAGCAATAAGCCCGACCAAATATTTTTGGGAATTATATTAAACTCTCGCCTCAGATGGCTCCCGCATATTAACTATGTTACCTATATGTCAAATTCAACCCCTATAGAGAGCTAGAAAAAGGCTCTTATCATAGATTTCATGCAGTTTGTAGTCGCTTATCACTGGTATTTGCACCAATATACACCTCTGAGGATAGATTACCTCCATTGAGACTGTCGCAGCTGACAGTGGATCTCTCCATGAGCAGTCTACCAAGAGAAAATTATGACTCTAGCAATATTAGCCATTGAATAAAGATGATTATATGATATATGATTGCATTGGGTAATCAAGTTAAAACTGAGAAATATCCTGAACATCTTTTCGTATTTTTGGACGGCTTCAAGATCAATGACTACGTGAGGGCAGTAATTACATCGGTGATGTCGGAAGAACACTTCAAACTCCCCATCTCATCGTAGCGTATTGTTCGCCAAGTAAAAAGCCCTGATTTCAGTAAAAGATGTGCAAGACAAACGATTAGTTATCGGCTTCAATGAGCTCCTTACAGTGCCTCATATCTACCGCTACACCCGCTAATAGTGCTTATCGATGAACAAAGTACTAAATTAAAATGAAGCGCCAAAACCATCACTTTTATGTGGCACCTTTCTCACTCTGGTGTCATTGAAAATATATGAGTGGATTACTTGGCCAAGGAAAGGGAAGGATTACTTACGGAGAACTTCCTCTTCTGAAGTAGAGATATAAAACACCACTCTACTAGGATACTTCGGCATCTAGGCCAACTCTGATGAGACCTAACAGATAACAACAAGCCTTGGGAGGTGAATGAAGATTATTATCAGGGCCTTAACACCACCAACATCAGCAAATACAACTTAAGCTTATTCTCGCGTCTTAGAATCGGCCACTGCAAACTGACTCATGAATTTCTCATTAAGGGAAGAAATCCACCGCTGTGCATTGAATGTGGTTGTTCAGTATCCATCAAACACATAGTAACTGAATACCGAAGATACAAATCGCAGATACGGTTGGTCAACCTGTAAGAGACGATGGACCAGTATCTTCCAGGCTGAGGAACCTGGACAAGCTGATGCATATTCTAACTGCAACAGAACTACTACTAGAAATATAATGGTATGCAACTATATAATATCATGCATTCATTTTTCATGTTTTTCATTTACATGTTTTGTATCTTGTATCCTTTTAACCGTCATGGGTTGTACGACCGTTATACTGTAGCATTCATATATTCATGCATTTGTATGATTTTATATATTTTAATTGTTATCTTACAATTTGTGTAACTATATAGTAATTTAGCTTTGATACTGAATTCTAAAAAGTTAAGTAATCTGTTGTTATGACAATATTCTTTAAACCAGACAATTTTAAAGTAGTTATTTTCTACTGTTTAGTAGCAGAGACTTTCTAGTATATCTAGTTATTTTTGCAAGGGCTGCAACAAACCTAAATGAACAGAAAAGAGATATGCATCTAAATGATAAATAGATGATAAGATAGACGAGATAAATGTTAAACAATGAAAGTGAAAGGGACGAGATGACTTAAGACCACCATACTTTCAGTAATTAGGTTGTGTAAAACGAATTAAAACGTTCATTATATATTTTTTGTTGTAAACTCCATTCTATCGACTTAATATTTCAAAAAATGTAAATATTTTCGTTCAATACATCCTTGGTGGATGAAAAAACAACTAGTGGGCTATTCGGTAAACAATCTTAATTTAAGATCAATACCGACAACAGAACTTCAAAGGTCACGATGAAAACTGCCATAAAATATCACTATATTTTTCTGTTTACAGTGAAAGACGTTTTCAGATGATATAAAAAGTAATAAAAATTTGGATTTAGACATTAATATTTATATTTGAATGTAGCAGTTCTATAATGTTTTTATTGTATTTAAATTGATTTTATTAACATATAAGTGTCATATAGCAACCCGATGAACTTCGTATCACCCATAACTATTTTTCAAAGTTTCTCCGACAATCGCATTAGCCACTTCGTCGATTGTCGGTGAACTAGACCTGCTCACGTGCTCACCGGCAGGTATTTTGATGGCAGATGACACCCGATCCAATGATTTTTTTAAAACATTTTAAAGCCTCCTTTTTACAAATTAGGGTTTATCTGGACTGGACCTACACTTTAACCTTGTCTCCGAATCACGGTCCTCGGCATTAAGCCTACAGACTGGCCCAGAAGACATCCGGTCTTATCCAGCCTGGTTACTGGCGTGACTGGAGGTAAGAATTACTTTTATTTCTTGATAAATAAAATACATATATTCAGCAAAACATTATAATGGTCACTATCTTGACAATATACAAGATAATACTACGTTGATTACAATAACATTAATCTACCAACTAAGTCAACAAGATACTCTTCGAGAGACTCTAAGAAACTAGATGATTTCCAGTCAAGTCGCTACTACCTGCGATATCAAAATTATTCGAGAAACGGTTGTTAAAACGCATTAAACCATTTATAGATATACCAGATTTCTAGTTTAGATTCCGAAATCACCACTCGATAATCGACCAAGTATACAGAGTAGCAGCGATTGTTCAAAAGGCATTCGAAGAAAAGAAATGCTGCCTTGCAATATTCTTGGACGTCCCACAATATTTTGACCGGGTATGGTATTCGGGATTAATATACAAAATGAGCAAATTGCTACCGCAGGAATCATATCTTTTCGAAAGAAAATTTAGAGTCTCACATGAAGGGATATTCTCAACATTTGAACCTATTTCGGCTGGAGTTTCAGAGGGTAGTCTCTTAAAACCACTACTATATCTGCTCTATCCTGATGATATCCCAACAACAAAAGAAACAGGACTTGGATAATTTGTCGACGACACAGTTATCATGGCAAAGGATATATCTCTGTCTAAAGCTATAGAAAAAGTAAAAAGTCTCGGAACAGTTCAACCTATTTCGGCTGGACTTCCGCAAGGTAGTGTTTTGAGACCATTTCTATATCTGCTCTATACTGCTGATATCCAAACAACAAAAGAAACAGTACTTGGAACATTTGCTGAGTTACACATTTGCTACACAGTTATATTGAAAAAAGATGTATCTCTGTCTAAGGCTATATAACAAGTACATGTTGCGGTTAATAAGGTCTACAAACAGACTAGAGACCGGAAAATACAGCTTAATGGCTCCAAATTTGTCCATGTTAATTTTGCGTTGCGGAAAATTGACAATAACTGAATTATATCACTTAACGGATGCCCGATTCCTCAAGCAGAATCAGCTCAATACCTCGGAATATATCTCGATAGTAGTGTAGCGACCTTGAGCATGTCGAATTTTACATCGTGGAATAACGGTCTACAAAATACCCAGAAATATAATCCCAGATGTTGAACACGGGCGGGGTGCCAACTGGAACCCGACAACGAATAGCTGGCGGCAACCCCGAGACGTTTATCTGGGATATTATTGAAGGGTATTTCGGTCATTCAGTGCTCAACCCTCGTTCGGTTAAGACGTGCCACCATCGACTGCCCAAGCCTCGTCAACAGGTAACTCCGCTGCCATCCTTTTTATCTTTGTATTTTTCTCATTTTTTATATTGTCAATAAATAACGGTCACATCATGTAAACACCACTGTTTCATTTCGATTTACCTCCATTCACCGAGCCACATCATTTTACCCTAAAGTGGTGACCCCGACGTGATGTTTCGCAATATTGGGTTTAGACTCGTGAATGGAGGGTACGTAGAAAATGGTGTATTTTACGTGACCGTTATATTTTTTTTTGTTTCAAAATTTTAAATATTTTTAATTCGATCCGTTTTCAATTTTACCTTCAAGATTCATTTTCATTTTATTCCGATTAATTTCATTATTTCCAATTCATTTTAAAATTTTTTTTTTGTCAAAATTTTTATTTCACAATCTTTTGAATATTTTTCATCACTGCTTAATCATCAGCGTCTCGGCTAAACATTTCTTTCGGCGCTATGTTTAAATCATAATGTCTTCCTTCGCTCGCCGTCTCCGTCATAATGGCAGATATTTTGATTTAAAAGGCTTTGGGCAGCTTCGGTCGGATACCGTCGTTATTTGTTTTTTATGAATTAACCTAACGTATGTGACTACGGATTAGTCACAGAGCAGCTCCAGAAGCTAGGTACCGATTGCAGTCACCGTAGACTCGTTATGTCTTCGCCGAAGTACCAGAATTGCTAACGTCTCGTCGTCGAAGAAAATAAGCTACCACGTCGTCGAACAGTCGATCCTCCCACAGCGTCGATTACGGGAGCCCTGTCTGAAGAATAGCTTGTTTTCAACGTCGTCGATGGACCACATTCAAGTGCCAAAGCGACGATGATGCAACGGTATCTGTAGGACCGGCAGATATCAACAGCCGTACCAGATCACAACCGTTTCGAACTATCATATTTTTTCAAAGCCCAGTTTACACAGCACATTTTGTTTGTTATATGTTTTTTTTTTGTATTTGATATTTTTTGCAAACATTTTTTGTATTTTTGAAATAATTTTATGTAAAATTCTGGCAGGGGAGTATTGTAGCGACCTTGAGCATGTCGAATTTTACATCGTGGAATAACGGTCTACAAAATACCCAGAAATATAATCCCAGATGTTGAACACGGGCGGGGTGCCAACTGGAACCCGACAACGAATAGCTGGCGGCAACCCCGAGACGTTTATCTGGGATATTATTGAAGGGTATTTCGGTCATTCAGTGCTCAATCCTCGTTCGGTTAAGACGTGCCACCATCGACTGCCCAAGCCTCGTCAACAGGTAACTCCGCTGCCATCCATTTTATCTTTGTATTTTTCGCATTTTTTATATTGTCAATAAATAACGGTCACATCATGTAAACACCACTGTTTCATTTCGATTTACCTCCATTCACCGAGCCACATCATATTACCCTAAAGTAGGTTAAACTTGAAACATCATATGAGACAAAAATCTGATCAAAGTTAAGCAAATGTATTATTAGTCGAAAGATATTATCAACCTGATCTAAAATCAAAGAGATTGGTTCATCAATCAATCATAAGGCCTATTTGGGCCTATAGTGTGCAAATATGGGGTTGCACAAAAACATCAACCCAGCTAGTAATCCAACGCACCCAAAACAAAGTTCTACGATTAATTACCAATGCTTATCGCTACGTAACCAACGAAGAGCTGCACCATGACCTTGGAATCAAATGGATACAGGAAGTGATCCAATATTCCGCAATAAAACATGAAACAAAGTTACCAAATCATAGCAACGTGAAAGTAATACAGCTACTGGACAACACGCCAACCACACTTACCAATCTACACGAACTAGTTTAGTTTATTAGCTTAAGTAGATTGGTTTTATTCTAATTTGGGAAATACATACCGATGTATTGATCCCGTACACGCCTTTGCTCGTATGTTAATGCAAGTACAACAGAACAGTAGTAACAAATTAATTTGTGAATTAAGATTGTACTAAGCATATCAAATATAAGTAATGAATAAAATAATAATGGTAATAAGAAAGCCTAATTGCTGCCAAAATAAAATTATTTGATTAATTACCAATGCATAGGGCATATATAATGAAAAACTTCTTCACTACTTCAGGCACTTCAGAGAAGGAGTCACTCACTGGGCTATAGTAATGATACATGTAAAGTAACTGAGTCACTGACTTATCAAATTGCGCTCGTATTAAGTAATTTTCAGTAGGATTTTTGTTAGTTTCTTTCGTGGATTGAATGATGATGTTATGAAGTTTAGGTATTGGGCCTATAAGTTAATTTTTAAGGATTTACATCAGATGGGGTTACTCTGTATTAAATTGGATACATTCGTATCCAACTTCATGTTGAAGCCTCACCGACAGGCTTTACTTTTCAGTATGTGTCATTTCGTAAAGTGTAAATGAAACAGTTCCTTAATGCGTTGGAAATGTCTGAATTTATTCCGATGAAATCGCATTTTCGGGATGTTTTACTTTTATATTTCAATTTGAAGAAAAGGGCGGCTGGAGATCACCGAATACTGTATAAAGCTTATAGCAATCATACTCCATTCTGAAGTATATCCAAACTTATTCCAAATACTATTCTAACTTATTCTAGCAATTACTTATATCTCACTCTATGTGCCTGTTAATTAATTCGTGTGGTAGTTTACGTGAGCATATGCACTTCACTGTCATCGCTCACATTTAACTGTTTGGCGAGCGCATTGGAATGCACTAACAGTCTTTCAGAGTACTTCGCACAAACACTTCCGATTACTCTCTTTATTGGTTCTAAGGGGATATCGCGCTGAATCAGTTTGTTAGACACGAAATATGAGGCATCGACGATGACTCGCAACATTTTATTCTGGAGCCTCTGGAGGATATCTATGTTAGATTTTCTAGTAGTCCCTTACAATTCAATACCATAAGTCCAAATGGGCTCTTAGGATAATTTAGACTCACGCCCTATCAGCCAATACATTTGATTTAGTTTCAGCCCAAGCTGTTTGCATTATTTCAATATATGTTTTTCCATGTTAAACGTGGATCAAAATGCATTCTCATATATAACGTTGTCAGCTTACGCGAGTTTATAGTTAAGAGGTCCATTGGAAAGCCTCAGCTTGACACATAGATGACGGTACTAGTATTAAATCCATATGTTTTTTAGTTAGCCCTATCCTTCAAAAGATGCGTGTATAAATTTGATTTGTATTTGAAGTTTGTGAATTATAGCATTTTGAGTGAAGAAACTTTTGTTATTGTGAAAAAAATGGATAAAAAGGAATTTCGCATGTCGATAAAATATTGCTTTTTGAAAGGAAAAAATACAGTTGAAGCAAAAACTTGGCTTGATGCCGAGTTTCCGGACACTGCCCCAGGAAAATCAACCATCAAGGATTGGTATGCTAAGTTTAGACGTGGTGAAATGAGCACCGAAGACGGTGAACGCAGTGGACGCCCAAAAGAGGTTGTTACCGACGAAAACATTTAAAAAATTCACAAAATAATTTTGAATGACCTTTAATTTAAACTGAATGAAATAGCAGACACTCTAAAGATATCAATTGAACGTGTACATCTTATCATTCACGAATATTTGGGTATGAGAAAGCTCTGTGCAAAGTGGGTGTCGCGTGAGCTCATTTTTGACCAAAAACAACGACGAATTGATGATTCGGAGTGTTTGAAGATGATCAAGCGTAAAAATCCGAGTTTTTGCGTCGATATGTGACAATGTATGAAACATGGCTTCATCATTTCACTCCGAAGTCCAATCGACCGTCATCCGAGTGGACTGCATACAATGAACCCGCTCCAAAGCGTGGGAAAACGCAACAGTCGGCTGGGAAGATTATGGAGTCTGCATTTCGGGATGCGCATGGAATAATTTTCATTGACTACCTTGAAAAAGGATGGACCATCAACAGCGACTATTACATAGAGTTATTGGACCGTTTGAGGGGTGAAATAGCTGAAAAACGGCCATATTAAAGTTCTGCTTCAATAAGAAAATGCACCGTGTCACAAGTCAGTGACAACGATGGCCAAAAATCCATGAAATTTTGTCAAGAAAATGTGTTTTACTATGGTAGGCCGTAGACTTTTCAATTGACCTGTCATTGGATGGAGGTCAGAGTATTTGTCACCTTATCTCACAGTAACATGTCTGTGTGTGAAGTATGATTTGAGTAGTTGAAAGTGCGTATGGGGCAAAGGTTTTTTCATTTTAATATCTAGACCAGTGTGCGACACTTTATCGAAGGCGTGAGATATATCCAGAAATGCAGCGGATAATTTTTTTAATCATTTAGGTTTTTGTTGATTTTTTTCACTAATATATATTTGTTCTGTTGTTCCGTATTTATTATGGAAACAGTAAGAATAACAATAAATTTCTTTTACTAAACAAAACCGATAGTAATTTACGAATATTTTCAGTGATTCGAATCACTGAACGTTGTTCAAGTTTCTACGCAGTTTAATTCCATGTAAGTGGTGGAAATTCGCCAAACCGGGAACACAAGGGTAGAACGCCCTTTTATTAATGCACCCCTCGAGGTAAAACCCCCTTTAAGATCGCCACAAATCGTAAATTCTTCGAATCCACCGATATACCATCGTAATAATGACGTCAGTTTGTTTTTAGTCGATTAAATTCGCATATAGATCGACGATTGAACTGAAAATTATACCGTAGAAAGCAAATAATCAAAAATCCGATAATTAGTTTGGTTCGTTGCTCCAGTTTGTCTGTAAATATAAAGTCTTTGATCGAGATATTTATGGTTTATCTTCAATTAATCAGTTAAAGCCGTAAATTCAGAAGCCTATTTCATTTTATTAAAATAAATTTACTGTCGGAATAATTCTTTATTTACATTTTTATTCTTTCATTAATTACTTAAGATGGTGATTATTTTTATATCTATATTAAATATTGTCATTATGGTAAAATACGTCTCTCCATCTATGGTTATAAAAAAACTGCAAGAAATAGTCAAAAATATCCACATATGGTCTAGAGACTGAATAATGCGGCCCGGAATCCGTCTATGCCAAACCAGGTTGTCCAGCTAGTACCAAATGGTCTTTTGCTAATATTGTTTCAGATTCTCGAAATTTGGCTTTACGGGTGACCTAATATATATATATATATATATATATATATATATATATATATATATATATATATATATATATATATATATATATATATATATATATATATATATATATCGCTACTAAGCTTGATCAACAAATTCCATTAATGCTAACTTGAATGAATGATCTAACTAAAATGAATGGATTATCGAACTTTTAAACTGAAAGAAATCTTAGTCAATACATCTTTATTTTTACAAAACAATAAATTATTTACTTATGTTATACCCTTATATAATAATGAATTGTATTCTGCGTGTCAGTAGATAATTAAGGCGTCGTTGATAGTTTTATACTTTGTTTATTTGATCCAGGTCTACTTTTGTTAGCAAATTTAATTATTTCGTAACATCATTGTACACTGTTCTTACATCTTAGCAAAATGCTGTCTAATTTTTTCTTCTCTGAATTTCATATTCTTCGACTTTCACTCTCAACAAAGTCAAAGTAATATTTAAATCATTACTAAAATATATTATGTTTAAAATAATTGTCTAATTATTACCATTTACTACAATTTTTGCTACTATTCTTGATGGACAGATCCCATTAATGAATTGACTGCCTCGAGCTTTCTGCTAAATTATTGTACATTTACTAGCCTAAAATGAATGGATTATCGAACTTTTAACGAAACAGTCGATAGTCGCAAAACAGTCGAAACAGTCGATACTCAAAAAAATTGCGACTGAAAATAGTAATTACTATCCATGGTTCGACTGTTTTTTCCATTCGTGATGTCAAACGAAGATGTAGGAATTCTTGTCTGTATAAAATGTAAGATAGGAAAGGACGGACATAAATGCTTGGAGCAGTTAATTGTAAATATGTTTATATTCTCCAATGGTAGTATAAGCGAGACAGAGAAATAGGGTTACTTTTATACTGAATGTTCTGTGGATTTGTAAAAAGGAATGGAATAATAACACCAGAAATGTTTTATCGTGTTTTGATATATTAATTGCTATTTTTAAATAACATAGCATAATAAATATAAATAGTACAATACAACTTAAATAAAACCTAAAAACTAAAGATTTTCAATAACCATAACTACTAAATAAAATGTAAACGTATACCTAATCATTGAAAAATCTAATCCATGACGAACCCTAAAAATGATCATACAATAACTACCAGACCCTTTTAAAATAAAAGTTTTATTTATATTTGAACGCAAATATTTTTAAATTACTGTTCGAGGATATTATCATGTTCAACATTTCCCCGTGAGGCGATTTCTTCGATCGTTAATTATTTGCCCAGATTTCGAAAAAACTCTTTCCAAGGGGACAAGTTGCGGGTATAGAGGAATAGGAGTAGGTAGTTAATCAGGTAGTGTCATTTTATGGGCTTGCCAAAAATCCTTTCATTCTAGCCATTTTTTTATCAAAATATCTCCAGATGTCAATACATTCCTGGTCAATTGTGTTGAATTTCGAGTTGTGGAACTATATTTATATTTTTTGAAGTTAGAATGGACGATACATCTTTTGTGATAATTTTTTGTATCGCCTCAGCATTATATGCAATACCAAATCCTGCTTTTTGAAATCCAGGATCTAAAAATGTAGATTTCCCGCATATCGTGTTCATTTCTAAAATTGCCAGTCTTTTATTGATGACATCTAATAGACAATTTTCTATTTTTTCCCCATTCGCTTCGCAGCTTCGAATGTTGCAGTCCTCTTATTAACGGTACAACTAAAAACATCGTATTATATCCTTCACTAGATAACTCGGTGGTCATTATTTTAATGGACTTTAAAAGTTGAACACATTCTGTAAGTTAGTCCATTCGTCAACAAATAAAAACTGTGGTTGTCTTCTTAATAGCCATGAAAATAAATTGTTGAATAGTAAAGTAGAATTTTCCTATCAGAAAATGTATTTATTACAAATATTTAATAAACTTTATTCACCTCTTTACCGTTAATATTTTAAAGAAATTTAACCACTGCTACTGCAAAAAATTCATCAAATCTTTTGGAATCGATGCAATTTCTGAAACCTTTGGAACCTAATTTTAGTTTTCATGATTCTAGGGAAGAAGTTTATCAAAAAAGTATTACTTATTATACCAGCCCAAAGAATTACTTATTATGCCAGTCAAAGGTATCTTATTATTTATCATTTAGATTTTTATTTTTTTGCCCTCGAAAACTAGCGTTCCAAAATGCTGCTATATTAATTTACAATATATAGTTATTCACAAGCAAACTACAAAAAAACATAAAGCCACATATATTACATATAAATCTATATAAGCATAAATTCGGCGCATTACTTGTCGCGGCTTGGACGACAAGGCAGAACGTTAAAAATCAGTCGAATCAACGAGTAATAGATCCGAATATAGTAACTAAAAGTAAACGACTGAAACAGTCGATGCTAAATAGTAATAAAATCAGTCGGACTGAAAATAGCGACTGAAAGAGTCGATAGTAAAAAGTAGTCAATTACTAAACAGTCGATTGTCGATTTCAGTCGATTGTTCCCAACACTATTTAATATACATTTCCAAATTGTAAAAATTAAATTACCTAATTTTGTTCGTTATTCTTTTAATATACATGTTAAAGTCAAATATCAATTTTAAACTTGGTTCATTCATATGTTATCTGTTTAAATATACAAATAAATTCATATTTCATTTATTTTTCCATACTTATATTTATAACATAAAAGTAAAGAAATATTATATATATTTATATTTGATACACTGAAGTTGTTGCAGTTATGTAATAAAACGTGTAAATAATATGAGTTATGACACTTTGTTATAATGTTCCCTAGTGTACTAATTTGCACTTACTGATACAATTATTGAACTCAATTATTGAACAATAATTGAAAGTAAATTATTGAAATTAAATTTAATTAAATGCAATTTAAAAAATGTTGGTGAGTGTTGGTTCTTGAGATAGTTGAGCACATATATTAATATGCTATAATATACAGACATTTGTTATTCTAATTAATGTTATATACCAAATAAATCTGATTTTATATTGAAAATGCTGTGAAAACAAATTTTAGCAATATATCATTTTTAAATTAGTCCTTTTACTTTATTATGACAGAAACTTGATTTATTTTAATACGACCACTATATCTAATAAGTATCAAAAAATCGACATCGCTATTGTTTTTTTGTTTAAAAAATACATATAACGCTCGTCTTCAATGACCTGTGGCGCATTAAAGCATCGTACTAAACCAACAACAAGCCTATAATTCAATTAGCGATATCTCAATTACGTTCCGGATTGAGGAACGATGCAAAATATACGTTAACCGGACGTTTGGTGTTTTCATACGATTTTAAACGATAGGCGGCAACGGCGCATCATAGTATTTACTGTTTTGTCTCGTATTATTGAATACTACGAAATGGCACATGCGCGTTTTTTGTTTACAACTTTACGGGCTGCGGAGCGAGCTGTGGACCGACGGCATTGACGCTGTTGCAGGGGTTAGACAGAGACAAAAGTATAGACGCCGTAATCGTACCGAATGTTGTTCCAACTACAACATATGACCTAAGCGCCAAATGAACAGAGAGACAGGGCCGACTCTTGATTTAATTTTTTTTTGATATAGCTTAATGGCGATGAAATATAGCTTTATTATTGTTATAATTATAGAGTTATATTAATGAATTATATAAAAAATTGTAATTAAATTGTAATACATATGTTTACATTTTTTATTAATTAATATATTATTACTAGTCGTTACCGACTACCTTATCTAGAAACAATTATTGGTCCTTGTTTAGTCTCTAATAATATAACAGTTAGAAGCACTTTTCAGAATTTTTATACACAATAAATAACTACACAAGATCACAGGGTTTGGTCCTCCTGACTTTGCGTTTTAGTTCAGTATTATCCAATTAGTCTTTCCTGTGGGATTATTCCAATTTATTCTCTGACAGTTAGAATCCCAGGTTTCTGTATATGTAATTGTTTCCATAGAGTCTAGATAGTAACATATTAGGTAAAGAAGAGGTCTCAAAACACTGCAAAAGCTGTATACCTGCTTTTGTTTCTTTCATTGTTCGGTAAGTTTCTACTTGTTTAAATCAAAACATCTTGACTGAGTTTAAGAGTTCAGTGTATCGCTTCAATCATATCTTATGGAGTTTATACGTGAATTCCTTATGCCAGTTTTTATAACATCAGTGATTCTAATAAATATAAACCATTTTTCAAGTTTATTAAAATAACTTGTTTGTAACCATAGTAGATAATATTTTATTGATATAAACTCAATAATATTGATATAAACTTAATTATTCTTAATCATTAATTTTATCAAACAATTTTAAAATATAATTAAATATTACATGATATTAATATAATATTTGTAATATTAAATGCAAATCATGCTATAAATGTAAACTTAATGAGTAAATTAGAAAACATATATATATATATATATATATATATATATATATATATAATTGTAATAAATATGTTCACATTTTTTTATTAATTAATATATTATTACTAGTCGTTACCGACTACCTTATCTAGAAACAATTATTGGTCCTTGTTTAGTCTCTAATAATATAACAGTTAGAAGCACTTTTCAGTATTTTAATACTTTAATACAATTCCAAAATAACTACATAAGATCACAGGGTTTGGTCCTCCTTACTTTGCGTTTTAGTTCAGTATTATCCAGGTAGTCTTTCCTGTGGGAGCAATTTATTCTATGACAGTTAGAATCCGAGATTTCTGTATATGTAATTGTTTTCATAGAGTCTAAATGTGTCTACAATACTACCGCTGATAATGTATGAGATAATAGTTTTTCGCTAACCTAGAATAATTCTTAAGAGGGTGACAAAGAGGTCAGTTTACTCTGGCACCTACATTCATTATTACTATGACTCCATCAATATAACTTCATATAATGTCCAATAAATATAATATAAGGAATACGTCACCGAACGCGTCGTTAGATTCTGCTTCATTAAATCATAATGCTCTATATGATAATATTCAACTGTATTTGAAAAAATTACAGATGAAGACACTTTGTAAATATTACCAAAAAGCAATATTAATTAATTAACAACACGGCTTTGATTCCCCAAAATAGGAGAGTCCTTCTCCTTGTAAATTATATGCACCATGACTCATTATTGTCTTTTTTGGCTTTTGAAGCCCTTTTGTAGGTATTTTAGTTGTTCATCCAGTTGTAACCTAGATTTTAGCATAATTAACTTTTCTACTGGTTCCCCATAACTGTTTTTAAAATAAATCAGAAACAATCAAGAAGTGATATCATTTTTTCTAATTTATTTATTCAACAATACAGCGTAATAACTCCAAATCTGTCCACGTTAATTCTGAATTGCTTCAAAATGACAAAAACCTAATTATATTACTTAATGGATGCTGGATTCCTTAAGCAGAATCGGCTAAATACGTCGGAATATAACTCGATGGTAGGTTAAAAAGGAAATATCATGTTAGACATAAAGCAGAACAGATTAGACTTAAAGTTAATCAAGTATATTGATTAATAGGAAGATACTCTCAACTTGACCTAAAATCAAAAATATTGGTGTATCAGTAAATCATAAAGCCTATTTGGACCTATGGGGTGCAAATATGAGGTTGAACTAAAATATTAAACCAACCAATGATCCAACGCACCCAAAACAAAGTTAGTTCTACGATTAATTACCAACGAAGAATAACCAACGAAGACCTGTACGATGATCTCGAAATCAAAAGGATACACGAAGTGATCCAAGATTTTGCCTTAAAATATGAAATGAGGTTGCTAAATCATAGCAACGTGGAAGCAGCTACTGGACAATACGTAAGAAATCAGAAGATTGAAGGAAACCAAACTACACGAACTTATTTAGTATATATATGTATTCTTAACTTTAGCTTAAGTAGTTTACTTTTATTTTAATTTAGGAAAACAGACTGATGTATCAATCCCGTACTCGCCTTACTTGTGTGTTAATACAAGTACAACAGAACAGTAGTAATAATTTAATATGTAAATTAATATTGTATTAAGTATATCTAATGTAAGATGTAATTTTAAAAAAATATTCAACAAGATATTCATATCATATAAGTTATATAAAATAGTATAATAAAATATATAAAATCAGTAAATAAAACAGCTTTCCATTTAGTATTATTGAGGTATTGAGAAGCATGAATCACTGAAAATTACATTCGTTACTTTTGTTGCAATGATTTGAATAAATTGGTTGTCGAAGCTCATTGAACATTTTCAGGTAGGAACTTTTAGATCTTTTAGGATTTATAGTGATGCATCTCCTTCATATCCCATTTGAGGTTCCTTTAATGTTAATGACAAAGAACGGCTTTGGAAGAACAAAACAATTCGAAGACAATGAATTATAAGACTTGTTATTCAAAATAATCTTTGAGACTAATTATCAAGTGATGAATAACAAATTGTGACCACATGAATTTACTAAAAATGCTACTTCAAATCGTAGTTTCATTTGTTGCCATCAAAAAACTGTGATATATTGTGAGTGGCGAGGAAATACAGACCTACTACAACTGTCAGAAAACTGACAGAGAAAGTCATGAGTTAGCCCAATAGAGCCAACCACAGAACAGAATATTTATGGCAATAGTGTTGTAGCGACCTTGAGGCATGTCGAATTTTACATCGTATAATAACGGTCAACAAAGTATCTAAATATAATCCCAGATGTTGAACACGGGTGGGGTGCCAGCAGCGACAACTAGAACACGATAGGGAGTAGCTGGCAACCTAAGGTTTATCTGGGATGTTATTGAAGGGTATTTCGATCATTCAGTAACCGACCATCGTGGTTTAGACATCGACTGCCCAAACCTCGTCTCCAGATAACACCGCTGCCATCCGTTGTATCTATTTTGTATTTTCCACATTTTTTATATTGCCAATAAATAACGGTCACATAATGTAAACACCACTGTTTCATTTCGTTTTACCTCCATTCACCGAAACCCTAAAGTGTTTTAGTGCATATGCAGCTGATAAAACGGATGGAAACTGTTACTGCAGATATCTACCATCTTCATTTGAACAAATTAGCGATAGCAGTAACATACGTAAACACTCGATGATACGTTGCAAACGTTGTGCAGAATACACTAATGCCGGTCTTATGGAAAGTTCTACCGCACTTCCAGAGCCGCTCTAACATTTCAGTACCACTTTTGTAGAACTATTTATCTTTTGTCTCATAATAGGCCTGTCACCAGTTGCTGTTGGCACAGGTGACGATCGTTTTCATTCGAAAAATTTCAGTTTGTGACGTTTAAACATGTTTTTGGTCAACAGTGAACAAAACATTGAACATAGTTTTCTCACAGTCAAATGCTTATACAATAGAAAACCAACGCGTTCTTTTGATTTCTTTACGATGTTAGCTAACTCACGAAACTTTTTATTGTTATTTCGGATAAACCGGAGTCCTTATAACACTTTCCAAGCCAATGCTTGGCTTGAACGGTATTTTTTTCTCTATCAAGAAGCACTGTAAAATTAAAACACGAACATGTTTTTCTTTTGAAGAATAATACTAACTGAAGAAGCAATGAATGCAATCAATCTAGCGTTAGTGTTAGAGCTGGGTCTTTTCGGCCCATGGGTTATGATATTGAAATAGAGGTAACTCATGTTCAATTGGTGTATATAACATTGTTGTTTTCCAACAAAATTCTACTAAACAGGAAATTTCGAAAAACTTATTACTTATTGAGTTATAAGAAGGTTATTAAACAAAACTGTGTTAATATATTGTGTTATTAAACATTCATATATTCTATTTTTGTTTATTTTTTTTTATGAGGGATGAAAATGATTAATGTATATACTGAATAAATCATTAGTTTTAATGAAAATTTTGTGTAATTTTTTAATTTAATTACTTATTAATCAAATATTCTTGTCTATTATGACCTTCGATTACATTTTATATAAATTAGCTCAAATTATACTTAAAAGAAGGCGACAAGTAAATGTTTTCTTCAAGAACAAATATTTCACTAGCACTCTAGAATAATTACATGGAAGTTAGAGTTAAAGTGGAAATTTGATATAATTCAGACTAAGAGCTTAAAGAACAAATAATATGGTATATATGATTTTAAAGTAGTTTCTTTCTAATAAAATAGTCGATTATTTAACACAGACACTAACACATAATGTTGAAAGACAGCTTTGTTATCTTAATAGAACATCGACACTTTCACTTTTTTTAGTATTCTTTCTATTTCTAAAAAAAAAACTGGTTATCTCATAAAAACACCCTAATATGATGCATACTGTTATTGCATTCTAGCCACTAAAAAGCGACGTGTTTTTGTGTTGTTTGTTCGCTTTTTAAGTCCTTTCGAATCGTCGCAAAAAAACTGCGTGTCTTTCGGCTAAAGTTACTGTGAATTTGTTTTTAGTTAATTAACGACTTTCCTGGCCTACTTGTTTTGTGTTAAGATTTCTAAACTTAATTGAGAGCTATAAAAAATGGATTAGTATTTTTCATCCTTAATCCACAATTATATATAGCTCTACATATATACATGCTCATACCACTAAATATATAGTCTGTTCAAAATAACAGTGAAATTACGTCATCAAGATATATTGACTACCGAAATTTGTAAATTCGTTTCAAAAACAGGCAACATTTCAAATGTCAGGTTGTCAAATGTGTGCAAAATTCTTCAAAACATTAGTGATAATAATTATAAATTTTAAATCGATAGTTTTCAAATACCGAAACCATTAGATAGTTTTTTTTCATTTACTAGAATGACCAGCTAGAACCAAATGGTCTTCGGTTCATGTCGCTTCAGGTTCGGGATATGATTGTTCTGCGGACGACAGAGACCCTGGGTTACGACTGGGACTGGGAAATCAGCCATATAAAAGTTGAATAGGGCTGGGGCTAATGGAGCGCCTTGCGGGACTCCTGCGGAAATGTGTTTACGAGAGGAGACTGCGTCACCGATCCTCACTTGGAAGGACCTACCATCCAAGTATGAATCTATCAGGGATATTAGATCATTCGGTAGACCTAGCTGTTTAGCTTTAAATATTAGACCGTGGAGCCATACTTGGTCGAAAGCTTTGGAGACATCTAAGAAGACGGTTCCTGTTTTTCGACCTTTTATACTTGCCTGGCGGATAACTGCTGCGACGCGGACAGCTTGATGGAGGCATGAATGTTTAGCACGGAAACCAAATTGTTCATTCGGGATTAGGTGATGTGCGTCTGTCAAATCGTTTAATGCGTTTAATATCGCTTTTTCGGCAAGTTTGGAGAGTGAACTAATCAGGTTGATAAGCCTGTAGTAAGAAGGGTTAGACTTGGCATTTTAGGAATAACAGCGACAGCTCATGTTTCCAGGACTTTGGGAAATGGTTTAACGTCAGGATGGAGTTGATAATGTTGGCAAGTTCAGATAGTTGCTTGTTAGTGAGGTTTTTAGATGGTTTATTGTTATACCATCTGGTCCTGGAGCTTTTTTGGAGGACAGACGTTTTATGGAGAGCTGAAGGCCTCTGGGAGCGACCATTAATCAGTGACTTTGAGCAGAAACAAGGTATTAGAGGCTCCCTCTTATCAGTAAATATCGATACTGTTAAATACTAAGTTGCTGGAGTTATATTGAAAATATTTTTAGCGTATTATAGCTGTAATGAATATTAGTATCGGCATTGTGACTAATATATTTCAATAAATGAAAAACAATATAATATTTTATTCACTGAATTGATATTGTTCTCATACGAATGGTAGAAACGTGTTACGTAAAATGGAAATTAACAGGTTAGTTATTGCCTTGAATAACGACTCAGAAAGTGACACTGACTGAATGACAATTATCGAGACAGGGTGATGAGAGTCGAAATAACTAAAGGTAACTATAGTCAATTCAAAACAATAATGACACACGTGACCAATATGCGTAAATTCGTTACACAGAGAGAATATGTTTCTTCTCAATTTATTCTATTCAAAAATATATAGAATGCTGTTAGAGAAGTTCGAACATATAACCGAAAGAGCCTGCAAAAGTTGTCTGTTTGTCAAACGTCTGCAAAATTCTTCAAAATATTATAACTACGAGTTGTAAACAAACGCAAACGTTTACGCGTTTTAACGCTTTTTTAAATAAATTTAAAATATCCGAACTTTTTATTGAAAATATTTTTGCGCGTTGCAGCTGCACTGAATATTAGTACGGACACAGTCACTAAAATATCTTAAAAATAAAAAACAATATAACCTTAAATTCACCGAAAAAGAAACCGTGTTGATGCAAAACAGGTGACGAATCAAAATCAGCTTGATATTTCAGAGATCAAATATACGAAATGTGTGAAAACAGTAAGTAGTTTTTTCTATCGAAACATAATTTAATACAATTATTTGAGAGAAAATTGTTAGTTTGGAAAGTATCCATAAAAAGCCAAGAGATATACAGCTATTTGAAGAATGTGAACTGAACCATAACTTGTCTTTGCAGTAGTTTGAAAATCAGCTTTTAAAGAACTTGGGGGAACCATCAGTTAATGTTATGTACAATGCACCATATCTACCATATATATGTATAGTACACTGGTGGAAAAAATCCCAACAAGTTCATCAACAAAGGCTGCAATTAAGGAATGGCTTAAAATACATAAAATAAATTTCGAGGAAACTATGTTAAAGAATAAACTATTTAAAATTGTTACTCGGTAAATATAAATGAAATATTTTATTGCATTTTATGTAAATTACATTTTTGAAATAAGTCCGAGAAAAGATACATGGTAGATCATATTACTGAATATTATGGCCATAGAGTATTATGTCTTCCTCCCTATCACTGCATTTTTAATCCGATTGAGTTGATATGGATTATTGCAAAGAATTATTACAACAGATATTCAGGTCGAAGAAGATATTCAAACCAACTGTCTGGACTTATGGAAAAAGGCATTGTCGAAAATAACACCTTCGGTTTGTGTAAGTCCAATCAGACACATTGAAGAAGAAATTGACAAATGGTAGAATCTTGAGCAAGTTTTTGATAGATTGGAAATAAACAGCTTGGTTATTAACTTTATTAGTGTTTCTGAAAGTGACCACCTAATTTATTTGTTATAATTGGCTAAGTGTGTGCCTAAATATGTGTATATTTAATCAGAAAATACATGAACATTTGGTTAAAATGCATGAGGAGAAAAGAGATACTAGCTGTTTTGTAGAAAATAGTTAATTTGATTATAATACAGCACAACCCTCATTTAAAAACTGTGACTCTGTAATTAGATGTAGTTTAAATCTTTCAATAATATATATGAGAACTGAGGATGGGGACTTGGTGAATTGATCAAAACTAACGGGATTATTTATGATTTATTCGAGTAATTGTCAATTTACAGTTGATAACACAGCTACTCGAGGGACCCCGGAGAAGAAGAGATGATAATTAGTTTAGAGTTTTGTTATATCTTAAAGCCAAAATGAACTAATACTCACAAATAATGCTGCAACATTGCGACGTATTCACTTAAATAAATTTATATGACATAAATTCACTGTTTTATTGAACCGGCTATAGTTTGATTATACTAGTGGCAATGTTATAGAAAGAAAACTTTCTCGAAATTAAAACAAAACTAATTTTTACACCAGCAATTTATCTATGAATCAATAGTAAGTCGCCAAACAGGAAATAAAATAAGATTTATGACTGGTTCGTTGCACTTTAATTTTAAATATGTTGTTGTATGTACGTTGTCATGTGGTACCATTCTTTATCGATTTCAACATTTAGATACTGATTTGGATATTTTAAAAGTGATAATTTTGACGTCTAACAACGAAGAACTGAAAATGTTTTGAAGGCGTTACTCACTCATGATCCGTGTAAAACACAAAAAGAATACGTAATTCTGTTGGAAGTAATACAAGAAACCATTTTAGATTGCTTGAAAGACATGGAAATGATCTAAAATTTAGATAATTTGTATGAATTGATACCAAGAAACATGGACATGGACTTTAGCTATGTGTGAAATACTACCTGAACGGCAAGATCGAAAGGTACTTTTGAATCGTATTGTTACTATTTATGAAAAGTGATTCGATTACGATAATCCAAAGCTAAAAAATCATGGGACAACATCTACGGCGAAGCCGAATATCCATTGCTTCCAGTTAATACCCTGTATTTGGTGGGATCAGCTTGGTGTGATCATCAATTGCTATTGACTACAATTGATGCATTTATGATGTTCGATGCTCGATGTTACTGGTGAAAACATAGTAGATATGGTACATAGTAATCATTTAGAAATAGTAATATATATTGGGCTGAATTATTGACCTCCTTATAACAATTACTAGTTTTTTCCAATTTTATGTGATAAATGTAAAGTTGTTGACGCAATCTAATGACCATATTTTTTCCATTTCATTGCCGATTAATTAGTTAAAATTATATACATTAAAATTTATTATTCTGATTACGGTGTTGCTTTCGTAAAATACAGCATATATAGCTTGATAATAAAATGATATGTGTCAAATCATAACCTACATGGCAACCTCGTTGGCGAAGTTGTCAAGGTGACAGGCCTCCTACTGGTGCGATAATCGCGGGTTCGAATCCTGCTCAGGCATTGATTTACGTATGTTTGTTATTATAATGGCAAACGTCTTTAAAGGCAACAGTGGAAAATCTGACAAGGAATAACCATTCCAGTCACGCCAGTAACCAGTCTGTGTAAAACCGCACATCTTCTGCTATGGCCTCAAAATTGATCAGTGGCCAGTCGGTAGGCTTAATTTCGAGGACCGCCAACATCATCAACTCCATCCTGAGGTTAAAGCTTTTTCTAAATAATTGGAAACATGCACATGTCACTATCATTCCAAAATAGAAAGCCAAGTCCAATCCATCCGACTATCCACCAGGCACTAAGAAAAGGTCGCAAAGCTGGAGCTATCTTTTTAGATGTTTCTAAAGCTTTCGATCAAGTATGGCACAACCGTCTATTATTCAAAGCGAACTAGCTAGGTCTACTGAATCTTCCTGATTGATTCATACTTGGACGGTAGATTCTTTCAATTAAAGATCGGTGATGCAGTCTCTTCTCGAAAGCAGATCTCCGCAGTAGTCCCACGAGGTGCTCCACTAGCTCCTGCCCTGTTCAAACTTTATATGGCTGATTTCCCACTCCACAAACATTCCCACACAGCATTTTATGCAGATAATACAGCTTTCTTCACCACCGGTTACAGTCCCGACGCCATCCGCGATATACTTCAAGTCCGACTGAGTCAGGCGATAGCGATAGCGATAGCTATCCCCTGGCTCCAGAAGGTATCATACTTCTCCAGTTTGACCGTAGGTTCCAATGGTCAGTCCATATACAGCACGCTATTTGCAAAGGCAATGGTGTGTACAGCCTACTTTTCCACTCTTCTGCAGAAAAAGCAAACACCCAATCCTCCAGAAAGCGACCCTGTATAAGATTCTGGTCCGTCCAGTCTGCTTTTACGGAGAAGGTGTGGTACAAGTACGTCTCTGAGAGACAACTTGCACTACTCCAAATGTTCTAATCCAAAAAATTCCGCGCTTCACTCAATGCCCCATGGTTTATGAGGAACGGGAACACTCATCTTGAATCAGGCATTCCGCTTGTGAAAAGTTTCATGAACACGCTTAGTGTAAGGTTCTCCTTAGGAGCGATAGAAAACGATAACAATCTAATCAAATCCTTACCCATCCACAAACTCTGGTAGCTAAACCCACTACGACAAACCCAGTGTCTCTGTCTCCCGCAAAACTTTTCTCTATCCTGAACCGGAAGCAACATCAACAAAATAATATTTGGCTCTAGCTGGCCAATCTGGAATAAGAAAAAATATCGATGACCGTGGTTTGGAGCCCACGATAAATACTAGGTCCAATCCAGATAAACTCTCGTTAGTAAAAAGGAGACTTTAAAATATATCAAAAAAATACCTCAAGTAATTAATGGACGTCCCCTTATATATTTTGATATAATATCAATATAAATTTCAGTGGTGAAATAATTCACCGCTTCAGTCCACAACGTCCAGCCAATTGAATTAAAAATATTCCCCTTGAATAATACACCAACCATTTAAAAACATTTGCAGGTATGCTTTCAAATCCATTAACAAAAAAAGAACTGTCTCACCCTATACATTTAAGAATATATATAGAAATTAATTGAAACCAAATAAAAATAATTTAATAGGTTTTATATCTCATTTCCGTTAACAGTTAATTATAATTGTTATGGCTTTGTGATTTTAATAGCAAATAAAATATAAATTTATTGTTAGGAATGTCTTTGCAATATCAAATTCCCATTGTATATCGAATGGTTTATATTAATTGCCGTGAAAAAAATACTATTCCTTCTAATACTGATGTTCTAATATTCCACTTAATACAGATTATTACATTTTATGGACAATAAAACATGTCGGCATGGATAGATCATAGTCCTAAAAGTAGGTAGAGATTATTTCGAGCTTTACCAGACAATAACAAATAGATAAAAACAATAAATTAGTTAATATGCTTTCTTACAATATTTATATACATAATTACTGAGAAATATTCCGGTTAAATTATGCTCAATTTGAAATATATTAACATTTTACTAATTAATTTTGACGACGAAAGCAATAAAATCCAGTTTGAATGTGTGCGTAGAATGTGTTGTGTATAATAACTGTCTAATTTTGAACTAATAACTGTCGTTTCCGGATATCTGAGAATATCTTTGGATAGAGCCAGTCACTCATAAAAGTCAAATGAGAATCTAATTTATTAAATTAAAACTACGTAACTGTAACTATTAGGTGCTTGCATATATTCTGATAATTTTTCATTTTTAAAAGGCTTTAATTGAAAAATTGTGCGGCTCTTCGTTATGTAGCGATAACCATTGGTAATTGATATTAGATCTTTGTTTTGGGTGCGTTGGAATACTAGTTGGTTTGACGTCTTAGTGCAACCCCATATTTGCACCCCATAGGTGCCCCAATCTCTTTGATTTTAGGTCAAGTTGAGAGTATCTTCCTAATACTAGACTAACCACTACAGTTGGTTGATTTTGAGCCTAATCTGCTCTGCTGACATGATGTTTCTAGACTAACCTAAATCGAGATTTAGGGTAAATTATATGGCTCAGTGAATGGAGGTAAAACGAAATATATAGTGGTGTTTACATTATGTGACCGCTATTTATTGAATTAATATAAATATGTGGAAAATACATAATAGATAAAACGGATGGCAGCGCTATTACCTGGAGACGAGGCTTGGGCACCAATGACGGCACGTCTAAACCAAACGATGGTCGGGTACTGAATGATTGGAACTACCCTTCAATGACATCCCAGATAAATGTCTCGGGGTTGCCAGCTATTCGTTATCGGGTTCTAGTTGGCGCTGCTGGCACCCCTCCCGTGTTCAACATCTGGGATTATATTTCTGGGTATTTTGTAGACCGTTATTCCACTATGTAAAATTCGATATGCCTCAAGGTCACTACAACACTCCACTGCCAGAATTTTACATACAACTATTTTAAGCAAATAAAAATACAAAAAGGTATGAAAAAAAATCAAATACAAAATACTGATATACCAAATAAAATGTGCTGCATGAAAAGGGCTTTGAAACAAATGATAAATCGAAACGATTGTGGTTGGTACCGTTGCGATCTGGTACGGCTGTTGATATCTTCCGTTCCTACAAATTCCGTTGCTGCATCGTCGCTTTGGCACTTGAATGTGGTCCATCGACGATGTTGAAAGCAAGCTATTTTTCGGACAGGGCTCCCGAAGACATGACGAGTCTACGGTGACTGTAATCGGTACCTAGCTTCTGGAGCTGTTGTCTGACTAATTCGTAGTCACATACATTGAATTACCTGAATTACCGAATTCAGAAAAAAAACAAATAACGACGGTATCCGACCGAAGCTGCGCAAAGTCTTTCAAATCAAAATGTCTGCCATTATGACGGAAACGGCGAGCGAAGGAAGACATTAAAAATTAAACATAGCGCCGAAAGAAATATTAGCCGAGACGCTGATGATTAAACAGTGATGTAAAAATCTCTAAGAGTTAAAAAGATTGTGAAAGAAATAAAATTTGGACAAAAATTAAAAAAAAAAATGAATTGGAAATAATGAAATTAAATTTAAGGTTCATTGTTCCAGCACTAAAATAAAATTTAATGAGAAACAAATGTTTAAATGAATGCAATGCTGAATGAACGAAAGTAAAATCGAAGAAGAGGAGTTTTAAAAATATTGAAATCGTCGAAACAAAAAATATAACGGCCACGTAAAATACACCATTTTGCAGGTACCCTCTGACGAAGAAACTTTTCTAGTTCTTGGACAATGGTTCGCTTCATTGTTAGAACCCATACCAATTTCCGCATTTGATACATTTGTTGTTTGTTAATTGCTGATGAATTGATGTTATGTTAATTTGTTTCTGATACAAATTTTAATGTTACGGCATGTTGTAAAAAAAGTAATATACAGCCTTTTGAAAGATGTAGAATATCTCTTCATACACTGTTGGGAAACATAGAACTTAAATGGTGTAAGGATAAGTCACGAAGATGCCTAATCAACTTCCAGACATTGCTTTTAAGAGAATACAATTATAAAATGCATATAACAAAATTAAGGAACATTTTAAATTTCAATTTGTGTATCTTCAATCCATGTGCCGTCTACATGGATATTTAAATAGAAATAATTTATAAATCTGTAATATATTGTTCTTCATGCTGGAAACAGGAATAGTTCTATTCATGGCGTAAAGTGTTTTCCTTCAAGTTCAAGGGCGACTATCATGGAGAATGTTTTGCTCTGGTTTGGTTTGGTCAAAATAAACTATTGAATAATGCAGTGAACTCGGCTGAGTGATCATTTATTGCCATAGACAATGCACCATACACTAGTCCAGTGTAGGATCCTAAGCGCATCGACAAAGGCTGAAATTGGCATGTAATACATAATTGGAGTTTGGAAGAGACCATACTAAAGATTAAACTATTTCAAATTATTACTCGGTAAATATAACTGAAATATTTAATTGCTTTTTATGTCGTTCACCTTTTTAGAAATAGACCCGATAAATAGGTAAATCAGATATCTTATGGCAAATTGGTCACAGAGTATTACGTCTTCGTCCCATTTCAACAAACATGCAGGGTTTATGTGCACAGATATATGTGTAACAGCTCCGAATATACATGAACATTTAGTTAAAATGTGTCAGGAAATAAAAAAAAAGTAACTGTTTTGCAGATATGGCAAATGCATTAAGGAGAATGCAGTGTTTAGTTTTATCAAGAAAGATGTATGTATACGGGTATTAACAGAAGAAACTATGGATAAATACAGTGATATCAAAATGACATGGAAATGACAAGGAAACACTGTACCAATGGACAGAAGAACTAAGCGTAAAAGGTCAATATGCTCGCTAATGGAAATAAAATATATTACTTGGACAATTGTTAATTCGATGGATTAAGTCACCAGCGGATACAACTACATAAAAAACACGCCTAGAACTCATAAGTAGTATGGAAAACTGTTCAATGTAAATATAATCAAACATAACCCTAAGCTTCAAACTATTATAACTGTGTACTTAGCTGTATTTTTAAATCCTTCGCTAATATATGCAATAGTCTACTGTAATATCAAAATAAATTATATTTGATAACAATATGTTTGTTTAATGATTTTATTTGGATTAGAATATTGTTGTATGTCAAAGCCAAACTGAACTAAAACTCAGAGTTGATACGGCAACATTGCGACGTTTTGACGTCACATATTTAGATGACGTATAATCAAAACATCTTTGGATTGACTATATAACGCATGTGGTAGATGGGTTAAGTAAAGTTTTTGTTTATTTGTATTTAGTTATTCCAGACGAAATAAAGGCCTATAGAGATCATAGAGAGAAAAAAACTAATACCAACACACCAGTTTGGGTTTATTAACAAGCATTCAACAATTGGCCAGATCAACAGAATAACAGATGTTATTGAAAAACCTACGAAAGTAAAAAAGATATGCTCAGTTATGTTTTTAGATGTAGCACAAGCCTTCGATAAGGTTTGGCATGAAGGTCTTGTTAATAAAATCGCACATTACAGCCGGAATATTTAGAGTTAAATAAGAAGAAGCTTATTCTACGATACAATAAAAGAAACCAAAGCAGGTGTACCATAAGGAAGGTTCGTCCATCGATCGATGGACGAACCTATAGTGGGCCAATGCTTTATCTACTTTACACTTGTGATATACCACAAAGGGAAAATATTGCGATGGCTACATTTGCTGATGATACTGCGATTATAGTTGTCGGAGACAATAGTGAAAAGACACTCGAAAATTATAACAGGCAAGTGACAATATAAATAATTGGACACAAGTTTGGAAAATAAAAATTAACGAAAGTAAATCAGTGCATGTAAAGTTCAGCTACAATCAGACCGTACAAGCACCAATAACATTAAATAATACTATCATTCCATATAGCAACAACGCTAAATATCTCGGAATGAATCTTGATGCAAAACTTCACTGGAAGGAACACATAAAGAAGAAAAGAAAAGAACTGGATTTGAAATATAGGAAATTGTATTGTACATGAGGAAAGACTCCTTTCTCATGAGAAAAATTGAAGTATTGCAACTATTGGTTACCACCAGAGCAGGACACAGACTCAAAAGAATCAAACATCTGATTTTGTGTAGTGTTGTGTAGTGAAGAGCATATAATAAAAACTACAGCAGTGATATGTATAATACGAGGGTCACTATTTATATAACACTGTTGTCATATGAGTCCATCTGACGGTTCCATCGTAACGTACTCAGAAGATTTTGGCGCACGGACGCTATTTGTTTATTTTATATTTAGTTGAAAGTTTCGTCTCGGCAAAAAATGGAACTGAATCTTTAATATTTTCGTGCGTTGATTTTTTACGATTTTCAACGTGGATTATCATATCAAGAGTGCATCAATCAACTTAATTTAACTTTTGACGATGAAGCTCCATCAAAAAACCACCGTATATCGCTGGTTTAGTGAATTCAATCGTGGTCGTAGTTCGCTGTTCGATGAGTTTCGTGAGGGTCGTTCAAAATTGGCTGCTGTGCCAGAAAACATCGATCCAGTATGCGAAATGATTAAACAAGATCGTCATGTCACCTATTGTGAGATTGAGGCTTCCCTAAGCATTAGTTCCACCAGCATATATGCGATTTTACATGAACACTTAGCTGTGCGAAAGTTATATTCGTATTGGATCCCACACAATTTGACAAGCGCTCAAAAAAAGGCTCGTGTCGATTGTTCCAAAGAAATTCTTAAGAAATTCAGTCGCGGTGCTTGAAAGGAGCACAATGAGAGCTTCAATGAGAGTATGAGCCCGAAATTAAGCAGCAGTCCATTGTATGGGTGCTCCTAGATGAACCAAATGTAACAAAAGTTGTTCGCGCATGAAGCACTTCGGGAAAACTGGTCATATTGCAACAGGCCTCTAGAGGATCGTATAACAGTAAATTCTAATCGGTACAAAACCATTTGGTTTTCGGTGAAATAAAGAAAACAAAGAAGTGTCGCCGGATTGTTCTTCATCATGACAATGTGAGCTCCCACACATCGGCTCAAACAAGAGACTATTTGAGCACTCAAAATATCGAATTAATGGGTCATCTGCCGTACAGCCCTGATTTGTCACCCAATGACTTCTTTTTGTACCCATCCGTGAAGAATAAACTGCGTGGTCAACGATTTTCATCGCCCGCAGAAGCTATTAAGCTTATTCGGAATGGAATAAATGCTTTGAAAATTGGTTTGAGCTTAACTATTTGTTTTTTTTTCCTATTCCCGAAATATAATTAGTGACCCTCGTAATGAGATAAGGCCAATGGGTGCTGGAATAGTAACAACCTAATAATTAAATAATAATAAAAAAATTGTTATTAAAAACGATTATTATGTTTATATTTTGCGTTAAAACTCTTTTTGTGTTAAAAATCTAAGTCTGATTATTGTTTACTTTTTAGTGTAGTTTCTTATTTATTTTTTGAAGTTGTTCCAAAGTTTTTTAAAATACTTTATTTAACACTGTCGATATATAAAAATGTGAGAAAATATTAAATGTAAAACAATCCTGCGCCGGTCCTGTTCATTACCAAGCGATGAATTGTAGTAAGATACGGGAATATTGCCGGTGGCGCGAACGCAGTCTCGACTCGCCAAGGCTGCTAACTCGTCGTCATTCCGAGTTAGTCTAGCAGATTGGGCGATAACCGCGGTTTACCTTCGATTTGTGTGCGTTCGTCGCGGACGAGATGATGCTCTGAACCGTTCGTTGTTTTTCTTTTTTTTTTGTTGTTGTTGACAGTGCCCCGAGTTTCCACCGTCGGTACCGTTTGTTTACCCGCCCACATTCGATGCGACACGATGTCGGCGAATAGTACGGACTCGCAGGAGGGCCCCGTGCCCAACGGCGAAGTGATCCGCACCGGGCTGCTTAAGAAGATGAAGACCGCCCGCAAAAAGTTCTTTGTGCTTCGCGCCGAGGCCCCCGACGCTCTCGCCCGTCTCGAGTACTACGACTCGGAGAAGAAGTACAAGAACGGCGTGCCGGCCAAGCGCTGCATCGCCCTCAAGACCTGTTTCGACATCAACAAACGCCAGGACACCAAGCACAAGAACGTCATCGCCCTCTACACCAAGGACGATTGTTTCTGCATCGTGCTGGACAACGAGGAGGAGATGAAGTCCTGGCTGAAGGATATGCTCACGCTGCAACACGGAGCCGAGATACCGGAAGGAGAGATACCCAAGCCCAAGTTCGGTAAGTGAGAGAGTTGTCGGCGATGTTGTCAGATCCCTGCCCCGGCGTGTTGTTTTTTCTTGTCGTTCGTCTCGGATGGGCGATATATTAGGCACGCACGGAATCCCGCTTCCGGACTAATTTTGGTATCGACGATATCGGAATGTCTCTCGTGTTTGTTCGCGCCTAGATTTTTCCCTCCCCGGTCCGCGCCCCTTGCATGCTGCAATGTTTTACACCGGTTGCTCGGGGAATAAACACCGAAATATGCGTTCGGAATGCCGCACTCTTTGTTGTTTCCTTAATATTTTCGAACAGTACGTTCGCACGGTTCCAAGCTACGATGTTTTTATCGAAACAAAAACATTGGAAAATTTATAATTTTTATCAATTTGCTATTATGATCATCACGTGCCCCGAAAAGTTTATGTTTAAATATAAAAGAATTGGAATTCTATTTAAAATTAACTTTTATTCAACAAAATAAATCACCATTAAGAATAACTTTTTACGTTAATTATGAATAATGTTCTAAAAGTAACAATGTCTAAAGTTAATCAATATTTCGAACTTCAAAAGCAAATAGAGAATACATTTCCGTTTAAACTTTTTCAGAATGCAACCCTTCAAAAGACAAAAATATGCAATAATCACATTTTTGTATTGTCACGCTATGAAACGCAATGAGAATATATTATTATTATTAGCATCAACCACTTTGAATGATATTAATTGAATTTAATGTCGTTAATGATGTGCCCATATTATATCCATATACTCACATTTTCTATCTAAAACATTGAAAAATTTCTTATCCTTATCAATTTATTATTATGATCATCACGTGCCCAAAACAATTAAAGTTTAAATATAAAAGGACGTGAATTCTATTCAAAATTAATTTTTATTCAACAAGATAAATCACCATTAAGAATAACTTTTTACGTTAATTACGAATAACGTTCTAAAAGTAACAATATTTCACGTTAATTAATATATTGAATTTTAAACGCAATTAGAGAATACATTTCCGTTTAAACTTTTTCAGAATTCAACCCTTCTAAAGACAAAAATATGCACTAATCACATTTTTGTATTGTCACGCAATTAAACGCACTGAGAATATATTATTATTAGCATCAACCACTTTGAATGATATTAATTGAATTTAATGTCGTTAATGATGTGCCCATATTATATCCATATACTCACATTGTCTATCTAAAACATTGAAAAATTTCTTATCCTTATCAATTTGTTATTATGATCATCACGTGCCAAAACAATTAATGTTTAAATATAAAAGGACGTGAATTCTATTCAAAATTAATTTTTTTATTCAACAAGATAAATCACCATTAAGAATAACTTTTTACGAAAATTACGAATAACGTTTTAAAAGTAACAATATTTCAAGTTAATTAATATTTCGAACTTCAAAAGCAAATAGAGAATACATTTCCGTTTAAACTTTTTCAGAATTCAACCCTTCAAAAGACAAAAATATGCAATAATCACATTTTTGTATTGTCACGCAATGAGAATATATTATTATTATTAGCATCAACCACTTTGAATGATATTATATTAATTGAATTTAATGTCGTTAATGATGTGCCCATATTATATCCATATACTCACATCTTCTATCTAAAACATTGAAAAATTTCTTATCCTTATCAATTTGTTATTATGATCATCACGTGCCCAAAACAATTAACGTTTAAATATAAAAGGACGTGAATTCTATTCAAAATTAATTTTTATTCAACAAGATAAATCACCATTAAGAATAACTTTTTACGATAATTACGAATAACGTTCTAAAAGTAACAATATTTCAAGTTAATTTATATTTCGAACTTCAAAAGCAAATGGAGAATACATTTCAGTTGGAACTTCTTCAGAATTCAACCCCTCAAATGTCAAAAATAACTAATAATCACATGAAGAAATATCTTAGACTATATTGTGAATAGTTTATTTTGAATAGAACACCGGTGAATAATTTCAATTAAATTTTAAACTCGTTAATAATGTGTCCACATTGACTTCATTAATTATATTTCGTACCTAATAAAATATACTATATTTTATAATCATATTTACTGAATCTTGCTGGAACTAAAATTTAAAAAAAACTTAGTTTCTCAAAATAAAGCAATAATCACCGTTTCGGAGAGAACAAATTTTAACCAACGTTCTAAAAATAATAATGCTTCCCCTTAATTGATATTTTGGTCTTTATAATCGTGTAAACAATAAATTTGAGTTTGAATATTTTCAGAATTTAATCCCGTAATTGACAAAAATAATCTATAATATACTTGTGGCTAGTTCCTGAAGCGACTTCCACGTTTTTGTTGCCACTTTTAATTAGAAGTAAACAAATGTATTATTATTAAGTATCAACATTCACATTGAATGATGTCAATTGAATTTTATACTTGTTAATGATGTGTCCCCATTATCTTCATTTATTCCTATTTTTTACCTAATAGAAGTATATTATATTTAATAAACTTATTACCTCAATTTTCTAGAGTTTATTTAAAAATAACTTTTATTCAACCAAATAATCACTATTTAGAGAATCATTATTATGTTCGACACCTTTTCCAAAATAGCATGCTTCTATCGAAGCAAAAACATTGGAACATTTTTTGTTCTTACTAATTTGTTATTGTGATCATCACGCGTCTGAAAAAGTTAACAACATTCTGAAAATAATAATATTTCACGTTAATTAATATATTGAATTTTAAACGTAATTAGAGAATACATTTCAGTTTGAACCTTTTCAGAATTCAACCGCTCAAAATATACTAATATGTAATAATCACATTTTTAATTTAGTTTGTATTAGTCATACAATTATACGTAATGAAAATATATTATTATTATTATAATCAGCCACTTTGAATGATTCTAATTAAATTTAATGTCGTTAATGATATGTCCACATTATCTCCATTTGCTCACATTTTCTATGTGATAAAATTGATTACATTTACTGAATTTTGATGAAAATAGATATAACATTAACGTTTATGTATAAAATAACTAGAATTTTATTTCAAAATAACTTTTATTCGATAAAATAATGAACCTTTTCAGAATTTAATGACACATTCATCTAAAAATTTATCTTTAAGTCAAAAATAAGTAATAGTCACATAACATAAAAAAATACCTGGACTATTCGTGTAATGTGAGTGGTATTATATTATATTATATTACTTATATTATATCTAAAGATCGTATTCATAGAATTTTGATGAAAAAAAATGTTTTATTTACAATAAAACCGAAAAATTATCATAATATCATTACCATTACTACGGGAAAAAAATATTCATTCAAATAATAGACACAGTTATTTTTGGGTAATTTTTAATTATATATGAGCTCATGACGAACTTTGGTATTTGTTAACCGACTTCAAAAAGGAGGAGGTTCTATGTCTGACTGTATATACATATTTTTTTAATGTACGTTCACCGATTTCTCTGTCAATTGTTGACCGATTTTCAAAATACTTTTTTTATACGAAAGAGTTCATTTCCGAGGTGGTCCCATTGGAACCAAATCAAGATCTGATGTGGAATCCGGGGAAGTCGAGGGAAATTCTAAAATTACAAAAGCACTTACAAAGTTTTCACCTATTCTTTTATGTTAAACAATCAGATATTTGGGTATAATGTTATTGCTGAGCTGATGTGATGGAAAATCGGAAGTTGTTCAGTGCAAATGGCATTCCATTTGTTTTTTAACTACTAATCATACCATATCAAAAATATGGCCGATTGCTTTTATGATGTGAAGGTTAGAGCGTTCAGCTCACACCCGGTGGTCTCAGGTTTGATTCCCGGCGGTGAAAATAACTTTTTGTTGTTGTTCTAGTGTGGTTAGAATATTTGTCAAATCATAGCAGGCTAGGTAGCAGTTTTTTATGTTAAAAATCTAAGTTTGATTATTTTTAACTTTTTAATGAGTTGCTTATTTATTTTTTGAAGTCGGTTTAATTTTTTTGTTAAAAATATTTTGTTGGTTTATATCCTTCCAATACAAGGCTCAAACGCCATCGAATAAATATTTTTTGACGAAGATTTGGTTTGGTTTGTCATAGTGACCGTAAGTTTCTACTAGATTCTTGTTAACTTAATATTTTATATATATAATATTATATATATATATATATATATATATATATATATATATATATATATATATATATATATATATATATATATATATATATATATATACATGGACTATGTGTTTATCTGAACAGGGCCTAAAGTTTAACATAAGTTCCGAACCACGGCCACCAGAATTAAGCTTACCAACTGACGAGTGACCAACTTTAGGAATCATCCCAGAAGACATCCGGTCTTACCCAGCCTGGTTACTGGCGTGACTGGGATCATTTTCCCTGTCGGATTTTACACTCTTGTCTAGAACAATCACAAATTTTAAACAGTCACAAGCATATATTTAAGACCAATGCCCCAGCAGGATTTGAACCCGCGGCTATCGCATCAGTGAGGGGACCGTCCTATCGCCTTTCTCACTGCGCCACCAAGCCAGCAGATATAAGACTCATACAAAACTATTAAAACATTCGTAAAGCAATTTTTTATAAATATATTATCATGATATTTCGTAAAAATCAGTGCGGTTCAAAATTATTATTGGGGGATTCAAAACAGTTCATTGTTTTAATTTTTGCATTTGTTTATTTCGTAAGTCTGTTTATTTATTAGCTATATTTGGTAACATTATCTTAACACAAAATTTAAACACTGCACCGTTAATGTATACATTTAATAAATATTTTATACAGTTGTTTTTATATAATATTTCACAATAAATATGTTATAAACAAATGGGTTGCTATTTTAATTTGCAAAACATATACTGGCTATATGAGCAAAATGTGTTTTAACTCAGAAATTATCACCTAAAATATATGTTTAACAGATCAATGAAAAGTCCCCGGCCTACCATAGTAAAACACATTTTTTGTCAAAATCTGTTTTTTTTTATTCAACATAATTCCCTTCAAGGGTGATACACTGATTATAGCGACCCTCAAACTTTTCGATACCATTTTTGTAGTACGATTTGTCCTTTGCTTCAAAATAGGCCTCAGTTTTGGCCTCATTCGACGAAAATTTCTTCTTCTGAAAAATTTCCCATCGATTTTTTCCCATTCTTTTGAGATCTGAGAGCAGGAAATAGTCGCTAGAGACCAGATCTGGAGAATACGGTGGATGGATGGATTTTTACCATCGTTTTCACTGACTTGTGACATGGTGCATTGTCTTGGTGAAGCAACACTTTCTTTTTCTTAAAATGCGGGGGGTCCACAGACGCTAGAATCTTGCCAGCCGACTGTTGCGTTTTCCGACGTTTTCATCGCGTGCAATCCACTCGGATGACTGTCGATTGAACTTCGGAGTGAAATGATGGAGCCATGTTTCAAACATTGTCACATATCGACGCAAAAACTCGGGTTTATTACGCTTGATCATCTTCAAACACTGCTTCGAATTATCAACTCGTCGTTGTTTTTATTTCTAAGTGAGCTAGCGCGGTACCCACTTTGCACAGAGCCTCTCATACCCAGATATTCGTGAATGATATGATGTACGCGTTCAGTTGACATCTTTAGAGTGTCTGCTATTTCATTCAATTTCAATTTACGGCCATTCAAAATCATTTTGTGCATTTTTTAAATATTTTCGTCGGTAACAATTTCTTTTGGGCGTCCACTGCGTTCACCGTCTTTGGTGCTCATTTCACCACATCTAAATTTAGCATACCAATCCTTGATGGTTGACTTTCCTGCGGCATTGTCCGGAAATACGAAATCACGCCAAGTTTTTGCTTCAACTGTATTTTTCCCTTCAAAAAGCAATATTTTATCAACCCGTTTTTTTAAATAACAAAAGTTGCTTCACTCAAAATGCTATAATTCACAAATTAATAATCCGGCAGCTTTCAAATTTATACAAGCATATTTTGGGTTAGGGCTAACTAAAAAACATATGGATTTAATTCTAGTAGCGCCATCTATGTGTCAGACCGGGGATTTCAATTGACCTGTTATATCTATTTGAGGTAACCGTAGAACAGCCATTACAAACCAATGACACGAGACAAAATAATTTAAACACTACTTTAATAATTAATTGTAGCTATTTAGCTAATAAAAAAATGTTAGTTCAACTTTATTCTGTATCACTGTCACTGAAGCTGAAAATGTTGTGAATCTCTTTGTATCGTATTGAGATGGTCTTTAAAAACTGTCTTATATCGGTCATATGATTAATATTTAGCCAGATTTGATAGCTTATCATCAAAAATAATTCTAAACATTAAACATAAATATATAACATGCTCACAATATTTTATTCCATTATTTTGAATTGCCTCATTAATATATTTGTGTTCCATTTTACATGAATAAGGTTACAAAATAAATTCAACGAAAATCTAAAGATGCTTAGAGTTTTTACTATTTGTTATCTAGCAGAAACTGTTTTTTAATGTCTCCTTTGTGTTAGAAGTAGATAATGAAAAGTTTAGTCTCCAATGGGGTCCATGGGTAGTTGTCTCTAAGTGGTGCAGTTTATAATATCAAGATGAATATTTGATGTTTATTTTACACCTATCATTATGTAGCAACCTTGAGGCATGTCGAATTTTACATCGTGGAATAACGGTCTACAAAATACCCAGAAATATAATCCCAGATGTTGAACACGGGCGGGGTGCCAGCAGCGCCAACTAAAACCCGATAACGAATAGCTGGCGGAACCCCGAGACGTTTATCTGGGATGTGATTGAAGGGTATTTCGATTCACTCAGTGCTCAACCAAGGTTTGGTTTAGACGTGCCACCGTCGACTGCCCAAGCCTCTTCTCCAGGTAACACCGCTGCCATCCGTTTTATCTAATGGTATTTTTCACATTTTTTTATATTGCCAATAAATAACGATCACATAATGTAAACACCACTGTTAACATTTCGTTTTACCTCCATTCACCGAACCACATCATTTACCCTAATATTATAAATACTTTGTTATATCGCTTATAATATTTAAGAAGGAATATTTATTAGTCACCCAAAAAAAACCTGGTGACGTAACTAAAATCAATAGAAACGGACAATACTGTATTAATTTTTTGACATTATCTTATCTTCAAGCCATTTAATCAATTAATTTCGTAATTAAATCTTCTATTAGTTCCATAGATGACCGAGTTCTGAGAGCGCCATGTCAATAGGAAATCGGTTACAATTCTATTCTTTTAAATGCCAAAGTACATCTGATCCATAATGCTTTCATCAAAGAGCATGATCTCTTGTAAATTTCAATTGAATTTGTGAGATAGTGAAATGACAGTTAGTGGCCTGGAATTTAATTGCTGTTCACATAAATGTCTTGTAATCAGGCTAAGAGCTTATCATTTAGGTAGCATCACTCCCTTACTGAGTCAAAAGTTAATGCAAATTATTGACTGATGATTGGAATATCTATAAATCGATTCGTGAAACTAAGAATGAATATTTGGAACAATAAAAATCATAAACATTATATATAAGTATCATACATCATTTTCCAATAATATTAAACTGATTTTGAAAATCAGAACAAAGTTTACAACACGTGGATTACTTTTTCGCAATATTCGACGTGACATTAAAAATGCTTTTTGAAAATAAATTGAATCTAAATGGAATTTGGAAATGAAAATGACAACGGTAATATTTTATTTTAAGCGAAATACGTATTTTTATTTTTTACGTAGTTGAATACCAACATTATTAAACACCAAACCAGTATTACTCTAATAGTTAAGTATATTATTTCATCGTTATTTTAAAATATTTTACGACCTGTGTCAAAATAAAACAATATTTGTTAGTTTTACGACTGCCTCTTCGTTTATATCAGCTATTTATGAGCCTGTGTCGGCATCATAAAACGAATCAAAAGAAGTCACACGACATTATCGTTCAAGAAAAAATCCGGATATTTGTTAATAACTTCCGTTCGGTCGAGGGATATTCAGTGAGAATAATCAAAAATGAGAAGTTACTTATTATACAGGGGACGGACAAAATAATGTAATACCTGACATACATAATATTTATTTATTAATAAGTTTATTAGCTATAATTTGTTTTAAAAGAGCTGTAATTCTTCGCGGAATAGATTCATAGAAGGTCTAAATAGTTTCCAGCGGAATGTTGTCCCACTCTTGTATCGAAATATATGCCACTTGTTTCAGTGATGTTGATATGATTGAAATATACTCCCAATTGTTCAATTATCTTGTGGTTTGCAATTGTGCTGGTCAGACAACACTCTCAGGCCCTTAACACAACACATTATCATCTTGGCAGTAATATGCTAATCATAGTAAGAACTTCATCATTGAAGATGTCGAGATATTAATTCGCAGCAACCGACCAGTGATGTCAATAAGAGAACTAACTGATTACCAGAATACTACCGCCCAAATCATAACTTTTGCTTGACTGTAGGAATCAGGCAGTCTGGATCACCAATCATAAACCCGACCATTTGTAGGAAACATTATAAACGATGATTGATCGATCTTCACATTCTTCCAATTATCAAGTATCCAGGTTTTATAATCGTTGCACCTCTTCTTCTATGAATGTTAGCTTTGTTGAGTTCTACTATCACTTATGCTGCGGTAGTTCTATTTTATCTAGTCATAATCCTTTTTATTGTTCATTAGTCTTTGTCATTTAACTTCGGGTTTAGTCCATTATTGCTCTTGGCCGATGATCTTTTACTACGTTTTGTCTATACTGTCATTATCGCGGATGTTGTTGCTCGTGACATCTTAAATAATTTAATTGTTTTAATACAGACGCTCCTGCTAACCTATCAGCAACTATTTGCCGTCCTTCGAAACCTAATGGTTTCAGAATTGAACGAAGCGAACATTCGGGGTCTGCGGGAGAACCCTCATTGTTATTATTATTCATCGATCGTCTGCGAGCCATCACAGAACTAAGCATATAATACACTGAAATATAACCTACATGTAAGAGGTCAATTGAAAAGACCTCGGCCTGACACATAGATGAAGCTACTAGAATTAAATCCATATGTTCTTTAGTTAGCCCTAACCCTCAAAAGATGCGCTTATAAATTTGACATCTGTCGGATCATTAGTGAATAGCATTTTGAGTGAAGCAACTTTTGTTGTGAAAAAAATTTGTTAAATAAAAAAGTTTAAACGTGGTGAAATGAGCAGCGAAGACGGTGAATGCAGTGCACGCCCAAAAGAGGTTGTTACCGACGAAAACATTTAAAAAATCCACAAAATGATATTTTGAATGACCGTAAATTGAAATTGAATGACATAGCAGAACTCTAAAGATATCAAGTGAACGTATACATCATATCATTCACGAATATTTGGGTACGAGAAAGCTTTGTGCAAAGTGGGTGCCGCGAGCTCACTTTTGATCAAAAACAACGATGAGTTGATGATTCGGAGCAGTGTTTGAAGATGATCAAGCGCAATAAACCCGAGTTTTTGTGTTGATATGTGACAATGGATGAAACATCGCTCCATCATTTTACTCCGAAGTCCAATCGACAGTCATACGAGTGGATTGCACACGATGAACTCGCTCCAAAGCATGGGAAAAAGCAACAGTCGGCTGGCAAGGTTATGGCGCCTGTATTTTGGGATGCGCATGGAATAATTTTCATTTATTACCTTGAAAAGGAAAGACCATCAATAGCGACTATTACATAGCTTTATTGGGCCGTTTGAAGGATGAAATCGCCGAAAAACGGCCGCATTTGAAGAAAAAGAAAGTGCTGCTTTACCAAGACAACGCACCGTGTCACAAGTCCAATGAATCCATGAATTGGGCTTCGAATTGCTTCCTCATCCACCGTATTCTCCAGATCTGGCCCCCAACGACTATTTCCTGTTCTCAGATCTCAAAAGAATGCCCGCTGGGAATTAACTTTCGTCGAATGAAGAGGTGATCGCCGAAACTGAGATCTATTTTGAAGCAAAGGACAAATCGTACTACAAATGGACAAATGGTATCAAAAAGTTGGAGGGTCGCTATAATCAATGTATCGCTCTTGAAAAGGAATTACGTTGAACGGAATAAACTAATTTTGCCAAAATAATTTGTGATATACACGCGTCGCATTATTTGCACGGAAGCAGTGTTGCCAACATGCACAAGATGTACTATATTGCATGGTATTCATATTAATTTCTCTATCCCCTGTATATCTTTAAATATTCCAGTTCGATGGCCTCACCGACCTTTCTAAGTCATCATTGTCTAATTAAACACCTGCACCATCCGTTTCTTCGCGCCTGTCCTACGTATTAAAAGTTTCAGCGGATGTGGATGTTACTAAAACGAGAATAAAAGGTGTTTCGAGAAAAATGTTTGACGTATACGGTCTTATCGACTTAAGATGTTATCAGGAAAGACAGGGACAGTTGGCAATCGAAGCGTCAAAAATAACCGGGACCTCTTTGTTTACACCTTTTTGAGTAATTTTTAACATTTCAGGTTTATATAGGTTTGCAACAATATTACTATTGATATTAACGTGGTGTGCCTGGGAAAAAGTTAATATTGTTTTTCTAGTTTTATCATATTGTGAAAATTTATTAATACTTTCACTTGTTGGATTGAGCCGTAATACCATCAGTGAATTAGTTCTATAGTTTCTGGTTAAAAGACTTCACATAGGCTTTTTGTAAAGCAGCTTGTTCTAAATTGAAGCTTGTAGAAATGGGAAAAGGTGATACTTAGAGGGCAATCTCTCTGACCTGATTTCTACTCAGACTAAGAGAAATTAAAATTAATGGATTTTAATTTTTATACCAAAAACGTTTGTATTTTTTACTGAATATAATCAGATTAATTTAGAAATGTAACGAGTTTTCCCAGATTTTTATATCCTACTACTCCAGTTTGAAAGAACTGCCAAAAAGAAATATTTCGTTTAAAATGAACTGCTAACATATAAATTAGTTTCAACACGATAATATCGGGTTTTCCTAATGAATAGCTTTAAGATCGCTTATCCTTAGCAATACTTATTTAATGAAGCCCTATTGCAGTGCGTTTTAAAGGTATGGAATTTCTTCTGTGATAAAGGTAGCGTCACTCTCTTATTCAGTCAAAAGTTAATGCAAATTATTGATTGATGCCTTTTTTAAAGCAACTTGTTCTAAATTGAAACTTGTAAACATGAGAACTTATACGTAATACTTAGAGGGCAATATGTGCGGCCTGATTTAACCAACTAAACCCTGATTTCAGACGGATTCATAGAAGGGTGAAAGGTTTATAGTGCTTTGTTATGATATTGAAGACATCACCTATATCAATACAATCCCCTATCTCTCTCGTTATCTACAATACAACTGAGAATAAATGAGCTGATCAATAGGAAGTAACTCCTCATGGTCGATTCCCTTTCCCCCAGTTAACGTTTTGCGAACTGTGCTGGTCCGACTGGCAGGATTTTTCCTGCTATATCGGCAAGCTCGGCTTAAAATCTTTATTCATATTAGTTGTTTACTTTTTGTGTCAGTTGTTGAGAGTATAACATGTGTTTGCTATTGTTTTTCATTTTTTTATTACAGAAATTTAATGCTTGATGTAATCAGGTTCTTCACGGGCTTAGAAATGTTAAGTATTGCTTTCAGTGAATCTGTATATCGATATTTTAAAAATGGCAAAATGTTAAATAGTAATTTCATACCAGTTTCATTTTTTCCATAAACAAGAAACAGATGCAATCGAAAAGAAAACATTGTAATTGTAAACAAGATCGGAAACTAGTCGACAAAGTCCATTTGGGACGAAATTTCATGTATTTCTTGTTTGCGAACTCGTACTTCAAGCAACAGCAACATTTTAGCAATTAATTATACTATATAACCGGCGTACAATCATCGAACAGATCTAGAGTCATTGTACAAAACAAAGATCGAAAATACGGTCCTGTAACTCGGTATGCGGTTCGCTTTTTTTGCGCATCCTGTACCCGTTTGCTGCTTTTTTCCTTTCCGCCTTTCACCGATTTACATGAAACAGCAATCTCTTTCTGTTATTGTTTACAAACACATTCCGATTGGACCGGCAACACCACACGCCGGATTTTTTTCCTTCCTCTCCCTGCCACCCACTGTTAAAAACGTTAAGAACCAACACGACGACGTCTTTTTCGTTTCTTTTGTTCGTTCACAGCCTCCTATCGTTTATTGTTTTTAGTCGGTGGCTATCGATTGATTATTTTGTGAAGCCCAGAGAGAGGCGATCATAGAGTATTTATATAGGGGGTTGACTTAATAGGGCTATAGGGAAGTGAACAAGATGGCTATAGATGGCGCTATTACAATTAAATCCTTTTTTTTGTTAGCCTTAGCCCTCAAAATATGCGTGCATAAATTTGACAGCTGTCGAATCATATACAGTTGAAGCAAAAACTTGCCTTGATGCCGAGTTTCCGGACACTGTCTCAGGAAAATCAACCATCGAGGATTGGTATGCTAAGTTTAGACGTGGTGATATGAGCACCAAAGGTGGTGAACGCAATGGACGCCCAAAAGAGTTTCTTACCGACGAAACATTTAAAAAATCCACAACATGATTTTGAATGAAATAGCAAACACTCTAAATATATCAACTGAACGCGTACATCATATCATTCACGAATATTTGGGTATGAGAAAGCTCTGTGCAAATGGGTGCCGCGCGAGCTTATTTTTGACCTAATACAACGACGAGTTGATGATTAGGAGTAGTGTTTGAAGATGATTAAGTGTGATAAACCCGAGTTTTTACGTCGATATCTGATGGATGAAACTCCGAAGTCCAATCGACAGTCAGCCGAGTGGACTACACAGTACACGATGAACCAGCTCCAAAGGGGGGGAAAACGCAACAGTTGGCTGGCAATTTTATGGCGTCTGTATTTGGGGATGCGCATGGAATAATTTTCATTGACTACCTTGAATAGGGAAGGACCATCAACAGCTACTATTGCAGTATTTTAGCTTTATTGAACCGTTTAAAGGGCGAAATCGCCGAAAAACGGCAGCATTTGAAGAAAAAGTGCTGCTTCACCAAGACAATGCACCGTCAATGTCAGTCAGTGAAAACGATGGCAAAAATCCATGAATTGGGCTTGGAATTGCTTCCCCATGCACCGTATTCTACAGATCGGGGGCTAGCGACTATTACCTGTTCTCAGATCTCAAAAGAATGCTTACTGGGAAGAAATTTTCATCGAATGAAGAGGTGATCGCTGAAACTGAGGTCTATTTTGAAGCAAAAGACAAATCGTACTACAAAAATGGTATCAAAAATTTGGAGGGTCGCTATAATCAGTATCACCCTTGTAGGGAATTATGTTGAAAAGTTAATGTTTCCAAAAAAATGTGTTCTACTATGATAGGCCGGGGACTTTTCAATTGACTTGTTACATCAAGTTTTGATTATCATCAAAATCAATGAAACATCAGTTATATTAGTGATAAAGGAAATAAAAAAATTATAGCGAATATGAGACGATAAATTGAATTTTGGTATATATCTTAATCCCAGCTAGTATCTATTAGTATACTATATATAACTGATACAAAAATCAGTAACTAAAATAAAAATAATATTAATACAAATTATAGTATATTCTAAATACAACAACTTCCACAAATTTACCAGGATAGGATAATTTTCAAAGCTCACATAATAGCAGAGAATATAAAATTTAACTAGTTATCTAACTCTTTCGTAGAGTACCTTAAATTTATATAATATATAGTGATATCATTGTCATTTCACTATGTTCACTATGTGCGAGTACTACTCACTAGGGAAGTTGGTCACCGAAAAAATATCGATATTTTAAAAACTATCGATATATCATTTTTTTTATATTAACCAAAATTAATTTCCTTAAGTAAAAGAGCCCCTTCAAAATAATCAAGTTTTTAGTTCATTGCATTTTACAAATACCTTTGTGGCGACCGCCACGACCCTTTAGGCCACCACCAATTCACCATCAACAACTACAAAGGTTGGCAACGCCGGTGGATTGGTACCATGCAAGTTCCAGGGTATAAAAGACCATCACGTCGACGTCTCGCTCTCTTTTCTTATCACCGTCCCCCTGTAACAGTACCACTTCCACAGCGCTACCGTACTTCCTTCACCTTAACCTAATATCCTGTCAATTCTCCCATCGACCACATGCATCAATCGTAAGTTAAAATAAACAACTTTGATTTAACCAGTGTTTTTAGTTCCCGTGCAAATTCCTTCCAAAAATAGTAGTGAGTGTTCTGATAAATAATCGCAGCGGCAGCCACACATTTCGATCGACTGACCGATCCGACGAACATTCCTACAATTGGTGACCCCGACGTGATTAAAGTGCCTAACAGGTAAATCAACTCAACATAAGCCACTCGACAGGTGCTTGACACGTACATGGAAGGATAGCACGAGGAACGGAACTCATCAACATCACGTGGTCGACGACATCCCACGAGACTAGCCTGATGGACGAAAACCACAGAAGCCCATCATGTATACCAGCAACACATGAGCACCCTTGCATCACGAAACGGGACACGTAACACATTTACAGGTACCCTCAAACAAAGCTAAACGCCTCAAGACGAACGACGTCCTGCTACAGCTCCGATGGCAGCTGATCCCGTAAAACTCCTCGCTCAGGTTGGGATCCCCATCTCATCAGCAGTCCCCGGGCGTTTGTTTGCGTGATTGCGGGTGCATTCCGGAACTTGCACCACATATAGGTACGTTCCACGGCTGTTCCACTAGGAGGGGAGTTATGTGGCGACCGCCACGACCCTTTAGGCCACCATCAATTCACCATCAACAACTACAAAGGTTGGCAACGCCGGTGGATTGGTACCATGCAGTTCCAGGGTATAAAAGACCATCACGACGACGTCTCGCTCTGTTTTCTTATCACCGTCCCCCTGTAACAGTACCACTTCCACAGCGCTACCGTACTTCCTTCACCTTAACCTAATATCCTGTCAATTCTCCCATTGACCACATGTATCAATCGTAAGTTAAAATAAACAACTTTGATTTAACCAGTGTTTTTAGTTCCCGTGCAAATTCCTTCCAAAAATAGTAGTGAGTGTTCTGATAAATAATCGTAGCGGCAGCCACACATTTCGACCGACCGACCGACCCGACGAACATTCCTACACCTTTTTAAAGGGCAATGCTTTTTAGACTATATTGAATGGCTTTACACTAAAACTTTTTTGTAGTGTAATCACATTTACCTTCAAGGTAGTTCAGCTACTTAAAAAGGACCGGAGAAAGAAGAGCCCGTCGAGTTTTTTTCCTTATTCCATGATGACCAGCTAGAACCAAATGGTCTTTTGCTGATGTCGCTTCGGGTTCGGGATAGTGAAGTGTTTTGGGGGCGACAGATACCCTGGGTTACGACTGGAATTGTCGTAGTTAGATTATTATCGAGGTTTGTGGATGGATAGGGATTTTAACAACGTGTTGTCGTGTTCTAAGGCGCCTATGGAGAAACTTACACTGAGCATATTCGTGAAACTCTTCACAAAAGGGATGCCTGATTCGAGGTGAGTGTTGATGTTTCTCATAAACCATGAGGAATTGGGTAGCGGACTTTTTTGGATTGGAACACTTGAAGTAGTTCAAGTTGTCTCTCAGAGACATATCTGTACCACACCTTTGCTCCATAGAGGCATAGGATTGTCGAGTATCTTTATGGGGGTTTTTATAGGTCCAACTTCATCCTTTGGTCCTTGATTAAGGAGTGACTTAGGTATTCTCTCTTTGAATGTTGGGAACTCCATAATTCTGTAAAACATTTTGCCTCCTGGGGAATGCCATACTATTTGCAAAGACCAATTCAGATTGTTGTTATCGCAATGTTCTGATACAGAACGGATGCTCACATACATATATATGAAAACAAATGCTCTATATAAATGATTGTATACATACCAAGTAAAAACAATGCCACTCATATATGTATAGTCTAGCTAATTATATTAATTATATTATGCTTAGTGTATTTAACTTGATCAATGCATATCTCAAATAGGGCTGTAAATTTCTTCCACAGAAAATGACGTCTATATTTTTCTATTTCTGCACATACACTGGGTACACAATACTTCTGAGATTGAAGATACTTTGTAATTACATAATAGTGATTATAATTAAGTCAAACTCAAACCCTGAAAAATTCTACGTGTATTTAACATTATGTCAAAAACGCAAAAAAATGTGTAATGCACCAAGGAAATGCCAACAAACCAATCAAACGTCTCGAAAAAATGGTCTCACTGCTTGCATTGGTTTGACCACTCAACACAATTCTTCAACTTCGCCTATTTAAGTTTATCTTCTATATATTACTCTATCGATGTGATGCGATGGTCTTCGTTAGACGAGGGCAGCGCACATTTACGACTCTTTGTCGGCGATGATTTAACACCAATCGATCTGTCCAATATTTAATTCCTTACCATTTTCGTTCAGACGAACGACCTTAAAAGGTTCGTATTCTAAAGAGCACATAACGGAATTTTAAGAAATTATAACAAACAAAGAGATATTGAGTTGGCATGAAAGTATCTTCGAATTTTTGATTGTAATAATACTGGTTTTTTATATACGGAGATCAAAAAATTTGAGGGAGTAGTTTTTGTCTTTTTTTTTATTAAGCCTATATATTAAAAGATTTATTATGAAGAATCGGTACAGTATATTTTATTCATAATATTGTCCATACATAGTCGCTGCTTGTTCCCATATTTCAGTTAATTTACGGATTCGATCTCGAAAAACAATGTATTTTTTGAGGCTATCAACGAATAAAATCATTTTTGGTATTTTCATAAGAAGTGGGGCGCTGCTTTGACAGGTCACGGCTCATATATCATAACAAGTGGTAATGGAGTGAAAGGTCTGGAGAATACAATGGGTGGGGTAGCATAGCAATTCCCTTTTTAATGTTTTCAAGTATGTTTTTTTATCAGTTTTATAACATGTAGTCGAGCGTTGTCATGCTGAAGAATAACATAGTTGTGTCTTTGCTCGTATTTTGGTCAATTTCCGTGCAATGCCTGGTTCAAATGTCATCAATTTTAGTCGATAGCGATCCCCGATGGCTGCATCGAGTAATGCCTTGAAAACGTGGAAACCATTATTCACATGTCGAAATCGATGGAGCATGGTCAGCATAAGCTTCACACATCATTCAATCGATTCAATCCAACCTTCGCCTGATATATACTTTTTTTTATTGAAAAACAAGAGATAATTTCTCTTAAAAAGTGATTATATATATGGCACGATACATTTTGGGTAAAAAGCATCCAAAATTTATTGGATGTAAGCAATGTGGTTTTCGCTGTTGGTTTTCAGAAGGAGTTAAGTCTGGACTATATTATGACTTTCCAAATAGTTTTTACTTGATCAAATAGCATGGAGTACATTGATGTTAGAACACACATTTCTAGTGGCTAATAGGAAAGCTTTTATTTAGTAGAGTAATGTAATGTATTGAAATGTTAAAACAACCAAATTTGACGGTTATGTTACCTTGCATTTTCACCAATAAATATTCCTGATCAAAATAAAATACAAAAAGGACTATTTGTATCTAGTTTTAAAGGAACATTTCTGAAAAGAGAAAGCACCTTTTTTGAGTTTGAATCATCTCAGAGATGTTCAAAAACATCGCCGTTCAAAAATAAATATAAGCTTGGTAAAACAGTGGTAAAGGCGGTCCTCTCACTGTTGGTCGTAAATTGTTGTTTGTGATTGTTTAAAATTTGTTATTGTCCTAGGCAAGAGTGTAAAATCTAACAAGGAAAATGATCCCAGTCACGCCAGTACCAGGCTGGGTAGGACCATATGTCTTTTGGGATGATTTCTAAAGTTGGTCACTCGCCAGTCGTTAGGCCTAATGCTGAGGACCGTGGTTCGGAGCCCACGTTAAACTTTAGGCCCAGTCCAGATAAACCCATAGTTGGTAAAAGGATAATGTAAAATATAAAAAAATAACACAAATAAATACAAATAACATGATAATTTCTATAAACTTCAGTGAAATTTCTTTTAGAAGTACGAAATTTTATTGTACATTTATTTATTACATTGAGTAATTCATAATATAAAAATATTACAGGGATGATGATCCAGCAAAGCTTGTTTATTCAGTTTTAATTTTTAGAAATTAATTTTAAAGTAATATTACTCATAGGGCCTCATCAAAATGATATTTTTATTATATTTTGAGCAAGACAGTTTAAGAAGGATTTATAAGTTTTTATCCAAATGAGATTGGATAGCTCAGTGATTTTCACATCTCATATTTAGTGGAAATTTAAATGTGAGAAAGTTGTGTGCAAGATTTCTACCATGTATGTTCACAATTGAATAAGAACATATGATGAAATTGTTTTAATCAAGCATTGGGTGTATCTTCACATGGATTTTTAAAATTCATAATTGCGTTTAAAACCTGGACTCATAATTTTACTGTTAAATCAAATAAGAGAGGTAGTTGATTAATAAAAGGTCCAATACAGATTTTTAGGATAATTTTATTAGTTCGCCTTTACAAAGTTCTCAAAATTGCAAGAAACAGATTTAATTCATCAAACTGGAATTGCCTCCGTACACATGCTATTCGCCAGATCTAAACCTCTCTGATTACGCCCGGTACATCTGGATCTACCCCCGTACGTTCTTCTTTTGTTTGTCGCTCCTACATTTCCTTTTCGTCCGCCCGATTCCGATGGCTTTCTCATCTCGTTGATCGACCTTTAGCAAGGCAACAAATTTTTGCTCGAACGCTCACATACTTGACCTTGCTTTTACGACAAACATCCAAACAAAATACTCAGGAATCTTAATGAAAAACATCCTCTCTGCTATAAGTGTCTCTTTTATAGACGTTAATTTTGAAAGCGTGTTTGCTTTCGGTTGCGTTTACACCGTTCACGACGCGTCGGTTTACGATCCCGTCGGTGATCACGTTTGTTTTCGATCACCTCGATCTTAATTAGATGCTCTACGCTCGTTGTAAATCATCGTGGCGAATTGATTGTTATCTTTTATCGGTATGCGACTGAATAGTGTTGTCTGATTGGCATAGAAGTGGATTGATTAACAAAAATGTGAATATTTTTTCATTTTCGTTGAATTGCGACAACATTATTAGTGTACGGAACAATGCCTAAATATCAAAATAGAAAGGTACATTGTGTTAGAATCTTGACAATATAATTTGACTGCTTTTTTATAATTCACTCTTATTAAGTTAGTGAACATAATAAAATTCCATACCTCTAATAATAAAGCCAAAAGTTCTGTCTTTTCATTGCATGATCTAAAACCTTCAGTAAAATATCTAGATTTCACTGAAATTAGTTCTATGTGATTTGTAGTCTTGAGGTCGGCGCCATAAATATTTTAATTTATTATTTTTATTTGCAATTTTCAAGTGGAATGCGAATGTTTCGACATATATTTTCCAGAATAAAAAATCTACTTTTTCGTGAAGAAAAGCTGTACAGTTATTTTTGTTTCCAACAAGTGAAAATTTATTAAGACCATTGTCAGATTACAAAGAGAAACATGAAATGAAACATAGAATAATAGTTCAGATCAATATTTAGTATAGAATAGTTTTAGGAATTGAGTCATTCGTTAAAGATGTGTCAATCAGTGCACAATTGAGGAACAAATGCATTCAGATTACAAGATTTGCGTTCAAGAAGAACCATTTTCAGGAAATGTTACTTTTTGCAGCTGAGAGAACATGCTAGAAATACTTCCAGAGGTTCTCGGATGAGTAATAATCATTATAGCGGGACCTGCTGGACAAATATTGTTGGATTGAATGTTGCCAAAAATCAATAGGAACAGGAACTTTCCCACGCATTGAAGATTACGAAACAAGCCATTTCTTATCGATTAAAAGCCTTGGGAATGATCCAAAAAGAAGGACCTTGGATTCCACATGGTCGGCCTAGGTCGGAAAATGTTTCAACAGTAGAAAAAAGAGGTGTTTAGGTTTCACGTAGTTACTGGCGAACAAAAGTAGCTTCGCTTTTTGTGGGAAATAGTAGAATAGTGCCAATAGTTGTTTAGATGGTGTAACCAACTCTTTAAATATTGAAATATACTATCCCGTAATGAAAATGAGATACCCTACATTACTCGCCATATTCTTCAGATGTTACTCTTTGTGCTTGATGTGCCTGGATTAGTTGGAGTCAAGTCAACACACCGAAAATTATAACGAATTTGTACACTATAGATTCCATTGCTATGAAATTAAATAGGATAAAGTAAAAAATAAAGTTATTAGTTGATTTTATGCATTTCATTCAATGCGCCTTTGCTATCTACGTACCGAATAGTTTATTTTATTCAGAAAACGGTATGACGCACCAGGACAATATACGAATGTAAAAGAATCTATTAATAGGATCGTTGGTCTATTATTAAAAACTATTTGTTATTATTTTACTTTGAGAAAGAGGCGGAAAAAACGCTGAATGACAATATATACAATTGACACTGTTAAATGCTAATTTTAAGTGCTTTTTTTTCTAAACGGTTGTATGTTTATTTTTAACTATATTTACCTTCGAAGCGTCTTTTTTGCGCGTTGTTTATACAAATCGATACGATTCCTTTATTATTTATTGGTTTTTTTTTCAACTCGAGGGTACTCATTTACATAATAATTCAAGGTAATTTTTATCATAAAAACACTTAATTAGATATTATTTTATTATGGGAAATGTTGTTTCAAATTATTTGAGCAGAGATACACATCGCAATATAACAGAAATCACATTTTTTACTAGTTTTCTTTAGGTAAAATATATCCCAACCAAAAACTTGATGTTGGTATGGTTGATCAACATGTTAGATTTGATGATATTGCTAAAATCTTCGCTTGAGACCAAATATTCTCCGATTGGTTTTTTGGTTACTATTTTGGTCATCATTTTATCCAAAATGTAGACCTTCTTCTGTTCCTTTTTTTAATGCAACATTATAGAGAAAGGCTCTACCACACACGGTAATCATAGTATATTCTTATTTCGATTCTTTTATCTTCTTCAGTCATCATGTCATCTTCTATCAGTCTTTTGTTATTTTTAACTAACAAGTAAGTCAAAGCATAACCATATAATCAACCAATAATAAACATAACCAAATGTAAATTGTCGAAATAATAAACCAATCTCTTTTCGTTTCTTAATATCGATATTTTGCTTTGTAACTTTGCAAAAGTTCGATACTCTCATTTACAACTATCGATACTTCTTTTTAAAAATATCGATATTTTTCGCTGCCGACAACATGAAAGATTCCTTCATACCATTAATCGTTCAGATCATCACGAAGAAAAAAGTATGAAATTTTTTAGATGTATTTAATTATGTTGTGAGAAAGTTTACAATATTGTTATGTTAAAATTATCATAATGAATAAATCTTCTCGTTAAGAAACTATATTTAGTATTATTAAATAGTTGTCGTTCTGATATTTCGAAGTATTCATGTAAAATGAATTTCGTTGTAGACAGTATCGTGCTAAATGAATGGTCGCACCCAAACTGAAACGTGGCAACAGCGCGTCTGGTGGCGTGGCCCTTTCGGTGTGGCGTCTCGATCGTCCCGACGCTAACTGACGGCCTTGGCTCTAATTTATGGACGACCGCCCTTGTCGAATCCACAGCGTACAGGGTCTCCGTTCATAACATATTTTATTTTGTTTTTACGTAGGTTATAGCATAAAAGCGCTTTTTAAAATTTAGTTATTTTCTCAAACAAAATAGGTTTTTTTGGTGAGATATGATATTTTATTTGAAAATTACGTCATATATGTTGTACATACAGCAGAAAAAACTGGCGCCGTTAGCATACTTTTTTGGAGGAGACTATCGGGTCGCTCTCTTTAAAATTTCCTCAATTAATATAATTAACTGGAATAGAACATTAAGATCAAACACCAAAATTATCAAAAGAAGATGATAGAGGATCAAAAATTACTCAAAGTACCCTTTAATCTTGTTTGTGCAAGTACAATTTTGTCGGAAGCATCATAGTTCAAAATATATGATAATCTACGCAGAACATAACAATTTGAGAATACTGTTGAAAACTGACTACATTTGCGGACAACACTTTGTCTTCTTTTCCAGGAGGGAGGTGTTTACTACGTCGTTTACTTAATACCTCATTAATTGTTTGATGAAATTAATGAGCCAATTCATTCAAAACTAAAGTGTTTTTCAATATGGCTCTTTCTTTTATACTAAAATCTGATTCTTCAAGCAAAACACCATCATGTTAGACAAACCGCAGAGTAGATTAGACTCAAAGTCGAGCAACAGTACTGATTAGTTGGAAGATACTCTCACCCTGACCTAAATTCAAAGATATTGGTTTATTAGTGAACTATAAGGCCTATTTAATGTTATGGGATTGAACTAAAACATCAAACCAACTGGTAATCCAACGAACCCAAAACAAAGTTCTATGATTAATTACAAATGCTTCTCGCTGCGCAACCAACGAAGACCTCCATACCTCGAATCACATGGATATTATTATATATAATGATATATATATATATATATATATATGTAGCGAATTGAGGCATGTCGAATTTTACATCGTGGAATAACGGTCTACGAAATACCCAGAAATATAATCCCAGATGTTGAACACGGGCGGGGTGCCAATTGGAACCCGACACCGAATAGCTGGCGGCAACCCCGAGACGTTTATCTGGGATATTATTGAAGGGTATTTCGGTCATTCAGTGCTCAACCCTCGTTCGGTTAAGACGTGCCACCATCGACTGCCCAAGCCTCGTCAACAGGTAACTCCGCTGCCATCCTTTTTATCTTTGTATTTTTCTCATTTTTTATATTGTCAATAAATAACGGTCACATCATGTAAACACCACTGTTTCATTTCGATTTACCTCCATTCACCGAGCCACATCATTTACCCTAAAGTGGTGACCCCGACGTGATCTTTCGCAAAATTGGGTTTGGACTCGTGAATGGAGGGTACGTAGAAAATGGTGTATTTTACGTGGCCGTTATATTTTTTTTGTTTCAAAATTTTAAATATTTTTAATTCGACTCCTTTTCAATTTTACCTTCTAGATTCATTTTCATTTTATTCCGATTAATTTCATTATTTCCAATTCATTTTTTTAAATTTTTTTTTGTCAAAATTTTATTTCACAATCTTTTGGAATATTTTTACGTCACTGCTTAATCATCAGCGTCTCGGCTAAACATTTCTTTCGGCGCTATGTTTAAATCATAATGTCTTCCTTCGCTCGCCGTCTCCGTCATAATGGCAGATATTTTGATTTAAAAGGCTTTGGGCAGCTTCGGTCGGATACCGTCGTTATTTGTTTTTTATGAATTAACCTAACGTATGTGACTACGGATTAGTCACAGAGCAGCTCCAGAAGCTAGGTACCGATTGCAGTCACCGTAGACTCGTTATGTCTTCGCCGAAGTACCAGAATTGCTAACGTCTCGTCGTCGAAGAAAATAAGCTACCACGTCGTCGAACAGTCGATCCTCCCACAGCGTCGATTACGGGAGCCCTGTCTGAAGAATAGCTTGTTTTCAACGTCGTCGATGGACCACATTCAAGTGCCAAAGCGACGATGATGCAACGGTATCTGTAGGACCGGAAGATATCAACAGCCGTACCAGATCACAACCGTTTCGAACTATCATATTTTTTCAAAGCCCAGTTTACACAGCACATTTTGTTTGGTATATGTTTTTTTTTTGTATTTGATATTTTTTGCAAACATTTTTGTATTTTTGTTGAAGTAATTTTATGTAAAATTCTGGCAGGGGAGTATTGTAGCGAATTGAGGCATGTCGAATTTTACATCGTGGAATAACGGTCTACGAAATACCCAGAAATATAATCCCAGATGTTGAACACGGGCGGGGTGCCAATTGGAACCCGACACCGAATAGCTGGCGGCAACCCCGAGACGTTTATCTGGGATATTATTGAAGGGTATTTCGGTCATTCAGTGCTCAACCCTCGTTCGGTTAAGACGTGCCACCATCGACTGCCCAAGCCTCGTCAACAGGTAACTCCGCTGCCATCCTTTTTATCTTTGTATTTTTCTCATTTTTTATATTGTCAATAAATAACGGTCACATCATGTAAACACCACTGTTTCATTTCGATTTACCTCCATTCACCGAGCCACATCATTTACCCTAAATATATATTATAATCATCCTTATTTTTTATACAATGAGAGCTTTCTATGATAAGTGAGGAGATATTAAAATTTCTTTACTTTGCAATGATCACATATAGGATAAATTAATCATTCGAAATGTTAGTTTGTTATCTTACAACTATATTTAGTAGAATAAGTAGTTTTAAAGAATAATCTTAGTATTTGCAAGAAAAGAAAATGAGTAACAGATCAAAATGGATATCAATACTGAATATATTAGAAGTGTGTGGTATTTTATTTGTTTCACGTTACACATGATATTCAACATCATAAAAAATTGATTGTGATCCCACAAAGGACAAGATAACTCTGAGACAATGTTCAAAAGTTCTAAACTCTATGAAAATATGATACCCGATACCAGTTAGGCACTATACAAAAATTAGCCTTTTATTGGTTATTTTTATTAAAAAAAGACGTTTTACAGTTATTCTGATCACTTGTTCAGTTCGATGCAACATTATTTAGCTTGAATTGGATCGCTGCCAAACCAGCATAGTTCTTTCATCTAATTATCGCCATGGTGATAGAAAAAAGCGAAAAATAACGGAAAATATTTTGATTAATATATATTGAACCATTTCTTTTTTCAATTCCATCTTTTCGGCGTGCATGGAAACATCCAAAATTTGTGTTTTCTAACATTTAAAATTAACATAAAAATTAAAATTATATTAAAAATATATTTATAAAATTATTCAATTATAAAACATTTTAAAAAATTGAACCGACTTCAAAAAATAAAAAAGAAACTCACTAAAAGGTAAAAAATAATCAAACTTAGATTTTTAACACAAAAAAAAACGTTTTAAAATAAAATACGTACATCATAATCGTTGTAATAACTAAATAAAAAAACGACAAAAACCTTATTTAATCCATCTACTACACGTATTTTATATTCTACTATATACACACAATTTAGCTTAATACCTGCCTAAACCTACTTTTCAGCAAATACAAATTTGTTTTGTTCGTAATTTACTTTTGTTTATATGACACCAAATCATATTATGATTATACAAATTATATTTTGTATTGTTTGGGCTCGACACCGACATCAAACTGATCAGATGGTAGCAGTTAAAATAATATTATATAAAATATAAATCGGTTGACCACTGACGGAGAAATCAGTGAACATACATAAATAAATATACAATCATATAAAATCTAAAATATATCAGTATATATAAATATACTCCTCTTTTGAAGTCGGTTAAAAATGATCAGACATGGTTTAAAGTGATCAGATATATTACGTCTTACTAGTATTGTGAAAATTATATCTAAGTACAATAACAATTCAGCTAGGATTGAAGATCACCACATAAACACATGAATTAAAACTGAAGATTTAAAACAATGCGTCTTACAATTGTGAATTATTAGATAATTCAACATCAAATTGACCTATTGTGGAATGTTATCGTATATTTTTATCTTTGTCTAATTTTTTGGCGAATAAGCAATTCATTTCTTAAGAAGAGGTCAAAGCTGAGATTGATCTTATCTTTGCTTCTAAGGATTATCACTTCTGTTGTTGTTTTCAGTGTCATTACAAAAACTTTGAATAAAATGTATTTTGAAGGAGCTTATGATGTTTTAAGTAATAACTCAATATTGTTTTCTAATAAATAATATTAGTCGAATACTTATGGGTCGTAGTGTATACTATACGTACGTGGTCTTCTACGAGACATGGAATGCAGCTTGCAAGAGGTCAACAGACCGGACGATGGGGGACCACACGCGTGGGGAGCGTTAGTTTGTGATCTTTTTCAACTAATTATGTATTTGGATGGGAACATCGCTTTTTTTCTGGGTTAAAACGTAATTACGTTTTTCCGTCGATTCCTCGCAGGAATTTCGGAAATAGACCGTTTAAAATAGCCGTATTCAGGTCGTTGTCATTTCGAAATTGGGCTATTTTATTTCTTGTCGTCGTCGATGTTTATTATCCAATAGAAACCGTATTAAAAACTGCGAACATTATGAAAATAAGAAGTTAAATTGTATAATATCGTAATAAAATATTAAATTTTCATGCAAATTCGACTTATTAAAATCACATGGTATAAAATCAATTGAATAATGCGAGTAAACCTGTAATGTTATAATTTTCTGTCGTTTTATCTAGTTTTTGTATTATTGGTCAATTGTTTTTTTTAAAGTGCCATGGCGAAACTAATACATCGACAGAGAATAGCTAAAACAGAAAGATATATTCTACCCATTTGTCGAATTCATTTACATGCAAGTTCAATCTTTCACAAATATTATCACCATCTAACTAATATTTGAACCTGGAGATAATTTCATATTTCAATTAATATATAGGTCAATAGGATATATTATTGTAACATGTTCAAACGTTTATGATTCAGCATTGACAAATTGTTATAGAAAAGCTGCACTAACACCTACAAATTATGGGAATTTAGTGACAGCTGGTTTTGTTGAACTTTGGGTTATCTGTTTATGTGAACGAATAAATTTAGGTTGGGAAAAATCGTCACTTGCAACTCTGTCTTTTTTTTAATATCAAACTTATTTAATGTCAAATAGTACAAGGAGTTTCGAATTGAAAATATTCTTCTTGTACCACATATATACATGTTTTCTAGAGAATGTTTCTAATATTTAAATAACCTATCTTGAAGTAATATGGCAGTTTTGTTTCGATGTCCCAAATCATTGAAAGTAATGAGAACATCCTACAAACCCAGATACGATAACGTTCTATAGCGTGCACCGTATTAACCAGATTTAGTCTCTTGTGATCATGACTTATTCCGATGAAGCTGTACATTTTTATGAAGATATTATTATATTGTTGATGTTGAAATTTTTTTCTACATAAAATAACAGTTTTCCATTTAGTATTATTGAGTTATTAAGTGTTTACAGACCGTATATCATGGAACGCTGAAATTTCATTTTCGGCGTTTATTATTTTGTTATTTGCTTTGAAGAAATCTACTGTCCGAACCCATCAAACAATGTTAAAAATTGATGGTGATGCTGCTACTGTAGGGATTCTTATGTGAATGACAAAAACGACCTATATCGTTCAATGATGAAATGCAAGCCCCATTGGTCAAAAACCAAGCCCAAACTCTCAAAGAACTTTTAAACTTCTTAACAGTTGACGAACCAATTACTTCTGGCAAGGAAAAGGTACATACGATGGAAAAGATCCTAAGAGAGAGAAAATATCTACCATAAAAACTGATTAAATTTGTTAATTTGAACAAAAAAAGAGAAAAAGTCTTTTGTGACGTATCATAAATGGCCATGAAAAGTGAATCTACTACAATAATCTCAAGCACAAAAATGCAATCCATATCAATAACTTCAGATTCCTTCAAATTAGGAGCTGTCAAATCCGACTGAAACTGTTATTGCAAATATCTACTGACTTCAATTAAATAAACTGAATGATTTATTGCTACCGAAAAAAGACAAGAAATAATGATTAACAGACACAAAGGCATCCTCTTGTATGGCAACGCTTGACCACATGTTCCAATGGTTGTGAATTAGACATTGTTGTAGCTCGAATAGGTACTACACCAAGCCTATTCGCCATTCATAGCGCCTTGTGAGTATTACTTGTTCACATCGATGCAGTTCAGTTTTAATGCTGAATCACTGCCACAACCTCTTCAAAAGTAGTAGAGAGTTATGGAAAGTAGTTTGATAAACATACATTGTAACTAATATTTCGCGATAATGCGTTTTTAAATAAAATAAATTACTAGTTTAAATAAATTAATATTAAAAATTAGATTAACTCTCTTGGATAACTACCAGAAAATAAAAAAATCAGCAGCCACTATAACAGTGAACAACATTGTTAATGATACATATGTCCACTTTTTGTAATTAAAGTTTCCTCTTCTTTCAAAATTTACTCAATGACTTAATAGTTACAATATTAGTTAATTTCTTTCATTTAATTATTTATATTTATCTGTCGAGAAATCTGTCTTGTTACCAATAAGATTTTCTTGTAATACCTATTGGTCAAAAATATATTTATGACATAATATATAATAAGTTTATTAAACTTATGATTCATTAATTTTAAAGACACTTTTCCAAACCGGACATGATAATTCTGAAAAAGTTTGCGTTTTGCTTCAAATAGGTCCTTTCTTGCTGAATATTCTACTTCAATACCTGCAACTTTATTCGGTTTTTGAAATATATCTTAAAAGAAATCTGCTGCTAAATTAAATAATGTAAGTCTGGTGGTTTCAATTCATATACTTGTTGAATATTATCTGAATAGAGTTGTATAATGTTAATTATACTCCAACATTGATTAATTAATAGAAAAATTAACTCCAACTTTGAACGACGATACAAAGCGACACTGAAGGTAAAAACAAACCAACCTGTCTCACTTATTCCCCATTCAGATAATAAATAAACAGATGGCGCCGAATACATCTACCGCAAAGGAGTATTTACCATCAACATTCTCGAACTTGTCGAAGGGTGGGTTTCGTCAGTGCGTAAAACTGCCCGAAGCTCTTATGACTTCGAGGACATTTTGTTGTGCTGATCTTGTCCAGGCTCATCAAAAATCACTTTAATGAGTAAACTATAACTTATATCTTATTCCAGAGTCTACATATGTCGATTAATCAGATCGTATGGTACATTTAACTGAAGACAAGTACATTACAATACCACAACACTCTTTAAAAGTACTTCATACTAACAGAATGAAGATAAAAACGCATCATCATAATAATTTGTCACCTGAACCAGTCCTCCTTTACTAATATATCAATGAATATTCACAACGCGTGTGTATTTTTATAAAAACCTCTGAACAACAGCCAAACTTATTAATATGATATACAACGGGTATATATATTAATCGAGCATATTTGGCATCACAATTAACACATTTTTGACAGGACGATATCTAATAGTTTTTAGTCGGATGCATTTTAAACAGCGTGTGATTAAATTTGACTGGTTTAATAATTGTGGGTTGTTTAAAATACACGTGCTTCGAAAGTTATTTTTCATTCTGTCAAATACAGTTATTGGATTTTTTATTTATCTTATAAAATAAACATATCCTATGTTCGCAATAATAATATTAGAACAGGTAAAATATATGTTTTTATATATGTTTCCTTGATTGATGATGTGGGTTATATACATCGTAAGTTTCCAACACCGCTCGACGACCTTGGTTGAATATCGCATGCTACCAAATCAGATGAATATGAAAAAATGATGATAAAAGTAAGCGATTTTTTTAGTTTTATTTAGTTTGTTGTTCTATAAAATTTGTCTTTTACATTCTAGGTTGATTCTTCATCTATTAAAATGCTTTTCCACATATACCATCATTGAATTGAAATGATGTGGACGACATTCCAAACTATCACTATACAACAAATTGTTATTGACAATAAACAAAAAATATTTTTAACAAATCAATTGAACCGACTTCAAGAAATAAATAAAGAACTCACTAATAGAAATCACTATTAAAATAATCATGAAACATCAAGATTTATATAACACAAAAAAAAGGTTTTAAATTAAAATATGTGAATGAATAAATAAATTAAAATAGGTTAAATATTTACCATCATTGAATTGAAATGATGTGGACGACTATCACTATAATTCAACAAATTGTTATTGACAATAAACAAAAAATATTTTTAACAAATCAATTGAACCGACTTCAAGAAATAAATAAAGAACTCACTATTAAAATAATCATGAAACATCAAGATTTATATAACACAAAAAAAGGTTTTAAATTAAAATATGTGCATAGTAATCGTTGTAATTACAAAATAAAAATAAAGAAAAACCTTATTTAACCTATCTACTATACGTACTTTTTATTCTACTATATACACACAATTTAGCTTAATACCTACCTAAACCTATTCATCTATTTACAATATTATTTTAACTACTACCAACGCAGCACTTTAAAATCGATGCCGAGCAACACATTAGATTTGTTCGTAATTTAATTTTGTGTATATGTCACAAATTTATATTATTATTTGTATATTGTTTGGATCCCGACTGGACCACCTCCGAAGTGTACCCTTTCGAATAAGAAAATAATTTTGAAAATCGGTCCATAATTGACTGAGAAATCAGAGAACATACACTAAACAAAACATACAGCCGAACATAGATCCTCCTTCTTTTTTGAAGTCGGTTAAATATTTAAATCAAATATCATTATAATTTATGGTATACTATCAATTCAATATAAACTACTCCACAACAGAGTAATAAGTGTAACAAATATATTAATCTGTGCTTCAAGAGTTAAAATTAATGTTTTTATTTCTCATTTGTTGTTGATTAGGTTTTGGTCCTTATGTGAGACACGATGTAAAATAGAAACAGTAGATTAACGAAATCCATAGAAGACAAATTAAAGATGAGTTATCTGTACTGGTGAATTTCCAGAGTATTATGTATTGATGTTATGTATAAAATGATAGTTTAAAATAAATAAATTTACTGCCCGGAAAAATATTATATCTATTCTTTTAAAATATTGAATAATGGAATAAACAAGTAAAGAACGATGCAATTTTTATTAAAAATTTAAGTAGAGAAAATATTCTTTTATCAAATAAGCCTGGTGTTTATTAAATTTATTGTATTTCAATATACAATTTAGGATAAAAATATGTATAAAAGATGAAAGTTATATTAATAATAATTAGGTAGTAATTTGGTAATTATTTCAAACCAATGGTAAATGTTAAGATATTTAACGATTAATGCAATAAATATATAACTATCTGACAATTTGTTCTTTGAGCCTTTTATGAGTTATTTTAATTATTTAAGTTTTGAGAAGTCATTTGTTCATTTAATGATTATAAATAAATTACTTTAATATCATTTCTAAATTGTTAGAACTAAAGTGCCTAATTATGTTCCTTAATGTTTTAATTATATAACAGGTCAATTGAAAAGTCCCCCCCACATAGATGGCGCTACTAGAATTAAATCCATATGTTTTTTAGTTAGCCCTAACCCTCAAAAGATGCGTTCATAAATTTGACATTTGTCGGAACATTAGTTTGTGAATTTTGAGTGAAGCAACTTTTGTTATTATGAAAAAAATGGATAAAAAGGAATTTCACGTGTTGATAAAATATTGCTTTTTGAACGGAAAAAAGCAAAAACTTGTTTTTCTGGATACTGCCCCAGGAAAATCAACCATCAAGGATTGGTATACTAAGTTTAGACGTGGTGAGCATTAACATTAGTTTTAGAGCGGGTTTATCGTGTGCTATCCACTCGCATGACTGTCGATTGGATTTCGGAGTGAAATGATGGAGCCATGTTGCATCCATTGTCAGATATCGACGCAAAAACTCGGGTGTATTACGCTTGATCATCTTCAAACACTGCTCCAAATAATCAACTCGTCGTTGTTTTTGGTCAAAAGTGAGCTCGCGCGGCACCCACTTTGCACAGAGCTTTCTCATACCGAAATATTCGTGAATGATATCATGTACACGTTCAGTTGATATCTTTAGAGTGTCTGCTATTTCATTCAATTTCAATTTACGGTCATTCAAAATTATTTTGAGGATTTTTTAAATGTTTTTACGGTAACAACCTCTTTTGGGAGTCCACTGCGTTCAGCGTCTTCGGTGCTCATTTCACCACGTCTAAACTTAGCATACTAATCCCTTTTTTCCCTTCAAAATGCAATATTTTATCAACACGCGAAATTCCTTTTTATTCATTTTTTCCACAATGACAAAAGTTGCTACATCCAAAATGCTATAACTCACAAACTAATGATCCGACAGCTGCCAAATTTATTCGCGCATCTTTTGAGAGTTAGGGCTAACTAAAAAACATAGGGATTTAATTCTAGTAGAGCCATCTATATGTCAGGCCGGGGACTTTTCAATTGACCTGAATATATGCCACTTGTTTGGTATTAAAATTTGTTTATTATTTGTCGGCAGTAAATTGTTGTTTTGAACAGATTCTTTTGCTGGCGAAGTTGAAACAAATAGGGGCGGCGGAGGAGCTCGTAACGAGGACCGACTCCCACGGGTCTCGCCCCGTTTGTTTACGAGATTCGGGGCCCATCCGAAGAAGAAAAACACTCTTTAACGAGGAGGCAGACGACGGCGTAGACTGGAGTCGGCTGGCGGAACGCGTTCGAAAAAACAACGGTGCCCGCTCGCAGGTTGTTTGTCACGTTGCTAGCCCACCAACAAAACAACAATTCGTGAAGTTTTAAACGGATGAAAAGCACCGCCGGTCTGCTGCGTTAAGAGTCCCACACCCAGATATTTTATTTTGATGTTTGTCGTTCGTGAACATCACGAAATCGTTTTTTTGTCTTTTGCCAATTTTCATATTTCAGTTCGCCCTATAATCAAAATTCAATCAAATATATAGTCTATCCAAAGTAGCAGCGAAGTCACGTTATCTCAATTTATAACTAATTAACAATTAACATCAAAACAGTGCATTTAACGTTGACAATTTACCCAATTTCCTTTATTTTATCTTCGATTTATAACAATATTCTAATATAAATAAAATAATGTAACATGAATTTAACGTTATAGTACGTCTAATGTATGTATTATGACAAGACTTGTCAAATCATTCCGATACCACTGTATTTGTTCTTTGATTCTTCTGTGACTATCTGTGTACGTTTTTTTTTTAATAAAATTATCCCGTATATATGTCGTATTTTTAGCAACTATTCAAATCAACAACTAAGGTGTTATATTTTTTCAGACCTATTTCTAAAAAAGTAAATTACATAATACAGAATCAAACATTTCATTTATATCAACTAAGTGATAATTTGAAATACTTCATTAACATGGTATCTTTAAAAAATAATTTATGTTTTGTAAGCCAAACCTTAATTACAGCCTTTGCCGACCAGTTGTTGGGATATTTTTGTTTCTATCACAAAGAACAATATATCTACAATAAATTTCTACTAATATAGTTCTATTGAAGAACATTAATAAAAATTTGATGATCTCCATATTGTGTGAGATTATCTTGTATTATTTGAGTAATAAAATACACAAATTGTAATTTTGAAGTTCATTTTAATAATGGCCTAACAACCTTATAAGCATGTGCAACTAAAACACTTCATCAATTATCTTCTAGTATATCGAATATTACTTTACAAAAAACTTACTTTAACATGTCAGGTTTTTCTATGCATTCTTCAACTAGATATTAGTTCTTTTACTTTGCTTGACTTCAGTGACAACATTTGGTTCATACATTGTACGTAAATATTACTCGAAATGTTTGAAACTTCTGTGTGCACATACCAGGATATAAAATCTTGATAAAATCACATTGTTCAATTAAATCTGTCACTTACCTTTAACCTGGTGAGGTATAGCCCATCGAACTATTTGATGTACAAGAAACAAGATATGTGTTATTGGCCTTTTATAATCTAACCATGTTGAGACTTAATTGACATTTGTTGATAGTTTAATTTTAATTAATATTTTTCTTTCTATTTTGAAAATATATGGTTCAGTTAAAAACTAATTTTCTTTCTGTCTGTCTAGTTGGCATTCAAATCTTATAGAAACATACAATGACTTAATGAACACTTGTACGACTAAACAAATTGTAAAATAATTATTCACTCATATACACAATAAACAAAACAAATGATGCCTAATCTTAAATATTATCAACAGTGTTATTTACCTCGATATTACGTTAATTATATTTTAGACATAATTAGGGATACTTAAAATAGTATATACTTACATTAGAATGATATTAATGGTATGAATAAATTACCGATATTCCGATTATACTAGCTGGTTACCGCCTTGCAAAATTTTTCTGCCTTGGAACGAAAATACACAACTTGTCAGGAGTTTTTAGCGATGTATAATTAGGGATTCTGACACCATTGATATACCATAGAATGTCTTTAACGTATAATTATTAAAATAATCTATAAATAAGGCCTGTACAAACCGTACAGTGCAACCAAAACAACTACGTCATGTCCAGATTTTTTTGGGGAAATAACATTTATTACGATAAAGTAGTGTAGCGCCCTTGACGCATATCGAATTTTACATCGTGGAATAACGGTCTACAAAATACCCAGAAATATAATCCCAGATGTTGAACACGGGTGGGGTGCCAGCAGCTCCAACTAGAACCCGATAACGAATAGCTGGCAACCCCGAGACGTTTATCTGGGATGTTATTGAAGGGTATTTCCATTCATTCAGTACTCGACTATCGTTTGGTTTGGACGTGCCCAAGCCTCGTCAACAGGTAACTCCTCTGCCATCCGTTTTATCATTTGTATTTTATATTTTATATTACTTCAATAAATAACGGTCACATAATGTAAACACCACTGTTTCATTTCGTTTTACCTCCATTCACCGAGCCATATCATTTACCCTAAAGTATATACGTTAAATTGACTTAAAGTAGTCATCGAGTCTATTGAAACAATGTTTAACAAAAAAAAAATCCAGGCGCGATACATAGGCCTGGTACTCTTAAGACTTTCTTTCGAACAAAATAAGTCTGATGTTGATTCCGTACAATAACAGAGTAATTAATATCTTTTACGTCAACAACCGTTTAAAACAATAAACGGTTTTTATCAAAATCGTGTGAAATGCTTCATGCTAATTCGCCTGACGATCGTAAGCGAATTGTAACAATTGCCGTTGACATTTTCAAAAATTGTTTTTCTTTTCCTCTATGTGGATTACGTAACGAACGGATGATTAAGTTGTTTCTTTAACCACACTATTGGTTTTTGAATAACTGAGATTCACAACTTTCCAAAATAAGTCACTTTAATGTTCTTTATTGAAATATAATGGCTACAATATGGTTAAATAACCCAAGTATAAACGATTTTGGCGACACGAATTGAGGAACCTAAAGCTGTTTACAAGATAAATTTGGAGGATAAATCCAAATCCGCGGCCCTCTCTTTAAACTAAGTTCTAGTTTTCTAAATATTCAATAAATTAATTATTTTGCTAATTTTGACCATTAACGGTCACTTATTGAATTAAAAAGTAAAGATCAAAAATGAGCAGAGGGTGAAATGGGTCTTTTATGCTGCTTGAGATCCGTTTACCAATTAAGGCCTAACAGTAATCAGTCATTATGCTTTCGATTTTGACTATATCTTGATTTTGGTGCATATAACATCCTCAACACTTTGAATCAATTTTACAACTTCGTCTCTGCATTTTCACACATTAGTAATAATTGTTGTAAAGATATGTATAAAAAATATGTGCTTTTTTCCAATATACCAATTAAGTACAGAGGAAAACAGTTTAAAGGAATAACTTTAAAATTAATTCACACTCTTTATAACATAACCACAATGTTTTTTTTCAAGTGCTCATCTTTACTCACACACTAATATGGACCAATAATATTAATTAAAATAACTAAAAATTATCAGAATGTCAATTTAAATAGATTTGTAGGAATGTTCGTCATGTCGGGCGGTCGGTCGAAACGTGTGGCTGCCGCTGCGGTTATCTATCAGAACACTCACTACTATTTTTGGAAGGAATTTGCACGGGAACTAAAAACACTGATTGAATCAAAGTTGTTTATTCTAACTTACGATTGATACATGTGGTCGATGGGAGAATGGACAGGATATTAGGTTAAGGTGAAGGAAGTACGGTAGCGCTGTGGAAATGGTACTGTTACAGGGGGACGGTGATAAGAAAAGAGAGCGAGACGTCGTCCTGATGGTCTTTTATACCCTGGAACTGCATGGTACCAATCCACCGGCGTTGTCAACCTTTGTAATTGTTGATGGTGAATTGGTGGTGGCCTAAAGGGTCGTGGCGGTCGCCACATAACTCCCCTCCTAGTGGAACAGCCGTGGAACGTACCTATATGTGGTGCAAGTTCCGGAATGCACCCGCAATCACGCAAACAAACGCCCGGGGACTGCTGATGAGATGGGGATCCCAACCTGAGCGAGGAGTTTTACGGGATCAGCTGCCATCAGAGCTGTAGCAGGACGTCGTTCGTCTTGAGGCGTTTAGCTTTGTTTGAGGGTATCTGTAAATGTGTTACGTATCCCGTTTCGTGATGCGAGGGTGCTCATGTGTTGCTGGTATACATGATGGGCTTCTGTGGTTTTCGTCCATCAGGCTAGTCTCGTGGGATGTCGTCGACCACGTGATGTTGATGAGTTCCGTTCCTCGTGCTATCCTTCCATGCACGTGTCAAGCACCTGTCGAGTGGCTTATGTTGAGTTGATTTACCTGTTAGGCACTTTGATCACGTCGGGGTCACCAATCGTAGGAATGTTCGTCGTGTCGGGCGGTCGGTTGAAACGTGTGGCTGCCGCTGCGGTTATCTATCAGAACACTCACTACTATTTTTGGAAGGAATTTGCACGGGAACTAAAAACACTGATTGAATCAAAGTTGTTTATTCTAACTTACGATTGATACATGTGGTCGATGGGAGAATGGACAGGATATTAGGTTAAGGTGAAGGAAGTACGGTAGCGCTGTGGAAGTGGTACTGTTACAGGGGGACGGTGATAAGAAAAGAGAGCGAGACGTCGTCCTGATGGTCTTTTATACCCTGGAACTGCATGGTACCAATCCACCGGCGTTGCCAACCTTTGTAATTGTTGATAGTGAATTGGTGGTGGCCTAAAGGGTCGTGGCGGTCGCCACAGATTTAACAAATTTTTTTTCGTTAATGTGGTTAATACGGTAATTATGGAAAGATAACACGGTATCAGCTACATTTGTTAATTATTATAAAATTAAAGTTTGGAATAACCCATAACTCCGACGAAGGAACTGAGCTGATATAAAAATTGTGTATAAATATGGATAACTGCTATATTGATGAAAGCTTTTAATGATGTATCTAATTTCTTTTTTTTTGTTTCAGGTACGTGCTAATTATTAAATTAATAATTCAACGTATTTGTAAGTAGTTAAAATGCATGATAATTTGTGGATATATATTTCGAACATTTTTGTTGGAAATTTTCCAACACTAATCCCAACACAAATGAGTTTTGTTGTAAATTTGACTAAATATAATTCGTGAAATATAAATCATTTTTTTTAAGTAAAATACTACCAAAGAAATTAATTAACACTCTAAATAAATGTGTCATATAGATATTTTTAACTCTTTTTTATTAGGATATAATTATTATTTGTTTGTTCATTATAATTTTATGCTGCTATACATTATTTTTTTCCCAATTATTGCAGACAACTGTTCGAAGTTCGTTTATAAAAGATTTTATGTTATTTGAACTCTGGAAGATTGATACAATGAATAATTGTTGTGGCAAGTGGCTTTTCTATCAAAAGAAGATTCAGTTCAATATATTCGATAGCAATATTAGAAATAGATATAACATTGTACCTTCATTCTAGACTAGGGATATACGTTTTAGATTTTTATTCAACTTGAATAAAGGCATAAAAAATATTTTTATTATAAATTTTTTGCAATATATTTGTTGATATTTTGTTGAACATTCGACAGATAATACAATAACATTTACAATTACAGACAGTAATATTTTTTTTTCGTTATCTACATCTTATATTAGATATGCTTAGTACAATCTTAATTTACAAATTAATTTATTACTACTGTTCGGTTGTACTTGCATCAATATGCTAGCAAGGCCAGTACGAGACTAGTACATCAATATGTATATATTTATCAAATTAAAATAAAAAAGTTAAAATTATCTTAATGGTCCAATAGCTGTATTGCCTCCACGTTGCTGTTTCAATAACCTTATTTGATGTTTTAATGTGAAATCTTGGATTACTTCGTAAATCCATTTGATTTCGAGGTCATCCTGCAGCTCTTTGCTGATTATGTAGCAATGAGCATTGGTAATTAGAGAACTTTATTTTGACACACAGACATATTTAGAGTTAATAGGCTGTATATTCCATTGTAACTACCACTTGTACTTTTTCCATGGCCTTAGTCAGTTGTCTCTTACCATGATAACTGTGTCGTCGGCAAATGTTCTTGCTATTGGGATATCAGCAGTGTAAAGCAGATACAAGAGTGTTTCTAAAATACTACCTTGTGGAACACCAATTTAAGGAGGTTTAAGTGCTGAGACTGCCTCTTCCTGCAAAAAAATTTCTTTAGAAAAGATATGATCCCAGCCGCAGATAAAAAATCCAAGGTAGCAATTTGCTCATCTTGTATATTAGCGCCTGAAGCTTATGAAAGTTTTTTTTTCTTCAAATGCCGTTTCTGTACAATGACCAATATTTTCTTTAGAATGTTCTGAATGATATAAATAAAAAATCAAAAGCTTTACAGTATTATTCTCGTCATTTTGTTAAAAAACCGTAATAAATGTAATTAATAAATAAAAAACCGTTTCGCAAATATACGAACAGTTACATATTTATAAAAAAAATAAGTTTAGCAGCTTGTATATATAGTAAATCCAACAGACAACATCTTGCTTATACCAAAACAAGCAAATCTTCTTCCCGTGGTTCTAATTCATGACTATTAACGTGTTTACTAATTATTTCTGGACATAATTCATAATAACAATCTTCCTGGTCAACGATCGCACATGCGACTTTGATTCAGAAGATCACAATTAGAATATAAATAAAGGAACCAGATGAATGGCGTTATAATAATTTCTGTTGGTGTGATATTTTGGCAGCAATTAACAACTAATGATGTACATGGCTACGCGAAAGTTTAACATGTGTTATTAGGAAATATAATGTAGTTGAGAACGTGGTATAGTTTGCGTATGTATTAAACGAAATTTTTCCATGTTATTTGTCAATAAAGGATCATTTTGATGTGGACATTGACACAGACGTTACGATAACGTAAAAATGATAGTTTGATTTCATAAAATAAAGTTTATTATAACATGCATAACATTAATGTAAAATTATTATTCTTTTAACATTCCACAATATCATCAATGAACAATAAGTATTCAATAGAATTTATGTTATATAATCTATTCAAAATAGCAGTAAACTCACGTCATCTGAACTGATTACTTCAAAACGTCGCAATGTTGCCGTATCAACTTTGAGTTTTAGTTCGCTTTGGCTTTGACATACAACAAAATTCTAATCTAAATAAAATAACTAAATTGTTAAAATGCTGTTATAAAATATAATTTATTTTAACATTACAGTATATCTAATATACATAATACAGTTATAATAGTTTCTAGGTTAGAGTTGTATTATATTATATTTACATTAATGTTTTCAATTATATATCCAAGTAATATGTTTTACTTTCATTAGAGAGCATATTTACCTTTTACGCTTAGTTCTTAATTCCTTCGGTCCAGTGTTTTCTTGTAAAGTCATTTTGATATCACTGTATTTCTCCTTATTTTGTTCTGTTACTATTTGTACCTGTATACATCTTTCTTAATAAAACTAGTTTTAATTTCTGCATGCTGTTACTATTCTTTCTCTCCTGACACATTTTAACCAAATGCTCATGTATATTATGAACAATTACATACGTATTGGTGCACATAAAACTTTCACACTCTACAATAATAATAATGATTTCCTATAGTTTTCGTATATTAATTATATCTCACCTCTAGTAATTTCCACTCTCATCACCCTGTCTTGGAAATTTTGATTGAATCATAATCCCATATTCAGAAAATTTCACGCTCAGGGAATTACTGTGCTATCATCAGCTATCATTTATCAATATCTTCTTCAATGTGCCTGATCGAGTTCATCTAAACCGATGGTGTTGTTAACCATTCCTGTTTGCAGCATGAAGAACAATATATCTACAATAAATTATTAATAAATGTTATGAATGTATAATAAAACCGAATCAATTTTTATTCCAACGTTTACCGTTTTCCATCAACTTTTGTTTCTTAACACAGCTTTTATTATTATCTTGCCATATGTGACCATTGGATATATTGGTCCCCTATACACATATTGAAAAATAAGTCTCCCTTGATTTTATTATGTGCTTTTAAAAATTATATTATTTTAAAAGCAGTGATTAGAAGTTCCATTCCAACTCTTCGAGGGTTATTTTTACATTATTTAAATTCTATATTACCTAACACTCTATGAAAGGATGATCTGCTTTTCCCAAAGAGCTGCATATCTGTAAGCTTTGTTGGATACTTCAGATTAACAGTTTTACTCTGAAATAATTGTATTACCTAAGTTTATATTAAAAGAACTACTCACTGTTTTTATACATTTCATATATTTAATGTGTCTGTTAATCAGGTCTGATGGTACTAAACGTTTAAATTTGCTAGTAGTACTAAGTAACCCAGTTCGGTACCATACGTATATATGAATCCAAGAATTGACTTATTATCCAAAGATAATTTGGATTTACTCCGTAAGCCAATTAATCTCGTTCAATTTAAGCCCAAGTTGTTTACGCTTTATTAGTATATGTTTCTTCAAAGTTAAGCATTTAATCTAGCTGTCTATGACATAATAATTGAATAGTTGAACGTGGGCATAAGCTTTCCCAATTTAACTTGAAGTCCAGTGTGCCACACCTTATCAAAAGCTTGAGGTATACCGAGAAATGCTGCAGAGCAATATTTTTATTAGTTAAGTTTTTATTTATTTGACTGACGAATCTCTTGCTCTATGGTTTCGTGTTTGTCACGGGAAGCAAAATGATGCTGTGGATTAATATTTCTTTCCTCTGTGACTACTTTGTATAATTTCTTAAAAACCTTGGATGTCACAGTTAATAGACTTCAGGACACTAGGAGAAAATGTTTTTCGATATTTTCCTGGTTTGAGAACCATAATTATTTGGGCCATAAGTGCTAGGGATGTAGTTTAGACTCAAATATCATCCAGATGGGACTTCAAAGAGCTCGCAAACTGAGAAGATCTGATCTGATGGAGCTAAATCCGGGGTGAATAATTATGATTTTATTTTTTATTAGGTTTTCTAATTTTAAGATCAAATCGACGAAAAATATTCCCTTTTCACCTTAAAAATGTTGTTAACACAGCTTATTCTTGTGGGCCCTAACTCGCCTCGAAGCTGATTTACCTCAGGATTTTAGTAACAAACTCAAGTGCTCACAAAATAAGCTCCTTTTTCAAATTGCAATATTTAAGTGTTAAACATCCACTGTTCAAACCAAGCTTGAGCCAACGTTATTTAATGAGACAGGACTATTATTAAAATTAGTTTGACTTGGGATTTAAATTAATTGTAGATCATTGCAGGAATGTTAATAAATAGAATGGATGGATATTAGATAATATTAGTTGAAAATTCCTATGATAATGCAGTGGGAATTAAACTTTTTCCTACGTTTTGAACATATGGCGATTTAATTGGATTTTAATATTTGATTCGTGTAAAAATTCGTAAGCGCTTGTTTACGATATCTGAAAGATAAAAACGAAACGAACATGTGTTTTATTGTTTTAGGTGGGGTCTAAATTAGGTTAAATTTGGGCGTTTGTTATTATTAGGTTGGGTTCCTGTTGCTGGGTATGATTTATTTTCATATGTGTTTTGCAACGGATATAACATCTATATAACAATCGATCATATTGAAGAAAAAAAGAATTGTTCGCCTAATCCCGAAAGTGCAAGCCTTTAGATTATAATTTTTGTTTAAAATAAATACTTTATTTTTTATATGAAACAAATTGCCGAAAGAAAATAGAGTCTTCAATGCTTCTACTTCCAAAAGCTCTTGTCTCTCACTAAAATTATATCAACTATCATCATCTTATTGTCCATGATGACAATGTTTTATCAGCGTGGTAACTTTTTTTCAAGTGAGTAAGTTTTCCTCAGTTTCTATCTCTATATCTATCTATATCTATCTAATGTTTCTTCTCTCTGGAACATATAACCGACTAATAATTTTCTATATTTTTTGTTTAATTATCACTTTTGTTAAAATACTTCTCTCAAATGGATAAATGACAACTTGTAGCTATTTTCTATGAAAGTTTTATTTGGTTTGAGCTACTAGTTTTCTTCTTAAGTTTTTTTTTATTCAAATTTTTTATCGATGAAGCATTTGCGAAAAATTACAATTTCTCTCCATTGATAGAACATTGCAATATAATATTTCTGACACATTACTAGTCGATACTTAAAACTAGATACTTATCTGGGCAGATCTATTGGTTCTTACTTAATCTCCAATAGAATAAAATAAAGGCTAGCAGCACTTTTCAGTATTTTTATCATTCAGTGCACTTCATTACATAACAACACAAGATCACACCGTTTGGTTCTCTTGAAACTTCACCCTAGTTTACTTTTTTTTATATATCTTAAAATCACTCTTATCCCAAAGAGGATTTATCCGGACTGGACCTACAGTTTAACATGGGCTCCGAACCACGGTCCTCGGCATTAAGCCTACCGGCTGGCAACTTAGAAATCATTCCAGAAGACATCCGGTCTTACCCAGCCTGGTTACTGGCGTGGCTCTGATCATTTTCTTTGTCGACTTTACCTAAGGACAATTAAAAACATCCATTTACGACCATGCCCCAGCAGGTTTCGAAACCATATCTATCGCAACAGAAGGAGGACCATCCTGACGCCTTTACCACTGCGCCAACCAAGCCGGCCTGGTTTACTGTTGTCCAAGAATTGCGGCACTTCGATGTTTACATAGGAGTGGAGCCTTTTCTCATGTTTTGTTGCGAATCATTTCATTTCTTATAATAATAATTCTATAATCTTCTATAATAATTAAGTCATCCTCATAACTGAATTCCATGTGGTGTATAGCAGCAACTTATTATATATTGATAATTTAAATCTTCCAAATAACCAATAGATTTTGAAGTTTAATTTAGGTTTTATGTGGTTCTAAAATCTATATGATCCATAATAAAATCTAGTGATAGAGTTATATGATGCAACATAGTATAATTTATATCTATTAAAAATTCGTCAAAATTAGATGGCTTTACCAGTAGGATGCCTAAATCTAAATTGATTCCTTCGTTGTCACTCTGAATTGAATTTATAAATCAGTAGTGGATTCTTCTTTTTAACTGGAATATATTTTTAATATTTACTTTATATTTACTGCAAAACTTTACCTTAATATTTAGCCAGCTCACCAGGATTTTTGATCGATAGCTTCAGCACTAAAGTCGATATTTTCCTGTTACTATACTTCCTAATAATTGATGACTCCGTTGAACAGTTTTAATTTTTACAAAAATTTTTTTTTACGATTCTAAATTGATTCCTTCGTTGTCACTCTGAATTGAATTTATAAATCAGTAGTGGATTCTTCTTATTAACTGGAATATATTTTTAATATTTACTTTATATTTACTGCAAAACTTTACCTTAATATTTAGCCAGCTCACTAGCATTCTTGATTGATAGCTTCAGCATTAAAGTCGATATTTTGCTGTTACTATACTTCCTAATAATTGATGACTCCGTTGAACAGTTTTAATTTTTACAAATTTATTTATTTAAAATTTCCAAGAAACTGAAAAAAATCATACTTCCATGAAATCCAATTTTTAATTTATCCATTTAATTAATAATTTTTTTCGTACTATTTAGCTATTGGCCTCATAAATATACCTTAATTTTTTAAATTCAATATTTTAGATTTCAATAAAAGTTATTAAAAATCTGTAAACCTCTTTAGGTATTTTTATTTAATAAGTCCCTGCTAGCCATATTTTGTTCGTATAGATAGCGATGTTTACTTTGTTTCATCTATGCTTTGTTGTGTGCCGCTAAAACATTACAGAGTTCACACAATAACCTTTGTTAAACCGCAATAACAAAGTCATGTGACACAACAATACCATACTAGTAAACAATAACATTTGTAATATATTTTTGTCTTGAAATAAATCTGCTTTATACGAGGGTCTTTTAGTAAGGCTCTGAAGATTGGACCAGTAGCATCGAAAGTGTTTTTTTACATTATTTGATTTATATTGTCCATTGATGAATGTTTTATTTACTTAGAAAAATACAAAAGATTTAACAGCGAAAGAGATCAAGTTAAGTTTTAAAAAATTACACTATACATTAAATATGCTTATTACTATCTTAATATACAGATTAATTTATTAGTTTTTTGCTGTTATACTTGCATCAATTCACAAACTAAAATGTAAATTACTTAAACTTAAGATGAAAAATATTTTTGAGTTTGATCTGCTATGCATTTTGTCTAACGTGATGTTTAAGATTTGATTTAAGACACTATTTATCTTAATTTCAAATAAAATATTCTTTCTTGTACGGAAGTACAGTCACTCCCTAGTCTCCAAATCCCTAAGTCTCCTGCGATTTCTGTCTCCTACAGACGCAAGTGTGGATCTCATTTGAGTGTGGGATACTTGTGAGCGAACAAGCAGATGCCGTAGCGAAGTCTGCCTTCCACTCTCAGTTCCCTATCGAGGACATATGTATCCACACTGGTTTCTATCCTATTATCAGAACCTTCACCAGAGCTCAAGGACAAAGACGCTTCAACTTAGAGGACGGAATAAATAAACATATATCATCAAATCAAAAGTGATATTTTCAGTGTCCTTCCTGTTCCCCTTACCCGTTCCCAAACAGGGCAACTCAATCTGCTGCGACTGGGACACTGTTATTTTTCGTATAGCCACTTGATGCCCTCAAAAGTTGTGAATTATGTGTCAAACCTGTGAATTATGTGACCAATGGCTCGGTCTCTCTCTTCCACCTTTTGAACAAGTGCCATCGCTTTTCTTCTATTAGGATAAGATTCTGAATAACTATAGGAATATGTTAGCCAGGGACAATACTGATCGATTTGTGAAATGTTTACGAAAAATCGATTTTTTCCATAGCATTTAACTATAATGATCGTTGTATATATAGTTATCGTCGCCTTTGTATCCTTCAACTGTTTTACCCCTTCCTGTTATTCTGAACGTTGACATTTCGCTGTTGACGTACATTTTATCTATACACACTTTGTACTATATTTTACTCTTATCTTATTAATTATATTTTATTTGTACATATAAACGTTTGTGGTTGTCCACGTACTTCGTGTGAAATGTCCTGCTTTAAGTGCTAAAGAACAATTGTATTGTAACGAAATAACAATAAAATCGTCGAAAGCGACAAAATAAAATTGTTTTTTTTGTATCATTCAACTATTTTATTCATCTCTATAACCTCAACAATATTTAACACCCAATCCTTTCTTATCTCATAATCGATCTTTTCTATACTTGATTGTGGTTTACCGTAATTTACTATATAAATTTCATGTATAATTATACACACTTATGACTAAGGGTCCAAGTCTAATAAGATGACCAAGGGCAGCAAAAAAAACAGAAATAACTTTTTCCCCACCCTAATATTCCAATTTCAAAAAATTGTATTCAAAATATTTACATTAATAATATTTACTTTGAGCCTTCACTTCCCCCTTCATTAACACACTCCTATGTCACATTTATAAGAAAGAACATTGTCCTTATCTTATTCGGTTCAAGTTCTGTGAACTTCTCCACTCTTATCCTGGCTGCAAGCACATATATACGGATGGCTCTTAATCTCTCAGAGGGTGTGGCAGTACGTTTGTGGTGAACAATCGGGCATTTCCTTTGAAACCTATTTAACAGAGTTCAATATTGACCGCTAAACTCTTTGCGATACTGAAAACTTTATCATATATTACAACAGAATATTTCAAAGAATGGCTACCGATTCCCGAAATGCCCTCGAATGTTTCCTGAAACAGAAATTCAACCATCCTCTGGTGACCGACTCACTGTCAATCATCCGTATCCTCTATCTGAATGGCTTCAGGACAAGTTTATTGTGCATCCCTTCTCGGCAACGTCCTCTCCCCTCTCCATCACAAATATTTGTGTCCATACACTTCCATTCCATTCCCATTCATTTCATGTTTCACCAAGAACGAGGTACAACGTCCTTAGGCCCAGGAGGCTAACCACAACAGTCTTTGAGGTTAAAGCTGATTTTTTCTTCTCTCTTTACGTTCCTTGTCTTCGTTACTATGTCATAGCTCTAAATCAACTGAGACTGTCGTTTCTCGCACGGTCACTTGATAACTTCAAGCCCGCCAGCTCACTGCGAGTTTTGTCACCTTATCTCTACTTCAGTCTAGGGGTGTTGGCAATCGAAAAAAATATGGATATATCAATATTAAAAAAAATCTAATTGATAAAAATATTTTTTTACAATAAATATAAAAAATATCGATATTTTACAAAAAAATATATTGATATTTTTAAGAAAAAATAAAAATTCGGAAATATTAGCCTAAAAATTTTTTTTCTAAATTTATTAAAGAATAGTGATATATTTAATAAACCTTTAAAAGTACCAATTAGTTTATTCTGAAAAAATCGAAAATTATCGGCTAAAATATAACGATATATCGATATTTTTTCTGCATCCCTACTTCAGTCTACCACATACTGAGCCACTGTCCACTGCTCAATCAGATTAGAGCTATGTATTAGCTATGACTTCGAGCTCGCCTGTTCACTGTGTGTTTTGTGGTTTTGCCCTTACTTCATCTACCACATACTGGAGGACGGTCCACGACTCACCCCAATTAGAGCCATGTATGGCCTGCAAAATTTTAGAAACTCCTTAACAGAAGAGGATACAGACAGACTCCTCGGATTTCTACGAGAAATCGGTTATCTTCATAGAATCTAGCCTATGCTGAGTTAAGTGTTTCTGGCCAAATAACCATTACCACTTCGGTATCCATACTTCGTTATGGTTATGTTTGTCCATTTTTAAATTGTATATATACTATTTATACTTTTAGTTTATTTATACCTCTGATTGTGTTATTAATTTATTGTTTTATATTTACACTTCATATCTGTCCCCATCACGTTTATAACAATAACATACTGTCGCGAAGTCGCGAAATGACAACATCCATCAAAACGACAAAAAAAATCATATTACAAAAATATTATTAATCCTTGTTTCGTTTCCTGAATCAAAAATAAAATCATTAAACTTAAATTCAATTAATGACGTTCGAAAGCTTCGCGATTCTTATGTCTCCAGCGTATCCATAAATTATGTGCATTTCAATGTGGGCTAGTGAACCTGAAGATGAATAAACGTTGTTTATGTATTGTTTATCGTCATTTTCCGCCAACGCCTCCGTAATGAGACCGTCGTTATTCCCAAGAATCAGCACGTGTCTGAAGATATTTGGCCTTCCCTGACGTCAACGATTCCATTTCTATGCGGCGCAGGAAGACAATAAAATTTGTCGTTGCCATCTAAAACGGAGGCAACGGCCGATTTACTACCTATTGGACACGTATGATCGCGACCTCCAGATGACGATCATCTCCACGTGCCGCCACCATTCTAATTGCATTTCGGCCAATGCTGTGCCCGTTCACGGTTTTATGGGAGCGAGACCTTGGGGGCCAAATGGACCGGGGGATTTCGACCGTTGTTTCTCCTTATTTCGCTTTCGTGAAAGAAAAAAGGCACTTCCGCACTCGTTTTATCGATAATAAAAATACCGAAATGAACCCGGTTGTTATTATATTTATTTTTACTTATAGTGCCATGTTGAATAATTATTTTGAACTGTTAGACTGAATTTCATTAATATAATAGTACACTTGAAAAGTATCCGGCCAGACAAATAGATGGCGCTACTAGAATTAAATCCAAATGGATAAAAAGGAATTTCGCGTGTTGATAAAATATTCAGTTGAAGCAAAAACTCGGCTTGGTGCCGAGTTTCCGGACACTCTCCCAGGAAAATCAATCATCAAGGGTTGGTATGGTAAGTTTAGACGTTTAGACGCACCGAAGGCGGTGAATACAGTGGACACCCAAAAGAGGTTGTTACCGACGAAAACATTTTAAAAATCCACAAAATGATTTTGAATGACCGTAAATTGAAATTGAATGACATAGCAGACACTCTAAAAATATCAACTGAACGTGTACACTATACCATTCACGAATATTTGGGTATGAGAAAGCTCTGTGCAAAGTGGGTGCCGCGCGAGTTCACTCTTGACCAAAAACAACGACGAGTTAATGATTCGGAGCAATGTTTGAAGGTGATCAAGCGTAATAAACCCGAGTTTTTGCGTCGATATGTGAAAATGGATGAATCATGGCTCCATCATGTCACTCCGAAATCCAATCGACAGTTATCCGAGTGGACTGCACACGATGAATCCGCTCCAAAGCGTGGGAATACGCAACAGTCGACTGGCAAGTTTATGGCATCTGTATTTCGGGATGAGCATGGAATAATTTTCATTGACTACCTTGAAAATCATAAATAAACTATTACATAGCGTTATTGGACTGTTTGAAGAACGAAATCGTCGAAAAACGGCTGCATTTGAAGATTAAGAAAGTGCTGCTTCACCAAGACAAGGCACCGTGTCACACGTCTGTGGAGGCGATGGCAAAAATCCATGACGACCTCCAGCGACTATTTCCTGTTCTCAGATATCAAAAGAATGCTTGCTGGGATGAAATTTTCGTCCCATGAAGAAGTGATCGCCGAAACTGAGGCCCATTTTGAAGAAAAGGACAAATCGTACTACAAAAATGGTATCAAAAACTTGGAAGGTCGCTATAATCAGTGTATCATACTTGACGGGATTATGTTGAATAAAAAAATGTGTTTTACTCTGGTATGCATAAATAGGTTTAGCAATTAAATAAAAATGGTAAAATTTTGGAAATAACACATTTTATTTAAAAAAGTATTGAATAAAACGAAATAATAGAAAGATAATTAATGTGACCAGCCGTTCTATTTTTATAAAATCATACTACACATAATTATGTTTTATAAATAAATAAATAAATTTGATTAATTGATTTGAAATAATTGATTTAATGTTGAAACTATATAAAGAGGGAAATAAACATTAAACATTATTTGAAATAATACATTTTATTTAAAAAATTAATGAATAAAATGAAATAAAAAAATAATTTCTCTATGCCTTTCTATTTTTATAAAAACACCATATTTTAAATTAATTTACATATTTGAATAATTAACAAGATCTCCAAGAACTATATAAATAAATATTACCATTAAAGAGACCAAAATCGTTTAGATCAAACCCAGCCAATATAGTTAAAACCAATGAAAAAGCCACCACTATATATGAAAGCAGTGAAATTCTCCTAAAAATCTCCAAATTTGATCAACTATGATCGTTACTATTGTTGATCCACAAATCTCCTTAATGAATTGACTACCTCGAGCTTTCAATTAACGTATTTTATATTTACTTATCGTACTTTTTAGCTGAAAGAAATCTCAGTCAATACATCATTATTTTTACAAAACAATAATTTATTTACTTATACTCTTATGTAATAATGCATTGTATTTTCCTTATCATTAGATCATTAGGGTGTCGTTGATAGTTTTATATTTTGTTTCTTGGATCCAGGCCTACTTTTGTTAGCAAATATAATTATTTCATAGTATCACTGTACACTATTCTTACATCTTAGAAAAATGCTCTCTAATTTCTTCTTCTCTGAATTTCACATTCTTCGACTTTCATTCTCAAAAAATTATAGCTATATCTTACCTATAAAATGAAATTTAAATCATTACTAAAATATATTATGTTCAAACAAATGTCTATTTATTACCAGTTGCTACAGTTTTTGCTACTCCTCTTGAACAAACCTCATTAATGACTTGACTACTTCCAACACAACAAGAATTATTTTATTCTCTGTTCTTGTTATCATTAAATTTTGGCATATCTTGATATCTATTCGATGTCGTTAAAAATTATGTTATAAATTTGACAGCTAACATTCCCACTATAAATAAAATTGATGCTGTTGACTTTTTTAGCTTTTATAAATATAACCTTACATTCTGCACTTACCCTCGTTCTTCCATATTTTAAAAGTAATACATGTATATTTATATGTAACACAAAATCTAAATATCCTAGATTCTTTTGTAGTTTTAACTTGATCGACTGTACCGATCGACTCGAAAAGAATTAACCATATTGTTTTCCTTTTCTATAGTTTATTATATGCTCCAAAACCGTAGATGACTGAGGAGTAATGTATCCTTACAAAAACACTTTTAGAACCTTATTGTGATGCTGCTCCGTCATATTCCAATAGGCATGATGACTATTAAAGATTCACAAATATATTGGTTTGTAATAATAATAATAATATATTCAAAACAAATTCCAAAAACAAGATTCATTTTTAAATTTCAAGTGTCTTTACTAAAGTTTCTGTAGAATTAATTGCAGAAAATGGTCCATACTAAGTCAAACATCAATCACAAACGTTACAAATTATTGACGTCACTCAACGATTCATATTCATCACTTTCGCACTCCAACCTCTGAACTTCTTGGCATTCAAAATTGGTTTTGTGCTACTAAGGGCTAGTATTGGAGAACCCCATATTTTCTAAGACCTATCAAAATTATATTGATGGCAAACCTACTGAAAGATGTTACAGTTGTAAATATATTTGACAGCTCTATCTAAATATTCTACAACACAAAAGGATGAATGAAAATTCTATCATAACCGTAATCCGCAATCAATGTCAGTTATGCTCAAGAATTTCTTTTATAAAGTTAAAAACGAGTCACTTAAAGTAGTTATTTGACTGCTTGTAAAAAAAAAGTCAGAGTCTTATTAGACTTTTAAAGTTTACTTTCAATATATAAACCCTTAAAATGAATCTAATAACTTACCATATATATTATAATATGGCATTTTTTTCAAATTATTATATAATACATTTTAAGATTTTTATTCAAATGAATTCTAAAAAAGCGTGTACATTTAAAATTATTTTCAAATACCTGACAGTTGTTTGTATCGCTAGAATGTTTAGAATGTCCAAACTGTTGTTAAAATAACACATTAAAATTTTTACATTTATTATTTCTTAGAATATTTTTCAAACATTGTTACTAGGGGGTTTCATATCACTAAAAATGTGTTAAATTAATAAAAAACTAACGAACTAATAAACCTGAATTCTTGTGAATGTTTAAACCGTTCAAATATCATTACAATTTTTACGATATTACTAAAAACGTGTTGTACAACAATCAGTAGTCCCCAAATATATCCATATTCTCATTTTAATATTCGCACAATTAAAACATCCAACTACTGACGGATAAATACAGTTTCTTCTAATAATAACTTAATATGTATATCTTTCCTTATTTTAAATAATCTGCGTTTAGGGAATTTATATCCTACTCGCCTTATTCACCAGACACTGTCTCCACCGATTTTCCTTGTTTTACTCGGTATATAGTCTTAAAATGATATGACAAAAACTTGGAATAAATAGTGATGAATGTCATCACTCAGAAAAAGATCACGATTCTACGCAAAAAAATCATTGACTTTCAACCAAAATCTTCCTAATTAAACAAGCAACAAGTACGTATTTTCTATTGCTTATGACAATGTTAAAAACTTTCTCCTTTGTATGATTTTAGTTATTTATTTATATATTATAGACCCATCAGCCTTCTGGACCATTTAGGGTCTGTTTACAGATATACAATATACAGCACATTTACATTAGTTAAAGTATACAATGTTATTACAAGTATAGAACACAACGAACAATATAAATTCATGGTCGGAATATAAAACCTAGAGTTAAATGTGGAGGACAAAGAGTACACACTGCAAAATGAAAAGTAAAATATGTAAAAGTATACAAATGCATGAATACATGAATGCTAAAGTACAATGGTCACATAACCCATGACAGTGATAAAGATACAAGATACAAAAAATGTAAACCAACATGCAGGACACTACACAAATGCACACTATTAAAGAAAATTAATCAGCTTGTCCAGGTTCTCCAGCCTAAGACACTCGTCCATCGTTTCTCCCAGGTTGACCAACTGTCTTGTCTAGTTATATATTCGGCATTCGATTAGTATGCGTTTGATAGACAGTGAAGAACCACATTCGACGCAGAGTGGTGGACTTCTTCCCTTACCAATTCTGAGAGGCGAGAATAAGCTCGAGTTGCGCCTGCTGATGTTAGTGGTATTAAGGCCTCGATAATACTCTGTTTTCACCTCCCACAGCATGTTGTTTTCTGTTAGATCTCATCTAAGTTGGTCTAGATGTCTAAAGATTCTGGTCTCATTGAATCGGAGGCGATAACTAATCGTTTTTATTGCACATATTGTAATTGTATCGAGATCAGGGCCAGTACAAGGCAGCATAAATGGCAAACAGTTCATCCGTCAATACATTCAATGAAACGGGGAGCCTGAAGTGTCCTTCCGACATTACCGATGTAAATACTGCCCCACGTAGTCATTGTTCTTGGAACCGTCCGAGAATATGAAAAGGTGTTCAGGATATTTCTCAGTTTTATATTGATTGAATTGAGCGCTGATATTGCTAGAGTCAGAATTATCCCTTGGTAGACTACTCATGGAAAGATTGACCTCGCCATGGAGGCAATCTATACTCGTAGGTGTATATCGGCGGAAGAGCCGTTGATAAGCGACTACAAACTGCATGGAATCTATGACAAGAGCCCCTATGTTGTTCTCTAGAGGGGTCGAGTTTGGTACTTGATGGAAAGAAATGTCTGTAATGAGACAGCCTTGGTTTAAACCCGAAGGAGCTGGCATATTTTTAATCAAAAACAATTCACGTCTGGTGTCTAGGGAAGAGATTTCTGCTTCGACGAGTAAGCTGTCTACTGGGCTGGCGTGGAAAGCCCCAGGGCGATTCTAAGAGTTGAGTTATGGATTGGGTTCAATCTATTTAAGTAAGAGGGCACAGCGGAGATGAAGCATTGGCAGCCACACTCTAATTTACTTAGAGTTGATGCTTTATACATATTTAGTAATGCGACCTTATGGGCGCCCCAATGAAAGTTGATCCAAGTGCGTAGGAGACTGATATCGGCCATACATTTATTCCTAACATAGCCATCTGAGTTTCACAGTGATTTAAATAAAATTATAGTTTTCTATTTAGTATCATTAAGTTGTTCATAGTATAAACGCTAATCACGAATGGTCTTTTTATGTAATAATATGTTGCAAATACTTTGAGTATACGGACCTTATTAAAACTCGTAAATTATAAACGTTCGCGAAGAAAGTGATAATATTTTAAATTGTTTTAAAACATTATTGGATTTTCGTACCGCTAAAATGTGTAAATGAATACCAAACTTATAAATAAATTCGAATATTCGGAATTCCATCAAACTTGCCGAAGGATATTTGTACCTGTTAAATATAAAAAGTCCCAAGCAAATGTGGCATATGTTGAATTCCGTTCGAATTATCAATAGGTATTTGTGTCGCTAGTATCCATTAGAAGGAAATGAAATGAGAATAATGTGATATTAAAATAATTTTCATATTAATAGTCTATAGACGATTTAAGTAATATTAATAGTACTGTTTAAGCAATAAAAATTGCATTTGAAAGCGTAACCATATAGCTACTTCTGATATTTTTGTTGTCCATTAAAATATATTGTTTGAAACGTCTCTGATAGAATATAAAGTAACTATGTTAGACTCATCAAAATATTAACGTTCTGATGATACATATCTTCAAAGAGCTCAACATTTTAAATACTAATTTGTATAAATGTACATTAAATAAATTGTAATACAAAATAGATAATTGCTATCAACATAATTATGTATTGAATTTTTTATTTTTTAAGCTTTTTCGAAACACAGTCTTCGGCGTTAAGCCTACCGACTGGCGGGTGACCAACTTAGAATGGAATCATCCCAGAATATATCCGGTCTTATCCAGCCTGGTAACTGGCGTGACTGGTCGGATTTTACACCCTTGCCTAGGACAATCACAAATATTAAACGAAAAGGATTAGAACCCACGACTATCGTAACAGTAGTTGGACTGTCCTGGCGCCTTCCAAGCCGGCCATTATTGATATCATAAAATAATAACACTTTTAAATTTCTACAGAAAATTGAAAGATCCACATATATTATAAATTCAAAAAAATAGGATTATATAGTTTGAAATTAGTAATGAACGAGATAGAGTATGCCAATTTTATTCTAATATTCTATTCTAAAAGGTTTGCGAGTGTTTTTTAATTAATTTAACAACATATGAGTGAGCGTGATTTGTTCAAATAAATTTGTTGCCCTATCTTTCGGTGTATTTAAATAAAACATTTATTGCTTAATATTAATTATTATTAGAGGAGCTCTTAACATAATATGTTCTTTTCATCCCATAATAGAAGCATAAGATACAGCATAATTTTCACATGATAAATGCAGTAATGGTTCGCCAGTTTTTTATATGAGGATATCGAAATATTTTAAAACTAAACCAAACGAGAAAATACCTTAAGCGGACACATATCCTTGATTAAAGTGTAAATTTCATTCGATAAAAATAATTTGTTAAGTAATTGCAAATCCTATCAGCTGATTTCTATGGACTGGTATATTCAAAGCCATAAATATTGCGAAAAAAGTAATACAGGTTTTAAAATATGTTAAATTTTATTTATACTGATTTTAATTAAGATGTTTGACACTCTTCATTAATTTATACGCATCTCCTAACATTTGATGGCATCATCGTTTGTCATAAATTTTGATTAATCCACCTGATTCTCACCACCTAATAACTGACTTTGGCATGGATTTAATTTTACACTGCGTCTTGATATAAAGTCTCCGCTCCCTCAGAAACAGCTATAAAATATTAGTTTGCTGATGTCAAACGTGGTCGTAGAGACACGGATGATGCAAAACGCAGTGGACGTCCAAATAAGGTGCTAATACCAGAAAACATCATAAAAATCATTTTGAATGATCGAAATGTGAAGTTGCGTGAGTTAGCTAACATCGTAAAGATATCAAAAGGACGTGTTGGTTTTATCTTGTATGAGCATTTGACTATGGCAAAGCTCGGTTCAAAGTGGATGCTACATTCGCTCACTGTTGACCAAAAACAAAAACGCTTTGATGATTCAGTATTTGGTCATGTTTAAAGGTAATAAACCGGAATTGCCTCGATATGTAACACTGGATGAAACATCTCTCCATCACTTCATTCTGGAATGAAAACGATCGTCATCTGAGTGGACTCATGTGTTACAGTAACACCATTTGTTGCAGATTCTTTAAAATTAACACATAGGTCATATAAGGAGACTTTAAAATATATTTAAAAAAAACGTATAGGTCTATAAATTTGTGTTTTCCCACCTGAAAAACTTATGTTGATCTTATAAACTACAAACAGTATTTAACTACAGTAACAAGAAAAATAAGTAAAGAAATTGGATATAGTCTCTATGATTCAAGCCTTGAGATCGGCGAGTTTACATCAACAAAAGTTGTTTACCAAAGCGTAGAGACGCCGTTGAAATAGTTTGTCGTTCCCAATTTTTAGAGAGCAATTGAAACAAAACACGTACAAGGTAAGTTAAGTCGACGATTATCCCATTCGAATCGCAGGCGGCGGCGACGACGACCATCTCGCACCGACAAACAAACAAACGAACGAACGAACGAAACAATCAAAGCCAACTTCAAAGAGAGGGAACAATCGAAAACAGAAAACAAATGGCGTCATTCAGGGTGTTTTCGAGCGAGCGGTTGCCGCAATGCAATCGTGCCTAATCGTATTAGATCACATTTATAAATAAAAGCGTAAATCTTGAAAGTTTCGGTACGAAAAGTGAAAACAGCTTCGACCTTCCAGCTGAGCCGATCATAACAATGCCGCCCGAATTCCAACCAGGCTACGGCTCAACGTAATTATATACTTGATTCAACTGTAAAATAATTTATCTTATCTTTACGCTATCAATGAGCACGACCGAATAACCGTGTTTCGTTTTTTTTTTCGTCGCGTTTTTTCGGAATGGCAAATGTCTCGGGAGTGTTTTCGTGGGTGTCTTGATATTTACCACATTAAAAGTCGATTAGAATCAAAATTAATCACACACTTCTGTCATTAAACGCGTAGAGATTAAAACAACTACTTTCAATTTACCCGAATCCGATACTAATGTAAACGACCATATATTATAAACACTCTTGACATATTTTCTGTCAACTACAGACCTAATATTAGACTATAAATTAATTTGAAAGGATTTACAACAGGTGTAACCAACTTCATGTTGAAGCCTCACTGACAAGCTTCAATTTTCAATATGTCTGAACAAAACATTTTTCCAATGCGTTGAAAATTGTCTGAATTTGTATCGCGCAAATTGCATTTGCAGAACAGGATTCAATTTGAAGGAAAAGGTCATTGAAAGCCATGTGTGAAGCTTATAGCAACGATGCTCCATAAATTTCAACATATGAATACTGATTTCATCATTTTAAATGTGGTGAATCTGACACCGATGAGCCCCGATGAGAATAGCTAAATAATTTGAAGACGAAGATTTGAAGCTATTGCGCGATATTTTTTGGCATATAAGTGAAGCCATGAGACATTGAAATGCATTTGGTGATGTATGAAATGCTTTAGGGACAAGATCGGTAATTTTGGAAAGATTGCGAACAATATACAACGTATTGTTACTGGTGATGAAGAGTAAATCCACTATGATAATCCTAAGCGAATAAAATCGTGGGGACCACCTGGTCATGTATCAACATCAACAGAAAAGCCCAATATCCATGGTTCCAAGCTAGTGATCTGTATTTGATGGAATCGGCTTGATGTGGTATATTGTCAGCTATTAGAACCTAATGGGGATCGCTACAATTAATACGTCTAAGCCGAGCACTGCACAAAAACGGCCGGAATACTTGCAACGACTCAACAATGTTATTATTCAGCATCAAAACGCTCGACCACATGTTGCCAACCCTGTGAAAACATATTTAGAAACTTACTTCTTAACCTTAACCTCAGTCATCTGCTTAAAACTAATTTATAGCAATATACGAAGAACTACTTTTTGAAAATGTATTAATATATCATTAATAATCATTGCTGACTAACTTACAATTTGTATCTCCAGTGATCTAAAACTTGCTGGTTACTTAGTAGGACCCATTGGGCCTTACTTCTAAATAGCTCTTAAAATAAAAGTTAGTAGCACTTTTCAATGTTTTACCCTTTAGCATGTTACATAACTACACATCACATGGTTTTATTTCCCGCTGGGAACTATCGACTGAAAACAGTCGAAACAGTCGATAGTCAAAAAAACTAGCGAATAATTACTATTTTCAGTCAAATGCACAATTCGACTGTTTTTTTTTTTTCAATTCGTGATGTCAGACGAAGGTGTACGAACCGTTTCCTGTATAAATTGTGAGAGAGGAAAGGACGGAGATAATTGCTTGGAGCAGTTAATTTTATATGTGCTTATATTTTCCAAGGGTAGTATAAGCGAGACGGAGATGTACATACTCCTTCACGTACTAACTTAAAGAAAAAGAAAAAAAATACTGAATACTATTAACATGCAATTTATAATTTCATTTTAAACGAAGTAGAATTACTTTTATATTTCAATGGTCTGTGGACCTGTAAAAAGAAATGGAATTTTTCGATGGAATGGAATAATACCCCACAAATGTTTTATCGTGTTTTAATATTTTAATTGCTATTTTTAAATAATATACTATAATAAGTACAGGCAATACAATAGAACTTAAACAATCATAGAGAAAGAACTAATACATGACTTAATTAAAAATGACCCCACAATGACTACTAGAGTTTTTTTAAATAGTAAGTTTAAGTAAATGCTTTATTTATTATTGAACGGAAATATTATTTAAGAAAAATCGAGAGAGTAATCGAAATATTAATACTAATTAAATTAATAATTAAATACCTTTTATTGCCATAAAGACAGTCAAAAGTATTTTACTGTTTATCATTCACAATTTTAACCCTTTTAGCCTATTACATTAACAATCTTGAAAAATATTGTTTCAAAATGCTGCTATATTAATATACAATATATTGTTATTTACAAGTTTAAACCACCAAACTACCAAAAAAATTTTAAAACTATATATATTATATATATATATATATATATATATATATATATATATATATATATATATTATATATAAATCCATGTAAACATAAATTGGCTACATTTTTGTTAAGGTCGCGGCTAGAACGACAGAGCCAGAACCTTAAAAATTAGTGAAATGAAACTAGTAGAACCAACAATAGTAACTAAAAGTAGACGACTGGAACAGTCGATAGTAAATAGTAACAAAATCAGTCCAACCGAAAATAGGGGCTGAGATAGTCGATAGTAAAAAGTAGTCAGTTACTAAACAGTCGATAGTCATTTTAAGTCGATAGTTCCAACGCTGCTGATAATACTACCATAATATGGCTGTAAGACTACGATGATGTAGCAATGAAATTACCAATGTCTGTAAACAGAATTAACAATTAGGGCAAGGAATGGAGAATCAATTTGAATGTAACTAAATCTGTCCATATCAGTTTTACATATAAGGGAAATCAACACATCCCTATCTGAGGACCTGGTTTGTGTATCGAGAAGGTGATATTTACGAACAACCAAGAAACTGACACGGGCTAATTGATACTGGAACTGTCCACTGAAAAACTATTAATCTCAAATTAGAAATCGAAGAGAATGTGTCATGTCTACTGAGGCGTTTATAATTTCAAAGTTACTAATTAAATTTTTTTCCTTATATTATGGTTTAGCATTATTTTTATTTGAATAAAACAAAACAGTAATTAAATCAAATCAAAAGTCCATTTTAGATTGTCTAAAATAGATTCACTTAATAGATTACGTAATTAACCTGTATCAGGTCATTATCTCCAGAATTGACAGTCTAGAACAGTTTGAAAAAGAATCTATCAAATCTACAGATACAATCAAGTAGATTTTACTAATTTTGAGATTGCATTTATAGCAGTATTGGGTTACTTGATGTTGTAATTCACTAAATAATTTTCGGAACGCTGGTTGAAGTCAACAAATAAGTTTTTCTTAAAGATGTCAGTGATTCACGAAACTGACATCAATTGGTTATTGGGTATTCTTTATCTATCTTTAAAAGAATTTTATAAAGATATTTAACAGTTTCATTAATTTGTCTCTCTAACATCCTGAACAAGTAGTTTGAATGAGAATGAAATCCAATTTCATTGTGGACATGTCTTCTATGATAAAATGACAAATAGATTGACTACAACAGCTCTAACTCAAGAGCATCTCGTTACAGACCTTCCAAAACAAAGAATTTGAAGAACAAATAAAAATATTTCATTGTAAAACAACTGTTTTAATTAACTCAGTATCAAACCTTTATTTTTTTAAATTTTATTTCACGGCTCAATATGTTTTTATATAATAAATATTCCGATTGTAATCCGGTTATACCAACAAAAAACCCAGTGACTAAAAAAATATCAATGTGTAGTATATATATAAATTCAATATTTACCTATATAGCTAAATAAACAATTCCAACAATTGGCAAATGTGCGAAATAAATTAAACCCGTTGTCGGAATTACTTTCACTAAACAAAATTTATTTATATTATTATATTAAACGAATATATACAAATGATTATATTATATTATCAAAGTTCCTGTTTAAGGTTGTCAAGCAGAGTCACTATGAACTGTAAATTTTGAGATTTTTTTATTTTAAAAGGTATCTTATGGAACCTTACATATATGAGGCTTTAGGGTAAATGATGTGGCTCGGTGAATGGAGGTAAAAGGAAATGAAACAGTGGTGTTTACATTATGTGACCGTTATTTATTGGCTGTATAAAAAAATATGAAAAATACAAATGATAAGACGGATGGCAGCGGAGTTACCTGTTGACGAGGCTTGGGCAGTCAATGGTGGCACGTCTAAACCAAACGAGGGTTGAGCAGTGAATGAATCGCAATACCATTCAATAACATCCCAGATAAACATCTCGGGGTTGCTGCCAGCTATTCGTTATCGGGTTCTAGTTGGCGCTGCTGGCACCCCGTCCGTGTTCAACATCTGGGATTATTTTTCTGGGTATTTTGTAGACCGTTATTCCACGATGTAAAATTCGACATGCCTCAAGATCGCTACAAGGCTATCCAACCATACTCAAGCAGATAATGTGATATTGATCAGATCAAATCATAAACCGGAAAAAGCACTGAAAGGTCTGTCAAAAAACTGGTAGGGTATATTTTATCATTTAAACATTATTTTACAAATTCACTTTGATTCTGATGTTGTGGCCCAGCGGTATTGCTTATTAAATATTTAATTGCATTTCTGTTTATTCATTATTGAATATTTACCGACCTCAAAAACTACTACTGTGGCTGATATACTGACGATACGGCGATTTTTGTCAGCCGGTGAGGGTCTAATATCAGCCACAAGGAACCTCTAACTTCATTTCTACAAAATTAATTTGTGTTTGAGAACATCGTATCATGTATATAAGTCAATCTTAGGACTATAAAACGTATCGTATCGAACTGTGGAGTACTTCGTAAAGGTGTCACAACGGTCTAATTTTTAAAGCCAAAAAATAGCTTTACCAAATGACCTAGTATCATTGATTTACTCATATTTCTAAGAAATGTCATTTGTAGTTAGGATTGGCAACGCAACTTCCTGTCGGAAACAAATCTCCGCAGGAATTCCACAAGGTTCTCTATTAATCATTGAAACACGACATTTTCTGCAGACGACACCGCTTTTTTATCACCTAATTTTGTCAAGATGCTATTCAAAACATACTTCAAGCTCAACTCAGTCAGGCGATCGTGTGGTATAAGCTATCGGTACATCGGAAGGAGCTAAACGCGTACCGCGTTCAAATCGAAAAAGTCCTTATACCCTGGCCCCAGAAAGCGACATATTTGTAATGGTCCCCCCAAATCCAGCACACCATCTTCAAATGGTGCGTACAGCATTCTATTTCCATTACTCTACAGAATAAGCAAACTTCCAATCGCACAGAAAGCAACCTTGTATAAAATGTTGGTTCGACCAGTCTACTTCTATAGAGCACAGCTGTGGTACAAGTACGCCTGAGAGAAAACTTGCACTACATTAAGTGTTCCAATCCAAAAAGTGGTACAGAATAGCATTGATTGAAGCGATTTTATAACATAAATCTCATTCAATCAAATCTCTCAATAATCATGTTGAGCATCTGGATATTTCAGGCACCTGGATTATCTGGGAAGCTTTGATCACGTCATCGTTTGGTAATAGTGAACTGATAGTATTGAATAGTTGGATGTTGGATACACTATACCAGTCACCTATGGCAACATTCAATTCAATAAAGTAGAGGTTTTAGCCACGCCACAAGTATATTATGATAGAAAACATCAAGAGGGCTTTGAGATTTATCAACGCTAAAATTGTCAACTGGACCTGAAGGCTACAAGACCAACTGTCTGGCATACAATCCTCTTGGTTTCTAACTTTTTCGACAAATAGATTCAGCGGATGTGTTACGATATAAATAAATAAACAAAGCACAGAATCATATTAAATATCATGATTGTCAACTCTGATATACGTCACTAATGTTAATGCGTTTATATGGACGAAAAAACCTCTCTGAAAAAGACACATCACCGAGTATACCTTCAATATTTACCAATGGATGAAAAAACAAACACAATTCGAATAAATGGCAATGGGAAAATCACTTAAACCGTTTGCGGAATTACTTTCATAAACAAATATTACGTATTATGTAATCATATTACGTTGATCGCTTTATTTCCAATAAACATGTAAGGTTATTTATTATTAGAAAAAAGATATAAATACTATTTATTTCTAGAAATAATTTCATACATTCAGCTATTGTTAATAAATATTAGATGGTTGTCTCATCATTTTTTCACTTTTAAAGGCACTTATGGAGAAAAATTGATGTTATATGTATTAATCAAAATATTCCCTGCAACTTTTTCATATCTTTTTGGCGATATGTTGATACATTGTCGAAATAACGATTTTGGTTTAGCAACCATCCAATCATCGATCCATTTTCAACATTTCGCAGCCGCGTACTAGCCATGTTGCATCAATCAGAAAACGCTCTGTCGGGTGAGCAAGCTCGGCTCGGCCAACTACTCATTCGAACTGGAATAGTGAATCCTTCCCAGTTTTTGAAACATCTGGCCGAGCATTGTCATACATTACTGTTTTTTCAACAATACTTCGTTCAATTGGTGTGGCTAGACATCCGTTTCATTCGGATTTTAGCTATTAACACAGTGTACCTCGCTAATTCCACCAATTATACACCAAAACACTATAGTTATGAATGTTTCGTTTCGGATGGTCCTACTTCCACGATTTTTTGCAAATCTGATTGTCGTAGTAGATCCACTTTCCCTCGCCAGTTGTAATATACCTCAGAAAACCTTTCTTTTTTCAACCGGACTAACAATGAAACCGTAATATTGTTGAACGTTTTGAAAAGGCATTTTCAGTCATTTAAGCATTTAGAAACAGTTATTTACGGTATGGTCATTAATACATATTAGTAGAATAAGTCGGTTAATATCGTTAGACCAGATAAATAATCGAACACTGCTCTAGAGTGTTGTATAATCTATACGATAAACACTAAAACGCTCAAACTATATTATAACTGAGATAGACAATGGTCTCATTACAGATATTACAATACGTTTCAAGAAGTAGAAGAAATCATCAACTTGGGACACCGGATAAAGACTCAGAAACAAATGGAATTTATGGTAATAAGTATCCTACAGAAATCCTAGAACTAATGTCGAAAAAAGGAGAGACAGGAAGAATACCACTATTCCAGTGTTCGATCGGCTAAGAATGCGAAATGGACCAGAAAGAATCAGGAGAAGGCCACTAGATTTGCAAACCACCTCGAGAAAATGCTTCAACCCTATGCAATGGATGATGTTAAACCATTACTCTGCGCTACTGAATAGGAAAGCAAAATCGGATTTGTCACTTTAAATAAAAAATAATAAATAAAAAATGGTATTATCGCAAAAGGGATCCTAGTTTTGACCTTATTATCGGGTTAGGTTTAATCTGCAATATATTTAGATGTTGCTCAAGTTTTCGGTAAAGTTTGTCATGAGGATTTAAAACATAACATCAAAATACTTCTTCCTGGCCAATATTCAGAAATGTTGGTCTCATTTAGAACTGACCGATAATTCAGAATCAAACAAGAAGTATTTTGACTTGAGGAAAATACAGCTGACACACATGCTAAGACTAGAGTACTTTATCTGTCCTCTCGGCACTTGGTAATCCTAGGTACTGAAAATAACAACACTGATTTAACCGAAAAGTGTCAAACGGCTATTGCCGAAACACAATGCTGGACAAAAAATTATGCAACAAAATGAATCTAAATAAATCAGTGCCTATTGATTTCACCAACAGAAGAATCAAGTAAAAACCAGTATATATAAATCAACAAGTAGACTCATATGGAAATACAACCAAATATCTTGGCATGGCACTTGATTGACGTGGAAGCGCCGAATGTTCAGAATAAATGTGAAGAACTCAAGCTAAAATACAAAAAATGTACTGGTTATTGGGTAGACATTTAGCGCTGTCAGTATATAATAAGCTGTTGCTCTACCACAAACCTTGAAACCAGTGTGAGCTTATTCAACTATGGGGTTTTTACCAGCTAAAGTTAATTGAAATTTTATACAAAGATTCCAAGCTCCCTTCGTAACGACAATCTGTATAACGATCTGAAGATAGAAACTGTCAATAATAAGTCAATAAGTTAACAAGGAATTTGCCCCCAGAATGAACAAACTCTCTATCAGCATACCAATGTTATTGTTCTCCAACTTTTAGATAATGATAGCTTAGTCAGAAGATTACAGAGTGTAAAACCATTTCATATAGTTCGCTGAAGTTATAAGTAAAGTAAGTTGTAATTTTAAAACCGTATCAAATTAGGATAAAAACAAATAGCCTATTAGTGTTAATTTACTAAATTGCTATAATAAATTTTAAGACACGAAAAGATGGAGAGAGAATGATAGAAATATTGCGATGGAGAAAATATAATAGGTGTAATACTGATTGCTGTAGACTCATTACATTATGGAGGACTATGTTGAAGAGCTATGGATAGAATAATTGTTTAAAGATTGTGAATGCTATGCTATTATATTATGTGTAATGAATGATTGTGCAGAAATATTATGATATTTCGATATTATTATTATATATTACAGCATCTTAATCTGTTAATTAATTTTCAATTGGGGAATCCCCAAAACCACGAGAAAATTCCCTAAATTGAAATAATATTTACGCTAAAACCTCTACGTTATCTCTCGTCCAATGTTAGTAGAGTAAGTGGCAGGAAATGCAGGCTTTTTATCTTTATTTGTCAGTTGTGTGTGTGTATGTATGTATAAATAAATTAATATTACTAATGCACAGAATACCCATATTTACCCCACATGTTACATGCTTCCAAGAATAGATTAAAAATATGAATTTTGTCAACAATATTTATATATAGTTATGGTGATGGTACCGTCATAAAGGATTAATCATGAATTTTTCCTGCTTTAATGGAACTTAATAGAAATTATTAGGTTTTATTTCAACATCGACTACCGTTACCGTGCCCTATATTAACTGGGTTTATATTTCCATGAGAACTGGACAGTGGAGACTTGTTGAAGATGATTTTTTCCAATCCTCATCTTCGAGGAATACCTTGATCTTCGTTCAAAAGAAAAAGTTCTTGTACATATTTAAATGATGTTCGCAATACGTCGGAAGATTGAAACTACAACAAAAATTGAAAAATGCAGTGAATGTCGAAAATTAAATTAACAAGTAAAATTATGTTAAAACAAGCTTGAATTACATTTATATCTTTTTCTAATTACCTACACTGCCGTTCAAAAATTTCAAAAAAGTAATTAGCATAAAGACAATAAAACGAATAATGTATGATTTTTTAAACACAAATCTTAATCTAACCTTCAACTAACATTTAGTTAATGATAGATATATTTGGTGCAAATTAAAAAAATTGTCTTTAAATTTTGGCCTCATCGAAATGGCGTCAATTATTTGTTCATAGAATGTGGTCATTCTTAATATTAATTATTCAGGGTCCAGTGTATTCTATTCACTTTGTAAGTATTTAACAAAATTATTTTTTACCAAAGGTATTTTTATAAAAATTAAATGTTTAGTTTTTGTTAATTATTACTCTTAGTACTTTCAAAATCTGCCAAGAGGGCAATAAGTATTTGTTTTGTTTTTATTAAATGTAGATGACATGTAGATAATGGCATTAAGTGATCTCCAGAACAAAATATTTTTTTAATTAATTGGTCTTATTTTAAAGCTTATTCTAAAGTCTATATATGTCCAGTAATTAGACCGGTTGGTGTTAGACGTTTTAGTCGTTAGATCTCGCATATTTCGCTGATTACTGCCACTCTGTGGAAGTACTTCAATCAAACACATTGAATTACACTCGTTATTGGTTCTAGAAGAATATCACGCTGTATCACTTCATTTGAAACATAGTAGGGAGCATCGACTATGGCACGCAACACTTTATTTTGGATAATTTTTAGTAAAACTTTAAAGTTAAGTACCAAAACTACAATAAACATTTAAATTAAGTACCAATAATTGAATTTTAAAGGTCTATTAAAGATATCGTTATGTTGTTCAAAAAATATCGATATTTATAAAAATATCGATACATCGAATTTTTTCGGTCATATAATAACACTTTTTATGTCAAAAATATCAGTTACAATGGTTTGAATGCTTTAGCCAATTGTTGCATCGAATTTTCAAAGAAAGACCTGATCTTTTATATTTGCTGAATTAGTCCTGTTTATGTGAATTTGATATCTAAAATAGGATGACATATGCGTCCTACTACCCCCTATTCAATCAATCTTACTCCCTGTTTACTTATTTGGTTCCCTCCATGAGAAGATGGTTGAAAGGGAAATGTTTTACCGATGTAGTTAAAGTGAAAATTACAAACTTGACAATCAAGACATACTACTTGATTAATCAAGACATACTAATTTACATATACTAATAATAGAGCTAACTCAGTATGGTATTTTTATTTCCATAATTACACAAATAAATTCATATATATCAAGATATAAAATTATCATTATTAATTTTTATTTCTTTTTACAGGTATGTATCTTTGTGGTTCCTCCCAAATAATCGTGAGTATATTACAACTATAAAACATTATACATAATACACTCAATTATTCTCTAATATCTATAATATATGTATATTTAGCTGTTTTAATTTTTTTAAATAAATATTCATTCATGAATCCAATTATCTACATTATTTTTCAATATAGAATAACGCTATAATTATAGGCGTAAGATTTTTTAAATCAATTAATTTCTTGTATACTTTTAAACAATTTGCATACTAAGTGAAACGTTATTTCATATTAATTAATTGAAGAAAAAATGGAATAAATGGTGTAGGAATTAAAATTTTCCACTGTGTACTAAGAATATTTTATTGAAATTGAAGAATAAAAGTAGATTGTTCAAATATACTACCGAAACAATTCAACCTATACTTTTTCAAACATCACTCTTTATCTTTATTCACTGTGTTCAATTTTCATGTTTGACAAATATCTTTAAAATAATAACGATTCAGTTCGCGATTTTGATAGAAAATATTGACGGAATACTAAATTCACATCATTTAAACCCATCAACTCCGTAATGAAAGGCTTTAGACACCCTTCTTCATCGACACTATTCATAGTACTATTGCTGATGGTCATTCAATTCAAAATTAATTGAAGAACGTATTGTCACTAATTTACATATTTACGCATAGACATTTCAATTGACTTAAAAAGTGAAGTTTACTGATCAATCATAACAAAAAGAGCACTAACTGAAGTTAATTCATTTTAATTTTTACGATTTCGTTAACGATGTTAACGTTTAATGTTATTAACGTTAATTATTAACTGTTATAATGTATTTCAATGTTATTATTTAGTAACAATTTCATGTTGAGGACATTGTCTATGCGAATATCAGTACAGTGAAAGGGAAATAATGGATCTATCGAGTCATAACATCCCTTATATTAGGCGTCATGTCTGCCTCGTAAAATCCAAGTAGGCCAAGCACCAACTTTTCGTTATAGTTTCCGACTTTAACGACCGATATTTTATTACCATTTTAGTTGGCTATTTACATAAATTGTCAGGCCTAAATAAGGCACGTGTGTCATGAAAACAGCGTCAGCCTTGAAATACGACGGGGGTTGTTCATTTTTTCCCTCTTCTTTTCGGCTTTTATTGGCGACACACGTTTTAAGCGAACGCTTTCGATCCGAGAGGCGATAGCGGCCGTCCGGTTCATTATATGAACACGTAATTCTTCAGCTGGTGAGGAAAACACTGTTTTGTATTAATAACTGTGTTTTGCTATCATAATTATATATACGAGCAGCAACAGTAATTACTTTTAATTAATATTGGTAATGTGTTATTTTATTGTATAAAACAAAGCCATAATAAAAGTAAATTTCTTCTTCTTTTTTAACGGTCTTGTTACAGTAACATAAGACATCACCCGATAAGTTCCAGGTCTGACACAAAAATGGCGTCAATGTCAAAGTAATTTTAGTAAAACAGCCTTTTTTATTTTAAAGAAGTAGTATGTGTGTAGAATAAACCTCAGATTTTGAGAGATACTTGCAGTTATTGCTTGCCAAGCTAATTGGAAAGAATTTGTTACATCAGGATATGGTAATTAATGATATATATATATATATATATATATATATATATATCCATTACTGGTAGAAAACATCCAAGGAAAGTAAAAGAATATCGTTCTTTTAAAAATGGCTTTGAAATGAATGTATCACTTTTGAAGGACACTAATATTCGTGGAATTTCTGAGAATAAAAATATTTTTTAATTCAGATTGGAAACTTCATGTTCTCATCAAAGAGATATAAAATAATAGAAAATACAAATAATAAAATATCAAAATTAAATTTTACAGTTTTAATAAACAATAAATATAGCGTATATAATAACTGTAGCGTACTTTACATGGCGAGAAAATCAGCTTAATATAGGAGTACTACTATTATTGTAAAAGTCGTGGGTTCGAAACTCGCTAGTAACGCACACTCTCGCTTCCACATATCCAAACAGTTCTTGATAGAATATCCTTCTCGACCAGCATGTGTATTATAATAAGTACAGAAACCAGAAAATAATTACTGAGACACCTTGATATGATACATAGTTAATTTGTCTATAAAAATATTAATAGAAAAGAATTTTTTTATCAAGCAATAATATTTAGAAAAAATACGAGTTATTTTTATATATCTGAATTGACGAAAAATAATATAAAAAAAATAAATTATATAAAATAAAATCTGATACATTGTAATATTTTACGTTTTAATTGCTTCTCGGCCGTAATAGTGATTGACGGTATTCCCCCTTGCCAAATTGATATTGGAATTTCCGCTTTCATCATAGGAAAAATCCATTTTTCTTCGGGCTAATTGATATTTTGACATTGAAACGTCAAAATCGGCTAGTGCTAAAAGGTACATGATCGTCTTTTCTGTTCCAGTTTGTTCGGATCTGATGAAAAATCATCATCCGGTACGACATCAGGTATTTTACACCGTGATCATGAGACATTGCCTATGATTGATGGCGGTTACGTTGCCAAGGCGGAAACTCTGTCCCTGACATTAACATATTGAGATGAAACTATCAGTATTTAATGTACAAAGCAAACAAATGGGGATAATAATCTTTTCAACGCAGCAACTAACTATATACCAGATTTCTTTATTTATATTTGGATATTTTGAAGCAAGATTTGACATTCATTTTGAAGGAATATAAAAATTATAGAAAATAAAACGTAAACTATTAGGTGCTTCTAACAGGTCAATTGAAAATTCCCCGGCCTGACAGATAGATGGCGCTACTAGATTAAATCCATATGTTTTTTAGTTAGCCCTAAGCCTCAAAAGATGCGTGTATAAATCTTACAGCTCTCGGATCATTAGTTTGTGAATTATAGCATTTTGAGTGAAACAACTTTTATTATTGTGGAAAAAATGGATAAAAAGGAATTTCGCGTGTTATTAAAATACTTACTTTTCGAAGAGAAACATACAGTTGAAGCAAAAATTTGGCTTGATGCCGAGTTTCCGGACACTGCGCCAGGAAAATCTACCATCAAGGATTGGTATACTAAGTTTAGACATGGCGAAATGAGCACCGAAGAACGCAGTAGACGCCGCCCAAAAGAGATTGTTACCGACGAAAACATTTAAAAAATCCATAAAATGATTTTGACTGACCGTAAATTGAAACTGAATCAAATAGCAGACACTCTAAAGATATCAACTGAACGTGTACATCATATTATTCAGGAATATTTGGGTATGAGAAAGCTCTGTGCAAAGTGGGTGCCGCGCGAGCTCACTTTTGACCAAAAACAACGACGAGTTGATGATTCCGAACAGTGTTTGAAGATGATCAAACATGGCTCCATCATTTCACTCCGAAGTCCAATCGATAGTCTTCCGAGTGGACTGCACACGAAAAACCCACTCCAAAGCGTGAGAAAACGTAACAGTCAGTCAACAGTTCATTGACTACCTTGATAAAGGAAGGACCATCAACAGCGACTATTACATAGCTTTATTATACCGTTTGATGGACGAAATCACCGTGTTAAAAATCCATGAATTGGGCTTCGAATTACCTCCTTATCCACCGTATTCTTCAGATCTTGCCCCCAGCGACTAGTTTCTGTTCTTAGATCTCAAGATAATGCTCGCTGGGAAGAAATTTTCGTCGAATGAATAGGTGATCGATGAAACTGAGGCCTATTTTGAAGCCAAGGACACATCGTACTGCAAAAATGGTATCGAAAAGTTGGATGGTCGCTATAATCAGTGTATCACCCTCGAAGGGAATTATGTTGATTAAAAGAAACTAATTTTGCAAAAGAAATGTGTTTTACTATGGTAAGCCGGGGACTTTTCAATGTATGTGTGGAGAGAAATCGGTACAATATATATTAATCAAAATATTTTCATTTATTTTCTACTAATTTTCCCCTTTTTCTCTGGTACCATGGTGGTACCGTGTGTGAAGAACATTTACGCATTTCTTCGGCATTTTAAAACCATGACCTAAACAAGCAGTAATAACATGAATACTACAGAGCTTCCCATTCGGGCTGCAATAGTGTATCCTTCACAAGTCTTGCAATGTGTAACTGAGTGTTGTCACGCAAAAGATACACGACTTTGAAATTAATGAAATCAAAACCATTAATTGCTAAAGCTTAGGGTTGGGTATTGTCTAATTGAATTAAATACCAATACATTTTTAAGATTCGCAAATAGATTATTTATAAAAATATAATTTTCTATCGGTATTTCAAATACCTGACGCTGAGGTATTTTGTATTTAGTACTTAATTTTTTTGTGGCTTCAAAATACATTTCAAAACACCTATACTGTACGTGCAATTGTGTATTAATTAAGCGTATTGATATGAATATTGTTATAAGTTATGACAACAATTATAACTATGACAAACTTCTGTGTACTTTAGTATTTAAAAGAACCTGATTAGATAGATTGCAGGTTTGTGTTTTGAGGCATATTATTGTTATAGCATCACCACTAAAGGAGAGCTTGAAAAGATGATGATAGTGTAACGACAGATGAAAGGCAAATAATTTAAAATATTATATTGCCTACCTTAGCCTATGCCGGTGAGAATAACAACAGAAGCACTACTAGTAAATATGATGATTTGATTGTCTTTGCGAACAGGGGTAGTAATCAACCATAAACATTAAAAATAGAGTTAATATCAGTTAGCTTCCTAAAGGATAGAAGCAAAAAACTTACAATCATTGAACGCAATACAAGTTTGCGCTCATCAGGATATGTAGAATGATTGTTTTCTTCATCAGATTTAATTCATTATCCAACATATTTGTGTGTAATGTTATTTTTTTATTCGAAAGAGTGCACTTCCGAGGTGGTCCCATTGGAACCAAGTCAATATGTGATCGGGGGGAAAGGGGGTAACCAAGGGAAATCCTTAATTTTCAAAGGTGAGGAGAAAGTTTTCACATATTTTTATATCTTAACTAGTCAGATATTTGTGTGTAATGTTATTTCTGAGCTGGTGTCATAGAAAATCGTAAAATCGTTCAGTGCAAAAGCCATTCAGTTTGCTTTTTAAGCACTGGCCATAGCATTTAAGACCTCGTAGGAATATTGTAAACAACTGCTTCTATAGTGTAATAGTTAGCGCGTTCAGATCTCAAACGGAGGTCGCGGGTTCGATTGCCGGCGACGAAAATAACTTTTTGTTGTTCTAGTTTAGTTAGAACATTTGTCAAATAACCTAGGCTTGGTAGCGCACCCCGGGCCAGAATCGTTCCTTATTTTCAGTCATTTTACTTAGTCAACTCATTGTAATATTATGTTAAGTAAAATAACTACGTAATTTATGGACTAAATATCTAACACTAAAAAGAGAAAAATAAAATATTTTTAACAACATAATTGAACCGACCTGTAACAATAAGGAACTGACTAAAAAGTAAAAAATAATTAAACTTAGATTTTTAACAGAAGACTTTTTAAAATAAAATATGTCTTAAAGTACATATAAATATATGTTTTTTATTTAATCAATGCAGTTCATTATATCATACGTTAAATAAATGACATTTTCTCGAATTGAATATTAAACGATAATGGTCTGCGTGTACCAGCTACTTAAACTGCAGTTAAATATGACAAACGACCTAGACGACGAGAATATTTATAATATTTTAATGTAATAGTTAAATTCCAACGGTTGTACATACATCCTTGTTACTAATGCATCATTCCCATCTATTATTGTCCATCTTTTTCCGCAAATAACCATAGTTACAGTTAAGTGAGAAAAAGACCATTTTCACATTCCGAACATTCTTGGTCGCTGGTAACGCAGGTTGCCAAGCGTACGTTATAAAATAAGATGGTCGTTCTTTTCCAGTAGTAATATAATGCTTTATCGTTATTGACTGTTATAAAATATGTTTTCAATGGGTTAAAGCTGACAAATGTTGTTTAACCGTTTACATATGGGATGTTTCTTCTAGAATATATTCCCGGGTTAACTGACTTCTAGTAGGTGGTCATAGACATCTTGTAAACATCCATAAATTAGTAAGTACTTGCATGTAATCTGATAATTTTTTCACTTTAAAAGGGCATTTATTGAGGGATATTGGTATTATATATAATTAACAATTGGGATATGACCGAGCAACATCGCCATAATTTTTTAAAACTACTTGATGGGGTTCAGCAACCATTAACCTAGTGAATATCAAAATGCTATTCCTAAGATTCCATGATTAACATCTGTATATACTAAATAAATCAATAATACTCATCATTATTTAATTGTTGAACATTAAATACTGCTTGCAAAGGGACAAAGAAAAATTTCTTATTATTGTATTGTATTGTTACCTATAATGAAAAAATATTATAAGGGTTTTAATCATCATTTAAACGCCAAATAGTCATATCATTTCGACCTGTTTGTTATTGAGTGAATAATGAATGTGAATATCTTATATTTTACCTTTATCATAGAGAAATTATCGACGTCACACCGTATACTTATAAAAATATGTAAGCTGGAATCTGGCAGACCAGAAAAAAAACTCGATATTACCTATCAACAACTGAAACGCGATAACCGTATAAAAAACAACAAATTATCTCTAGACCTGATTATTATCGCATTATTTTATCGCGGGCATTCCAGGAACTGAAACGGTTGTTTGATAACACAACAACGAACCAACAAACATGTGACGTAATATCCCAATAGTAGAAATTAATTTAGAGTAAAACTCAAACATTTATTGGCGCTTGCTTCTTAATTAGTGATGCGAGTAGGTGTTGAATTTTCGTTGAATTTTCGTTGAAATTGACTTCATTTATCCGGAACCTTTTGATGTTAAGTTTAATCTGATAAGACTGTGACTGGGTATAAATAACGAAAACATGCCAACTTCTTTCATAAATTTTTTATACCTTAATGTTTACTTTCATTTTACAACATTAATGCTTTTTGTTCTTTCTCTACAAGCCACCACATCTGTTTTATCCGATTATATTTCCCTTTAGAATTTGAATTAAGTATTAGCACTGCAACCAATATATAAGGTCATAAAAATTATATAAATGTAGCTGAAATAGTTTCTTATTTACTAGTAAAATAAACTATACCTAAAAAACAGTGGTTGGACTCACGTTATATTTATTTATGACGCCACTCACGTTATATTTATTTATGACGCCAAGACGTTGCCGCATCAACTTTGAATTTTAGTACATTTTGGAGTGATAACAAAATTCTAATCTATAGAAAATAATTAGACAAAATTAGACTTATAAAATATAATGTATTTTAACATTATAGTACATCTAATGTATATTGTATCTTATTCAGAACAAGCAAAGCTCCAAAATAACGTTTTCCGGTTTATAACCTGACATTATTATCACTAATTTTTTGGTAGGCTGATTCAGCTACGTATTCGAACGTATCAGACAGGATAGCATCTTTTTTTAACTAGAATAAAATGAGAAGGAAAAGTATTGTCTCATTTTAAAACGAATTTACAAAATTGCGATAGGCAATACCTTGGACATCGTGATCACATGAGTTCACTGTTACGTTACTTTGGATAGACTATATGTGAATTACTTTAACATTACATATACCCATGGAAATCAACTCATTTTGGTATATACCAGAACTTGATCCAGAATAAACCAATACTAAATTCAATCTGATTTACATTGTATTAATGCAGTCTTATTTATAAAAATTATTACTCACAAATAGGAATTCTAATCTCACTGATATTGTAGAATCTATAATATAATCAAATGATTACATCGCAGTCTTCACCAAGACGATTTTCTTCGACAAGTCTCAATATCTGGTAGGGTCAGTAATACCACATTCACGTTGAAAACTATTATGAGACCAGATCAGTCTTTTTCAATGATTAATAAATTTACGGCATGTCGTTGTTCCTGCTAAATCCAATACAATTCTTGTCATATATAATAGGTTTTATGATTTCTGTAGATCTTGGTAAACCAAGGAGTTATTTCTTACGATTTACTTGTTCATCATCATGAATCCTAGCTTGTGAAAAGTATCTACTTTTGAATCAATATAATGTTGTTGGTAAAAGATATTATTACTAGATCAGGTTTTTTTCAGAACTAACATAAATAGATAGGTAGTTTAGTTCAAAAATTGATGTTCCTGTCAAGCATTATCAAAGGTGTGATGAAATAATCAGTTAGTGTGTATAACTCAACAAGAGTTTTAAACACAGAAAAAGTATTATTTTACTTTAAAAACGTTTTTATTCAGAGAGGCGACTTGTTGAACGTCTGTACAAAGCGACACTGAAGGTAAAAACATACCCACCCACCTTACTCGTTCACCATTCAAGTAGTTTTAAAATAGATCGCCTTTACACAAGACTCGATAGTCAGGTCCATAGATATGAATGAAATATATATAATACATCTTTATTTCACTTTGCTCACGCCATAACGTAAAAACGACATTACAGTGTTTTGGCGTTTACAAATCGCGTTAGAAATATTACAAATGCTTTTTCCATTGTACAAATTCACACATTTTCAATACACTGAAAAATATTTTATTTACACTTCGACGAAATGATACCTACAGAAAAATGTAGCCTGTTAATGAGGCTTCAACATGAAGCTGCTTTCAAATATACCTGATGAGTAAAATTAAAACTTCTATTTAAAATCTAACTAAACGATTAACGAACAAAGGAAAAACGGAATGACGATGTGTAGGGCACGTTGTTTAACGTTACGATCAACTAAATAAGTAGGTAAATAAACAAATTCATTTCTCTGCAAGTATTTGGGTCGACAAAACAACCATTTCTAATTGATAACAGTGTTGCAACTAAAACACTGAAAAAATACGCTCGTTGTACAATATGCTAGAGCTGTGAGCTAATGTTCGACTAAATTATCATTAGAAAAATAAAAAGTTGTTTTGTTTGGTTTCGTGTTGCAACGCCATCGCCATTTCTAAATATATAACGATGGCATTACCGGTAAACAAGGAGGAGACATTTTTTTTATCTGCCATTACACATTTTGTTACTTCTATTAATAGTCCACTGATTAATAATTATAAAAATAATCTATTTTTATTTTACCAAAGTTTAGTTTATTTTTATATTTACTGTTATGAATGTAAAATATTTCCAAACAAATATTGATTCTTCTTGTTTGTTGTGGATTATAGTAATGTCAGACCTCTCGGATATCTTAACATGAACTCAGAAAAACAAGTGACTGAAACAATTAATATAAAACACAGCCTTCAATATCAGTCGAATGTTTATAGATGGTAAACGATTTAATACTAGAAGAAAATTCATCATTTATTACAAAAAATGGAATTTAAAAACGATGGAAGAGCTCTTCGAAGAAAGTCGTAATCAATGAAGTTTACATAAGCAAAGTTAAAGTTTGTCGCGTCAACCAGTTGAAGTATTACATCAGTATCTTGCAAGTTTATTAGTTTAAGTTTATTTTAATTAAATGGTTTTTAACTCTGCCATTTTCGCGAGAGACGCGCATATATCTGATACTGTAAGTCTCATTTGGATCCAGTTAGTGCAGCAATTTAAAAATTCGGGATCAGTGATACAGGAAAATAAAGTAGCAATCACAGCTGAAACAATTAAAAACATTTTCTAGAAAACTGAAAAGGGTCTTTGAGAAAGGCAGCATTAAATTCCTGAAGAAACAACAAAAGTTTATTAGTACACTTTATTTATGTATATAACAATTTATGAGTATCGGCTGTATCTTCGTCCGCCTTATCTTAAAATCTCTTTGTAGTGGTTATACAAGTTTTGGTGTCTGCTCTATGGCTGAGTAACTACTGGGCTACTGTAGTCCGTCTTTGGTGTCCGTACACCCTGATCTTCAAATTTCTATCCAAATTCCAATAGTCTAAGTTGATTCACAACAACTTCAGTTGGTGGGGTTTGGTGTTCTTACAGTCAGAATTTCAATGATTTTGCTAGAAAATCACGGACTAACGCTGTTTTTCAAAGCATAGATGTTTCCTAATTCTAATAATTCATGGTTCACTGGAAATTGAGCACCTCCAGTTTACGTTTGGTGACAGCTTGATGAGAATTGCGATATATTTACTCAAACTTCACTTAAATCTGTCAAGGAATACTACAAGAAACTTCGGAACGATTGCAAATCCAACCTCAATCTGTCTTCTTTTCTTCATCATCATGATGACCATTATGAGCTTATTAAACCTGTAGTATTTAAAAGAAAAACTTTTAGTGCACTAAAAAACTATTTTATTTTAACGGCATAAAATATCGACTTATTAAATCGACTATACAGACAATACAATACTGTTGCTCCAATCTTACTTGATATATACGAAATCCTTGTAATATAGACGCACCACAATCTAATCATAAACATCATTTTGTAATTCCTAGAATGAAACGCCGCACACAGTGCTCCATCACACATTGCTTGCATGAGTTAGAAGAACCTCTTGAAAAGGACAATTGTTTTGGAAACGACATATTCACCAAGCTACCTTCCATCCGACTACCGAACACGATTTAATGAATAAATAGTTTAAAACTTCAAAGCCTGCACATTTACATGATATTTCGTCTTATAATACCTTAAAAATTTGAGAGGCTCCATAAAAACATTAGATTAAGATAAATTATTGTTGTTTGTTTATATCTGTGCAATAAAATTGCTGAAAAATCTTTTGAAATTAAATAATACTACTGTGTAGAGTCAAACAAGAGGAAACCTATAATAAAAGAAGCTAAAGCAGGTGTTCCACGAGGAAGTATATTGGGGCAATTATTTACCTGCTTTACAATCTAAAACATGTGATATATATATATATATATATATATATATATTGCAAAAAAATCTAAATCAATCAAATTCAGTATGATGTTCAACATAATTAACGTAAAAAAACATTGTTAAAAGTTATGATATGTTAATCAGGACGAAGAGGAAAAAGAGCGTTCGGAATTTTTATTTAAAATGACCGTCGGATAATTACCGAAAGTATGTAATTAAGACCCGACCGTAGTAGAATCGAAAACAAAATTACGACGAAATTGCCGTTTACTCCTGATGGGCCGCTTTGTTTACGGCCTGCGGCCAAGTAAACAAGGCAATCAAAGGCCATATAAAAGTCGTTTTTATGGCTAATTATCAACGCGATAAACTGAATATGGTGTTGTCTCATATTTGTTTATTTAGGAGTCACTCGAACTACAGATGATTGACGTGACTGAAAAAAACCTGATATTAACCACTTAAATCATAGAGTATTGAGACTGGTTTAACAAAGCATACCTAGTGAGATTTTTGATAATACTTATCGTATTTATTTCTAAATCGGAATCCACAGTATATGTACGGAAATAATAAGTAGGTTAGTTTATTCTTAATCATGTACAATTTTCAATTATTTGTGGAAAATAATATTAGTGGTGGATTGATAACTTCTCATTCTCTTAACCCTTATTAATATATACTATACTTATACCATATATCACCTATATCAATGTTTTTAATGTCCACTGAGTTTTACTTATACCTCCCCAAATTGGATCAAATTGTTTGAAATTTTCCTTTTTTAATGTCATTAATCTTCTAACAAAGCTATCATTATCTAGGACCTGGAGAACCTCAACATTGATGTGCTGACGCAGCCCCTGTTCATGTCTTTGGGCATAGTCCTTGATAACATTAGCGACAGTTTCTACCTTCCGGCCCTTACGCAGAATGCCGTTACGAATGTACCATGGGGCATCAACAGTACCTTATTTTGAAATCTTTGTATGATATTTATATTGCCCTGACTGATACAACCACAGTGTCAAACATCCTAAGTACACATTAGTGTCAAGACTTGTTGGTAAAGCTAAAGCTTATTATATACTGACAGGGCTGATTATCTATTCAAAAACCAATACATTTTTTGTACTTTAGTTTGATTAGTACCAATTGTCAACTTGTGGTCAGCTTTTGCTTCATTCTTTTCTTGGTGAAATTAAACGATCTCAAAAGGTTTAAGTGGCGGTTTCAACTGCTGCCCATCCATAAGTATTCTAGTTTAGGGTAAATTAGACGGCTCGGTGAATGGAGGTAAAACGAAATGAAACAGTGGTGTTTACATTATGATATGGGCTTCTAGTTGGCGCTACTGGCACCCCACCCGTGTTCAACATCCGGGATTATATTTCTGGGTATTTTGTAGACCGTTATTCCACGATATAAAATTCGACATGCCTCAAGGTCACTACACTAGTATAAACGAAAGCTTATAATAATGAACCTTACCATACAAATTAGGTCAAGTTCAGAATGGGGTAACTCTTATAAAGTACCATATTTTCCAGTATTATCCATCCTTCATTGAGGCAATCAATTAAACTGACCATCAAAAGAAGATATAAACCAATTTACATAAATCTTATACATTTTTTTGGATGCTAACCTACCCACAATATAACAACAAACAAAACAGCCCTCTACAACCAGATCAATATACCACGACAGATATTGAAGAATATGAATCCATTCATCTTACAATAACAAACGATTTGAATGTGCGTCTTTATTACATTACATAATTTTCAGCTGCTGCAGTTGTTAAGACGCAAAGTCAATACTACTCTCATTGGTTTATAAGAGACAAGATTTATAATCAAATTTTGTTACAATTAGTACTTACACTAACATTAAATTAATAAAATGCTAATATTAGTAAAGTTTAAAAGCAGCTAAACTTTCTTGTCTAATACGTTTCTTCGATGGATCTCTGTGAAGTGACCAATAGTAATCCTCCATAATGTTGATATAGCATCGTTCCTGTTATGACTTCTCCAGTGCTTTTCTGTCCTAATAAAATCGGTGCTGCTCTCTTTCCTTCTTTCTTTACTCGCATCAACAAAGCTTTCAAGAAAATACATAAGATGGTTGTGCAAGAAGTGAACTTAAGTTTCATCAGACTACTAATAATTTTGAGGAAGTCTGTAAGATCAACTAGGATCGTTTATAATTATGGGTACTAACCTAACCCAAAAACTTAGTCACAGCTTCTTTAATATCCCAGTCTCCTTTTCCTTTCAACTTCTGTTAAATTTTTCTTCATTCATCCGAAGCTTGGATTGAATATCAATCAAACAAAATATCGTTTATCACAAGGTACATTGTGATAAATGAGGAAATCTTTTACCCAAATATTTACATCAAAAATCATCATCTAAAAAAGGTTTTAAGCATGCAAAAAATATCTGGAATGGTATAAAAAATCAACGTTGTTCATTTGCAGTTGTTTTTAATATAAAATCATTTATTTTAAAATATTCTCCCTTTTGATTGCTCAAATATTTTCCAGTGCCATTAAATTCAGAACATTTTTTGATAAAAGCAATGTAAACAAAGGAAGGAAATCGGGCAAAATTTCATTGTAATATGAAAATATTGCGAAATTATAATCATAATACATTGGAATTATTAAATTCCGTCTAAATGTTAATATTTGACAGAGATTATATTTTTATTTGTTTATATATACAGATATCTCGTAATTAATTAAACAGAATGGATTTGGTGATGTCACATAATATTGCTGTATATATTTTTTCTATTAATTATAATACTGTTCTAAGTTATTCCTTCACAAATAATGTTAAAAACTATGAATAAATTAATTAATTAGATCATATTAGTAATTAGGAATAGTGGGTTTTAATTTTGGCATATTTTATAATTATTTATTTTACTTTAAACATCGTTAAATATTTAATTGAGCATGATATGTGGGTTATTTCGAAATTCTAGAGCTTATAGCCGTATAATTTTTTTTTAATAATGCATTATCATACATTATGTATTTAATAGTTTCGATAAAATTTAAATATGCCGTAGAGTTTCAAGGCCGACAATCTTTTCACTTTTCATTTTGGCCCCGTGTTATCTCTAAATGCACTAGTAAAGTATTTTAATATTACGTAAAATTGACTACATTTATTTTTTTTGTGTACATTTGACTGATTTCAAAATTTGAACACAAACTTATATATCTGGAAACTTTAGATTAAAAATATTATCTTGAGTTATTGCCTAATTTTTTTTTTAGTTTTTCACATTATATGAGGGTTTTGTGTTAAATACTTAGCCTTGCCAACGAAAATATTTTTATGTTTAAATACAGTTTCTTTATACTTTTAAAGTCAATATTAAGAGATCTAACCATTAAAAAAAATTCTTGTTTTAGCTAAACTATTTTTTTCAGATCTTGAACTTAAAAATAATCTGACTGGATCCTAAATCTGATAAATATAGTGGTGAGTGAGAAAGTAACTCATGTCTTTTTATCTAGACTTCTTTTTAGTGAAAGAATGAAAGAGGATTAGAACACCTCGATTCAAACTATTTAAGGTGGAATGTATATCACGCCTACCTCCAAACTATACTGTATTTGCCAATCACCTTCTCTTCTAGCCAATGGTCAATTATAAAGGTTTTTCCACATCCCAAATTAGTCAGAAGCCAGCTAACCAGTTATCACAACACATGATTACTGACCGGTAATATTCCGGAGAGACCAAAACACCGCCAAAAAGTTATAAAAATGACAGATATTATAAAAGCGGTATTTTGGGAAATAATTATTAGAATTTTACAAACATAATTATCAATTTTACTCGTTTGTCTCTCCGACATCTCTAACAACAACAACGTTTACTTGCCAACGAAATACGGGCTATAAACAATGAAAACGTCATACATAACCTAACCAAATTGAACGAATTATTTGTTTTATTTAAGTGCGCATGCGCTCATTAGCCTTTACACAGTCTACCTTTAACATATCTTTGCTCGAGATGATCACAATATTAACAACATTTTACCTAGAAACATATTTAAGAAAATTAGAATTATGTTGATAACAGTCTACTAATACTTTTTTCCTCTTCAAACCATCCAGAGTCAAAAAACGAAAAGAAGTCTCATTTCACGCTCGGTCCGCCACGAATTCATACTGTTGCACTCCCCAATTCCTTCATTTGCTGTCAAAACATAAAAGAATAAGAACGATCCAATTACACCGTTCGAGATCCCTCCTCTTATTCCACCACACACCCCCCGTCCTCTCATCTAACCGCCACCAGTTCCCCTCAAACCCTCGGTCGGCCTCGACTGACGTAAAGGAGAATGTCGCTGGTCTTGGTGGCGTGCTTTATGGCGTAAGTTTATCTCGCTCTGGGCCGCCTCCACCATCCCTCCCCTTTCCACCCCCGTCGTCTTCGTTGTGGGATCAATTTTGAGCTGTTCTCGAGCTCATTTCATTTACGTCATGCCACGCACGGATAAATGCCTAGAAGGAAGAGAAGAAGGAGGAGGAGGAGGAGGAGGACGACGACGGATGAAATGTTGGGGGTGGTGTTAGAGAGGGATGCAATAGAAAACAACATATTTTTCCATGAAAAGTGTGGGCGGTATAGTGTGGGTGCGGAATATGTAATTTTGCATTTTTTATATATTATTATCTGTTTGTTAATTTGACTGCCGTTAATTGACAAAGTATTTCGTTGGCATTTACTTACAAAGTTCGTCAATATAATAGGATGAGGAAAGGTAATATAGGTTTTGTTTTCATGTTTTTTTTTATTAATCGTAATAACTAATCAATGATATGTCTACCTTTTTGATCGATAACTTCTTACTATATTTATGGGAAAACCTTAGTTTCATCACTGCAATATTTCTGAGATTTCTGGCCAAAAATTGAAAGATCGTCCTTTGAAGCCAACTATAATATGGAGAGACTATTGCAAGCACCGGAACAAATGAGTATAACGGTGCAAAATCCGGACTATACGGTCTAGAGTTATCCTGATGGAAGACAACGCCATTTCGATTTATTAATCTGACGTATGACCGAACATTGTCATGTAGAAGATTTACTTTTGTCTAATACTCACTATTGCTGGTTTTCAATCAATCAAACTCAAATGACGTCAGTAAACAGTTCTAGTAGCTCGCATTACTTCTTCTGAACTTCCTTGTTTTTTTTTGCGCTTGGGATTAACATAGTAGATCGACTTTTAGTTGCCAGCTATAATACTCAGAGAAAATTCTTTTTTTTTGTCCGGCAAGTAATGAAACCGCAAAAAGTTGAAGCGGTTCAAAATGACACTTTTACTCAATTCGTCTGTTATTTCGCATTTAACCATCTAAAAACTGTTTGATCATCCACTACTAAGCTATCTGAGAGTTATTTGACGATTTGGGCTGGGTATTCCTCCAATAAATCTTGCAAGTCGATAATAATATGATGAAGCAGCATTACCATAGGTTTTTAAAAGTGTTTGATGAAATCCGACAGAATTTTTTTCTCAAATCAAACAACAGACATAATGAATGTAAATGTAATTTTGAACGTTCCATAATTAGCGTCTGTATACACTGAAAAAATCTACAATACAAAATGAAAAATTGTTATTTCAAGTAAAGACATATATTTTAATGGAGAAAGGGCAACTCAATATTAAAATGTTGTCACTGCTTTATGTCAATGCTAAAGTGATATACTTCAAGAACGTGGTTAACTTTTATTGGTCCTTAAAAAGGGTGTTTTCTTTAAATACATCTCATTTACTTATGCCAATTTATTATTCACAGCACTATAGTTAAATGGTGTTTTTTAAAATAAACATTAGACCTGTGATTAAAATTTTACATATTTTTTGACTACAAGCCCTTGTTGTCTTTGCGTTAAGTACATTTCTAAACGTAAAGATGAATAAGGGTTAATTTCCGTTCTTTAAAAGCTTTTTTTCTTTGTTAATAAATTCTATATCAATATATGGAGAGCATACTCCAACCATAAGAATATACGAAACTTGGTTTCGACAACAATTTTAATTATTTCAAGAAAATAAAGTCCTGGTGGAAGAGTTATTGGATGAAGACCCATCACAACCTCAGAAATAATTTTCAGAAATGTAGAATGTCGGATGGGGCACAGTTACAAGATACAAGATATGGGGCACGATTACAAGATAAGCCAAATGGCCTATGAACTGAATGACATTAGAAATACAATTAGAAAGTCTGTAGTGAAATGCTGCTCAAACGCGTGAAAGAAAATAATTTCTGCATCAAAGATTACGAAAATCCCAAGGGAAAAAAATCATAGTTATCACCCATCGACCTCAATGCTAAATCGCTTTGGTCGCAAGACCACACTCTGGGTCTAGCGAGACCAGGTTGGTGTCGTAATGAGCTGTTGAAACTTAAAGAAAAATGTAATACTGATCGCAACTGACAATAAATAGTCAATTTGAACTATGTGTTGATCGAAAAACGTCCATCATACCCTCAAAGACATGTTAAGATGAATATACAGTAAAACAAGTTTAAGAAGAATTCAAATAACTTGGATGGATGGAAGTTTTATCGCACCCGCCATACTTGACTCCGTTTGAGTACCACCTATTCGCATTAATGGTGCACGCTCTAACAGAGCAGCACTTTATAGCGACTTTGAGCATGTCGAATTTTATATCGTGGAATAACGGTCTACAAAATACCCAGAAATATAATCCCAGATGTTGAACACGGGCGGGGTGCCAGCAGCGCCAACTAGAACCAGATAACGAATAGCTGGCAACTGAGATGTTTATCTGGGATGTTATTGAAGGATATTTCCAATCATTCAGTCACCAACCATCGTTTGGTTTAGACGTGCCACCATCGACTGCCCAAGCCTCGTCACCAGGTAACATCACTGCCATCCGTTTTATCTATTAGATGTTTTCCACATTTTTATATTACTTCAATAAATAAGATTATATTCCTAGAATGTAAACACCACTGTTTCATTTCGTTTTACCTCCATTCACTGAGCCACATCATTTACCCTAAAACGTAATAGCACAAATTAAAAAATACCTCGGTGAACAGTTTGGCTAAAAGGAGAAACTGCTTTTTTTATTACGGCATATATTGCGACGCAATTTTAGTTATTTACATAAGGAAGTCGTCTAAATTTAAGTTTACAAAAATTGTAATATTTTTTCTTTTTGTATAGTCTAATTTATTAGACCTTTTAACTATTTTTCATAATATTTATGACATGGGAAAAAAATTATGACTTAAGACAAAGTATAACATCGCATGGTGTCGAATGTCTGGTGATAACATGCCAACCAAAAAAGGGTTATCCCATCAGCTCGTTGTCGAGTTTTTCGGACAATGGGGTTTCAAGTACCGAGGCTGCTAGATGAAGCCTGTCAGATGATATACCTTATGGCCCCCCTATAACCATAAACATCAAGAAAATCTGAGATCGTGAAATTCTCGAGACTTCCTTAAGACCAGAAGAAAGAATTGTTAAGAGATTTTTGACAAGAAAATGTAGTGAAGAAAGAATTGACTGAAGATTTGCAACTAAGAAGAATATCAGAATTAGACAGAATTAGAAAGAAAGAATTGATAAGAAAATGTATCAGAATTACTAAACAATTACAAGAATTTACGAGACAAAATTACTTACTTAATTGAGAAATTGAACCAGAAGACTAGCAACAGTAGAATGTCGAGAAACTAAAGAAGTATCGAGAATTAATCATGAATCAAAAACAATAGATATATGTCAGTATTATCCTAAACCAGGAATACGAATTAATAAGTGCATCATTTTCATCTAATTCATAATTTTTTCCCCACGTATTGATTAATATCTTTAAATGTATTTTATTTGGCTAAAAACCGAAAACTAATTGCCGACACACCCGGTACATTAGAAGTAATAAAGCGAATCAAGGTTTTTGGCGTGTTTGCGATAGAATGCGTCGTATAACCGATTACCGGTCAATTTTTTACCTTTTCGTGACTGTATTTTTATCTTGTTTGGGCTAAGATTTACACATGTTATGTGTATGTATATCGGCGATTGTTGATTTGCGTTATAAGTCATGCAAACAAACAAACAACTAATTAACTCACTCTGAATCAATAGGAAATGGCCACTAAAGATAAGACACATCCGTATCCGATCACTTTAAAAACAACAATAACGCGTGAATCATCGGATTTCTGCTAACGTCGTCGATAATCGGTCCGAATTTAACTTTTTTTTTCCAGAAACTTACGCGTAAGCATTTATATCTCAATTACCGATATCAAAACAGAGAATAAAAAACAACTATAAATAAACTGCAAGGTATTCCGAGAATTTATAGGAAAACTTGTTATTTTTATACTGCCATACGTAAAAATAAGATTGTTTCGTTCTCTCTCTGGTTGCTCTAGCGCTCTCTGTTGCATTCTAAGGAATGAAAAAAAAAATAGAGGCCATTCTTGTTGGTGTATGGTGTATCGGGGCTTCATCAAATAGTTTTTTTCTGTGTCGTTTTGTCGATCGGATGGCATTTATATAGTAATGGATAAAAATAAAAAGTTGGTGTAGGTTTGCGCTACGTCCGTTTACATTACTAATCGTCTATATGGAGCAGTTAAAATAAGTATGTAGGTAGGTGATGGGGAAAGTGACTTCATTCAAAAACGGAATCGCTACTATTAATTCATCAGCAGGAGATACGTGGTATTGGATCGGCAAGAAAGTAAATGTTTGCCGTGTTTTATTACGCGCTAAAATAAATACGTAGCATTCTTTTGATATATGAAATTGTTTATCTAAGTAAAATATTAAAAAAAGTCAGTTACAGTCCGTGAACTAATTGACATTCACATTCACTACACGATACCCCTAAATGTAAGAGTCATAATGACCATATTTATTGATGATACTGTCTTACTTCTTGCAATTAACAGCATCAAGACTATGGATCTCCAACGGAGACAAATATCGATATTCAAAGTACTCCAAATTCACTTGATAGCCGGAGTGGTGGAATCTTAAAGCAAAAGTTCGATATACGTATCGAACTTTTTCCGGGGGCGAAACCTCAAAACAAAAGTTCGATACTCTCCTTCGAAAACCTTTAGATTTAGAACTATCAAAACTTAAATATATGAAATACATCGATATTTTACGGCATCCCTAACCGAAACAACCGTAAGTAGATTACAAACAGCTGTCAATAACATTATTGAGTGGCCTAAAACGTGGCGAATAAAATTAAATTCTCTAAGAACTACACATGACGATTTGACGTACAGAAAAATAGATTATCTGCTAGTGATAATTGGTTTTAGAGTAATTTAGTGTGCGAGCATAGCGAAATACAAACTTCACGACAAATTATTTTTATATACACAATTTTTTAATCCAAAGTGGACCTACAGTGACCAACTACAGAGTTGTACAATATCGATATTTTGAATTCAATATTCGATAATTAGGGCAGAACGAAGATGTTTGGTTGCTTAGTTTTTATGCAAGATTACGGGGAAGATTGAGAAGTCTGGAACTCGAATTTTAATAATCCATTTTGAAATGTCGATAATTGTTTGAAGAAATATAGGTCAAACCAATGTCGATGACAGCACGGTTTCTTAACATTACGAATAATCTATAAATACCTTATAATATTTAATTATATTTTACGAAACGGTCCATGTATTACAACTAATCGACGGTAGCGAACTTTTGATTCCTTGGATATAATATATTTAAGCTATGTATAAAAACTGTGCGGTATTTTAAACTTATGTAGATTGTTTTTCAATTTTCAAGCAAAAGTAAACTGTTATACCAAGAGGCCACGAGCCATAACATAATAAAACAAATTGCAGTCTAGATACTTACCAAAATACAGAAAATACAGCGGATAAAATTTCCCCTTAATATAACCCAATTTAAATTGTTTTAATTTGAATAAATCTGAATACTGAAATATTTAGCGTCGATTGTAACTTATGTTTGTTATGGTTTTGTTTGGTTTAACAATTCATAATAGATGATTTGGTTCAACTATTTCAACTCTCTTTTGGTAGCCATATACCCTGAACCACAGGAATCTCTACAAATCGGAATAATCTACATCACATCTCTGCAATTCATCTAAAAATGTCAAAATTCCATAATCCTAAATATCAATAGTTTACAGCTAAGGAGAGATACTTTGAACAAATTCAGTCCATGCTTGGTGGCCGTACATACCGAACTTGGATGTATCTATACAAATTCCATTTATCTATGATCTAGAGAATTTTTAAAAGCATCGATTTTCACATATTTCAATGGTGAAACATCTAATTACCTGAGTTACTTCAATCCGCCTTTAGCCGCTAAACATCCTTAACACAAAACTTGTGTCAGTACTCCAATAAACTGTATTAGGGGATGCTTGGAGTAGCTTCAATCCTAGAATTCCTGAGAATTAATTTATGATAAAAACGCCCTTTTACTGTATAATTTTATTTAAACAATAAGACAGGGACGACTTATTATAACCTGCCTACTACTGTAACTAAAAACTACTTACTGTTTTTATACATTTCACAAATTTCTTTTCTCGAATATAGCTGACATCAAAAGAGGTGATCTGGATTCGACACCCACTTCATATGTCACGTTTTTTTTTCTTTTTTCTTTCTTGTTTTCTAAAACATTTTCAATGTAACCGCAGAAACTTAGTGTCGATACTTACTTATCTCTTCAGAACAGGAAATACCGGCTGAATAAAATTTGTTTATTTCATGTGTTAAATACTACATGTGTTCGACGGGAGAATGGACAGGATATTAGGTTACGTTAAGGAAGTACGGAAGCGCTATGGAAGTGGTACTGTTACAAGGGGGTAGCGAAAAGAAAAGAGAGCTAGACGTCGTCGTGGTGGTCTTTTATAGCCGGGAACTGTATGGTACTAATCCACAAGCGCTGCCAACCTTTGAACTTTGTAGATGTTTTAGGGTAAAATGATGTGGCTCGGTGAATGGAGGTAAAACGAAATAAAACAGTGGTGTTTACATAATGTGACCGTTATTTATTGGCAATATAAAAAAAATGTGAAAATACAAATAATAAAACGGATGGCAGCGGAGTTACCTGAAGACGAGGCTTGGGCAGTCGATGGTGGCACGTCTTAACCAAACGAGGGTTGAGCACTGAATGACCGAAATACCCTTCAATAATATCCCAGATAAACGTCTCGGGGTTGCCGCCAGCTATTCGTTGTCGGGTTCCAGTTGGCACCCCGCTCGTGTTCAACATCTGGGATTATATTTCTGGGTATTTTGTAGACCGTTATTCCACGATGTAAAATTCGACATGCTCAAGGTCGCTACAATACTCCCCTACCAGAATTTTACATAAAATTATTTCAAGTAACAAAAATACAAAAATGTTTGAAAAAAAATATCAATACAAAAAAATATATACCAAACAAAATGTGCTGTGTAAAATGGGCTTTGAAGAATATGATAGTTTGAAACGGTTGTGGTTGGTACGGTTGCGATCTGGTACGGCTGTTGATATCTTCCGGTCCTACAGATACCGTTGCATCATCGTCGCTTTGGCACTTGAATGTGGTCCATCGACGACGTTGAATACAAGCTTTCTTCAGACAGGGCTCCCGTAATCGACGCTGTGGGAGGATCGACTGTTCGACGACGTGGTAGCTTATTTTCTTCGACGACGAGACGTTACCAATTCTGGTACTTCGGCGAAGACATAACGAGTCTACGGTGACTGCAATCGGTACCTAGCTTCTGGAGCTGCTCTGTGACTAATCCGTAGTCACATACGTTAGGTTAATTCAGAAAAAAACAAATAACGACGGTATCCGACCGAAGCTGCCCAAAGCCTTTTAAATCAAAATATCTGTCATTATGACGGAGACGGCGAGCGAAGGAAGACATTATGATTTAAACATAGCGCCGAAAGAAATGTTTAGCCGAGACGCTGATGATTAAGCGTAGTGATTAAGTGATGTAAAAATATTCCAAAAGATTGTGAAATAAAAATTTTGACAAAAAAAATTTTAAAAAATTAATTGGAAATAATGAAATTAATCGGAATAAAATGAAAATGAATCTTGAAGGTAAAATTGGAAAGGAATCGAATTAAAAATATTTAAAATTTTGAAACAAAAAAAATATAACGGTCACGTAAAATACACCATTTTCTACGTACCCTCCATTCACGAGTCCAAACCCAATTATGCGAAAGATCACGTCGGGGTCACCACTTTAGGGTAAAATGATGTGGCTCGGTGAATGGAGGTAAATCGAAATGAAACAGTGGTGTTTACATAATGTGACCGTTATTTATTGGCAATATAAAAAAAATGTGAAAATACAAATAATAAAACGGATGGCAGCGGAGTTACCTGAAGACGAGGCTTGGGCAGTCGATGGTGGCACGTCTTAACCAAACGAGGGTTGAGCACTGAATGACCGAAATACCCTTCAATAATATCCCAGATAAACGTCTCGGGGTTGCCGCCAGCTATTCGTTGTCGGGTTCCAGTTGGCACCCCGCTCGTGTTCAACATCTGGGATTATATTTCTGGGTATTTTGTAGACCGTTATTCCACGATGTAAAATTCGACATGCTCAAGGTCGCTACAATGTAATAGTGGTGGCCTAAAGGGCTGTAGCGGTCGGTACAGAATATATATCGATTTATAAAGTCGATATTTTTTCGTTTGCCTATAGGATTCCTACACGACTCTTCAAATATGTCATCAAATTTTTTCGTGAGAAAAACCGTATATTTAAAATCATCACAAATAGACAGAGGAAATAACATAAATACGATCGTTCAGATCTTAATAGCCGCAAAATTACGGTAAACGTTTAAAAAGCGATGTTATTCCTGAACAATATCACTGCCACAAAAAAGACGAAATAATATCAGACGACCAGAAATAAAATTTCGTTTTTCCGTCGACGCGTCTCAGACGAAATAGAAATAAAACTAACTATATCTATAGAAACGACAAAGCAAGAAGAAGAAAAAGAAAAAACTTTCCAACCACGAGTTGGCAATAAAATCGCTTCCATCTTTGGATTTCCAGACTGTGGTGGGAGAGGACGCGATACCGCCCCGACACCACCAACCTCCCTGTTCGTCGATCCCTCGCCGCTAAGCATTTCTGCTACGGACGTTTGAAAACAAACAACTGGAGCTCGCCCTCTCGATATCCGATCATAAAAAGTGGAATTTATTCACAGACGGATGTCTATTTGATACAAAATTTGCTTGTGTTTAAGAAACCAGGAGAAGTTCCTGATATAAATAAAGTAACAACACAAGAACCTTTAACATTTCTGTCTTTTTTTGGCAAAATGATGCAATTTTATCATCGAAATACGAGAAATGCCTTTCCCTGGAATATCGTCCTGTTGGTAATTTTGAGAACAAAAAGCTTTAAACAATTTGTAGCTAGTAATAAATGTGCCCTTGAATTCATATCATTCACGTTTAATATTTCTCCATTTACGGAGGACCAATGTTTGCTTAATTCGCTATTTGTTTTTTGTTTTAACATACTTTTCATTTATTTTAAAGGATTTTCTATTGGATTAATATGTGTAGTTTTGTCTGAGATATTAGTTCAGACGGTATTTTAAAAATTGCTTCCCTTTCATGCGTAGAAAGAATGAATTTTCGAAAAGGAGAAATGTCTATTTCTACATTCATTTGTCCATATCAAAATGTACAGAAAAGGCTTGAATCGGTTCAGTAGAACCGATTCAAGCCTTTTAGAGTTCAGTAGAAATTATATTATTATTTTTGTATTGCTTTTGTATTGTTAGACTTCAAAGTCTAGGTAATTTGATAAATGTTCCATTCAAACTAGAAAAATGAAGGTTACTGCTCTGTTGAGTATCGAACCTGCGACCTCCGCGTGTGAGCTTAACGTTTTAACTATAACACCATAGAAACAGTTGCTTGTCATGTTTCTACGACTTCCGATATGATATGGTTAGAGCTTCAAAAGTAAACTGAATGGCTTTTACACCGAACTACTTCCGATTTTCCATCATATCAGTTCAGCAATAACATTATACGCAATATCTGATTATTTTAGATAAAAAATATGTGAAAACATAGTACGTGCCATTGAAATTTGAGGTTTTATCTGATCCAAACTTGGTTCCAATAGGACCACCTCGGAAGGAAAAAAATTTTGAAAATCGATCGATAATTGACGGAGAATTCACCGAACATACATTAAACAAATATACAGTGGAACATAGACCTCCTCCTTTTCTGACGTCTGTTAAAAACAGCTATATTTCCGAGAATAAATTATGAAAAATCTTCTTAAGTGCATATTCTTTAATGGTTATGCTCTGAAAGTATAAAAAAAATTTTTTCACGCTTCTAGACTTCCCCTAATGTTTCGGGTTAGTTGCAAACCGGGTTAGATGCCGCGTCACTAAAATATCTAGATCTTCGAAAATCTTCTGCCTCTCCTGGCACTGTTTGGAATCTTGGTTTAGTTTTTTTTTTGGGAAAATTAATTTTTTAATAAATAACATTTGTTTGGGACAAATGCTGATGTTTCACTATGTTACATTACTATTTCCTATTTTTATTAAGCTATGTCTATTTCCAAACACTTAAAGCTCTTAAATATCTGTTTTATATGTTTATTTCCAACTATAATATTTATATCCTAGTTGCTATAGTGCTAATGGATTTGGAGAAGAATATACTCCATCTTAGTTATTTAAGTCCGAAAATGAATAATTTACGTATCGTAAACCTTGACTGGAGTGGATGAGTCAAGTGGTCATAAATATATCTTCAACATAGGGATGCAGAAATAATATCGATATATCAATATTTTTTGAAAAAAATCGATATTTTTCGATATATTATTTATCGATATCTTTCTCGCCGGCCGATACCCCTACTTCAACATAAGGAAAACGAAGATTTGGGAAAAGTCATGGATTATTGGTCAGGACACATGATAACTTTTTGTATCTGATCACCAAAAACAAAATTTAATATTATTATTGTTTTAATATTTTATACTATTAATATTTAATATAATAATATCTGAATAAGAACTGAATGAAATCAAATAATATTGAATAACAACAATATGAATAATTAAATTTAAAGTAAAAAAAATCATAAATCATCGGCTTATTTCTGTTTTAGCAACACATCGACAGTCTTCACTTAATTCAAATAATAACCAATATATTCAAATATATTTTTTCCATATAGGTGCAAGTGTACCTACACTTACAAATAATCAATATTTATCCCTATTTTAGGCAAGTATTTAAAGAAAACAATTTAATCATGTTTGGATATAATTTTATGTGCATTGTCATGTTTGGATTATGCTGTTATAAGAATTCCGATTATCCAGTGATTAATCTTTGATAAAACACTTAATTTAATCCAGTTTGTTATCGTAATTTAACACGATTAACTAGAATCCTTGTATTTTTATACTTATTGATTTTCTTGTTATCATACCAAATAAAATTCTATAAAATGTAGGGCTTAGAACAATGGTAGTATTTGATATCCAAACCTAATAGATGCTCTTAGAAACTAATTGTCGTGCCGCTACTTGGAAAATCATCGCGCGCCATTTTAAGAATTTTCAACTAATTTATATGCATTTTGGTAGACTGAAAACGAATATAATATGAAAAATAATTCCTGAGCTGTTCTGTATCATTTTATTAATATTAAAAAATAATAAACAGATATTTTTGCACTATGCAGATTTGTGGTTTTATTAAAAGTTTTTTGTTAAAAATCAATTTTTGTACATTATAATCACTATTTTGGATTAATTTCTCTAGGAAACCCATTTAGTTTGAAAGTAAACATAAATGTACATCCAGATACTCCATAATAAAACGAACAATAAATTGCTTATTTAGATTGTTAATAGAGAGTTGTAGAAATATTTCAATAATAATTTGTCTGCAACAAAACGCATTTAGTTACTTATATACTGGCAAAACCTCGATATCTCAAGGTTTTTTCGCTTTTTTTTTCGTGGATTTTAATTACTAACGCATACATATAAGCATGGAATTCGAAAACATACCTCCTTTTACATAATCCGTACTTATAGCAATTTAATTACAGCAAATCGAAAGAAACTATTTTTATTCGAACGTTAAATTACTTCGGTTATTATGTGCTAATATGTTTTCTAAATCAAACAACATCAATTAAGGATTATATACATGATACGTTGATACGACAATAATATAATTAAAGTCGGAGTTATTATTAGTTACGTAATTATGATAATTTTCTTAGAAATACCTCAACTATCATATAATGTATGTTATTTGAAAAATGTATCATCAGCAATGATAATTTAATCACATTCAAAGGTAAAAAAGCACCTCAAATACAATTTCAATCAAATCACCTTCTCCCTTTTATAAGAATGTTAGTCACATAAGAATTATCTGGGAACAAGCATCCGGAGCCATTATGAGTTCCTCTATATCTTCTCTGATCGCCATAGCAATATCCTATGGAACATTTTGACAATAAATAATTTATACTTCTACAAGTTTTAGATATATAAACTGCACGTTTGTTGATTGAATTCATGGAAGGAATAAATTCAACCAGTTGCTTACCTATTTCAACATATCTACAAAGCTTTCTTTCTTGTTTTAGTTAGATTTTAGTCGACCATGATAAACTAGGATTTAAAGTTTAGTAAAAATCAACAGATACAGGCACATTACTGACATTTAGGCTCATTCGTTCATTTAGGTCATCACGCTTTCCAAAAATTATTCATCCTGAATTTGTTCTTTAGAGAATAGGCAAATGCTCTAAGTTCACTTCAGACGTGTCCTTTACTTTTTATATATAGGTATTTGATATAAGAACCTTTCCAAATGAGCAATAAGATGCAATGCCCACCTACTACTTACAAAAGCATTAACAGAATAGCTTTCCTAATAGTAATAAAGAGAAAGAATATCGAATCGTCGAATAATGTTATATTATAACCAGATTAGGGGATTTCTCAAGAGGTCCGTAACCCCAAAGCATTTATTTTATCATTTTAAAGAATCCTTTTATCTGTTGAAAATAAGAGTCTGAATGTGGGCAAGTATACATAGGAGAAACTGAAGATATAGGTACTCAGATAAAACAGTATCAACTACTTCTAGCTACTTAACAGAATATTTTTAGGGAAAACCGTTAAAAGGGTTCTATGATTTATGAGCACCAAAATAATATCAACAAAGAGTTATTTATACATCCTATATATTTGTCTCGGTTCCAATTTCTTAATATGCATCGGTTTTAGATATAGATTTAGTTATAAATAGGAAAATATAAAAGTCGCTTTATATATATATATATATATATATATATATATATATATATATAAATCGAATAATAAAAATACAACAATGTGTTTGAAATTTCATCGATAACGATTAGCAGTTACAAATGTTATAGCCTAGTGTTATGAGCCAAAAAATATGGTCCACTCGGAATGATAGATAATGAGCTGATAAGTTCGTATAAACCCAAAAATTTCGAGATCAACTAGCCCCAGTATTTTAACAATAAAACATATTTGTACAAACATTACATTTAAATGGAATACGGATCTTGTTGGCAATAGATAATGCTCCGAAATCCGAAAACACTATAGATCATCTTCGTTGCATACATACAATTCGTTTACTCAACAAAGCTCAATAAACCTGTTCACTTACTCAGTCTTCCACTAACGAATGCAGCGGTTCAACAGTATATTAGTCATGTATATTATCAAATTCAAACTTGGGTAGAACATGATTTAGAACCCCAAGAATGTGCTTTGGCACTGCGAAAAGAATTTCAATTTTCGTCTTCTTCATCCTCTTCCCAAAAATTAATATTTCAATATCACCATCGTCGTTAGAGATATTTGTCTCCGGGTCTTCAAGGATTTCAAGGTAAAAAATCTCCTTCTAGGCCCATCTGATATGGTGATGCATTGAGGTAAGCTTGACCATTACACCTGCTACCAGTGAACGAACATTGCAATCCTGATTTTCTGCTACCAAAACGTGATTTACAGCCGTTCTACAATTGCAAAATATTGTGTTTAGAAGCTAATCTGGCGCTGGTGGTAACATAGTCAAAATCGGTTTCATCGGACTTTATACGGCCCATTATTTATCGGGACCAACAGTTTATCCTGCATTATTCTGTAAAGTAGCTGAGCGGTGAACACAATGCAATCTCTTCTCTCTATATCAAATGGTGGAATATATAAAAACATATTTGAAACAAAAATTGTAGAGAATGTTATTTCTTATAATATTCATAATATGTGCCAATAGCATTAAACCCATGGGAAGCGAGATATTTGGCAAAAAAACGATTTTTGTAACCTTTGGCCTTCGATATCTTAAGACGTGTTAAACGAGATATTATGAGGCTTTTAAGACAATGTTTAGAATGTTAAAATAAATGTTTGTACCCCTGATATGACTGGACTAAATAGCCATTCTACCGTTACTTACTATTGACAGCGAATTATGTATTTTAATAATCTGCACAATTTTATTATAGTACCACGGAATATGTTTATAGCGGTCTCAATAGCTATCCGAAACAACGATTTGGAGTTGTTTTTCAAGTAGCTCAAGGTTGGAGTCGGATGTGTGTGTTGCAGCAGCCACGGACAAACGAACAACAGCCTTTTTTTGTCATTCGGGGAACTATGGCATTCGACCAGTGAACACAATCAATCAAAACAACCAATTGAAAACGTATCCGGCTTGAATGTGGGTGGCTGAAGCGTACGACGTAAACAATGCTATAACAGCAGTACTATTTTAAATATCCATTAAGTTTTTCCGGTTAAATATTATCCGCCGTATATATAGGTGGGTTATATTATTTTATTTTGGTTGCACCCAAAATGCGAATGCATAATAATATTAATAGTACACCTACATGGACCCGTATCTCATCTATTCATTTCCTAATAGGAATTGGAATTTTTTTATTTAAGATTAATTTGAATTTAAAATTAAAATATAAACATATTTATTAAAATTGTTAACTAATATTTTTTCCCGCCTTCCCCATCAACAAGAGACCCCATCGAATATCGCATTCGGAGAACTCATTATTTTTACCTGCAATTCATGTGATTCCGATGGAGCAATATCTGGAGAATAAGCAGATAAGGTGGAACTGTCCATATGAGTGCTTCCAAATATCTTTTGACCAACGATCTTTGGCTCTCCTAAGGTTTTGGGTGTTTAATACATCTCTCTATTAGGTATTGATGTATTCTGATCATTATTTAACTATATTCCGCTTAGTTGTTGCTATGGATTGCTCTCCTGGGCAAATCCATGACTCTTCCAATATATCTCGCTGATAGTTCAAATAATAATGATAAGATAATTCTTGAATTAATCATACTAGAGTTTATAGAGGAATTCCTCCAATTTTTCTCCAATCAGTGATCACTGGCGGTTGTTCAAGTCATATTATTTTAGTTTTATATTACTAAATCTGACTTAATTTGATGAAGTATAATCTTAATTGTACCTTCCTGACTCACCAGTGCAATTGTCTACTTTTTAGTCTGATATACTTAAACTTCTGCTTAACATGATGTCTCAATGGAGATGGATATCGATGTACTTAAACACCAGTCAGATTACTTTTTGCAATTTTTTCTAAAATGCTACAGATTATTCCAACATCAAATAATAGTACATCTACATGGATTTATATTTTATTTTGTTTGATATATTTATTTATGCGCTGCAATTAGAAGAAAATATCATAGCTACATTTGCAGACAACATCATAGTATAGCCGCAAATAAACTATAAACAGCGGGTAATCATTTCTTTATTTATTTAAGCGTCACCTCAACGCGTTAGCATTATTTAATGACTAGTAGATAAACAAGTGTATGGAATTAAAAAGGTATATAAGGGCATACGTATATAATTCCACGATTGACGTAGACTTTTTAGTGTATTAATGTAATAGCCAGGTGTATAAGTACACTGAGTATTGGTTTTGATACATTAAACCTAGTGAGTAGGTCCGAAAAATTTAGAAAGCCACAGCTTGCCTTAAACTGAACAAAACAGTCATGAAGATGAATACTGTAAAATAAGAGGAGGATGTACCTATGTTTCCATTGTCACTTATTCGCATATTTACTACAAAATCTAGCTAATCGGTTATTGAGCATAGTTACGGTGATGATTCAACAGCCAGTGAACATCTGTCTGTACATATATATACATATATATATATATATATATATATATATATATATATATATATATATATATATATATATATATATATATATATATATGTACTTAAATCAATTTAAGACATAAATAATATATTAATATATATTTTTTCTTTCAGGTACGTACCCTTGTGATACTAAGAAATCAGCATTTTACTAAGTAAGTTTTGCAAAAGTTGGTAAAAGTAAAATTAAGTTAGTTTGTAAGATCATTCGGATAAGTAATCTGTGTCTCAATTATAGATTTCAACAAACATAATATATAATATATAAAATGAAAAAAGCAAAGTTACTTATTAAGCTTTAAATAAAAATAATTTTAAACAAAATACATCAGTATCAATATTGTCAGCTCTCAACTGACGCTACTTACTCACTTTTCCAGCGACAGATACATTTTTCAAATAGAAAATTATATCATATGAGTATTATTATCATATGCAACAAACCCTGCAAAGCCAAATGAATATGGTAGTGATATTTAGTTTAATCACTCAAGAGATTTGAAAATGTTTATTTACTTTGAAATAGTTCTTTCGAATGCGCAATTATTCCATATAAATTCCATAAGTTGGTATTTTGGGATATTAAATTTCTTTTGCACTAACTTTGTTGAAAATTTTAGTTGATCTTAATCCAGATTTTTCTAAATTTCGGCTCATTATCTAGTTGTAGACAACCATTGTCAAAAAGTGTATGTCACTTTTAGACATCTGGGATAAATACTCATCTGACCACGTTTTGCCAATAGCAATAGTTTTGTTTACAAGACGTAAAATGTATGCTTCGTGTTTATTTGTTTCAAACGGCATCATCGATTACATCATGCGGCTTGCATCAGCGACTGTAACTTTCTTTTAGTATTCATAACCGAAGAGCTGACATAAATATTTTTCTAGGAACCACGATTTAATTTTATTCATTGTTGAGCCGTGTGACTAAATGATGTTTCATGTAAATGCTTGCATATATTGTGATATTTTTTTACTTGAAAAAGGTATTATGTTAATCAAGTAATGCTCTACAACTTTCTCCTATCTTTCTGGTAATTTTTTGTTTGACGGCAATCAAATCATCGAATCATTTTCGCATACCAAGTAACTGCGTCGATTTGAGCAAATGATACTTACAATCTGCCATGCCTTAGTGCGACAGAACTTTTGCTACAATGCATCCTACACACTCCTGCAACGAGCGGTTAAGCATAATGCTAAAGAATGACTTTACGTATATTCCATGTTATTACTGGTCTTTCGTTTCAATAATATGTCATTTAATTTATTCAACTGACATTGGTAAACATCTACAGTAACAGTTTTATTCGAAGACTTTTTGGTCATGAATATTCGGCTTTGATGTCAATATGGATAACTCTCCTGTACTAACTCACGACTTTTTGGGCTTGATATTATAGTAGTAGATTCATTTTTCATGGATAGTTACAATACGCCATTAAAAATTAATTTTTTGACTGACAAGCAATGAATTCGAGATGTTGAAACGGTTTAAGATAGTACCTTCAGTCAATTCATATACTTGCCATTTTTTCCTTTTAAATCTGCCACATCCGCATGTAAACATCTGAAAATAGTTGATTCATGAACTGCTCAGCTGTCTGAATGTTATTTGATCATTTAAGCTGGCTTTTGTCCAATAAGTTTTCGAATTTTCTTGCTTCCCCAGGGCGTTAATTATAATTGACTTCAAGTTCAGTCCTTTAAAATCGTTGAAATTAAAACCTAAATTAATTAAAAATGATTATTAAAAAATGTGTTTTGTGGGCTTTGGCAGCAGATTTCTACAAATCAAATATAAAAACTAATAATTTTGAGTGTTTGATAATTATTGTCTGTGAACACTGAACAATTCAATACTAAAACCGTTATTTTATATAGAAAAATGTAAAAACCATTGAAATCAACAGTTGTTCTGCATTGATATTTTTGGCATTTTCACCAATATATCATTAATCAAATATCGCCGATCAAAATACACCCCAACTCGTAAGAATTAGATTATTATTAATCTGATTGTGACGGAGTTCAACTTTCTATATTACAATATTCTTTAGTCGTGCACCACTCCAGACTGTCGTCGCTATCAACCATGTTGCTTTTTAACGGCGAACAATGATCGTCAGATCTATTTGCTTTAATGGTCGTTGACTCAAGACTTTGGAATACGGAGATGATGCGATGTTTACGAACAGAAATAATAACAGTTCTGCTGTTACGACCCAACGGTCGCCGCTATGTGCAATAGTTGCCCAGCATACCTGTCACCATACCTTAAATTAATGCTGTATAAGCAAATTATTAAGCCCATATAGTCTTATGGCATCCATATATGGAGTTATACGAAGAGGAACAATCTGAAGATATCTTGACAGCTAAACTTCTCTATAAGAGAGTTTGATAGTTTTGTTTGAAAGTAAAGAAATGATTATTGGCTTAATAAATTAGTCTCGATGCAAGCCGCTAGCCCAATATAAACAAAATCTATAATGTAAGCACTTATCATGAGCTCTTAAACAAGAAAATTAAGAAAGAAAGAAAGAAAAATGCAGTAGGTAATGCAAAATATGTAAGTCCGCCCATAAATAGTATCAAAATTATCTGGTGTTAAGCTGTTATTAAGATTTTAAACTCAAATCACAACAACTAGCAATTCTATACGAGATTTTTCATTTTCGTCGATTCAGTTGTTGTTTAAATGGATCAAATCAAAAAATAAAACTAGTAGTTTTGAGAGTTTCATAATTGGTGACTGTGAACACTGAACAATTCAATAATAAAACCGTTATTTTATGTAGAGAAATGTAAAAACCATTGGTATCAACAGTAATTTGCATTGATACTTCGAACGTTCGCCAATATATCATTAATCCAATATCGCCGATCAAAATACATCCAAGCTCGTAAAAATTAGATCATCCTGATTGTAACGAAGTTCAACTTTCTATATTACAATATTGTTTAGTCGAACGCAACTTCAGATTCTCGTCGCTATCAACCACGTTGTTTTTTAACGGGGAACAATGATCATTGGATCTATTTGCTTTAATGGTCGTTGATTCATGACTTTGGAATACGGATATGATGATGCCATGTTTACGAACAGAAATAATAACAGTTGTGCTGTTACGACCCAACGGTCGCCGGTATGTACAAGAGTTGCTTGATCATACCTTTCACCATACCTTAAATTAGTGCTGTATAAGCAAATTATTAAGTCCATATGATCTTATTGTATCCATATATGGAGTTATGCGAAGAAGAGCAATCTAGTCATATCTTGACAGCTCAGTTTCTCATATAAGTAAGAATCGAAGCTGTCAAAATATGGTGGAGCAATTTTGATGTGTAAAGAATAGAAATAAATGTTTCTTTAATTAAGAGTTTATTTTAGATTTTTTGGGTTTTATTTAAAAAAAAAGGAATAGTTATTTACTTATTAAAATAGTCGCAATACAATCTGGCAGTCCAATATAAACAAAAATCTATAATGTAAGCACTTATCATCAGCTCTTAAACAAGGAAATAGAGAAAGAAAGAAAATGCAGGAGGCCATGCAAAATAAGTATATGTAGTATATATGTATATGCCATAAATAGTTTAAAAAAATCTGGTTCTAAGCTTTTATTAAAATTTTATACAGAAATCACAACAACAGCTAGCATTTATATACGAAATTGTTCATTTTTGGCGATTCAGTTGTTGTTTAAATGGATTAAATCAAAATATAAAACTAATAATTTTGAGGATTCACGATAAGCATCACGTTAGACAAAAAGCAAAACACATTAAAACCAAAATAAAACAACTATACTGGTTGGTCGGAAGATACTCTCAACTTGATCTAAAATCAAAGAGGTTGATCTACAATACAATTATAAAGCCAATTTAGACCTATGGGGTGCAAATATGGGGTTGCACTAAAAATTTAAATCAGTTAGTCATACAGCGCTGTCAAAACAAGGTTCTTCGATTGATTACCAATGCCTATCGCTATGTAACCATTGAAGAACTGCACGATGACCTGGAAATCAAATGGATTTGCGAAGTTGTGCAGGATTTCGCCTTGAAACACGAAAGAAGAAACACTAAATCATACTAACGTGGAAGCAATACAACTGCTGGACAGCGCGCAGGATGTCAGGAGATTGAAACGAACAAAACCATATGAACTTGTGTAAACTTTTAGTGTGTATTATTAGTGTAAACTATAGCTATAAGTTAATAATTAATAAATAATTATAATTTTATAATTGAGGAATACATACTAATGTATTTTCTCGCACTCGTCTTGCTTGTTAATTAATCCAAGTACATAGGAAAAGTAGTAATTAATTAATTGTAGATTAAGATTGTACTAAGCGTATCTAATAAAGATGTTATAAAAAAAAATATGTAGAGAAATTTAAAAACCGTTGAAATCAACAGTCGTTTGCTTCGATACTTCACATTTTCACAAATATATCATTAATAATCTAATTGCGACGAAGCTCAACTTTCTATATTACAATATTCTTCAGTCGAACACCACCCCAGACTATCGTCGCTATCAGCCATGTTGTTTTTTAACGCCGAACAATGATCGTCAGATCTATTTGCTTTAATGGTCGTTGATTCATGACTTTGGAATACGGATATGATGCGATGTTTACGAACAGAAATAATAACAGTTCTGCTGTTACGACCCAACGGTCGCCGCTATGTGCAATAGTTGTTTACCACCGTTCGAATCGAGTGATTCACGTCCTGCTTTCTTGTACGCTGCTGGCTGCAAATTCGATCCCACGATTGCGAAGAACAAAGCGACTGTTAACGGGGTTGTTTCAAAAGTACCGACGGCGACGTGATAAACAACATGTTGTTCGCCGATTAAATAATGCAAATGTATCGGTTATCAATATTCAGCGGATTAGTATGATTGCATATATCATTAATATTTTTATTGAATATTGTGAAATAGATTCAGTAGAATAGAATCATTTCCGGCCTAGATCAAGAATCATTAAATATTTTTCTTGAGGCCTAGAAACTATTTCCTACACTATTTAATAGTTGAAGCACAGTCACTTAAACCTTCTATAAAGAAGCCTTTTAGCTCCGCTTTTATGGATATACAACTTAGTTAAAACAAAATATTACATAGTCAATATAATATAAATAAATTTTATGTGACACTCCAAAATTACATCTGGGTACTCACTCACAAATAGATCTATTGGCATCATACCTGTCAACGTACCATAAATTACTGCTGTATAAGCAAATTATTAATCCCATATGATCTTATAGCATCCATATATGGGTACGAAGAAGAGCAATCTGTACATATCTTCACAGGCAAGATGACTCCTGAAGACTAAGCCTTTTAAGTTGATATAGTGTGGTGTTTGTGCAAAAGCGGGGCCTGTGTACTAGTGTACACGTTAATATTAGTGTAAAGAAGATTTTAATGTTAATGTCTTTAGTTTTTTAGAAATTTAGGTGTGCATAATATTACTCATTGAACAAGTATTATTCAGTATTATATCTCAATTTTTTGTAATATTACCAGGGATATTTTATTTAATAAAAACTAAACGTTCGGTGGAAATTACATTATACACTGGACCTCACGTACTATCTACTAGTAAGAGCAATCTGTACATATCTTCACAGGCAAGATGACTCCTGAAGACTAAGCCTTTTAAGTTGATATAGTGTGGTGTTTGTGCAAAAGCGGGGCCTGTGTACTAGTGTACACGTTCATATTAGTGTAAAGAAGATTTTAATGTTAAAATCTTTAGTTTTTTAGAAATCTAGGTGTGCATAATATTACTCATTGAACAAGTATTATTCAGTATTATATCTCAATTTTTTGTAATATTACCAGGGATATTTTATTTAATAAAAACTAAACGTTCGGTGGAAATTACATTATACACTGGACCTCACGTACTATCTACTAGTAAGAGCAATCTGTACATATCTTCACAGGCAAGATGACTCCTGAAGACTAAGCCTTTTAAGTTGATATAGTGTGGTGTTTGTGCAAAAGCGGGGCCTGTGTACTAGTGTACACGTTCATATTAGTGTAAAGAAGATTTTAATGTTAAAATCTTTAGTTTTTTAGAAATCTAGGTGTGCATAATATTACTCATTGAACAAGTATTATTCAGTATTATATCTCAATTTTTTGTAATATTACCAGGGATATTTTATTTAATAAAAACTAAACGTTCGGTGGAAATTACATTATACACTGGACCTCATGTACTATCTACTAGTACTATATTTACTACATGTTGGTCATTAATCAATATCTTCCTTTGGGAAGTCGCTCCAAATTCTCTATTATGAAAAATAAATATTTTCCGCAATATTAGTTTAATTTAAATATCATTATTATTCAGAATCAAATGTATTTTTGGAAATAAATCTTGAAATAACGAAAACATATGGTATCCAAGAACTCAATGGATGTTATTAACGTGTTTCCACATTTGATTCATGATGTCTCAAGTCTTCATTGATTTTTCTGATTGATTTCTTCTTTGGAGTGATTCTTTCAACTAAACACTCTGCATCTCTTATAAGTAAGAATCGAAGCTGTCAGAATATGGTGGAGCAATTATAACATATGAAGAATGAAAATCAAATTTTTCTTTAATTGAAGAGTTGTTTAGAAATGTATAATATGTGGACATACTCAATTTAATTGTGCGTAGACAATTTAAATTAGTTTTATGACATAATTCATTATTCCTGTTTTTTTGAAAAATTGCTTCACTGCCTCATGCATATATAGCTCTTAACAGTGAATGAACAATTTTCTTATTTTTCTTTAAATAAATATACTTACTTGTTGGCGAACCAATCATTGTTTCTGTCAGACAATTACCGGCATAACAAGGAAAAAAGATCGTAAACGACCAACGACAAAAATAAAGGCTCTTTAAGTTAAAATGGAAAATTTTCATGTAAACAAGGTCACGACTTCCAGCCGGCGAGACACGTTTTCTTCCTTCGGCGTTTCCTACTTTTCCTTTCACGCCACAGATCGTTCGCCACATTACAACGGCGGTCGTTTTACTCTTTGATGTCTGTTGTCTGATTATCTCTTGCACATAACGTCAGGTGATTACCTGGTCTGAGGAGACTTCTTCCGAGCATTTGTTATTAACGTTTATTCAAAATTTGGGTAAGCATTTAAAAAAGTGTATTGGGGGTACAAAAGATGGCGTCAGCAAATAATGGGAGCTTAAAATGGCTAACGAGAATTTGATACGTCAATCATGTGCCATTTGCGGAAATAGTTTATATAACTTTTTATTCTAAACTAACTGCAACTGAAGCGCATAGAATTATAATATATATAATATAAGGGCTTAACAGGTCAATTGAAAATTTTATTTTATTCAACAGAATTCCCTTCAAGGGATTTTTGTAGTACGATTTGTCCTTTGCTTCAAAATAGGCCTCAGTTTCATCGTTTTTCCACAAAGAAATGGCGATTTAGCATGGCCAGCCAGATCTCCGTATTTAACAGCACCAGTGTTTTTCTTATGGGGTTTTTTAAAATCAAAAGTTTATGTGAATAAAGCCCAAACGAGTCAACATCTTAAAGACAATAGTCGTCACGAAATTGAAGAAATTCAGCCCCAGATGTTGCACAGAAAGTTGCAGAGCGAATCACTGTCACCATTTAGCCGATATCATTTTTCAATCATTACAGAAAAAAAAAAGACCAAATAAATTTTTCATGAAAACCAAACTTACTTACCTTAATAAGCCTTTGATGAAGATTGAGAGTGTGCTGGTTTTTCATATCCCCATATTTTTTGGTTTTGGAATCTCTAACAAAATTATTCATCGAGAATAGCTAAGTACGTGGTGTTATCCAGCCACAGAATTGTTGTAGTGTCGGTCTTGAGTTGCGAAAGGCTTCGAAAACGAATGGAAGCGCATGGAAAGTGATATCCTAGATGCTTTGGCTTTGGATGATATGGGTTGATTGGCAATCTTCAGAATTTATACCATTTGACCGCATAGCTGCTTTTGAGGTCGTTTTTGAATGGTTCCGTATCATGAGCTTAGAAGGTTCTCTCCCAATAAGATCTGTTAGAGACAGTTTTGAAGATTTTCCTGACCTTCGTCGCATTATTTACACGCAAGCATTGTAGCCAATTTGCAACAAGATCTACTAAATCCCATCACAAACATTTTATCAACTATATTGTAACTCTCGTTAAATCTTGTATGGATCCCGTTCGAAGGCCAATATGTTTCATTAGATCCATGTCGATGATTGTTATAATTAATTACGAGAACTCAATAAATCATCCGTATTATTAGCCGACCTACGTAATCATCGTTCGGTTACTATAATGGAACCAAATATTGGGTGGTCGCAAAAAAAGCCCGACGGAGAGCGGCCAGCTCTCGGTATCGAGTCGCGAAACTTTTTGATCCGAGCCGCGTATCGAACGATCGACATCCATTGTCGAAACTTCATCGGCGAAAAACGGCGGGATCGATTCTCTTTTGTTCGACTAACGGCGTGAGACCGGGATGAGGGAGGACGGCAGCGGCGACGACATCCAGAAGGCCTTTGGATGTCTTCGAACCCGTCGTGTCTGCCCGTCGCCAGCCAGCTCGCCGCGTGTCTCTCCGTCTGGCTAGTTCTATCTCTTACTATCGCCTAAAATTAGAATTAGGCAGAAAGAACTAGAGTAAGGTTATTGACATTGGAGGCTAAAATGGGGCCCCCGACTTATTTTTGTTTAAACAACCGCGAAAGGAGATGCGTCAACAACCTGAACGTATCAATAAACAAAATCCCTAGGCGCGGTTGTCGGTTCGTGCTACTTTTCCGTGTTGTTTTTTTTTTCGGGAATATCTTACAGTAAATTATACCTAGTGCAATCTTCATTTACAAATCAATGTGTTACTATTGTTTTATTGTACTTGCATCAATACACAAGCAGGTCAATTGCGGGATAAATACAGCAGTATATATTTCCCAAAGTAAAATTAAAACAGACTACTTAAAATAGACTTACGAGCAGCACTTACTCACTATTCAAGTTCGTGTGATTTGGTTCGCTTCAATCTTCTCACTTCCTGTGCGCTTACAGTTGCTATATTGGTTGCACGTTGTTGTGACTTAGTAAGCTTTTTCATATTTTAAGACGAAATCTTGAATAATTTGGTCTTATCGATTTACTATCTTATAGCAACTCATATTTACACTCCATAAGTCCATTTTAGTTCAAGTGAGAGGTATATTCCGACCAATCAGTACAGTTATGATTCTGAGTCTGATCTTCTCTGTTTGTTTTTTAACGTGATGTTTCCAAATTAACCTACCAAAACTCTAGGATTTCCTCGTCATGATTTCTTGGGTTTCTACTCAAAAATTGATCTGATAGGTATCACGGTAAATTTAAGGCATTCTTTAAGAATGGCCGTCCAAAACCAGTTCAGTAACTGCATTTAGTGGTTATATGGAAAGAGAGAGGTAGTTAAAATTTTGTGGTTCCAATTCCAGCAACGGTTGTTGTCGTTGGTTTAGTTTGAAATTATTGCTTCATTATTATAATATATAATGTTGAAACTTCACATGGCTTGAGAACATTCGCAACTATATGGGTTGAGGATTTATCAGAAGATTGTCGCATACGTTTCTACTAAAACTTGTACAAGAGCAGGAAGAAAACCTTTACCAAGGTATTAAAGGTTCTGTAATCTGTGAAGAAAACCCTTAGGTTAAAGAAGGAAAGAATTAACTTTTTAAAAGTGTTTTCTAGCTCTATATTTATAGATTGTTTTATTGAAATGCAGCTACTAACGCATTATTGCTAACCATTAAAATAGGATCTGTAGGGAGCTCTATTTTTTCCATCTGAGGTTTTAAAAAATATGCTACCTGAAAAAACTTCATCATGAAGAATTAGAAGTGATTAATAATCACAAATATCAAAAGAAAAATGGACGAAAAATTGAATCATTTGGTAAAAGAACACAAAAAATTTTCATCGATATAGAATCGATACCATCCATCCATTTATTCTTTTATAAAATACAGTACTGATATATTTATCAATGTAACTGATTTTGTTATAAAAATTAAAACAATGGACAATGAAACTAGATCTAGTCTACGTATCTATATTTCTTGATTTGCGACTTAATATTCAATATCTGAGCGTCCTAGTGTACAAACAAATTATATTAATAAATCAAATATCAAAAATAAATCAAATAATAAAGTTTGGACATTGTAGGAAGTTTCCTTGAGCCTTTATCATCTAGAATTTCCTTCCTGATTTTTCTATCTAACCATCAACATTAAATTTCCTAGTATATTTCGACATAAATTATGATGAATTCGTTCAAGAAAGAGTTATAATTTATCATAGGGCTATAATTATGGCGCTTTTAGGCATGATTCTATTAGATTTTAGTCCTAGGTATTATTATAGTTTTAATGGTATATCATTGGCAATATCTAAAGGGCCTGCAGACACACTTTTTAACTATAACGAACACTACTTTCAGGAAGTGTTGCTTTTTTGTTTTTAAAAGAACATTTGAGATCCTTCGAATGATGACAGATACATATGGTGATAAACAGAAACAGAAACAGTTCCAGAGGTGCAGATTAATTCCACATCGCGTAAATTGAATCGAATTAAAGGATGTCCTGGACGAAGATTGTTGCCAAACTTTGAATTCATTAAAGATTACTCGCCAAACTTCAAAAATAAATTGCAACATTGATAACCATATAAGTTAAGGTCTACTAACGTTAAAAGGCATTCATACAGAAACTAACTAACAGAAATAAACTAACATTATAACAGAAAAGAAAGGGGTTTTATATTGTATAGGTACTGGAGCTGAAATCAGGATTCATTATGACATATTCTCCAGATTTTGCTCCTTCCGATTACCATCTATTACGGCCAATCTATTGCGGTCTTTATTTTGAACATATCAAAAATTGAGTGGATTTCTTGGATCATTTCGGAATGAATTTTCAGGCTGAATTCACATAGTAGTCAAAAAAGAGAGAACTTTTCTTTGCAAATAATTAGAAAAATAACACTGATTTTCAATGTATACTGTATGCTTGAATTAAAAACCATAAAATAGTTTCCGCTAATATGCATTTTATCACTATTTTATGAATATTCTAGATCAATAAATTAAGTTTAATAGTTAATGATTTTCAATGGCCGAGAAATCGATAAACTTGACAACATCCGGCGACGGGATAGTGCGTAGAATCGCCATGCGAACGTCACGGTGCGTAATACGAACTAGTCCGTGTCGTTATCGATGTTTTCCTCATTCACGTGTGCGATGTTGTGAAATTTTTCGAAATAGCCAGGAATGTTCCTGATTTATTGATTGACGCTACAAGGCTGTCTAATACTTTCATAAATATCACCCTTATAACACGCGAAAAATAATTCCTTTCTCCCGCTCTCCTTCCCTATCTCTCTTTCGCACGCACACGCTGTTCGCTCCGTTCCTCTTTGTCGACTAACGCGCGTTTCACGCCTGACGCAATAATCTAGTAGACTCTGTCCCTACCGGACAAGGACACTTGACGAAAAGTTACGGTTTGTTTCGGGAGGTTTCCTTTTTCGCTTTTTGTTTTTGGGAAAAGGAAAAACAGAAATTATGAATAATTCATCCGAGAGGCCGTTTATCATTAGGCTATTTATATTCTTCGGCGATTTTCTTAGATTTTACGATATGTTTTGAAGCAAGTCCGCTTTAAAAGCGATGTTGTTTTTTTCGTCGTCTTTTCATCTTTTTTTTCTTTCTGTATCGTAGACGCTAACATCGTAAACAAGTAATTTTTTGCTTCTTGGAAAATATCCTTGAGCTTACCATTGTTTATTGATGATTATAAATGGTTATAAGTAAAATACAAAGTTTTGATATGTATAGAGATGGAAATAGTCTTTGGTTACATATTTTTTATTTTAAGAGAAAGAAATCGTGATTTGTTGGATCAATAGTAGTACAAACAATACTCTCGATCCTAAGTAATGTGAAAATACTTGTTATTACCTCTTGAATAAGGAAATGTATTAGGTCAAATTATCAATGTCATAACCTCCCTCCCGAAGACGAAGGTTGCCTAAGGTCATTGGCCACTCTGGGCAGTTATAATTTGCAATAATATTCTCGGATTATCTCTTATTCTTGTCTCTGGTCTTGACTGTACCTTCATTGAATTTTCACATGGCGACTCCCTAACCTGTGATATTTTAGCGGTGAAGTGTATTCCTGATTATTATGTTCTTTAAAACTAATAATTCATGGCAATACTTAAGTGAGCAACTGTGTTCTAATGAATTGCATTAGAAAAAGCTTAAGTACACGGTAAAATTGGCAGTATAATGATACGCTGCCTGTTTGTCTTTCGTCAGATGTTCGATTCGCCTGTCAAAGACATGAACTTTTAAAATCAAGCATATGTGTGTTATTATTTTTCAAAATATTGCATCCCATTGGCCACTAATTCTCGCAATCTTCAACAATCACTCTACCGCCATACGGATTCCACGTAATTAAAAAAAAGACTTCTATATTAATATCACCCACCAGTAAAGTGAAAGCGCTATTTCGATCAGGTCTCTTCTTCTGGATCATAACAAGCAATCCAATGAAAAATCTTTGATGTTTGTTGTTTTGATTTATCTTCGATCAACATCTATAGAAGAAAGATTTACTTCATTATGCTTATTTGCGAAGCTTAAAATTATTGTATGAATTTTTAGGCAAGTGATATAGATAATGAAGATTTTTGAAAATTGAAGGAAGATGAAAGAAGTGATGAAATTTTTGTTTCTGTTGGGGAACTAAATCACTCACTGTTATATGTGTGGACTTATTTTCTTTCCTACAACTTTAAATTACATCCTCATCAAGCCAAAGGCTTGAGAACAATTATTTATTCAATATTAACTGATTCTGACATTCTGAATATTCTTAGCCAACTACAATCAAATAGATTCGTTTATAGTAAAACAGGATTGATTCTGCAATATCATGTGTGTTTGTCATTCATTCATTTCTTAACTGACACAGTCCATATAAGTCCAATGAGATCAGAAAATTGTTCTCTTTTCAATTCATTAATTTAACTGGAATCAAATTATTTATCAAGGAAGACAGATTAATATTGGATTGGTAGTTACTTGAATAACTTGTTAGTATAGTTAGCTGGACGAAAATAAATATTTTTGTTCTTTAAAACCGATACATTTATAATTATCTAGTTTTAAATTTCCTATCGCAGTTTACGAAGATTATAAATACATTATTAATATGACAATCGGAGTTTTTGAATAATATAAAATTAACTAAACATGAATTAATTTTTCCCTAACTTATTTATAAGATGATCAAGAACAATAGGAATTAAAATCATATGAATAAATAATAAAATTAAAGTGGATCTATATAACAAAAAAAAAATTTATACATATTTTAAAGTCTCCTTTTACCAACTGTGGGTTTATCTGGACTTAGCCTAAAGTTTAACGTGAACCACGGTCCTCAGCATTAAGCCTACCGACGAGCCAGTGACCAACTTTAGAAATCATCCCAGAAGACATCCGGTCTTACCCAGCCTGGTTACTGGCGTGACTGGGATCATTTTCCTTGTCGGATTTTACACTCTTGCCTCGAACAATCACAAATTTTAAACAATGACTAACATAAATTTACGACCATGCCCCAGCAGGATTCGAACCCGCTGCTATCGCAACAGTAGGAGCACCGTCTCATCGCCTTTATCACTGCGCCACCAAGCCGGCTTATAACAAAAATTGTGGAGAATCTTAACGAAACAAACAACAAATTATTCATATTTAACTGAGTTAATATTTATATCAATCTTGAAATTACAAAAAGAAAGTTAATTAAAAAATAAGTAGAAAAAATTAATCTAAATTTAATACAGATTTATTGTGTTGTACTTGTTATATATTTAATTTAATTAAAAAAAAACGCGAACAGAATCCAATGGATATCACGTCACAAAACGCCCACCAAAGAGATCTAAAAAAAGGTGGATCATAAAATCATAATATTTGGTGGGCCCGTTTGGGGAAGTTGTTTCTGGAAAGCATTAACGAAAAAATTAACAAATTGTTATAATATTGTAAACACGCTGACGATAATGAATTAATTATTTCACTCCTATTTAGAATATTTAGAGAAAATGTATTAATATCAATACTATTTTTATTTTTTATTAAAAATATCGCTATGTTTTTGTTAAAATATCGAATTGTTTTATACTTGTTTGCAAAAAATATATCGATATTTTGTTTAAAATATCGAAAACGATATATTTTTAAAATATTAAAATTTAATATTAAAATATATTTGCTCCATAATTCCATGTGTTAGCAATTACATTGGTAGGAATTGCTCCCTGTGGTTGTTTGTCTGGTTTTAACACCATTGAATAGTTTAACTAGGCTCATGATTCCCTTGTGTGGTATATGTTTCAAGAGATATGTTTCCTTTAGAGATTCTCTCATAACCTCTTTTAATATGCACGTCGTACAAACAAAAATTCAATACGTTCCTTCAAGGATCTTAGGTTCGATATTTTCATTTACAGCAATCGTTACTTATCGACACATCGGCGAAAAAATATCGATATTTTTTCTGCATCTCTATTTTGTACAACCTGCGAGTTAATTCACCTAATAAACAAGCAGCAACGTAGATAAATGCAACAACCCAAACAACGATTTTACGTAGGTGATCTGTTACCAATCGACCTCATTTTATTTCACCAAAAAATCGATTCGAAACAAATTTCGATAGTAATAACAAAGGCGACACGGTTATAAACAGGAAGAGAGCGAGTAAGATAAGAGGCCCATGAGGCAAGGACACGCAGCATCATAATCGTCAGAGATAACGGTGGAGCGCGTTACATTTCGAACAACTATTTTGGCGCCACGCATAATTCGTGTCATGTAGATTTTTCTCCAGTTCCCAGGTCCCGCGACGTCGTCGTCTCGATATGAAAAGATTAAATAAAAACAAACATTTAACATACGGGAGATTATCTACGTTGTTACAGGTAAGATTACAAAGCGGTAATTTCGAGAAATAGTTATGATTTTTATGATCGACCTGGTATCGATCGAAATGAGATGGATTCGACTCGTTTTCTGTTCGTTTTTTTACGTAATGATTATGAGATACGTGACCGGAACATTTTTTTTTTAATATACACTATATACTTAAAAGACCTACAGTAATTGTAATATCACAAACAGTATTATTATTCATTTAACGGGGTAGTCTAGTTTAGAAATTTGAAAAAGAACTTTTTTTAGTATTTTCAAAGCTTCCAAAACTCTTTAAGGATATGGCCTGAAACTTTTTCAAAATTTAGCTCTTTTAGAAACTTTAAACGCGTTTTTAGCACATTTAACATTATATCCTAAGTTCTACTGAACCGATTTAGTTGATATTAGGCTTCTTTACACTCGCACGTGAATATCATATCAATGTAAAAAAACCAAACACAAACAACAAACAAACCAAAGAAATTTTTTTTTCACCAAACTACGACTATTCGAAAAAGCGAGACATTTTTTACCATTAATTAACATTTCCGAATTTTTTTAAATAGTATAAATCCAAATTTAGATGCCGCATCACTAAAACATTAGACAACATCACGGTCTCAATCAAATTTTGATCCGATCGAGCGTTATTTGTGGAAACTTTTAACAAAATTGTAATTCTTTATTTTGAGGAAATCTAGATCTCGAAATAGTCGAATCTGAATTTATCTTCAATTTCACCAGACAGCCTTAGGATTGCATTACTGTACTCAAATCGTTGATCAGGATCTCTCGGTGGTAATTTTTGTACTAATTGAATTTTGTACGGAAACATTTTCAAATCAGTTTTCGCCTTTTTCGCCTTAAGCTGTGCGCAGAAATGTGTAACTGCGAGCCACGTCTTCGAATTGATGTTTCTGGAGACTCTGCAACACTATCACGCACCAGAGCCACATTTTCAGCATTACGAGACGTCCGTTGTCTTCCAAGACGAGGCCTGTCTGCTGTCGTACCGTACTGTATATTCCCATGTAAACGATAAATTGTGATTTTGTGCGGCACTAGATGATTGGGACATTTTTGACGTTCCAGTTTTCAATAAATATTGTCACTATTTCTGCTCGTTCTTGTGGCGTATACTTATCGGTAATAAAATTTGGACGTCTACACAACATAATGGTTAAAGCGAAACTGAGCTGAACGTCACATAACCAAGATGGCAGCGTGCAATCAAATAGTAGCGAGACTTTTTCCCCACCTTTTAAAACTAAATAACATAATATTCTATATGGAATATTCTTATTGGATTTGTTTTGTCAAAACACTTAGATTTCTTCAATATCAATATGCTGGTAAAGTAGTCTTCTGTGAGTTCTTGGAACTCTTTTGCCTATTTCAAGATCTTAATGAAGATATTTGTTTCTGATATACTAGCTAATGTTTTGACAATATTCCACAGTACTTTCTGAGCGCTTCTACTAAACCGCTTTCCAATTAATTTTTTCCAAATTAAACAAGTACATATAAAATTGTTGATAATGTTTGCCGGTTACTTTTATTTTACACATGAATAGCAACAATGCTGTTTAGTAAAATTTTAACATTCCTCTTTTATTTATTTTTTTATATATATTTTAAAGTATCTTTTTTACCAACGAGATTTTATCTGGACTAAACCTACTGTTTAACGTGGGCTCCGAACCTCAGTCGTCAACATTAAGCTTACCGACTGGCTAGTAACCAACTTTAGAAATTATCCCAGAAGACATTCGGTCTCACCCAGCCTGGATACTGGCATGACTGGAATCATTTTCCTTGTCAGATTTGCTTTGCTTTGATACTCTTGCCTAGGACAATCACAAACATAAATTTACGACCATGCCCCAACAGGACACTTTCTAACCTGCGACTATCGCAACAGTAGATGGACCGTCCTGTCATTTTCTTTTCCTTTTATCTCCAAAACTTCTTGCATAGCTTTTGAGCATTTTATTCTTATCGTAAAGTGGCGTTTTTGGAAGTATATTCCCTCATCATCTATCGGTACCCTTTCACTATCTTTTTTATAACCTAATCATAGAACTTCCCCTGCTCTGTACTCACACCATCTAAAGTTTGAAGTGTTTGAAAAAAGTGGACTTTTCCAAGGCCAACTCATCAAACAACCAACTGTTTGAAACTTTCATGATCTGTACAACCATAACAAGATTTCATCATATGGGTTATGAGCAGTGAAGGTGTATAGATGATTATTTCGTCGTCTCGGCCACTACGCTACAAAGGCAACTAATTTATTCTTGACGAATTGACTTCGATTTCAGTCTCGGAAATCATTCAATTAATTATTCTCTGTCAACAATGAACTGTTCACCTTTATTCTACGCGAAAACAGCACGAAAATTATATTTCCTGGAAATTCAACAGTAACCCAAACAAGACACAGACAATACGAAGAACGAGTGGGTGGTCAAGAACACTAATACATTTTCGAGTCAAAACTCACGTTATTTAGCACGAATATTGTTAAATTAAGAAAATGGCATTTTCTTAGAAACGGAAACAAAGCGGCCCCAGAGCCTGTTTGTGACCTTTAAATATATCAATTTAATATTAATACTGCGTTATCGATATGTTATTTCCTTATACGATGTAAATTGCACGTTATTTAGTGAATAATGGTGGCCATTAGGCGTATTTTGTTTTTTTTTTTCGCGAGGAAAAGGGCAAGGACGTGTTACATAAAATAAATCTTTTGTTTAAACTATCATAATACGTAGTATTTTTGCTAAGTAAGTTTTTGCAGGTCACAGTCCGGATATGTGTGGATGTATTATCAATAAACAGGAGATAAAAAGTAGATAGAAAACAGTAACTCTGGATAAATAAATTTAATTATATAAGTTATGAAATATGAAGCACAAAAATTATTAATTTACTTAAAAAAACTAATTTACATCTAGACGGCCTCACTTATTTACCCTAAGCATAAACACCCCAGGACTTCGAATACACAGTTTTCATAGTCAGTTGACAACCTCCATACTTTATTTATAATTTTATATTGATATTTTTCTTAAATATATAAAGCGATTTGACGATACTTCTTCGGGCAGCCCTGGTAAAATATGTATCTAAATGACATATCAATAACAAAACACATCTGACGGAAGACACCCGTCAATTATGAAGGTTTAAAAATCCTATATTTGGAATTTTTATTAAATTTTTTGCTAAAACAGTCATAAATGGGAAAACTGTTGATATACATTTGTATTGTCAATTTTGGCTAGACAATTTTGAAGATCCGTTCAAGTGTGTAGAATAATTTGGATAAGATATCAATATTGTTAAAAAAAACATCATTTTTAGGTAAAAAAATGCTTAATTGTGTTTTATACGTAGTCGTATATTGAAAAATTAAAACTAAAAACTCAAAACCAATTTTAACATTTGTTTGAGAGACCTTTATGATTTATTACTTTCTAACATCTTTACTCAAATTATTCTGAACTCGTTTATTAATTCTTCAACAGCTTGGGCTTAAACTAAACTAAATGTAATGGCTGATAGGGAGTAAATCTAAATTTTAATAAGATAATAAGGTTTTGCTGTATAAGTCAATGCTTAAGCCTGTTTGAACCTATTGTATTGAACTGTGTGGTACTACTAGCAAATCTAACATAGATATCCTCCAGAGATTCCAGAATAAAGTGTTGCGAGTCATCGTCGATGCTCCATATTACGTGTCCAACAAACTGATTCAGCGTGATATCCCCTTAAAATCCATAACGAGTGTGATTCCGAGCGTTAGTGCGAAGTACACTGACAGACACGTTAAATGTGCGCTATGATAGTGAAGTGCGTAGGCTCAAACGCAAACTGCCCATACGAACTAATTAATAGACACATAGAGTGACATTTAATAATCTCTAGAATTAGCTGTAATATTTTTTAGAATAAGTTAGGATAGACTTTAATGTAAGTTCGTATAATATCTAAAATAAGATTTACATTATAAGTTGTCTTTCAGTAACTGATCTACTACATGTCAGGATAGTTATATTATAAAACTGAAATCATATAATATTACTTATTGCCCACGGGCAGATTGTTACCGATCTAGGAGATTAATAAAAAAAATTGTAAATAAATTTTATTTAAAACTTGTAACAATTAACATTATGTTAGTAATGTTTAATTTGACCATAATCATATTAAGCTGGTTCTGAAAAATTAGAATCTACACTTTAGTATCTCGGTTTTTGATCATTTTATCTCAGCTTGCACAAGATCACATATCACTTATACACGCTAGAATCCATAATGTTTACGCAAAATAAATTATTTTGATGTTTTCACGTCTAATGTCTTTGTTTACTAACGGTATTCCGACGTCATATGATACCGACGACCGTCTTATTTTACGAGCCCAAATTTAAACCCAAAAAAGCGTGTTTTTTTCGTTGGGACACCTGCAGAATTAATATATTTTTAAAAAGTAGTTTTTTTTTTCAGTTGAAATTGTGTATTATAGACCTCAAAAAAACTCCTTTAAAATTAAGGATTTCTTGACCTATATAATTCGAAGGAATTATTTTCGAAAATATGTCTATTTAATTTCGATACTAATTGAACTATATTTGTAAATTGTATATTGTTTTATTAAAATAAAAATTTTAATTAAAAATAATGTTAATGTATAATATACTTCTTATAATAAATTTGTCTAAAATATTTTTTTTCAGTTATCTGCATTTACTCCGAGAACCATTTTCCAAGAACAAGAAATACTCATACAGTACTAATAACATTTGAACAGTTCAATATAATATAATATTTAGAACAAAATTTGTCTATAAAAATACAGGTAGTATTTTGGATCCTGTTCTTTACCTACTATATACATGTGACATACTATAAATTGGCTACATTTGCTGATGATCCTGCAATATTTGTGTTAAAATACAAATAAATGTATTATATATATATATATATATATATATATATATATATATATATATATATATATATATATATATATATATATATATATATATATATATATATTAAAGTCTCCTTTTACCAACTGTGGGTTTATCTGGACTGAGCCTAAAGTTTAACGTGGTCTCCGAACCACGGTCTCAGCATTAAGCCTACCGACTGGCGAGTGACCAACTAGAAATCATCCCAGAAGACATCCGGTCTTACCCAGCCTGGTTACTGGCGTGACTGGGATAATTTTCCTTGTCGGATTTTACACTCTTGCCTAGAACATTCACAAATTTTAAACAACCACAAACATAAAATCACGACCATGCCCGAGCAGGATTCGAACCCGCGGCTATTGCAACAGTAGGAGGACCGTCTCATCGCCCTTACCACTGCGCCACCAAGCCGGCCAAATAAATGTATTGATTATTTAGAAGAAAATCTGAATTATTCGTTCATAATAAGTTGCTGGTGTACAAGCAGGTACTAAAACGTAACAGGCAAATTGAAAAGTCCCCGGCCTGACACTATATGTGTCCATATGTTTCCTGTGTGAAGTCCATATGTTTTTTAGTTAGCCCTAACCCTCAAAAGATGCCTGTATAAATTTGATAGCTGTCGGATCATTAGTTTGTGAATTATAACATTTTGTGTGAAGCAACTTTTGTTATTGTGAAAAAAAAAATGGATAAACAGGAATTTCGCGTGTTGATAAAATATTGCTTTTTGAAAGGAAAAAATACAGTTGAAGCAAAAACTTGGCTTGATGCCGAGTTTCCCGATACTGCTCCAGGAAAATGAACCATCAAAGATTGGTATGCTAAGTTTAGACGTGGTGAAATGAGCACCGAAGATGGGGAACGCAGTAGATGCGAAAAGAGAAAAAAGAAACTGAATGAAATAGCAGACATTCTAAAGATATCAAATATCAATATTGAAAAGGAAGAACCATTAACAGCGACTATTACATAGCGTTATTGGTCCGTTTGAAGGGCTAATCCGAAAACGGCCGCATTTAAAGAAAAAGAAAGTGCTGCTTTACCAAGTCAATGCACCGTGTCACAAGTCAGTGAAAATGATGGCAAAAATCCATGAACTCGGCTTCCATTTGCTTCCTCATCCACTGTATTCTGTTCTCATATCTCAAAAGAATGCTTGCTGGAAAGAAATTCGTCGAATTAAGAGGTGATCGACAAAACTGAGGCCTATTTTGAAGCAGAGGACAAATCGTACTACAAAAATGCTATCGAATAGTTGGAGGGTCGCTATAATCAGTGTATCACCCTTGAAGGAATATGATGTTCCATAAGAAAAACTAATTTTGCCAAAAAAAAATGTGTTTTACTATGGTATTCCGGGGATTTTTCAATTGACCTGTTATATGGTCTTATGGGATTTAGTTATGGGATGTTATTCAAGAAATAATATAAATATAGTAAAACTATTTCAGAATAGAATAGAGTCCTCACAATACTGTGGATGCATCCAGATATAATAGAAGCATTTACTTACACCTCCGAATTCCAACTGTCATAAAGGAAATTCGCTACAAGACCCGAGGAAAGACTTTCATGTTAAGACCAAAATACTGCATCTATTGGATAACGCTGAAACTAGGTCGAAAGCTAAAGAGAACCAAACCGTATGATCTATTGTAGTGAAGTCTACTTAATGGTAAAAACACTGAAAAGTGCTAATAACTTTTATTTTATTTTATTTAACTGGGTTTAAGCCACCGTAGTGACAAATTGTAAGTTAATCGGCAGTGGTTAGTAATAATATAATAATAAATTTAAAAATGAAAATAAAACATACAACCATATATCGAGGAATTAATAAACTTCCTATTGATTATAACATCTCGAATTATACCGAATTTACACCCATTTTTTTTTCTTTGTAAAGTTTTTAGAGATGCTTTCTGTATTTCCGTCTCATTGCCTTGCATTCTCTCCGAATTGAACATAACATTTTAAAATAAACGAGTTATTTGAAGATTTCATAAATTTTGAGATACCAATCTTGTCGAATATATATTTGGACGCAATATTCGCATACGCTCGAGAGAAAAAAAGCAGCCAATTGAAAGAAAATTGAATTTAAAACGGGTTCCGGAAAAATAAACGTGGAACTGGCGCCTTAATAGCGTCGCACACGCGACACGGAAAAGCAAGAAAAACCCGAGAGGGCGTCGTTGACAGCTAATTGAATTTACTAATTATATTTCGCTGTTTTTCGCCTGGGCCTTCTTCTCCGTGTTGCTTTTCAGTCAATTACATTTTTTTCATTAGTTCAGCATATATATTTTCCGGGGATTTCGAGTGAATTATTATTATTGTAATTAATGTTTTTTTTTCGTCGTTATTTTTCATCAATCTTCGTTCTTCTGCTACCTTAACAACATTTTTTTTGCCGTTAGTATAATTAGTTTTCTGTGCTAAAACCTTTTTCTGGTTCTTTTAAAATAATATGTCTAGAAGGAAGATTATTATTCACTAGTTAATTTACACACATTTTTTATAATAAATATCCGGACCCCATTTAGTCGGAAAACATAACAGGTCAATTAAAAAGTCCCTGGCCTACCATAGTAAAACACATTTTTTGACAAATTTTTTTTTATGAAACATAATTCCTTTCAAAGGTGATACACTGATTATAGCGACCCTCCAACTTTTCGATACATTTTTGTAATACAATTTGTCCTTTGCTTCAAAATATGCCTCAGTTTCGGCGATCACCTCTTCATTCGACGAAAATTTCTTCCCAGCGAGTATTCTTTTGAGATCTGAGAACAGTAAATACTCGCTGGGGGCATATCTGGAGAATACGGTGTATGAGGAAGCAATTCGAAGCCCAATTCATGGGTTTTTGACCCGGTGCATTGTCTTCTTGAAGCAGCACTTTTTTCTTTAAATACGACTGTTTTTCAGCTATTTCGTCCTTCAAACGATCCAATAACGCTATGTAATAATTGCTGTTGATGGATCTTCCTTTTTCAAGGTAGTCAATGGGTATTATTCCATGCGCATCCCAAAATAAAGACGCCATAACCTTGCCAGTCAACCGTTTTCCTGCGCTTTGGAGCGGGTTCATCGTGTGCAGTCCACTCAGATGACTGTCGATTGGACTTCGGAGTGAAATGATGGAGCCATGTTTCATTCATTGTCACATCTCGACGCAAAAACTCCGGTTTATTATGCTTGATCATCTTCAAACACTGCTCCGAATCATCAAGTCGTCGTTGTTTTTGGTCAAAAGTGAGCTTACGCCGCACCCACTTTGAACAGAATTTTCTCATACCCAAATATTCGTGAATAATATGATGTACACATTCAGTTGATATCTTTAGAGCGTCTGCTATTTCATTCAATTTCAATTTACTGTCATTCAAAATCATTTTGCGGATTTTTTAAATGTTTTTGTCGTTAACAACCTCTTTAGGGGGTCCACTCGTTCACCGTCTTCGGTGTTTATTTCACCACGTCTAAAGTTAGCATACCAATCCTTGATGGTTGATTTTTCTGGGGCAATGTCCGGAAACTGGGCATCAAACCAAGTTTTTGTTTCAACTGTATTTTCTACCTTCAAATAGCAATATTTTATCATCACGCAAATTTCCATTTTTTTCACAATAACAAGAGTTACTGCACTCAAAATCCTATTATCCACAAACTAATGATCCGATAGCTGTCAAATTCATACACGCATCTTTTGAGGGTTAGGGCTAACTAAAAAATATATGGATTTAGTTCTAATAAGGCCATCTATGTGTCAGGCCGGGGACTTTTCAACTGACTTGTTGCGCACACAAATCTTACTCTACAATATAGAGTATTCTCATAAATCTGACTAACATTTATGTTGTATGTTTCATTTTGACATTTTACTTCAAATTCACCTGAATGCTGTAACATACACTTATTTACGTATTGTCTGCTGTTAATTTTCTCTATTAAATAATAAATAATTTTATTACTATTTCTGTGATTTTATCGCAATCAACTTTCATCAAATAACAACGGTTCATTTATTTTAAACATAATTGTGCGCGAATATAATCCATTTAAATTCAAAATTCAATCGAATTTAAATCGTCCACTAAAAACGATGGAGATCAACAAACGCGATACGTCGTTAGACGTTTTTTGTTGTGAAACCGTCAAGTGGCCGGGTATTTCCCAGCTATTAAAACTTTATGGCAAGAAGTTCATGAATTCGCGATGACTTTTTTCGACCAGCCATACCTCACGACAAATAAAACCCAACATTGGATGGCGTCGTTTCATTTTAATAGTGTCAATTAATTAAACGTACACGGTTAATTAATAATTGTTAACTATTTGATAAATAAACTCCAATATTTGAAGTGATTGTGATTGTTTGTCGATGTCTCGGCCGCGCAAATATTTGATGCCACACATTCCAGTAATAATTTTGATAAGTGTATGATGTTCTCATCGTTATTTATTAAGGAATCGGATTTTAATTAAAAGTAATAGGTTTTGTTGTGGAGCCTGGGAAATGTTTGGGACATTTTTTAACGTGAATGTGAAAATGCTATTATAAACAACTATGAAATTGTAAATGAAACGTCAGTAATGAAAATTGATAATTGGATGACAAACGGGATATGTGGGATTGTACCAAGTAGAGCGATTTGGATATAATTGAGCGGTGGAAGGGGATACCATTAACCTGGTTAATTAAGAAACTGACTCAAGAGTTAAGACTTCTTCACCTTAGCATACAGTAATCTTCACCAATTCCACTCATATTATTGCTGTTATAGCTGTGGTAGGGTTGCTTCTCTTATAAAAAAAGACAACAGACAACTTGAATGTGTTTACACACTACCTTTGATATTATATTCAAGATACTGGCTATTATATACATTGAAACTTATTTTAATTGTGTAGCAGTACCCTACCCGGCAGTCCATTTCGCATATCGCACTTACCGAAACTACGTCATATTGCTCACTGTTTTCATATTATTTAACATAAATTATTTTTTATTCCTTACCAATCTACAAAATTTGTAATAAGTAATAATAATAAATAAAGTTAGTGCAAAAGCAGGGCAGTGCTAGTGTATATGTTAATATCAATGTAAACAAATTGAGATAATTAAGATATATCCATTAAAAAATCTTTAGTTTTATGTAGTAATTTAGGGACTGCTCATATTACTCGTTAAACGTTGTTCAGATTATAGTTCTTAGTAATATCATCAAGATATTATTTAATAATAAAAAATACGCTCCAATATTTCACCATTTTTCGAGTATATCCATGATGAAGAACTTTTGTGTTGGTAAACACCATTTTCGTAATTAAAAACAAAACTTGGCGTGGTCTCTCTATGCGCTCATGGTGGATGATTGCATTCTAAACCCACCACAAACTTCTTCAATACAAATTCTAGCTTCAGAAACACCTATATCAGTTTGAATTGATCAAATTAGTGAGAATTTAATTACTTTTCTACCAGGAATATTAGCTATTAATTCGACGTATTACGTTTCCATGCATGACTCTTTAAGCTTTCTTTTTTTACTTCAGTTATTCTCGTTTATACTCTCAATATAGCAATGAAAGTGTCACTTTACTAATAAACGCCTACTAATGTCGCTGTAATATGTGTTTCCTGAATTATTAGCAATTAACGACACTTTCTCAAATCCAATAATAAACGTAATAGATTATTAGGCCCTAATTTAAGTTGAATATATAATGCAATGGTTTATACAACGAAATCAAATAAATGGAGATACCAGAATATACGCCATTAATGACACCAAAACATATTGGAATATGTATGACGAATACGGTGGGTGGAGTAATATTTTTTAACCGTCTTCGAGGGAGGTTCTATATTCGGCTGCAAATTTTTATGGGCCGATTTTTAAAATTCTTTTAATTTTTTATTCCAAAGAGTGCCCTTCCGAAGTGGTCCCATTGGAACCAAATCAGGGTATGTTATGGTGAAGGGCTGTGGTGAAATGCTTATTCTAGTTTAGTTAGAACATTTGTCAAATCACCTGGGATAGGTAGCGGATCTCGGGGCTCCTTATTTTCAATGATTATTTCTTTATCCCTATTTTTTCCCATACGGGTTACACCTTTACTTGGTTATTAAATAAAGCAACTGAGTAATTTATTGAGTAATTATCTAACACTAAAAAGAGAAAAATAAAATTGTTTTAACAAAAAAATTGAACGAACTTCAAAAAATAAATAGGGAACTCACTAAAAATTAACAACTAATTAAACTTAGGATTTTTAAAACAAAAAAAACCTTTTCAAATACAACATGTACATAATAGTCGTTGTAATAACTAAATAAAAATAAACAAAAACCTTTATTTAACCTCTATACTACACGTATTTTATATTCTACCATATATACACAATTTAGCTTAATACATACCTAAACCTATTTATCTATTTACTATAAGATTTTAACTACTACCAACTGAACACTTTGACGTGGGTACTGAGCCTAAATAATACAAAAATAATAATATAATTTTGTTACATACAAAAAAATTAAATTAAACAACAAAACAAATCTAAATTAATATATCTGTTTGGGTTCGACACCGACTTCATTTATTTTATTATCTTTATTATTTTCTTATTTTCTGAAGTCGATTCATTTTTTCTGTTAAAAATATTTTATCGTATAAACAGTTGTAAATCATTCACGGGTTTTACGACATGTGAACGAGTGATATCATTTGTTATAAAATAATCTTGTTGTGTTTCTACTATCACAGTTGCCGTCTTTCTGCCAATGATTAAAGTTCCAACCCTTCAATTGCAATTAGGAATGGGTCTCATTAACTTATAGTAGATTAAAGGCGATTGATCATGTCAAACCAATGACAACTGATGAGAGTAGCAGTGCTTACTCCATAATGTATTTGGCTTAGATTTGCTATATTTAAAGTTTTTTTTTGCATATTGAGGCAGATGTTCGATACTCAATATCACTGTTTTTGATAAACCTTTATTTATTTCAACGCTTCAGGAGTTATTGTGTAGTCAAACCCTACCACATCACTCGAATAACTGTTCGGTTTAACTAGATTTATTAAATTCAGCACATTATCAACATGGACCTATTCTTTTTTGCTCTGGTCTAAAACTGATCGCGGAGACTTGCCCTGGAGCGACAAGTTGGACCGGTTTATGTAGGACTACCTCTGGGCTTACCAAAACACTAAACCACCTCACAGTTGGCCCGCTAATCGGGCAACAGTTATTAGACACGACGATTCGGCGAAATAACAGATAGTGAAACTAACTATTGATTCGAAAACTTGAATTAACATTCGACTGGATACTGTCGTATGGGGGCAAAAGTTATGAATGAGGTTGCTTCAGTCTGGAAAAGGAGGAGGTTAGCGGTGACGCGGTGCTAACTAGCGCGTTTTCAGAAGAACTTGAGCTTAGTTGTTGTTTGTGGAATGATTGCGATATGAAGTGCTTGATTTCTGGAGTGTCAGTTTCCCTATGAATTTGATTATTTCTGACAAACCATGAGAAGTTTAAGATTCTCCCGGGGAGCTTATTTTAGAAAACTTGAAGCCGTTTCTTCTGGTTGGGTGTAACAAACTTGAAGTAGACATTCGATTCGTAGAAGAGTATGGACCAAATTAACATCTTGGAAAAAAAGCATTTGATGGAGGTGGGAAGTCTGCTAGAAGGGCAGATCAGAGAAGATAGCAGGTTTGCTATTCCCGAATCTTTCTGGATTGCTTTCTGGATTTGGGAATGTCAACCAAATCGTCGGTCGAAGTGGAGAACTAGGTAGGTGACGTTATCCAACCATGGAATTGTTGCTGTATCGATCTTAAGTTGCGAGAAGCGCAGTGCGTAAAGCTTCTTATAGAAAATGATGGCCTGGGTTTTCAGGATTTCTTTTTCAACCTCCAGATAACATAGACCTCTTTAAGAGTATTGTATTCACACTTTTATCGAGTTTTTGATTCCTTTTTTTATAGAATTATCTATCTCAAAAAAGGTCCCAGTTTTGGCAACTACTCCTTCAGTCTTGATTCAGATCTATGTTAGTGTATCTGCTGTCACATACTAATGTGAGATATCATGTTTATTTAGGTGGATTTAAATAACTAAATGGATTCTCCATGGTTTTAGTCTGATGTGACCAAGCTTAGCACTGACTGAAATCACTTCAAAAGCAACTTACGCATGCTCTTAATTTCCTTATTTATCTTTGAGATACATTTCGTGCTATTTTACTTTACAGTTTTCCAAAATTATTACAGGGACTCCTATGGTATTTTCGGAATAAGTATCAATTTTAGACGATCTAAGACTGTATAGTAACATGTTATCCCACCTATATGAAAGACCCTCTTCGATAGTATGAATGGAAAATGTCATTAGAACCTTTTGGTTTGAATATAGTAACATCAGTAATTCATGAATTGGCGTTACTTAATTGAACTTCAATTAGATATCGATTTTTCCAACACAACAAAGTTAAATAGACGATATTTACCTGTGAAACAAACGTAAATACGATGTTCTCGTTCTGCATCAACCCCACTCTGAGAGAATATTATATTTTCCAAGAACCCTACGATATCAACGTATACGTCAATCATATACAATTAAACCCAATAAACAATCATAAGTTCTAGGAGGTTTTTCCATGCAATAAACAATATTCGGGATAAGGTAGCGGTGGCAAGAAATGTTCCAAAAAATAGTACGCTATGCACTTTATATAAATTTACAAAATGTGACCAACAATGGCAACAAACATGAATCCGTTAAAACGCTCTAACAAAGAGTTGCATCACTGTATTTTGATTCAACAGGTTCAACATTCATATTTTTCTCCAACGAAATCAAAGTTTAATAGCCAATCGTAATTATCCCTCTATTCATTGTTTTGAAAATACCATTAGTTGTTTCACCAAACCACTGCAACATAAAATGTTGATATATTTAAATTCAACTATGATTTGGCCAGTAATTAATTTTAATCAGAGTTTGCAGAAAGTTCTTCGTATTCAAATGTTTTCAATGTGGTCGAAAGCATTGTTTGTGAAGCATTTAAACCACTTTATGTATTTTATATCCGGCAAGGCATAGTCGCCATAAATGTCAATAAGAATTCTCAGTAAATTTCAATGATACCCGACATGTTTAACACTAAACAAATAAAGTTATTTACTCTTCGGAGAAATAGCGCATGTCCATACGCTTATATATTAGTTCCCATCTGTTGACAAACAAGACAACGGGAACTTGTTCAAGATAAAAATTGTTTTTATGCTACCAATTTCCAGGAAATTATAAACGATTTTCAGTCCCGTTTATCTCGTCACCATTATTTCTATTGTTTACGTGGAATTTCATGGAAATTAATAAAAGAAATTATATTCTAATTGATGATTTAATCTAGTTCAGGATATAAATAAACAAGAAATCGTCGTAAATTAAATAATAAATCTTTTAATGAGGTTCTCAAAAGCGTTATGACTTTTACTGTGAACTGTTGGTCGTCAGAACCGATTCCGCGTGAATACGTTTTCCCGGAACCGGCAGTTCTCTACCTTTGATCGCATCACAACGTTTTATTAACCTCCTTTTTTAAGAATCGAATATTTGCATTTACATTGAACTGAGATTTTAATGATTCTCGGAACAATCGAATGACGAACATAATTCGAAATAAAAAGGACGAAACACCGGCCGCAAAAAAAAGGCAGCTGGTCCGCGCAATTTATGGGAGGGAAACAAGAACGAACGCTGTTTTTCGAAGATATTGTCAGTTCGTTTGAAGTTTAGTAACCAGATACCGAGCAAACAGTTTTTTTTTATTTCGGAAAACACGGGCGGTATTGCTAACATGATTCCGTTTATTTTCAGTATTTCCCGCTATCATTTTCCACAAATGGACGTTGTTTGTCGAGAGTGTTCTCAATAAAACGAACGACGCACGTGTGGTCGTATACAGGGCGATATAATAAAGTGGTAAAATGAAAAATAGGTTTAGGCAATTCGAAAAATGTTCAATTCAAAATCAGTCTTCAATAAAAAGAGCTATAGGTGTTCAAATATAATTTTAAAAAAAATTAAGTGCTTTCTGAATTTGCAGACGATCAAAGAAGTAACAAAAAGGCTTAAGAATTATTTTCTCAGTACTTTGCAAACACTCTCCAGCTTCACCCTGCTGACGGATGTGATACCTGATCCAAATAGACATGAAGATAGAGTTATAAACCCGATAATTCCAAATTCTGAAGATTCAAAAAATTAAAATCAATATCAAAATAGCTCCATGGTATGATCTGATAAATGGTAAATTACAACAACTAACAGGAACGCGCATAATAAAACAAGCACTTCTATTGAACGCTATAATGCATAATCTGCATAAAGCATATCGAAAGTATTTGGGAAGTAATTCTTGAAATGACTCAAACTTTTTTTTTATTAATTACATCTTACATTCGATAAACTTGGTATAATCTCGATTTATAAATTAATTTACTACTACTACTCTGTTGTACTTGCATTAATATACCATCAAGGCGAGTACGGGATTAATACATCAGTATGTATTTCCCAAATTATAATAAAACTAATCTACTTAAGCTAAACTTAAAAGTACACTTATACTCTAAAGTATTTCGAGTGGTTTGGTTCGCTTCAATCTTCTCATTTCCTGCATGTTGTCCAATAGCTGTATTGCATCCATATTGCTGTGATTTAGCAAACTTATTTCCTGTTTTAGCATGAAATCTTCGATCACTTCGTGTATTCATTTGATTCCTAGGTCATGGTGCAGCTCTTTGTTGGTTACGTACCGATAGACATTGATAATTAATCGTAGAACTTTGTTTTTGGTGCGTTGGATTACCAGTTGGTTTGATGTTTTAATGTTGCACCTCATAGGTCCAAATAGGCTCTATAATTCACCAATATACTAATCTCTTTGATTTTGTGAAGTTGACCGACTAACCAGTACAATTGCTTGACTTTGAGTCTAATCTGATCTGCTTTTTGTCTGACATGATGTTTCTGGTTTAATCTACCATCGAGATATAACCGTGGTATTTAATTGATTCTGCTTGAGTAATCTCGGGCATCCGTCAAGTGATATAATTAAGTTTTTGTCAATTCGCCGGAACGCAAAATTAACATGGACAGATTTGGAGCTATTAAGCTATAGTTTCCAGTCTCTAATCCATTGGTAGATCTTTTTGACAGCTACTTGTATATTTTCTATAACCTTAGACATAGATACGTTTTTTGTCATTATAACTGTGTCGTCAGTAAATGTTCCAAGTATTGTTTCCGTTATTTTTGGAACATCAGTAATATAGAGCAGATATAAAAATGGCCCCAAGACACTACCCTGTGGACCTCCAGCCGAAATAGGTTTAAGTGTTGAGAATGCCCCTTCGTGCGAGACTAAATTTTCTTTCGAAAAGATATGATTCCAACAGTCGACAGTAATTCCGCGGTAGCAATTTACTTATTTTGTCGATAAGATGGGAATGGGCATTTGGAATTAATGCCCATTCCCGGTCAAAAGCTTGTGAAACTTATTTTTAGAATAGACCAGATACTTTTTGGACCAGTAGGAAACTTTTAGTTACTTTTAACATACTCCATACTACTAATATCCCTATAATTTGAAGGAGTAACAATGGACATATTTGCTGATGATGTACTACTCGCTACAAATAATAATATTGGGATATCGTGTAAATTGAGAATACAAATAGCTGTTAATAAAATTACTGAGTGGACTAAGTAATAGTGAATGCTATGAAGTCGAGTTGGTTCTAGAGCAATTCCATATGAGAATACAGCCAAATATTTGGGTATAATAATAGATGCCAAGCTAAAGAAACGAGTAGAACTTTCAATGAGGCTCAATATCTATACTGTGATGGTTGATTAGGCGACAATCCGAATTAACATTAAGTACTACAACTATTCGACAAAAGTGGACTTATCTGAAAGTTCAGAGGGCAAAATTTTTTTCATTCTTCTGTATCAAACATTTTCATCTGCATCCTAGAGCTGCATCTCTAGAAAACGTATTCGTCCTCCAAACTTGAAAGTACTTTTGAGTTCCTTAAGAAGATGGGTCTCTATAATAATCCCCTAATTTTTTTATATATTATTTTTTTAAAAATGTAGTTTCACTAAACACATTCTAAGTTTTATACTTAATTAACACTTAATAAGGTGAGGAGGTAACTTTGATGATCGCCTGAGATGAACTAGATATAAACTAACCTTTTTCGGTGTTTTAAAAACATGATCTGAGGGGAGTTGAAATCTGTCGACTGTCGTATTTTATCGAAAATGAGTTATTCAAAATGAATGCCCGAGTTAGACGGACATATAAAGCCAATTTGGACTTATGAAGTACAAATATGGCGTTGTATTAAACATCACACCAACTAGTAATACCACGAAGCTGAAAAATAACCTCGAAGTCAAGTGGATTTATGAGATTATCCAAGATTTCTCTTTAAAACATGAAATAAGTTTACTAAAACACACGTGGAAACTACACGCGGGAAATCAGAAGATTGAGGCGAACCAAACCACATGAACTTGTATAGTGTATAACTTGTATACTCTTAACTAAAACTTACGTAATTACGTTAAACTACGTAGTTTAGTTTTATTTTAATTTAGGAATTACATGCTGAATTACTAATCTCATATTCGTCTTGCTTGTGTATTGTTGGAAGTACAACAGAACAGTTGTAATAGGTAATAGTAATAAATTAATGTATATTTTAAAATTTTGTGTGTATAAATTAAAAGTGTTTAACTCTGAATCAGCACAATAATATGTTGACATTAATGACTTTGCATGACCTTTGTTTCCAGTCACAAGAGAAAACATCACAGCAATATTATTGTAAATATGATTACATTTTGACCTCTTCGTCAATTTTTGTCTCAAGCTTAAATATCCTTTTTTAATCATCACTATTCCTAAAAAGTACTAAAATTACTATTTGTTGTCCCAAGTTGAAATTGGATATTAGCACAATTAATGAGTTAATTAAAATAACCCTTGAACTACAATAATTATTTTCCAATGATATGTTAATGTATGTCAAGTAAATGTTAATACACGCTTTTGGACCGGAGTAATCAAAGCTTCAATCCAAATTTTTTGCCCGATATTTAAAATAGGTCCTAGTTTTTGAAATATTATATAAATTCTTTATTTTACTATTTTTGATCAACGACCATTTATTGAACAAAAAGGTATAAACCAAATATAAAACAGAGGTTGAACTGAGTTTTTTTGTACTGCCAGTGATCTGTTTCACTCATTAAAATCCATCACAATGCCTTCTTAAAATCCTTGAGACGTTTGGGTCGTCTCTCTTTGTTTGTGGCAAAAGTTTTTGGGAAACAATCAAGATGTAAATGCAGATGCGGTGATTTGTAAATATCGAGAAAGTTGTCGAAACATTTTGTGCATCAACCATTAGTTATTTACAATTATCTACATGATTTTACTGTTCTCGATAAAACGTTGGCCGAGAAAATGAAGAGTATACATTTTCACCAAGTGACCACTTGTATAACTTGGTTCTGCACGCGTTACAAAACGCATTTCGGCATAGATAAAAAAAACCGTAATACAAATGCGCATGTTTGATATGATATTCTTCATTTACCGAGTATACAACGTCCACATACGTAACAAGAAAACTTTGAATCGACTTTGCAACGTTGTCTCTGCATTTTAACACGTTCCAAAGCACAATTACAACACAAAAACAAGTTCCAAATAATGTTTAATGCGACGTCGTCAGCTGACAGCTGTTATAAGAGCGCAGTGCTGTCACCATACGCGAACTCTAGAACCAATCTTGAGTCACGGATTGAGGATCTGTAATTTTATTCTGGATTGAGGATCTGAAAAGTTGATTCGAATTTGTAAACTGGAGGTTGAAGTTCAATTGCCCGTAAAGCCTGGCGCAAAATGGTGCAGCTTGATGAGGTGACGCATCGTGAATCACGACAAGATTTTCTGGGTTTAAAGAACGATACTCAGACGCAGTTTTGGTTAACGTGATAATTAATAAGAAGAATTAATAGAAGCTGTGCGGATTATATTAGTTTTGTACGATACAAATTATGTAGACTACATGAGGATTAAATTATTTAATTAAAATCCTTCACTAAATTATTTAATTTAAACCAAGCCGCGGCCCATTTTGCGCCGGCCTATGAACAGCCTTTTTTTCTATAATTCCGTTATGAACCTTTAGGGTTTCGGTGAATGGAGGTAAGACGAAATGAAACAGTGGTGTTTACATTATGTAACCGTTAATTATTGACGATATAAAATAAAATGTGGAAAATACAAACTAGTTAAAACGGATGGCAGCGGTGTCACCTGGAGACGAAGTTTGGGCAGTCGATGGTGGCACGTCTAAACCAAACGATGGTCGGTTACTGAATGAATGGAAATACCCTTCAATAACATCCCAGACAAACGTCTCGGGGTTGCCAGCTATTCGTTATCGGGTTCTAGTTGGCGCTGCTGGCACCCCGCCCGTGTTCAACACCTGGGATTATATTTCTGGGTACTTTGTAGGCCGTTATTCCACTATGTAAAATTCGACATGATTTTGAGCCTAATCTGCTGTGCTGACATGATGTTTCTAGACTAACCTAAATCGAGATTTAGGGTAAATTATATGGCTCAGTGAATGGAGGTAAAACGAAATGAAACAGTGGTGTTTACATTATGTGACCGCTATTTATTGAATTAATATAAATATGTGGAAAATACATAATAGATAAAACGGATGGCAGCGCTATTACCTGGAGACGAGGCTTGGGCACCGATGATGGCACGTCTAAACCAAACGATGGTCGGGTACTGAATGATTGGAACTACCCTTCAATAACATCCCAGACAAACGTCTCGGGGTTGCCAGCTATTCGTTATCGGGTTCTAGTTGGCGCTGCTGGCACCCCGCTCGTGTTCAACACCTGGGATTATATTTCTGGGTATTTTGTAGGCCGTTATTCCACTATGTAAAATTCGACATGCCTCAAGGTCGCTACAAACCAAATGATGAAAAATGTAGGTCTTCGAATAGATAGAAAAAAATCTCCGCAAGTAGGATGTTTTTCCTCAAGACTATATAATTAATCATGAAACAGTACTTATTAAATCATCCGTGGCGAATAAATCCGATTCGTAAAATCTATCCTAGAAAGGTGATGTTGTTTGTATTAGAAATTTGTCATTAGTTTTTTCTCAATCATCCGAGCTCGTAAACCTTGTGACGAGTTAGACGCGGCCACGGTGGGGACAGCAGCCGGCCGGGCTTATAATTTGCGACTTTCTCTTTCTTTGAGAAATTACTTTGAAACCCACTTGAAAACTGTGCCGACCCAATTTAGTTACGTCAGCGCAAAAAACCGGCGCACAAACAAACAAACACGACGCAAAAGTAAAAGTATACCATTTACAGAACGTTGGTGGGACTGGACGAGCCTTGGGAAAAAAACCGAAATAGAGATGGCTCACCTCCTCGTACATGTATGCACACACACACATAGACACATACGAGCGCGGGCGCGCACACACATGCAGGAGCATTTACACGCTGTTTTGTAACCGACTTCAACAACGGAGGAGGTTATATTTTATGTATATATTTTTTATATTCACAGATTTCTCCATCAATTATGAACAGATTTTCAATTTTTTTTTTATTCATAAGAGTGCACTTCCGAGGTGGTTCCATTGGAACCAAGTTAGGATCTAATAGTGGAATCTGGGGAAATCGAGGGAAACCCTCAAATTATCAAGGCACGTACAATGTTTTTACATAATTTTTTAGTCTAAAATAATGAGATATTTCTGCATAATGTTATTGCTGAGCTGATGTGATGGAAGACACAACTCCTCAATGGTTAGTTTAGAGGATATTTTTTTTAATATTATGGAGACGTACAAACAACTAACTATGTACTTTGAAGTTATTTAGGTATGATGATGATGAAAGCAAAGACTAGACAGACCTCTATACCTCTATACAAAAACCTTATTTAACCTATCTACTACACGTATTTTATATTCTACTATATACACACAATTTAGCTTAATACCTACCTAATCCTGTTTATCTATTTACAAAATTATCTTAACTACTACCGTCTGTTTAGTTGAAAGTCGATTCTGAACCAAAACAAGACAAAAATAATAATATAATTTTGTGTTATATACATAAAATTACATTACGAACAGAAAAAATCTTAGTTTGTTTCTCGAATATACAAATTATTTGAGAAATAATTAAGTGTCAGTTGTATACATTTGCAGTTTTCCGATCTTGCAGATATTTAATAACATAAATTCATTAATATTGTTATATGGTTCAATTTTTATTCTTTGTGAGTGACTTCCTTGACTGTACGCGTATACTTAACTGCAGTTTCATCAATTAATAATCTTTTCTACAAAACCTCGTATTAAATTTTACTATTGTCGGCTTGGCTGGCGCAGTGGTAAAGGCGACAGGACAAACCTCCTACTGTCGCCTGTTCGAATCCTGCTGGGGCATGATCGTATATTTATATATGTAATTGCTTAACATTTGTGATTGTCCTTAGGTAAGAGTGCAAGGAAACCAACAAAAATCCAACAAGGAAAATGACTCCAGTCACGCCAGTAACCTGGTTGGGTAAGACCGGATGTCTTTTGGGATAATCTCTAAGTTGATTACTCGCTAGTTGATCCGCCAGACTGAATTGCGAGGACGGTGGTTCGGAGCCCACGTTAAACTGTAGGTCCAGTCCAGATATATTCTCGTTGTTAAAAAGGGGGCTTTAAATTATAAAAAAATCTATTATTAGATGCCCTGTTCAAATATAATACTATTTATATAAATAATTTTATATATATTTATTTCTCTTCAAAATAACTACCTAGTCGCAATGTATAGTTTTTAAAAACACTTTGAAATCATGTCACTTTTATTGCCAAACATGATTAAGCAATAATAACCCTTATCAACCTAATCTTATCCTCTTATGGCATATTTTCACAGATCTATATTTATCAACAAGAAAATCCCATTTTTTCAATTAATTGAAAATATTATAAAAATCACTGAACGTGCTCATGACATTTTACATATCATCAACTTCTAAAAGTTGGTTTCTAATTTAATAGATTTAATAGTGGTGTCATTATATTTATAGGGCTGAAGACGTCAGTTTATGTCTCTTATTTAAGATGAGTGATGAGTGGTATAGAGACTTTTATTCCCAAACAGGATTAAGAAATAATAACCCTTATCGACCTAATCTTATGCTCTTATGGCATATTTTCACAGATCTATATTTATCAACAAGAAAATCCACCTTTTTCAATTAATTGAAAATATTATAAACATTACTAAAATCACCGAACGTGCTCATAACATTTTACATATCATCAACTTCTAAACGTTGGTTTCTAATTTAATAGATTTAATAGAGGTGTCATTATATTTACAGGGCTAAAGACGTCAATTTATGTGTCATATTTAAGATGAATGATTAGTATTATTGAGATGGTTTTGTTTACAAATATAAGATAATCAATATGAATAAAAACAACATTATAAATGTCATATTTCATAATATAAACAATTATTTTAATGGGTCATGGGAAACTTGAAATGAAGATAAAAACGTTCATTATCATTAACAGCATTTGAAATGTACAGTCATTTCAGTATTGATAATACCTTAGAAATAACACTTATCAACGATAAGTTTTTGTATAAAAATCAAAGGTAATTGTAAGAATATTTTAATGGTTATAATAAGTAAATACAAATTGCCAGTAATAAACATAATTAAAAAATATAGCATTAATTATTCATTAGCTAAAAATGTCTAATTCTTATCCTACCAATATATCTTCATAGTATTAACATCTTTTTTTACTACAATTATTCTGTTGTGTTGACAAAAATACGCAAAAGCAAGACAATAAGTAACAGGTCAATTGAATAATCCCCGGCCTACCATAGTAAAACACATTTTTTGGCAAAATTAGTTTTTTTATTCAACATAATTCCCTTCAAGGGTGATACACTGATTGTAGCGACCCTCCCAACTTTTCGATACCATTTTTGTAGTACAATTTGTCCCTTGCTTCAAAATAGGTCTCAGTTTCGGTGATCACCTCTTCATTCGACGAACATATTTTCCCAGCGAGCATTCTTTTGACATCTGGGAACAGGAAATAGTCGTTGGAGGCCAGATCTGGAGAATACGGTGGATGAGGAAGCAATTCGAAGCCCAATTCATGGATTTTTGCCATCGTTTTCACCGACTTGTGACACGGTGCATTGTCTTGGTGAAGCAGCACTTTGTTTTTCTTCAAATGCGGCGGTTTTTCGGTGAATTCGTCCTTCAAATGGTACAGTAACGCTATGTGATAGTCGCTGTTGATGGTCCTTCCTTTTTCAAGGTAGTCAATGAAAATTATTCCATGCGCATCCCAAAATTCAGACGCCATAATCTTGTCAGCCGACTATTACGTTTTCCCACGCTTTGGAGCAGATTCATCGTGTGCAGTCCACTCAGATGACTGTCGAATGGACTTCGGAGTGAAATGATAGAGCCATGTTTCATCCATAGTCACATATCAACGCAAAAATGTGGGTTTATTACACTCACGAGTGTGAGATTTCTCACACCCAAATATTTGTGAAAGATATAATATACACGTTCAGTTGATATCTTTAGAGTGTCTGCCATTTCATTCAATTTCAATTTACGGTCATTCAAAATCATTTTTGAATTTTTTTAACACGTGAAATTCCTTTTTATCCATTTTTTTTTCACAACAACAAAAGTTGCTTCACTCAAAATGCTATAATTCACAAACTAATGATCCGACAGCTATCAAATTTATACATGCATCTTTTGAGCGTTAGGGCTAACTGAAAACATATCGATGTAATTCTAGCAGCACCATATACGTGTCAGGCCGGTGACTTTTCAAAAGACCTGTTACGATATGCGATCTTCCCTATAAAGTAGTTTCTTCTAAGTCTAAGTATCTTTCGACTACTTATTTGTAATTCATTAAAGGGACATTTATTGCAAACTTTTGACAATTGTTAAGTTTTTATCCAGTTTTAATCAATAATTAAAGTGGATTTTATTAATTATTTGCATAAATAATCATTGAACCATTTTTTTAAAACCCAGTTAATTTTTTAATAGTTTTCTTTATGTTAAAGATCAATAGAAATGAAATCTCTTGTGGTAATATCTTCCTAACATTTTATAAAAATATATAAAAGCAGAAGAATTTTCAATCTTGAATTGATAGTTTAAAAACGCTAAATAATAAATTTTATCTCATAATAGTTTGACTAGAATACTTAATATATTTCTTTAACTAATAGTTAATACTATTTTAATTTTGAAAATATAAAAGTTTTCATAACACGTGAACTGTCTTATAATTGGGAATATTTCAAACAGTGCGTTAAATAATATATTTCGTATTGGAGCTACAACAATAATATTTTATCCCAACTAAAACAATATTATCTTTATCCTTTTAAATTTCAAAATTTCTCAACTTCATTTGTTATTATATATAAAATTAAAGCTTCAGTAACAACTAGAAAGTCTAAACTAATAAAATAAACAATCAGTCAACCTTTTAATCAAAATATTATAATTTATTTACATTATGCAACAACAATCTCTTCAAAATCAATAATTTTTTTAAGAAATAACAAAATTTTTATTGGAATTTTCTAGAGCGCTTGGCATTTTTGTCAAAGCAATACAACGATAAATTATTATTTATTGTGATTTATGTTTTATATTATTAAAGAGATATATTAAGTTCATACGGTTAAATCAACACCGTACAAGGTTATTACAGATCGTAACAAATCGCACCATTTTTTTCGATAATATCTCTCTCACTATTAACTCGAAAACCTAATTGATATCAATGATTCTTATACTATATTATGATAGTGTTCACCCTTTAGTCTAGTCGCCGTGCGTCAAAAGAGCGTATGCATTCGAAAACAAATTCGCGCGTATCGCTTTTAAAATGCCAGTTACCTGTCCAATGACTTACACATTAACGAGGTTCGCCTATCCACCACTCCTGGAGAGCAACGCCAGCCAGTGGGTAGGGTCCCGAGCTATTTTTAGACCTGTTTTGTCTCCATTTATTGTTTTATTAACATTTAGTTAGCTTAGAAACAAAAAAAAAATAAACGACATGCAAAACACGAATGATTACGAGCGAAAGCGACGTTGCCGAGTTTAGGTCGATTCCCTGATTCATACGAGTATTATTTAATTATTAATTTTTATCACATAGGTTGAGTAATATGTTGGTTTATATTTTATTCATATGTTTATTCGAAATTGACAACACAGACAACCTTGATATTAATAAAAATGTTCGTTTACTGCTAAAATTCTGTCGGACGTATCGAAAATTCTCAGATTCTTGGATAAATTAACAATTTTTCAATTACCGCTGTTAGTCTAAGGATTATCAACAATAGATAAGCGTCCTTAGATGAGTAAAAATAACAATTTCCAATGTTACGTTGTTAAATAAATACATGAATAATTAAAATTAAAACCAAAGTTTTATTCCTTAGTTCTATATTCGAATGAAATGTCTCAAAATATCAATGCAAATAATGCTTATGCAAATTACATCCTCCGTTATATTTTACATTAGGAAGGATGGTGATTAGTTAATCTTAACTCAAAATATTTACATGTAAGAGTAACTCCCGTCTTAATTTCTTCCAAACATTAACAACATTTTGTTTTCGAACATTTATTTTCTGATTTTAACATATAAAATCAGTCAGATCATCATCATCAAGTATATATAGACGTTAAGTTTTTAGGGTAAATGATATGGCTTGATATGATATGAATGGAGGTAAAACAAAATGAAACAGTGGTGTTCACATTATGTGACCGTTATTTTTTGGCAATATAAGCAATATAGAAAATACAAAATGCAATATTTCAGGAAAACTCTATTTTTTAAGTATGAAACATCATATGTAATTAATCGAAAATAATAAGAAAAATTAATTTTTTATTAATTACGAATTATTAGATCTTTTATTTATCGACTGAGGCAGTACGAAGTCCGCCGGATCAGCTAGTACAGAAATATAGATAGATTATTTTTGTGTCTACATGACAAAGAAACATTATAATTCATTAAAACTGATAAAATGTTATGAAATATAGGTGTAAAATAATAAAAAAAAAACAAATAAAATGGTTTGTTGACTAAGCTCACTAGATTATATGAAACAAATACCATGAAACAAGATTAATAAATATAAAAAATACCACCTGTGATAATAAAGACATTGACAGTTTTAGAAACTGTCTTTTTTTGAAAATAATTATTACTTAATTTATGTGATATTTGTTGTAACATAAGCAATTCATAATGAAGATAAACTACTGTATGATAAACGATGAGAGAACGATAAAACTGTGAATATTTAATTTCGACCGAACATACATAATTTGAAATATATATGCGAAAATGCCTCAAAAAGTCTAAACATTTTATCGATGCGTAAGGCGTACCATCCATAATTTTTAAATTAAAGCATTTTAATTCATTGAATAATATTAATTGAGTATTATTTAACTAAATACCAATCCATGGTAAGGTTTTGTAGTTGTGGTACGTCACAAGAGTAGGTATAGAACATAACACCTAAGGAACGGTACATCTGCTTCTATTTCTTTCATTGTTTAACTAAATAGTAACATCAATTAGAAGAAAGACTTGATGATTCACCAATGAATCCTACTTAATATTTCCTTTTACAATACTTTCAGCTTTTGTTAAAATTTGTGTATCCTGTTTTACTAACATAGATCATTAATCCAATAATATCCCATTGAAATCGAAGCTAAATCGGCGTAATTCTAACGATAAGCGACAACAGCGCGCACAGAACCGATTTGCAAAACAACATCGCTGAAAAATATTTTTGAATAAATAACCGTGAACGTAATCGGCCGAATAAAAATAAGCCAAACAATAAAAAAACAATTTCGAATGTCGGGTTCTGTTCGAAAGGCAGGAAAAAATATGCTTTTCGTCTGGCGGCTGCGCTTTTTATCATTTTTTCTCGGCGAAAATCGTTCCCTATTATTTAAATTTGAAGGTTAGGATTGATGTGACGCATTAGGCGGCGCCTACCGCGATTTTCGACGTCGAGGGTGAATAAAAACACGAAAAAAATCGCCTATTTTTTCCAATATTTTATCTATATATAATATGGTTTTTAATATTTCGTTGTTTTGTTGTAATCATAGAGTTACTAGCCTTGTTTTTTTTATTACATATATGTTGAATTAATATAGAAATATATTAGAATTAAATAAATATCACAGCAGAGTTGGATGAAATATTCTAATTGTATAAATTGAAATTATGCAGTGTTGTTCCATTGGCCATTTCTTTATATATCTTATAACATTTGTAGAATATTTCCTGTTATGTTTAGTTATTTACTCATAAGTTTACGTTATTTTCTGTTATACTATTCATATTTTTATCATGTTTACTGTTCATTTGTACCTTAATTAATTACCTAAGCTCAAAACTTTTTTATTTTGTTATTACTGCTAGCTTCATTCTTTCAGTCTCTGGTTGGTTGGCTGTATTTTTATTTCTATAAGCATATGTAAATAGCTTGTTTAATACTAGACCTAATATGTATCATTAATATAACCCAATCATTAATAGTTATACAGATTACATGACTTACATAATTTCATGTACTTACTTATTTTTGTCTTTATATTGCAATACTATTACAATAATCAATGTTATGTGTATATCAATGGATACTTATTATGTTTTAATAATAAGCTAATAGGATCTAAAGGCCTTACATACCTTTTTTCTTCACAATATAACATTAAAATAATGTTAATAAAATGTTTTGATGGAGATAAGTTAATATAATAATAAAAATAAAAATTAAATATATTAATAAAAATTAAAGAAACAAAACAAAATTGATGTCAAATGCTATATATTTTGATAAAGAAAAAACAGCATCGCTATATTCAATTATACATATTCATATGTTATTGACGTATTTCCTTTACATTTGGTTTACACCTATGTACCCTAAATATTTGCGATTTTATTCTTGTAAATTTGTGATTTTCATATAGTAGCATGTAAAATATGTACTTGACATACTCCGAACATGTATAATATTGTATGTAACAGTATCAATACCCATTCCTTACATATTCTTATCAAAATTGCATGATTACATAGCATATTTTTTAATAACCATTATGAACGTTGATATTAATATTGATACATATAAATAGAGAGATAATTACTAGAATTACTATATGTTTATAAACACAATTCAGCTTCTCTATAATGTTCTCATTTCCTTTATTACCAACAAAAAACAAGCGTTTTGTTATTTTATCATATATAATAAATCAACGGGTAAAATTAACAAGAAACTTCTACAATCTATGTCCAGCTCATGCCTCTGTACTCTGCAATATAGACAAAAAATGACATAATGTTCCTTACAAAAAGCTAGTACTCATAATATTGTGGTCAACAAGTCATTCAACAGTTATGATGGGCAAAAAGTGTAGAAAATATTTCGATGGTTTGTAAAATTTAATGCAAAATATTTTTAATCAAATTGTACACTCTACTTCACAAAAATTTTCAACATTAAACCTGTTGGATAAAAATATAAAATAGGATAAAAAATAACATAAGGTTAATAAAATATTTCCCAAATGATAAAATTTTAATTTAAATGAATTAATGCTGTTAAAATGTTTCTATGGTATTGAAACAAAGCTATATACCACGCGTGGTCATCTATAGTGCTCGAAGACCGTTATTATCCGTTCTTGCTGTTGTTGTAGTGCATGGTGTGGTGGCGTTAATTGTCTTTACCTCCCGACTTCGAACCCATTACTCATGCGGTGTGGGAAATAGACACAAACATACGCCGCTCATTCTTGACATTGTTTTTATTAATGGGCAGACACCATTATGGTTCGCACGACGGCCAATTTCTGAAAATTTGATTGGCCAACTTTCTCACACTTGTTTACGTCTGTGCGATGACGTGTCGCGTTACCCATAGAGCTCGACGACGATGAGAAACCGAACATTCGTGCTCGTATCCTGGCCTAATCGACAACTTTTAATGAATGGGTTCGACTGGTGCTGTACTTCACACTGGCTTGATTGATATCATTCATCCGGTTTAGATGTTCTTTGGCCTGATTACATAATTGGTACCTCAAAGAATTAAACAACGAAAACCAACAAATGTAATTGTGAAATACTAAAGTATTTAGTTATATAGCATGACTATCTACTGAACACTAATTTCTATTTAGACATTTCTATTTAGAAAAAATAAACTCACAATGAATAATTAAAAAAATATGAACTGACTTCAAAATATTTATAGGAACTCACTAAAAATTTAAAAATAATCAAACTTAGATTTTTAACACAAAAAAAAAAACATTTTAAAATAAAATATGTACATAATAATCGTTGTAACAACTAAATAAAAATTAACGAAAAACTTATTTAACCTATCCACTAAAAATATTTTATATTCTACTATATACACACAATTTAGCTTAATACCTACCTAAAACCATTAAGCTATTTACAATGTTATTTTAACAATTACAGTGTGACATATATACAAAACTAAATTACGAACCTAATATTTTTAACTAATTCTAATAAGTTTAACCGGTAATAATTTAAAGTTTTGATTGATAATTAAAATATGGTGTCCAAAATATACTCTCTTAAAATATTCCGTATCAAACATCAACCACTTAACACGTCTTATTACTAACAGCCTCAGATCAAGAAATAATAGACCGCTATTATCAAAGTCTTCTAGATATATCCAAATATCCAGGTCCTAACCAGTTGTAGCCGATTAATTCTTAGTTTAATTCTATTTATGAAGCGTATTTCGTCGTAAGTTATAATCAATTAATTTATAGTCGAACAGTGCTAAATTTGGACGTATGCAAATTTTGATATATGTAGAGCATGAATATAGCAATAGTTTTATTGAAAAGTTGTATTTCTCTGACTGCCAATTAAATATATTTAAGGGCACACTTAACAGAACAGAACTGAACTGAAAAACCAAACGATTTTTACACAGAAAAAAAAACACAAAAAAACATGCTGAGTCAATTGAACGACCTTTCCAAAAGTTTGGAGAAGTATTATTTATTAATTTAACATTTTCGGAAATGTGGAACCCTTTCATATTCATATTGTTACAAAAAATGTTGCACTAGATTTTCCTTTCAGCTTGAGTCAAATATTGAGAAAAAAAAAGTATAAATGGTATTGTTAGGTCATTCATTATTGTTATAATGAATAATAAACTTATGGTTTATTAAAAGTTACTTCAGAGGAATCATATTCCATCAGTGAATCTTTTAGAAATATAAACACCGATGATGTGTCCTTATATAAATTATATAAATCACATGACTGAAACCATAAAATGTAATCTTGTGTAAAAAGCAACTTGCCCCCAATTCCTTAACCAAAAACTGGAAAAAAACTGGTGAAAAAAATTCAGAATTTATATATAAACTTTAATAAATATTTAACTTCCATGAAGGCTGTTATATCATCGCTATTACAAGTGGTGAATGCTTTTAGAAATTAGCATTAGCAAAAAACCTAACTAAAAGTTGTAAATAAAACATCCAGAAGAATCAAAATATTGTAAATAAGAACAAAATTATAAATATATTTTCAATCTATTGTTTTTATTATAATGAACAAATAGGATCAGTATAATAACAATATAATAATACCACAATAGTGCATTATTAAATCACATAATCTGTGGATTTAGTCGTAATATTTACTCGTATATGATCGTAAGCCTAAGGCAAACAATAACAAACTATAAAAGATTATCCAAAAATAGTAATAAATTTATTAAATCTATTTTTATATTTAACTGTTATTGTGTGAGGACCAAGGTTTTGGCTTTACGAAAATATATTTAGAACACCTAAATTTGTATACATCATACTCTATATAAAGTATCATGTTATATATTAATAGGGTAGAATTCGTCCCACCATTCTGAGACTGCAACACTTTCCATCCACATGGAAACATGCATTCATCGCAGTTATCCCCAAAAAAGGAGCTAAGTCATCACCTTCTGACTACAGACCTATCAGCCTACTAAGTTCCATTTCCAAACTTGCTGAAAGAGCAATTCTTTATGCTCTTAATGATTTTACGAAAACAAACAATATCATTCCAGATGAGCAATTCGGGTTCCGCGCTAAACATTCAGCCGTTCATCAGGCCCATCGGCTGGCCGCAAAAATCAACTGTACTTTTAACCGACGTGAAAGACTTGGAGCGGTCTTCTTGGACCTAACCAAAGCCTTTGACAAGGTTTGGCACTAAGGCTTAGTGGCGAAATGCATCCGATTAGGTCTACCTGATGACCTAACAGCTCTTATCAAATCATTTCTGTCAGGACGATCGTTCCAGGTGAAGATTAAAGATATTCTCTCTAGCCGGAAAACCATCGACGCAGAAGGTTGCAGGTCAACCCAGAGAAAACCCAGGCCATCTTCTTCCACAAGAAGCGTTTTGCACCGAGCATTTCGCGTCTTAAAATCGAGAACGCCGAAATCCTATGATCAGAAGAAGCCACCTATCTCGGTCTTGTCTTCGACCGCAAATTTAGGTGGAATTCCCACATTCAAAAGTCTCTCCATAAAGGTCAAGGTATTGTTAATTTGCTGTTCCCGCTTATCAACAGAGCCAGCAGGCTTCCTCTATCTATAAAATCTCTCCTGTACAAGATGCTGGTTCGATCAGTCGTTCTATACGGCTCCAGTGTCTATGTAAAATACGTCTCACCTAGCCAGGTGGAACGTCTCCAAGTGTTTCAAAACAAGATTCTCAGGAGAATTATCAATGCCCCATGGTTCGTCAGGAACAATCAAATTCATAGAGAAACAGACGTCCCCCAAGTTCACGATTTTATATCCGAGGTTTACTCGAGATATTTCTCCACTCTTCGTCTCTCGAACAATAGATGTATTACCGAGCTGGCCAATATTTTAGGCCAATAACTCATTCGGCTCTTCGTAGCCTTATTCTATCACAGTCGACACTACCCCGTCGTGCTCTAACTCCTAATTGTCTCGACCTTCTCCGGCGACCGATTAACTCATGTACCGCAAGCTTCGTGGTGTGATAACGACGCCACGTCCTTGCCTGGCCCTTGTGCCTCTTAACGGTGCTACCGGTTACGGGCACCCTCCTTACTAACAGTAAGAAGTATCAGTTAGGGTCATTGGATCAGCTGATAGGGTGGGGTTTAGTGGGTAGCCCAGAGGCAGTCTCCACATAACCAGTCCAACTCGCTTATTCTTGCGGGTCTTCCCGACCACGTATCCGTAATAGGATTCCCCTACCTGGTGCCAGGCCAAAAAAAAAAGAATTCGTCCCAACAGCCTTTTCTTATTTTTAGCGCTACTCAGAGTTCAGTATTGATCTCTCTTACTCATGACGATTACAGCAACAGTTATAGTCTCATTGAAATAAATTCATCATTACTCTAACTATCTATCAATTTTGTTAACTAAAGTTGTATTATTTGATATCGCTAAAGAAATACCATGGAATTTTATTTATAATATAATTAAAAATAGATACATATTAAGTTTAATTTAAAAATTAAAAACAACCGTGTCGTCCACTGTTGCAATATGTTTGTTTGGCAGTGTATAAAGGTTCAATATTTAGCCAAACTATTTGCTAAGCTTAACAACAAATTACGTAAACTTCTATCAAAAATTTACACAGAATTGTGAAATCCTTTCATATCACAAACAACATTACAGGCATATAGGTACGTACGAGTCTTTCGAAATATTTGATTTGTATTATTTTTGGTGTAGATTTTAATTACCTTACTATTTTTGAACTATATAATTAAACCGTCAAGAAGTATCAAATATTGGTTTTTCTTGAAAGACGATATTCTTTGGCTTTTGGAAGTTGTAGAGGATCAACGGTATGTCTCGTAGAAATATAAAATCTATATTATTCTTTATTATTATTTATTCTTGTGTGATATTGGGTGAGGACCAAGGTTTTGGCCTTACGAAAATATATCTAGAACTCCTAAATTTGTATATATCATACTCTGTTTTCTAAAAACTGCTTATATAGTCGATCAATTAACCTGCTTCCATATAAATCAAGATGGTGAGGTCGTTCCTCATTCTTGTCGAATACCAATCTTTGAATTATTTGCATGTTACTATATTTAACCCATCCCAATAGCCGGAGCTATCGTTTTCAAACTCCCTTGGGTATTTGTTTATATATATATATATATCTTGTATAAGTATCTTGTTATATATTAATAGGGTAGAATTCGCCCCAACAGCCTTTTCTTATTTTTAGCTCTACTCAGATTTCAGTATTGATCTCTCTTACTCGTGACGATTACAGCAACAGTTATAGTCTTTTAACAATTCTGTTGATATTTCAGAGCTCGATTCCACTATAACCGATAAATAAACGTACAAAAAACACATAGCATAGTGTATTCAACATTGAGGTTATCAGTTCTTGAATTCCGATAGCTCTATTGCGTGATGATAAAAAAATCAAAGAGATTAATATCACTAAAATCAATGTAGTCTACTGTTGTAAAATTTGATATGAACGAAGATCGCAACATCCCTAACTAAGAGGAAGTGTAAAATCAATAATAAAAGATGTTCAATGTAATTGGAGTAGTACATCTAAAGTAAAATCAAATATAAATGTAAAAGGTAATATTTACAGTAAAATAAACCAGACATTACGAGATCCTTATAGTTCTTCGTATACACATTTATAGACATTTTATAATTCGTAGAAACATTAATAGATTCGAAAATCCCAATAAAATCACTAAAAATGATAGAAAATAAGAAAAACCAAAGAATAAATTGCAGCACCACAAGTATAAGAAAAGAAAAGAAATAAATTAGAAATAAAATTAATCTAGAGCATAAATAGCATCAAAGTATAGAAGAACCCCATTTTAACGGTTGGTTGGTAACTAAAGGAAAACATCCTGTTGCAAGTTGTAGAGTTATTTATTGAGATTGATACAGAATATTTCTTAGATCATTCTTCGATTACATTGAAAAGCAATGCCAATCATCTAAACATAAATGCTCATAGTAACATATGTATCTGATACTGTCGTTCAAAGTAATTCGCGTTAAGGCCGTTCAAAGTCAAGGTTATCAATTCAAAAATAAATAATATAATGATCAAAACAGTGAAGATGTCTTATGAGTCACATATTGACAAGACAATAATGACGATTTAACCGAGAACCAAACAGCGAACTGATCGATTGATATTTATCATCGGTTCCATCGAGAATTCGAGGCAAACAGAAATTAATTTTAATGAGCCACCGCACGTCGACTCTCTTTGGCGTCGAGCTCTACTTCTTCAAAACAACGGTAAGGTCGACTTATATATATTTTTTCACGGCTGTACTGATGTAATCTAGAATTTAGGTTAGCAAATACGTCAAGGCACGGTTTTAAAAAAATATATGTGACACTGATTTGTCTGATTGTTGTTTACGTTTTACGTACCGATGTTGTTGCGTGTGTGTTGTCGGTGGTGTGATTCCCGACCGTTAGAATATAGCGATGAGCAGCGATATCAGCTGATGAACATCTGATGAATGGTTTGAAGTCAGAAATAATATAAGTTCGCTAACAATGGATCAAAAAGATATTCGTATGCGAGTTTTAAAAATGTTTTTTTAATTAATCAATTGTTGTAAATGTTATTAGTTTACTCAGTATATTAGGCCAAGCATAAAATGGTACGCAGCTTGGTGAGGTGATGCAGCGTAAGTTACGACTAGATTACATTGGAAGAAGAATTAATCGAATATGTGTGGATTCGGCCAGTTTTGTACGATATAAGTCATGCAGACTACATAAGGATTAAATTCTTTAATTAAAATTCTTCACTAAATTTTTAATTAAATTAAATTCTCCGTGAGTCTTTCTTCTTTTTAGATACAACTTCTCAGTTACCTTTTACTAGCCATCTGGTAGATAAACATTACCATTTCCGATTCGAATTCGTCTTCCGAATCAGACTCAGAACCAAATTCCAGTTCAGTCGTTATTAGTGCAGTATCAGTTGCCATTGTACCAAGCTTACTACTGCCTACAGCTTTCTACAGCTACTGCGAAGCGGGAACTGCAATCGTATTTGCGCGGTTTCGGCGTCTGGCAGTCTTATCCTGCGTATACTTGCCGTGATCCTCACTGCATCACCTCACCAAGTTGCGTCCCGTTTTGCGCTTGGCCTTACTGCAAAGTAACACACTATATCCCATGAGGGGAGCTAAGACCTAACCTAAGTGAATAAGATGTGGTATATATCTAGTTCAGCACAATCGCACTTAAATAAAATATATGGATTTCAATTTAGTTTGATTATATTTGACGTTTACATGCCTGGCTTCTATTGGGAAGTAAATTTATTTGTAGTATTATTACTTTTTGAAGAACAATTCATCGTAATGGGTTTAATATTTAGGACAAGTAATGGAATCTTGCAAAATTTAACTCAAAAAAGAATCAAACTATCAATGAATATGTTGCTCGAATATGCTAATATACCTTTCTTCTTCACTAAATAACGTAAAACATTTATTGATTACTCAATAATAACACAATTGATATATTCAATTATGTATATTCACATAATACTGATATATTTCCTTTATATTTCGTTTTTTCACAACATGTTCTCTAATTTTTTTATATTATTTAATTGTTACATTGCTGCAAGTCGTTGCCGATTAACCTACAATTTGTCTTTATGATAACTTATATCTAGATATATAACTAGGAGGACCCATCGGCCCTATCTCACTCTTTGGTGAAATAATGTTTATACATGTCGCTGCTGTATTTTTATTATATGCACCTCAATACACAAAACAAGATCTGATGGTTTGATTATTTTGAGTCTTTGTCCTGCTCTGGTGGTATCTAAAAATTGCAATACTTTAATATTCTCTTGAGAATGGAGTCTTTTATCGTGCCCCCTTGCAATTCTCTTGATTTCTTGACTGACTATGGGTATCTAAAGGTCTCGTTGTAGGTAGTTAGCCCTGTAGTATTTGGGTGCGTCCACAATACTTCTCAGGACTTTGTTCTGAAAAAATTGTATTTTGTTGAGGTTACTTTTTTCAGCACATCCCCATAATTGAACTCCGTATGTCCATATAGGTTTCAGTATTTGCTTACATAATAGCAATTTATTATGTACTGATAATTTTTTATTTAATTTACGATTTTCCTCTCAATTAGTCAGTACATTTTCCTATATTTCAATTCCGGTTTTTTTCTTTTCTTCTTTATATGTTCCTTCCTGCGAAGTTTAGCATCAAGATTCATGCCCAGATATTTAGCGTTGTTGTTATATATAATGTTATTGGTGCTTGTACGGTCCGATTGTAGGTGAAGTGCACATTCACAGATTTACTTTCGTTAATTTTTATTTTCCAAGCTTGTGTCCAATTATTTATATTGTCAATTGCCTGTTATAATTTCCGTGTGCCTTTTTCACTATTGTCTCCGACAGCTATAATCGCAGTATCATCAGCAAATGTAGCCATCGTAATATTCTCCATTTGTGGTATATCACAAGTGTATAGTAGATAAAGCAGTGATCCCAGTACACTTCCTTGTGGTACACCTGCTTTAGCTTCTTCTATTGTAGAGAGCTTCTTTAAATTTAAACCTTATTATAAAGGTTTAGGAAACAAAAACTTAATTTACACGGAAATATTATTACATTATACAAAGAGACAATAGGGGTAAAAATAGATGGCCGGATAGTCTGGGCCATATTACATAACAAATATACCTCGTATATTTGTATTCTTCACTTCTAACTATTTTCCATCTAGTAGCATTTATAAAATATTTTTTAAAACAGTGTTAATAAAATGATTAATAAAAATTAATTAATTAAATAATTAAAAGTTAATAAAATAAGTTTATAAAATATATTAACCACATATAAAATATTGTTTACAACAGTGTCAGTATCCATTCCTTAGATATCAAATGTATATATTTATAGGTCATATTTTGTAATAATCTAGGAACAGTGACATTAATATTGATATATACAAATTTAACATATCCTACCAAATAGTTTTAGGTAATTTTGTTGATGCTAGAATATATTATAATTTTATTCATATTTTAATTTTCGTTGCGTTTCGAATGAATTTTACATCAATAAAATATAGTTTACTACACACTCGATTTATTTGTTACTTTCATTTTATTTTCGTCCAATTTTCACAATTATATATAACAATTTAACAAATCAGTACAAACTAACCATAGAATTAGCAAATAATAAACACGAAGCGATGTATATTATCGAAATACGCATGTGCAGAACGCTTCCTGTAGTCTTGGTGTTATGGGACCAAGTTCTGTATTGCTTGGTCTATTCAAGATAACACGGTTTTCTTTTAATACTACAAATAATGTATCAATATCTAAAAATATTTAATTATATTTCGCACAATATGTATGATACTAGGGTTTACTATCATGATTATTCGCCTCCAGACTGGATCATCACGTTTTTGCTACTATAGACTTATTGCTGCTTTTGTTACTATAGACTTATTGTTGTTTTGAAACTGGAAACATTACACAATCTGTTTTTTATGTACTTAATGTATCTTCATCTACATTTTCATTAATGCTTTAATAGCATATTTAATGATCAACCTACTCTTTGAATGGATATTTTTATGTTTTTTTTATGTTTACTGCAAAAAGACCATCGAATTTATTCGCGGTAATATACTATTATACACCAAGAGATTTTTGCTAATTAGAGAAAATAATTGTGTAAAAGGTCTTCGAATCCACATGGACATAATGCTTAAAATCTTATAGCCAAGAATTTTTACAAGAATACTATCCATAAGGTAGCCAAATTCAATTATATTGAAAGTTTAAGGAGATTTTACATATTTTAGTATTTTTATAGAATTATAGGAGCATTGTCTATTTATTTAGTCGCAAACATTAACATGCTATTTTTTTTGTTCTTAACATTCCCTTTTTTTCTTTGCAGAATACGTATGGGAACTGAAAATGTGCGCCCGAGGCTTAGGCGTCGGAAGGACGGGAACCTACAGGTTCTGTTTGACCGCTAAAACAATAACCCTCGTTAAACTGGACCAAACCATGCCCACATCTATAGAGATTTCTTTAGCCAGTGTACGAAGCTGTGGCAACATCAAAGATTTCTTTTTCTTAGAGGTAAGTCTATTTAATATAACCTGTTTTATATCTCATTAATCCTCTCGACTAATTGTTATCAAATACAACTATCAAAGCTTTTCATATTTATTCGTCGTTAATTGTGTTTTTTTTTTGAGTAGAATGATTGACTTAATTTGAGCCAAATGCAGTACATTTTTGATTGCTAATCTAGAATGTACACTGTAAAGCTAAAAAAATACAACTAACCTCTTGGCAGTATTATCAACCCGAACTTGTATATGATGAAACTCTTAATAAGTATTTCACTAAAAGAAGAAAGAAAACATTTCTCAGAAAATATGTCATTTTGTCGCTTACCAACAATTTAGAATATTTTCCCTGTTTTGACCCAAATTCCCAAATATTCACAAATACCAGTCTATTTAAATATTGACAGAAAAAAATGTGTAAAATTCAATATTTAAAACCAATACCAAACTATAGAAAATGACTCATATTTCTCTAAAAATAAATAACTAAACCATATAACACTGATTACTCCCATATTCGATTTTTCATAGGTTTCTATAAAACAAATAACTTGCAGTATTTGTGATAAGATATGGAAATATGTAAGGAATCGAGTCAAAGTGGTGGACATAACAGGCATTATTTATACTAAACAACCATTAACTAATTTCAACTGATTTAAGATTAGAATCTAAGTCAAATGTTTCGCTTTGGTTTCTTCACCATTATTTGATCTAGATATTTATTTTTTCGTAAGCTGTTTTAAGTTTTTTTGTAGATCCCTTTTGTTTTATGCACAATTAACGGTGCTGTATCATTTGGCTTAGTGAATTTGGTTGTTACAATTGCTTCCTATTTATTTGCATCACTAGTATAGAGTAGATCAGGGTAGCTTCCAGGCAGTTGCCTTAAGAGACTTCTTAATGTATTTTCTCTATATTCAAACTCTTGTTTGATTCTCAACAGTTTCTTAGAGATGTAGGTTGTTAATGTATATCTATATCGCTTAGCTTAGAATCACTATACTATGCCTATAAAATTACAGAGCATATTTGTTTTTCTTAAAAAGAGGTTGCAATTATGCTTATTCTTCTATGGACCTGGTCATTGTTGGGTGCTTCTGTCTGAATTTAAACTGGTAGCCTGAGACTAGGTTACATAGTTAAGTTATGGGCCTCATTTTCTTTAATAATATATAGGATTTAGTAGCATTCGGTTGCTTATCTTCATGATTCTTGCTTAATTATTTTAGGATAATTAGTTGCCACTATTAATTATGCTGTAATTTGTCAGTACTTGTTTGAGAATATGTACTTTAGCCAGATTTTAGCAAAAACCCCTGTTTTTTTGTCGAGGGCTTTCGTCATCCCTACTTCTTTAACATTCTTTAACTAGTTTCCTGTGGGAGAGTTCCATATATTTAATGATGAGTATAATCTATTTGGGTTATAGTATTGAACTACTCATTCAGAGATCTACTCTTATGATCGATTACACTCAAATTTAGAAGTTGTAATATTTTTACTAAAATAGGAAACCATAACCTTAAGAAATGAGGATCCATTTTTTCTTTTCTTCAATGTTTCTTGTTCCATTTTAATGTTATGGAATGACTCTCTATGATGATATTATCAGCGAACTATGATTTCGACGACATATGCTCATTTAAAGAACTTCCAGTGATATTTATGTATTGGTTTCAGTTTGCAAGACCAACTATGTCTAAAATATAATGAGAATTGCAAAATTAAAATTGAATATCCATCTGTATCGATTTTCCTATTGACATTAGAACTATATAAATGCTTTTTTGACAATATTCACAAATCGATTATGGAATTATCCATTACTGTCAACTATTTGCAATCAAAATCTGCGATACTTGGTCATTATTAATGTGTTAAAATCACTGGTTCTGACATTCCTCTTTATAATAATGTAGGAATGTTCGTCTTGTCGGTCGGTCGGCCAAATGTGTGGCTGTCGATGCGATTGTTCGAATACTCACTACTATTTTATGGAAAGAATTTGCACGAGAACTGAAAATACTGGTTGAAGAAATACTTGTTTATTGTGATATTAAATGATACATGTGGTCGACGGGAGAATTGACAGGATATTAGGTGAGGTAAAGGAAGTACGCTAGCGCTGTGGAACTGGTACGGTTACAAGAGGGTGGAGACAAGAAAAGAACTTTTACCAAGTTGACCAGCTAGAACCAAATGGTCTTCTGCTGATTTCGCTTCGGATTCGGGGTATTATTGATTTGCGGGTGACAGAGACCCTGGGTTACGACTGGGATTATCGTAGTTTGTTTACTACCGAGGTTTGTGGATGGGTAGCGATTCAATCAAGGTGTTGTCGTGTTCTAAGGTGCCTATGGAGAACCGAATTCGAGGTGTGTATTGACGTTCCTCACGAACCATGGGGCATGGAATAACGCGCGGACTTTTTTGGGTTGGAACACTTGTAGTAGTTCAAGTTGTCTCTCAGAGACATATCTGTATCACACCTGTGCTCCGTTAAGTCAGACTGGACTGACTAGCATTTTATACGGTGTCGCTTTCTGTGGGATTGGAAGTTTACTTTTTCTGCAGAGGAGTGGAAATAGTACACGCCTTGGCACATAGCCTACAGTATTTAGAGCGAGACGTCGTCGTGATGGTCTTTTATAGCCTGGAACTGCATGGTACTAATACACTGACGTTGCCAACCTTTGAACTTGCTGTAAGTGAAAGCGTGGTAGCCTAAAGGGTTGTAGTGGTCGCTACTTATTGGAGACTTAAAGACTAAATCGAAAATATTTATTCTATGTAAAGAAATCGATTTAACAAATGTATTAGATTGTTTGTGCTTTCGTATTTTTGTCAAGAGATTTCGCTGATCAAGATATATGCATATATAACTCCTTATGCTATACTATTAATAGAAAATCGTTGACGTATATCCCCAAATATTGATTGAAAACCTTTTAATCGCAAGTTCTAGGAAGAAAATCGCGACTTTTATTTCATCGGAAATTCTAAAACACTATTGATGCCTCCGACGATAAAACCATCAAGTTACATTAGGTTTTATTTCGCGCGAAAGCGGCCGCCGTCTATATGACACCTAATAAATAACTGTCAAACCGCATCGGCCGTCAAAATAAAACGGTCGCCCCGCGAATCTATTTTCGCGTCTCCAGTTATTCACCGAGACATGATTCTAGAATTGTTTCTGTTCCACATCGAGTCTATAAATAAATAAAATGGTTTATTTTCTTAGGCGAACGTCTATCTTTAGGCGGCTATTTATAGAATAATTTAACTGCACTTAACGATCGTTGTAATTGTCAACTTTCGTTGGCGATTTTCTCACGTGAACCGGACAAGAATGTTAATGAATTATGGGATGGCTCGGCGCATTGTTGCTGCATCAATGAATGGGACGAGCGGATGACGGTGATCGGTGGGATTTAATAACAACAATTACCGGGGCTGTTCGGAAAATTTTTACTGATGTTTTATAGTGCAAGAGATATTTTTGATTCCCTGATTGATTTGTTATTTAAACATTGACTCTCGGAATGTCTTGATACTATTACAAGCAAATATTAATTGTTCGAATTAATTTTAAGTGAAGTGATTTACAATAGTTCTTTTTTCATGTGAATTGAATAAGATTGTCAATGAATTATGTGGGCTGGGTGAGATAATTTTTGATTTCCTTTTTACAGATACTCGGATGTTGTGGTGAATAAAACTAGAGCTTTTAATCAATTTTGAGCGATCTTCTTCAAATTATTTTGGGGATAACATTAATTAGTATAGGCTAATTAACACAGATAGAAATATAATAAATCATTATGTATTTAGTATTAAATTAATTATTTATTAGTAAAAATAGTATTTAGCAGGTGTACCGGAAAAGAATTACTGTTCCGTTTTTTTTTCGGAAAAAAAACTACATAATTTTCAAGAAAATAAAAAAAATCGTGCCCATATTTTGGACAATTTATAGATATTATGTCAAAAAACTGTTTTTGCTTTGAGCAAAGCCATTCCATCGAGCCATTTTCTAACCTCTTCGAAATTGGCGAAGTTCTGCTCTGAAAGCGCATGTCCCATTGATTCTAAAAGTTGATAGTCGGACGGGTCGAGGTCTGGAGAGTATGGCAGGTACGATAATATGTACCATCCAAGTGCTTTCAACGTTTCCATGACCGGTTTTGCTTTATGAGACGGTGATTTATCGTACTGTGAAATCCCTTTACCGTATCTTCAAGCACATTCTGAACGTTTTTCAATCAATGCATGATTCAAGTTGATCATTTGTTGTTTTGTAATACATCTCGCCACTCTAGTCCCACTAAACACAGAGTATTGTCTTGCGACCAAAACGATTTGGCCTAGGAGTCGGTCGGCCGGCTTCGCCAGGGCATAACCACAATTTTTTGTCCTTAGGGTTTTAAAAATAAATCCACTTTTCATCATCCGTCACTATTTGATAGAGTAATGACTTCCGATCATACCTTTGAAGCAGCCTTTCGCACGATTTTTCGATTTCCCATTTGCCTGTCGTTCAATCGATGTAGCACCTATATTCACCTAATTTCACCTCTCTTATGGGTAATAATAACCCTGTCTTGGTAATTGTCAGCAAATCATACAAGGGATTAAATTGCTTTTCAATTGTCACCCTAGCATACCTCTTTAGTTCATTTGTTTTTAATAAGTTTTGGTTCAATATTTGTCTTAACCTATGAATTTTGCCTGAGTCAATGAGCTCTATTGTTTATTGCTATTACATTAAAAAAATTATATATTATAAAACTACATACATCGTTCAATTTCTTCAATTAACGTTGGTATTGCTTTTATTCTATGGCCATTTTCTGCTATTTTTGGTGATTCTCAATATTTTTAGGACATGGCCATATTCTTATTGTAATTTTATATATTTATGTATTGTCATTTTTTATTTTTTGGTAGATATTTGTTTATCACCAAGCTTTTGTTTCCGCATAATGCTTTGAGACTAGATTCTGTTCTCTTATCTAACTACTACTATCTGTTCTAATAACTAATTTATCTGCCTAACTTGACGGTTGTTAATTTAGTATTCTTATCTTAGTTTTTTTCTTCATCTGTCTTACTTGTTTTTCATGTTTTAATATATCTTAATTTTTTTACTCTTCTATATTTCCTTTCCTATTTTACTTTAATATTTATAGGTGTTTCAGCTTTTTATTAATTGTATATTTGTTGCCTTATATTATATGTTAAAAGATTAACTCAATACATTAAAAAACTGCTAGAGTTTTATTTCCATATCTATGTAATACAGAAGCGATGGACGATAATAAGAATTAGTTTGCTAATTTATTATTTTTTTCACAACGATTGCTTTTTTATTGTAACACATTGTTACTATTTTTTCTAGGTTGGACGTTCTAGCAATTTGGGTGCTGGTGAGATATGGTTTGAAGCTGGAGATACCACTATAGCTTCCAATCTTCAAGATACAGTCAGCCAGTAAGTTGATTTTCATTTTTAAAGTTTATTTTTTTCAACTGATTATATATTAATTTAATAACTATTTTATTTGATATATCTCTTCGTCAGTAGCAATGACCATTATCAATAAAAACGACTATGTGTTATGCACTTATTGTTGTAGATTTATTTAATTTAAATAAGTAAATAAAATATGATTTCTACTCTCAAAATTTTCAATATTAAAAGTCGTAAACAGTGTCGAAGTGGTTTTTTAAAAAGTAAGTTTTATGTAGAATGGTATAATGGATAATATTAATTGATGTTATATAATATATCTATAGATAATATTAATTAAATTGGATAATATTATACCGCATAAAATGATACATTTTTAAGTAAGATTAGTTGTTCGAGAAGCGAACTGGTACTGTTAGATCAATAATTTTATTCAGTAAATTCGATATAATATCCATTAAAGCATACGTTTAATATAAAATTCTTCGCGGATTCATAAACTGAACGGTTTCCAACGGAACGTTATCCCATTCTTGTAACAAAACATTGTTAGCTTCAATGTTGTTAGATATGGAAATCTACTCCCCATTATGTGGCAAGCTTCTGCCTACTTAATAGATTCAATAGAAAGGTTCAATATTCAAAAACATTACAAAAGTTCCGGGACTTATGTCTTACTCATGTTAGTAACTGTCAGAGCTCATGTAAACATAAACACCAAAAGTGTATTTAAAACCCATTGTTTGCTCTCTTCTCTTGGGGGACTGTTTAAATAGAACTCAGTGTCTGAAGGAAGCCGAGTTGTCTTTACTTTCTTCTTATTCTTCTTGTTAACTATTTTATACATAGTGATTCTCTTCTTCAGATTCTGCGAGGAACTGTTGCTTTTTTGAATTCCTTTCTGACTTGATCTTGAAATGTTCAACCAGTTTTAGTTTTTTATTATAAAGTAAGAGCATTTTCTCCGGAGTGTCTCTTAAAATATCACATTTCTTTTTCTTCGTTTTTTTTTGCTTTGTGGATTCCGCTTTTTAGACATGTATTCATATAGAAAAGTTATGAAATGTGAAAGGTTTAGAAATCAAAAGCTATTAATTTACTAAAAACTTTTTTATTTTAAGGACACTGAGGGTGTATTAGGAAACAGACCGACCTGTCTTACTTGTTAACTATTTAGGTAGTTTTAGAAACAGATGGCCGGATGATCAGTGCCATATCACATAACACGTAACACAATGTATCACATAACACAATGTACGTTGGGAGTGCTTATAGTTGTTATAAAAATTGCTCTTGGACATCGATTATACCTTCTTCGGCCAGTCTGCCTTTGAAGATCTTCGAAATGGCAGTGTTTCTACCCAAATTTCCATGGCACCCCTCGATGCAATGGTTTTCCAAATTTTGTTGACTCCATATTCCAACACCGCTAAGGAACTCAGCTACTGCAATCCGCGTTTGGTAACCGTCCACCTTGACCTTGTTGATGACTAGGAGTCGTTGGAGCATCTTCAATCCATCTTTTGTGATACAGCTTAAGCTGCGATACTTGGGCCCTAACCCACCAACTTAACTACACCAAGGATCGCTTTGGGTAACTGCGGCACGATTACCTATCCAACGTCAACTTGTCTTCTCTTCACGATAATTAATTTGAGTCCGTTTAATTGAATAATTTAAAAAGAAAACAGCTTTTATGATCTACTCGGAACCCTACCGACGGCGCCAGTTATAAAATGTGAAAGGGTTTTAAACAAAAAAAAAACTGTTTTATTTTACGAAGACAGGCGACTGAGACGACTTGAACACCTATACAAAGAGACAGTGAGCGTCCTTATCTATTATAAAACAGATCCGTCTATCTCACTCGTTTACCATTCAGGTGGTTTTAGAAACAGATGGCCGAATGGTCAGGGCTGTATTATATAACATTCATACTCCGAACGCCCAAAATATCTCAAACTCTTTTCGACACATATGTTAAGAAACTAAACAAACGAATATCGGCAACACCGCATCCAGACAGAATCATCCGAGACGCGATCATCCTGCTGAATGGTTGTCGGATCGTCCAAAAATGTCCGGAGAGTTGACGGGCGCGACAATTACTGACAATGAAAACGGCAAAAGATCAAAAATAATTAAGCGAAAAACGGTGCCAACGGCTATGCCAAATGCGTGAGCAACGCGCTCGCCGCGTCCCCCCTGCAGTCTAGACGCATAAATTTCCCCGTCGGACGGACGAACTTTCCGAAGGATTAGACCGAGTGCCGAAGAAAAACGGCCAACCTTGAGGAACGCCGGCGCTCGTTTTCGGGTCCGGAACGCTAACCAACAAAACAAACACACGCACACGAAATCCTCGGGACGTTTTCCCGGCCGCTTTTATTTTAGGATTGCTGGAATACCGGTCTGTTTTGTAAAATTTTGGGATTTCTCTTTTGTTTGTGTTAAATTATTGATGAAAAGAACCTTTTCAATATCAGAATTGCTTTTTTGAGGCCGGCTTGGTGGCGCAGTGGGAAAGGCGATAGGACGGTCCTCCTACTGTTGCGATAGCCGTGGATTCCAATCCTGTTGTGATTGTTTAAAATTTGTGAATGTCCTAGGCAAAAGTATATATATATATATATATATATATATATATATATATATATATATTTTTTTTTTTGCTTCTTCCTGGCATGTCTTTATATATTTTGTCGACAGTGGGATGTTGATGTGGTAATTATCAAATCGTAAATCCATTTGGCACTTCTTTAACATTTTATCCGTATGTTGGTCTTTATCTGAACAAAGGAGGCACAAGAAAAAAACACAATTTTTAGATCTGAGCAACCAAAATCTGTTCATAAGCCTAAGATTTGGGATGAATCGAAATCAACAGCCCATTTTTTTAAATTGGTTCTATTTTTCTATGTAATCAATAAATTCATTGTTTTACTATTTTAACCAAGAAATTTGTGAGCAGAAAATTAAAAATATACATTTTCACCGAGTGACCACTTGCACAGCTTTCGGTACCCATGGCTTGTCATTGTTTACTACAACAAAAATTAAAGTACTGCAAATTCGCATCTTTGACTTCATTTGTCATAATTTTTACAGGCTTTCCGAGCATATCACGTCCGCAACTGCAACAAAGCCCTTTGAATCAACTTTACAGCATTGTCTCTGCATTTTCACATTCTGAAGAACAATCACAGTAGAAAAACAAGTTTCAAATGATGTTTAATACAACGTTAGCTGACAGCCGTCTTAATAACGCAGTGATGTCACCATGTGCGAACTCAAAAACTAGAATTAATCTTGACACACAGATTGAAGATCCGATTTCAGAGCGTCAAATAACTTTAAGAAACATTATCATCTCCTAGGGCCCAAAAGTTGATGCGAACTTATAAGCTTGTGTAATCAAAAGGCTCATTTGGAGAATACACTGGATATAGCAGAATTTACATTAGAGTTGCGATTATGTAACTCGAATCCGTTATTGCTGGACTACTTTGTTATAATGCCTCATTCATTTTATTCTATTAATGTCAATACACTACACCTCGCGTATTTTACCATATGCATTGTAAGACTTCATGGTAACGAATATTCCGCTTCGTTGTTGATGTCGATGGCTCTTCTGGACTGACCCCTGTCTTTTTTGCTTGAAATTGTCAGATTTACTTTTCATCACCAGTTACAATACGTCACAGAAAACTTCTTTATTTGCGCGGCAAGCAATGAAACCACGATTTTGAAGAAGCTCCAATGAAATTTTCAGTAAATTCGTGTGGTAGCCATTTTTTGTCTTTTTGGATCTTTCTGATGACATGGAAACGTCTAAAAATAGTTGATCTAAAATATGCTAAGTGAGTCTGAAATTTCTTTGAGGATTTAAGCTGGGTTGAGCTAGGAAATCTTGTAATTCATTGTACTTGAACTCTTTAATCATCCAGAGCATCTTCTGTCATCTCCAGCATCATACGCACTCGATCCGTCGCTAGTTTTATAGACGCAAGCTTTTTATCGAAAGAATTTACGGTTTCTGAGTTTTTAAACAAGAGGCCTCTGTCCTTTTTATAGTATTTACTAGCGACCCGCCCCGGCTTCGCACGGGTGCAATGCTGATACTAAATTAAATACACTACAGAAAAAATATGAACGTTGTATATAAAAACATAGCGGCCCGCTCCGACTTTGCACGGGCATAAAATATATATGCTTATGTCACTCAATGAAAACATGATTAAAATCGATCCAGTATTTTTGGTTCATTCATTACTGCCCTTGGCCTGCACGCATTAAATTTGGAGTAAAACAATTCCTCTTCCCCTATACTTACTATGAAGATTTCCTGCTATCTTTGGAATATCTAAATTCATACAATTTTTATTACATTACACATTTTTAAACGCAAATTTTAAATTTGTAATATTTCCGAAAATATTTGTTTAATTTACATGCTGTAAGGAACCATATTGATCTATATTAATTGCAGACTGTATTTAAGGTACTTAATTCGATAAGGATTAATGCCGTATTGCTTAAAATAGCTTCGTAAATAAGCCATTTTCTCACGTAAAAAGTAAACAATAAAAATGGTTAATGTGGGTTATCCCTAAAAGATAAACATATACCATCGCGGACTTTTTTGTAGACCTTTTTATGGTGTACCATACTGTAGTACATTAATTTGATCCAAATCGTAGGGTTAGGCAGCGTTTTTGCTAATTGCTAAAAAAAATATTTTAATTTACGACATCACGTTAGAAACCTCTAAAATTAGCAATGTTGCCTTAGTATATTATGCATGTGTTATACATATAAACCTTCCTCTTGAATCACTCTATCTATTGAAAAAAACCGCATCGAAATCCGTTGCGTAGTTTTAAAGATTTAAGCGCACATAGGGATATAGGGACAGAAAAGGCGACTTTGTTTTATACTATGTAGTGATGTTGCTCCACACATTCTCATTCTCATTCACTCATGTTAACAATTAAGTATTTTAAATTATATACACAGTTAAAGTTTTGCTTCAAACACAAAAAGTAACTGCAACTGGGACAACTGTAAATATCCAATCTAATGAATTATACAATAAAGTAAAAATTAATTTTGTCCAGATTCTATACCATATTACTGAACAACAACTATAACAATAATACTAAAATATAGTTAAATAGTACTTTCAATGGTATTTTGGTTCTTTGCCAAAAAAAGTCGCTGGTTCGAATCCCGCTCTGAGCCTAGTTTTGTGTGATTATTTATAGTAATGATCAAGCTGGGTAAGATCGGATGACTTCTGACATCATTTGTGCGTCGATCACTCGTTATAGAACGTAGTTAATGTTTAAGGTTCATGGTTCGAAGCCCATGTAAAACAACAGACTCGTTCATTAAAAATATCCAAAATACCAACGTTATTATGTTATTCTACTGCGGTAAAAATGTTTGTATCAAGACTAAAATTGTACGTTGATATATCTTGATTTGCCCATCGCTTGATTTTTTTAATTAAGATTCAATTTGTACAATTCAGAAACCACCTCATTTACCTGATTAGACTACGTCAGATCATCATTAGCATCGTTGGTTGAGGATCCTAAACTCCGATTTTGATTTTGCATACGTGGTTTTGGAGCTAGGCAAAATACATGCTTTATTGTATTTTATTTTTGCATGTATAGAATTCTAAATCAGGTGTTATCTAAATAGAACTAATAGAAGATCCATTCCAGCTAATTAATCAGTAAAAGAAGAATTTCCTTTCACGAACACTAGATTTTTAAATTCACTATCAGACAAACGGTCTCTTGTTGGGGAATGAATAAAATTTGTTAAAGAAAACTTTTCGAAAGGAAATCTCTCTAAGCTCTCTTTTAACAGACGGGCTTAAAATTCCCGGTCCTAACGCATAGGCTAGGCGCTAGATTTGTTGCATTCACCGCTTTTTCATTTAGTACTAACCTTCTAAAGAAAGCTGTTAAAATTTCATGATATTCTACTCACAAGTTTGTGAGTTATTGTGCCAAGAGTGACACTACTTTTGTTACTTTCGAAACAGTGGATCAAAAACAATTTCATGTTTCAATTTTGCAATGGTTCTTGACGGGAAAAAATACCGTTCAAACGAAGCAATGACTTGATAAAGTGTTATAAGAACTCCGTTCCATCAGAAACTGCAATAAAGGTTGGTTTCCGGCCTTCAAAGGTGGCCGTAGATGATGCAGAAAACATAAAAAAAACACAAAATCATTTTGAATAATCGAAGAGTGAAGTTGCGTGCGTGAGTTAACATTGTAAAGATATCAAAATAACGTGTCGGTTTTATATTGCATGAGCATTCAACTATGTGAAAGCTCTATTAAAAGTGGTTGCCGCGTTTACTCATTGTTCACCAAAACATTTTTAAACGTAACAAATCGGAATGTTTGCATCAATATGTGACAATGGATGAAATATGGATCACTTCACTTCAAGAAAACGATGTCATCTGAGTGGAGAGCGACTAGTGAACCTCATCCAAAGCGCCGGAAAGCACAACAGCTCGAACTCTAACATCGACTGGAAAGGTTATGGGCCTCGGTATTCTGGGATGTTCGTGGTGTAATATTCATCGACTACATCCAAATGTCGCTCGAAGGAGGAAATTATCGCTGAAACTGACACCTATTTTGAAGCAAAAGATAAATCGTTCTAAAAGTTATATTGAAACGTTAGAGCGGCGCTGGAATGATTGTGTGGCTCTTGGTGTAACAATTCTTACCTTGAACGTAATATAAGTAAAGAGCAACTGATATCAATACTTCAATGGAAGTCTCTAGGTATTCTACTTCTATGGCTGAGAAAGTGTTAGTTTTACTGTAACGGTTGCCATTTTGCTTATGAAAGCTTTTCGGACATAACTTTCTATAGAATGCATCTATTAATAAGATCGCTAAATATATTTATAATCGATTGTGTTTTAAAGCCAACGTCAGGTATTTGAAATATCAATTACAAACTACATTTTTAACCGACTTCGAAAAAGGAGGAGGCTATCTTCAGCTGTATATATTTTTTTAATGTATGTTCGCCGATTTCTCGTCATTTGTGGACCGATTTTCAAAATTCTTTTTTTAAGCCCAAAGAATACAAAAATAATAATATAATTTTTTTTAGTAATTTTCTTTTTATATATTTTGTGAATTCGACTCAATTTTTTTGTTTGTATATATTTGTATTGCAATTACGTTTTATCACTATAAAAAATAATGGTCAACCCTGAGCGCCTTTGTATATAAGAGGGATTACCTTGTAGGAGACAAAATCAATTTCGAAAAATAAATGCCCGTTTGCTGTTTTTATTTATTTCATTTAGTTTTATTTTTTATCACATTGGCAAACAGACCAATAAAAAAACAATATATCGTTAATAACTAACGATTATTGTATTATTGTTGTTTATTGAATGAAAACGTTCTGTAGTAAAACACGCAAATTTGCGACATATGAAAAGTTCAATTTAAACAAATATCGGACGTGAATGTGCAAAAATCATAAAATTTGTTGTGACGCCAACAAAACAATAAAACAAACACTTGCCGATGCGAACGTAAAATTAGTCATAAAAAAACACAAAAATCAATTACGTCGAAAAAAGTAAATATCGTTTCGACAGCCTCGCTATCGATACGTAATTTATTTGTGCCGACCGCTTATTAGCTGGCGCCCCCTAAACACGTGTATTACTATTGAAAATTTTCAAATACACATTGTCGTAGCAGGCCGAGATAAAATAATCGAAAATGTAACAGCTCCCGATAGTTTTTCAAAACAACAATGAAAACCATTAGAAATTGGATCTAAAATGTAGCCGTGCCAAGATGATAGAAAAAAACAAAATAATATTGTATACTGGGTGTCCCAAAGGAATAGTTTTCTTTTAATACGTTTTTATTCAAAAAATATCTAACGGATTGACGAATCGAAACAAACGAACATCGCAATTGATTTTATTTGGAAAAATATATCATCTATATGATAACTGCAGGAACACACTTTTGTTTAATGATACATGCTACAATAAAATTTCAGACTTTCGGCAGAAAAAAGGTTAAACTGTGTCAAATCCGAACTGTTTGAGGGCCTAAGGATATAATCTGCTATGTGTATATATTTCATACCTCCTCTATGAAAATCACGTTCTTTCATTGGAGAATAGTTCATTCTTGATGTTTTAATAACCACTGTTGGCAGACTTATAATTTTGGATAGTACCAAATGATAGGTATCAAAAGTTTCTGTTTGTTAGTAAAATTTTAACATAACAGCACAGTGAATGATATACATATCAAGTGAATTTTAACGTGAGATATCAGTCATTTTATTATTAATGTGTATTCCTGAAACCAATAATGTCAGTTTTGTCTTTTATAAAGTTTTTCAGAATGCGAAATTCGTTCAAACTCGCGCATACATCCTAAAACTCTATAAACACTACTCATCCTTTCCGTGACCGTGCCAGATACGGTTTCTATTTAATAACGCTCCAAATGTCTTTTAAATTATTTTTTCCTTTCAGTTAATCCTAGAAAATGTATTACAAAGCCCATTTTTAAACAATTTATTGAAATTTAGTTGGAATTTGCGATGAAAAACTGAGTTTAATTACGTGGGGTACCTTGAAAAAGTCTTGTTTTAATAGTTTACTGACCAAGTATAATAAGAAATAGGAACAGTCGCATATGAAAATAGGCATAAGAAAATAGAAGACAAATAAGTGTATAGAGCAAAAAGTGTATGATATTTCCGAAAAATATAGTCTCAAGATAGCATACATAAACAGGATGTTAATTAGCCATGCTAGTGAAACTGCATATGCATCATATACTTAAATGGCTAAAACCATGATTCATTGTCAATATCTCAAAATCTAATTAAATATAAAATACTTTTTTATTTATAAGTCAAACTCAAGAGTGGCATTATTTCAATCTTCTGTGGTATGCAAGGTAGTTCTGATGTCCTTGATATAATTAGATATAAGATTTGTTATGTATTTTTTTTACAAATTTTATTACTGATAAGTATACGCCACAAGAACGAGCGAAAATAGGGACAATATTTATTGAAAATAATCGTTGCCATTATTGCCACTCAGCGCAATTTGCGTCCATATTAGCGGGACTTTTACCCCACGTTATATATACAACAAGTGAGGTTAAGTTAATATTGCGAAGTGTGTGGATGTGGATGATAGAAGTAACATATATATAATTAATTTGTCGTGTAGCATCTTATGTATAATTCATAAATAATTTCGAGAGGTATTTAATATGTCTGAAAACCGAAATCCAAAGAATTAAAGGCCCCAACCAAGCATCATTGAATAAAAGCAAATTACATATAGGCATATCTCTAAACAATCCGAAATTGGATAGGCTTTTATTAGCTTGATGCACCTGTTCGTCTACGCCACTGAATTAGATTTTTTTATAGCTCAGCGATCGATAATAAAAAAAATGAAAAACAGCTAATAAAAAAGCGTCCAACTGATGTCGCAACTCGAACAAGTTGTTTTGAACAGCGTGCCATTTTACGTAATGATTCTTCTACAGTGTAAAACAATGCGATAGTTTTTTTATGATAGCGCATGAAGCTGAGAGGAAAAATTAAAAATTTAGTACCGATTAACGTTGATATATCGATTGAAGTATGAAAAAATACACTGTTAATTAACATGTCTTATATGTATTAGACTTCGAGTCTGACATATATTAAAAATGTTAGATGTATTGATCATAAACCTTTCCATTACAAGCAAGATGCAGGGCCAATATATTATCTTTAATTTAAATTTATTGATCAGAATGATCAAATGCAAAGTGTGAGAGAAAATTATAAATGTCAAAACTCTTAGATGGTATTAACACAAAATAGATTTTAAAAATGTATGTATTTTACGCGACTGAATATTTTTCCTCTCTTATTTATGCCAACTTTTGACCGGCTCACATAGCGACAGAATGCAGTCATTTGTTTACTAATTTGACTTAAATGGGATAAGGTAACTCATAAGGCTGAAAAGTCACGGGCGTAACAAAGAACGCTTTTTTTTTTGTTCAAAATTATTCATCAACGTAATCTCCATCAAGAGCCACACGATCAACTGCCACTTTTGTAGAACAATTTATCTTTTGCCTGAAAATAGGCCAGTCACCAGTTTGCTGTACACTCAGATGACGATCATTTTGATTCCGGAGTGAAGTGATGGATCCAGGTTTCATCAAGTGTCACAAATCGACGCAAAAATTCCGGTTTGTTACGTTTAAACATGGCCAAACATTGCTCAGGATCATCAAAACGTTCTTGTTTTTGGTCAACCGTGAGCAAATGCGGCACCCACTTTGAACAGAGCTTTTTGATTTTAGCGCATTTTTTTAAATGTTTTCTGGTGTTATCACCTCATTTGTACGTCCACTGCGTTCTGCATCATCGGTGTCTCTGAGGCCACGTTTGAAGTCAGAAAGCTAACGTTTTATTGTTGTTTCTGATGGAGCGGAGCCCTTATAATACTTTTCAAGCCTTTTTTTGCTTCCCTTGACCGATATTTTTTACCCATCAAGAAGCAGTGTAAAATTAAAACACGAAATGGATTTTGATTCATTGTTTTAAAAATAACAAAAGTAGTGCCACTCTTAGCACAATATCATGAAATTTTATCAGCTTTCTCCAGAAGGTTAGTATTAACTGAAAAAGAGCTGAATGTAATATATAGCGCCATCTATGTGTTAGGGTCCGGGACTATTCAGCCCATTTGTTAATTGTAACACTAAAATTCAGTATTGCATTAATATTAACGTATTAAAGAAATGGTGTTTTCATGTTCTATTACTTTGACTTTGCACTTTGCACAATGTTACTTTATACGGATTATAATAAATTTGACGATCGTCTTTAGCTTGCCATCATGATCTTGAATCAACATAAGAGTTTTAGTCTCCAGACCTTGCTACCTCCACATCGCTATAACAGTATAAGCTAAAATTATTATTGTAATTTTTTGTACAACTGTTTGTAGCTGGATATAACAAACAAAACCATTACAAGATTCATGTTATTTGCCAGATTTAACTGCGGTTAACTTCAAATTTAAAAAGGTGTCCCCTCTGACTGTTACCCAATCTAATTGACCAGCATTTTCAGAATTATGAATGAACAAACAAATTAAGTAAATTCATAAATCTCTTCAAAAACTTGTTATGTCGAATCTGTCATAAAAATAGTCCTTTAAAACTAATTTGCATTCTTTTTTCACTATTTTACTACTTAAATATTCCTTTTTGATAGGGTAAACTGGGTTTTAAAATACTAACTTCTTGATTGTTTGGTTGGCTATCATATATAATTTTTTAATGATTTATTAATTACTTATAGTGATAGTCAAGTATTTTTACGGACGGAGCATCATCACCATAAGTTTCTAAAAGTCCGATGGGCTTCAGCAGTGGATTTGTGCAAACTAAATAACAAAAGTAACTAAATGAAAAATTTGTGGATCTAAAACTGTATATAGCATTATTGTACTATTTCTAGAGTTATGAATGATTGGATCCAAAGTTTCTACCAATAACGAAGCTATAACTATGTGACGTCATCATGATTCAGAACAAATGCAAGACTTCCTGTTACGGTATATATCAGTAAATATTGATAAAAACCGATAAATTAATTCTCGTTAAAATATAGAATATATTGCATTAAGCATTATCAATGAAAACTAATAAATTGTCACCTATTTACCTGTTTTTACCGATGATAACAATTTTCTAGGAATTGTGTTACACTGTATGTTTGTAATGGAGTGGCACCGTTTACATGGTTGCGCCAGTGATATTCAGTAATCAAAACAAAACGTCTAGATATAATTTGATAATCTCCTAAACAAAATCACATGGAGCACGCATGATATCGTATACAGACGCCTTGATGTTTGCTGAAAACATAATAATTTTTCAACAATTTCATTTTATATCAGCTATTTTGAACTAAAATGTAATCTTCAGTTTTCGTAAAGCAAAAATTAACTGCTATTTACTAGACAAAAAGAATAAAAGATTTTCCTAATCAGACTTTCATACATTAAATTTTACACATTGGACATTAAAGTTATTCAATTTATACTAACTTTTATACTGGTCAAGAAATACATTTTGAGAATTAAAAAAGTTTTCTCCAAAACTACATTAAGAAGAACAACTTGTAAACTAATAATTGGAATAACATACAATTTAGTAAAAGTATCCTTTCAAGATTACTTTGTTAAAATTATTAAATAATTTCTCACTGGTATATCTAAATATTATAGCCAGCTTGGTAGCGCAGTAGTAAAGGCAGCAGGACGGTCCTCCGACTGTTGGATAGTCGCGGGTTCGAATCCTGTTGGGACCTGGTCGTAAAGTGTACGGTTGTGATTGTTTAATATTTATGATTTTTCTAAGCAAGAGTGTAAAATCCAACAAGGAAAATGGTCCAAGTCACGTCAGTAACCGGGCTGGGCTCCTGGAATGATTTCTAAAGTTGGTCACTTGCCAGTCAGCAGGCTTATGACCGTGATTCGGAGCCTACGTTAAGCTGTAGGTCCAGTCATTAAAAATTTCAAGAGGTTGACGTGAATAAAATCAATAGAACTGTACTTTTCTAAATATTATAATCTGAACAATACTTGTTCAATGATAAGCAGTCCTAAATTAATAAAATGATCTAAATATTTTCGCCTTATGGAATCATCTACGTATTCACACTAATATTAACATTCACACCAGCACTGTACTCTGCATTCACGCTAACACTATACTACACCAGCTTAAGAGGTTTAGTCCTCTTGAGTCGTTTTGTCCGATTAAAGAACCAAGTAATGACCTGGTTGATGGTGTCCATTTACAAATTTCTATGAAGATCACTATTTCTAGAATACCACGGGGCACTAATAGCACTCATCAATACTATTTTGAAATCATTACATCTTCAATACAATACATACATCAATAACGACTATTACATAGTGTTTTTGGATCGTTTGAAGAACGAAATCGCCGAAAAACGGCTGCATTTAAAGAAAAAGAGAGTGCTGCTTCACCAAGACAATACACCGTGTCACAAATGAATGAAAACGATGGCAAAAATCCATGATTTGGGCTTCGAATTGCTTTCTCCCCCGTATTCTCGAGATCTGGCCCCCAGCGACTATATCCTGTTTTCAGATCTCAAAAGAATGCTCGCTGGGAAGAAATTTTCGTCGAATGAAGAGGTCATCGCCGAAACTGAGGCCTATTTTGAAGTAAAGGACAAATCGTGCTACAAAAATGGTATCGAAAAGTTGGAGGGTAGATATAATCAGTGTATCACCGTTGAATGGAGTTATGTTGAATAAAAAGAACTAATTTTGCTAAAACAATGTGTTTTACTATGGTAGGCCGGGGACTTTTCCATTGACCTTTTAATATTGATACTTTAAAGCAATTTCAACTATATAATTCTTATTAAAATTGAGCAACATGATTCCATGCTAATATCGATGTTAAGCTTTAATGGTAAATACATGATATTTTATGATAATTTCCATGATAAATAAAAGATTAACCTGTCATTAACCAAAAGAGAAAGAAAAAACCGACAGTTGAGGTAATTGACTCGTATTTGCAGCGCTGCAAATAGAATAAAAATTAAGCGTCAAGATCGATCCTGTTGTTGATTTTACCAGGAATTTATTTGAGGCTGTTTAATAACCGCTCAATTGCTGGAAAATACGAATATATTTTGACATTTAAAGGATCATTAATGGTCTACCACCGTAATAAATTCACACGTACCTCGACATTTAATATCAACATCGATATAATCGTGTAGCAGTAGGGATATAATTATTATTAAGTCAAAGTAACGTATACAATGTAATGAAAGAGTAGAATATTTTTCGATCTATTTAAAAGAACGAAATAATTGTGTTACGTTATGCGCACGTTAACAAAATTAAGTGATTGTCAAAAGAAGCAATATGAAAGATAGGGCTGAGAAAAATATAATGTTAATCATAGGAAATTGCTCTTGATTTTTATTCTTGTCCTTGAACATTTTGTTTGAATTAAAATTACTTATTTTCGTGTATCTTTTAGGACCTGTTACAGTAACTTATATTGGAAACATTGAAACTGAGCAACCGTTAGGTAGTTGCTGTACAAAAAAGTTATTTTGCAACGTGATTACTCATGATAAAGTTTATGATAATATTTAAACAATTTCTCAATATTAATTCATGGTCTATAATATTTTTGATATCCCAAGTTACTAAACGTAACTTAAAAGTTGTTTTAATCTCATATTAATTATATACCAAACATAAAATAAAGTTATTGTTATTTAACTTGGAAATTGTTCGATACTGTCGATAAAATTAATGCTTTTTTCATCAGCTTTTAACACGCACAAAAATCATACCCAGGGTTTATTATTTATATTACTATTATTACTTATAATTACTCATAATTTAAATCAATTGCGTATTCAATAAATATTTAAAATTTATAATTCATTGAGGTATTATATAATTAGTATTTCAAATTCTTATGACTTCATAATAATTAGCGATCCTAATAATGGATGCGTTGTGCAGAAAACGACACGGCAATTCTGCACGTGTATTGGACGTTAAATTGTCAAGTATCGTTCACAGTCACCGGAAATAAATGGAGCTGTACGTTATGCTATCACCCTAGTTACAAAATGCGTTGGTTGCCAAACAACAGATTTTTATGAATGTGAAAACAACATTTTCGTTCGTTTACTACGTTCGATACTGTTCTTCAAAAAACCGTTTTTTTAGTATCGAACTTTTTACACCCCCGTCCTAATTTTCAGCAAGAAATATTTTGATGGACGTATACATCTTAAAACAAAAGTTCGATACTGTACTTAAAAAAATCCCTAAAAATCCTCTTATTATATGTGGTGTATACGACGATGGGCAATATTTCTTTCGTCTATGGTTTTAGTAGTAGCCAAGTCTTTGGAGTCTAGTTTAGTCTAAAAAAAGAAGTTAAGTTAAGATAGAGTATTAAGAGATACGGTAAAGAAACAAGTAGTGTGTATGTAAATAAATAAGTCATCTAGCATAATATGTAGAATTATAAAAAATAGAAAAAAGTACATAAACAGCTAAAACCATAGCTTATTATTTGCTAAAGCTAAATAGTCCATTAAAAGCAAATTGGTCCTTCGAGTTTGATGCAGCTGGTAATTTTTATATCCTTAAATATTTAGTGAACCGAAATCGCGGGTTAATTTTATTATCACATATTTAGAATAATTTTTGAAAAAGATCAATATTTTTTTGCCCGAAATATCGACATTCTTTTTCAAAGACGTATCGATGGTTGTAAATTGGAGTATCGAAATTTTAGTTGTAAGGCGAAATAGTGATATTAAAAATCTAGGGTTTTCGAAAGAGACTATCAAATTTGTGTTTTCCAAATTTCTAACTCCCTTCTGTTTTTTAAAATATGGATATTTTTCTCTGCGGTCCTAGTTCAGTTTAACTTGATTTGTCAATTGTGAAGATTATATTTAATAAAACAATAGTAATAAATAAACATCTCAAATAAATAAAAGTAGAGATCAAAATGAATGATGTAACAACTACTTACTCAATAAATGGCAAAATAAATAATGGAAATAAGCGTGCGAGATGTTCGAGGTGGTGGGGCTATAATTCTACAAACATAATTAAAACGTACCTGGGCAACCAATTTTCAATGCCAAGGGTGAAGTCAAAATACTGGCAGCTATAATAGTATCGATAAATTAATATATCGACAAATACTGGTAATGGATGGTATTGATAACATCAATAAAAGTCCAGGATGGTTAGCAATCATCTTAGACCATAGTAGTCAATAAGTAACCGACAATCATTATAAAACAGTCAATAACGGTAACTGATAGCGATGATAAACTGTGCTTGGATGAAGTAAGACAGGTGCACACGGTACGAATAGAAAGCAACGCACGACGCACCAGCTATTCCCTAACACTAACAATAATGACGTGCAACAGATCAAGGGAAGTAACGCGAGAGATCTGCTGCCACTAAGGTTAGTAGGCCTTGTTAGTATTAAGCTAAATTATCAAAATAAATAAATAAATGTACAGTACTATTACTAGTGCACTCACTTCTCCAGCTCCAGCTATGATGGGCGTGCAATGCGTACAAGGGAGAAAGCTAAAAGCCACACGCTAGATACGCTACCACCAAGAGCTAGCAGAAACCACTTTTGGTGGCGTTTAGGTATGCTCAAGTTATCTATAGATCATATCTACGAATCAGTAACTTTAGCCACTTTGACGTTAGTTTCTGTATTATTAAATAGTTCTAATTTATATTTACAGTTGTAACCATAAAACTATTATCATTGTTGAAAAAATTTTCGAAAAAATCATAAAATAGAGTAGAATAAATATATAACAAATGATAGATAAATAAATAAATAAATAAGTAGAGCATAACGAATAGAGAATTATAAATGAAAAATAATAAATGGAAAATAATAAATAGAATATGATAAAAGAACACTAATAAATACAAAATAATAATTAAGACATAAATAAATGGAGGTTTAATAAAAAATAAATAATAATTAAAAAGAGGAAACTGGAACAAACTCACCATTTGTTGAAACTCATAGCTTGGACGCCACAAAACACAACAAAATTGACGAAATTGACTGTCATGTAGTTCTAACATACCTAGGACGAGATGGCAAATACAACCCCCGCAGAAAAATCAACAATGTTGCCTTCGTGCTGATTATTTCTGTTAATAAGTATTCGTAACGGTGACAATTAAAACTAAGCGGAAGTCCTGCACAGTCCCTACATTATCCTTCAAACCATTTTTAAAAAAACACTTGAACAGCCCAAAAATTAAAAGGTTGAAAATATCGAACTACGAGATGGAATTCTAAGTATCATAGACATTGGAAACAATTTATGATTTCCTTGAATGATACATGTCACCTCTGTCTCTATTTTACGGAAAAATATCGAGAAAATTTAAACAAACGAAACTCGCTTTTACACTTTTAATGTGGAAAACTGTCCCAGTACTTTTCATCTAAAACGTCTGTCGATTTATATATCTGCATTTGTCATTATTTACCGTAAGTAGTACACTTCCGTTCGTAGATTACGATAATTCATTCGAAGCTCAAAGAGTACCTGTGCCGATAATGACGACTTCAATATTTGCTTTTGCGTCGTTGACAAGGAGGCTTTCGAGGAAAATTGAAGAGACTTATCGGGACGGGACTAGTTATTGGAAGCTATTTGTTTATCGAGAAATCGTTCTGTTTGCCAGTAGATATATACGCTCGTTGAATAAGTTTGTTTTCGTTAAAATACAGTTTAAGACACCTGCGAGAGCTGGCGTGAGTCAATGAGTTAAGTAATGTGACACTGCGGCGTTGCCACTTATCTGTCTCGCCGTTTATTTTTAGTTGCTCTGCTTTTTTTCGGCTTTACTTAAAATAAACGGTCATATATCCGAGATGTGTTATTAAACTCATTTTTGTTATGTTTAATTTTGTTAGAGCGATTGCAATGCAACAAAATATAATTTAACTTTTCCTATTTAAGTGATAAAAGGTACTAAATGAAAGTTATCAAGTAGTGTTAGGGAATTAAATTTATTAATATATGATTAGTAGTCTCTTAATATATTCTATGAGAGTTTGAATTTGAAGGTCTAGATGTAAGTAATTGGTCGATTAGTATCTGTGCGCACCCACAATATTTCCCAGAACTTTATTATGAAGTACTTGTGTTATGTTGATATTAGTTCTCGCAAAACTTCCCCATAACTGAATCTGATAGGTGCATGATCCAGTAACCATATAATATTTGCTTGTACAGCGGCAATTGTACATGTATTATGCACCGATAATTTAGATTTTTTCTAGAGGTACTTAGGTACTTAACATTGTTGCTGTAATAGTATATAAAGTATTCAATATGCACTACTTTGAAAATAAACACAAGCTTGGAAAATAAAGATTAACGAAAGTAAATCTGTGCATGTGCATTTCACCTGCAATCAGCCTGCACAAGCACCAATAACATTAAACTATACTATCATTCAATATAGCAACAACGCTAAATATCTGAGAATGAATCTTGATGCAAAACTTCATTGGAAGGAACTCAAAAAGAACTGAAATTGAAATATAGAAAAATGTATTGGCTAATTGGAAGAAAATCACAATTATCATATCAGTACATAATAAATTGCTATTATATAAGCAAATAGTGAAACCTATATGGACATACGGAGTTCAATTATGGGGATGTTCTGCAAAGAGTAACGTAAAAAAATGCAAATCGTTCGGAACAAAGTCCTGAGAAGTATTGTGGGCGCACCCAAATACTACAGGACTGACATCGAAACCTTCAGATACCCACAGTCAGCCAAGAAATCAAGAAAATTGCAAGGAGGCATGAGGAAAAACTCCATTCTCATGAGAATATTGAAGTATTGCGACATTTGGATACCCACCAGGGCAGACCACAGACTCAAAAGAATCAAACCATCTGATCTTGTGTAGTGTTATATAGTGAGGTGTAAATAATAAAAAATACAGCAGTGAAATATTATTTCACCAGAGACTGAGGTAGGGCCGATGGGTCCTCCTAATTATATACCTAGATTTAAGTTACCATAAAGACAAATTGTAGGTTAGTCGGAAACGACTAGTAACAATGTAATAATTAAATAATAAGAAAACAATTAAATCATTAATTAATCTGTTTGAATAGAAATAAATATACCTTACGCCGAAAACAATTACATCTCCGCCACGTCGGTGTCCCCTAAAAAGAGCATTAATTAAATTAAATACCAAATGTGTCCGTAAAAGCACTGGAATTTCCTGCTAGAACTGTTTATCGTTGTTAACAGCGCCATCTATCTCGCAGACTCGACACTTTTTGCTCGGCCTATATATTTATGGGAACCGGTGAATATATAATGGGGTAATTCGTTACTTTTTGTATTAGACAAGCCATTTCTTTCCTGCGTCTTCGGAAAAAAATTAGGTGATAAAAGACGAGCTAATAGTGATTTGTTGGGTTCCGCGTGTATATTTATACGATTCTTATCATTTCGACGTCAACGTTGATGTATACCGAACATCATTTTTGCATTAATTAAATTAGAATTTGAGCCGGCCGTGGTGAAATTAAAGAGATTTATGCGAGAAATGTCATCGTTTATAGGATATGCCGTTTCTATTTATAGATGGGATGTGTGTATTTTTTTCCAAATACCAACCATAAATACTAAACCGATTCAAAACAAGACGATTTCGTACGTTTTTAAATTGACGACTACAAGAGGCAGATGATAAAATTGTTGTTATGCATGTAAGAATATAAAATTAAATCAACACGTTCTTGTTTTTGGTCAACAGTGAGCAAACGGGGCACCCACTTTGAACAAAGCTTTGTCATTTTTGTGGATTTTGTGTTTTTTATGTTTTCTGGTGTTAGCACATCATTTGGACGTTCACTGCGTTCGGCATCACAGGTGTCTCAACGACCACTTTGGTGTAACAAATGTAGTGTTACAATAACTCACAAACTTATGAATAAAGTATCATAAAATCATGAAACAGCTTTCTTTTCAAGGCTAGTACTAAGTACTATAATACATTGTAAATTAAGATTGTACTAAACGTAAATAATCTAAGATAGAGTAAAAAACAGATAAATCAGTTCAAGTTCATTTCCACCAAAATGAAGTACCATATCTGTTTAATGAAAGCTAGACTTAACCATTAACATTTAAGATGTTTGATTATTGGTTTCTATTAATTTGATTGATTGCGATTTAATATAGTATATAAATTAACAACTAAACAATTTGGTTCTTACATATTTCTTCGTTTTTCTTTCAGTCGTTTCAAACTAGTTAGAGAAAAATTGGAAAGTGCTGCCGCTGAAGGCACCGACAATGTAGATTCCAAAGGTCGTACACGTTCATCCAGTGCGACGGAACCCAACAAAAACAACAATAAAAAATTGGGACCCTTAGCCTCATTAGGAGCACTGTTCCCACAAGGTAAGAAAACATGGAATTTTTACCCACATAAAGTTACTAACGATATCGACTTTTCACATATCGAAATAAGCATTCTTAACACCATCAAAGATTAAATGTCTCAATTACCGAAATTGAATTTTTGATGTTCTGTTCGTATTTGAAAGTAAATTTTTCCAATATGGACCTAGCCTCAAAAAATTCGATTCATAACTTAATAATTTCTGGTTTCATTCTGTTGTCCTTCGTTAATGTGACTGTTCATATTAAGTACTTAATTAACCTTAAATAAAATATGCTTTATGTTAAAATAAATATGGGACATTTAATTAGAAATCATTATGGTCAAAATAATTATTAGTAAGAAGTGTTTTTTGATACCTTGAGACAATTATATAATGAATATTTTAGCATAGCAATATATAATATAAATTCCATAAAGTATTTGGATCAGACTCTCCATTTGTTGAAGTGGTAGTGGTAATTTAAATAAGGTTTTGCCAAAATAAAACTAATTTCAGCATAAGATTATTTCATACAAGTACAAGAATTTATTTGCAATCTATATTCAATAATTAATAATAAGTTTGAAATTAGATCTAAAAAAACTATTATTAACTGTTGTTTCAATAAAATAATACTCCGGTACTCAGCATCTTTAAGTGTATCATCATCATCATCTATTCTAAGCCGGCCATGGAAGGAGGTCTATTTGGCATCTATTAAACCGTCTATAGTGCAACCTTCATTCGAATATTATTTATCAAACCTCACTACTGCTGATAAAAATTTGTATATTGTTATTAATCTATTCAGATCAGTTTCAGATCCATATATATCCGCAGATCTTTCTCTACTATCTTAATCCATGTCCTTCAGTGTGTTTTTTGTTAAAATTTCGCCACATAAGTTTGTGAGGAAACTCAGATAATTGTAATATATGTCTTTGAATTTGTTTATCATTTGTACATAAATTACTCTTAACCATATTTGCATTTTATGGCAACATATGAATTGAGCAGTAAAATAAATTATTATAAAATTAATATTCTTCTACGTAATACAACTTAATTTTCAACTATTCCATAGTAATAATAATATGTACGTAACAAATCCTACTCCTTTGATCATAACAAATAATAGTTTGCTGAAGCAGTAACTGATGAAAAGAGCTGATACAACAGAATATTGTAATTTGGTATTTAATAATATTATTATCATGTATAGAATATTTAAAAATAAAAAATCGAACCGACTTCAAAAAATAAATAACGAACTGACTAAAAAGTAAAAAATAATCACCTAAACTTATTTATCTATTTATTACAATATTATTTTAAATACAACCAACTAATCACTTTATAGTCGGTGCCGGGCCCAGTGTGTGTGCACTCTTTCAAATAAACAAATAATTTCGAAAATCGGTGTAGAATTGACAGAGATTCACCCATTGAACATACTAAAAAAATGTATACAGTCGAACATAGAACTTCCTCCTTTTTTTGAAGTCGATTAACAATGATAGTTTGCTAAAGCAGTGATGAAAAGAGCTGATAAAACAGAATATTGTAGTTTTGTATTTAACAGGATTATTAATAAGTAAAATTATCTATAATAAACACTGGCACTATGCCTCATTGGTATCGATGTTGAGGTTAATAATGATTAATTTTTTATGACCAAGTACTTTTGATGAATGTATTATTTTCTTTTTATATATGAAGCAAATAGCACTACTTTCTCTAAATATTTACCTGGTTCTGTCAATGTTAACATTAATAACAATGGTTCAATTTTATTCACCTGTCATAATTCATGAATATATGATTGCCATTTTATATTTGAAGCCAAGGTGACTTACAAACGGATGTCATTATCTGTAGATTCGTGACTAACATTCGACGTTGTTTCTATTCCTCTTTTAGTCCTGTGCATTGATATCGCCGTTTGAACCGGCAAAAGTTTGTTCAAATTGGAATGTTGAAACGTTGTTAATATTCTGTTAAAACAACAAATAATTTAAATTACAATTACAAACTTCAATACATAATTATAACTGTAGCTTAATCTACACCTTATAATGAATATAATAATTAATTACTTGTTTGTTTTTGTATCAACTAAGATCTAATAGTATATTTACAAGTATTTTGAATCGATTGATTAAACAAAAGGTATTGTGAATGAAAAGTAAGTTATAAGGTGCCTAGTCAATGTGTTTTAAGTAATATAATTTAATTGTTTTTTTTTTTACTGAATCATGATTAATTTTAATATTTCGTTAATCCACTTAAACCCGTACTAAAAATAATAAAATCTTTGAGTATCATACTAAAATCCCCCTTACTTTATCAAATTCACTTCGAGAGAAAAAAAAGTTAGGTTAGGTTATACTTGTATCAACTAAAATTTTTCGTATTTCCCATTTATTGCGACATAAGCAGTTCATATCTATTATCGTTATTTGTCGTTAACAATTACTTTGAAATATATATTATGTTAAATTTTAATTACTTTTTTTGTAGTAGAAGCCAGTAACTATATGTTTTTTTGTTCCTCATTATTTTTCATTCATTAACGTTAATCTAGAGTTAATTAAACCGGAGGCATTCCTGTATTATATAAAGTTATTCATCAATTCACTTTTAAAAATAAATATTTGGAGTATTGGATGATTGTGATGAGAAAGCAATATTTCTCTTTTGTAACATGAAGTAGAATTTTATCGAAAATGGCTAAACAAAAATCTAAACTTCCATTAATTAATTAATAAATTAAATGTTATTATACAAATTGAAGTACGTAGTACTTTCGGGCAACATATCCTAACAATACTCAAAAGAAAAAAATTAATTTTGGAAATGTTTTGATTATTATTACATTTAAAGACGTGTATATGATAATAAATTAATTGATTTATTGACATCAAATAAATTGATTTCTTAAGAACTAATATTAACTTGTGGTATAAATCACATAATTTGCATAAAAAAATGATCAAGGTTTGGACAAATATACTTTCATAATGTTTAATATCGTCAAAAGTTTTTATACTGTTTTAGCGGTCGCTATATCAGTGAAATTTAGAATTTTAAAAAGAAATTATTCATTTGTCTAATACGATAATCTAGGCCTGGTTATGTTTATTATTTGCTAATTCGATGACTATGTTTTCAACTACTTGTTAATTTCTTATATATGGTTACGCAAATTTGATGAAATTTAGAAAAAAAGCAGTTTTAGAAAAAAACTTATTATTTAAGTTTTAATGGTTTTTAACCTATTCTATCGTTGAAATGTCAAAAGTTGTTTAACCGGAAAGTATTTCATCACTACATAGTATAAAACAAAGTCGCCTTTTCTGTCCCTATATCCCTATGTGCGCTTAAATCTTTAAAACTACACAACGGATTTTGATGCGGTTTTTTTCAATAGATAGAGTGATTCAAGAGGAAGGTTTATATGTATAATACATGCATAATATACTAAGGCAACATTGCTAATTTTAGAGGTTTCTAACGTGATGTCGTAAATTAACCTATTTTTTTAGGCTTATTTAGCAATTAGCAAAAACGCTGCCTAACCCTACGAGTTAGATCAAATTAATGTACTACAGTATTGTACACCATAAAAAGGTCTACAAAAAAGTCCGCGATGGTATATGTTTATCTTTTAGGGATAACCCACATTAACCATTTTTATTGTTTACTTTTTACATGAGAAAATGGCTTATTTACGAAGCTATTTTAAGCAATACGGCATTAATCCTTATCGAATTAAGTACCTTAAATACAGTGTGCAATTAATATAGATCAATATAGTTCCTTACAGCATGTAAATTAAACAAATATGTTCGGAGATATTACAAATTTAAAATTTGCGTTTAAAAATGTGTAATGTAATAAAAATTGTATGAATTTAGATATTCCAAAGATAGCAGGAAATCTTCATAGTAAGTATAGGGGAAGAGGAATTGTTTTACTCCAAATTTAATGCGTGCAGGCCAAGGGCAGTAATGAATGAACCAAAAATACTGGATCGATTTTAATCATGTTTTCATTGAGTGACATAGGCATATATATTTTATGCCCGTGCAAAGTCGGAGCGGGCCGCTATGTTTTTATATACAACGTTCATATTTTTTCTGTAGTGTATTTAATTTAGTATCAGCATTGTGCGAAGCCGGGGCGGGTCGCTAGTTTGTTATAAATGGTCAAGCACTCATATATTATAAAACAAAAATCATTAGAACATAACCTAAAAGAAACAGTGAAGTGTTTTTTCTTTACTTAGTATTAATCTTATAGACCCTGAATCATGTCGAATTTTACAGCTCATATGATCATATGATATCATTGTAGGGTATTTGGGATCCTTCAGTAATTAACCATCGTTCAGTTGAGAGTGACACCATTAACTGCCAGCTGCTTTTTGATATTTGTATTATGCGTATTTATACAACGTCAATAAATAATGATCACATCACTGTTTTATTTTCTTCTACCTCCAGTCACCGAGCTATAATTCCTAATAGGCCTATATATTGGTTTCAAAGGATTATTTTTAATTTGAAGCTTTATTGTGAAAAATCGGTACGGGGTGTTTTATTCGAGTTTTCCCCATTTTTCAGGCAATTTACGGATTCCATCTCGAAAGGACGATGCATTCTTTGAGACCATCCACGTATCGATCTATTTTTTGATATCTATCCATATTACGATTCATATGTTGGAATATAGTAAAAATCAGAAGGAGCAAGGTCTGGATAATACGGCGGGTGGGGTAATACTTCCAAATTTAATGTTTCTAAGTATGTTTTCAGAGGTTTTGCAATATGTGATCGAGCGTTGTTATGTTGAAAAATTACATTGTGCCTGCTCGTATTCCGACTGTTTTTCGCGTAGCACTCGGCTCGAGACGCATCAATTGTAGTCGATATCGATCCCTATTAATAGTTTAATCGAGTAATGCCTCGAAATCATCGTTATCAATTTATTTTTGCTGGTCAGAACGTTGTTTGTCTTTGATGTTAAAATCACCACTTTTAAAACGTCCAAACTAATATTCACACTAACTTCACACAACACTTGACAAGCTTCAGCCGTCTTTTTCTTCACATTCAAGTAAGAAAATAAAAGTTCCCGCACTCAGACATTTTCAACCCAGTGAAAACATTTCACAGTTCGACGATCATCACTAAGGCTTCAACATAAAATTGGTTACAAATGTATCCGATGAGATTTAATACACAATAACACCATCTGTTATAAATTTTTTAATATTATTTTATGGGTCTGATTGACTTTAACAGAAAAAAATTTCATTTTCTTTTATATTTTAAAACACTACCATTTATAAGAAAAAGTTCATTACAACTAGCGTTGGGAACTATCGACTGAAAACAGTCGATAGTCCCAAAACAGTCGATAGTCAAAAAAATAGCGACTGAAAATAGTAATTACTATTTTCAGTCAAATGCACGGTTCGACTGTTTTTTTTCCATTCGTGATGTCAGACGAAGATGTACGAATTCTTGTCTGTATAAAATGTGAGATAGGAAAGGACGGAGATAAACGCTTGGAGCAGCATTAATTTTAAATGTCTCCAATAGTAGTATAAGCGAGACCGAGATGTATATATATATATATATATATATATATATATATATATATATATATATATATATATATATATATTTATATATATATATATTCATTCACGTGATAACTTTAAAAAAGAAAAGGAAATCAAAATTACTAATTTCTATTATCATGTAATAAAAAATATAATTTTAAAGGAAGTAAGATTACTTTTATACTGAATGTTCTGTGGATGTGTAAAAAGGAATGGAATAATAACACCACAAATGTTTTATCGTGTTTTAATATATTAATTGCCATTTTTATATAACATAGCATAATAAATATAAATAGTACAATACAACTTAAATAAAACTTAAAAACTAAAGATTTTCAATAACCATAACTACTAAATAAAATGTAAACGTATACCAAATCATTGAAATTAGATTTAATGCGTGATGAACTTTAAAATGATCGTACAATAACTACCAGACCATTTTTAAATAAAAGTTTTATTTATTTTTGAACGGAAATATTTTAAAATTACTGTGAATATTATCATGTTCAACTTTTCTCCCGTGAGGTCATTTCTTCGATCGTTAATTATTTGCCCAGATTTTGAAACAACTCGTTCCCAGGGGACAGATGTTGCGAGTATAGAGGAATATTTTACGTGTAACTGATATAATTCAAGTAGTTTCATTTTATGGGTTTGCCAAAAATCCAATGTGTTTTCTAAACGCCCAATAAATGGAATTTCCAAATACTGTTAAATCTGTAAAGTTGGTGCAGTTCTTCGAGTAATTACTTCTTTTATTCTAGCCATTTTTTTTATCAAAATACCTCCAGATGTCAATACATTCTTGGTCAGTAGTCTTGTCTTTAATTTCGAGTTGTGGAACTATATTTGTATTTTTGGAAGTTAGAATGGAAGATACCTCTTTTGTGATAACTCTTTGTATCGCCTTAGCATTATTTGCAATACCAAATCCTCCTTTTTTAATCTAGGATCTAAAAATGTGAATTTCCCGCATATCGTATTCATTTCTAAAATTGCCAGTCTTTTATTGATGACATCTAATAGACAATTTTGTAATTTTTTCTCCATTCACTTGTTAAGATCCTTGGATTTGATGGAATGTGATAAATTTGATGAATGATGCAGTCGTCTTATTAACCGTATAATTAAAGACATCGTTGGGATATCTTTCACCAGATAACTCTGTGGTCATTATTTCAATGGGCTTTAAAAGTTGAACACATTCTGTTAAGATAGTCCATTCGTTAACAAATAAAAACTGTGGTGCTCTTCTTAATAACCAACAAAATAAATTGTTGAATATTAAAGTAGAGTTTTCCTATCAGAAAATGTATTTATTACAAATATTTAATATATTTTATTCACCCCTTTACGGTTAATATTTCTAAAAGAAATTTAACAACTGCTACTGTAAAAAAATTCTTCAAATCTTTCGGATCTATGCAATTTCTGAAACCTTTGGAACCTAATTTTAATTTTCAAGATTTTGGGAAAAAGGTTTCGACAAACAAAAGGCTTTTACAAAAATCATGAAAGTTTATCAAAACAGTATTACCTAGTATACCAGTCCAAAGTATTACCTATTGTGCCAGTCAAAAGAATCTGACTATTTATCACTTACAATTTAATTTTTTTGCCCTCGAAAACTAGCGTTCCAAAATGCTGCTATATTAATTTACATTATATAGTTATTCACAAACAAACTACAAAAAAAACATAAAACCACATATATTACATATAAATCTATATCAGTATAAATTCGGCGCAATACTTTCAAGGTCGCGGCTAGGACGGAAGGCCAGAACGTTAAAAATCAGTTGAATGAACTAGTAAACCGAAAATAGTAACTAAAAGTAAACGACTGAAACAGTATATAGTAAATAATAACAAAATCAGTCGGACCGAAAATAGCGACTGAAATAATCGATAGTAAAAAGTAATAAATTACTGAACAGTCGATAGTCGATTTCAGTCGATTGTTCCCAACACTAATTACAACATAACCTAAAATGTTCAAGAATAAAAATCTCGTGACAGATGTTTTTCCAGCCAATCAAAACGTTTTGATGTATGTACATGGTGAATATATCCACGCCAACTGGATACATTTGTGTAAATTTTATTTATTATTCGAAAAAAGTACGTCCCAAGGATAAAACGCGTAAATATTAATATATATATCCGATTTAAAGATACCGATGGTTGACTTATCGATTTAACGCCAACATCGGGCAACAAAACAGAACGTAACCGAACTGGCGTGCGGGTGGATAAACAGCACCAAGCGGTTTTCGGTCAATTAGTTTAGGTGTAAAGATGTAAATATTGAATGCGATGCAGTCGGGGTGGAGTGATCGATACGACGGGTCTCGCTGCCCGTCTGGGACACAGCCGACTGCCCCAAATTCGATGTTACGCTACGACGAACCAGGCCGTGCCTCGTACTCGCGCGACCTAATTCCTGTATCGATTCAGCAGCCGGTAAATGAGTCTTTTCGGACATTATATGGCGCCAAATTACCGACCCTTCGCCCCTCAGCGCGAAGGCGCAGACGTATGATAGAATGCAAATTTTCTACACACGATTATTTTCTTGTATTTGCTCTTGGAAAGAGGCTAAAATCATTGTGATTCTTAAAGCTGGGAAAAAATCAGAAGACGTCTCCTCTTATCGTCCTATAAACCTGTGATCTCTATTATACATAGTAAACTATACATTAAGATACTTAATAATCACAGAAGAGAAAATTATTATTCCAGGCCATCAATTTGGCTTCCGTAATAAACACGGAACAATAGAACAAATACATAGATTAGTCATCCAAATTAACAAAAACTTAAACGATAAAAAATATTGAACCGCAGCATTTCTCGATATTTCTCAGACCTTCGACAAGGTGGAGCACACTGGACTGCATGTTAACTTGAAAAAGCTTTTGCCCCATACGCACTTTCAATTACTCAAATCATACCTCACAGACAGACATTTTATTATCAAACAGGATGACAAATACACTGACCTACATCCAATATATTCGGATGTTCCGCAGGGCAGTATTATTGGCTCATTGTTATATCTATTGTATACAGCTGACCTACCGACCTCAAGAAACACTACTGTTGCAACCTATGCCGATGATACAGCGGTTTTATCATCACACGAGGATCCAGTATCAGCCACAAGAAACCTCCAACTTCATCTTAACAAAGTCGAATTGTGATTGAAAACATGGCGTATCAAAGCAAACGAGACAAAATCTACCCCTATGATATTCACCCTTTATAGAAGAACATGTCCCTCAGTAAAATTGAATAATAATGAACTTTCGCAAGCAGACAACGTTAAATATCTGGGAATGCATTTCGATCGACATTTGACATGGATAAAACATATAGTTACAAAACGCAAACAGCTTGGGCTTAAACTAAACCAAATGTACTGGCTGATAGAGCGTAAGTCTAAATCATCTTTGGATAATAAGGTTTTGCTGCTATGATTTTGAACTCTGGGGTACTACTAGCAAATCTAACATAGATATCCTCCAGAGGTTCCAGAGTAAAGTATTGCGAGTCATCATCGTTGCCCCCCTTATTACGTGTCCAACAAACTGATTCATAGATATATCCCCATAGAACCCATAACGAGTGTGATTCGGAGTGTTAGTGCGAAGTACTCTGAAAGATTAGTGCGTTCTAGGAGATTAATTTTAAAAATATTTGCTTTAAAGAACATTCGAGGTTATAAATGATGAATTCCATGATAACAATTTAATGTTTTCCGAGTTACCTTAAGAGTATTAATTTAATTAATACAAGGATTGCTATTTATATTAGGCTTATAAATTAGTTTTAATAGATTTTCCTTAAATTTGGAGTTTTATTGTGAGAAATCGGTACAATTTACGAGTATTTTATTCAGAGTATTATCGATAGATAGCCGTTACTTATTCCCATGTTTCGGACAATTTACGGATTCTATCTCGAAAGAACGATGTATTTTTCTGATGATGAGGCTATCCACGAATCGACCCATTTTTTGGTTTCTTCATAAGAAGTAATCAGAAGGAACAAAGTCTGGAGAATACGGCGGGTAGGGTAGCATTCACTTTCCATTGTAATGTTTTTAAGCATGCTTTCACTGCTTTTGTAACATATGGTCGAGCATTACCATGATGAAGAATAACATTGTTGTATTTTTGCTCGAATTCCGACCGTTTTTCACATATGGCTCGTCTCAAACTCATCAATTGTAATCGACAGTGATCCCCACTGATGTTTCATTAGGTTTTATCAGCTCATAGTGTACTGTACTAAGCCGATCTCGTCAAATACAAATCATTAGCTTGGAGCCATTGATATTCGGCTTTGATATTTATATGGAATGACAGGTAGGCCCCGTGGCTTCAATTAATATGGCACAAAACATCCAAGCTTTTCTGTGGGTCATTCTCATTTTTATTTCAAGTGATAACTTCCCGCAAATACGATTTACTCGGATTACTTTCAGATTTTTTTGTGATTACAATTTTTTTTCGTTTATATTTCAACGAAATGACACATACTGAAAAGTGAAGCTTCACAGTGACCTATCAGTGAGGCTTCAGCATGAAGTTGGTTACAAATGTACCTGATACGTTTTAATACACAGTAAAACCATGTATTGTAAATCGTTTAAAATTAATTTATAGGCCTGATACTTTGGGCTTAATAATTAAAACCTAATAATTTATTAACAAAAATGTCTTTATAGTTTTTCGAAGTATTCTCCATGATGATTAACACAATTTTGCATGCGCTTGAACCAACTTTCCTAACGCTTTTTCTACTCTCATGAAAGTGCATCTAAAAATGTTTTTTGAATACATCAACGCCTTCTTCAAATACATCTTCTTCATGAATTCACACTGATCAAGGATATGATCACATATAACTGCTTTTTTCACTGAGGTAACATTTTCAACAGTTGCAGTTGTACATGTACATGTACAGTTACAGATGGAGCGAACAACAATTGCTAAGGCTCAAAATATAAGTATCTAATTATTATATCTATAAATATATAATTATCTGATAACAAGGTCTCGCTTTTTGTCTAGTGCCAGTAATTTAAAAAAATGTGATTTCTGGTGTGATGATAGTGAGAGTCTTGATGATTAGATTGCGTGACAATATTATTTATTAGTGATATAAAAATGAAAGATATTGTAGGAATGTTCGTCGGGTCAGTCAGTCGGTCGAAATGTGTGGCTGCCGCTGCGATTATTTGTCAGAACACTCACTACTATTTTTGAAAGGAATTTGCACGAGAACTGAAAACACTGGTTGAAGAAATACTGTTTATTTTAATATTAAATTATATATGTGGTCGACGGGAGAATTGACAGGATATTAGGTTAGGTAGAGGAAGTACGGTAGCGCTGTTGAAGTGGTACTATTACAAGGGGATGGAGAAAAGACAAGAGAACAAGACGTCGTCGTAATGTTCTTTTATCGCCTGGAACTGCATGGTACTAATCCACCGGCGTTGCCAACCTTTGTACTTGCTGGTGGTGGAATCGTGGTGGCCTAAAGGGTCGTGGCGGTCGCCACATAACTCCCTTCCTAGTGGAACTTCCGTGGAACGTACCTCTATGTGGTGCAGGTTCCGGAGTGCACCCGCAATCACGCAAACAAGCGCCCGGGGACTGCTGATGAGATGGGGATCCCAACCTGAGCGAGGAGTTTTACGGGATCAGCTGCCATCGGAGTTGTAGCAGGACGTCGTTCGTCTTGGGGCGTTTAGCTTTGTTTGAGGGTACCTATAAGTATGTTACGTGTCCCGTCTCGTGATGCGAGGGTGTTCATGTGTTGATGGTATACATGATGGGCTTCTGTGGTTTTCGTCCATCAGGCTAGTCTCGTGGGATGTCGTCGACCATGTGATGTTGATTGGTTCCGTTCCTCGTGCTATCCTTCCCTGCACGTGTCAAGCACCTATCAAGTGGCTTATATTGAGTTGATTTACCTTTGTACTTGCTGGTGGTGAATTCGTGGTGGACTAAAGGGTCGTGGCGGTAGCCACAATATAAAGAATATATACCGAGATTCTGATTTGTTGAAATCAATAGTAAGCACGTAAAGGTTGAGAGATCAAATAAAATGTTTGAAAATGTGAGAAAATCTTGGGTCGCAGGAAAATAGATAACGTATCGTATGATCATTATTTATTGCTGATATAATAATGAAAGAAAGTACAAGAGAGGCAAAGGGAGAACGAGGCTGCCAACAAAAATGTCGATCTTTTATGACAATGAAACTATTCATGACACTGACTGACATGAGAAAACAATATTGTTATTTTTACTATTTTCCTGACAATTGTTCCATACCTTGTCCCCATACAAACCTTTCCAGGACATCCACAAATATATCAAAACCAAAATTAGCCAAATCGGTCCAGCCGTTCTCGAGTTTTAGCAAGACTAACGAAGATTTTAACCTCAATTATTTTTTATATGCATAGACTAATTTAATAAATATCAGAACCTTGCGGAACTACATTACGTAAAGGATTCTTGCTAAAATAAACAAAAAGGAATCGTGAAAAACAACGAGCCGGCCAGTATACTGCAGAAATAATCTCCTGTTTCAAAACCAAAATTGATTCGGTGCATTACATGGCAGTTTCTGCGTTGTCCACGTGCCGAGTGACGTCGGGCGATTGTCCGGAACTGCATAGCTGGCGTCTGGGCAAAAAACCGACACCGTTGCATTATGGGTTATTTTTATTTACTGTCGCGATGGCAAAGTTTGATGCGGAATGTCAAAACAAACTGCCCGTGAACGTGGGTACGACGCACGCCAGCAAAACCGCATCAATGAAGTTCGTTCTGCGATATCGCGTTCGATTAGTTCGTGTGCTATCAGAAAATCGTCAATCAATCAATCCAATTAGTATTACGTCAAGTACGGCGTAAATTATATTAAGGGGGTATTCTGGTCTAAATAAAAATTAATTTTTTTTTCATATTTACAAAACCTTTCCCTTCCCTTTAACAATGTGCTCTTAAGAGGATATTTCAAAATTTAGATTATTTACACGCCATGTCTTCCTCCCGTCTCACTTTAAACTAGTCAAAGTAGCATTGAACTCACGTCATCTCAATGTATGACGTCAAAACGGTACAATGTTGCCGCATTTAACATTGACATTTTACGCATTTTAGTTTATTTTAGCTTCGATATATGTGACATTTTAATACAAATAAAATAATGAAACAAAATGTTATAAATTGTAATTAATTTTAACATTATAGTTCATTTAATATATTATATATTTTAGGGTAACTGATGTGGCTCGGTGATGGTAAAACGAAATGAAACAGTGGTGTTTACATTATGTGACCGTTATTTATTGGCTATATAAAAAAATGTGAAAAATACAATTAGATAAAACGGATGGCAGCGGTGTTACCTGGAGACGAGGCTTGGGCAGTCGATGGTGGCACGTCTAAACCAAACGATGGTTGAGCACTGAATGAATCAAAATACCCTTCAATAACATCCCAGATAAACGTCTCGGGGTTGCCGCCAGCTATTCGTTATCGGGTTCTAGTTGGCGCTGCTGGAACCCCGCCCGTGTTCAACATCTGGGATTATATTTCTGGGTATTTTGTAGACCGTTATTTCACGATGTACGATGTAAAATTCGACATGCCTCAAGGTCGCTACTATTACCCCAAGCAACAAAAATACAAAAATGAATGAAAAAATATCAAATACAAAAAAAATTATATACCAAACAAAATGTGCTGCATGAAAAGCGCTTCTTGATATCGTAATATCACTGTATTTTTCCTTAGTTTTTTCTATTACAACCTGTGTACATTTTTCTTGATAAAATTAGATTTAATCACTACATTCCCCTTAAGGCATTTGCCATATCTGCAAAATAGTTAACATTCACCCTCTTCTAGTACATCTTAACCAAACCAAATGCTCATCTGTACACATAAATCTTTTACACTTTTGTTAGTTTCCAATCTAACACTAGTTAACAATCCAAACCGAAGGGTGTTATTGTAGAGAATCCTTTCCATATATCCAAACAGTTCTTGCTTGTATACTTTTCTCGACCTACATGTCTATTGTAGTTATTATTTGCCACATCCCATAACAATTCGATTTGTTTGAATATGCAGTGATAGGGAAGAAGGCGTTACCCTCTGTGTATTCAGCCATCTGATCTACTGTGTATCTTTTAAAAAGTAAATTACATAAAACTCAATTAAACATTTCATTTATATTTACCAAGTGACAATTGGAGATACTTGACTCTTTATCAAAACATAAATTCATCTTTTGCAAGCCAATCCTTAATTACAGCCCTTACCGACCACCTGTTGGGATCTTTTTTGTTGGATTCCTGTTTCTAGCATGGAGATGCATATATCTTCAATGAATTATTAAAAAATATAATGATTTTTGAACTAATCAAATGTTATAATAATCTATTTTATTTTCATTGGAGAGAACATATTTACCTTTTTATGTATAGCTTTTGTTTACTTTGTTGCTGTGTTTCCATCTCACGTTTCATCGTTAAGTCTTTTTGATATATTATGTTTCTCCTTATTTTCTTCTATTACACCTGTATACAGTTTTTCTCAAAATCCTACCGATATCTTCTGTTTCAATCACCGCATTCCTTCTAATGCATTTGCCGTATCATCTGCTAAAGACAAGTATCCATGATGTCTTCTTAATTAGTTTCCAAATGCTCATATATATCTTGATTTTAAGATGAGGTTACAAACTACAATTGGTAATAATATATTATAATAGATAATAGATAGATATTATAATTACGAATGTTCACTACTATTTTGGACGGACTATGGCAACATTTAAATATAAGAATGTTTAGCAATTAATCTGATTTTAACCTCTTACCTAAAATTCACTGTATTAATTATTACGTCATATCATATTCCAGGCTATTTATTAAAAGTTATTCATCAATTTTTCATCAAACAATCAATTAAATTTACCAGTTAGCATATGTCACTGCAAACTAATACAAACATGCAAAAAACTTTTTCATTAAGTATATATACAAAACTAAATAACCGTTTAATTTAGTGAAACGCATTTCCATATCGCACACATCACCAACTTGTACTAATTAATTTTTCAATTATCATATCTTCAGAAAGAAATTGAAAAATATCTACTAGTTAATGTATTTTGCAGTGACCTATGTGTTAATCATTTTAATGTCATCCTATTACTAACTCGATATCCAAGAAATAATTGTTTATTTAACTTATAGATGGCGCTACGCCTGAATCTAACGTTACTTCAACCGTTACCAACTCTACCACTTCCATGACTGGTATGGAATAATTTTCTCTTATTTCTCTATTAGTTTATTGTACAGGCAAACTTTGAGCTTCTCTTTGATGCGCTCTATTAACTCTTTCATACTGATCTTGTGGCTTATCATGACAGTTGAGATGAAGTGACAAGTTCAGTATAGTTCTTACTGCTTTGGCTTCGGTTATGTATGAGAGATATTTACGAAATAGTTTATTAGATTAGTTGCTTTTAATCATGCTTTTTCACTTAAGATAAAATACATCAGGTCACTACAAAGTATTACATAATAATATACATTAAAAACTAAGTCAAATGCGATTTTCAACAATGTGATTCGAATGTTGTGGCAGGTGATTAGAATTGTAATTCCCTTTATACTAGAGACGTAATTCCTTGACAATAGGAGCAGGTGGTAATATTAACATCGAACAAAATTATCTTTCAAATTACGGTAAATATTAATCTGTCACGGAACTATCACTAAGAAACTTACGATATATGGTTATTGTTTTTAGAGGTTATGTTATTAATTTGACATTATTAAAGTAAATCCAGTACCAGGCAAAATGGTTGCATAATTATACTGTCACTTAATCTTTTGAATTATCTTTCATTTTAATAAAAACATTCATAAGTTTACCATCTCTATGAACATGTACTTATTTTAAGGAAATTTGACATCTGAAAAAATAAGTAAATAATCATAGCCCGTCCAATAAAACAGAAAGTGCGCGTCATAGATGACGTCCAATATAGTGCCGAAAATGTAAAATTAATTTTTACATTTTTCCTTCTTATTTTATCCTAGTTATATAGAATGGTGTCTGATGCGTCGGAATATGTAACCAAATCAGTCAATAAAATTCGAGTTAGGCTGGTATTGGTAGGCCATGTTGTCAAATGCCTGCAATATTCATCAAAATATTAGTGATAATAATTAGAGGCCATAAATTAAAAAACGTTGCAAACCAAAAGCCAAATTTGATGCTGCAAGATTGTATTGCTACTTATTGATTGTGATGCTACAGTAGCTGCTTTATTCGACGAGCTATAATTTTTCATTGATTATTTACTATTGTTTGTTGATTCATTAAATAAATAGCAATAGAAACCACCGCAGTAAAAGTGACTGCCTAAATGAAGTAAAGCTTTTCATTGATTATTGATGATTATTTAAACAACTAAGAGTGCAATTAAACCGCTTATAAATAATAGAATAAATCAATAAATGATATAGCAGTAAAAATATATTTGCTCTAGTGTATGTACCTTTTCTGGGTAATTTAGAACTAATGTCCAATGGATATTGATATAAATCCAGATTGTTTTAGCGAAATAGTAGAATAATATAAAAAGGCAATCTAGGGAAATTTCAAAGAGCGAACAAGGTTTTTTTCAGCAATGAGACAACATTGTAAATTATTGTGCGTTGTATATTTATTAAGTCATAATTCAGGTAAATTAATGTTACAAAGATTCAAGTAAATTGTAACGTATTAAACCTTAATACCACTTCTCAAATTTGAGCTAAATGCTAGTCTGACTTTATGGAAAAATATCAAACAGTATTATAGTATCATAGCTTTTAGTGCTTCCGCAGTATTTAAAGGAAACTCTTGTTAATAATCGGTGATTAGAATATTCGAGTAGTTATTTATACATAACTATTTAGAGCTTAGTAGTTTGATGACCATCGAAGCTTCTTACTAATTAGTTAATAACCAGTTCAGTTTCCCCATAGTCGATGATAAATAATATAGATTCTTTCTTCCTGATATTTCTTAGAACGACCAAATACATTGTTCGAATCTGCGACAATATATCTGGATCGTTCGCTGTATCCTTTTGAATGTGCCATTAATGTTATCGCATGGGGCTTACAGTGAGTGAAATGGCGATGAGTTTTTACAACACCTTGATGCAGAGAAACAACAGTAAGCGACGTCACTCGATTTCAGGTTCGTACAGAATATACTAGACCCGTATTCCTATGTCGGGAACAAAGAACAAATCGAATTAAGCAGAATTTGAAAGGAAACACATAAACATTTATTAAACAACGACATGGATCAACGTTAATTTGAAAAAATATGATATTTTCAGCATTTGATTTGTTCTTTTTTCACCTTGTATACCTTTGTATTGGAGTCTGTAGAAAATCCAATAGTGTATTGGACTATTGTCCTGCATGAAATATATTTAACTAACGATAAACAAGCCTTTTTGTAGTAGCATGTTGTAAGATGTATTTTAAATTATATGTATATAATAAAACTCACTAATATAAAGACTCTTAAATTAAACAGTGAACTCACGTCATTTGAATTGATGACGTCAAAACGTCACAATGTTGCCACATCAACTCTGAGTTTTACTTGATTTTGGCTTCGACGATTTTTTTCCAAAGCACCTATCAGTTAGAGTTCCAGGCCCTTTTTATGTAGTGGTATCCCCTAGAGACCACCTAATCTACCTAATTAACTAATATATTCAAGTAATATGGTTTACTTTCATTAGAGAGCATATTTACCTTTTACGCTTAGTTCTCATTTCCTTCAGTACAGTGTTTCCTTGTAAAGTCATCTTCATATCATTGCATTTCTCCCTAGTTTGTTCTGTTACTACCTGTATACATATTTCTTGATAGAAGTGGTTTTAATCACTAATTAACCAAATGCTCATGTATATTCTGAACAATTACACACATATCTGCAGATATCCTATATTAATTATATCTCAGCTTTAGTTGTTTCTATTCTCGTCACCCTGTCTTGGCAAGTGAATAACTAAGCTGTTAATTTTCTATCTATCTAATTTTTGTTCACAAATCCATCATTAGTCAATTTCTTCTTCAATGTGCCTGGTCGAGTTCATCCAAACCGAAAGTATTATTAACTATTCCTGTTTCCAGCACAAATAACTATATATCTGCAATGAACTTTAAAAAAATATTATGACTAATAAACGTAATCAATTTTTATTCCAAAGTTTCCATTTTCCATCAACTTTTGTTGTCTTAGAATTATTTTTACTGTCATCTTGCCATGAGGAATATTGGCGATATATTAGCTATAAAGCTTCTGAAATATTCATGTCTCATCTGAATACGTATATTGAAATAATAAGTCTTTCGTCATTTTATTATATGTTTAAAAAATTATATTCTTTTAAAATGTATTTAATATCTAGAAGTTCCACTCTACCTCTTCGTCGGTTATCTTTACACCATTTAAATCCAATATTACCGAACAGTCGATAAAAGAATACTCTACATCCCTCAAATAGCTGCATATCTCTAAGATTTCTATTGAAAAATATTGAAAAGTCACTGTTTTTATGCATTTCATATATTTTACCTCTCATGGAGCTAACATTAAGCTGTCTCTTTTTCAGTGGCCTTGTCTATTCTAATGTTCAGTGCAGCTGCAATGCACTGAAAATATTTTCAGTAAAAACCGCAACAACTTATTATTATTAACTTATTAGTAAAAATGCTTAGCCCTTTAAAAAATGTTCCTGGCAGTTTTTTAGTCCATTATCTCGTTCCTGTTCAAAGTAACTAATTAGAAACGCAATCTGTATGGCTTCGGTATTTTGAATCATAATAATAATAAGAAGCAATTTAAATTTTATCAAAACAAGCAAAGCGTTTACATAACATTTGCCGGTTTATAACTTCTAGTTATTATAATTAATACTTTGCAGACGTTTGATAACCGACGACTTTGACAAGCTGATTCGGTTAGATGTTCGAACTTATCAGGCAGCATTCTATCTCGAAAAGAAATATCTGGCTTTAAAACGAATTTACAATTTGGTAGATACATATTAATGACGTGAGTTCTCTGTTATTTTGAATAGAATGTAGATATATAAATTTATAGAAAAATATATGATATTAAATTGCTCTAATAAAAATATACCAGGTATATCGGTTATGTTCTTTCCATTTTTTTCAAAATTTATTAAAGTATTTTGCCCATCTCTCAGACAATTTATGAATGTAATTCTAAAAGAATAGTTTGTCCTTCGGGCCAAACCATTCTTTGGCCGTTTTCGAACTCCTTGGAAATTGGCGAACTGCAGATATGCAAGCGCGCATTCCATCGATGCGAAAATGTGGATATCTGATGGAGCTAGATCTGGAGAGTGGCTGGTGGGACAAAACTCCCCATCCAAGTGATTTCAACACTTATTATGATTGGGTTGGTTTTTCTGTATTAAAACGGCGCCCTGTCATGCTGCAAAATCACCTTATCATATCCTTGAGCGTTTTGTGTAAGGTTTCTTGTCGCTAGTGATCAATATTAATTTTTTCTCCAGATTTCAACAGTTTATAGTATACGAAGTCAACTTGGTCCCATTAGACGCAGAGTGATCGCCAAGTGATGAACATGATTTTTTCGCTTGAGATTTTCGAAATACATTCTTAGACTTTCTTTCATATCCTTGAAGGAACATTTCACTGGCGGTTTTTCGATTTTCTAATTGTCTGTCAATCAATATATGCAGCATCCACCTTCCCATCTTTTGGATCTTTCCCATCACTTATCATCATTCACAATTTACGACTGCAATGATATTAAACTGTTCTGCCAATTGATTTTGAGTTTGTTTTGGGTCTTCATACAATAACTCCGGACTAAATATTTTGTATTACCATCACATTTTACAACATATACGTTATCATATACGTTATCTATTGTCTATTATTACTATTAAAAAGTAAAAATCACTAGAAATCGAAATTAACTTTTGAGTCAAGTTGTCAAAACACTCAAAATGGACAATTCTGCTCTTCCCGCTATAGTCCCCAAACGTGGCTTCCTTCGACTACCACTTCTTATCGCTGGCTCATGGCCTGGTCTAATGGTGCTCCCTTTCTTATTAGTAAGCAAAAAATTGTATCGATTCAAATAGCCACGGATTTTCTCTAAGGAGTTTTTAATATTGTAATATTTTTCTGAGTGAAATATAAATAATTATCGTAGTTATCGATGAAAACTACTATTATACCAAATTTTCTGAATTAAATATTACAAACTTCTTAGTAAAGAACAATCACAAAAAAAAATTTGAGCACTATATATTATACAAAATTTAACACTATATTTTATCTTCTCTGTATTTGCGAGGAATCTTCTGCATTATAAAATTATCGAAAACAATTTGACATTTCTTAATTCAGAATGTGAATAATTAATCTTAATCCATTCACAATTAAACATTGTAAACACTTAATTTTAGATTCCCAGACAAAACTTTAGCATAAATGTTCAATTTATTTCTTCTATATCAACTCTTAATAGATATACTTGTAGGTAAAGATGATTTTAAGTTGCAGACAGTTGGATGCAAGAAGTGTTATGTCTTGGGCTATTATAGGTTTTCAAGGCTATACAGAAATACAAATAATTTCTGAAAAAATTTATAGTATAAGTTAAATTAAGTTGAAGGAAAAATAGTTTTGCCAAAAGTAAAACACAAATTGCCGGTAAGAATTATATTTTTCGGCCAGATAATGCTGCTGCTGCTCATACTTAGAAATTCATTAAAGATTACTTTTCAAAAGACAGTATTCAAGTTTCTTTTCTTATGTTTCTTATTTATTTCTCATTCAAGGCTCTTTTGAATCTTGCTGAAAATTGTTGGGGAAATGGTAAACTATTTAATAATGTTAAACAACTAAATAATGCTATCCAAGATGAGTGAAAAAAGCTAGTTCAAGATTATTTTAAAAAGCTATATGGATCGCTGTAATGTACGCATCACTGAAATAAAAATGTTAAATCATTCTGGTCATTCTATCGGCAAATCTGTTGTTTACTTATAGTTTCCACTTAAAAAAATTATATGTAATCAATAGCCATCCCTTTGTAATGTTAAAATTAATTGGAAAAGCTAAAGATTTGCTTTTTATTAAGAGTTGAAATGAAAAACCTGTAATGCGCTAAAGTTTTGTCGCGGAGTGCGGTTGTCGGATTGTGCGCGAAATCCGTAGACGCTCGGCCGGTCGTCAGACCATCGCTCGCGAAGTTAAAGGTCGATATTTATAGAGGCGGCATATCGTCGTGTTATAATGCAACGGAAACGTCGCGCTGACGTCTAATTTTGGCGTCCCGTCCAGACAGAGAGGGACCTTGAGGCCGTTACGTAACGCTGTTCTTGGCAGTAGCGTCGATTTCGCAAGACGCCGATGCAGCCAGTCCGTATCCGATACTGCAATGCACCCGACCGTTTTTATTGCACGTTTTTCTTACTCCTTCCTCCTGCTACCGATTGCGTCCGGTCGGTCAGATGTTCGTTACGCCTGAGAATATTCAAATATCCCCGCCATCGTCGACATTAACTACTTAACCGTCACACAAAAACACATTTTGCAATGTTTTAGGTTGTAATTTTACCGGTTATGGTACGGTATTGAAATACGTAATAGTTTAGGTTAAAGAATTTTGGATCTTTTTTAAATTCATGAAATATTTTTTAATTACAATCTTAACAAGTCACTTGAAAACTCCCCGGTCTGGCACATAGATGGCGCTACTAGAATTAAATCCATCTCTTTTTTAGTTAGTCCTAACCCTCAAAAGATGCGTGTATAAATTTGACAGCTGTCGGATCATTAGTTGGTGAATTATAGCATTTTGAGTGAAGCAATGTTTGTTATTCTAAAAAAAAAAGGAAAAAATATTGCTTTTTGAACGGAAAAAATACAGTTGAAGCAAAAACTTGGCTCGATTCCGAGTTTCCGGACACTGCCGCAGGAAAATCAACCATCAAGGATTAGTATGCTAAGTTTATATGTGGTGAATTGAGCACCGAAGACGGTGAACGCAGTGGACGCACAAAAGAAGTTGTTACCGACAAAAACATTAAAAAAATCCACAAAATGATTTTGAATGAACATAAATTGAAATTGAATGACACTCTAAAGATATCATCTGAACGTGTACGCCGTATCATTCACGATTATTTGGGTATGAGAAAGCTCTATGCAAAGTGGGTGCTGCGCGAGCTCCCTTTTGACCAAAAACAACGACGAGTTGATGTAGCTGTATTTGAAGATGATCAAGCATAATAAACCCGAATTTTTGCGTCGATATATGATAATGGATGAAACATGGCTCCATCATTTCACTCCGAAGTCCAATCGACAGTCATCCGAGTGGCCTGCACACGGTAAACCCGCTCCAAACCTGGGAAAACGCAACAGTCGGCTGGCCAGGTTATGGCGTCTATATTTTGGGATGCGCATGGAATAATTTTCATTGACTACCTTGAAAAAGGAAAGACCATCATCAACGACTATTACATAGCGTTATTGGACCGTTTGAAGGACGAAACCGTTAAAAAACGGCAAACGGCCGTATTTGAAGAAAAAAAGTACTGCTTCACCAAGACAATGCACCATGTCACAAGTCAGTGAAAACAATGGCAAAAATTCATGAATTAGGCTCCACCGTATTCTCCAAAACTTGCCCCCAGCGACTATTTCCTTTTCTCAGATCTCAAAAAATGCTCGTTGGGACGAAATTTTCGTCGAATGAAGAGGTAATCGCCGAAACTGAGGCCTGTTTTGGAGCAAAGGACACATCGTACTACAAAAATGGTGTCGAAAAGTTGGAGGCTCGCTATAATCAATGTATCATCCTTGATGGGAATTATGTTGAGTAAAAAACTATTTTAGTCAAAAAATGTGTTTTGCTATTGTAGGCCGGGGACTTTTCAGTTGACCTGTTTTATGCACAGAACAATCTTTATTTACAAATTAATCTGTTACTATTGTTCTGTTGTATTTGCATCATTACACAAGCAATACGAGTTAAGCTAAAGTTGAAAGTAACACTTAAGATTATATTTTCCTGCGCATTGTCCAGCAGTTATATTGATTCAACGTTGCTTTGATTTAGTAAAATTTTCTCATGTTTTAATACGAAATCTTGGGTAATTTCGTATGTCCATTTGATTTTCAGTTTCTATTTATCTATATGGCGCCCATTGAAACAAATCAAAACTACTAAACATTGAAAATAACGCAGTATATGTTTATGTCTTGTCTGTTTTAGTTATCAATTTGTGTTATTGAATTCGCTACTCTCTAAAATATCGAGCGAGTACCATAATTTAAGAAAAAAGCTCTCAACTTTCATACACGGAAGACAAAAATGAAAACCAAGGTTCAAAATTATCTAGCAAATTTTTTACGAGTATTAAAATAGATGTAATTAATAATATCGTTATTCTGGTATGGAAGAACTATAGAGTTATAATGTCTACCTGACTGATTGAACGTCCACTGTTGATGCAGTCTCCTTTCACAAACACATACGCGAAGTATATAAAATTGAAGAAAGCAGTCTATATATAAAGACAAATAATAAATTACCTTTTACTTTTAAATAACTGTAATGTTGGTAACGTTACTATTAAAATTGAATCTATTATTTTAAGTTAACGATATTATTAAAAGTATTGAGCATATAGGAAAATCAGAATATTGGTCCTTAATACCAATGAAAAAGTTAACTTCAATTTAGACTTGACCCAATTAAACCCCTCATTTAACAAAAAATTTAAACAAAACGTCAATGAATTATATGGACAAAAATTTGGAATATAACTTTGATGATTGTAATGTTTTCCTCAGTTAATTGCTGTAGTTTATTGACCGATCAATTGTCCAGTTCTTTAAGAAAGTTTAAATGGAGGCACCAAATTTCAAAGCAATGCCAATTGTTGAAGGCATTGAACAACAATACGACTACAGGACTACATAATACAAATATTATCTTATATAAAAACTTACTTTATTAATTTGTATGTATGCTTGGAGTATTTTCATATTGATATCAAAACCAAATCAAAGATCAGCTGTCACTTTATCGTAGGGTACCACTGTAGGTACTCCTTAGTGTATCAAAACACTTGAAACAATGCATACTTTCAACTATTACAATCAGCCCTATTCTGTAGCTAAAGAAGCTGTGATCGGTTGGTTGATATTATAGAGTAAAATTTCTGTTTATAAAGCTATCTTCTTATTGTTCTTCTAGATAATTCAAATTGACAATTCATCGATCTTCCAGGCTTTTCTACTACGACTATGCATTCTCGATGTTGAAACAACTATATTTGTTTGCAAACAACAATTTTATATGGATTCAATATACGCGCCTTCGCCTTGACTTGACTGATCACATGGGTATACATGGTCGTTGTCCCGTCTGAACAGCTTTGTTCGCCAGCTTTTGAAGATACCGAAATATCTATTGTACCCACCTATAGAATCATTTCCCTACTTTAGTGACTCCAAATTCCAATAGTCTATGACGAGGAACTGAGCTACTGCAATTAACATTTGGTGGCCGTACACTTTGAACTGCAAACATCCGTCCCAATTCGAATACATTATGTTAGTTCCCAGAAACTTAAAAAGCTATATGAATCGCTATAATGTACGCATCACTGAAATAAAAATGTTAAATCATTCTGGTCATCTGTTGGCAAATATGTTGTTTACTTATAGTTTCCACTTTAAAAAATTATATGTAATCAATAGCCATCCCTTTGTAATGTTAAAATTAATTGGAAAAGCTAAAGATTTGCTTTTTATTAAGAGTTGAAATGAAAAACCTGTAATGCGCTAAAGTTTTGTCGCGGAGTGCGGTTATCGGATTGTGCGCGAAATCCGTAGACGCTCGGCCGGTCGTTAGACCATCGCTCGCGAAGTTAAAGGTCGAAGTTAAAGATACCCAAATTTCTATTGTACCCACCTATAGAATTATTTCCCTACTTTAGTGACTCCAAATTCCAATAGTTTATGACTGAGAAACTGAGCTACTGCAATTAACATTTGGTGGCCGTACATTTTGAAGTGCAAACATCTGTCCCAATTCGAGTACATTATGTTAGTTCCCAGAAACTTCACTACGATTTTGGTGGCTTTACTCCCTGAATTGATATGTTTGTACCAGAAATCCACGAGCTAGGGCTAGGTTTTTCAATACATGTTGTTGTTCCCTAATTCTGATAATTTATATCTAGGGCGTTTTCCCCAAACTCGCCAAGTATACCAAAAAATGATTCGAGTCACTGCGTAACGAGTGTCAGTCCAACGTCACCCTTTTCTCTTATCTTGATAAGTAAATTAATTCCGGTTAATTAAATTAATTCAAAAGAGAACAATATCCCCGCAATCTTACCGGCTCTGCCTGTTCTGTCTAAACACTACATTTGCCATATCTAACCACTTACCATACTTTGTTTTCATTATTAACTTGAATAAATGCTAAAAGGTACAAACTAACCTAAACGTGGGTTAAAACAACAGTTTAAATAACATGGATTAATCTTTCAAGTAGAAGTAATCCTACAAGTGTCAGTAACGCCTTTCCGGTTTTTGAAACAATTCACTAGCCTTCTAGTATTCTATGATTATGATTACATGGATCAAATCAGTTTATTCTTTATAGACACTGGCTTAACTTTAATTTAACATCAAAACTACACATGTTACTTTCCACCACAATAACAGCATTATAATTTAAAATATGTTTGAAAGTGTCGAGTTTAATTGTATGCCTGAAAACGTAGATTTGTAACATTCATTATTTTTCTTGATTCCTCAAAAAAAAACCGATGAAAGTCATCAACTGCTCTAATCCCTACGGTCTTACAGTAGGTATGCTCATAAGAAGTTATGAAAGGGGGTAATTTGGACGTTCAAAATAAAAAACGTCCCGGTAGATTGAAATCATCGTAAGATCATCCTTTGATGATCAGGTTGGTGTCGTACATTATGAACTGTAGAAAGCTTAATTCTGATCGCTATCGACATCAATTTCAGTTGAAATTTGGTTGAAAAAATACGTACTGAAAAAGTACCCGACCTACTCTCCAGACCTGGTTCTATCCGACTACCACTTTCTCACTATCACGATTTCGAAGAAGTTAAAAATTGGCCCGATAAATAGTTTAACGGTCCTTTTGGAACAGTATCCATAAATTTTCTGACTAAAAGATGGACAAACTGTATAAAATCAAATGGTCAATCGTTTGAATAAAAAATCTTAACTGTCCATGGTAAATAATGTGTTTCCTTTAGTTTAATACGAGTGGGAATCAAAGATATACTATTTAGTTTAACACGTAATTCCAATTTAGAGCAACAGGTGTGGGTAGTAGCTGTGCCCCGTTCTGCCAAGATACATTACTCCACAACATTTCCGGATTTGGCGCATGCGCATATTGGCTTCATTTAATTTTAAAACAGAATAATCGGAGTTTGGCGTATGCTTATATACAGCTTTATTTACTTATTTTTTATCGTGATTATTAGATTTTATGTCGAATATATTAAGCAGATAAATAGGTTCAGGTGGTAAATAAAAATGATAAAATCTTGGGAATAACACATTTTATTTAAAAAAGTATTGAATAAAACGAAATAACAAAAATATAATTAATATGTCCAACTATTCTATTTTAAACATCATATTACACATTATCATTATTTTTTATAAATAAAAATACACAAATATGATAAATAATTGATTTCATGTTGAAACTATCTATAAGGAAAGAGATAAACATTGAAAATTTTTTGAAATAACACATTTTATTTGAAAAATTATTGAATAAAATGGAATAATAAAAATAATTTCTATATGCGTTTCTATTTTTATAAAAACATCATATTTAAATAAATTTACATATTTGAACAATTAAAAAGAACACCAAGAACCATATAAATAAACATTACCATAAAAAAACCAAAATCGTTTAGATCAAACCTAGCCATAATAGTTAAAACCAAACGAAAAAGTCACTACTACATAAGAAATCATTAAACTTTTCCTAAAAATCTCAGAATATTATAGCTACTATTATTCATCCACAAACTTCATTAATGAACTTACTACCTCGAGTTTCCGACTAACATATTCCTATATTTTAGCAAAATACTGTAACGTGTAATTTCTTCTTCTCTGATTCTCTGAATTTCACATTCTTCGACTTTTACTCTCAACAAATTCTAGCTACACCTTAGCTGTTTGTTTTTACTACTATTCTTGATGGACAAATCTCATTAATTACTTGACTAATTCCAACCCAACAAGAATCATTTTCTTCTCTGTTCTCGCACTTAATAATTGATGTAACCATTCTAAAGATTTTCTTTCGACAACAATAACGGGTTAGGTCGGAAACTCGCACAGATTTAGACAAAGGAAATGAAGTTAGTCGACAACAACTATTACAAATTCCAAGGAACGAGTCCCGAGAACCGAGCAATAACATGTTTGTCGGATCGAATTCATCCGCGAGCACACGACGGCGGCGCTTAAAAATAGTCCGAAATATCCGATATCGTTCTTGCTTTTAGATCGTCCCGGTAACGAGAATAGATACTTGATGATCGAAATGCCACACCGAACCAAACAACATGTAAATAGATCGGAATGTAGACGATAAAAATACGCGGTGATTGATGAAATCGGATGTCGGCGCGGTCGACGTACAATCCGTATGTTGTCATGAAATATCTGAATGGAAAGGCCCGAAGAGTTATTCGAAATATTCCCGTAGAAAAATAGAGATTTTTATTTCGTTATAATCAAACGACTACAGATTCGAAACCTAGTCATCCGTCAGAAACCGTAGTTCTTTTATTTATAGCTAAAACACATGACATGTGTCACCGATTGACGTTTTAAGTGTCATTTTACACTATGCATAAATTTTATTTAAATTGTTTATGAGATAGTATAAGTCACAGGGCATGATGATAATAACCGTATGTCATAAAATATCTGAAAGAGAAGACCCAAAAAAATATTCAAAATATTCCCGCAAGAAACTAAAGAGTTTTGTTTCAGTATGATCAAAAACCCACAAATTCGAACACTAGTCATCTGTTATATCTCTACTTCTTTTATTTATAACTAAAAATTGACCGATGACAGTGACATCTGTCACCGATTAACGTTTTAAGTATCACTTTACTCTAGGCATACATTTTATTTTAGTTGTTTAGACATTGTTTATAAGATAATATGAGACACAGGACATGATGATAATAATCGTATGTCAAAATATCTGAAAGAGAAGGTCCAAAAAACTATTCAAATTATTTTCCCAGAGGCAAAAGGATCTTTGTTTCGATATTATCAAATAACCACAGATTCGAACACTAGTTATCTGTCAAATTCCTACTTTTATTTATAGCTAAATATCGAGCGATGTTACTGGCATCTGTCACGGATTGACGTTTTTAATGTCACTTTACTCTATGCACAATTTTTATTCTAATTATTTAGAACGGTTTCCTTAATCAGATAATATAAGATAATAGGCATGCTGACAATAATCGTATGTCATAAAATATTTGAATGGGAAGACCCGAAAAAATATTCAAAATATTCCCGCAGAAAAACAGAAAAAAGAGATTTTTATTTCGATATAATCAAACAACCATAGATTCAACATCCGTCAAAAATCCTTAATTCTTTTATTTATGAATAAATATCGATCCATTTTACACATATCAGAATGGAAAACTCGAAGAATAATTCGAAAACAGGAAAACAGAGATTCTTGTATTGGTATAACCAAACGACCACAGATTCAAGCACTACTAACCTGTCAAAACCTCTAATTCTTTTATTTATAGCTAAATATCGACCGATCTTACTGATATCTAACATTCTTACATTGACGTTTTAAATGTTATTATACCCCATGCACAAATCTTATTTGAGTTTTTTAATTTTTATTTGTTTATATGATAAATAAGATATACTGTCACATATTATAGGATCAATAGTCATCTATCATAATCCCTAGTTCTTTTAATTAAACATAAATATCTACGGATACTACTGACATTTCTCACATATTAACGTTAATAGTGTCACTTTATTGCCAGAAAATATAAGAAATATATGCATAATCTTGAGATATTTTAGTTTTTCAAATTAAATTTCTTATGGCGAATAACAAAAATTGTTTCAGAAGCGTTATAAATCTTAGATGTTTAAATCACGTTGATTATTTTCAGGAGCTACAAACGCCAAAAATATCCACAAGATAAAAAATCTTACAGTATAAAGGAAGTGAATGGTTCATAACCTTATAACTTGACATTTTGGACATGAAATTTAACTTAGTTTTGAAATGACTGAATTTGAATTTGTCTGAAAACGGTATCGAAAAGGAATCATTCAATAAATATGTTAACACTACTGATTAAGTAATATTTGACAGTAATATTTGACATATCAAAAACATAACCTTCAAATATTAAGGACTTTTTAATAGTATTTATTGTTTTTTCTTCTTCTATTCCGTAATATTAGGTACATTACTTCTGTTCTTATTCTATCTTATTCATTTCTTCTTATTCTAATATCGAAAAATAAGTGATAATATGCGTTATACCAATTTGTCTAAATAAAGTTTCAAAGTTACAAAGTGAAACTTGGTACACCCAATATTTCAAAATAACGGACACAGTATACACATCAAAAATAATTTTACACATTTATCATCCTCTTTTGAAAGCATACTAAGCTTGTCATACACTCACATTCTTTTTTCCTCATTTTTAATATCATCGTCTTAGTTAATATCATTCATCAAGCATAGCATTTAATGTAAAATAAAACTGTGTAAAATAACTTAAGCATATATAACATATTAATCGCATGAATGTTGACACTAAAACTATAGAAACGTATATGTTTTATGTTAAAAGTTTAAAATCCAAATATATTTTCATTATATATTCAAGTTAATTTTGTTCCGAATGTATAAATTATAATGAATGGTATTTTGATAAACTATTTGGTATTGTAACTGTTGTAATAATTGTATATATATATATTATATATATATATATATATATATATCGGTGTAAGTAACTATATGTGTTGTTTATTTTGGAAAAATAGTCTATTTTGTATTCTTGGTTAACTTATAATACACTTTTTATGTATATAAAGTGGGCCATCTGTTAGTTTGCTTTTCAGATACGTACATATTATTTCGACCTACAAGAAACTAGTCTACTAATACCCAGAATGACTTGTAATTAAAATAGATTATTGAAATACAAACAGGTATTTTGTATATGTAATTTTATTACTTCTTAAAAATGTAATTTGTAATTGGTATTTCAAGTACCTGACTCTGGGATATTTTCTATTTAGTATTTCAAATATTTATTGCGTCAAAATTCATTCGAACGTAAATACATTTATGCGATTTTATTAATGGCTGCGTTCTGTAGTGTGACCGCTATACCTGTCAATCTTTAAGGTAGGCAATACTGTTGCTGTATAGTATCAACTAGGGATGTAGAAAAAATATCGATATTTTGGCCGATATATCGATACTTTCTGAAAAAAATATTATACTTATTACAAAAAAATATCGATATTTTTTTCGATGGACAACACTCCTAATATTAATCATCTGCCTCATGACTGCTGACATTTTTTATGAGGAGATACTGTTACCACTAAATATTGCAGAAGTCGAAACTGGAGAGAGGGAGTTATGTTTGCCTAGGCACCTCAGATGTGCCAAATAGACGTCTGTAGATGTCTGTTGGCCATTACAAACACGCATAATTTCATTTTTAAAGAGTTTCTAGTCTTAACTTGGTTTGCTATTCAGCACTTGCTAAACGTACTTTGTTAAGGAATCTGTCCAGAAATCCCAAATTCTTCAAGCCATAGAAACCTGTCTTGGGGATCAGTGAACATATCCACAAGATTTTATAGTGAATTTATGAGAAGATAATCAAAATTAAATGTCTTAACAGGTCAATCGAAAAGTCCTCGGCCTACCTTAGTAAAACAAATTTTTCTGCCATATCTGAAGAATACGGTGAATGAGAAAGCAATTCGAAGCCCAATTCATGGATTTTGCCATCGTTTTCACTGACTTATAACACGGTACATTGTCTTGGTGAAACAGCACTTCCTTTTTCTTTAAATGCGGCCCTTTTCCGGCAATTTCGTCCTTCAAACGGTCCAATAACACTATGTAATAGTCGCTGTTGATGGTTGCGCCATCACGCCATAACCTTGTCAGCCGACTGTTGCGTTTTTCCACGCTTTGGAGCGGGTTCATCGTGTGCAGTCCACTAGGATAACTATTGATTCGACTTGGGAGTAAAATGATGGAGCCATCATCCATTGTCACATATCGACGCAAAAACTCGGGTTTATTACACTTGATCATCAACTCGTCATTGTTTTTGGTCAAAAGTAAGCTCGCGCAGCACCCACTTTGCACAGAGCTTTCTCATACCCAAATATTCGTGAATGATATGATGTACACGTTCAGTTGATATCTTTAGAGTGTCTGCTATGTCAGTCAATTTCATTTTGTGGATTTTTTTTAAATGCTTTCGTCTGTAACAACCTCTTTTGGGCGTCCACTGCGTTCACCGTCTTCGGTGCTCATTTCACCACGTCTAAACTTAACATGTCAATCCTGCTTGATTTTCCTGGAGCAGTGTCCGGAAACTCGGCTTCAGGCCAAGTTTTTGCTTCAACTATATTTTTTCCTTTCAAAAAGCAATATTTTATGAACACGCGAAATTCTTTTTTATCCGTTTTTTTTTCACAATAACAAAAGTTGCTTCACTGAATATGCTATAATTAACAAACTAATGATCCTACAGCTGCCAAATTTATACACGCATCTTTTGAGGGCTAGGGCTAACTAAAAACCATATAGATTTAATTCTAGTAGAGCCATCTGTGTGTCAGGCAGTGAACTTTTCAATTGTAATTTGATCACTTTTATATACTTTATCGGTCATTAAAATAGAATGCTTGGAGGAATTCATTGACGTGTTAAAATCTATTGTTACATGTTTGGATTATAACCATAATCCCAGTTTATAATAACCAGTTTATATAATTATATAAACCATATTAAAATATATTGACAAACGAGATAAACTCAGCATTCGTTGTATCCATGTATATACGATATAATATTAATGGAATATATTTAAATTACTTGTAATTGAATGTAAATATTTCAAGGATATATAGGCAACCAAAATACAAGTGTCAGGTTGTCAAGTGATTAAACTAAGTTTACAATAGTGTCTTTGCTGGTTTTGCTATAGTTAGGTGGATATATAGTAGGACTAGGATTTAATTCTTATCATTTTTCGCTTATGTAACAATATTTTGAAAAGCAGTTAACATTTCTGCCACTGTAGCAATGCTTTATGTTTTCGCAGTGTTGATTCATCAAATCCCAGTGAGTTTATGTCTAAATCTAAAAGTGGTTATAATTCATAGTCTTCGAGTTTTTTTTGCTATTTATGACGAATCAACATTACCACAAGGGGGTGTTCTAGTCTAGAATTTTAAAAAATAGAGAAAAAAAAATTCGTTCATATTTTCAAAACTTAATTTAAGAATATGCTCTTAAGAGGATTTTTAATTATCAATAAAATGACATAGCAGTTTTAGTAATGCGAAAATTTAAACTCGTTTTTCTCCAAAATACTTTTTTCGGAATGTTTGACATGATATCCCAAATTCTACAAAACAGATTTACTTGAAAATAGGTGGAAAAATTTTCCTATACACTCTTTTATCGTGCATATTAAAGCTATTAATTTTGATTTTACTATTTTTAAAAATATTGGGAATGTCTAAATTTTTACCGAGATGTATTTTATGTGAAAAAAGATGGCTGAAAGTCACCGAACGCTCTTTGGAGCTTCTGGCAATCATTCTCTATGAATTTTAATATGTGAATACTTGTTTCAACGTAAAAAAAGTGGTGTTTTTAGCATCGAAGACAAAGAGCATTATGGATGTCTAAAATACAAGCATTTGAAGGCTTCAATTTGAAACCATCAATGGGGGTCGCTATAGACTACAGAACCTAGCACTATATGAAATTCAATAGAATATGAGCAAAGACAACAATGTTATTTTTCAGCTAATATAGTTGGAAACTTCTCCCGGCCTTGTTGTTTCTAATTACTACTTATTCCGACATATAATGGCCTATCTGAGCAGGGCTTCAATTCTTATGAAGATACCAAAAAATGACTTTCGAGATGAAATACGTAAACTGCCTGAAAGATGTGAAAAGGTAGCGGCTATCGATGGACAATACTTTGAATAAAAATATATTGTACTGAATATTTTGCGATAAAGCTTCAAATGCGATGAAAATGCTTTAAAATCCTTTAGGCTTAACAAACATTAATATAAAATTGTCGTTCTATTTTCTATTATTTGGCTTAAAACACTTGGATGAGAAAATTGTGAAGAAAAAAGTGAAGAATAAAAAACGGTAAAAATATTCTTTGTTTTTTTTTATTTAACTGAAACAAATAGCTAAAAAGCGTGTCTCTGGAATAGGCTACCCCCATGAGCCTATAACGGCACTGTGAATATTTCGGAATCAATGGTTTTCGAAAATACATTTGTAAATAATAAGTAAAGCACTGATATTCGTGAGCAAAATATCATTACTAATGCACGAATATCAAAACTATTGAATTTGGCACTGTCAAACAGAATGCCCTTGTATATTATGCTAACACTGTATGTTTGTACTAATTTGGCCCAATGTCCATCGTCTCCCATTGTCTCATTTGAATACTAACCGCTTACATCGAGAAAACCATTTCAACCCGTCGAATCTATCAATGTGTTTGTGTTGTCTTCAGGTGCCGGGTTAGGGTGGTCGACGGTAGCGAACCATCAACGTACCCAATCGCTGCCGTTCGCGCCAATTCCCACCACCACTGCCGGAGCACCATTAACCGATAACATCACCCCCTCAACATTCACAGCTACCGCAATAACCACTCTAGCGTTCAATGTCCAGCACCCGTCTAAACGACACAGTCAAGGAGGCCCGTCAGGAAAATGTAGTAGGTATCCTTTGGGGATGACGAGACCATCTTACTGGGTCCCTGAGCTTCGCATAGGTGGGGCTTCATCATCATTCATTTGTCTCAAATTAAAACACACTATGGATATTATGTTAAATTTAAATTGTAATTGTCAAGATACATCCACACTGAAACAACAAACTCAAACAAATTTTTCATATTTATTTAGTGCTACCAATTTAAATAAGATGTATTAAATTTTCTATTTTTTTGTTCCCTCATTCTGAAAGCAGAGGAGCTCAGCTGAAAGTCTATGTCTGTTTATATTTGACTTACTTGTTCAACACAAACATGTATAATCTAGATATATGTGTGTGTCTAATATAAACAAACAAGATATAATTATTTTTACAATGTTATTGTAAAAATTGTGGAACGGATCATTAAAACCGTTAAATTGTATGATATACGTCAGAATGGAGAAAACATACCAAAAAATAATACTTTAAAGAACAGCAACAAGAAATGAAAATATATGATGTATATCAAAATTACTACTGTGCTCTTATTATGGTAAAATCGAGGAGATTAAAACACAGTTTAAGGATCTATTAACAATATAGTAAAACAAGCATGATAACCTCTTGTCTATAAAATAAAGTTCATCTTGTTGATCTACAAATTGTATTATTTTATTTTGTATTGATATATTTTTTAACATCTTTGTTGAAAAGGTTATTTCGGTTAAGGGGCCTTAGGCCGAAATATTAATTATAAGTATCTTAACCAATATACATTTGTTTCAAGTAAATGAACCCCTTAAAAATAATTACGTTTTTACGCAACTTTTTAAACGGCAACTAAAACTTTTCATGTAATACAATCACATTTATCTTTAATGTAATTGTGTCATCGCCCAATTTGGGCACCCATTTTGGTTTCAAAGTGTAGGTAATATTTTCATGATTTCTTCTGTTGAATTTCTGTAAATAACAATGTATATGAATACAAAAGCCCGATATAAATAATTGTGTACGTACCAGATAAAGGCAACCCTAAATCACATACACATCCTTAATCTAACTAACTTGGGTTATTTCTTCCTAGGAAAACGACGTCTGGTTTTTTTATTTCAGCACATATGAATATGAAAATGCATTAAGGCACAAAAACGCTGTATTCAATGTCATACACACAAAAATGGCGTCATAAACAAACAATCCGGTTATAGAAATTGACCAATCAAATGCTTTTGTAAGGAAATTCAAATGAACCAATAAAAAATGTGGTCTCGGAACCAGCGTTGCTTGGAACATTTCCTCGATTTCGCCTATTTAAATAAAAGCTCTATATATACTTTATGAGCTTTATCTATTTTACAATTATGATGTGGAATTCTCTAAAAATTCAAAATGTTGGCAACGTCGCCGCACCAAATTTAAATTTTCACTTATTGGCTATCTTAATGAAACAAAAATAACGTTCCCTGTAATTTTACCTCTTTTTGTTAATAGCCGAGCGACCTTTTCATGTTCAAACACACAATAATCATATGAACTATAGTCCTCTGTGCTGACGTCCTAAATTTTGACGTGCATTGATCCATCCATATTCTAAAAACGATAACACAATAAACAGTATAGACATAAATTTACATCAAGTTAAATAAAGAAACAAGTTAGTATTTGAAAAAGTTTCATGAATTGTAAGTATTTCAACAAATTCAGTGTGGACATACTTTCACATTTTAATATGCTCATTATTGTTTTTACCACGTCATATCAATCATGACGTGCTACGAAATCAAGGTTTAAAGGTGCTTAATTGTCACTGTTTCATTGTCATTGTCTGGTATATTTTTAAGGTTCATCAGCTAATTATGTAAGTAATTTCACATGCAAAACTGCATTTTAATATAATGTTAGGAATTAAGTACGTATAATATAAAGCCATAAGAATAAATATATCCTTTTAAATTCGATAAATAAATATTCTAAAACATAAATATAGCATAACAATAATATTATTATAGATAACATTCCATGTTAAAAACAACTGGATTTTTCGATGTAATAAAACGTATTTATATTATGACGTTATTTTATAAAAATATCATTGTATGGTTATAATATTTACTATTTCTATTCTATAAATAACTACAGTGTATATCAGATAATTAATTTCATTGTATTGCATTTTCAATCATTAATGCTCTGCTAATCTTTCCGATAGTTATCCAAACTTCGATTCTAATTCTTATCATTTCTCGACTCTAGCGTTACAACATACTCAATGTAATGATTATTTTTTGAATACTCCTTAAACTATTTTTAACACATGGTAAGCTACTGCTTCTACAGAGGATAGACAAAATTATCATTATTATTTAATTAATACATTGTTACTAGTCGTTTCCGTCTAACCTACAATTTGTCTTTATGATAACATAAATCTAGGTATATAACTAGGAAGACCCATCGGCCCTATCTCAGTCTCTGGTGAAATAATGTTTATACATGTCACTGCTGTATTTTTTATTATATGCACCTCACTACACAACACTACACAATATCAGATAGTTTATGTTATGTTTCTTACTATGAAAAAATCTAACAGGTCTGGGATTTTCTGTTGGTCAGTCGGCCAATCACTTGGTTTTCCAGTTGACACGTAACTACATCTTAGTTCAGCAGCTGCTTTGTCTGCTGAACTAAGATGTTATGCAGATCCCCATCTTGTATTTTTTGCATTGAAATCACCTCCAATTATAAATTTTTCTCCCAGGTTGCTTAGGACATTCAAGTAATTTTCCATTTACTGTTAATATTTTATTAATATTATTAAGAGTTACCTGATTTTCTGCTGTACTGAGCCCGGATTCTTGATAATGGATAAAATAATACAAAAACCATGTTGTAACCCCAAGTTAACTGAGAGAAACTGATGAACATTAAAAAAGATTATGGAAAGACAACATGAAACTACGGCGGCAAACATGACAGCTGAACTAAACACTCGCTTGAGTAACAACACAGGCTGAAAAGTCCAGAACCTACATATAGATGGCATTAGTTTTATGTAGTAACATATAGAAAGCTGTTTTCATAATATTCTACTCATATGTTTGTAAGTCATTTTGATAAGATTAACACTATTTTCGTTACTTTCAAAACAGTGGTTCAAAACCAATTTCGTGTTTTAATTTCACATTGTTTCCTGATGGGAAAAGTACCGTTCAAGCGAAATAATGGCTTGGAAAGTATTATAAGGACTCTGCTCTATCAGAAACAATAACAAAAAATTGGTTTTCTGACATCTAACGCGGTCGTAGAGACACTGATGCTGTAGAACGCAGTGGACGTCCAAATGAGTTGGAACGATCGAAAAGTGAAGTGAAGTTATGATAGCTAACATCATAAAGATATCAAAGGAACGTGCTGTCTTTATATTGCATGAGCATTTGACTATAAAAAGCTCTGTTCGAAATGGGTATCGCGTTTACTCACTATTGACGAAAAATAAGAACGTGTTGCTGATTCTGAGCAGTGTTTGGCCATGTTTAAAAAGTAACAAACCGGAATAAAAACGATCGTCATCTGTGATCCAGTCATCGATTAATTTCCGCATCGATCTGAACAACTAGTAATCAGAAATAAACTAGTAATCTCGAAAGTATTCAAGAGTCTGAGCTCCACTTTCGTCCAATATTGCAATTCATCTTCGAACTGTTTTGTTTATTATTGATATCAAAATAACCACTTTTAAATCAGTAATATGAAACCAAAATCAGCAATTAAGGTATGACAGAACAAAATCACCATAATTTATGTAGAGATATATCGGAACTATTAAATATAATAGTTAAGTTAGATCGTCTAACAGTTTATATTGATACTGCACAATTTCACAAAGAAATATCGGTGATAAAATTATATGCAAGCATCCAATACATCCAATTTGATTGGATTAAGTCTTGAATTTAAAAAAAGCAATTAAAGCACACCTATTTATTTTTAAACTAATCTGTAAAACTGAAATTACTGTTTTTCTAACGTAGAATTTCATTATATTACATCTTATATATATATATATATATATATATATACTCCTAGGATACGAAAAGGAAAAAATATAGGGGTATTCCTAGCGTATGAAATTGTTTGTAATCTGATAATTATTTAATACATTTAAAATTGTTATGTAAAATTGTACTATCTACGGTAGTAAAATATTTGTACGATATTTGTACACTGAATAGATACGTTGTAATCCACTTAAAACTGATAAAAACCGTATTTCCCCTTTTTTTCGCATATCGCACATATTCGTGTTTATTAATGTATTTTTTCTCCGTTTTTCAAGGTTTGAGAGATCGATGTGACAGCATGCCGACCAGACCTAGGACCAGCAGTGAAAGCAACCGCGTTGGCCCGGGATGGGGCAAACCCTACACCCTGTCGCAGAGAATGCAGAACCACTTCAGGGACCCCTCACATAGTCCTCCAACAGGTTAATAACACTTTAGCTTCAACATTTTAAGCCGCTCTAAACGAATTGGTATTAACTCCTTGTAGGTAGTCCAGTGAGTCCTCCTTCAGACTCAACGGGTTCCTCCTACAGCTTGCCCGATGAACACGAGACAGTTCACGAGATGGAGCCTCAAAGGATGTACACCGGCCTAACTCCCGACCATGTCATAGCGGAAGAGGAGTATCCGGACTCTTCGATGGTGAACTCAACGGAGGGCAACTATATGCCGATGAACTTGAACCTGGCTGGGATTTCTGAGAACGACTATACGGAAATGAATATGACTCACGTTATCAATCCAAATTACAATTCAAACTCCGCTAGTATGAGCAGCGTTACCTCAGGAACTCCCAGCACCGATATGAGGTTGGTTTGCTGAAGTTTAGATAGTCTTCTAATTACATTAACATAATTCCATCATCTGAAAAAAGAAACCTTCAGATCATAAGGAGCAATAATTAATTATTATCCAAACATCACGAAGGAGCATACTTATATATGAGTTAGCAAACATAATTAAGACAATGTCAAGGTTGAAATATCCCTTAAAAATATATTGCATCTATTAAATCCTTACATGGACAAAACCATCATTCTAGAGGAACAGTTCTTCTGTGTCAAGTACTTTAAGAATCGAGCTGCTAGCATCATTGATGCGGACATTCTAGACATCACCGAGGCTTTCGATCAAATCTGGTACCATGTCCATAAGGTATTAAAACTGGATATCTCTCTAACTATAAAGATAAAACCTAATTATACTCCTCCAACCTCTCTGCTAGGAAAATTCGTTTAAATTCTTCCTGGACAGGATTTCATTGGTAAAAGTATCAAGTAACTATATCATTAATCTACATCTTTAACATATTTTCAATTTCTGACAGCATTGTTAAGAAACCTTCAGATCATAATAGAAGCATTAATTAATTATTATCAAAACATCACGAAGGAGCATACTTATATATGAGTTAGCATATATAATTAAGACAATGTCAAGGTTGAAATATCCCTTAAAAATATATTGCATCTATTAAATCCTTACATGGACAAAACCATCATTCTAGAGGAACAGTTCTTCTGTGTCAAGTACTTTAAGAATCGAGCTGCTAGCATCATTGATGCGGACATTCTAGACATCACCCAGGCTTTCGATCAAATCTGGTACCATGTCCATAAGGTATTAAAACTGGATATCTCTCTAACTATAAAGATAAAACCTAATTATACTCCTCCAACCTCTCTGCTAGGAAAATTCGTTTAAATTCTTCCTGGACAGGATTTCATTGGTAAAAGTATCAAGTAACTATATCATTAATCTACATCTTTAACATATTTTCAATTTCTGACAGCATTGTTAAGAAACCTTCAGATCATAATAGAAGCATTAATTAATTATTATCCAAACATCACGAAGAAGCATACTTATATATGAATTAGCAAACATAATTAAGACAATGTCAAGGTTGAAATATCCCTTAAAAATATATTGCATCTGTTAAATCCTTACATGGACAAAACCATCATTCTAGAGGAACAGTTCTTCTGTGTCAAGTACTTTAAGAATCAAGCTGCTAGCATCATTGATGCGGACATTCTAGACATCACCCAGGCTTTCGATCAAATCTGGTACCATGTCCATAAGGTATTAAAACTGGATATCTCTCTAACTATAAAGATAAAACCTAATTATACTCCTCCAACCTCTCTGCTAGGAAAATTCGTTTAAATTCTTCCTGGACAGGATTTCATTGGTAAAAGTATCAAGTAACTATATCATTAATCTACATCTTTAACATATTTTCAATTTCTGACAGCATTGTTAAGAAACCTTCAGATCATAATAGAAGCATTAATTAATTATTATCCAAACATCACGAAGAAGCATACTTATATATGAATTAGCAAATATAATTAAGACAATGTCAAGGTTGAAATATCCCTTAAAAATATATTGCATCTGTTAAATTCTTACATGGACAAAAACATCATTCTTGAGGAACAGATCTTCTGTGTCAAGTACATTAAGAATCGAGCTGCTAGCATCATTGATGCGGACATTCTAGACATCACCCAGGCTTTCGATCAAATCTGGTACCATGTCCATAAGGTATTAAAACTGGATATCTCTCTAACTATAAAGATAAAACCTAATTATACTCCTCCAACCTCTCTGCTAGGAAAATTCGTTTAAATTCTTCCTGGACAGGATTTCATTGGTAAAAGTATCAAGTAACTATATCATTAATCTACATCTTTAACATATTTTCAATTTCTGACAGCATTGTTAAGAAACCTTCAGATCATAATAGAAGCATTAATTAATTATTATCCAAACATCACGAAGAAGCATACTTATATATGAATTAGCAAATATAATTAAGACAATGTCAAGGTTGAAATATCCCTTAAAAATATATTGCATCTGTTAAATTCTTACATGGACAAAACCATCATTCTAGAGGAACAGTTCTTCTGTGTCAAGTACATTAAGAATCGAGCTGCTAGCATCATTGATGCGGACATTCTAGACATCACCCAGGCTTTCGATCAAATCTGGTACCATGTCCATAAGGTATTAAAACTGGATATCTCTCTAACTATAAAGATAAAACCTAATTATACTCCTCCAACCTCTCTGCTAGGAAAATTCGTTTAAATTCTTCCTGGACAGGATTTCATTGGTAAAAGTATCAAGTAACTATATCATTAATCTACATCTTTAACATATTTTCAATTTCTGACAGCATTGTTAAGAAACCTTCAGATCATAATAGAAGCATTAATTAATTATTATCCAAACATCACGAAGAAGCATACTTATATATGAATTAGCAAATATAATTAAGACAATGTCAAGGTTGAAATATCCCTTAAAAATATATTGCATCTGTTAAATCCTTACATGGACAAAACCATCATTCTTGAGGAACAGATCTTCTGTGTCAAGTACTTTAAGAATCGAGCTGCTAGCATCATTGATGCGGACATTCTAGACATCACCCAGGCTTTCGATCAAATCTGGTACCATGTCCATAAGGTATTAAAACTGGATATCTCTCTAACTATAAAGATAAAACCTAATTATACTCCTCCAACCTCTCTGCTAGGAAAATTCGTTTAAATTCTTCCTGGACAGGATTTCATTGGTAAAAGTATCAAGTAACTATATCATTAATCTACATCTTTAACATATTTTCAATTTCTGACAGCATTGTTAAGAAACCTTCAGATCATAATAGAAGCATTAATTAATTATTATCCAAACATCACGAAGAAGCATACTTATATATGAATTAGCAAACATAATTAAGACAATGTCAAGGTTGAAATATCCCTTAAAAATATATTGCATCTGTTAAATCCTTACATGGACAAAACCATCATTCTAGAGGAACAGTTCTTCTGTGTCAAGTACATTAAGAATCAAGCTGCTAGCATCATTGATGCGGACATTCTAGACATCACCCAGGCTTTCGATCAAATCTGGTACCATGTCCATAAGGTATTAAAACTGGATATCTCTCTAACTATAAAGATAAAACCTAATTATACTCCTCCAACCTCTCTGCTAGGAAAATTCGTTTAAATTCTTCCTGGACAGGATTTCATTGGTAAAAGTATCAAGTAACTATATCATTAATCTACATCTTTAACATATTTTCAATTTCTGACAGCATTGTTAAGAAACCTTCAGATCATAATAGAAGCATTAATTAATTATTATCCAAACATCACGAAGAAGCATACTTATATATGAGTTAGCAAACATAATTAAGACAATGTCAAGGTTGAAATATCCCTTAAAAATATATTGCATCTATTAAATCCTTACATGGACAAAACCATCATTCTAGAGGAACAGTTCTTCTGTGTCAAGTACATTAAGAATCAAGCTGCTAGCATCATTGATGCGGACATTCTAGACATCACCCAGGCTTTCGATCAAATCTGGTACCATGTCCATAAGGTATTAAAACTGGATATCTCTCTAACTATAAAGATAAAACCTAATTATGCTCCTCCAACCTCTCTGCTAGGAAAATTCGTTTAAATTCTTCCTGGACAGGATTTCATTGGTAAAAGTATCAAGTAACTATATCATTAATCTACATCTTTAACATATTTTCAATTTCTGACAGCATTGTTAAGAAACCTTCAGATCATAATAGAAGCATTAATTAATTATTATCCAAACATCACGAAGAAGCATACTTATATATGAATTAGCAAATATAATTAAGACAATGTCAAGGTTGAAATATCCCTTAAAAATATATTGCATCTGTTAAATTCTTACATGGACAAAAACATCATTCTTGAGGAACAGATCTTCTGTGTCAAGTACATTAAGAATCAAGCTGCTAGCATCATTGATGCGGACATTCTAGACATCACCCAGGCTTTCGATCAAATCTGGTACCATGTCCATAAGGTATTAAAACTGGATATCTCTCTAACTATAAAGATAAAACCTAATTATACTCCTCCAACCTCTCTGCTAGGAAAATTCGTTTAAATTCTTCCTGGACAGGATTTCATTGGTAAAAGTATCAACTAACTATATCATTAATCTACATCTTTAACATATTTTCAATTTCTGACAGCATTGTTAAGAAACCTTCAGATCATAATAGAAGCATTAATTAATTATTATCCAAACATCACGAAGAAGCATACTTATATATGAGTTAGCAAACATAATTAAGACAATGTCAAGGTTGAAATATCCCTTAAAAATATATTGCATCTATTAAATCCTTACATGGACAAAACCATCATTCTAGAGGAACAGTTCTTCTGTGTCAAGTACATTAAGAATCAAGCTGCTAGCATCATTGATGCGGACATTCTAGACATCACCCAGGCTTTCGATCAAATCTGGTACCATGTCCATAAGGTATTAAAACTGGATATCTCTCTAACTATAAAGATAAAACCTAATTATGCTCCTCCAACCTCTCTGCTAGGAAAATTCGTTTAAATTCTTCCTGGACAGGATTTCATTGGTAAAAGTATCAAGTAACTATATCATTAATCTACATCTTTAACATATTTTCAATTTCTGACAGCATTGTTAAGAAACCTTCAGATCATAATAGAAGCATTAATTAATTATTATCCAAACATCACGAAGAAGCATACTTATATATGAATTAGCAAATATAATTAAGACAATGTCAAGGTTGAAATATCCCTTAAAAATATATTGCATCTGTTAAATCCTTACATGGACAAAACCATCATTCTAGAGGAACAGTTCTTCTGTGTCAAGTACATTAAGAATCAAGCTGCTAGCATCATTGATGCGGACATTCTAGACATCACCCAGGCTTTCGATCAAATCTGGTACCATGTCCATAAGGTATTAAAACTGGATATCTCTCTAACTATAAAGATAAAACCTAATTATACTCCTCCAACCTCTCTGCTAGGAAAATTCGTTTAAATTCTTCCTGGACAGGATTTCATTGGTAAAAGTATCAAGTAACTATATCATTAATCTACATCTTTAACATATTTTCAATTTCTGACAGCATTGTTAAGAAACCTTCAGATCATAATAGAAGCATTAATTAATTATTATCCAAACATCACGAAGAAGCATACTTATATATGAATTAGCAAACATAATTAAGACAATGTCAAGGTTGAAATATCCCTTAAAAATATATTGCATCTATTAAATCCTTACATGGACAAAACCATCATTCTAGAGGAACAGTTCTTCTGTGTCAAGTACATTAAGAATCAAGCTGCTAGCATCATTGATGCGGACATTCTAGACATCACCCAGGCTTTCGATCAAATCTGGTACCATGTCCATAAGGTATTAAAACTGGATATCTCTCTAACTATAAAGATAAAACCTAATTATACTCCTCCAACCTCTCTGCTAGGAAAATTCGTTTAAATTCTTCCTGGACAGGATTTCATTGGTAAAAGTATCAAGTAACTATATCATTAATCTACATCTTTAACATATTTTCAATTTCTGACAGCATTGTTAAGAAACCTTCAGATCATAATAGAAGCATTAATTAATTATTATCCAAACATCACGAAGAAGCATACTTATATATGAATTAGCAAACATAATTAAGACAATGTCAAGGTTGAAATATCCCTTAAAAATATATTGCATCTGTTAAATCCTTACATGGACAAAACCATCATTCTAGAGGAACAGTTCTTCTGTGTCAAGTACATTAAGAATCAAGCTGCTAGCATCATTGATGCGGACATTCTAGACATCACCCAGGCTTTCGATCAAATCTGGTACCATGTCCATAAGGTATTAAAACTGGATATCTCTCTAACTATAAAGATAAAACCTAATTATACTCCTCCAACCTCTCTGCTAGGAAAATTCGTTTAAATTCTTCCTGGACAGGATTTCATTGGTAAAAGTATCAAGTAACTATATCATTAATCTACATCTTTAACATATTTTCAATTTCTGACAGCATTGTTAAGAAACCTTCAGATCATAATAGAAGCATTAATTAATTATTATCCAAACATCACGAAGAAGCATACTTATATATGAATTAGCAAACATAATTAAGACAATGTCAAGGTTGAAATATCCCTTAAAAATATATTGCATCTATTAAATCCTTACATGGACAAAACCATCATTCTAGAGGAACAGTTCTTCTGTGTCAAGTACATTAAGAATCAAGCTGCTAGCATCATTGATGCGGACATTCTAGACATCACCCAGGCTTTCGATCAAATCTGGTACCATGTCCATAAGGTATTAAAACTGGATATCTCTCTAACTATAAAGATAAAACCTAATTATACTCCTCCAACCTCTCTGCTAGGAAAATTCGTTTAAATTCTTCCTGGACAGGATTTCATTGGTAAAAGTATCAAGTAACTATATCATTAATCTACATCTTTAACATATTTTCAATTTCTGACAGCATTGTTAAGAAACCTTCAGATCATAATAGAAGCATTAATTAATTATTATCCAAACATCACGAAGAAGCATACTTATATATGAATTAGCAAATATAATTAAGACAATGTCAAGGTTGAAATATCCCTTAAAAATATATTGCATCTATTAAATCCTTACATGGACAAAACCATCATTCTAGAGGAACAGTTCTTCTGTGTCAAGTACTTTAAGAATCGAGCTGCTAGCATCATTGATGCGGACATTCTAGACATCACCGAGGCTTTCGATCAAATCTGGTACCATGTCCATAAGGTATTAAAACTGGATATCTCTCTAACTATAAAGATAAAACCTAATTATACTCCTCCAACCTCTCTGCTAGGAAAATTCGTTTAAATTCTTCCTGGACAGGATTTCATTGGTAAAAGTATCAAGTAACTATATCATTAATCTACATCTTTAACATATTTTCAATTTCTGACAGCATTGTTAAGAAACCTTCAGATCATAATAGAAGCATTAATTAATTATTATCCAAACATCACGAAGAAGCATACTTATATATGAATTAGCAAACATAATTAAGACAATGTCAAGGTTGAAATATCCCTTAAAAATATATTGCATCTATTAAATCCTTACATGGACAAAACCATCATTCTAGAGGAACAGTTCTTCTGTGTCAAGTACATTAAGAATCAAGCTGCTAGCATCATTGATGCGGACATTCTAGACATCACCCAGGCTTTCGATCAAATCTGGTACCATGTCCATAAGGTATTAAAACTGGATATCTCTCTAACTATAAAGATAAAACCTAATTATACTCCTCCAACCTCTCTGCTAGGAAAATTCGTTTAAATTCTTCCTGGACAGGATTTCATTGGTAAAAGTATCAAGTAACTATATCATTAATCTACATCTTTAACATATTTTCAATTTCTGACAGCATTGTTAAGAAACCTTCAGATCATAATAGAAGCATTAATTAATTATTATCCAAACATCACGAAGAAGCATACTTATATATGAATTAGCAAACATAATTAAGACAATGTCAAGGTTGAAATATCCCTTAAAAATATATTGCATCTATTAAATCCTTACATGGACAAAACCATCATTCTAGAGGAACAGTTCTTCTGTGTCAAGTACATTAAGAATCAAGCTGCTAGCATCATTGATGCGGACATTCTAGACATCACCCAGGCTTTCGATCAAATCTGGTACCATGTCCATAAGGTATTAAAACTGGATATCTCTCTAACTATAAAGATAAAACCTAATTATGCTCCTCCAACCTCTCTGCTAGGAAAATTCGTTTAAATTCTTCCTGGACAGGATTTCATTGGTAAAAGTATCAAGTAACTATATCATTAATCTACATCTTTAACATATTTTCAATTTCTGACAGCATTGTTAAGAAACCTTCAGATCATAATAGAAGCATTAATTAATTATTATCCAAACATCACGAAGAAGCATACTTATATATGAATTAGCAAATATAATTAAGACAATGTCAAGGTTGAAATATCCCTTAAAAATATATTGCATCTGTTAAATTCTTACATGGACAAAAACATCATTCTTGAGGAACAGATCTTCTGTGTCAAGTACATTAAGAATCAAGCTGCTAGCATCATTGATGCGGACATTCTAGACATCACCCAGGCTTTCGATCAAATCTGGTACCATGTCCATAAGGTATTAAAACTGGATATCTCTCTAACTATAAAGATAAAACCTAATTATACTCCTCCAACCTCTCTGCTAGGAAAATTCGTTTAAATTCTTCCTGGACAGGATTTCATTGGTAAAAGTATCAAGTAACTATATCATTAATCTACATCTTTAACATATTTTCAATTTCTGACAGCATTGTTAAGAAACCTTCAGATCATAATAGAAGCATTAATTAATTATTATCCAAACATCACGAAGAAGCATACTTATATATGAATTAGCAAATATAATTAAGACAATGTCAAGGTTGAAATATCCCTTAAAAATATATTGCATCTGTTAAATTCTTACATGGACAAAAACATCATTCTTGAGGAACAGATCTTCTGTGTCAAGTACATTAAGAATCGAGCTGCTAGCATCATTGATGCGGACATTCTAGACATCACCCAGGCTTTCGATCAAATCTGGTACCATGTCCATAAGGTATTAAAACTGGATATCTCTCTAACTATAAAGATAAAACCTAATTATACTCCTCCAACCTCTCTGCTAGGAAAATTCGTTTAAATTCTTCCTGGACAGGATTTCATTGGTAAAAGTATCAAGTAACTATATCATTAATCTACATCTTTAACATATTTTCAATTTCTGACAGCATTGTTAAGAAACCTTCAGATCATAATAGAAGCATTAATTAATTATTATCAAAACATCACGAAGGAGCATACTTATATATGAGTTAGCAAACATAATTAAGACAATGTCAAGGTTGAAATATCCCTTAAAAATATATTGCATCTGTTAAATTCTTACATGGACAAAAACATCATTCTTGAGGAACAGATCTTCTGTGTCAAGTACATTAAGAATCGAGCTGCTAGCATCATTGATGCGGACATTCTAGACATCACCCAGGCTTTCGATCAAATCTGGTACCATGTCCATAAGGTATTAAAACTGGATATCTCTCTAACTATAAAGATAAAACCTAATTATACTCCTCCAACCTCTCTGCTAGGAAAATTCGTTTAAATTCTTCCTGGACAGGATTTCATTGGTAAAAGTATCAAGTAACTATATCATTAATCTACATCTTTAACATATTTTCAATTTCTGACAGCATTGTTAAGAAACCTTCAGATCATAATAGAAGCATTAATTAATTATTATCCAAACATCACGAAGAAGCATACTTATATATGAATTAGCAAATATAATTAAGACAATGTCAAGGTTGAAATATCCCTTAAAAATATATTGCATCTGTTAAATCCTTACATGGACAAAACCATCATTCTAGAGGAACAGTTCTTCTGTGTCAAGTACATTAAGAATCAAGCTGCTAGCATCATTGATGCGGACATTCTAGACATCACCCAGGCTTTCGATCAAATCTGGTACCATGTCCATAAGGTATTAAAACTGGATATCTCTCTAACTATAAAGATAAAACCTAATTATACTCCTCCAACCTCTCTGCTAGGAAAATTCGTTTAAATTCTTCCTGGACAGGATTTCATTGGTAAAAGTATCAAGTAACTATATCATTAATCTACATCTTTAACATATTTTCAATTTCTGACAGCATTGTTAAGAAACCTTCAGATCATAATAGAAGCATTAATTAATTATTATCAAAACATCACGAAGGAGCATACTTATATATGAGTTAGCAAACATAATTAAGACAATGTCAAGGTTGAAATATCCCTTAAAAATATATTGCATCTGTTAAATTCTTACATGGACAAAACCATCATTCTAGAGGAACAGTTCTTCTGTGTCAAGTACATTAAGAATCAAGCTGCTAGCATCATTGATGCGGACATTCTAGACATCACCCAGGCTTTCGATCAAATCTGGTACCATGTCCATAAGGTATTAAAACTGGATATCTCTCTAACTATAAAGATAAAACCTAATTATACTCCTCCAACCTCTCTGCTAGGAAAATTCGTTTAAATTCTTCCTGGACAGGATTTCATTGGTAAAAGTATCAAGTAACTATATCATTAATCTACATCTTTAACATATTTTCAATTTCTGACAGCATTGTTAAGAAACCTTCAGATCATAATAGAAGCATTAATTAATTATTATCCAAACATCACGAAGAAGCATACTTATATATGAATTAGCAAACATAATTAAGACAATGTCAAGGTTGAAATATCCCTTAAAAATATATTGCATCTATTAAATCCTTACATGGACAAAACCATCATTCTAGAGGGACAGTTCTTCTGTGTCAAGTACATTAAGAATCAAGCTGCTAGCATCATTGATGCGGACATTCTAGACATCACCCAGGCTTTCGATCAAATCTGGTACCATGTCCATAAGGTATTAAAACTGGATATCTCTCTAACTATAAAGATAAAACCTAATTATGCTCCTCCAACCTCTCTGCTAGGAAAATTCGTTTAAATTCTTCCTGGACAGGATTTCATTGGTAAAAGTATCAAGTAACTATATCATTAATCTACATCTTTAACATATTTTCAATTTCTGACAGCATTGTTAAGAAACCTTCAGATCATAATAGAAGCATTAATTAATTATTATCCAAACATCACGAAGAAGCATACTTATATATGAATTAGCAAATATAATTAAGACAATGTCAAGGTTGAAATATCCCTTAAAAATATATTGCATCTGTTAAATTCTTACATGGACAAAAACATCATTCTTGAGGAACAGATCTTCTGTGTCAAGTACATTAAGAATCAAGCTGCTAGCATCATTGATGCGGACATTCTAGACATCACCCAGGCTTTCGATCAAATCTGGTACCATGTCCATAAGGTATTAAAACTGGATATCTCTCTAACTATAAAGATAAAACCTAATTATACTCCTCCAACCTCTCTGCTAGGAAAATTCGTTTAAATTCTTCCTGGACAGGATTTCATTGGTAAAAGTATCAAGTAACTATATCATTAATCTACATCTTTAACATATTTTCAATTTCTGACAGCATTGTTAAGAAACCTTCAGATCATAATAGAAGCATTAATTAATTATTATCCAAACATCACGAAGAAGCATACTTATATATGAATTAGCAAATATAATTAAGACAATGTCAAGGTTGAAATATCCCTTAAAAATATATTGCATCTGTTAAATTCTTACATGGACAAAAACATCATTCTTGAGGAACAGATCTTCTGTGTCAAGTACATTAAGAATCGAGCTGCTAGCATCATTGATGCGGACATTCTAGACATCACCCAGGCTTTCGATCAAATCTGGTACCATGTCCATAAGGTATTAAAACTGGATATCTCTCTAACTATAAAGATAAAACCTAATTATACTCCTCCAACCTCTCTGCTAGGAAAATTCGTTTAAATTCTTCCTGGACAGGATTTCATTGGTAAAAGTATCAAGTAACTATATCATTAATCTACATCTTTAACATATTTTCAATTTCTGACAGCATTGTTAAGAAACCTTCAGATCATAATAGAAGCATTAATTAATTATTATCAAAACATCACGAAGGAGCATACTTATATATGAGTTAGCAAACATAATTAAGACAATGTCAAGGTTGAAATATCCCTTAAAAATATATTGCATCTGTTAAATTCTTACATGGACAAAAACATCATTCTTGAGGAACAGATCTTCTGTGTCAAGTACATTAAGAATCGAGCTGCTAGCATCATTGATGCGGACATTCTAGACATCACCCAGGCTTTCGATCAAATCTGGTACCATGTCCATAAGGTATTAAAACTGGATATCTCTCTAACTATAAAGATAAAACCTAATTATACTCCTCCAACCTCTCTGCTAGGAAAATTCGTTTAAATTCTTCCTGGACAGGATTTCATTGGTAAAAGTATCAAGTAACTATATCATTAATCTACATCTTTAACATATTTTCAATTTCTGACAGCATTGTTAAGAAACCTTCAGATCATAATAGAAGCATTAATTAATTATTATCCAAACATCACGAAGAAGCATACTTATATATGAATTAGCAAATATAATTAAGACAATGTCAAGGTTGAAATATCCCTTAAAAATATATTGCATCTGTTAAATCCTTACATGGACAAAACCATCATTCTAGAGGAACAGTTCTTCTGTGTCAAGTACATTAAGAATCAAGCTGCTAGCATCATTGATGCGGACATTCTAGACATCACCCAGGCTTTCGATCAAATCTGGTACCATGTCCATAAGGTATTAAAACTGGATATCTCTCTAACTATAAAGATAAAACCTAATTATGCTCCTCCAACCTCTCTGCTAGGAAAATTCGTTTAAATTCTTCCTGGACAGGATTTCATTGGTAAAAGTATCAAGTAACTATATCATTAATCTACATCTTTAACATATTTTCAATTTCTGACAGCATTGTTAAGAAACCTTCAGATCATAATAGAAGCATTAATTAATTATTATCCAAACATCACGAAGAAGCATACTTATATATGAATTAGCAAATATAATTAAGACAATGTCAAGGTTGAAATATCCCTTAAAAATATATTGCATCTGTTAAATCCTTACATGGACAAAACCATCATTCTAGAGGAACAGTTCTTCTGTGTCAAGTACTTTAAGAATCAAGCTGCTAGCATCATTGATGCGGACATTCTAGACATCACCCAGGCTTTCGATCAAATCTGGTACCATGTCCATAAGGTATTAAAACTGGATATCTCTCTAACTATAAAGATAAAACCTAATTATACTCCTCCAACCTCTCTGCTAGGAAAATTCGTTTAAATTCTTCCTGGACAGGATTTCATTGGTAAAAGTATCAAGTAACTATATCATTAATCTACATCTTTAACATATTTTCAATTTCTGACAGCATTGTTTTATTTATATGAAGTTATGACCAACAATATTTATTTTCATACCTTTTATTTATATGAGACCTTGGTACAATTTCGTGAAATCCTTGAATTCGCAAAGTTTTTTTTTATATGTCAACACTTCTTCATATTGGGTCGGCTTTAAGCTTACAGTCCTGTCTACATAATTCCATTCCCATAACTCCCCCATCATCCCACTGTATGATTATGTATGATTTTTTTACATGTGCACTGTTACTTCCAATTTTATTTGGACGTTTCTTGATTTTATTCAGATGAGATTACAAATGTGAAGAATGCTACATTTGGTGGTATACGTAAACAAATATAGAGACTGTTACCAAATACACTAATAATTAGCGTTGGGAACTTTCGACTGAAAACAGTCGAAACAGTCGACAGTCAAAAAACTAGCAAATGGGAAATGCAAGGTTCGATTGTTTTTTTCAATTCGTGATGCCAGACAGAGATGTACGAATCCTGTCCTGTATAAATTGTGAGAGAGGAAAGGACGGAGATAATTGCTTGGAGAAGTTAATTTTATATGTGCTTATATTTTCAACGGTAGTATAAGGAAGACGGAAATGTACATATTCCTTCACGCACTAACTTAAAAAAAGAAAAGGAAAAAAATAATTACTGAATATTATTAACATGTAATTAATAATTTAATTTTAAAGGAAGTAGAATTTCTTTTATATTTGAATGTTCTGTGGATCTGTAAAAAGGAATGGAATTTTTCGATGGAATGGAATAATACCCCACAAATATTTTATCGTAGTTTAATATGTTAATTGCTATTTTCAAATAATATACTATAATAAATATAGACAATACAATAGAACTTAAACTAAAATCTAAAAACTAAAGATGTAGAATAACCATAAATACTAAATAAAATTTAAACGTAAATCATAGAAAAAAACTAATCCATGAAATAATTAAAAATAATCGCACAATAATTACTAGAGCTTTTTTGAATAAACTAAATGTTTTATTTATTATTGAACAGAAATATTTTTTAACAAAAATCGAGAGAGTAATCGAAATATAAGCTATCATTTACTATTTATCATTCACAATCTTTTTACCCTATTACATTAATAATCTTGAAAAATATCGTTCCAAAATGCTGATATTAATATACAATATATTGATATTTACAAGCAAACTACCAAAAAAATCATAAAGCTTTATATATTACATATAAATCTGTAAGCATAAATTGGGTCATTTTTGGATAGCGGCTTGGACGACAGAGCCAGAGCGTTAAACTCAAAAATAGTAACTAAAAGTACACGACTGAAACAGTCGATAGTAAATAGTAACAAAATCAGGCGGACCCAAAAAAAAGCGACTGAAAACAGTCACTAGTAACAAGTAGTCAAATCAGTCGAACCAAAAATAGCAACTAAAACAGTCAATGGTAAAGAGTAGTCAATTACTAAACAGTCGATAGTCAATTTTAGTCGAAAGTAGTCGCCACTAATAATTAAAGTCCTAAAATTAAAATATATTATTAAATTTACTGAAAAAAGATGCACCATTCAAGAAATATTTCACCTCATTTTCTCATTCAATTCGTTACGTTAAGGATAATAATAAACTATATAATTTAGTATCCCAGGTTACACGAATTTTATAGATTTAAGAATGGTAACTCATCTGATAACGCAATCAAAAAGTCGTAAACTCGAAAGCCTAACTACAACTTATATAACATCTATCGGTCTGTAACCAGTATTATATGACGACAACCGCTGACTCATTTTCTCTAAGTATATTGTATGCTATTCAAATTTTAACTGGAGCACAGATATGTTTACGATGGTCAATCACGTAAAGTCTATAAATAATATGAAATTAATGTTTTCTATCTATTTAATAATCCGAAAAGTAATAGACACATTCGGAACATTTGCAAAAATCAAATGTTGAAATTATTAAAAAAAAGAATATTTGAAAGATTCAATTTTATATTGCATTTCAACAATACTCTTTAATTTAACATATATATGTCCATATATTCTGATAATATTTTCACTTAAAAAGTATTTATTGAAACGAATATTCACAACTCAAGTATATTCGCGTAGTAGTCCTTTTCCAACCATTTGAATCGTTCTCAACGTATGTGAACTATTAATTGATCAACTGCTGAGCTGTCTGAAAGTTCTTGCATACTTTAAACTGGATTTTTGTCCGATAAGTCAAAATATTGACTGCAAACTTGTTTGGTCCTCCAGGTCATTCTTTACCACTGACATCAAAAGCACCTCTTTTAAATCATTGAAACCAAATAATCACTGGGAAGATGCGGAGCACCATCACGAAGTCTAAAAGTGTTTGATAAACTTTAGTGGCAGGTTGCTTCAAACAAAAGACAAAAAGCGTCTATATGCACTGAATAACTCAATAATACTAAATGAACAACTGTTATTTTATATATTTGATAGGTGTTAGATTCAGATGATTGATTTGTATGATTCTCTTATGATTCACTAGTAACTAAACAAAATTAATATAAAATAAGTGTATTAGAAAGTAAATATTTAATAACCACACTAAAACCAAAAATTATCGTCAAATATACGGTTATAATAATAGTATTACTGATTATAACCTTAATGTTAAATTATTTGTATATTGTGTATCAATATCGAGAAACCTATTTCCCATAAGCAAAAATTGTAGAACATTTTTATCTTATGTAATTTAGAGGTAAATAAGTATTTATTACATAAGACAATTTTTAGTATATTTTACCCCATTTTTCTATTGAAATCTTAGGTGAGGGTTAGAGGGAGCAATTTAATAAGACAAAATTATTTACGACGATAAAGTTTTGTGCTTATTATCCGATTTTATCATTTTAAAACCATAAAGACCATCCATCTCGCAAAAAAGACATGTTTATCCTCAAAAAAAATTACATACCTAACAGGTTAACAGCTCCTTAGTGATGTAATGTAGAATAGGCTAGATCACTGTAATTAAGAATCATAAAAATATTGATTTATAATCACATAGATTATTACAAGTACATTTATTTTGAGTGAGATTACTAAGATTTTATCAGAAATAAAAACACAACATTTCAAAATTAGCTATGGCAAGTCAAACATCAATCGAATCATTGACGTCACTTACCGTTTCCTAACAATATGACATTGTGTTTGAACATTTTTACACATACCTAGCAGTAATGATTTAATAAAATTACATTGTTCAATCAAATATAAATTAGTTACTCTTAACCTGGTAAAGTATAGGCTATTAAATAATGAACTTAGGTTATCATACACAATAAACAAAATAAATGAAATTAATCTAACCTCAAATATTATCAATAGTGTTATTTACCTCGATATTACATTAATTACACTTTAGATACAATAAGAAGTGTTTAAAACAGCAAATATTTACATTGTAATGGTCTTATTGCTGTGAATAAATGACTGATGTTCAAGCTAAACAGGCTGCTTCACGCCTTGCAAGATTTAACCACATTTCGTTAATATTTTTCTGCCTTGAATCGCCTATTGTTTAACGTGGGTTCCGAATCACGGTCTTTGGCATAAGTTTATCGACTGGCCAGTGACCAACTTAGAGATCATCCCAGAAGACATCCGGTCTTTCTAATCAGAAGTAACTTTTATTCCGGGTAAAGTAAATACATAGGATTATCATAAAGTAGTTTTTCAAAAATAGTGATCTAGCCTATTAAACAAAGAATTAGAAAATGGTTTTTCTAGATTTTCTCAACCTTGTTAAGTCATTAAACCATGTCGTATGTTTCTGGTTGTTTATCTTCATGTACCGATTAACTCATATCCGAAATATTCATCACTTCAGACACTGAGCCACTAATATTCACCCATTTTTACAAATAACTGAAACAAAACGTATTCTTCTTCTTTCAGATTTGTCGATTATACATTGGACAAGGTGTGTTCATACGTTTCGACAGATGATGACGACGCTAGCCGTCCCTATCGGACGTACTCCATCGGTTCCAAGCCGCCAGAAATCAAGCCTCAACACGTCGGAACTCCGGAGAATGCTAGAGTACGAGCGTTCAGTGTCGGATCGAAGACCAAGAAACATTTCAGCAGGGTACTGCCTCACCATTCCCACACGTCTGGTACCAAGTCGAACAGCGCACCGATACTGGCTCCGGATTCGCGGACGGGTAGTTCTTACGGATCGATCACCCACGAAACCGAGGATATGATGGAGATGGACTTCACGGTGTCCGGATCCAGTAGATCGCGCACCAGTACCAACGCGTCGGGATCTAGCGACGCAAGACCCGCTTCGAATTCGAAGAATAAGTTCTTCGGACTCATCGACAATTGGAGGCGGATTAGTGGGCATGATAAGAAGACCCCGGAAAGCTCCGCAGATGCGTCTGGTATCGCTTCAGTAACCGAAGGTTGTGAAACGTCACCATACGTCGATATGACCCAAGGACAAAGGAATTCCGGTTATATGGATATGTCTGGCAACACCATCCCTCACGTTGGTCACGCTCATTCCCCCTATATGGATATGAGTGGTAATAATTCTTCGATTACAAAATCGTGGCATTTAAATGCCTATTCGCCATACATGGATATGAGCGGCAACAGTGCAACAAAGGAAGAGTATATGGATATGTCTGGGTAAGCATTTCAATAAACATACTACTGTTTCCCAGAAAAACCAGTATATTATTCTGTCTGTCTGTATGTAATTGAAGTCCTCCAAAATTGTTGGACTGATTTTGATGAAATTTCTTGTGTATATTTATCTGTATTCAAGAATGTTTTGTGATCAAAAGAAAAAGTCATAGTAAAATGTAAAATTATGTAACGATATTGTTTCCCTTTAAAAACAATTTATCACAATACGATTACAATTATCAACGTCTTAGAACAATTAGTGGAATTGAAGTTAGAAAACTTATATCAAAATATATACCTAATTACTTAAATACTTATTATCATTTTCAAAGTCATTATTTAAATTCTTTACTAAATAATTAATAAATAATATAAATAAAAGTAGCTATAGTCTATTAAAGATTTTTTATTCATACGTCATCAAGATGTTTAATGTATTACCTGTCGCAATTTGTAAATTCGTTTCAGAATCAGACAAAATTTTCCTTCTCATTTTATTCTAGTTAAAAAGAGACACAATACTGTCTGATTAGTTCGAACGCAAAAACGAATGAGCCTGTCAAAGTCGTCCTGTTGTTAGACGTTCTTGAAGGCAAAAATTCTTGAAAACAATAGTAATAAAAGGTTATAACTCTAACCTAAAAACTATTGTGACATTTGTAATTAATTGTAGTTTTTAGATAGTATATCTGTTTTTATGTACATCTGTTTTTTTTGTACAATGTATCAATGTTTAAAAAATTATATTTGATAACATCTTTGTTCAACTATTTTATTTATATTAGAATTTTGTTGTATATCAGAGCCCTACTGAACTAAAACTCAGAGTTGATGCGGCATCATTGCGTCTTTTGGGCGATATAAAGTGGACCAAAATAAAGTGGATGTCAAATATAGTATATTTCGATCTAGAAATAACAACTTTGGCATATTCTATTATGCATATTCATATATTATCGATGTATTTCCTTTGTATTTGGTTTTCATCTAGTAGCATCTATAGTCTGTCACTACAAAGTACCAGTGAAATGACGTCATATCAATTTATGACGTCAAAACGGTGCAAATAAATTTAATCTTGAATAGAGCTAAAATCAAGGTATGTAGATTTCTTTTCTTTTCGATGAATCCAAAATTATATTGTTTCTCTTTAATTTGGGAGATTTTAGTTATAGTGGCCATACAAATATTAATTGCGGCTGCAACACAACAAAAACAAAAATAAATCCAATATAAACCCCAACATCTTAATATTTAATAGTATCAATACTTACCTATCCAATGCATTTTACTGGTAAGAACGTGCCCTCAGTATCTTGTTTTTGTTCGAAGTTACTGATTATAAATTCAATCTGTTTCTGGCCGACTATTTAATTGGCCTCGTCATTTTCAATCAGAGTACTCAAAAATATTAATCAGTGAATCGAAATTTATCAACACAAGCAAAGCGCCAGTGCAACGTTTGCCATTTTTACAAACGTTAAAACGAATTTAAAAATAATTACAAACATTTACTAACTTCATTAGGCAAAACATTATACATCTTGATGACGTAAGTTCACAGCTACTTTGGATAGACTATATATACTTTTCTTACTGCAAACATGTACTATTGTCTACATCTATCGGTAATCAGTAAGGAAATGATCAGAATATATATGGAAATGTAAGGAACAGGTTCCCTGACAAATTATGGTCAAGTCTACATGCGTCATTCATAATAAGCGTAACCAGATGTAGATTATTGTAATGCGCATGAACATAACGAACCAATCATAGACTATATATTGTTCACTTTCCTATAGTCTCAATTCTGCATGTTTCTCTTATTCAAGTTAGTTTCTATCTCCTCCAAGTTTGGAATTTAAATCCGTTATCTTAAACCCTCTATGTACTAATATTTATTTATTTATTTTCAGTTCCAGTCCCATTCGCTACGGTAACTATGCGAACAAAACCAGTCGTGGATATTTTCCGGATGGTCACCATAATAACGACTACGTCGATATGACTCAGACAAGGGCCAGGACCAGCTCGAATGCGTCGTCTCGTATTGGCGCTTCGCCCGGTTCTTGGGGTAGCGACCACAACTCCGATTACTTGGACATGTCCGGAAAGAATCGTCGATCGGACAGAACCGGTTCCTTTAGTTCCCAGATGTCGTCGTCGCCCTATTTTGACATGGCAGTCAACGCTCAACACCACAGACAGAGCAGCCTGGACGGCAACAGCAACGTCGATTCGGAATACGGCGACTACCTCAATATGTCGGCAATTAATTTGAACGCCACCAGTTTGTTCAGCGCCAACAAGAAGAAGGACAGGTCGCAACCCATAACCATACAAAACACGTCCAGCAACCAGACGGCCAAGAATTCAAGTCCCCTCTCTATTTCGTCTCTGTTGGGAATAAGATCGTCGCCAACAAGCAACACGCCAAAAATGAATCTGCCTTTAACCTCGTATTCCAGTCTTCCACGGCAAAAATCACCGAGGAAAATGATGAATGTAAGCATGATTAACACTAGTTCTTTAATAGGTTTTCGTTCCTCTTACAAAATTGCAACGTTAACCACTGGTTCCACTTAATGTTGTACATAATCTATAGAATCGATTACTTTGCTATATAGTGGGTTGCATAACGACAATATATTATTCGAAATTTTTATCTAATATAAGTTTAATAAACAAAACGATTTTATTTATAGGATTAATATTAGTACAACTCACATAAATAACCGATAATTTTTAATATACTTTGTTATTATTATATTTCGGTTACAGTATATATAATTAAAGAATAATTCTTAGTTTGTACCGTAGGACATAAGTGGAAAAATACATTTGCATTTTTGTTATATAGAGTGAATTAATTTAGTTTCAATAGTGTATATTTTTTTAGAAAATACATGAATTTAATTCGAATATATACCTCATTGTTGATTCAACATAGAACATCCCAGTTTAAAGATCTGGAAATCCAAAAATTATATTTACTAATCAAATGATCAATAAGTAACAGTTCTTGTCTGTTGTCAACATAAATAAAATATGTGATAAATGACCAGAATATGCGAATTGGAATTATGATTAGTGAACTAACTACCAAAAGATTCAGACCTAAATATACAACATAAAGTTGTATTTTTTTATATGTTTTTAGTATGTATAATCTTGCCAATAAAACAGGCAATGCACTTCATAGATAACGTTAAATATCCTTCCAAATGCAGCCTGTGAAGCTTTTACTTTACCAACAAATCTTGAAACCAGTGTGGACTTATGTGTTCAACTGTAGGGTTATACTAGCCAAAGCAATAGAATTCATACATAGATTAAAAAAACAAAGTACTGCGATGTATTGTTGATGCTCCATGGTATATCTCCATTGTACTAATGTCTAATGTAGAATTAGTACGTTGTACTTTTAAAACCCTAGCAAATTAGGATTAAACAAAGAGTTTATCCATGTTAATTTACAAGATTGCTGTAATTAGTTTTCAAAAAAATTACGCTAGGAAAAAGAGACAAAGTGCTCTCTGATGCGTGTCGGACATGTAACGGAATCACTTGATAAAATTGGATTTGTGTTGGTACTGGTCGACCTTGTTATCAAATGTACAACGTTCTTCAAAATATTATTGATGATAATTAGAGGTTACAAACCGACAAACATTGTAAACCAAAGGTCTAAGTTACTGCGGTAACATCTGGACGTGAAAATGTGCATTGGCTGTACATTTTTAGATAGACTATTAGATAGACTGTACCTGGTAATGGATTAAAGATGATTGTGAAAATAAAAAATATTATTTATTATTTAATGATCTCAAAGATACAGCTTAATGAAATAATTTTAACATAAGAGAAGATGTGTATATTTACATGTACACTACAGAGCCCATATTTAACTTAATTGATTTAACTTTAAATGCTTCGTTACACAGATAAGTTTACTTATTTAAATTAACACCTTAAAGATTTTGACGACTAATAAAAATTTGAAGGTTTCGTATATCTTTGAATGTCAAGTTATTTCACTATTTATGACTGCATACAAAACGTTTTCGTATTTTTTTTTTCAAGACAATCAAAACAAATTTATATTATTTTATATTTTCTCCACTAGGGATATAGTATTCTATAGAGATATTTAATTTACAGACCAATGGTTCAAAAAGTAACTCAAGTACCAGCTCAAGCGTCACAACATCAAGCTCTTTGATTTTCCCCTTGAGCATCAACAGTCCCAGCTCACCTCAGGAGTCCAGCCAGGCCGGAACACCATCCGGTTCCGGAATGAAGGTCCCCGTCTCGGTGCTGAACGTCCCGTATAAATCGAACAGCAGGAGGAACCCGAACGAAGACGACTACGCCATGATGGACTTCGAACCAAACAAGGAACTAAATATGATAGCGAAGGAGGAGTCCCCCTATATGAATTACTGTCCGCCGGGTGCCCAAGCCCCGAAAGCGCAAGTTACGGTAGTCAGTCCCTCTGACGAGGGGGATTACGCCATCATGAAACCCGGAAACGTGGCGGCCAAGTCGACGACGCTGCCCAGAACGAAAAATTCGAAAGTAACCGGATCACCGTCTACTTTATTGACGCATTTATCCTCAGTGGCCTTAAGCGATCGACCAAACCTGGGATTCAAACCGATCAGGGAAAAGGATGAACGTGTACAAAGTCCCAAACCTGCTGATCAAGTCCCTGACAGGCTTAGTCAAGGTATGTCGTAGAAAATGAACCACTAGTCCTTTTTTCCTGTATTATTTCTAACAGTTCTTCGCTCAGCGTTCATTTACAACATCCCCTTCAGTTTTCAAATAAGTTGATGTTCTTGAGATCAATATTCAGTTTGACAGAGTTGGATTTGATCCATAGTCAGCCTTACCCTACTATTTTCGGCGTTTTAGTTTGTAATAGGATTCCGATTTTGTTTTTGAAGCAATAGCAATAGCAGTTTGATTGGCACAAGCGTTGACATGATCAGAGAACAAAGAAAATATGTTGCTTACACTTCGGTGAAATTACATGCTGGTTTTTAAAGGGGCATGATTTAACATGAATATATTTACCAAATAGTTTGATACCATCATTCCGATTATTTTTTATGATTACCTTAAAAGTTATTGATGAAAATTGATATTTCATTGTTTTTACGTCCAAAAGGCATTTATTTATTTTATTGAATTTGATAACAGCGATCCAATCGTCAGTCCATTTCCCCATTTCTTGCTATTCATCGATATGAACAAGTGGCAATCGATAGAAGACGCTATGCCTGGTCAATGCGTTAGGAATTGCAGAACTTCCCATTCGAGCTTATTTTTTGCCTGACAAGCCATGAAACCGTCTTGTTTAAATGGTTCTAAATCTTCATTTTCATAAAACAAACATTTTCAACCATTGGCCCTCTCGTGGTATAAACGTCTGGAAACATACTAAGGTGCCATAATTCATCTTCGGATCCTTTTGGTCCTCTAGACCGTTTTTTGTCAATGACCTCTTTTAAACTATTGGAACCAAAACCGACAAGTGGGGTATAACTGAACATCATTATCAGTAGCGTTGGGAACTATTGACTGAAAATAGTCGAAACAGTCGATAGTCGCAAAACAGTCGAAACAGTCGATGATCAAAAAGCTAACGATTCAACTGTTTTTTTTTTATTCGTGGTGTCAGACGAAGACCTACGAACCTTTTTCTATATAAATTGTGAGAGAAATGACGGAGATAATTGCTTGGAGCAGTTAATTTTATATGTGCTTATATTTTCCAACGGCGAGATTGAGATGTACATATTCCTTCACGTACTAACTTTAAGAAAAAAAATGAAAAAAAACTATTAACATGCAATAAACAATCTCTTTTTAAAGGAAGTTTAATTACTTTTATATTTGAATGTCCTCTGGATCTGTAAAAAATGGAATTTTTCTATCAAATGGAAATACCCCACAAATGTTTTATCATATTTTAATATATTAATTGTTATTTTTAAATAATATACTATAATAAATATAGAGAATACAATAGAACTTAAACAAAACGTAAAATCTATAAATGTGCAATAACCATAAATACTAAATAAAAATTAGACATGTACCTAATCAGAAAAAAAACTAATCCATGACATAATTAAAAATAATCGCACAATAACTACTAGCGCTCTTTTAAATAAAGTAAATGCTTTATTTATTATTGAACGGAAATATGTTTTAACAAAAATCGGGAGAGTAGTCGAAATATGACTTATTATTGCCATAAAAACAGTCGAAAGTATTTTACTATTTATCATTCACAATTTTAATCTTTTTACTTCATTGCATTAACAATGTTGAAAACTATCGTTCCAAAATACTACTATATTAATATTCAATTTATTGTTATTTCCAAGCAAGCTACCAAAAAAATCATATATATATATATATATATATATATATATATATATATTACATATAAATCTATGTAAGCATGAATTGGGTAATTTTTGTCAAAGTCGCGGCTAGAACGACAGAGCCAGAACGTTAAAAATCAGTCGGACCGAAAATAGCGACTGAAACAGTCGATAGTAAAAAGTAGTCAATTACTAAACAGTCGATAGTTCCCAACGCTAATTATAAGTTTCAAAAATTGTTTGATGGGTTTCGACAACACACTTGGTCAAATAAAAAAACAAAATTAATGAATGTCCACGTTACAGTTTTGAGCGTTCCATGATTAGCTCCTTGATATACTGAATAACTTGATAATACTGAATGATTAAACTATCATTTTATATAGAGAAATTGCCACATCTTATACTTCTTCGCATTTTCACCAACATATATTGCTGATCAAAATATATACAAACACCTAATAGATAAGGACCTTTTGGTTCGTTTATTTTCATGTTTATTTTTTAGATGAGTTTAACATCTAATATAATTTTAAATATTTGCTATTTTCACAGTATAGTTAACAGTACAATGTTATCTGTATAATGGTCTTTCGTTTGTTGAGAAAATTGCACTCGAGAATACTAACGAATCTATATATTTAAGTTCATTAATGATGCCAATAAGCAGTAATGATGCACAGCACTCTTATCAACAGTTAAGAGTGCTGTGCCATCTTCAAATATACTCTCAAATATATTACAATAAATTATCAGTTAACTCGTTTTAGATGACAGCGTCCTTGAAGAGGCCAACATGGATATCGAAGAGGATTCACGGATATCTATGTCTGCTTCAGTATCACCAGCCTCAAATGTGTCCAGACCGAATTCGTCAAACTCGGAGATAATTAAAGAGAACTGCCAGCGACCTTCCTCGCTGCCAGGAATGGAAAAATTTTCCAGACCTTCATCAGTGTGTTCCGAAGGTCTAGCCTCACGTTTAGGTATTTTTATTATTATTAATCTCTAGTAAACAATTTTTCTTGCGCTTTTTCATTGTTTACCATTATCTGAAAGTGTTGATTTAAAACTGCATACGTTTTGCATTAGTTGCAGTTCGCTTCTATAAATAATATTTCATGCGCTTTGTGCGATAAACATTCATTGTCCTGCTATCGATACTGAAGCTAGAGAACTAAAAATAATTTTAAACATACGTTATATTTTGTCTGCTGAGTTTTTAAAAACATGTATAAGCACTGATTAAAAATATTAAGCTTTCAATAATTTTCAGTTAATTTAATTTTTAATTGAGTAAATCAAATTATATTGTGTGTTCAATAAAACAGTGAACTCACTTCATCTGAATTGATGGAGTCCATATATTGCAATGTTGCCACATCAACTCCGGGTTTTAGTTCATTTTGACTTTGATACAACAAAATTGTAATCTAAATAAAATAATGAAACTTTAGTTTAATGTTATAATAATATGTAGGTTAGAGTTGTGTTTTATTATATTTTCTTTGATTTTTTTTCATACAACCTATCAGTTCCAGGTGCGTTTTTTATGTAGTGGTATCTCCTGGAGGCCTAATCCACCTAATTAACAATTGTATATACAAGTAGTATATTTAACTTACAATGTTTCCTTGTAAATTCATTTTGATATCACAGTATTTCTTCTTTGTTTGCTCTGTTACTACCTGTATACATCTTTCTTGATAAAACTAGATTTAATCACTGCATTCTCTCTAATGCATTTGCCATATATGCAAAATAGTATTCTTTCTCTCCTAGCACATTTTAACCAAATGCTCATTTATAATCTAAACAGTTACACATCTATCTATACTCATAAATCTTTCACATTCTGCAATAAGATTTCCTATAGTTATCGTGTATTAATTATATACTCACCTTTAGTTGTTTCCACTCCCATCACCCTGTCACTTGTTTCATCATTTGTCAATTTCTTCGTCAAGATGTCTCATAGAGTTCATCCAAACCAAAAGTGTTATTAACCATTCCTATATAAAAATAAAACTTAATCAATTTTATATAACGTTTAACTTTTTCAATCAACTTTTGTTGTTTTAATACTATATATACTATCATCTTGTCATGAGCGACGATTGGGTATATCCGAAATATTCTTCTTATAAGTATAAATATGCTTCTAATAAGTCTTCCTTGATTTTATTATAGGCTCTTAAAAAATGTTTTTAAAAGCAGTGCCCAGAAATTCCACCAGACTCCTTCGTAGGTTGCTCTACGAAAGGAAGCTCTACATCCCTCAAAGATACTTTTCAGATTAGCAGTTTCATCTCAATTAATTGTATTGAGTCATGTTTTTATTGAAAACACTACTCACTTTTTTTATAGATTTCATATATTTGATCTCTGATCGAGCTGATCTTGATTCACCACCCCTTTCATATCTGGGCGGTCTCTTTTCGGTGAATCCATTATTCTGTTTTTTAATTTTTGAGATATTTCAGTTACCGTGTGAATACTCAATGCAGCTGCAATACGCTAAAAATATTTTCAAAAAAACCGCAGCAATTTAATATTTAAGAGTAAAATTGCTTACCTCCCTAACGAATTTTACTGGCAAGAGGGGGCCTCCATTATCCGTATAACAACCGGACAACTTTTGAGGGTGTTTGAGTTATAGTTCGAACTTATCAGACAGCATTGTATCTCTTTTTAACTAAAATAGAATGAGAAGGAAAATATTGTCTGATTCTGAAACGAATTTACAAATTGCAACATCTTGATGACGTGAGTTCACTGTTATTTTGAATAGATAATAAGAATATCTATTTATTGGATGTATATCTGAGTCGTTATTAATAGATAAAAAAATAACACTTGTCTTTGTTTGCCGTCAATTAATTTTTTTATAAATAGTATATATATATATATATATATATATATATATATATATATATATATATATATATATGTACAAATATACTTATTATTAAAATTTTGTTTCTTTTCAATTTTAAATGAGATGAGATAATTGATTCACTCAAACCCTCATCACTGATAAATCGAATAGTTGTTTTAGTACTTCATGATAAAATAAGTAACTCTTCAAACATCTAATAATTTCTATGCTCGCACAAAGTGTTACTAGCATTTAGAAATCCGACGTATATTTCTAATTTGAGTATTTAATTAGATTAAATGTCATTTCAGGATCCAATTCTAGTGTATATTCATCAAGCTCTTCGGCGTCCACGGTTGTAGGTGTGACGGCGCCAGACCAAACCAAACCCGACCAACCTAAACCCATCAGACTACACTACGCTAGTCTGGATCTGGCCGCGGATCCAGAACAAAGAATAATTCATCGAACTGGAAAAACTGCCGATAACGAAACTTCCGCCGCTAAAAACATAGCCACCTCATTCGTGTACTCGTGCATAGACTTCACCAAAAGTCGTAACAGGGAGGAGTTTAAGACGAAAAAGACAAATTAGGCCTCCTCATCCCCTTAGAAAATTGTTTTATGGCCTAATAGCTTAACTTAAAGTAGATCATCAACGGATTGGCGAATAAAGGACGTATTTTTTAGTGAATAGAGTGTTGATCTTTTTTATTTGACCACCCCAGAAATGGTTGGATGAACTATTAGCGAAATTTTCTTAGATTAAATGAAAAAGTAAAAACTAGGGTTACGCTTATTATTGGTTTCTATTTTTTTTTTGTTCTTAGTTTAGTTTTAGAGTTCGTTAGATTGTTAAATGTTAAAAGGCTCTGCTATATAACAGTGTTCCTTACTATATCTTAATTCACCACTCAGACAATACCTAACATGTAAAAAAATGGACTCTTGTTAGTTTTTTACGTAACTGCTTCTTAACACCGTAAGTATCGTTACACATGACATTTTCCATATATTTTTATCAAAATAAGTATAAACATAACTAATATTGATCCCTGGTGAATTAAGCAGAGTTTTTTTCCTACACCAATTTCAACAATTTCTGTTTTAAATAGACTGATAAATTATTATTTATATTTAGTTTATTTGTAAACATATCCCGTAATGAAAATTACAATAGAAAATGGATTCATACTTGTTAGTTGGTTATTGTATAGATAACGTAAAATATATTAATCGATATTTAGGATATTTTTGATTAAGAGAAAAAAAAACAAACGAAAAAATTAATCGTATTTTTACAATCTTAAATTTGAGAGTTTTAGTCTTAAATTTGTTGTAAACTATAAACACATATCATATAAGTAATTAAGATGAGCATCCTACTATGTTTCTAGAAATACATTTTTTAGAATATAAGCCCATATAATTTAATATATAGATCATTTGTTATTTTCGGAAAAATAATATTACAGATACAATACAGTTTCTTAATGTGTGCCTAAAATTTGGTCATATTTCGAATGGAAACTAAAATATTTCTCTAGTGATGAATTCTAACTTATAGTATATGAATTCTTCGATCAGTAGAGAGATCTTCGTTATTGTATATTTAATTGTATTGGTTATATTTCCTAGCTTCAAAGTGTGCGTTGCCACTATGACTGTAACATTTTTAAATTATTAAGAAAAATTGTGTATTAATGCTTATATTGCCATTTAATCAAATAGTTAATACTATTATACAGGTTTATACAAAAAATTAATTAATTTCAATATCACCAAGAAAAAATTAACAAAATAATAATATTCCATATAATGTTACTTTTGGCATTATACATTGGCCTGAGAATAAACATTCTAATGACAATTAGTTCCCAGATCAAAAATAAAATAAAAGAAGGCTCACCTGTATAATACATTAAGTTAGTGAACATTTTTGTGGTTTATAAACAAAATTGGATATTTAAAAATGTTATATTAATATCTAATATAATTAACTCTAGGATAATCACAATACTATATGTAATTTTTTTATATTAACATTTGAGGCTCAATGTATTCCTATAGTAATAGTTCAATTTTTTTGTTATTTTTAAGTTTTGTTTTTATTTATTTGTATGTTACTTTACACTTACACTTTTTTTGTTATGAATGCAACATATATTATACAATTATTATTGTTGTTTCACTTGCCTTTTCGACTTTGGTTTTAAGTAAAAGGCAACAATTGCAGATTGATTGTATTTTTAACAAAAAAGTGGATTAATCAATATTTTAATGTGTATTTAGCAAAAATTATTTATACAACAAATTCAATAGTTCCATGAAATGTTTACTGCCTTCCATTTAAATAAAAAATCCGTTTAAATTATATGTTTTATTTAACCATTTCTCCTTCTTTTATTAGTCCCAATTGAAAACAAGACATAATATTACATATGTATGTTATAGTAATTCAAGTTTTTAACACGATAACTTATTCTAGAAGTAACCATTGAAAAGTAATGGTAAACGCCTTTGTTAACTCTACTTCTAATAATATATTACAATACGAATCATTTCAGTTCTCACAAAGACATGAAAATAAGCATGAAGAGCTTTTAAAATCAATATAAAGGCTTCACTTTTATAGGCAGAAATATTTATTTTATAGCATCGAAAATCTAAAATATGGGAAATATATTAAATAAGGCGACAGTCGAACAAATATAGATATTGTACCTACACAGTAATCCTTTTTAGTTTTATCAGTATGAATAGGAGTGTTATTTTAGTATTTAATGCTGAATGTATCTGAACTATGTTACTGTTTAGAAAATTGTTAGCTCATGGAGCTTTAGGAAGGCTCCATGGATTCAAAGGTCCATAATGCAGAAAAAAATAACTCGGGTGGACTTAATAGGTATAAGTAACAACAGCATACAACTTAATATTGCAACTGTACAAACTCTCTGTAGTACGATGTGAAATCATGATGTTTTGATTTAAAAATGTATTTAATATGCAACGAGAAACTTGATTTGGAAAGGTTTCCGTCGAATATAATTATGCTAGTTATTGTTGGTAATCTAAAAGCAGGTAACCTATATAATCATATAGGTTACTTATATTAAACAACATATTTGTGGACTGAACTATTTCCATATTTGATAATATTGCGCGTTCTTTAATGTCAACTTTGGTATTCCACCAAGGCAAAAATGTAAATCTTTAGAAGCAAATAAATGATGACTGATATGACTTTTTCATTTCTTATGATATGTGATAATTCTATCAATAAATAACAAGTAAATTGAAAAGTCCCCGGTTTGAGACATGGATGAAGCTACTATAATTAAATCCATATGTTTTTAATTAGCCGTAAGCCTTAAAAGCTGCGTGTAATAGCAATTTGAGTGAAGTAACTTTTGTTATTGTGAAAAAATGAATAAAAAGGAATTTCGGTGTGTAAATTGAAATTGAATGAAATAACAGACACACTAAAGATATCAACTGAACGTGTACATCATATCATTTACGAATATTTGGGCGTGAAAAATCTCTGTGCAAAGTGGGTGCCGCGCGAGCTTACTTTTGACCAAAAACAACGACGAGTTGATGATTCGGAGCAGTGTTTGAAGATGATCAAGCGTAATAAACCCGAGTTTTTTGCGTCGATATGTGACAATGGATGAAACATGGCTCCATCATTTCACTCCGCAGTCCAGTCGACAGTAATCCGAGGGACTGCACACAATGAACTCGCTCCAAAGCGTGTGAAAACGCAGCAGTCTGCTGGCAAATTTATAGCGTCTTTATTTTTAGATGCGCATGGAATAATTTTCATTGACTACTTTGAAAAAGGAAGCACCATCAACAGCGACTATTACATTAGTGTTAATGGACGTCGTTTGAAGGACGAAATCGCCGAAAAACGGCCGCATTTGAAGAAAAACAAAGTGCTCCTTCGCCAAGACAATGCACCGTGTCACAAGTCAGTGAAATCGATGGTAAAAATCCATGAATTGCCACTCCAGCGACTATTTCCTGTTCTCAGATCCCAAAAGAATGCTCGCTGAGTAAAAATTTTCGTCGAATAGCCGAAACTAAGGCCTGTTTTGAAGCATAGGACAAATCGTACTACAAAAACGGTATCGAAAAATTCGGAGGGTCGCTATAATCAGTGTATCACCCTTGAAGGGAATTATGCCGGGGACTATTCTAATTGACCTTTTATGTAAAATTGGTGTTTATCAATCATATAACTCACAGCTAAATCAAAATCAAGCTGATTGGTTTATCAGATCAATAAATATTTTTGAATGTAGGGTGAAATTTATATAATAATTATTAAAAGCTTAATTGGGACCGTTTTTTACTAAAATGTCAATTTCAAAAGATTTGTTGAAGTCCTCTGGGAAAATGTAATGGCTTCGGACAGCTCCATTTTTCCTATTAAAATATTGGTTTGACGCAACCGAAACTTAGCTGATCATATCACATCTTAGACAGTCTTAGAAAGTTTAAAAAAAACCTAGATTACTTTTAAGTATCTAATATATAATTGAACTGATACATTTAAAATAAAACAACATAATTATGCTTAATGAAATCAATAAATACCTTCGAATGTGGATTGGAATTCACACAATTATTTAAAGAATTTGAAAGTATTCTAATTGCATTAGGTTTTTTCAGGATGCTACTTGATTAGCTACAATACATGTGTATGTATATAGTTGCGCTAACTTTATTTCTAGAGAATAATGCTTCATAAGATTATTATGAATTTGTTTTTACTTGTTGTACTTTCAGTCGAGATGGTTTTATAGGAAATTAAAATCAATGGATTAAATGATTTCATTTCATTATCCGCATCTAACAATATAAATAGAGTTATTAGAAAAAACTTTCACGGATATGTGTACTTTCATATATTTTAATTTCAACCGATTTGATTGATACTTTCATTATAAAACCACATTACACTTGATTAAATAACTAGATCAATAAATACCTTCGAACATAGAATGGAATTTGTATGATTATTTAGATTTTGATTTGTATTTTTATTTGAAAAAGATAAGACAACTTCTGATGCTTTGAATTAGTTATACGTTTAAAGCTGTTAATTCTCCTTTAGAAAAATTACTGCAAATGATAAATTATATTTGTTATTCAATTTTAAGTTTTCACGTTTATCTTTCAATATTTTGTGTGATGTGAAGTGATGAGCATAGAGTGATAGAGAGTAAACTCAATAGGGGTCTCTGGAGAAAAGTTTCGCTTCATCCAATATCTGGATGAGGTTGTAATTGCCCATTCAAGTTATTTGATTGGTTAGTTTAAATCTACAGTATAGGCTATCCTATATGGAAAACATTCTACTGTTGTTTAATCCAAAAATATATGACGCACGTACTTTGTTAATATATTTAATACTTTATCGGGAAGATATAATCTATTTTTGCGATATTTGACAAAAAACGATTTATTTTATATTATCGACGTAGCAATATCGCGGTATAATATAAAAAAGGTAGCTCAAAGACCTACTAACAGTATAACAAAACATTTTTTTCAAGTCTGGAACATGAGATATTCTCTTACCTTTATAAAACCAGTCTTGTCGGTCTACTGAGTTACTCAATTAAATGCAAACAAAAGTTACAATTAATTTATTTTTTAAAGTTTTACCGAATAACCTGAAATAAAGTTGATTAACTACAATACATGTGTATGTATATAGTTGAACTTGAACTTGAAGTAAACTTGAACTTAAAATTTGGTACATTTATTATATATATTTATATTTTATAGATATATTTATTTTCATTTAATAAATTTATATTTGAAAAACAGTGTTTTTTATTTAAATTTCATTGGTCAATTAAATATGGCGTCAAGCCTGTCACGTGCCAAACATTACTAATGAGCCAATCATATATTTTCACAGTAAAATATTTCTCATACATCCTACATATTACTCCTGTGCCTATAATGTAGATTTAAATTTACCAATCAAATTACTTGAACGGCCAATTATGGCGCCCTCTGGATGCTGGGCAAAGCTAAACTTTGCGCCAGAGTCCTCTATTGAGATACATCTCTATTACTCTATGTTTATAAATATGTTTGTCTATGATACATCGTAACTAGCAAACTTCGTGCATCTTATCTTATACTTAAGCTTTCAACTGTCTCTGCCATTTTTTTTTTAAATGATGAGAATGTCATTGTAATCATGTCATACCATTTTTACGGCATCGCCTATTATTCATCATTACATCTCTTGAACCTTGTAGATTGTAGCTACTATCAGAACTTCCCAACTATATGTGTACATGGAAAAATATATAGCAACGTTCTAATCTGGCTCGAACTGAGTGCGCAACAAGCCAAATTTAACGAATGATTTGAACAAGGTACGAATTTAACTAGGAGATTGAGTCTGTGCTGAACTCATGGCATGGCTGAAATGCATGGCAGCTGCATTATCATATCGTTAACCTCTACAATTGCGTATATCAATGCCATCTTCTTCAAATATTTTGCCCAAAATTATTCAAAATTTAGCTCAAAATAAATACAGATTTTGAAATAGAGATAGAGATTTAGAAATAGAAACCACTAACCAGATCATTATAAAATTGCCCAGAATCAGTCGTTGTTGAAGACTAAGCCTTTTGAGCTAAGATGAGCTTTAGATATTTTTAATAATATCACGGAGATATTATATAATAATTTTTAAATATCTACTTTTTCTTTATTTATATATACCAAGTGTACAAGAATTTCGTTCTTGTTTTCTCAGAAAAAGTCTATATAATTATCATGAAAATGGAAAAATGTATATATTCAAAGTATTGATTATTTGTTTCCATACATATGGCCCATCTTTCAAACAATTTATGGATGTCATATCAAAAAAACTGTTTATCCTTTAAGCAAAACCATTCATCTAGGCATTTTCTATCATTCTAACATTGAGTACGACATTATTTTTGTGTCTTAATTATAATCACTATTATTTAATTATAATGTATCTTCATTCTCAAAAGTGTTGTGTATCCAGTGTATTTACCGAAATAAAAAAAACTAGATATCGTTTTTCTTGGGAGAAACAGCCCACGTTAACCAGGTTAAGAATATGTGTGTGATTTACCATTGCTCTTACCTGATACGTATACAATTATTAATATAGAGAATTTGCGTTCTTATATATATGTATTGTTTTTTTACAGGAATACAAAAGAAGAAATCACGAAAATATTACCCACACTTTAAAATCAAAATGTGTTCAAATGGGGCGACAGCAAAATTACAGTGAAAGTAAATGTGTATATACTACATCATAAGTTTTACTAGAAAAGTTTTTGTTGCCCTTGTTGTTTGTAAAGTGTATATAATATAAACGAATATATAATGGTTAAATTATTGTTAATAGATCCTTATCTGTCTCTTGCAAAACAATTCTGAAATTATATGTATTAAGTTAACATTCTATATATTAGTCTATGATCACGCTTCTGCCAATTGTTTTTGGATTTGTATTGGATCTTAATCCAATAACTCCTGCAGTTTCGAATATTCAAAGTTTTTCGATGTACCAAAACATTCTTAGTCTTGCACATCGAAGTCACCACTTTTAGTTAGAGCATGCTCACCATAAGCTTCCATCAGCAAACAATGACTTTCATCGACTTTTTTATTTTCATTAAATAAGAAAAGTAATGCGTGCCACAAACACAGGTGTACACGGGTGCACAGATAGTAAAGAAATCGTTTTTTTTTTTCGAAGAACTATTTGACTGTACTTTAAAACTTGTTGACAATATTATATATCTCAAACTGACTGGATTAACTATCAAAGAATTTATAATTTTTACAGTATGTTTTGTTGTTAGAATTAGATACATATGATTTTTAGTTAGCTCTAACCCTCAAAAGATGCTTGTATAAATTTGACAGCTGTCGGATCATTAGTTTGTGAATTATAGCATTTTGAGCGAAGCAACTTTTGTTATTATGGAAAAAATTGATAAAATGAATTGCGCGTCATAATAAGATATTGCTTTTTGAAGGAAAAAAATACAGTTGAAGCAAAAGCTTGGCTTGATGCCGAGTTTCCGGACACTGACAACTAAGTTTAGACGTGGTGAAAAGAGCACCAAAGACGGTGAACCCAGTGGACGCCCAAAAGAGGTTGTTAACGACAAAAACATTTAAAAAATCCACAAAATGATTTTGAATGACCGTAAATTGAAATTGAATGAAATAACAGACACTCTAAAGATATCAACTGAACGTGTACATCATATCATTCACGAATATTTGGGTATGAAAAGCTCTGTGCAAAGTGGGTGCGGCGTAAGCCCACTTTTGACCAAAAACAACGACGACTTGATGATTCGGAGCAGTGTTTGAAGCTGATCAAGGATAACAGACCGGAGTTTTTGCGTCGATATATGACAATGAATGAACCATGGCTCCATCATTTCACTCCGGAGCAGTGTTTGGACATGTTTAAACGTAACAAAACGGAATTTTTGCGTGGATATGTAAGTTCATTCCGAAGTCCAATCGACGGTCATCCGAGTGGACTGCACTCGATAAACCCGCTCCAAAGCCTGGGAAAAGCAATCTGCTGGCAAGGTCATGACGTCTGTAATTTGGGATGCGCATGGAATAATTTTCATTGACTACCTTGTAAAAGGAAGGACGAAATCGCCGAAAAACGGCCGCATTTGAAGAAAAAGAAAGTGCTGCTTCACCAAGACAATGCACCGTGTCACAAGTCAGTGAAAACGATGGCAAAGAAATGAAGAGGTGATCGTCGAAATTGAAGCAAAGGATAAATCGTACTACAAAAATGGTGTCGAACAGTTAGAGAGTCGCTATAATCTGTGTATCACCCTTGAAGGGAATTATGTTGAATAAAAAAAAAATGCTAAAAAAATGTGTTTTACTACGGTAAACCGGGGACTTTTTAATTGACCTGTTATATCGGATGATAGAACTATTTAATGTTATTGGTGCTTGTATGGTCTGATTGTAGGTTTTGCTAATTTTTATTTTACCAGCTTGTGTCCAATTATTTATATTGTCACTTGCCTGTTGTAATTTTCGTATGGCTTCTTCACTATTGTCTCCGACAGATTTTAAACAAATATGAAAAAGGAAAAAAACAGAAGAGATAATTTCTATGAGTTTTTATATAATATGTAACAGGTAAATGTATGTATCCATTATACATATAGCATTTTGAAATTCAAATGTTCAGCCCAAAATATTACCTCCCACTTCTAAATCCTAGAGCTTCTACTAAATTTCTCTCGATAATCAACAGATAAAAATAAAACGACAAACCTATCAGCACCGTGTCTCGTCGAGCATTAAAATATATTGAACAACCTATTAGATACATGCAATATGTCGAAAGAATTCTAAATTATACATGATTTTCCGTTACCGTATCCAATCCTCATTATATATACATTTAAATACATCAATAAAATCATCGGCTATCGGGCTTTTTGCCTATTTTACATTAAACTAAACGCCTCGTACAAGAAATCGATAAGTTAAAGCTCATGTTCGCGAGAGATATTAAAATGTAACAACTAATTAATAAAACAAACGTATTTAGTATTCCCCGTTGGTACATGAAAATATTTTATACCACGAAGAAAGTGATTGCATGAAGCCCAGCAATTTATTGGATTAGTTTTATAACGGTTAAAATAAAAGTCGTATAGCAATTATCCATGTTTTAATATAATGCCGGTGTACGGGAGACCACCCAGGGTATAATCACGCGTACGTAGTACTGGTCGATATCATCAGCCGTTGAACCAGTCGAGTTGATTTACAAACTTGTTAGCTCCATTTCTTTTGAACTTCTCACGGAAAAAGCTGTAAAGATATGTTCTTTTAACACATATGTATGTATATATGGAATCAATGAATTATTAAACACTTTTATTATTTATGATAAATGTTATTAATTTAATTAACATTTCACATACTCGTACCGCATCATATTAACCGTAATAGTTAATCATTATAGAATTTAGAAAAAAACCAGGTTTCTAATTTTAAGGGTATTTTAAACCGACTTATATTATATATATATATATATATATATATATATATATATATATATATATATATAAATAGATATATACATATATAAATATATATGGGGGGAAACCTTCAAAATTCGAAGTTATGTACAAAGATTTTATCTCTAATAATCAGATACTTGGTTATGTTATTGCTGAACTGACGTGACGTAAAAGTGTAAAAGTCAATCAGTTTGCTTTTTAAGCTCTAATCATAACATATGAAAAGTCATATTATATGAAGTCATAACATATGAAAAACCGCAGGCAACTGCTTCGATGGTTTTGAGTGTTCAACTCATTGTTGTTCTAGTTTGATTAGAACATTTGTCAAATCAGCTACCTAGCGGACCGACCCGGGTTTGAAGCGTTCTTTTTTTTAATCATTGTTTCTTAATTCCTATTTTATCCCAAACAAAAAGAAAATAATATAATTTTGTGACATATACACAAAATTAAATTACCGCATTCCGCGCCAACTTCAGAACAATCAGTTGGTAGCAGTTAAAATAAAAATGTAAATAGATAAATAGGTTTAGGTAGATATTAAGCTAAATTGTGTCTATATAGTAAAATATAAATTACGTGTGGTAGATAAGTTAAATAAGGTTTTTGTTTATTTTTATTTAGTTATTATAACGATTATTATGTACATATTTTATTTTAAAATGTTTTTTTTTTGTTTTAATTATTTAGTTTGATTATTTTTTACGAAATACAGTTATATTAAGCTATAAATTATGATTATTCATTTTGAATAATAAGTGTCAATATATAATATATAAGCTACTATTAGTGCCATAATACTTCTTTACCAAATCTCGTTACTGTAGGTAAACTACTACAACTCTTCTTACATTAGAAACTGTTCATGTCTTTCTCGAAGCTAATCGATTATCCAAAACTCATCAAACTCATCTTTGTGGCTTCCCTATAAAAGTGTTTATTGAAAATACGTGTCTTATCTATGCCATCTTGACTAAGTAACTTCATTCATAAGATAATCTTTCGGAGACGTAGTGCAATAATTGGTAAAATATGAGTGGTCGATGGAATATAGAGGTATCAGTCTTGATTGAAACATTGCTTCTTTCATGCTTAAATGATTTCTTCATTGTACGAAATATGACTGGAAACTGTTAGACCTATAAATTTGTTTTAAAGTTTTTTTTAGGAAGCTTTGTTATTAATAATCGGTGCAGAGTATTTTATTCAAAGTATTGTTTGGTAATAGCCACTACTTTTCAACATCTTTCAGGCAATTTACGGATTATATCTCGAAAGAACAATGTATCTTTTGAGGATATCCACAAATCGACCCAGACAGGTAACGATTCATATGTCGGAAGTAGTAGTATTCAGAAGGAGCAAGGTCTGGAGACAACGACGGGCCGGTTTCCACCGGTTTTTTAACCTGTAGTTGAGCGTTGTCATGCTGAAGAATAACATTGTTGTGTCTTTGTTCGTATTCCGGACATTTTTCACTCAATGCTCGGCCCAAACGCATTAATTTTTGTCGATAGTGACCCGCATTGATGGTTTCATTATGCCTTCAAATCCTCGTCTTCAATTGTTTTGGCTATTCAGAACTATATTTATCTTCCATGTCAAAATTAGTATCAACCTGTTGAAATCGATGTAGCATGGTTGCCATAAACTTCACACAAGATTCAATGACCTTCAGTCCTCTTGTTCTTCTTAGTGAAAATATTCCCGCAAATTCGATTTACTCGGTACTACGTATTACGTTTTTTTTTGTTTCACACTTCGACAACATAAGACATACTAAACTCTGAAGTCTGTAAATGAGGCTTCAACATGAAGTTGATTACAAAAACCCGATACAACACAATAATACCATCTGTTGTAAATCCTTAATTAAAGTTAATTTATTGGCCTGATATATGAAGATGGAGGCTAAGTGAGAATCAAAAAACTGTTAAGAGGTTAAAATATAGGAAAATGTATTGGTTAATTGGAAGAAAATCACAATTATCATAATAAAATACTAGTATACAAGCAAGTGTTGAAACCTATTTTGACATACGGAATTTTATTATGGGTATGTTAATTATGTTCAATACATGTTTTTCTGAACAAGGCCCTGAGAAGTATTGGAGGTGTGCCCAAATACTACAGGACTGATTACTTACACCGAGACCTTCAGATACTGATTGTCACTCAGAAAATCACAAGAATTGTAAGTAATCACGAGAACAGACTCCATTCTCATGTCAATATTAAAGTAATAAAGCTCTTGTATAACACCATAACAAGACATGGATTAAAAAGAATCAAACCATTTGATCATGTGTAGTATAGTGTAGTGAGGTAGATAAACCTCACCACCAATAAAAAACAGCAGTGTTAATACATAAACATACATATTATAACATAAACAAACATATTATACTAAACACTAAAATAGGCCTAGGGATTCTCCTAGATATCTACCTAGATTTAAGTTATTGTAAAGACAAATTTTAGGTTAGTTGGTAACGACTAGTAATAATGCAATAAATAATTTTAAAAATCCTGAGTGATAGTTGTGTAGCGACCTTGAGGCATGTCGAATTTTACATCGTGGAATAACGGTCTACAAAATACCCAGAAATATAATCCCAGATGTTGAACACGGGCGGGATGCCAGCAGCGCCAACTAGAACCCGACAACGAATAGCACATTTCACATTTTTTTATAGTGTCAATAAATAACGGTCACATAATGTAAACACCACTGTTTCATTTCGTTTTACCTCCATTCACCGAGCAACATCATTTACCCTAAAGTTGATTAATCGATAAATTAATTGGCAAAGTTTTAAATTTTAACGTCAACTTTTTTCTGATTTGAATTTTTGATTTTATTGGATTGTAGGAAAAATTCTAAAGCAACTTTCACGTAAAGAAATCGTCATACAGAGCATATCAATTATAGAGTCAAATATGGAACACCCAATTATAGACTAAGTTCATAAAATACGGATATTATACCTCTGTACAAAACGTATCCTCTGTTCTGTGAACCCACAGAGCGTTTTATTGCCACTTCTTTACATTAAACATGGCCTAACTAAGTACTATTACTTCACCAAATTGTTTCCATAACTATCATACGCAAAAATAAAAGAAGAAATATTTTTCGGACCAAAGTTTACACCAAAGTGGTGAAGCAGCAGCATGGGTTCAGTGTTCTACACAGCTTTTTCGGTATCCACAAATCACCAGATCACCATCACGTAATCAACAATTTCTTCGAATGTCTCTAAAGATACATTTTCTTCATTTATTTGATTTTTTCCCATAAAACTTGGGCGACACGAACGACATATAACAAGTCAATTGAAAAGTATTCGGCTTACCATGGTAAAATACATTTTTTCCCTTCAAGAGTGATACACTGATTACAGCGACCCTCCAATTTTTAAATACAATTTTTGTAGTTCGACTTGTCATTTGCTTCAAAATAAGCCTCAGTTTTATCATCACCTCTTCATTCGACGAAAATTTCTTCCCAGCAAGCAGATCTGGAGAATACGGTGGATGAGGAAGCAATTCATAGCCTAATCAAGGGTGATACATTGATTATACCGACCCTCCAATTTTTAGATACCATTTTTGTAGTTCGATTTGTCCAATGCTTCAAAATAGTTCAGTTTCGATGATCACCTGAGATCTGAGAACAGGAAATAGTCGCTGGGGGCCAGATGTGGAGAATACGGTGGATGAGGAAGCGATTCGAAGCCCAATTCATTTATGTTCATTTCGTTCATCGTTTTCACTGACTTGTGACACGGTGCATTGTCATGGTGAAGCAGTACTTTAAATTTTTCAATCAAATCAACTTTTTCTTCAAATGCGGCCGTTATTTGGCGATTTCGTCCTTCAAACGGTCCAATAACGCTATGTAATAGTCGCTGTTGATGGTCCTTCCTTTTTCAAGGTAGTCAATGAAAATTATTCCATGCGCATCTCAAAATACAGACGCCATAATCTTGCAAGCCGACTGTTGCGTTTTCCCACGCTTCGGACTTTATGACTGTCGATTGAACTTCAGAGTGAATTGAGCCATGTCTCATCCATTCTCACATATCGACGCACAAAACTCGGATTTATTACGCTTGATCATCTTCAAACACTACTCCGAATCATCAATCAAATTTATACACGCATTTTATGAGGGTTAGGACTAACTAAAAACATATGGATTTAATTCTAGTAGCGCCATCTATGTGTCAGACCGGAAACTTTTCAATTGACCTGTTATTCTATCCAAAGAAGTTTTATGCATACGTCATCAAGTTATTTAATGTATTGCCCGCCGAATTTGTATGTTCCTTTTTGAATCAGACAATATTTTCCCTCTCATTTTGCTCTAGTTTAAAAGAGACACAATGCTGTCTGATAAGTTGGAACATGTAACCCAAATAGTCTGCTAACGTCGCCCGGTTATCAAATGTATGCAAAATTCTTCAAGACAATAGTGATAAGAGGTTATAAACCGAAAAACGTTGTTTTAATGCTTCGGTTGTTTTGATAAATTTCTCAAATCTTATCGTTACTCTGGTTCAAAATTTCGAAGCCAGGCAGAACAGATTGCGTTTCTAATCGGTCATTTCAAACACAAGCGAAATAATTGAGACCCCCTCTTGCCAGTAAAATTTATTAGAGGTAAACATTTTTATTGCTTTTATTTTTATTTTATTTTGCTGCGATTTTTACTGAAAATATGTTTAACGTGTTAAACACGGTCACTGAAATATCTCAAGAAAAGTATCGAAAAAGGTTTAATGGAACTTCCGGATATAACTTTTAAAAGAATACAATTTTCAAAAGCATATCACAAAAGGAAGGAAAAGTTATTATTTCAATTTTCAATTATTTTTCAATTTAAAAAGGTATACGTTGGAATACCAATTGATTAGGTTTTATTAGTCATAACTTTTATTAATAATTCATTGCTGATATATTGTACTTCATGTTGGAAATAGGAATGGTTGATAACACCTTCGGTTTGGATGAACTAGATGAGATACACTGAATTAGGAATTGACAAATTATAGAAATGTGAACAAATGTTAGATAGATTTTAAATTAACAGCTTAGTTATTCACTTAAGGAAATTTTCTCAATATGATATGATTCAATGCTGCCAATTGCTAAGACAGTGCGATAAGAGTAGAAACAACTAAAGGATTAATTCGCGATAAGAACAGATTCCACAGAAGAGCTCGTGCCACCTTAGATCCCGAAGATAAAAGGGAAGTCCAAGAGACAGAAGTCTGGAGAGAGGAGAAATGGGACTCACTTCTCTTTAATCAAAAATTTGACGCGCCCGCAGATATCTGGAGAATCTTAAAAAGTCTAGAGGGGGTTAAAAAAGATATTTCCCCCCTGAAATTTGAAGGGTCAGGTAATGTTGCAGTCTCGGGCGGCGAAGAAGCCGAGCTCCTGGCCGAATCGTTCGAAAAATAAATGTAATGTCTACCTTTTAAAAAAGTGCCGCCATTCGAAACAAAATAGTGCCTCCAAACTATCTCCATAACCATGTAGTATCACCAAAATTGCCACAAAAAGTCATCAGCAATCTTAAATCCAAAAAAGGCACCTGGATACGATGACATTTCAGTATTCTAACTCAAGGAGCTCCCACACAAGCAGCTCTCGGAATTAACCCACATCATAAATTCCATCATGCGGCTGCAACACTTCCCAAAAATTTGGAAACATGCACACATAGTCGTGATTCTGAAAAAAGTAGCAGATTCTTCGCCTTTAAACTACAGGCTCATCAGCCTGCTTAGTTTAGTGTCCAAGATTGCTGAAAGAGCGATCCTGTTTGCACTCAACCGGTTCACTGAGCAGAACCATATCATACCAGACGAACAACGCGGGTTCAGGACCAAACATTCATGTGCACTTCAGACAACTGGATTGGTCGCAGAAATTCACTTCACCATGAAGAAAAAACACAAGCTCTGCGCGGTCTTTTTATGACTCTAAATATATATATATATATATATATATATATATATATATATATAATTGCGTCGCAACAATAGGCTTTACAATGACTGAAAAATACTAATCATCCTAAGATATGTCTTACCTGCATATTTCAATTTTTAACCAACCCTCGTAGAACGCCATATCCGTATTTGATTCCGTTCGAAAGGTCTTAGAAAGTACTTTGCATAAGTACGATATATGTATCAAGGTTCCCAATAAGCACATACAGCTTCAACAACCTGGTCACGTCTACCGACCGATTACATAAGTAATGAACATCACATTTTGGCAAGAATTGATTAGGCAAATGGCGGGCGTAACCCATCGCTGGCGAGAACGTGATCGATTTACTTACATTCATCCGCGTCCAAAAACGACAAACGAAAGTGACGAGTAAGGTACGTCCTCCAACACTATCTCTCCCCACTACACCCGGGTCTTTATGAAACTAGATCGGTATATAACAAACCTGTTTATCGACAGACACCATCACAAGTCCCAGAGACTTTGGTGAGTTGTTCTTGCACAGTTCCATTGCACTCTATCCAAAATGAATGTGAAAGTAAGTGAGAACTTTCTTTGAATCGACAGTTCAAAATTAAAAATGTCCTTTTTAGTTTCTGATCGGATTTTCTTTCGTCGCTTTGGTGCTGGGCGACGCTCAACAAGGTCCTCCTCAACTAGCTCCTCAACAACAGCAACAACCAACCGGTTCACTTCTTGGAGTGCGTTTTTCTGCCGCTACGGACGTGTCCCGAGTGGCTTATAACTCTCCGTTGGTATCATATGGAGCGTCCCTGGAAGAGATTCAATTACCAGCGAGTCCCATCCAACCCGCCAATCTGAAACAGGTCCCACAAGCGGGCGCACCAGAGTACCAGCAGAATAACCTGGTGAGGAACGCGGGTAAGTTGCAGGGTTGAGCGGTTAATTAATTTAAAACACCTTTCCGGTGCTTGTAGCTGGCGAACAGGTACAACAGGTACCAGCAGAGTCCGTTCCAGTAGGTCCCCAGCCGCAGTTTGCCGCCGCCCAAGCTCAATTGCCTGCCAACTCGCAGTTCCTGTCGGTGCAACAGTACCCGTCCAATCCTCAATTCAGGACTGCTGCCGGTGCACCCGCCCAACCTCAACAGTTCGTGATCAACCAGAACTTACCGGGACCTCAGCCTCAGGCTTTCTCTCAACCTCAGCCTCAGGCTTACGCCCAACCCCAACCCCAATATCAATTCCCAGTTCAACAAGCTCCCGTGGCACCGTCTCCCGCTTACCCCGCTTTCGCTTCAAGACCAAATCCTTACTCCGCCTTCGTCCAGCAATATCCTGCTCAGTACCCCGTGCAACAACCACTTTCTGCATTGCCTCAGCCTCAACTTCCAGTTGCTCCAGCTGCTTATGCATCAGCGCCTGTCACCTCGAACGCATATTTCGCAACAGGTCCATTCGCCGCTCCACAACCTGCAGCTCCATTCGCTACAGCTCGCTACAACTCACCACCTGTCCCTGTAGGATATCCCAGCGCACCCGCTGCTTTGGTATCGAGGGTAGCGTTCAACAGACCTGGTGTTGGTTTTTCTTACGGCTTTTAACCAGTCACCGTACAGTATAGTTCGAGAATTCACCTGAAATTATAATGATGTCTAGTCAGTGGAGCCAATTTAATGTTATGCATGTTGTTGACCTGTGAGAGAAAGTGTTTTATGTGTACATATATTATATAGAAGTAAGAATCGTTGATCAGACTGTTTTAAAATAATTACAATATTATAAAATATTAATAAATTATAATATATGACTTAATATAACTATGGTTTTTATTAGTGCTTTTGTTATTGTATTATGCCGTTTGCCTATTTAGCATACACTATTTTGCAATAACTATTGCCAATGATGCCGAACCCTATTACTCATAAATATCTTTTAGACTAATTTATTTTCTTAATACCTTATTTTAATAAAATCATTATCTTATTATTATTATGTTGACTTAATATACGTGAGATAGTACAGTATAAATTAGTCGACTCGGACTAATTATTAATGAAAACGATAGTACGATGGTAGTTAATCTTTGGCATATGCATAATTATTAAAATCTATAAAATTAACCTGGTAGATCGTAATCTAGTAATCTCTTAAAGTAGGCATTAATCTTCTAACGTTTAAAACTAAAAGCTCATTTATTTTATTTCTTATTTCTTAGCGGCAAAAAAAACTAAATTTATTTAACATCTTAAGAAATCGCATGACAAGTTGACAAGGTTTTACTTAAATACTCGAAACCCAGGAAATGTTTTACGTCGTCCGTTCAACGCTGGCTCTGAGACCACTTTTTTGATTCTTCATTTGAACAGGCCTACAAAGGCATTTGATTGACTCATTTCTATCACGTGATTGTTTGTTTCAGTTTGTTTACGAAGCTATTTTTGTGTATCTCACATAATATACAATTAGCACTTTTGGGTCGTAAATATAATCACTATTATTTGATTAGAATGTATCTTCATCCTCAAAAGTTTTGTGTATCCAGTGTATGTGCGGAAATAAAAAACCAGACGTAGTTTTCCTTGTTAACCCAAGTTAGCTAAAAATAAAGCATTTATGTTCATATATTTTATTATTTACAGGAATACAACAGAAGAAATCATGATATTACACACAGTTTAAACAAAAAATATGTCCAAATGGGACGACGACAATATGACATTAAAGGTAAATGTGATTATAGTAGATGAAAAGATGTTGTTACCCCTTAAAAAGTTGTTTGTAAAGTGCCATCAATTAAACACCTAATTATTTTCAATGGGTTCATTTGCTTGACACACGTGTATATTGGTCAAGATACTTATAATTAATATTTTGGTTTAAGGCTTCTTAACCGAGATAATCTTTTCAATAAGGATATTAATAAAATACATTAATACAAAATAATATAAAACAATTTGTAGACCAACAGCAGATAAGCTTGCTTTTATAGACAGGAGGTCTATGCCTGTTTTATTATATTGTTAATAACAGATGCTTAAGCTGTCTATTTAACTCCTCGATTTTACCATAATAAGAGCACAGCAATAATTTTGATATATATCATACATTTTAATTTTTTGTTGCAAAGTATTGCTTTTTGGTATGTTTTCTCTATTCTGACGTATATTGATTGAAATGTTAATTATAAGAATAGTAATAAAAAAATAAAAACAAAATTAAAATTATTAATTATTATTATAATATAACAATATTTATAATTATATCCGTTTCATAATATTCATAATAACATTGTAGTAATAATTATATTTTATCTCAATACATTTTTGTGTTGAACAAGTAAGTAAAATATTAACAGACACAGACTTTCAGCTGTGCTGTTCCGCTTTCAGTATGAGGGAACAAAAAGATACAAACTTTAATACATCTTATTTGAATTGATAGCATTAAAGAAATATGAAATAGGGAAAAAGAGCTATAGACAATTTTTATTATATGTTTATGTTTTCAATTAGATTGCAGCCATTTTTATATCCACATTAAATTATTATTTATTTATATATTTATATTTCATTATTTTTGATTTATATACATAATATATATTCATTATATACTTATATTTTAGTTTTTTGATATTGTATAATATTTGTATTTATATGAAATTTTATATTATAATTACATTTTGATTTTATTTGAAATTTAATTGGTCAGTAGAATGTGACGTCAAAGGTTAGTCACGTGATACGTATGAAATCGTCGACCAATGAAATGCTCTCCTAATAAAATATTTTCATTACAGGTGCCTGTAATGACAATTTAAACTAACCAATGAAATTCATTAAAATGATGTTCTCAGCGCCTTCCTGCAGAGACCACGCAAAACAATTCTGAAATTATTTGTATTAAGTTAATACTCTATATATTACTCTATGGTTCCGAATTAAGTAATTCGTAACACATATGTATATAGAAATTGATCTATCAGTGTCTTATCTCTGAATAAAATTAATTTTATTTCTTATAATATTTCATATATTTTTATTTATCTCTCTTTTTCATTAGCTAGAAAGAGAGAAAAAACAAAATGAAACTTTTGCAAACAGTTAGTGACACATTTCGTCAAACTGTCAGTGTTTTATTTTAAATATTTTTAAAATAAATTGTGTTTCTTTGGCGGCTTAGTTTTTTAATAAAAACAGTAATCAATCCCAGACAACTATAATAAGTGTATTATCAGCTTCAGTAATCAGATTCTTCTTACGCTATATTCAAGTTTATTAAAGATAAACGCGCAATTGAAAATATATTAAGTTGCATTAAAGTTAAACACATTTTACTTTGATACTATAGAAGAATGTATAGAAAAGGATACTCATCAAATTTCAAGCTAATATTTTGAGTAGAATAAGATATCACTTCATATACATTTATCATATAATTTTAACGGTCTCGAACAAGTTGCTTTTTGAGAAATACGTTTAAAGTATCGAGTTTCGATACCACATCACTAACACTGGTATATATCCCTTCCCTAATCTCCACCTTGGACCTCCAACGCTCCCTTTATCAAAATTTTCTTCTTTCAATACTCGAAGAAGAATCACAGTCCCTTTTTCGCAAGAGCTAAACTATGGGTAATTCCCATTACCATGTACCCTTCATCTTCAAGCTTTCCAATCAACGCTCTATACTTACTACAAAAAACTTTGCTATACATCAGACCATTGTCCAGGTTTCTGTACAATCGCATAAAAATTAAATAGTTCTCACTGACTCATATAGCTGACGCAAATGTTCTTTGGAACTAATATGATCATCCTCTGGTTTCCGCATCCTTAACCTTCGTGAGCTCCATACTATTAGATAATTACTGTTTGACACTTGTGTAGATCCTCACAAATATAGATATTCCATGGCAATGAGCGTGATGACGTCGCAGTAAAGTTGGCTGTCTCCTCATCCCTTCTTTTGAACAATGTCTGCATTCATACAAACCTTCTTCCCACCAGGAAGGGTTTCATCAGGAGCTCCCTATAGCATCGTGGGAACCTTGGAGCTAGTACTAACAAGCTCTACAGTGTTAAGAATTACCTATCTCCCTGTCGGCTCCCACGCGGTTGCCTTGCAGATTCTGCATCTACATCATTTTCTCTATTAAATAATAAATAATCGTATTACTTTAACAAGCTTTTATAAAATTAAAATTAAACTAAAAATGACTTCCTAACCACAAGTCTGGTAAACAATAACGCGTCGCTGTGAAATCTATCAAGCTATTTTAGAATAAATGCGCATGAGCAGCAGCAAGCCAATCAACACGCAAGCTGAGGTCCTTTTACTGTCGTCTTTACATAGGATACCAACGAATTAAAACACTTACCGTTATTTAATTATAAAATATGGAGATCACCAGGAGTCCAGTTATCGAATATTCAAAAGGGTTAGTCCCTCGAAAACACTTTTCAACACAATTCTTATGAGGTAAAATCACAAAAAAATCATTATTATGTTATCCCAGAAACTGCATATATTTCATATACATTGACACATTCCTCTGTATTTATAAATAAAATAGTATAAATAATATAGTTTTTAAGAGATCATAGGGGTGTTCTCTTTGAAATTAATTCAACTAAGCGGATTCCAATTAATTATAGAAAAAAGGAGATAGTTTGACGTTGGAAGAATGCAACGGCCCTTCCTGCAAGGGGGTCACAAGTCAACCTTACCTGCGCGTAGTTATGTCACGCACTGAGTCTATCAACGAGGCTCTGTCGACCGACTAATGGCGGAATAACTTGATAGAACGGGTACCAGGTCTAAAAGGCTTGCCCCGGCTTGCAGCACTAGCCAGGGGCGGTTCTGCCTTCAGTGGGACTGACTGAAAAGCTCGACAAATCGAAATTTAAGGGGAACAGTAATTTGAATTGAATAGAGGGAAACATTTAGTAATGGAAATAAGCCATGGTGGTTAATTATTGGTAGAACCAACGTGCTCCGTCTCGCTAATGGCTTCAAGAAGTGCTGAGTGGTGGCAGGGTGTTGTACTTGCAATATCGGAGGGTTTTCATGGCAATGGTGAAGCCAAGCAGACGTTATGTTGAGAAGACCACTTTTAAACTGAAAGGCAATCGGATTTATGACCGACATTATAAATTATGACGTTGGATTTGTGAAGTATCGCTGCTGAAGCTGTAAGAACACAAAAGGTGGATTGAAAGTGTTCAAAAACATCTAGCTATAAACGTATTGAATTAGAAAACAATCAAATTTTAAAAAGAACTCCAGTGTCTGGATTCCCGATACAAGGAGCACAGTTCAGGGTGTAATGCCACCAAAGGCGGACTGAAGTTGCGGTGAACTAACATAGTTTCTCACCCGTATAATATTGGAATTCGAAGTCACTAAGACCTGGGAAGCATTTTATACATGGGTAGCATGTAAATTTGGGTAAAAACAGTGTCATTCATTAGGATCAACAAAAGCAAACCGGCAGGCGAAGATACAGGCAATACTCACAAATAATTTTACAACTATAAGCTGTCCAGACGGAACAACGACCACGTACATTTCTTTAGTAGTTTCTTCAGGAAGGAGTTGTTAAATCACGCGACTCTTAACGGGTCTGACTACGAAAATTGTGTATTCGAATACGAAGGAGGGTGCTTATGTTACTGAATGGTGAGTGAAATATTTAGACATAGGCAGTTTAGTTTGGTTATAGATTTAAATTCTCATTGTTGTTTCGTAACTTGATTTAGTAAGTCTTAAAAACATGTTTTGAAAGTAAATTAAATGTTTTATTGTTTTAAACCCCTTCATATTTCAAAACGTATAAACCTACATAGTACATGTTAACCATCGCCATTGTCTAGTCGCGAAATAACGACCTGTCGTCGAAAGCAACAAAATCTCCGAAAATAATTGAAATTTTGAAAAATCCTCTTAAAAGCATATTCTAAAAGGGCTAAATTTTGAAGTTCTTATTTTTTCAGATTTCTAGACTAGAAAGGGGATTAAAAGAGAATTATAAAGAAGCAAACTTAATCTTCGAATACTAGCTAAGAATTGATGATGCCGAACAGCTTTAACTGATCACGATTCTTAACCAATTAATACGCTTTGAAAGGAAATATGCAAGGAGGATGCAAAAAATGGACCAAGCTCTCAAATTACCATCGCTTATCTTAGGTACAGAAACATGATCGTTTCCAGGTCAATAATCGCCGGCGACCAAAAAAAAAGATGGCGAAATTTCACGAAAAGAATCCCCCTTTAAAAGCGCAAAACCGATCATCATCTAACGGTACCGAAATTCGAGTCCGCTCGACCAGAATCGCCGGGCTCCGCGATGGACGGCCGGACAGTCCAGCGTATTCGCCTGACCTAAACCCCGTAACCCACTTTTTTAAGTTCTTTTCGCGCGGAAGATGATCCGCGTCAGGAGACCGCTCGCGATGCCGACACCTGTTATTTGCTCATGTATCGGGCCATTATTTGTTCACGCTTCCTGGGCAAATAGAGTTGTGTACATGTCGTTGCGTCTAGTTTACCGGCAAGGAAAATGAAAGCGAAAACGGCTGATAGATGGTGCGGTGCCTTATTAGTTCTGGGAATTATGCGCTTGGTGGACTCGTTACCGGCTAGCGACGTCGATATATGGAAGGACGAGGAGGATGAGAGGACGGATACTTTGTTGGAGTTCAATGCTACGGGTGTTGGGGCTACTATGGATTTTAAACGAATGCCCAGGGGTAAGTTGTTAACAATACATCTTATTTATCATTAGATGATAAATAATAAAGAATGATAATAAAGAAAGATGATAAAGAACCCGGTGAACTATATCTATATATACGTATATATACGTATATATATATATATATATATATATATATATATATATATATATATATATATATATATATATATATATATATATATATATATATATATATATCTTGTAAATTTCGAATAAAAATAACTATTACCACTTCGCCGATTATCGGTAATTGAAACATCCTCGTGTGCTCATCTCAAGTATGACGTTATGGATCATCGCTATCAGATGACATCAAATACAATGCTATTTTGAACATCTTGACTAAATCATTGTTTTGATGAAGAAACGTTTGTATTTTTTCAACTATAGTTCGCTTGACTGCTGGATTGTGAACACAATGCCTATCAATTTCCGTATCCGAGTTGTCCATAACATTTGTAAGAAATGATGATCTGCATCTAGTAATGACAACAGAGCTCCCAATAAAGGATAAATTGGTCCTTGTACCTGCAGCTTAAAGTTTTGTTAACTTACTTTTGATACAAAATGGAACGTTACCAAAAACGTTTATGGTATAATACCTTGAAAGTGTCATTATATTTTTGAATGATAACCAAGAATCATTTCCCCTCTCCAAAACAAATTAGCGTGGATCTGATGGTGGAACCAATTGTGACAATTATGCTATTTTAATGGCTTACAATAAAAATATTTAAACAAAAATACTGTTATCAAATATAATTTATTTTAACATTATAGTATATCTAACGCATTTACTGTCGAAGGAATTAAAACTACAATTAAGTACACAGCTATAATAGTCTATAGGTTAGGGTTGTGTTTGATTTTATTTACATTGAACTATTTTCCATGCCACCTATTAGAGTTCTAGGCGCGCTTGTAGTTGTATCCCCTGGAGGCCGAATCCACATAATTAACAATTGTATATCCAAGTAATATATTTTACTTTTATTAAAGACCATATTTACCTTTTACGCTTAGTTCTTGTGTCCTTCGGTGCAGTGTTACCTTGTAAAGATATTTTGATATCACTCTGTGTCCCCATCGTTTGTTCTGATAATACCTGTATACATCTTTCTTGATAAAATTGGATTTAATCACTATACTAACAATGAATATACTACCAAATACAGTTTGTAAATAGGTAAAATTAGTTTTTAACTCATAGGAGATTTTCCTTCTACTTTTACCCTATTTAAAAAGATACACAAAGATAGCTGAAGTATCAGAATATGCAACCGAATCAATCTATAAAATTCGACTTGTGTTGGTACATTGATTGGTGCCTTTGGTGGGTCAGCCCTGTTGTCAAATGCCTACAAATTTCTTCAAAACTTTAGTGATAATAATTAGAGGGTATAAGCCGGCGAACGTTGTAAACAAAAAGTCGAATTTAATTCACCTTTACCTTTTGATGACGTGCACTAACTGTTTTATTGGGTAGACTATATATTTTAATCAGTATTCAACATTTTTAGTGACAAACTAAATTTCCGAGCGCACTAACCAGCAAAACTACTTAGTCACATCTCGATATTGGACGTCGCGAAACGCTTTTCCAAATTTGTCAATAAAATTAAATCTCTATTTTATCTGAGGATGAGACTGTTGATGGCAATGACACTTTATATCGAAAAACAAAATTATTGTACTACTATTTTCCTTGCAATTATTCCATATTATCTCACTATATAAACCCTCACTAAACTTTTATAAATATGTCAAAATAAAATTAGCTAAATCAGCAAAAAGTAATAAAGTGGGAAAGGGCTTTAAACATCGAAAAAAACTATTAAAACTGTTTTATTCAAAGAAAAAAGACGCGACTTGTTGAACGGCGATAGAAAATAACACTGATGATTTTTCTCTGTTACAAAATAAACTTTTCACACATATCGTATACTACCACAACAGTCATATTCACCTGATTTAACTTCGTCAGCTTTCTCTCTATTCCATAATCCCACAAAATAACTTCAAGTTCGTCATTTTGAGTTTATTAAAGCAATCAAAATCAAACCGAAGAAGAAGAAGAGCGGAATAACATTCTAAAAACCGAGCTCAACAACTATTTCAACGCCAAAAAAATACCGGCTGCATAATGTTGCATAACTGCTTACATTCAAGACGGGTTACTTTGAGAGGGATAAAATAACGTTGAAATATAAATGACATAAATTTGTATTTAACTTACCTCTACATTTTAAGCCTAAAAAAGCAAATGGTGTTACTGTGTATTAAATCGCATCGGATGGATTTGTAACGAACTTCATGTTAAAGCCTCAGTTAACATACAAACATACATTTTTCCAATGCAACGAAAATGTCTGAATTTGTACCAAGTAAATCCAAATTGCACGAAATATTATGGAATACTCTGTGAACCTTATGGTAACCATCCTCCATCGATTTCAACATGTGAATACTAGTTGCGTTACTTTAGAAATAATGATTTTGATACCGAAGACAAAGAGCGTTTTGGACATTAAAAAAAATTGAAGACATTATCTTAGGTACAGAAAAATTGAAGGCATTACTCAATGAAACCATCAATGGGGAGCACTACGCGAAAAGTGGCCAGAATACGAGCAAAATCACAAAAATATAATTCTTCAGCAAGACGCTCGACCACGCAAAATCGGTGAAAATATACTTGAGAACATTGAGACCAGACCTTGTTCCTTCTGATTACTTCTTGTTCCAACATATATATGAATCGTGATCTGCCTGAGTAGCACTTCATTTCTTATGAAGATACCAAATAAAATATTTTTAGCAAAAATATTGAACCGACTTCAAAAAATAAATAAGGAATTCACTAAAAATTAAAAAATAATCAGACTTAGATTTTTATCACAAAAAAATAAAATATGTAATAATAATAATTGACTTTGGAGTCGGAGCCGAACTCAAGTACCCGGACACAGTCATTTTTTGATTGTTATTACATATTTTATTATTTGTGTAAAAAATTTAAGTTTGATTCTTTTGGTTACTATGGAACCACCTCGGAAAGACACTCTTTCGAATAAAAAAGGAATTTTGAAAATCGCCATACAATTGACAAAGAAATCGGATGACATACATTAAAAGAAATAAACAGCCAAACATAGAACCTCCTCCTTTTTCGAAGTCGGTTAAAAATTGATCTATTCGTGGATATCCATAAACGATATATCGTTCCTTTGAAATCGAATCCGTAAATTGCTTGAATTATATCCTGAATACCTATTATTTATACAATCACATAATGAAGAGTATTTACTCTATGATTATATACTCGTAATTTTATACCATAATTATTGATGATTTTAAATTGCATTATATTTAAATAAAAACCTTAGACCTTCACTATCCCCTTCACAAACATAACTCTATGTTAATTTTATAAAAGAGAACATTGTCCTTACTCGGTCCAAGTTCTGTGAACTTATCCACTCTTACCCTGGCCACAAGCACATATATACCGATGGCTCCAAATCTTGCAGCGGTCTTGGCAATGTATTTGTGATGGACAATCGGGTATTCCGTTTCAAGCTGCTGAACTCTTCGCGATATTCAAAGCTTTATCCTACATCACAACAAAATTCTCCAAAGAATCCTGACCGACTCCTGAAATGCTCTTGAATATTTCCTGGAACAAAAGTTCAACCATCCACTGTTTCGTTCTACCACATACTAAAGGACTGTCCACGATTATCTTCTTAGGGTCTAGCCTCTACTGAGATAAGAGTCGCTGCCCAAATAACCATTACCACTTCGATATGGATGCTAGTGTGTACTGTCCAAACAGTCTCTACTTAGTTATGGTTGTGTTTGTTAACTTTTACTTATGTCCATTTTTTTAAAATATATTTTAAAGTCTCCTTTTACCAACTAGGGGTAACAACTTTAGAAATCATCCCAGAAGACATCCGGTCTTAGCCAGTCTGGTTACTGGCGTGACTGGGATCATTTTCCTTGTCGGATTTTACACTCTTGCCTAGGACAATCACAAACATAAATTTACGACCATGCCTCAGCGGCTATCGCAACAGTAGGAAGACCGTCCTATCACCTTTACCACTGCTCCATCAAGCCGGCCTGTCCATTTTTAAATTGCATACACACTATTTATACTTTTAGCCCCCCTGTTTGTGTTATTAACTTTTATTATTATTATTTTATTATTTTATATATACACTTTATGTTTATCCAAATCCTAATTATATCAACACCGTATAGTTGTATAGTCACGAAATAACGACACCAAACAAAAAAAGTAATATACTCACAGTAAGTTTATTAACGATGTCATTTCTTTCATTTTAGTTTTGAACTTTTTTCCTGTGCCTTTCGTAGAAGAATGTAGAGCTAAAGACGGTCGTAGAAGAGGTTAGTAGTACAATAATTTCATCTACATCCAGACCGAAGGATAAACATAAAATATAATTACAGGAATATGTATGAATACGTACGAATGTCGAATAGAAGGGGGCAAATCTAGTGGTTTCTGCGCCCTCGGCTTTGGAGTTTGTTGTATTTGTAAGACCGTACGAAATAGAAAAAAGCAGGAATCGTTATTTTTTATTTTTTGACAGTTACGGCCAGCTGCAACGGACGAATAGTTAATAACCTCACTTATTTCGTAAACCCCGATTATCCGGATCTTACCAGAGGCATGTCGTCATGTTCGCTGTCTATCAAGAAAACCAACCCGGAAATATCACAGATCAGGCTGGATTTTATTCATTTTAACTTGGTACAATACTCCGTTTACATTTACGTTTCGTTTTACAATAATAATCACTTATATTTATTTAGGGTCAACCTAATAGAAGTACAGGTGTGTGTGAACGTGACGTATTCCTTATGACAGCACCAAACGCAACCAAAGAAATTAAATTATGTGGTATCAATAGCGGACAGCATGGTAAGTTATTTTTCGGCATTTATAAGTATATCAAGCTCAAAATAATTGTATTTTAGTGTATTTTGATGTGGAAAACTTGGATCAAAATGTGGAAATTACCATGACACTCAGCAAGAAAGCCGTCACGCGCTTTTGGGAGGTTATAGTTACGCAGATACCGTTCACTCAAAGAGCGCCACCTGGTTGTTTACAGTATCATGAAGGTAATTATTAATATTGCCTTTAATATAGCGACATTTTATCATAATAATTTGGTATGATATTTAATAATAATGCTTAGTACATTTAAATGTGGGGTGTTGGTGTAAATTTTAAACAAAACAATTTTTCATAAACTATAAAAATGTGTTAAGATATCCTAAATAGAAGCAATACATTTTTGATACAATAAAAATGTCTATGTCGCTGCACTACTAGATCAAATGGTTTGATACTTTTGGGACTGCATCTCCCTCCAGTGTTATTCAGAAGTTACAATTCTGCGGTATTAACATAACAATAGAGTCCCTTCTCATCCTTTTTGCCATTCTCTTTGTTTCCTGAGTAACAGTAGGTATCTGAAGGCATCGGTATAAGTAATTCCTATAGTGACTGAGTACATCAACGATACCTCTTAGGACTTTGTTCTGAAAAATTTGTATTTTATTTCGGTTAATTTCATATCGATTTTAGAATTTGCTTTTACAACAGCCACTTATTATGTACAGATTAACTAAATCATTGTTCTGATCAACACACGTTTATAGTTTTTGGACAATAGTGCGCTTCACTGTTGGATGGTGAGCACAACGCCTATCGGCATCCGAATAGCCCATAAAATAAATCTGTAATGAATTGAATTGATTTATATTTGTTAGTGATAATAGCGCTCCTAGTTTTGTTTCCTTAACTATAGTAATGATATAATACCTTGCAAGTAGACATAAAATTATCCTGTACAATATACGTTCCTCCAAATAACATCATTTGGAAAAAAAAACAATTACATTTTTGAATTCTGGCCAAGAAGTTGTTATAATAATTTCCCATCCCAGAAATTAATGAGCCAATCAACTTGGTGGTGGGACCAATGATGGATATTTTACTTACTCGAACTAATAGATTCACCGTGGTATTTTAATACCTTACAATATTGGCAAGCGATTGACATTTCCCCAATTGTAACTAATTTGTTTGTACTATAATATATTTTCGGAACGTAGTGGAATGCTGCTCGTTCTTGGATCATACATGTTATTGTTGTGCTTAAAGCGCACGAACTCGTTGCATTCTAAACTTATCCACTTCATTTCTAGCAATTGTGACATACCAATACGACTATTATTATTTTCTCTGTCTCTCGCTAGTCATCAGTACATGTGATTGACTTCGACGATCTAAGTTAGGTCGTCTTCCACTTGGCATTGTTAATATTTCCTGGTATCCTGGTATCATATCTGGAATATGTGTTATTATTTTTCACTTAATTTTCACCTAATCTAACAAATATACCTATCAAAAAATAACTAGAGTCCTTCTAATAAATTTTGATGGCACATCATCAAAATTTATAATGCAACGTTTCGGCATCAAATTTAAGTTCTCATTTATTTTGACTCGCAAAATACTCATGTAAATAAAATAATGAAACAAAAATGACGTTATAAATTATAATTTATTTTTACATTATAACAAATCAATTGAAAAGTCCCCGGCCTGATACATAGATGGTGCAACTAGAATTAAATCCATATGTTTTTTAGTTAGCCCTAACCCTCAAAAGATGCGTGTATAAATTTGACAGCTGTCCGATCATTAATTTGTGAATTATAGCATTTTGAATGAAGCAACTTTTGTTATTGTGAAAAAAATTTATAAAAAGGAAATTCGCGTGATAAAATATTGGTTTTTGAAGGGAAAAAATACAGTTGAAGCAAAAACTTAGCTTGATTGTAAGTTTAGATGTGGTGAAATGATCACAGGAGACGATGAACGCAGTGGACGACCAAAAGAGGTTATTACCGCCGAAAACATTTTAAAAATCCACAAAATCATTTTAAATGGCCGTAAATTGAAATTGAATGAAATAATAGACACTCTAAAGATATCAACTTGACGTGTACATCATATCATTCACGAATATTTGGGTATGAAAAAACTCTATGTAAAGTGGGTGCCGCGCGAGCTCACTTTTGACCAAAAACAACAACGAATTGATGATTCAGAGCAGTGTTTGAAGATGACCAAGCTTAATAAATCCGACTTTTTGAGTCGATATGTGACAATGGATGAAACATGGCTCCATAATTTCTCTCCTAAATACCGTCGACAGTCATCCGAGTGCACACGATGAACCCGATCGTGGGAAAATGCATCAGTGTGTTGACAAGGTTATGGAGAAAAAGGAAGGAACATCAACAGCAGCTATTACATAGCGTTAGTGGACCGTTTGAAGGACGAAATCGCCGAAAAACGGCCGCAATTTAAGAAATAGAAAGTTCTGCTTCACCAAGACAATGCACCGTGTCACAAGTTAGTGAAAACGATGGTGAAAAGAATGCCCGCTGAGAAGAAATTTTTGTCGAATGAAGAGGTGATTGCCGAAACTGTGGCCAATTTTGAAATAAAGGACAAATCGTACTACAAAAAAGGTATCGAAAAGTTGGAGGATCGCTATAGTCATGCATCACCCTTGAAGGGAATTATGTTGAATAAAAAAACTAATTTTTCCAAAAAAATGTGTTTTACTATGGTAGGCCGGGGACTTTTTAATTGACCTGTTAGTACATTATATTTAATTAAACAGCCACAATAGTTTATAAGTTATAGATGTCACTACATAGTATAAAACAAAGTCGCCTTTTCTGTCCCTATATCCCTATGTGCGCTTAAATCTTTAAAACTACGCAACGGATTTTGATGCGGTTTTTTTCAATAGATAGAGTGATTCAAGATGAAGGTTTATATGTATAATACATGCATAATATACTAACGTGATGTCGTAAATTAACCTATTTTTTTAGGCTTATTTAGCAATTAGCAAAAACGCTGCCTAACCCTACGAGTTAGATCAAATTAATGTACTACAGTATTGTACACCATAAAAAGGTCTACAAAAAAGTCCGCGATGGTATATGTTTATCTTTTAGGGATAACCCACATTAACCATTTTTATTGTTTACTTTTTACGTGAGAAAATGGCATATTTACGAAGCTATTTTAAGCAATACGGCATTAATCCTTATCGAATTAAGTACCTTAAATACAGTGTGCAATTAATAAAGATCAATATGGTTCCTTACAGCATGTAAATTAAACAAATATTTTCGGAGATATTACAAATTTAAAATTTGCGTTTAAAAATGTGTAATGTAATAAAAATTGTATGAATTTAGATATTCCAAAGATAGCAGGAAATCTTCATAGTAAGTATAGGGGAAGAGGAATTCTTTTACTCCAAATTTAATGCGTGCAGGCCAAGGGCAGTAATGAATGAACCAAAAATACTGGATCGATTTTAATCATGTTTTCATTAAGTGACATAGGCATATATATTTTATGCCCGTGCAAAGTCGGAGCGGGCCGCTATGTTTTTATATACAACGTTCATATTTTTTCTGTAGTGTATTTAATTTAGTCAGCATTGCACCCGTGCGAAGCCGGGGCGGGTCGCTAGTTTTATTATATTTATATTGACATATGACAAACGGTGTTAACCAGTACCACCACAAAACGAATGCTATACCTTTTTAACTAGAATAATTCTAATTAGTAATGGGAGAAACAGATTTTTACGTTTTTATAAACTGAATTTGGCAATACATGCGACAGTGGTGATGACGTGCATTGGTTTTATTAGAAAGACTATACATTTGTATGAAATACAAATCGTAATAAGCAGTATAACGGTCATTGTAGAAAAATACACACACACACAGTAACACTTTATATGAGAAAACAAAGTTGTTGTTTTTACTATTTTTCTCGTAATTATTTCGTATTTTCTCTGCGTATAAACGTTTCTAAACATGAAAAAGGAATGAAAGTATCGTTCCTTCAAAATTAAATATCATACCAAATACATTCAAAAGGCGAGAAATAATTTAAGTCATTTTTTTTATTATTTAGGCGACAAAGGGTTGATACAGACGATGAATTTCGCCGACAACGGCCGTCACTTGGCGGAACAAGATTATACAATTTGTGTCAGGCAAGAATTAAACATGTGCAGCATAATATACGAACCTTGTCACGAAAATGCCTTTCGAATAGCGCCAAATTCAGAAAGTAATAACATAAATGAAGCAAAACCAAGTTGCTTAATAGATTTGCAATAAATAACGTCATTTTCAGTCGATGACATCGATCTAGATGTTGAACCGAGTTTGGAGGATGGCGAGGGATCGGGGGAAATTGATTTCGAAGAGGCAGCCCGGGCACTTGAACTGTGCAACGACAAAATTGTATTACCGTGTGATTCGGAAGAGTTAATTATGGTAAGTATTAAAAAAAACAAGTTACCCTAAAGGATGCCATATACAGTTATTGTTATATGCAAGAATTATAGCACTGTCTCCATTAACTGTTACGAATCACTTATGATTCGGGAGGGGACGGAATTAATAATACAAATTATAGCTTTGCAACAAAAGAGAAACTTTATTTACATCGCTGCTCTTTTATACATTTTTGAACAGCCTCCATACAAATTAGAGCGCCCTCTACTTCAACTTCTTTTATCCATTGAATCTTGTATCGACATAAATGATATATTCAACAGGTCAATTGAAGTCCCCGGCCTACCATAGTAAAAAACATTTTTTTGGTAAAATTAGTTTTTTTTATTCAACATAATTTCCTTCAAGCGATTATAGCGACCCTCCAACTTTTCGATACTATTTTTGTAGTACGATTTGTCCTTTGTTTCAAAATAGGCCTCAGTGTCGGCGATCACCTCTTCATTCGACGAAAATTTCTTCCCAGCGAGCACTGTTCAATGCGGCTGTTTTTCGGCGATTTCGTCTTTCAAACGGCCCAATAACGCTATGTAATAGTCGCCAAAATATAGACGCCATAACCTTGCCATCCGACTGTTGCGTTTTCCCACGCTTTTGAGCGGGTTCATCGTGTGCAATCCACTCGGATGACTGTCGATTGGACTTCGGAGTGAAATGGTGGAACCATATTTCATCCATTGTCACATATCGACGCAGAAGCTCGGGTTTAGCCGGGGACTTTTCAATTGACTTGTTAATACCCTAGCTCAATTTAAATATATCTAACACTAACCTATTTGACATAAACAAAAATTACAATAATACATTTAAATTCCCATTACAAAACTACTATACTCTACATACAGATTTGTTTGAACTTAGAACAATTCTATTTCCATATGGTGAGAAATTAATTTTAATTAATGATTTAATTGAATAAATCTGCACAATTATGCGATATACAAACGTAACAATCAATTTTCTTTTTAATTACACATAATTCTCTCTTTGAACACTTTTAAAACTTTTTCACTCACACACTCTTCTACAAAAAAAAAGGTATACAAAAAAGTCCGCGATGGTATATGTTTATCTTTTAGGGATAACCCACATTAACCATTTTTATTGTTTACTTTTTACGTGAGAAAATGGCTTATTTACGAAGCTATTTTAAGCAATACGGCATTAATCCTTATCGAATTAAGTACCTTAAATACAGTGTGCAATTAATATAGATCAATATGGTTCCTTACAGCATGTAAATTAAATAAATATTTTCGGAGATATTACAAATTTAAAATTTGCGTTTAAAAATGTGTAATGTAATAAAAATTGTATGAATTTAGATATTCCAAAGATAGCAGGAAATCTTCATAGTAAGTATAGGGGAAAAGGAATTCTTTTACTCCAAATTTAATATCTAACACTAACCTATTTGACATAAACAAAAATTACAATAATACATTTAAATTCCCATTACAAAACTACTATACTCTACATACAGATTTGTTTGAACTTAGAACAATTCTATTTCCATATGGTGAGAAATTAATTTTAATTAATGATTTAATTGAATAAATCTGCACAATTATGCGATATACAAACGTAACAATCAATTTTCTTTTTAATTACACATAATTCTCTCTTTGAACACTTTTAAAAACTTTTTCACTCACACACACTTCTACTTTTAATACCTATTATTTTGTTTCTTCTTGGACTGCCAAACATACATATGTATTTGCCTTCAAATGAATTAATTCCATACCACTGGGTTGCCTTATAAAATGGTATGAAAACATGAAAAAAAAAATTTGTTGGTTACCACCACAATCTTACCACTATAATAATACTCTATGATACGGAGTCTTAGACAACTAACTACATTTTACATTACATCTGCCATTACATGAACTTTGAAAATTGCCATATCTTCGTTGTTAATGTTGTCGCATCTACAATATAACATACTATTATTTTCATTCATATTTTTACTTTCAATGATTCAGATATTTCAATGAAGTTGAAACTTACTGGGTTTAATATATATTCATAAATTCACTTTGCTCGCAACTTAACTAGTCTCAGCATCCCTATATTTTTTTAATTTCCTCTATTACCAATAAAAAAACTAGTATCTTGTTATTTTTTATAAATTTTATAATATTTTCACAAAATTCTCTAATAAAACTTTCCTGTAGTCTGGCTAATTATAACAATGTTTACTAGTATATACAACTATCAAAATACATCCTTTTATTTCAATGACCATATCTTTTGTAGCCGGAAATGCTGGGTATAAATCCTGGCTCCTGCAGTTTAACTCACTGCGGCTCTACGCTATGTCCATCCGGTAATTCGCCTTGTCGAATAGAAAGTAGCGTAACACCATTTACTATCGGAGTACACTTTGGACCCAGCAGGATAGAATCATCTCCCGAAGACAATTTAGGAATGTGCCTAACATATGAACAACTACCTTGCGTGAATTAAAATTATACAACCAAAAAAAATACAAGAATGTAAGCGAAAACAAGTTATTTACGGTAGCGGATCCAGGATTATGGGAGGGAGGGATTTGACTCTTCTGGGAGTAGGTTTTATTCGCATAAACAGTAAAAAAATTGTCATGGGAGGATTTCTATGGTATTTCGGGGAGAGGCTTAATCCCCCTGGATCCGTTACTGGTTACTTGACGGTTATTTTTAGGATATTTTCGGATATTTCGCTCAAAAAAGCTAGTCATTAGTTTACGTAATTTATTAAGTGTAGTAAATTAGTCAATAAACTTGTATAACTATTGTTATATTGATTTTTACCCATATTCCATTAATAAAATAAAAATATAACTACTACAATAACAGCAGATCGCTTACTGAAGTGATCTTATACATGTCAGGATAGTTATATTATATAACGGAAATCATACAATAATACTGACTGTTGACGTTATAAGAGATTAATAAAAAAAACTGTTACAATTCTTTAATAATGAAAACATATAATAGCCCACCAAAAAGTTTTAACTAGTTCCTTTATTCCTTTTCACATTTATGTAATGCTTCATCTACCTTGTAAATAAAATGTATGTATCTCAAAACATATAATGGAAGACAACGAAATTCAAGCAATGTAGGTCATAAACCAATATCAAAATGCAAAATAACAGTTGAAGCCTATTTGAATGACTTATTATATGATTATTTATTGTATCATGTCTTATTTATTTCGAAGGTATACAATGCAATTATTAAAATTAAATTAAATTAAAATAAGTTGTTTACCGATTATATTTACTGCCTCTTTCATATGATCGAAGAAATAATAACTAATATTTCAAACTTCACATATTGGTTTTTGTATTGCTGTTGTTTTTAAGCATTTATGATAAATGTTATATATGACCGATGAACTCGACAATATATCAAGTATTTAATACTATTACAATTGGTATAGTTCCAAGGTAACAAACTTTAAAGTATTGTAACTCATAGAATTCGATTTTCCTTGTTGCTAACATCAGTTAAATATGAATATGCTGTTGAAAATACAGCCTTATTAGTTCCTAAAAATCAGTATTATTCTTCAATCCTTTCTCATCTTCACAACAAAGTATTTACCTGTTATTGTCATCGTTAATGTAGCAGTATATACTATATACATAACAGGCCAGTGCGATTGTGTGGCATTGGAGCTTCCTAATAAAACCAGTAATAAAGAGAAGCTTTCTACCTCTCATATATGACCATGAGCCTATAAAAAACAATATTGTTTGTACTACATGACCGGCCACATTATTCCAAAGCAAAAAAAATTAATCCAAACACGCCTGTATCTGCTCTATACTGCTGATATCCCAGCAATAAAAGAAACGGTACTTGGAACATTTGCCAAAGATACAGTTACCATGGCAAAAGATGTATCTCTGTCTATTGCTGTAAAAAAGGAGCGGTCAACAAGATCTATAAATGGACTAGAAACTGTAAAATACCATGTCCATACCATATAAAAGGTCCATGTTAATTTTGCATTGCGGCGAAATGACAAAAAGCTAATTAAATCACTTGACCGATGCCCGATTTCTCAAGCAGAATTGGCTAAAAACCTCGGAATACGTCTCGATGTTGTTGTTAGATATAAAGCAGAGCATATTGGAATCAAAGTCAATCAACTATACTGATTAGTCGGAAGATACTTTCAATATATTGGTTTATCATTTAGCAAATTTGGACCTATGGTATACAAATATGGGGTTGCACTAAAACATTAAACCGACTAGTAATTCAACGCATCCAAAACAAAGTTCAACGATTAATTACCAATGCTTATCGCTACGTAACCAACGAAGACCGTTCGATGACCTCGAAATCAAATGGATACACGAGGTGATCCAAGATTTCGCCCTAAAACATGAAATAAAGTTGAAATCACAGCAACGTGGAAGCAATACAGCTACTGGACAACAAGAAGGAAATCAGAAGATTCAAGCTAACCAAACAATATGAACTTATTCAGTGTATTCTTAACTTTAATTTAAATAATTTAGTTTTATTTTCATTTGGGGAATTAATACTGATATATTAATCCGTACTCGCCTTGCTTGTGCATTAATGTAAACAGAACAGTAGTAATAATAGTTCATAAATAATTTGTAAATTAATATTTTACCAAGCATTTCTAATTTAAGATGTAATTAATAAAAAAGAACTGCAAAAGTAACTGTAATCTAGACCATTCTTTAGAAGATTTATTAGTTATACCCTCACTTTTGGTTAATTTTTTTATATTATGGTTTATTTTTGATTTATATTATGGCGAACAGTTTGATTAAAACCATGATCCATCCTACAAGCCTTGTAGGCAAACAAATATTGTTCCATAACTGATTTAATCATAATGCCAATATATAAATAGCTAAAGATGGTTCTACCGTTGTGTATTTCTAATAATATCATATTAAAGGTCTATTTTCGATTCTATTTTCTGTCGTGCTGCTTGATACAACATCCATCTGTCGTTTTACACAACTTAAAAATTAATTTAAACAAATGAAAATATATGTATTATCAAACTATATTAAATATATATATATATATATATATATATATATATATATATATATATATATATATATATATATAATATGAAATATGAAAATAATAAAATGAAAAAAAAAAAGAAAATGCTCGAAATGAAATAAAAACAACAATTTTGTTTTTCCTTTGATGTCGAGTATCGAATCCGACAATCTACGTGCGCGAGAACTTTTCTCACTTTGATTAATTACAATTTACGATGCCGAGGAAACGACCCTGACTTAGGTCGTCGCAGTCGATCAAATGTGCGAAGAGCTACCTCACGTGCTAACGGCACTGATGACCAGAGAGAGACAGATCAAGAAAATAGTCGTATTGCTATGTCAGAATTGCGTTCTTTAGAGAGTGACAATGAAGTAGATAGATTTAGAATGCAAGGAGTTCGTGCACATCAAACACAACACCAGCGAGCACGACATAATGAAATTGAGCGATTCCCCGCAGATACAGTGCTCCTGTGACCCTGGAACGAGCTGCATTCTACTACGATGCGGCAATAGATTATTGTGCCGACAAATCGATAACAATTGGGAAAATGACAATAATTTGTAAATATTGCAAGGCGTTAAAATACAGTGGTGAATCTACTGTTTTTTTTTAATTAATTACGGACTATTAGCTTGCCGGGTCAGCTTGTAAACAATAATTGTTAGCGAAAAAATCAAGATCCGGCGCCTTAAATAATTGCCTTTTTATATAACCAGGTTTGCCACACACGATAAAAATAGTTTAGTTTATTTTGTAGGAATATTCGAATACGGCGAAATTCTAAATATAATGGTGCTTAACCAAACAAGGTTAATTTCTTGATTATTTTCAATAATAAAATAATATATAATTCTAAAATAATATATAATATAGTATATCAAGATTTAAGTAATAAAATAAGAGATATTAAAAAAGCAATCATATTTTTGAATTAGTTCGATCCAAATAAACAAGTGTACCTCCACAATCATATTATATCTTATCTCTCTTACATATATTATTTGAGCAAAATCCACTGCAATTTTGCGATAATTTGGTACCTCTCTGTACATAATTGAAAAACAACCACAGTATATACGTAAAGTGTATAGGAGTATAATTGGATTTATAACCAAATTCTCTATATAATTTAAAAAAACACAAATTGATGTAAGTAACAAATATTTTAGTTAATAATTGTTAGTTTAGGGTGATTTTTAAATAAAATTCAAACTCAAATAAACTTGCCAGAGACAGTTTACTACTTAGTTACTACTAAACAGTTTATTATTGAGCAGATTACTTAAAACTATATGTAAACTAAAGCTAAGGGCGAGAAAAGTGAAAGTCATTTCATGATCAAAACTGATTGAAGCTTGGATTATTTTTCTTCGTCGTAATCGTTCGGACGCCCATCACTAAGACATTCAGCTTGTCTCTCGTCATGTTCATTTGGGGCTTGATCTTCTTTGTAAACAAAATATATGTAACTGGAAAAATTATTATGATTATTAATGGGAATATTAATAGTAATAATTTTTATCACTTGTTTGACTGAACAGGTATGTAATGAGAAAAATTGATATAAAACATTTTCCATCATTTCCTATGATTTCTTTACCATTTTTCTATAAACACAGTGTAGGTTTTGATATTGATTCATTCATCCACTTTCACATTTCAAACGTGTGAAAATTAACTAGGCGCCAAGTCCGCTGAGTCCAGCGTACTCATCAAATTTGTTATAATTGCAATAACATATCTGCACACTCCTTGCAACGTGTAACACAGTGTTGTAATAGAAGGTCCAAATTGACCACTATTTCTTGTTAACCAAAAAAATCTCAACGTAACAGTGAATATGTGATAAATTGCGATGTCGATGTTTCTCCATAATATTTTTCTTCTTTGGGCTATTTATTTGTTGATTTATTCGTATTACTCGCAAACATATCAACGTTCACAATTATCATGGATACAAGAACATGAGTTAAGCCATTTATTACGTGTTTGCATGTATTCTGATCGGTCTTTCAATCGAAAGACTAAAGATCTTTATTGAGAAAAATTGGCAACCTATTCCCACCTTTCAGGAAACATAACAATACCGTATGGAAGAAGCGATGTTAGTTTAACAGCGATCCGCTATCGCACTTCTTCAGCATTTCAAAACCGCCTGCCAATCTGTGCTAGATCGATCTAAAGAAGAGTGGTAATCAGAGTGCGCTGGTAAATACGGTGTGTGCTAGGAGAGCCTTGTTGAGCTGCAACGCTGTATTCTTCACAACTATTCTGTCACTCGCTATTCCTTGTCATTTTTGCAACAATACGTCGCTCAATACGCAATTCAATTGATGTCAGTAGATATTTGCAGTAGGTTTCTTTCTTTCCTTCTTGCTAATCCCACCATATGCACAGCAAGATTTTAGGATCATGTGTAATCCGCCTCGTTGTCGATGGCCCTCCTGGACTAACCCATGATTTTTTGCACTTGGGATTGTCATAGTAGATCAGCTGAAGTAGCGTCGCAGAAGAAGTTTTCATTGCCAGTCGCAATATGGCACAGGAAACTCTCTTTCTTTACCTGGTAAACAGTGAAACCGCGATGTTGAAACGATTCGAAATAGCATTTTCAATCAATACTAAAGGTTCCTTAAGACGTTGAATTAAGTTTGCATTCAAAAAGACTTGCAATTCATTAAATTCGAAATTTTTTGGTTATACAGACCCTTATTTAGCACTGATATCAAAATAACCACACTAAAACCAAAACCGACAATTGGGATATGGCGGAACAGCGTAATCACAAGTTTCTAAAAGTGTTTGATGGGCTTTGACAGCAGATTTCTTCACATCAAACAAAAAAATACCGAATGTCGAAAACGCAATTTTGAGTATTCCATGATTAGCGTCTCTATAGACTGAATAACGTAATAATCCTAAAAGTAAAACTGTTCGAAATAAACAATTAGGTTACGTTCTTTAACATTTCCACCAATAGATATCGCTGATCAAAATACATGGAAACACCAAATATCACATACGGATGCTCAAAAACTTAATCCATTCTTCGTCCCAATTACTTGCATGTAAAAAATGCCTGCAGTTGATTATTTATTTATCTGTATGCCAGATAACAACAACAAACGATTGAAATCAAATTCGAAAATGTAGATTCAAAATTAGCAAAATGTGATTAATGAATAAAATCGATAAGAATTAAGATTACTTACAGAATAATAAGTTTACGATGGCAACTAATAAACAGTACATTCAGCACTGGTTATAATTGATGAACGTCTTCTGCCTCTTCAATTTAAAGATGCGAAACTGTAAGCTCTGTTGGCTCAATAAAGCCTAAATGCAAAGTTATCCGATAAACCACTTCACCGCCTTTTTGCACTGACAAACGAGCAACATTCAAAATCTTGGAAAATAGATCTCACACATATTGACCAAACACAACCTAGTTCATGTCCAACAAGTTCCCATACATGCTGCATGTTCAACGAACTAGGTACCATCCAACTAACATCAACAAACATCTCAAAATGCTGAACGATGATCGTAAATTCGTCGAAGAATTTATCATCTTAAAACCTGCAAGTTTACTTCGTGGCGGGAGATACGTAAAATCATAGAAAACAATAGACGATATTTTATATTCTTATGAAATAAATTAGCCGAAATATCTGTATAAATTAATGCATACACCTAATACTTTATACTTACAGTACTAAAAGAAATACGCCTAATTGAGATGCTATCGTTATGAAAAACATAGCTGCAGGAAAAGTATGAATAGTCAAACTATACACCTGGCTGTACAGAACTCCAGATATTATGGGTATTGCATTATCAGCTACACCCAAAACGGAAAATGCTTTGCCTGGAAGAGCGGAGAGTATCATTAAGGTAAGCTTGGTATTACTGATTGTTTAAAGTAATCTTGCCTTTCTCTGAAACTAGTACTATTTTCGAAAGCATTGAACGTATCACAGGAGCTACAATTGGTCCAAAAGCAGCAAAAACACCACCTGTTATAAATAAGTTATTTTAGGAAAGAGTTCCAAGTTCTTTCAAAAACAACTTACCGATATAAAACACCAAATAATCCGATGCATTTATATAAAAAATTCGAGCGGCAATATGAGCTACAGCACCGATCATGATTATTGAGGTGTCTTTGCAGCCTAGCCACTTACTCAGGATTGGAACACCGATAAGTAGGCCGAGATCCTGCAAAGCACTCTGGAATGTCCTAAACATACTATACTGTTTCACCGACCAATTAAATACTCTTTGGCAATACAAAAATGTAACACTTCGTTCATCTCTTTGGAAAGTGTACAATGCCATCATTAATATAAGCATAAGCAAAACTCGTCTTTTTCTACTTGGTCGTCTTTTACAGATTGTTTTTGCTGTATCTATCACATGGTTAAAATCGAAGAAATCTACAAGCACATTTTGTGCTTCAGATATGGGTTTTTGGTTTGCTGAAGTCTGCCAGTCTAATCGTAATAATGAATATAGGATGGCTACCACAAGCAAACTCGCGTTAATGGTAAACATTATCATGTATGACTGATTAACTCTACTATATATAAAAGATCCTAATGCTATTCCAATAGGCATGGTGGCTAAGTAACAAACTTCAAGTAATGTAACTCGGATAGTTCGATTTTCCTTGCTGCTAACATCAGTTAAGTATGAAAATGCTGCAGAAAATACTGCTACGTCAGCACCTAAAAGTACGCAATAACAATCACCATTTTGTTGTAATTATATATCAAAAACTATAAATTACTAAACATCTAGTAGACATAAATATTATGTATGATGATTTCCTTTAGAAAATAATGCATGTATATATATAACGACCGCTTTTGCAAATAGATCAAATGAATCAGAAAATATAGTATATGCCGATATAATTTTGTAGAAACAATAAGACTGCAATTTTTGAGGGCATAGCTTAACTAATAAAATTAAACTTATCACTCGGGAGGCTTGGAGATGTCATTGGCATTGGGTGTAAAGTCCACGAAGTTGATAACACAATAAAAAAATGCCACAAATTGTCCTATTGAATTTAAATACATCATTGTGAAAAGATTTATTCCTGGTATAATCCGCAATCTTCACCGCTGTTGACGCGCCTACCTAGGTATTCTATAAATTTGTTTTTTTATATTCCTAAAGTTTTAATAACAATGGGCTTTTTCAAAATTTTAATCATTATAACTGCTTTAGTAACGCGTCATCTAAAATCCAAACTATACACGCGTTTTACTCAAACAACTTTTTTAAGACGGTTCACTTATAAAAAAAATTGTAAAAAAAAACCTCGTCTTTTCCAATTAGCGCCGTAATTCTACGGAAAAAAAATTGCTTTAACGCGTTAATGAAACAGAATCAATTTTGAAAAACCCTCTTAATCGCATATTCATAAGGTTAAACTATTAATATTTTTTCAAATTTCTAAACTAGAATATGTTCTTAATGTAAAAATTTCCTAATTTCCTGTGCTACATTTTATAAAAATAAAGTACTAGAAGTATTGGTAATGTAAAACTTAAAAACTGTGGCAGATTCATTTTATAACAAGTAAAATGTACCTAGATGAAACTTAGTTTTAGTTCAATGAGGAAAGAGTGTTTAGGTGAAAATTTGATACCACATCACAGAAGAAAAATAAAATCTAGCTGTAGATAAATTTATGTTTTTATGATCGATTGAAATATGAAAGATAGAAAAACTCAATTGAGTATTGTTTGACCACCATTCTGATAAGTAACACAAACAAATTATATAATTATCTTCATTCATATATCAAAAATAGGGCTATTATTTGATCAATTTATTTGAAGTTAACAAACATAAAATAACTGCCTAGATGTTAGATTCATTAAGTAGTTCATGATAATGCAAATTTTAAATTATAGTAAAATATGACTGAGTGCTCCTTTATGCAATTCCTTAAACATCCTGCTTCAATAAGAAAAATAAATTGTCACATTATCTATTAACATTAATTCAAATAAGATATTGTTGACTCCCTTTCCTTTACGAAGAGATAAAATACTTGCCTGTTATTGTCATCGGTAATGTGGCAGTATATACAATATACATCACAGGCCAATGTGACTGCGAGGCATTTAGAATAATCATAAGAGAATAATAAAGTTTGCCAATTAAACCTATAATGAGTGGCAGTTTCCTGCCTCGCTTATCCGACCATGAGCCCATAAAAAATGCCAAGATAATCTGACCTGCATGACCAGCCACATTATTCCAAAGTAAAAACTTTGATACTGTAATCTGAAACATAATTGGCATAATTAGTCAAAAATTAAATTAAATAGCACTATAATACCTGGACTTCCTTGTTAATATCCGAATATTCCTTTTGGTATATATTTCTGCAAACTGTTTCATTATAACCATGATCTACCTTACAGGTCTTGTATACGAATAGAGATTGCTCCACAACTGATGTAATCATAAATGCCAACATGTAAATAGTTAAGGAAGGTTCTACAGTGATATATTTTAAGTAATTCCATTTCGAGGGTCCGCTCCGCCGCCTGTTCCGTGTTGATAATTCATCCATCTACAGAAATGTTTATAAGCGATGTTATTACAACTTACTGAATTACAACAAGTTAAAAATATGATCAAGTGATATATAAAGTTAATTATAATGATATAGTAAGTTAATATATGTTAAATAATAACACTGAAATGTTAACACTGAAAAACAGTAATCCTAATATACATGTGAATATTCAAAAAGCCGGCAAATTGAAAATTAAGGTTAGATCACATACATAACGTTGTCCCGTTTTGAATTTCTGAATATTCCCATCGCAGTTTCAGAGATCACTTCATAACGTTGAAAATATAGATATATAAACACTACTGTTACTACAATTGCAGTTAGTGATTAAAACTACACGCAACAAAGAAATTTAGGTTACAATCAAGTTAGATAATACACAATACAACATTAAAAAATATTCCATTGAGTAGAATTCAAACTAACAGAGAAGAAAACTGATTTATTACACTGATTTACACTGATTTTAACACACAAACCTCGTGTAGTACAAACTTAAAACGATTAAAAATTTGTTTTGTTACGTAAGCTGTTTTTTGCTGATAATAAATTAATTCAACATTTCTGCTGGTCAAGCGTCCATGTATATATTTTGTAAAATATATCTAATATTTTACCGTCTGCATTTTAAATGCACCGTTCCACATTTATTATCTATTTTGCTAACACTACATATTACACTAACAATAGCTTTAACAAACCAACACGATATTTTATAATAACAGAATTGTTTTCAATGATGCTGAATCCTTCTAAATTTATGTAATTTCTTATCGACAATACCCTACATATATTGGGTGTCTAAATATTAAATCAACAATCATTGTCCAGAGTGATATATATTGAGCTTAATTATTGTTTGAGGCCATATAGATACCGTACTTGATCAAATATGAATTATTTTTCAAAAAAGCAGTTACCTTTCGTATAATAAGATTAACACACGCGACTTTGTTTTATTATTTTGTTAATTACTACCTTAAATCACAAAACTTTATAACCGATTTATAATAAAATAATCATGTACAGGAATTCGATTAAATAAACTAACTTCGATTAAAAAAAATAAAGTAAGGAGAAAGCGCAGCAAATGGGAATCAACTTTACCAAAGCAACGGTTTTATTAATTTTATTTCAAGAAAACTTGTTTGCTTGCCCAAGATATGATGGGAAATATGATATAGCATAATGTAGTATATTGTTAAATATATTTGTTGAATTTGCGTCTATAAATTATCGGATCCTGGATTAATACATAAATAATATTTACCCTTGCAGTATATATAGTTTAGTTTATTTAGGTGTTAACTAGCCGTTAATATTACATCATGTATATATGTATTCGCGGAACGATGTAATTGTCCCATTAATAATAAAAGTATTTTGTTAACTTGATTTGTTGTTATAATTCAAGCGTCTTCTTTTTCAAACCCAATTTTTAATAAAATAAGACTTAATTAGAACCACCAAAAAGTATTAGAGCACCTTGTATAGTTGAAAAATATAGTCATGGTTATATGTGTTAACCTCTGGACCTCCTCTGTTTATCAGTTACAAGTATTTTTATTTCAGTAAAAATATTACTAAATTCTAATCAATTTTAATGACACAATAATAACACGCAGCGATTGGTTAAATTGTTTTTGTCTATTTTATCGTCTAATTGAATCTTTAATATTTGGTAATCACAATTATTCCAACAATTGTAATATAATGTGCTTAAGATGACGATACAGATAAATTAATTTACAAACAAATCCATTTTAGTTAATGTACGGTTTTTCAAATAAAACGAGTCAAAGCTATATCATTTTGGCAGAATCTGTTTGACCACCTTTTTTATCATTCAATCATAGATGCCAAATCACCGTGGCAAGTTACACTATTGAGCAGCATGATAGAACGTGTTCTTTAGGATTCCAATTTTAGACTAAAAATAATATTTAATAACAAGACGTATTGTTATCAAGCATAATTAGCACATATGCATAAAAAGGCAACAACGATTTGTACTCTCTCATTTTTTGTTTCTCAATAATATCTAAATGTCCATTGATTTTATTTCTCTATTAAAAAAAAGTATTAGGGTGCACTTTTAATCTAATAACGATTTACGTAGAGCAATTCTCTGACTAATTCCTTAAATCTCTTTCTAGCATATTGACACTTTCCCAAATGATTTCCTAATCCACTCATACTTAGAAGATAGATTCTTTCAAGTAAAGACTGAATATTCAGCCTCCTCTCGGAAACAAATCTCTGCACCTTACGGAACTCCACTTGCCCTAGCCCTGTTCAACTTGTACATGGCTGATTTCCCACACCCCAAGCAACCAAAGACAGCATTTTATGCAAATGGCACAGCTTTCTTTACCACCGGTTTACAGTACTGATGTATCCTTGACAGACGTCAGGCCAATCCGAGCAAAACTCACGCTATTCTGTTCCATCGCCGGAAAGAGTTCCACGCATACCGCCTCCAAATTAAAAAAGTCCCTATCCCAAAAGGTAATATGCCTCGGTCTCAAATTCGACCGCAGGTTCCAATAGTAAGCACGCTATTTGCAAAGGCAATGGTGTGTATAGCTTACTATTTCCACTCCTCTATAGAAAAAGCAAACTTCCAGTCCAACAGAAAGCGACTCTGTATAAAATGCTGGTCCATCCAGTCTGCCTCTACGGAGCACAGCTGTGGTACAGGTACGTCTCCGAGAGACAATTTGCGCTACTCCAAGTGTTCCGATCCAAAAAAGCCCGCACGTTACTCACCGCCACACGGTTTGTGTGGAACGCAAATATCCATCTAGAATCAGGCATACGGTTCGTGAAAAGCTTCACGAACATGCCCAGTGCGAGGGTTCTTTCTAGGCGCCTTATAACACGAAAATAAACTGATCAAATCGCTACCCATTCATAAATCTCGTTAATCCAAATAACAGCAATTCTAATCCTACCCCAGGGTCCCTGTCGTCCGCAATACGAAGCAATATCAGCAAGAGATCAATTATTTCTAGCTGGTCATTATGGAAAAAGAACAAAAACCCAAATGGTTCAGGATACACTGTGCGTTAAATTTCTTTAAAAGCCGAAATTTGTTATATATAAAATGATGAAACAGCAGTGACTTTGAGAGACAATACGTAACAAATATCAAACCAACCAAACATTATCATAATTTTTGAAATGAATATGATAACTCATCATTCATCATTTTCACGTATCGGTCAGGTCAAATGGCATTATATCAGACGTATCCTAAGGTTGGAATTGTTACAGAAAAAAGATTGTACAGAATGAATAAAATGATGATGCGAAAAGTGCGTGCTTGCTTTAAATTGACTGTTTCCGAATCTGAAACAGTCTCTCAAAAATCTCACTGAAAACGCACATCATTGGCAAATCAAAATAATTTTATAATATTCGCAAGAATGTATGCATTGCATTAATTCATACAGGATTGTTTTAAATAATCTTTGTAGTGAAAAAACTGTCATGATGTAACCCTCTCAACTAAAGTTATCTGCATTGTTAAATATAATCACTGTTTGTTCAATCAGGCAGTAATGGGTATTATTTTTTTCTAATAGTCTCTATAGATATAACAATAGTAATAATTTATGTCAAATGGAGATAGTAAATATTTTTTCATCCTGAAATTCCAGTACGTCGCCAAAGATATTTTAAAAGTATTTATGTTTATTAATAAATATGTTTTATGTTGTACTTTTATATATAGTTTTGTTCCTTTTGAGAAGTTTTTTCAGTTGCTGGTTGACTTTAATCGGCTAGATCCTGATAGAGTAGATTAATTACTCTTAACCTTTAAATACATACATATTTATTTTGCATTTAAGAAAATAAGAAATTTTATTTTTTATCTGTTTTAAGCATTAATATTAATCAACTTCTAGGAAAACTGGATTTTAGGGACTCAATCTAAATTAGTTATTCCTAAAGGTTACATGTAAATGTGAAAGACAAATTGCCAGTCTTTAATTTGGGGTTCCATAAAATAAATGTGATTTAGAGAGTGGAACTTTAAACTACTTAAAAAACCATTTAATTACATTTTTAAAGAAACCAATATTTATATTTTATATATAAAGTAAAAATAAATAATATAAAAATATAAAATATCTTTTATTTCACTCAGTTCTCTCAGTAATCAGATTGGGCTTGTAGCTTTATTAAATTATCATTAAAACTAAGAATGTAGATTTATAACTTTAATTATAACTGACACACTTGGAAATATTACAAAAAAGAAACATTATTAACCGCACATCGAGGCGACCTCCTCTCAGGCACTAGTTGCTTGCAGGTGTTTATGGACGCATTCTTCTTTGTTAATGAGATGAGTCGTTTTATTAACCAGCTGCATCAGTGATGATAAATCCCTGGCCCAATCGTTTAGGACATCACTGGGATCTTTAGATTGTTGAAAGTTTACAACGCCAGCAGGCCGATCTGTCTTAGCTAAAACAGTCTTGGTTACCACCATATTCGAGAGGAATTCTTCAGTTTCATCTGGCGATAAATCAAGAAGCTGAGCCATACGGGTTATCTTGATTCTAGTGTAGTATTTTGCCATTACTCTAATATTGTGTTCTACAACTCTGGACCTGTTAAAAAAGACGATTAATTAATAGAAATATTTCACCATTGTAATTTAACAGCATTATTGCAGCATTTTACAAAAAAATAACATAAGGGGTAATAAACATAACATGATAAACATGATAAACTGCTAGGGTGCCAACAGAAGAAGAGGAGAAAATATTACGTACATACGGGATTAATACATCAGTATGTATTTCCCATACAAGATTAATGTTGAGTAAATATTTCATGATTTAAATTGTATTTGAACTTTTAGACGAATTAAAAACAATCCCATTTGTCTTCAGAGTATAAAAAACTTGCGAGTGGATTATGTTTATGAACTGCAGGACCAGGTCTAAAAAGCGTATTTTTCTTTTTATAAAAGTAAAATAGGTGAGTATAAAAACACAATTTGAAATCAGCATACCAGCAACGTAAACACAGCATAAAGATGTAGAAAACCAATCATCGAGCACAAAAGTGCATGATATGATATGGACTATAAACTTGACGACAATATTGCAAGTACATTTAAAAATAGACGGAGCAATGGTACCTATCGTTAGTTATGTAAAATATTCCGTTTGATTTTGAAAAACGGTGAGTTTGACATTTGAATAGTAGATTCACCGATTCATTTCAAGCTTATTATTCGTAAAAAATCGGAAAAAATCCTTAAATTTGAAAATTCGAAAATGCACATTAATGAGTCCTTTTATGTTTTAATTTCAGATAATCAGTCGATAAAACTTTTTCTCGATAGCCGATAAACTCAACATGGGCCTCTTGGATTAGTGGAATTAATATTTTTGAGAGTGGTATTTACAGTATTGTGATGATGAATATGACGGGTATTAAGTCCCAGATTAACTACACTTCCAATATTAAAATGTATAATATTATAAGGTTGTTCCTTATGGATCTTGCATTATCTCTAACTAAAGATCATTTAAATCAACATTCAAATCAACATATCACCATCAATAAGAGAAGATATTTAAAGAAGAAAATCAGAACATTTAACCAGATATTAGAAAAGAATTTTTGGTAAAAAATAAAACTCAAAAAGCAAATATTATTGTTAAGGATTAAGAAGTGTGATATTTTTTTGTATTACTGTAATAAATAAGGTTTATTTCTGACATTAGAAGCAACTTACTTAAGATCACCCCATCTTTTGTTAGCTTGTTCATTACCACCAAATACTGGAGTAGTTTTTAATTCCTTTTCATACAGTTCACATAAACCAGACCATTTTATTAATTCAGGTGTGGTAAACAGCTTCAACAATGATTTGTACAAAGGAATTTCTTCCAATACTTTGTCTGTTAAAACTCGATATGTTAAATCAGACTAAAAATTACATAAATCCATTAAATGTCCATTAGTTTTTTACTACCTGAAATGTACCTGTTCATTGTCATATGGTGCTAGGATTAAGTATAATACAACAGCTTTTGCAGATTTTTGTCTTCCTTCTGGAGAAGCTTGAATACTAGGTGTATTTAATACAGCCCTATAATGTTTACATGTTGCTAAATATGAACCTTCGTGTTGATCTAATTCCATCATAAGCCTTAAAATATTCGTATTATAATTTTTTGTTAGTAGAATGTTAGAAAATACTTACCCATAATATTTTAGTTTTAGATCTTGTGTACCTTCATCTTCAAAAAATTTTGTATTAATTTTTTTGGAGATGATCTGTGTCCGGATATAATCCTGTTTTGCCAAACACAACCTCATTTGCTCTAGGATTAACTCAACTTTTTCCTTTTTCTCCATAGAACCATAGGTTTCCACTTGAAGTTCCTGTATTATGCTAGCTGCTTCTTGTATGTTTCCTTCATCTTCGCGAATTTTTGCAAGCTTATGTGTTAGTCTAGCACGCTCCACTTCTACATAGATTTTTCCTTCAGTTACTTGTCTAAAATATTACATTTTTTAAATTGAACTTATTTTTATTGGACTAAATAGGTTTATACCTTAAAGTATCTATCAATTTTATCATTGTTTCTTTATCTGGTGTCTGATCAACATATGTACAACATTCCTGTACCATTTTAGCAACAGCTTGTTTTAATTGTGACCTACGCTTGGTTAACATAATAATGTGTTCATTCAAGGCATTCCAATTTTTAGCTTCTCTACAAATTTGGCAAATAGCAACTGTAATGATAAACTTGTTAGTTTTTGTTTATATATACATTCAAGATTATTACCTAGCACACGGCCAGTTGAAATCATATCTGCACCAGTTCTAGTTTGCTTTTCAAGAGCCAACAATTGATCGAGGGCATCATGTAGCTTACCAGTTTTGGCTAATTTCTCACATTCAGGTATTTTTTCATCGCAAGTGGAACTGTAATCCACTTCCATTTTAACAATTTTTCCTGAATCCGTAGCTATTGATTCCATTTTTGTGGAATTTTGAGTATATTGAATTGTGATTCACAATAATGAGATCTTCGGTCAAACAAATAAATTAATTATAATAGTGTTTATTGTAAATTTAAACTTATTTTATTGTGAACTAATATAACATAAGCTGAAAATACTTACAAGCTTTATTCTAACTACAAAACTTCAAAAATCTACAAAATAAACCGCAAGTAGCAAGTCATTTATCCAAATTTTGATATTTGACAATGACACTTGTGACAACTTTGACATTAACATAATTCAACGTGACACCACGGTCTGTAAATATTTTGTGTTGTGACGGTGTCTGGTATGAATAAACTTATTCCATTTAATCAATAAGACCCAACAATAATAATTTGTTACTTTTATAACTATATATTATTTGATGACTCATACGATTACTGTAGGGTTTTATTTATTTTTATATTGAAAAGTAAATATGACAATCAGCTGTTTTTGACTATAGGTTTGACAAATCGATTAAAAGGCATATTGTGTAAAACATTATTTTCTTAAATTTTGTACACAATATTGAATAGTGATTTCAACTATGTTTGTGAACTTGTAACAGTAATTAATTAGAAAAGTTAAGGTATGACGGCATTTGCTAAACAACTTAAATGCAAATTGTAACTTGAATTTGTTCATCTTGCTTGTTTATTTGTGTTGTGCACAAATGGAGTCAAAAAAAGGTGCGTATTTTTTTATCCTCACGATAATACAGAGACACTAATTCTTTATACTCCTATACTATCACAAAACAACTCCAAAACAAATTATTTGATTGTAAGTAAGTGTGCTTTCAGTCGCTAGTAATTGTTATTTCTAGCTAACCTAACATTTCTGCTGTATATGTCTTCTGTTTTCATATGTACCTGCTACTAATTAATTTTTTTGGCTTAATAAAATGAGTACCAAAAAAGATGGCAAAATTACATTGGGGATGCTGAAAGGTAACATGTAATATTGTGCTTTGTTCTGTCTTTGACTTGTGTTCATTTATAGTTTATTTATACATTATCATTCCTTATTTCTATATATGCTTTCAACATTATTTATTTATTTTATTGGTGAATAATTTGAAAATACAATAATTTTGCGTTGTCCATTGATTATTAGTTTTAACGAGCTAGTTTTTCGATTTGTTAACGATATTTTAGGCAAACCTGTAACCACTTCCGTTCCGTCAATATCTATAAAATTTCATGCAAATGCGGAAAAGATTGAAGAATTAAGATTTAGCGATGACGATACTCCAAATTCCGATGAAAAAAATCATCAGTTGGGTAATTTAATTCCAATTACTAGTTCAAGTAAGTGTTTAATGCAGCTTTTTTTCAAAGCGAAAAATAATATCTACTTTCAAGGCTTTTCGTTAATTTTTAACTAGCATGCATTGTCTAACAGGTAATAATAATTAATCAAATATCTATTTTGCAATATGACATAAAATTTGATTGAAAGTTATTACAATTTTTTTTAAAACAATTTATTATTACTACTAACCATAAAAAGGTTATTGGGAAATTAGAATTGTTATTTTGCAAGTTATATAACACAATATCATAAATAAAAATGCATAAAAGATGCTGTTGAATGTAAATAATTGTAATTAATACAATTTATAAACATTAATTATATCATGACTTAATACCATTATATTTGATATGAAAAATAATCAGTTTGCTGTTTTGGTAAAATCAAAACATACTATTTATAGTAGAATATTAGTGGCCCATTTGTTTCTGTAGTACACTTTAAAAAATATGTAGTTGATTTTATTCCAATTTTTTCCTGGCGTACATATGTATGAATAAGCTATTCAGAAGCCCTTGTATACAGAAATTGCTATGTTAATGTAATTTTTCTTATGGTATTAACAATTTCCATAGTGAATCTTATAAAATATTTATATATTATGTTTCACAATTTACATTGTATTTTCAATGTTAAAGAATATAATTTATCTTTATTGATAGATAAATTTTAGTACTAGACGACAGTGTTAGATAAAATATGTACCATTCTACACACTTATTATTTTTAGGTGATCAAGACACCAGCCCGCTAAAGCTATTGCCAAAACTCGTAAAGAGATCGACAAGTATAGATGTTTCAGCTCAAAGTTTAAGTTCATCGCCCCCCACAGATCCTTGGAGATTTTTTTCTGATATCAAGGTATTTAAAGTTTAATTTATTACATCTACATGTTTTTACAACACACTTCTGTTTTGCATTAGTAAAACGAGATCATAATCATCATACAAATATTTTGGTATCAATTGATGAGCCTCCAGCTTATTCTCTAGGTATAACATTATCTTTGAACTCAACTTACTTACTCTTTGAACCATTAACACCAGAATTATCATTTTTAAGCTGTTGAAATTACGTTCGACAGCTGGATAGAGCAGCTTCACCAAGGATAAGCTTGTAAGCTTCCACAAGTGTTCACGGGCTTGAGCAGCACCTGTGTGTAAAAACAACTAAAACTATCAAATTATTTTTATTTTATATAATTTCAACATAAACGTCCAATAATGTGCCGAATAAAATTGTTTTATTAATAGCTTTTTTATTAAAAACTGTTATTTTATTATTTATTTTCGACATACCCATGGTTGTAGGATAAGTATCCAAAGTCAACGTCAATTTGCTTTTTTTTTGGGTACTCCTAATACCATCAAGTTAATATAACCTGTGCAAGAAGATTGACTTATTTACTCTTTAATTACCAATTTATTTTTACAGTTTTAAGGACAACTTTTTACGGAAATGGTGATATTGGAGTTTATTTATATTAATTTTGTGTTTATTCATGAAACAGTCTATGGCATTAAACATTTTTTCCCAGTTTTTTTTTGTGTGTGGGTTTTCAAAGGCAAGCAGGCCTCTAAATTTTCTTCAATACATTTCGAAACTATGTATTAAGAAGGCGTTATGTCTTGTGTGTACACTGGGTGTAGTAGAACTTCGACAGTGTGGCCGAACGTTTTCAATCAATTCGTGTTTTAGTTTTTTTCCTCCTTTCCCATTGTATGTAGACTTTTAGAAACAAATGAATCATATACTACTAAGTTGTCAAATTCTTGGAAAGTTTGAGATAGGTTTTCGTGCGATAAATCTTCAACTCTTTTTTATCATTCAAACTTTGTTTGTGCAATTGGCTATAAATAGCATTACCATAAGTATCTAGGAGTGTTTGATGGGTTTAGGTAGCAGATTCCTTCAAATCAAATTAGAAATGTAATTAATATCAAAAATGCTACCAGTGTTCATTGGCGTCTGCGTACACTGAATAACTCAATAATAGTAAATAGAAAACTATATCCCTGTATTAAATTGTCTTAACTATGTTCAAATGTTATTTTTAAATATATTTGTAAGTAAGAGTGTAATTATTTAACAGTCAAAGTTATTATCAAAAAGTCCTTAAAAGTATTTAATTAATTAATTGTAGATAAGCTAAAATAATATTTATAAATTGCAGGGTAAAATTACTAAAAGTGTAGAAGAAAAAATAACTGAAATTAAAGCTCGACATGAGGAGGGTTCGCCAATGCATAAATCCAAATCGGAAGTGAAAGCACCGAAAGACGATAAAACCGAGAAGGACCCCAGTAACAAGGAGAACTCAAGTTTTTCCGATTCAGAGGACCAGTCTGAGAGCAGTATATCGAAAACCTGTGGTTTTATATCGACCACCGAAGGTAATGGAGAGATAAAATTGCTCTTAAAATATTTACAGTTGCGAGATAAGATAATGTGTTTAATGGAGACGCACCTCTTCCAGGCGTAGAGATGTCTTCCGACGACGACACGCCCTCCATAGATAAAGACAAAAAATCACATTCCCCGAACGTACGTCATAGGTTCAGGTTTCTGAAGTCCCACGGTAAAGGCCAACTAAAAGAAGGAACCATTAACATAGGTAGTTTATCCAAAATTTACAACATCAATACGGAAAAGGTTGATCAAGCGCTTCCCGAACACACCGAGGACGTGGAAAGTGCGGTAGATGCACTTGAGGAAACTGACTTTAAGGATTCACTGCCAAAGAACACCGAGAAAGTCATATCGAATGAAGCTATTTTAGAAAAAGTAAGTAATTCCGATCGTTTCGGTTGTTATATGATTACGATTTTCTTGTAGGTTACGGAGAAAATCGATAACATTGAATTGGAAGATGATAAGGTTGTGAAAATTAAAGAAGTACAAGGAGAAGATATTCGTAAAAGTTTCTTTTCTAGTGGAAACACAATGACTCACGTTTTTGCGCCTACAGGTTTTGTTGATGTCAGGTCTTCACCTAACTTTTCCGATGAGGAAAAAAACGTTTTGTAAGTAAAAGAAAAATGTTCTTAAAAAAGATATCTTGTTGATATTAATTACTGATTATATATTTTATAACAAATTTTTTTTAAAAGCTAAATAAGCTGATCATTAGCGAGGGAATATGTCAAATAATACTCTATTTCATGGGAATCCCATAAAGAGTTTCTTGGAAGCGAACCACATGTTGTGCGTGCGAGATTTTAACAAAAGTATTATTTCAGCAAACTTTTTCCAGATTTTTATCAATTAAGTGGTACGCCAAATATTCTTCCCTTCAAAAAAGGGTTGTTAGGGAGAGGATACAATGTTGCAAATTAAATACAATTTATTTTCTCTCTTTGCGTAAATTAATACACAAAAGACGAGTTTGTTTATTTAAATGAATGATATAAAAAATATATAAAATGAAAGGTGTTAAATCAATATGTAATGGTGAAAAGAATAATGAATTGAATGAAATTGACTTATTAAATGGCTTATTATCTGGCTTAGCTAATACTGATTGTCATAGGACTCAACTGATGATTATACACACGACGTATACGAATTCTGCTTAACAATTAACTATTCTGTTTTTGTTCTCCTATTATTGTTTATTATTGTGGTTTTATTTTTTCTTAATTTTTCTTCTCGCTCTTGACGCTTGACGTTCGTACTTATTCTATAATTCTGTTCTATAATTGCTAATTCTTGTTCTCTTCTTCGTTTTGTAATTATAATTCTGATCTTTGTTCTTTAGTTCTTTGGTAATTTCTTTTATTCTCATTTTGGATGTATCGCGTTTTATCGGTGAAGCTTCTCCTTCGGGTTGTTGGTGGTGGCTGAGAAGGCTGATTCAAGAAACCCTTTTCTGTATCCCGATTCGTTCAAAATTTCAGGTAGAGAAAAACTCTCGCGACAGAAAAGGTGCGCTATGGGCTCTTAAGAAATGCTTGAAAATTCCACGCCTTCTTGAAGTTTATGGTTATAGCCACCATAAGAGGTCTTCTACCAGGTCTTATTTCGGACACGCTTCGTCTAGCCTTTGTACCTAAACCCCGATTATCCGAAACACTCGACAACCAGCCGATGATACACCCTTTTTACTAGCCACGTGTTTTCTGTTTGCTCAGTACCTTTCTTATCTTGGCCTAGCTATACCAGACAATCTATATTTTATATTATCTCAAGTCATAATTATTTTCTCATGTCACAAATATTACAAAAAAGAGATCTAGTAAGAGGTCTAGTAAATTAAACCCCTAAACTAAAAAAAAAAGAAAAAATATTAAACAATTTTCTTAAATATAAATAAATATAATTACGTCGTAACAATATTAAAAAACCCAAAATCCTGGTGTACAAAACGCGGATAGTGTTAATCACTATGTCGTGACGATCACAATCTTTCTGTTTATAAATGTATAACTGATTTTTGCTTTTTATACAGAGACTGCTTTTACAAAATTTAATCGGTGCAAAAATTAAAGGCTCAGGCTTGATTTTGCCAACCAATTGAGCGCTTTGTAACGTTTCTTAACATCTTGTATCCGGATAAGACTCATTTTAAAAAGCAGAACAGAACAAACGGAACTACCCCTATCGGATTGCAGCAAATCCAAAATGCCATCATTCGCCTAAAGGCTTTTTTCCTTTTTCTCTAAACACATTCTTACTTTTTTGAACTTCAAATCTCAATAATTTCCAAAATGTTCTACTTTCTTATAGATCTACTAGATTAATCAATTCTCTAAATATAAACTTTATTTATTGGGGCGCCTTATATCACCCATATATTTAAGACAAAATGAAAATAAGTATAACGGTTGAAAAATAAAGATATATTTTTTAACAGTTGAAGAATTTCGGATAATATATCAACATTGTTGAAAACAGTAATTTTGACAAAAACGTCCTATAGTTCCAAGTAGTAGAGCATGGACAATTACCTGGAATTTTAACATATTTTTGTGAAATTGAAGATGTCTTCGTTTGTTTTTATTTTCCAACTTATTGAGATTATATATCTTAAATATTTCCGATATCTTTTTTGTATTAAGCCAATATCAACTTCATAGCTATAATTTACCCGTATTTGCCTTGCGTTCTTATATGTAAATATTTACGTCCTGTTTGATTAACTTGTGTTTGTTCTCTTTTTGAGACACAAAACATAAATTACCGCAAAATTATTTGTGTGGAAATCATTTGCTGTTGTATTATATTAGTGTATATTAATTTCCCTAATGCACTCTTTATTTACATATCTTCATAGATATCTTAAAACAGTTTAGCATTTATTATTGGACAAGGATATAGCCTTAACTGTATATAACACTACTATAACTGTATATTCCCTTATGATTTATCATTAAGATAACATACAAAATAAAATAAGATTAAAGTATCATTTGGGGTTATTTAAAACTGAGATATTAGAGATATTAGTGTATTTGCTCACTTATCTAATATTCTATCTACGACTTTTGAACCAAAAACGTTTAGTTTGATGGTCAGAATCTCCTTACTTAAATATGATACGCTTTTATGTATCAACAAGATTTATTAACGGTAAAACAGTATCCATTTTAATGATTGATGATGATAAAAATGTTTTGTAAGTAAAAACATTTATTCATAATGGATGTTATAATTCTTTTGTAAGTGTTAATTGTATATTAAATTATATCATTACTACAATTATTGTCTAAATCGCTAAAATGTATAAATATCGACATCTTATTTTCAAAATCAGTAATGCGTTTTACAAGACAGGTTTAGTAAACGGAAAATTAAAGTTAATGTAATGAAATTAACTTAAATTACACAAAGTTTCCATTAATAATCATGGGTTGTATATTAGAAACACATGATATACAAAACATATAAAAAACGCAAAGAGAACACAAAACTGTAAATTCTTTTAAGAAGCAATTAATTTTTAACTTACATATTTATTTTAGGCCATGGCTTGCATTGGCTATTTATATTGTGGTGTATGCAATTTTACACACATACATGCCTTACCTTGCCGGTTTAATGCTTGGCATGTCCTTAGCTTTAATCTTAGGATATATCTATATAAAGCTGTACACAGATGTGTGCTTAAATGTATTTGATCATAAAGTAAATACGAATGCAAATCTAAACAACAGAATTATGGAGATACCAGCTGTGAAGGAGTATCAACCTGTGACCAAATACGAGGTAAAATTTTGTTTTGTTTTGTTTTTTTGTAAAAATCTTTTACTCATTGTTTTAGGGGTGGATTAATGAGTATCCTGATAAATATGATCCGGCAACGTACCATATCTCACAGACTCAATCAGTATTTCTGCGATTGCAAGGTAATCTTTTACGGATCAGTCATTCCAAGAGTAAAATACCGAAGAGGGCCATGTGGAATGAACCAGAAATTAAGCCTCACTATACGAATCACAGAATTTATAATTTACTTCATGCCAAAATAACATTGTTACCAGAAGGCCTTACCAAGATTCGGTAATTGTATTTGAACGTAGAACTTATGATTGCATGAGTTATTCATTGTTTATGCTTATTAGACTCTGGAGCAAAAAATATCCGATATGCGTCACGCTAAGCAACGAGCAAACCAATTTCGATCCCACTGTTTTCAAAATGGAAGTAGATGACGACAAGGAAGAGAAGTTGCATGGGAAATCGCCGAAGAATAAAAAGAAATTCACATTTAAGAAAAAAGAATACCCTTATATGGTATGCGCTTATTAAATTAACTGATGTATAGGGTTAAAGATCGCGACAATTTTAGGCCCAAAGATTTAGTAAATTGTCAGAAGATCAAGATATAGATTTTGATTCAGATTCCAGAGCAAGTACACCATCGCCAGAAATACCGGTAAGTATTTTTCTATATTGAAGTATTTCTGTATATTATACTAGTCAGTAAGTCAGTGAATCCTAAATACAACAAGAAACTAAGGTTTCTGATTAGTTTCAGTAATAAGGCTATTCTTTGATTATGTATCTCTTCTTTTGCTTGGAAAAATCTTATTTGAAAAGAACTTTATGGTTATGAATAGACTCTGATGGGAGTTGATTTGAATTGGTCATTAAAAGTTGTTCTTCCTTGAATAAAGCAACAGTTATTTAAACATAACTACAGGTGTAGTGTCAATAATTACCACAAAATAGATAAAGTATAGACAAGTTTGTTTGAAATTTGTTTTAAAAAATAGTTACATCAAGATTTATTTTGTAGGAGTTTAATCATGACGATATATTTTTACCGTGCGGTGAAGACGATAAGAATGAAGAAGAAGACATGCATTCTTTGCCAGATGACTGGTCAACTGGTTCTCGCAATGTAAGCATTAACTCATTTAAATCAATCAATAAATCTCCATCTCACATCTCATCATCAGCTCTTAAGGACAAGTTGAAGAAAGTAAGATCATGGATCATGACTCCTTAAATTTTACTACAACTTTGATTTTTATTATGAATTTATATAATTTCAGGAAAGTCCCATGGAGATGAAGTTATATTTTTTTGGTCGTACTGATAGAGAAAAAGAAGATTGGTTTAGACGATTGGTAGCTGCAACGCATCATTCTGAAGAGATATTGATGGCGGATATGGAAAATGTGAAAGATAGTGAAGGTGTATTAGAAGTGGCGAGAATGCAAATCGAATATTTGAAATATATGACATTTTTTAATAAAGTAATAGAGGGAGGAATTCTTCAATAAGATAATCGTTTTTGACATAATTTTTTGTAGATTAATTTTAAAAGAACTAAGCAAGAAAAAACAGAGACTGCAATTTCGGAAGAAGCCGAAGATAAATTGGAAAATGCCCAGCTATGGCTGAACACACTCTTAGGTATCATAGTAGTGATGTAGATTAAATTGTTTATCGGTGAATAATTATTTATTACTAAACTACGTCAATATTTCAGGCAGAGTTTTGTTCGACTGCATGCGCAACCCAGAGTTCTCTAAAAAATTCCAAAACCGCATTCAAAAAAAGCTTCAGACTATTAAGTTACCTTATTTCATCGAGGAAATTATCATCACGGAATTGAATTTAGGAAAAACGCCACCTTTGATATTGAATACCGAGAAACCTTCGTTGAATGAACGAGGTATATGGATCGATCTTGATATCAGCTATGAGGGTTCGGTGGTTTTAACGCTTCAAACGAAATTAAACTTGATGAAATTGAAGAATCCTCCTACTAATGGTAACGACTTGTTGCTTAATCGTTATCATATTGAGTTAATATTAAACATTTATCTAGATAAACCTCCGGAGGGCACTAAATCAGCAATTTACCATTCAGATGTAGATGATTCTGCTGAAAGTAGTTCAGACGAAGATGGTCCTCAAGAATTACCTGTGACGAAAGAGACGGGCGCCACTGCGACCCCTCCAACTCATGGCAGCAAAAAGTTCATGAAAATGATGGATAAGATCGCAGAATCGAAATTTTTCCAAGTTGCTACAGATAATCGATATATAAAAAAAGCAATGGAAGGTACATTGTCCGTTATACTTAATGCTTTTATTAATGCGTCGAGTTGTAGGTGTTTCGAATACGGAGCTCAGGTTAACAGTAGAAATTAAAGCTTTATCCGGCACGTTAGTTCTCAATATACCACCGCCACCCTCTGATAGAATATGGGTAGGGTTTAGGCCTACACCAGAACTGATTTTAACAGCACACCCAATAGTAGGAGACAGGAATGTTAGTTATGCGATGGTTACCAGTTGGATAGAAAAGAAGTTGCTTCAGGAATTCCAAGTAAGCCAGCTATTTTCTTGAGGTTCGCTGTTATTTTATACTGTTTTTTTTTTGCAGAAAGTTATGGTCATCCCAAATATGGAAGATTTTCTTGTACCTGTGATGAATTCAAAATTACCAGAATAAGTTACCAATTACGTTGTTCCAGGCAGTATATCTCCGATTAATTTGCCAAATAAACCCCCATTTTTTATATATACAGTTTGAGTTAAATAACTGCATTTTTTTGCGATTTTATGAAGAAAATATTAGTGTTGGTAGGTGTACCGTCATTTTTATTAATCTATGTTAAAATAAAATAAGACAAATCAGTGTTATAATGAAAAGCATCTTGATAATCAGTAACGATTTAATAGGGCTAAGTTAGCAATAAGTTTGGGTAAACAGGGTCTTTCGAAGTAAAAAGAGCGTCATCAGCCGAGTTATTGGCTAAACGAGCCCTGTTAGTTATTCCCAAAAGTTTCACTGTCCTTGCCGCTCTCAAACTTTCACTGGTGAATCTTTTGGTATTATACTGAACAATTACTTCAAACTGTTATAACGATTAAGATCTTTCGGATATGATATACTTGTGATGATGTATAAATGTATTTTTGCTTATTGAAAATTGAATGTGATATTTTATCATAGACTTTGCAAAATGTTTTTTTTTATATTTTATATGTTTGTCTACCATTTTTATTTGTTGTCCTAATTTTTAATTTTAATCTTGTTTGATGTTAAGAAAACGAGATACTGTTGCAATCATGGACCAAACACAAGGAAAATAAACGAAAATATTTACTGTACGTTTATTACAAAAACAACACTTGGGAGCACACATCGGTTAGTGTTTCTAAATAGCTTAGATATTGATAATTCGTTGGTAATGGTCTAATTGTAATTCGGTTAAGGATACATCACGCGTATGTTGTTTTTGTGATTAACATTGATGTCGTAGATGTCCTGTTGAGCTAAATATCTAAAATATGATTTCCCGCGAGGAATATAGAAAGCACTATTTTTGAAAACACTACCAAAGAAATATTTTTTTGGATAAAGACTCCCGGTATTAAGAGTTCTGTATTTTTTTCTTTTTACTTTTTATTGTATTAAGAAAAGAAACACACTCAATGTTAATAAAGTTTATTCAGAATGCTTTTGTTTCAATAATTATACCTTAATTTGAGACAATCTGTGACTCTTCAAACATTCTATAGAGCAAAATCTGTTCTCCATATATTCAAATGGTACTCTCCCAGCGATATCAGCGCCGCACAAGAAGCATCTTGCTATTACCTTTCCTTGAGCGTTCAATATTCTCCGTTCAGCTGCTAACGCTCTCTGAAAGACATCGATTTTATTTTCTTTCAAAATAATTAAAGGCATAAAGCATCTAAATTACGGTTCTGATTGCAAATTATCAGAAACTCACCTTTTCTCTATCACTTAATTTCAAAAATCTGTCTTTAGTCTCCTCCTCTTTTTGTTTGATGTAATTCTCTTTTCTTTTTTCCTTCTCTTTTTCTTTTTTAACTTTCCGTTGAGCGCGTTTTTTCTCGACTATTTCTTCTTCTGTTAACACGTTCAGTGGAATCTGAGCCTGAAAATGATGAAATTATTTTTTATTATTGGAAGAAAATAAACGTAAACGTAGTGGTGGGAAGTTAGGAAATTACTTATCTTTAATTTAGGCAGTTTCGTAATTTAAATGTGTTCATTTAAAGGTTATAAAATTTATTTAAACAACGCATCTGCCACCCGAGCTGTTAGGATGGATGTAAAAAAATAAATTTCTTAATTTAAGCGATATTAAAATGATTTTTTCCGTCAAAACGACAAGACAAGAAAAATTATGGAAGTTATTTGATCTATTTTAATTCAATTAGTTGATTTTTTTTGTTTGATTTAAATTCTTGTAATGTATCCACGGATGTTGAGATAAGTGAATGCCATTAAAATTAAACTAAAAATGGTGCCTTTAATCCTAAAAGTAGCATTTAGTAATTAACTTACTTTGTTATAGTTATATTTTTCCGGATTTTCTTTAGCAAAATTTTTGAATGTTTCCCTGATGTCTTTATTTTTCGTAGAGCTGTATGGAGTTTGTTGATTTTTGTTTTTAAGGCAAGGATTCGCGTTATTTTCGAGCAAATATTGTAGCATATCAATATGCTCATTTCCTGCTGCGATATGAAGCAAACTATTACCATCCTCATCTAGTATCTCATTAAAAAATTCAGTAGCTAGTTCTTCCCTGGATATACCAGGCGCTCCCTCGAAGCTCTTTAGCCTTTCTGCAAAAAGTTCCTTGAGCATTATCACGTTTCCTTTAATTAGAACATCTATCAGGTTCTTTTTCCTAGCTTCTTCCCTTTCCCTCAATTTTTGATTTTTGCTTTTTCTAAAATAATGAAGTTAATGTAATAATCACATCAGGATTTACATAATATTTACTTCGGTTTTCTTTTGACTTTTTGACCTTTTTTTCTTTGCTCAGGGCTTAAACTGTCACCATATTCTTCCAAATCCTCGAAAGATACTTCAAGGTTTTCTGATTCTAAATTTATATTGAGTCTTTCTGAATTAGTATCAATGCTTTCTTCAGAGCTGACACTATCACTAAAATAATGAATAATGACTTAGTGACGAATTTGTGGGCGAACAAAGCAAATTACCTCACATGTCCCGGTAACGGTCTTTCTACAATTTCTCGAGACTTTGCTCTATTAATGCAGCTAGAACGAATCTTATTTCGTTTAGTTTCCTTTTCAGGGGACATTTGATGTGAAACAATACCAGATGCTTCACTGAGTGATTCTACATAAATTCAAAACAATATTATCTGTTGATATAAATAATCTTCACGAATTTACCATATATAGTGCCCGTCGCCAATTCAAAATGAACCCTCATTGCTTCTTTATAGGTGGCCCGTCCTGTGGAAAATGGAATTGTTCTTAAGCGGAAATCATCCCGATCTAAAATGGGTTCCTTTCCACCAAACAGAATTGATCTGTTATATGGACCGGAAGCTCTGTAAAATATCAAGCTACATTTCTTTATTTCCTCTTTCCACTTTTCCATTATGTTCTTCACGTGCTGAAATTACAAAATACACTAAAACTGCACCAAAACAAAAAAATATATTACATCTATTAATGCTTGTTCATTATATCTTCTCAAAGATGCACCAGCGCTTTTTGGTTGAGATCCACCGGACTTGTTATCTCGAGACGATTGGGAACCTCCTTGACCAGCTCGCACAGTATAACAATGGAATGTCTTGTGCACCACCGGCGTCAAATAATTGAAAATAGCACCAACAAAATGACCACCTCCTAACATAATAATAGCCCATACTTTATTATCAACACAAAGACCTCTGTATCTTTTATAAAAATTCGCATCCGCAATTTCTTCCTAAAGGAAAAATATAAAATAAAATTATCTTATGTATAAGAAACACTATAGTTTACCTTTTTATTAAGAAGTATTGCCCTATATAATGAAATAATTTGTCCTTTCCTATTTTGCAAAAATATCTTTCCTTGAGCGGTAGCATATGTATCTACACTATCATCATCTTCTGTATCTGAACCAGATATGCTTGAAAGATCATCTTCAAAATAATTTATTTCCATAATAAAATTTGATTTTTTCTGACAATCCACTTGACTTACCATTTTCAGTTTTCTTAAAAAATTCATCTTCAGTTATTGGGTGTTTAGACTGTAATGACTGTTTCAAGTTGAACCTATGCCAATCCAACTTATAATGGTCTCTTTGCACTTGTATATTTGGAAAGGTCACACAGCAATATGAACAAGATAAGTTGTTATCAAATGATAATTTAATTTTTCTTTCTTCATCTAAAATAAAATATAAATTAATAGTCTTAAAGTATTTAATTTGGATGTTTAACACACCTTTTGAATTGTTGACCTTCAATGTAGTATCCAGGAGTATAGGTCTAACACTATCATCAAAAGCCTCACAAAATTTATCGTTAAAAACTACATCATTGACAATTTCTTTTTTCAACATTATGTTGGATAATTACTGAAAAAAATATGTTATAGAGATACAATTAGCTACAACACTTATATTGAAGTGCTTCGGGTAACCTTGTGCAATCTCACATAAAAATCAATCAACAACAATGGTTACACTGATATATTTTATTTAAAAAATATAATTTACAACTCAAAACAAAATTGTGTATATATATAAATATATAATAGTTAAAATTCTTTAAAGACACTAACCAGGTTAAATCTATACTAAAAATTAAAACTTTAATGTCAATAAATATAATGTAGTGTAACTTTGTTACATTTTACTTATGTTCTACCACAAATTACAATCACACATTAATTTTAAATAAAAAAAAATTAAGTCAGCTATGTAAAAAATACACATTTTAAACATGTAATTTTAGTGTTATATTGATATTTCTTTTACATACATATAGGCTGTTACTAAAATGCCTACTAAAACAGCAAAAACATAATTAAGATGAAATGTGTGACCTGATTTTGTTCTAAAAATTATTTGTTATTAGTACTGCACAATTTATTAGATAAGAAAATGATTACCTTATTTTTTGAGGTGACAGCGGGCTAGGTGGATTTATCCCTGGTACATTTGAATCAAGATAAACACACATCCACGTAAAATAGGTTACAAAAAACCCGCATAACAATGGAAACCAATATTTACTAAACCGTACCGCAGTCTCCCACGTATTTGTAAACATTATTTGCCCATTTTGAGTCAAGACGGTGTATGATACTAATTTTCTCTCGAAAACAAAATTTCTTATAGTTTCATCTAAAAAAACATGATATTTTTCTAGTGACCTAGGTATGACGTAATTTGGACTTATACTTAACCTATATCTATAAAAGGATATAAGAATTTAATTATAAAATATACGTACAATTTACACAGTATAATTTTACAGCAAGAATTGCTAACGAAAAAAGCAATCCAATAGCCGCCAATTTTCGTTCACTAACTGATTCCTGAAGTATAATTTTTCTCGATTTTGGAGTGTGGAAACTATTCGAATCCGATTTTTCACTTATCCGATTATAAAACATCCCGAATTACTTTCGTAGATTATACGGAAATAGTAAGTAATATCAAATTAGAACAGGAATCAATAAAAGTAAAGTTCAAAAATTGTTCTCTGAATACAAACTTACCTACAATTTTATGGATGACGTCAACAAAGTAAATAATGGTTTCCGAAATAATCACGGACGTATCTGCGTTTGGCAAATAACGCATTTCATTCAAAGTAATGTAAAAATACAAAACGTATATATTCTGGAATATATTGAGTTGAACTAGTTAAATTTGAGTTGAGTAGAATTTTTCTCTAAAGTATTTTAATTAAACCTCTTTTCTCAATCTTTGTAATATTATTTGTAATTTCATAGTTTGTAACTAAATGTTTTAATTTCGAGTTTAGCCACTTCCATAAAAGTTATTGACAAAATAAATTAAAATTTTAGCTCTTGTAAACTCATGAATATACTTTAGCAAGCATTTATTATATCATAATGGAAGTACTACTGTCTGTTCTTGAATCAGACACTAAGATAGGGCTCAGAAGAGCGTCACTGTGCTTTGACATTCTACTACCGATTGAATCAGTATATATTAATGATTCTGTTTTGAAAAATGTAGAATATTTGTTACTATTTTTAACAAAATAAAAGTGCCTTAGTTTTATGTCGAAGTATAAATATAATTTCATACAAAACTTAGATATATTTGAAAATCTGGCAACATAGGGTGACCTGTCAAATAAGAACTTGATTCCAGTCACGAAAAATATTCGTTGGTAGTTCACCTTTGAGTTGTATGGTGTAGTTGTCGTCAAGGCGCGATTGGAGTTGTGCGCGGCGTCTAAAAACGCGGCATTTTAAACGAATAATTTTTTAAAATAATGCAAAAAAGTTAAGACAGAAGTGCAATTAAAGTTATTTTAAAAAATGGCATCCGTAAAAGAGGTCGGCGTAGGCGATTTTGTCCTTATGGACAAAATAGACCTAGATCATTTTATGGAAAACTTGGAATTAAGGTAGGCAGGTGGCCAAATTTAATCAGAATAAAATACTTCAATGAGATTTGTTGATATTAAGTAATATTCGCGATAAAACAACCTATATATCAAAATGCGCGTTGTTTTGTATTTTTTTTCTCACCTGTTAGATACAAATATAAGGTGTGTTTTTACCATCTAAGGAAGATAAAATTAAAGGTTACCCTCAACTGACATCGCGTAATAACCTACATCAAAACAAGGCAAGCCATGGGCAACGTATTGTTGTAGGTTTGTTACATCTTTTGCATGCTAATTGTTGGAAAACGGTATCATAAGTAAATATAATATTCCTATATACTGTCAATTTATAATTGTTTTTATATTTATAATGCAAAGTAAATGTATATCAATATCATCGGTATTAAGTTGACAATCATAACTTAATGGATAAACGCTGCAATTATTTTGTTATCAATGTTATTAGTTATTTTAAAAAATAACTTTAAAATGCCTTACATGCCTTAAATTACTAATACTTCTAACTTGTTATAAATATTAACATTGTTTATTATAATTATATAAATATAATTATATAAATATATAATTTACACGTTTTGATTTAGAAATATAAATATATTTGGTGCCTAAGATTATTACTGAAAACTCGTGAAAGGTAATATTGTTGTTAAGAAATATATTATGTAAGAATATGGTTTTGTTTATGTAAATGTTCTGATATTTATAAGACTAATAAGTAATAATGAAATACTGACTAATATTGTTTAATTTTTGGTCAATACGGTTTGTTTAATATTTTTTTCTATTTTAAAGCTTCATATTACAACAATTAATTAGTGTTAAATCGAAGAGATAAATAGAACAAATATTATTCTATATTAATATGTCATCATTATGATATAATTCGGCCTTAATCACTCAATCCACACCTTGTGACCTAATAAAAGTGCGGGAGAAAAATATATAAATAGATTTATATGGGAAACGGTTTTAAGGGTTTGCCCGTTAATCTAGTGTCAACAGAAGTGTATTTATGTCGCCTGTTTTAATTTCGTAGATGGAAATTATACCAAAATAAAGAGAACTAGGTACTCGTTCAAATAATTATATTTCATCATTTTTTAATAATTTCGAAATCCATTTTCAAGAATGTTATTTTCTTTGTTATTATAACCTAATTATTTCCCGTTTTTAAGTTCACAAAGTCAATACTGGGATTGCCTTTTAAATTTTAGTATTGTTTTCTGTGAGTGTTGTTTCTGATGTTTTTATAATAAAATTTGACATTTATGACGGGAATTAAGCACTTGTGTGTATCCACGAATGTTTTAATGTACGAATTATTCAAAATCATCTTGGGCCAATCCTAACCATAAGTTTTAATTGTCCTTCCTGTAAGAATATATCATCATGTTACTGTATATGTTTATATATCTATTCTTAAGTCTTATATTTAGTTTTTTAAACTTACAAACGCAACGTGTTTTTATCTTTGCAATTGCTTATCCTTATAATTTATTATCTCATGAGAATATTTTTTATATATTTTTTATTTATTATTTTTAATATATTTTAGTTAATTATATTTTTATTATTAATACATTTTATATTATTAATTTATGACTATTAACCAATTTTTATTAGTTTAATTAATTTAAAAGTGAATGATCGGTGTTCTAAATGCTTAAAATGAATGATTTATTGGATATTAATTTACATATCAGTAATACGGCAAGTACAAAACGAGTAATATTTTTGATAATTAGAAAATAACGTCTTATCCATTCAGTGGTTCAATAAAAATTTCATTGAAGCTTGGAATTTTATTCTGTATAAATAGTATTTTTCGAATTTAATAGCTGAAGTATTGTCACGATATTTTTCTGCCACTCATGTGTTGACATCTGCTACCGCACTTTTTTTAATTGATTTCTATCGTCAAGTGTTTTGCGAAATGCAAAAAAAGTTGAGCGAAAGATTAATATTGACATTGCTGCAGAAGATGATGTTTAGAGATGGTTGTCTTCAGCTGTCACGAAGGATAAAAAGATCGAAAAAATAAAAACACCGTTACTCCAAAGTTGCCATTGAGTACTGAAACGCGGGTCTCTACTGGAATGAATTACTTTCGAAAGGACTTTTCGTTAAAGTTTTTGTTAAAAAATTCAATAAAAATTGACGACAAGGTACCGTACTCGATTTAATAAATTAGTCACAGCTAGTGGCTATTTACAAATTACAAACATGATTAATTTTATTCATTAAGTGTTTTAATACTTTTATTTGGAATATGAATAATAGCGCGACTGACGTTACGGATGACATCATTTCGTACGATTTAGCCTCTCTTGATCGGGATTTGTGGTACGCCTTGAGTTGGATGATGACTCATCAGCTTGCATGGACGTAGAAGCGGCTTTAAGTTGGCAACGAATATATATTTTTTATTGTTCAGGTTCGAATTTATTATTTTTAATGTATTTTCAATAGTGAAAAATCGCTTTGTAAATGTTACGTTTTGAGGTTTTTTTTTAAATATCTCTATTAAGTTTGCTGAGAAGAGATGGATCGCGAGTTGTTGTTGTCACTGTTTAAATAATGACCAATGTGTAGCGATAATTCTAAACCCGTACATAAAAGCGTGAAATAAAAATTATATTTACATAAAATTATCTAAAACAATTCAACATTTTAAACAAATATAAACAGAGGTCAAAATAAATGACAACAGCTATCTACATTATAAAGGAAATTCTAAGCGTGGGAGATCTTGCTGTCTAGGTGGTGTGTGACACTGTGACACAGGTGACAGTTCTGAGGACGTGATCTGTGATTATCTCGACAGGTACTTCTAATGTCAAGTAATAATGAAAAATAATAATACCGATAGTTAATATTACTGACAGCTACCAGTAGGAGTAATTAATTATGTTGTTGGATAAATAATAATTGTATCGACGTTTTGTAATAATTGTACAAGTAATGGATGGTATTGATGATATCAACAATATACAATGACAACGCATAGCAATGACGGAATAACCATGATGGCTAACCATCTTAAGTCCATAGTCACTAACAACGTTGGACAATCATAACAGAAAACAGTACTAGCAGTATTAATAGCAATGATGAACATGCTAGGATGAAGTATAACATATGCATACGGTACGAAGGGAAGGTAACACGTGACGTACCTATATGTCTTCTATAACGGATAATAATGCAATGATGTCAAGGGAAGGATACGCGATATCCTACTATTAGGGTTGATAGGCTTCGCTAGGATAATGCCAACAATACTCTTTCTGTTAGGCTCTCACTTCTCCTAACTCCGACTATGATGAAAGTGCAATGCGCACACACAAGGAAAAAAGCCAAAGGCAAATACGCCAGATATGCTGTCACCAAGAGCCGGCAGCAATCTACAAATATACATCATTTGCTGATATTTGGCGTCAGTTTCTGATTTAAATATGTATAATTTATACTTTGTAGTTGCATATAAATGCACCATAAAACGTTATTATCTTTAATTTACAGTAATTACGTGAACAAACTCACCATTTGATGAAACCCAGATTGGACAGTACAAAATACAGTAAAATCAACAAAATTAAGTAGTGACTCTGAGTGTCGCGTTTTCATAAATTAACTCTTATGAAGTTCTAATGATCCTTCGACACGTTAAGATATCACATCTGGTAATAACAGCTCTAGTAAAGGACGTGGCATGGCAATTGTTTCTGTTGCTGGGTACCGGCAAAAGCCACAAATCCCACTTTACGTTATCGTCTAACTGTTTTAAAAAACATAAATAACTCAATTAAAAATGGTCTAAAATATCGAATATATTGAATCGTCCATTCGATATAAATAAATATTGATATAAAAGTGATATAAATATAAACAAATAAAGCTCGCTTTTACACGATTACACAGATGCACAGTGAAGGAACAAATCCAGAGGCACTTATTGCAATAGTTTGGACATGTCTGTGGAATGAAATCGACCTTTTCGGTGGAAGACACAGTGAATAGCTCCGCAAAAGACGAAGCCAGAAGGTTCACCGATCGTCAACAGTAGTGAAATTTTGTGAAGGATGTTCGTCCTGCTGCATCAATAGCAGCGTATTGGCTGAGAAATAGATACTCCTCGAGAACTGGCTATGGATTAATGATGATTGTGTTGATTTTCACGCACCTTACGAGTGATTTAGTTGAAAAAGAACTTAGTTGAGCTATGAACTATTTTGGATTTGACACTATTTAATGTTTTATTACAGTGTTGTTCGAACTTGCTGACAAGAAATTATTTTCGGTGTTATAATCAGAAAATGGTTAGTAATTGTTAATTTAGGTCCAGTTTTTTATTGTGGAGTATTCTACCAGCGAGTATTTGCACCAGCGGCAACGTATTAGTTGAGAAGTAGATATTATTCATGAAGGATGATGATGAATTAGTGTGTTCGCGCATGGATCATTGTTAACCCACATTTACCTCAAATATGTAAACTAAAACTCGATGATACCGGTCAGAAGTTAAATTAACTGGATAAATTGACGTTTCTACAGTTCTTATTTAACTCCTATGAATTTGTTTCTGGAGGCATATCTGAAATTTAAAGGTTACACCAAGGAAATTACCTTCCTGGTGGTTTTAAACTGTCACTATCACAAAATGTATCTGTCGAATTATAATAAGTTTGTGGAATATGAACGCCTGACAGATACACACTATTTATTTATTAATATTGTCCCATTGTCGCACGAAAAGATTCGCCAATTGCTTCAATAATGTTGGGGATGGAAATGTACTGCTCACTAAAACTTCCCATATTAAGTTGAGGACTGGCCAGGGAGAATGTTTGATGATATTCTAATGCTGCTCAAACCAAGATTGGTCCTTTTGGGCTACGTGTATGACCACAACACTATCATTTTGGAATGTGGGAGTGTTTGGCAACAATATGCTAATCGTAGTGAGAACTTCATTATTCGCAGTAAACCGGCTAGTAATACGAATGAGAGGACCAGCTGAATACCAAAATAATGCCCTATATGTAGCAAGCATGTAACCCAGATCGTAGGCTTCTGTTCGAGTTTTCCATACATAAACCGACCGTTTGTGGGAAAATGTATAAGCGATGGTTTATCACCGATCATATCGCGCCCTTCTATCATCAAGTGTCCAAGTTTGATGATGGATGTACCAGTTTTTTTCACAGCTTAGCCTTGTTTTCCGCACTTTTTCTAACACTGTACTGTTTTTTTTTCGAAGATGTGAAACTTGCCAACTGATGCTCATGAAAATCAGTTGTTGTTGTCAAAATTGGTTCAGGTTTTCGCCTAGAAATCTCTGAAGCTCTGAAGCTGAAAGCTCTTCAGTGACTGAATTATAACTTTACCAGGAAATTGGCAGAAGGTCATTGATCAAAATAGCACATCCATTATATTGATTTGTGTTTGAATTTTCGAGAGAATTCGATGTGAATAAATTGGTATTGGTTTAAAAAAATTGAAATTAATTCTTACCCAAATAAGCAAGAGTTTTATCCAACTTACAACAAAAATTATTATTGCTTAAATATTCTTCCATGGCTTTTTATTTTTTTGGGGATGAACGATTTTTAAGTATGACTCTGGATTTAGTTATGATGACTAATAGTATTTGATAAGTATACACATAATATTATTTATTTCGCTTTATTTCGCAACTGATAAACATTATATCATCTTGGTATACATCTATCGGAATATATATGTACAAAATTAAACAAATTGAACTTTCCAATGAATGAACCCGTCAATTTTAATATTTTGTAGCAGTGTTTCTAAATTTCCATCTATAAATTATAGGAATTTTCAATAAGGTTGAGTCGATCGAATACGGTTAATCTGAACAAGTTTATTTAGAGTTATTAACGAAATTCCCTTTTTATTTATTAAGTGGTCCAATTTAACATAACTCTGCTATAGAATAAAGTCACATAGAAGGCGATGTCCCTGGAAGATCCTGGCATGAGCACAATTATTTGAATTTGCGACGTTACAATATTGCGTTGCGTTATTTGAAAAATATAATAATATATATGTAATGTAATATTTTAGTAGTGGCAGGGTCCAAATAAAAATGGCCGCCGTAATTCGTCGGATTTTACCTCTCTATCCCTTGTAAATGGCAACGCCCTAAAATTTGGCGAAAACTACCGAATTTTGCCGAATGCTGGCATCATCCAGAATTATCCATTGCTATTAAAATGTGAATTAGTTTTCGTAGACTATTAATATAACTGGGAAAATATAAACAGGAATATACTGAAATTTTTATTGATTAAATTTGTTTTAACTATAACATATGTTAATTAACATTAAAGAAAAAAATTCCATTTATATATATATATATATATATATATATATATATATATATATATATATATATATATATATATATTATAATATTGTTATAACATGTTCAGGATGCTTCAGTCAATTAATTGGGTGAAAAATACACTCATTCGGTAACATAAAATATGATTGAGAGTTTTAGTTAAATTAGGTGTAAAAATCAAGATCAAGATAAGCATCATTCACTAATAAATTAAAATAGACCGTGACATGATTTGTTAAATAAGATTTAGATAAGACAACATAATAACAATAATAGTGTAATAAAGAGATAACATTAAATAGTAAAAATAAAAACTATTCATTGTATAAATACATGTAACAATTTTCGCTTATAGTGTTACCACAGATATATAGACAAAATAATCTGTGAAGGACTACATGTTTTCATAATTTTTGGTTTTCAACCTTCTTAATTTATTTGGATTGAAAAAATATTTCTAATTTTTTTTTTGGAGATTTTAATGTGGATTGAACAACTTTTGCTGTTTCCAATATTGATCTTATATGACCAAATGTTTCTTTTCAATAGTTAAGTAAAAGATCTGTGAATAAATACATACATTAAAACGTTATATATTTTACGTTATAAAAACAAATTTCCTTAAAAATATACCCTATATTATTGGCGTAGTGCTGAAATAATCAACTGTTTATTTTATTGAATTATACATTACTGATCAGTGATTCGTCAGTTTCTATTAAATTTACTATATTTGCGTAATTAAATCATATATTTGGAATTATTTTTAATATGTGTGTGATGACTATAACGTAAATCTTCAAAAAATAATTGTTTATTTTTTTAAATAAGCTAATAGCTCATAATAAAATCTCTTTTACAACATTTTACACGTGATTTGGTTTATGATTGTTTTCGAATGACTAACTATTCCGATCCTAATATGAATATAATTATATAAAAATATAATTCTATGAATTACATGATGAGGCAAATAATTAAATCAATTCATTGTTTTCTTCATTTCAATTGCAATTGCAGGCTATTTGAAACGTTATCTGAATAATAATTGATATTGTTAATGTAAGTGAATCCGCCAATTTGTAGTTAAAATTACTGTAAAGTGTCCAGATGGGACAACGATCACGTACATTTTTTTAAAAAAAAGTATCTATTGTATCAAATTATCTTGTAAGATTTGGACCAATACAATACTATAATAGCAGTATAAACTTATAGAGTTGCTTTGAAAGATATGTAAGTGGATTAAGACCGGAAGCAGACGAAGATTACTTGTTATGTTAAGCAACTCGGGTGTTTAAAAGACCAATTATTAGAGTACCGTCTATTAAAAATGATCAAAATGAATCCAAACCAAATTGGTGGATTCATTTTGAATTATTTGGAATGGGTTCGACATTTTTGGAACATTTAGCTAACGTATTCCAACAGTATGATATATAATTTACAATAGATATAAATCCTGTTTATCAGCTTGATGTTGCTGTAAATCTAATTTCGCCAATGGAAGAATTACTACAGAAAATAACAACGACCTCAATCCTAAAAAGCCTCCTGAAATTGATGATATTTTACCTGGATTATTAAGAGTTGCCACTAAAGGCAATAATCATATTGACATATATATTCAATGTCCGTTTGAGACTGAACCATGTTCCGCAATTGCCGAAAGGTTGCTTGAATAACTATGCTTATAAAACCTGACAAACCCGTAGGACAAGTTGAATGTTACGGACCTGTAGTGATATCAAAATTATTTGAGAAACGTACTAAACCATTTATACAAATACCAGATTTCCAGTTTGGATTTCGAAACCACCACTCGACAATCGATCAAATGCACAGAGTAATAGCGCTTGTTGAAAAAGTATTCGAAGAAAATAAATACTGCCCAGCAATATTCCTGGACGTCTCACAAGTTTTTCACCGGGTATGGCACTTGGAATTACTATACAAAGTGAGCAAATTGCTACCGCGGAATTACTATCTACTGCTGGAATAATACCTTTTCGAAAGAAGTCTCGCATGAAAAGGCATTCTGAACACTTAAACTCTATTTCAGCTGGAATTCCAAGGGTTAGTGTCTTAGGATCCGCTCTATATTGCTGATATCTCAACAACAAAAGAAACAGTACTTGGATTATTTGCCGATGGCACAGTTATTATGACAAAAGATGTATCTTTGTCTAAGGCTGTAGAAAAAGTACAAATAGCGGCCAACAAGATCTATAAATGCTATGTATGTTAATTTTGCATTGCGGTGAAATGATAAGAACCTAATTATATCACTTGAGGGATGCGCAAATCCTTAAGCAGAATCAGCCAAATACCTCGGAATATATCTGGATGGTAGGTTAAACTGGCAACATCACGTTAGACAAAAGGCAGAGCAGATTATAGTAAAGATTATAGACAGATTATAGTAAAGACTCAAAGTAAAGCAACTGTACTGTTTAGTCGGAAGATACTCTCAATTTGACCAAAAATCAAAGAGATTGTTTTATTAGTCTCTGGGGTTCAAATATTGGGTTGCACTAAGATATCAAACCAATTGGTAATCCAAAACAAAGTTCTACTATTAATTACTACTACTTATCGCAACGTAAGCAACGAAGAGTTGCACGAAGACCTCGAAGTGAAATGAATACACGAAGAACTCGAAGATTTTGCCTTAAAACATGATATTGAAGATTTCTAAATCACAGCGACGTGGAAGCAATATAAATAGTTTTAGTAGATTAGTTTTATTTTAATTTGGGAAATACATACCGATGTGTTAATCTCGTACTCGCCTTGCTTGTGTATTAATGCAAACCCAACTGACAATAGTAATAAATAATAAATTAAGCATATCTAATATAAGATGTAATTAATAAAAAATACAAACTAATTAGCATGTGCAACTTCAACACTTTATCAAGTATTTTACAAAATCTGTGTTTAGACATGCTTTAATATATTAAGTTCTTCTATATTTTCTTAAACTAGATCTCTGCTTAGTTTCATTTACTTTATTCGACTTCTATGACAACATTTGGGTTCATGCATTGTTCGTATGTAAGTATTGTTCGAAATGTTTGAAACTTCTTAAAATGCAAAAACAATCAATCTGTAAAAACAGTTGAATCAAATATGTATCAGTTACCCTTAACCTGGTAAAGTATAGCCCATCGAACTATTTGATGTACAAGAAACCAGATATTCGATATTGGTTTTTTGTAAGCTAACCATGATTGATATTTGTTGAAGGCTTGACTTTAATTAATATTTTTCTGTGTACTTTGAGAATATATGGTCGTTCAATAGTGAACAGTAGTGAATTCGAATCTTGTAAAAACATATATTGACTTCATACACACTTATACGACTGACCCCATCACATTACCGATGTTCTATATTTACCGGCTAGTTTGCGCTTTGCAACATTTAAACACCTTTTTCCTCCCTTGGAATGAAAATACACAATTTTTTTTGGAGTTTTTATCGATGTATAATAACATTAGGGACACTCACACTATCAACATTAGAATGTCTACTTGTAACACAAAGTTATTAAAATAATGTATAAATAAGACATGGTACCCATATAAACCGTCCAGTTCGACCAAAACAATTACGTCATGCATACATCTGCTTTTTAGTGCTAGAGAGGAAACTTTAGAGCCTTTTAATTAGGCATTTAAAATTACACTATTTTCAATGTCTTTCAAATCCATTCTTTGTAGAAATAGCTTTTATTCCGGGTAAAGTAAATATGTAGAATTGTCATGTTCAGTGTTTTTTAAAATATAGTCATATAGCCTATTAAAGCTATATCAAACATTAACCTTCTTTATGATGATAATTCATACATTTAAAATAGCATGATTTTTACGTCTAATCTATGTAAACCTCCATATAATTTATAAAGCCATAGTCATGGTATTTATTAAAATTTTAATGTTTTACAATTTAAATTTATATCAAAGCTTAGTACATTTTTATAGCAATAATATTATATCTTCTGATCGAACATTGTGTGACAATCACATTAAATATAAACCTTTAAAATATACCTATAAATATATATTTCATGTGCAATAGATATGGACTGTAAGGACGTTTTCGCTAATTAAAAATGTTTTTAAACCTTGTTTTAGATGATCAAAATCATGTTAACCAGCTTACACTGTTTGTACTCTTAAGTTTACCAGCTTGCAAGTGACATACTATGACATAATCAAATTTATTGATAAATACTCCAGTAAAATATCCAAAATTTTGAAAAATATATTCTATAATGCGAAAGATATCAGACTCCGTATTCGCCAAACTTAGCGGCTTTAGATTATCTCGTGTTTGTATCATTTTAGTATGATCTAGCCAATACACGCTTTCGAAATACTGAAGAAGTGCGAAAATGAACACATGAATTAATCGAAACCAACATTTCTCGAAGCAATATTATATTGCTATGTTGTCAGAAAGATGGAACATAATCAGTTTCTGGTTCTGAAGTTCATTTGGTGTGTGATAACAGATTTTCGGATAACAATCCATTATTGTGGTTCTATTACTAGATATTTACAAAAATAGGTGAGTAATGTGTTGGTGCAAGATGACTCTAATATACTCGCAGTGTTTATTCAATTTTTAAAATATATAAACAGAATATGGAAGCGCTTATAGAATAATGTATATTGTGGTTTTTTAACCACAGATAGCATTGTTTGCCTTTGTTTATCTGGTACAGTCTTATTCATTTGATGTTCATTCACTGATGAGAACTTATTGTGTGCTCGACGAAAATTTCTTCCCAGCGAGCATTCTTTTGAGATCTGAGAACAGGAAATAGTCGTTGGGGGGCAGATCTGGAGAATACGGTGGATGAGGAAGCAATTCGAAGCCCAATACATGGATTTTTGACACGGTGCATTGTGTTGGTGAAGCAGCACATTCATTTTCTTCAAATGCGGCCGTTTTTGGCGATTTCGTCCTTCAAATGGTCCAATAATGCTATGTAATAGTCGCTGTTGATGGTACTTCCTTTTTCAAGGTAGTTAATGAAAATTATTCCACGCGCATCCCAAAATACAGACACCATGACCTTGCCAGTCGACTGTTGCGTTTTCCCACGTCTTGGAGCGGGTTCATCGTGTGCAGTCCACTCGGATGATTGGTAGTATTGGATTTCGGAGTGAAATAATGGAGCCATGTTTCATCCATTGTTACATATAGAGACAAAAACTCGGGTTTGTTACGCTTGATCATCTTCAAACACTGCTTCGAATCATCAACTCGTCGTTTTTGGTCAAAAGTAAGCTTGCCCGGCACCCACTTTGCACAGAGCTTTCTCATACCCAAATATTCGTGAATGATATGATGTACACGTTCAGTTGATATATTTGGGGTGTCTGCTATTCATTCAATTTCAATTTACGGTCATTAAAAAGCATTTTGTGGATTTTTTTAATGTTTTCGTCGCTAACAACCTCTTTTGGGCGTCCACTGCGTTAACCTTTATCGGTGCTCATTTCACCACGTCTAAACTTAGCATACCAATCCTTGATGGTTGATTTTCTTGGGGCAATGTCCGGAATCTCGCCATCAAGCCAAGTTTTTGTTTCAACTGAATTTTTGCCCTTCAAAAGGCAATATTTTATCAACACTTGAAATTCCTTTTTATCCATTTTTTCACAATAACAAGAAGTTGCTTCACTCAAAATGCTATAATTCACAAACTAATGATCCGACAGCTGTCAAATTTATACACGCATCTTTTGATGGTTAGGGCTAACTAAAAAATATATATATGTGTCAGGCCGGGGACTTTTCAATTATCAAATATCCTTTTATATTGTATATCCTATATATTGTACACCTAATTGTTACATGTTTTCAACACAAAAACTTTCAAAATAACAAAATAGTTTCAAGACTGATTATAGTCAATATGATGCAAAAATATTCTATAAGAATATCTGTTCATTTAATGTACGGCAATTGCTTACTGACCGTAAAAATATATATTTGTTTTTTTAAATTATTTATGATATTTGCTAAAAAATATGTATTTTATTTACTGCTAAATAATGACGTTCGCCAACTAGATAGATATAAATTTACACATGCATCACACGTTCTGCGATGTGAATCATCCAGCAGGTGTGTTATCGGAATTATGTGTAAATATGTTAAACACTAAAATGACTAGTTAGAAGGCGCCGTTTGAAGCTAGGCCATTTACTACAGAAAGAGAGACATATATATCAGCGTTGTATGTCGTTAAACGATTTAACTTGTTTGGCGAGGAATTTAATTGCATTTTTCGATTTACTTTTCCGCGAATCGACCGGTTCTGACAGTTGACACATCTGTTTTCACTTTTGACTGATTAGTACGTGGGTATATTTCAGTTAATGCGTTAGATGCATTAAAACTCGTTTGAAAGTAAATATTTAAAAGAGTAAGGGGAATTGGTTTACAAAAACACAAAATATTTATTATTTTTCCAAAATCATTGTATCGCCTTTAAAGGGGAATGCCCTTCCTGAATAATACACCTTATGTCAATGAATAATTTTTTTTTTGTCTTCTATCGACTGAAATGATTAATGACTGAACTACTTTACACTGAACATATTTTAAAGAAAAAAATAAAAATAGCGAAATATTCCAATATAGCCAGAAAAAATATGTATTTCTATATATATATATATATATATATATATATATATATATATATATATATATATAATATTACTGCTATAAAGATGTACTAAGCTTTGATATAAATTTAAATTGTAAAACATTTTAAGTTAATAAATACCATGACTATGGCTTTATAAATTATATGGAGGTTTACATAGATTAGACGTAAAAATCACGCTATTTTAAATGTATGGATTATCATTATAAAGAAGGTTATTGTTTGATATAGCTTTAATAGGCTATATGACTATATTTGAAAAAACAATCAAACTGAACATGACAATTCTACATATTTACTTTACCCGGAATAAAAGCTATTTCTACAAAGAATGGATTTGAAAGACATTGAAAATAGTGTAATTTTAAATGCCTAATTAAAAGGCTCTAAAGTTCCCTTTCTAGCACTAAAAAGCAGATGTATGCATGACGTAATTGTTTTGGTCGAACTAGACGGTTTATATGGGTACCATGTCTTATTTATACATTATTTTAATAACTTTGTGTTACAAGTAGACATTCTAATGTTTATTGATAGTGTGAGTGTCCCTAATGTTATTATGCATCGATAAAAACTCCAAAAAAATTGTGTATTTTCATTCCAAGGGAGGAAAAAGGTGTTTAAATGTTGCAAAGCGCGAACTAGCCGGTAAATATAGAACATCGGTAATGTGATGGGGTCAGTCGTATAAGTGTGTATGAAGTCAATATATGTTTTCACAAGATTCGAATTCACTGCTGTTCACTATTGAACGACCATATATTCTCAAAGTACACAGAAAAATATTAATTATTATTAATTTTTATTTATTTATTTATTTATTTTGTCATTTCACGACTTTACAATAGTACTGTGTTGATATAAAGGGGACGGGGACAGACATAAAGTGTATATATAAAATAATAAATTATAATAAATTATTTGCGATATTAAAAAAAATATTTCGATATATCGGAGGAAAATATCGATATTTTACAAAAAAATGTATTCATATTTTAAAGAAAAAAAAATAAAAATAGCGAAATATTAGCTAGAAAAAATATAAGTTTATATATATATATATATATATATATATATATATATATATATATATATATATAACCTTTAAAATCAAGTACCGATTTTAAAAGTTTTTAAAATTATATTTAATCTGTTTTGAAAAAATATCGAAAAATATCGGCTAAAAAATATCGATATATCGGCCAAAAATATCGATATTTTTTTCAGAAAATATTACCTTGCTTTTTGTGAAACATAATTTGCATTTTTATTGAATTTTAAGCAGTAAAATAAAATGCTGATACTGTCAGGTGAATATGGAGGTTATATGGTGTTTGTTGGATTTTTGACTAGATTATCGACTTTGTCGTGAAATGTCGGAGTTTTCTTTCCATAAACCTAGACTTTTTGTTGAATTTACCTTTCAGTTCCTATTTCCCTTACTTAGGGATATTATTCTACGTAAAGTAAATACGTAAAATTTCATAAAATTGTTTTCAAATCATCATGGCTATTGTATTTATAGTAGCACCAATAATTGTCAATGCAATAATTACATCAATTAACTATAATAAAATCGAGTAACTGTATAGATAGTTGTTTCCTATTCCTAATTTAATTCAGTTTTTATATTATGATATGTTTTTTTCTGTAATCATACTAGAAGGAAAAAAGTAAAACTATAATACTATTGGATGAACGCAAAAGTGATGGACTTTTTGCAAACAATAATATTAGTTTATTTCAATAACATGCAAGTATTCTAAGTAACAAGCTATAAAGTATTTTCTCGTTTCTTTAACAGTTTAGGAATGCCTTCCCACTTGCAACTATTATTTTTCGAATCTAAAAATATAACGGTAGCTATTTATATTCTGAGCTTAATAATGAAACGACAGTAATATATTAATGAAAAGGGCTTTATTCTTCGAAGCATTTTCCATGATGATCAGTACACTTTTGCGTGCGCTTGGGCCAGCACTTCTTCCACTCTGATTGAGGCCTTCTTCAGGCACTGAAGAATGTTGGCCACGCGATTTATTGTTGATATACGGGAATAAAAAGTCATTTGGTACCAAATCAGGGCTGTATGGATGACTTATCAATTCGCCTTTTTGGTCACTTCATGCCTTTCACATCTTTTGATGCACTTGGATTATATTGAACACCAGCAACTTGATATCACGGTCATATGACGACCTTGCAATATCATTTCGCGCACAACATCAGTGTTATCTGACAAAAGAAGTGATTTTGGGTGGTAACAGGCGAACTGTGGCTATGATTAAATTCATTGATTCAAAAAAGGTTTCACACCCCACTTCATCGCCAAAAGTTCAAGTTAAAATCATTGATTGATATAATTTATCAGTTTAACAGTTAATATTACAACTAGGTGTTTGCTTGACTGGCTATCGTAGTGTATACAGTTTTGTTTATCATTAATAATAAGCCTGTGTACTCTGTTAAGGATTTGATGGATCACAGATTGAATGGACGTCTTCTGGAAGATCCCTAATTGTTTCTGATTGATATAAGAACAAAACTGCTACGATGCAAAGCGACCTATTTTCCTGGCACCGAAGCGACCTTTTAGATATATAAAATTGCTGTTCAGTCCATGCGAGACCCAATATTCTTGCTTTTGAATCATTCCAGTAGTTGAAAACCAGGTCATCTGGAGTTGGATAATGTTCCTAGAAATAATTAAGCGAGTAGTTAAACAACATTGTATTAAATAAACATAATGTAAAAAGGCGGCTTGTGATGTAACTGTATTGTCCGAGAAATTCAAACCGTGTAAGTTCAAACCATGTAATAATAAGAAATAATGTACACCATCGTCATCACCATTATTACATAGTAGATTAAAACATCATTAAAATAAAATTCGTTGCGTTTACGAAAGAAATTATAAGAATCCGTGCAAAATAATCCAAGCTCTTCAGCGCTGACACTAAAACGAGAATGTGTCCAAGGACATCGCATTTCTGTATTCCACTCAATATATATCTCATCAACAATAATACCTATAAATATTAATATGCAATTATTATTAACTATTAATATGTAATAAACAATTTTAAAAGACTTGATAATTTACAGTTTATTTTTATTTTAATTTTAACACGTTTATTTTTCTGGCTGTTAATATCCAAAAGGTAATGAGATTTGACAAACAAATTCGAAAGTGTTGTTTTAAAATTGCCAAATAAAGGTTGGTTATCACGAAAAATATATTTATATTTCTTTTTAAAATAGCCAAAGATATTATATTTTTTATATTGTGTCTTGTGGTTGTTAAACCAAATATGCTTCGTTATTATCGAGAATGTTTCGTAATTTTTCCCGCAGTGTCTTGGTGTAGTAGTTTGCACTGTGGTTTCTGGTTCAAGTGTTTTTTCATAAGCTAATTTTGAATAAGCGTTAGGTAATTGTTTGAATAATACGTTTTAATAAACGTAATTCCGTTAGGATGATTTTGCAGCAATCATCAACCGAAATAAGAGATAGTCAGAGTGTTTTATGGACAATATGGTTGATATATCAAAACATCCCACCAAAGTTCTCGCAATTTTTGACGAGCCATCAAATAAAAGTCCCGAACATTTTGCTGAAAAGTGTCAGTTTTCATAAAAGTATCAAGTGGTTTCGATGCAATCTGTACTTATTGAGTTATTTACTTGTAAGAGTGGTGAAAATGTAAAATCTCATTATCGAATTTTACAGTTATTTATTAAATTCGATGGCTTTGACCTTCCATATTCACGCTAATCATTACTTACGTTATTCGATTTGAAGGAATCTGCTGCCGATTATAACTTTAGAACCACTTTTAGAGGCGTTCGGTGATGCTGTTCCATCATATCTCGATTGTCCGTTTTGGTTTCGACGATTTGAAAATGGTGATATTGATATCATTAACATAAGAACGGCGAAAAGGGCCAAAAAAGTTCGAAGACAACGAATTGCAAGATTTATTGTTTGAAAACTCTGCTCAAACTCTTGAAGAACTTTCAGATAGCTTAGCAATTGATGAACCATCCGTTTTCAAACTTTTACATGTCATACGAATTGAGTGACAATGCTATGTTGAATCATTTCAACATTGTTGTCTCGTGACTCTTGTATGACAACCCAGCTACACATTGCAAAAATTGCGTATAATAGACTGTAGAGATCTTGAGGCATGTCGAATTTTACATCTTAGAATAGCGGCCTACAAAAAACCCGGCCACATCATGTAAACCACCACTGTTTGATTTCATCCTACCTGCTTTCACCGAGCCATATAATTCCCTAAAAGACGATTAAAGTTTGAATCAGAAGTTTGGTCGCACCCACCTTACTAATCAAACATAGCGCCTTCTGATTCAGACCACTTATTCAGAACTATGCAGCCTTTGGATTGTTGTCAAACTAATATCGTTTTTTCGACACAGTATTGTCATGTTACCAGCAAGGTGTAGAAGATTTCGATTCGATTTCGATTTTTAACCTACTATCGAGATTGATGCTATAATTAGGAATATTCATATATTTTTATAGATAGATTTTTTAAATTCAAATATCTATTATGAAAAATGTATTTTATGCAAAGTATTGTCCATTCATTGCCGTTACTTTTTCCCACCTTTCATACAGTTTATGGATTTCATCTCGAAAGAACTACGTATCTTTGAAGACTACTCACTAATGGACCTATTTTTTGGCTTCTTCATAACAAAAGAAACGTTGCTCAGACAGGTCATGACATATGTCATATGTGGAAACAACTAATAATCAGAAGGAGCAAGGACTCAAAAAATGGCGGCTGAGGCAGCACTTTCTATTTTAATGTTTTCAAGTATGTTTTCGCCGATTTTGAAACATGTGGTCGAGCGTTGTCATGTTGAAGAATAACATTTTTATGTTTTTTGCTCATATTCCGGTCGTTTTTCGCTCAATGTTCAATGCTCGAAATCGAACAATGTCTTAAAATCGTCTTCTATTTTTTGCCTGTCTAGAACTGTCGTTGTCCGCGAGATCGAAATTACTATTTTTAAAACGCCGAAATCAATATTCACATGCTGAAATCGATGGAGAATGGTTGCTACAAGCCTTTTCCTTCAAATTGAAATTTAAAGTAAAACTTTCCGCAAATGCGATTTACTCGATACGAATTCAGACATTTTCGACGTACCGAAAAATGTTTTGTTCACACTTCGACGACATGATACATACTGAAAAGTGAAGTCGGTCGAGGCTTCGAGATGAAATTGGCTATAATTAATTTTTTTCTATGTATCTGTTGTAAATCCTTTAAAATTAATTCATGGGTCCTATATTTGAACATGATACATAACCTGGATTCTTTTTTCACGTATTTGTTTTCACAGTTCTTGTCTACGATTAAGCAGCATAAGCATAAAAAAGTTTTAATACAAACATCCTTTTCGTGATAACCAAAACATTAACGTTATATGCTGTTCATAAAAAGACAACATTCCATTTATATTAAAATCGAGACATGTTTTGATGACACTGACGCCAAGACCAAGGGCGCCAGGCCTAATTTCCTGCAGTTAAAAATCCCTTAGGATAAACTATATATGCAGGTTATAGACAGACTGTAAACGGGATAGTTTAAAATATATTTTCGCTATTTTAATTGGTCCATAAAATAATTATGAAACAGAAAAAATGACATTGCTTTCCAATGGACTTGATACCGCCAAAATGCGAACGAACAACCTTGATACTGATGTTAGGTAACCGATTAAGAAATGAGAAATATTCAGTTGCATTAAAACTGCAGTTTCCTGCATATTTTTTAAAAACGATCCATACCAATACCATTTTTCTTTTCCTTTATGTCACTGACGCCAAGGTGGTTGACGTAATGAATTCAATTTCTCTAGATGTATGCAAATATTAAAGTTTTTTCTTGAAAATTGCGGAATTAATATGATCGACATTAATAAGTCTGAGAAACGAATTTAATTTTTCTGTAAAATTAATCAAAACAATATTTTTGACAATTACAAACAATTATTATTGCTGATCTGATGTGACAGAAAATCGGAAATCGTTCAGTGTAAAAGCCATTCAGTTTGCTTTTTAAACACTAACTGTAGCATATAAGACCTCGTAGAAATATTATAGACAACTGCTTCTATGGTGTAATGGTGAAAGCGTTGAGGTCCCAAACGGAGGTTGCTGGTTCGATTCCCAACGGGGACAATAACTTTTTGTTGTTGTTTAGTTAAAACATTTGTCAAATCACCTGGGCTAGTTAGCAGACCCCGAGGCCTTATTATCTTTATTTTCAATCACTGTTTCTTTATTCCCATTTTTCCTCATACGGGCTGCACCTTTACTTGGCCTATAATAATATAATAATATAATTTTGTGAGATATACAAATAATTTAATTATCAACAAAACAAATCTAAATTAATATAACTGTTTTGGTCATGTTAATTCGGTCCGTACTCCTCTACGGATCTAATGTCTACTTCAAGTTTGTTACACCCAACCAGGTCAAACGGCTTCAAGTTTTCCAAAATAAGCTCCTCAGGAGAATATTAAACGCTCCATGGTTTGTCAGAAATAATCAAATTCATAGGGAAACTGACACTCCAGAAATCAAGCACTTCATATCTCAATCATTCCACAAACAACAACTCAGCTCAAGTTCTTCTGAAAACGCGCTTGTTCGCGAGCTGGTCGACATGCTGGGAGTTTGGCACCGCGTCACCGCTAAGCTCTCCCCCTTTTCCAGACTGAAACGACCTCATCCGTCGCTATAGTCATAACTTTTGCACCCATACAACAGTACCCAGTGGTGTGTTAACTCAGGTTCGCGAATCAATAGAATCGCCGGGCCTTCGTGCCCAATAACGGCTGCCCGATCAGCGGATGCCATATCCCCAAATTTAATGCAGTAGCAGTAGTGATCCACAGGGGTCAACTGTTTTGGTCGAAAGATCGAATATTGTGTTCTGTAATTTCGTACTTCTTTTTCAGTTCTTTTTTCATTCATCTATCAGTAATATGCTAAATTATATTTCCTATCAAGTCATAATGTTTCTTTTTCTATTATCTTCATTGTTCTATATCACTTGTATTTGATTTAATGGGATTAATTATGGTTAATAACAACTTTGAGAGTAATAATTTATTAGTTTCCACATGGAGTAAAGCAGTATACCCTGGTTCCATGAAATATATTATGAAATGTGAAAAATTTTAAATAACAACAACTTTTATTTTGCATTAATAAATTATTTCATCTTATGGAAAGGACAGGTTGAAGTAATGGAACGGCAGTATCATCATCATCATCATTTCTACTGCAGTATCTCGTAGATGGTTTTGAAAACATTTATTTTCTCCTAGTTTATGGTTTCTTTATCGATTATTATTTAATTTTTTGTGCATGTTTGATTTGCTCAGAGCAACATAAATTAATATTAATTTCTAAAAGAGATTTGTATCAATTCCAAGGTGTTTGTCGTAATGAATTCATTTACTGTGATGTATGCAAATGTTGTAGTTGTTTTTTGAAAATTACAGCATTTGTATTTATTAAGAATAAGTCTAGGAAAAAAAATTCTGTTAGTAGTCTTTGGAATGTTACGAGTCCTATAACTTTGACCAAAATTTGGTGCTTTGTTCAAAGATACGGTGATTTAAATAATTAACGCCGTTTAAGCTAATACCTATATTATTGACAGATACAAAATAATTCTCATGTTAAACTAACTGATTTTAAACACATTTATCGCGAATGCTAAATAAATAATAGCTTTGCATTTAATATAGATACAGTAAATTGCAAAAATCATTGGAGTCTGATTACTCAAATCACTGTAGACCGAATAATTCGACGTTTTAAGTTCTTAAAAAGCCACTTAAAATATAATAAATATATAAATATAATAATAAAAAGCAATACTCATAGTAACTGCTTAGGAATGGGATATTTTACCATGGGAATGGGACGTTAAAGTCTGGATTTACTTTCAAGAAATTGCTGAATATAAATTTAACCTTGAATTCCGTTGGTATTGGGTTCCTTGAATATTCAATAATTGATGAAAACAAAACAAAATATACCTATTTTTAACAAGATTAAAATCAAAAATGAAACAATGGATAACATGTAAGAATGTTATTCCTGAAACACTATACTTACGGACGCCAAAAGCGCAAATTAGCAATTTTTAGTAACATTAATATATACGGGCTAAACAATTGATAAGATGAGACAATTTTGTTTGAAAATATAGCTTAAACAGACAGAAACCGTTAATTATTAAAAATTGTATATAAATGCCTTAACCACAGTGGATAAAATGCGAAAATATTATACGGGATAGATTGCGATCTATCACGATCCGAGTTAATGATAAATAAACTAATTGACTCTGTATTTATGGTAAGATTAAATACGATCTGTTCATCGTTAGATCAATTATTTCGACGAACTTGATAAATACTATACGAGGGTATGCTCAAATGTAATGCACAACCACATGGGTGGTTCAATTAATTCAGGAAAATGAAAGAAACGGATTTACTGTTGTAAAGATAACTTTATTTCTGTAATATCTTTCAATTTTAGAGCAAACATCCTTAGGTTTATGATTCCTACTGGGATTTTGTAAATCGATGGGCAATAAAATTTTATGGCTGTCAGCGTGGAAAAGCCGCTATTATTGCCATATAAAATAAACATCGCAAACTCCATTATTTCATTAAACAATTACTGAATTAGCTAAAAGTGTGTCGCAGAAGTATATTAGAATGTCCAAGCAAGTTGTTGACATTATTGAATAATCAAAAAAAATTCGAGATGGTTTCATCATTGTCATTGTAAAATCTTAAAATTTAAAAATATAAATAAAAATATAATTAAAATAAAAAAAATAATATCTTAAAGACAGTTAGAAACCTCGTAAACTCAAATACAGCTTTTAGCCATCAGGAAGGACGATGAGATGAAGGTTGCTGTCAAATCTTGGGTAAGCTTAAGAATAGCTATGGATAATTCTATGATCTAAGATCGATTTCGCTACAGAATTTGTGACGAATTCGTTCATCCTTCACTCATCAGACATGTTCAAACCATTGCAATCTGCGTCTCTGAATTTGTTCTTCAGCCGTACTCTGATTGTCGCATCTTAAACGGATGACTATATTTCTGATATGATTTCGGAGGGAAACATGCAAAAGGTGTCTTAAGTATTGAGTATTAAGTATTAATCATAACCTTACTATTATGGACTGATATTTTGGCTGTTCTTCCAGAAGTAACTAACATAGCTATCCTATATTTAACTTTCAGCTCGACATATTTCATTTTTACATGGTGCATTCCATTTTAATTTATCATCCAATGTCACACCCAAAATATTTGGCACTATTCTCATATGGCACAGAAGCGCCATTTAACACTATTGACATGCTTAGTCTTAGTCATTAGTAAATTTGGTATGAATAGACCTGATTTAGTATTATCTTTTGACCCACTATGTTATTTTATGTTTAGCTACTTACAGTTTCTTTATATTTCTCTTGGTTGTTATCAACTACTAATAGTGCTGTATAATTTGCGAATGTAGCTATCGTTATTCCTTCCAGTTTAGATATATTAGTGGTATGGAGCCCATATGTATTGGATCGAACAGGTGGTAGTAATAATAAGTAGTATTATTTTAAACGATAATCATGAATTCGAATATATATCGATGTTATCTAGTTCTACAATGTAATAATACATAGATAAAAACTCTGAATAATTTGTTTACTAACGCTCCAATGAAGAAACAAATTGGTAATATGTGGTTAAACGTTTGAGTGCAAAATCCAGAAGCTATATTTTGATTAATGCTATTATTTGACGATAGTATTTGCATTATTTACTACCTGATGTATGCTAACGTGTCTGATTAACATCGTATCCAGATTGATAACAGTTCAAAAGTCGCCGGCCTGACACATAAATGGCGCTACTAGAATTGAATTGAATGTTTTTTAGTTGGCCCTAACCCTCAAAAGATGCGTGTATAAATTTGACAGCGGTCGGATCATTAGTTTTTGAATTATAGCATTTTGAGTGAAGCAACTTTTGTTATTATGAAAAAATTGATAAAAAGGAATTTCGCGTGTTGATAAAATATTGCTTTTTGAAAGGAAAAAATACAGTTGAAGCAAAAACTTGGCTTGATGCTGAGTTTTCAGACACTGCCCCAGGAAAATCAACCATCAAGGATTGATATGCTAAGTTTAGACGTAGTAAAATGAGCACCGAAGACGGCGAACGCAGTGGACGATCAAAAGAGGTTGTTACCTACGAAAACATTAAAAAATCCACAAAATGCTTTTGAGTGACCATAAATTGAAACTGAATGCAATAGCAGATACTCTAAAGATATCAATTGAACTTGTACATCATATCATTCACGAATATTTGGGTATGAGAAACCTCTGTGCAAAGTGGGTGCCGCGCGAGCTCACTTTTGACCAAAAACAACGATGAGTTGATGATTCGGAGCAGTCTTTGAAGATGGCCAAGCATAATAAACTCGAGTTTTTGCACCGATATGTGACAATGGATGAAACATGGCTCCATCATTTCACTCCGAAGTCCAGGCGACAGTCATCCGAGTGGACTGCACACGATGAATCCGCTCCAAAGCGTGGGAAAAGGCAACAGTCGGCTAGCAATGTTATGGCGTCTGTATTTTGATATGCGCATGGAATAATTTTCATTGACTACCTTGAAAAAGGAAGGACCATCACTACCGATTATTATATAGCGTTATTGGACCGTTTGAAGGACGACATCGCCAAGAAACGGCTGCCTTTGAAGAAAAAGAAAGTGCTGCTTCACCAAGACAATGTACCGTGTCAAAAATCTGTGAATTGGGCTTCGAATTGCTTCCTCATCCAGTGTATTCTCCCGATCTGGGCCCCAGCGACTATTTCCTGTTCTCAGATCTCAAAAGAATGCTCGTTGGGAAGAAATTTTCTTCAACTGAAAGGGTGATCGACGAAACTAAGGCCTATTTTGAAGCAAAGGGCAAATCGTATTACAAAAATGTTATCGAAAAGTTGGAGGGTTGCTATAGTCAAAGTATATGTGACACCCTTGAAGGGAATTATGTTGACTAATTATGATTAGTTGATTGTTGATGAATTAGGTTGAAACTAATTTTGCAAAAAAAATGTGTTTTACTATAGGTAGGCCGGGGACTTTTCAATTGACTTATTACGTCATTGTCAATAATACCGTTTATCGAATTTGAGGTTAGGTTTCATATATTTTGTTCGTTAAAAACTAAACGCAATTGATACATTACGCGGAGATAATAACTTCTTCGACCATTTCAATCTTAACAGTAGTGTTAGGTGTACTTTATTTTGAACAAATTGTACCTCACTACACACATTTTTCATGCTTAAGTTATATGTAATTGTATGTATATTGTTATATGTAATTGTCTGATTACGTAATTTTTGTGGTAATTTATATTCAACAGTGTCTTCGTCATCGTTCAACAAACTCCTAACATTAACAAATCGATTCTCAGCAAATTTGAGCTTTTTGCATGGACGCATCCTTATTCCATACTTTCGGCAGCACGAAACTGATTTCATAACTACAGAATATCAGGCAAATAATGTAGGTGATATCGAAACGAGCAAAACAAAAATCAACAAGCTTAAAATACTGACTGATTTTTGTATTTTGTACTTTCATTCTTATTAAAATGAATATAATCGCATTTGTAATATAAAAACAAATGATTTTTTGGGATCTCTATATTAATATGGTATTAGGTCTGGTAAAAGGGAATCAATTATTTCTCGAATAGATGACTAATTATTTCATTCCCTTCTCGTAATTCTTGGAAAAGTAGAAAATCAAATTTTTTAAAATTTTTTAGCCAAAATAATATTTGTTGTTATATTATCTCCTTTATAAGTCTCCTTTTTTCCAACTACGGTTTATCTGAACCGGACCTACTGCTTAACGTGCACTACAGCTGCTGTGTTACTGCAAGTGACCAACTAGAAATCATGTCAGAAGACATCCGGTCTTAGGCCAGGCGCAAAATAGGACGCAGCTTGGTGAGGTGACGCAGTGAGGGCCACGGGGAGTTTACGCTGGATAAAACTGCCAGAGGCCGAAACCGCAAGTGATACTGCACTAATAACGACTGAACTGAAATTCAACCCTAAATCTGTCTCAGAAGACGAATTCGAATCTGAAATGGCAGTGTGTATCTCACAATGGCTAGTAAAAGGTAACTGAGAAGTTGTATCTAAAAAGAAGAAAGACTCACGGAGAATTTACTTTAATTAAATAATTTAGTGAATAATTTTAATTATATAATTTAATCATCTGCAAATCTTATCGAATTCGCACAGCTTCGATTAATTCTTCTTCCATTTTTAAACACTCACCGTAACTTTAGGCGAAAAACTGCGACAAGAGCACTGCTTTTCGCAGGACACCATTAGCCAAAACTGCGTCACGACACGCTGCGAAGCAATATTGTGTGGTAGCTATTGTTCTTTAAACTCACAATATCTCGTCGTGACTCACGCTGCATCGCCTCACCAAGTTGCGTCCCATTTTGCGCCTGGCCTTACTGTTTACTGAAATGACTAAAATCATTTGCCTTGTTGGACTTTGGACTTTTGGACAATTATATTTATAAACAATCACAAATGATTATTTCATAAATATAATAAATAATCATATTTATAATTAATATTATAAATATAATAAATAAATATAACTAAAGGACGCTAGTTTATATTTAGTTAAAAAAAATTTATAGCAGTAAGTTTAAAGACAGTATAACCCCTTAATGGAGATCTGTTAAAATGTTGTATAAATGAAGTGATTCTTGTCGAGAAATTGTAAATAATAAATAATTATCAAAAGTTGTTAGATTTATCAATTTATGTAAATACGTACTAATGTCATCTAACAGTTGGATGTGTGTATTATACGTAAATATTTGTGGATTTCAATTTCAGTCTTTGTGCTCTTTTAGTTTTATTTACGTAACAACGGTTCTTGTAATTCTTTCGTGCAAACCAGTTTCACTCAGGTGCCTTTTTTTGCTGTTACCACGCCGGTTGATTTACGATGAGTAGTATCTGTTTCGGCTACGATTTGGTTTTGCTCTCTTTATTCTATTCATTTGATATAGTTACCGACTTGGTACTGTAAACGTTTACATAACCGACATGTCTGTTTTTGTATTAGTGAATTTAATGGATATATTTAAGATATAATTTGATTGTTTCTGCCATTTGGTTTTTAATAATTTTGATTATCGAATAATTGATTTTTAGATACGAGGGTCACTATTTATATTTCGGGAATAGGAAAAAAAGACAAATAGTTAAGCTGCGAATATATTTTTATTGTTTTTCAAAGTACTCGCCACGATGATCATGACATTTTTGCATACGCTTAAACCAATTTTCAAATCATTTATTCCATTCCGAATGTGGTATCTTCAAAACATGATTTTTGAACGCTTCAATAGCTTTTTCGGGTGATGAAAATCGTCGAACACACAGTTTATTCTTCACGGATGGGAACAAAAAGAAATCGTTGGGTGCCATATCAGGACTATACGGCGGGTATATATCAATTCGACGTTTTGAGTGCTCAAATAGTCCCTTGTCCCCCAATCCGGCGTCTCTTGTTTGTTTTCCTTATTTCACCGAAGACTTCTGGTAAACAAATGGTTGTGTATTTTTCTATTCTAATTTACTATTCTACGATCCTCTAAAGGCACTGTTGCAATATGACTAGTTTTCCCGAATAAACAGGCCACCATTTTTTTTGAAGTGCTTCGTGCGAGAACAACATTTGTTGGATTTGGTTCATCTTGGAACACCCATAGAATCCACTGCTGCTTACTTTTGTGGCTCATACGAATATATCCATGATTCGTCATCTGTCACGATTTTATAATCGTCTTTCGAGGCACCGCGCGATTGAACTTCTTAAGCATTTCTTTGCATCAATCGACACGAGCCTTTTTTGAGCGATTGTCAAATTGTATGGGACCCAACGCGAACATAAGTTTCGCACAGCTAAGTATTCATGTAAAATCGCATATATGCTGGTGGAACTAATGCCTAAGGATGCCTCAATCTCACAATAGGTGAAATGACGATTTTGCTTAAGCATTTCGCACACAGCATCGATGTTTTCTGGCACAACAGCCGATTTTGGACGACCTTCACGAAACTCGTCGGACAGCTAACTACGACCACGATTGAATTCACTGAACCAGCGATACACGGTGGTTTTTGATGGAGCTTCATCGCCAAAAGTCAAATTAAGTTGATTAATGCACTCTTGTTGTCATCGCACGAAAATTTTCACGATTCAATTCGATTTTTAGCCGAGACGAAACTTTCAAGTAAATATAAAATAAACAAATAGCGTCCGCGCGACAAAATGTTCTAAGTACGTATATCGTCAAAAATGTCAAACTTTACGATGTAACCGACAGATGGGCTCACATGACAACAGTGTCGCCAATTCCCGAAACATAAGTAGTGACCCTCGTATAATTTAAATTATTACAATTTTTAATCTCAGTCCTGAAATCCATTAAATTTTTTTAAATACTTGTATTTTGTATACTAAACTGATGAGGTTACGTTGTACTGGGTACTGTTTTTCATTGATGAGTTTTATTATTACGTAAACTTCACAGATTAGTTATCTTGAGTGGCTGCGTTAGTTTTAATCGTTTAGAACGTTGATACTTTTCAGAAACATGTTTTTTAGTTGATGCTGAAATATCAAGTACCGACAAATAAGGAAAGTGTCATTCACATCACACTTGTCACTGGAGTAACATTGGCAAATATTGAAATATATCATAGAAGCTGTTTTTTATAATAATCAAGTTACACAAGAAAGGCAATACGAATTGTAGGTTTTGATTCCTTGAAACCCCAATGTGATGGCAATAAGTGTAAATAAATATTTGTACAAAATAATTGTTTGGGAAAAAGTAATTTTGGTATCTTTATGTTTTTCTAATGCAAATTTATTCATATAAATTTCTACAAATAACATATGTCTTGTTACTATTGATAGCATTTTTCTGGTATAACCATAATTTTGATATAGGGAGGCTAATGGTTTTGGTGGATTTACGAAAAAGTATCTGATCGTATAAACAGTTTTGTAATTTTTGTATTGATTTTTTGTTGGTAGTTTTAATGTTTTGCAGTGATTGGTAAAATAAAAGCAAATGTACCGAACTTGAAAAGTCTTTCAAATTCGATTGATTCTAACAATAATTCAACCTAAAAATTACATAAATTAAGATCTGGAACATCGAAACATTGCACTGTAATTTGCATAAGTATTGCGAAATATAAACTAAAATACTTCATTTTGAAGCAACACGTGTTTAAGTTAACTACAAATATATGTATCTGATATGTGTGACAGATATTTGAGTTATATTCACATCCTTTCTGGAAATTTGGAACTTAAAAGCAACGTTGCCAACTTGTGGGGAATTTCCCGATCTGCGGAGAATCTCATGTCCGATGGGGTTTGGCATAATGTGGGGATTTTGGATCCTCCATCTTTCAATACTGTCCATATTTGATGTTTAATTTCTATAAAATATTGATCATTTCTTTAGCACATATCTTTCAATATTTCAGTCGATCGCAGATAACCATGCAGAAAAAATTGATAGTGAATGCTACTGGGATAAAGTGTTTTACCTTAAAGATGCTGCAAGAAAATATGTATTCACAAATATAAAAATTGTAATGTCTGTACTGCTGATACCGCCGTTTTCTAACGCATCAGTCGAATGAAAGTTTAGTACTTTGTAATGTAAAACAGAGAACCGCTCTATTAGCTAGATCAATTAGATATTTCTGAAAATAATTTTGAAGGGAGTTGTTTGTAGAGAATCAGCAAATATTTCAATTTAATAAATCGACATTGGCTCCTGCTCAAAAGTGCAAGTTGATCAAATCTTCATAATAAACATACAACCAATATTTACAGTAAAGAACAAAATGAATTAGTCACGTTGTCAAGTGTGTTGATATTTTTATGATGAAAGTATATGATATATGATCTTAATTATCTTGATTTTATTGGGATGTCAACGGGTAACAGCGAAAAATTTAAAAAATGAATGAATTAGTGGGAAATATAACCTTACTTTTTATAGGACATTGAAATTTGAAGAAGGTGGACGATAAGTTTATTGATATTTTACAATGAAAGTATATGATATATGAACAACAGCTAAAAATTTAAAAAATGAATAAGTTAGTGGGCAATATGACTTTATTATTTATAAGAAACTAAGATTACTTTTCATTTTTATAATTATATGTTATATATTTTAGAGTCAACAAAATAAGCTATTTCTGGAAATCTTATGGAAGAGCAAAATGTGTTGTAGTCACCTTTTCTTTCTCCTTAACATATCCAGGCTTGCCAACAGCAACGCATAGCCTGCTACAGTTAGTTCATAGTTAAAATGTTTCTATTACTTATTTTTTTATGGTGACTATAACTATTTATACTATTCGTGAAATAATCATGTAATGCATCAATGTAAATAATCATGTTCTTCTAAGTTAGTCATGGCAGTCATTTAGTTGAAATTGTTCAAAAATGTTCGGAAGTTTTACTATTTTGAATACAAATCACTAAACATATTTACAGATGTAATTATAGTATCATTACAAAAGATCAACAAACATCCAATTTAAAAGAGACGGATTCATATTTGTGCTCCTAACATATTCCGTTCGTTTTTCATTCGCATTCATTAGCAATTTCCTGCCGATACGATCAAGAGTCCAGGAAGTGAAATAGCTTTTTGCTAATGTTCTTAAGAGCGCGCTTGGATTACATCGCTGGGTTAGTCTGAAACAGACATCTGAAGTATCGATAGAAAATGAAAGCCGACTGCTTTCATTCTCTGTCACTGCCGCTGTACTATCATTTTGTAATTTGTTCGAATGATAATACGAATAATTATAAGGAAATAATGAAGTTATGCAAATACTCCTCAGATGCGTGGTTATTTTTTATATAAAACGTAGGATTTTAGATTTCTAACAATGCTGATATTATATTGTTACATTAGTTACCATTTAAAATTATATCTGAGTTGTTAAATATCGATCAAACAGAAAGGAGAGCTTGGGTTTCTGGTACCATGCGATTTGATCATAAAAATGAGTATATCGAGTTTTGTATCGATGCGTCTGAAGGCAATGAGTTATTTTTAGAAAGATTCATACAATTTATAGGGTAATAGAATTTTAAATAAAGGTGATTATCATTTAATAGATGGTGGAACGCATTTTCTTTTGACATTTCTATTATAAAGGTGATCGAATTCAGTATTTCGGAAGTAGTTACAGCGGACATACCAGGTGACGTAGCAATAAGCATTGGTAGTTAATCGCAGAACTTTGTTTTCGCTACGTTGGATTACTGATGTTTTAGTGCAATCCCATATTTGCACCCTACAGGTCCAAAAGTCCATACATGATTGACAGTACAGTCCATGATTGACTGGTAAACCAATCTCTTTGATTTTAGGTCAAATTGATAGTATATTGTTACCAACCCGTACTGTTGCTAGACTTTGAATCTAATATGCTCTGTTTTTTGTCTAACATAATGTTTGTAATTTAACCTACCATCGAGATGTAGGTACCGTTAAGTTATGTAATTAGATCTTTGTCATTTAGCCGCAGCGCAAAATTAATATGGACAGATTTGGAGCTATTAAGTTTCATTTCAGTTTTCAGTCTCTAATCTATTTGTAGATCGTGTTGACTGCTACCTGTACATTTTTTGCAGCCTTAGGCAGAGATATATCTTTTGCCATGATAATTGTGTCGTCGGCAAATGTTCCAAGCACTGAGGAGAGCAGGTACAGGAGTGGCCCCAAGACACTACCCTGGGAACTCCAGCGGAATTAATTTAAGTGTTGAGAAACACCCTTTTATGCGAGACTACTTTTTTTTGATTTCAGCAGTCGATAATGATTCCGCGATAGCAATTTCCTCATTCTGTTGTAGCGACCTTGAGGCATGTCGAATTTTACATCGTGGAATAACGGTCAACAAAATACCCAGAAATATAATCCCAGATGTTGAACACGGGCGGGGTGCCAGCAGGGCCAACTATTCCCGATAAGGAATAGCTGGCGGCAACCCCGAGACGTTTATCTGGGATGTTATTGAAGGGTATTTCGATTCATTCGGTGCTCAACCATCGTTTGGTTTAGACGTGCCACCATCGACTACCCAAGCCTCGTCTCCAGGTAACACCGCTGCCATCCGTTTTATCTAATTGTATTTTTCACATTTTTTTATATACCCAATAAATAACGGTCACATAATGTAAACACCACTGTGTCATTTCGTTTTACCTCCTTTCACCGAGCCACATCATTTACCCTAAACTGTATTTTAATCCCAAATGTCATACCCGGTCAAAAGCTTGTGAGACGTCTTAGAATATAGCAGGACAGTATTTCTTTTTTTCGAATGCCTTTTCAACAACCACTGTTTCAATGTTCGCGTAGTCGATTCTCGAGTAGTGATTTCGAAATTCAAACTGGAGCTTTTCGTAATAAAAGCCTTTTTAAAGTTTGTTTTATTAATCTTTTCGAAGGTCAACAATCTGCCCGTGGGCAATAAGTATTCTTATATGATTACCATTGTATAATATAACCATCCTAACATGTAGAAGATCACTTCAGTAACTGATCTGCTTACAACTTATAATCTAAATATTATTCTAGATACTATTCTAACTCTAAGTCTAAGTCTATCCTAACTTATTCTAAAGACTATTCTAACTTATTCTAGAAATTATTAAATCTCACTCTATTTGTCTATTAATTAGTTTATATGGTAGTTTGGGTTTGAGCCTATGCATTACACTGTCATCGCGCACATTTAACTGTTTGGCGAGTGCATTCGGATGCACTAATAGTCTTTCAGAGTACTTCGCACTAACACTTCGAATCACACTCGTTATAGGTTCTCTATGGCGCGATATCCCCACTGAATCAGTTTGTTGGACACATAATATGGGGCATCGACGATGACTCGCAACTCTTTATTCTGGAACCTTTGGAGGATATCTATGCTTTATTTGCTAGTAGTACCCCACAGTTCAATACCATAGGTCCAAATGAGCATAAGTATTGACTTATACAACCAAACCTTGTTATCTAAGGATAATTTAGATTTATGCCCTATCAGCCAATATATTTGGTTTAGTTTAAGCGTAAGCTGTTTGCTTTTTGTCACTATATATTTTTTCCATGTCAAACGTCGTTTTCTTAAAGTTAAAAAAAATGATTAGAACGCATGCTAGCACCAAATTGGTTTCTGACGGCGTAATAACTTGGTAAATTGACCTTTTCAGTAAACACGACCATCATGTATCCACGTTAAGATATAAAACACCCACGGCTTTATAAAATATTGGTATATTTCTCGAGAAACGTTCAACCGTAAGCGCGTTTTGTTTTTATTTTCAGACCGGTTAATTTCCTCGATTATTAACGCTGCACTTCCTGTCGTTACCATCGATATCAGGAAGTTCGATCCGTCAGAGTGCATTTGGTGGTACAGTTAACGCCCGTCAGTCGTTCACTTTCATTTCAGATAACCGTTCCGCCATTTGATCTCGCCATTAATTTACAAGACGATACGATGTTAATTTGATTCTACGTCGGACAGAATGATGCTAGGCCGCCCACGTCTCGTCAATATGTTGATTTTTGTACCAGTAATTTGACCTCAATTAACGCGAGCTCACTATGGTTCTGTAACGATTTTAATGTCATTGGAATAGCGAAGTGTTTTCTTACTGAAATTTCTTCTTCCTTAATTTATGTATGAACGTAAACTTAAAATAAATAATATCAATCTGATGTTTTATATTACTTTACTATTCATTAGTTTATTCAATAAGTTTTGGCATTTATTGTTATTTTATTTTATGGTTTGCAATATTTTTTTACCACGCCTGTGTTATACAATATAACTATACTGACATCTTCTACGTGCCAGTAAGTAACCTGCTGTACAAACTTATAATCTAAATCTTATTCTAGAGACTGTAACGACCTTGAGGCATGTCGAATTTTACATCGTGGAATAACGGTCTACAAAATACCCAGAAATATAATCCCAGATGTTGAACACGGGCGGGGTGCCAGCAGCGCCAACTAGAACCCGACAACGAATAGCTGGCGGCAACCCCGAGACGTTAATCTGGGATGTTATTGAAGGGTATTTCGATGCATTCAGTACTCGACTAGCGTTTGGTTTAGACTGCCCAAGCCTCGTCAACAGGTAACTCCGCTGCCATCCGTTTTATCATTTGTATTTTTCACATTTTTATTAAATAGCCAATAAATAACGATCACATAATGTAAACACCACTGTTTCATTTCGTTTTGCCTCCATTCACCGAGCCACATCACCTACCCTAAAAGACTATTCTTACTTATTCTAAACTCTATCCTTACTTATTCTAAAGACCATTTCAACTTATTTTACGGATCCCGTAGGTCTAATTGGGCCTACTGGGTATTGACTTATACAGCAAAACCTTGTTATCTAATGATAATTTAGATTTACGCCTTATCAGCCAATACATTAGCTTTAGTTTAAGCCCAAGCTGTGTGCGTTTTGTCACTATATGCTTTTTCCATGTTAAGCATCGATCAAAATGTTTCCAATACTAATTCGTTTATTATGTTAACACTTTGATATACGAGGGTGGTTCAAATATGATGGAGACAAACGCTGTAGATGGCGCGCATGTATGTTTTGAAGGTCGTGGCTTGAGTATGTGATAGCTGGGTCCCTTAAGAACAGTGTGGTATAGTTTTCGTTGGGAGCGAGTGAACGTCAAGTGCAGACCGCCGTAGCGCAACGTATTGTCATTCGTTTTTTAGTGTGGGAAGGCGTTAAAAAGACGGAAATTTTTCTGCGTTTGCGAAATCAGTTCGGTAGTGAGTGCCTGAGTAGGGCTCCCGTGTTTAAATGGGCCAAAGCATTCAAGGATAGCCGTGGAACCGTCGAAAATGAACCGTGAAAATGATCTACGACCGCGAACCAGCATCACACCAGGCAACATTAGCCGCGTAGAACAACTCACTTTGGAAGACCGTAAGATGAATGTTCGAGACATTTCGGCTGAACTCGGCATCAGTATTGGTAGTATAGAGTCTATCATCCACGAACACCTTCAATATCGAACTTCGATTAAAATTTTACGCGGTTGAAAGTTTGTCGCCGCTTCCTGATGCGATACGAGGCGGAGGGGGACGGTTTTTTAACGCGAATCTTCACTACAGACGAGACATGGGTACACTATTACACTCCCGAAAGCAATATGTCCTCTAAAGAGTGGAGGAAGAAGGAGGAAGGGACGCCAGTCAAAGCCAAGACAACTAGGTCCGCGGGTAAGGTTCTGTGTACGATGTTCTGGGACCGGCGGAACGTGCTGTACCTCGATTTCCTGCGCAACTAACGTGCCATTAATGCTGCATACTACACTAACCTTCTGAAAACTCGCCTATCGAGAATTTATTATTATTAGATGCGATTCTTCTCCAGGATAACGCGTTCCCTCAAACCGCGCGTCTATCGCTAGATACAATATCGGAATTAGGGTGGGAGGTACCGGAGCATCCCCCCTACAGTCCAAATTTATCACCCTGCGACTATCGCATGTTTGGACTATTGAAAGAAGCCCTCGTAGGTCAAAGATTCAGCACCGACAACCGGGTAGAGCCGTTCGTGCGCACATGGCTGTCCAAGTTGCCCAAGGAATTCTTCGATACCGGCATCAAAAAACTTCCGGAAAGATGTACAAAACGCGCAACTAGTGAGAGGAAATACCTAGAAAAACTGTACACTTTTGTAGATTTTTTCAATAGTAAATAAATGTGTCAGAATATTTGTCTCGATCATATTTGAACCACCCTCGTATTACTCAATAAATTTCGAGTCTTCGAAACATATAGATGCTGCCCCTTACTAACCTAAAAATTATTAAAAAATAGGGGAGCGCTCTATTGGGTCTTTAAATATAAAAGATAGACGTTTAAATAAAATGAATAACATTTTAATTTAGTTTGGTTTGGTATTTCCTTGAGAATATTAGCTAAATTTCTGAGGATATTGTTTCTCTTTGAAAACCTATTCATCATATTGCGATTACAATTATCAATATTTTAGGACAATTAATGAAATTGATGGTTCAAAAACTTAACTCAAAATAAAATCAATCTAGTATTAATGGATACATATTATGTCGCTCAAATGTACTAATATACCTTTCCTCTTCACTAAATAGCTTAAAATAGTACATATAAAAGATTTTAACTGAGGTATTGAAAACATTAATGAAAATAAAATAAAGTAGAATTTATGTCGAATATGGTACATTTCAATATATAATCAGTATCAGTAACAGTATTGATATATTCAAATATGTATATTTACATATTATTGATGTATTTCCTTTGCATTTTTTTTCAAACCATCAATATACCTTGTGCTATAAATATACCTTGTCTGAATTTTATGTTTTTCATATACTACGTCTTGTGAATTTCTTTGTAGTCTTATAAAACACTTAACTAGAGAAAGAATAATAATAATTCATGAAGTTAGGTACAGATTTGCAATATTTCTGTCTTCCTTGGTTTGGATGGAAGGTTATTTATGGGTTATGGTGTTATGTATGTCTGGAAACTGTTATTTATGTTATTTATGAGAGTCGATTTATGGCTCCATCTCCCGTTGATTACAATACTTGTAGCAAAATTTTGCAAAAAATGGAAATATACAGTTATTTTTAATGTATAATTATTTTCTATCTATCGACTCAGGCTTGTAACTGCTTTTTTTGAGATTTTGACAATGCACTAATTTTAAAAAGTCCCGTTTTGGTTTTGTACCCAGTTATTTCTATTACCACTTAACATTAATAGATGTCAGATCTATTTAAAAAATCCCTTGCCAACAACGTTATCTCGGTAACAGGAAGTAAAACGCAAAATAGTTTTGGTCATCAGCGGTTTCCTTTTAGATTAGCACCAAAAAAATAAAAAACAGACTTATCTCAGTTATTTTTGAGTTTTAACTCTGGCCAATCATAGATTAATCAATATCGATATATTACTATAGAAATAATACATGTTCAAATAATAATGGTACAAATATTAAGATAAACATATAAAAACATACTATTTTTAGATGCCTTGTTACTATTTATTTCTTATTATTACTTATATTTTTTATATATATTTTTTAAAGTCTCCTTTTTACCGACAAGAGTTTATCTAGATTGGACCTACTGTTTAACGTGGGCTCCGAACCACGGTCGTCGGTATTTAGCCTACCGATTGGTGAGTGACCAACTTAGAAATCATCCCAGAAGACATCCGGTCTTACCCAGCCAAGTAGTTTTTCGAAAGACTTTCGATAGGTTCTCACAAACTCCATCTATTATCTGTGTAACATCATCTCTGTATAAAAGCAAACAAAACAATAAAAAGTACTCGATTCAATTCAAACTACAATTCATTTTTGTATCACTACATAGTATAAAACAAAGTCGCCTTTTCTGTCCCTATATCCCTATGTGCGCTTAAATCTTTAAAACTACGCAACGGATTTTGATGCGGTTTTTTTCAATAGGTAGAGTGATTCAAGAGGAAGGTTTATATGTATAATACATGCATAATATACTAAGGCAACATTGCTAATTTTAGAGGTTTCTAACGTGATGTCGTAAATTAACCTATTTTTTTAGGCTTATTTAGCAATTAGCAAAAACGCTGCCTAACCCTACGAGTTAGATCAAATTAATGTACTACAGTATTGTACACCATAAAAAGGTCTACAAAAAAGTCCGCGATGGTATATGTTTATCTTTTAGGGATAACCCACATTAACCATTTTTATTGTTTACTTTTTACGTGAGAAAATGGCTTATTTACGAAGCTATTTTAAGCAATACGGCATTAATCCTTATCGAATTAAGTACCTTAAATACAGTGTGCAATTAATATAGATCAATATGGTTCCTTACAGCATGTAAATTAAACAAATATTTTCGGAGATATTACAAATTTAAAATTTGCGTTTAAAAATGTGTAATGTAATAAAAATTGTATGAATTTAGATATTCCAAAGATAGCAGGAAATCTTCATAGTAAGTATAGGGGAAGAGGAATTGTTTTACTCCAAATTTAATGCGTGCAGGCCAAGGGCAGTAATGAATGAACCAAAAATACTGGATTGATTTTAATCATGTTTTCATTGAGTGACATAGGCATATATATTTTATGCCCGTGCAAAGTCGGAGCGGGCCGCTATGTTTTTATATACAACGTTCATATTTTTTCTGTAGTGTATTTAATTTAGTATCAGCATTGCACCCGTGCGAAGCCGGGGCGGGTCGCTAGTGTTATATAAGATAGCCATAACACTGTTGTTTCGTAGTATTAAGTATGTTGACCTAAATTAATATTCTAGTTGAGAAGTTCTTAAAGGACTAAAAAGATGTTATAGACATCATCTCATAAAGTTATCACAAAAATGTCAACATGTCAAATGGAATATTACTATAAAAGTATTTTTTCTATTGATTTTTGAATACTTCTCTAATTAGTTGCTTTATAAGGATTACATGAATTGTTGGGATTTCGAGAATTTTTGATTTTATATTCTATTTACATGGGATTTTTAACAGTAATCTTTAACAGTAATTTAGTTTTGTAAAACTTCCCGATAACATTGTTTAAATAATATGCTGATGAAGAACAATGGAATGCGGTCATCTTTTTTGCATAGGGGTATTGCAGCAATTTAATTGTTCTCTTTGTTCAACGCTACATATAGAAAGCCGTGTTATCTGTGAATTCACTCATAATGCTTTCATTTTCTATTATCTATATACAATTTTCTAAAAACATTTTATTGCCATTTGTAATTTGGCTCGATATACTGGTATTTTAAATAAAATAACATCGGATTATTGGTTTAAACACAAGATCTGTTTTATTAAATGATTATAAGCTGGGTACTCTTGTGATGCCCTGGCTAGTTTAAGCTGGGCGAGGGTTGCTATTTATATTTTGAGCCTAATAATGACAAGACCTCATTGTGGCATTTAATTGTTTTTTAAAGTATTCTCCATGACGACACTTACACATGCGCTTTTGAAGCAATCTTCATCATTTTTCATTCATTCATTTTTTTAAATGAAATGTCTTATTGATGCTCGTCTGTATCAATATTCACGAGAATGGAATTCTTTCACTGATTCAACTTTCGACAAGTCGCTGTAAACAACACACATTTTGCTCAAATGACAAAACGTTCTGAAGATGGTTATAAAAGTTAAACTATGGACCAATTGGAAGCGTCAAATGAGACCTAACAACACTTATTCATTGGCACGGTGTGCTTAATCTATAAAAATCAATTGTGTGCAGAAAATAGTTGAGAGTCAAGAAATAGTTTTAAAAAATACTAAAAAATAACCAATACAATTATAATATTCCTATCGTGAAAACCTAATTCAGAAAAATGACTAAATTTTGTATCATCATATTTATTATCACCTCGATGATATATGAGCACATATTTTAAGTCTTTATCATCACCGGTTTATTTTGTCACCTCATATTTTAGCTTCTTATCATCAATGCTATATCCCATCACCACATATTTTTAGGTTCTCATTGTCATTACCATTATATGTAATTTTATGTTAAATAATTTCAAGAAACACTACTGCAATATGTTAATTTATATTTGTACAATAATGCAAGAATCAATTCAATAAAATCTCACGAAATATATTATTTAATTTTATATATTTTTCAAAGTTTTTAATAATATAATATATAATATTATTCCTATTAATACCTAAATGTATAAAATTAGTCAAGGTTAGTTTGATAAGTTAGTGACTTTTTAAATTTCACGCACTATAGTTTTAAAACTTCCGTCTATCAATAGATTACTGTGAGATTTTGAGTAATACGTGTCATTTAGTTTTTGTTTTAACAGCCATTGACAGCAGACAACCTCTTGAATTTTAACAAAAAAAAATTCTTCGTGTTAAGCGTTATTTTTTGCACCAAAATTGTATTGTACAATTGTATTTATTTCACTATCACCGGTCCTTACCAACAGGTCAATTGAAAAGTCCCCGGCCTGACACATAGATGGTGCTAGTAGAATTACATCCATATGTTTTTTAGTTGGCCCTAACCCTCAAAAGATGGTTGTATAAATTTGACAGCTCTCGGATCATTAGTTTGTGAATTATAGAATTGGCTTGATTCCGAGTTTCCGGACACTGCCCCAGGAAAATCAACCATCAAGGATTGGTATGCTAAGTTAAGACGTGGTGAAATGAGTACCGAAGACGGTGAACGCAGAGGACGCCCAAAAGATGTTACCGACGAAAACATCCACAAAATAATTTTGAATGACCGTGAATTAAAATTGAATGAGATAGCAGACACTCTAAAGATATCAACTGAACGTGTACATCACATCATTAACGAATATTTGGGTATGAGAACGCTCCGTGCAAAGTGGGTGCCGCACGAGCTCACTTTTAACCAAAAACAACGACGAGATGATGACTCAGAGCAGTGTCTAATTGAATATCTAAATTTAATACGAGAAATTGTACCGACGGTCTTGAACAAGTTTTCTGTCATAGTTTCATGTCATGTCACGAGTCAATTCTGTGGCTTCTGAACTTCTTTGTCTTTCAAAGACTTGTAGTTTTACAGTAAATTTATTGCTAAACTCGAGTAAAAACTTTAAAAATACGTTCTTAAGTTAGAAGTTCTTTTTATATTCAAAAATGGTTGGGAATTTAAATTCTTGTGTTACAACAATTTTTTCAAAGATATCCATCTTTCGATAAAAGGTTAACTTCTCATTTCCATATAATTCTGTATTGAGTTCAATTAAATATTTCATACTTTCTTTCAGAAAATCCACAGTTAACATATTGCTATTTTTTGCTAAAAACACCAAATTTTTTCTGAACATTCAGGATTTGAAAGAAGGAGGTTACTTGCTCCTTTATTAGCCAGGAATCTTTACTTAACCAATGCCAATTGTTCACCGAAAGTGGGTGATGAATTCCTTACATAATAATAAAATTCTTCCACAAAGGACTTGTCTGGTGAACTATACGACCTGATAAGATATTAAACCTGAATTTGTATTCGTGATTTCCTTCAGTTGATGGCTCGGCCTTCTGATAAAAACATTTATTCTTGATTTATGTAACAAGCCTATTAAACAGTTCTGAGCTATGTACGTTTACTGAAAATCGTTTATAAGAAAAACATTTATTGGGTAATAAGAAGATCGGTACGGATTGCACAGCTTCAGGAAGTCCTTAATAGGAGAGAATACAGATGATTCCTTGGCTTTCTGTAAGAGACTATCTACTGACCTAATCACCATTACACCTCTTCAGTGTAAAAGTTAATATGTCCAATCTGGATGGAGTCTCTACTTTATCGTAGTCTTGTTTGTTAACTTGAATTTATCTGCATTTTAAATTATATCTTATTAATTTTATATTATTTATTAATTTATATATACACTTTGTGTTTGTCCCCATCTCCCTTTTTATCAACACCGTGCTGTTTCATAGTCGCGAAATGGAGACATTCGTCAAAGCAACAAAAAGAAGAAAAAGCTTTCATATTTTTTAAAATTGACGGTCCTCCTATTGTTGCGATAGTGGCGGGTTCGAATCTTACTGGGGCCTGACCGTAAATTTATTTTTGCGATTGTTCAAAAGGCGGGAGTGCAAAATCTGACAGGCAAGTGATCCCTGTGGCGTCAGTAATCTGGCTGGGTAAAATCGGATACCTTCTGGGATGGTTTCTAGTCGGTACGTTTAATGGCGAGGACCTTGGTTCCACGTTAAGCAGTAGGTCCAGTCCAGATAAACCCTAGTTGGCAAAAAGGAGACTTACAAAGGAAAGGAAACATCAAAAATCAATATTTTTTTATAACAGGTGTACTTAAAAGAAGTGAACAGAAGAAGTTTTATTTAACATATTTAGAATGATTCGATTTAGGTCTAATATAACTTTCGACGAACTTTCGTTCCGAAGATGGTTATAAAAGTTAAACTATGGACCAATTGGCAGCGTCAAATGAGGCCTAACAACACTTATCATTGACAGGACTAAAAATATAAGTAGCAATTCTCGTACTGGCATTCATCCGTACTGAGTGCTTAATCTATAAAAATATATTATGTGCAGAAAATAGTTGAGAGTTAAGAAGTAGTTTTAAAAAATACTAAAAAAAATAACCAATTATAATATTCCTATCGCGAAAACCTAATTCAGAGAAATGACTAAATTTTGTATCATCATATTATATTATCACCTCGATGATATATGAGCACATATTTTAAGTCTTTATCATCATCGGTTTTTATGTCACCTCATATTTTAGTTCTTATCATCAGTGCTATATCACATCACCACATATTTTTAGGTTCTCATTGTCGTTACCATTATATGTAATTTTATGTTAAATAATTTCAAGAAACACTACTGCAATATGTTAATTTATATTTGTACAATAATGCAAGAATCAATTTAATAAAATCTCACCAAATATATTATTTAATTTTATATATTTTTGAAAGTTTTTAATGATATCTAAAATTATTCCTATTACTGCCTAAATCTATAAAATTAGTCAAGGGTAGTTTGATAAGTTAATAACTTTTTAACTTTCACGCACTGTAGTTTTAAAGGTATCAATGCTACCGTCAACTTCCGTCTGTCAATAGATACACCATTTTTTTCGGTAATATATTGCTATTTTAAAGGTAATCCCATTATACATCTCTCGTAGAAGGCTTTGCTTCTATTATCATTGTATCTATTATATGGACAGTCCATTTTCACAAACATTTTACCAGCAAAATGTCTCGCCGTTGACAAGATCAGGTTACAACTTGGTGCTTGTATCACTCAACTCATCAGAAGCAGCTCTAGGTGCTTCTGATGAGTTGTCACCATCGAGTTGTGTAGACTGCAGTGGAAAAAATTGTTTAAAAAAATATTTGAAAATATGTTATGTTAAAATTCTGTCACAATATTTTACTTATGAAAAATAGAATAATAAGTAACTTTGAATTCCAAAAAATAAAATGGTTTCGCGAATTTATTGAAGAATATATGACCCTTGTAGTAATTTTTTCTAACAATCATCACCACCTCCTATCAGCATAAAGCCTGGTACTTTTGGGATTACCCTCCTAGCTCAAGATAGACTTGCCGCTTTTATCCAGTCTGGTAAAATTTTATGATCGATGGAACATATCCTGCCAGGTTTATCGATAGTTTAATACCCTGGAAAAGAAATCAATGAACACGCCTAATGATAAACAACTGTCGCCTAATATTATTCCTCCCGGTAATTTATCTGAGGTTTGTTTTTCCAAGAAGAGTTATCGATTCGTTTCGACAGTCTGGCACAGTAGCGGCTGTTGCCTATCACAGATCATGCTTCTTGTACGTATCAAAAATATATGACCGTGTTAAATATGTTGAAAAAATAAACCGGCTACGATATGCGGTATATGCACTAAACTTGTGTAAAGTATAACGAGATGTTCTTCAAATTCTAACAACCCATTATGTTTCAGTTATGATCAAGGAACATATAATAAATTTCATGGACTTGACAATAACATTTTCATTCATTTTTCGGGAGTGTTTCTCTTTTTTTTAAAGAAAGAAAAATGATTCTAATATTGACAACACTAAATTGCTTGGCAAACTGTTGTTAAAAGAAACAAAAGAGGGAGTCAATTCACGTAGCAGTCATTTTCCCTCTTTTGAATTCTTCATCTTGCATGTCAACGTCTGGAAACACTTAATTCAACAACTGATAAGCGGTCTAAAAGCTCTATGAGAGTTTGAGCTGTATCTCTTTCGTTATCTTCGACATTTTATAGCTTTTCAGGCCGTTATTTGCTTCTAACATCATTCGCCGGTTTGAAATGGTTGAAACCAAAGCCGACAGCTCAGATATGACAGAGCAGCGTCACCGTAAGTTTCTAAAAGTGCTTGATGAGCTTCAGCACCAGAGTTGTACAAATAACTCAGTGAGCTATGAGCATTCCATTATTAGCGTTTGTATACACTGAATAACTCAATAATATTTCTAAGAGGACCCATCGGCTCTATCTTAGTCTCTAGTGTAACATTGCTGTTTTTACTATTAAATGCACTACACTACACAAGATCAAATGAGTTGTAACACTTCGATATTGACATAGGAATTAAGTACTTCCCCATCTCTCCTCTATCTCTGCAATTCTCTTAATTTCCTGAGTGATAATCTGTCAGTAAAGTAGTATCTGGTTGGTCCTACAATACTTCTCAGGATTTATTCTGGAAAACTATTTATATAGTCACTTGTCTGTTGTAATTTTCGGGTGGCTTCTTTGCTGTTACCTTCGATAACAAGAATCACAGTATCATCAGCGAGTGTACCTATCCTATGTGATATTTTCCATTTCTGATATATGATATGTGTAGAGTACGTATAGAATAGGCCCTAAAACATTTCCTTGTGGTGCACCTGTTTTGGCTTTTTTTACTGTAGGCTACCTCTTTTTTTGACTTCAAACTTTCTGGCTATCATGTGAGATTTTAATAGTTCAATGTGTTGCTTCGGTACCATTTTCTATACTTATGAATGAGACCGTCATCCCAAACGTTATTGAAGGCTTATTTAAGAGTACAGCTGAATATATTTTATCTTCATAGGCTTTTTCAATGACATCTGTTACTATATGCAGCTGATCAACTGTTGAATAAATTTTGTTTTTTAATAAACCCAAACTGGTGTATTCTCATTAGATCGTTTATCTCTAGAATGTTTCTGCTGGTAAATCTAGATTAGAAACAACAGATTAGGCTGTTTATAAGGTATAGATAGAAAAACACATGTTATGTACTTTAATCCAATTTCGCACGCAGAAAATCAGAAGATTAAACCACACGTGTAAAGTGTATAGATATTACTATTAAATTTAGCTTAAGTTAGTGTAATAATATTTTAATTTGGAAAATACAAACTGATATATTTATCCCATACTCGTCTTGCTTGATCCAAGTACAATCGGTCCAAGTATAGTAATAAATTAATTTATAATTAAGATTTTACTAAGCGTGTCCAATCAAAAATGTCATATTTTTTTTAAATATTGGGTTTCTAAGTGGTATTCTAGTCTATAAATTTGATAAAATCGTTGCTTGTTTCCTATTTTCAAAGGTTAACCCTTTAAGAATACGCCAAAATTCAAATTAGTTTCGGAAATTCGCTGTTTTAGTGACGTGGCATCTAAAAACGAAACTCCAAACGTTTTTTTCGGGACATTTGATATGATATTTCAAGTTTTACTAAACCAATTTACATGAAATTTGGTGTGAGCCTTCTCTATATTCTTCTTCTTCATTCTTCTATCATGCAAAGTAAAGTTCAATAAAATTCAACAAATTTGGACTTTTCTAAAATTCGGATATATCAAAAAATATCTCATTTTTTCATACAATCGTAATCTGACAAAGAAAAGTTTCACACTTCTGTAGATTTAGAATATTACTTTTTTTTATTTCAGTACAATCAGGTACAAATGAGTGTTTTTTCTATACAATTCTTATGCGTCACCCTCTAATGAGAAATATAATTGATGACATTATATCAGCTCCCCAGATAATATTAAATATTGGTAGTCATTTTCTGTCTTTCATTTTAACCTTTTGTTATTCGAATGACACGCCTGGTGATCATAAAACGCGGATTGAAAGAAGACATTAACTTCACATCGACATTCGCTGACTTTTACTTCTATATTAAGGTCCCGTCTGCCCTAAATATCATAAATCATAAACCGTCTGACATTTTTATTTACCCCTATTGAAACGCTACACAGGTCCGCCTTTTATCGACCATAACTGGTGTCGAATTTCCACCATGACTTAAAGAAACATAGAATGCGATCTTCCATGCATAAAGTTATAGCCTAGTTTTGTGCATCTTAACCACCTAAGGGCGCGCCAAGTGGGAATATTTTTTTGCAGGGTAAAATAAAAAAAATTGGAGTATAAGAATAATATATTTCAGTTCTGATTTTCAAGGTTCCTTTTCTTTTTTTATGCGTTTTTATATGTATAAAATTACACACTATTCATATTAACAGGTCAATTGAAAAGTTCCCGGCCTGGCACATAGATGACGCTACTAGAACTAAATCCATATGTTTTTTAGTTAGTCCTAACTCTCCAAAGATGCGTAAAAGTGTATAAATTTGACAGGTGTCGGACCACTAGTTTATGAATTATTGCATTTGGAGTAAACCAACTTTTGTTATTGTGAAAAAAATGGATAAAAAGGAATTTTGCGTGTTGATAGAATATTACTTTTTGAAGGGAAAAAATACAGTTGAAGCAAAAACTTGGCTTGATGCCGAGTTTCCCGGACACCGCTCTAGGAAAATCAACCATCAAGAATTGGTATGCTAAGTTTACATATCGTGAAATGAGCACCGATAACGGTTAACGCAGTGGACGCCCAAAAGAGTTTGTTACCGACGAAAACATTAAAAAAATCCACAAAATGATTTTGAATGACCGTAAATTGAAACTGAATGAAATAGCAGACACTCTAAAGATATCAACTGAACGTGTACATTATATCATTCACGAACATTTGCGTATAAGAAAGCTCTGTGCAAAGTGGGTGCCACGCGAACTCACTTTTGACCAAAAACAGCGACGAGTTGATGATTCGGAGTAGTATTTGAAGATGATCAAGCGTAATAAACCCGAGCTTTTGTGTCGATATATGACAATGGATGAAACATGGCTCTATCATTTGATTCCAGTCCAATCGACAGTCATCCGAGTGGACTGTACATGATGAACCCGCTCCAAAGCGGGGAAAAAGGCAACAGTTGGCTGGCAAGGTTATATCGTCTTTATTTTGGGATGCACATGGAATAATTGTCATTGACTACCTTGAAAAAGGTCGCATTTAAAGAAAAAGAAAGTGCTGCTTTGGCAAGACAATGCACCGTGTCACAAGTCAGTGAAAACCATGGCAAAAATCCGTGAATTGGGCTTCTAATTGCTTCCTCATCCACCGTATTCTCCAGATCTGGCCCCCAGCGACTATTTGCTGTTTTCATATCTCAAAAGAATGGTCACTGGGAAGAAATTTTAGTCGAATGAAGAGGTGATCGGCAAAACTAGGCCTATTTTGAAGCAAAGGACAAATCGTACTACAAGAATGGTATCGAAAAGTTGGAGGGTCGCTATAATCAGTGTAGCACCCTTGAAGGGAATTATGTTGAATAAAAAAAACTAATTTTGGCAAAAATATGTGTTTTAGTATGGTAGGTCGGGGACTTTTCAATTGACCTGTTATTTTGTAATTTCCACCGCCCAAGACCGCAAAGGTCAAGTCCGATCGGTCGTGTTTGCCGTATCCGTTATCGCTTGATAAGAACCCCGAAAATTCCCGAAACATGTTTGATATGTAAAGGTTTGTTTCTCTTTGCCGGACGATGTGTGCTCTATTAGAACAAAGGTTTGGTCCGCTGTTCATAGGAATCGTTATTACTAAATGATTGAGCAAATATGATGTTTCCGCTTGCCTCTCAAACGATCTTTTTAATTAGTTGACTTATGCATTAGACAACAAGCATACATAATGCGGTTACATAAAAAACGGATATGTCGGTATGAGAAGATGTTGGGTCTTCGCTTGTGCAGTGGCGTACACAGATTGCTGTAAAAATTGTTCATTCAATCGATATAGCTTTTAATATATTTAATACTGCATATTAACGTACATGAATATATGGGGTACGTACGTATATTATTTTTTAAGATTTAACATACTATTGATTGATCTTAAAATGTTATCTAGCTAGCCAGATAAGGTGAAATGAATGGTGATTCTATAATGAGTAGATAGATACACTACTCATGGCCTTTATTATATAATAGTACAGATGGAGAGCAAAAAGAGAAGAATTAGGGAAATAAATATAAAAAATACTTGAATATACTGTTCATTTAATGTTTTTGCTGTATGTATATTAGATTAATCGAAAATTGAACCATACATGATGGTTGATTTTGGACATCTGATGTGTATTATCAAGAATTAAGATAAGAATAAGATAAGTGCATAATTATTAGATGTTTGCATGTATGTTAATTAGAAATATCTATTGGTAAAAATGCAAAGTATCAATGTAAAAACTGTTGAATTCCAAGGTTCTTATTTCTCTATATAAAATAATATTCTTCCATTTAGTATATTATTTAAGTTTAAGTTTTTAAATTTAATTTAGAGTTATTAGAGTGCATAAATACATTACATTAGTGATAGTTTTTTCCGATTTTGTCTCTCTTCGTGACTTATACGGTTTGGGTCTCATAATTTTTTACTTGAGAATAATCAATATCAATCCATGTCGTATATCCAAGTAAAATATAAACATTGGTTTATAAACGATCTTGCAAATATTTATCTATACCATGCCATTTAATTTCTACTGACAGATATATAAGGTGGTTTAAAATTTATAATATTAAGTTCTCGAGATGGGTTTTCAATAGGGTTATAGGCGCGTTTTTTATGTAGTGGTATCCCCCAAAGGCTTAATCCACATAATTAACAATTGTATATCTGAGTAATGTATTTTACTTTCATTAGAGAGCATATTTATGTCTTAACGTTTAGTTCTTGTTTCTTTCAATGCATTGTATCCTTGGAAAATCATTATGATATTACTATATTTCTCTTTAGTTCGTCCTGTTACTATCTGTATACACCTTTCTTGGCAAAAGTACTGTAGAGATCTTGAGGCATGTCGAATTTTACATAGTCGAATAACGGTCTACAAAATATCCAGAAATATAACATATATATATATATAATATATATATTGAACACGGGCGGGGTGCCTGCAGCGCCAACTAGAACCCGATAACGAATAGCTGGCAACCCCGAGACGTTTATCTGGGATGTTATTGAAGGGTATTTCCATTCATTCTGTACTCGACCATCGTTTAGTTTAGACGTGCCACCATCGACTGCACAAGCCTCGTCACCAGATAACACCGCTGCCAGCCGTTTTATTTATTTTGTATTTCCACATTTTTATTTCCAAGTTCTTTAAAAGCTGATTTTCAAGTTTTTTAAGTACAACTACTGCAAAGGCAAGTTATAGTTAATTTCTTCATGGTAGTCACCCTTGGACTTAGAGAAACACTAATTCCGCACCAGGAATAAAACCATTCCTGTTTTCAGCTTGAAGAACTATATGTCTGCAATGAGTAAATATTATGACTAACAAAACCGAATCGATAGTTATTCCAACGTTTACCTTTTTCCATCAACTTTTGTGGTCTTTACGCTATTCTTATTATTATCTTGCCATGAGCAACCCAATGTACCATTCTGAAATATTCATTTAGATATATAAATTGATATATTTCTTCTTTAATTTTGTTATATGTTTTTAAAAATTGTATTCTTTTAAAAGCAATCTCTGGAAGTTCCATTAAACCTTAAACGTGATCTTGATTGGTCACCTGTTTCACATAAACACGGTTTCTTTTTGGCGAATTTAAGGTTATATTGTTGTTTATTTTTTGAGATAATTTAGTGACCGTGTCCGTACTAATATACAGTGCTGATGCACGGTGTAAAAAAATATTTTGAATAAAAACCGCGGCGATATCAAATTTATTAGGGTTAAAACAATGTTTGCCGGTTTATAACCCTATTATATATATATATATATATATATATATATATATATATATATATATATATATATATATATATATATAATTATAATATTTTGAAGAATTTTCAGACGTTTGGCAAACGGACAATTTTTGCAAGCTCGTGCCTTTACATGTTCGAACTTCTCTAACAGCATTCTATCTCTTTTTAAACAGAATAAAATGACAAGGATAATATTGTCTGACTGTAAATCGAATTTACTACTTTAGACAGACACATATTGACACTCGTGTCCCTGCTATTTTGAATTGACTATAGTTACAGATTTTGTGGAATGTTTCGAACAAAATATCGTATTTTCATCAAAATTATCAAGCGTGTGAGTTTGATTAAATCGAATAAAATTTTAAGTAAACATTTTAAGCAATTTCCGGAACGCTGTGGTACAATGCGCTTTCTTGTTTAAAGACAACTCATGTTCCAATAATGATGTTTAATATTGACGACTAACAGTTGTTCCCTTTTCAATGTAATTGATGAATAATATGCTGAAGTTATATCATATAAAACATTTCATTGAAAAATATTTTTTTTGAAATATTTTTAGCGACAATCATCAGTCCTATATACTCCTACTATCCAATAACACATGAGCTGAGAAGCTCTCTCAAGAGCAACACAATCATTCCAGCACCACTCTAACATTTCAATGCCACTTTTATAGAACGATTTATTTTTTGTCTCAAAATAGACCAGTTGCTGTTCGCTCAGATGACGATGGTTCTGATTCTGGAGTGAAATGATAGAGCCATGTTTCATCCATTGTCGTATATCAACGCAAAAATTCCGGTCCGTTACTTTTAAACATGGCCAAATACTGCTCAGAATCATCAACACGTTATTGGTTTTGGTCAACAGTGAGCAATATAAAACCAACACATTCTTTTAATATCTTTACGATGTTAATTAACTCACGCAACTTCACTTTTCGATAATTCAAAAGGATTTTGTGTTTTTTTTAAAATATTTTCAAGTGTTACCACCTCATTTGGACGTCCACTGCATTCTGTATCATCGGTATCTCTACGACAACCTTTAAAGTCAGCAAACCAACGTTTTATTGTTGTTTCTGATGGAGCGGAGTCCTTATAACACTTTTCAAGCCTTTGCCTCGCTTGAACGATATTTTTTTCCCAAAAGAAGAAGTGTACAATTAAAATACGAAATTGTTTGTGATTTATTGTTTTGAGAATAACAAAACCAGTTTCACTCTTAGCGCAATAACTCACAAACTTATTAGAAGAATATCATGAAATTTTAACAGCTTTCTTTTGAAGGTTTGTAATAACTGAAAAAGCGGCGAATGCAATAAAACTAGCGCCATTTATGTGTTAGACCAGGGACTTTTCAGCCCCGAATTGAAGTAAATTCGCAATAAACGGCAATTATTTTGAGTGTTGAAATATTTTTTAAAATAATCACTTCAATCAATTAAAAAGTAATACTCGAATATCAGTACTACCACTAAATCCTAACAGTTTCATCCAAATATTGATACTTTTAAAATAAATCAATTTTTAGTTAAAGGTAATCATCTAGCAGGTATACCAGCCAGTTTGTTTATTGTATTATGTAATTTTATTCAGATATGTTGATGTATTCGGGTAGGGCCTATCGCCCAACTGCTAGAATTTACTAAAGCTTAAATCAACAACAAACTCATGACTTAGCCCCCGCCCAGCATAGTGACATGTGATGGATTTCACGGATCAGTTTAAATAACTATGGACTAGATAAAAGTTCACAATATATCGGAATAATTGATGTTTTTGGTATTAGGCAAAGGTGATTAGGGCGCCTATGCCAAACGAACTAATATGGTGTGGAATTAATATCTCAAAGTGGGTCCCTATTTTTTTAAGTCTGCAGGTACCTAGACCCTTTTGAGCCCGAAGTGTTTTATTGCTTATATATCAATAAGGCACAAGTTTTTGTTTTTTAACTAAATAGAAAATAAGCACGAAAGAATATGTTGAATTTATTATTTCAAAAGCTCTCATAGTTTTTTCTCTGTAAATTTGCTTTAAACTAGTGGCATATGATTTATAGTAAGCATTCAAAGGAAGCCGGGAAAGGATAGTTGATTCACCTAATTTTTGATCGATCTTCACCAATCGTCATATATGTGAGAATTAGGTGATTGACAAATTACATTTTTTTTTATTCCAGAATGACTAGCTAGAACCAAATGGTATTTTGCTGATGTCGCTTCGGGTTAGGGATAGTGGGTGTTTTGCGGGTGACAGAGACCCTGGGTTGCGACTGGGATTGTCGTAGTTGGTTATCTGCTGGGGTTCGTGGATGGTTAGGGATTTTATCATATGGTTATCGTGTTCTAAGGCGCCTAGGGAGACGTTCCACATAAACCATGGAGCATTGAGTAACGCGCGGACCTTTTTGGATTGGAGCACTTGGAGTAGTTCTAGTTATTTCGCAGAGACATACCTGTACCACACCTGTGCTCCATAGAGGCAGAGTGAACGGACTAGCATCTGATACAGAGTCGCTTTCTGGGGTATTGGGAGTTTACTTTTTTTACAGAGGGGTGGGAAGTGTAGACAGTACACGCCATTGCCATTGCAGCTAGCGTGCTGGATTTGGGCTGATCGCTGGAAGTATGATACCTTCTGGGTCCAGGGGATAGGGGCTTTATCGATTTGGAGGCGATAATCGCGGAACTCCTTCTTACGGTAGAACAGAATAGCCTGAATTTTGTCCGGGTTTATTTGCCAAAATTTGTACCACGCAATCGCCTGGTTCAGTTGGGCTGAGACCGTCGAATATCTCTGTTGGAGTTTTATAGGTCCAGTTTCATCGTTGGGTCCTTGACTTAGGGCGAGACTTCGGTGTTTTCTCATTTGGTGTTGGGAATTCCATAAATCTGTAAAACCCTTTTATCTCCTGGGGAATATCATACTGTTTACAAAGACCAGTTCAAATTGTTGTTATCGCTAATTGTTCTGATACAGGATGGATGCTCACATAATACATTCATAACATTATGATGGCAATTTTGAAGTTTTTCCTTAATGAAAGGTTCCTAAGGAACTCAATTTTGTCGAAAAACTAACAAATCACGCCTGATATGGCTTTCATATGATGTTTCAGAAGACAAAGTTGCCATTCTCTTGGTTGATTTAGGTCACATAGGAATATTGAATAAAGGAGTTGAAGGTCATAATTCAATTAACCTAGAAAATTGTATGGAGGATTGGACGAAGAGCTGACGTAATTTGTATTTTTTTATCGAGGGCCTATTTTGAAGACAAAAATATAATTGTTTATGAATAATTGAACATTGTTTTTTTTTGATTAAGTTAAAACTGCAGAATATGTTTTAAATATATTGCATTTTTTATATATACAATAATTTTTACTGTATGCGTATTTTAGATTGTTTTCATGTTAAAGTCTATTTTTAGAATTTATCTGAAATTATATTTTAAATAATTTCTCAATCGTTTAGCGAAGGCTGGTGAAAATGTATTTATATCAAATATATTTTTAGTATACTAACATAAATTCTTTTACAATTTTTTTTAATTTCATATGTTAAGCCATTAAAATAACTTTAAGAAAATCAACTTAAACAATATTCTGATTATTTAAATATGCAATTCTGTATCCATTTTAGATACCAAACCTATAACCAAAATATTTATTTCAAACAGTTTCAAACCTGTCAGTTTTCTGTCATATATATCTAGAAAATCATCCACATCACAACGAACTCCTCCACAATCTCTTGTCATTATTGGGATCTGCCAACGTTAATTAAACAGTTTGAATAAATAATTGTTGGGGGATAATCCAACAATAGCGAGTAATAAATTCAAAGTTTATCTTGCACAAGAGCCCTCTGCCATTGGAATAGGTATGAAATATTCACTATTGCCATTTCAATCAATTTTTAGCCGTGCTACATATCAGGGTCATTACATGTTTTTGAATTAGAATCTTACATTAGCATAATTTTAACTTACACATTAATTGATTACTATTGTTCTGTTGTACTTGCACCAATATACAAGCAAGATAGTACGGGATAAATACATCAGTATGTATTTCCGAAATTAACATTATGTTAAGACTTCTTAAGGTAACGTTTTTTTAAGTATTACTTTTAGTGGTTCAACAATCTGCCCAGTGGGCAATAAGCATTTCTTACGGTTATATTATATAATTACAAGACATGTAGAAAATTACTTCATTAAGTAATCCAGTATAAAATATTATTTTAACTAGTTAGTCCTATTCTAAAAGTTATTCTAAAGTCTATATATGCCCTATAACCAGATCGAATGGTGGTAAGCGTTTTAGTCTACACACTTCACTCTGATTTAGAAATATAGTACGGTGCATTGACAGTGACACGCAACACTTTGTTTTGGAACCGTTGTATGAGGACTGTATTAGACTTGCTAGCAGTACCTAGTTACGTAGTAGTGAGGATTGGTTTGGCAGCTTTGGATTACTAACCGGTTTAATGTTTTCGTGCAACTGTATACATCCAAATAAGCTTTATAATTCACTGATAACCAATATCTGATATTAGATCAAGTTGGAAGATCATTACAGTTCTTTGGTTTTGAGTCTGATTTACTACACTTTTCGTCTAACATGATGTTTTGCTATTGAAATGCTGAAAACTTGAATAAATCAATTGATAACCTCAAAATTGAATATTTGGAGAATACGGTGGATAAGGAAGCAATTCGAAGCCAAATTCATGGATTTTTGCCATCGTTTTCACTGACTTGTAACACGATGCATTGTCTTGGTGGTTGTTCTTGTCTTGGTCTTTCGTCCTTCAAACGGTCCAATAACGCTATGTAATAGTCGCTGTTGATAGTCCTCCCTTTTTCAAGGTAGTCAATGAAAATTATTTCATGCGCATCCCAAAAGACAGAGGTTATGGCAATCTTGCCAGCCGACTGTTGCGTTTTCCCACACTTTGGAGCGGGTTCATCGTGTACAGTCCACTCGGATGACCGTTGGGTGGACTTCGGAGTGTAATGATGGAGTTATGTTTCATCCATTGTCACATATCGACGCAAAAACTCGGGTTTATTACGATTCATTATCTTCAAACACTGCCCCGAATCATCAACTCGTTGTTGTTTTTGGTCAAAAGTAAGCTCGCGCGGCACCCACTTTGCACAGAGCTTTCTCATACCCAGATATTCGTAAATAATATGATGTACACGTTCAGTTGATATCTTTAGAGTGTCTGCTATTTCACTTAATTTAAATTTACGGTCATTCAAAATCATTTTGTGGATTTTTTAATGTTTTTGTCGCTAACAACCTCTTTTGGTCGTCCACTGCGTTCACCATCTTTCATTGCTCATTTCACCACTTCTAAACTTAGCATACCAATCGTTGATGGTTAATTTTCCTGGGGCAGTGTCCGGAAACAGGGCATCAAGCCAAGTTTTTGCTTCAACTGTATTTTTTCCCTTCAAAAAGCATATTTTATCAACACGCGAATTTTTTTTAATCCATTTTTTAACAATAACAGAAGTTGCTTCACTCAAAATGCTATAATTCACAAACTAACGATACGACAGCTGTCAAATTTATACGCGCATATTTTGAGTGGCTAACTAAAAACATATGGATTTAATTCTAGTAGCGCCATCTATGTGTCAGGCCGGGGACTTTTCAATTGACCTGTTATTTTCATATAAATTCCATAATTTATTTATATAAAATAATGTTCTTGTATATTCATAACTCAGTATAATATATGAGCATTCAATATATTTCTTCAATTATAGCTTCACATCGTTTCGTCATTAAATCTAATTTAATAATGAAAATATCATCAATCGTCAATAAAAATGAATGAATTTATTTTAGTAAGATCGATTGAAATACAAAGAACGAATAGTTTACATTTTCTATTATAGACGATATTATAACATATCCGATGAATGTTACGCCTTTGCTTCGACCAAACATGATACACTTACACATTTTTTCATTCAAATATTTACTAAAGCGTCCAGATGTTACGATTCACCAATACGAAGTCATTAAACCGAATATAACACAAATTACTATGCGTGCGATGAAAAATCAAAACATCATGATCGAGAGAGACCAAAAAAAAAAAGAAAAACAACGAAACAATATTTCTAATTTCACGCTAAACCGAAAACCGGGATAACGAAAATAAATTTGTACTGAATGAAGTGGGGTTAAAAATAGTTCGGTCCCGCACAACTGGAGGTATTTTGATTAGAATACATTATTGAAAACATCGGAATTATTTCTCATTATACAAGGCGAACGTTATTTAAAAGACATTTGTTTATTGTCGATTTTGTTCGATTAAATTTAAGATTCTTGCATGTATTTTGACTAGAGATATCTATTGATGATAATGCGAACTGTTAAACAACCTAACCTAACTTGATAATTGTTAAATCCCAGGGTTTTGACATTAAAAGAGTCTACTCATAGGGGCGCCAAGATCGTATATTAAAATTTGATTTTGACACGTTGCCACTTCTCGTAAATTATATGTATATTTCAAGAATATAGATTTTTATTTGAATTTAAAAATGAACTTAAAATATCCTACTTAATTAAAATATTAATAAAAATGTTGGTACAAATGTATTCTATTATATGAAAAGTATTACCAAGAATTTTTTATTAGGTTTATAAATTAGTTTTAAAGGATTTTTTTAATTGGAAACTTCATTGTAAAAAATCGGTAGTGTATTTTACTCAAAGTATTGTCCTCCTATAGTCGCTACTTTTTCCCATCTTTTAGACAATATACGGATTCAATCTGGAAAAAACGATATGTCTTATGAGGCCACCCACCAATCAACCTATTTTAATTGTCTTAATAAGAGGTTAAGCGCTGTTCAGACAGATCACGACTCATATGTCTAGAAACGAGGTCTGGAGAATACGACGGGTGGAATAGCACTTCCCATTTTAATGCTCCAAATATGTTTTTACCGGTTTTGCAACATGTTATCGAGCGTTGTTATGCTGGAGAATAACATTGTTTTGTCTTTTGCAGCAGTGCTCGGCGCAAAGGCATCAATTGTTATATCAATCCCCATTGATGGTTTCATTAGGTTTTAGCAGCTCATAATATTTCACACCAAACTGATTCCACAAAATACAGAGCTTTAGCTTGGAGGCATGAATATTCGGTACTTATTCAGACATTTTCAACGCACTGAAAAATTTGTTTCTTTACACTTGAACGAAATCACATATTGAAACGTGAAGCCTTAACAGCTTTAACATGAAGTTGGTTGCAAATGTATCTGATCCAATTTAAAACATCTGTTGTAAATCCTGTGTAATTTATAGGCCGGATATAAAAATATTTCATTTTAAAATAATTTTTATTATAGGATAAAAAAAAGGAAAAACAATATATGCGATAACAAATATAATTTATCAATTTATAAACATCGAATTACAAAATAATATCAATATGGAATTTGTTATTAACAATTTATTATAGGAAAAAAAATGATAACATATATAATTTATGTATCTATATATAAACAGTATAATACCAAACAAGAGTTCTTGTCTGCATAAATGCATGTCTGTAGTGTATTTATAAATAATAGGAAAATTGAAAAGTTCTCGGCCTACCATAGTAAAACACATTTTTTGGCAATTTTTTTTTTAATTAACAAAATTTCATTCAAGTCCACTCGGATGACTATCGATTGGAATTTGGAGTGAAATGATGGAGTCATGTTTCATCCATTGTTACATATCGACGCAAAAACTCGGGTTTATTACGCTTGGTCATCTTCAAACACCGAATCCGAATCATCAACTCGTCGTTGTTTTTGGTCAAAAGTGAGCTCGCGCGGCACCCACTTTGCACAGAGCTTTCTCATACCCAAATATTCATGAATGGCATGATGTACACGTTCAGTTGATATCTTTAAAGTGTCTGCTATTTCATTCAATTTCAATTTACGGTCATTTTTCCCTTCAAAAAGCTATATTTTATCAACACACGAAATTCCTTTTTTTTCCATTTTTTTCATAATAACAAAAACTGCTTCACTCAAAATACTATAATTCACAAACTAATGATCCGAAAGCTGTCAAGTTTATACACGTATCTTTTGAGGGACTTTTCAATTGACTTGTTAATAACCCAGGTGAAATATCATCAATTTCAGGAGCCTTTTTAGGATTGAGGTTGTTGTCAATTTCTGTGGCAATTTCCATTGGGGAAATCAGATTTATAGCTACATCGGGCTGATAAACAATATTTATATCCGTTGTAGATTCGATATCATTCGGTTGAAATACGTTAGGTAAATGTTCTGCAATTCATCGTTGCGTCGAACCCATTTATTTTGATCATTTTTAATAGGCGGTACTCTAATCATTGAATTGCAAGTTGCTTTCCATAACGAGCTTAATTCACTTACATATTTCTCGATGCAACTCTGTTTATATTCTTTAATCTTTTGATTTGTCTGATGTATTGAGACTGAAAACGATTTCTACATTATATTTTTAAAAAATGCTTCATATTTGTTGTGTATTTTTCATGTTTGTGTCAATAACAAATTATATATATATATATATGCTTGTTTTTTTTTCAGATTCAGACATGGCTTTATATACACATACATTGGCGAAGTCTGCATATCCGTTAATCCGTACAAAAATATGAATATATATGATCAACAACATGTCGAAAAATATAAAGGTAAGCTTTTATTATGTTGGCAGGACATTTAATTTGAGACTGTCAAATATAATTATTTTTAGCGGTGTTTTTCCTTCGTAAATTTAAAATGTTATTATGATTTTCTAAATTATTCTTCGTCCCTAGCCATCATTTTGTCGTCTTGCTGTCAGTGTTCATTTTCTAGTGCCTCAGCTAGTAAATTGGTAGCAGTTTTAAAAGTTTCTATTATGAACCTCAAATATATGTTTGTATAAATATGTATATAAATAATGTGTGTATAAATTCTTGCTGTTTGACAACAAGTGAAATCACTTATTTTATTTCATAGTTTCTCACATTAACGTTTGCCCCTAAACCATAAATTGCAAGATTTTAAATTCTTTGCCTCTCATCTGATGTAATGTTTTCTGACAACCAACGCATTTTGTAATAATGGTGGCAGCACGACGCCAATACGGCTCCATTTATTTCAAGTGACCGTTTTAAAAAAGTTATTAAATCTTCTTTTTGCAGTCCCTTTTAGTTGTTATGCAAGAACAGTAAAATGCCTTACATTGCAGCTGATCTAATATGTTTCTTACATGCATTAAAATAGGCAGAAGTTAAAATTATCATTCATTTAATTTTGATTTATTTTTGGAAAGCTACAGTCAAGTATTTGAAATATAATTGAAATTTGAATAATTTGAAGTTGAATTACATTTTCAAAAATTAACTGAATGACTTACGTAATACCATACCAAATATGTACTTGTATTTCAATTGCATATTTTAACTACAAGTAATTCAAATATTAGAAGTACTACCCCACCCGCAATATAGCCCAGATTAAATTGAATTTCTAGATGTAATAAACTGCCTGAAATATAAAGAGTTGTATATAATGCAGATTTACTTATAACTATCATTTCCTATGGACGATATCTAAAATAATCTTGAAGATTGTTGTTAGAATTTATTTATTATTTATGTATTTTTAATTTATTAATAACATTGTATTAATGAATTACAAAATATTATGTACATTACCATTATACATACAAATAGTGTAAAAGTCTGACACATAGATGGCGAATTATGTTGCATAAAAAAAACTAATTTTGCCAAAAAAATGTGTTTTACTATGGTAGGCCGGAGACTTTTCAATTGACCTGTTAACTAATAATGATGTAAAATAAGATCCATTAAAATAGAAGTATAGAATTAAAAAATTTCTTAAATATGTATAAATATTTCAATTAATAAGTTTAGGTGTAAATATTTTTGATAATATATATAATATATATATATATATATATATATTCCCGGCACGGCAAACAATTTTTTTGCTGTTCTAGTTTAGTTAGGTCATTTGTCAAATCACCTAGGAGTGTTCCTTATTTTCATTGTTTCTTTATTCCTATTTTTCCTCATACGGTCTGCACCTTTACTTGACCTACCCATTGTAATATTACATAAAATAACTACCTAATTTATTGAGTAAATATATTACACTAAAAAGCGAAAAATAAAATGTTTTTAGCAAAAAAATTGAACCGACCTCAAAAAATAAATAAGGAATTAAAAAAAATACAATCAAACTTTTTAACACAAAAAAAAACATTTTAAAATAAAATATGTAATAATAATAGTTGACTTTGAAGTCGGTGCCCAGCCCAGACAATACAAAAAAATTAATTACCAACAAAACAAATCTAAATTAATATAACTGTTTGGGTTCTGCACCTACTTCAAAGTCAACGATTATTATTACATATTTTATTTTAAAATGTTTTTTTTTGTGTTAAAAATATGTTTGATTTTTTTTTTGAATTCCTTATTTATTTTTTGAAGACGGTTCAATTTTTTTGACGGTTCAAATATTTAATTCCTCATTTTGGATATTTGCTATCGAATATAAATAAGAAACAATTGAATTATCAACTTCAAATCTGCCTTCTTTGAGAGTTTGAGATGGATTTTCGTCCAACGATATATCGCAGCATCATCATAAGTTTCTAAAAGTTCTCATGGGCTTCGCCAGTAGATTTCTTGAACTTTAACAACAACACATCATGATTAGCGTTTGTATATACTGAATAACCCAATAATACTAAATAGAAAATGTAGATAAATGTTAAATCTATCGAATTTATCAGTTATGTTGTTTAACAGTTTCTTACATCGATAATTAACATTTTCCAAGATAGATAAATATCACCAAAACAACACTAATCGAATAAGAATATCCAAACCAATGTCTTTTATGCCAAATATAATTTCAGCGACACACGACTCTCATAACCAATTTAAAACCAATAACAATCAATTAATTAAACGTTTAACAATAAACGGAGAGTTTTGGTGACCCATTTTCTTTTCGAGTCAATAACTGTGATGCAACTGCATCTGTTTTTTTCCTGTATAAATGTTTTTACGATGATATCACCGCCTAATAAGGAATAATCTTACCCGCGTATTCCTAATCATATCTGAACATATCCTATTGACTTTGGCAGAGGTGTTATAAAGGTGGATATTGCGTATCTCTGATATATAATATTATTTCATGTTTGTATTTAGTAATATAAAATATCACAAACAATTCGTTAACACTACTAATTAAGTCATTTTAATCTTATCGCTACAACACCTTCAAATCTAATACGATTTAATACGGAACATACCTTATTAATACTGGAATTATATGAAGTACATTTGGCCTTGATTTTAACACGTTGGTTGAAAAGTTTACAAATAAATAATATATATACTGAGTAGATACCGCCTTTAACTTATTTATGTCTAAGTTTCCACCATTTGAGAAAAGAAGGCACTACTAATAAATTATATTAAACTAGCTAACCCGGCAGACTTCGTACTGTCTCAATCGATAAATAAAAGACCTAAATGAATGACAATATTATGGCTGTCAGATGGCATCCGATCCAATGCTATTTTGAACATCACTACATAGTATAAAACAAAGTCGCCTTTTCTGTCCCTATATCCCTATGTGCTCTTAAATCTTTAAAACTACGCAACGGATTTTGATGCGGTTTTTTTCAATAGATAGAGTGATTCAAGAGGAAGGTTTATATGTATAATACATGCATAATATACTAAGGCAGCATTGCTAATTTTATAGGTTTCTAACGTGATGTCGTAAATTAACCTATTTTTTTAGGCTTATTTAGCAATTAGTAAAAACGCTGCCTAACCCTACGAGTTAGATCAAATTAATGTACTACAGTATTGTACACCATAAAAAGGTCTACAAAAAAGTCCGCGATGGTATATGTTTATCTTTTAGGGATAACCCACATTAACCATTTTTATTGTTTACTTTTTACGTGAGAAAATGGCTTATTTACGAAGCTATTTTAAGCAATACGATATTAATCCTTATCGAATTAAGTACCTTAAATACAGTGTGCTAATTGCATATAGATCAATATGGTTCCTTACAGCATGTAAATTAAACAAATATTTTCGGAGATATTACAAATTTAAAATTTGCGTTTAAAAATGTGTAATGTAATAAAAATTGTATGAATTTAGATATTCCAAAGATAGCAGGAAATCTTCATAGTAAGTATAGGGGAAGAGGAATTGTTTTACTCCAAATTTAATGCGTGCAGGCCAAGGGCAATAATGAATGAACCAAAAATACTGGATCGATTTTAATCATGTTTTCATTGAGTGACATAGGCATATATATTTTATGCCCGTGCAAAGTCGGAGCGGGCCGCTATGTTTTTATATACAACGTTCATATTTTTTCTGTAGTGTATTTAATTTAGTATCAGCATTGCACCCGTGCAAAGCCGGGGCGGGTCGCTAGTGTTTACTAAATTGTCTAAATTGTTGTTCTGTTTGTTGTTGTCTTGTACTGATGAAGAAACATTTGTAATTCTTGGACAATGGTTCTCTTTACTGTTATCAACTTTCGCATCTGAATTGCCCATAAAATAAATTTGTAAAAATTGATGATCTGCATCTGGTAGTGGTAACAGCGCCCCCAGTAAGTGATAGATTTGTCCTTGTATCTGTAATTTTTAAAGATTGTCCAATAATTATTTCTGATATATATTTTAATACAAACTTGAATATCATAAAAAATATTTGTTATATTTTATTGTACATCAATAAGTAACAAAGATATGAAGATACTTAGTAAATAAGATAAACTGTTATGGTATACCTTGAAAGTGGTCATGAAATTGTCCTGTATAATATGTGTAGCGCCAAATGATGTCATCTGGAAAAAGCTGTTACATTTCTGAATGTTAGCCAAGCAGTGCTTGGAAATAATCCTATTCCAATCCCAGAAATTAAAGACCGTAAAGGATCTGGTGGTGGGACCAACTGTAGCAATTTTACTTTGCCTCCAGCACAAAATCCAGTAGATTTACCACTGTATCTTAACGCCTTGCAATATTTACAAATTGTTATCATTTCGCCAATTGTTACGGTTGCCGGCACAATAATCTATTGCCGCACTATAGTGGAATGCAGCTCGTTCCAGGATCACAGGAGCATTGTGTCTGCAGAATCGCTCAATTTCATTATGTCGTGCTCGCTGTTGTTGTATTTGATATGCAGGAACTCGTTGCATTCTAAGCCTATCTACTTCATTGTCACTCTCTAAAGAACGCAATTCTGACATAGCAATATGACTATTTTCTTGATCTGTCTCTCTCTGGTCATCAATGCGGTTAGCACGTGAGGTACCTCTTCGCACATTTGATTGACTGCGACGATCTTAGTCAGGTCGTTTTCTCCCCGGCATCGGGACATCGTAAATTGTAATTAAGTGAGAAAAGTTCTCGCGCAGTTAGCAGTAAAGCGTCACTATCACAAAAAATCAACAAAAAAAGAGCACATAATTTGGAATGTCACTATCACAAAGTATCACCGAAGTTAAGAAAGTTCTCGCGCACATAGCGGTAATCGCCACTCAAAAGATAGAAGGATGCACTCTTTTTCTGAGGTATCGATCCACATAGAAGATGGATCGACATATTAGTTGGTTGTCAAATGTCAAATATTATGGTTGCGTTCAGAAATTTAATTTGTGACAAAACTAAAGATTTATCAATTTATATAAAAATAATATGATATATAGTTAACAATTGTATTTAATCTAAATAAAAATAATCTGATAGTTAACAACTGTAGTTAGCTAAAATTAAGTTTATTTTTACCTCCTGAGAATAAAGGTATAAAAATTCTAATTAGTTATTCATTTTCAACTATTCTTTGAACTATATCTGAACGACGGGGGACACATCAAAGAAAAAACTAAATTTTTGTTTTTATTTCATTTCGAGCATTATCCTATTTATTCACCTTTTAAACCTTCCCTGGACTTCCACAAATAATCAAATCAAATATATATTTGTTTGTTATAAAACTATCAAATTGATTATAATATAATTAATTATAACCTCTAATTATTAACTATTTTAAAATTGACCTTTGGCAATATAGTTCACTAGTAGTACCAACCCAAAACTAATTTTATAGGCTGATTCGATTACATTTTTCAACATATTAGACAACATTCTGAGACTTAAAATAAGGAAGAAAAATTTGCTTCGAATTTTACATTTTTACCAGTTGCAATTGGCAATATATTCCACTTTTAATATGATAATATTAAATATAGTGATAATATTATGCAAACAAGTATAAAAACAAATATTCCACAAAAGAAGAAACTAATAAACAACTATTAAAAAAATTGTTTTACATTAAACTGTCAAGTTGCACATTTATTAACAACCAAAAAATAAAGATACATAGAAGGCGATCTCCGCTACATAAACATGTAACCCAGTTTTACTCGTATTATTTACCAAAGGGCGCCATACTAATATTTTTAGTCAGAAATTAAAAAAAGGATTTTAATTAAAACTTTTTTTTATTTTAATTATATATACAGTAATATTTGTTTAGGCATTAAATATAATATATGTAAATGTTCTTCATTCATCATTAATTTTCCATTTTTGCAACATCTAATATGGAAATATATGTAAAGTCGTATTTTTGAAATTCTATTGACTTTTGTTATCCCTAATATAAACACGTAATTATTATTTTTCCTATTACAGTATCCAAAGGATGCTCCAATCAATAAAACAAACTATGATCGAGAATTTTAGCTATATTAAGTATTTTACATTAATTTTGATAATTAATAATAAGTCTTCTCATTTTTTCCTATTTAAAAAAAGGTAGAGTGTTGTCTGATGCGGCGGAATATGTAACCAAATCAGAACATAAAATTCAATTTCGATTGTTACTAATGGAGCATGTTGCCAAATGTCTGCAAAGTTCTTCAAAATATTAGTATTTCATTATAAATCAAAATCAAAATAAACCAAGAGTCAGATTTGATGCGGATAATTTCTATTAATTAATTATTTGGGCCAAACATATGAAGCGAACAGACAATCCGCCAAAATGTTTTGTAAATAAACTATCTCGAAAATTAGTTAACTATGGTAAAAATAATTACTTATTGTTTTCTCTTTTTAGCTAAAATAATTGTGTTTTTTATAAAACCACAAAATTTTTTCAACAATCTTATATTAAATATTAATTTATTTTTTTAAATTGGAAAATTAAAGTAAAGTTCTGTACCTTCGATACACAACAATAAATAAATTTCAAGTTTTCTTTTAACAAAATATTAATATCTCAGATTTTGTTACTTAGAATTTTCATGTTAAAATACGAATTTCGATTTTAAATTCGACTTGTCAAGATGCAATAATCGTGAATATTTGCAGTTTGTTTTTTAAAGATGAATACAAGTCAACTGAAGCCTCCTCGGCATATTTAACGCGTCATTCAACTTCCTTAATGACATCATCTACAGTAAAATATTCATAACTTAACTATAAAAAAATCTCGAACTATAAAGTTCGATAATAATTTAAAATATCCTTTTTAATTTTCTCATACTTTTAGGAATAATTATACTGATGCTGTAGTATTCCCCCATATTTCTTCGTCAGTTTTATCTCTGTGGGACATTATTACATAACAAGCGCATTCACCACATTTCTCAAGAGGCATTCATCATATTTCGTAAGACCTACGTAGAAATAATATTTAGTTTCCTTTTTGTTGTTGAAATATCGAGTTTTAAATTTTTCACTAAAGTTTGACATTTTTATATTCATACCTGTATACTTATATTTTTAACGTCCGGAATTATTTTAAGGTATTAATCGTAAAGCGTCTGCCAAACAGATCACTTTTATAAAAAAAAATATAACGGTCAACACTTCAAGTATGTTATCGTCAACACATTATATCGGGTTTTCCAGGAATATTACTAATATAATCTATATTTTTAAGTATGCACTTAATAAACTCGAAATTAAACTGATACATTGTTCTTTTTTTAGGTCGAGAACTATTCGAAAATCCTCCACACGTCTTTGCCATCGCTGATGCCTCGCATAAGGTCATGAAGCAACAGAGGAAGGACACCTGTATTGTTATTAGTGGAGAGTCAGGCTCAGGAAAGACTGAAGCCTCGAAAATCATCATGAAATATATTGCCGCAGTCACCAATCAAGGTATATGGAATTGGTGTTATTCTTCATAAAATATCAGTCAATAACAACTTATTGAATATTATCTCAATTGTTTCAATAAGCCATTGGCACTTCACTAATAATGATTAATCTTATCAGAGACTCTATAATAATTAAGCAAATACCATTTTTTTGGAATTATGATGTGACATAACTTCTTAGAATCGGAATTATCATAAATATCTTATTTGTATTGTTAATTTACTTACAGGAAAATAATTCCTTATTTATTATATACTCTAGTCGATCTAATTACAAACTTAAACGTTAAAATAAATTTTGTATTTTAAATAAAATAATTCATATTTTACTTTTATACCGTGTAATCCGAAATTAACATTTGGAACATACTGTTTCTTTTTTAATTTATGGTCTTGATTGAATGGTATTTTTAATACATTTTAATAATATATTTTTGAATTTAATTAAATTTCTTAATGCTTAAAAAAGTAACTGATAATTTATAGTGTTTACAACATTTCGACTATTAATAGTATGAATTATTAACATACATGAGAAATTATGTATTAACCGCCATCTATTGAGTACTTAGACTATACTTACGTCCAATTTTCCCAAATAAATGTAAAACTATCATCTATCAACAATATTTTAAACTATATAAATGCTCATGCTGTTTTCTATCCTAATACACTGTTTTAATATATATTGCTTCGTTATTTTCTAAATAATATTATCGAATAATATTTACCTATATAAATATGGACGTTCAAAGGTAGCTTCTTTTTAATATAATTTTGTTAAATATTCATATGTAAAATATTTGAACTTTAAACTTGGATCTTACATGACACACAATCATTTTCATATATAGTTAGAGATGTTTTTTTAATTAACTGGAATTTTGGATTCAATTCAAGATAGATGTTCTTATAACAGTCCATTTAGCTCGATTGTGCTGATAATGTGAACTGCTAATCGATGAAAGTGGTAAATTGCGTTTTATATAATACTGAAATATCAAATACACTAAAAACTTCTTAGTCTGTAATTATATGCATCTGAATACAGAAAGTGTTCCAAGACCAAAAGTAAATAATAAAATCAATTTAAAGAGAGATTTTTGACAAACAATATATTTTATTATTGCCTAGTTTAGGAAAAGATTTAAAGAAATTTGTAATTTCTTCTTATTTTCCACTTTTAAGAGACCTTTCAATTCAAATTGATATTTTGTTGTGGCATTAACAATTTGCCTTTTAAAAATAACTTTAATAAAAATCCCCATTTACCATTCAATTGTAAGTTAAAGCTTCTTCTTCAGTGAAATCCTGGCAGGTTGTGCTTACTTGGATTTTTTGAAACATGAGTTGTGAATTGTTTGAAATATCTTTCTACTGCTTCGAAATCTACGGATGCAGCTTCTGTATTTTTTACAATACATCCGCCGTTTTTATGTTTGAAATCCTCCATTGTCGGGTTCATTTAAATGTTAAAATGTGTAATTAGTCTTCTTGCGGATTCTAATACCATTTATAGCGCTTTTTGCTGGTTACGATCTTTTAAACGGCTTACGGTTCTTATTAAATTGCATCAGAGGAAGTTTTGTGGATGTTAAGGTTGAAGCTATTAAATTCCTTATTTGATTTTTGGATATCATTTAGGGACTCAAAATTATACCATATTATGTCAGTTGAACCAATAATAAATTACCACGAATTCTGTTCTTATCAAAATATATGGCACATGATGTATGCTTTTGATAAATAATTTAGGGGTAATGACACTTTGTAAATACGGACTTGCCACGAGGCAGAAATACAAAGAAAATAAATCCGTTAATAATAAACGGCAGAATTGTCTAACTACTTTTTACTAATTAATAGATGTATACCCAATACAAATACAGGCATTAAATTAATTTTTTTTCGCTATTAAGAGAACTGTGAATAAGTAGTTTATATTGTATTACTATTATTAAACGCTTTTATTACTATTAATTCTGATATATCATTCTTCTAACTTTTGGCTCAAGATAGGGTTACCAACCATACTTTAACCTTTCGCGTAAAAACAAATATTCATTCGGAAATAGTTTTAAGATTTGGCTAATCTAAATTTAACTAATGAATTAATAAAATGTTAGATGTCAGATAAATAAAATACTGCGTTATTTACTTTTAAAGAAATCTTAAATAATTAGTAATCGTTTTAAATTGCATAAAATTAGTAATTATTGTTGTGATCAAGAAAAAATAAAAAATAATTGAACTAAAAGTGTCACAAAAGCATAAATCCCAACAGGCAAATTCATTTTATTGGATAAAAAGTTGCAATATAGACATAAAAATATATCTGCTGGTTTAGTGGAAGTAACAAAAATCTTATTTAATCCCCTTTTGTGTAATTTCATTTTTTTGTGAGAAAAATATTTTAACTAACGAAGCTGGTGAGAAGAAAGAAGTCATCCTTCATAAATGGATTTGAGACTTTTTAAAAGGCCCAAAAATATTAACGTATGTTAAAAACACCCTAACATATATATTTCTTTTTTCCATTTTAAAAATTTAACACGTTATTTTTCTGAAAAATATTTGGTAATCCTATCTCAACATAAACATTGTATACAAATAATTAAAGCGATTTGTAAGAGATATATTAGTGAGTCGATACATTGTACATATATAGGTATTGATAATAAAATTTCATTTCTCTAGGGAAATTACCACCATTGGATGGAACAGATAGAACAAGTAAATACACGATGTCTCGTTATGTGTTGTACCAAGCTGTTTGGTGTGGCCAACTTACTGCTCATTTATTTATATTTTGCTTCGCGCAAAGTTTTACTGATTGTGACTAATAAGTCAATTTATCTAGCTGTTTCTTATTGATCTATATCCCATTAGCTGTCAGTCGATGGTACTAATTTCACAAACTAAATTTTCTATTCGAATCAAAAAGTACCAATATAATCTTTGAACAATTAATTATAAAATACCTTTTTGGTTTGAATAAATTCAATACACTGAGTGACAATTAACCTTACTATTTAGTTGTGTGTTTATAATTACCTAATATGTGTAATATCTGTTTGTAGAGGGTAAACATGAAATTGAAAGAGTCAAGAACATCCTGATTCAGTCCAATGCCATTTTGGAAGCATTTGGAAATGCAAAGACCAACAGAAATGACAATTCCTCCCGTTTTGGTAAATATATGGACATCCACTTTGATTTCAAAGGCGATCCTATTGGCGGACATATCAGTAATTATCTCTTGGAAAAATCCAGAGTAACTGCACAACAAGCTGGCGAACGTAACTTTCATTCCTTTTATCAGGTAGGTTTATCGGCTATTTGGTTATGAATCAACAATTAATCAGTAATGTTTATTTTGTTATCAATTAGAGTTTATATTATTTGAGATAATGGTTTGCATTTAACCATTTTAGCAGATATTTAATGCTTTCTAACATATTTTTCAAATATATGCTTGTTTTCAGTTTTCCTTCCATTTTTTCTATTATATTTTAAGAAGTCTATGTTATATTTCTCAAAATATTAGTAACTCTAAGAGAACCATCTATTTTTTAATAGACTCTTATTGCAATAATGATATTTTTGCTAATAATATTGACAGAGATATTTTTGCATAAATAATAAACAATCATGAAGTGTGGTTTCAACGACAATGTCAAAAATAAAGTAATTCGTTTTATTAATTATTTAATATGCCTAGTACAATATTAATTTATAAAATAAATTAATTACTACTATTGTATAAGTACTTGCATTAATACACAAGCAAGGCGAGTAGGGGATTAATACATCAGTATATATTTGCCAAATTAAAATAATACTAAACTACTTAAGCTAAAGTTAAGAATATACTAAACAAGTTCGTGTGGTTTGGTTCGCTTCAATTTTCTGATTTACTGCGTGTAGTCCACTAGTACTGATCACATCAGTTACTTCGTTTATTCGTTTGATTTTAAGGTCATCGTTCAGCTCTTCGTTGGTTACGTTGCGATAAGCATTGGTTACTAGTTGGTTTGTTGTTTTAGTGCAAAATCATATTTGAATCACATAGGCCCAAATTGACTTTATTATTGACTGATTAACCAATATCTTTAATTTTTGGTCTAGTTGAGAGTATCTTCCGACTAATCAGTAAACTTACTTGACTTTGAGTCTAATCTATTCTGCTTTTTAACATGATGTTTCCAGTTTAACCTACCATCGAGATGTATGCCGAAGTATTTAGTTGATTCTACTTGAGAAATTGGGGCATCTGTCAGGTGATATAATTAGGTTTTTGTCATTTAGCAGTAACACAAAATTAACATTGAAAGATTTTGAGCTATTAAGCTTTATTTTCCGGTCTTGTAGTAATATTTGTAGATAGTAGCCCGCAATCTTAGACAGGGATATCTATACGTCACACGCACTATGTATTTAAATTCTTCATATGCAGCCATTTAGACATATATTATCTCTAATAAAAAATGCTTTATTGTTATTGTTTTTTTGTCTTAGTTACTATCTGGTGCTGGTGATGACCTTCTGAAAAGACTGAGGATTACACGTGATTCAAACCAGTATTTCTACGTTAAACAGGGAAATGCAGCCAAAGTGGATACTATTAACGATAGAAATGACTTCAGAAATGTAACAACTTCCTTAAATACACTGCAGGTAATAATGAAATAGCCTAACGACAATCTCAATATCTTTATATTTATAAAATATTATGTCATTTTAGTTTTCTAAAGAGGACCAAGACACGCTTTGGAAAGTAGTTGCAGCTATCCTTCATTTAGGTAACGTGGAGTTCAATATTAATGAAGAAAAACTGGAAGTGACAAGATCACAGAGCGTTGATAACGTCGCCGAACTTCTGCAGGTGCAGAAGGGTGAATTGGAGACAGCACTGAGCGAACGTGTCATAGCTGCTCGTGGAGACATTATGCGAAAAGAACATACTGAATCGGAAGCCACTTACGGACGTGACGCTTTTGCCAAAGCGATCTACGAACGGCTTTTCAACTGGATAGTGCAAAAGATTAATGCTGCCATTGCTGTAGATGCGAGTAACTTCCAAAAAAATTATAAGAGTTCATTGATAGGAGTGTTGGATATCTATGGTTTTGAAATATTCGATAATAACAGTTTCGAACAATTCTGTATAAACTATTGTAATGAAAAATTACAGCAGTTGTTTATTGATTTGGTCCTTAAACAGGAGCAAGAAGAGTATAGGAGTGAAGGTATCGAATGGACAAATATTGACTACTTCAATAATCAGATTATTTGTGATCTTGTTGAAGCTCCACATCAAGGTATTACAATTTTTAATTAGGTATGTGAAAAGGTAATTCACGTTTTGATGCATTTGTTTTCTTTAGTTAATTAATTTGATCTCCCTTATGACTCACAGTAACCAAATTACAAATCTTTTATTCGTAAACCAGTAATTTTGATACTGGCCTAAGATGCATTGTTTTTTGATCGGTTTTATGGTTTAGTCAATTATGGATAGAATAACAAAAATATTACTAGTATAACTATCTCAAGTTATGAATGAAAATACTCGTCAAAAACATGGGAAAAATTGTAAAAACTAATGGAAAATATTTTGATCTATATTGTCCCAATTTTTCCCAATATATATCATTTTAAAGTGAAAATGATCCTTCATTGAAAGTTTTCAATCATCGACATTTCATTACTTTCGTGCAGTTTCAACATCAACCTGGCCTTAGAGAAAAACCCCAGTGTAGTTCAATAAAATTTAATTTATTATCAAAATTTAATGTAAAATAACGTGAATTAATTTTTCTCGCGTCTAATATATATAGAAAGCAACAATGTTGTTTTATCTGCAACAACATTTAAAGTAGTTTACAAACAAAATATTGGTACATAGGTGTAATGGCGATAATGGACGATGCTTGTAAGATGACCGCAGAAAAAGTTACTGACGAAATGCTATTGGAAGCTATGGACAAAAAACTGAAAGGCCATAAACACTATATGTCACGACAGACCAAGCAATCGGAAAAGAGCCTTAGACATAAAATCGATTTTAGGATAACACATTACGCAGGCGATGTCACTTACTGCATCATCGGTTTCCTGGACAAAAACAAGGATACACTGTTCCAAGATTTCAAACGACTACTGTACAATTCGAAAGACGCAAATTTAAAAGCTATGTGGCCAGAAGGAGCTCAACATATAACTCAGGTAACAAATTTTATTTAGTAGCATTATTAATATTATATATTGCAAATATATCTAGATTACCAAGAGACCACCAACGGCAGGTACTTTATTCAAAACCTCTATGCTAGAATTGGTGAAAACTCTGACCAATAAACAGCCACATTACGTCCGTTGCATTAAACCCAACGAAATCAAGTCACCATCGAGTTTCGACTATGAAAGAGTAAAACACCAGGTCAGCTATTTGGGTCTCATTGAGAATGTTCGCGTAAGGAGAGCAGGTTTTGCTTACAGACAAAGATACGACAAATTCCTGAAAAGGTTGGTAGTTACGACATTATTTATCGATCACACAATATATGAGCTTTTACAGGTACAAAATGATTTCTCAATTTACGTGGCCGAATTTCCGAAGCGGATCCAATAGCGAAGCTATCAAGGTCCTCATGAAAGACGTTGGTTTAGATAATGACGTTAAATACGGAATAACGAAAATCTTCATAAGATCGCCGAAAACTTTATTCGCGTTGGAGAACTCTAGGAACCAGTTAATACCTGGAATTGTAACTCTTATACAAAAAACATGGAGAGGTAATATTTTATTTAAAAAAATGTCTTATATAGATGGTATTTTAGTTAGCATTTAATTTAATCATAGGTTACAAAGCACGACAACTATATAAACGTATGAAGGCAGCCCTCTTCCTAATCCAAGCATATCGCCGAAAAAAGATGAGATCCTATGTTAATCAACTACAAGTCAAATTCCGTAACGCTAAAAAGATGCATGATTTGGGAAAAAGTATTACATGGCCTGCACCACCAAAAGGATTGGAGGTATATATATTTTTTATTCAAAATAACCGCTTCAAATATGTTTTGGGCCTACACTTGGTTTTGATCTATCAGAATGTATCTAAATTTTTTTTATATTTTGCATTATTTGCCATTTATTATTGGATTGTCAAAATAATTTTACCTCAGCTTTAAAGTATTGGAAGTTATACTAATTTTTTTCACACAGAATCCGTTAGTTATGACTGTCGGGCTACTTCAAATTGATTAATTTTTGTGTTCTGCTTGGGTTGTACATGATAGATGATATATTTAATATCCTAGATAGATCTTTATTGCAATAATGGTGGAATCAATTATCGCATGAATTAGTATACCTTTTTAAATGTAAGGGTTTCAGCGCCCAATTTTTCATGTATTATCTCTTTATTCTGTTTTCGCTGAAATGCATAGTTGCTCTTTTCGATCTCCGTAGCTTGTGCTGTAAAATAACTTGTTGGACATATAAATAATTGGGTGGATGCGCCTATATGATGAATGCGCTGTATATATGGTTGCATAACTAAGTGTTAGAGTAGTTACCTGTAAATATAAAGTTGTATGAATGCTGTGGCACATGTTCGTGTTAAAGCCACCCGGACAGGATGAAGATCCCGCCATCTTAATTCATTCTGAGTTGTGGCTTTAACCGAGTTGTTTGTAAAATTAAATAGAGACCGACTCAATTGAATCCAGTGTTTTAATTGCCCAAACATCTTCACCAAATCGATTCTACAATATCGGTTCTAACAAACTATATTCGTAATCATGTGCTACCAGTTTAATTTTTTTTTAAATATAGCATTTTGCTGGTTTTGATTTTAACTAATTACGTTTGGTGTAGCAATATTTCAATAAAACACAACATCTTTGTACTAATCGTTGATCAATCGTTATTATCATCATTAATCCATAGTCGACACTCGAATATATTTCTCAACCAACACATTGCTGTTGGTGCCACAGGACCTCAAATATTCTACATCAAATTTTAGCACTATTGACGATTGGCTGCAATGGTTCTGGTCTCGGCTACTGCTAGCCTTTAATTTCTTGGATCGCTCTTGCATATAGTTTTTGAGATTACCCTTTGTATTTTCATTCAAAAAGTCGATTTTGCAATAGATAAAAATATCCGGCTGATTGTAATCTTCGTTTTTTTTTAATTTACTTCAAGCTTGTTTGAGTGAATGCTTTTTGAATGTAGTTTTTTTGAAATTGAAATCTCCATCGAAAGTAATTTAATCTAATATGAAAACAGAAAGTACTTTCTTGGCAATTCAATATTTTCTAACTTGCAACAGCATTTCTTTGTATGTGGTTTTAAAGTGTTTTGACATTCCTGTTATTATAATTGTAGAGTACTGCCCGACTTCTTCAAGCAGCACATCTCCGTTGGCGAGCATACATCATCCTTAGCCGTATACCGAAGAATGATTGGCCCCAAATGAAAGTGAAGGTCAGCGCAGCAAGCGTGCTGGTTAACAAACGCTCACATTATGGATTGGACCGCAAGTGGGAAGGCAACTACTTAAGCAAATTAGACGAGAATAGCAACTATACAATGTTCAATGAGGCAGTAAACAATTTAAAGAACGCAAAGCATTTGGGTCACGTACTTTTCTCGTCGTATGTAACTAAATTCAACAAGTTCAACAAAGTAGCTGAAAGAGTTATGTTAGTCACAGACGATTTTGTATTCAAATTAGACAGTGAAAAGTTCAGAAATATGAAAGAAGGCGTCCCACTGAAAGATTTAACAGGTGACTACAAGATATGTTTAGATTAATTCGTGTAGTAATAATAATTTTTCGTAGGTATATCTGTTACTCCAGGTCAAGATCAGCTTATAGTGTTACACTGTCCTGGTGGAAATGACCTTGTTGTATCATTGCATTGTCTAAAACAAGAAGACAGGATCGGTGAATGTGTCGGGACCATATGCAATAGATTCTTCCAGTAAGTATATTTCCATGTTGAATAGATTATTTATGTAAATCTTATCATATTTGCTTTAACGCTTTTCAGTTAAGAAAATTATTAATGATATTCTCGGCTTAATTTATATAAAATTGCTGATATCATATTTGAATTTGAACATTTCATCTTAATTCGCCTTCAGATTAAAATTATGTTCAACTAATATCAATGTTTAATTTTCTGAGATGATGTATCTTGTGTAAAATTATTGAAGTTATCAGCCATAGACTTCAATCCTTTTATACACCTCTTCTTAACTTCAATTTCGTATAATCAACGTCAATTTTAACTAAACTTTTTAAAGATATTTTTATAAATAGGTAATCTGTATTGCATTATCACTTACCAATAAACATTTATGAGGTTATAAACAACTAAGTTGTATATAAAGACGCTCTGTTTTTAATCAGTTTTATTGTAAATAAAGGTGATAAAACTGCAAATAAAGGTGATAAACACCTTCACTATATTAGGTCCAGGAATTCATTCTTATCATTGTTTCCTTTGAACAATAATTTATTGAGAAAAATTGCTATACATTTTATTTAGTTGAAATAATTTCATATTATGTTATTCGCTAGTCTTTTCTATAATGGTTCTTCACTTATGGTTTTTCGAAAACGCTTATGATCACAATTTAAGAAAAGAAGGTTTTCTTTCTACTATCGCAGCAAAAGAAGCGCAAACATGACATCTGCTAATGAATGTTAACTGACAATGGGTGTTATATTTCCTTTTTTATTACTTTTTAAACTTTTTTAATTTAATTTTAATAATTTAATAATCTTTTAATTTAATTTAATAATAATAATAATTTTAATGTAATATTTGGTAAAAACATTTTTTATAGAATAGTAATATTAAATACTAAAAATTTCCTTTGTTTTTTTTTATTGGTAAACCTAACCTGGCAATTTATTCTCTTCAAAGAAAGTGAATTACAATTAAAGTTATTAGTAAGCTTATGTAAGCACATGATCGCTAATGTTTCTATTGTTATCTTACAGGCTCAGGAAGATGGAATTACCGGTTAAAGTCAATAAGGTAATTCAATGTTCCCTTGGTGGCAAACAACGACTGATCAATATCAACGTGTCCTCTGAGGTGCAGAGCGCCACCTTCCGAAAAGACGGAGCGAACATACTGTATATGTTGCCATCGAGTTTTGCCATAATGGAAAACGGAAACAATCACTTTAAAAACTAGTCTAGTGCTAGGTTCACATGCTACTTACTTATACAATTGTTGTTTAAATTTAAGTTTATCTTTTTTACAAGGATTTTTACGTTACAAAGATGAAACTGAAATGATATACAGGTAATTAATTTATATGTTCTTCCAAAGATATATATCTTTAAATTATTTCTTATCGATAAGTAAAACAGGAGTGCCTTGTTATAGGGGTCTTTATGAGCGTGTATTTTGATAAAGATTTTTATATATATATGTACACAGGGAGCATTTAAGAAGATAAAACTTCTTGTAGATTGCAATAACAAGATACAGATATTTTGTTAATATATTGTCTGGTAAATATCATAGCCAACTCATTGTATGTAATTGTTAATTTTTGTATAAACTGAAGTATTATTTGTATGCTATAATAATATCTGTGTTACGCTTTTCCCACTTTATAAATCTATTTAAGTAGATAGTACTTAAAAAAAAGCTACAAGTTTTTTATTGGGCTGCTTCAATAAATATTTTGATCTAAAAGATTAAAGTATTTAGAGAAACAACTCCCAACAGAAATATTTTTTATTGTTATGCACGTTGAAATAGTTAATTATGATGGATACGATTTATTTCAGCTACCATGTGAAATATTATAAAACCGCGTTATTTATTAGCTACTTTTTATCATGAATCAATTCTTGTACTGTTAACTATTGTGTATTTTTAAAAAAGGCCTTTATTTCATCGTCAAGCGTGTTAGTTTTCGAATTTGTTTAATCAATTTCGCTGGTTTAAGACAGACGTTCAACGTTCTAAGGCATTATTTTTCACTTTTGTGATACCGTATTACCACTAGTCTTCAAATGCTCTTCTCGACACGCTTTTTTTTGGAAATACGTTTGTTAGTGCCATTATTAATTTGTAAAAATATCGTTGTATCCAAGATACTAATGTGCCTTGAGAATATTGTTTTATAAATGTCAAAAAATAAAATAAAATAGCGAAATAAATGCATTTTATCGATGATGTTTTATTTAATCGATTAACGTTAACTAATCCCTTAATATTTTTTGATGTTAGGTGTGTAATAACGAATATAACTTTTTTACATCTATATAGGCTTTAATTCCCGGAAAAATATTTTGTTTACTTAAAATTTGTTTGAATATCTCTAATATTTTGTAATTTAACGGTTTATCTATATTTATTAACCACATGCAACATTTGGATGTTTATATAGTGTTCTGATGCAAGTTTGAACTGAACCAACAAATGGTAAAGTGATTATTTAGTGAAGTTTTATGTTTCTTCATCAATATTCAAAAAATTCCTTTCTGTTATTTATAGTTAGAACTACAAAAGGGGAAAATCACCAGGAGTGGTTGAAGTCACTACAGACGTAGTTAGAGTGGGAGGCAATACTTTCTCGACCATACCTACTGGTTTTAACAAGATTTGGAATACTAAGCAGATATCAGCCTTAATTTGGAGAATGTTATAATTATACTAATTTGCTCATAATCGTTGGTATGCATAGAAGTATGTTATAATGAAACATACAAACTAGCTTTCAATTACAGCAAGGTTGCAGTAAAATATTCAATCGGACAACTGATAATTTGTATATACTGGTGCATTTTCTCATGCCTGGCTCAATTTTGACTATCCAGTAATATTAAATATGCGTTATTTATATAAGAATTTCGGTCCTCTACTGCTGTTTATTATTGTGATGATGACGTTTTTTAAATATAGACCTGAAGTGTAATCTAAAGTTACTTTATGGCATCATCATCACCTTATTTGCTGTACCATATTATGTATATAACAATGACCTTATTATGTAGAGCTTTATATTTGATAAAATTTTTTGCAATATGAAGTCGAACAGTTCTGTGCATATAAAAATGGTAAGTTTTAATAAATATCTTACCAACTCAATTTCCAACACAACATTACAAAAAATCAGATGGTTTGATTCGTTCGAGTCTATGTCCTGCTCGGGTGGTATAATAAGTTGCAATACTTTAATATTCTCATGAAAATGGAGTCTCCTCATGCTCCCTTGCAATTCTCTCGATTTCTTAGCTGATTGTGGGTATCTGAAGGTCTCGATGTAGGTAGTCAGTACTATATTATTTGGTCCAAGCCAAGTAGTCTTTTATACATGAAATCTATAATTGTTTCAGTGAATCCAGTATTACTCTCTAGTCTAAGAGTATCTAAGAAGTATTAACTGTGACCCTTTTTGTTTAATTCTTCAGCAAAGATATAAAAGAATCAAATCATCTTCGATTCATTCATTTGCCTTTTATTTGATAAGATTTCTTCACCGCCTTAGCCTGCATTTTAGGATTTGTCACTCAAGTGTACACCGATTGTCGTATCTTAAACGGATAATTTATTTATAATACCATATCATTTTGTGAGAGAAAAACAGAGAAATTCGCTTTAAGCATCGTATTTGAAAAACTTCAAGCAAATGCAGAATTCATTTGAATGTAATGAAAACATTTACTTTGAACGCCTGCTTTAACTAGATACCGTTCAAATTTATAACAGCGGGTGATGAGTCTTTTTTCAATATTTTCTCAATTTAATAGTTTTTAGTTCTATTTTATAGAAGTTTATTGTTTTATTGTTAGTTTGTTAATGAAAATTAATGCTTTACTTAGAAATAGTTTTGAAAATGTTAATTATCTCTACTTATTACCCTTTATACTGGGACGATATTTACTGGTATCATTCGATTCTACGATAATATGACACGATTTTCTGTTAGTTTGTTAGCATTAACTATAACAAGTATTAAGGGACGATGTCGGTGAATCGATCAGATGTTGTAAGATTAGCCATTCAAGCTTTTGAAAGTCAACTAAATTTTTGCGAATTTATATTTCTTACGTGATTAACTCTTATAATTAACAATATCATGATATTTTATGATTGATCCATCCATTTTTTAAATATAAAAAGTTACACATCAATTCAGGTCTCATATTTGTTCTTTAATCATTCCTGATAAACGTGTATATAGGGTTGGGCAGTATTTGAATTTATTGTAATTAAAATGCTCATTTAAAATACAAATACATTTTTGGTATTTGTAATTCCATTACTCCTTAAAAGTGTAATTTGTAATTGGTATTTCAAATAGTTATGGCTTCAAAATGCATCCTAAATATTAAATACGTTTTTTCCTTATTTAAAAAGTTGGGTACGACTCACACTTTAATGGCACTATAGAACTAGAATGAAGGAATTTGTGGTGGTATTGAAACAAATTGCTACAGCTCTAGATTACATTTACGTTAACAATTGTTACTATGTGAAACTTCTTTCTGCTTAAATGTCTGTAAGAGCAACTGTATAATTGCAAATTGAAGGCATTTTACCTACTTATTTTAATGTCTGTAAGAACCAGATTAGATTGGGTGCAGGATTGCAATTGCATCAAAAATAACATCCGTCAAAATAACAGAGTTAAAAATTTAAGTAAATAGCCGCAATTTTCTTCAAATTGAAGTAAAAAGTAAAATTTTCCCCAAATGGGGGCAATTTTCAATGCATTGACAATTTTTTTCACACTTCGACGAAATGGCTCATACTGAAAAGTTAAGCCAGGCCAGTGAGGCTTCAACATGAAGTTGGTTACAAATCTGTTGTAAATTCTTTAAATGTTTAGGCCTAATATTTTGTAATTTGCATTTTACTTGTATTTTGTCCAGTTCTGCTGTAACATTCTATCAAAGAACTTATTGATGTTTTAATAAATAAGATAATTGATTGCCACAGTATAAGATTTCGATCAGGTATGGAATGGCGGCCTACAGAGAAAGTTACTGAAACAAAACACTGAATTATTAAAATCTTATGTTACAGCCAGAATGTTTCGAGTCAAACGAGAGGAAGCCTACTCTACAATAATTAAAACTAAAGTAGGTGTACCACAAGGAAGTGTATTGGGGCCAATACTTTACCTACTCAACACATGTGCCATACGAAAATCAGGCAAGTGACAATTTAAATAACTGGACCCAAACCTGGAAAATAAAAATTAACGAAGGTAAATCTATGCATGTATAGTTCATATATAATCAGACCACACAACCATCAATAACAATCTATAAGTATATTCAAAATTTATTTATATAAGCGTCATCGAAATTTGTGACGTCAAAACGTTGCAATGTTGCCGCATAACACTGATTTTTAGTTCAGTTTGGTTTTGACATACAAAAAAATTCTAAATCTGTCTAAAACACTTTAAAAACACCTTCCTCTGTATGCCTTATCGAGTTCATCCAAACCGAAGGTGTTATAGTCGACAATACTTCCTTCCACATATCCAAACAGTACTTGATGGAATATCCTTCTCGACCAGCATGTCTATTACAATAATTCTTTGCTACCCCTCATATCAACTCGATTGGATTGAATATAAAGTGATGCGGAGGAAGTCATAATACTATGTGATCATATTGTTCAGCCATTTGATCTACTATATATATTTTTCGGGCTTATTCCTAAGAAAATTAAATTGCCAAAAACGCAATGAAACATTTCATTTGTACTTGGTAACAATTTCAAATAGTTTTTAGCAGTATCTTCAAAACTCATTCATGTTTTGAAAGATATTCCTTCACTACAGCCTTTGTTGATGCTATTGTTGGGGTTTTTTTCCACCAGTGTGCTCTGATATGATGCACTGTCCAAAATAATAACTAATGGTGGATTTCCATTTTCTTAAAAATTATGTAGCCTTTTTCCGAAAAAATCGATAATTACTTTCCGGTACATCTGGTATATGGACATACGCAATTCAATAATGGGGATGTTCCGCAAAAAGTAATATAAGTACAATACAAAATTTCCATAATAAAGTCCAGAGAAGTATTGTAAATGCACCCAGATACTATAGGACTGATTACATACACTAAGCCCTTCAGATACTGACTGACCGCAGGAAATCAAGAGAATCGCAAGGAAACATGAGAAAAGACTCCATTCTCATGTCAATATCGAAGTGTTACAACTCTTGGATAACACCAGAACAGGATGCATTCTCAAAAGAATCGAACCATTTGATCTTGTGTAGTGTAGTGTAGGAATGTCCCGATTAGTCTGTTGAGATTAACAGCTTTTTTGATAATATTCATAAATCCATGATTTATCCTTTACTGCCTACCATTTATAATCAAAATAACAGGTCAATTGAAAAGTCCCCGGCCTGACACATAGATGGAACTACTAGAATTATGTTGTATGTATGTAAATCCTTATGTTTTTTAGTTAGCCCTAACCCTCAAAAGATGCGTATATAAATTTGACGGCCGTCGGAGCATTAGTTTGTAAATTATAGCATTTTGAGTGAAGCAACTTTTGTTATTGTGAAAAAAATGGATAAAAAGGAATTTCACGTGTTGATAACATATTGTTTTTTGAAGGAAAAAAATACAGTTGAAGCAAAAACTTGGCTTGATGCCGAGTTTTGAGGACACTGCCCGAGGAAAATCAACCATCAATGATTGGTATGCTAAGTTTAGACGTGGTGAAATGAGCACCGAAGACGGTGAATGCAGTCGACGCCCAAAAGAGGTTGCTACCAACGAAAGCATTAAAAAATCCACAGATAAGATATCAACTGAACGTGTACATCATACCATTCATGAATATTTGAGTATGAGAAAACTTTGTGCAAAGTGGGTGCAGCGTGAGCTGACTTTTGACCAAAAACCTGTTGATGATTCGGAGCAGTTTTTGAAGATGATTAAGCGTAATAAACCCGAGTTTTTGCGTCGATATGGGACAATGGATGAAATATGGCTTCATCATTTCACTCCGAAGTCCAATCGAGAGTCATCTGAGTGGACTGTACACGATGAACCCGCTCCAAAGCGTGGTTCGAAACACTCGGTTGGCAAGTTTATGACGTCTGTATTTTGGGATGCGCATGGAATAATTTTGATTGACTGCCTTGAAAAAGGAAGGACCATCAACAGCGACTATTACATAGCGTTATTAGACCGATTGAAGGACGAAATCGCCAAAAAACGGCCGCATTTGAAGAAAAAGAAAGTTCTGCTTTACCAAGATAATGCGCCGTATCACAAGTCAGTGAAAACGATGGCAAAAATCCATGAACTGGGCTTCGAATTGCTTCCTCATCCTTCTCCAGATTAGGCCCCCAGCGACTATTTCCTGTTCTCAGATCTCAAAAGAATGCTCGATGGGAAGAAATTTTTGTCGAATCTTCATTCGATCACCTCTTCAGGTGATCGCCGAAACTGAGGCCTATTTTGAAGCAAAGGGCAAATCGTAGTACAAAAATGGTATCGAGAATTTGGAAGGTCGCTATAATCAGTGTATTACCCTTGAAGGGAACCATGTTGAATAAAAAAAACTAATTTTGACAAAAAAATGTGCTTTACTATGATAGGCAGGGGACTTTTCAATTGATCTGTTATACAGTAAAAAAATAAACTAAAAAAAAAACAAAATTTTTAACCTTGAAAAACAGAGCTCCTACCAATGACAGGGTCAAATCCAAAATGGCTGTTGTAGCGCGTTGGATTCTACCTCTTAATTGCTTCTAAATAACAACGTCACAAAATCAGGGAGAAACTGTCGAAGTTTACCGAATATCGGTTGGGATTCTCCAAAAATAGCCACTACTTGTAGATTAGTCGGCAACAACTATTAACAATGTAATAAATAAATTACCAAAAATAACGATATATGAAGTATAAACGACGTGTATACGCGTGCGGTCCATTCCTCGAAACTAATTTGTTTGAGAGGTGTGCGCGAATGAGAGAACAATTAGACCTAGGTCAGGCCTCTAGGGGATTCCCGTCCACGGCGAGCGGCCGAGCCTCCAGTTCACTGTCGCGAAACTGGCGGACGTCGAATTAGTTTATGAAGTTTGTGGGATCCACCGCTGTAAGATGGGTGATTTTTTTTCAGTTCGGTAAATAATCAATTAATTTTATTTTTAATATGTGTATTTTATCTCAATTATCATAGATATGGTAATTTATCATTATAATGGATAATTGTTTATGTAGCTGCATTATTTTTGATTATTTAAAAGGGATTCATTTTACATCCGAATAAACGTGTGAAATGTTCTTTAAGGAAACTGTTAAATTTGATGTAATAAAAGTGTGAAACGTGTAGATAAAGATTCCGAAATTATTATTTTACAGCTTTTAGATAATCTTATCTGCAGATGTTTGTTCCTGCAGATAGGGTAGTCCATTTGTTCGTTTCTTATTGATAATGCTTTTAAAACAACACTTACATATATTTCAAATTATTATTGCCCTTTTAAAGCAATATCTCATTGTTTTAATTGTTAATTTTATGGTGTATTGATTTCAATACTATTTTATGGATGATTTTGTAATTTGAAATTATCCTTCACGTATTTCTATAACAATTGGACTACGTGAAAGAAAACAAAATGTAAAATTTAGGACAATTAATAGAGTTGAATAAATCCGAAAAGAAAACTTAACCAAAAAAAAGTCAAACTTTTATCTATACTTATGTTCCTCAAATTTACTAATATATCTCTTCTTCGCTAAATAATTCAAATAAAATCTCGTAACTGAATTATTAAAAACGTTAATGAAAACAAAAGAAATTAAACAAAGTTAATTCAATATTCAACATCGACAACAGCATCGATATATTAAATTATGTATATTTGTATTCAATTATCCATCTTTGTATTTCTTTTTTTTTTCATATCATCAATGTTCTTTAAATGCACCTTTTGTGTCTAGATCTTTCTCTTGTTACTTTATACTTTTCATCTTTTAGCATCTATATACTTACCTGCTACACCAAATATATGCAACATTGTCTACATAACCCTATAGAAAGTGTTTGATATCTTGTTACATTTTATATTCTCTACTCTTATATGCTTTCAAATTTTTTTTGATGAACAGTTCGGTTTTCGCGCTCACCATTCATCCGTCCATCAGGCTACCCTTCACTACATTCAGCACTACATACAAGATAACACATCATTTAATTCATCTTTTATGATCAGATATTCAACAATTGACCAGGTCACAATCAATCATAAACATTATTGGAAAAGCGTACGAAGAGAACAAAGTTTACTCAGCTATATTCTTGGACTTAGCCAAAGCCTTCAATAAAGCTTAACATAAGGAACTCATGTATAAACTCTATAAAATGTCATCGAAGGAATATGCAATAACTCATACGCAATATTATTTTAACTACTACCAACTGATTAGTTTGAAATCGGTAGGAACAACAAATTATATTTGTTTTGTTTGTAATTTAATTTTGTGTATATGTCACAAACTTATATTATTATTTTTGTATTGTTGTGCTCGACACCCTCTTCAAAGTGATCAGTTGGGATCAATTAGTTAAAATAATATACTGTAAATAGATAAATGGGTTTAGGTAGGTATTAAGTTAAAATGTGTGTATATAGTTGAATATAAAATACCTGTAGTAGATAGATTAAATAAGGTTTTTGTTTATTTCTATTAAGTTATTACAACGATTATTTTGTACATATTTTATTTTAAAACTTTTCTTGAGTTATTTGATTAATTTTTACATTTTAGTGAGTTCTTTATTTATTTTTTGAAGTTGTTTTAACAGATTTTTTGTTAAAAATATTTTGTTTTTCTCTTTTTAGTATTAAATATTTACTCAATAAATTACGCAGTTATTTTATTAAGTATTACAACGGGTAGGCTAGTAAATGTAGGCAATAGAAGCAATTGCCTGTCTAATGGTTTCCCATATGATATGGTTAGTGATTAAAAAGCAAACTGAACGGCTTTTGTACTGAACGACTTCCGGTCTTCCGTCACATCAGTTCAGCAATACCATTATGCAGAAATATCTGATTATTTTAGATAAAAAATACGTGAAAACATTATACGCGTCTTTGAAATTTGAGGGTTTCCTTCGATTTACCCGGATTCCACCATCTAATCCAGATTTGGTTCCAATGGGACTCGTCTCGGACACCTCGGAAGTCTACTCTATGGAATAAAAAAATAATTTTGAAAATCGGTCCACAATAGATGGAGAAATCAGTGAACATACATTAAAAAAATATACAGTCGAACATAAAACATCCTCCTTTTTTGAAGTCGGTTGAAAATAACGATTTTCAGGCAAAATTCAACTTATTCATCAATATACTCTGCTTCAAAAGTAATACATTCAATTTAGCATATCTCAATTTTGTTATAGCTTTTTTCTTCTCTTTGGACGTTTGAAATTGCCAGTGGCCAGTAGGGACAAGCTCTGAAATAGTCGGAAATCAGACTTTCTAAGGCTTAACATCGTTTCATTTGTGAAAAAAAAATGGTTGAATTATTCGTGAAAATATCTGTGACACCTTACAAACGAAAGCATTTAATAAGTATATGTTCCGCATCATCTTCCCCTTACAATATATGCAGATTCTGCACTTCTCTTATTGCTTTTATGAATATACTTATTGGAACAGTGTCCAGATATAACCCAAATGGCGTCCATCGACCCTCCATTGACCTATTTCTCTTGCGATTTGATATTTACCCTGCCTTGGCCTCTTTACGTTGTCCATGACTCGGTAATAATTGCATCACTTTTCCACTTGCAATTGGAATTTCATGGAAGAATTCTAGATATAACTCCCACTTACTGATATAGCTCCTTGAACACATCAGAGTGTGTCCATAAGAAAGCTGAGGCTACGGTTGTGTATAGGAGTTGAGAATCTACTTCAACCCAATGTTTTTAATATGATCTATGAAAGAAACATGTAGAATTTGCCTTAAGCATTGTATTTAGAAGACCTCAAGCTTTTGTTAGACTTTAACTGTGACAGGTCTTGTAGCTTTACAAAATTTAAAGCAAAAGGGCAGCCAAAACTCCTGATTGGAGATGTATGTATTAGTGATCCAAAGTACTTGAATTCCTGCAGTTGTTCCAACTGGTCCCCGTTCAGATTTACAATAGAAGGCGATTCGTCTGTTGTCAATACTTTGGTCTTTTCTTTTTCTTCATTAATTCTTAAACCATATCAAGATCAGCACTGCGAAATATATCATGAAGAGAGCTAGAAGCCTCAACATTTGTATCAACGAATATAGCGTTATCATCAGCTAATTGAACCATCGGAACATGCCTAAAGAAGTTTAATAATTTTTAGGGGAATATGTTCAGATTCCAAAGCTATCCAAAGTTAGGACCAGTATATATAATGACGTACTGAAGCCATTGAAACAATGTTTCCCCACCGACCTTAATAATTTCTGGTCACTTGGTCTAGAGTAGTACATTTTATTGCCGTTCGCAATTCGTCCATGGTTGGCTCGTCATCAGGATTTTGAAGTTTCTTGTATATGAATTACTGGCGGAGTTACTGGTATCCACTTTTTAAATGCTGGCGTTGATAGATTTACTACCACCGCTCAATCTCTTTAACTGGTAAATCGTCCAACATTTGCGTTTCGATACAACTTTCAAAACAGCGTCCACATTATTCCAATAAGCTTCTTATTTCAACTTTTACCTAACATTCCTATAAAATGAACTATCCTTAAATATAACTTAAAATCTCTATAATGTAATTCAAAATAAAGTTATAATTGACCTCTGATTTGAATACAATATATGATATATAATGTAAATGTAATCCCATGAAAATTAATTCATATTTAAACCCGGTACTTGATAAAATTAAAATATTATTGATTTAACAAGATGCGAGCATTGTAGTATTTACAATCAGAGCAATATATGAGTTTCAGTTAAAATAAGAACAAATGTTATTATTATTAGGAACATATGTAATTAAGTTAATTACTTATATTTACTCGAGAGAGATATGTACTACACGACACAAGGTATTTTTATCCGTTAAAAAACGTTTATTATATTTAATTTTCAAGTCACGTTGTATTTGTCACATTGAACTGATAAGATTATCACATTTTTCTCTTACGTATATTTAGGGTTGTTAGATACTAGGATGCTGGATATATTTAAAAGCGTATGTGAAGCTATTTCAAAGAAAATATTGCGTTCTACGGAAACTCACGCATTTTTATTTACGAGAATGTTCGCGCTAATCACTGGCATTTAATATCTGTTGTATAAAAAATCAATTTAAAGATGATTCAAATTTTAATCTGTATATGGTTAAATATATAGTTTCTTCAAAATAATATTTATTGCAAAAAGTTAAAACTAGCGTTGGGGACTATCGACTGAAAACAGTCGAAACAGTCGATAGTCGCAAAACAGTTCATAGTTAAAAAACTAGCGTAGTACGCAGTTGCAATGTATGGTTCAACTGTTTTTTTTTCATTTGTGATGTCAGACGAAGATGTAGGAATTCTTTCCTGTATAAATTGTGTGAGAAGAAAGGACGGAGATAATTGCTTGTAGAAGTTAATTTTAAATGTGCTTATATTTTTCAACGGTAGTATAATCGAGACGGACAGTATATATATTCCTTCACGTACTATTTTTAAAAAAGAAAATATTTATTAACATGCAATGAATAATTTCATTTTAAACGAAGTAGAATTGCTTTTATATTTGAATGTTCTGTGGTTTTGTAAAAAGGACAGGAATAATAACTCCACAAATGCTTTATCTTATTTTAATATGTTACATACTTTAATAAATATAAATAATACAGTAGAACTTGAACAAAACCTAAGAACTACAGATGTACAGTAACAAGAAATACTAAATAAAAATTAAACATATACTTAGTCATGGAAAAAAAACTAATTTATGACATAATTACAAATGATCGCAAATTTGTGATGTCAGACGAAGATGTAGGAATTCTTTCCTGTGTAAATTGTGTGAGAGGAAAGGACGGAGATAATTGCTTGTAGAAGTTAATTTTAAATGTGCTTATATTTTTCAACGGTAGTATAGTCGAGACGGACAGTATATATATTCCTTCACGTACTATTTTTAAAAAAGAAAATATTTATTAACATGCAATGAATAATTTCATTTTAAACGAAGTAGAATTGCTTTTATATTTGAATGTTCTGTGGTTTTGTAAGAAGGACAGGAATAATAACCCCATAAATGTTTTATCTTATTTTAATATGTTACATACTTTAATAAATATAGATAATACAGTAGAACTTGAACAAAACCTAAGAACTAAAGATGTACAGTAACAAGAAATACTAAATAAAAATTAAACATATACTTAGTCATGGAAAAAAAACTAATTTATGACATAATTACAAATGATCGCACAATAACTACTAGAGTTTTTTTAAATAAAATAAATGCTTTATTTATTATTGAACGGAAATATTTTTTAATCACTCTTCAAAAATATAATATACATGTTCAGCTTTTTTCCCGATTTCTTCGATTGTTAATAATTTGGCCAGATTTTGAGAAAATTTATTTCGAGGGGATAGATGTTGCGGGTATAGCAGAATACTTTAAATGTAACTGATATAAATTAAGTAATATCATTTTATGAGCTTGGCAAAATATAATGGGTTTTCTAAATATCCAATAAGTAGCATTTCCAAATACCGCTTAATTTGTAAAATTGTTGTAGCACCTGGTGTAATTATTTCTTTCATTCTAGCTAGCTTTTTATCCAAATATCTTTAGATGAAATACATTCTTCGTCAGTATTTGTGCGTTGAATTTCGACTTAGTACTGTATTTGCCTTTTTTTAATTTAAAATGGAATATATCTCTATTGGGATAACGTTTTGTATCCCCTCAGCATTATTTGTAATACCAAATACTGATTTTTTATATCGAGGATTACACATAGCAGAAGGATTATTTTTCAAAATATTCTCAAACCTTAGAACTACTAAAATCTTACCTGGCAGATCGTCATTTTACAGTAAAAGAAGATAATGAACATACCGAATTATATGCAGTACATTCAGTAATTCCGCAAGGTAGTGTACTGGGTCCAGTACTATATCTTCGACACAGCTAATCTACCTAAAACAAAAATAACCACTGTGGTAACATATTCAGACGACATGGCCTTTCATGAAGATCCAGCCATAGCATCAATTAAACTACAAACACGCCTAAGTTAAATAAAAATGTGGCTGAAAATATGATGTATAAAAGCCAACCAAATAAAATCAAATTATATATCTTTTACGCTGCGTAGAACATATCCACCAGTCTATATCAATAATTGACAACTCCTGCAAGCAGAGGATGCTAAATATCTACCTATTATGCACTTATATCAACGCCTAACTGGGAAGAAGCACATACTCGCCAAACGGAAATAACTTGGAGTTAAACCCTACCAAACGTATTGGCTTATGGCTCGCTTTAATCCGAGTTATCATTTGATAACAAGAAATTATTGTATAAATCTATACTCAAACGTATTTGATCATATGGAATCCAAATATGGGGAACTGCTAGCAAGTCTGATATATCCATCATACAACGGTTCCAAAATAAAGTGTTGCGTGCCATTGTCGATGCTCCGTACTATGTTTCAAATGAAGTGATACAACGCGATATTCATCTAGAACCAATAACGAGTGTAATTCAAGGTGTTTGTGTGAAGTACTTCGAAGGAGTGTCAGTGCATCCCAATGTACTCGCTAATCAGCTATATATGCGACTTTAGAATAAGCTTTAAAATAAGATTAATTGATTAAAATAGTATTTTATACATGATATCACTTAATGAAGTGATTTTCTACATGCTGTGTATGTAATATAAACATAAAAAATACTTGTTGCCCTCTGGGCAGATTGTGGAACTATTAAGAGTAATAAGAAAAGTTACGACCGTGTAAAATAAGCGAATAAATAAGTTATTTAATAGATAAATATTATGAAGGACTATTTTTGGCCAATTATTATTTTTATTCCCCATTTTAATTGTCTTTTTAATCTCATTCTTGGTATAGTCGACGTTACATAAACTATTCAGATAAATCTGAATTACCAGATATCGTTCTGTTAATATTTGAAGTGTTACTGTTTTTTCTTGAAACGATTGACTCAGTTACCGTATCAACTATAAAAATAAAATTTGAGTAACCGTAGCAGCCAGCATATGAGCAAAAATAAAAGCACGGGTTCTCTTTCTAGCGCTATTCTCTTGTATTAGCGAGTAGATTAACAAAAGTTGTACTGCTACATCGAACATGTTATCTACGTCTAACACAAATAAGATTAGTCAAAGACGATAAAATGTTGTTTACTTCTTTATTATTTAGTGGATGCAGCATCACTGAATTAATTTTAAACTAGATATCTTAATCGTAGTTAAAGCTGAACATCTGCTGTGAAAAAGTAGTCGAAAGGTAAGTATGCGATATGTGTTTTGTATATGATTCAATGCTTCTATATGATATTCCATTAATTTTAGAGCAATTTTACTCTTCGAATCTTTAAAAAAAATTTTTAATAAAATAGTGCACACATATTTTATTATTGCTTTATACAAACTCTGCAATTATTGAATTTGCTTATTCTGTTTTAAATCATGAAGTGGTTGATGATATATACATATATATATATATGACTACATAGTATAAAACAAAGTCGCCTTTTCTGTCCCTATATCCCTATGTGCGCTTAAATCTTTAAAACTACGCAACGGATTTTGATGCGGTTTTTTCAATAGATAGAATGATTCAAGAGGAAGGTTTATATGTATAATACATGCATAATATACTAAGGCAACTACAACAACAGCTAATTTTAGAGGTTTCTAACGTGATGTCGTAAATTAACCTATTTTTTTAGGCTTATTTAGCAATTAACAAAAACGCTGCCTAACCCTACGAGTTAGATCAAATTAATGTACTACAGTATTGTGCACCATAAAAAGGTCTACAAAAAAGTCCGCGATGGTATATGTTTATCTTTTAGGGATAACCCACATTAACCATTTTTATTGTTTACTTTTTACGTGAGAAAATGGCTTATTTACGAAGCTATTTTATCGAATTAAGTACCTTAAATACAGTGTGCAATTAATATAGATCAATATGGTTCCTTACAGCATGTAAATTAAACAAATATTTTCGGAGATATTACAAATTTAAAATTTGCGTTTAAAAATGTGTAATGTAATAAAAATTGTATGAATTTAGATATTCCAAAGATAGCAGGAAATCTTCATAGTAAGTATAGGGGAAGAAGAATTGTTTTACTCCAAATTTAATGCGTGCAGGCCAAGGGCAGTAATGAATGAACCAAAAATACTGGATCGATTTTAATCATGTTTTCATTGAGTGACATAGGCATATATATTTTATGCCCGTGCAAAGTCGGAGCGGGCCGCTATGTTTTTATATACAACGTTCATATTTTTTCTGTAGTGTATATAATTTAGTATCAGCATTGCACCCGTGCGAAGCCGGGGCGGGTCGCTAGTATATATATATATATATATATATATATATATATATATATATATATATATATGTGTATGTATGTATGTAAGTATGAATTAAACGGTTTATTGATAAGAACCATAAAAATTAGATAAAAATAACAAAGATAGCGATAAGGTAATCTCGACAGTTGAGTAAACATGATAGGCGCTCACCGCATCGAGAAAAAGATTTTGAAGATTAGAAACTCGGGACTGTCTTGCACCATATGTATGTGTTTAATCCCTAGTTCATCGACACCATGACCATCGACGATTGATGATTATACATCGTATGGAAGTCCTTTATCTCTGGATATATGCTAGATTATCATTGCGTATAGTACATATCTGAAAATGATGTGGCTCGGTGAATGGAGGTAAAACGAAATGAAACAGTGGTGTTTACATTATGTGACCGTTATTTATTGGCAATATAAAAAATGTGAAAAATTCAAATAATAAAACGGATGGCAGCGGTGTTACCTGGTGACGAGGCTTGGGCAGTCGATGGTGGCACGTGGCACCAAACGATGGTCGGTTACTGAATGATCGAAATACCCTTCAATAATATCCCAGATAAACGTCTCGGGGTTGCCTTCAGCTATTCGTTATCGGGTTCTAGTTGGCGCTGCTGGCACCCCGCTCGTGTTCATCATCTGAGATTATATTTCTCGGTATTTTGAAGACCGTTATTCCACGATGTAAAATTCGACATGCCTCAAGGTCGCTACAATTTTACATACAATTACTCCAAGCAACAAAAATACAAAAATGTATGAATAAATATCAAATACAAAAAAAATTATATAAAAAGAAAATGTGCTGCATAAAAAGGGCTTTGAAAAATATGATAGTTCGAAACGGTTGTGGTTGGTACGGTTGCGATCTGGTACGGCTGTTGATATCTCCCGGTCCTACAGATACCGTTGCTTCATCGTCGCTTTGGCACTTGAATCTGGTCCATCGACGACGTTGAGGACAAGCTAATTTCGGACAGGACTCCCGTAATCGACGCTGTGGGAAGATTGATTGTTCGACGACGTGGTAGCTTATTTTCTTCGACGACGAGACGTTGGCAATTCTGGTACCTCGGCGAAGACATGACAAGTCTACGGTGACTGTAATCGGTACCTAGCTTCTGGAGCTGCTCTGTGACTAATCCGTAGTCACATACGTTACGGTAATCCAGAAAAGACAAATAACGACGGTATCCGACCGAAGCTGCCCAAAGCCTTTCGAATCAAAATGTCTGCCATTATGACGGAGACGGCGAGCGAAGGAAGACATCATGATTTAAACATAGCGCAAAGAAATGTTTAGCCGAGACGCTGATGATTAAGCAGTGATGTAAAAATATCTATGAGTTTAAAAGATTGTGAAAGAAAATTTTGACAAAAAATTTAAAAAAATGAATTGGAAATAATGAAATGAAGGTAAAATTTAAAACGAATGGAATTAAAAATATTTAAAATTTCGAAACAAAAAATTTAACGGCCACGTAAAATAGACCATGTTGCACGTACCCTCCATACACAAGTCCAAATCCAATTTTGCGAAAGATCACGTCGGGGTCACCACTTTAGGCTAAATGATGTGGCTCGGTGAATGGAGGTAAAACGAAATGAAACAGTGGTGTTTACATTATGTGGCCGTTATTTATTGGCTATATAAAAAAAATGTGAAAAATACAATTAGATAAAACGGATGGCAGCGGTGTTACCTGGAGACGAGGCTTGGGCAGTCGATGGTAGCACATCTAAACCAAACGAGGGTTGAGCACTGAATGACTCGAAATATCCTTCAATAACATCCCAGATAAACGTCTTGGGGTTGCCGCCAGCTATTCGTTATCGGGTTCTAGTTGACGCTGCTCTCACCCCGTCCGTGTTCAACATCTGGGATTATATTTCTGAGTATTAAATTGTAGACCGTTATTCCACGATGTAAAATTCGACATGCCTCAAGGTCGCTACAATAGAAATAGCCATCAAAGCACTGTCCACTTTTAATATCAATTATTTAGTTTGTTCTTGGGCTGCCAAACATACATATGTTTTTGCCTTCGAATGAATTTATTCCATGTCACTGGGTTGACTTTATAAAGTGGTATGAATCTATTAAAACTTTTCCTAGTTGGTTACCATTCCAGTCTTCATAACTTGCACCTTCAAGTCCACTATCGCCTTACATTAGTCCATGGTCTTTTCGTATTACTGAGGTATCATACCAGTTGGTCACCACCACAGTCTTCAAAACTTGCTCCTTCAAGTCCATCATTGTGTTACATTAATCCATGGTCATTTGGTATCTTTTGGGTTTTCAAGTTTGCTTTCTCTTATCTTTGTATTTTTTTGTGATATAATCTTGTAACTAACAAAAACTACATAATACTACATTTTAATCGTCCAACAGTACATTATGTTAACATTAATTTCGATCGGTGTTGTTATCTTCCATAATTCCTGGAGCAATTATTAAATGATAAAACGTTAAACACTTTCTGTCTTTTCTATCTTCATTTAAGGAAAGCACTCTACTTGTGTTATACTTCAAAAGACTTTTGTTTAAATCTACTGTTTTCTCTTCGTGTTCTTTTATTAATGCATCAACATTGAATATTACCGAATAATTACTACCTTTTGTAATTACAATTAACAATAGTCATAATCTGATCTCTCCAAATGTAACTTGTTTGGCATCTCATTGAATCTTATGTGCCAATATTTTGATGAATCTTTAATCCTTCTTCTATAACCTCTATTTCCATTCCAAGAAATCGTTTAACTTCCTAACCTCGAATATTTCATACACATGTTGCATAAAGTTTGCTGTGTGCCCTTCAGACCTTGTTATTTACGATTCAACGGGATGAACATTGCCTTATTCTTTTAAAATATGTACTAATTGCTGTAATGTAAAAATACTTTGTAACTAAACTCTTCTTCATTGGTTTCAATAGTTTTTTATCCTACTTGTAGCTCTGTCGGAACCCATGTTTCTAGTGTTTCACTTGTCCTGTAGTTCTGTTGGACCCCATGTTTCTAATTTTATAACGCTTCACTGATCCTTGTGAATTACTTAAATGAATTACTGAACTCTTCTCCATTGATTACAGTGTTTCTGTTTTGTTCTGCAGATAATTCTGTTGCGTCTTATGTTTCTAATTTTTTATTGCGTTGCCAAACCTTGTAAATTATACACGGCTGCGTTACTAAACTCTTGATTACTCCATTGATTACAATTTTAGGGCAAATGATATGGTTCGATGAATGAAGGTAAAACGAAAGGAAACAGTGGTGTTTACATTATGTGACCGTTATTTGCTGGCAATATAAAAAATGTGAAAAATACAAAATAGATAAAACGGATGGCAGCGGTGTTACCTGGAGACGAGGCTTGGGCAGTCGATGGTGGCACGTCTAAACCAACGATGGTCGAGTACTGAATGATTGGAAATACCCTTCAATAACATCCCAGATAAACGTCTCGGTGTTGCCAGCTATTCGTTATTGGGTTCTAGTTGGCGCTGCTGGCACCCCGCCCGTGTTCAACATCTGGGATTATATTTCTGGGTATTTTGTAGACCGTTATTCCACGATGTAAAATTCGACATGCCCCAAGGTCGCTACACAATGTTTCTTTCTATCCTACCGATAGCTCAAGATCACATGTTTGTAGTTTTCTGTGTTTCATTGATCCTTGAGTGCTCTAGTGATTCATACTTTAATTGTGTCTGTTGCATACAGCCATCTTCTTACTTCTACTTTCCTGTATATATGTATAGTCAGTTCAAAACAGCAGTGACACGAGTGTCAATATGTGTCTGTCTAAAGCTGTAAATTCGTTTTACAGTCAGACAATATAATCCTTATCATTTTATTCTGTTTAAAAAGAGATAGAATGCTGAAGTTCGAACATGTAACGGAATGAGCCTGCAAAACGTCTGAAAATTCTTCAAAATATTATAACTACGGGTTATAAACCGGCAAACCTTGTTTTAACGCTTTATTTTAATAGATTTGAAATCGCTGAGGTTTTTATATTTTTTGCGCGTTGCAGCTGCACTGAATATCAGTACGGACACGACCATTAAAATATCTCAAAAAATAAAAAACAATATAACCTTAAATTTACCTAAAAGAACCCGTGTTTATGCGAAACAGGCGACGAATCAAGATCAGATTGATGTTTCAGGGATCAAATATACAAAATGTATAAAAGCAGTAAGTAGTTTTTTCAATCAAAACATAATTTTATACAATTATTTCGGAGAAAATTGTAAATCTGGAAAGTATTCATAAAAAGCCAAAAGATATACAGCTATTCGAGGAACGTAAAATATCCGTTCAATCATTGTTGGGTAATATAGGATCTAAGTGGTATAAAGATAACCCACGAAAAGGTTTAATGGAACTTCCAGAGATTGCTTTTAATTTTGTTGATATGGGATATTGAAATAGACATTCAGGTCAAGAAGAATATTCAAACCAGAACTGTCTGGATTTATGGAAAGAGGCATTGTCGAAAATAACACCTTTGATTTGTGTGAGCTTGATCAGACACATTGAAGAAGAAATTAACAACTAGTAGAATCTTGAGCAAGTTTTTGTTAGATTGGAAATAAACAGCTTAGTTTGATATGAATGGAAATAACTTGATTAGTATTTCTGAAAGCGACAGTGATTGAATAAAACTTAATGAATGTTAGTTTATGATTCAATGGTGACAATTATCAAAATAGGGTGATGAAAGAAGAAACAGCTAAAAGTCAGTATACAATTAATATATTTTAATTGTAAGGAATTGTATTATAGAGTATGAAAGCTTTATGAGCATGTGTGTTATTATTCAGAATATATGTGAATATTTGGTTAACATATATGAGGAAAGAAATAATACTAACTCTTTTGCAGATATAGCAAATGCATTAAGGCGAATGCAGTGATTAAATGCAGTTTTATCAAGAAAGATGTACAGAGATAGCAACAGGACAAACTCAAGAGAAATTTAGTAATATCATAATGACTTTACAAGGATACATTGCGCAAGGAAACAAGAACTAAGCGTAAAACATAAATATGCTCTCTAATGTTATAATATACAATATAAAAATAATATACAATTGTTAATTAAGTGAATTAACATGCAAAAACGCGCCTAGAACCCTAAAAATCTAGAGAAAAGTTCATTGTATGTATAATAAAACAACTCTAACCTATAAATTATTGTGGCTGTAAAATTAATTGTAATTTTAAGTTCTTCGATAATATATGCATTAGATGTCTTATAATGTTAAAATAAAGTACAATACATAACATTTTTGTTTCATTATTTTATTTAGATCAGAATTTTGTTATATGTCAGAGGCAAAATGTACTAAAACACAGAGTTGCTGCGGCAACATTGCGTACCGAACTCGAACTTTACGTAATCTCCATTCCCTTACACTCTCCATCGTCAGCCCATTGCTTCTACCTATTTATACCGAGAATGACTTACTAAATCGTCTGTCTGGTTTGGAGTGATACTGCCTCCGTCATCGGCCCATCTGATAATTATACACACGATATATTAGATTTCTACTGTTCTTCTTGATATGAGCTTGTATTTTGATAAAAATTTCAAGTTGATTCTGACTGTTTCTTTACAATGAACTATTATGTTTCTTGACAATTGCTGACTTTCGTTGTTCTTAATTCTGATTGTTCTTTCTTCTCGACACTGATGCTCTTGACTGTTTCTGATTCTTGACTTCCACTCCTCGTTCTGAATATATCTTTTAATTATTTTGTTCTTTAATTTTAACTAACCATTGTAAATAATATGTTCCCTCTATCAATATAACGGAGAGGAATTACCGACCTGAATTGTGTTTCATCCCTTTTAAAGCGATCTCTGATCCATCTTAAGTTCTATCTTAAAATGTTGACTAACAAAATGATATTCTCATGGTTTTTAGTTTTTTGTCTGCTTTCATTCAAACTTTAAAGATAGAAAACATTATTCAGTACTTAGATTAATTGTTAAATGTCTTGAAGGATGATTTATATTTTGCTATAAGGACGTGGGGAACTAAGGTGAAGGAACCTTCATGGAACATCATGAAGACTCTCAATATAGGACCGTAGCAGATTCGTATTGCCCATTTATGCAAGATGTGTTTAATTGAAGAGTTAAATATTCTCAGTATTACCCCAATACTTCTAAAAACACTATGCAACCTCAAGAGATTTATTCTTTAAAGGTTTAAGTCAATCAAGGATAGGTCAAGAAGATATGTATCATATCAAGAATAATGTTGAATGGGTGGCCGTCGAGTGGTAGTTGTCATTATATATTTTATTTCTGTATAGTTACGTTTTGAATGCCAATTATTTTCAAATTCTTTCAGAAGATTATTGGCATGGTTCCAAGTGCCTGCTACCACGAGACACTAGTCTTCATTTTTATATAAAAGATGGAGTTCTATTTGCAAATCGTTGTAGTATTTCGTTCAACAAATTTGTATTCAATGAAATATCAAGAGATGGTGGTATTATTTTGTTGTTTATTGAATTAGCCATCACATGTTTAGGAGATCTTGTTAGACAGTATGAGCAATAGTAATTTGACTACTAATACAATACTACTACTAATACAACGAATAAATAACAGCATCTATTACCAAAATGATTATTTTTGTTCAGTCAGTCAATTTTACTTTAAACCTTTATTATCATAAAAAAGGCATTACTTTCTACAACTTTTCCCCATTTTTTTGCCAGCATGGCTATATTTAAGAAAGAACGGCGTTGCCTTGGCAGCGATTTAATCTTTGATGTATTTTTGCTTTTTTCATGCATGTATTCTATCTATCTGACCAAGTAGTAATCAAAAGGCGCTATGTTTGTTAAGTATACTAGGTGCAGCAGAACATTCTCATTCAAGCTGCAATAGTATATCCTTTACAAATTTTGTTAGGTATGGCTAAAGATTGTCATGTAAGAGCACGAGTCTGTTTCTAGCTGTTGTTGATCCTTTTGTCCAACAATACGTCATTAAATTTGGGCAGTTGGTGTTTATCGGCTCGTAATACACTATTTATTACCAATCTATCACAACTAGACTTTATGGGCATTAATATTGCGTATGGATGGTTCTCCTAAACTGCACCAGTATTTCATTTAGAATTGTTGTGTAGCGACCTTGGGGCATGTCGAATTTTACATAGTGGAATAACGGTCTACAAAATAACCAGAAATATAATCCCAGATGTTGAACACGGGCGGGGTTCCAGCAGCGCCAACTGGAACCCGATAACGAATAGCTGACAACCCCGAGACTTTTATCTGGGATGTTATTGAAGGGTATTTCCATTCATTCAGTACTTGACCATCGTTTGGTTTAGACGTGCCACCATTGACTGCCCAAGCCTCGTCTCCAGGTAGCACGGCTGCCATCCGTTTTATCTATTTTGTATTTTCCACATTTTTATATTACTTCAATATATAACGATCACATAATGTAAACACCACTGTTTCATTTTCTTTTACCTCTATTCACCGAGCCATCCCAATTTACCCTAAAGTTATAATAGATGAAAACGTAATATTTCCCATTATATGTAAACATCTAGATACAGTTGATTCATCAACTGTTAAGTTGTCTGAAGGTTTTTCGATAATTTGAGCTCGATTTTCGAACATTCTAGGTCCTGCCTCCGTTCTTTGTTATTGACATCACAATTATGACTTTTAAATCATCGAAACCATAACTATTTATTGGAATATAATGGAGCACCATCATTATAAACTTCTAAGAGTGCCTGATAGTCTTCGACAGCAGACTTCTTTAAATGTTTATCTTCTGCTTTATCGAACTAATCTAAAATGTTTTTTATATAATCGTGTCATTTATTTTATGAATAACATTTATGTATTCATGTTTTATGTATGTTATTGTAGATTGTACTTGAGTTCTTATAAAACAAACAAACGTATTTTGTTAAGAATAAAACTATAATAATTGACATGATAGTGACACTGAAATAAAAAACAGCTATATAGCGAACACAATTTAGGTAATTCCTTGTAATTTAGTGCTATACACACACTCGGTAGCTTATATTGGTTTAGATCACATAGGTATTTTTGATAAATCAAAACTATAAATGCTAGAGAATTAGCAAGCTTGAGAACCAAGTTCACCTTGAACCAAATGTAAAATTTAACAAATTTTATCAATAATCCCACTCATATTCAAATTTGAAATAACCACTTTCGTTATCCGTATCGATATCCGTATAGATAATAATATTAATAATATTATTGATATGATAATCAATATACGACCCTTACAGTAATAATGCGAAATTTCATTCAGTGTTTTATCGAACTAATCTGAAATGTTTTTAAATAATCGTGCCATTTATTTTATGGGTATTATACAACTATTATGGTTTTATGTACGTTAACTGTATATAAGTTTGTAGCGACCTTGAGGCATGTCGAATTTTACATCGTGGAATCACGGTCAACAAAGTACCCAGAAATATAATCCCAGATGTTGAACACGGTGGGGTGCCAGCAGGGACAAGTAGAACACGATAACGAATAGCTGGCAACCCCGAGACGTTTATCTGGGATGTTATTGAAGGGTATTTCGATCATTCAGTAACCGACCATCGTTTGGTTTAGACGTGCCACCATTGACTGCCCAAGCCTCATCTCCAGGTAACACCGCTGCCAACCTTTTTTTTATCATTTGTATTTTTACATTTTTATATTACTTAAATAAATAACGGTCACATAATGTAAACATCATTGTTTCATTTCGTTTTACCTCCATTCACCGAGTCACATCATTTACCCTAAAAGTTCTTATAAAACAAACAAATGTATTTGATTAAGAATAAAAGATATGATAAAAATTGATAGTAATACTGATATTAAAAACAGCTATATATCCAACGCAATTTAGGTAATTCTTGGCTTAAATGACATAGGTGTTATTGATAAATCAAAACCATTAATGCGAGAATTAACAAGCTTGAGAACCAATTTCACCTTGATCCAAGTGTAAAATTTGATGAATTTTATCAATTCTCACATTCAAATATGAAATAACCACTTCCATTATCCGTTTCGATATCATAGATAATGATACTATTAATATGACTGATATGATAATTAATATACGACCTCCACAGTAATAACGCGAAAATTCATTCACTATTTTATCGAAATAATCTAAAATGTTTTTAAATAATTGTCTTATTTATTTTATGAATAACATTCAGGCTTTATGTATGTTATTATACACTGTGTATGAGTTCTTATAAAACAAACAAACGTATTTTGTTAAGAATAAAAGACATGATAAACATTGATAGTGATACTGAAATTAAAAACAGCTATATAACGAATAACTATAAATGAATTTATTTGAATTCTTTTTCACAATGTCACAAACTAGATGTGTTTTTTTTTTAATTTTTCAGAAATGTGGCAGGATATTCATTCAGACTACATATGTAACTTTTACTTTGCGTAGATCATGATCATCAGTAACAGCAATAGGCAAGATGAATATTTTTAATATATAAATAATATAATATATATAATTCGATGTATTTTTTATATATATTTTAAAGTCTCCTTTTACTAACTGTGGGTTTATCTGGAATGGGCCTAATGTTTAACGTGGGCTCCGAGAACCACGGTCCTCAGCATTAAGCCTACCGACTGGCCAACTTTAGAAATCATCTGAGAAGACATCCGGTCTTACCCAGCCTGGTTACTGGCGTGACTGGGATGATTTATCTTGTCGGATTTTACACTCTTGCCTAGAACATTCTCAAATTTTAAACAATCACAAACATAAATGTCCAAGACCAAGCCCCAGCAGGATTGGAACCCGCGGCTATCGCAACAATAGGGGGACCGTCCCATCGTCTTTACCACTCCGCCACCAAGCCGGCTTCGATGTATTTACTTCACTCAGAATAAAAGTTATTTCTACAAAAAAAAATCGATTTGAAAGAAAAATTGTCGTTTAAAATAGTAGAATTTTAAATGCGCGCTAATACGTTCCAAATCTGCGCGTGACGTACTTGTTTAGGTCGGACCGGACGATCTGCAGGCCTTATTTACACACTGATTTAATAATTTTGTGTAACAATTAGACATTCTAATTTGTATTGATAGTGCGAGAACCACTAATGTAATTTTTCATCGGTAAAACTCCACATACCAGTTGTATATTTTCGTTCCAAGACACAAAAATGCGATTAAATCTTACATGGTGGAAACCAGCCAGTATAGTTTGAACATCAGTAATTTATTCACAACAGTAAGATCATTTTAATGTAACTATTTACTATTTTAAGTACTTTTGATTCTGTCTAAAGTGTAATTAACGTAAAATAGAGGTAAATAACACTGTTGAAAACATTTGAGGTTGGGTCTCATTTGTTTGGTTTATTGTGTATATAAGTCACTAATAATGTTGTTTTTTGTCAATTACTAAATAATTTAGAAAATTATATTTAATATAATGTAACTGGTTTAATTCTACATCCTAAATGTTTCTACAAGATTCAGAAGAAAATGGGCTTCTAACTCAACTCTTCACTACTGAACGACTACATATTTTCAAAATACAAAGATATAAAATATTAAATAAATCCAAGCCTTCAACGAGTGCCAATCAAATCCCATCATGGTTATATAACGAATATCAAATATCTAGTTCTTTGTACATTAAATAGTTCGATGAGTTACACTTCAACAGGTTAAGGGTAAGTGATATATATTTTATTGAAAAATATGATTTTATCAATTTTTATAGTCTGGAATGTTTGTTATAGGAAACAGAGGTTTCAACTATCTTGAACAACATTTACGTACAACGTTTGAGCCCAAATTATGACAATAAAGTCAAGTAGAGTAAAAGAAACTAAGCATAGATTAACTTTAAGTATTCATAAGAGATCCTAATTTGTTAAAGCATGTCTAAACAGAAATATTGTAAAGTACTTTTGTAAAATAAACTTCCAAATTACAATTTGTCCATTTTATAATCCTATTTATCGCAACAGAAATTGATAAATTTAAAGTATTTACAGACAAATGAGATGCCGGCTGACGTTTTAACCAAAAGTTTGTGTTCTGTGAAACATTATAGTTTTTTAGAGATTTTAGGTATTGTCAATGTATTGTGAGATAATATTTATATTATATTTTCCTGCTAGTGGGAGTGTTAAAATGAGCCTAAAGTATAATAATATCTGGTTTTGTGTACCTGCAAAGGGTCATTTTTTGTCACCCGAAACCGTTTTGGTTTCCGATCTTATATAATGAATAAAGTCAGTCTGCACTGAAAATTCGACCGAGTCGTTTTATTTTATCACATTTTACAGAAAGAAATGAAGATACTACCGATTCAATTCTATTCTAATGCAGGCCAAATCCTTATGTCCCCAAATCTTATATCCAAATATATCCATCATTGTCAAAGAAATATTGCCACAAACCTTTGAAAACCCTTATTTACAAGATTTAATTCCCCCCGAGATCTAGCTGTTCCCATATCTCACAAAATACATGCAATTCGCTCATAGTATGTTTATTGAAGGTCACACAGATAATAATAAAATATATCGGTAATGTTTATTAAATAACGAAACTAAATTGATTGGACAAACTGGTACATTTGTATATCGCAAACTACAAACAATTGACATAAAATTAACTTTTTTTCTCTCGTTTTTTTCTCATTATCGCGATACGTAAATCAAATATCGCCACCTTATCAGCGCTTATCTTACACAAAAGTGATAAGATAAAGCAGCGAAATAAACAGAAACAGTTCGATATGAATCGAGTTGGATCAGTGTCGTTTCGTAACAAGAACGGTGCGCGTAAAGTTGTGTCGCCAGTAACAATAGCCAGAGAGTGTTGCTGCCGCTTTATCGTCGCAGTTCTCGGGACTTGAACGCTATCTGTTTCCCGTTCGACGTTGTCGGCGGAGGCTCGAGAACCGAACGCAAGCTGCGCATTATATCCGATTTACTCCGAGGAGTCAATTAGACTAATTAGGTAAATTATAGTTTGTTTAAGAGCGATACTAGAAGTTTATAGAAGTATTTATGGTTTGTATGACCGATTTGCTTATTTTAATGATACTACAATTTATGGATACTATCACTGTAATGTTAGGTCTACAAAATACCCCCTAAGTACTTTTACAATACGTCTTTGTGAATGAACGGACTTTTTGGGGACGCACGATGAACCCTTATCAAAGGGGGCAAATTCTTGGGAATAAGCCGGGAGTTGTTGTGTTATCTGAATGGAAAATTATTATTTCCTCCGTTAACCAGGTCTTTTTTCATCAAGTTTTGAATCCACAAGGCTACAATAATAATCTGAGTTCATTATTTTACCAATTTGGAAGCACACGATGAACACATTTTTTACCCTCTATGGATATTTCCTAAACATTAATTTGCTTTGGCTTCTTACCAGTTTTACCACTTTCGAAGTAGCCGACGAGCAAAATTACTTTTGCGTTTCTTGGTTGTAAATGAAAGAATTTCTTGCAGACGCGAATTGAACCCTTATCAAAGGGGGCAAATTCTGGCGAACAAGCCAGGAATAGGTGTGTAATCTTGATGGAAATTTTTTTTTTTGCTAACTAGGTTTTTTCGTGAAGTTTTCATATATTATATATATATATATATATATATATATATATATATATATATATATATATACATACATGTATATATATATATGTGTATATATATGTAAAAGATGCATGTATAAATTTGTAGCTGTCGGATCATTAGTTTGTGAATTATAACATTTTGAGTGAAGCAGCAACTTCAACTTTTGTTATTGTGAAAAAAATGGATAAAAAGGAATTTCGCGTGTTGATAAAATATTGCTTTTTCAAGGGAAAAAATACAGTTGAAGCAAAAACTTCAAAGGCTTGATGCCGGGTTTCCGGACACTGCCGCAGGAAAATCGACCATCAAGGATTGGTATGCTAAGCTTAGACGTGGTGAACTGAGCACCGAAGACGGTGAACGCAGTGGACGTCCAAAAGAGGTTGTTAACGACGAAAACATTTAAAAAATCCACAAAATGATTTTTAATGATCGTAAATTGAAATTGAATTAAATAACAGGCACTCTAAAGATATCAACTGAACTTGTATGAGAAAGCTTTGTGCAAAGTAGGTGCCGCGCGAGCTCACTTTAACAAAAAAAAACGACGAGTTGATTTGGAGCAGTGTTTGAAGATGATCAAGCGTAATAAACAGTTTTTGCTTCAGTATGTGACAATGAGTGAAACATGGCTCCATCATTTCACTCCGAAGTCCAATCGACAGTTGGCTGGCAAGGTTACGGCGTTTGTATTTTGGGATGCGCATGGAATAATTTTCATTGACAACCTTGAAAAAGGAAGGACCATCAACAGCGACACATTCATAACGTTATTGGAGTGAAGGACGAAATCGCTGAAAACGGCCGCATTTGAAGAAAAAGAAAGTGCTGCTTTACCAAGACAATGTACCGTGTCACAATTCAGTGAAAACAATGGCAAAAATCCATGAATTGGACTTCGAATTGGTTCCTTATCCACCGTATTCTCCAGATCTGGCCCCCAGCGTCTATTTCCTGACTCCGGTCCCAAAAGAATGTTAGCTGGAAAGAGATTTTCGTCGAATGACGAGGTGATCGCCGAAACTGTGACCTATTTTGAAGCAAAGGAGAAATCGTACTACAAAAATAGTATCGAAAAGTTGGAGGTTCACTATAATCAGTGTATCGCCTTTGAAGGAAATTATGTTGAATAAAAAATACTAATTTTGCCAAAAAAATGTGTTTTACTATGGTAGGCCGGGTACTTTTGAATTGACCTATTAACAACAAGGAAAATTATCGATATTTTTTGGAAAAACATGAAATATGCAAATTATGATATATTTAAGAAAAAAAATAGAAATATTGATATATCGGCCGAAAAAAGATCGATGTTCACTAAATAATATAAAAAATTTTGATATTTGTAATAAATATTTAAAATTAATGACCAAATTTTTATAATGTTTAAGAAATATATTTAATTATTTTTTCGAAATACATCAGCTTAAGAAGATTGGTATATCGATATTTTTTCGGCATCCCTAATTCAAGGCGTTGAATGAAATATTTCCCAGCATTTTATGCAACATTTTCCTATCTTTTTGGAAACATGGCGAATACCGTGTCGAAATAATGTTCTTTCTATTAATACAGATAACCAGTCGATAGTTTCGCAAACTATTTTCGCATTTCTTCAGTATTTGGAAAAAATGGTAATCAGGAGGCGTTATGTTTAGTGAATACACTGGGTGTGGCAACTTCCTATTTGACAGTGTTTCCTTCATAACTCTTGCAACGTCTGTTCAACAATTGTTATGCAAGAGAATAACTTTGTGACTTTGTGAGCTTGGTCATGAATATTCTGGTTCGGAGTCGATGTGGGTGGCTCTCCTGGACTAACCGATGATTTTTTGCTCTTGCTATTGTCGTTGTAGACTCACTTTTCATTGCTATTCACAATACGCTACAAAAAACCTTTATTTTTGGCCTGGCAAGCATTAAAACCGTTTGACAACCTTTGACTCGGCAACTGCTAGTTGTGTGAAAGTTCTTGCGGAATTTGAACTCAACTGTTATCCAATAAATCTTGTAATTTATTGTCCTTGAACTTATTTAGTTCTCCAGGTGGTTCGTTGACATTGAGATCAAAATTACCACTTTTAACTAGTTGATCACCAATTGTGATCCGATGGAGCAATATTACAATAAGTTTCAAATGAATAACTCAGTGGTACTAAATAGAAAACTATTATTTTAGGAACTTCAATTATTTTAACTGAGATGTTAAAATCATCGAAATTAAGAGTTAAGTTAGGTGGTTTAACAGTCGTTCACATTAATACGTCGCAATTTAACCAATAGATATCTCTGATTAAAATGTGGTCCTTTAAAATAAGCTTTATTTATCAATTTATTAAATTAGGTATATTTTAAGCATAAAACAGCAATAAAAAAATACAAAGTAAAATATCGATATTGGAAACTTTGTGTTTTTTGAACTTTTGCTCGGAGGTTTATCCGCTCCAGGCATCAAGTGAATTTTGCATGGTATCACATCGATATTTTTTCATCGCTGACATATCGATATTTTTAAAAATATTGATCGATATTTTTCTCTTCGGCCGACATCCCTAACCCAAAGCGCCGTGAAGTAATTACTCAGAACAATTTCCTGTTATATCAGGACTATCAAAGACTGCTGACATTAACATTTCAACTCAACATCATGATGTTTTATAAAATAAATGTTTATACGTCTGAGGTTTATTGTTTCGTGATAATATTGCACACGATAACTAATCACGCCAAAGGTCTACAGAATTCGTTTATTATTAAACAAAATAAAATTACATTCTCAGAATTTGTTTAATGATTTTAATGAATTCCTTCCTTTGTTCCCGTTTCATTTTAAAAATCAAACTTGAAAAAAAGAACCGGCACCTTCGCCATAATAAAATAATAAATATTTTAAAAATATCCTCAATATCTTTTACAATATTTAACATTAAGATACAGTCTAGGATTAATTAAAACATATAGATTCAAGTCAGCTGATACTGATGATATTACCAAGGTTAATATTAAATCCAAGGTTTTGACTTCAAGCACAATTGGGTTATAATTGTAGATATTATCGCGTATAATTAACAGGACTATCACATTAACATATTACACGCGTCGTATTAAAGATGTAAGCAAATAACTAAATAGACTGGGTTCGCGCTGCGTGAAATAATCGCTTCGGTTCGTGCTAAAGTTCAGGATTGATTGAATTGCATGTGCAGTGGTCGCGAAAATTCTCAATCGGATTCTTCTAGAGTGCGATGGTCATGGAGATAAACGGTTTAGATGATAAGCGTTGAATGTACAGCGAATAATTTGTTCATCGGATTTATTGTCTTCTATTTATAGCCTACGAATATTAGTGTTGACTTGTTATTTAAGTACCCGAAATGTTGTTAAGTCGATGTCAATATTTTTTTGATGATATGATGCTGACGTCCAACTATAGTTTATTGTATCCATCTGTTCTATCGTGATGATAATCATCATTGTCTCTTCAGCAAAACGCCTTTAAAAATCAGCAATTAAATAAAATATTGTTAACAAAAAAAACCATTTTAAAATAATATAATAATCGTTGTAATAACTAAATAAAAATAATCAAAAACCTTATTTAATCTATCTACTATACGTAATTTATATTCTACTATATATACACAATTTAGCTTAATATGTACCTAAACCTATTTATCTATTTACAATATTATTTTAACTACTACCAACTGACTACTTTGTACAACGAGTAGGCCAAGTAAAGGTACGAGTATGAGGAAAAATAGGAATAAAGAAACAATCATTGAAAATAAGGAGCGTTTCAGCCACTGGGGTCCGCTACCTAGCCTAGGTGATTTGATAAATATTCCAACTAAACAACAACAAAAAGTTATTATCCCCGCCGGGAATCGAACCCACAACCCTCGTTTGGGTGCTAAACGCTTTAACCATTACACCACATAAGTTGTGTACAAAATTTCTACGAGGTCTTAGATGCTATAGTTAGTGCTTAAAAAACTAAATGGCTTTTGCACTGAAGCACATTAACTCAGCAATAACATTATACTCAAATATCTGATTATTTTAGATAAAAAATATGTGAAAACTTTGTACGTGCTTTTAAAATTTGAGCGTTTCCCTCGACTTCCCCCAACAGATCCTGATTTGGTTCCAATGGGACCATCTCGGAAGTGCACTCTTTCGAATAAAAAGAGAATCTTGAATATCAACCCAAACTTGATGGAGAAATCGGCGAACATACATTAAAAATATATATAGACACAGCCGAACATAGAACCTCCTCCTTTTTCGAAGTCTTTTAAAAAAATACTAGGTGATCCAGTGAACCTACATTTATTTTACAAATTTTCTCCAACAATAACAATAGTCAATTGGCGGCTTGATTGGCGCAGTGGTAAAAGCGACAGGGCGGTCCACTTACTGTTGCGACAGTCGCGGGTTCGAATTCTGCTGGGGCATGGTCGTAAATTTATGTTTGTGATTGTTTAATATTTGTGATTGTCCTAGGCAAGGGTGTAAAATCCGACAAGGAAAATGACCCCAGTCACGCCAGTAACCGGGCTGAGAAAAACAGGATGTTGTTTTGGATGATTTCTAAGTTGATCACTCGCCAGTCGGTATGCTTGATGCCTAGGACCGTGGTTTAAAGCCCATATTAAACATTAGGTCCAGTCCAGATAAACCCTTGTTCGTAAAAAGGAGACTTTAAGATATAAAAAAAGTAAATTCATCAAGAGCTACAACAATTGCAAAAACTGGATCTGAATCTGGTAATGATAAAATCGATCCTAGTAAGTGATATATTTGTTCTTGTATCTGAAATGACTTAAGATTTTCATAATATATTTATGATATAAATTAGAATGTTATCAAGAAACTTTTATGATAGAATAATATCTTTATAATGGACGAAAAGGGAATGAATCTGTCCTGTATAATATGTGTTGCGCCAAATAACTATTATATATTTGAATGTTGGCCAAGAAGTTGTTAGAATAATTTCCCATCCCCAATTATTTCCCATTACCAATTATGGTAATTTTACTTTACCACCTGCATAATATAACTCAGTAGATTCACCGCTGTATTTTAATGCCTACAATATTGAGAAACGATTGTCCTTGTACCAAAACCCATTTCCATGGTGGATTTCCGCGTTATCGAACCAATATACCTATCAAAAAATATCTACATTTGTATGAAATATAAACGGTGGTAAAGTGTTAAACGGCCAGTGCCTAGAAATTATCTTCATTATTTATTATATTGTATTTATAGTCGCCGTTTGATAATTGTGGCCGGCAGTTTTCACGAGTATAACATTTTAGTTACAAAATACATTTCCGAAAATAGCTCATAAATATTTGACAACCAATAAAAATGTCCATCATCTCTTGGAACAGCGAAACTATTGATGACAGCGACAGTTACCGAAAAGTGAAAACAAAATTGTTGCTTTACCTATTTTCGTCACAATTATTTTATATTTTGTCACCATGTAAACTTTCTCAGGATTTTCACAAATATTTTAATACCTAAATCAGTCCAGCCATTCTTGAGCTTTAGCGAGACTAACAAACAATTAATTTTTATACATATAGAAGATTATGATGTTTATTAAACGATCAATTTATTAGTCGAATCGATGGAGGCAATGAGAAATAATTATGAATGATGATAGTAATACTCTATTTTGTATCTTAATTAACACAGTTCTGGAGTTTTGCTTCTGGAAATTTTGATGTTAAAGATGAACTTAATTCTGTCCGAGTAGTATATCGGGTTAAACATATACACTGCCTGAATTACAGTTCCCTGAAGTATCAGATAGCTTTCTTTATTCAGTTTTTCATCAATTTTAATCATATGACTGGTCTTATTACCACCAAACCATCCCTAAACCCTCGCGTTACAACCACCTAATTAAGAGTCTGCAGCGTTTCTGAAGCCCGTTCACCTTTTGATCGAGGCATAAAATAGACATGTTTTTCATGTTTAGATCAAAAAATCTGAAATTGGGACTGATCCGTTCATAGAAATTTTAAGAGATTTAAAAAAAAATTGCTGTCCAGTTTTTATGTGTTTTAGTTCAATCCTATTCTATATTTCTTTTTTGAGTATTAGCTAGTAATGCGTATCTCTTTCAGGCGAGAAGACAATAAAGGTCTCTACAGTTATAACTAAATTTGGCTTTCCTCCTGTTTCATTAAATCAGCGGTAATTCGAATGTCAGTTTTTTTATTATTACTCTTAGTAGTTCCACAATCTGCCCAGAGGCAATAGGTTGTTGTATTTATATTATATATACATGACATATAGAAAATCATTTCGTTAAGTGACTTCCTGCACAAAATACTATTTTAATTAATTAGTCTTATTTCAAAGCTAAAATCTGTATATGTTCAATAATCAGATCGGATGGTGTTAGACATTTTAGTCTACGCACTTTACTGTCACTTCGTGATGCACTAACACTCTTTCGAAGTACTTCACACAAACACGTTGAATTACACTCGGTGTTGGTTCTAGATGAATATCGCGTTGTATCACTTCACTTCATATTAGACTTCATAGCGGTTCCCCATAGTTGGATTCCATATGACCAAATAGGCTTGAGTATAGATTTATATAATAATATCTTGTTATCTAAAGATAAATTGGATTTGCGCCCGATAAAACACATTTGATAGAGTTTTAGTCCAAGTTGTTTCCGTTTGGTGAGTAAAAGGTCAGTTAAACGCCGATATTATTTCGATATCTATAGCATTTATTCCGGTTTTCTGAAAACTCTTGATACTAGAAATATAGCTTCACGACCTTAGTGAAAATTACTCAGAAATTTTACAGTGGTCTTAATGACGGCTTACTAGAAATTGATAAAATGTCATTTATTAAAACGGCACATTGGTTAACGTTTTCAATTTATATGAATAAAACCACTTCAATATCAATTGATGTAGTTCACTAAAAACAATAATTTTCAATGAGAATTAGAAAAAACAATATTATATTAGCACTAACTTAAGTCAAATAAACAGAAGTAAATAGAAAAGTTAAAGAAGAACAAAATATGCCATCAAAATACATCAAATCTTTCTAAAGTTACAAATCAACAGAAGAAGGTTGATTTGGTGACTAATCTACCACACGTATTGATTTGGTACCGAATTACTTCTTTTTTTTTATGGCTGTATTTCGATAATAAATTATTCATACAAATATGTGATATGGTTTTGGGATCCCCTTAAACTTATCGTAATTACAATGTTTGTATAATGTAAATAACATCGAAGATAAATTGCTAAAACAAACGAAAAGAGTAGATAATATAATGTTATAGCTTAAACTAACTTTGCAAAAATATTGTCATGTAAATAATTGATCAAAACTAATACTTCAATCATTTACCGCAATGAAAACCGAATTACTTTCTTCTGTAGCTACTATTTTGAGGCTAGCGAAGTAACATATTTTACATGGAAATGTAATGAGAACTTTTATCGAGTTAAATATGAAATGTTTATGATTCACAATGCCGTTTGTTCTTGTTAAACAACGGATTTTATGTTACACGCCGGAAGCAAAACAACAGTCAGCGATGTGGTCAACAAAATAAAACAGTAAGTGTTATTATGAAAGTATTTTTGAAAAGAAATAATCATCGACAACAGCAGTAAACAGCAATATCCCATTTATATATAAAGTGAAACATCATTAGGTGAGCGCAAGATATCTCATTGGCTTATAAGGTTATCCTCAGTTTTACAATTAGAATGAAAAGCATAAAGTTCATCCATGTCCTGGGGAATTCCCACCACAATCTGACCAATTCGGCAACACTTTTTACCTCTAATACCAATACGTTTTTAATAGTTGGGCCCAACGGAAGAAATCATATATAGGTACATGTATAGCTGTATATATTTTATATATCTATATAAAAAATTTCGAAGAATCATTTGACTGGTTATATGTTATTTGAAGGAAATTAGATTGATGGATAAATGAATATAATTTTTTTTTAATTGAACATGCCCAGAATATAATTTAGAAACAAAGACAATTATTGTATTAAATTAAAATATTTTCAGGTATTTCCATAGAATTAGGCAATAGCGACAGTAAATATATAATGTATATGGACTAAATGAATATTCAAAATTTTTCTGCTTAGAAATGTTATGAAAACGTTTTTGAATATACATAAAATATATATGGCCTGTATATATATATATATATATATATATATATATATATATATATATATATATATATATATATATATATATATATATATATATATATATATATATATATATATATATATATATATATATATATGATAATATGGCCTGTCAAATGAACAGAGTGATAAAATAGGAGAAATGAAATTAATAATATAATACATGGAAAAGTAAAAGAATAACTTTCAGGGGGTAAAAGAACACTAATAGGTGTCATTTTACCAATAATTAAAATAATAAAATAAGAGAGTAATCAATTTATAAATGATTAAAATACAAATAAAAGGTTAATATAATAATAATACAGACAGAGATAGCAACACGAGGGAATAAAATAAGGAAGAAAGTCAAAGACAGAACAACGTGAAAATCAAAATCTAAAATATAAACTAGATAGCGACCTATCTATAGTCTGTTCAAAGTTATTTTGTACTTACGTCATCTAAACTTGTGATATAAAAATATAATTTATTTTAACATTATAGAACATCTAAAAATTACAGTTAATTATACAGCCACAATAGTTTATAGGTTAGTTATAACCTTTTATTCACTATTGCTTTCAAGAATTTTGCATACGTCTGACAACCGGACGACTTTGACAGGCTCATTCGTTTACGTGTTCGAACTAATCAGACAACATTGTGTCTCTTTTTAACTGCAATAAAATGAGAAGGAAAATATTGTCTGATTATAAAACGAATTTACAAAATTGCGGTAGGCAATACATTAAACATCTTGATGACGTATGTACAAAAAAAACTTTGAATACACTATATATTCTAAGAGGTCCTAAAGATTCTTTAACGGGATTTTAAGCATTTCGTTCATTAAGAGGAAGAAATAAGTACTCTAGGATTGTTTCAGTTTTTTTAGTGTTTTAGAAGTTATTAGATGATATCTCGTTTGGGCCTCGATATTGAAAGGATCTGTAGAATTTTCAGTGTGAATACATCCAATCAAAAATCGACATAATTTCTAATAAAAATAAAATTAACGTATAAATTAATTAGTACTAGTTTATTTAATAAAATATTAATTAACTTTTTTAAATGAAAGCATTATTAAAGGATAATATTTTTTAGTTTTAAGTGTTAGGTCATTCATAGGCAGGATTTTTTAATACCTAACTCTGGTATGATATATAATTAAAAAACTTATAATAAAATTTAAAAAATGCATATCACGGGGTTTTACGTACCTTCCAGTTAACAAAATTAAGGATTATTTATGAGATCAATTAAAAGAAAGATATCCTTATCTAAAAGTATAAAATTATTGTCAGCGTTAGTCACTATACTATTAATGGCATTTCCTACATAACACTTCTTTCTACATGTCGTTTACAGATGAATGTAAAGCATCTATCTATTTAAAACACTTGTGTGATTGTTTGTTGTTAGTCTTGGGACCACATACATAACTACTACCTCTTTTTGTGATTCACTTTGAGAGGAATCCGTAGATCGCTTTTGCTTTGTACTATTCTAAATATTCTTTTATTTTTTGGTTGTGGTATCAGTAACTACTATGATTCTATTAGCGACATTCTGTTTTTCGTAAGCTGGATCTACGATATCAGATTGGTGCGTTATAATGTTATGATTTCTGACTATGGAGCTATTGGGTGAACCCAGTAGACCACTTTAATCGATTTTTAGCTCTATAATATGTAATGCTTGTTGAATATCGTCCTTATCAACTTCTTGTACTAAATTACTGTCAGATGTCACTTAAGCCAGAAGAAATTTCGCTTTGATCATAAAGACAAATTGTAGGTTAGACGGAAACGACTAGTAACAATATATTAATTAAATAATAGAAAAAAATATTCTTGATCACAAGGTTGAAAATTACTTAAACATTCCGAATCCAATTTATTTTCATCTAACAATAGTTATCAGATATCATTTTCATTGAGATTTCGCGCCATTGTTGCTATAATAGGCCTAAACACAAGGTGTTTTTCTTTCGAATACATTTTCTTCTTAGCCTAGGCTCAATTATTTCCTGATACAACGCCTCCCTGCTAAAGGAATGACCAAAGGAATGTACGTGTCGTTGTTTTCGCATCGCTTCGGTCACCAGTTTGCTTAGATAGTATCCCAAGTTTTAGTGACTTCAAATTTCTATAGAAACTGAGCTAGTGCCTTCCGCCTTTGGTAGCCGTATACCCTGAACTTCAAGCTTATATCCATCCCCATTCCAGTGGACTAATTAACAGCAACTTCAGTGCGCCTTTGGTGGCCTTACACCCTGCATTGTAACTTTTGTGCCGAAAATCCATAGACTAGAGATGTTTTTTAAAGCTTTAAATTTTAAAAATGTTTCTTAATTGGGATAATTTATTGCTAGAGTCTTGGAGTACATTTAACCCACCTTCTGTAACCTTACAGCGTCAACTAGGAAAACCTTTTTAATATAATTGATTTTCGTAAGGATTCGATTGCAAAATAGAATTGCACTTGTCATTGCTTCAGCACCCAAGTTACAACTATATGGTTTTATATGGAAATATATTTATATGGAATTAACTACGATGGACAAAAAATCCACTCAACAAACTCAAAACTGAATAAGCATTTATATCGAGTGGAATGTGGACTAAGAAATTAATAAATACATTTTTTAATCGATATATGCCCACCATACTAGCTGCTAAATGTCATTTGTCAATCTGTGGCTGTCAAACTATCAAGTTTAAATATTTGCTAAAAGTTTTCTTAAATTATCGAATTTTGTGCGCAATTTTTTTACGGAAAGCAGAGGCGACTTGATCTTATCTATTAGAAAACAAACAAACCCGTCTCGTTCGTTTTGAAACACATGACCGGATAGTCAGGGCTGTATTACATAACACCTACTTTCTAAAGAAACGGCCACGTGGGTGCACATGGTCGTTATTCGTTCTGGACAGCTCATAGTTAGTTTTTGACTACCGATGGTATGATCTTTCTGGCGAACGATCTTGATCTTTGCCCTTGATGATCTTCGAAATGGTACTATTTCTACCCAAATTTTCATGGTACCCCTCTACTAAATAGTTTTCCAAATTTTGGTGACTCTATATTCCAATAGTCTACGGCTAAGAAACTCAGCTACTACAATCGCTTTTGGTAGCCTTATACACCTTGAACTGTAAATCAAATGCCGGGAATCCACGAACTTGCGGTGTTTTCTAAAACTTGAATGTTTCTTACTTCGAATAGTTCATGGCTAGGGGTCTTCCTTCGTTCCTAGGGGGTTTAGCTACGATACTTTTGTTTGGACTCCACTTAACTACACCAAGAAACGCCTCGAGTAACTGCGGAACAATTGCCAATCCAGCGTCAACCTGTTTTCTTTTCTTGATAATTAATAAAAAATATGAAGTAGTATTAAACAAAAAGGAAACTAATACTTTACTTAAAGACTGTTTTACTTTACGGAAAGAGGACACTAAACTATGCTATTAGAAAGGGTCTATTAGAAAACATATCAACCAATCTCTCTCGTTCACTATTCAAGTACTTTTGAAACAGATGGCCAAATAATCAGGGCCAGGGATATATAGTAATATTCTGGGCTTGGGTCCTTGTTTGGTTATTAAAGAAACCTTTAATATTTTGACAATGTTTCAGTAGAATTGACAGAAATTCGGGTATTGCTTCCCTTTGCCCTATATTTCTAGCTACTTCTAGCTTGTTTACACTAGCTGAACTATTATTTTTTAATCAATTAGTTAAGAATCTCATTACTTATTCACTCGAATCTGAAACGACTCTTTAAACAAACAGTACAAAATAACTCCATTATCAAATCAAGCTAGACAAAACGTTCTATATCGACTCCTTTTGATTCATATAACACGTCCACTCTCTATTTTTTTTCTTCGCCCCGACTAGAAAGAAAATAAATACTCGCTCCTCATTTATCCATTAACGGCGGTATTATTGTAATCGAGGAAATTGCCGTGTCAAATCGATAGCGTAAGAATTCATTCTCTGACGTGTATCCATTCGACAGGGTAGTGCCTTTGACCAGGGAGCTGACGTGGGGTAAATACCGGCTGAGCGCAAACCAGTGCAGTGTTGAATTATTCCGGCGGTAGGCAGGAAGTTGGAGACGACGCCAAATCAGGTGAGACAATGAATATTTTAAAGGTTCACCGGTCAAACTTTATTATAAACTTTAAATGGAGTGCAGATGGCGACGTCCGTGAAATGCATTGAAGTTTATGTGAAAAATGTTTGATATCATCTTAGATTTTTGTTATTGTTATTTACCGGTTCAATGTTCGGTTTTTGGTACGAAAAAATAAATACCTAAACCTCAAATATATGCATTTTTTCGTGTTTACATTGATTTATTGAATCAGGTGTTTATCTTGGACAATGACCTTCTTAGAAATGTGTCAGCAACACATAAGTGTACTATCTGTTGATTAATTTTTTTATTATTTAATTATTACATTGTTACTAGTTGTTTTCGAGTAATCTACAATTTGTCTTTATGATAATTTAAATCTAGATATATAACTAAGAGGACCCATCAGTCCTATCTCAGTCTCTGGTAAAATAATTTTTATACATGTCACTGCTGTATTTTTTATTATATGCACCTCACTACACAACACTACACAAGATCAGATGGTTTGATTCTTTTGAGTCTGTGTCCTGTTCTGGTGGTATCCAAAAGCTGCAATACTTCAATATTCTCATGAGAATGTAGTCTTTCCTCATGCCGTTTTGCAATTCTCTTGATTTCTTGACCGACTGTGGGTATCTGAAGGTCTCGATGTAGGTAATCAGTACTATAGTATTTGGGTGGCCCACAATACCTCTCAGGACTTTGTTCTGAAATTTTTTTATTTTATTTATGTTACTCTTTGCAGAACATCCCCATAATTGAACTCCGTATGTCAATATAGGTTTCACTATTTGCTTATATAATTGCAATTTATCATGTTCTGATAATTATGATTTTCTTCCAATTATCCAGTACATTTTAATTCCAGTTCTTTTCTTTCTTCTTTATATGTCCCTTCCAGTGAAGTTTTGCATCAAGATTCATTCCGAGATATTTAGCGTTGTTGCTATATGGAATTATAGTATTATTTAATGTTATTGGTGCTTTTACGGTCTGTTTATAATAGGTGAACTGTACATGCACAGATTTACTTAATTTTTATTTTCCAAGCTTGTATCCAATTATTTATATTGTCACTTGTCTGTTGTAATTTCGTGTGGCTTCTTCACTATTGTCTCCGACAGCTATAATCGCAGTATCATCAGCAAATGTAGCCATCGTAATGTTCTCCATTTGTGGTATATCACAAGTGTAGAGTAGATAAAGCATTGGTCCCAATATACTTCCTTGTGGTACACCTCCTTTAGCTTCTTTTATGCTAGAGTAAACATTCTGGTTGTAATGTACGATTTTAATAGTTCGGTGTGTTGTTTTGGTAACATTTTATGTAGTTTATGAACAGGACCTTCATGCCAAACCATATCGAAAGGCTTGTGCTACATGTAAAAATATACTGAGCATACTTTTTTACTTTCGTAGGCTTTTTCAATAACATCTGTTATTCTGTGGACCTGGGTAAACCCCAAACTGGTGTGTTAGTATCAGGTTTTTTCGCTCTATGATCGGTTTTATTCTTTTCAACATGAGTTATTCAAAAAAACATTAGAGATCAGTGGAAGGAGTGATATAGGTCTATAGGATTTTATTTCGTTTGGTGACTTCCCAGGTTTTGGGATCATTGTAATTTCCGCCATCTTCCAAATGCCTGGAACATGTTTTAATCTAAATGCTGTTTTGATCAAGTTGGTGAGTTTTATAATTCCCTTTCTGGGTAGTTTTTGCAGTAATTCTCCTGTTATTAAATCGTAACCTGGTGATTTCCTGGGGTTAATGTCAGTTTTAATAACTTTGGTTAGCTCTTTCGGCGTGACTAATTCAATCATCGAATTTTCAGCTTCTATATCCGGCAAATTATATTCAATATTTGTTTCGTTTAGTTTGAAAGTTTTTTTATAGATATTCTTCTGCTTTTTGGTGATTGTCAACAATGTTGTTCTTCAGCAAGACGACGATCAACCACATGCTTCAAATCCTTTGAAAATATACATGGATATATTAAAATGGCAATGCTACCCCACCCGCCCTATTCTCCAGAATTTGCTCCTTCTTATTATTACTTATCCCGACATATAATCAGCTTCGTGGATGGATAACAGCAAAAGATACATCGTTTTTTTGCGATGGAATTAAACGCAAATTACCTTCCTTTAAGATAGGAAAAAATAGGTGCTATCGATGAACAATACTTTGAATAAAAACGTTCCGATTTTTCATATTAAACTTCAAATTAGAAAAAGATCAAAAATTAAATGTCACTAGTATTTCGAGGTTTTTTAAAATAAGAAAAGTTTCATTTGTTCACTAATGAAATTCCTTTTTTTACATTACAATAGTTTCACAGGTAAAGGTTAAAACACTTTACTAAAATAAGTTCCTATTATTGAAATAACTCTTCATAACATTATCTATTAGAGTTGAGACTCTTCTGTAATAAAATAGATGATCTTACTCTTAAATCATGTTAGAAAATATTGAAATATTTTGGGAAAAATTGCTTTCCTTATCATATCGTAAATATGGCATTTACACATTGAAAAGCATATAATTAAAAACAGACCGTCAAGCAATATATGAAAAAGACCGATAAATAACAATATTTTTCGAAAATGAGTTAGAATCATGAACTACCATAAAACCACTCATGACAGCAGTTGATCTAAAATTATTTTCCATTAATAACAGTGTCTAACAAACAATACTAAATGTTTATAATAAAAATACTGTCGCCATTTTCTTCGTTATACGTTCTGTCTTAGTTATATATATATATATATATATATATATATATATATATATATATATATATATATATATCATTACATCTGTAAAACTCAAAACTAATCGGTACTTTTTTACGTTGAGGTTTAAATTTAGCAGATAAAAATACATGAGAATAGGTTATTTGAATTGTTGAAGGAATGTTATCGGAAGTTATATTTGCGTCAATAAAGGACCAAATATTTATATAGTAACAATAACATTATCAAAAGGAAAGTAACTTTTTTCGAAATATTTATATTTTTAATATAAACAACAACAATGAATTCGTGGTTTCGCAACTCACTAAAACGTATTTCAATACTTTTTCCTCTCTTTATTCGGCTCACATTTAATGTTGTCGAAGGATAATGTTCTGTATATTTAATTTTTTCTTCGACATTTATGCGAATTGTGAATTAATTTTTGGGTGTCTTAACTTTGGATTCTTATTAGAGTCGTTTTGATTGACCAAAACTGATACCTGGTCGTTACAGATTACATCCTCGACCCATGCTGATATATCGCATACATCGTTGATGTTTTTTGAGGCGTGTATTTATCATCATCTCTCTTTTTCTTATATAGATTTTAGGCTTTGTGGTTAGAAAGCGCCTGTATATCCATGTGTGTATATCTGTTGTTCTCACAAGAAACATTATTTTCTTATATCCTTGTTTTACTATTAATATTAAATTAAAATAACGTTAAAGTTAAAATACCTAAGAATAATATCGTGGAATTATTCGAAATATTCTCACTCTATATCATGAATTGACTATTCTAAAATGGTTTACTTTTTATTATAAACTATATTTGTTAAAACAGCTGATGCTGTTGCATATTCTCTGTACTATCCATCGCCAAAAACATTTAGAGACCTATTAGTTTCTCATACTCATACAACTATTTCTATGTGTGTACTAAATGATGACATAAGTTCTAAGTGAACATATATACTTTTTTGTAATTATCCACTAACAAAAAGGAATTTCATTGCTATAACAATATACCTTAGAAAACTCTTTCTTTTTTCTGAAACAGTTCAAAATGGCATTTTCAATCAATTCTTACAATAGTCATTTTCTCAACAGTTGATACATCGACTGTTAAGTTGTCTGAAAGTTCTTTAAGACTTTAAGTTAGATTTAAGTTTTCTTCGAATAAGTCTTATTATTGTTTTCGAACATTTTTGGTCTTCTAGACTGTTATTTATTAATAATACTTTAGGGTAAATGATGTGGTTCGGTGAATGGAGGTAAATCGAAATGAAACAGTGGTGTTTACATTATGTGACCGTTATTTATTGGCTATATAAAAATTGTGAAAAATACAATTAGATAAAATGGATGGCAGCGGTGTTACCTGGAGACGAGGCTTGGGCAGTCGATGGTGGCACGTCTGAACCAAACGAGGGTTGATCACTGAATGAATCGAAATACCCTTCAATAACATCCCAGATAAACGTCTCGGGGTTGCCGCCAGCTATTCGTTATCGGGTTCTAGTTGGCGCTGCTGGCACCCCACCCGTGTTCGACAACTGGGATTATATTCCTGGGTATTTTGTAGACCGTTATTCCACGATGTAAAATTCGACATGCCTCAAGGTCGCTACAACACCAAAACCAGAATTTTTAAATCTTTAAAACCAAAATAGACAATTGAGCGTATGAGAGACTAGCGTCACCATAAGTTTCTAAACATATTTGCTGCTTATAAGCAGTCCATGATTATCGTGTAATTACACGGACTCAACTCAATAACAATAAACTAAATGGTTATTTTATAAAAGCACCAAGATAACAAAATTCTTCGCATTTTCATATATATATATATATATATATATATATATATATATATATATATATATATATATATATTCAATCATTTAATTATCCTCCAACAAGGATTTTTTGTAGATACTTGTAACCAATTATTATTGTAGATAGAATTTTCATGGATAGACACCGGAGCAAAGTAGCAAAGTAGTAGATATCTATATACTGCACACTATAGTGAACCTTATATAGTGTATATAGTGATAAAATATATGAGTGATAAAAAGAGTGAGAAATTTAATCACAGAAGATTATTTACCAGAACTGTCATTCTGCAGCATGCACTATAGCATTAGTGGATAAACAACTCAAGCATGTGGAAGTTTAATATTCGAATTTGATTATCTATTCTTAATAAAATGTTGCGAGAAAATATGTCATGTATTACAGTCAAAATTTGCATATATATTTATTTTATATCATATAATTTGATTTAAAGGTATATCATATCAGCAACACACCCATTATTAATCAATTCTATATTAAATACTTATCTGGAGCACGACTTTTTAAAACATATTTCAGACACGATAGATTCTTTATCATTACCACTGCCGTTAAATCGTTTTCTAAGAAGTTCAAGGAAATCAACGGTAAGGATAAATGAAATCGTATCTTTAAAAAGCAAAACAAAATGCACCACAAATACAAGTGACACACGAAACCGTACGTTTTTTCCTCAGTTATATGTTAAAACGATTAAAAAACGATTTAAATACAAGCATTTATTTATATAAATTTCTCATTAAAATAAACTTTGATATGTTATAATGCGGATGTGGTCTAATACGTTGCTATCAACAATACAATAATAACATAGTCATATGTGCGTTTGGAACGTTAATGTTAACAATTATAATGGTTAAATTTTGTCCATTTTAGATTAAATATATTACTCATTGGTGTTAGTCAAGGATATATGTTAGAAATATTATTTAAACACATTTTTTCTTAAACTATGTTGTAATTTTAACGTAAATTCTAGAAAATTTCGGTTTGTTATAAATATGGTCGTCCCGGCCGAACCCTGATTACATTTTCTTTAACAAGTTTTAGAGTAATTTTTTAAATTACAAGACCAATTAACATGATCAATCTAATATTGTTTTTTAGCTAATATGGAGATGTATCAATTTAGAATATTTTCTTTTCTAATTCATTTAAAAATGTTGATTATGGTATTTTGGTTAATGTAATCATATTTTTCATTTTGAAATTTATGTAGTGTCTAATTTCAAAATTCAAATTCCATTTAGAATATCGCATAGCAGGAACAGGTAACCTATATTAAGCTGCTTCAATAATCTCAGTTTAGCGTTAATGAAAAAAGCAATTTAATTTTTACCAACAGATAATTTTATAGTCAAGGGCATAGAGTAATAGAGATGCGACTTAATAGGGGACTCTGGCGCAAAGTTTTGCTTTTCCTAACATCCAGAGGGCGCCATAATGGGCCATTCAAGTAATTTGATGAGTCAATTTGAATCTCCATTATAGGTACCTTTATTTTACTGTGAAGACATTTGATTGGCTCATTGGTAATGTTTGGCACGTGATAGTCTTGACGTCACGTTTAATTGAAATTGAAGGCCAATCAAATTTAAATATATATATATATATATATATATATATATATATATATATATAACCGTAAGAAAAAAAATTTGGTACATTGCAAATCAAAATTATCTCTTTCGTCTCTTCTCATTTTCATATTTGTTTAGTGCCACCAATTTAATAGGATCTATCAGAGTTCTGTCTTTTTGTTTTTTTTTATACTAAAAGGAAACTTTGAGTCTTTCCCTCTTAATATCCTGTTCACCTGTTTTACTCAAAAGTATATAACAAACCTTGTTAGTACTTTTAATATTTTACCCAAAAGATTATTATGGAATGTACAATTGAAGGGTTTTAAATTTATTTTTTTTAAACATTTGACAAAAATTTTGTTATATTATCGACGCGGCAAAATCGCTGAATAAAATAGGAATAAAGTTGGAAGTCTGGAGCGAGATATTCTTTTGCCTCTATAGAATCAGTCTCAATTTGTGGGTCTACTGATTTATTCATAATTGTATGTCATAATTAATTTCTTTTTTCAAAAGTTTTACAAAGTAAATTGAGAAGTTCTTATAGAAACATCTGGACTGAAGTTATAGAGTCAAGTAATTAATGGTAAGAATGAGCAGAAAGTGGGATACTGGCCGAATGAATACACATTTTACCATTACCTTCTGGAGTTTGTTCAAATGTCGATGATACTTACTTTGAATACCCTGGTTCTGGGCTGGAACGATGGAAATAGGTACTACAAATAAAGTAAGACAGTTTAGAAATTAATAGTAACAATTATGAACAGAAATGTGACTGACTCCTTCAATTCACCTTCTATATCATTTTGATTTTGGTCCACTTCCATTTGTACATATTCTATGCTCGTAGTATTATTTTCGCCATTACTAAATTGTTCATAAGTACTTAAAGGAAAGTTTAAATGTATCACCAAATTTCTGACATGGTAACGATCATAAATCTGTTTCATGTTTAACCCAACCAGTTTAGGATTTTTAATGTTTTCTACTCATTTCTTAAAGATTTCTGGGTACTTTTTTAACGGAAGACGATGATGTATTTCCGCACTATTTGTGCATCCGAGCACACAACACTTCCTAGAAGGAGAATGTATTTCAACTACCGACTTGTATATACTAATAAAATAAAATAATAATTATTTTATATAATAACTAGCGACCCGCCCCGGCTTCGCACGGGTGCAATGATGATACTAAATTAAATACACTACAGAAAAAAATATGAACGTTGTATATAAAAACATAGCGGCCCGCTCCGACTTTGCAGGGGCATAAAATATATATGCCTATGTCACTCAATGAAAACATGATTAAAATCGATCCAGTATTTTTGGTTCATTCATTACTGCCCTTGGCCTGCACGCATTAAATTTGGAGTAAAACAATTCCTCTTCCTTATACTTACTATGAAGATTTCCTGCTATCTTTGGAATATCTAAATTCATACAATTTTTATTACATTACACATTTTTAAACGCAAATTTTAAATTTGTAATATCTCCGAAAATATTTGTTTAATTTACATGCTGTAAGGAACCATATTGATCTATATTAATTGCACACTGTATTTAAGGTACTTAATTCGATAAGGATTAATGCCGTATTGCTTAAAATAGCTTCGTAAATAAGCCATTTCCTCACGTAAAAAGTAAACAATAAAAATGGTTAATGTGGGTTATCCCTAAAAGATAAACATATACCATCGCGGACTTTTTTGTAGACCTTTTTATGGTGTACAATACTGTAGTACATTAATTTGATCTAATTCGTAGGGTTAGGCAGCGTTTTTGCTAATTGCTAAATAAGCCTAAAAAAATAGGTTAATTTACGACATCACGTTAGAAACCTCTAAAATTAGCAATGTTGCCTTAGTATATTATGCATGTATTATACATATAAACCTTCCTCTTGAATCACTCTATCTATTGAAAAAAACCGCATCAAAATCCGTTGCGTAGTTTTAAAGATTTAAGCGCACATAGGGATATAGGGACAGAAAAGGCGACTTTGTTTTATACTATGTAGTGATTATTTAATAATATATACTTTATAAAAATCTAACCACACTGTTCTCTATATAGGGCACATTGAAAATGGCGTACGAAATAAACAAACCGTAGAACGAAATGTACCAATCAGATCCCGTCGCGGATCTTAGTATAGCGAATAAAACAAGTAATATGTTAAAGGTAGCGACATCTGCATGTTGGACGTCGCGAAACATTTCGCCAAAATTTCCTATGAAGTTAAATCTCTATTTCTCTATGAACATATCTAAGGAATGATGATTCGTTTGTTGTAGCAGAGATTTTGTATTCAGTACGCTATTCCTCGACTACATGATATTGTGAACTAGAAGTTCTGTGAAACAGGTTTTGTACTCAATGAATGAATACAAAAGCCTCTGCATAATATTTAAACGGAAAAGAATGAGCTTCGAGGGTGTTATTCAGTTACTACCAGTCCATGATGTTCCTTATGTATGTATTCAAGCATTTTAGATATCCTTAAGTCGACATTGCATTTTGAAGTCATAAGAAAAAGTTGAGTTATATTAAGTTTCTCTTCACTGGCGAATTTTATTTAGAAAGGCATGTGTACAGGAGAAAATAAAAAAATTAGAATAAAAAAGCCGTACGGAGAAGTGTTTTTCTCATAATACGAAGACACTGACACAGAAGACAAAACAAGAATGAATTGGTTATTTTAAAATAGGTTTGAATTAAAATAGTGGCGAACATGAGTAACGAAATTAATACATTCAGTCAAGTATTTCATACTGAAGAACCTAGAGAAGCTTTTAGCAGATATACCCTATAGAATCATCATGAAGAACATCAAAAAGTCATTGATAATTCAGATCATAAAATTATAAGTATAGGAAATCGGTTGCCCTGTGTTTGGTATCATGATTTAAAATGAATGGACGAACTTAGAAAGGTACTGTAGTGCCGACCAACATCATGTTATTGAACAGTACCGTGAACTATTGAATTATCTCCTTATCCATCAGGATCTGCTCTCAAATCACTTTCTATATACTGTTTGTAAATATAATGCATTTTTTCAAATGATATGTCTTGGAAGAAACACTAAATCTCAAGTTTCGAATCCTGGAGTAATATTATATTTTTGTCACTCCCAGCCAAACAGACATCAATTATATTAGATGCAATCAGTACATTTAATTTTTAAATTTATCTTTATTATTGTTTTGAAATAAAGAATTGTGTTCATAGATTCCATAATACACTTTTATCCTTTGCATAGAGAAGCGAATGGAAATCATGGAAGATTTGGATATCAGCTAGTTTTTAATATATTTAACCTTTTCCTACTAATCTATTAGCTGCATCCTATCTTCAGTTCTTCTTGTCTTCTTCAAAACGCATTTTATAAAACAATAACACGCCTCGAATATTATTATGACGATCTGCTATAATTGTTCACTTATATCTGAATCAGCTGTGATTACATAAAAAACGACGACAAAAATGATGTAACAAACATAAATAAAGGCTAGTATTTGCTATGGATTTTTTATGCCTTAGTCAAAAAATTCGAGAGGCCTATTAATCTTATTTGTGATTCGAACATCTGCCTTTAAAGCTTTATTTATCTCGAAAGTATTAATTTGATATTTCAGCTTTCATTTATCAACGAAAAAATAATAAAACCCGTAAAAATTTTTAATAAATTTCAGCAATATTATATGAATAGAGCGAGGGGTAATTGTGGTTTGCGCACCAAGCTACTAACTTCGTTTTCGTATAAACACAGGAGCTCAAAATCTCTATCATTTAATTTAATAAAAATAGTTATTGAAAATATGGTTATTTAGTTCTAGCAAATATAAGTAAATTTCTTTGATATTATCTTTGAATTTTTTAATTATAAAGTGTTAATTAGGGAAACATATTATTGTTTAATGTAAATGTAGATTTAACAATATGTAGTTGCCATAGTTAATAATATTTAATTTAAAATTTCTGAGACAATATGAAATATAAAAAAAACTTGTCGAAAGGATGAATGTTGGTTTGTCAGCGATTTAATCATCGATTCATTTTCGCACTTCAAAACCATGTGCCAGCCAAGCCATGTGGGATCTTTCTGAATAAGTGATAAGAAGGCACTATGCAAGAAAACAAAACATCTCAACAGGTCAATTAAAAAGTCCCTGACCTGACAAATAGATGGCGCTAGTAGAATTAAATCCATATTAATCCATATGTTTTTAGTTAGCCTTAACCTTCAAAGGATGCGTGTACAAATTTGACAGCTGTCGGATCATTAGTTTGTGAATTATAGCATTTTGAGTGTAGCAACTTTTGTTATTGTTAAAAAAAACGGATAAAAGGAATTTCCCATGTTGATAAAATATTGCTTTTTGAAAGGAAAAAATACAGTTGAAGCAAAAACTTGGCTTGATGCCGAGTTTCCAGACACTGCCCCAGGAAAATCAACCATCAAGGATTGGTATGATAAGTTTAGAAGTGGTGAAATGAAAACCGAAGACTGTAAACGCAGTAGACGTCCAAAATAAATTTTTTACAGACGAAAACATTTAAAAAATCCATAAAATGATTTTGAATGGTCATAAATTGAAATTTAATGAAATAACAGACATACTGAAGTTACCAATTGACTGAACATGTACATCATATCATTCACGAATATTTGGGTATGAGAAAGCTCTGTGAAAACTGGGTGCCACGCGAGCTCATGTTTGAATAATTATCATTGACTACCTTGAAAAAGAAAGGAATTACAGAGCGTTATTGGACCGTTTGAAGGGCGAAATCGCCGAAAAACGGCCGCATTTGAAGAAAAGAATGTGCTGCTTCACCAAGACAATGCAACGTGTCATAAGTCAGTGAAAACGATGGCACAAATCTATGAATTGGGTTTCGAATTGCTTCCTGATCCACCGTATTCTCCAGGTCTGGCCTCCAGCGACTATTTTCTGTTCTCAGATCTCAAAAGACTGTTCGTTGGGAAGAAATTTTCGTCGAATGAAGAGGTGATCGCCGAAATTGAGGTCTATTTTGAAGCAAAGGACAAATCGTACTACAAAAATGGTATCGAAAAGTTGGACGGTCGCTATAATCAATGTATCATCATTAAAAAAAAATTTGTCAAAAAAATGGGTTTTACTATGGTAGGCCGGGAACTCTTCAATTGATCTGTTATATGAGTTGCAATAGTATATCCTTCACAACTCTTAAGGTATTAATGTGTAGCCAGATTGCTACATAATTTCATTAAAGAAGATAACTTTACGTCTATTACCACAAAATAGATAGACTTAAAATGCGATCTCTCCTGTATTAATTTGTAACCAATGTGCTCTGTCAAGTCACCAGAGGTCGCGCAAGTCATGTTTATTTAGTTGGAGGGAGGTTACTAAAATAATATTAGAATTTATTAATATTACAGGGGGAAATTAAAAAATACAATTTTAATAAAATATTTTATTCAAATACACGTTGTTAACATTAAAATTTTCTAAATATATGAAAATAATCTAACACTTATAACTTATTTTCTAATTGTAGATTATTGTTGGCTTAAATATTATAAAATATTAAAATGTATATTAAAAATTTCTTTAGGTATATTTAATGGTACTTAACTGGACCCTATCCATGTAATTTTTCATTTTTTCCCTTTCATTTGCAATCCTTTTTACTTTTTGTATCCACCAGAACAAGTAACACCTAATTATCACTTTTCTAAATATATTTCCCTCATCCAGATGTTGAACACAAGTAATACTTTTGAAAAATAGTGACATTTACTGGCATAACATATTAACCAGAATTTCCTTTATAATTGCTTTGGCACATACTTTTGGCAATACGTAAAAAAAGTCTAGAGATGGCTTCAAAAACATATACATTGAAATATATTTGTGGTGCCGTGGGACAACATTTGTCATACTGGCGAACATACTTCCTGAGCTCTGGTTTTGTCTAATTATTGGATTAATTTGTTTAGAAATAGAAACTACTTGTTTGTATAAATGCCGTACTTAACATAAATTGTCAAATAGTATTAACTGCAGATGGTCCTCTAGATTCTATAAAATAAGAATTATAAAAAATAGCAAAATAAGAAAAAGTTATTACACACTTACTTGCTTTTTTTTGGTGTTGTATGATCTGGCTCCTGCTTGCCTGAAGTAGAAGGAACATATTCCTCTATTTGAATATAACCTATATAGACACATAATATAATTTCAAGCATCCCAATTTTGAATAAAATTGTACTTACTTTTTACACTACATAAGTTGCAACTAGGAACTGCATCTTGGTTAAGCAGTGGTTTACCACATTTGGGTCTATGGTCTTCTGATCCAAAATTTAAAGAGCAAGTTCTGGCTTCAGCAGAGCTTTTGGGAAAACGATGGATGTTCCTTCACATATTGGAACAGAACAATTTCTTTAGTTTTTGGAATTACATCGATCTTTCTACAGCACCTGCTGAAAAAAATTTATGATAAAAAGCTGCCGATTCCTAAAAAAATCGTACCTATTACAAGAACTCAAGTAGAAAATATACGGAGGCAATAATTCCTTACTAAAAGCTAAAAAATTAAATTTTAAATAACAAATTTGAATAAACACTACATCCAATATTTTGTAAAGCTTATATTTCACATCAAAATAAACAAATCTGTAATATAATACTTCAAATCCAAAGAAAGAAATCTGTAATCTTTTTATCGGCGACACTGTAGCGGCTTGGCAGTACTGAGATCATTGTTACAAGTGTGCCCATTTAAGTTCCCATTCTATATTTCAATGTTTTGTGTCTTTTAGCAAATTTAGGTAATTCATAATTATTTATCAACTGCTAAATTACATAAACGTTCTTGGAGGATTTGAGCCATGTGTATTTCCAATAAGTCTTACAGTTCATTGCTTTCGAAGTATTTGATCCTCCAGGTTGTTCTTTCCCATTATTACCAAAATCACTACTTTCAAATCGTTGAAACCAAATCCGATAATTGGGATATGATGGAACATCATCATCATCACAAGCCTCTAAAAGTATTCGATTGATTTCGGTAATAAGTTTCTTCAAATAAAACATCAAAAGTAGAGAATACGGAAGATGCGGTTTTGGGTGCCTCATGATTAGCACCATGCGAGCGTAAAATAAATAAAGTAACACCATATTTCCATATTCATTCATACTAGAACTAGTCTGAGTCTTTCGTAAGTCCCAGTCGTTTGATTAAGAAAAAGTTACAGTGGTATATACCTTAAAACACTAAAATGAATGGATTAAGCTTACCCAAGCAGTACACTAGTGTTATAATGGAGGCGATGACAATAGTCATCAGTTACAAAAATATTATATTTATCTAATTAAATCGGATTAACGGATTTATAAAAAAAAACTCCTAGGTCAGTAAAATATATGGCTTTGTTGAAAAAAATATCGTTTTTAATGCTTTTTCTATATACATCAATTTTAACCGATTTTTACCCATTTTGATATATCGATTTTTTCAGTAAGCTTAGAATGCAAACGTTATATTGTTCTGTATATAAATATAAAATATAAATAAACGTTTTCTTTCCTGAAAGCCTTATACTGCAGAAATAATATTTGTTAAATCTTCTGGCCAATCCGCTCTGCTTTTTGTCTAAGATGATGTTTCCAATTTAATCTACTATCGAGATGTATGCCAAGATATTTAGCTGATTCTGCTTAAGAAACCGGGCATCGGTGAAGTGATCTAATTAGCTTTTTTGTCATTACGCCACAACGCAAAATTAACATAACATGGTCTCTGGTTGATTTGTTGATCTTGTTGATTGCTAGTTGCACTTTTTCTACAGCAATTTCCTAGGCAAAGATATATCTTTTGCCATGATAACTGTGTCGTTGGTAAATGTACAAAGTACTGTTTCTTTTGTTATTGGGATATCAGCAGTGTAGATCAGATACAGGACTGGTTCCAAGATACCTGTGGAAATAGGTTTAAGTGTTGAGATTATCCTTGCGGAGAATGTCATTCTAGACCCTACATTTTCTTGATAAAATATATGATTCCAGCGGTTTGAAATAATATGTTTTAAAGAAACATATTATTCTGGTTTCTGATAAATTCTTGAAATACATATTTTTTCTATGTCTCATTAGACCATAAACATTAAAAACAACAGATGTCTTTAATTAATATTAACATAAAAGATTGCCGGTCCCAACGTACATCATTTTTGAATAAACAATGAACTACATCTGTACTATTAAAGACGATACCTGTCTTTGTTTAATAATCCAATAACGATATAAATAAGGCTTTTATTAGATACATGAATAAGTAAACCACGTCTTTTAAATTGTGTATTGATGAAGATCATTAATTGTCTTCGAAATGGCATATCTACCATTACAAGGCTAATTTTGTTTCTTTGATTATATATTTATTTTAATTAAAGAATTTATTTTTAAATATATTTTGTGCTCCAATTGAAAATTTTATAGAAAAGCATTATCATTGGATCAGGTGTGATCTAAGCAGCTGCGAACTGGTTTGAAATATGGTAACAAAATATCAGACGATTTAAAAGTGATAATGAAAAACTATATGTCTCTATATCTTCAGTATAATTAAAATGATGAGAATTACCTATTATTACTGTTATTATTATTTACTTCATTGCAACATTCCATATTATGGCAAATTAGGCTCATATAGAAAAACGAAAAAAGATAAGAAAAATTAGCAATAAGCAGTTATAATTTCTTGTAAATATTTGATGGTTGTACTCTGATCATTTGTTGTTTTTAAAAGGCGTTTAATGAGAAGAAGAGGGAACAATTCATCAATTTCTAAGCTAACTGTGAGCTTCTTGATAGTTTGAGCTGAAAAACATGGTCTTGTTATTCGTTATTTTCGAACTTGTTTGGTACTCCAAGCCATTTTTGCCACTGAAATCAAAATCAACAATTTTAATTTGCTGAAACCAAAACTGAAAATTGAGATATGATGGAGCGTTATTATCCTAGGTTTCTAAAAGTGTTTAAATAGCTTCGGGTCATAACGACAAAACTAATGATTGTCGAAAATTCAATTTTGAGCGTTCTAAAAAAGAGTCGGCTTGGTTGGCGCAGTGGTAAAGGCGACAGGACGGCCCCCCTACTATTACGATAGTCACGGGTTCGAATCCTGCTGGGGCATGGTCGTAAATTTATGTTTGTGATTGTCCTAGGCAAGAGTGTAAAATCCGACAATGAAAATGATCCTTATCACGCCAGTAACCAGGCTGGGTAAGACCGGATGACTCCTGGACTGATTTCTAAGTTGGTCACCACTCGCCATTCGGTAGGCTCACTCCCCGAGGACTGACCTTCGGAGCCCACGTTAAACTGTAGATCCAGTCTAGATAAACCCTCGTTGGTAAAAAGGATACTTTAAAATATATATTAAAAAATACCAAAAGAAAAATTGTAATTTTACGTAGAGAAATGTTAATACCATCGAATTTAACAGGATATCTATGGGAATTCAAAGGACAATGTTATAATACATTGGTTAAAAAAATGGCTGCCTTTTCTTATATTAAAAAACTGACAAACCAATTTCATTTCAGTACAAAAATTCATAATATATATATATATATATATATATATATATATATATATATATATATATATATATATATATATATATATAAGCAAACAAACAAAATGTGATCAAACCATAGCATTTACTGCCGTTTCATCAATGAATGCTTTGAATATCAATTATCTTAAACAAACCCATTCAAATTCAATATTTATTGACAATAAAAATTGCGTTATATTTATTACACCTTTAGAGCCCTTAAAGATTAGGGACACATTTTGTTATCACTAAATAAATATAATCAACAATTTGTGTTATTATAAAAAGTGGTTCCATTCCACTGGGGACGACTATGTCGAAGGAATCTTTAAAATGTAGATTACTTTTACGCAAACAAAACTTGCAACAAATTATATTTAATCAGATCTATGCAGAATGAGCAATTTGATGCAAGTTTCCATAATGTAAAGTACGATTATGGGTAGATGAACTGTGCAGCAAAAAGTTGTAGAAAATCCTACCCAATATTCGCTCGCTAAACTTGCTAAACGAAAACAACTTACAAACTAACATCAATTAAAGCAAATGTATTGGCTTGTTAGATACAAATTGAAGTTATCCTTAGATTCTTTTCTCTATTAATATGTTATTACTAGTGTCCCTTATTCAATCTCTAATAAAATTAAAGTTAGCAGCACTTTTCAGTGTTTTTGCCAATAAGTACACTCCACTAAACAACTGCATAAGGCCACATGGTTCTCTTTATAGAGTAATAGAGAGAAAACCCAATAGGGGTCTCTGGCGAAAAGTTTTGCTTTGTCCAACATCCAGATGGGGTTAAATCGGCCATTCAAGTAACTCGATTGGCCAATTTAAATCTGAATTATAGGCACCTGTCAAAAACATTGCACTGTGAAGAAATTTGATTGGTTCATTGATAAAGTTTGCCACGCAGATGCGGCTGGTTTCATTAACTAATACAATTTAAATAAAAAGCAATTTAATTTCTGAAATAACTTTATTAAATTATAAATATACTGTGTTAAAATAAATAAATATATATATATATATATATATATATAAAATCATAAACAAAGAACTTTGGAACAAATCAAAATTACTGCTTCAGTCTTTCCATATTTGTTTAGTGCCATCAATTTAATCTATTAGAGATCTAGCAGAGTTCTGTTTTTTTGTTGTCTCTTATTGAAAGCAAACTTTGAGTCTTTCCTTGTTAAAATTCTTTCACCTTAGTATTTGCAATATTCTAATTGGAAAATCATGTACTGTACAATTAAAAGGTTTTAAATTTACATTTTTTAAAGTTATATAGAGATATCTCAAAGACCCACTGACAATATAATGAAACAATTTTCTGGGGCATTGCATTGACTCGTTTATTCTTATAGGAACATCTGGAGTTGAAGTTATAGAGCCATCCCCCGTTAGTATACAATGTAAATTATCTAAAGAGCCCCCACGTTCATCCTGTTCTCACAATTTCCTAAAGGCGAATGAGATGGAAAAAATTAACTTATGTTGAGCGCTTCAAATGATTTCTCAAACATACTAGCCGAAGGATGTATATTCCTGAATCCATGAGCTCTAAAAGATTAAAAAAAAATTCCAATCTATCTTGATTAAGTAGCCTTAAGCCAATATATTTATTCGGATAATTACACTTTTTTCTTTAATGAAATGAAACCCTCAAGGTAGTTGAGATGGTAATCAATTGATGACACTTTCACAAATTTGTTCTTATTTGGGTAATAAATTTTACACCAAAATTCCTCGTTTATTGAAATTCGGTTAATCCTGTCTTAGTATATATTTGCAGTCAAGAGCTATTATTTTATTGGAGTTGCAACTATTGATTCAGGAAGAAAAGTATATAGCCGTTTGCGTAGCTTCTTTCGGAAGGGGTCAATTTCTAAAATTAAAAAAAATATTTATGAATTTATATATATGAATAAACTTATCCCAACTTACAACAACAAAAGATGCTGTAACGTTCATACATTTCTTTGATACTTAATCCAATCCGTTTGGGATTTTTAACGTTATCAACAATTTTTTAATGATAACCAAATACTTCTTGGAACGAAAACGATTCTGTATTTCTTTACTATTTGTACATCCGGGTATACAACACTTCTTAGATCAAGAATTCACTTACGTCAGGCATAATGGAAATGGCGCTCAAAAATAACCAACAAAGGTACCATAAAACCGAAGTGAGTCAATCAGATCCTGTCGCGATTCTTAGCATAGCGACTAAAGCAAGTAATATGTAGTACGGTATGTGTAAGGAAGTACGGTAGCGCTGTGGAAGTGGTACTGTTACAGGGGGACGGTGATAAGAAAAAAGAGCGAGACGTCGTCGTGATGGCCTTTTATACTCCAGAACTGCATGGTACCAATCCACCGGCGTTGCCAACCTTTGTAGTTGTTGATGGTGAATTGGTGGTGGCCTAAAGGGTCGTGGCGGTCGCCACATAACTCCCCTCCTAGTGGAACAGCCGTGGAACGTACCTATATGTGGTGCAAGTTCCGGAATGCACCCGCAATCACGCAAACAAACGCCCGGGGACTGCTGATGAGATGGGGATCCCAACCTGAGCGAGGAGTTTTACGGGATCAGCTGCCATCGGAGCTGTAGCAGGACGTCGTTCGTCTTGAGGCGTTTAGCTTTGTTTGAGGGTACCTGTAAATGTGTTACGTGTCCCGTTTCGTGATGCGAGGGTGCTCATGTGTTGCTGGTATACATGATGGGCTTCTGTGGTTTTCGTCCATCAGGCTAGTCTCGTGGGATGTCGTCGACCACGTGATGTTGATGAGTTCCGTTCCTCGTGCTATCCTTCCATGCACATGTCAAGCACCTGTCGAGTGGCTTATGTTGAGTTGATTTACCTGTTAGGCACTTTGATCACGTCGGGGTCACCAATTGTAGGAATGTTCGTCGGGTCGGTCAGTCGGTCGAAATGTGTGGCTGCCGCGGCGATTATTTGTCAGAACACTCACTACTATTTTTGGAAGGAATTTGCACGGGAACTAAAAACACTGGTTGAATCAAAGTTGTTTATTCTAACTTACGATTGATACATGTGGTCGATGGGAGGATTGACAGGATATTAGGTTAAGGTGAAGGAAGTACGGTAGCGCTGTGGAAGTGGTACTGTTACAGGGGGACGGTGATAAGAAAAAAGAGCGAGACGTCGTCGTGATGGCCTTTTATACTCCAGAACTGCATGATACCAATCCACCGGCGTTGCCAACCTTTGTAGTTGTTGATGGTGAATTGGTGGTGGCTTAAAGGGTCGTGGCGGTCGCCACAAATAAGTAATAAGTAACGACATCTAGGTGTTGGACGCCGCAAAACATTTCTCCAAAATTTCCTATTAAGTTAAATCTCATGACTAGTTACGTGAAAGGAGGCTCTTTCCTCTTTTTTTGTTGGGAATCTCCTAATTTTCTCTATAATAGTTGGAGTCCAAAGGTTTCGGTGTAAGAAATTATTCCTATGGTATTTGGATGCATCCACAATGTTTCTCAGAACTCTATTCTACAATAATTGTATTATGTTGATATTAATTAAAACAGAGATCAAAATAAATTATATAACTAGAGCTACTTATGCAATAAATGGCAAAATAAATAAAGCTAATTCTAAACGTGCGAGATGACTTGACGTCGAGATGGTCCGGTGTCTGAAAACTAAATTAAAACGTAATAAGCAATCAATTTTCAATAATAAAGGTGAAATTGAAAATACACATTAAGTATAACAAGGGTCGGCGATGACTACGACACATATTTCTAATGTCGGGATTAATGAAATATAATGATACTGACAGTTAATGACAGACAATGGATGGTAATGAAAATAGCAATAACAGACAATGACAACTGTAGTCAATAGCAGTAATGGAAAAACCATGATGGTTAACAACAATCTTAGTCCATAGCAGTCAATAACAATGCCCGGAAATCATAACAGGCAACAGTAACATATAAATAGCCTACAACGGATAATAGCGATAATTGATGGCAATAGTAAACATGCTCGGAAGAAGTATGATATGCGCAAAAGGTACGAAGGGAAGGTAACACCCGACGTACCATCTTCTACTATATAAATCCTACTATCCTAAGACTAACTATAATGGACAATGACGCAATGATGTCAAGGGAAGGAGACGCGATTTTCTGCCATTAGGGTTGGTAAAGCCTTGGTACCTCGCTAAGGTAAAGCCAAAATCTCAAATAAATAACCGACGCTCTCGCTGTTCTATGTGTTGTTGCAGTTGGAATGGCTTTTTACTCCGCCCTTTCATGAATCTGCAAAGCGAACACGGAAAAATCAATCAGCAGGATTTATGTATTCTTCAAATTATCAATAAATCATAACTACACATTAGTTTCAAAATAGAGGGAAGTAAAATAGATAAAGATAAATAAATAAATAAACAAATTTAAAATAATAATAAATCAAATAAATAGCATTGAATGAAATTAAAAAGAAAATTTGAGTAAGTATTACTTATGAGTAATGCTAATTAGTAAAATGCGAAAGAAAAATTATCCGAGTTTAAAAAGATTTCACGTTTTTATAAACTCAATTTAGCAATACGTTCGACGGTGTCGATGATATGCATTGGCTGTTTTATTGGAAGGATTATACAGCCCGTCCAATAACACAGTGATCTCACGTCATTTATTACGTTAATACAATTTATTACGTTAAAACGTCCCAATGTTGACGCATCAACTATGATACTTTAGTTCATTTCGGCTCGGAGTTATAACAAAATTTTAATCTGCATAAAATAATGGAAACAAAATGGAAACAAAATATCAAATATACTGTATTTTAACATTATATCACATCTAATGCATATATTATGGAAGGACTTAAAATACAGTCAGTTATACCAAATATACAACAATAGTTTATAGGTTAGGATTTTGTTTTATTATATTTACATCTCTTTTTCACATCACTTATATGGTAGAGTTCTAGGAGCGTTTTTTAATCTAGTGATTTTGCAGACGTTTGACAACTGGGCGACTTTTGTAGGCTAATTCGGTTACATCTTAGAATCTATCAGACATTTTGGTATCTTTTTTTAACTATAACGATATAAGAAGGAAATATATAGTCTAATTTTAAAACGAATTTACAAATTCCGATAGGCCATACATTAAACATCTTGATGAAGTGAGTTCACTGTTATTTTGAATAAACTATAGTTCACTTTACATTGCCGTTCAATCCTTTTTGAACACAAATGGCCCAACTTTAAAAATATCTAAAATATAGAATTATCAGGGGGGATGGAGGAAGTTCCATACATATTCGGAACAATTTTTGATTTCTTTTAATGGTAGATGTCTGTCTGCGTTTTAAGAAAAAACATAATAAACCTAAAAAATATATATCTTTTCCGGCATATCGATATTTTTTCACTAGTATTTTGTTTTGACCTGAAATCGGGTCCAGTTACGGAGAGCGGCAGGAAAAAGCGAGTTGGACTGTTTAAGTGGAGGCTGCCCAGTAAACCTCACCCTATCAGCTAATCTCATGACACTAACTGATACTTCTTACTGTTGGTAACACCGTTAGGAGGCACGAGGGTCATGCAAGGACATGGCGTCGTTGTCACACCAGGCAGTTCGCGGTACCTGAGTTAATCGCTCGACGGGAAAGGTCAAGACTATTGGGAGTAAGAGCACGACGGAATGGTGTCGATTGAGATAGAATAAGGCCATGAAGAGCTAGATGAATTATTGACCTAAAATATCGGCCAGTTCGTTAATACATTTGTTATCCGAGAGACGAAGAGTGGAGAAATATCTTGAGCAAAGGTCGGATACAAAATCGTGAACTTGGGTTTTTCTATAAATTTGATCATTCTTGGCAAACCAGGGGGCATTTATTATTCTCCTGAGAATGTTTTTCTGAAAAAGTCGAAGGCGTTCAATCAAGACTAGGTGATACGTATTTGAGATAGGCACTGGAGCTGTATAGAACAACAGTTCAAACCAGCATCTTCTAAGGAAGAGATTTTGTTGACAGAGGAAGTCTGCTGGCCAGGTTAATGGGCGGGTACAACAGCAATTCTCCACATTTTAAGACGCGAATTGCTCTGTGCGAAACGCTTCTTGTGCATAAAGATGGCCTGGGTTTTCTGTGGGTTGACCTGAAACCCTCAAAAAGGTAATCACCGGGCCATCATCGAATTATTTCTGGAGTCTATCTTGGATATTCGGTACTACTCTTGAAGAAGCAAAGTAAGCAGTGCCGTCTGCATAATAAGGTGCCTCAACTTGTGGCCTCCTAATAATATCTAAAAATATTATATTATCGGAAAATATTAAATAAAGCGGGTGCCAGGGGGAACCTTGTGGAACTCCTGCGTCGATGATTTTCCGGTTGGAGAGAATATCATTAATCTTCACCTGGAGCTATCGCCCTAACCGAAATGATTTGATAAGTAAGAGTGGTTAGGTCATCGGCTGGACCGAATAGATTTCGTTACTAAGCCTATGCGAAAAACCTTGTCACAGCCTTTAGTTTCGCCCAAGAGGTGTGCTTTTTTCATTGACATCATTGACCTTTCCTTTGCTATTCAATATAAAAAATGTCGATATTATTTTAAATATCGATATTTCTAAACACCAGATATATCGATATTCCTCTCACTTCCGACATCCCTAATACAACACATGAAAATCGATTTTTAAAAAACATAAATGTGCACATCAACAGAAAAGTAGAGATAAAGAGTCGCCACAATACATTCTAAGCAGGAAAAAATGCAACTACAGCCATCTCAGGATAACATTGATCGTGAGAATAATGGCAATTACGACTTGGCAGTGTCGACGATAACAGCGACGTGTGCAGTTTTAGCTATCATTTCGGTCGAAAGCTGCTCGTCATTGTTTAAAAGGTAGAGCAACCATTGTTAGTCCAGTAGGCTATATAAAACAATGTCCGGCGATGAGTCTATTAAGTTATGGTGGCCGAATTACCCCTACCCTGTACAAATGTATCTGGTTTGGGGTAAGGATAATCAACCCACTCTCATGTACAACGATGCCGAGCTGATGAAGAATTACTTCAACAGACCAGTTCAGTTCGACATCGATGAAGAACGTCCATTGGTTATCGACGAAGGTGGTACCCGGCTATGTTTTCTATTTTTAATCGAGCATTTGTTCTCTTTCTTTACAGACACGATAAGTGAGCATCCTGCCATCACAGAGGGTAACGATCAAAATACCAAAACGGTCACCACGGCGGAGGTTCAGGGGCATCAAGATAAAGAAAAAGGGTGGATGAGGCCGCACAAGAAACGGCCCTTCCTTATGGACCTGGAGAGGCGGGAGTGCCGTTTGGATCTCAATGTTGCAGACGATAATCAGGTAAATTAAGTAAAAACAAAACTTTTATTCGACCAAACAATTGTTAGTGTAAAGAGTTTTTTGATAAGTTCATTGTAAGTTATATAAACGATAACAAGTCAGTTCCTAGTTAAATTATTGTTTTAAACTATTCTCTAAAAAAAGCTAGACAAAGAGAAAAATTAATAATAATCACACGCAGAAGCGCCTAAATGATTAGGAGTTTGAAGTCTTCTGATTGTTTTACTTTAAAAAGTCATTTATTGAGAAAAATTGATACAATATTTTTTCATTAAGATATTTTCCACCATTTTCTACAACTTTCTTCTATTTTACTTCCAACATGGCCATATTGTGCCTAAAGAACGATGTTGCTTTGTTTCGTACTTTTTATCTTGTTTCGTTTTTCGAAATCTTACGCGAGCCCAACCATGCTATATTGATTTACACAAGTAGTAATCTAAAGGCCCTTCGTCTGGTTAGTACGCTGTTGTGGCAGAACTTGCAGCTTGAGTTGCATAATGTTTGTACAATAAGATTTTATAGTTATGAATATACCACTTCACTTTTGATGTGGATGGTTATCCTGGACTATCCCATGACTTTTGCCCTTGGAATTGTCGTAGTAGATCTACTTTTCGCCAATCGCAATATATTAATATCGATGAGATATATCGATATTTAAAAAAAAGTATCGATAGTTGTTATTGGGAATATGGAACTTTAAATTTTAAAAACCTAGAGTACTGAACTTTTCTTTTCAGATATCTTCCTCCTCGAATATCAAGTGAATTTTGCATAGAAATGTAAGAAGTGAAAAGAGTGGAAAAAAGTTAAGAAATATCGATAGTGTGAAAAATAAGTAAGATAATGTTTGTTTGCCGATATATCGGTATTTTCTAAAATATCATTTCTATCTTTTCTTCGCGCTCAAAATCCTAAGAATACGCCATAGAAAACCATTCTTTTTGGCCTGACAAGTAATCTAACCTAACAGTATTGAAACGATTCGAAATGGTATTTTCCGCCCAAAAAGAACATTTGTTTCATCAACTACTAAATTGTCTGAAAAATTTGTGCTGTATTTTCATGAAATAATCTTTATAATGCATTGTCTTCAATCTTCTTTAATAAACTTCAACAATAAATTTCTAATAATGTTTGATGGGCTTCGGCACCAAATTTCTTCAGTTGAAACAACATGAAATTTTGACCATTCCATGATTAACTTCAATAATACTAAATGGAAAAATGGTTATTTTATGTAGAGTCGCAGTTGTTTATATTAAAATATCTCTTTCCAACCAACAGATATCAAAATTAACGTAAACACTTAATATACTGTTTTTAGAGCTCCCGTTCCACCAATAAATGATTCAGTTTTTTCTACCAATAAAATAAATCAATTGCAAAGCGCTTTGTTTTATTCTCTTTAAATAATTGATGTAATTCATTTTTTGGTGTTGTAAACATATAGTGTTAATGCAATGCTAAATTTTGAAGATTATTAAAGTTAATTGAACAGATGTTGTTTTATGCCATCATTGAAAGAACAATAGGATACCCAGCACGCAGACCTACTTCCGAAGTTTTCCAATCATTTTTAAGTAGAAGGAACCAAAATCCAACTATACCATCAATGACAGTATCATTTTTCTTTTCAATATTTACAAGTTTGTTTTCACCGGTTTTCCAACATGTGGACGAGCGTTGTCATGCTAAAGAATAACGTGGTTGTGTCTTCCATCCGTTTTGGCACACTGATGGTTTTATCTAGTAACGTCTTCAAATCCTTGTCTTCAAAGTTTTTGGCTTTCCAGAATGTGTTTGTCTTCGGTATCAAAATCACCATTGTTACAACATCGAAAACAGCATTCACGAGTTGAAATCGATAGAGCATGATTGTCATCAACTTCATACAATATTTCATGACCTGCAGCCGCCCTTTTCTTCAAATTGAAGCAAAAATAAAACTTCTCGCAAATGCGATTAACTAGGTACAAATTTTGACATTTCCAACGCACCGAAAATTTTGTTCATACTTCGACGAAATGACATACCGAAAAGTGAAGGCTTAAACATTAAGTTGGTGACAAATATAACCTATGCGATTTAATACGATGTAACATCTGTTGTAAATCCTTTAAAATTAATTTGTCGGCCTGATACGTAAAAAATATTCTATATATATATATATATATATATATATATATATATATATAGAATAGAAGAATATAAATTGAAAGAATATAAGAAAAAGCTTCAAAGATTATTAGGAGAAAATAAAAAACTATTAAAAATGTGGATTAGGTTTTGTAAGTAATAATTTGCGTTGTTAATGTTGACAGGACGATGCTTTGTATCAGAACGAGGAGAACGACAAGGATAAAGATAAAGAAAAAGACGGAATGCCTCGAGGCCGGAAACGATGGAAAAGGAAAATTTCCAGGAAACAGTTTCGGCATCATGATATCAAACTCTTCACTCCATGCGAATGTAAGTACTATTATTCTATGGAAATTACATAAATTATTTCATTCTTATTGCATATGAAAATAAGTCTTGAGTTAGAAGGATTTAAAAAAAACTTCACTAGTATTATTTTTGACTTCCACTTTCTGAAACAACGAACACCTTTTGTAATTTCGATTTTGATTAATTTTTAGACATAAATTTAATATAAATGAAAATTGGGAAATTGAAACTCTTAGTCATTACTGCCTAATCTATAATTTGTTTTTATAATAACTTAAAAGCTATTGGTCCATATTTAGTCTTCTTATTGATAAATTTCATATATTAAGGAACTCTGCTGCTTTTATTTGTGTTAAATGTACTTCACTGCGCTAGAAGATCAAATAGTTTGATTTTTTTGAGTTTGTCTTGTTCGAATGTTATTCAAGAGTTTAGTATTATTTTGGTATTAACAAGAGATTTATTTCCTGGATGACAGTCAGTTCGGTTTGGTCACCATCAAATGTAGCCATGGTGATATATTCCATTTGTGGTATCAGATGTGTAAGTAGGTAAAGAATTAACGCTGATACACTTCCGTGTTATACACATGCTTTAGTTTATTTTATTGTAGAATAGGTTTCAATATTCATTGATTCTGGACATATTGGCTGAGATGGAAGGATTTGGGAGTTTAGTGTGTTGTTTTGGAACTGTTTTTGAAGTTAATAGAAATTTACCATACCAATCCTTGTCCAAGACTTTAAAAAAAATATAAGAATATAGAATGTACTTAAACAGATCTTCTATCTTGGTATGACTTTTCAATAACGTTTGTTCATAAAACCAAACTGATGAACAGGTATTAATTTTTTTTCGTCTATAATTAGTTATATCTTCAACTGGAATTTTTTCAAATATCTAAAACATTTAAATGATCATACTTTCAATTAAAGAAATAAATAAATAAAATCGATAATAAAAATCATTATTTATACAATACAATATCAGTTAAATGACTGCCACGGCGAATTTGAAAACAGCTGAACCCAATTTTGCAGCACGCTATCGATGAATGGGATTCGCATTTTACTATTAACTGTATGAATATTTTCTTTAAGTATATCAATTATTTGAAGAATCACTGAACCTTAAAATTTCAAAAAAAAATAACAAATGAACATCCTCAAAACAGTGCCGTGCTGGTGGCTTGGCACGTTGCATTAGCATGTTTGCAGTCAAGGTTACTCCAATATTAAATCCTCTAATAATAATCTAAGAAGATCATATCAGCTAATACAATAATTCATAAATCTACCTCAAATATGGATATTTTATGATTGCTATTCTCTACCAGAATATGAAGTTGGTAAATCTAGAATTCGATATTTCGATTTTCTCTAAAAATCATGATTTTGCGACCAAAATTGATAGAACAGTGACAGTCTGGAGTTCAGTTTCATTCTGCATTTTTCAAGTTGCTTGGCTATAATATCTGAAAAGGATTCTTTTCTACCTTTAGGATTTCTTAGCACAGCTATATACTGAATTTTAATAAAGAAATTGATAATATAGAAATTCTTGTCAAAAATTATTGTTAAATATAAAAAAAGTTGCCTCGTGACCAAAAGAAAATCACATAATTGCCTCTAAGTTGATTTCGCCCTAATCTGTCTAAGAGATACAAGTGACAGCGAAGAAGTGAAATGTACAGTTCTTGTGAAAACAGTTGTTAAATTCAAAATATTAAAAACCGTAATCATTTTCTGAAGTTACTTATAAGAAAGCTCTGTAAGAAAGTTAAAAAAACTATTAAATTTTATAAACAAATATGCACAAGTTAATAATTTTACATTGTCTTTATAAAAAGTAAAATGAAATTTTAATTTTTTAACGATGATAAACATTTTAGAAAGAAATATCGAAAATTATTTGGAAAAACGCAATACATTTCGAAACATTTTTGAGCCACCCCAACTGATTTTAATTACGTATTTCAGTTTTCCCTCATTTCGCACACATAGATCTGAAATACCATTATATAATAAATGTTTGGCTTGTAAAAGTGACGTGTAATTCGGCGCTTATCTTATCTTCAGTCTCTTATCGTTATCATTGCTAACAGTTTACTCTTTATCTATCTTCAATATGTTACAGAAAATAACAAATAAAACGCATAAACTCGAAGCACTGCCGAAATAATCAGATAAAAACGAATTATTGGAATGACTGGTGGTAGGGCAATAATTTTTTAACCAACGATAAATTATCTTTTACTCTATTGTTTAAAATGGCACGATTTTTGCCGATATAACACGTAGTCTTAGTCACATAATGATGCGTTGGCATTGCTCATTGTTATCTGTTAAAAATTGCAAGATTAATGAGTTATCAGTGATTAAACCGTATTTCATGTTTGGTATTTGTACTGTTTTTTTTTCTTTGATAAAAGCAATTCAATATTGCAACACTTTGTTCTGTTGTTAATATAAAATATTATTTATTTTTGATAATAATTAAACCTATGGTAGTCGCTTAATAGCGCCATCTTTGTCTGACATAACTCACTAGATTATAAGGCAACTTTTTTTACATCCCTCTCTCAAGAGTAACCACTCAATTTATTTGGCTCAGATGGCGCCTAAATTGCTATCTAATCTATTTTATTTGAATTAGTCACGCTACATTTTTTTACTAATCATATCAGCTTGATAACAATGATAATTTTAAGAGTAAAAACGTATACCCGTAAATATTTCTTGTAAATATTTCCATTATTCGTTACTATAGATACACCAAAAATGAATGTGATAAAATCTTTTGGTATTCTGCAGATAAAACCACCTCGATGCTGAAGCAAAAGGAGCCTGGTCTTCAGGACACGCAAAAACCAGAGGCCATCCAAAAGGAATCCATAACCGAGGCCATCGTTCATTCGCTGGCAGGGCAAAAGCAACAGGTGCTGTCTGAAAATAATATTCAGAAACGTCTGAAGGTCGACGACGCGACTGATGCCCAGGCCAAGACCAATCTCGAAGAAAATAATAATATAGCCACCACGCACAATCATAACAGTACAGGAAAACATAATTTACCAGGTATATTTTGTTCCTAGTTTGGTTTGGTTCATTTAAATTGGTCCTTTGATTTTGAAATATATCGGTGTCGTAGTGAGCTAAATCTGAACAATAGTATGCATAACAGGTCAAATGAATGTCCTCGGACTACCATAGTAAAACATTTTTTTTGGCAAAATTAGTTTTTTTATTCAACATAATTCCCTTCAAGGGAGATATACTGATTATAGCGACCCTCCACCTTTTCTATACCATTTTTGTAGTACGATTTGTCCTTTGCTTAAAAATAGGCCTCATTTTCGGCGATCACATCTTCATTCGACGAAAATATTAGGGTGAATGAGGAAAGCACTCCGTTTATTCCAATTCATGGATGTTTACCATCTTTTTCACTGACTTGTGACACGGTGCATTGCCTTGATGAAGCAGCACTTTCTTTTTCTTCAAATGTGGTCGTTTTTCAGGCGATTTCGTCCTTCAAACGGTCCAATAACGCTATGAAATAGTCGCTGTTGATGATCCTTCCTTTTTCAAGGTAGTCAATAAAAATTATTCCATGCGCATCCCAAAATACAGGCGCCATAACCGTTGCCAGCCGACTGTTGCGTTTTCTCACTCTTTGGAGCGGGTTCATCGTGTGCAGTCCACTCGGATGACTGTCGATTGGACTTCGGAGTGAAATGATGGAGCCATGTTTCATCCATTGTCACATATCGAGGCAAAAACTCGGGTTTATTACGCTTGATTATCTTCAAACACTGTTCTGAATCATCAACTTGTCGTTGTTTTTAGTCAAAAGTGAGCTCTCGCGGCACCCACTTGGCACAGAGCTTTCTCATACCCAAATATTGGTTAATAATATGAAGTACACGTTCAGTTGATATCTTTAGAATGTCTGGTATTTCATTCAATTTCAACTTATGGCAATTCAAAATCATTTTGTAGATTTTTTTAATATTTCCGTCGGTAACAACCTCTTTTGGGCGTCCACTGCGTTCACCGTCTTCGGTGCTCATCACCACGTGTGAACTTAGCATACTAATCCTTGATGGTTGATTTTCCTAGGGCAGTGTCCAGAAACTCGGCATCAAGCCAAGTTTTTGCCTTAACTGTATTTTTTTCTTTCAAAAAGCAATAGTTTATCAACACGCGAAATTCCTTTTTTTCACAATAACAAAAGTTGCTTCACTCAAAATGCTACAATTCACAAATTAATGATCCGATAGCTGTCAAATTTATACACGCATCTTTTGAGGATTAGAGCTAACTAAAAATGATATGAATTTAATTCTAGTAGTGCCATCTATGTGTCGGGCCGGAGACTTTTGAATTGACCTGTTACCAAGGCAACAACATATGGCCGGATGATTTGAGCCCCATTACATAATACCTTGCCCCTAAAGAAAGGGCCTCAGGAACGTACATGGTCGTTATTCCGTCTGGACAGGTTATAGTAACTGTAAAATTATGTTTGAGTATTACATGTATCTTCGTTCGCCGGTTTTGGTTTGCCTTTGAAGATCCTTGAAATGGCACTGTTTCTAGCAAAATTTCAATGGTATCCCTCTATGGAATGGTTTCCTATCTTTGACGACTCTAGATTGCAACAGTTTACGGCGAAGAAACTGAGCTACTGCAATCCGAATTTGGTGGCCGTGCACATTCTATTCGAATTTCAGTAAACTATGTTGATTCACAGCAACTTCAGTCTGCTTTTGGTGGCCTTACAACTTAAACAGTGATGCATTTACCGAGAAATCACGGACTAGGGGTGTTTTTCAAAGATTTATTGTTTCTAACTTGGAGTGGTTTATGGCGAGGAGTCACTGAGCACCTTCAATCAACCTTTTGAGACCTTGCAGCTTCAGCTGCGATACCTTTGCCCAAACTCCATTTGGTGACACCATTCATTACATTACAAGAAACGCTTGTAACTGCGAAACAATTGCCAATGCAACGTCAACCTGTCTTCTTTTCTTTTGTAGCTAATTTGATTCCGATTATTTCAAGGTTCATAAGGAATGAAAAATTAAGAAAATTGAGAATATCGATCAAAAAATTTAGCTATTAATTTCTTAGTACATAGTCCATTTGATCCGAACATTTATCCAGTTTTGCGCTAATTGAGTAGGTTTTTGGTTTATTCCAGTTTAACTTAATCATACCTTATGTTAAAAGTCGATTTTCAGTAAGTTTTGATAGATTAACATGATTATACATGGTTAAATAGGGATAATAAGGGAGTCAATTCTTATTTGCATTTGAATGTAGCTCTTCAAAATGCCACCAATTATATATACCAACTTAGATCGCAGAACTAGAAATCTGCAAAAATCGATGAAATCTAAATGAATAACGTAAAGATCTGAAAAATAAATTTGTATTTAATCCCCATCGAGCATTAGTTGACAACAAATGTTTAATATAAGTTAAAATTTATTAATTGAAAGTATTAATCGTAATCATTACTGACTAACCTATAATTTGTTTTTATAATAACTTAAAAGCTATTGACAGCTAAAAAGCTATATATATCCATACTAAGTCTCCTTGCTGATAAATTTCATATATTAAGTAACTCTGCTGTTTTTTTTTCTATTAAATGCACTTCACTGCACTACAAGATCAAAATGGTTTGATTTTTTTTGAGTCTGTTTTGTTCGAATGTTGTTTAAGAGTAGCAATATTTTGGTATTAACGTGAGATTTATTTCCTGGGTGACAGTCAGTAGCTGAAGATCTCTTGTAGCGCTTTGCTTTCGTTAATTGTTAATTGATGATTTTTCGATTTGGTCACCATCACCAACAAATGTAGCCATGGTGATATTTTCTATTTGTGGTATCACATGTGTAAGTAGGTAAAGAATTAACGCTGATACACTTCCGTGTTGTACACCTGCTTTGGTGAATTTGAAAATAGCTGAACCCGATTTTGCTGCACGCTATCGATGGATGTGATTCGCATTTCACAATTAACTGTATAAATAATTTCTTTAAGTATATCATTTGTTTGAAGTATCAGTTAACGTTCTAATTTCTCCAAAAAAAAAACAAATGGACATCGTCAAAACAATGTTGTGCTGGTGGCTTGGCACGTTGCATTAGCATGTGTGTGTGTGTTAACAAAACTGTCCAATATTCTCAATTTTTTCTTTACAGTCAAACAATCAAGTTATTAGCGAATGTTTTCATTCAAAGAAACATGTCTATTAGCATTTGTACAATATTCCTAAAAAAATCGATTTTGCAATACTGTATACTTTACAGATCGCAAAATTCTGTAATAGATGAACAGATCACTTCTCAGAGGAAATCGGCTCAAATGATTCAAACGAAATATAATCGAAAATATTCAAAACATTTACTTCGATTGTATATAGATTATCTAAAAATATCGATTAATAAAATACTACACCAATACTAAATTTAAAAATGAGTAACAAAATAATATAGGTAATACTTTTGTTACGTTAATTTTAGTGTAGGAATTTACTAAAATGTTTAACGATAGCATTTCATAGCAATGGGATATTTTCTTGATATATCTTACATTATTCAAATTGCTTGCCTATACTTACTTGCTATAGCAACGTAGATCGCAGAACTGGAAATCTGCAAAAATCGCTGGAATCTAAATGAATAACATAGAGATTTGAAAAATAAAATTGTATTTAGTCCCCATCGAGCTACAGTTATAAAGCAGTAATCGAGTATAGTTGAAAACAAATTTTTTCTTTTGGACCCATGAACGTTGTGAATCAAAACGACGTTGTATATTAAAGATGAAGTCCCTGGAAAGCAGGTTAATTGAAAAGTATCCGGCCTGACACATAGCTGGCGCTACTACCATTAAATCCATATGTTTTTTAGTTAGCCCTAACCCTCAAAAGATGCGTGTGTAAATTTGACAATTGTCGGATCATTAGTTTGTGAATAAAGTTAGTTTGTTTATAAAAGGAATTTCGCGTGTTGATAAAATATTGCTTTTTGAAGGAAAAAATACAGTTGAAGCAAAAACTTGGCTTGAAGTCGAGTTTCCGGACACTGCCCCAGGAAAATCAACCATCAACGATTGGTATGCTAAGTTTAGACGTGGTGAAATGAGCACCGAAGACGGTCAACGCAGTGGAGAAAGAGGTTGAAAAGAGGTTATTACCGGCGAAAATATTTAAAAAATCCACAAAATGATTTTGAATGACTGTAAATTGAAATTGAATCAAATAGCAGACACTCTAAACATATCAACTGAACGTGTACATCATATCATTCACGAATATGTGAGTATGTGAAAGCTCTGTGCATATTTCCGCGCGAGCTCACTTTTTAACAAAAAAACGACGATTTGAGGATTCGGAGCAGTGTTTGAAGGTGATAAAGCGTAATAAACCCGAGTTTTTGTGTCGATATGTAACAATAAATGAAACATGGCTCCATCATTTCACTCCAAAGTCCAGTCGACAGTCATCCGAGTAGACTGCACACGATGAACCTGCTCCAAAGCGTGAGAAAACGCAACAGTCAGCTGTCAAGGTTATGGCGTCTGTATTTTGGGATGCGCATGGAATAATTTTCATTGACTACCTTGAAAATGGAAGGATCATCAACAGCGACTATTACATAGCGTTATTGAACCATTTGAAGGGCGAAATCGCCGAAAACGGCCGCATTTCAAAAAAAAGAAAGTGCTGTGAAGACAATGCACCGTGTGAAGTTAGTGAAAACAATGGCAAAAATCCATGAATTAGACTTCGAATTGCTTCCTCATCCATACGGTGGATCTCCAGATCTGGCCTCCGGCGATTATTTCTTGTTCTCATATCTCAAAAGAATGCTCTCTGGGAATTAATTTTCGTCGAATGAAGAGGTGATTGTCGAAACTGAGGGCTATTTTAAAGCAAAGGACAAATCGTACAACAAAAATGGTACCGACAGGTTGGAGGGTCGCTATAATCAGTGTATCACCATTGAAGGGAATTATGTTGAATAAAAAAATAATAATTTTGCCAAAAAAATGTTTTATTATGGTAGGCCAAAGACTTTTCAATTGACGTGCTACATCAGGAGCATCTAAGAAATGAATTTCGCCAGTTCCATCGTTCACTACTTTTATGTTTCTTTGACCAGTTTCCTCTCAATGTCTCGTATTGGATTTTGCGTCTCAACTCTTGATTGTCATTCTTAATTGCATTAATTCTTTATTAAGCATCAAGCACACGTCTTCAAGTAAAATAAATGCTTCATTGCAAATTGATCTGTTCAAAAAAAAAAAGTAGAAAGCCATCAATATTATTTCTTTATCTGCCATAAAACAAAACCAACAAAATTGTGCATGAAAAAAAAAACTATCTTTCAAATGTATTATTATAATATTTTCATTAAATTAAAATTATTTTTCAGCAATAATTATGGAAACACCTCCAGCAAGTACAAGATCTACGAGATCCATGTGGCCGAAGAACCTCATCGATTGCTACCAGAATAGCAACAAGTTCACCACGAACCAAGAACCGGTTACGTCTACGGTCCAACAGGCAATACCTCCTTCAAACCCGCCATCGAATTCGATACATAGCCAAGAACAGACTCAACCCCTACAACATTACGGGGAGGTTCCGAATTTCGAGCCCTCCTTACCGGTCAGTAATATTTCACCGCCAACCTACATGTCCGAGTGTTATTTCAATACGCCTACGGAAAACTCGGAGGTAACATATATCATGGGTGACCATCCGTATATATCTTTAGCAATGTTGTTTCAGTTGAACAAACAAATGGATATGGGAAACCATGAGAATGAACAACCGGAGGATTTGTCCGTGCAAATACCGGTTGATTTGAGCAAGAAAACAGCGCCATCACCCAATAGACTAGTAGATCAGTTTACCGAAGATGAGCCAGTACATTCATTTATCGCAGTAAACAATTCAAGCCATTCAAGGTGAAATATCTAGTTACCATGATTTAATAACAATTAGTTTCATAAGAAAGTGACGTTGGTGGTATGTAAATTTATTTTGCGCGATAAGCAAAGTCATAATTCAATGTGAGCCTTATACAAGTGTCTCGAGGCGTCTCAAGTGGGCCAAGGAAGGTTTTTTAATATTCAGAAGTTTTTCAGAAGCATCTAAATTTGAAATTTCCTTACTGCTAAGACTGATCATCAATCATGATCTAGAACATAACATCATGTTTACCAGTTTTACATACATATATAACTTACAGCTATTACAGACAAGTTACTACTCAAATCATTGACGAGGTGCTGCGACAACCAAAATATTTAAAAAGTTATTTACTTCGCAGGGTTGTCAAATTACACGAATTACTTTTATATATGGGAAAACTATAGTATATTCAAAGTTTTTTTAGTAATGCGTCGTGGATATTTCTGACGTCGAAACATTACAATGTTGCCACATCAACTCTGAGTTTTAGTTCAGTTTGGCTTTGACATACAAGAAAATTCTAATCCAAATAAAATAATTGAACAAAAACGTTATCAAATATAATTTATTGTAACATTACAGTACATCTAATACATATATTATCGTAGGACTTAAAACTACAATTAAAAATACAGGTATAATAGTTTGTAGGTTAGATTTGTTTTGTTTACATTGAACTCTTCCACATCACCCATGAGGTAGAGCTTTTAGAAGCGTTTTTTTATATAGTGTTATCCCACTGGAGGCCTAATCCACCTAATTAACAATTGTATATCTGAGAAATGTATTTTACTTTTATTCGAGAGAATATTTCCTTTTTACTTTTAGTTCTTGTTTCCTTCGATGGTGTGTTTACTCGGCAGGTCATCTTGGTATCACTGTATTTTTATTTCTTCTGCTACTACCTGTGTACAACATTCTTGATAAAATTAATCACTGAATTCTGTCTAATGCATTTACCATATCTACAAAACACTTAGTATTCATTCTCTCCTCATATGTTCTAACCTAATACTCATGTTTAATTTTGAACAATTACAATCATCTGTGCCCACAAATCTTTCACGCTTTACGATACCAGTTATATTCAATTAATTATGTGCATACCTTTAGTAGTTTCCATTATTATCACTCTGTCTTGGGAATTTCCAGCATTGCACAGCATTATCACATATCTTAAAAGTTTCCTTTAATCACTTTCACTTTACGACTCACTGTCCAATTCAGTCACTACACTGTTAATTTCTAATCTGTCCAAAACATGTTCAAGATTCCACCATTTATCAATTACTTCCTTTGTATATCTTATTGATTTCATCCAAACAGAAGGTTTTATGGTTGACAATGCTTCCTTCCACATATCCAAATAGTTTTTGATGGAATATCCTTCTCGACCAGCAATATATCTGCAATTAACTATTAATAAATATAATGACCAACAAACTCCAACTGAATGCTATTGTAACTTTTACCTTTTTCCATAAATTTTTATTGTTTTTACACTTTCTTTGTTACTGTCTTGGCAAGAGTGCCAAAATGAACCATTTTGAAATATTCAAAAATTCAATATTCATAATATTTTATGCCTTTAATTGAATTATTTTTAAGGTAATGTCTGTAAGTTCCATTAAACCTCTCCGAGGGTTATCTTTACACTAGTAAACCCTATGCCCTGTAAGAGTGTATGAAAGGATGTCTTACATCCTTCAAAAAGCTACATGTCCCTAATTCTTTTATGTATACTTTCCAGAGAGACAATTTTCTCTAAAATAATTTTATTAAATTATGTTTAGATCGATAAAATAGTTTGTGTACTTACTGTTCTTATACATTTCATATATTTGGTCTCACATAGTGCCATATCAAGATGGTCAAGATTCGTCACCCACTTTGTATGTAGACGAGTTTTCTTGGGTGAATCTAACTTATTATTTATTGTGTAAACGATGTTATTCACAGTATCCAGAGTAATATTTAGCACGGCAGCAACACCCTAAAAATATTTTGAATAAAATTGTAAGGACATATATTATTTAATATTATCAATAGTTACCTCTCTAACGGAATTTACCGGCAAAAGGGGGCCTCCGTTATCTTGTTCCTTTTCGAAATAACCTATTGAAGCCCCAATAAATTTCTGACCCTGAATATCTATTGTTTTCAGCATTTTTAAGCAAAGTAATATTATATATTACCGAGCGATTTAAAATTTATCAAAATAAAGGGCTAAAATAATATTTACCAGTTTATAACCTGTAATAATTATAACTAATATTTTGAATAATTTAGCGGACATCTGACAACCGGACGGCGACAAGCTGTCAGAAGTATGCAAAATTCTTGAAAGCAATAGTGATAAGAGGTTTTAACTCTTACCTATAAATTATTGGGGCTGTATAATTAACTGTAGTTTTTAGATATAGTATAATGTTAAAATAAATTATATTTGGTAATATTTTTGTTCAACTATTTTATTTAGATCAGAATTTTTTGTATGTCAAAGCCAAACTGAATTAAAACTCAGAGTTGATGCGGCAACATTGTAATGTTTCGACGTCACAAATATCCATTACGCATTACTAAAAAAACTTTGACAGACTATATATGGGAAAACTAGTAACACGTGTATATATTTAAAATATTTAAATTTATAAAATGACAAGTTTATTAATCAACTATAAAAATTAAATTAATTACCTCTTAATTATTTTTAAAGAAGATAAGACAAAACATTTTATTTTTAAAAAGTTAATTACGTGTTACAGTGGATGTCCTTGTTCAGTAGCCGTATTGCTTACACGTTACTGTGACTTATTTCATGTTTTAAGGCGAAATCTTGGATCACTTCATGTATCCATTTGATTTGATTGATTACTTCTTCGTGAATCCATCATCATGCAGTTCTTCGTTGGTTACTTAGCGATAAGCATTGGTAATTAATCGTAGAACTTTGTTTTGGGTGCGTTGGATTACTAGTTGTTTTGATGTTTTAGCGGAACCCCATATTTGCACCCCATAGGTCCAAATTGGCTTTACAATTGTATTATAGATCAACCTCTTTGATTTTAGATCAAGTTGAGAGTATCTTCCGACTAATCAGTACATTTACTTGACTGCACGGGCATAAAATATATATGCCTATGTAACTCAATGAAAACATGATTAAAATCGATCCAGTATTTTTGGTTCATTCATTACTGCCCTTGGCCTGCACGCATTAAATTTGGAGTAAAACAATTCCTCTTCCCCTATACTTACTATGAAGATTTCCTGCTATCTTTGGAATATCTAAATTCATACAATTTTTATTACATTACACATTTTTAAACGCAAATTTTAAATTTGTAATATCTCCGAAAATATTTGTTTAATTTACATGCTGTAAGGAACCATATTGATCTATATTAATTGCACACTGTATTTAAGGTACTTAATTCGATAAGGATTAATGCCGTATTGCTTAAATTAGCTTCGTAAATAAGCCATTTTCTCACGTAAAAAGTAAACAATAAAAATGGTTAATGTGGGTTATCCCTAAAAGATAAACATATACCATCGCGGACTTTTTTGTAGACCTTTTTATGGTGTACAATACTGTAGTACATTAATTTGATCTAACTCGTAGGGTTAGGCAGCGTTTTTGCTAATTGCTAAATAAGCCTAATAAAATAGGTTAATTTACGACATCACGTTAGAAACCTCTAAAATTAGCAATGTTGCCTTAGTATATTATGCATGTATTATACATATAAACCTTCCTCTTGAATCACTCTATCTATTGAAAAAAACCGCATCAAAATCCGTTGCGTAGTTTTAAAGATTTAAGCGCACATAGGGATATAGGGACAGAAAAGGCGACTTTGTTTTATACTATGTAGTGATTAAGTAATTAATAAACCGTAATTATTAAAAACGTTAGTAAAATTTGAGATTATTTTAAAATAGTGACAAATTTTAGTATGCCAACATACCTTTTTACACTTGTTTTGACTGAGTGATTAGGTACGTCGCAGCCTACAAAGTTCGACCATTTGATGATTTGATATTTTATATTTTAGAATATAATGATCAAATGCATTTACTAACATGTGAAAGCAATTACACAGAGAAAAACATAATTTACTAGGTACACCGGAAAGTTATACATGTTATATTTTGCAAAAGTAACATCGTCATAGATATATATTTCTTTGAAAATGTCTTGTTTCGTGCTTGAGAACGCGAATTTGCGGCACGCATTACTCTTCTTATATAATCAAAAGATAAAAGCTGCTGAAAATTAGCACTTGCTGGTAGAAACCTACATTAGCTGCTTTAACCTTAAGAACATGTGAGGCGTGGTTTCGAAAATTCAAAAGTGGCGATTTCGATGTGCAAGACAAAATGTTCTGGTAGACCCAAAACGTTTGAATATGCGAAGTTTCAAGAGTTATTAGACGAAGAACCGATCCAAACTCAAAAACTACTGGCAGAATTGTTAAATGTAGCTCAAGAAACGATTAGCGACCGATTATGAGAAATTAGTAAAACTTAAAAGCTGGGAAGAACAATTGAAAAATCGAAAAGTCGTCTGTGCCATGCTGCTTCAAAGGTATGATCGGAAGCCATTTCTGCATCGAATAGTGACGTGCGATAAAAGTGAATTTATTTTGAAAACCCTAAAAAGCGTAAACTTTTTGCAATCCATTAAAGCCTTTTACCCTAAAGCGTAAAAAATCATGATTATCACCTGTCAAAGTCGGCCGATCGACTCTAAAGCCAAATCGTTTGGGTCGCAAAGTCGCATGGTATATTACGAATTTGTAAATAGTTAATAGTGATCGCTACTGACAACAAATGACAAATTTGAAGCATGCATTGATCGAAAAACGCCCAGACTGGGCCCGTGCTTCCACCAATCACCAATTCCAAAGAAGTTCGAAAATGGCTCAATGGCGAAATTACCAGCAAGCGACCAGCATAAATTTAGAAGAAGCCCATGGACCAATAACAATGTCTGCTATGTATTGCCCACCTAAACATAATAACAAATCGGAATATTCCCGAGCTTTCTTTAATACGCTAGGTAATAGGTTTATTGCCGGAAGATATTACAATGCCAAATATCTAATATGGGGTTCAAGGATAGAAACCTCAAACGCTAGGGAGCTGCTGAAATCGATAAAAACAGATAACTTGCAACATATCTATACTGGAAAAACAACATATCGGCCATCAGACAGAAATAAAAAAAACCGATACTATAGACTTCTGTATCACAAAAAATATTAATACAAAAAAGTGTCAGGCAGAATCAATTTGTCCTCAATCAATCAATCATTCACCAATAATAGAAACAGTTTCTTCAAAAATTATCTTTAAAGATAAACATCCTCTGTATAATAATAGAACTAACTGGCCGATATTTAGAGAAAAATTAGACAGCGCCATCTTTTTAAACTTACAATTACAAACCGAAATTGATATAGAAAGAGCAGCAATGAATATTGCAAAAAATAAACAGGAAGCAGCATATTTCGCAACTCCTAACAGTGAAACATTTCCATAAAAACATACCCCGATGAAGTACAATTCGGATAAACATTACAGAAAAAAGAAAATTGCGAAAGGAATGGCAACAGCTAAGAACTGAAAAAAATAAAAGAAAATTTAATAAAACAATAAAAGAGCTGGAAGAGTTGATTCAAAATGAACAAAACCAAGGCATTCAGGAATACTTAGAAGATCTGCCACCAACTGATACTACAGGTTATTCATTGCAGAAGGCAACACGAAAACTAAAAAGGTCCCAGCAGTATAACCCTCCTATTAAAATAGATGAAAATAATTGGACTAGAGGCAATAAAGAGAAGGCCGACATCTTCTCAGAGTATTTAAAATATGTTTTTAAACCCTTCCCATCTGAGCTATTTCAATATCTATCTATTAAACTTCAAATAAGTTCAACAAATAATAATCAGAGGGACTAAATGTAAAAAAAACACAAGTAAAATTATGATTCATATTTAATTCTATATTACGAACTAAATGTTTTGAACCAGTGAAAACACCAAAAGATGTCACTTCCTACCGCCCTCTAAGTTTATTATCGATAATCTCAAAAAATTTTCAGAAACTGTATATAAAGAGGCTCAATTGTATAAAAGAAACAAGAAAGATCATTCCAGAACACGAATTTGAGTTTTGCAATAAGTATGGAACAATTGAACAAGAGCATAGACTTGTTAACAAAATAAATATGGACTTGAACGCCAAAATATATTTTTCAGCTGCGTTCCTAGACATATCTCAGGCCTTTAATAAAGTATGGCATACGAGATTACAGGTTAAATTAAAGAAACTTCTCCTTTATCCGGATTATGAGCTACTAAGATCTAACCTCACAGATCATTTTACAGTAAAACAAGGCGATAAATATACCGAATTACATGCAACATATTCGGGAGGAAGCCCGCAAGTTTACTGGATCCAGTACTATATTTTCTGTATACAGCTGATCTACCGACAACAAAAATAACCACTGTAGCACCATACGCAGACGACACGACAGTATTAGCCTCTCATGAAGATCCAGCCATAGCATCAATTAACCTACAAACACATGTAAAACAAATACAAATCTGGCTGAAGATGAAAAGCATATAAAATCCAACGAAACAAAATCCATATAACTTTTATGCTGCGTAGAAGAACATGTCTATATCAATAATCGTCAACTCCTGCAAGCAGAGGATCTAAATATCTTGTTATGCACCTATTATATCGACGCCTAACTTGAAAAAAACACATACTCGCCAAACGGAAACAACTTGGACTTAAACTCTATCAAATCTATTGGCTTATCGAGAGCAAACCCAAGTTATCATTAGATAACAAGATATTATTGTATAAATCTATACCCAAGCTTATTTGTTCATATGAAATCCAACTATGGGAAACTAGCCAGTCTAATATATACATCAAACAACAAAGTGTTACGTGTCATTGTCGATGCTCCGTACTATGTTTCAAATGAAGTGATACAACGCGTTATTCCTCTAGAACCAATAACGAGTGTATTTCAATGTGTTTATGTGAAGTACTTCGAGAGAGTGACAGTGAAGTGCGTAGAGATCTGATTATTGGGGCTTTAAAAAACGCTTTAAAATAAGACTAATTAAGTAGTTTAGTCCAGGAGAGCCATCCACATTGACACCGTAGTAAAATATTTATGTCCATAAAGTCTTAATATGCGAGTAACAGAGGCAAATTTAAATTTTTTTATAACAACCCTTGGTGACAAGTTGTAAAGGATAGTTGCGTTGAAGCTCGAATAGAAAACATTGCCCTACCCACCGTACTTACTGAACCTACTACCTTCTGATTATGACTTGCTCAGTTTGATGCAGTATGGTTTGAAACTTGCAATCCAATATCATTCTTCCGACGCGGTATGATCATGTTGTCATAAATATTGGATAATATTGGATACATATTGTATCAATTTTCCTCATTAATCTAATAAGAAACCAGCATTTTTATAACAATTTCTTTTTCAGTAAGAGTTCCTCGCCAGAGACCATCACGGCCACTGCACTACACAATACACCATCATATCAAAGTAAACAATGGTACTGTACAGACCCATCCATGATAAGTCACGTCCATCACATCATGGCCATCTTCGATGAAATCAGACACATTCTGTTGAAACCGTTCAGCGACGAAATGAATACGAGCATACAGTACGTTTACAACGAACTGAAGAAAACAAAAGAAAACGAACATATACCTATTCAATTGAAGATCGAGGCGCAAAACCTAGCATCGGAAGTCGAGAAATATATCATTGCCAGGCCAAAAGCGAATCCACTGAGGGATATAGATCGTAAGTATACATTTTTTTACATAAAAATTGAAGAAAAAAATAACAAAACGTTTATAACATATAATGAGAATATGGAATAATTGCGGGGAAAATAGCAAAAACTGTTACGAATCACTTATGATTCGTGATGGGACGAATCGAAAACGATTATTATTTATATATTTTATTTTCAAATGTTTTTTATGTTAAAATTTTTTTTGATTTTTTTCAATTTTTGGTGAGTTCCTTATTTATTTTTTGAAGTCGACCCCATTTTTTGGAAAATTTTTCTTTTTAGTGTCACATATTAACTCAATAAATTACGCATTTATTTTATTTAATATTACAATGGGTAGGCCAAGTAAAGGTGCAGTCCGTATGAGGAAAAATGCGAATAATGAAACAATGATTGAAAATAAGGAGCGTTTCAGGCACCGGGATCCGCTACCTAGCCTAGGTGATTTGACAAATGTTCTAACTAAATAACAACAAACATTTATTGTACCCGTCGAGATTCGAACCCGCCACCTTTGTTTGGGTGCTAAACGTTTTAACTATTACACAATTGAAGCAGTTTTTTACAATATTTCTACAAAGTCTTATATGTTACAATTAGCGCTTAAAAATCAAACTGAATGGCTTTTGCACTGAACGACTTCCGATTTTCCACCGCATCAGTTCAGAAATAACATTTTCCAAAATAAGCTCCTCAGGAAAATCTTAAACGCTCCATGGTTTGTCAGAAATAATCAAATTCATAGAGAAATTGACCACCAGAAATTAAGCACTTCATATTTCAATTATTTCACGAACAAAAACTCAGCTCAAGTTCTTCTGAAAACGCGCTTGTTGGCGAGCTGGTCGACATGCTTGGATCTTAGCACCGAGTCACCGCTAACCTTCCCGTTTTCCAGACTAAAACAACCTCATCCGTCGCTGCAGTAATAACTTTTGCCCCCACACGACAGTATCCAGTCATGTGTTAATTCAAGTTCGCGAATCAATAGAATCGCCGGGCCCTCGTGCCCAATAACGGCTGCCCGAAATTTAATGCAGTAGCAGTAGCGATCCACAGGGGTCAACTGTGAGGCGGTTTCGGTTTAGTGTATTGGTAAGCCTAGAGGCAGTCCCACATAACCCGGTCCCACTTGTCACTCCAGGGCAAGTCTCTGCGACCAGATATGCGTCATGTACATTATACACAAATATCCGATTATTTTAGATAAAAAATTTGTGAAGTCATTGCACATGCCTGAATTTTGAGCGTTTCCCTCGGTTTTCCCCCTTCTTCCTAACGAATCCTGGTTTGGTTACTATGGAACCACCTCGGAAGTGCACTCTTTAGAATAAAAAAATAATTATAATATAATAATATAATATAATATATATATATATATATATATATATATATATATATATATATATATATATATATCTGCTGAACATAGAACCTCCTCCTTTTCGAAGTCGGTTAAAAATTTACGCAAATGCAACTTACTCGGTAAAAATTAAGACACTTTTAACGTACTGATAATTTTTTTTCACACTTTGACAAAATTGCACATATTGAGCGGTGTAGCCTGTCAGTGAGGCTTCAACATGAAGTTGGTTACAAATGTAGTCGATTCTATGTAATAGTATCACTATTATAGACCCAATACTTACCAGAATTATCACCTTGTGATTACCATTGTTTTCAACGGTGTTTGTCGACAGTCATTAAGAAAGTTAATAAAAATACGTAACTAGTGACAAATATGTTTTGAGCACATATTTTAACAAAATCAAGATTTTTACTTTGTCTATTTCTCACTGACTGTTTTTTTTTTTTCAGATTGGCCACGTGAACGACTCGTAAGAAGACCCGCATTCCGACAGGCACGTTTGCCCGACGTTCCCAAAAAGTACAATGCCAAGAGGCCTCCCGAAATAGATCTCTTCAATGGAAACGATCCGAATTTCACGATGTATCGAAACAGACCTCATAAGCTCGACAACAGAATAGTTAAACCGTTCGTGAGAAGAACGATGTCCTATCCAGAAACCATAGAGGAAAAGACCGACGTGGCTCTATCCGCACCTTACCCTAGATCTCCTAATTGGAACCATTTAAGAATGTATCCGCCGATGCTACCTCCACCTAATCCCATATTGAACGTACCTCCCAACGCTTATTCGGATGTGTTCTTCAAAAACATACATAACTACATAGCGAATGGTAATCCTTTACCCGTCAGTGTCCATCCTCATATGGGCTCCAATCAAGTTCGGCAGAAGTCTAATTCTCAGGTAATGATTTTATGTACCCCAAATGTTATTATCATTGTTTTGTCTGAAAAACTGTAGCTGTAAATAAATAAAACATAATTTAGGAGTTTATGGCTTGGTGTATGGAGGTAAGACATTTGAAGTGACCGATGGGCAGTGACCGAATGATCCAAAGTACTCTTAAATGATATCCGAGACCAACGTCTCGGGCTTGTCGGATCTTCGTTATCCTTTACTGGACGTTTCTGCTGGCAACCCGCACTTCAACATCTAGGACAATATTTTCAAGGTCACTACAATTAAAAAATCATCAAAATGAAAACAACATTTTCTAGTTTTCTTCAAACTTTTGGTAATAAGGAAATTATTTCATAGAACGACGTGTATTTTAAGGATATCTTTTCCATTCATCTCTTATCATCTGGTGTTTATCACTCATGCTACGTTGATTGTATTTCTATCTCTTTTACACCTCTTGTCAAATCAGGGCTAAAAAAGTTCAAAGACAATCAATTAATTCGACCTTCAACCATGAATGAATCTTCTTCCAGTTTAGTACACGCGATTTACATACGAGAAGGAAAGATCCACATTGAGAGAAAATAGCTACCCTAAGAATTGACTGAATATGCTATTTCGAACTGCTTCAACGTTGAAGTTTCATTGTTTGTCAGATAATCAAAAATAGATTTTCGTTGCCTATTGTAACTGGAGATGAAAAGTGTCTTTATAACGACATTCTCAATCTCAAAAAGTCATGTATTAATACAGAAGAGTCGTACATAACGGTACAAAAGCGGAATATCCATGGCCATTAGGTATAGCTGCATATAAGGAGTGGCTACTTACTAAAACCAAATGAAAATATTAGTTTTTTTTTTTATAAAATCTTTATTAGATACGTTTAATTTACAATTAATTTATTACTACTTATCCCATGTACTTGGATTAATTAACAAGCAAGACGAGTGCGAGAAAATACATGAGTATGTATTCCTCAATTATCAAATTATAATTATTTATTAATTATTAACTTATAGCTATAGTTTACACTAATAGTACATACTAGTTCGTATGGTTTTGTTCGTTTCAATCTCCTGACATCCTGCGCGCTGTCCAGCAGTTGTATTGCTTCCACGTTAGTATGATTTAGTAATTTTCTTTCGTGTTTCAAGGCGAAATCCTGCACAACTTCGCAGATCCATTTGATTTCCAGGGCATCGTGCAGTTCTTCATTGGTTACATAGCGATAGGCATTGGTAATTAATCTAAGAACCTTGTTTTGACAGCGCTGTATGACTAACTGATTTGAATTTTTAGTGTAACCCCATATTTGCACCCCATAGGTCCAAATTGGCTTTATAATTGTATTATAGATCAACTTTCTTTCACTGAAATTATTTAGACCTGAACGCTTCTTGGACTCATCTACCAGTTCTGGGTCACCTTACTCTTAACAACTCCTGATCTTCCGTATAATTAGGAGCATTCTTCACAAAACTGAAATTAAATTGCTACATCCCTCCTCTTGCTATCCATTACACCAGTTATCCCCCTTGAACCTTACTGCATTATAAGCACATACCTCTATCAATTATCTAAGAGAGAACACTATATCTTTCTTATTAGGTTCAAGTCCAGGAAACTTAATCTTGCGCTGGGCACTAGCTTATCTACACTGATGATACTAAATCCTACAGTGGATTTGACGGCACCAGCGTTTTTTGTATATACGTCATCAATATCTTTAATGTATTTCCTGTCACACGAATTACAGTTAGAATCACACAATCATCTTTCTCATTTTATTCTAGTTACAAAGAGACACAATGCTGTCTGATTAGTTCTAGAACGTAAACGAATGAGCCTGTCAAAGTGGTCCAGTTGTCAGACGTATGCAAAATTCTTGAAAGCAATACTGATAAGCGGTTATAACTCTAACCAATAAACTATTGTGGCTGTATAATTTACTGTAGTTATAAATATATGTTTTCTTGTACATACGTCATCAAGATGTTTAATGTATTTACTGTCGCAATTTCTAAATTCGCTTTAGAATCACACAATATTTTCCTTCTCATTTTATTCTAGTTACAAAGAGACACAATGCTGTCTGATGAATTCTAGAACGTAAACGAATGAGCCTGTCAAAGTTGTCCAGTTGTCAGACGTATGCAAAATTCTTGAAAGCAATAGTGATGTACTATAATGTTATAAATTATATTTGATAACATTTTCAATTATTTTATTTAGATTAGAATTTTGTTGTATGTCAAAGCCAAACTGAACTAAAATTCAGAGTTGAGGCGGCAACATTGCGATGTTTTAATGTCACAAATTTAAATAACGTATGTACAAAATAACTTTAAATAGACTATATATATACCGTGCTGATTTATAGCCGGGAAATGGTAACAATTTGTTCGAATGACATTTTGGTCGTTTTCTTGTCCAACCTAATATGTTGAAACAGATTCAATACTAAACCGATGCTCTACATTATTGTTTTACAGGGAATTACAATGCCACCTCATAACAAAACCCCTCCAGCTATTTTGAATACCAACGAAAGAGAAGACCTGCCTGTGTTGCCGCCTCCTAATTATACAGAGAACGTAACTGTAACCCCAACGACTCCGCCATCACCGTTACGCTTTAGCCCGCCGAACCCCCCGAAGAAAACCTCCATACCAGCTGTGATAGTGGCTGATAACTCGATGGAAATAACGAAAGAACCCAACGAATCAGTCCGAGAAAACTTTAGGATACAGTTAGCTAAGGACAAGAGTCCCACGCCGGAAACTAAAATAAAGAAGGTGGAACACGTCTTCAACAAGGACCCGGAGGAAAACAGTACGGAACTATCCAAGTGGTTGGAGAAGTTGAAGAGTGACGAAAAATTGAAAAACGAATTCCTTAGTAAAATGGGTATCAATAAGGAAAGTGAGCCTGACCAAGAGAAATATAATGATGATACAATAGAAATTGTGGATAGTGATGATGGTAAGTATATGAGTATATGAGAATGAAATTGGTATGTGATATGAAATCTGTATGTTACTGAAATCTATTACAAATATAGTTCCTCAATATGATTAAAATGCGCTGATGATCGCTGCTTCATCAGGTGACGAAGTTCAGTATTTCTTACCCTTCTACGTGAACAAATTAGCAATGCATCGCTGTACGTACACTGGTTTCGGCACAGAGGATATTTATACTTATACTATATAACGACACAGAAGATGAAAAGTACAGATCACCAAGTGACTACTCGTAACAGGTCAATTGAAAAATCCCCGGCCTACCATAGCAAAACACATTTTTTTGGCAAAATCGTTTTTTTCTATTCAATATATCATTCAACATTGTAGTACGATTTATCCTTTGCTTCAAAATAGGCCTCAGTTTCGACGATCACCTCTTCATTCGACGAAAATTTCTTCCCAGCGAGCATTCTTTTGAGATCTGAGAACAGGAAATAGTCGCTGGGGTCCAGGTCTGGAGAATACAGTGGATGAGGAAGGAATTCAAAGCCCAATTCATGGATTTTTGCTATCGTTTTGAATAGTATTCAGATATTCGAATAGTATTCGTATAGTATTCGAATAGTATTCACTGACTTGTGACACGGTGCATTGTCTTGGTGAAGCGGCACTTTCTTTTTCTTCAAACGGGGCCGTTTTTCGGCGATTTCGTCTTTTAAACAGTCCAATAACGCTATTTAATAGACGCTGTTGATGGTCCTTCCTTTTTCAAGGTAGTCGATGAAAATTATACCATGCGCATCCCAAAATACAGACGCCATAACCCTTGTCAGCCGACTGTTGCGTTTTCCCACGCTTTGGAGCGAGTTTATCGTGTGCAGTCCACTCGGATGACTGTCGATTGGACTTAGGAATGAAGTGATGGAGTCATGTTTCATCCATTGTCACATACCGACACAAAAACTCGGGTTTATTATGCTTGATCATCTTCAAACACTGCTCCGAATCATCAATTCGTCGTTGTTTTTGGTCAAAAGTGAGCTCGCGTGGTACCCACTTTGCACAGAGCTTTCTCATACACAAATATTCGTTAATGATATGACGTACACGTTCAGTTGATATCTTTAGATGTGTGAATTTTGACACGCGAACCGAATCTCTGAGTTCAGGGACAAGAGTCTAGTTCTGTAGAATCCCCGCATGCGCATAAGGATTTTTGTTTGCAACGTTGCCAGTTGATGAAAATTATACGTATATTTCAAAAATATAATATAAATAGAATAAATTATTTTGAATTCACAAATTAATCTAATATCATAGGACCTAGTATTTCTGTTGAGACCCATGTTAAATAAATAGTTTAGTATATTTTTTGTCCCCTATAATATAAAAAATGTAATATAAAGAACCTTTTATAAACATCTCTCATTTTAAAATAATTTTGAAAGAGAAAAAAAACAGTACATGACCGAATCCAAAATGACTGTTGCAGTACGTTGAATTCAACCATTCGATTGCTTAGCCATTAGTAGTTCCGGACGTCAAATAACGTCAAGAATCATTCCCATCTACTCGGCTATAAAAGTTGACTCGAATTTGTAAACTTATTCAATGGTTGTATATTATTTTCCAATTTAAATGTTTCATCACTTCGTTTTCTATTTTAATAAGGAAAAGTGATTGGCAAAGATTTCATTATAATTCGTGTAATGTTCATCAACAGGATTGTTAGTAACATGTTTTATGTCGTGTTTTAGACTATAAAATTAAAAACTATTTTGAATAGCAAATATCTTTTTTTTTTGTAGAAAATCCTGAGCCACCAAAAGTTGAAGATGTACGTGTAACATTGAGGAAACAAGTACTTCGGCACTCCTTAGAGTCACCGCCGGTTAAGAAATACCCAGAACATAACAAACCGAACACGTCCCACAATTCATTGCCGAACATTAAGATATCCATTCCCGTACAGAACACAATTCAGGCGAAGACATCACCAGCTGGGGAAACCAAGGCGTCATCTACGACAGAAGCTTCCACTACAACCAAACCTCCCCCGACGACAGACGTATCACCAGTGAGTACCGCTGAAAGGCATCGGTACTTCCCAACGTTACAAAATAAAGAAAAGGTGACGTACAGTCCACAAATCGAACCTATTTCACCGGTTGGCAACGAGACCAGTTTTGTTTTCCCGGATTTACCACCGGCCAAATCGGATAAGACAATGGGAGGTTTCTTTAACAACACCTTGAGCCAGAAAAACATGAACGGTTTTTATAAACAACTGAAAACCACGACTGGTCTCACGTCATTGACGGATAACTGGAAGTCCATCGACAGACCTCAAGCCCCCTGCAGTCCGAGGGTCGCTCCTCACGGCAAACTCCGATACATTCGAGACAATCACATGTTCATTCGATATTTCGACGACACTCAGGTTGCCCTGTTCAATCTCTCGATACGAAACGATGAACACGTCAAGGCGGCCGGGGTCAATCCGAATAACTTCAGCGGCTATAACAAAAGAGTCGTTGATGGAACAGAAATCATTAAACTGCCTCGAGACGTCGAATTCAGTCGAAAAGAAGACCTACGGGAAGTGGAAGAGTTCGTGAAAGAGAGAACGTTGGTGGAAAAACACGTACCCAAAGACTTTGCCGATTTCTATATATACGTTACTGGATTTCAAATAGTTAAAATGAATCCACCCGTATCGTTGCAGACCTTTCTGGCGATGTACAACACGAACAGAACGACGGAACTGTTAAAGAAGTATCTGGAGAAAATCGATGTGAGCGGTCCTGTATCCGTGGCTAAATAGCGCAGGAGTGTTCTTAATAGTTTACGAAAAGACATAAGACTAAATATTTAAAATATAAGTTGATCCAAAGAATGTACGTTTTGTATAACAAATTTCTTTATCTAGGATTATAAGTATTATATTTTAGTTATGTCCAAGACTGTTTTTTTACTTTTTTAATAAAAAATGCATCCCTCTGATATATATTAATTAATTTATAAATCGCAATCAAATTTGAAACTAAACATTTAATTAAAAATATAGATTTAAGCGTTTTAACGCAATTTTAAAATACACATTTCTCTAAAATAACAAAGTAACTAGCGATAAAAAAATTGAATGGAAACTATTTAATGGCCACAAAACATTCAAATCATTTGATAGTAAAAGATCGATATATATATATATATATATATATATATATATATATATATATATATATATATATATATATATTCCTTTGTTATTCCAAATAGGTGACCTATTAAAGTGTCAAATTATAAAGTTATTATATATTAATTAACAGTTATTTTGAAAATAATTATATTTTAATGGTGTTCTCTCGGTACCAATTAACATATAATTCATTATTACTATCAACCTAAGTCATCAGACAAATAATAGTTGTTCAGTGAGTTAGTTCACAGAACACAAACGAAAACAAAACACATATACACACAGTAAAATATCTTAACCATATGGTGACTGCAATAATACCTCCTATCCAAATTTTTCAACTTTTTAAAGAAATAAGAAGACTGTTGAATAATGTTATTCATCCAATGCCAAAAAAAAACATAATAAAATCGATAGTCACGGATTCGAATCCTGCTGGTGCATGGTCGTAAATTTACGTTTATGATTGTTTAACATATGTAATTGTCCTTCGGCAACAGTGCAAAATCCGAAAAGGAAAATGATCCCAGTCACGCCAGTAACCAGGCAGATAGTGATTAATTAATTCCAAAAGATTTAAAGAAACATTAATATCCCTTTGTAGAGTCGTTATGGGACAGTGATGTTCTAGGGTATCAAAAACAGATTAACAATTGCGTGTTGACCTTGGCAATAGCCTACACAAAACTGGAACCACTACTTGATCAATCTAAATGTCTTCAGTTTAATTTCTTGTCAATAAAATAGTTTTACAATCAAAATCCCTATTCAGTCTTCATATAGTATATATTTAAAGAAATTATGATAAATATAAAACCCCGTGATTAATTGAAATTGACATTGTGCTTTTAAAATCTATACACAAGAAAACTTATATTATGATTTACCTAAACCACATCAAATTTCTAAAGTTTGGCATTTAATTGTTTCTTGGCCAACTTATCAACATAAAAATGAGCTTCTTGGTAATAAGGGTTGCATTCTCTTTTAACTGATTCCAACCAAGTTTGCAATTTAGGATGCTCTTGAAAAACATCAAAACCTGCTATTCCTAAATATTGGCAAGATGAAATAAAAATTGAAATTAATTATATATATTAAATCATACTAGGTTGTTCCAATTCACAAGCAGCAAAAATATCTGCTGCAGAAATATTGTCTCCTGCAATATATTTATGTCCTTGATCTAAAAACAATTCTACAAATTCCTTGACACTTCCTATCATGTTACTTTCCAGTTCTGCAATTTTATTTTCATCAGGAGGTGATTTTGTCATATTTGGTAAAATCCACTAAGAATATCAATATAAAGTTCATTAAGATAAGTTCTCTAAATGTACAACTCACTTTATACCAAAAATAATATGAGCAATTCATTCTAATATTTAAGTGTTGCCATTCCAAATATTCATCTACTTTGGCTTGATTTTTACTGTCATTTGGATATAGAGACTCGCAAAAGTTATCGGGATATTTGCTTTTTAAATATCTAAGTATGGCAATGCTAAAAACGGCACTGAGTTATATTTTTAAATATAAGATTTATTGTACCTTTCTGCTAATTTAAAATCACCATCATGAATAAAGGGTACTTTTTGGAATCTACTAAATTTGTCGCGAAATTCATCTGTTCTGTGTTCTCCTAAAAATTCCATTATTATTAAGGATCTATTTATATAAGTACCTTTCTTTTGAAATCAAAAAAAAAATCTATTACCTTTCCTCAAAGCCACAGGGCATGGTTCAAATGGAATTTTCGTTAATTTTAAAATTACATACAAGGCTCTAGATGGTTGGGACATTAAATCAAAATAGTATTTTAATGTAGCCATATTTAATCATTAAGTAATTTGCAGTATCTTAATAGTGTTTTAATAGTAGTAAAACTTTTTACACTATGAAATGTCAAGACATTACCAGCTGATACTAAACCTACAAAAATAAATACCAATCAAAGTTTATAGCACCATTCGAAAATAACCATATAGAGTAACCTATGATAACCATTCTGCAAATACGATAACATATTGTAAGTTTTATGCTTTCATTAATTAACACTTTTATCTACGACTTTCATAACCTAACATTTTTATCAATTATTTTCATTTGTTTTAGATTCTTATGTAAATTTACACCTTAAAATGTTAGCAAAAACAGGTTTATTGATAGTATCAAATCCAAAACATATTTCCAAACTTCTTACAGATGCTCAAAAGGCTGTAAAGAATACATTATATATTCAATTGTTATCAGCATTAAGTGAACCTTTGGGTTCTTTCCACTCAAATATATTTAATACACCACCAAAGTTTAGCCGTACTATATATTGCATTTATTCTCAGGTTTGTAATGGACGTTTCTTACTACAATTAGATGATGATAATATTTTATTTTAGGTTTCTAAACAATGTAACAATTTAGATGTCCGTGTCCTGCTTTCTGGTATCAGAAGTAACGTACCTCAGATTAATACTAAAAAACCCATCGATATTGTTATATTTGATAAGAAATATACTCAAGCTGAAATAGAGAATTTCATTAAAACAAAAATTTCAAATGTTTCTTATAAACATGATACTCTTACGTTGGAATGTAATGGTATTGACAGTTTAGATTTTGATGGAGGTGATAAGGAAAGTAATGTTTATGACCATGTGGTATTGGGAGGTAATGATGCCCATTATTTGAGTGGCAAATCATAATTTAAACATATGAATTTATACAGGAACTTTTGACCGCCTACATGTAGCTCATAAGTTATTACTTAGTGATGCAATACTCCGATCTGGTGAAAAAGTTACTGTAGGAGTTACAGAAGAAAATATGATACACAGTAGGTACCATGATAGTATTTATTATTGTTATATTAAAAATATTATTTATTAAGGTAAAATGCTGTGGGAGTTGGTGGAAAATGTAGATACTAGAATAAATAATGTATTGAATTTTATGTCTGATATATGTCCTGAATTAAAATATGATGTATGCAAAATAGCTGATCCCTTTGGACCAGCAATTGTTGATCCGACAATGGATATGATAATTGTAAGTGAAGAAACAATTCGGGGGGGAGAAAAAATCAATGACAGTAGGTATTTCTATTTTGTAATACTTTTTAAATACTACAATATAAATAATTATTCCACAGTAAGAAGAGAAAAGAAAATAAAAGAATTAAAAATTGTGCCGATCTCATTTATTGATGAACCCAATCCACAGGAAAAGGAGGAAAAAAAAGTCAGTTCAAGTAATGCCCGCTTAAGGCTCCTGGGAACTGTGTTAAATCCTATTAAAGACAAGAAGTTACCAAAAAGACCATATGTTATTGGTTTAACAGGTATTTAGCTTTTTTCGTTACCTCTTTGAGTCAGAACGTTTATGATATTGTAGGTGGTATTGCTAGCGGCAAATCAGGCGTAGCCGGTCATTTAGAGAATCTTGATGTTCCTGTTATTAATTGTGATAAAATAGGCCATAGATTATATGAAAAAGGTCAGCTATGTTATAAAAAAGTTATTGAAACATTTGGAGATAGTGTGGTTGATGTCAATGGAGAAATCAATAGAAGAGTACTGGGTAGTATAGTTTTTCAGAATAAAGTAAATGTTTTTTTTACGTTTCCTAGATAGACAATGTTTATTTTTATTATTTTAGGATGAAATGCAGAAATTGAATAAAATCATGTGGCCTGCTATTGCCGATGAAGTCAATAAGGTTATCCAACACTGCGAAAAGCCTGTTATTTGTGTTGAAGCAGCAATATTAAGTCTAGCAGGCTGGGATGTATTTTGTCATGAGGTAAAAAACAAAACACACTATTAGTTTGTTTTATTTTAAAATTATTTTAGATATGGACCACTATAGTACCACCTCAGGAAGCGATAAGGAGACTGCAAACTAGAAATAAATTAACAGAGGAACAAGCAAAAAATAGAATCGATTCTCAACCGAGCAATAGGGAATATGTAAAACAAGCAAATGTTGTATTTTCACCTCAGTGGGAAGTCGATTATACCAAAAGTCAAGTACACAAAGCCTGGAAGTTGTTGCAAGAAAGACTGGATTCATGAAAAGGTGTAATATATATCATATTTTTATTTTATAGAAATATGGTAGTAGAATTCTAGCTGATACCTGAGAAATTTTTATATAAGAAACAACTTTTTGTATAGGAAAAATATATTATGTAAAACGGGATTATTTTATAAATAAACGTGTTTATCTGATATTTTTTCGATGTTTTTATAGTTCTTAAAACTAAATGTAATACTTACATTACCACAGGGAAGCTGATTCAAATAAATATTTTATAATAACACTTTTAATACTATATATACATACCTAATTTGATATACTACTTTAAATTTATTATATTTAATATATATATATATATATATATATATATATATATATATATATATATACGTATATATTACAATTATAATTGTTATTTAAAAATTCAACCAAAAAAAAAATTATTTACTACGATGGTACTAGATGGCGCGTTGAACTTTCTAATTATTTGGATGTATTATTAAGTAATAATAAACTAATCCGTTTATATACTTTTTGATTGTTAAATATCGAATATTCGTTGGTTAATAAACAATGTAATATTAAACAATTATTTATTTTTCAAATAATAAACAGAGACAAATTACCAATAGTAGTTATGATGTGAACTTCTATGCAGACAATCTCTTTTCTATATATTCAGACAACCAATGCCAATTTTAGTTCCCCGATAAAGTATTTGAGCAGCAACAAAAATGTGTTCTTGTCTATGAATATACTGAATTCAGAAAATGTTCTATAGTTGGTATTCAAACATAAAAAAACTAGTACTATCAAACTGTCTTTAAATAATAGTACTAAACCAACTAGCAGTACTAGCGGATTCTCAAAATGGTGAAATCGACCTTTCCTTTCTCTTTTACTAATTTTTTTAACGTGTTATCACTTAATATTTTTACCTATTCCAAAATGTTAATTTTTTTGTTGTTGGAGCCAAAAAACAATTTAGGTATAGCCCTTTTAATGCAGAGATATACAGTACTACCTCGGAAATACAGATGTTGGGGAGATTCATAGTTCTATTTTTTTTTTATTTCAAAAGTTATATTCTAACCCGTCAAATACCAATGTTGATGCTACATAAAGAGAAATATTTCGGCTTTAGTTCGACAAATATTCGGCCATATAGAATTCTCGACCTACCAGTGTTAGTGTAAACTGGAATGGTTAAAATGTGTTGAGAGGCGTTTACCAATGTATATATTACTATTTCTGTAGATTGGAGGTCAATGAACATTGGTCAACAATGAATCAGTGAAATATTTAACAAACTTATCATAAGAATGCCCTGATGAATGATATGAAACTAAAATGTGCAAATTAAAAGCTTCTCATATCGCAAGACACACAAATTTCTAGATTTACAAGCAGCTGTTTGAATTAACAAACATTGTGGATTAAATTCTTAACTCTTGCTTGAAAAAGCCACATATTTCCTAATCACAACTTCTAGATCTCAATATTGACTTTATTTATGTGGTTTTGAAACACAATAAACTTAAATGATCTATTAAGATAGCTGGGAGTGCAATTTTCGACCAAAGTAGATGTGCTTCGTAAATAATTTAAAAATCTTTGGACTGCATCATCATTAGCTACTATTATAGGTATACAATATTTGAATGTGATTTCAGTTTGGTTGTTGAAAACGAGTTGGTCCTCTTTTGATTAATGCAATGAAGGCGGTGGAAAGAGAACAACTAAATGACCATAAAATCGGATACTCGCAAATAAAATCAATATTGCACCAATATTTGAAAAAATCGACGCTGGCTATTCGTTCTCCAATAATGTTCTGCTCTTCTATAGCTATAAATATATTTGTTTTCAGTACTTGCTTTTTCCTGACAAATAAAAACAAACTGAACATTTTCAAAAGGATTTTATTGTTTAAAAAATAAACATTAAAGCGATGCTTTCAAAACGCCGAGTGGTCTGGACTTAACTCAAACGTTATACATATCTGATTAGCGAATACTAGATATTTTAATAACACAGTAATAATTTAACACATTATAGTTCCAGGCGATATCACATAAATACAAAAGTATAAAAGATCTATAAAATAATACGTGTTAATAAGGGAGAATATTATTATTAACACTATATAGTTCTATATGTTATCTCCTCATTTATTGTTTGAAAATCAGCAGCAGCATCTTCCTCGATACCAGTAGAACAAGTTACAACAGTATACACCGATATATATTCTTAAAATGTTTATTAAATACGAAAGTTAACTGGATATGTTCACATGTATGTGGTAAAGTTCATAGGTGTACATCGAAATTTTCTGTTGCATTCGCCACAATTTTATGAAATGGCGTACTGATCGGTCACCATCGATATTTGATGAGTGAGGTTTTTTCGGTATTGAGGGTTACCTCAATACGATGCTATTTTGCTTTATATTAGTCGTTAATAGTCAGTCTGAAAAGAATGTATAACTCCAGAAATGGTCTTTCAAGAAAATGTATGAAATGACTCACTGAAATCGCTTAACGTTATATTAAAGCAGTTTTTAATGTTTATCATAAATAATATATAGAATAAGTCATAATTTAAATACCTATTTATCACACTCATGTGTAGTAAACCATATAACAAAGAGTCAGTAACAATAAACATCTACTTTAGTAAGGATAAAAATACCAAATGTTTGGAAATTATTAATTCTGCATAACATCTTTTTACACAATGAGGAATTTGGTATTCAATACCTTAAGGTTTCTAGTTTACAAGGAAAAACTGTGTTCTAAATGCACAGATACTGATTACTGGAAAATCTTTAAATCCCACTGATTTAGCACATTTTATATACAAATCATAACATTTCGTCTGTACTAATTAAAATTAGTGAGCACTCAGTATAAACACTCTAAATCAGTGAGAACCGAAATGTTCCTCCAGGAAAATTTTACTAGTTATAGAATAATTCTCCACATGAAAATTTCAATAAACATACAGGACAATGAACAAAAAAAAACATTTTAACATGATCACATTCAAAACAGAGTTATGTTATTATAACTGAAAAATGCCTAGTCAAATTCCCAATACATTGAAACTTTTTCACCTCTATTTAGTGACAATCCTTTAGGCTGCTCAAACTGCAATACTATCAGTTTACTGAATTTCTTAACTTCCTTATCAAATATATCATCACCAGTATTTTCAAGGAGACTGCTTATGTCCCATTCTACTGATGGCAATGGCAGAGTGATGAATTTGGCTGCATTTGCTACCGCAGGTTGGACATGGTTTTGCAATGTGTGCAGTTCCCATAAAGAACTGTTTATGGCATTTGACTTCAGTGGATCTCTTTCTTCCATGATATATGGATCAGTACTAGCAGTAACTCCACTTTCATTATGTAGAAGGCACTTTAATCCTGGATGCCTGTAAAATACAAGTTTTATAAATTATTTAAAAAAATTATGTAATATATTACCTTAATATAAGATTTCCAATAAAATTACATATAATGATAGTGTCTTCTGATGGTGCTAACAACGCCAACCTTGCTAATCTTTTTGCAAAAGCTGCGACTAGATTTTCTGGCAAATGTGTTGAACTTAAGAATAAGTCAGATAAATAAAACAGTCTTGCTTTGTATTTTGTATGAAAAATTTCAGGTTCAAACATGGAATACAATTTTGCAAATATATTCGGATAATCCAAATTATGCACTTGTATCATAGTGAATATTCCCTGTAATGCTAAAAGACTAACGGGCCCACCAACATCCAAGGAATCCATGAGAAAGTCTGTCAGAAGCAATGGTTTTTCAAGATGGACTAGAACTTTTTCAAGTAATACTATAAGCAATTGGCGAAGAGTTTCAGGTGTGTGTATCCAATACATAATACAGTGCCAGATTTTATTGAGGCAGCGTTTTGTTATGTTTTCTTCAAATGTAAAAAACGAAACTAAAAAATCTCTGTTAAATTAACTGAACCCAAAATTAGATAATGAAGTTACCATTTTCCCCACCACACATATATTTTGTTTCAGTATTTGGATATATTTGTAGTTTTTCCAGCAACACCAGATAATTCATAATATATATCTCATTGGGATTCGATTTAGCAGTTAGAGATGGCAAAACTTTCCAAGTAAAAAACAGAATATCATCATATAGTAGATACTCTGTATATTTATTTATTAAGTTTGTATTATTTTGTTTATTTGATAACATTTTTATTAAAATGGCTTTGAGTTTCCCTAATGGGACATAATTTTCTAATGTGCCTTTAGCTTCTAATGGATATCTACCTTCACATGCCAAAATATTCATTGCTGTTGACAAACCTATACAAAAAAAATGCATGAGTGAAGACTACTTCAAACTATAAGTTTATTACCTTGCAATTTAATTCTTGGTGAGTCATTTTCTAAACAACCCAATATCTTCATACTGTAACACCCTTCATAAGTTTCTTTCAACCATCGCTTATGTTGATTTTCTGGTGTATTTTCTACTGGTTTAAGAGGTATAATTTCAATGAACATTCTTCGATCTCTAAGTAAATTCGTAAAAATCATTTCCAGAGCGAGCAAACATGATACTGTATCCACCCCAGAGTCAAAATGTTTGATAATTTGATTTAATATGTCCGGATTACCGTGAGATTCTAAAAATTCTTGAGCTTTAGCTCGTAATATTTTTGATATTTTTACCGGTTTTTCTGGATGAGCCATGTTTGAGGGGCACAAAGAACTGTATTAGTTCAAAAAACAAGCACCCTACTCAAAAATAAGGTTAGATCACGAAAGAAATGACATAAAACAACTGAACACAGCACAACCAATAGTATATAGCAATAAAAAATAGTGATATATTTTTTTTAACGTTTTTGTATTTTTTTTACAAATAGTCTAGAATTAATAGGTTTTAGAAATAAATTTAAAATAGAAATTTAAAGGTACATTGGTATTTTTACTATAAATTTATATATTCTGAAAAACATTAATAATTAATTTCTTGAATAATATTGGTTAACCTGTTGTTGACGTTACTATTAGAGCCATCTGGCGAGTGTTATGGGAGTAGAGCCACGTCACTTCTCCGAAATTTTAGTTTTCCAACAAATCTCTTAAATTATTAAAAATGAATATTTTCCGGCTTTTGGGAGATCTATCCCACTTAATTGCTATAATAATTCTATTACATAAAATTTGGCATAGCCGATCTTGTGCTGGTAAGTTTATTAGCACGTTATCAGACCATGTTATACCGGGTATTAACGTTTAGGGCAATGTTTCATTGTTTAAATAATCAAATTGTTCATCAAATGAGTCTAGAAATAATTTATTCTATTTTCTATATATATTTTATAACACAATATATTCGCCTAATTTCCCTATGATATATTTATGTGTTATAACACATATTAAAATACATGATTTAATTGATATGCCAGATACTTTATTATGAAATGTTTGACCTGTCAGTGTTTTCAACATTATTAATACTAGGAGTTAAATAAAACTTGAATAATATTATTAATATATGTTTCTTTTTTAGGCATTTCAGGAAAATCCCAGGTTCTATTTGCACTAGTTTATACTTCAAGATACCTGGATTTAATTACCACTTATGTATCACTTTACAATACTTTGATGAAAATCTTTTTTTTGGCCAGTTCATATGCAACAATCTATCTTATTTACGTAAAATTCAGAGCTACTTATGATAAAAATCATGATACTTTCAGAATTGAGTTTTTAATCCTCCCATCAGTTCTCTTGGCTCTATTGATAAATCATCAGTTTAGTTTTTTGGAGGTAAGCACTGTGTAATATTATAGTAACATGGTAACATATTGTTTTGTTTAAGGTTTTGTGGACATTTAGTATTTATTTAGAATCTGTGGCAATTTTACCACAGTTATTTATGGTCAGTAAAACAGGAGAAGCTGAAAGTATTACATCTCATTACTTGTGTGCCTTGGGATTATACAGAGCATTCTATATATTAAACTGGGTTTACCGTTATTTCAGTGAATACCACTATGACTTAATTGCTATTGTTGCTGGTGTTGTACAAACAGTACTTTATTGTGACTTCTTCTACTTATACATTACCAAAGGTAAAATTGATTAACTTTTTATTAAATGTTAAAATTAATTTGTTTATTTTTCTAGTGTTAAAAGGAAAGAAGCTGCAATTGCCTGCCTAAGTTAGTTTCCTTGCAGATACACTAATACTTTGAAATTAAGTTTTGCAATGTAACATTTTTAAGTACAATTTATAAGAAACATTCTAGTTTTTTTTTAATTAGTATTGCTTTAATGAGTTATTTGACCTGTTACTGTTTTCTATTCATATAGATTATTATTCAATTTTACACTGTGCATATGTCAGTTTTAAGAATGAACTGTAAATGGTGGGCAAAGGAATGGTTATTTTTTAAAGTTTTATCTGTATGATGTAGAAGCCAAAAATTATCATTCTGTGATTACTGCATAGTGCTTAAAATACTAGTTTCCTTCTAGCTCATTTTCAAATGTACATATATTTTGTTCTGTTTCTGTATGAAATTAATATTTAGAATGTAGAGAATAATAAAGTTGGTGTATTTGGAATGTTGCTTATACAATCTAACAATTATAGTCTAACATACATCATGATGGAATGATTTTCTAAAAAATTCACTTATTTTATAAAGATACATGTAGACTATCTGTTTAGCAGAAAGATGAAAAACATCTATATCCAATATATTTGTTTCTATTTTGAGTAATTGTGTCTTATGTATTACTAGTATGTAAGAATTGTATCAATTGAAACTTTCTGTAAAGGATCTTCCTAATAAAAAACATATTGAAAATAAGCACTTATTTTTATTGTTAACAACAGATTTGTCGAACTTTAGACTTAAAACAGATAAAATATGCCTTGGCTTTTTTTAAATTGTTTATTTTGGTGCGTTTTTCATGATATGTGTGTTAGTTGATAATTTTTTAGTGATATCAAAAACATAAAGTTCATTAATCCTGTGTGCCTTCACCATTTTGCCCGCAAATATGTTCCAATAATAAAATACTATTTGAAATCACTTTTTAATTTAAACATTAAGAAGAAAATTGTATTCAAATACTTTTAGTTTTTTAGGGTTTCATAGAATAAACTAAATAATATTTAAAACTTTATCAAACTTTCTTTGCAATCATATATATTCAATTTTTTGCAGCTATAGTAAGTAACATTGACGGTTATAATAATTTACCTTAAATTTAGTAGTATTTAAAAGTAAATACATATTAGTAAGATAGAATTCCATATTACGATCTAAATTATTTTGTTGCATACTATAACTGATATGCGTACCACTGGTTTGTCATTATTGTTGCAAATGGTGGAAGATACAGACGGAGTTTAATAAAGCATCAATATTTAAAAAAAATACATTTAACTTATCACATTATATATCTTTTATTATATTTAAGATCATTTATTCAATATTCTTTAATCTGTGGAATATTCATTCATATTGACAATCGCAAATGATCAAAAATTAATCATTTTGACAAGTTTTTTGCTCTAAATCATGCAGTCGCAAAAAAGAAATTCGAGATCTTATTTGTTAAAGCATAATTCGGCTGCATCGCAAGGCATTCGTCAAATCTTTTCCAGCAAGAGGAAATTGTCCGTGGCTAGTCAAACGGATACTTTACCTGGTTTCCGTGAATTAACCCTGCGACCGTTTGAATGCATGTCTCCTGAGGAAACGAAGTATTTTTATTCGAGAACCGTACATTTTTTGAACAGTTTCCATGACTATATGAACAAAACTATCTTAAATTTAGTTTCGAAAAATGATTTTAAATTTCCGGAAGTATCGAATTATTATCATATTTTCAATATGATTATGAAATCAACTAAGAGATCAACGGCAGATATAGGGATTGGTGATATCATAGACACAACAGTCATTGGCGTCAATACGGTAGATTTTAATGACTTAAATGATGTTATCGATAAACCTAGAGATATAGTAGGGGACGTTTGCAGTAAGAAAGAAACGGAAGTTGTAAACTGTCAGTATTTAAATAGAAACAATGTTGGTGATGGTCCTATAGAAGTGATTAAGTTTAAAAATGAAGAAAATGACATAATCAGCAACACAATCAAAGACGAGATGTTTCAGTTTGATACCGAAAGAAGAATATGTATGTATCTAATTTCAATTCTTATAGATGTTTTAAAACAACCAAATAAGTGCGTTAAAAAGTAATTCTGAACTCCTAAATTAATCTTTTCCTCGACATTTCAATAAAGATCTGATTTAGGGGAGATGCAAATTCTCTAAATACAATGGAAACTTTCCGTTATAATGTTTTTTTAGTTGTTACTTTATTAGAACATTCAGTAGATCAACCCTCAAACCAAATTTATGTATTTGTTACAACAAGTCAGACAAAGACAGAAATAAATAATAATTGCATGGAGTAATATCTGGATTAGAAGGGAATAATTTTCCTTTAGTTGAAATATAGTAGGTTAAGGTCTTATATTGGACACTATATTGGATTATTTTTTATATATTCCATTTGAAGAACTATGTTCAAAAGCAACTTTTGGAAACAGTCGATAGAGCATTTTCATAGTTTTTCCGACGCATTTTTAAGTGCCCCAATGTAGATGCAGTTAATAAATTGTAGAGATACCAGAGGGCGTCATAGTTATCGTTAAATTGGCGATAAATATTCTACGAACAGTATTAGGTGTTATCTCAAGCTAAGGGCTGCTTTAATTTACTACATTTTGAATTAATATAACCAAAAAAGACGTATAATTAAAAAAAGCTAACAAAAATCATCGACTAGTGGTGGTCCAAACAAAATGTCTTATAGAAAATTGTCAAATTAAATGTTTTTTGTATCTGGGGATAAAATTGAAACTGTTAACTATCTTATTGATGTTTGTTGTTAAATATGATGGAACAGCTTACTTTTATTATTGAAAAACTTTTAAGTTTTTGAATAACAGATGATAAAATACAGTTTGAAAAGCGTGAATTGTTTTTTCACACGCCAATATAACAAAGCGGATGTGCAAGACACCCATACGGATGTTTGATATGCACACTAAAATTTAATTGTGCAGCGTTGTCAGCTCTTAAATTATATGTATATTTTAAGGATTTGTAGTGGGATAGAATTTATTTATTTAATTTTATAAATATCGAATCTTAGTTCTATAGGTTTATATTGGTTTAGTCTTATAATATTGAATTTTTCCAAAAAAGCGGATCCATATTACCCGCTTCGAATGAGGACGATTTCTTTTCGGTAAATCCAAGATTATATCTTTCGTTTTTTGAGATATTGTAGTGACAGTATTCATACTAACATTCAGTGCACCTATAACATTCTAAAAAATATTTTCAATAAAAACCACAGCAATTTAATATTTAACAGTAAAAATGATTACTCCTCTAACGCATTTTACTAGCAAGAGGAGGCCTCCATTATTTCGTTCTTGTTTGAAGTTACTGATTAGAGACGCAATCTGTTCTGACTGGCTTCGGCATTTTCAATCAGAGTAGTAATAAGCAGCAATATGAAAGTTATCAAGACAAGCAAAGCGTTATAACAGCGGTTGCTGGTTTACAACCTGTAATTATGTAAGTAATGTTTTGAAGAATACTGCAGACGATTGACCACCGGACTTTCGTATGCTTCGACTGATTATGTTATATGTTAGAACTTAACAGATCAATTGAAAAGTCTCCGGCCTACTAGAGTAAAACACATTTTTTTGGCAAAATTATTTTTTTATTCAACATAATTCCCTTCAAGAGTGATACACTGATTATAGCGACCCTGGGGATAGCTGGGGACTTTTGAATTGACCTGTTATCAGACGACATTGCATTTCTTTTTCAGTAGAAAAAATGAGAAGGAAAATTTTATCTGATTCTTAAGCGAATTTACAAATTGCGGCAGACAATGCATTAAACATCTCGATGACGTCAGATATGTATAGAATTCGATCACTAGCCGTTAAAAACACCATTTAAGATCTGTCATTTGAGGGCAAAATGACGTCAGATCGACTGCTACGTTGCCGATATGTTAAATTAGTATTTACATATAGGGAAAATAGTATACAGTACGTATAATAAATATATATAAATATTTACACATTTGCCGCCAGCTGCATATTAAAATTTTGCCGTTTATCTTCTTAAGTCTGCAATCCGTTAACCTAATTCACAAAAATAATAAATAGTTTTTTTTGTTAATTAGATTTTGCAAATACTCAATTACAAAAATATCACTGTTATTTTGAATATATTGTATTTGTAATACAATATGTTCGACAATTTTAAGTTACATTGAATCAACTAAGATAAATCGATTATTTTTTAGATTGGTCACGGACTAGGCAAGTAAAATCTGAAAGAGACATAAGATCCGGTAACAAAATCATAACGGACACTTCGGAGGAGAACGTGAACTGCTGCAGAACCTTTCAGAGTTGCATCAACGAGAACATAGTGTTAAATACCAAAGAAATGGAGGAGATCAGCGACTCCGACGAGGATGAAGAAAAAGTTATCACTACTAGAATTAATAGTTCTTTGAACCTTATGGAATACACATTGAAGAAATTGAGCGCAAGACCTTGCGACGATTCTTCGGACGAGGAAGCGATGGATGAATTTATATCGCCACCCGTGCCAGAAGTAATCTGTAACTATTTCAATTCACCGACATTAAATCAGATTTCGCACACTCCCCATAAAGTCAACGAGATGTTTAAAAAGATTTCAAACGATAACACGACCTCGGATGAGTGCAAGTACGATAACATGTACATCAAGTATATCAGCAATCAGAATTTAGTGGACGATGGGAGCTTTTGCGAGAATTGCAAGAAACACTGCACCAAAAAGGCCCTCTGTCAAAATGACGACTGTACCGTGTATAATAATCAGAAACGTTGGAACGCTGATGTTACCAGTTCGAGCGATTGCCTTTCCAGCGACGAAGAATTCAAGAATGTTTTTGGGAACGGATACTTTCACCCTGTAAAAGAATCGGTTAAAGGAACTCAGTATGACTCGTCAATAAAAGGTGAGATTAAGTTAGGGTGTTCGTCTATATTTTATATTAACGTATTCATTTATTTTTTAAAAAGTATATTATATACCTTTATATAAAGTACGCCAAAAGATTAGCTTATTATTACAACTAGCGACCCGCCCCGGCTTCGCACGGGTGCAATGCTGATACTAAATTAAATACACTACAGAAAAAATATGAACGTTGTATATAAAAACATAGCGGCCCGCTCCGACTTTGCACGGGCATAAAATATATATGCCTATGTCACTCAATGAAAACATGATTAAAATCGATCCAGTATTTTTGGTTCATTCATTACTGCCCTTAGCCTGCACGCATTAAATTTGGAGTAAAACAATTCCTCTTCCCCTATACTTACTATGAAGATTTCCTGCTATCTTTGGAATATCTAAATTCATACAATTTTTATTACATTACACATTTTTAAACGCAAATTTTAAATTTGTAATATCTCCGAAAATATTTGTTTAATTTACATGCTGTAAGGAACCATATTGATCTATATTAATTGCACACTGTATTTAAGGTACTTAATTCGATAAGGATTAATGCCGTATTGCTTAAAATAGCTTCGTAAATAAGCCATTTTCTCACGTAAAAAGTAAACAATAAAAATGGTTAATGTGGGTTATCCCTAAAAGATAAACATATACCATCGCGGACTTTTTTGTAGACCTTTTTATGGTGTACAATACTGTAGTACATTAATTTGATCTAACTCGTAGGGTTAGGCAGCGTTTTTGCTAATTGCTAAATAAGCCTAAAAAAATAGGTTAATTTACGACATCACGTTAGAAACCTCTAAAATTAGCAATGTTGCCTTAGTATATTATGCATGTATTATACATATAAACCTTCCTCTTGAATCACTCTATCTATTGAAAAAAACCGCATCAAAATCCGTTGCGTAGTTTTAAAGATTTAAGCGCACATAGGGATATAGGGACAGAAAAGGCGACTTTGTTTTATACTATGTAGTGATGAAAACACATAAGGGAAACTGTTGAGATGCGGGAGGAAAAACAAGATTATAAATTAAATACAATTTATTTTTTCTCTACCTTGAGTAAATTAATACCCAAAGACAAGTTTTTAATTGATAATAAAGAATATATATATATATATATATATATATATATATATATATATATATATATATATATATATATATAAATTTAAGAGATATTACTTAAAACGTCATGGGAAACAGATTATGATTCAAATCGCATGTACTTACTATTAACGAAAAGTGTAGATTGGCTAATGTAGACAGGAATTCTATGCTTTCAATAATACAATCATTTCTTCAATGTTTCTTCAATTAATGCTCATTCAATTCTTTCTTCTTCATTCAATTCAATTCTTTCTCTCAGCAATACTTTATTCTTCTCATTTTTCAATAACATCCTTTTCTTCGATGTTCATGCAAATTACTGTCAGACTGTCTTCTCGTTGTGGATGCACGGTGTTTTATCGCTGAAGCTCCTTCCTCGGGTTCTTGGTGGTGGTGGACAAGGCTGGTTCAAGAAACCCTTTTCTGTACCCCGATTCGTTGAGAATATCTGGGTGGGAAACACACTTCCAGCTAGGAACCTCTCACGCTGATAAACCATGAGCGTTTCGGACTATTAAGGAATTCCCAAAAATTCCACGATTTCGGGTCTTCTTGATATTTATGGTTAGGCGCCATAAAGACTCCTCTACCAGGTCTAACATCGGACACGTTTCGTCTAGCATCGGTACCTGAACCCTCGTTATCCTAAACACTCGACAACGAGCTGATGGGAATCATCCTTGTTGAACACGCCTGTTCTGTTTACTTGGTATCTTTTTGCCTGTCTATATTTATCAGGAGTTCAATATATTGCGAACGTTATGTTTTTTATCAGGTCATAACTCTTTTCCATGTCATATATATTAAAAACTTCAGTTAAAAGGTCTAATAAATTAGACCCTCTAACAATAGAACCGAAAGATTAGCGTAACTTACATTTTACAGGGCTGTCCCAACCATTCATAATAAATTTGCGTCGCAACAGAAACCTTGTAATTATTTATAAACACCATAAAGCTAAAGTCATAAGATAGACAGACATATATAGAATTCGATCTCCCATGTCTAAAGTTGTAGCCAAGAATTGCTCGTCTATCCCATCAGAGGATGCTGCAAAATTGGTTTATTTACCACAGAGAGTTTAAACTTATATTTTAGGCTTCGTTTTTTAAGCAATCGTTAGTCTGCAGGCCCTGTGCGTTCGGATATAATCGTGTATTCATGGCCGCTCAATTTTTTTGCGATATGGTCGGCATTTACGATTTTTTCTATGTTTGTTACAAAATACAAAGGAATTAGAAGTGTATCTCCCATATATAACCTATGAACAAGTTGAGCATTCATTTGCCACCAGAGGGCGCGACTCAAAATTTGAATATCGGGAAATTTAAAATATTTTATTAATAAAAATGCGATATAAGCTTAAAAACACATTTTATTTAAATATATGTGAAATTTACATTACAATTATATCAAAGGAGAATTCTTAGAATTTTCTATGTTTATTGACAATATATTGTACTAACAATACATCAAAACGTAATATAACAGATTTATCACAAAACTTATACTTTTAAGGGTACAAAATTTAATAAACTAGAGAATATGGAATATTTTATATTATTTTAAATATAACTCTACCAAATATAGAGTACAGTTCAATAATAATGTTAAAGACTATTGATTTTGAAATGTTTTTTTTTTAATATTTTCTTTGCCAAATATTTATTGTAAGTATATAATTGTACATCATCCATATAAGCTGTGTTATATTTGGATATTACAATAAAAAATGTTTCATTTTTGCCTTTTGCTATTCTGTTCACTTTTCTCATCCACCAAAACAAACAACACCTAACTATTTATGTCTCGATCAGAATGCTCAAAACAGTTGATCATTTTGAAAAATACAGGCATTTGGTGATTTAAGATATTGGTCAGACTGCTTGTTGTTGCTACATATGTGCATAATCTGGGAATTCAATAGAACAGTCAAGATATCATTTACCAACAAAGTAAAAAAAGTCTCTGGCTTTGTCAAATTACATCTATCATACATTTTTGGATCAATGTTTTCTTTCTTCTATGCCACAGCTAAAATGGTGGCTTGTTATATTTTACAAATCAATTACATATAATTAACATTATAAAATACTTACAATGTAAATAATAACTGGAAACCGTATCCCTATTAAGCAATGCTCTTCTACATCTTGCTTTGTAGTTATCCTGTGTATCCTAATTTAAGTCCTCACAAGAGATTCCCATTAGTTTTTCATTATTTATTGCGAAAAGCCATTTCTGGCCTAGAGCAGGATTCCTAGGAAAGCTATTCTATTTGAAATGGTACTACATCCTGGGTAACATTTGAGATGTCTTAAGATTTAAACAAATCATTTTAGCTAAAAAAGAACCATAAAAACACAGTTAACAAAATAACAATATTTAACATGTAAGTTCATAAGTTTGCTTTGTCAGCAATGAAAGAGACGATTTCAGCAAAAGCTTTGTTAAAGAAATATACCGAAATTCTTTGTATATAAATCAAATTCTTTCTATAGGAAGCATAGAATTACCAAAAAACCCCAAAATATCTAGTAAATTTATGATTATTTCCACCAAATATAAACATACGTACACTACGCCTTCTTATTTTTTAGAATAGGGAAAGCAGAAAGTGTCAAATTTCAGCTTTGCTACCAAATTTATACCTCGAGCCACCTGGTGGCAAATTAAATAACTAAAACACTGTATCGCATGCGCCCATTTAAGATACTCTTCTAAATTATCAATATTTTGTGATGTTTACGATGCACCATCCAAGAGAAGTAGATCGTTGAGGATAGACTTCTGATAATAAAAATTGTCTGCTGTTTAATTTTTTTTATGTTCATTATTGGATGTTGCGTATTTATTAGTGGGTATTAGATTAGTGATTGAATATTAATCATGTTTGAAGAAGAAAAATGGCGATCGTCCGGCGATTATTTCCGATTGCAAATTACGATTTTACCCGAACTCACGGGGTCTACAGTTTAACGAATACTCGTTTTTAATCAAATTTATTTATTTATTAGGTAATATATATTAAATGACGTAATAATTAATAACAATGTATAAGCAGGACTTATTTTTAAGTAATACTTAATGTGTATTTTAAGATAACTCAATTTTTAGGTTGGAAGTAAGTATTGATTTATATTTTATCTAAAAATAACGAGCGCAAAAAACACTCTAAAGTCCTGTAATGTTTGCATTATTTTTGAAACGTTTGATTTTTAATTTTTAAAAACATCTTGAAGTACCCAGTGTTTAGTACCAAATTTTATTAATATTATTATTACGATTGAGAATTAACTTTCAGTTTTAGTAGTGGCCATCAGGTGTAGGGGTGAAAGCACACTTATAATTAATGAAAACAATTTTATTTCAAGGGTTAGAAGTGGTAACATGTTGGATCTAACGAAGCATTAAAAATAGTATATTGTATCTTGTTCATTTATAAAACTTAGTGAGGTCGTCCGTGATGGAAACAGCTGAATTGTTTAATCTTTCATGACATGCATGATATTGATAGTATATACAAAACATGGTAAAACGTCATCGGCGAAAAGGAATAGTGAGCGAAACCCAAAGTTAACTTACAGAGACGGACGAAATAATTTTGCGGTCAGACAACAACGAAACTAACGCGACAATATGGCAAGAGGAAGACTACTTCTAATGCTTTTAGTGTGGTCTTTCTGAAGGGGTTGTTTAACAAGTTGGGCTGTTATATAGACTCTAGTGCGTATATACATCTAACTGACAATAAAAGTGACAGAAAGTAGCGGATGAAAGACGTTCAGAGCTAGTTAAAATTGAAACAATTAATGGTGGCCAATGAAACAAAGGTTCCTGTGATCTGTTCAGGGAATATAAATATGCTAGATATGCACTGATTTGTACAGATATGTACTAAATAAGGCCTCATAAGTACTATTAAAAATGTGTTATGCGTTCTAGGCTTAGCAATAGTCTATCCAAAGTACCAGTGAACTCACGTCGTCTTAATTTATGTCGTCAAAACGGTGCAATGTTGCCGCATTTAACATTGATAATTTACGCTTTTTGGTTTATTTTAGCTTCGATATATAACAAGATTCTAATATAAATAAAATAATGAAACAAAAATGTTATAAAATAGAATTTATTTTAACATTGCAGTACGTCTAATACTAATCAAGCAGCCACAATAGTTTATAGGTTAGAGTTATTTTATTCTATTTACATTGAATTCCTTTCCAAACCACATATGGTATCCACTGGAGGTTTAATTTACTTGGGTTTAATAATTGTAGATTCAAGTAATGTATTTGATTTTCATTAGAGAATATACTTACTTTTTTATGTTTTGTTATTATTTGCTTCGTTGCTGTTTTTTTTCTTGTTAAATTATTCTGATATAAACTCTATTTCTCCTCTTCGTTTCTTCTGTTACTGCCTGCCATTTTTCTTGATAAAATTAGATTTAGGCACTGCTTTCCCTCTAATGCAATTTAACCAAATGCTCATACATATTCTAAGGAATTGCGCACATATCTATGCACATGCATCTTTAATGATCTAAAATACAATTTTCTACAGTTGTCGTCTGTTAATTATATATTTTTGTTTCCACTCTCATCATCCTGTCTTGGTATTATCATCATTGGATCATACTCACACAACCAGAAAGTTTCATTCACTCACTGGCACATTCTGAGCCACTATTCAAGTCAATAAACAAGTTGTTAATTTCCAATCTAATACTAGTTCGCAATTCCACCATTTGTTAATGTCTTCTTCTATGTGTCTGATGGAGTTCATCCAAACCGAAGGGTGTCATTGTAGGGAGTGTATTGTGACTATACTTTCTACATATCCAAACAGTTTTTGTCTATATATCTTTCTTGGCCTGCATATCTACTTGAGTAACAGGTCAATTGAAAAGTCCCCGGCCTGGCACAGAAAATTGTGAAAAAAATGGATAAAAAGGATTTTCGCGTGTTAACAAAATGTTTTTGAAGGGAAAAAATATAGTTGAAGAAAAAACTTGGCTTGATGCCGAGTTTCCGGACAGTGCCTTAGGAAAATCATCCATCAAAGATTGGTATGCGAAGTTAGACGTGGTGTAATGAGCACCGAAACAGACAAAAGAGGTTGTTACCGACGAAAACATGTAAAAAATCCACAAAATGATTTGAATGACCATACATTGAAATTGATTGAAATAGCAGACATTCTAAAGATATAAACTGAACGTGTAAATTACGTCATTTACGAATATTTGGGTATGAGAAAGCTCTGTACAAAGTGGGTGCCGCGAGGGCTCACTTTTGACCAAAAACAACGACGAGTTGATGATTCGGAGCAGTGTTTGATGATCAACAAGCGTAATAAACCTGAGTTTTTCCTTCGATATGTGACAATAGATGAAACATGGCTCCATCATTTCACTCCGAAGTCCAATCCATAGTCATCCGAGTGGACGGCACACGATGAACCCGCTACAAAGCCTGAGAAAACGCAACAGTCAGCTGTCACGGTTATGACGTCTGTATTTTGGGATGCGCATGGAATAATTTTCATAGGCTACCTTGAAAAAGGAAGGACCATTAACAGCGACTATTACATAGCGTTATTGGACCGTCTGAAGGACGAAATCGCCGAAAAACGGTCGCATTTGAAGAAAAAGAAAGTGCTGCTTCATCAAAACAGTGCACCGTATCAAAAATCCATAAATCGGGCCTCGAATTGTTTCCTCATCCGCCGTATTCTCCAGATCTGGCCCCCAGCGACTATTTCCTGTTTTCAAGTCTCAAAAGAATGGTCGCTGGGAAGAAATTTTCGTCGAATGAAGAGGCGATCGACGAAACTGAGGCCTATTTTCAAACAAAGGACAAATCGTACTACAAAGATGGTATCGAAAAATTGGATTAATTCTTTGTTAGATCTCATAGCACTTGATTGAATATGAATTGATAGGAAGAAGACGTTAGACTCTGTGGTCACATATATAGCGTGTTTCTTTTTTCAGGGCTTATTTTTAAAAAGTAAATTACGTAAAACACAATTGAACATTTCATTTATATTTACCAAAATATTTCATTGTTAATAAGGTGTCTTCAAAACTTAATTTATGTTTTGCAAACCAATCCTTAATTACAGCCTAAGTTTTCTATGGAAACTTTCCATACTAACGTCTATTTTTTAAATAATTGTATTAAATTATTTTTATATTAAAAAATCTGGTCACCGTTTTCATATATTTCATACGTTTAATCTTGAATAGAGCTAAAATTAAGGTATGTAGATATTTTCTTTTCAGTGAATTCAAAATTATATGGTTATTCTTTGATTTGAGAGATTTTAATTAGTGCCCACGCTAATATTTAGAGCAGCTTCAATACAATAAAAATATTTCCAATAAAAACGCCAACAGCTTAATATTTAATAGTATCAATAGTTGCCTCTCTACCTCATTTTACTGGTAAGAACGGGTCCCCACTATCACGTTTCTGTTCAAAGTTATTGATGACGTGATCTGTCTCTGACAATTTTTTTGGCCTCGGCATTTTCATCTAGACTAATCAAAAATATTAAGCAGCGATTTATGAGATTTATTAAAACAAGTGTCAAGTGTCAAAACAACGTTTGCCCTATCACTAATGTTTTGTTATCAGACAGCGTTGTATCTCCTTTTAAGTGGAATAAAATGAAGAGGAAAATATTGTCTGGTATTAGAACGAATTTACAAACTGCAATAGGCAATATATTATGTTAATGACGTAAGTTCACTATTTTGGATAGACTATACTTATTTGTTGTTAGTTAGTTAACTGATTAACAACAGAAACTCTGTGAAGTTTTTGAATAATGGTTCTGGTTGCAAAAATTTAACAAGTAGAACAGGTTAGTTGGGTCAGTATATTTGCAAGATGTAGTCTATAAGCTCAGCAAATTGAAGGCTGATAAGTGTTTATTGTCAGCTCCAACAGTCATTATAGGGGAAGTTTGGTATCATCGTTTTGGACAACTTAACAGCTTATCTAAACAAGATGAAGGATGGGATTGTTAATGGTATTAATTATCCTGGTATTCTACATGTTGGACAACAAAATTGCCAAGTATGTTGCGAGGGTAAGCAAACTAGAGCATCATTTAAAGATAAGGGACAGACAACTAAGAAAAGTTAGAGATATTTTACACCGATTTATGTAGTCTAATGGAAAATATTTTGCTTGGTGGATCAATATACTTTAAATAACATTTCATGATGAAAACGAAAGATCAACTCCTGGACTGTTTTAGGAATTTCAAAAACATGGCAGAGAATCAACGGAAATAGAGGATAAAGATATTGAGATCAGATAATGGTGGTGAATTTTGTAGCAAGGAATTTGATAATTTTTTTATGTCAAATGGTATCAATTTGTCAAATGTTATCATTCATCAAAAAAATAAACCATGGCATATTTGGGAGAATGAATAAAACTCTGGTTGAAAAAGTCAAATATTGCAAAATGTTGTATTTTACGCAAAATTGGAGACAAAATCCTTCAAGCTGTTCACGAGGCTGTTTACCTATGAAACAGATCACTTGCCTCTGGGCTTAATAAAACTCCACACGAACTGTGGGCAGGGAGAGTGTTTGATGACACATACCTACACATTTTTGGTGGCTCAGTTATGATTCACTTTCCCAGAGTGACAGAAATGGGACAAGGTGGGTGAAAAATGTAGTTTTGTAGTTTATGATAAGAGAACTAAAGGCTATCGAGTATATCATCCAAAGAAAAATACAATTTGTACTAGCAGATATGTCAACATTATAGATGATATTGTAGAAATAGACGCAGAAGCAAATAATCGCCAAATATCAGTTCCAGTGGGAGTTCCCATTGTCAATGGCATAATTCAAGAAGGTACACCTTCAGATAATTTTAATGACATTAAAAATGATGTCTTAGGCGATGAAAACGATTAATCTATTGCTGAAGAAGATACCCAAAGTGTACCAGGATTCCAAAACACAAAAACCTCGAAGACTTTTTCATTTATAAGTGTCTAAAAAATTCACATATAGATGATCCAGAAGCTGTCAAGAATGCCTTGCAGTGACTCGATGGTGACAAATGGATTCTGTGCAGCGGTTAGACCTATTGGTTTATAACTGTCAACGACTGTTAGCTGTGTCAGATTAGATCTTAACGATTGTTATTTGCATAATATCTATCAAATAATCAAAACAGTATTAGGTTGTTTCTAAATGAAGTGTTTTAAAAGCAAATGATGGCTCAATGCTTTAATTAATATTAATTTAATTTAATAAATAAATAAATCTTATGTTACACCACTTAGTGTAAGTTATCTATTATGAGATTCTGAAAATAAGTCGAATTTATTTATTCTAAAAAAGAATATTCTTCTACTAATATTTCCTTTTTCTGACAAGTACTTCAACAGCTGCCATAAATAATGGAAACGTAGCGATTGGAAATAACACGACACTTTGAGAACAAAACCTTGAATGTGTAGTACAATCGCAAAATGGGTTTTCAATACGTATATTAAAGTTATATATATTATAGGTACTTATTGATTATTTGATGGATATAGTTACAGTGGGTCGTTCTAATAAATCTTATCAGTTAGTATCGAGCTATTGAAAATGCTTAAAACGATAATAGATCTGGTCTGCTATATATCGAACGTACCGGGTTGCTTGGCGCAGAGGTAAAAACGACAGGACGGTCCTCCTACTATTGCGATTGTTATTGGTTCGAATCCTGATGGGGCATAATCGTAAATTTATGTTTGTGATTGTCCTAGGTAAGACTGCAAGATCCGACAAGGAAAATGATCCCAGTCACGCCAGTAGCTAGGCTGGGTTGGTTTCTAAGTTGGTCACTCGCCAGTCGGTAGGCTTAATGCCGAGCACCGTGGTTCGGAGCGATATATATATATATATATATATATATATATATATATATATATATAATTTATATATATATATATATATACATACATAAATATGAATATATATATATATATATATATATATATATATATATATATATATATATATATATATAAATATAATATATATAAATATATAAATATATAAATATATATAAATATATATATAAATATATATATATATATATATATATATATATATATATATATATATAATGTACTACAGTATTGTACACCATAAAAAGGTCTACAAAAAAGTCCGCGATGGTATATGTTTATCTTTTAGGGATAACCCACATTAACCATTTTTATTGTTTATTTCTTACGTGAGAAAATGGCTTATTTACGAAGCTATTTTAAGCAATACGGCATTAATCCTTATCGAATTAAGTACCTTAAATACAGTGTGCAATTAATATAGATCAATATGGTTCCTTACAGCATGTAAATTAAACAAATATTTTCGAAGATATTACAAATTTAAAATTTGCGTTTAAAAATGTGTAATGTAATAAAAATTGTATGAATTTAGATATTCCAAAGATAGCAGGAAATCTTCATAGTAAGTATAGGGGAAGAGGAATTGTTTTACTCCAAATTTAATGCGTGCAGGCTAAGGGCAGTAATGAATGAACCAAAAATACTGGATCGATTTTAATCATGTTTTCATTGAATGACATAGGCATATATATTTTATGCCCGTGCAAAGTCGGAGCGGGCCGCTATGTTTTTATATACAACGTTCATATTTTTTCTGTAGTGTATTTAATTTAGTATCAGCATTGCACCCGGGGCGGGTTGCTAGTATATATATATATATATATATATATATATATATATATATATATATTATTCTCTTGGAAGTTGTTGATCCAGATATATTACGTTATACGACAAGTACCGGACTACGTTACGGACAGCACTGTGATCTGAGCGTCGGGGTAATTTTTACCTGTTTTTACCCTCAGTATCGCTTTACATCGCCGTTCAACCAGTCGCCTCTTCCTATCGTTAAATAAAATAGTTTTTTAAGTAAATTAATAGTTTTTGTTTTCTAAACCCTTTCATATTTTATAACTGGCGCTGTCTTTAGGACTCTGAGGAGAGTGTAACACTGTCCTCTTTTGAATTAATTCGATTAACTGAAACCAAATTAATTATCAAGAAAAGAAGACAGGTTGATGTAGGATTGGAAATAATTCCGCAGTTACTAGTAGCATTCCTTGATGTAGTTAAGTGGAGTTCGAGCAAAATTATCGCAGCTGAAGCTATAAGGCCACAAAAAGTGGATTGAAGATGCTCAAAGACTTCTAGACATTAAATATTCCAAGTAAGAGACATTCAAGCTCTGAAAAACACCCCTAGTCCCTAGATTCCCCTTACCGCACGCAGAGTTCAAGGTGTAAGGCCACCAAGGGCCGACTGAAGTTGATGTGAACTACCATAACAGGTCAATTGAAAAGTTTTCGGCCTACCACAGTAAAACATATTTTTTTGGCAAAATTAGTTTTTTTATTCAATATAATTCCCTCCAACTTTTCGATACCATTTTTGTAGTACGATTTGTCCTTTGCTTCAAAATAGGCCAAATAGTCAGTTTCGGCGATCACCTGTTCGTTTGACGAAAATTTCTTGGCAGACAGCATTCTTTTGAGATCTGAGAACAGGAAATGGTCGCTGGCGGCTAGATGTGGAGAATACGGTGGATGAGGAAGCAATTTGAAGCCCAATTCATCAATTTTTGTCCAGTCCATTCCGATGACTGTCGATTGGACTTCGGAGTGAAATGACGGAGTTATGTTTCATCCATTGTCACATATCGACGCAAAACTCGGGTTTATTATGCTTGATCATCTTCAAACACTGCTCTGTATCATCAACTTGTCGTTGTTATTGGTCAAAAGTGAGCTCGCGCGGCACCCACTTTGCACAGAGCTTTCTCATACCCAAATATTCGTCAATGATATGATGTACACGTTGAGTGGATATCTTTAGAGTGTTTGCTATAGAATTCAGTTTCAATCAACAGTCATTCAAAATCATTTTGTGAATTTTTTAAATGTTTTAGTCGGTAACAACCGCCACTGTGTCTTTTTCGCCACTTTGGACGTCCACTGTGTTCACTGTCTTCGGTGATCATTTCACCAGGTCTAAAATTAGCATACCTATCCTTGATGGTTGATTTTCATCGGGCGGTATCCGGAAACTCGGCATCAAGCCAAGTTTTTGCTTCAACTGTATTTTTTCCCTTCAAATAGCAATATTTTATCAACATGCGAAATTCCTTTTTATCCATTTTTTTCACAATAACAAAAGTTGCTTCACTCAAAATCTATAATTCACAAACTAATGACTGTCAAATTTATACACGCATCTTTTGAGGGTTAGGGCTTACTAAAAAATATATGGATTTAATTCTAGTAGCGCTTATGTGTCAAGCCGGACACATTTCAATTGACCTGTTATTCAAGGCCTGTTTGAGACCGAACTATGTTCCGGAATATCTTAAAGTTGCTCGAATAATTATGTTTAAAAACCTGACAAACCGGTAGAACAAGTTGGATCTTACAGGCCTATTTCACTGCTACCTGCGATATCAAAATTATTCGAGAAACTGTTGTTAAAATGCATTAAACCATTTATAGAAACACCAGATTTCCAGTTTGGATTTCGGAATCATCATTTGACAATCGACCAAGTGCATAGAGTAACAGCGATTATTAAAAAGGCATTCGAAGAAAAGAAATACTGACCTGCAATATTCCTGAATGTCTCACAAGCTTTTGACCTATAGGGTATTTGGGATTAATCTACAAAATGAGGAAATTGCTACCGCGGAATTACTGTCGACTGTTGGAATCATATTTTTTCGAAAACAAATTTAGAGTCATGAAGTGGCATTCTCAACACTTAAACCTATTTCCGCTTGAGTTCCAGAAGGTAGTGTCTTGGGACCATTTCTATATCTGCTCTATACTGGTGATATCCCAAAAATAAAAGCAACAGTACTTGTAACATTTGCTGACGACACAGTTATAATGGTAAAGGATGTATCTCTGTGTAATGCTATAGAACAAGAACGAGTAGTGGTCAACAAGATCTACAAATAGACTAGAGAGTGGAAACTACGGCTTAGTAGCTCCAAATCTGTCCATGTTAATTTTGCATTGTGGCGAATTGACAAAAACTTAATTATATCACTTGACGGATGCCCGATTCCTCAAGCAGGATCAACTAAATACCTCGGAATATATCTCGATGGTAGGTTAAACTGGAAACATCATGTGAGACAAAAGTATATCAAAACAACTGTACAGGTTAATCGGAAGATAGGATCAACTTGATCTAAAATCAAAGGGATTGGTTGATTAGTCAATTCTAAAGCTTATTTGGACCTATGGGTTGCAAATATGGAATTGCACTAAGACATCAAACCAACTGGTAATCCAACGCATCCAACACAAAATTCTAAAATTAATTACCAATGCTTATCGCTGCGTAACCAACGAACAGCTGCATCATGATATCGGAATGTAATGGATACACGGAGTGATACAAGATTTCGCCCTAAAACATGAAACAAGGTTGCTAAATCATAGCAACGTATAAGCAATACAGCTACTAGATAATACGCGAGAAATCAGAAGATTGAAGCGAACCAAACCACATGAACTATTTTAGCGTATAAGTGTATTTTTAAGTTTAGCTTAAGTAGATTAGTATTAATGTATTAATCTCGTACTCGTTTTGCTTGTATATTAATGCAACTACAACAGAACAGTAGTAATAAATTAATTTGTGAATTAAGATTATAATAAGCATATCGAATGTTAGATGTAATTAATTAAGAAAAAGTTACCTTATCTATATCTGCTTTCATTTGCAGAATTATCTGAAAAATTATGTTTTTTTTTTGAAATCTCCTATTAATATTTGATTTATTATTTGATTTTTAATTTCAGAAATGCCTGCTGAACCCGTACGAAGTCATCCTCTAGAACTAACCGAAAGAGATCGATATTTTGCCGATGAGAAAATGCTGAAAGCTATCGGCCTCTTCACCGAAACGGGCGAGATCCGGCCCGGTATTCTCGAGATTCTCGAGACTGAACAGAAGAATCCATCCCAAAGACCGTCGAAAAATGTTCAGTTTAGAACTGAACGGAAGTTGGACGTCGAGGTTCGTTACAACAACAAGAACATCAACATGGATGCGAACAAGTCTGATGAATCCATCAGCGATAAGGAGACATACGACGTCCACAAAGGGGAGAGCATACGATCTTCAGCTGTTACTGTATCGTCTTTAATTAGTGAATCGGACTTGACTGATATGCTACCACCAATAAATGATATTGAATAGTTAGTAAAGTGTTTTCTTTAGTTGATATTGGTGTATTTGGTCATTGTTATAATTTTTTCATTTTCTTTTATTAGACCTATAAATTAATGTTAAAAAGTTTTATTTTTTTTACTTGTATTTGAAGAAAAAGGTGGCTAAAGCTCATCGATTGCTGTGTGAAGCTTACCCTCAAGACAACCATGTTCCATATATTTAAATACTGGTGTTAGTGGTTTTGACGTTTTAATAGTGGTGTTTTCGATATCGAAGCGAAAGAGAGTTCTGGACTGACAAAAGAATTGAAGGCGAGGATTTGAAGGCATTATTTAATGATGATCCGTATAAAACGCAAGGAGAATATCCAGAATTGTTGGGAGTAACACAACAAACCCTTTCCAATAGCTTGAACAATGTGAGAATGATCCAAACGTTACGGATATTTTGTGCCTTAGGATTTGAAGCCAAGAGACGTTGAAAGGCGTTTGGTCATGTGTGAAACCAACCTGTCAACCGCAGAATCAGAAATATTTTAACAATTTAATAATTAACTTTAACAGCGATTTTGATAGTGACAGTGCCAGAAACTTTCCTGGTGTGGGCTTATTACTAGGCGTGTGCAACTCCAATATTAAGTAGTGGGGCAAGGTTTTGCTTAGTTCAATCATTGGCGGCGCTGAAAACGTGAATTTGATTGGTTAGTTTAAAATAGTTATGTAGAAACCTGCAAGGAAATTCGCCTGATTACTTTGTGTCGTTACATTTATTGCCCAATAGTATTTAAATGAAAATCAAATTTAATTTTTAAAATTAATTTATTAAAATAAAATCCTATACAAATATACATTAAGTGTAAATAATATAAATATATATAAACAAAAAGCAAAAAAAAACAATTATGAACTCCATTCTAGGCAAAATTAAAATATCTATAATTCTTCTATAATACCTTCCCATATTTGTTTAATGCCATGAATTTTATGGGATCTATTAGATTTCTAACTTATCTTGATATATTAAGGTAAACTTTAAATACTTCCCTGTTGATATTGCATTAACTTCATTAAACCAAAAATACAATCACACTTCATAATAACTTTTAAAATTTGGTCTTGAAAATCATTATGGATTGGACAGTTGAAACACTAAAAAAATGTATGTGTTTTTTATAGATATTTAGATTTTAGAGTATATAATCTGTGGAACTACTTAATATAGAATATAGACAAATATTGCATGTCGTCTCTTTTTCAGAAGTTTTGTTAAATAGCCTGAAATAAGACTAAAATACAATATTAGACACTTGTTTTTCTAAGAGCCAAGTTCTCTGGAACTGAAAATATGGTCTCAACTGGTGATTTAACAACCTCAAGTGGTACTAGATCTCCCGTTAAAAAAGAATCTAAGTTATCTGACATGTTCATCTTCTTCACAATTTTCTTCGGGAGAATGATTTGAAAGAAAAGAAATGATGATGTGCCCTTTTAAAAATTTCTCGAACATACTAGGTGAAGGATGCTGTTTCTACCTCCATGACCTCTAATAGATCCGACAAAATTCTTTAATTTCTATTGAACACTGATTGTTCTAAAAAGTTTTAAAAGTATTACAAATAGTTTAGGGATATTTTACAATTAAAAGTAGTATTTATTACTACTAATTATCCAGTTATCTTAATTATTACCTTCTTGTAAAACTTCTTTATGTAGAGACATCACACTGACAGCATACGAATAACTTGGTAGAATAATTGAATTTTATTACCACTAACATCTTCGTAAGTAGGTTTTGATTTTCTGTAAACAAACAATGTATAAACAGACCTGTAGTAGATAGATAATTTTATATGTACCTGATAAAAACAATGTTGGATATGCATTTACCCAGGTATTACTGTTCGTGAAGAAAGGGTAATTCTAAATTTTCCACTAAAATATCCGTGACAGACACCATGACGTTGATATATTTGCATTGTGGTTTATCCAGGTAACTTACTACAATTTACTTGATCAACCAATTTTTGGAAAAGAGCGAGATCATTCTTTGGGAAAGAATGTCTAATTTCTGTAGTAGATTTTTACCCCGGTACACTACACCTTTTACTACACTGACGCATTGTCATCAATTTTTATATTATTACTCCAATAATAATTAATGTAAAACAGAAAATATGCACAACGTAAAACGAAGATTTCTCGATCTAAACAAAAACCAAAACCTTCAAACAACAAACTTAAAAATGGATGTGAAATTTCTATTTTTTCTATGCTTATTACCCAATGATGACAATTACTAAAACATAGTGATAAGAGCCGAAGCGACTAAAGATGCGTATATAATTAATATAGGAAAATCATTGAAAATCATATTTTGTGTAAGATATGTACGTGTTAGTCTGGAGTGTATTCATAAAAAGCCAAAAGACATACAGCGACTTGAGGGACGTAGAATATCCATTCATACATTGGGTAAATTTAAGTGGTGCAAAGATAACCCACAAAAGGGTTTAATGGAACTTCCAGAGATTGCTTTTAAAAGAATACAATTTTTAAAAACAACAAAATGAAAGAAGAATTATTATATTAATTTATATATTTACTACCACGTACAAAAACGCGCCTGGAACCCTAAAAACCCAGAAAAAGTTCATTGTTTATATTATAAAAAAACTCTAACCTATAAATTATTGTGGCTGTAAAATTAATTGTAGTTTTAAGTTCTTCGATAATATATGCATTTGATGAACTATAACGTTAAAATAAATTATAGTACATAACATTTCTGTTTCATTATTTTACTTAGATCAGAATTTTGTTATATGTCAGAGGCAAAATGTTTAGTACAACTCAGGGTTGGTGCGGCAACATTGTGACGTTTTGACAGGTCTCCCGTGTCACTGCTGCTTTGAATTGACTATATGTAATTATTCAAGATATACATGGGCGTCTGGTGGGTATATATGAGGAATAATGAAGACAATTTCTTTTACTAATACTTATACTTACAGATACAGATACGGATACTAATACCTACAGATTATATTACCAATGTATTAGGGGGAATTCAGCGAATATATCAAAATATATAGAGTAAACAAAAGAAGAAATATATTCATATCAAAATGACTTGATAAGGAAACGTAAGAAATGTAAGGAAACAGCTTGAATATAAAGTTCTAAATTGGTGGAGTGGTGGACTTCATAAAAAACGCATCTAGAACTGGTGGAAAGTGTTTAATTTAAATACACGTATCAAAAAGTAACCCTATACTACAAACTATTGTGGCCGTGTAGTTAACTGTAGTCCTTAAGTTAAAGTCCTTCAATAATATATGCATTAGATGTACTATAATTTTAAAATAAATTATATTTGTTAACATTATTTTTGTTTCATTAGGATTTTATTACATGTTAAGGCAAAAATAAATTTAAATTCAAAGCTGATGCGTAAGACGTGAGACTTTTAGACGTTGTGACTTCATATACTTTGATGACATGAATTCGTTGTTATTTTGGAATGACATCTTCAACTACAAAGCATACAACACCTGTTTATCAGCCCCAAAATTGATACGAAAGTCGATAACAGCCTCAATCCTTAAAAGGCTCCTGGAATTGATGATATTTATGCTACGAAAACTATTGTTTGAATTACTAATAAAATTATCAGATTTCCATTTTGGATTTAGAAATCATCATCGTTGTTGAAAAGGCATTCGAAGAAAAAATATACTGTCCTGAAATATTCCTGGACGTATCACAAGTTACTGATCGGATATGACATTTGAGACTAATCCACGAGATGAGCAAATTGTTATCGCGGAACTATTGTCAATTGCTGGAGTATATATCTTTTCCAAAGAAAATTTTGAAGAGTTTCAGCTGGAATTCCGCAGGTTCGTGTCTGCGAATCCTTCCTCTATCTGCTTTACACTGCTGGTATTTCAATAACAAAATAAACAGTTTTTGGAACATTTGCCGACGATACAGTTATGAAAAGGGACATATTTCTGCTTAGGGCTGTAGAAAAATTGCAAGAAGTAGTCAACAAGATACACAAATTGACTAGAGACTGAAAAATACAGCTTAAGAGCTCCACATCTGATAAAAATCTAATTGTATCAATGATAAAAACCTAATTATATCAGTTGGCGGATGCTAGATTCTTCAAGCAGAATCAGCCAAATACCTCAGTATCCATCTCGATAATAGATTAAATTGGAAACGTGTTAGACAGAAAGCAAAGCAGATCAGACTAAAAAACAAAGAACTGTACTCATTATTAGAAGATACTCCTAACGTGACCTAATTAAAGAGATTTTTTTATCAGCGAATTATAAAGTATATTTCGATTTATAGCATTACCAAACGTTGGTTATTGGCTTATTACATACTCATGTATTTATTCATCACTCTTGCTTGCGAATTGATCCCAATGCTAATGAAAAGTGGAATTAAACAAATTTATGTTATTAAAAAAACTTTTATTACCTCATTATATGTGATTATTAGGTCATTAAAAGTACCCTGAACATGTCCTTCTTTGGAGTTCGAGATTAAATTACCACTATATTATTGGACATGTGTCTAGATACCGATTAACAATATTGTTATTACTCATTGTATTTTTTAATGTCCTTATCTTATCATGTTATAAATAATAATTACTCATCAAAATTCCACGAAATGCCAATTAAAGTAAACCAGTTGAAACTAATGTTGTCAAAAGCGACACTTTCAGGCGAAGAACCTTATTTTATATTAGAAATGTCACTAGCAAAATTATAAAGGAAACACAAGTAATGCTATGTATTTCTGTTGTATTTTAAAATTAACGCATAAGCTCTAATTAAAAGTGTCACAAGTGCCTGTCGGATCATATGTTTTGTGTCGTTGTAGATATAAATAACACAATGCTGATAAACCTATCAATGATAAAAACGATTGTTAGTTTCTAGAATTCGCCTTGTTCGAGAGGTAATTGCTGCCCTACCCGAGTATACTTCATATCGAAGCAGTTTGGTTGATTGTAAATAAAGTGGTAAGCATTCTTTTTAATTCTGTGGGTATTATTGGGTGTTGATGAGTAATTATTTATTTATTACGTTTTATTAAATCACTATAATACAAATCGGGAAACAAATTTTAATAAAACCTTCTTTAAACTGTGGTGTACAGTTACAGTCGTGTTTGTTGTTGAAATAAACATATATGTTATATAGGTATATTAGTTAAATACATTTCTATCCATGATCATTTAAATTCATTATTTGGTATTTTCATTGTCCCTAATCGACAATAAGTAGTTCTTATGATAATTATTATTTATATCACTTCAATAAGTAAATAATTAGTTGTAATATTCATATTATAGGAATCAATATAACATCAATATAATAATTGTATAAGTCTTATTTTAAATTTTACTCTAAGGGCTATGTCTGTCTATTAATCAGATCGGATGCTAATACATGTTTTAGTCTATGTGCTTCACTATTATAGTTTACATTGGCTGATGAACATTAGGTGCATTGACAGTCTTTTAGAATATTTAACACTAATACTTGAATTAGAGTTATTATGGGTTCTAGATACCGAGTATATAACTCGGTATCATTTCATTAGAGATGTAATATACAAAATCCACTATAACAAATTTTTTGTTTTGGAACCGTTGAATGCTGGCTATATTAGGGTAGCTAGATGTACCATACAGTTGGATTCTGTAGGAAGAAGTGGGCCTAAGTATTGATTTATAGAGACATATTTTGTTACATGCGGGTAACTTCGATTTGCCTCCATGAAATTGACATTAATATATTGGGTGTAGTAAGTTCTTAGTCTAGATGTACGCCGATATATTTAGCAGTATTTAATTGTTAATATTCATTAGTGGGCATATTATTCTATACTTGGCTTTAAGTCTTCCAAGTTTTCAGACACATTTTTAAAAAATTAAAATAAGTTTGGTGTTTCCTTGATGCTAGAAGATCATGGTTGGATAGTATTTGAATTAATTTTATTTAAAATATGTAACTGAAATAGAAATAAGTATTTGTAATTGAATAACCTGACGCTGAGCTTTTTGTAGTTAGTATTTCAAGTACCTATGGCTTCAAGCCACCTTATTAATAGGTGCTTTCTGTAGAAAATAATGCGAAAGCAACATAGTGACTGCTAAAAATGTCAATCTTTAAAGTTGTTTACTTGTAATTGCCAAGTATCTTGTTAATTAGTTTAATTCTAATTCTTAAATCATTATATTCACGAAGCTTTTGTATTTTAATTAGATTTATTAGTACGAATATTGTTACTAGTTACGACAATAATTGTTACTATGACAACCTTCTGTCAATCTTTAAGGATTTTAATTTGAGACATTTACCTGTTAACTCGCCACAACTAAAAGGGAGCTTGGAAAGAAGATTTTATAATTTTATAACTGTTACCCAAATAAGTTGAGCCATAGGCCGGCTTGGCTGGCGCATTGGTAAAGGCGACAGGACTGTCCACCTACTGTTGGGATAGTTGCAGGTCTGAATCCTGTTTGTGATTTTTTAGAATTTGTGATTGTTCTAGGCAAGAGTGCAAAATCCGGGAAAAGTGACCCCAGTCACGTCAGTAACTAGGCTGGGTAAGACCGGGATATATCTTCTGGGATAATTTCTAAGCTGGTCACTGGCCAGTCGGTAGGCTTAATGCCGAGGACTGTGTTTCAGAGCCCACGTTAAATAGTAGGTCCGGTCTAGATAAACCCTCGTTGGTAAAAAGGCGACTTTAATATATACAAAAAGAAGTTGAGCCATATTGACGTTATACTACCAACCTAGTTAAAAAATTCGTTAGTTTATAGAAAGTATTACAACAAACGAGAGGCAAATAATTCAAGATATTGCACTTCATGCTTTAGAGGCAAACTAAAAAAAATGCTGGGGGTAACAGGGATAGTGATCAATCACATATATCAAAAATAGGGTGAGATGGGCCTCTTATATTATACGATAAAAGCTTACCATCTTTGAAAGCTATTCAAACATTAAAAATGTTGTTATACAATATAACACAAGTTTGTACTTGACATAATCTGTAGAAAAATTGTTTTCTTTAGCAACAAGAGGCTGGAAATAGTAGAAAAAAAACACAAAATAAAAACAAACCAAAAGTTATTTTATTTCTTTTTACCTAATAAATATTAAACAGGGAGGGGGTCGACCTATTCTTATGTTTTCTTACTTGGGGGAGAGGAGGGTCTATTCAAAACCTGACTAAAATCGCCTTACGTAGTAAATAAATGGCAAAAAACAAGTGTATAATGAAGATATTTAAGCAAACTAGCAATATCGCATACTCGTCGATATTACACAGGTCTGAAAAAAATTCCAAGAGATGTTCAGCTTTTGTGACGTAATCTTTATGTTTTGGGTTTGCTGCTGGTTTTCTATGATTTTATTTTTATCGTAGGATGACACTTTTCCAGGCTATTTAGGTAAATATATTGAAAAATGTTATTTTACTTAAAAATCATTAACGGTACATATTTTTTAAATCTAGTATACGTTTACTAGCACACATTAAAATGTTTTCTTTTTCATAGTGGGGCTCCCCTTTGTACATTTTCGCTTGTGGAAGAAATTGGTAGGTCGGTCTGAAGCGTCCAATACTCGTCTGATATCAGATCTCTGATCATGAGACACTCCATTTTTCTTGGTATGCTTTCTCCATCTTTTTAATGTCCTGATCCAATCGGTTACGTCTTCCAAAATTTCCGAAAAGTAGGAAAGTACTTTGAGACTCACTAGCTAAATTAAAGTTCGAAATGCTTTTATCATTCTCTTTTTGATTTGTTTATAATTTTTTAAAAATTTCTCTGATGAACCAATCCACCCTTCTTTCTGACATTCCCTCATGGTTGAAACTCTATATTTGAAAGAATCTCATTTTTTGGAAAGTAATTTTACACATTGCTTTATCAATATCAACTTTATGTGTGGCGGTGGTTAAAGAACTTTATTCGGAGGTACCTATGTTTTTTGAAGGACGTTTTTTTCACCAACTTTGATATCTCTTAGTAACCATTTATTTTTGGTCCAGGGAATCTCTCGGTTTCTGCTATTCCATATACACAAGGAAATTTGATAAAACCAGCTTGTTGTTCGAGCAACATTTTAACAAAATTTTAAAACGACCGCACAACCATGATCTTCATATTTTAATTTGCGAAGAACTAATTTCAAGTTTTTATATATAGTTTTGAGTAAATGTTTTAATGTTTCTTTTAGATGAACCTATGAAAAGCTCCGAAATTGTATCGTATTGGAACTTAAATGCATCCATCAAACCTTTAATAATGAAGCAATAAATCAATTCGTTCTCTTGGGCAAACTAGAAAATGCTCAAATAGTTTTTCTGTTGCAGACCTGTGTTGTTAACCAGAAATATCTGTTCTGACTTTGACTGAGATTGATTACTTTCGTGATTTTGTGAGTACGATGATTTTGCTTGATGATGAATGAGAATAAGAATGTTACGAGTGACTCAAATTGTTTGCTCCTTTGTAACCGTTAATTTAATGATAGTAAAATAATTTTGCTAATACTAATGAAAATACGTACATGTTACAAATAACCTAGTCGTAATCGATATTGTGTCAACATTTCAGCAGAATCAGCAAACAACTTTCGAAGATTGCCGATTTTGTTCAAAGGAACATTTGCATTTTTATTTATAGAGATTATCTTTCAAGATACCTGATAAAAATGGATCCATGGTATCCTCCACCACCCGGCCCACCACCACCAGGTCCGCCACCGCCGGGTTATTACCAACCACCTATTCCAGATCCGTATTACGGACGCCCACCCCATTTTGGGCCTCCTGGTCCACCTCCACCGTTTCCTTATATGCCAGGTCCTCCAGGTCCCCCGTTCGAACCACCGCCACCAGCGTGGACCTCCATGCCTCCGTGCCTTCATCAATGGAGGGCGCCAGGATGTGTACATTGTGACGGTTGGAAATGGGATTAGGTAGCTTTATTATAATTATTTGTTAATATATTATATTTCGTTATGTTATTCGATAATAAATTGTGTATTATTTATGTATTTTAATTTAAATTTTCATTTGTTTTTTTAATATTATCCACTATAAAAGTCTGGCAACTCCATGACAAAACTTTAGCACACTACAATTTTTGAACTCTTAATAAAAATACATTTTCGGGTTTTAGATTATACGATTTTTATATTTTTAAATAAATTTTACGTAATTTATACTGTTAAAATTTCCTGTACTTATTCTACGATAGACACTTTGGGCTTAACATCTATGTCTTTCTGACTAAGCCGTCATTAACTAGCCTCTGTTAATTGTATTAGAGCATAGTTCTTGAACGTTATCAACAATATGGACCGTTTTTACCTTCAGGTCCTTATCAAGCTTATCATTACGAATATATCATAGAGCATCAATAATACCTCGCAGTACTTTAATGTACAGGGTATTTTGAAATCTTTGCATGAAACTTTTATTGCTTTGGCTGGTATAACCGTAGAGTGCTACAATATAAGTCCACAAAGGTTTCACGACTTGTTGGTAAAACAAAAGCTTATTTTATACTGGCAGTATGTAGTATTGTCGTCATAATATTTTTTTTAGTTCAGCTTTCAGCAAAAAGTTCTTCACATATTTTTCTTAACATATGGCTTCCACATCAGTTTAGCATCAACGGTCATGCCAAGATATTTGGCTGCATTTCCATACGGGACTACTTGCTGATTTCGGCAATAATTGTTTGTAACTTCTTGGTTAATTCAGTTTTGTTATTTCTAATGACTAGGATTGCAGTATCATCTGCAAATGTAGCAACAATATTTTCATTGAAGATAGGCAAGTCCCGAGTATATAGCAAATAAAGGACTGGTACCAATACACTTTCCCTATTCCTTATGGCACACCTGCTGGTATTTTTGAATTATTTTGAACATTTTTGAATAGTGATCAGGGAGAAGCCCTTTAATCTTATGTTGTAATCCCTCATGTTAAATTTTATCGAAAGCTTTAACAATATCTAAAAATATAGTAGAACAAACTTTATTTTCTTCTAGTGACTTTTCTGTGACATCGGTGATTCTGTGAACCTGATCAATAGATGTTGATTTCTAAAACTAAATTGATGATTTGAAATAAAATTATTTTCCTCAATGATTTGTTTTATCCTATTCAATAGAAGTTTTTCAAATAATTTAGATATTGCCGGTAATGGTGATACTAGCCGGTATGACGCTGTGTGTCATTGGTTGAAGTATTTATTACTATTAATTTTATTACTATTTATTATTATATTAATTAGTCTTTTCCTTGGAAATATTATTATCATGATGATAAAAAAGGCTTAGATCGATAATTTTCTTATCGGCTTATATAGAAGATGACTATTTTATCTTATTGTTGTAAATATCTTTAACACTTGTAAAATTAAATTGATATTAAATATAACCTCCAAAATTAAATTAAATATATGTTGCGTACGCCACCACCCTTTAGGACACCACGCATTCACCTACAACAAGTTCGAAGGTTGGCAACGCCGGTAGATTGGTACCATGCTGTTCCAGGCTATAAAAGACCATCACGACGACGTCTCGCTCTCTTTTCTTTTCTCCACCCCCTTGTAACAGTACCACTTCCACAGCGCTACCGTAACTTCATTTACCTTAACTAATATCTTGTTAATTTTCCCGTCGACCACATGTATCATTCAATGGCGAAATAAACAAGTATTTCTTCAACCAGTGTTTTCAGTTCTCGTGCAAATTCCTTCCAAAACTAGTAGTGAGTGTTCGGACAAACAATCGCATCGACAGCCACATATTTCGACCAACCGACCTGACGAACATTCTTACAACTATACTTTTATAGCGACATATCCAATATCTTTAGGAACTATTCTTATAGCACGGAGATATAAAAAAATTAAGTTACGGAAACAGCTGAAGCATATGAGTCATTTTATTACATGTATAATGATTCTTTTAATTCGAAATGTGAATCTGGCAAAAGCTGGTAAACAAGTAGTCATCTAATAATTAATATGAGCGTGACGTAATAAAATTTACGCTGTGTTAATTAAGCTATGCAACCAATCAAAACTGTAGCGTTCGAGCAACAACATAAATATGTTGTTCTAAACATGAAGAATAAAAGTCACTGTATTCAATTTATGATCAATTTATCATTTCAATTGAGTTTTTATTTCAGTTTTTTTAATTTAGTCAATTTAGACCAAATATTACCAAAATTCTGAGTTTATAAAACAATCGGCTTGATTGGCGCATTGGTAAAGGTCACTCCTGTGTCCTCCTCAGTCCTAGTCCTGTTGGGGCATATGGTCCTACATTTGTGATTTTAACATTTGTTATTTTTCTTAGATAAGAGTGTAAAATCCTACAAGAAAATTGTCTAAGTCACGTTATCGGTAACCAGGCTGTATGTCTTCTGGTTGGGAGTTCGTCTGAGATCTCCAAGTTGGTCACATACCAGTTGGTAGGTTTAATTACCGAGGACCGTGGTTCGGAGCTCACCTTAAACACTAGATCCAGATAAATATAGAGACTAGATATAAATTTATAAGACAGATAAGACGTAAAGATAAGTACGATAAGTAAAAAGGAGACTATAACATATTTAAAAAAATAACAAAAACATCAATCAATCAGAAAAATACTGAGGTTAGATGCAAAAATTCTTGACATCAAATTTCTGTTTTAAAACAAATTCTTTACTAACAATAATAATCACAACAGCTTTACATATTGGTGACGTTGTAATGAGACAATTATCTAATTTCTTATTGATATAATTCAAATATTAACTGATAGATTCAAATGAACTTTAATCTAATAAATAAATCCTGTAAGTTAACGTCAATAGCTATCTTAAACTCTAAATTGTGTATAAACAGAAAATAATTTATAGCAGGAATTCAGGAATTATATTTTATATATCTATTGTATAATATATATTTGTTTTTTAAAGGTATCCAAGAGTAATTTTAATTTTCCTATGCCTTCATAAAAATGTTAATGCATTACATTTATACTGCTGAGTATAACAATAGCAAATTAACTAACGCTTCCATTTAAGCGTTTTCTTAAATTTTGCAGTATGTCGCCGAAATCCTATTTGGCGATATTTTTTAGCAGCTATATTGAAATGACTATTTTGAGAAAACTTGAAACAATGAGAAGTTTTATCGGTGGAACATAACGTATAAGGCATATAATCACAGACATTACTGCAGTATATGTGTGCACATGGCATATTTTATCATAGCTGTGAGTTTTTATTGCTAATATCCAAAAGCAATTATCAATCATTGCTGTAATTTATATATATTTTTTATATTTTTTTATATAGATTTTACCATTGTGGTATTGATTACAATTTTTATTGACAATCAGGTATTGCAATCAGGTCAGCTGCAATCAAAGACTAAAATAGAAAATTAAGAAAAATCTTAAGGGGTCTCTTCTTTGCTCTATGAACACAATATTTCTTAGATCCAAGTTGCCAAGTCCAAGAATTAATTTCGATTAAAATATATCTATGAAAACGTAGAAAATGTTAAATCTACTCTGTCATACACAGAGTATATATCTTATTTTCTTTATGTATAATTTTTCTTTTAAGCTCGAGTCAAAATTTACCCTATACGAATATATATCGATATTTATAATATCGATATTTAGAAAAGCACTTAAAGAAGCAACAGTAAATCAATTATATAGCACTGTTTGAATGGTTTTGTTTACACAGTTTCCAGGAAGTGTAATATTAAGTATAAAAAATAAGATTAAATCGGATTTGAAATTTGGCACGCACACTTTTCTGAAAAAAATATGACATTAAGTTAACCTTGTCACTGAATTTGGCATTATCTAATCTTCAAATCCATTAACGATAATAAATTAAGGATAAACAATAAAACTACTGCCCTTAACACTTATTTATGTTATTATATTAATATATCACAAATAAATATTTACATGTATAAATATATCGAACAAATATTTAAAAAGTTATGTTATAGAGAATAGACATTATCACCATCTCCACCCTCTGCAATGTGCACATCCTAATGTCATAAACCTGTGCGAACATGGCGGAAAGCCTCCGAAAGGTGGTGGTCCATGGTGATGATGGGGTGGTGGAGGTGGTGGTCCGCCATAATATGGAGGGGGTGGTGGTCCTGGCGGTGGGGGTCCAAAATGGTGAGGACCATGATGGGGAGGACCGTAATGTGGAGGTCCGTGATGATGAGGGGGTCCGTGATGATGAGGAGGGCCTAAGCAAAAAGTCGGAAATACGATCAATTATTGCGTAATATTATTAAGAACTTGTTACTGACCTGGTGGAGGGAACATTGTGGCTACTTGCGGTAAACTTGGCGAATAACAACTAAAGCTTGTTTTTGATATTCATAAATATTTATACGATTTATTTATCTAATCAATTCATGATTCAACGACAGTCGAAGATAAGCGATTCGAAAGTAATATTGTCGAATATTACGTTATGACTCGTGTTATTTCCACATAAACTGTATTGTGAGTAAATAAGTGATTGTAATATTTAGTTTACGTGTTTAACATTTAAAGTTTTTGGAAATTAAAAAAAAATTACTCACCGATTTTGCTATATTTTTTAATGTAATTTAATATCTATTGTTATAAATTCATAAAGCAAAATCGGGTTAGTTACATTATTTATAAATGACTGATTTTAATGATGTCTGACTTGTTGGATTTGCCTCTGTTTCGAATAGCTGAATAACTAGTACGAGGGTGGTTTAAATATGATCGAGAGAAATACTCTGACACGTTTATTTACTATTGAAAAAATGTACAAAATTGTACAGTTTTTCTAGGTATTTCCCCTCACTAGTTACGCATTTTTTCCATATTTTCGGAAGTTTTTTGATGCCGGTATCGAAGAATTTCTTGGGCAACTCGGACAGCCATGTGCGCACGAACTCTACCTCCGCCTCGGTGTTGAATCTTTGACCTTCCAGAGCTTCTTTCAGCGGCCCAAACATATAGTAGTCATAGGACGATAAATCCGGACTGTAAGGACGGGGGATGTTACAGGTGTTTGTATTTCAGGCATTCACTACCGAACTGATTTCCCAAACTCAGAAAAAATTCCGTCTTTTTAACGCCTTCCCACACTAAAAAACGAATAGAATACGTTGCCCTACGGCAATGTTCACTCATGGATGAACACTATGCGACACTGTTAGTAAGGGACCCAGCTATCACATACTCAAGCCACGACCATCAAACAACATGCATGCGCGCCACCTAAAGCGAAAAAGAAACTGACGAAAAAATATTAGAAAATTAATTTTTGCATCTTCCTCAATTGACAGCTCATGTCACGCATGCTTATACTTGATTTGTAATAATCGATGTACACTTTAAATTAGTGACGTACTACACATTATAGAACAGAAATTCAGCTGATAATTGTGGGAATATGGCATAATTTAATTTGAAAATAAATTGAAATTCTTAGAAAATCAGAATAAGAAAGGTAGGACAGGGATAACAATACCAACCTACAATAGTAGTAGAAGACCTTTCTCCAAATAGAACTGATAGATAGGGCCCTAACATCTGAAACGAGGTTTACAACTAAATCTCATGTCAGGTAACAGTCGTTATTATTAAAAACAATATTAAAATACAAGCAACCTCAGTAAAGCTGGCTGATCAAGTCCGAGACGCATAACATCTGCACATTACTGTCCCCTAAAACGAATCACAGATTTATCTGTGGTGACGACCGGAACAGGTATACACAATGACTGCGACCTACGCTGACAACACCGCTGCCCTTTCAGTGCATTTTAACCCAAAACTGTTTCGGTTCAACTCCAATGCCTTCTAAATAAAATGGTATAATGGTTTAAACAGCACATCTGTTTGAACCAGAACCAGAAGCACATCTGGATCAGGCGTAAACAACTTGCCAGCAAATTATGTAGTGGTCATTGGTTAGCAGGCCGCCAATTCTACTTAGGCAATGAGAGCAAAATAGTGGTTAACAGGTTAATTGAAAAGTCCCCGGCCTGACACATAGATGACGCTACTAGAATTAAATCCATATGTTTTTTAATTAGCCCCAATCCTCGAAAGATGCGTATATAAATTTGACAGCTGTCGGATCATTAGTTTGTGAATTGTAGCATTTTGAGTGAAGCAACTTTTGTTATTCTGAAAAAAAAATTAATAAAAAAGAATTTCGCGTCTTTGGCTTGATGCCGAGTTTTCGGACACTGTCCCAGCAAAAACCAACCATCAAGGATTGGTATGCTAAGTTTAGATGTGGTGAAATTAGCACCGAATACGGTGAACGCATTAAAAAATCCACAAAATGATTTTGAATGACCGTAAATTGAAAATGAATGAAATAGCAGACACTCTAAAGATATTAATTGAACGTCATATCATTCATGAATATTTGGATATGAGGAAGCTCTGTGCAAAGTGGGTGCCGCTAGAGCTCACTTTTGACGAAACACAACGAGGGGTTGATGACTCGGAGCAGTGTTTGAAGATGATCAAGCGTAATAAACCCGAGTTTTTGCGTCGATATATGACAATGGATGAAACATGGCTCCAGCATTGGATGACGTCGATTGGACGACAAATGTCGGAGTGGACTGCTCACGATGAACCTGCTCCAAAACGTGGGAAAACGAAACAGTGGGCTAGCAAGGTTATGGCGCCTGTATTTTGGGATGTGCTTGGAATAATTTTCATTGACCACCTTGACAAAAGAAGTACCATCAACAGCGACTATTACATAGCATTATTGGCCCGTTTGAAAGACAAAATCGCCTAAAAGCCGCATTTGAAGAAAAAGAAAGTCCTGCTTCACCAAGACAATGCATCGTGTCACAAGTCAGTAAGAACGATGGCAAAAATCCATGAACTGGGCTTCGAATTGCTTCCTCACCCATCGTATTCTCCAGATCTGGCCTCCAGCGACTATTTCCTGTTCCCACATCTCAAAAGAATGCTCGCTGGGAAGACATTTTCGTCAAATGAAGAGGTGATCAAAAGGTAAGGACAAACACTGGTACTACAAAAAAATGACGTACTACAAAAATGGTATCGAAAAATTTGAGGGTCGCTATACTTAGTTTATTACTCTTGATGGGAATTATGTTAAATAAAAAAAATAATTTTGCCAAAAAAATGTATTTACTATGATTTTTTCTGGGGACTTTTCAATTGACCTGTTACAAATCCATTATTAAGCCAATATAGACAAACGGCATTCAACTATGGGGCACAGTAAGCAACAGCAATGTTGATATAATGGTAAGATTTCAGAGCAAGGCTTTTAGAAAAATTTGAGACTTAATATTCCTCAAAGCATGAGCAATAGGTGCATGCATCTAGATCTCAATTTAAGAACAGTGAAGAAGGAAATAAGTCAGGATAGCATTGGCGCTGAGTAGAGTAGGATGACAATACGCTCAAAAAAATGCGACAAGATAGGTCTCAGCAAAAGATTTACGTAAGCGTACAAAAAGTACAAGTGATGATGATGAACAAATACAATGACATATTATATAAAACTTTAAGGGTTTATATTAACTTGTGGTTATGAAACATGAATGTTTCATCTTCTATGACACTTTTTTTTGAAGTCTACTCAATGGATTTAATTGATCTACAAAATCAGTCTATATTGTAGCGAATTCCTTTAATAACTTTAGTAGTACCGCAGTATCTCTTTAAAATTAATATCATCCTGGATTACTGAGTTACTCATAACAGAACGTAAACAAAATTGCATTTTTTTACAGATTTTTAGGCTGATATATATTTTTGATTCCATGCCTAGTAGATCAATATATTGTTTTGGTTACTTAGCCAAACAAACTTCACACTCTACACACATAAACACTTCTTAGATCGAAGTTGATTCATGATGAATTAATTCTGTCATCAAGTTTTATTGTCACAAAACTTTTATTATTATCTTGCCATAAGTGACCATTGGGCACATTGGACTCATTCTGAAATATCCATGTCTCATCTAAACACATCAATTGAAATAATAAGTATTCCTTTAATTTTTTATATGCTTTTAGAAAATGTATTCTTTTAAATGCGATATCCAGAAGTTCCATTAGATCTTTACGCTACTCTTCAGTCTTACAGTTTTCTCTGAAATAATTGTATATAATAATGTTTGTATTGAAAAATTACTAAAACATGCTGACCTCTTTAACGAATTTTACTTGGAAGAGGGGGCCTCCATTATCTCGTTGCTGTCCAAAGGAACTGATTAGATATGCAATCTGTTCTGTCTGACTTCGGAATTTCCAATCAGTGTAGTAATAAGCAGTGATTTGAAATCTATCAAAACAAGCAAAGCATTATAAAGACGTTTGCTGGTTTATAACCTCTTATCAGTATTAATTTGATGGGTTTAACATTCAGACAACCTTAGAAGTCTAGTTCGGTTACACGTTTGAACTTATAGGAGAGCATTGTGCCTCTTTTTAACTGAATGAAATGTCAAGAAAAATATATTAAATATTATCTACAGAAATACGCGTTTTTTTTGTTCAAAAGTAGCTTTATTCATCAACGTAACCTCCATTAAGAGCCACACATTTATTCTAGCACCGCTCTAGCATTTTAATACCACTTTTGTAGAACGATTTATAATTGCTCTCCACAGACGTCGAAAGTTTTGTTTCCGTAGTGAAGGGATGGATCTATATTTCATCCGTTGTCACATATCGACGAAAAAATTCCAGCTTGTTACATTTAAACATGACCAAATACTTCTCAGAATCACACAGTTTTTGGTCAACAGTGAGCAAACGTGGCACTCCACTTAAACAGAGCTTTCTTATAGTCAAATGCTCATGCAATATAAAACCAACACGTTCTTTTGATATCTTTACGATATTAGCTAACTCACGAAACTTCCCTTTTTGATCATTCAAAACGATTTTGTGTACTTTTTTGTTGTTTTCTGTTGTTGGAAAGAAATGGACTACTGATGATTTATTCAGAAATCCCTGTAAAAGTCTCTCTCCTAAGTCGATGGACTTAACTGCACAGTAGACCAATATATCGTCTGCAAATAGAGGTGAGTTTAGTATCAATATATGCATTAATTGCATCCATAGCTATTAAAAATAGCGTTGGGCTCAAGACAGAGCCTAGTGTGACTCCATTGTTTAAGGAATAAGTAGGGGAGAGGTAACCTCCCGAATAAACTCGGAATGATTTGTTGTTAAGAAACTTGCGGATAAAATTTAAAATATTACCTTCGTACCTAAGGGCATGAAGTCTACTCCGGATCAACTTTCTAATCATTCCATCAGAAGCATTTTATAGACCCAGGGATAGCAGTTCCGAACGCATAGCTTCCGTCCCTTTTAAACCCCATGAAGTGATTGAGAGTGGATCTACCAGGTTGGAAGCCACACTGAACACGAATATTTTAGTGTTAATTGACACGTATATAAAAATATCTTTAAATACAAGTATAATTGTTAGTCCCTAAACATCTTAGTTCAAACTCGTGCTTTCGTAATCTATATGATAAATTCAATGCAATCAATTATTATTATTATTATCTGTTATTGCAATTATCTATTATAGTTATAATTAGTATGTGTTTCTGAACATTCTATCAGGTATGACAGTTACTAACAATCGGGTTTATATTATTTATTTATTTATTTTGTTTGACTTCGAGTTTCATTATTCAGTTCATATATATTTTTGTTTAGTTTATATATCACTATGTAAACTAGGTGAGCAAAACTTAATGAGCTTTGAATTTGTTCCTAAACTGTACACTGATTTTTGTATTCGTCGTATTTTAATCGAATAAACTGCTCTGTATAAATAAATGCATCAATTTATATCCTTTTATATTAATTAATTATTTCATTCATTCTGGCATTTTTTCATTACTATATATATTAATTAAAATATTTTCTACAATTTTTTATCGCATTTTCCCATTATTCTGGTAACATGGCGATACCGACTGGAGAGAATCTAAATTATCATTAGATAACAAGGTTTTGCTGTATAAGTCAATACTTAGGCCCATTTGGACCTATGGTATTGAACTGTGGGCTTCTACTAGCAAATCTAACATAGATGTCCCTCAAAGGCTCCAGAATAAAATGTTGCGAGTCATCGTCGATGCTCCATATTACGTGTCCAACAGACTGATTCAACGCGATATCCCCTTAGAACCTGTAACGAGTGTGATTTAAAGTGTTAGTGAGAAGTACTCTGAAAGACTATTAGTGCATCCCAATGTACACAACAAACAGTTAAATGGGCTATCTTTATAATTATATACAAACTGTCATACGAACTGATTAATAGACATGTAGAGTGAGATTTAATAATCTCTAGAATAAGTTAGAATAGTCTTTAATATATAGTTAGAAAAAGAATAGTTCGAAAAAATATCGTTACATATAGCAACAATGCTAAGTATCTCGGAATGGATGTTGATGCAAAACTTCACTGAAATCATGTTAAATTGAGAAGGATGGAACTGGAGTTCAAATATAGGAAAATTTATTGGTTCAATGGAAGAAAATCATTATTCTTAGTACATAATAAATTGTTATTATACAAGAAAGTATTGAAACCTATATGGACATATGGATATCAATTATAGGGGTGTTCCATGAAAAGTAATATAAATATAACTGTAGCGATCTTCAGGCATGTCGAATTTTATATCTTAGAATAACTGCCTATAAATTACCCATAAATGTTATCCAAGGTGATAACGAAGATCAGGCAATCTTGTGACGTTGATCTCGGATATTATTGAAAAGTACTTTGTATCATTCAGTCACTGATCAACGTTCAGTTCAGACGTGCCACGACGTTTTTTAATACTTTATAACGTCATTAATAACGGTCATATCATGTAAACCATAAATGTTACATTTCATTTTACTTCCATTTACCGAGCTATAATTCCCTAAAATAATATAAGTTTTCTAAAGCAAAGTTCTGAGAGGTATTGTAGGTACACTCAGATATTACAGCACTGATTACTTACACTGAGACCTTCAGATATCGACAGTTACTCAGAAAATCCGGAGAATCGTAATGGAACGTTAGTTATGATGACGTAGTTATGATAACACCAGAGTAGGACACATCCTCAAGGGCATCAAACTATTTGATTTATATTGATAAGTGTAGTGTAGTGAGATGCATTTAATAAGAAAACACCAAAGTTAATACATAAACATTATTACACCAGAGATTAAGATAGGGTCGATGAGGCCCCTTAGATAACAAATTGCAAGTTAACATTTTTGCATTAATTTCAATGAATCTTTTCTATTAAATTTCATTTGCATTTTTAACAATAGATATTAAAATATTATTACAAATATTACATAATGAGTATAATATACCACCTAATATATTAATTTAGCTACTTTCAAATAATCCACTATAATTATTTCTTCATACTTTGGGTATCCGCCTAACTTATTCATAAAAGACAAGAACGAAAACACATAATAATGTGTATCATAGCTAATTTTTGAAAATAAGTTATACAACCAAACATTCAATTATGTGCCAAATATCAAAACCATCCTGTCAAATATGACGATTCAGTGTTTTAGTTAAAATAAAAACTAAAAAAAACTTTTATTGATACACATTTTTTAGACCAGAAAACTTAAAGGTCCTAAGCAGAATCGACCAAGATTCGTAGTTAAGTTTAATGCATTGGCTTATCAGACGCAAATATAAATTTTATGTACGTTGAAACAAGAAACTTTATATAAAAAAAATCCAATATTGCATAATTAGTATAATATACCACCTAATATATTAATTTAGCTACGTTCAAATAATTCATTATAATTATTAAAGGACATTTATAAAATTCCAATAATAACAAGAAACTAAAGATAAAAAACAAGGTCACTAAAAAAAGGACCAATGACATACTCCAATGTTTAACTCGCAGATTTTTAAACAATTATAAGAAGTACAAGATCATGAGTGTCGACCCTGATTTTGAAGAAAAATACAGCATATATTGAGTCAAAAGGTGTTGAATAATCTCACACGAGATCTTGAATCTTGTAGGAATTTCAGTTTCATTTCTAGGGCGGAATTTATAGGGTCAAGGTTACATCAATGGACATCCATAATGGTGTCAGATGTGAGCAGCATTTCCGTTCGTTAAAACAGATGCATCATAAACACTATCAAGTCCGTATTGTATAATATAATATTCAATGGTGTTTTCAATCCTTACGTACGTTAATAAGGTTTCATATGAATAAAGATTTTCTCTTTGGTTAACATATTTTACTGCAAGAGAATAAAGATGAACGATTTGTTAAAAAGGCGGTTCTATCTTGAATTCATTCAATTACTATTCAAGAAAATACAGGTTCACGTTAGATTGGCAATTGGTTTGCAGATACTTGAAGCATTCCTTGGTGTAATTAAGTGGAGTTCGGGTAACAGTATCGTAGCTGAAGCTCTTAACAACGACGATTCCAAGTACAAGCATTACAGTTTAAGGTGTAGAGTTGGACAGTAATGTAAACTTGTAAGACCAAAGATGGACTGAAGTTGTTGCGAGTTAACATAGCCCACTGCAACGTGGACAGAAGCTTGGAGAGCCGTAGCTCATTTTCTTAGTCGTGGATTATTGGAATCTGAGTCGTCAAAACTTGGAAAATCATTCCTTAGAGGGATGCCATAGAGATTTGTGAAGTGTTATATAATATAATATATTATGGATCTGACTATCGCATAAACCATCTGTTTTAAGACTGTCTGAATAGTGAACCAGTGACATGGGCTCTCTTTCTTTTGGAATAGATAAAAACCCTCAGATTCGTTTTGTATTACCGTTCAACAAGTCGCTCTCACTGAATAAAACAATTTTTAATGTAAATCAATAGTTTTTGGGCTTAAACCCTACTGACACATAATTACCTTTATTTATTTTTAATAAAAATTGGTTAATTTTAAGTTTACGAAAATTGTAATGTTTTTCTTTTGTATAGTTTACGGGTTTAATTTACTAGACCGTTTAACTGTTTGTAAACAAAAAACACGTAGCTAACAAATAGGATATTTCATTGGCTCGTTGTAGAGTGTTCTGATTAATGGGGATTCAGGTACCCAGGTTAGACGAAATTAGATCTGGTAGAGGACCTGTTATGGTGGCTATAACTATAAACTTCAAGAAGACCAGAGATTGTGGAATATTCGAGCAGTTTTAAGAATCCGTAACGTATGTGTGCCATCGATGTGAGAAGTTCCTAACCGGTAGAGTATTTCCCTCTCCAAAATTCTGAAATAATGGGGATTCAGAAAAGGATTTCTTAAACTAGCCTTCCCAGCCATCATCAAGAATCCAAGGAAGTAGCTTTCATAATAAAATACGATGCACGAAGAATAATAATTAGCGAGAATTAAAGAACTAAGATTAGAAGAAGAATTAGTATAATAACAGTTAGAATAGAATAAGAAGTCAGAACAGCCAAGTGTCGAGAATGAGAATCAATATAAGTATCAGAATTAAGAAGAAAGAAAAAGCATCAAGTATCAAAAAGTATCACCAGTTGATTGGGTTAGAAACGGAAACAGTATTAGACCAACCAGACATACGATTTAGTAAGTCAATTCAAACCAATTCATATCGGATTCGTTAGCGCAGTGGTCAAGGTGACAGGACGGTCCTCCTACTCTTGTGATAGTCGCAGGTTTGAATCCTGCGGGGACATGGATGTACTTAATGTTTGTGATTGTAATTGTAAATGTCTTTATAGGTAACAGTGCAACTACAATAACCATCTAAGTCATGCCAGTAGCGTCTTCTGGTATGGTCTCTATGTTGGTTGTCAGTTCATATTTCTGTTCACCATTAAATAGTTATTTTGTATTCCTTAATTTTATATATTTTATATTATTCATTTAAATAAATATAAACATAAATTGTAAATAATAATTGTATTTAATTACAAACTTGTTTTCTCTCCTTACCAATTCAACAAACCCTTTCGTGTCTAAACACTGACACTATTACACACACACACACACACACATTTTATAACTTATATAGAAGGTCATGAAAATAATTATTTTTAATCATCATTAAATTAAGTACCTTTTATTATGTCAAATTAGCCGTATAAAAATAACATTACATTTATCAACTTTTCTAAAATAATTCATTCTCTTTCACCATCTCCATCCTGCGCAATGAACACACCCATGCGTACGAAATTGGTGCGCGCAAGCTGGGAATCGATGTGGTCCTGGCGGATGATGGACAGGCCCTGGTGGATGATGAACGGGACCTGGCGGATGTGGCGGACCATGGTGTGGGCCATGGTGATGAGGAGGTCCTAAGGTTAATTAAATGTTAAGACATTTTTTGGTTCTTGTATTATTAATTAATTATTTATAGTTTCTCTAAACATTTAACATTTTAATTGCCGTTAAAATTATAATACATGCTTTTCTTTCTTTTATTTTTTACTGTAAGAGTTTATTAGACACCTATTTAGTTATTGTAAACTTTTGTGATATTTGATTCTACTCTGATCTTCTGATTGGTGTAGTTTAAAAATGTTTTAAATATTTTTTGCTTTCCTGTCGGGCTCAGGAAAATGTCTAAAATGTATCGCTCTATACGACCAGGTGATATTTCTAAATCTGCGATATTATTTTAAATGAAAGTATTAACGTTATTCATTTATTATAGGATAAAGTTAAAACTAACTAAGCCAAAGCCAAAACTAGATAGCTGCTTCTGACATTTGTCTAAGGCTTAATTATATTACTAATTCATTGATCATTTTAGTTATAAATTTGCAATAATTACAATTAGTTACTAAACGCTACTAACATCAATTTACCAAGCTAGAAATCTCTAGGAACAACTGCCTTACTATCTAGTAAATGTTTTTTTATTAATCAAGGAACAGCACCTGAGAATGCTAAGTCTCTTGGCTTATATAAGGACTAATATGAACAAAACACCATTTTGCAAAATGTAAACAAACTGAATTAAATTAAGTCAAATGTCAATTGGCTTAGCAGAAATTTTCGTCAAAATTCTTCAAAAATATACCAAAACTATTTTATTAATTTATATAAGGTTTCTTCATACTTTGGGTATCCGCCTAACTTATTCATAAAAGACAAGAACGAAAACACATAATAATGTGTATCATAACTAATTTTTGAAAATAAGTTATACAACCAAACATTCATATATGTGCCAAATATCAAAACCATCCTGTCAAATATGACGATTGACAAATTACTTTTTCAGTGTTTTAGTCAAAATAAAAAGCTAAAAAAAACTTTTATTGATACACATTTTTTAGACCAGAAAACTTAAAGGTCCTAAGCAGAATCGACCAAGATTCGTAGTTAAGCTTAATGTATTGGCTTATCAGACGCAAATATAAATTTTATATACGTTAAAATAAGAAACTTTATATAAAAAAATTCCTAAATATTTTTGGTTATACAGAATTTATCTATAAAATACTATTAGTAAGTTTACTATAGACATTATTCAGATATTTAAAATATGTAGTTATTGTTTTTATGACTCATGGAGAAATATTAGTTGATTAATGTATAGTGTTGTTGTTGATTAATTTTTTTTAGTATAGATATTTTTTTTAATATAATTTTAGCTTTAAGCAACCATTCAATTAATTAATAATTGAGAATATTTTACTTTTTTAATATTCCTTTGAACCTTCAGATTTCATTTACTTTATTATTATTATATTTATTAAGTTAACCTTGATATTATTTTCGTTTGTTAATAATAACAATATCACATTTTTATAGCTTTTGTATTTCTGAGCATTGTTTAATTTAATTTAAATAGCAAGTTAAAATAATTAAATCAATAAATTAAATAATTTTAGATTTAGGAAGATTTTATAAATAAATATATTTACCTGGTGGTGGTGGTGGCATGTCTACACGTTCAATGAATGAAGCTGGACTGGAAACGTGAGTGAAAACATTTAACGGCGTTATATAAAGCGCTTTATCTAATCAGTTTCTAAGTTACAAGTAATATCAGATTCCATTTGCTGCTTTTAAATTAACAAAATATATGAGTGAGTGTTTATAACAGGCAATCATACAAATATTGTTATGACGAATAGTTCTATTTCTGTCAATGATATCTCAAAATAAATAAATTATTTAAGGATATAAAGGATAATTAAAATCTTATTAAGATACGTATGTTAGGGGTTAGCACTGGTAGCACCTTCATGGATAGAAAACACTGGTTTGAATGGTATAATATTAGTTACAGTCTCAATGCATTCCCAATCTGTTGATCCTAATGTGATGGAACTTTGATGAGTTAGTTTGATGCTCAATATATTATAGCAGGTTTAATTGAAAAGTCCCCAGGCTACCATAGTAAAACACATTTTTTTGGCAAAATTATTATTTTTTATTCAACATAATTCCCTTCAAGGGCGATACACTGATTATAGCGACCCTCCAACTTTTCGATACCATTTTTGTAGTACCATTTTGTTCTTTTCTTCAAAATAGGCCTCAGTTTCTTCGATCACCCCTTCATTGGACGAAATTTTTTTCCCAGCGAGCATTCTTTTGAGATTTGAGAACAGGAAATAATCGCTGGAGACCTGATCTGGAAAATATAGTGGATGGATGGATTTTTGCCATAGTTTTCACTGACTTGTGACACGGTGCATTGTCTTGGTGAAGCAGCACTTTCATTTTCTTCAAATGCGGCCGTTTTTCGTCCTTCAAATGACCCAATAATGCTATGTAATAGTCGCTGTTGATGGTACTTCCTTTTTCAAGGTAGTTAATGAAAATTATTCCATGCGCATCCCAAAATACAGACGCCATGACCTTGCCTGTCGACAGTTCATGGTGTGCAGTCCACTCGGATGATTGGTAGTATTGGATTTCGGAGTGAAGTGATAGAGACACGTTTCATCCATTGTTACATATAGAGACAAAAACTCTTTTTTGGTTTGTTACGCTTGATCATCTTCAAACACTGCTCCGAATCATCAACTCGTGGTTTTTGGTCAAAAGTGAGCTTACCCGGCACTCACTTTGCATAGAGCTTCCTTATACCCAAATATTCGTGAATGATATGATGTACACGTTCAGTTAATATACTTAGGGTGTCTGCTATTTCATTCAATTTCAATTTACGGTCATTAAAAATCATTTTGTGGATTTTTTAAATGTTTTCTTCGGTAACAACCTCTTTTGGGCGTCCACTGCGTTAACCGTTTTCGGTGCTCATTTCACCACGTCTAAACTTAGTATATCAATCCTTGATGGTTGATTTTTCTGATGCAGTGTCCGGAAACTCAGCATCAAGTCAAGTTTTTGCTTCAACTGTATTTTTTTCTTTCAATAAGTAATATTTTATCAACACGCGAAATATCTTTTTATCCATTTTCTTCACAATAACAGCAGTTGCTTCACTCAAAATGCTATAATTCACAAACTAATGATTCGACAACTGTGAAATTTATGCTCGCATTTTTTGGATATGTGTCAGGCCGGGGACTTTTCAATTGACCTGTTAAACACCTGACATATACACAAAATGTATTTGTTAATAAAATGTTGAGCTGTCATGCGGTTTTAAAACATCTGCAAATTCTTGGTGCAATGAATTCGTAGATTGTCTGAATAGTTTACAACAGCATGTTTTTTCATTCTTGTACCAAAACCTGTGTGAAATTCTTTAAAAAATGATGTTGGAGATGGAAATCTGCTCCTCACTCTGTGCTCTAAAGCCTCCGTTCAATTATATTGAGATCAGGCGATTTTGTTAGCCAGAGAAGATATTTTTGATATTCTGATGCCTTTCAAACCAAGACTGGATCATTTTGGTTGAGTGTATGGACGCATTATCACTTATATTCACAATATATTCCTTAACAAAAGGTCTCGCAGTTTCAGTCCTTCCATGAATGCTACTTATGTGAAGCTTTCGCTGTACTCTTTTTATTGAGGCAGTATTACTCCAGTGAATGTTGAGTTCTGCTGTCATTTCTGCCGTGATAGTTTTACGTTGTTTGGTGACAATTCTTTTTAATTTTCGTCGGTTTATATCAGTTAACTGTGGGTTTCGCCCACTATGCCTTTTCTCAGATGATGATTTACCATGTTTTGCGTATGGTTTTATTACTGGGGATGTTATAGCTTGCGAAATGTTAAATATTTGTCTATCGGCCGCAGATACATTAAAAATATTTAATCTGTATTTTCTGAGAACGATTCTTGACGTTATCTGATGCGCTGAACTCAGATTTTCAATGCGTTTATTAAGATTGGTTTTTGGGGTCCGATTTTGCATATTTTGGTAGCACTGCGTTCTTATAACGGTTGTCAGTTGACGACATTGCATCAAACATCATTGGAAACTTTATTCTATGCTGTGACTGTGCTTTGGAACCGTTTTTTATTGGAGTATAAGAACGTGGTAAATACAAAATAGATAAAATGTATGGCAGCGGTGTTACTTGGAAACGAGGCTTGGGCAGTCGATGGTGGCACGTCTAAACCAAACGATGGTCGGGCACAGAATCAATAGAAATACCCTTCAATAACATCCTAGATAAACGTCTCGGGGTTGCCAGTTATTCGTTATCGTGTTCTAGTTGGCGCTGCTGGCACCCCGCCCGTGTTCAACATCTGGGATTATATTTCCGGGTATTTTATAGACCGTTATTCCACTATGTAAAATTCACATGCCTCAAGATGGCTACGATATTTCCCTGCCAGAATTTTACATACAATTATTGTATTATTTTAGTTAAATAAAAATACAAAAATGTATGAAAAAAATCAAATACAAAATACAGTTATACACTTATACACAAATACACTTCAGTAAGTGATCTACTGTACAACTTATAAGCTAAATGTTATTCTAAATACTATTATAACTTATGATAAAGTCTATCCTAATTTATTATAAAAGCTATTCTAGTTTATTCTAGAGATTATTATCTCATTCTATGTGTCTATTAGTCAGTTCGTATGGTAGTTTGCGTTTGAGCCTACGCACTTCACTGTCATTGCGCATATTTAACTGTTTGGCGAGTGTATTGGGATGCACTAATAGTCTTTCAGAGTACTTCGCACTAAAACTTTGAATCACACTCGTTTTAATATAAACATAGTTTAATACAATTATTTCAAATAAAATTGTTAGTCTGAAAAGGTCGAAGAGGTCTAATGGAACTTCCGAATATAAGTTTTAAAAGAATAAAATATTTAAAAGCATATAATAAAATGAAGGAAGACTTATTATTCATGTATTTAGATGAGACATGGATATTTTAGAATACGACTAATATATCCAACGGTCACTCATGGCAAAATACTAATGAAAATAAAGTTATGACAACAAAAGTTGATAGAAAAAAGTAAATGTTGGAATAACAATTGATTAGGTTTTATTAGTCATAACATTTATTAATAATTCATTACATATATATTGTACTTTATGCTGGGAACAGAAATGGTTAATAACACCTTCGGTTTGGATGAACTTGATAGACACATTGAAGAAGAATTTGACAACTGTTGGAATTGTGAACAAATGTTATATCTAATGGAAATTAACAGCTTAATTATTCACATGAATGGAACTTTCTGAATAAAATATGATCAAATGCTGTCAATTTCTAAGATAGGGCGATGAGAATGGAAACAAGTAAAAACGAGTATTATTAATATAAGATAATTCTAGTAAATCTAATTGTAGAGTGTAAAAGATTTATATGTTCAGAATATACATGAGCATTTGGTTAAAATGTGCCAGGAGAGAAAGAAGTACACATGTATTAACAGAACAAATGAAGGAGTGATATCTTTTCAAGTAAACACTGTACCGAAAGGGATAAGAACTAAGAGTAAAATGTAAATATGCTCTCTAATGAAAGTAAAATATATTACTTGGATATGCAATTGTTAATTAGGTGGATTAGGCCTAGAACACCTAGACAAACGCACCTAGAACACCTAGAACTTTAAATCATAGGTAGTATGGAAAAGAGTTTAATGTAAATATAATCAAACATAACCCTAATCTACAAACTATTATAACTGTGTACGTAATTGTAGTTTTAAGTCATTTGATAGTATATGCATTAGATTTACTATAATGTTAAAATTAATCAGATTTGATAACAGTATTTTTGTTTAATTATTTTATTTAGATTGGAATCTTATTTTATGTCAAAGCCAAACTGAACCAAAAATCAGAGTTGAGTCAGAGTCAAAATATTCTGAGGTATCATCAGTGTTGAAATTAGTTTCACATACGGATATTGATCCATTGACAATTTGTCCAGGTACAAGTGCGAAAGATGCCGTAAGAAAATTGTGTTCATCACCGGGGAGCAATGAAAGCGATTTAACCATGGAATAAAAGCATTTAATTTCGGTATTTGAATTTACCGAAACAAAAAGAGTTGCTTGCATGACGGTTGCAGAAAAAGAAATATCTTGGCCCTAAAACACAAATATATAGAAATAGCAATCACGCGATTTTACCATTCTTCAAAAAGGAAAATGGCATGTGTTTCTGCAATGATACAGTTCGTGTCTGTGGAATAGGCGCGCAGTTGATCATCATTATATGAGAATGGTGTGGCCTGGTCGTATCCTTTATGAGCCAGGACGACAAAACGTATCCTTTGTATCACTTGCACACTCATAGGACTTTTATTGCCATATCTTCACTAAATTTGTCATTATTAAGAACTTTTCTTAACCAAATTGTTTCATATGCAAAAATCAATCAAGGAATATTTGTCTAACCTGTCATTCGAAAACTAATGGATAACGCAAAATTTACAAAATGGTTAGCGCCTGATGAAGTAGCAGCGTAACTCGGTAACCCTCGGTAAATTGTCGGTAATCACAAATTATCAGGCTACAAGTACATAATCGACAATGTTTACAAAATTACCACAATATTGGGACTCGAATGTCTCTCAAAATATATTTTCTGTACTCTATTGACATATTGATTTTGTCGCACAAAGATATCAAAAATCGAAAGGCTCTATACAAAATCAAATAATGTTATTATAATGATTAAAATTAATTAAAATAATTATGGATAATTATGGGTAAAAGGTGAAAAGTTTCACGACTGTTAAATGTATATATAACATTTTGCAATCAAAATATTATTGTTTAAATTTAATTTCTTATCATATATTATATATATCACCTTACTAAACTATACTTCAGTCTTATTTTGATTCCTTAAAATAGATAAGAAATATTTTGAGAGATGACGAACAACTATTTTGATTTCGACTCCATTCAGTACTTTTGGAAATTATTGATTAGAGAACAATTAAGATAATACATTGTTAGTTCAGAGTTATCTTCGATACCAATTGGGTAGAGAAACTAATTTTTACCATAGCTATCTACTGGCCGTGAATAATAATGTTGTAGTTTCTTAGACTTGGGATAATTTAAATGACTGTTAAACAATCTAACTTCATTTTTAAATTAATTTTATATAAAATAACAGAAGTTTTATTCAGTATTATTTAGTTATTTAGCTCATTGCAATCAATAAATCTGTTTCTGAAGCCCATAAAATACTTTTAGGGATTTATAGTGATTCTGCTCTGTCATATCTCAATTATTGGTTTGAGTTTCAATAATTTAAAAAATTCGACTTTGATGCCAATGATTAGGATCGATAAAAGTGCATCAACTAAAACTGTTCCAAGCGTAAAATCGTGGGTTAGTACAGGAGGAGTCATCCATATTGCCATAAAAGCGGTATATTCATGACCTTAAAGTCACTCAAAGGCACTATAAATTATAACTATTTTATATTCCAGAAACTAACGTCAAAGTGGCTACAGTTATTGATGCGTAGTTATGATCTATGGATAACTTGAACCATACATAAACGCCACCGAAAGTGCTTCCTGCTGGCTAGGCTTACGCATTGCACGTCCATCATAGCTGGAGCTGGAGAAGTGAGTGCACTAGTAACAGTACTGTTCATTTATTTATTTTGAGCGCGCGTGACTTCCCTATATATATGTATATATATATATATATATATATATATATATATTAAATATTTCAGTTTTTCCCTGGCGAGTATTACTAACGCTAATATATCGTGCGCCTGCTTCCCTTGATCTGATTGCACGTCTATTATTGTTGGTGCTACGTGGTACATTGCGCGCTACTTTCCCTTCGTACCGTGTGCACAGTCACACTTCATCCTAGCATAGTTTATCATTGCTATCATTTACTGTTATTGTCTGTTTTATAATGGTTGTCTGTTTTCATAATGATTTTCCGTCAATTATTGACTACTATGAACTAATATTATTGTTAACCATCCTGGTTAATCTATCATTTTCTTGCCTACCATTGTCTTCGCCTTTATTTTAGATTATCTATAATATCCATCACGATATATTCATTTATTCATGCCATTATTCCCGATACTATATATCTGTTAGTATCTTGACTGCCAGTACTATTATATTTTAATTGCCTGACGATAGAAGCATCTGTCTACCTAATGTATCAATTGTATTTTAATTTCACCCTTGTAATTGACTGCTCAGGTAGGTTTTGTTATGTTTGCAGAATTATTACCCGACCACCTTGAACATCAAGATCTCGCACGCTTATTTGCATTATTTATTTTGCTCTTTATTGAGTAAGTAGTTGTTATATCATTTATTTTGATCTCTGGTTTTATATATTTAAGATGTTTAATTATTTTATATTGTTTTACTAAATAGAAAAAAATATGGTGGACTGAGCAAGGTGCAATGTATCACACGCTATCATACTGCAGACAATTGTCGTACGTCCTTATGACAATCGTTTGACATGCGATATATGAGTAAATTATTTAAAACAGCAATCGACATAATAAGTCTAGACAAAGTAACTATTTCTGCTCATTTTTGTGGCGTATATTTATCCACAATAAAATTTGGACGGCCACACAACCCAATGGTTGAAGAAAAATTGAGATAAACATCATATAACTAAGCACCTGCTACTTGTAATGTTTATTCTTATCGATGGTTGTATGGTCTGATTATACGTAAACTGTACATGCACAGATTTACATAATTAATTTTTATTTTCCATGTTTGATTCTAATTATTTACTGCAATTTTTGTAATTGCTTGTTGTAATTTTTGTGTAGCTTATTCGCTGTTGTTTTCGACAGCAAGAATCGAAGAATCATCAGCAAACTCAGCAATCGTCATATTTTCATTTGTATACGTATTTCATACGTGCTTTAGCTTCTTTTATTGTAAAGTAGTTCTTTTATTTCTCTTGTTTGATCTTAAACAGTCTGGCTGTAATAAGGATAAGGATTTAATTGTTCAGTGTGTTATTTAGGTAATATTTTCCGCAGTTTATAAATGCGGTCGTCATGCCACACCCTATTAAAAGCTTATGCTACCTCTAAGAATATAGCTGTAAGTAACTTTTTATCTTCATGGGCTCTATATATAGTAGCACACTAGAGTGTCAATTATTTATTTGAGTGATTCAGTTAAACACATAAAACATTTCTAGTATCAGCTACGTGGATAATGAACAGGTCTTTTTAAAATATTTTAATTACAATACGTTATTAGTTGAATAATTTACGAATCAGTTTAACACATTGCATTTTATTTATATTTATGTAAAATATATTGGCTTTATTTACAGATTATAATATAGAGAAGATTTCTTTCAGTATATAGCTTGTTTGATCAAATGAATATACGAAATATAACGATAATAATATGTTTTATAACGATATAATAAATAATATAATATCCTGTTACGTCTGCGTCCTAAAAATATTAATATTTTGAAGGATATTTATGGATTTCTAGATTCAATAGATATTCGTATTACGCACAAGAAAATTGATTTTCGTATTATTATCTCAAACTTTGAAGATTAAGAAATGATAAATCAATATTGTCAACGATATCAGTTCTGGGAATTGTTTGTCATTATTTTTGCACAACGTATTTAGTCCTTTAACGAATCCGTAGAATAGGATCTGATAACGATTAATGGTTATTAAAAAAAAAGAAAATTAAAGAAAACAAAGTTGTTACCGAGAATACATTAATTTTACGAAATTACATTTTTTATATGTGGTGATTTAAATTGATTAAATACGAGGGTAGGTTAAAAAAGTAATATACATATTCTTGTCACCATCAAAAGTACATTAATTATTAAATTTCAAAGCTATATTCGTTTTAAATGTAATATTGTTTTCTTCATTTCGCTAGTGAAGAACTCCTAGGCCTAACATAGTAAAACACATTTTTTTGGCAAAAGTAGTTTTTTTTATTCAACATAATTCCCTTCAAGGGTGATACACTGATTATAGCGACCCTCCAATTGGTTCAAAATAGGCCTCAGTTTCGTCGATCACCTCTTCATTCGACGAACATTTCTTCCCAGCGAGCATTCTTTTATGATCTGAGAACAGGAAATAGTCGCTGGCGGTCAGATATGGAGAATACGGTGGATGAGGAAGCAATTCGAAGCCCAATTCATGGATGTTGTGACACGGTGCATTATCTTGATGAAACAGCACTTTTTTTCTTCAAATGCGGCCGTTTTTCGACTATTTCGTTTTTCAAACTGTCCTATAGAACGCTATGTAATAGTCGTTGTTGATGATCCTTCTTTTTTCAAGGTAGTCAATGAACATTATTCCATGCTCATCCCAAAATACAGACTCCATAACCTTGCCATCCGACTGTTGCGTTTTCCTACGCTTTTTGGCGGGTTCATCGATTGGGCAATTCTGTGATACATCAATGCAAAAACTCGGGTTAATTATGCTTGGTTATTTCAAACACTGCTCCGATTCATCAGCTCGTCGTTGTTTTTGGTCAAAAGTGAGCTAGCACGGTACCCACTTTGCACAGAGCTTTCTCAAACCCAAATATTTATGAATCATATGATGTGCACGTTCAGTTGATATCTTTAGAGTGTCTGCCATTTCATTTAGTTTTAATTTACGGTCATACAACGTTATTTTCGGATTGTCATCCAAGCAACCATCAGATTTTTTTGGCCTGTCAGTTTTTCCATGAGATGCGCTTTCCATTTGAGTATGGTCCCAGCTTTTGTTTGTTTGATTTAAAGAAATTTTTGCTCCATCAAACTATTTATATATTATATAAATTTTAGAACTCTATAGTATGATAGGAACTATTATGAACAATTGGTGATTTTGATGTTAACGTCGAATAAATTACTAAATGAAATAGACAGCTCAAATTCCCAAAGATCTTTAAAATAAGTATTTTTATAAGCGATGCGAAGATTCAAAAGGAAAAAGAAATTGCGATCATACGAACTGACTGATAATACCATAAAACTGAGTTTGGTAATGCGGTTTCATTGCTTCAACAGGAAGGGTTTTCTGTGGCATATTGGGACTGAATTTTAAAAGTGGATCCGTTATAACAATCTTAAGTGCAAAAAAGCATGCGTTAATCGTGGAAAGTCATCCACATCAGCTAGTGATTATTCATGGCTATGGCTATAAGTCACAGCACCTTTTGATTATCATTTATTCAGATTGATTTATCGAGCATGCAAAAATTATTAAAAATAATCCGAGCATATAAACCAACATCGTTCTTTCAACAGGTTATAGCTATGCCACCAGAAATATGGAGAAAAGTCGCAGATTAATACATGATAGGGTACACATGGTAATGAGCATTTGTATGTTATTTGTAGTTTAAATTACATAACAAGATGCTATTTAACATTAATTACTTTAACTATTTTACTTTATACATTTACGATATACGTAAAAAAATCATCCAGTAATAGTATCGATGTTCTAGAAACGGTCATTTTTATTCAATAAATTTTCTGTTATTACTCCTGATGATAGATGGATACGGTACTAGTTATATATGAATTATACTACAGTTTGATCTTATTCTTTAGTTTTGTTTCCTTTCTATATGCAAAATAAAAAATAGTACTTTCTGAAATTGCTTTTTGTTGATACTATTAGAGTACCAAGGTTTAAGTTCTGACATGGACAAAGCTTAAAAACGTGTTCAGTGACTCAACCAGTTATTTCATGTAGTTTGAAGGCCATACATGTGAAGCAAAAACAAGGAAATTGTGTTAAATATGAACTGAACAAAATTCGTCTTATTCACTACAGTCACTTACATTGCAACATTGCATAAACCAACCTGGTTCGATTAATCTCTCAAGGCCTGGTCCAATAAACTTCACCTCTTACGGAGAAGTCAAGAATTCCCTTGACCTCGATTCTTGAACCCCCTCAAAAGACGAAACGAATTTTCAACATGGAATTCGTATTCCTAAAAGAACGTTAGCTAAAGCTATAGACAACACACATTTTATATAAAAAATTTTGTACCAATATATTCAAGTATAGTTTAAAAAAGTAACATAAAACCTGAAAACCGAAAAATTGTGAAAACTACAAGTATAGTTTGAACAGATATCGGATATGGATAGATGTTAGAAATTGATCAAAGAATTGATAAAAATATTGAAAAATTATAAGACACTAATAAATAGTTTACTCAATATAAGCGCTAAAAAATATTTCTAATCATTCTCTGGAAAAAACAAATAAAAATTTGTGTTTTTTTAATAAACTACAAACCACTAAAAATTGTTTCACTATATTCTTCAATCACTAATATCACTATAACTCAATACTTTACGACTCTTGAAATATTATAACGATCATCATATTGATATTGGAGGTGCCATCTAGGTATGAATCGTGAAATTTAACCAATATGTTATCATACTAATATTAGATATGTCTGTTCATAATGATTAGGAAACATATTTGATTTACTGGTTTCATAAAATAATAATATTATTAGTTATTTAATTTTGTGTTTTCTTTCACTCTTTTGTATATTTTAAAATATATATGAAATTGATGTACTTTAACAAGTTTAATAGAATATTAAGTTTAACACGTACTGAATAAACATAGAATAAGAATAACAATTAAAAATAAATAATATAAGGAATATTTACCTATACGAGTGGTACAGTGTTAAAAATATATTGCTGGAAACTTGCCTTGTGTGAATGCTATGTTACATGATGTTAAGATCAAGAGACTGTTCTCACAGTCATCACGCAGGTTGCTTTTCGCCAAAGAAGAAATATATTTAATTTAATGTTGCATTTATGTTATATAATACGGGCCTGACCATCCGGTTATCTTTTTTTTTTGACTGAATCTAAATCTGAATGGTGAACGAGTGAGACGGGTTGGTCTGTTTTCACACTCAACGTCGCTTTGTATCATCGTTCAACAAGTCGTCTTTTTATTCTCTTTTTAATTAATTAATTCAATTAACGGAATTGAAACCGAAATTGAATTAATTATCAAGAAAAAAGACAAGTTGACATTGGATTTACAATCATTCTGCAGTTACTCGAAGTATTTCTTGGTGTAGTTAAGTGGAGTTCGGGAAAGTGTCACCGCTGAAGTTATCAAGTCACAAAAGGTGGATTCAAGGAGCTCAACGATCTCTATCCATAAGCTATTTAAATTACTCGAAGCGTTTTTTGTTCTAGTTAAATGGAGGTCAGGTAAAAGTATCGCTGCTGAAGTTGTAAGGTTACAAAAGGTGAATTGAAGTGCTCAACGATCCCTAGCCACAATCAATTCCAAGTAAGAAACATTCAAGCTTTTGACGCAAGAATTGACGCATGCAATCACAGTTCAAGTTGTAATGCCACCAAAGGCAGACTGAAGTTGCTGCGAATTAACATAGTCCACTGGAATTTGCAGCTAAAGCTTACAGTTGGGGGTGAACGGCTACCAAAGGCGGATTGCAGTAGCTCAGTTTCTTAGCTGTGGACTGTTGGAATATGGGGTCATGAAAATTTGCAAAATCATTCCATAGAATATTCAGAATTTGTATTTAAAATATAAAATTATCAAAAAGCCGTCACTAGCAGAGCATAATATTATCAATTTTAATAAGGGTATATCGTGTTCTCTAAAGCAGTTGTGGATTGGTCAGGAAATAATGAAACATTTAGCATTTTTTACGTACATAACCGAATGACATTTTTCTACGTATATTATCAGTCAGATAGTGACTAACCTCCATAACACGCTTTAATTTTGCCGTTGTTCCAACATATTAGATAAGATATAATATTACTTAAAAATACTGATTATTGTCGATTGTGCTCATACAGTGTTAGATATACTGATTCACCAACAACGCAGATTTCCTGATATTTCGGTGAGTATTATTTTTTCTATAGTTTCATGTTATATCACACTTTTTTAATTTTGCCGTAGAAATGAGTCATTTTGGTCCACCTGGTCATCATGGTCCTCCAGGCCATCGCGGTCCTCCAGGTCCCCCTGGAGGACATTTCGGTCCACCTGGTCACCACGGAGGTCCTCACGGTGGATTTGCTGGCAGTGTAATAGGAGGAATTGTGGGTGGTTTAGTCAGTGGGGCTATTGGAGCAGCCGTGCATAATCAATATCCACCGCCACCACCACCACCAACTTATGGATATCCACCATGTAGTCATATGGCGTATACATCAGGCTGTCACTACTGTCATGGATGGACCTGGCGATAAACGTGGGCTCTCTGTTATCTACAAACTTATTTTCTTAATTCTGACAACACAATAAGTCTTATTAATAGAAAAGAGATAAGATAATATGTTTGATAGTCTTTCTTTATCACTACTTTTTGTCTTAATATTAATAACATAATAAAGCATTTTGATCTTAATGCATTTCAAAGTGATTCCCATTACAAATGTAAGTACACAAATAATATTTGTTAAATTATTGTAATAAAATTATTATCAACTTTCTGTCGCTACATTCTTGATTATATTGTTTACCCAAATTGTTAATTGCCACCTTAGTTATAAAGATCTGAATTATGAACATTTCTTACATAATAGATCTAGGAAAATTATTGTAAATTTTTTTATCAAATTTGTTTCCTATAAAAACAAATTTACGTAAATTACGCCATTTGTCGGTGCGTTTTATACTCTTGCGTGCTCAAAGTGATTGTAGTCGCATAACTGTTTGGTTTAGACATTAAGATAAAGAGACATAGAACGCGATCTTCCTTGTATAGAGTTTGTGCATCTAATCACCTGAGGGCGCCACAAAAGAACATTTATTACAGGATTTTAATAAAATGTTTTTATTACAGGGTGAATTTATAAAGTAGTAGTTTAGTAAGATACTTTATTTAAATACCAGTTGTCATTGGTATAAAAGATTTTCAAAATACATAAAAAACACAATCTAATCTAGCAACTGATAATATTTCTTCTAATAACTTTTAACTTTACTTTGTTATTGCCTATATATATATATATATATATATATATATATATATATATATATATATATATATATATTAAGATTCACTGACTGTAACAGTTATTGTTAACTTTTTTATGTTCACTGATATTTCTGTCAATTATGAACCGATTTATAAATTTTAATATAAATATAATTTTTCTAAAATAATCAGATATTTGTGTATAATGTTATTGTTCAACTGATGTGACGGAAAATAGAAAGTCGTTCAATGCAAAAGCTATTCATTATGCTTTTTAGGCACCAACCACAATATATGAGGAGTCGTAGAAATATTGCAGGCAACTGATTCTGTGGCGTAGTGGTTAGGACGTTCAGTTCTTACGTGGAGGTCCTGGGTTCGATTTCGGGCGGAGGCAATAACTTTTTGTTCTTGTAGTTTAATTAGAACATTTGTAGGACCCTGGGGTCTGAAGCGTTCCTTATTTTCAATCATTGTTTCTTTATTCTTATTTTTTCTCATAAGGGTTGCATCTTTGTTTAGCCTACCTATAGTAATACCTAATAAAATAACTGCGTAATTTATTTAGTAAATATGTGACACTAAAAAGAGAAAAATAAAATATTTTTAACAGAAATAAGGAACTCATTAAAAAGTAAAAAATAATCAAACTTAAATTTTTAACACAAAAAAAAACAGTTTCAAAATAAAATAAGAACATAATAATCGGTGTAATAACTAAATAAAATAAACCAAAACCTTATTTAATCTATATACTACATATATTCTATATTCTACTATATATACACAATTTAGCCCAATACCTAGCTAAACCTATGTATCTATTTATAATATTATTTTAACTACTTCCAACTGATCAGTTTGATGTCGGTGGCAAGCCCAAACTATACAAAAATAATAATTCATTTTGTGACATATATACAAATATAAATTATGAACAAAACAAATCTAATTTGTTGCTCGTACCGACTTCAAAGATTCGTTTGTTTTAAAATTATAAGCAGAAAAACACTTGTTAGAATTTTCAGTTTCAAAAAATATTATATTTTACTTCTAATTCTGAGGATTGTAATGCGAGCTAAACAATTGCTGATTCCAACATTTAACTAAGGCAGAGGATCTGAGAATATACATATATTATATATTTTAACCTAATTATCGATGTAGATTTCAATGAAAGACTTACTATTAAAATTAGAATTAGGAACTGCATCATGGTTAGGATTTAAGTGTTGCATCTTCCATATTTGGTTCTAGAATCATCTGGTATGAAATGCAAATAACAAACCTTTCTGCCTGAAAGCTTGATGTAGGAGCTCATAATAGGTTCTCCTCAAAGAAGTTTACTTTCAAAAACCGTTTCTGCGCTAGAATTCTTTGGAAAATTATTAATTATACTTGAACCTCTCATATCCTGGAATTCCACATTATTGTTTTGTTTTTCAAATTATATTTATCTTAATTGCTACAAAAATAACGTCCTAACAGAAAAAAATTACACAAAAAGTAAATTAAGATGTCTTACAAAATTAAAAATCGAAAGAAAAGATAATTTCATTTTATTTGATAAGTTGAATTATAACGATGACTTGTAGTTTAGGCTCACTGTAAACGTTGAGAATAAACTTAGTTTATGCATGGTATAGAAATGAGTTCGGAGATCAAAAGAGATCATATCGCACCTATTAAATATAATTTGTCACAATTTGTAATTTTGCTATCCGAAATTACTTTTAAGGTTAAATCTATAATTTTCCTGTTTTATTGTAGGTATTAATTGCTGCTGGCCTGATATCATGAGTCATTGCTGTTCTTCTGGTTGTCATTGTTCCCATGGCCATCATGGTTACAACACTCCGCCTCCTACAAAGTCCGAAAAAGTAGCCACAGGAGCCATTGTTGGAAGCTTGGTCGGTGGATTAGTCGGTACCATAGTGCACCAAGCATACAAACAAAGCAAGAAGGAGAAAAACAAGGTGGTTGCTCCCCAGTACAATTCAACGCCATCTCAGCAACCAGCGCAGACCTATCAACCGCCTCCACAAAATACTGTGCCGCAATTTCAACACTCTGCTCCTCCACCATCTGGGCCATATATGCCAGCACCATCAATTTATCCGAGCTTGCCACAGCAAAGTTATCACTCAGGACCACCACCTACACAAAATTACGGTTATTATCAAGCTCCCAGGCTCCCACCCTGTAATCATGGCATATATACTTACGGATGTCAACACTGCGAAGGCTGGAGATGGTAATACGATCAGTTTTTGAATTAATGTACACTGTTCACTGTCTAATTTCTTCTTCTCTGAATGTCACATTCTTCGACTTTTACTCTCAACACATTGTAGCTATATCTTAGCTATAAAATACAATTTAAAACATTACTGAAATATATTATGTTTAAAATAAATGTCTAATTATTACCAGTTACTACAGTTTTTGCTACTATTCTTGATGGACAAACCTCATTAATGACTTGACTACTTCTAAAATAACAAGAATCATTTTCTTACCTGTTCTTGTTGTCATTAAATTTTGGCATATGTTGATACCTATTCCAGGTCATTGAAAATGATGTGTTATACATTTGGCACCTAAAATTCTCATTATAAATAAAATTAATGCTGTTTGGGTTTTATAACTTTTAAAAATTGAACCTGCATTAATCACTTTCTGCACTTATCCTTGTTCTTCCATATTTTAAAACCAATGAATGTTATTTTTAGTAGTGTTTAGTCAATTTAGGTATGTTTATTCTCTTCTATGGTTTATTCTATGTAGGAGAAAACGCATGCATCAAATCCGGAGATGTTGTGGAGCAACGTATCCTACTTCAACACTCGCGCTATCCACCTGTCCATCAAAATAGTTTGAAACAAGGCCGACATTTAAGTGGAGATTTCGCTGCATTTTACGATGATGCATTTTACGCGATTTTGGGCCAGTTAATAATGACATTATTAATAAATGTGACTACGGAAGTGGTTTTTAATTTAAATAATGTGAAGACATTGTTAAAAATATTCTTACGAGGAAAACTTGGAATTTAAAGGAAAAGGTTGATCATTACCAGATGTTATTATTGGGAAATGGGGGGCAAGTAGAGGAAAAAGTTATACCCGTAAATTCAATTGAGACACTTATTTAAATGAATGGATTTGAGAATGTAAAAAAATGCGTACATCTTAAAAGAGTACTTCTTTTCCTTACTTGGATATAAATGAGGTTTATCGATCTAGAGCACTTACGTTTGAAAATAAAAAGACATGAAAACTCTAAAATCTATCTTCGTAATTGTATGGAATTTGCATTTATAGGGTCAATTAATATTATGGTTCAATTAGACTTTGTGTATTGGATAAATATACAGAGGCATAATGAAAATGTGTCAAATAATAGGTATGTTTTATCAAAAATTATAACTTACATTAAAATTTGTGGAGCATTTTAATTGGCTCTTCGAGAACATGATGTGAGCGATACTTCCCAGAATCCGGATATATTTCGTGGACTTCGAATTTTTTCGGCTGAACTAGATGCAACTGTGAGTGAGCACCTAAAGAATGTTTCAGTATTTAAAGGTACTTTCAAAGAAATACGGAACGATCTGTTGCAGTTATGCTTGAAGTTTTTCATGAACAAATAGTTGAGGAAATTAATAGTTTTTCATTTTTGGCAATCACCAAAATCTCAGCTGGTAGTTATTTTTAGATATGTTTGCCATTGTGAGCCAATTGTTTTTTTGAACTACTTAATTCCTGAAAAATTTGACGCCGAAGGACTTAGTAAAACAATTTTAAACGTTATTGATCTTTTATTTCAAAAAATTCACTTAACAAAATGATCGCAAAAAACCCTGATGGTTTGGTGATGAGAGGCAAATATGCAGACACTATTAATGTTGTGTGCGAAAATAGAAACAATCTCATTAAGTGTATGAATGAAATAAAAGATTAATTCTCCAGCGACACAGTCTACAATACATCAAATTGTTGCCAAACTTCTTGCCATCATGTGATGTCCTACTTAGAATAAGAGACGCTGTCGATAATTTTGAATGCAGTATTATCCAAGTTCGAAATAAGATTGATAGTATCATTAGTGAAGCATCAGAAGTAATAGGTAATGAGCCACCAGAAAATAAATGCAACCATCCAGGCAACAGTAAAATTGATCACCGAATTACTGCTTTAGAGGTGTGTGATGTTATAATTAATTGTGTAAAAGATTTCATTTTAAAGAGCATCTAGTAATTGGGCACTTTTCTTTTCGGAATACTTTGGAGAGTATTGCGGTAACTTTCCTGAGGATAAGGTCACTTCCGTATTTTCCTCTTACCCCACTCTTGATAAAGAATGATTACGAGCTATTTTCAATGCTATATATTGAAAAAATCTCCAAAAGTGACAATTTTAATGACAAAGTGATTACCCAAATTTGAGAACAGTAAAGAACGTAGCATAAATCTAGATTATAAAAAATAGGTTTAAAATAGTTATTTGCAAGAATTGCAAAAGACCTTAAAATTTTTATATGGAGCCGCCACTGCACGTCACAAACTGCATGTTTATAAACCTTCGCCATTTCTTCGTTATAAAAAATAGAGCTATCGCCTTCGCCATTTTGTCACTAGTAATCTAATCTACCGTATAAATCGCTTGTTAATATTTTATTTTACAACCTACGGACACAGTCTACTCACCTTGAATCTCAGTTAGTGGTCAACTTGTATATAAAAACTAATCTCATAAAATAATACCATAATTTCTCGTCCAAGCAAGTGACGGTCTTGCGCAATGCGTTACAAAAACTTATTTAATAATTAACCTTTAACCCATCGCAGTACGACCGCTATTATCATACAAAAGCCAGACACGGACCACAATAGACCAGAGTCAGTTGCATTTGTTTTGAATGTGAATTATTTCATTTAAACGTAAGTAATCGATTCTTTAATATTTTAGAATAAGATAATAAAACATAAGTTCGTTAATAATAAAGTGTTTTATAATTTACATATTGTTGTATTTAATTTATTTTTTTTTTGATATTGATAAACCGATAAATAAATTTAGTACAATTATAATAAAAAAATTAAAATAAACACAATTGTATTGTAAACGACCTCTTTTAATTCTTTGTATTATTATATCAATATCAATATATTAATTGATATAAAAGAATATGAAGAAATAAATGAAATTTATTTTAAAAACAATTAATATATACAGACTTTTTTTGTATAAAAACTATATAACCAAGTATAATCAATATTTAACTGATGGTTTAGTTAATATATGCTATTTTATGAAAACCATTAGGTATTTTTTGAATACCCAATTATATTTAATTAATTTTATCTATTTACGTCAATATTAAACATTGTCCTTACCGACTTAGAAAATACATTTAATGTTTACGATTTTCCCTTTGACTTTCTAAATATTTGAACCGAATCGCCATTAATTATTAACGAAATAATTAATGTTATTGGGTTTGTAAATATGTCGCTCGCCATGACGCCAATCGCGGGCGACCATGGACAGTGATTTAATGACGAACTTTAGAGACTAGTCAACGGACGTCACTAAATCAACATTTGGTATTGGTAGAACTTTAATTAAAATAATTTTAAAATCAATTCTCCTGTATAAACAGTTTTATATGAACAGTTTGATTGAGACATGTTTTAATTTTGTTCAAATCCCAGAGTTTGGTTTCAATATCTACGTAACTAATAATGTAATATTTTTCTGCATTAACAGGTCAATTGAAAAGTCCCCGGCCTACCATAGCGACCCTCCAACTTTTAGATACCATTTTTGTTGTACGATTTGTCCACTGCTTCAAAATAGGTCTCAGTTTCGGCGATCACCTCTTCATTCGACGAACATTTCTTCCCAGCGAGCATTCCTTTGAGGTCCGATAACAGGAAATAGTCGCTGGGGGCCAGATCTGGAGAATACCGTGGACAAGGAAATAATTTGAAGCCGAATTCATGCATTTTGCCATGGTTTTAACTGACTTGTGACACGGTGCATTGTCTTGGTGAAACAGTACTTTCTTTTTCTTCAAATGCAGACTTTTTCCGTGATTTCTTCCTTTAAATGGTCCAATAACGCTATATAATATTCGCTGTTGATAGTCCTTCCTTTTTCAAGGTAATCAATGAAAATTATTCTATGGGCATCCCAAAATACAGACGCCGTAACCTTGCCAGCCGACTGTTGAGTTTTCCTACGCTTTGGAGCAGGTTCATCGTGTGCAGTTCACTCATATGACTGTCGATTGGACTTTGGAGTAAAATGATTGAGCTATGTTTAATCCGTTGTCACATATCGACGCAAAAATTCAGGTCTATTGCGCTTGATCATCTTCAAACACTGCTCCGAATCATCAACTCGTCATTGTTTTTGGTCAAAAGTGAGGTCGCGTGGCATACATTTTGCACAGAGCTTTCTCATACCCAAATATTTGTGAATGATATGACGTACAGGTTCAGTTGATATCTTTAGAGTGTCATTCAATTTCAAATTACGGTCATTCAAAATCATTTTGTGGATTCTTTAAATGTTTTCGTCGGCAAAACCTCTTTTGGGTGTCCACTGCGTTCATCGTCTTCGGTGCTCATTTCACCACGTCTAAACTTAAGTATACCAATCCTTGATGGTTGATTTTCCTGGGGCAGTGTCCGGAAACTCGGCATCAAGCCAAGTTTTTGCTTCAACTGTATTTTTTCCCTTCAAAAAGCAATATTTGATTAACACGCGAAATTCCTTTTTATCAATTTTTTTCACAATAACAATAGTTGCTTCACTCAAAATGTTATATTTACAAGTTTAAGTAATACAGTTTAAATTTTTCGGCAAAACGCTAAATTAATGATGATACGAGGGTTGCCCTTTATGTTTTGAACCAATCAGAGAACTTAGGCTCCCTCTGACGCTTCCAATTGGAAGTTTGACCTTTATACCCATGAACTTCTTCAGAACTTATCGTGATTTGAGCGCTGTTTCATTTCAATGAAGAACACAATATTTTCCTTCTCTTTTTATTCTAAGTAAAAAGAGATATAATGCTGTCTGATATGTTGCAACACGTAACCGAATCAGCCTACCAAATTCGCTTGCTTACAGTTTATAAACCGGCAAACGTTGTTTTGGCGTTTTACTTATTATTTTATTGTTTTATTGAAATTAAAACTCTTTTATCAAGCCAAAATAAACTAAAACTCAAAGTTGATGCGGCAACACTGCGACGTTTCGACGTCTTAGATTTAGATGAACATTGTTGTTTAAACCTGATGTTAGGTTTCATTTGTTTTGCTAATTGTTGTTATACCACTTCTCTGTGTATATGAGTACCTACATTCTTGTATTAGTTACTAAACGATTTGGTAACTAGAACCCAGAAAATGAACTATCTGACCCGACAAGCGTTGTCCTTTCTGAGTTATGAATATTTAATTCGAATTTGAATTAATAATTACATACAAAAACATAGTGTTATCTTTTTCCGTTTTTTTGATATGGGAACAGGGGGCATATAATTAGTCATGAGAAATTTGGATATATATATATATATCCAAATATATATACATATATATATATATATATATATATATATATATATATATATATATATATATATATATATATATATATATATATATATATATATATATATATATATATATATATATATATATATATATATATATATAGCGCCGCTAATTTTCTTCATCTTTCAAGCAATTTATGGATTTCATCTCGAAAGAACTATGTATTTTTTGAGGTTATCCAAAACCCGAATAATTTTTAGTGTCAGACAGGTCACGACTTATGTATAGGAACAAGTAATAATCAGAAGGAACAAAGTCTGTAGAATACGGAGGCTGCAAGTTTGCTGCTGGTTTGCAAGTAAGTTCACCAGTTCTGCAACATTTGGTCGAGCGTTGTCATGCTGAAGAATAACGTTGTTCGTTCATTGAGTAATGCGCTTAAATACACGTCTTCAAATTTTCTTTTTGGAACGCCCTTTGTCTTCGGCGTCACTATCACCACTTAAAACATTGAAGCCAGTATTCTGAAAATGTCTATGAAATAGCTTATGCTTCACACATCATTCGATGACCTTCAACAACCGTTTTCTTCAAATAGAAATAAGTAGAACTGCCCGCAAATGTGAGTTGCTCGGTACAAATTCAGACATTTGCACTAAGCCATTTTTTCGTTTACACTTCGACGAAATTATACGTAGTGAAAAGTGAAGTCTGCCAATGAGACTTAATTATGCAGTTGGTTACAAAATGTACCCTATGCTATATGATACATCTGTTATGAATTCTTTAAAATTATTTAATAGATTGTAGATATTATAAATTGGGCTCACTTTGTTTTATACATTAGATATTCAAATTTTAGTTTTCAGATTGAAGTTTATTTTAAAAAACGATACGATACAATAACGATGAAATGATACTTGAGAAATATTTGAGAGATTAATTAATCTTGTTTTGCGGGTTCCTTCAGCTTTTAATCTTTTTCACTGAGATGTTATAGTTCCTTCATATTGCCTAGCCACAAAAATAACATTGTCTTTTGCAAAGGAATGTATTAGGTGGTGCATGTATTTTGATCAGCGATAACTTAATTTGCGAGGAATCATTTTAAACAAGTGTTAAACAATCTAATCTAACAACTAAATTCGATAGTTTTGATATTACTCTACATAAAATAACAGTTTTCCATTTAATTCTATTGAGTTATTCAATGTATATAGATGTTAATCATGGAACAATTTGAAATAATCTGCTTCCGAAGCCCATCAGGTACATTACTTTTGTGTTTTCAACAACATTTTAACAAAAACTTACGGTGATGTTGCTCTGTGATATCCCATTTGACAGTTCTGGATATAATGATCTAAATGTCGTGATTTTGACTCCAATGATAAGCAACTATCTGGAAGACAAACCAGACTTCCAAAGTTCCAGTTTTAACTTTTTGAAGTGAAAAAATGATCAGAATACATGCAAGTACCTAATGTATAGGCATATGGTAAGCCGCTTTTGTATTCCCTCATTTGTCGGTAATTGCCTACCTTGATGTTTACCTTAGCAGTAATTTTCTTAAATATTTAAAATTCACCTTGAAGAAAGTCCAAGCAACACAATCAATTCTATTAATATATCATATTATATCACATCGAGGATATTTCAGTAATTTATTAAAAACGTAGGTATAATTTTTACATTTATAATGATTTTGTTAACTCAGCTATGATATTTTGGATTAAAAATGGTTTGTCATTTTTTAAATATGATAATATATTAGCATAGTATCAAACATAAATAATTTTATTTATTTGGTATACCTTTTTTAAACTTTATACAATTTATAATCATTCAATGAATTTTGATCAATGAAATATTATTTGAACATTGCTCTTTCATATTCGTAAATTTTAGTAAAGCAATTTCTATGTCAAAAATGCCAAAAAAACTTAAAATGTTAAAATGTCTTAAAATAAATGTTAGAAGTTGATTAAATAAACCATATTTTTTTGGCAAAATTAGTTTTTTTGTTCAACATAATTCCTTTCAAGAGTGATTCACTCATTATAGCGACCCTCCAAATTTTCTATACCATTTTTGTAGCACGATTTGTCCTTTGCTTCAGAATAGGCCTCGGTTTCGACGATTACTTCTTCGTTCGACCAAAAAATTTCTTCCCAGCGAGCATTCTTTTGAGATCTGAGTACGGAAAATAGTCGCTGGGGGCTAGTTCTGGAGAATACGGTGGATGAGGGAGCCCAATTCATGGTTATTTGCCATAGTTTTCACTGACTTGTAACACGGTGCATTGTCTTGGTGAAGCACCACTTTCTTGTTCTTCAAATTCGGCCGTTTTTCGGCGATTGAGTCCTTCAAACGGTTCAATAACGTTATGTAATATAGCTGTTGATGGTCCTTCCTTTTTCAAGGTAGTCAAAGAAAATTATTCCATGCGCATTCCAAAATACAGGCGCTATATCCTTACCAGCCGACTGTTGCGTTTTTCCACGCTTTGGAGCGGCTTCATCGTGTGCAGTCCACTCGGATGACTATTCATTGGAGTTCGGAGCGAAATAATGGAGCCACGTTTCATCCATTGTCACATATCGATTCAAAAACTCGGGTTTGTCGGCTTGATCATCTTCAAACACTGCTCCGAATCATCAACTCGTCATCGTTGATTTTCAAAAATGAGGTCGCGTGGCATCCATTTTGCATAGAGCTTTCTCATACCCAAATATTCGTGAATGATATGATGTACAGGTTCAGTTGATATCTTTAGAGTGTCATTCAATTCCAAGTTAGGGTCATTCCAAATCATTTTGTGGATTTTTTAAATGTTTTCGTCGGCAAAACCGCTTTTGGGTGTCCACTGCGTTCATCGTCTTCGGTGCTCATTTCACCACGTGTAAACTTAGCATACCAATCCTTGATGGTTGATTTTCCTGGGACAATGTACGGAAACTAGGCATCAAGCCAAGTTTTTGCTTCAACTCTATTTTATCCCTTCAAAAAGCAATACTTTATCAACACGCGCTATGACTTTTTATACATTTTTTTCACAATAACAAAAGTTGCTTCACTCAAAATGCTATAATTCACAAACTAATCATCCGACAGCTGTCAAATTTATACACGCATTTTTTGAGGGTTAGGGATAACTAAAAAAATATATGGATTTAATCTTTGCAGGGTCATCTATGTGTCAAGCCGGGGACTTTTCAATTAATCTGTTATGTGTGATCAAGTTCATCCAAACTGAAGGTGTTATTAACCATTCCTGTTTCCAGCACGAAGTACAGTATATCTGCAATTAATTATTAATAAATGTTGATAATTATTAATGAATTGTTACTCCAACGTTTACCTTTTTCGATCAGCTTTTTTTGTTATTACACTATTTTTAGGGTCATCATCTTGCCATGAGTGACCGTTGGGTATATTAGTTGCATATTGAAATATCCATGTCTCATCTAAATACTTAAATTGAAATAATAAGCCTTCCTTCTTTTTATTGTATGCTTTTAAAAATAGTATTCTCTCAATATCAATACGCGGAATTTCCATTAGACCTGTTCGCTACTTCAGACTAACAGTTTGGTTTGAAATAATTGTATTAAATTACGTTTGTATTGACTGATTCACTGTTTTCTTGATCTTGATGCTGATCTTGATTCGACACCTGCTTCGTATGAGTTCGGTGCACTTAAGATTACATTTTTTATTTTTTGAGATATTTCAGTGACCGTGTCCACATTAATGGTCAGTGCAGCTGTTACGTGCTAAAAATATTTTAAACAAAATTCGCAGCAAATATTTAACAGTAAAAATGCTTACCTCTCTAACGAATTTTACTGGCAAGAGGGGTCTCCATTATCTAGTTTCTGTTGAAAGTAATTGTATAGAAACTGCTATTCCGTTCTGTCTGGTTCCGGAATTTTCAATAAGAGTAATGATAAGCAGCGGTTTGAAATTTATCAAAACAAGCAACATATTAAAATAACCTTTGCAGGGTTACACCTCTTATCACTATTGGTTTGAAGAAATTTTAATACGTCTCGCAACCATACTTTTATTTACACAACAATGCTTTGTCAGGCTAATTCAGTTACATGTTAGAAATTATCAGACAGCATTGTGTCTTCTTTTAAATAGAATAAAATAAGAAGGAAAATTTTGTCTGATTCTGAAACTAATTTACAAATTGTGGCAGACAATACATTAAACATCTTGATGACGTATGTACAAAACTACTTTAGAATATATACGTGATGAAGACGTGATTATACGAAGAAATGTATAATATGGAGAATATAACTTACCTAAGTTAACTTATTATCAGAACAATTATTTAAATATATTCGACGTTAATAATTTTAATTATTGTTATTTAAAATATTGTATTCTATAGTAAATAGATATCATATATTTTAAAAATTTATATTTTACAGAGAGAGCAACAATAAAGAAAAATGTCAAAAGATATTGAGAAAACAATCAGCGATCTTCGTAAGACCTTTTACAGTGGTAAAACCAAAACTTATGATTTTAGGAGAGCACAACTAAATGGTATTATTTCACAGCATTCTTTGTTTTGTTTCTAAATATTCATTACAGGCCTGCTTCAGTTCGTTACCGAAAATGAACGACAAATACTCGATATTCTATCAAAAGAAAACAGAAAACCGAAATTTGAGTCCTGTATCAGCGAAATATCCCATATGAAGACTGAAATCAACGAGGCTCTGACTAATTTGAAGTCATGGATGCAACCCACCAAACCAAGGAAACATATATCATATATTCTGGATAAGGTAAGTAATTTTATTATTTGTAATACGTTTGAAACATTTTTAGTTGTTTTTTTTTAATTGTAATAAAATTAAGTAATCATCGAACTGATTAAGTGACTAAGTTACAATTGTGGTCCGAAGCTGGATTTGCACCATTAACACAATATGACGGACATCGGAACAAATGTCGGACGGTCCAATGTCCTGACTACAATGTGAATGTATCAAAATTTAGCAAATATTTTCTGAGCCACTAAATATTTGTTTGATCCTTTCCTATTGATTAGTTCTGGTAATTTCATAGATCTACGTCAATACGGGATTGGCATCTAAAAAAGTTGTCATGCGTACTAAAAAATAATTGCGACGTTGCCAATTCTCGTAAAGTATCTGTATACTCCAAGAATATAATAAACCACACAATGTATCAGGTCTATAAATAAATTAATTTTTAAGCATTTTAACACATGTTGTTACTATGTATTAAATAGCATCGGGAATATTTGTAATCAACTTCCTGTTAAAGGTTCACTGAAATGTTTCACTTTTTAGTGTGAACAAAACATTTTTTCAGTGCATCGAAAATGTAGTGTCCGAATTTGTATCAAGTAAATATGCGAGAAGCATTTTTACTTATTTACTTTAATTTTAATAAAAAGGCGGATGAAGGTAAAGATGAAGATGAAAAGGCGTATGCTGTAGGAAGATTACGACCATGCTCTATCCATCATGGGAAGCAAAAAAAAAAAAAGATATATGACATAAAGTGCAATTTATTTATTAATTACATGAATATTACAATAACAAGCAGTTATATTTGTATATAAATTTACATATTAAATATATATTATGTTATTTTGATGACGCACGGTCACATGAAGTAGATCGACCATTCCCAGAACATTTCCTTTCGTAGGCCCAATTTTGCCTCAACGTTCAATTTCAGTTAGCAAAATTAAAATAAATCATGGAATAGATACTCATCAGAATGAATATCTATTCAACCGGGATTGAATTGTCTGAAATCACTAGATGCTTTTAAAATAAAATAACGACTATATAGAAGAGCATCTCCCATATATAACACTGATTTTAAAAGAACCTTCGATGTCTTGACGATGTTTCAGTTTATGTAACGTTAACAGTTCGAATTACTTTTACTAACAAAACAACTTTTTCTCCAACCATATATTTTTTTATTAAGTAATTAAAAATAAAATTAATAGTCAAGATTTTTGTTGTATTTTGTTCTCTATAATACAGATTTAGATCTTTAAATTAAAAATATTTTGTTTTTTATACATCAACATTTAATTCAGGTATATATCAAAGTCGAGTACTGCGTATTAACAATGTGACGAAACACTACTACGAAAAAAATGAATTTTATTAGTACATATTTTATTTCGTTCATGTCATAATATAATATATAAATCGGAATATAAATGTCGATTAGTTTATTTCGATTGTTGTTAAATGCTGTTTCTGTAAATTTGTGTTTAACAAATCTGTTTTAAAAAAACTTGACTGACTTTTAATTTCTGCCTAGGAGAATTTAAAGTTTTATTCAGTGATACTGAGTATTATTAATTCACCATATTTGAAGTAATATTTGTTTTGACGCTAACGTGATCTTGATGTTTTCATATGTTCTTTTGTGTGCTTTTTGCGACGTTGTCAGTTCTTATAAATTGTATGTATACTCCAAGAATATTAACAATTAAAATGAAGAAACAATTTAAAAATAAGACAATAAAACACATAAGTTATAATTAATTATATCCAAATCTTATTCAAACCTTGGACTAATATTCAGATAAAGTTAGCTGAATATTGTCAAAATGGTCACACTTAATTTTAAATATTCGTTTGCAAATTGTATTCATTCTTTTTAGTAACTTATTTAAGTATTTAAGTCAATGTCTTCCATCCAGTGTGTTGGATTGCAAATTCGGATTTCGTAAAGGAAGTTCATTCCTTACTAATTCGATAGAAGAGAGGTCTGGCCATTTTATTATTTGCGCAAGGTACTCGTTTAATTTTTGCGCTAGGAACCACCGATATTTTGACAAATATTTCATACATTATTACAATTTACGAATATTTTAGTTCATTGTTTTGTTGAAAAATAAAACTTGGGTAGATTCACTGCTAGAAAGAATTCCAGTATTCTGAATATTGCAGATATCTTTGTTTATTCTGTTTTTCAACGATTTTCATTCATGTGGTCGGAATTATTATCCCCAAACGATCAAACCAGCATGATGGTGGCAGCCATGCTTAATTGACGGTATAGTGCAAGTCTCTGCCTAAAAACCTATTTATTGGATCCAAAATCCCGATATTTCGACTCAAATATTTGTAGGATATTTTTCTATATATTTCCATCCAGTTATATGAGTACTAGCTAGTTTCTTTCTTTGCTGCTACCGTATATGTTATAGAGAATGTAAGCCAACAGACTGCAAGCAATTTTACAATTCTCTTTACAGTTAACTCCCAGCTCCCTTCCGGTCTTTATTTGCTTCAGTAGTTTGCCTTCCTTTTCTCTGTTTGGTATTTCTGTTTTATTTTTGTAATTTTATGTGCTTATGAACAGGTATAACTATTACATGAATATCACAAGGTCTAAGGAACGCGAAACTAATAGTATTTGTTAAGTAAGTTCAGTAACTAAAATAGACAACTTATTTACTAATGAAACGTGTTACTGATTTTTGCAAAATAGAAATTTTGTCCTTTCTTGAACTGTTAAATATTTCTGCAAATAATATTTGATTTGGTTTTCAAATTTAACCGTTGTTTTTAACACAAAATATTTGTTTGTTTTCTATTTTAGGTAGAAATTCATTCCCAGCCATACGGGGTGGTACTGATCATAGGGCCATGGAACTATCCCTTCGACCTGGTTATTTCGCCTTTAATTGGAGCCATCGCCGCTGGGAACTGTGCTGTAGTAAAACCATCAGAAATCACACCAGCGTGTGCAAAGTTTCTAGAAGATACGTTACCGAATTATATCGATAGCAGTTGTTATGTGGTGTACAATGGTGGGGTAGCAGAAACTACAAAATTGCTTGGTAAGTTTGAAATTTTAGCTTATATAAAAGCTATCGTTGGGAACTATCGACTGAATAGTAGAAACAGTCGATAGTCGTAAAAGAGTCGAACTAGTCGACAGTAAAAAAACTAGCGACTGAAAATTGTAATTACTATTTCCATCAAATACATATTTCGACTATTAGTGATAACAAACAGAGATGTACACACTCCTTCACGTTTTCAATTCGAGAAAGGAAAGGATGGATATAATTGTTTGATTCTCTATACTGTACAGATGAGTTCATTTTAAATTATTTTAAATTGGGAAATGACAGAGTGAAGAAAAGAATATAATAATGCTACCGAATACATTCAATCGTATTTTAATATTCGAAAAGTGACAATGACATAATATAATAAAAGTAATTGGTTTATTTCTATTTCATTCCAACATATGCTCACTATATTTTTTTCTTTGATAAGGAATATTTTATTATTAAGAATATTTTTATTCGTTAAAACTTTAATAAAAGAAGTTTTAACATTCAAAAGGCTTGAATAAACATCGAAAGACTTAGAAAATCGAAAAAGACAATAAAAAAGACCCAATAGCTTCCAAGATAATATAAATGCTGCTAAAATTATTTTTCCATTTATCAATCAATTTTTTTTCCTTTTTATTTTAATAAATAATCTTCAAAAATAGGGTCTCAATATGCTGCTACATTACTGTACAATTTATTGTTATTTACAAACATTTTTTAAACAAACATAAAGCCATTTATAATGCACATAAATCTATGTAAGTTTAAATTCGGCACATTATTTTTAAGGTCAGCTAGGATGGCAAAGCCAGAACCTTAAAAATGAAACAGTCGATAGTAAAAAGTAGTCAATTACTAAACAATCGATAGTCGTTTTAAGTTGATAGTTCCCAACGCCAATAAAAACATATATTTGTCATCTATTTTTGATCTATTTTACTGTTATCTTAATGGCTGTTTTCCGTGATTGTATCATATTTAACATGTTTTTTTCCTCATAAAAATAGTCGAATGGTATGAATCTCACAATCATTAACATTATTATGTATGAGACCTTATTCTATTCCGTTTGAATCAAGCACGATTCAAGTCTAAATAACCCAGTTAAGCTCATACAAAATCCATCCATATCATCATGATGTGCGTTGCAAAACAAAACATATCTCGAAACCCCTTTAATTATATTTAACCAAATCAATTAATATGATATACACTGTTGTAGTGTTGACTGTTCTGCAAGAAATGCTTTAATTGATTATTCAGGTGGTCTTCTCAGTTCTGATTATTTCACCTATTCGTTTGCATTATATAATCTTGGTGGTTCGAGTCCAAACCTCAGAGCACTGCAATATTAACATATTCTGGTTGATAGGTAATTGCTCGACGGTATAGGTTCATCCTGCACTGTATTAGATCTCGCTTAATATCTCATTCTGTTTGTCTCATCTCATTCCCGTTAATATTATAACGGACATATTAATAGCCGAGCTGCTAGCCATCTATAAAGTCCTGAAAATTGTACAAAACATACAAGACAATCCCTTCTGAGTCAATGCTAACTTTAAAATAATCGGTAAAAACCGTCACATATATGTGGCTTCCCTATCACACTAGAATCAGGGGCAGTGGGAGAGCGGATTATTGGTGGGTAAAAGCAAAAGATCCCAACCGGAAAACTTCCCTCCTTACTCTTCTCTTTAGGCAATTAGACCAGCTTGAATTTGATCTGAGGGATGAATATAAGCTATGGGAAGTGAAGAAAGAGTTCTTCCAGGGCCTTAACACTATCGATATTAGAGACCAGTCGCAAACTGTGTATATTTTAACGATTTTGAGCAGGCATGGACACATAAATTTCTCCTTAAGGGAAAGCATCCACGGTTATGTAATGAATGCGGATTGTCTTTGACCGTTAAGTATATACTAATTCAGTGTCGAATGTACAGCCTACAGGGGTGACTATTTAACTTGGCTAATACAATGGAACAGTGTCTTCTGTTGAAGAACTTAGATCGGTTGGTCGATCGGCGAATTTTTTAGCTGTAACCGAAACACTGTCAAATATTTAAGGATAGTAACCAATATTTATATTAATATTCACGTTTGTGTATATTATTTGTACCTTATACGTCTCTCTTTTTGTTTTGTCATATCTTGATGTTTCTATATTCTTATATTTTTATTTCTTCTTTGCTATACTTGATCTTTTGTATTTTACACATAATTATATTGGATCTCCTATATATAATAAAAATATTGTACATTTTGTAACTGATAATAGATTCCATGAGGTTGACGGGTCATTATTAAATAAATAAATAAATAAATACATCTCTAAGATTATGAATTTGGCTTACGTTACGTGTACGCTGATTAATATTACGAGGCCTCACTAGTGTATAACAGGTCAATTGAAAAGTCCTCGGCCTACCATAGTAAAACTAATTTTTTTTCGATGCCATTTTTGTAGTATGATTTGTCCTTTGCTTCAAAATAGGCCTCAGTATCGGCTCTTTATTCGACGAAAATTTCTACCCAGCGAGCACTCTTTTGAGATCTGAGAACAGGAAATCTGGAGAATACGGTGGATGAGGAAGCAATTGGGAGCCCAGTTCATGGATTTTTGCCATCGTTTTCACTGACTTGTTACACGGTGCATTGTCTTGGTGAAGCAGCACTTTTTTTTCTTCAAATGCGGCCGATTTTCGTCGATTTCGTCCTTAAAACGGTCCAATAACGCTATATAATAGTCTCTGTTGATGGTCCTTGGTTTTTCAAGGTAGTCAGTAAAAATTATTCCATGCGTATCTCAAAATACAAATACCATAACCTTGCCAGCCGACTGTTGCGTTTTTCCACGCTTTGGAGTGGGTTCATCGTGTGCAGTCCACTCGGATGACTGTCGATTGGACTTCAGAGTGAAATGACGTGTTTCATCCATTGTCACATATCGACGCAAAAACTCCGGTTTATTACGCTTGACCATCTTCAAACACTGCTCCGAATCATTAACTCGTCGTTGTTTTGGTCAAAAATGAGCTCGCGCGGCACCCACTTTGCCCAGAGCTTTCCCATACCCAAATGTTCGTGAATGATATGATGTACACGTTCAGTTGATATCTTTAGAGCTCGGTGCTCATTTCACCACGTCTAAATTTAGCATACCAAGTGTCCGGAAACTCGGCATCAAGCCAAGTTTTTGCTTCAACGGTATTTTTTCCCTTCAAAAAGCAATATTTTATCAACAGGCAAAATTCCTTTTTGTCTTTTTTTTTCAGAATAACAAAAGTTGCTTTACTCAAAATGATATAATTCACGAACTAATGATCTGGCAGCTGTCAAATTTTTACCACGTATTTTTGAGGGTTAGTTAGGGCTAACTAAAAAACATATGGATTTGATTTTAGTAGCGTCATCCATGTGTCAGGCCGGGGTCTTTTCAATTGACCTGTTACACTCACTTTATAATTAACTTTACTCTTTATAATTGACTTTTTACAAAAAAAAGGTTTATATGGATTTTCGGCAAAAACACAGCAAGTCATATTTCATTAAGTATATATTGTATTGATTTGTGTTAATTTGTTTATTGAATGGAATTCTCAATGTTTTGTTAACTGGCTTCTGCGTCACTCTCTTCATATTATGAGATGTAAAAAAATTTTCATAATTTTTTTTTAAATTCTTTTGTAGTGTCCTTGTCCTAATGATAACGAACAAAACAAAAAAAAATTATCCTATTAGGTACAGTGGTTCTGAAGTTATGGGCGTTGACAGATATCGGCGGTTTTTATTTATATAGATTTGATTTGATCTTCTGCAAATAGATCTAATGCAATTATGCATATAGGACTTAAAACTGCAATTTTGCCTCTAAATTAAACATCAGGTTATTAAGGTAATATCGATTATAAATTGATACAAAATATATTCGATCCATTTTACTTTATCATTTCTAAACAAATAGACAATATATCAGGGGAACTGAGGGAAAATTATCAAGAATAAATATTTACCATTATTTCCAGTAAGATACGTATTATCACCGTTATTTATTTTATTTAATGAACTGATGTTATTCACATTTCTATTTTTGAAGGCAATATTAAATTTTTGTTTGAACTTGAGTAGGCCCTGGTCTTTATATAACTGGTATTGTTATTTGTTATTTTTTAAATGTTTACGATAACATCATTTTATACGGCAACAATGTTAATGTGGTTGGTTCTATTCAAAATCGAGACTTGTATTATTTGGATATTTTGGTGATGTTTTATTCAACACCAACTTTTTGAAAGTATTCCATTTTAGCGCTGATGTAAGATCTAAATCAAACATTTGCAAAACATTTATTAAAAGAAACAATTAATACATATAGCCTATTCAAACTTTTTCTTAGTAATACGTCATGGATATTTGTGACCTCGAAACATTGCAATGTTGCCGCATCAACTCTGAGTTTTAGTTCAGTTTGGTTTTGACATACAAGAAAATTCTAATCTAAATAAAATAATTGAACAAAGATGTTATCAATATCATATAATTTATTTTAACATTATAGTACATCTAATACATATACTATCGAAGGAATTAAAGCTACAATTAAGAATACAGATATAATAGTGTGTAGGTTAGATTTGTTTTGTTTACATTTAACTCATTTCCACACCACCCATGAGGTAGAGTTTCTAGGCGTGTTTTTCTATGTTGTGGTATCCCCCTAGATGCTTAATCCATCTGATTAACAATTGTATATCTGAGAAATGTATATTTATTTATCATTTTACCATATTTATCATTTTACGTTTATTTCTTCTTTCCTTCGGTGTATATCACTGTATATTTTATTTCTTCTGCTACTATACCATTCTTCATAAAATTAATCACTGAATTCTGTCTAATGCATCTACCATATCTACAAAACAGTTAGTAATTATTATCTCCGCTTACGTTCTAACCTAATGCTCATGTTTACTTTTGAACAATTACAATCATATCTGTGCATACAAATCTTTCACGCCCTACAATATAATTTTCTACGTTATATCAATTAATTATATGCATACCTTTAGTTCTTTCTACTCTGGTCACTCTGTCTCAGGAATTTCTAGCAATGCACAGCGTTATCACATATCCTGAAAGTTTTCTAATCTGTCCAAGACATGTTCACGATTCCACCATTTATCAATTATTTACTCTGTATGTCTTATCGAGTTCATCTAAACCGAAGGTGTTATAATTGATAATGCTTCCTTTCACAAATCTAAACAGTTTTTGATGGAATATGCTTCTCGACCAGCAATATAAGTGCTATTAATTATTAATAAATATAATGAGCCACAAACCTTAATCGAATGCTATTGTAACTTTTACTCAATATCGAATAGAGCCAATATCAAGATGGTCAAGATTCATCATCCAATTTATATGTTGACAGTACCCACACTAATATTTAGCGCGACAGCAACCCATTGAATATATTTTGGCAATATTTTGGCTGCTGCCGTCCGTTTGTCAGACGTATGCAAAATTCTTTAATGCAATTCTGTTAAGAGGTTTTAACTCTTACCTATAAATTATTTTGGCTGTATAATTAACTGTAGTTTTCATATATACTATTTGATAACGTTTTTGTTAAATAGTTTTATTTAGATTAGAATTTTCTTGTATGTCAAAGCCAAACTGAACTAAAACTCAGAGTCAATGTGGCAACATTGCAGTGTTTTGACGTCACAAATATTCATGACGGATTACTAAAAAAACTTTGAATAGACTATATGTTAAGCTTATAAATTAGTTTTAAAAGATTTTCTAAAATTGAAGCTTTAGTGTGGAAATTCGGTACAATGCATTTTATTCAAAGTGTTGACAAATAAGTGAATAAGAATCAGAAGGAGCATGTTCTGGAAAGTATGGCGAGTGGGATAGCACTTCCCATTTTAATGTTTCCAACTATGTTTTTAACGGTTTTGTAATAATTTTTAAAAAAATGTTGCGTATTTCCGGTGCTCAGTTCAACGCATTAATAGTAGTCGTTAGTGATTCCTATTGATGGTTATAATCAGTTTTAGCAACTCACAGTATACCACACCGAGCTGATTTCACCACATACTCCATTAGCTTGGAGGCATGGATATTCGTCTTTGCCGTGGATATTTATGCATGACCAGGTGGTATTCATGGAAAACATTTCCGATATTGCAGTTGAAGCAACATTTGACAACTGACCAAACGCCTTTTGGATGATTCCCAAGCGATTGGATATGATTTCTTGTGTTACTCCCAAAAATTCTGCATATCTTTCTTGTGTTTTACATGGATCATCATCGAGTAATACATTCAAATCCTCGTGTTCCAATCTATGTTAAAATCCAGAACGCTCTTTCTCTTCTGTGCCAAAATCGATCAATAGAGCATTGTTGCCATAAGCTTCATACAATATTTGAAGACATTTTTCATTTGATAACAGTTTTCTTCAGATATTTTTAAGGAACTTAAAAATTATTTTGTTTACATTTCGACGAAATGGCAGATATTGCAAAGTGAAGATTTTTAGTACGAACTCTTTACACTATCGAACGTTAAGGACATTTTTTACGTTGCCACGTGTCCCACTTGATTATATTGTACGAAATTTGTGTTTATATTCACGAAATATTTTCATTTCTGAGCATCTGTTTTACTTTTTGATAATTTACGAGTACAACAACTATTTCTGTTTCTGTTCTAGAGCAAAAATTCGACTATATATTTTACACTGGCAGCACGGCTGTGGGAAAAATTATTTATAAGGCAGCAGCAAAACACCTAACCCCCACCACATTAGAATTAGGAGGTATGTTTAATAGTCCTATTTTTTACAGTATTTTTTATTCTTATTAATCTTAATTTAAGGTAAAAGTCCGGTATATCTCGATGATTCCGCTGACGTCGAACTGGCGGCAGCTCGAATTATGTGGGGTAAATGTTGGAATTCAGGTCAGAGTTGCGTGGAACCCGACTACCTGCTGTGTAGCGAGTACATGAAGGATAAATTTGTTAAAGCCGCTAAGAAGAAAATACAGGAATGGTATGGCGAAAAAATGAAACAAAATGCGGATTTCTGTAGGATAATAAACCAGAATCATTTCAAAAGGCTCACTAAGCTTTTGGAAGGTGGGTGTTTAGATACTTTAGAACTTTTACATCCAACTGCTCCATAAGCTTACAACAATAGTATAATAATCTCTTGACAAGGTTCTGATCCATATTTTTTAATAGATAGCTATTGATTCTTTCCATTCATGTATCCAAACTTTGTTCGCTGAAATATAGTATGTTTCACATCCTTGATGTGTAAAAACATGTGTACATCAATTTTAAGATAAATTGATATGAGTGGTTAAAGATTGGTGGTTTTTATGGATATTGCCACATATAACTATGATGTGCAAGTGGCAAATTTGCTTTTTTAAGTTTCTGTGTAAGTGATGGCCTTAGATAACATATTTCTAAGATAATAGTGTTTGGCCTGAGTTTATAATTCATCTGTTTATGGGTTTCATTCCCGAGGCATAAACCCAGAAGAATTCAGAAATCTGTCAAAATAATTTTTCATGATTTTTCGAGCTGATTCTGATGAAAAATGTTTTTCTATATATGTTTTTAGAACTTTTACATCCAACTGCTCTATAATCTTACAACGATAGTATAATAATCTCCTGACAAGGTTCTGATCCTTAAGTTCACATAATCAGTTAATATGTTGTTGTGATTTAGAAGTACACTGGCGGGACCTTATTGCACACTCTTGGGTTGTGATTATTTCTGCAACACACAATAGTGAAGCAATTTTGTATATATTTTAGGATCCACAATAGTTTTGGGTGGACATACTGATCCAGCTGATCTATACATCGAGCCTACAATTGTCGCAAACGTAAAAACAACTGATCCTATTATGGAGGAAGAAATTTTCGGACCTATTTTACCAATTATTACAGTGGAGACGCCAGAAGCAGCAATAGAATTCATAAATAATCGAGAAAAACCCTTAGCTTTATATGTTTTTAGGTAATGTAGATATTTTTTAATCTAATATTTTAATATCTTTGATTTATTCATATCCATCTTTTTTTGTTTTTCTGTTAGTGCTTGAAATTTTCTGCTAGGGCAGCAGCAAATATTTAAGAGACTTTGAGTTTTTTACACTATTATTGGTTTATATTCCAATAAAAACATTTTCTTTTTTATTTTCTTATAGTACCAGTAAAATAGAACAAAATAAATTTCTGGATGGAACTTATAGCGGTGGAATATGCATCAATGATGTTCTGATGCATTACAGTTGTAGTGCACTACCGTTTGGTGGCGTTGGAGCAAGTGGAATAGGAACGTATCATGGTGTTTACTCATTTGATACATTTTCACATAAAAGAGGTAAGAACCAGCTTTTTTCTTTTATTTTCGTTGTTAAATATTCCCATCATAGATGCAGTTTGATAATAATTGGTAGAAATATATTTTCAGTTGAGATAGTTTAGCGTGAGAGTGAGATATTTAATACTACAAATCAATTTTTTGTCATAAGTACACAGAAACATAGCCCTGTTTATGATGATGTTTATAGATGACAAAAGAACGAAAACGTGCAAAACTAATCGATCTCAAGCTATACTATAAATTAATATAGGTGTTAGACAACAATTGAAGCTAGAAAGAGAAGCTACTAAAATTGTCCTTTTGTGCAATAAAGGAATTGGTCTTCCTTTATCATCATATCTTCCATGATTGCATTTGTTAATAAACTTTATATGAGTGGAATCCTGAAGATATAGTTAAATCAAACCTTCCAAGGTCATAAAGAGAGGCTCAAATCAGAACAATAAATATATATAGTTGTTTTATCTTAGTTTAAGATTATGTTCTTGAAGTTATGATCTTACTCTTAAATACGACAATTTGGAGATTTCTTTGTAAAATTTGTTGGTTGAAATTCTCAAAAATAGATTAGGAGCTTTGAAGCTGATCTCAATTGCTAAGCTTCTGAGGGAATATCAATGAATAGTTTTCAGGGCATGTGGCCAAATAAATAAATATTAATCTGCTTCAGGGCAAGAAAACAGTTTTCTTTGGCTTATTTTGACTGTCGATGAAAAGTTGATCCATTACTACAATTCTAAGTACGAAAGTCATGATCAAAGTCCATCCACTTTGATACAGAAGTATATTGTTGTTGCATTGTTGTATGTTGTTTCCTTGTTGTGTATGTGGTAGGACTAGGCAAAGTATAGCCTGTTACGAGCTGCTAAAACTTAATTAAACTATTACTGCGTATGTCTACTGAAGGAAATTAAACATTTTTTTATTATAACATCTTTATTAGATAGTTGTGTTTAGTATAATCTTAATTATATATTCATTTACTGGTACATTTCTTTTATACTTGGATTAATTGACAAGAAAGACGGGTGCCAGAAAAATATATCCATATGTATTCCTCAATAATAAAATTGTAATAACTTAAGCTATAGTTTACACTAAAGGTATACACTTTATATAAGTTCATATGGTTGGGTTCGCCTCAATCTTCTGATTTCCTGCGCGTTGTCCAGTTGTTGTATTTCTTCCACGTTAGTGTGATTTAGTAATTCTTTCGTGTTTGAAGGCGAAATCATCGGTAACTTCGCAAATCCATTTGATTTCTAGGTCATCGTGCTGTTCTTTATTGGTTACATAGAGATAGGCATTGGTAATTAAGCGAAGAATTTGTTTTGGTAGCGTTGGGTGACTAGCCAACTTGACAACTTAGTGCAACCCCATATTTGATTTTAGATCTAGTTGAAAGTATTTTCCAACTAACCAGTATAATTGTTTTATTTTAGTTCTAATGTGTTTTGCTTTTTTCCTAACATGATGTTAATTAAACAAAATAAACAACAAATTATTACAGACGAAAAATTATTCTTTTATATAATAACAATGTTAGGTCACATATTGTAAGAGTTAAAAATATATAGACATAAAGCCTTCTGATTCTCTGATCACTTGTTCAGATCGATAATAGTATCGGCATATAGATGCTTTGACTGGTACACGATATCGAAATTCTGAAGAAGCTATGTTGTCATAAAACGAGAAACTTGTAGAAAATGACTTAAAATACTCTGTTTATATATTAAATATATATATATATATATATATATATATATATATATATAAATGATCGTATTACACGTAGTAACCTATTTTGATAATATTAAGTGTATAAATAATTAACTTTCCGTCAAGAAAAAACTATACGCTATTGTCAAAACTTATTTGTATACGATATATTCCTAAATAAACTTTACTATGAAAGAAAATAATATCGAATACTTGTCTTGTTATTATCAATTAGTGATATTGGTTTCCTGACCCTAAGAATAATTATTTATTATTTGTTTCAGCGGCACTTATTAAGTCCCTTGATCGATTTGGAGAGTTTACCCAAAGCGTTAGGTATCCACCCTACACTGAAAACAAATTGAAAATAATTAATCTCGTTACTATGAACATACCTGGTATGGATTTTGTAATGAGTAATGCGACGTTGCCACTTTTGTTAGTTATTTTTGCTTTATTGTATTTTATGTACTTTAAATTCTAGTAAGGAAGGAAATTTATTTGTTTACCTTGCATTGAATTATTGAATAAATAGATAAAATACCTATTGCTACTTTATTTTTATCAAAGTCTTCTGTAGAGTCCGACTTTCACTACTGTGCTTCTCAATATCGGCATGGCCGGTATGCTTAAAGTTGTCTGCTGTCTTTTTATGGTCTTTGTCGCCGAAACACATACACCCTTGGTCGTCGAAACACATACACCCTAAACTTCAAGAGCAGCTAAACGTAACGATCAAATAACTGAAGCTTCGCGCAGTGGTAAAGACGACAGGATGGTTCATCTACTGTTGCGATAGTCGCGGGTTCGAATCCTGCTGGGGCATGGTCGAAAATTTTTGTTTGTAATTGATTAATATCTGTGATTGTCTTAGGTAAGAGTGCAAAATCCGAAAGGGAAAATGATCCTAGTCACGCCAGTAACTAGGCTGGGTAAGACCAGATGCCTTCTGGAATGGTTTCTAAATTTAGTCACTCGACTGTCGACAGGTTTAATGCCGAGGACCGTGGTTCGGAGCCCCCGTTAAACGGTAGGTCTAATCGGGATAAACCCTTGTCGGTAAAAAGGAGACTTTAAAAAAATAACTAATTTAAAATTAAACCACAAAAATTACTAATTAATTACTTTCTAGATTAACTACTAATTAATTACTATAAGATCAGAGTAACGATAGTATTGTTTACAATAAAACCTTTTGTTTGGAGGAACTGGATCAGACACCGAAGATGCAATTAACAAATGGCGGAATCGTGAACCAGTGTTAGATATATTGGAAATTAATAGTTTAGTTATTTACTTGAATAACGATTCCAAAAGTGACAGTGATTGAATGAATCTTTCTGAATGTGGGATTATGATTCACTGTTAACAATTACTAAGAAAGGGTGATAAGTCTGGAAAGAAACAAAGGTGAGTATTCAATTAATATGGGATAACTGTAGAAAATCATATTGTAGAGTGTGATTTATGTGTATAGATATGTGTGTAATTGTTTAGAACATACATGGGCCTTTGTTTAAAATATATGACGCTAAAAAATAGTAGCTTTTTGCAGATATGGCAAATACATTAGGGAGAATGTAGTGAGTAGGTCTAGTTTTATTAAGAAAGGTTGTAATAGAACAAACTAAGGAGAAATACGATAACATCAGAATGACCTTTCAAGGAAATATTGCACCGAAGGAAACAAGAACTAAACGTAAATTGAAAATATGCTCTGTAATGAAAGTAAAATACACTATAGAATTAAAAGTTTTATGTAAATATAATTGTAGTTTAAGTACATTATATGTGAACTTTGAAAGTTTGAGGAGTTTAGGCGACCTTCAAAAACTGCACTAATTTTAAATTAGGTATCTTGGATTATTAAGTTGTAAAGTTTAACAATATTATTATTGTATTACTAAAATATGTCTGATAATTAACAATTGTATAAGGAATAAATACATTAAATAAAAATAAATTTTATTCTTAAAAATAGTGAAATTACATTATTTGCATATATGAAACTCCTATGACAAAAGAAATTACGAATTATTAACAGTAAATCTCTAACAATTTTAAAGTATTGGTAAAAATTACAGTATTTAACGGTTAATGTTAATATTAGTATATAAGATATGCAACTATATGACGTTTTATTGTTTAAACATTGTATCAATTATTTTGATTAATTACTTTATAGACCTAAGTTTTGAAAAATCAATAGTTAATTTACTGATTGTAAATATATTCCTTTAATATACATTCCTAAATTGTAAAAAATAAATTACCTTATTGTGATTTTTATTGTTTTAATATACATACTAAAGTCAAATATTTAAAATTGAGTTATTTGTATATTCTCTGTTTCGATATACACACATGTACTACTTCATTTATTATTCCATACTTATTTTTATTACATAAAAGTAAACAAAGTCTATGTATGCTTGTATTTAATACTCAGAAGTTGTTACAGTTTTGAAAATAATTTTACTTATGATACTTTGTTATAATGTTCAGTGGTGTAGTAATTTAAATTTATATGAGAAAATAGTTATTTTAATAGATGTTTTAATATACCGGCATTTATTAATTTAATTAATGTTATCTATCAAATATATTTCTGAAGCACAAACATTGAAAATATTGTGAAAGTAAGTTTTAGAAATGTATCATTTTTGTTCACTTTACTTTATTATGAGTGAAACATGATAATAAATGATACATGATAATCATAAATTGTGGTCGAAATTCGATCAACGATCACTAGTATAATAAAAATATATTTGAGGGTTTCTATAACTGCGAATAAGCGTATTTTTCAAAATCACTGAATAGTCCGATTTTTTACATAAAGAAAATGTTATTTGGGCACACTGTATTTGCGATATGGAGAATTGTATAAAGGATTTTCTTCCTGTCTCTCTATCAATTGCATTTCTTCGTATTTCTTATATTCCGCCTGATCCAATTTATAAATTCTCCATTTCTTCCAAAAGATGTATGCAATACCAGCAGCCACTATTGTTGAAAATAATGCTGAAATGTATAAAAATTAACACTTGAACAATAGTTAAACCTAAAATCATAAAACATATACTGATCAAAAATTCCGACAGTAGCGATGAAAACAAGACAGACGGCAGTAAAAGACCTCACAGTCCATGCCTATACAAGTTTCTATTAGCTAGGACCGCACATGCGTACTTGTTCTAATCTAACTTGACAGTTTTCACAACTCGCGTCCTTTTGTACCACTCGTTTCGTACCACAGTCTTAGTTGTGGTTAGATGTCATGTTTAGGTCAATTTTGTATTTACATTTTACTGAGGTAATATAATTATTCCATAGGTAAAATTAACAGCAGATAATGCGAAAGTATTGGTATAAGGTATGAATTATTAGTAAAATATTATAATTTTATAACACTAATTTTGTTGACTGTTATGGAACAAAGGATATGTTAAATAATATGGAAACAGAACTTATTTGAAGATTATTGTAAAGGTATGTTATATTATTATATATATATATATATATATATATATATATATATATAATATATATATATATATATATATATATATATATATATACTAGCGACCCGCCCCGGCTTCGCACGGGTGCAATGCTGATACTAAATTAAATACACTACAGAAAAAAATATGAACGTTGTATATAAAACATAGCGGCCCGCTCCGACTTTGCACGGGCATAAAATATATATGCCTATGTCACTCAATGAAAACATGATTAAAATCGATCCAGTATTTTTGGTTCATTCATTACTGCCCTTGGCCTGCATGCATTAAATTTGGAGTAAAACAATTCCTCTTCCCCTATACTTACTATGAAGATTTCCTGCTATCTTTGGAATATCTAAATTCATAAAATTTTTATTACATTACACATTTTTAAACGCAAATTTTAAATTTGTAATATCTCCGAAAATATTTGTTTAATTTACATGCTGTAAGGAACCATATTGATCTATATTAATTGCACACTGTATTTAAGGTACTTAATTCGATAAGGAATAATGCCGTATTGCTTAAAATAGCTTCGTAAATAAGCCATTTTCTCACGTAAAAAGTAAACAATAAAAATGGTTAATGTGGGTTATCCCTAAAAGATAAACATATACCATCGCGGACTTTTTTGTAGACCTTTTTATGGTGTACAATACTGTAGTACATTAATTTGATCTAACTCGTAGGGTTAGGCAGCGTTTTTGCTAATTGCTAAATAAGCCTAAAAAAATAGGTTAATTTACGACATCACGTTAGAAACCTCTAAAATTAGCAATGTTGCCTTAGTATATTATGCATGTATTATACATATAAACCTTCCTCTTGAAAGACTCTATCTATTGAAAAAAACCGCATTAAAATCCGTTGCGTAGTTTTAAAGATTTAAGCGCACATAGGGATATAGGGACAGAAAAGGCGACTTTGTTTTATACTATGTAGTGATATATATATATATATATATATATATATATATATATATATATATATATATATATATATATATATATATATTATAGGTATTATTATTGAAAAATTGAAACCTGGTGTAACAACAGAGAGAATTTTGTCAGACGTAAGACAAATAGATGCCCCACAAGTGCAGAGGATAAATATCATTAATAAAGAAAATGGGCACTAATTATTTTGCAGATAATGTAGCAAGTACTCTAGGGGAGTGCGCATGTGCAGTCCTAGCTAATAGAAACTTGTATAGGCATGGATGGCGAGGTCTTTTACTGTCGTCTAAACAAGACAGTTGGTAAATAATTGTGGAAAAGGTAATCAACATGCATCAGATCGACAGACTTACTAATATTGAATTAATTTTCACACACGTTATATATTTAATTTACTTTTAAGGTATATTTTATTATTTCAGAGACCCTTTGTGAATTTTATATCAAGGGTGTATTTTGTTTGTGCTTGCGTGTATTGTGATTAGAGATATATATTGGTGAAGCGTGTGGAATTCTGAAATTTGATTTTTCTTCGCATATAAAACATTTTTTCATTTAATGCTGCAGATTTATACGGTAATGTACAGTCGCCTTCTCGTACTTTTTTCTGCTATTTAATGCTAGCTAGTTTTCGCATTCCGAAACAAAAGTTTTATATGGTCTATTCAAAACGGCAATGAACTCACGTCATCAATTTGGGCCTGTTGCAAATTGTAAATTCGTTTTAGGGTCAGACAAAATTTTCCTTTCTATTAGATGTACTGTAGCGTTATAATAATTTATATAAAATATGATTTATATATATATATATATATATATATATATATATATATAATATAATATAATATAATATAATGTTTTATATTATATTTTATAGGTCAAAGCTAAAAACGTTTTGACGTCATAAATTTTGATGAGGTCATTTCATTGTTTTATTCCATAGACTATAACTTACCTATCCCCAGGTATGAGCTCATGGCTTGAGTAGTAATCGAACATTTCATGTTGTTTTTGGGCTGGGTATTTATGATAATGTTATTATCAGTGCCTTTTTCATAACAGTACTCTACGTAACATTTTTTAGTATTAACATATTTTAAATACACACAAGATTGGCCTGAAAATAATTGAAATATTTTAGGTATAAGATATATTGTAAACAAAAAAGTTATATTCATATATTATTGCAATTATTTACTATCAAGTCTATAAATTAATCATAAAGGGTTTACAACAGATGGTATTATCGCGTAAAATCACATTGGGTACATGTGGGTATGGACAATGGATCTGGTGTAAAATGTCCAGGCAAACAAATTACTATAAAAAAATCTAAAAAGCTAAGACAAAATAAAGTACCCAGCAAATTAGACATAATGTGTAGTTGCTAAAACAGCACAAGAGAGGAGAAAAATCACTCGGGCTAAACTAAAAGAAAGATTGACGGAAAAGAAAATAAAGGATGTATCCAAATTAATAATAAAATGATCTATGCCCAAAGTAAAAGCAACAATTACCAAAGAAAAAAATGAAGAAGTGACAATCAACGAATTGCTGTTAAGGCATATAGCAAAGTTGGACAAACAGGAAAATTATCATAAATGAACCTTAATCAAAACAATAGGCCTGTGGCCTCAAGAACAATAAATAACAAATAACGAAATTTCAAAAATTACATTATATTTCTAAAACTGGAAAAAATAGGTGTATTTGAAACCCACTTGATAAAGAAATCCTTTTTGAAATTTATAGTATACAATTTTTGTCTCACCATATATCTAGCTAGTATCACAAGAGTAGGAAGTGCCGTAATAATAAAAAAGTACATTTGCTCCTATCACGAATCTGGTATCAGTTTAGCAGATAATCCAGTAACAGTACTAACTATTATGATATTGCATTTTTGTTGCTCCAAATTATATAATTTGGAAGCAAGATTTGAATATGGATTCAGCTAATGGTATTTTTAATGACTTTGAGGGTATATTTAATAAGGGAATTGGAACTTCTCCTAATTTGCAACAAATACCAGCTAATTCGCTTTTGTCCTTAAATGCATGCCATTGTTTGCATATTCTCGTTGTCTCAATCTATTAGCTTGAAGACGTTCATTATATAACTCTTGCCTTTTTACACGCGTCTTTGCAAGCTGGTCTCTTATATTTACAATATCTGTAAACTATTCTTCTAGATTTACAGAAGATCACGTTTAGCATTTTACACTTTACATCTATTTTTTTTGTAATATATGTGACATGGGAAAATAATTATGACTTCAGATAATATAAAATATAGATTGTCTAGTATAGCTAGGCCAAGATAAGAAAGGCACAGAGCAAACAGATAACACGTGGCTAGCAAAAAGTATGCAAAAAGTAATCGGCTCGTTGTCGAGTGTTCACGATAATGGGGTTCGGGTACTAGGGGTAGTAAACGTGTAAGACATTAGACCTAGTACAAGACGACTTATGATGGCTATAAGCATAAAATTGAAGAAGGCCCGAAATCGTAGAATTTCCGAGCGTTTCCCAAGTGTTCTATTGGCGTGAGATGTTCGTAGCTGAAGGAGTCTTTCCCATCCCGAAATTATAAATCAATCTGGATGAATGAATCGGGAAATATGAAGTGATCAAAAAGAAATATTTTAATATTATCGTAATTAAATTCGGATGCGGTCTATATATATATACATATATATATATATATATATATATATATATATATATATATATATATATATATATATATATATATATACGGAGATAATGTTAGCACAACCAGAATTGATAGAATCATATAAAGAAAAATTGATGCAAGGAAGAAGTTAAGCAGATCAATAATCATAAGAAGCAATATATACATAGTGAGGATGATGAGAATATTCCCATTGATGCTAAAAATGTAGTACTATTACGATAGGAATTGGAAAACAATGATAAATGCGAATTAAGGCTTTATTAAAATATTAAAATAATTAAACAGTATTAACTTACGGCATTCCTCGGTGTTATTGCTGATTAGTTTTAATGTTACATTGTTGCTTGATACTATTGTTGGCATTATAGCATTATCACTAGTGCTTAAGACACTATCTTCAATATCATCGCAAAATATATTTGTCTTATTGACCCTCTCACAGTATGTTCCAGAATATCCAGCATCACAATTACATTTGTTACATTCACATTCTCCATTCCCCTGGCAGATAATATCTGTAACCAAAATTATATTATATTATATTTTATTATATATATATATATATATATATATATATATATATATATATATATATCTATATATATATATATATATATCTATATATATATATATATATATATATATATATATATATATCTATATATATATATATATATATATATATATATATATATATATATATATATATATCAGTATTTTCATACAGTATTTTCCGTCTCATTTTATTCTAGTTAAAAAAGGATATAGTGATGCCTGATATGACCGACAGTGTAACCAAACCTGCCTATAAAATTCGCTTCATTGTCAAATGACAGTATTTATTTTACCTGGTATGTATACAATTATTTATATAGAGAATTTATATTCATATATATTGTTCTTTACAGCAATACAACAGAAGAAATCATGAAAACATTACCCACACTCAAAAATATATCCAAATTTGGCGATGGCAAAATTTCATTAAAAGTAAATGTGATTATAATACATGAAAAGAGGGCCGGAGGTAAAATGATGGAAGATTTCTTTAAGATTAAGTTTGTTTAATTTTAAGGGAATATGCTGTTTTTACATAATAGCTTTTTCGTAGTACTTAAGCTAAATAATATTGTTTAAACGCAGAAACATAACAGTACTTTCCATGATGTGAAAGTTCAAATAAAATTAAATAATCTCCAAAGGGTCTAGCACAGGAAAGCTTTTTAAAAGTAAAAAATAATGAATGTTAGGAAACGTCTTATGATCTCCTATATCAAGTTTCCGAAAAGGAAGGTTATTATTTCCAGTTCAGACAGACCAGATTTCATTAAAAGTAAATGTGATTATAATACATGAAAAGTTTTTGTTACCCTTAAAAAGTTGTTTGTAAAGTGCCGTTAATTAAAAACTTAATTATTTTAAAGGGGTTCATTTACTTGAGACAAATGTAGATTGGTTAAGATACTTATAATTAATATTTTGACTTAAGGCCTCTTAACCGATATAACACTTTCAACAAGGATGTTAAAAATTCATTTATATAAAATAAAATAATACAATTTGTAGACCAACAAGATGAGTTTTATACACAAGAGTTTATCTCATATTAGTATTAACTCCTTGATTTTACCATAATAAGAGCACCGTTCTGAAATTAAATGTATTAAAGTTAACACTCTATATATTACACTATGGCATAAGCCTAGATACATCTGTTAGTGAAACCGGTAATGATTTTTCGGTAACCTAGTACACAGAAACACTATCTATTGTAAATTCTCTAAAATTAATTTATAGGTCTAGTAAGTAAACATTCAGATTTATATTTATAAACCAAGGTTGTCACAGTTAAGCAAAACTTGTTGATTATTTAAATTTGAATTGAATTGGCATACCTGATCCGAATTTGCAACGGTCTGTTGATTTATGACACGAACATTCATGCCCAGAATAATCTGAATTACAAGTACACGTTCCATCATTGCATGTTCCGTGATCGCTGCATATCCTACCATTTCCGTCTGTAGGGCACTCATATTCACAGTAAGTACCCACATAAGGTTCATTACACTCACACTTTCCACAAACGCAGTTTCCTCTAAAAACAATTAAAAAATGAGATTTGTATATTTTAATGTTTTTTAGTGATACATTTTAATGTTAAATTATAGAATCGGTTCGCCTATGTTGCCAATGAAGGTAAAAGGTATGTTCAGCTATATTTTTAGATGCATCACAAGTCTTCGATAAGATTTGACATCACGATCTTGTGCATAATCTACAGGAAATGTTACGGAAACAACACACTGAGTTATTAAAATCTTATATTACAACCAGAATTCGTAGAGTCAAACATGAAGTCAATACAATAAAATAAACTAAAGCCGGTGTATCACATCATTTGAGATACCACCAATGGAAAATATCACGATGGGTATATATTTGTATATGATACAACGACTCTTGCTCTCTGTCGATGCCGTCGCCGAATTGCAGAGAGAAATGGTCACATTTGGCGAATAAAAAGTACCTACACCTCCGCATTTGGAACGGACAGATTGGTTAGATTGGGTTACGGGGATAATTGCTGCTCCATCCATCGTAGTCTACAGATTTGGCCCGGTGCCCCTTCTTTTTATTTCCGCACTTGAAAGAGTCACTCACCGAACAGAAATTTGGGTCCAATGAGAAGGTCAGCGTCGCTAGGGAGGTCTACTTTCCAGATAAGCTGATACTTGAATAAGCTTTTGCCCCACACACACTTTCATCTACTGAAAGCATACCTGACAGACAGGCAGTTTGTTGTGAAACAGGATGACGTTATACTGATCTATATCCGATATATTCAGGTATTCCGCAGGGTAGTTTAATTGGTCCATTATTATATCTATTGGATAGAGCGAACCTACCGACCTCAAAAAACACCACCATTGCAACATATGCTGACAATACAGAGGTTTTATCATCACACGAATGTCCAATATCAGCCACAAGAAACCTCCAACTTCAACTAAACAAAGTTAAATTGTGATTGAAATCATCGCGTATCAAAGCAAATGAGACAAAATCTAGTCATGTGACATTCACCCTTTGTAGAAGCACTTGTCGCCCAGTAAAAATGAATTATAGATGTTCGGATTAAAGTGTTGCGAGCCATTGTTGATACCCCATATTACGTCTACAATAAACTAATTCAGCCCATAATGAGTGTGATTCAAGGTGTTAGTGGAAAGTGCTCGAGAAAATGCAATGGCCAAACAGTTAAATGTGCGCGATGACAGTAAAGTGCGTAAGCTCAAAAGCATACTACGATACGAACTGATTAATAGACACGTAGAGTGTGAGTAGAATAATAATCTTTTTCTTTTATAATAATAATTTTAATCTTTAGATTAAAATGTTGACTATAAGTTTGTACAGCAAAGGACTGAAGCGATCTTCTACATGCCAATATAGTTATATTGTATAATAGAAATTATCAAAATATATTCATTGCCTACTTGTAAATTGTAGATATTAATAACAAATTATAAATAAAATAAAATAAAAAAAATAATTGTTGTATATCATGTAACAATTACTTACTTTCCTGAACAGAAATTACTGGCGCCTCTTTCAATACATCCGTCCAATGAATCAAGACATTCTTCGCTACATCGATCCCCCTTCCTATATTTTAAAGATAATCTCATTATACTAGAAATTCTTGATGTATATTTTAGATGTAAAAATAGCATACCGTTCCTTTAAAACGGCCAACGAATATCGACATTTATAAAACCTCGACAACGATCTCATGACAACTGTACAAGATGCGTGAGTTTTATATGTTCTATAGCGTGATTATATGGACATCTTAAGAGTGAGTCAGTAAAATAAAATATATAAAATATTTTAAATAAAATAAATTGTACACTCTTAAAATGCTTGTCATATGTCTATGGCATATTAAATATATAAATATATCAACAAATATAGAATAGGAACTTAAATGGGCCATAATCACACTGTACATCTAACTCACCAGAAGGCCGGAGGTAAAATGATGGAAGATTTCTTTAAGATTAAGTTTGTTTAATTTTAAGGGAATATGCTGTTTTTACGTAATAGCTTTTTTGTAGTATTTAAGCTAAATAATATTGTTTAAACGCAGAAACATAACAGTACTTTTCAGGATGTGAAAGTTCAAATAAAATTAAATAATCTCCAAAGGGTCTAGCACAAGAAAGCTTTTTAAAAGTAAAAAATAATGAATGTCAGGAAACGTCTTATGATCTCCTATATCAAGTTTCCGAAAAGGAAGGTTATTATTTACAGTTCAGACTGGCCAGATGGGTATTGACTTGAATGTGGAAAAGCATTGCTTAACTAATGAAATTATTATAGGAATTGAAATATATGATATGTGTATATTCACAGATCATTTTCCTTAATCTATCGAAAAGAAAAATATGGCTACAAGTTATTTAATAGAATTAAGTAAGTAAATTGGGAAGTTTGAAGAGAAGGTTTTCAACTTCTTGCTGTTAAGATCGGGATAGTATAACACCAAAAATATTAAGAACTCAGTGTATATATGGCAATATTGCAAGGAAGAATTGTTATATATATTGATATAGATATGATTCTGCTATTATGTTGTATTATCTAAATATCATTTGACGATACCAGAAACGTATTTTAATTGGTCTTTGTGTCAAGTTGTCCCTAGAATAATATAGTTCTGCTTGTGAAAAAAATTGAAAAATCATCGAAAAATGATCATTGTCCAATTAAGTGCCTATAAAAATATATAAGAAAGAAAGGGGGGTTTTCGTAATCAAGATTGTAACATATAATTACTGTATTAAGAAAATTTCTTTTAGCTAATTTTAGATTATATAGAATATTGTGGAAAATAATTTTTTAATTTATAGTTTCTTACTGTAAAATGTCAGAGGCAATAACAATCTATAATTCAAAATTAAGTTATCAGTTGTCAGTATTTATTATTTTTTATGTAAATACTAATAATATGTATAAACTAATATTTAAATAAAATTAATAAATTATTAGATTTTATATATTATTATTATTGTTTAATAAGTTTTTATTGAAATTATACTTTTTAAATTTCCCCGGTAGTAAGTTAGCTTTAGCTCTGGTGGTTTAGACAATGAAAACTTGGCTAGAACTTTATATATCGAAGATCGCATTCTATATATCGCTTCTATTTTATTGAAACATTGACTCATAATTAAGCTCGTCTGTATACTATACAACTTTGATTCAATTCAACAAAGCTACCAAATATCTTACTGGGATTATATAGAATGTTTTTAACTTTAATTTAACACTAATTTGTTTAATTTTGGCAACTTTCGGCAAAACCCCTGTAATACATTAGGTGCTTGTAGATATGTTAGTCAGCGATATCTAGTGGTGAATGCTAAGCAATAATGTGAACAATTGTTAAGCAACTTGAGGTAAGTTTTAAATTTTTTTAATATTTCTCGATATAAAATATCGGGTTTCCCTTTAGGATTATTGAATTATTTTTAAAATTGTGTCTTATTGTTGTTTAATTTGAATAAATTTGCTGTCGAAGACTATTATACATTTTTAGATACTTCTTATGATGCCACTCTCTCAAAAAGCAATTTTCACTTTTGGTTTTAAAAATTTAAAAGTGGTGCTTTTAATGTAATGGACAATGAATAGTTAGGATGACCAAAAAAGGGTAAGGAGAATGAATTGGAAGCTAATAACTATTCCCAGGTGTTAGATTACATGTGATTGGAAATATCTAAAAGAACTGTTTCAACATCGCAGTTTCATTGCTTTCCAGGCAAAAAAGAAGAGCTCTCTGTGGCGTATTGTGTACCGACGGTGAAAAGTGCAGTCATCGATTACTTTAGGAGAGCCACTAGCATCGACACTGGAGAATAATATTCATAGCGAATGATGTTCTGTTAACCTTTCTTGAGCTGTTGTTGTTATTGCTGTAGATGTCCACTGATGTCAGTTGAACAAATTAAATAAAACGGATTTCTTGCTCAGCCACATATTGGAATAAAGGTGATTGATACACTGTTACAGTGTGAATAGGAATTTTTGTTGCAGACACCGTACTTACCATACATAGGACTGATTACCACTTGTTTAGATCGATGCAGAATGGCTCCTTCTTTGGTTCTTTAGAAATAGTATCGCAATATTGTGAAGATGTTATAGAACAATATTTTAATATATATATATATATATATATATATATATATATATTGTAGCAATTTTTATCAACAAGTAACTTTTTATCATCATGTAGTGTAGTTACATAAAAGCACCTAACACAATTTATTTAAACGTTTGTTATATCACTCTAAATCACCATCACCATTTTTTCAAAATGTATATTATATAATTGAAATACACTTACCATCCCTTATTACAAATGCATTTGCCGCATGACAAGATACCATTATTACAGGTTACATTTTTAAGGGCAGCATCTAAGTTAATGCAATTGCATTTGTCAGGGAAATTTATATCTATAGTAAGTTCTTCATTGATGTTCTTCTCTCTAATAATAATTCTTCTCTGTAAATATAAAAAAATTAATGATTTTCTTTAATTCTACTTCAATATTATTAATTAACAGTCTAATCAATTATATATATGTTGAAAATTATATTCAAAATAACAGTGAACTCACGTCATCAAGATGTTTAATGTACAAAGCTGTATGATACGTTCAAACATGTAACCGATTTAGCTTACAAAAGTCGTCCGGTTGTCAAACCTTTGCAAAATTCTTCAAAATGTTAATTATAATAGATTTTGCTGTAATAACCGGCAAATGCTATCTTAACACTTTGCTTGTTTTTATTAACTTCAGATGACTTATTATTACTTTGGTTGAAAATGCCGAAAACAGTCGAAAGAAATCAGTTAACATACTTCGAAGAAGAACGAGATAAATGAGGCCCTCTCTTGCTAGTAAAATATTATAATGTTTAGCGTGTTGTAGCTACACTGATTAATAGCAAGGGCATAGTCACAAAAACATCTCAAAAATTGAAAAATATAATTTTGTATTCACCGAAAAGAAACTGCCCTCGTACAAAGCGGGTGACGAAAGATCAGCTTGATATTTTGATCAGCTATATCAGAAATCAAATATATATAAGGCATAAAAACAAATTGTAGATTTTTTAATATAAACATTTAATACTATTATACGATTTTTAAAAGCATATAACAAAATCAAGTAAGATTTATTATTTCAATTTGTGTATTCAGATGAGACATAGATAGTTCATAATGGATATTTTGACAATTTCAAAGATAGGATATATGCAAGAAATCGTACTACACCGCGTAAAAGACTTATATGCATAGATATGTGTATAATTGTTCAGAATACATATGCATACAGCATTTGCTTAATATGTACGAGAAGAGAATGAGTACTAACTCTTTTGTAGATATGGTAAATACATTAGGATGTAGTATGTAGTGATGTAGTGGTTACATCTAATATTATCAAGAAAAATATACACAGATAGTAAATATGTAGAGAAAGTATATTTAGAATTTTAGAGAAAATATGTAGTATATAAAGAAAATACAGTAATAAAGAAATTTAAATATTGAAAACTAAATATGTTCTGTAGTGAAAATAAAATACATTGCTTAGTTGTACAATTATCTATTAGGTAAATTAACTCTTCAAAGGAGTCTCCATGTGTATTTTAAATAAGAGACTAATGTAAATATAATAAAATAACTCTAACCTACAAACTAGTGTGGCTGATTAATGAACTATAATTCAAGTCCTTCGATAATATATGCACCAGTTGTACTATAATATTGAAATAAATTATATTTTATAATATTTTTGTTTCATTATTTTATTCATATTAGATTGTTGCTATATATTAAAACTTAAAATAAACTAAATTGGGTAAAATTTCAAAATTAAATGCGTCAACATTGCGACGTTTTAGCGACATAAATTGAGATGACGTGAGTTTACTGTTGCTTTGGATAGACTAAGAATGTTGATTGTTTTGATGCATCAGTAAAGTCACTGATATTTCAAAGAACAAATATTTTTATTATATTTTTATATTGCATGTTGTATATATGGGGGTCTTTTCATTAAAAATATAAAAATTCTTAGAATATATTATTACGTTAATTAAAAAATATTCCATATTTGTGAACTACAATTTAATAATTTGCAGATTAGATAATGTTTTTATGCGTTTTTGAAACATATCATACAAATGTTAACTAATATTTAAATATTTGTTAGTAAGAAAGATAAATTCGTGTATTTTCAAATTTTAACCACCAATATTATTCCTTGAAGATTTTTTTGGAGATAATAACTGTGTATGGCGTATATGGCATCAAAAGCAGCGCGTAATATTATCCAAAACTAAGAGCATTCTGGTATAGAAATTCGAAAAAAAGTTTTTTCATGCTTTCAAAGCTAAACCCCATAATGCAAAGGTTTGATATCTAAAAACAAAATTTTAATAGCGTTTTTCTCGAAACTACTTTTCTCGACATTGTTGATATGATATCAAGTTCTACTGAACCGATTTCCTTATTTTACTACTTAGTTTGGTGTGAGTCTACTCTATATATTCTCCAATCGTATCAAAGTCCAACTACAACAAAGTTTGACTTCTACTATTTTTAAAAAAATCGTATACTTGTTCAATAAAAATGAAAAATAATCTCTTTTTTTCAAACAGTTGTAATTTGTCCAAAATAATTGTTTAACTTTTTTATATTTCGACACGATGGAATAATGTTATCTTTTTATTTCTCGATATAATTATCGTACTTATGGTGCTTTTTTATGACCTTTTTAAGGAAGGCAGTAGTCCTTATTTTATAGATTAATGAAACAACTTATTACTTACGTATCTGCTGTCGCTAACCCATTCTTTCAATGTCAGCTCCACATTGAAATCTATTTTTTGATAAGGATCGATATTTTGACAAAAGGTAGTTTCGGTTACACTACCCTGATTACAGTCTGAGAAAAACTTAACATCTAGCTCTGGTATATCTGAGGTGTCTGTCGAGAATTCCACTTGTCTAAAAATATTGTATATAATGATTTATGTTATTAGATGAATAACTTATTTTTTTACAGATATTTAAAATAGAAATATTTTCACGATATTTGGCACATTCTCCTCGGTACCGGTGTGTTATGGAATGTTTAACTTTAATTATTAGAAGTCTAAGGATGAATAATTGGTTGAATACTAAAGCTAAACACAAAAAACTTATAGTTTATCTAGGTGTAATTCAAAACTTGGAAGATGGGTCTTTTATCTATGAGAGAACATAATCTATATGGTCTTATGTAGTACCGTAATTTGACAGTTTTACGTGGATGGTTTTGACATTTGAAGACAGGGCTTTCTCCGGGAAGACTACCAAATGACTGTGTTAGTGATATATTATATTTAGGTGCTCTTGAAGTTTATTACGTGTGAATGTGGACTTCACACATATCACACTATATTTTAAGGCATATATATATATATATATATATATATATATATATATATATATATATATATATATATATATATATATATATATATATATATATATATATATACATATATATATATATATATATATATATATATATATATATATATATATATATATATATATATATATATATATATTTGATGTATACTGCTGATGTGCAAGTGCCTGTGTTAAAACTGAACAGTGTAAGAGTGAATTTTATTCAAGAACACTTTATTCTGGAACCTCTGGAGGATATCTATATCAGATTTGCTAGTTGTAACTCACAGTCTAATATATTTGGTTGAATTTAAGCCCAAGCTGTTTGCGTCTTGTCTTTATATGTTTTTTCCATGTCAAGCGTCGATCAAAATGCATTCGCAGATATTTAACACTTGTCTCTTGCGGAAGTTCATGATTATTCAATTTTACTAAGTGATATATTCTTTTACAAAGGTTGAATGTCACATGGGTAGATTTTGTCTCATTTGCCGTATTCCCGCCACTTTTTCAACTATAATTCGACTTTGTTAAGTGTTAAGTTGGAGGTTTCTTGTGGCTGATATTTGATACTTGTGTGATGATAAAACCGCTATATCATCAGCATATATTGCAGCAGTAGTGTTTCTTGAGGTCGGTAGGTCAGCTGTATACATTTTATATAACAATGGGCCAAGGACACTTCCCTGCGGAACACCTGAATATATTGGGTTTAGGTCAGTGTAAGCGTCACCTTGTTTAATGTATTGTATGATTGGTTAATCACCTTGTATGATTTCAGCAGTTGAAAATACGTATGAGACAAAAGCTTCTTCAATTTAACATGCAGTTCCAGTATGCTACACCTTTTCGAGGGCCTGAGGTATATCGAGAAATTCAACTGAGAAATATTTTTTATCGTTTAAGTTTTTGTTAATTTGGTTGATTAATCTATGCGTTTGTTCTATTGTTTCGTATTTTTTACGGAAGGTTATTATGTGTTTATTAAGAAGAAAACTGATGGTCTGGAGTGATTGATTTCTGTAGTAAAATGTCTCAATGTTTTGTTGTATCACCGTTTAACAAGCCACCTATTCTTTCCATAAATAAAACAATATATTAATATATAACAAATACATTAATAGTTTTTGTGTTTTAAACCCTTTGACATTACATAACTGGCGCAGTTGCTAGGATTATGGAGTGACAACAAGGATGCTCCCTTTTGATTTTATTTAATTAAGCAGAATCAAATTAATTTTCATGAAAAGAGGACAGGTTAATGTTAGATTAGAGCGTCATTTGTTGTAGTTAGTAGGGGAGTATCGCAGGTGCAGCTGTAAGGTCACATAAGGTGAATTTAAGATGCTGAAGGACCGCAAACGATAAACTATTACCATTAGGAAACATCCATACTTTGAAAAACACTCCTAGTCTGTGGATTCTCGCCACAAGCATCACAGTTCATGATGTACAGTCACTAAAAGTGGATTGCAGTGGTTCAGTTTCTCAGGATGTAGGATAAATGTGCTGACGACAGTAGATTTAAATCGTTTCATAAAAACATAGAATATTAATTGTCAAAGACGCCCTAATTATCTAACGCAGTTACATAGGGTAAGCTACTACTCTCAAGGTGGAAGAGTGGAACAAAGAGGAAAGAAATGATGCAGATTCTAATATATTAATCCCAATATAAATTATTCAATTCCACATACATTAATCCACATTATTCAATTCTTCAATAAAATTTTCATGTATTTTAATTAAAAATTCATCAACCAAGTAGTTAATTTATAAATGTCTAATACCTACTAGTAAACATGCAACATACAATAATGGACATATGTTAGAAAAATGAATAAGAGCAGACAACTTTTATTATTAGAAATATACCCTGAGCGATATCTAAATATATCCTTACGGATACAGTATATTTACAATACTGCCGACCATATGGTGAAAAAATGAATCAGTGAAGAGTACACGATCATTCCCGAAGGGTAATTCCTATTACACTCGAGCGAGTAGGGTTCACAGAATAGCGATTGCTGTTATATCGCGCGACTGATACGGCCTTGGCTACGAAAGCTTAATAGTGTGATGGCTGAAACCTCTAGAGGAAGTGTTTGCTTTATGTTAGAATAAATTTAAATACTTATTACCGTTTTGTGCTTGCCGTTCAATCGTTGCTACTCCTTTTTGTAAAATAAAATATAGTTTAAGGTAAAATAAAATTTTCTTGTATTATATACCTTTCACATGTCATAACTAATGTACCTGATAAGAGCTGTTATACCTTTTTATAAACTAAAATATAATTTAAGGGAAAATAAAAGTTTCCTGCCTTTTATACCTTTCATATGTCATAACTAATGTACCTGATAAATTGCTGAAATCCATCGGTGACCAGTTGTAAAATGTCAGATGCATTTTTGAGACGGCCAACATACATCTCCTTCTGTAAGGTGCTGTTCTTGAGACTCTGGTAAAAATGTTCTTTTTCTTGAACGGCAACAATCAAATTGACCTGTAAAATCAATTTTTTTTTCAATTTACTAAAATGTTGGTAGAAACTAAAAGTAAAACTTGAGTGGATAAAGATGGCACTAAAGTTCTGTGGTCGGCGCCCTTTTATAAACCTTATATTATTAGGCCTATAATGCAATTTCAAAGGATTTACAACAGATGGTGTTATTGCGAATTAAATCGCATCTTGTGTATTTGTAACCAACTGCTTGTTGAGGTCTTCTCGTCGAAGTGTGATCCAAATAATTACTTCACAACAAATTGTTATCATGTAAACATATTTTAAAACCAGTCTAGATCTACGATATGCGACTATGGAATTGCATATATATATATATATATGTATATATATATATATATATATATATATATATATATATATATATATATATATATATATATATATATTAGGCAAGTTCGATAGATAGATTTAGCATAAAACGTCGATATACTACAACTATTCAACTGTAGATTTACTCAGAGTTTGAAGATACAAAAGCCCTTTAAATTATTATAATTAAATTATGTGCTCTTATACAAAACGCACGAGAGGGAGTATCGCACAGCCATCAAATGCGATTTAAGTTTGGGTCTGAAATCTTCGGTTTTAAGAACAATATTAAATAAATATTCCTAGATAGTGAAAGACTAGTGGTAAGATGAATGCCATGAGCATTTGAAATGGAAAAAATTACTTTATAATGTGACTTAACAATATCACAAGAAGCTTTCAATCAATTTATCAATTGATGAGTCAAGTGTTCCTAGGCGTTTAAATACGATAAGAAATCAAAAGGGGGTAACTGACAACTACACTAATTGATTGGATATGGCATTTGAAACCGTTTCAATATGGCGGTTTCAGTGCTTGTCAGACAAAAAAGGATTTTATGATCTACTCTGACGACAGCAAACGGAGAAAGTTAGTGGGTAATTCACGATACCCATTTTCATCAATGGTGGAGAGACAATAAATTCTATTATGCCTATGGTTGGATCAGCAAATTGAATGATACTTTGTTGCAATAAGTTAAAACATTCTCAGAGTTTATCAATAAAATAAAACTTCAAAAATATATATATAAATGAGTATGTAAACTATATGACAGATACAAAAGAAGTAGTACAAACTATTTGATATGAACGAGTATGAAAATATATGCAAGTAACTGCATGTGTGCGTAATCAAAATCAAAATTAATATGCTCCTAGCAATACATTATTCAAAGACTGAAGAGAGCTACCGTAATAGTATCCGAATAAAATAAATGATAATTGGGAGACAGTGAATGAAAATTATTTTTTTTGTAGGATACCAGTTTTACATACATTTATACACAATTAAATTTTAAAAAATGCGATGTAAAAATTGATGAAGTTTGTTAAGTAATTATCTGTGTTAACAAAATATCCAAAGAATCGTGAAACATAAATAAATGTTTATATTGTTTTTTTTAATGTCGCTAAAATACGAATATATTGCCAGTTATTACAGGATAATTTGATCTAACGTACCTTATATTTTCTTAACAATGAACGAATCTCAGCTATTGATGGATAATCATATGTAAGAGGATCTATATGTTCCCCAAATCGGTCGATCAAACATTTTCCTGGGTTTACCCTGGTAGCTCCAACTAATATACCATCGCCTGCACTGTGCAAGAGACTGTCAGTGGAAAGCACTATAAGTTTTCTTGATTCCTCCGTCCATCCTAAAGTTTCGTCGCATAATAAAACCTGTTGGATTGCCTCCAAAGCTCCATCCAGATCATCTAAATTTGCGGATATCTGAGAGTCTGTGACCTAATAATATTAACAAGACAAATATTAACACAGACATTTATGTAAAATTTGTATATTGTGTGTTTGTATGTGTATAACCGAATTTCTACAGAGTTTGTTGTTTGAGATTAAAATCCAAGTTAAAAGGTTCTGCAGTTTAAAACAAATTGATTGATTGATATTATTGATTGTCTGTCTGTTTTATATTGCAATTCAGTAAACAAAATTATATAATAAATACAGAAACAAAATAATTATAAAGAAACAAATACATAATTGATTGAATAAACAAAACCGTGTATAGATAACAGTCATCTTAAAATGAAGCTTTGTAAATTGTTGGATAGAAACAATTGAAGTAGTTCAAATTGTGTCTCAGAGACATACCAGTACCACAACTGTGCTCCGTAGATGCAGATTGGACGGACTACCTTTTTGTATAGAATCGCTTTCTGGGGGATTGGGAGTTTACTTCTTCTGCAGAGGAGTAGAAATAGTAGGCTGTAGACGCCATTGTGATTGCATAAAGCGTGCTGTATTTGAGCTGACCATTGGAATCTGCGGTCGAATTGGAGACCGAAGAATGAAACTTTTTAGAGCCAGGGGATAGGATTCATCAATTTAGAGGTGATAGGCGCAGAACTTCTTCTTGCGGTGGAACAGATTAGCCTGAGTTTTGCTCGGGTTAAACTGCAGCCGCCAGAATTTGTACCACGCTATAGCTTTGTTCAGCTGGACTTGAAGTCTGTTGTGAATAGCGTCGAGACTATAACCGGTTGTGAAAAAAAAGCGGTACCATCTGCAAAAAATGCTGTGTGGAAAAACTTATGGAGTGGGAAATCAGTCATATAGAGGTTGAATAGGGCTGGGGCTAGTGGAGCCCCTTGCGGAGTTCCCGCTGAAAGGATCTACCGTCCAAGTATGAATCTATCAGGGAGATTAGGTCATTCGGTAGACCAAGTTGTTTCGCTTTGAATATTAGACCGTGGTACCATACCTGATCGAAATCTTTGGAGAAATCTAAAAAGATTGCTCCAGTTTTTCGACCTTTTCTTAATGCCTGGTGGATTGTTGCTGCGACGCGGGCAGCTTGATGAAGGCTAGAATGTTTGGCATGGAAACCGAATTATTTGGCATGGAAACCGAATCCGTGAATTTGTTTAAAGTGTATAATATTGCTTTTTCGGCAAGTTTGGAAAGTGAACTAATTAGGCTGATGGGCCTCTATTCAGATGGACTGGTCTTGGCATCCTTTTTAGGAATAATAGCTACAAGCACATGTTTCCAGTTCTTTGGAAAATGCTTTAACCTCAGGATGGAGTTGATAATGTTAGCAAGTTCTGATAGTTGTTTGCTAGTGAGCTTTTTCAGATGGCAAGCTTTTATACCATCTGGGTCTGGAGTTTTTTTAGGAGTTAGACGTTTTATGGAGAGCTCTTCAAAAGATGAACTGACTGGAAGTTTTTCCTCTTTAAATAGGGAATAATGTCGTTTATGATGGGCAGTGTCTATTGAGATGGGCAAAGAGATGGAATGCATTTCATTTGATTGTCGAATGATTTAGCGAGAAGTTCGTCTTTTTTTGGATTTGTTAAGGCGATGTCCGTGGAAGAATCGGCCTTCAGATTGGGATTGTGTTCGAATTTTTCCCCATTACGCTTTTGGCGGCGCGTCAGAGGTCATGTAGGGCAGTGGGGTTGCCTAGATTAGCCTGTAGGGAAGCTCCCTACAGTCAGCAACATTTTTTTAGAGAGGTAAACATTTTTACTGTTAGATATTAAGTTACTGCAGTTTTTGTTTAAAATATTATTAGCCCGTTGCAGCTGTATTAAATATTAATGTGGATATGGTCATGTGGATATCTCAAAAAATTAAATATACGATCTAATAAAAATCTTGTAAAAATCTTGTATACATCCTCCGTACGTCCTCGATTTTATTATTGCAGTATATCAATAAATTGTGTGGTCAGCGTTTTTCGAAGACTGAAGAAGTCGTTGATGTATCCAAAAACAATGTTTTGAAAATACCTTAATCAGAGTGGAAAAAGAGTTACAAATATTGGTTTAAATGCAAGCAAAAGTATATTGATCATCATGCAGTTTTAGTTTGAGCAATTTCGTTGAAGCAATAAACTTTACGAAGCATTAGTAATATAGTTTCTTAGGAATTATTTGTGATTAAGTACGAAATCCATTTAAGACTTTACCGCTTTAAAAAATTCATCAGTGTTGCTTGTGAAATTAAGGGTGTGCTTGAACAAATAAGTGGGATTGCATTTGAGCTTGTCTGTATTGCAAGGATTTTCAAAGTTGTCTGGGCTTGTTAGAGTGAAAGGCATTCCAGGTTTGTCCAGGAACGATCCATAGGCGAGCTTGTAATTTTTTGTTAGGCTTGAGAGGGAAGTCCCTAAAAAATAAATATATTATTGTAGAAGCCAGTTTCATTCGCTTATATATTCTCGATTTTTCTTTCCAAAATCACAGACAAAGACATGAACCATTCAGGGAGATCATAAATCGTTCCGAATATCTATGACACCTTCTATTTTTGGGATATTTGTGTCTTAAATAATAATGTAAATGAACTAGGCGAGAATGCCACTTCTTTTTAATTCAAAAACATTTTTGATGGTTCTTCGGTGGTTGTATTTGCCAGATGGCTATGGAATCACATTAAGGTGCGGTTGTAAACACGCGACCTGGTGAATCAAATGGTGAGTTTGTTCAGAGACTATTCCAATTTTAACTTTTTAATTATCATTTATTACTTATTATATTTCCTTTTATTATTTTCCATTTATTAATCTTCATTTATTGTATTCTATTTATTTGTATATCTATTTATTATATTACTTATTATTTATTTATTTTCTATTCGTTGTATTCTACTTATTTCTTTATTTATACATGTATCGTTACCTATTTTATTGTCCTCTATTTTATTATTTCTTCGAACCGCCGTATGTTCCACATAATTCGTAAATGATAATAAATTAAAAATGAAAGTTTTATGGTTAAAACTGTAAATATAAATTATAATTATTTTTAACCGATTTCAAAAAAGGAGAGGGTTCTATGTTCGACTGTATGAATAGTTTTTATGTATTTTCACCGACTTTTCCGTCAATTGTGGACCGATTTCTAAAATCTTTTTTTATTCGAAAGAGTTCCGAGGTAGTCCCATTGGAATCATGTCAGGATCTGATACAATGTTTTCACATATTTTTTTATCTAAATTAATCAGATATTTTTATAAAATATTGTTTCTGAGCTGATATTACGAAAGACTGAATTAATTGTGTCATATGGAAAGTCTTAGAAATATATGGTGTACTGGTTAGAGCGTTTAGATTGCACGCGGAGGTTGCGGGTTCGTTTCCCGGCGGCAATTACTTTCTTGTTGTTCTAGTTTGATTAGACACTTGTCAAATGATCTTCAATAGTTCTTTATATTCAAACGTTGTTCCTTTATTCCTATGTTTCCTCATACGGGCTGCACCTTTACTTGACCTACCACCCATTGTAATACTTAATAAAAATAACTGCGTGATTTATTGACTAAATATCTAAGAATAAAAAGAGAAAAATATAGTAATAATAATGAACCTATTTCAAAAAATAAATAACTCACTAGATATTAAAAAATAATAAACTTACACTTTAAACACATAAAAACGTTATTAAATAACATATGTACCTAATAATCTTGGTAATAACTACTTAACACGAAAGAAAAAGCCTTTTTTAACAATTTTTCTTAATAGTAAAAATATTATTATTTTTTCTTATACAACTTGAAAATACTCATCTAAGTGTCAGTGATTTCCTTTTTTCTTTGTAATATTTTAGAGTCCCATTTTTATCAACATATAAATATTTCGTAAATTTATTATTGTTAAAACTTTAAATTGTTTTTAACAAACCTTTTTAGTTAGTTTATTAAATTTGTCGCTACATTTTAAAATCTTTAGATAGAGAATACAATTTATTAATATTTTTATTTTTCTTAACAATATCTATATATATTTTTTAAAATATCGATTTTCGTTTTTTTGTTGTTGCAAAAAAATTCGATATTGCCTATTTTGGTTTGTTTCTTCTATATATCGCTAATTAGGAATTTTATAATATACCGATATTTTTTTATGCAGCAGATATTCCTTCGACTTACTGGCCAGTAATCAACTTAGAGATCATCCCAGGGGACATCCGGTCCGGGATCCTCGTTAGAATCTATAAGGCTCAGAACGCCTCCCTGATGCTTCAAATATAAACGTCGCTGAAAACGACGAAATCGTCACGAAAGACACCTCCGTTTACTTTCAAGTGCCTCCAAGTTATTTACTAGACTACTTAGTTACTCATACGCAAATGATAAGCAAGATTGTAAACAAGAAGGTTTCAGATTTCGATAATTTCTCGATAGCTCAATTCTAAAAGCAAATCTCTGTACTCGCCGATCTGACTAATATCATAAACTCCATTTTGATACTGCAATTCTTCCCGTCCTACTTGAAACATGGTCTCATCGCAGTTATCCATCCATCGCCGAAAATGGAGCCAATTTATTAGCTTCTGACTACATACCTATCAGCTTATTATATTCCACCTCCAAGCTTGCTAGAAGAACAATTATCTATATTTTTAACGATTTTACGAAGGCAAAAAATATTATTTCAGATGAACACTTTGGGTTCCGCGCCAAACATTCGGCCGTTCATCAGGCCCACCGCAAAAATCAACTGTGCTTTTAGCCGACGTAAAGGATTTGAAGCGGTCTACTTGGATCTAACCAAAGCCATTGTCAAGGCTTGGCACGAAGGTTTAGTGACAAGATGAATTCGACGGTGTAACCGATGAATGAATCATTCTAATCAAATAAATTTTGTCAGGAGGATAGTTCCAGGTGAAGATTAAAGATATTCTCTGCAGCCGGAAGACCATTGACGCAGTATCAAAATTCTCCCCTCTGGCACCCACTTTTCAAAAAATATTTTTCTTTGAGATATCGCTTGAAGATCAAAAGTTGGGCCAGTCTTTTATGCAGACGATATCGGATACTTAGTTTCTTCAATAGTGGCACCGCATATTTAAGACATACTCCAGAAACAACTCGAGATCCAGGCCATCTTCTTCTAGAAGAAGCGTTTCGCATCGAACATTTTAGGTCTTAAAATCGAGAACGCCCATATCCTATGGTCAGAAGAAACCTCTCTTGATCTTCCCTTGGATCGGAAGTTTAGGTGGAATTGCCCGATTCAAAGGTCCCTCCAGAAAGGTCAAGGTATTGTCAGTCCCACTCATCAACCATGTAAGTAGATTTCGACTTAAATTAATAATCTCTGTATTGCACAAAATGCTATATCGATCAGTCTTTCTATATGTCTGCAGTCTCTATCTCAAATATACCTCACCTAGTCTAATAGGCCTTCTACAATTTTTTCAGAACGAATTTTTCCGGACAATAATCAATGCCTCCCGGTGCCGTCAAGAATAATCAAGTTCGTAGAGAAACCGATGTCCGCCTAGTTCATTATTGTATATCCGAGATCTACTGGAGATATTCCTCCACTCTTGGTCTCTCGGATAATAAATTTATTACCGAGCTGACGGATCTCTTAGGCCAATAACCCATTTGGCTCTATCGCAGTCGACACTATCTTTTCGTGGTTTTCGTGGAGTAACTAAATCGTCTCCACCTTTCCCGTCGAACGATTAACTCAGGTACCACGAGCTGCATGGTTTGAAAATGTCATCAGAACGGTGTTACCAGTTACGGGTTTAATGAGCTACCCAGTAGAGGCAGACTCCGCATAACTGCGACGAGGTATCTTTAACAGGATTCTCCTATCCGGTTTCAGTCAAAAAAAACATCCGGTATTAGCCAGCCTGATAAGTGACGTGACTATTTCCTATTAAATATTTGTTGTTTACTTAATTTGTAGACATGGCTGAATATGTACCTTTATGTACCTATATGTATCTTTCCTAAAAAATTCTAATAAATTAAATCGGATAAAAGTAAACACTAGTTTATCGAGAACTAAATTTGTAACGAATTTAAAAATAAAGTCATCGCAGTTCAGCTCAATGTAAATAAAATTCTTAATTATGTTATAAGCAATAAAAACGTCAGCCGCTACGTTTGAATATTGTGAGAATTATGCATGTTTATTTACTGGCGTACGTGTTCTGTCTAGGAAAAAAGCCATATTTCTCGAGAGGGAAACCAGAAATGTTACTAAATCCGGTGACAGAAAAGGGTCTTAGATGGCCTTTAAACCATTACCAAGAACCGAATGAGGAGCATCCAGAATATAATGTATCAGACGAATATAATGTATTGAATGAGTTTCGGAAGTTTGAAGTATGATTATCGTTTAAGAACTGATATTAATCAATATTGTTCTGAAGATATATTATAATATATTATATTATAATATGATGTCATCAATTCAGAGGACGCCAGTTCACTGTTTTATTGAATGGACCATAATTAGCTATAATAAAACGTAACTAATTTAATAAAAAAGTGTGGTTGAATTTCAATCACTGGGCGATCACTAGTCTTTAATAGCACTGTATTTGTAATCGTAATATGTATGTGTATAAGTTTGGTACAGCAGTTCTTTATAATATTTTATTTTATGACATTTTGCAAATAGATTAATCTTATTTAATATCTGAAATATATTAAATTGTATAGAAATAAAAATTATAATACTATAAATAGGTCTCTGCGTTTTATTATTTCCACCTATATGTTTGTTCAAATGTCCTCTAAATATTCAATTCAACAATATTTGTTTAGATAAAATTTACCAAATTTATTAGCAGCTGTTGTACGATACAGCTGCACCATACGTATAAAAATGTAAAAGCTTATTTATTGTGTATGTAACTACTAAGTTAGTAGTTTAGTGGAGTAGATAAAAGCCAGAGAATATGGGTACTTTAGTAGTTTGAATTAATACTATTACTAGGAGATAGGAAAAAAATATAAAGCTACACAATATATTAACTCATAAGAATTTTGGTGGTAAACATGAAAATGAAACAAAAACTATCATAATAAAATACGTTTCACGTCAGGAATATATGATTGTTAACAAACAACTGATGAAGAAACTGATGAAGCAATAGAAAAATTGTTTTGACATTGACTGTTGATATATTTGTAAATGCATCCTCGGATGTTGTTAACTTATTGAAAATGCTAAATCGTAACATTGCTTGTATTCCAGCTAATAATAATTCCTGGAGCGAGAATAAGCATATGAATGATGATAAGGCGAAATATATCCCACTAAAATTAGAAAGGTAATGTGTTAGCTGTGAACTCTAAAATATATAAGTAGTTTTTTCGAACTCTGGGAAATCGATTTATTATAGGTGGTGTGGCGACCGCCACGACCCTTTAGGCCACCACGAATTCACCACCAGCAAGTACAAAGATTGATAATGCTGGTGGATTGGTACCATGCAGTTCCAGACGATAAAAGATCATCACGACGACGTCTCGTTCTCTTTTCTTTTCTCCATCCCCTTGTAATAGTACCACTTCCACAGCGCTACCGAACTTCCTCTACCTAACCTAATATCCTGTCAATTCTCCCGTCGACCACATGTATAATTTAACATTGAAATAAACAGTATTTCTTCAACCAGTGTTTTCAGTTCTCGTGCAAATTCCTTCCAAAAATAGTAGTGAGTGTTCTGACAAATAATCGCAGCGGCAGCCACACATTTCGACCTACTGCGAGAGTGTCTGTTATTTCATTCAGTTTCAATTTACGATCATTTAAAATCATTTTGTGGATTTTTTAAATGTTTTCGATGGCAATCTCCTCTTTTGGGCGTCCACTGCGTCCATGGTCTTCGGTGCAAATTTCAAAACGTCTAAACTGAGCATACCAATCGTTGATGGTTGATTTTCCTGGGGCAGTATCCGGAAACTCGGCATCAAGCCAAGTTTTTCCTTCAACTGCTTTATCCATTTTTTTCACAATAACAAAAGTTGCTTCACTCAAAATGCTATAATTCACAAACTGATGATTCGACAGCTGTCAAATTTATACATACATCTTTTGAGGATTAAGGAATCAAGTGAAAATTTAATAACAGCCATTGCTAGGGTACACTGCTGGACAGAATAATGGCGCTTCAAAATTGAATATAATCAAAATAAATCAACACATATTAATTTCTCCAAGAAAAAATCAAACATAAACCAGTGTAAAATATATTAAAAAAGCAAGTAGTCGCGTATGGAAATACGGCCAAATATCTTTGTGTGACCCTTATGCTAAACTCAGGTAGAAGTCACATGTTAAAAAATGTAAGTAACGCAAGTATGTACGCGGAGTACAAAAATGTATTGGTTATTGAGTAGATATTTTGCCCTGTCAGTATGTAAGTCTTGAAATAATCTTGAAACCAGTGTGGACTTATGTTGTCATACTCTGGGGTTACATATATACTGGACATACAAAGTTTCCAAAACAGGGTATAGCAAGGTATTGTTGATGCTCTTTGTTAGGGGTGTTGGCCACCGAATAAAATATCGATATTTCGATATACCCATGTAAACATTTAAAATTAAGTACCCATTTTTATATAAAAATATAGCAAAAACGCTGCCTAACCCTACGAGTTAGATCAAATTAATGTACTACAGTATTGTACACCTTAAAAAAGTCTACAAAAAAGTCCGCGATGGTATATGTTTATCTTTTAGGGATAACCCACATTAACCATTTTTATTGTTTACTTTTTACGTGAGAAAATGGCTTATTTACGAAGCTATTTTAAGCAATACGGCATTAATCCTTATCGAATTAAGTACCTTAAATACAGTGTGCAATTAATATAGATCAATATGGTTCCTTACAGCATGTAAATTAAACAAATATTTTCGGAGATATTACAAATTTAAAATTTGCGTTTAAAAATGTGTAATGTAATAAAAATTGTATGAATTTAGATATTCCAAAGATAGCAGGAAATCTTCATAGTAAATATAGGGGAAGAGGACTTGTTTTACTCCAAATTTAATGCGTGCAGGCCAAGGGCAGTAATGAATGAACCAAAAATACTGGATCGATTTTAATCATGTTTTCATTGAGTGACATAGGCATATATATTTTATGCCCGTGCAAAGTCGGAGCGGGCCGCTATGTTTTTATATACAACGTTCATATTTTTTCTGTAGTGTATTTAATTTAGTATCAGCATTGCACCCGTGCGAAGCCGGGGCGGGTCGCTAGTTACATATATTTTATACTCGCTATACCTGCATAAGTTGTAACCTAAGAGTGGGAAATATATTGCATAAAAACTTGTTGAGCTTAGGTATCATTTAATAAATACAGCACAATGTATAAACAACAAAGATTAAAATGAAATCGTCTGGTGTATGTTGATGTGACAAGTCAACAGATTATAAGTGAAACGTTTGTGTTAGGAGAGGAATGAACCAGCGGTGCAGATAGTTAAGTCGGCCTAACAAATATAAGCAAGTGGTCTGAATATATGAGTTAGAGTTTGGAACTATCCAATACATAATATTAAAATATCAGTATCATAATGTTTTTTTTGATACTTGTGATATCTGCATATCTATATATCTATATCATATATTTTCAAAATATTTACATAAAATGTTATTTGTACATAAATGTTCAAATGTATTTTACTACTTTTATAGTTAATCGATTACATTTACAATTACAATATATCGGGTGCATAGAATAACAAACGTCATTGAAAAGGCTATATCCTTAGCGAAATGATACTGCGATTCTTGCAACCTAAAAATTTCAACAGACGAGTGACGATAGATATGGAATCTAAGAGCTAGCAATGTCTTTGAGAGAGAATTTCGGAAAAGCTGATCATTTGACATATCATCTCAACCTCTCTGGCTACTGGCTACTGTGAGGGGTTATATTTACTAGTGCGCAACCTACTACAGGTAGTACTACATGTATAATAATATATTTAAACTAATTAAGAATGGATATTTTGTTAACGACTTTTGAGGGGCTTCACGTCAGCTGCAGCCAGCCAGATTGACCGAGAGAGTGAAAGAGATCAATTGTCAGAAGATTAGCTTACGAAGGTTAGAAATTCTTGTTTTCTCTGCGTTACTAACTTCCGTACTAAAATAAATGAAACCAAATCTGAGAAAAAATTAGCCAAAGTCAATCTGTATATGCGCATCTATAATCTGATCGCACAAATACGCATTTCATATAGTAATAACTAGCGTTGGGAACTATCGACTGAAAATAGTAGAAACAGTCGAATTAGTCGATAGTAAAAAAACTGGTGACAGAAAATAGTAATTAATACTTCAGTCAAGTCACAGTCCAACTATGTTGCTATTGGTAACAACAGATAGGGCTTTGTGAAATCCTTCCCGTACTAATTTTGGAAGATTTACCGAGGCACGTCAAAAGTCAGTCGAATGAATCTAGTAGGTTCGAAAATAGCAACTGAAAGTGTATGTAAATAGTAGTCAAATCAGTCGAACTGAAAATAGGGACTGAAAGTAGTTATCTAAAACAGTGGATACCAAAAATTAGCAATATCAGTCGGTATAAAAATAGTCACTGAAATTGATTGCTTTAAACAGTCTAGAGTAAAAAGTAGTCAATTTCTAAACAGTCGATAGTCGTTTTCGGTCTATGGTTCCCAACGATAGTAATAACATTAATTATCTTAGAATTAGTTTTAAAGCAACTTCGCTGGAAAGAATATGTTAGAAAGAAAAAGAATGGAAGTTGAAACATAGGAAATTGTATTTATTAACTGGAATTGTAGCGACCTTGAGGCATGTCGAATTTTACATCGTTGAATAACGGTCTAAAAAATGCTCAGAAATATAATCTCAGATGTTGAACATGGGCGGGGTGCCAGCAGTGCCAACTAGAACGCGACAACGAATAGCTGGCGGCAACCCAGAGACATTTATCTGGGATGTTATTGAAGGGTATTTCGATTCATTCAGTACTCGACTATCGTTTGGTTTTGACGTGCCACCATCGACTGCCCAAGCCTCGTCAACAGGTAACTCCGCTGCCATCCGTTTTATCATTTGTATTTTTCACAATTTTTTATATAGCCAATAAATAACGGTCACATAATGTAAACACCACTGTTTCATTTCGTTTTACCTCCATTTACCGACCCACATCATTTACCCTAAAGTGGTGACCCCGACGTGATCTTTCGCAAAATTGGGTTTGAACTCGCGAATGGAAGGTACGTGCAACATGGTATATTTTACGTGGCCGTTATATTTTTTGTTTCAAAATTTTCAATATTTTTAATTCGATTCGTTTTCGATTTTACCTTCAATATTTCTTTTCATTTTATCCCTATTCCTTCTCAAATTCCTTCAATATTACATTCATTCAAACATTTGTTCCTTATTAAATTTTATTTTAGTGCTGGAACAATGAAGCTTAAATTTCATTTCATTATTTCCAATCCATTTTTTAAAATTTTTTGTCAAAATTTTCTTTCACAATCTCTTGAACTCATAGATATATTTACATCACTGCTTAATCATCAGCGTCTCGGCTAAACATTTCGTTCGGCGCTATGTTTAAATCATAATGTCTTCCTTCGCTCGCCGTCTCCGTCATAACGGCAGACATTTTGATTTGAATGGCTTTGGGCAGCTTCGGTCAGATACCGTCGTTATTTGTTTTTTTCTGAATTACCGTAACGTATGTGACTACGGATTAGTCAGAGAGCAGCTCCAGAAGCTAGGTACCGATTGCAGTCACCGTGGACTCGTCATGTCTTTGCTGAGGTACCAGAATTGCTAACGTCTCGTCGTCGAAGCTGTTTCATTTCGTCATTCGTCGTCGAATGAAGCAACGGTATCTGTAGTACCGGAGATATCAACAGCCGTACCAGATCGCAACCGGGCCAACCACAACCGTTTCGATCTATCATATTTTTCAAAGCCCTTTTCATGCAGCATATTTTGTTTGATATAGAATAAAATCATAATTATCAGTATATAATAAATTACCATTATACAAGTAAATCCCGAAAAAGCAATGCAAATAAAATATAAATAGTCCTGAGCAAATTCTAAGAAGCATAATATATACACCCACTAAATGCAGATATATAGGACTGTTTGCTTACGCCCTGTTTTTGAGATATCGGGTGTCGCTTATAAAATCAAGACAACCGCAAGTAGACATAAGAAGAGTCTTCTCTTGTTATTATAGCAAGTATTTGAAAATCTTGGATAACATCAGTATATGACACAGACTCAAAAAATAATCACACCGTTTCATCTTGTATAATGTTGCATTCAAGAAATAACAGTGTTAATACGTGAGCATTACTAGAGAATAAATTAATAACTTTCTAAAATAATTTTATTTACGTCAGTGTTACGGCATGTTCTGGTGATATCGGCCGCGGAGAAGAATATCGATAATAAAAAAATATATCGATATTTTTAACAAAAAATAAAAATATAGATATATCGGCCCAATAAAATATTGATATTCACTATACCATTCTATTTTATATTCTAACCATTTTTAAGTAGCGATATTTTTAATAAAAAGTTTTAAAATTAAGTACTAGCATTTTAAGTATAGCATTTTAATTTTAAATCAAACGAATATACAATGTATCTATTGTAAAAGATACTTACTCAATTTATCGCCTAGACTTTTCAGTGTTTCAACATAATCTCTCATCGAATAACTTAAATCCGTTAGATAATACAGTTCTAAGGGATAATCTCGATCAGCCTGATATGTAACAGTCAGCTTTACAGTTTCGTCTGAAATGAAAATAGTTTTTACAATCAAAACCAGCGGATCCGGCAGACATCGCCTCTTCGTTTGAATAGAATAATTTAATTTCACAATAAATCAACAGTGTGAGTGACTCACAAATAATACGAATTCCCCGTTTGTCAAGATAATGTACAAAATATTTCATCACTTGTTGACAATTACTTATTCTATGGGAATAAGGAACGTTTAATGAACGATTTAAATGTTACGTAAATTTGTAATTTTTAGAGGCTTATAACATAAGCTGATGAGAAGATCGTTCTTCAAGGGACACATTGGCACTACACCACATAAAGTTTTACTATCACTGCAGCTGTGGTTGATGCAGTAATTCGTAAAATAACTTCCCAGACATGGAGATTGCTTCAAATACATGTGTTCAAAATATATAGGTCTCTCAGAAGCAAAAGTGAATTCAGATTTTTTTCGGAGAAAAAATGAGACAGCCTGACCCACAATTCATCCCAATTTAACAGATTCTGAAAAAGAAGAATAGATCGCTATTGAAGGCATCATAAAGATCTTAACTACAAACAAATCGTCAATAGAATGCTAAAAGGAGTTCAAAATTTAGCTTGCCTAATGAGACTAAAGGTAGATTTTCTTTGTTTCCCTAATGAGATTAAAGGTAGATTTTCTTTATTTCCCTCTCGACTAATTACAGAAATTTCGGGAGATGTGAGTGAAAAACAAGGTAAAAGAATACACTAGGTCATTAAAAAGATGCCGAAAAAATTCGAAGGCAAATGGAGTGCCTCAATGATATTAGGCTAGTGTTGGACGATTTAGAGGGTCATTCCATACTCTTTCTATAATCGAAAATATACCTCAAGAGGAACCTCAATGGTTTGTAAATAAAATAACTTAATAACTTATTTAACATAGCTGCCTAAATAGCTGCCAAAAGAATGATTATGACAAAAATTGTCCTATTACAAAAGGAAACTCATTTTCAATATACAACATAATATATATATATATATATATATAATTAGGCAATAAAACCGAAACAGCTCTTTGAATTTTTAATGCAGATCTATATATTTTGGACCAACTCTTTCAGACAATTAAAATTATAATAATAACATTAAAAACTTAGTAAAAAATAGCGCTTCAGTTATTATGTACTGTTGCTTTTCAAACCCGAGACGATTGACATTAAATTAATAATTTTTAATAAATAAATTAGATGATTCTTTGATTATTACCTTTGCGTAAAATAACTTTGTATGACTGTGGAGATATTTGCTTGTTTAAAGTTACATTTGAAATTATAGCTACCGCTTGATTTTCCTCCACGTATTCACAATTCGATAATTCATTTTTTATATCGCACGCATTGATCTGAAAAATATTTAGTTAGCCAATAATTTTTCTGTTAATTGAAACAATCAATATCCTTACACTAGAACTACCAGCCTTATAACACCAGTTGCAACAGCTATGGGCGCGAATACAATCTAAACAGTTAGTTTGTTTACGACATATCAAACTTTTTTCGGCGGTACAATCTGAACAGTAAGAAACCCCAAAATATCCGATGATGGAAAAAACGAAAACTAAAGTATACGGTTTCATTCTTGAACACAATATACGGCTGTATTCAGGTGACTACAATTCATTAGAGATATGTGAGCTTCGATAAATAAACTATTTCATCTTATCTTATCTAACCCGATATACATGTGATGCATTTTAGTTGGTCTAAAATTCGACGGGGTAACGCATAGTTTATATCCAGGCGCGAAGACTCGTCATAGAATTACGAATTTGGTAGGTTGCTTTATTTAGAAAAACGATTTTCGATTTAGTTCATGCTTCATTTATTTTAGAAAATATGTAGAAATAAATTTGATAAATATTTACAATAATTATTTGAAACAATAAAATATAATTATTATATGTCCCGTCTTTCTATCTATATATAAATCGGCTTAGTGAAAACTTTGTCTCCTGTTTTTTGAGGAAATCCTTTTGAGTACCTGGAGGAGTGAAATTTGCCACGATTGAATTTTTAGGTCTAAAATGTTATTTTGTGATTATTAAGCCGTTCTTCATGCTTCATTTCCGCCATCTTGACTCCCAGGCCCCTGTTTCTTACATACCAAGGGGCATTACTCCTTAGAACTACTAGTTCTACTTAGTACCTTGTTCTGAAGTCTTTGTATGACTTTTATATTGCTTATACAGCTACACACCCAAAGTTGTATGCCGCAAGTCCACACATGCTTTAGTACCTGTTTGTATATCATCAACTTATGTCGAATTGATAGTTCAGAGTGTCCATCTAATAGGCAATACAATTTTCTATATTTGAGATTCAGCCCTTTTCCTTTTTAATGTGTTCTTTCCATCCTAACTTCGCACCTAGATTCATACATAGGTACCTAACTGTGTTTTCATATGGAATAATACGATTGCAAATAAGTATTGGCATTTGAACAGTGTGTTTATTGGTAAAATTTTCATTTAGTGATGTACTTTCATTAAGTCTAATGCGCCAGCTTTTCGTCTAGGCATTGGCTTGACTTATTACCTTTTTGAGTTTTCATTAGCTTTCTGTTCCGTTTTGACAACTGCCAGTACACATATGTTATCCGCAAACCGCATCCGCATCCGTGGCTACTATAGTTTGTTCTGCTACTGGTATATCATATGTGTATAGGAGATAGAATAGTAGACCTAGAACACTGCCTTGTGGTACACCAGCCTTTATTGATCGTAATTCTCAATATTGATCTTCTTATCTAACGCGAAACATTCTTTCATTAACTTAAGATTTTAACAGCAAGCTGTATCGCAGAGGCAGAAGTTATTTAAACTTATGTCTAAAGCCCTTATCGAAGGCCTGAGCTTTATCTAGGAATACTGCTGAACATTTCTCCTTTCCTTCTAGTGGTTTTTCTAATTGATCAGTAAGTTTATGCACTTAGTTCACTGTTGCGTGTTTTTCTTTAAAACCAAATTGATTCAGAGGAATTACGCATATTTCTCCAATAATAGGTTTAAGTCCTTTCAGAAGTATATTTTCAAAAAATTTTGATATGACCGATAACAAAGATATTGGTCTATATGATGAGACTCTCATTTACATGTTTTCTGGGTTAATATTTGTTTGTATATATTCTGTTAGTTATTTTGGTGTTACTGATTTTATTTCCTTGGTGGTTACTTCATTTATATGAGATTTCAGTTGAGGATATCTATTACTTCTGCTTCATTTGGTTGGAAAGTATATTCCAAATGGTGGGCAAACAGAAATGCTTTCTCTAGACTACTTCTAGCGCATGTTCTATGTATAAATGATATGTATGAATGAAATGTTCAAGATATGTATAAATGATAAATAAGTGGTTGGAAGATATATAAATTATACTAGATGAAAAATATAAAATTTCAGATATGCAATGAGCATTTAGGGCACATGTACATATTTGAATATGTTGAAGCTGTTAGTTTAATATAGAAATATGCCATATTTAACATAATCTTATTTTATTTCATAAAAGCTATATCAATTTTATTTTTATTTTTATTTTTATCTATATCATATTTAATTATTTTGTGAAGAACAAATGTAAGTATCTGTTTAGATATATCAGTTATCATCAAAGGACTTAAACTACAGTTAACTATACAGCGACAATATATTGTAAGTTACTTACAACTTTTTTCCACACCACCTATGAGATAGAGCTCTACGCGTGTTTTTTTAATTTGTTTACTGCGTTGCAGTTTTTCATTGGCAAGTCGTTTTAGTATCGCTGTGTTTCATCTTAGTTGGCATAAACTATATATAAATAATATATTTTTTCTTGATAAAATTAGATTTAGTCCTGCATTCTCCCTAAAGCATTTGCCATATCTGTAAAATAGTTAATATTTCTTCTCTCCTCATATATTCTAGCTATATTCCTAGGTATATTCTGAACAATTACACACATATTTGCGCACAAAGATCTTTCACACTCTAGAGTGCAATTTTCTTTAGTTATCCTGTATTAATTATATAGTGACCTTCAGTTGTTTCCACTTTTATCACTGCCTTGTTATCGGATCATAATCCCACATCCGAAGAGTCTCATTTAACCACTTCCACATTCGAAGTCACTATTCAAATCAATAAGTAATTTATTAATTTCCTGATTTAATTTGTTGTAATATATCTAACATTTGTTCACAATTCCTCTATTTGCATATTTCTTCTTCAGTGTGTCTGATGAAATTCATACAAACCGCAGATGTTAGACACTCAGTAGACAATGCTTCTTTGCACATATCCAGACAGTTACTGCTTGTATGTCCTTTTCGACCTGCATGTCCTGATTGAACATGCAATGATTGCATAATAAATTGTGTTCTATCGAAACTGGAGAACCTCTTTTGTTAGACTTAGAATTAAAATTAGAACTAGACTTGTATGTAAATTCAATTATTTACAGCGAAATTAATTAAGGCAATTATTTGTTCACGAACGTGGATGTTTCATACGAGGCTCTCTGTTTAGATTAACAATTACTTCCAATAACAGTATAAATCGTATAAGTATTTACCATAAATTAGAGTAAGGGTATTGTGGCGACGGTTCCTACTGTTGCGATAGTCACGGGTTCGAATCCTGCTGGGGCATGGTCGTAAATTTAAGTTTGTGATAGTTTAAAATTTGTGATTGTCCTTAGGCAAGAGTGAAAAATCCGACAAGGAAAATGATCCCAGTCATGCCAGTAACCAGGATGTGAGAGACCGGATGTCTTCTGGGATGATTTCTAAGTTGGCCACTCGCCAGTTGGTAAGTCTAATGCCGAGGGCCGTTGTTCGGAGCCCACGTTAAACTGTAGGTCCAGTCCAGATAAACTCTCGTTGGTAAAAAGGAGACTATAAAATGTATTTCTATACCTTCTTCTTTTACGTATTGACTTTTTTATAAATTGTCTTAAGAGAGTGGTTCTTATCATCGGACTCTGACCCCTTAAAACCCTGAACTTTTGAATTGAACGAAAAAATGCTTTGTTTTCAGGTTTTTCTTGAGCTTTTCTCTCTTTCTGATAATTTCAGTTTATTGTTCTAAAGTAAGCACATATTTCTCTGGAGCGTCTGTTAAAATGTATCGGTCAGAATGAATTAAATATATCAAGGGGGAAATACATAATTATTCCGGTTTTTTTTTTGACTCAAACGACTCTTTCTCGAATTAAATTTAGCATGTTAAATTAGTAAATATCAATTGAAAATAATTTGTTTTTGAATCTTAAGTAAGAATAGTAATCATGATTGATTCCATTACACTTACCCACTCTTACTCAGTTCACATGACGAATCTTTGTTTGTTTTTTCTAATTTTTTTCCCTAAGTCGCAGACAAATATATTTACCTTTCAAGAAATTCATAAAATATTTCAAATATTTATGACATCTTCGATTCCACATGGTAACTCTATATTTTAGATCATTTTTATGTGATTTATGTTTAAAATGTTTGAATTATGATGTGAAGTGAATTAGGAGCGATTTCCACTTTCTGCTGCCTTGAACGGTATGATGGTTGGTACTGTGTTTTGTGCTGTCCAACCTGAGCATAATCGAATAGTGAGTTTGTTCACGGAGTATTCCAGTTTTTTCTTTTTGATTTCCTACCATTCAATTAACTTGATTTATTATTTTCTATTGCTTTAATATTTATCCAGTCACATCTACCAATTTAGTCCACCAATTCTATATTATTTTCCTCTATTTTATTACTTATTCCTGTCATTCTCTTAATTCCTAATTTTCTGTAAGTTAAAAATAATGGTTGCATTTATATAGTATGAATTATAACTATATTATAAGTCAGTTCCTTTAACGCCACTTCAGAGTAAAAACCGCCGAAACTGATTCCGGCTGACTCTTGTTATATATCTAGCATACTTGCCTTTATATTTTTCCCTTGTGCGCATTGCACGTTCATCTTAGGCGGAGTGTGAGAAAAGTGAATGAATAGTGAGAAACAATAGCAAGAGTATCGTTGATAGCGAGGCCTGCTAACCCTAGAGAGAGGATCTCGCGTGTATGCTTTACTTGATCTCATTCAAATTGCCAGTATCAGCTATAAATTTTTGTTCAGGATATCGGAGCAATAAATTAATAACATTATTTATTAAATATGTTTATAATATTCTTATATTTGTTTTCTACACACATTTCTTTCTAATATCTGCCTAAAAAGGCTTATGACGATATTTGTCTCAGGTCTCCCTGACAGGTCAGTGTTTCACATTTTATTACCATTGCCTGGCCTCCAGCTTACTTTGGAAACGAAAAAACCCTTATAACTGACTATTGGCTCCAAGAAAAAGTGGTTGTCTTTTATAGTATAGTTTCAGAGTGGGTGTAACATCATAATCACCTTTAAATAAGTCGAACCAAGAAGTTTGCAGGCATTCATAACAAGTATTCATGCTTAGTTATTATTCACGACGAATCTCTAGTTAACCCCATAGTAAAATTTATAAAATAAGATCGATCAGTATGATAGAATATAGTCCGGGTATTGTCTTATAACTGTAAACATAAGCATAATATACGTAGTTAAGAAATAGTTTATTTTTATTTGAAGAAGAATAGTGAATACCCAGGAACTACTTGATGTCAGTTTCGTGAATCACTGTCATCATTAAGGGTGTCTTATTTTATCACAATATCAATTGAACCATCGTTCCGAATATTATTTAGTGAATTACACCAAGTAATTCAACAATTTTAACTGTCAGTATTATTATATTTCGTTATTACCTAAAATTAGAATTATCTTTCGTTATAATCATCGATATTTGTTATATTTTCTGCGTGTACATTTAAGTTCATATTTTCACAATTTTATTCATACTCCAATGCACGTATGACATCAGTATCTAAATAGATATGTAATAAATTAAATATTGTAATCTGATTCTATTTTTTCCTAGTAAGATAACGCACGAACACTTATACACACTACGGGAAAATAATCAAAAAATATTAACAAACCACCGGCTTATACTATTTCACTGGAAAAAAATGGGTTTTTTAGGGTAAGTGATGTGGCTCGGTGAATGGAGGTAAATGAAATGAAACAGTGGTGTTTAGATTATGTGACCGTTATTTATTGGCTATATAAAAAAAAGTGTGAAAAATACAATTAGATAAAACGGATGGCAGCGGTGTTACCTGGAGACGAGGCTTGGGCAGTCGATGGTGGCACGTTTAAACCAAACGATGGTTGAGCACTGAAAATCGAAATACCCTTATTCTACGATGTAAAATTCGACATGCCTCAAGGTCGCTACAGTTTCTTTGAAATAATTTTTTCGTAGAATCGTTCAATAATATTTTGGATATACTACAGGGAAGTGAGCAGGAAAGATATAGTATATAATTCATCAGTTAAGCTCAAACCCACTTCAATAAAATTAATAAAATCTTAATTTAGTTTAATTACGTGTAATGTTTGATTATATTTTCATTGTTTTCGGGCTCGTATTTCATCGAGAAGTAATTTTAACAATACTGTTTTTCATTGAAAAACACTTTAAATTTAACAACATTAAACACATTTATCAATAATTTAGGAAAATTGAAAGGCTTTAACTCAAAACAAACTTACGTCAATAGATATTGATGTTACTCAAATTTACTAATATGTTTTATACTCTTACCAAATATCTTAAAATAATGTAAATATTAGTTCTTACCTCAAGTTCTTAAATCGAAACGAAAGAAACAAAACAAACTTGTTTATAAATTCAGTTGTATATATTCCAAATTATTGTATTTACATTGAATTTAGTTTTTTCACACCATTAATGTGCTCAAAATGTTTCTTGTACGTTTAGATTGATGATTGATGAATCTTGCATTGTAACGTGGTTTTTCCAGTAACATATATGTATTTTTCATATTCCAAACATACACAACATTGTCTGCAACAGTATCTGTAACCCTTACCTACTTTTGTCAAGTGTACATGATTAAACATATTTTTAAAAACCATTAGAGAAGTCTCCGACCCACTATAGTAAAACACATTTTTTTGTCAAAAATAGTTTTTTTATTCAGCATAATTCCCTTCAAGGGTGATACACTGATTATAGCGATCCTCCAACTTTTCGATGCCATTTTTGTAGTACGATTTGTCCTTTGCTTCCAAATAGGCATCAGTTTCGTCGATCACCACTTCATTCGACGAAAATTTCTTCCCAGCAGGCATTATTTTGAGATCTGAGAACATGTTTGTATGCGTTTTCTGTCTATCTGTTATTATATTTATATCTTTCTGATTTTACAGATATATCAAAAGAAAAAAGCTATAGCTAGGCTAAAAGCTAAAGAAGTATCATGAATTTTCAGCACAATGTAAATATAAGGTGTATTTAATAGAAAGTGGTTGGAATAAATTGATAACATAGTATTTGAAGCTTTGTGATTTATTACTTCTTTCGGTTTATATAACTCCTTGAAGCAGATAAATAATGACAAAATCTTACAAAAGGATGAATATATATTAAAGGAACTATAACAAAAAAGACATCAGGTTATTTGTTTGTATACTCTTTATTATATTTAGATTGAACTCTTCTCCACATCACCTATGAGGTAAAATTCCAGGCGCATTTTTTTTATTTTGTGTTGGTGTTCCTTGTAGGCTTACTCCATCTTTCCTAAGTACTCATTAATATTTCTGACTGATATTTACTGCTAAAAGTAAGAAAAGCAATGCAATAATACATTGCACTTTTTGTAAAACATATTTACTTTTTTACGTTAGGGTGCTGGAAAGTATTGATGTTTTCATCTTTCGTTTTTCTTTTAAATCGCTTTTTTTAGTTGAAATCTCTGAAGCATAACATCTATGTTCTTAAGTATTTGGCTCTGTGAGTGTTAATCGATTGATTTCAAAGTGTTAATTATACTGAAAACTCTGTCAATGGTTCTTCCGCTTCTCCCTGTATATATGTTTCTTCTAGTTTCTTCTATGTCCTACGATTTAATCGCTAACCCCTCTCGGAGAGCACTTGCTACATTATCTGCAAAAGAATTAGTGCCCATTTTCTCCTCATACATACATACCAAATGCACATGCTTGCACAGAGTATTCTTTATCGTATACTCTGGACAGCTACAGACATACCTATGTATTTCCATTTTTAAACAGTAAAACAGCGATCATTTCATTAGGACTTCTAACTGAATTGATGTTTTGTTTTTCTATTAAATATGATAGGCCTTCTTTATTAATGATATTTATCCTCTGCATTTGTGAGGTATCTATTTGTCGTACGTCTGACAAAATTATGTCTGTTGTTTTCCAATTTTAAATTTTTCAATAATAATATTTTTCTCAGATTTCAGAAGATATTTTTCCAATAATCTTCAAATATGTTCTGTTCCCATATTATTTACCTTATCCTATGTTCCATAACAATCTACAAATTTAGTGTTATAAAATGATTATATTCTACTAATAATTCATACCTTATACCAATATTTTCGCATTATCTGCTGCTAATTTTGCCTATGAAATAGTTAAATTACCTCGACAAAATGTAAATACAAAATTAAAATGACATTTAACCATAACTAGGATTCTTATGAAAGGCGTGGAAGAAAAGGACGCTAGTTGTGGAAACTGTCAGGTTAGATTGGAACAAGTGCGCATGTGCAGTCCTAGCCAATAGAAACTTGTATAGGCATGGATGGCGAGGTTTTTTACTATCGTCATTTTGGATGGCGCTAGCGTTAGGAACTATTGACTGTTTGGTGTCATTACATTTTAGTATCTACTGTTACATCCTACTTCATGCGAGTAATTTTAGAGTGACTTATTTTTTTAAGCCACTTCGAAAAAGGAGGAGGTCTATATTCGGCTGTTTATATATATATATATATATATATATATATATATATATATATATATATATATATATATATATATATATATTTAATGTATATTCACCCATTGCCCCGACAATTACCAACAATTACCGGACCGATTTTCAAAATTAAAGAAATAGTGCACTTTCGAGGTGGTTCCATTGGATAAAACTCAGGATCTGGAGGGGGAAGGGGAATATCAAGGGAAAACCCTCAAATTTCAAAGGAACGTACAAAGTTTTCAAATATTTTTTATCTGAATTAATCAGATATTTGGATGTAATGTTATTGCTGAGCAGATGTGACGGAAAATCGGAAGTCATTCAGTGTAAAAGCCATTCAGTTTGTTTTTTAAGAACTAATTATAGCATATAAAACCTCCTAGAATAAAATATTGTAGCCAACTGGTTCCATGGTGTAATGGTTAAAGCGATTAGCTCCCAAACGGAGGTTGTGGGTTCGATTCCCGACAGAGTCTTTTTGTTCTAGTCTAGTTTGAACATTTGTCAAATTACCTAGGCTATGTAGCAGACCCCGGGACCCAAAGCACACCTTATTTTCAAATTTTGTTTTTTATTCCTATTTTTCCTCATACGCTCTGCAGCTTTATTTGGCCTACCCATTGTAATATTAAATAAAATAATTGCGTAATTTATTGAGTAAATATCTAACACTAAAAAGAGAAAAATAAAATATATTTAACAAAAAAATTGAACCGCCTTCAAAAAATAAATAATCAAAATTAGATTTTTATCACAAAATTTTTTTAAAAATAAAATATGTTTTATGTTCTGGCTTTGTCGTCTTAGCCGTGACCTTTAGTAGATAAAGTCATGCTTTACATGGTTATAAATATATCTATGTTTTGTGTCTTTTTTAGTATGATTATAAATAATTATAAACACCAATATAGCAGCATTTTGGAACTCTATTTATCATTATTATTGTATTTGTTAATATAATAAGGTAAAAAAGAATAAATAGGTCGAAGGTAGAGAGGTAACACACTTCGTTTCCTTCTTTTGAATAGAAATACATCTTAGGTTATATTTGTCTGTTTTTGTGTATCTTTATAGGGGACTTTGTTGTTATAGCATTATTTTTGTAACATTAAGGCAAATATTATTTGTTTAAATGCACAACCCAAGAAGAAGGTTCAAATAAAATTAATTATTTATTAAATTAACTAATTAATTATTAATTAGAAATCAATCAAGGTATTTTTTAGTGCTGTGCAGGATATATTATTGAGTGGTTTTAAAGAATACTGGATGCTTGTGATTTTAAATATTCATAAATGAATTATATTTGTTTCCTTACACGTTGTTTTATTTTCTCTTTTTCCTTTTATAATTAAATATACTTATAAAAGTTTAAATAACTTATACATAATATATAAGCTTAAAATAAAAGACAGCAAAATTAGTTAAATTTGAAATTGGGTTTCAAGTGAGATTTTAGGTTAATATGTGAATTCCAGAATATATATTACACTCTTGTTATTCTATATTCTATTTATATAAAATTTTTCAAATAACCGTATAAGTTTCAACAACTGGCAACGTTACAAACTCAAACCTTTGTGCGCATGCGTGTATTCTCCAGAATTACACTCTTGTTAATCAGACTGAGTAAGACTGGGAAGTTAATCCCTCGCCAGTCGGTAGGCGTAAAGCCGACGACCTTGGTTCTAAATCCACGTTAAACAGTAGGTCCAGTCCAGATAGACCCATGGGTAGTAAAAAGGAATCTTTAAAATATAGTAAAAAAATCTTGTTGTTATTAATATTTTTAGTATTACATTGTTGTAAGTTTTTAGACCACCGAAAACAAAATTTCGTGAATGAGGGCGCGATTTACTCAGTTATCTATAAATCCCCACGTTTAAAATATAATTTAAATATCAAATGTTTATGCTTGTACATAGCTGTTTAGTTCCCTAAATATTATACAAGATAACCTGATAAATGAAATTCAAAAATAAAATTTGATTTAACCACATACTTATCATGTCCTTGAATAGTGTAAGTAACAAATAAAATTTTGTGGACTTTTTTTATTGTTGCAAAAACCAACAAACAAGAGACAAAACAAGAGAGATAAATTTACTACATGAAGCTTGCGAACAGAAAGGTTTATACTTTGCATTTCAGTCTTCAACTACATCCAATTTCTAATTGTAAGGATTGTAAAGTGCGAAAATGAAACAAAAAGCTATATGTACTATGGATAGTGTCTAATAAAGTATCTATAAAAATGTATAAAAGGAGGTTTCCTAATAAAAACTGTAATGTAATTACTATATTCAGTAAATTCAGATATTTTATTGTAATAAAAGTAATAATATTGTATTATTATGTAAATTTTTTATAGATATTTTAAAATATTATTTCTTAATTTTTCCTTGTAGTATTCTATTACTATTCTTGTACTATTCTATGGTCTAAAGTTTGCATATAATTATACAATTATATAGCATAAACAATATAATTCTTTAAAATAATATTTAGATTAAATTAAATTAAATTCAAGAACAGAAATTAACAACAAGAAGAAGTACTTCGCCAATTTCGAAGAAGTTAGAAATTGGCTGGATGATGTATTGCTCAAAAGACAAACAGTTCTTTTAAGATCTCATATATTAGCAGATATATTAAGAAACAGTCAAATATGTAATAAGATTACCACAGAAGTAGTAAAGAAGGTGCTAAGGGTAATAATCATTTAAATATTAATCAGTTGAATAAATTGAACAAAACCAATCTCATTTTTATATCTTTATAGATATTTATTCTCATACCATTATTTTCAGTTATTCATGTTTGACTTGACTGTTATTCGATAACAATTTGCATTGCCATGACATATTTCTAAGCGACTGCTTTCAAACATCTTCTACAATGTTATAGTAAATTCTATTTTACCTTTAGCTGTTCTACAAATCAATTAGATCATTTATCTCATATATAAATTGCCTTAATTATATGTACAGAATCAAATGGCCAATATTTCGAAGAATTAAAATTAAAATCCGGTAGATATAAATAGATATAAAAGTAAATGCATATGTTGAAATGAAGTACTTCCTATGAATAATGTCCTTGTCTATCTTCTCTTATCGCAACTTATCAATGACAAGAGCAAAAAGTATCTAAATATTGGTTAAATCGAACACAATTATACTGACAATTTGATATTAAAACGTTTCGTACACCAAATCACTTCACTTTACCTGAAATTTTTATACCTTACCCTATTACCTGAAATCGAACTAATCCTTCAAATAATTAATCTTAATTAATTAATCTCTAATATTCCATTTTTCAGATTTCATCAACCTTTTACATCGGATTTTGTCTTAATTTTTCATATAATTTTCTAATTTAAATTTAACGTTGTTCATCCATGGTTCCTGCAAAACTGAAATAAAAATAATAAAATAATTTAAACACTCTGTATGTGAAATTTGACTGCTTGCATTTTTAACAGACCTCGAAAAAGGAGGAGTTTCTATGTTCGGCAGTATATATTTTTTAAATGTATGTTCGCCGATTTCTCCGTCAATTATGGACCGATTTTCCAAATCCTTTTTTTATTCGAAAGAGTGCACTTCCGATATGTGGTGCCATTGGAACCAAACCATGCCTATTGGGAGCGAAGAGGGTGAAATCGATGGAAACGCTCAAATTTCAAAGGCACGTAAAAGTCCAAACGATAGTCTGAGTCCAAACAATACAAAAATAACAATAAAATGTTGTGAAATATATACACAAAACTAAATTTCGATCAAAACAAATTTAATTTGTTGCTTGGCACCGACTTCAAAATAATCAGTTGGTAGTAGTTAATATAATATTGTAAATAGATAAATAGGTTCAGATAGTATTAAGTTAAATTATGTGTATATAGTAGAATAAGTTAAATAAGTTTTTTGTTTATTTTTATTTAGTTACTACAACGGTTACTATGTACATCTTTTATTTCAAAATGTTTTTTTATGTTTAAGATCTAAGTTTGATTATTTTTGATTTGTTTAATTTTTATAAGTTATTAATTTTTAGTGAGTTCCAGTTATATGGTCATTTATGCTTCCCTTAGGGTAACTAACCATTAGTCATTAAGAATGTGTTAAGACAGCTTTAAAATAATATAAATATAAACATCGTTAGTACGTAAATTAATCTGTAATAATCCATTGTAGTTGTTACATCTTAGTGTTAAGCTTCCTTTGTATTAGTACTTGAAATAAAGTTTGTTTTTATAAAGACAATCAATGCTAGATGAGTAAACTCGAGATACGTTTGATTGAAATAGTGAATCTACTGTACAAAATGGAGTTTATGCTTATGGGTTATATATTATTTGTGCATATTATTATATAATATTATATACATGTTGGTTATAGGTAATTCTTATCGATAAATAATAGCTAGATGCCCAATCTTACGGCCTTTTAGGCACGCTATATTCTTAAGGGATTAGAGATTTGATTTAACGTATTAATTCATATATTTAAAGTTATTTGATAATTTTATTTCTAATTGTGGCATGTTGAAGAACCTACTTAAATATTAATGTAAATAAATGATAAACTACCTCTTTTTTTATATTTTACTTAACTTATTTAAACAGTTAATAAACTGCAATTACATTTGAGTATATGTAAAGGAACGTACATATAACATAAATTTTGAATTGATACACAACTTAAATATGCGCAAATAATAGTGCACTTCAAATATTAACTATAATCGTTTACATTTTATGACACACTGAAATTTACATAGATAAACCTAAATATAGAAACATAAATTAAATTATTGATTTTATATACTTATTATAAATTAGGATTGTTTAATTTTTTTAGCTAAATAACAAAGGTCTGCAAAGAAGTGTTTAAATTTTGGAATCTTTTAAAGTTCTTAACACAAACATTTTGAATTACACATTATGGGTTCTAGAGGGATATTGCGTTGTAACCTTTTATTACAGACATAGTACAGAGCATCGACAGTGGCATACAACATCTTGTTTTAAAATTGATATATGATTGCTATATATAGGCTATATACTAAATAGGCTTAAGTATTGGTTCGTATAGCAATATCTGGCTATCTAATAGTAACCTGGATTTGCATCCTATAAGTCAACATATTTGATATAGTTTAAGCCCAAGTCTTTTTCGTTTAGCAAGGATGTGTTTCTTCCAAGTTAGTCGTCGGTCCACATGCATATAAAGATAACAGGTGAGGCAAAAGTCCCGCTGTCATTTTGATTGCTCGCCATCTTGGTTATAGCTCAGTTTAGCTTTAACAATTGGTTGTGTAGACGTCCAAATTTTATTATGGATAAATATACGCCACAGGAACGAGCAGAAATAGTGACAATATTTATTGAAAATAATCGTTCCATTATTGCCACTCAGCGGAAATTGCGTAAAAAATATCCCAATCGTCCAGTGCCTCACAAAATCACAATTTATGGTTAACATGCCAATTTTCGACAGTTCATTACGACAGCAGACAGGCCTCGTTCTGAAAGACAACGGACGTTTCGTAACGCTGAAAATGTGGTTCTGGTGCGCGATATTGTTGCAGGGTCTCCAGAAACATCTGGTGAAATTGAAGATTTTTCGTCTAAATTGATAATGAGTGATGAAGCCCATTTTCTTCTCAGCGGCCACGTCATTAAAGAGAACAGTCGATTTTGGGAAACACATCATCCTCAATTAATTCATGAAACATCACTGCATCCACTAAAAAAACTGTATGGTGTGGTATTCATGCTAAAAACATCATTGTTTCCTATTTTTTTAAATGACCAAGGTATTACAGTTACTCTTACTGCTGAATGGTGCCATCATTCGAAATTTTCTTGTACCTGAAATAGTAGAGCAAAGACTAGAGGACATGCGGTTTCAGCAAGATTGGACCAAAGCATTCAACAATTCCACGAAGACTAATTACGCGAAGTGGCGATTTAACACGACAGACTATATATAACAATTTTTTAAAATCAAAATCTGGCAACGTTGTACCGTTATAAGCCGGAAACTGTTTGGAATCGGAATAAAATTCCTTAAATTTTACATTTCAAATGAGAACATTGAAGTGAGTGGTTAAAACATTAATAAACGAAGTTATTTAATTGTGAGCAGTGTTATTTAATGTTTTGTTTTTGTTCCGGTAATTCTCGTATTCTTAGAAATATTAAAGAGTTATGGAAAGTTTGGATCATTTATAATTTATACACATTACATTTACATATCATTTTAAAAGTATTACAAAAAAGTATTAAAGAAACATAACAAACTTAATAAATTGTGGTCGAATATCGAGCACAGGGCGATCACTAGTATAATATAAAAAGTAGTGTTGGGAACTATCGACTGAATTCGACTATCGATTGTTTAGTAATTGACTACTTTATACTTTATACTATTTATACTTTGTGACTGTTTCAGTCGCTATTTTCGGACCGACTGATTTTGTTACTATTTACTATGAACTGTTTCAGTCATACTTTTAGTTACTATTTTTGGTTCTACTTGTTTCATTCGACTGATTTTTAGTGATCCTAGCTGCGACCTTGAGAAAAGTGTTCCTAATTGTTATTAATTATTTATATGTAATATATGTAGTTTTATGATTTTTTGGTAGTTTGCTTGTAAATAACAATATATTGTATATTAATATTATAGCATTTTGGTAGGATATTTTTCAATATTGTTAATGTAATAGGGTAACAAGATTGAAATTGGGAATGATAAATAGTAAAATATTTTGACTGCATTTATGACAATAATAGGCAATATTTCCATTGCTCGCTCGCTTTTTGCTAAAAATATTTACGTTCAATTATAAATGAAGAATTTATATCATGTCGCTTAGTTCATACTTAATTATGCCATAGATTAATTGTTTTGTTTAGGTATATGTTTAATTTTTGTATAGTATTTACGGTTATTGTATATCTTTAGTTTTTAGGTTTTGTTTAAGTTCTATTGTAGTATTATTCCATTTCATAGAAAAATTCCATTCTTTTTACGGATCCACAGAACATTGACATATAAAAGTATTATTATAGTAGTGTTTAGTAATTATTTTTCATTATCTTTATTTAAAGTCAGTTCGTGAAGGAATTTATACATCTCCGTCTGGCTTATACTACCGTTGGAATGTATAACCACATATAAAATAACTGCCCCAACCAATTATCTCCATCCTTTCCTCTCTCACGATTTATACAGGAAAGGACTCGTACATTTTCGTCTGATATCACGAATTAAAAAAAAACAGTCGAACCGTGCATTTCAAAATAATAATTACTATTTTCAGTCGCTAGATTTTTGACTATCGACTGTTTCGACTGCTTTCAGTTGATAGTTCCCAACGCTAATAAAAAGCAATAATTGAGAGTTTTATAAATGGAATAAGCGTTTTTTTTTAAATCACGTAATAGCTCGATTCCTATTTCTTTTAAAAAATTGTTATTTGGGCACACTGTATTTGCGATATGGAGAATTGTATAAAGGATTTTCTTCCTGTCTCTCTATCAACCGCATTTCTTCGTATTTTAAATACTCCGCCTGATCCAATTTATAAATTCTCCATTTCTTCAAAATGATATATGCAATACCAACAGCCACTATCGCGGAAAATATTGCTGAAATGTATAAAGATTAAGCACTTAAACAATAGTATAATATAAAATCATATAACATAAATGTAAACAAAAATTCTTATAAATATTTGAAAGTACCGACAGTACAGTTGACAGTTGACTTAATAAATGTAGAAAACGAAATCAGCAAGTATTAGATTAACTTTCTCACACGTTATAAATTGAATTAACTTTCAAAATATATTTTATTACATGAAAGGCAATTTTGATTATTATAGGAGGTACTTGAGTTTATTTTCATTTCATTTCATTTTTCAGAGATAACTATTGGTGACAGTACGAGGAATTCATATAAATAACTTAACTGTTAAATTTGGTGATTATAGATCAATTGAAATGCTCGCCAGACTCGTAAATAGTAGGTCTTATAGGCTATAGGAAGCCTATTCAGATGAATTCTTTATTTAGTTTTGCGGATTTTGTATTTGGGGTGTGAAAGAAATTTGCGCGTGGACGTAGAAAGTAATCTAACTAAGCGTATCTTGAAAACTATAGGAGATATATTGAAGTGCTTACCAGAGTCGTAAATATAGAGTTTTATATGCTATAAGAAAGCTATTCAGACGAGTTCTCTATTTAGTCTTGCGGATTTTGTACTTGGGGTGTGAAAGAAATTCGCGCGTGGACGCAGCATGTAATCCCACTAACTGTGTCTTGAAAACTGTAAGAAATATATTGAAATACTTACCAGATTCGTAAATAATAGGTCTGATAGGCTATAAGAAGCCTATTCGCATGAGTTCTCCATTTAGTTTTGCGGATTTTGTATTTGGGGTGTGAAAGAAATTCGCGCGTGGACGCAGAAAGTAATCCCACTAACTGTATCTTGAAAACTATAAGAGACATATTGAAATGCTTACCAGATTCGTAAATATAGGGTTTTATATGCTATAAGAAGGCTATTCAGATGAGTTCTCTATTTAGTTTTGCAGATTTTGTATTTGGGGTGTGAAAGAAATTCGCGCGTGGACGCAAGAAGTAATCCCACTAACTGTATCTTGAAAACTATAAGAGACATATTGAAATGCTTACCAGATTCGTAAATATAGGATTTTATATGCTATTGGATTTTGTATTTATGGCGTAAAATAAATTTACGGCTCGACGCAGAAAGAAATCCGATTAAGTGTATGTCAAAAATTATTACAGAATATATCTCTGAAACTATAAGAGATAAATTGAAATGCTTACCAGATTCGTGAATATAGGGTTTTATATGCTATAAGAAGGCTATTCAGGTGAGTTCTCTATTTAGTTTTGCGGATTTTGTATTTGGGGTGTGAAAGAAATTCGCGCGTGGACGCAGAAAGTAATCCCACTAACTGTATCTTGAAAACTATAAGAGACATATTGAAATGCTTACCAGATTCGTAAATATAGGATTTTATATGCTACTGGATTTTGTATTTATGGTGTAAAATAAATTTACACCTCGACGCAGAAAGAAATCCGATTAAGTGTATATCAAAAATTATTACAGAATATATATCTGAAACTATAAGAGATAAATTGAAATGCTTACCAGATTCGTAAATATAGGGTTTTATATGCTATAAGAAGGCTATTCAGATGAATTCTCTATTTAGTTTTGCGGATTTTGTATTTGGGGTGTGAAAGAAATTCGCGCGTGGACGCAGAAAGTAATCCCACTAACTGTATCTTGAAAACTATAAGAGACATATTGAAATGCTTACCAAATTCGTAAATATAGGATTTTATATGCTATAAGAAGGCTATTCAGATGAATTCTCTATTTAGTTTTGCGGATTTTGCATTTGGGGTGTGAAAGAAATTCGCCCGTGGACGCAGAAAGTAATCCCACTAACTGTATCTTGAAAACTATAAGAGACATATTGAAATGATTACCAGATTCGTAAATATAGGATTTTATATGCTATTGGATTTTGTATTTATGGTGTAAAATAAATTTACGCCTCGACGCAGAAAGAAATCCGATTAAGTGTATGTCAAAAATTATTACAGAATATATCTCTGAAACTATAAGAGGTAAATTGAAATGCTTACCAGATTCGTAAATATAGGGTTTTGTATGCTATAAGAAGGCTATTCAGATGAGTTCTCTATTTAGTTATGCGGATTTTGTATTTGAGGTGTGAAGGAAATTCGCGCGTGGACGCAGAAAGTAATCCCACTAACTGTATATTGAAAACTATAAGAGACATATTGAAATGATTACCAGATTCGTAAATATAGGGTTTTATATGCTATGAGAAGGCTATTCAGATGAGTTCTCTATTCAGTTTTGCAGATTTTGTATTTGGGGTGTGAAAGAAATTCGCGCTTGGACGCAGAAAGTAATCCCACTAACTGTATCTTGAAAACTATAAGAGACATATTGAAATGATTACCAGATTCGTAAATATAGGATTTTATATGCTATTGGATTTTGTATTTATGGTGTAAAATAAATTTACGCCTCGACGCAGAAAGAAATCCGATTAAGTGTATGTCAAAAATTATTACAGAATATATCTCTGAAACTATAAGAGGTAAATTGAAATGCTTACCAGATTCGTAAATATAGGGTTTTGTATGCTATTGGATTTTGTATTTATGGTGTAAAATAAATTTACGCCTCGACGCAGAAAGAAATCCGATTAAGTGTATGTCAAAAATTATTACAGAATATATCTCTGAAACTATAAGAGGTAAATTGAAATGCTTACCAGATTCGTAAATATAGGGTTTTGTATGCTATAAGAAGGCTATTCAGATGAGTTCTCTATTTAGTTATGCGGATTTTGTATTTGAGGTGTGAAGGAAATTCGCGCGTGGACGCAGAAAGTAATCCCACTAACTGTATATTGAAAACTATAAGAGACATATTGAAATGATTACCAGATTCGTAAATATAGGGTTTTATATGCTATAAGAAGGCTATTCAGATGAGTTCTCTATTCAGTTTTGCAGATTTTGTATTTGGGGTGTGAAAGAAATTCGCGCGTGGACGCAGAAAGTAATCCCACTAACTGTATCTTGAAAACTATAAGAGACATATTGAAATGCTTACCAAATTCGTAAATATAGGATTTTATATGCTATAAGAAGGCTATTCAGATGAATTCTCTATTTAGTTTTGCGGATTTTGTATTTGGGGTGTGAAAGAAATTCGCGCGTGGACGCAGAAAGTAATGCCACTAACTGTATCTTGAAAACTATAAGAGACATATTGAAATGATTACCAGATTCGTAAATATAGGATTTTATATGCTATTGGATTTTGTATTTATGGTGTAAAATAAATTTACGCCTCGACGCAGAAAGAAATCCGATTAAGTGTATGTCAAAAATTATTACAGAATATATCTCGGAAACTATAAGAGGTAAATTGAAATGCTTACCAGATTCGTAAATATAGGGTTTTGTATGCTATAAGAAGGCTATTCAGATGAGTTCTCTATTTAGTTATGCGGATTTTGTATTTGAGGTGTGAAGGAAATTCGCGCGTGGACGCAGAAAGTAATCCCACTAACTGTATCTTGAAAACTATAAGAGACATATTGAAATGCTTACCAAATTCGTAAATATAGGATTTTATATGCTATAAGAAGGCTATTCAGATGAATTCTCTATTTAGTTTTGCGGATTTTGTATTTGGGGTGTGAAAGAAATTCGCGCGTGGACGCAGAAAGTAATGCCACTAACTGTATCTTGAAAACTATAAGAGACATATTGAAATGATTACCAGATTCGTAAATATAGGGTTTTGTATGCTATAAGAAGGCTATTCAGATGAGTTCTCTATTTAGTTATGCGGATTTTGTATTTGAGGTGTGAAGGAAATTCGCGCGTGGACGCAGAAAGTAATCCCACTAACTGTATCTTGAAAACTATAAGAGACATATTGAAATGCTTACCAGATTCGTAAATATAGGGTTTTGTATGCTATAAGAAGGCTATTCAGATGAGTTCTCTATTTAGTTATGCGGATTTTGTATTTGAGGTGTGAAGGAAATTCGCGCGTGGACGCAGAAAGTAATCCCACTAACTGTATCTTGAAAACTATAAGAGACATATTGAAATGCTTACCAGATTCGTAAATATAGGGTTTTGTATGCTATAAGAAGGCTATTCAGATGAGTTCTCTATTTAGTTATGCGGATTTTGTATTTGAGGTGTGAAGGAAATTCGCGCGTGGACGCAGAAAGTAATGCCACTAACTGTATCTTGAAAACTATAAGAGACATATTGAAATGCTTACCAGATTCGTAAATATAGGGTTTTGTATGCTATAAGAAGGCTATTCAGATGAGTTTTCTATTTAGTTATGCGGATTTTGTATTTGAGGTGTGAAGGAAATTCGCGCGTGGACGCAGAAAGTAATCCCACTAACTGTATCTTGAAAACTATAAGAGACATATTGAAATGCTTACCAAATTCGTAAATATAGGATTTTATATGCTATAAGAAGGCTATTCAGATGAATTCTCTATTTAGTTTTGCGGATTTTGTATTTGGGGTGTGAAAGAAATTCGCGCGTGGACGCAGAAAGTAATGCCACTAACTGTATCTTGAAAACTATAAGAGACATATTGAAATGATTACCAGATTCGTAAATATAGGATTTTATATGCTATTGGATTTTGTATTTATGGTGTAAAATAAATTTACGCCTCGACGCAGAAAGAAATCCGATTAAGTGTATGTCAAAAATTATTACAGAATATATCTCGGAAACTATAAGAGGTAAATTGAAATGCTTACCAGATTCGTAAATATAGGGTTTTGTATGCTATAAGAAGGCTATTCAGATGAGTTCTCTATTTAGTTATGCGGATTTTGTATTTGAGGTGTGAAGGAAATTCGCGCGTGGACGCAGAAAGTAATCCCACTAACTGTATCTTGAAAACTATAAGAGACATATTGAAATGCTTACCAAATTCGTAAATATAGGATTTTATATGCTATAAGAAGGCTATTCAGATGAATTCTCTATTTAGTTTTGCGGATTTTGTATTTGGGGTGTGAAAGAAATTCGCGCGTGTACGCAGAAAGTAATGCCACTAACTGTATCTTGAAAACTATAAGAGACATATTGAAATGATTACCAGATTCGTAAATATAGGATTTTATATGCTATTGGATTTTGTATTTATGGTGTAAAATAAATTTACGCCTCGACGCAGAAAGAAATCCGATTAAGTGTATGTCAAAAATTATTACAGAATATATCTCGGAAACTATAAGAGGTAAATTGAAATGCTTACCAGATTCGTAAATATAGGGTTTTGTATGCTATAAGAAGGCTATTCAGATGAGTTCTCTATTTAGTTATGCGGATTTTGTATTTGAGGTGTGAAGGAAATTCGCGCGTGGACGCAGAAAGTAATCCCACTAACTGTATATTGAAAATTATAAGAGACATATTGAAATGATTACCAGATTCGTAAATATAGGGTTTTATATGCTATAAGAAGGCTATTCAGATGAGTTCTCTATTCAGTTTTGCAGATTTTGTATTTGGGGTGTGAAAGAAATTCGCGCGTGGACGCAGAAAGTAATCCCACTAACTGTATCTTGAAAACTATAAGAGACATATTGAAATGATTACCAGATTCGTAAATATAGGATTTTATATGCTATTGGATTTTGTATTTATGGTGTAAAATAAATTTACGCCTCGACGCAGAAAGAAATCCGATTAAGTGTATGTCAAAAATTATTACAGAATATATCTCTGAAACTATAAGAGGTAAATTGAAATGCTTACCAGATTCGTAAATATAGGGTTTTGTATGCTATAAGAAGGCTATTCAGATGAGTTCTCTATTTAGTTATGCGGATTTTGTATTTGGGGTGTGAAGGAAATTCGCGCGTGGACGCAGAAAGTAATCCCACTAACTGTATATTGAAAACTATAAGAGACATATTGAAATGATTACCAGATTCGTAAATATAGGATTTTATATGCTATTGGATTTTGTATTTATGGTGTAAAATAAATTTACGCCTCGACGCAGAAAGAAATCCGATTAAGTGTATGTCAAAAATTATTACAGAATATATCTCTGAAACTATAAGAGGTAAATTGAAATGCTTACCAGATTCGTAAATATAGGGTTTTGTATGCTATAAGAAGGCTATTCAGATGAGTTCTCTATTTAGTTATGCGGATTTTGTATTTGAGGTGTGAAGGAAATTCGCGCGTGGACGCAGAAAGTAATCCCACTAACTGTATCTTGAAAACTATAAGAGACATATTGAAATGCTTACCAGATTCGTAAATATAGGGTTTTATATGCTATAAGAAGGCTATTCAGATGAATTCTCTATTTAGTTTTGCGGATTTTGTATTTGGGGTGTGAAAGAAATTCGCGCGTGGACGCAGAAAGTAATCCCACTAACTGTATATTGAAAACTATAAGAGACATATTGAAATGCTTACCAGATTCGTAAATATAGGGTTTTATATGCTATAAGAAGGCTATTCAGATGAGTTCTCTATTCAGTTTTGCAGATTTTGTATTTGGGGTGTGAAAGAAATTCGCGCGTGGACGCAGAAAGTAATCCCACTAACTGTATCTTGAAAACTATAAGAGACATATTGAAATGCTTACCAAATTCGTAAATATAGGATTTTATATGCTATAAGAAGGCTATTCAGATGAATTCTCTATTTAGTTTTGCGGATTTTGTATTTGGGGTGTGAAAGAAATTCGCGCGTGGACGCAGAAAGTAATGCCACTAACTGTATCTTGAAAACTATAAGAGACATATTGAAATGATTACCAGATTCGTAAATATAGGATTTTATATGCTATTGGATTTTGTATTTATGGTGTAAAATAAATTTACGCCTCGACGCAGAAAGAAATCCGATTAAGTGTATGTCAAAAATTATTACAGAATATATCTCGGAAACTATAAGAGGTAAATTGAAATGCTTACCAGATTCGTAAATATAGGGTTTTGTATGCTATAAGAAGGCTATTCAGATGAGTTCTCTATTTAGTTATGCGGATTTTGTATTTGAGGTGTGAAGGAAATTCGCGCGTGGACGCAGAAAGTAATCCCACTAACTGTATCTTGAAAACTATAAGAGACATATTGAAATGCTTACCAAATTCGTAAATATAGGATTTTATATGCTATAAGAAGGCTATTCAGATGAATTCTCTATTTAGTTTTGCGGATTTTGTATTTGGGGTGTGAAAGAAATTCGCGCGTGGACGCAGAAAGTAATGCCACTAACTGTATCTTGAAAACTATAAGAGACATATTGAAATGATTACCAGATTCGTAAATATAGGGTTTTGTATGCTATAAGAAGGCTATTCAGATGAGTTCTCTATTTAGTTATGCGGATTTTGTATTTGAGGTGTGAAGGAAATTCGCGCGTGGACGCAGAAAGTAATCCCACTAACTGTATCTTGAAAACTATAAGAGACATATTGAAATGCTTACCAGATTCGTAAATATAGGGTTTTGTATGCTATAAGAAGGCTATTCAGATGAGTTCTCTATTTAGTTATGCGGATTTTGTATTTGAGGTGTGAAGGAAATTCGCGCGTGGACGCAGAAAGTAATCCCACTAACTGTATCTTGAAAACTATAAGAGACATATTGAAATGCTTACCAGATTCGTAAATATAGGGTTTTGTATGCTATAAGAAGGCTATTCAGATGAGTTCTCTATTTAGTTATGCGGATTTTGTATTTGAGGTGTGAAGGAAATTCGCGCGTGGACGCAGAAAGTAATGCCACTAACTGTATCTTGAAAACTATAAGAGACATATTGAAATGCTTACCAGATTCGTAAATATAGGGTTTTGTATGCTATAAGAAGGCTATTCAGATGAGTTTTCTATTTAGTTATGCGGATTTTGTATTTGAGGTGTGAAGGAAATTCGCGCGTGGACGCAGAAAGTAATCCCACTAACTGTATCTTGAAAACTATAAGAGACATATTGAAATGCTTACCAAATTCGTAAATATAGGATTTTATATGCTATAAGAAGGCTATTCAGATGAATTCTCTATTTAGTTTTGCGGATTTTGTATTTGGGGTGTGAAAGAAATTCGCGCGTGGACGCAGAAAGTAATGCCACTAACTGTATCTTGAAAACTATAAGAGACATATTGAAATGATTACCAGATTCGTAAATATAGGATTTTATATGCTATTGGATTTTGTATTTATGGTGTAAAATAAATTTACGCCTCGACGCAGAAAGAAATCCGATTAAGTGTATGTCAAAAATTATTACAGAATATATCTCGGAAACTATAAGAGGTAAATTGAAATGCTTACCAGATTCGTAAATATAGGGTTTTGTATGCTATAAGAAGGCTATTCAGATGAGTTCTCTATTTAGTTATGCGGATTTTGTATTTGAGGTGTGAAGGAAATTCGCGCGTGGACGCAGAAAGTAATCCCACTAACTGTATCTTGAAAACTATAAGAGACATATTGAAATGCTTACCAAATTCGTAAATATAGGATTTTATATGCTATAAGAAGGCTATTCAGATGAATTCTCTATTTAGTTTTGCGGATTTTGTATTTGGGGTGTGAAAGAAATTCGCGCGTGGACGCAGAAAGTAATGCCACTAACTGTATCTTGAAAACTATAAGAGACATATTGAAATGATTACCAGATTCGTAAATATAGGATTTTATATGCTATTGGATTTTGTATTTATGGTGTAAAATAAATTTACGCCTCGACGCAGAAAGAAATCCGATTAAGTGTATGTCAAAAATTATTACAGAATATATCTCGGAAACTATAAGAGGTAAATTGAAATGCTTACCAGATTCGTAAATATAGGGTTTTGTATGCTATAAGAAGGCTATTCAGATGAGTTCTCTATTTAGTTATGCGGATTTTGTATTTGAGGTGTGAAGGAAATTCGCGCGTGGACGCAGAAAGTAATCCCACTAACTGTATATTGAAAATTATAAGAGACATATTGAAATGATTACCAGATTCGTAAATATAGGGTTTTATATGCTATAAGAAGGCTATTCAGATGAGTTCTCTATTCAGTTTTGCAGATTTTGTATTTGGGGTGTGAAAGAAATTCGCGTGTGGACGCAGAAAGTAATCCCACTAACTGTATCTTGAAAACTATAAGAGACATATTGAAATGATTACCAGATTCGTAAATATAGGATTTTATATGCTATTGGATTTTGTATTTATGGTGTAAAATAAATTTACGCCTCGACGCAGAAAGAAATCCGATTAAGTGTATGTCAAAAATTATTACAGAATATATCTCTGAAACTATAAGAGGTAAATTGAAATGCTTACCAGATTCGTAAATATAGGGTTTTGTATGCTATAAGAAGGCTATTCAGATGAGTTCTCTATTTAGTTATGCGGATTTTGTATTTGGGGTGTGAAGGAAATTCGCGCGTGGACGCAGAAAGTAATCCCACTAACTGTATATTGAAAACTATAAGAGACATATTGAAATGATTACCAGATTCGTAAATATAGGATTTTATATGCTATTGGATTTTGTATTTATGGTGTAAAATAAATTTACGCCTCGACGCAGAAAGAAATCCGATTAAGTGTATGTCAAAAATTATTACAGAATATATCTCTGAAACTATAAGAGGTAAATTGAAATGCTTACCAGATTCGTAAATATAGGGTTTTGTATGCTATAAGAAGGCTATTCAGATGAGTTCTCTATTTAGTTATGCGGATTTTGTATTTGAGGTGTGAAGGAAATTCGCGCGTGGACGCAGAAAGTAATCCCACTAACTGTATATTGAAAACTATAAGAGACATATTGAAATGATTACCAGATTCGTAAATATAGGGTTTTGTATGCTATAAGAAGGCTATTCAGATGAGTTCTCTATTCAGTTTTGCAGATTTTGTATTTGGGGTGTGAAAAAAATTCGCGCGTGGACGCAGAAAGTAATCCCACTAACTGTATCTTGAAAACTATAAGAGACATATTGAAATGATTACCAGATTCGTAAATATAGGATTTTATATGCTATTGGATTTTGTATTTATGGTGTAAAATAAATTTACGCCTCGACGCAGAAAGAAATCCGATTAAGTGTATGTCAAAAATTATTACAGAATATATCTCTGAAACTATAAGAGGTAAATTGAAATGCTTACCAGATTCGTAAATATAGGGTTTTGTATGCTATAAGAAGGCTATTCAGATGAGTTCTCTATTTAGTTATGCGGATTTTGTATTTGGGGTGTGAAGGAAATTCGCGCGTGGACGCAGAAAGTAATCCCACTAACTGTATATTGAAAACTATAAGAGACATATTGAAATGATTACCAGATTCGTAAATATAGGATTTTATATGCTATTGGATTTTGTATTTATGGTGTAAAATAAATTTACGCCTCGACGCAGAAAGAAATCCGATTAAGTGTATGTCAAAAATTATTACAGAATATATCTCTGAAACTATAAGAGGTAAATTGAAATGCTTACCAGATTCGTAAATATAGGGTTTTGTATGCTATAAGAAGGCTATTCAGATGAGTTCTCTATTTAGTTATGCGGATTTTGTATTTGAGGTGTGAAGGAAATTCGCGCGTGGACGCAGAAAGTAATCCCACTAACTGTATATTGAAAACTATAAGAGACATATTGAAATGATTACCAGATTCGTAAATATAGGGTTTTATATGCTATAAGAAGGCTATTCAGATGAGTTCTCTATTCAGTTTTGCAGATTTTGTATTTGGGGTGTGAAAGAAATTCGCGCGTGGACGCAGAAAGTAATCCCACTAACTGTATCTTGAAAACTATAAGAGACATATTGAAATGATTACCAGATTCGTAAATATAGAGGGTTTTGTATGCTATAAGAAGGCTATTCAGATGAGTTCTCTATTTAGTTATGCGGATTTTGTATTTGGGGTGTGAAGGAAATTCGCGCGTGGACGCAGAAATTAATCCCACTAACTGTATATTGAAAACTATAAGAGACATATTGAAATGATTACCAGATTCGTAAATATAGGATTTTATATGCTATTGGATTTTGTATTTATGGTGTAAAATAAATTTACGCCTCGACGCAGAAAGAAATCCGATTAAGTGTATGTCAAAAATTATTACAGAATATATCTCTGAAACTATAAGAGGTAAATTGAAATGCTTACCAGATTCGTAAATATAGGGTTTTGTATGCTATAAGAAGGCTATTCAGATGAGTTCTCTATTTAGTTATGCGGATTTTGTATTTGGGGTGTGAAGGAAATTCGCGCGTGGACGCAGAAAGTAATCCCACTAACTGAATATTGAAAACTATAAGAGACATATTGAAATGATTACCAGATTCGTAAATATAGGATTTTATATGCTATTGGATTTTGTATTTATGGTGTAAAATAAATTTACGCCTCGACGCAGAAAGAAATCCGATTAAGTGTATGTCAAAAATTATTACAGAATATATCTCTGAAACTATAAGAGGTAAATTGAAATGCTTACCAGATTCGTAAATATAGGGTTTTGTATGCTATAAGAAGGCTATTCAGATGAGTTCTCTATTTAGTTATGCGGATTTTGTATTTGGGGTGTGAAGGAAATTCGCGCGTGGACGCAGAAAGTAATCCCACTAACTGTATCTTGAAAACTATAAGAGACATATTGAAATGCTTACCAGATTCGTAAATATAGGATTTTATATGCTATTGGATTTTGTATTTATGGTGTAAAATAAATTTACGCCTCGACGCAGAAAGAAATCCGATTAAGGGTATATCAAAAATTATTACAGAATATATCTCTGAAACTATAAGAGATAAATTGAAATGCTTACCATATTCGTAAATAGAGGGTCTCATATGCTATAGAAAACCTATTCATACCAGTGCTCTATTTAGTTTTGCGGATTTTGTATTTAGTTTTCATATTAAGAAACATAAGTTGTATAAACGCCGGCGCCCATTTTTAAAAGTGATGGTGAAACATCGCTTGATCGCAATGTTATTAAAAAATGAAAAAAACTGTGAAATGGATGCCAAAGAGGTACCTAGCCAAGTCCGGGAGGCGGTCAAAGACTGGAGAGAGAACTGGGACTTATTTCTTTTCATTAAAAACTCGATTCGCATGTGGATACCCGGAGAATCTCTAAAAGCCTAGCGGGGTCCATTCCACACCAGAACTAGGACACTTAGTTTACTCTTTATATGAAAAGCGACCTTTCAAGCCACCTAGGTTTCCCGTACCCCAAATAAAATGCCTTCACGCCCACTCCTCCTATAAAGTCAGTTAATATCTGCAGGGAAATCTTTCAGCTGGTAGAAAAAGCAAAAAAAAGGTCACATTCCTCGGTACCACCTCCTACAATTTACATCTCTTCACACTGTACCACCTAGTGACTGGACACTGCGTAACTTTTCTCCAGATATCTCTATTGAACTGTCTCACCTGTTATCTAACCTTGGATATCACGCTTAGTAGAGCTATATAAATTTTAAATCTGAATACATGAAATAAAGAATAGCATCTCTAAATAAACCATATTCTGTATTTGTACTGTCGATACTACAATCGGATAAGGCAGTGAAAATTGTATTTGAAATATATGCACTGATTGTATTATAATAACCGCGCTAATGTACACTGATATTAATAGTAAGTGTACTAATGATTAAAATTATTTAGTATATTCAAATTAATAGTGAACTAACGTCATCACGAGGTCGATTCGTTTTAAAATGACACAGTATTTTTTCTTTTCATTTTATTCTAGTTAAAGAAAATACATTCGGCCTACAAAATTCGGTTGTTTCTCAAGAATCCGACATATCTTAGCTTAGTGCTTTGATAGTTTACATAATTTCAAATCTCTGTCAATCAAAGCCAAACAAAAATACTTCGAATACTTCAAACAACAACGAGATAATGGGGGCTCGCTCTTGTCAGTAAAATACGTTAGAAAGGTAAATATTGAAACTATTAAATATTAAGTTAGTCTAGTTTTATTGAAAACATTTTTAGAATTTTGCAGTTTTACTAAATATTAGTGTGAATACTGAAACAAAAATGTATCATGAAAAACAATATGTTTTTTTCACTGAAGAGAAAACAATTACATACAAAGAAGGTGACGGATCAAAATCATGTTGAAGTTAACTATACATTAGAAATATATACGAGAACAAATATATTAAAGGCGTAATAATAGTTGGCAGTTTTTGTTTAATTTAAACATAATATAATTCAATTATTTCAGAGAGAACTGTTAGTTTGGTAAGTATCTATACATTGTTAAGGAAGACAGAATTTAAATGATGACCCACGGTTTAATGCAATGTCCAAATATTGCTTTTAAAAGAGCATTATTGCATATTTTTAAAGATTACGATAAAATTAAGGTACATGTTATTTCAATTTGTATCTCTAAAAATGATTGTGGATATTTCAAAATGTAACGTTGCGCCACACTTGGCAAAATGAGAATGAAAAGAGTGTAAAGACAAAAGTTGATAGAGAAAAATAGAAGACAGAATAACACTTGATTAGGTTTCCTTAGTCATAATATTTTTTAATAATTTATTACAGATATGTTGTTCTTCATGCTGGAAAGAGGAATAGTCCTATTATTGGAATAGATTTAGTGTTATCATCTGGTTTCTTTTGTTTCAAATCTTCTTTAAAAAAGTTTTGAGACCAAGATTTTTAATTCGAAGTTCAATAAAAGATACACAGGAGGTAAGATGGGATCGAGGACAAATATTATATTTTGGCAATTAACCGTTTATTTATTGACTTAAAAGTATTGACACTCAGAAAGTGACAGTGAGTAAATTAAACATTCTGAATATGACATTATGATCCAATACTTAAAATTGCCAAGAGAGAAACATCTAAAGGTGAGTATATAATTAATACAGGATATCTGTAGAAAATCGTATTATAGCGTGTTAAAGATTTATGTATAATTGTTTAGAATATATATAAACATTTGGTTAGAATCTCTGAGACAAGAATGAATACCAATCGATTTGCAGATATAGTAAACCCATTTAGAAGAACACAGTAATTAAATCTAATTTGACGAATAAAATATACACAAATAATAACAGAAGAAACAAAGGACAAATACAGTAATATAAAAAGAATATAACAAATAACATTGCAACAATGGAAACAATAAATAACGATATAAAGGTAAATATGCGCTCTAATGAAAGTAAAAAACATTATTTGGATATCAATAGTCAACTAGGTGGATTGTGGCTCCAAGAGATAGCACTGTATAGAAAACGTTCCTAGAACTCTACATTATAGGTAGTGTGTTAAAGAGTTCAAGATGAAAATAATAAAAATGACTCTAAGCTGCAAACTATTGTGAGTGTATAAATAATTGTGGCTTACGTTTTTCGATAATACATGCATAAGATGTACTATATATGTCAAAGATAACTAGGCAACTTTAAGACGTTTTGACGTCATAAATTTTGATGACGTCAGTTCACTGTTCTATTAGATAGACTCTAACTCACCTATCGCCAAGTATGAGCTCATAGCTTGAGTTGTAATCGAACACTCCATGTTATTTTTAGGTTGGGTATTTATAATAATGTTATTATTATTGCTTATTTCATAGCAGTACTTCACGTAACATTTTTCAGCATTAAGTTGTTTTATATATATACAAGATTGGTCTGGAACTAATTGAAAGCATATTATGGTATAAAATATATCGTAAGTTATAATTATATATTATTATAATTATTTATTATCAGGTCTATAAATTAATTATAAAGGATTTACGACAGATAGTATTACTGTGTTAAATCGCATAAGGAATATTTGTAGTAAGTCGTTATTTGACTTTCGTACAGTAAAGAAGTGTTCGGAGAGATGGTCAGTGAAACGAAAAAGAATTCACAACAATAACAGTTTTAACACTGTGTTAAACTTGAAATTCAAAAGTGCGATGCGATAAGGTAAGTGCATTAAAATAATGAATGTAAAATATTATAAACCGTTAAGAGGCATATACGAAATAATGGATAAAAAAGAAATATGAAGAAGAACACCGAACAAGTAACAGATCAAAATCAAATTAGAACTCAAGATGAACCAGTACTCTGTAATAAGTAGGTGAACAAAAAGACTACAGGGGACAGCCTTGAACATGTATTTGCCAATTTGTTTTTTTGTAATATGGAAAAAGAATTATGGTTTGAAATAATATAAAATATTGCATTTTATTGAATGTTTGGTGAAGCTTAGCCAAGATAAGAAACGCACGAGCAAACAGAGAATACGTGGCTAGCAAAAGTCTAGACGAAGCTTGTAAAAAGTTAGACCTGGTAGAAGAACCTTTATGTTGGCTATAACTATAAACTTTAAGAAGGCCCGAGATCATGGAATTTTCGTGCATTCATCAAGTGTTCCATCGGCGTGGGATGTTCCTAGCTGAGAGAGTCTTTCTCCACGTATCGGGATACAGAGAAGGTTTTCTTGAGCCAAACTTTTTAGCCACCACAAAGAACTCGAGTTAAGAGTTGCCGAAAACAGAAGTTGCCAAAGAATTAGAGATTTAAGATCATAACATCAGAAGTAGTAAAGTGATTATAGAATTAGTTAAAGAATATGAATTAAGAAACAGTTAAGACAATCAAGATTTAATCACTAATTAATTAAAACAAAAGGAAACATTATCAAGAATCAAGAATTCTTATATGTCGTGTGGATAACTATTAGTTGGACCCGATGATGTAATCAGTATTATCCAAAACCAGATATACGATTAAATAAGGCATTTTTGTTTAGTTCATAAATCGTTTCACCATTACGAATCAATTTTACACCTTTTTTATTTTGTATATTATTAAATAATTTATTTAAATGAACAAACCAGTTTTTCCTCCTTATCAACTCAGTAATATATATGTTAGGTTAATTTTTAGATTTCCTTTGATGTAATGCCGCATACTTTAATAATTAACTACCAATTAAGAAGAAAGTCTATTAATATAAATAAGTAGTGAAATATAAAAAGTTATCAAATGTTATTAAAATTCGGATGCTGTCTATCTATATACTGAGATAATATTAGCATAATCATAACTAATGCAATAATTTAAAGAAAAATTGATGAAAAAAAAAGATAAGTAAGCCAATAATAATAAGGAGGAATATATAGACAATGAGGATGATGAAGATATTCATAATTAAGCTAGAAATATAGCATCATAGACTATCGTGCTAAGTATTCAGAAGCAATATTAAACGTTAATTAAGGCTTTAATAAATAAAAGATATTAGATATTATTAGATAGAAGAATATTAGATAAAAGAGTTAAATAATATTAACTTACGGCATTCCTTGGTACTATCGCTCTTAAGTATTAATGTCACGTTACTGATTGTTCCTACCGTTGCCATTGTAACATTACCACTAGCGCTTAATACACTATCTTGAATATCATCGCAAAATGTATTTTTGTTATTCTCTCTCTCACAGTATGTTCCGGAGTATCCAGTATAGCAATTACATTTATTGCATTCACACACTCCATTCCTCTGGCAGATAACATCTGTAAACGAAACTATATTATATATACATAAACAGCCTATATTTAATTGTTATAAAAATACCGCAATAAATCTTTAAGTAAACATGTTGGTACTTGATTTTATTAGAAAAAATTATATTATTGTTATATATTAAAAAAAGGAAACAGAGAGAAGGATACACAAGCAAGAACTGTTTGTATATGTGAAAATATTCACTATCTACAATAACACATTTAATCTAGATTAACTCCATCAGGAATATACCGAACTAAATCCCATATATTCAGGAGTTCAACAAGGTAGTGTACTGGGTCCAGTACTGTATCTTCTGTATACGGCTGATCTGCCCACCACAAAAATAACTACTGTGGCAACATATGCAGACGATACAGCAATCTTAGCATCCCATGAAGATCCAGTCACAGCATCAATAAACCTACAAACCCACCTGGAGCAAATACAATTATGGTTGAAGACATGGCGCATTAAAGTCAATGAATCAAAATCCACGCATATAACGTTTACCCTGTGTAGAAGAACATGTCCACCAGTAAATATCATCGTCAACTCCCCCAAGCAGAGCATGTTAAATATCTTGGTATGCATTTAGATCGACGCCTAACCTGGAAGAAGCACATACTCTCTAAACGGAAACAACTAGGACTAAAATTATATCAAATGTATTGGCTCATTGGGCGCAAATCCAAGTTATCATTAGATAACAAGGTATTGCTGTATGAGTCTATACTCAAGCCCATTTGGACATATGGAATTCAACTATGGGGTACCGCTAGCAAATCTAATATATCCATCATTCAACGGTTCCAAAATAAGGTGTTGCGTGCCGTTGTTGATGCTCCGTACTATATTTCAAATAAAGTCATACAACGCGATATTCCTCTAGAACCTATAACGAGTGTAATCCAACGTGTTTGTGTGAAGTACTTCGAAAGAGTGTCTGTGCATCCCAATGTACTCGCTAATCAGCTAAATATGCGACGTGATAGTGAAGTGCGTAGACTAAAACGTTTAACACCACCTGATCTGATTACTGGACATATGTAGAGTTTAGAATAAGCATTAGAATAAGACTAATTAATTAAGATAATATTTTATACAGAAGATTGCTTAATGAAGTGATTTTCTACATGCCATGTATATATAATATAAACAGAAGAAATACTTATTGCCAATAGGGCAGATTGTGGACTCACGAAGAGTAATAAAAAAAAACTCCATCAGATCGGCAGAAGAGGAAATTGATAAATGGTGGTATAGTGAACAGGTGTTAGATATATTGGAACTTTTAGATATATTGGAACAGTTCGGTTTATTACTTGAATGATGACTCAAAAAGTGGCAGCGAGAATGAAACTTGCGGTGTATGGAATGATAATCCAATGCTGACAATTACCTAGACAAGGTGATGAGAAGGGAAACAACTAAAGATGAGTAAATAATTAATATAGGATAGCAGAAAATGGTATTGCAGAAGAGTTGTTTGCATAGACATGTGTGTAATTATTTATAATATATATTAGCACATGGTGAGAGAGTATGAGGAGAGAATACATACTAACTGTTTTATGAAATATCAGTCCATAAAATATATTAAAGAGAATACAGTAATTAAATCTATTTTTATCAAAAAAGTGTACAAAGGTAGTAATGGAAGGAACGAAGTAGAAATATAAATGACTGAAGTAATATAAAAATGACTTCACAAGAATAGGATAACGAAGGAAACAAAACCAAGTGTAAAAGCGTAAATATGCTCTCTAATGAAATGCTTGTCTTTCGATAATATATGCTAGATGTATTATAATATTAAAATAAATTTAATTCAAAATCAATTTCAATGCACTTTGAAACTTTTGAAACTTGATACTTTTTTGTCCACACTTAGAGCAAATGGCATATACAAAAATGAAATATGTCAGTAAGACTTCAACATGAATTTGGTCACAAGTATAACAGATGCGACATAAAGCCAGTTGTACCCTAAAGCCATTACGGAGATTTAAAAAAAATACAATTTACAAGAAAATGCAAAAATGTATCTATGCAATATATTCATATGATCTCTCTCTATAAATATTGCCCATCTTTCGGGCAATTTTTGGATGTCAGCCCAAAGAAACTGTTTGTTCTTTGAGCAAAACGTTTCATCGAAAGATTTTTTTCTTCTTTTCATAACCCACCACTATTCGATGCAGAAGCGACTTTCGATCGTACATTAGAAACATTCGTCACATTTAATGCTTCTGTCATTATATAATATTGTAAAAATAATTATAACTTGCCTCAATACATTTTTATGTTGAACACGTAAGTAGAATATTAACAGACACAAATTTTCAGCTGTGCTGCTCTGCTTTCAGTATGAGGAAACAAAAAGATAGAAACTTTAATATATCTTATTTATTTATATAAATTGATAACACTACAGAAATATAAAAAAGGGAAAAAGCACTATAGACAATTTTGATTATATTTGCCAGGATATATGTTGTGTGTAATTGAAGACACAACAAATCTCCTGGCCTTCCTACTGAAATCACGCAATACAATTCTGAAATTAAATGTATTAAGTCAGCACTTTATAGATTACTCCATGATATATATAGCTTTGAAGCTTGATGTCAGTAGAATAAAATGACATGTGCCAAATTCTAGCATTACATACTTAAACTGGATAACGTCTGTTAGGAAAACCGATAATGGCTTTCTGATACTCAAGAAAAAATACGGAATCATATTTATAAACCAAGATTATCACTGTTCAGAACAACTTGTTGATTATTTAAAATTTGAATGGAATTTGCATACCTGATCCGAATTTGCAGCGGTCCGTTGATTCGTGACACGTACATGCATAACCAGAATAATCTAAATTACAAGTACATGTTCCATTGATGCATGTTCCGCGATCGCCGCATTTCCTGCCGTAGTCGTCGGTAGGGCACTCATACTCGCAGTAAGTACCCTCATAAGGTTCACTGCACTCACATTTTCCACAAACGCAGTCCCCTCTAGAAACAATTAATGAATAAGGTATGTATATATATATATATATATATATATATATATATATATATATATATATATATATTAATTTGTAAAACTATAAAATCAGCTTGCCTGTGAAGCCAATAATCGCTCAACTATATTTTTAGATGTACCATAAGTATTCAATAAGATTTAACTTGTATAAAAGTTACCTAAAGAACACACTGAGCTCTTAAAATCTTATAGTATAATTAGAATATTTAGAGTCAAACAAGAGGAAGCTTACTCTACAATAAAATAAACTAAAGCTGGTGTACCACAAGGGAGTGTGAGACCGATTCTTTAGCTACTTTCCACATTTAGAAAATATCACGATGGTTATATTTGAGATTCTTGACGTCGAATTATAGAGCTGGTTCGACGTCGAATTGCGATTGATTTATTTGGCGAAAAAAATAGTGCCCCATGGCGACGTCCGGTGCAGTACCTACACCTCCACACTCGCAACGGCAAATTGGTCAGATTGGGTAACGGATTACTGCCCCATCCCCCATGTTCTACAGATTTGGCCCAGTTCGGCTTCTTTTCGTTTCCAAACTTGAGAAAGTCACTCGCTGAACAGAAATTTGATTCGAATGAGAAGGTCATCGCCGCTACGGAGGCCTATTATACAGACATTGAGAAAAATAATTTTTTCGATATGTTAAAGAAGTTGGAGCATCGCTGGGTCAAGTTTGTCGGACCAAAAAGAAAACTACGTCCAAAAATAAATCCAAATTCTCCACAAATCCGATTTTATTTGGCCGGAGAAACGTTTCGTAAGTACTTATCGGACCACCCTCCTATATACTTACGTAGTTAATTAGAAAATAATTAAAACCAAATAATCATCGTATATTATGTAATAATTACTTACTTTCCTGAACAGAAATTAGTGGTGCCTCTTTCAATACATCCGGCCACCGAATCAAGACATTCTTCGTTACATCTATCCCCTTTCCTATATTAAAGATAATTTCATTGTAACAAAAACATTTTAAATATACAAATATTATATCGTTTTTTTAAAACTGCCAACGAATATATTATAAATCGTCCATAAATATAAATACCCATAAATCACTTGAAAAGTGTTTGTGAAGTATATTTTATATGTTATATGGGGCGATTATACGGATATTTCAAGAATCAGTTAGTAAAATAAAATAGATAAACTTTTAATTAAATAAACTTTACGCGTTTCATAATCGCAACGGTCATAAAACACTTGTCATGTGATTATGGCACATCAAATATACGGACATATCTACAAATATAGAATGGGAACCTAAATAGCACACCCGTAACCATATGTTCACTGTGCGACTAGCCACTAGAGGGCCGGCGGTGAAAAGATGACAGATTTCTTTTAGTTTAAGTTTGAGCAAAAACGGTTTTCAAAAATAAAAAAATAATAAACATCAGGAAACCTCTTATGATCTAATATATCAATTATATTAGGAAAATTATTTGCATTTTAGAATTTTAGACTGACTAGGTAATTATTGACCCAACCATGGTCAACTAAGATGTAATTCCTAATTGAATTGAAATGCAATATATATATATATATATATATATATATATATATATATATATATATATATATATATATATGTATGTATATATATATATATATATATATATATATATATATATATATATATATATTTATTTATTTATTGCAGATTATTCATCGTAACTTGTCAAAAGGAAAAATATAGGAAATTGGGAGAAATGATTACTGAAAATTATAACATATATATCTCTATAAAAGCTTTTGACAAACGAATGCGACTTCGTACTAATAAGAATCAGAGAGATCATAACGTCAAACATACAAAGAATATATATGGTAATATTGCAAGCAAAAGTTTTTATATGTTATATTATATACTATATTCTGTTATGTTATATATTATATTCTGCTATTATGTTATATTATCTATTGATGAAAAAATATGATTGTAAACGACAATAATAAAAAATTCTGTATAACTACATATAACAAGATTAGTGTCCAAGATTCTATAAAAATATATAAGAAAGGAAGGGAGGTTTCGTACAAAATATTATAATATATAATTACTACATGGAGTAAATTTACATATTATATTTTCAAGTATAATTTGGACAAAATATTTTTTAATTTGTATTTTCTGACTTTATAATGTTTGAGGCGGTGACAATGTACAAATAAAAGATAAGTTATCAGTTGTCAGTATCTACTTTTTATAGTATATCCTTTTTATGTAGTTTGAAAACGTTTTATTCAAATGTTATCTAATATTTATAATTATTTATTAAATATTTATTAAAATTATATTTTTTTAATTTCCCGCCGTAGTAAATAAGCTCACTGGCGCGACCTCAGGTGGCTTAGTCGAACGAAATTTGGCTACAACTTTATACATGAGAGATCGCATTCTATATTCGTTTATTTTATGGAAACATCGGCTCATATTAAGCTCAACTGTATAGCGTTACAACTTTGATTCAAGTCGACAAAGCTACCAAATATCTTACTGAGATTATATAGAATGTTTTTAGGATGACGAAAATTTCAACAATATTTAAAAAATCGCTCTATAAATACCTCATATATATATATAAAAGTAATTTTTAATACTATATACCAGCACTAATATGTTTTATTTTGCCAACTATAGGCAAAATCCCTGTTATGTATTAGGCGCTTGTATATATTTTAGTCAGCGATATCTATTGATGAAGGCTAATCATGAGTGTGACCAATTGTTAAACAACTTGACGTAACTGGCTGTTAAATTACTTTTGAAAATTCTCTATATAAAATATCGGTTTTACTTTTAGGGTTATTGCATATTGCCTAAAATTGTGCAATGATTTTTGTTTGATTTGAAAAAAATCGCTGTGGAAGTTCATTAAAACCTTTTAGATACTTCTTATGAGGCCACTTTCTCAAATTGCAATTTTCACTTTTGTTTTAACGATTCAAAAGTGGTGATTTTAATGTAATTGACCAAGAACTTCAAGGATGAACAAAAAGGTGCAAGGACAATGAATTGAAAGACTTATTAGCCGAGCTGGAACACTCAATTAATATTCAGACAGATTAGTAATAAATTGAACCAGACTTCTTGCTTAGCCACCCAATGTAATAACTTTAAATGGTACACTGTAGCAACGTGAATAGGAATTTCTGCTGCAGACCGCGTACTTAACAAACATAGAGCTTTCTGAGTATAACATTTTTTGTCAACAAATACATTTTTTAAGGAAAGTCATCATATATACACGCAAGCACCTAATACAGTTTATATTGATTTTCTTTTTATCATTCTAAAAACACCTTTCCTTGTACCTTCACCATTTTCCAACATTTATAATATATAATTGAAATAAACTCACCATCCCTTATTACATACGCATTTTCCGCATGACGCTATACCATTATTACAGTTTAGATTTTGTAGAGCAGCATCTAGGTTAATGCAACTGCATTTATCAGGGAAAGCTATATCTATAGTAACATCCTCATTGATGTTCTTCTCTCTTATAATAATTTTTCTCTATAAATATATAAATCTATAGTATATTTAAAAAATCATTCAATTCATCAAGGTGTTTAATATATTATCTGCCGCAATTTGTAAGTTCGTTTTAGAATCAGACAATATTTTTCTTCTCATTTTATTCTAGTTAAAAAGATATGCAATGTTGTCTGATACTTTCGAACATCTAACCGAAGCAGCCAAAAAAATCGTCCAGTTGTCAAAAGTCTGCCAAATTCTTCAAATTATTAATTATTATAACATACTTTGGTGTGTCTACTCTACATTCCTCTATCGTATCGAAGTAAAACTATAACAAATTTTGACTTTTACTATTTTTTAAAAATTCGTAAATTTCAATAAAAATGGAAAAAATATATTTTCTTCGAACAACTGTAATTTGGAAAAAAACAAATTGTTGGACTATTTTTTATTTTGATATAATATAAGAATTTTCTTTTGGAATTTCTCCTGAACCGATTTCCTTATTTTACTTAGTTTGGTGTGAGTCTACGGTATATATTCTCCTATCGTATCAAACTACAACAAAGTTTGACTTCTACTATTTTTAAAAAATTCGTATACTTGTACAAAATAAAAATGAAAAATAATCTCTTTTTTTCAAACAGTTGTAATTTGTCAAAAATAATTGTTTAACTTTTTCATATTTCGACACGATGGAATAATATTATATTTTTATTTCTCGATATAATTATCCTACTTATGGTGCTCTACGCCCTTTTTAAGGAAGGCAGTAATTGTCCTTATTTTATAGATTAATTAAACAACTTATTACTTACGTTTCTGCTGTCGCTAACCCATTCTTTCAATGTCAGTTCCACATTGAAATCTATTTTTTGATATGCATCGATATTTTGACAATATGTAGTTTCTGTTACACTACCCTCATTACAGTCTGAGAAAAATTTAACATCGAGCTCTGGTATATCTGAGGTGTCTGTCGAGAATTCCACTTGTCTAAAAATATTGTATTTAGATGAATGGTTGATTTTTTTACAAATATTTAAAATTAATAATATTTCCTTAATCTTTGGCAGATCTGTCTTGGTACCGAAGTTCTGTTTTATAGAATGTTTAACTATAATTATTAGAAATTTAAAAATGGAGAGTTGTAAGCTCTCTTGGCTAAAAACTAGACGCAAACGTAAAAAACACTTGTACGACACAACACATTCTGTCATAGAAATAGGACCCATCTTCTAAGTTTTGAACTACTCCTAGTTGAACTGCAAGTATTTTGAGTTGTAGTTGTAGTGTTGTTACAAGCGTAGCACTGTAATTTGACAATTTGAGCTAAAACGTTTCTGGATATTTGAAAAAGGGTTTTAACTGGAGATCTGTAGGATACATTGCCACACAACATCTCCTGATTGGCGCATGCGCACTCTCCTGCATGGATTAGACCATCGAACAGAATAAGCTACAAGAAACTATATAGTGGTCCTCTTCTAATGGTCGATCAGATCAAAACAATAAAAAAACTCTTAGATATTTAGTTTTTGTGTTACATTAATAATTCTATACTAATAATATTTAAATTGTTGTGTTACTCTTGGTGGTCTAACATACATTGGCTTTAAAATATGGACGGGTAAGTGCAGAATGTAATATTAAATTTTTAAAAGTTATAAAATCCAAACAGCATCAAATTTATTTATATTGGAAATGTTAGCTGTCAATTTAAAACACATAATTTTCAACGACCTGGAATAGGTATCAACATATTCCAAAATTTAATGGTAACAAGAACAGAGAAGAAAATGATTCTTCTTGTGTTCGAAGTAGTCAAGTCATTAATGAGGTTTGTCCATTAAGAATGGTAGCAAAAATTGCAGTAACTGGTAATAATTAGACATTTATTTTGTAGTATGATATGACTATTATGTAGTAATGATTTAAATTTTATTTTATAGCTTAGAAGTAGCTAGAATTAGTTGAAAGTAAATGTCGAAGAATGTGCATTTTGATAAGATGTAAGAACAACGTACAGTGATACTTTTAAATAATTAAATTTGTTAACAAAAGCAGATGTCGATCAAATAAACAAAATATAAAGCTATCGACGACACCCTAATCGTCTAATGACAAGGAAAATATAATGCAATAATATTTAAGAGTATAGGTAAATATATTATTGTTATATTATAGTAAATTCATTAATGAAGTTTGTAGATGAAAAACAGTAGCTATAATATTTGGAGGCTTTACGAAAATATTACTACTTTCATATATAGTGGTGGCTTTTTCGTTCGGTTTTGACTGTATTATAATGGCTGTATTTGATCTAAAAGATTTTGGTCTTTTTTATGATAATGTTTATTTGTATGGTTCTTGTTAATTGTTCAAATATGGTGTTTTTATAAAAATAGAAAGGCATATAGAAATTATTTTTATTATTTCATTTTATTCAATATTTTTCAAAATAAAATGTGTTATTTCAAAAAATGTTCAATGTTTATTTCCCTCCTTATATATATTTTCAACATTAAACCAATTATTTATCATACTTAGGTATTTTTATTTATAAAAAATAACGATGTGTAATACGATTCGAAGTTGAGGTTCGAATTGATAATATAAAGTATTTAGAAAAATGGAACAGCTGGTCATATATTAATTATATTTTAGTTATTTCGGTTTATTCAATATTTTTTAAATAATATGCGTTATTTCCCCAATTTTACCACTTTTATTTACCTCCTGAAGCTATTTATCTGCTTAATATATTCGACAGTAAATATAATAACCACGATAAAAAATATATACAGCCATACACCAAACTCGGATGATTCTTTGTTTTAAAATTAAATGGAGCCAATATGAGCATGCGCCAAAACCGGAGATGTGGAGAAATGTATCCTGAAATGTGCGAGAAGACTACCAAATGACTGTATTAGTAATATATTATGTTTAGCTTTTCTTGAGGTTTAAGGCGTATGAATCTGGACTTCACACATATCTCATTATATTTTAAGGCATATATACGTAAAATATACTAAAAATAGGTATAAAATATGTTATTAGTTTTTGTCATTTATATGAAGGCTGAATATGGTGATCACTGAGACGTTGACGTTTACGTAAAAGTTGTTATACCTTTTTATAAACTAAAATATAGTTTAAGGTAAAATAAAATTTTCTTGCATTATATATCTTTCACATATCATAACTAATGTACCTGATAAATTGCTGAAATCCATCGGTGACCAGTTGTAAAATGTCAGATGCATTTTTGAGACGGCCAACATACATCTCCTTCTGTAAGGTGCTGTTCTTGAGACTCTGATAAAAATGTTCTTTTTCTTGAACGGCAACAATCAAATTGACCTGTAAAATAATTTTTTGTTCAATTTACTAAAATGTAGGTAGAAACTAGAAGTAAAACTTAAGTGGATAAAGATGGCGCTAAATTTCTGTTGCTGGACCCTTTAATAAATTTTATATTATTAGGCCTAAATTAAGTGTGATGCCTGTAATAGCACTGAGAAGACCAAGTTCATTTATGTGCTTTGATAATGTTTGAATATGAACCAATTAAATCGCACTTGAGTGAAGTTTTAGTTTCTTACTTCAATTTGAAGGAAAATGCGATTGAAGGTCATCTAATTCTGTATGAAGCTTATAGCAACCATGCTTCATCGATTTGGACATGTGAATACTGGATTCGATATTTTAAAATTCACGATTTTGACACCACCAAAGACAAAGACCGTTCTGGACAGGAAAAACAAATTGAAGGCATTTTTCGATGATGATCAGATAAAGCACAAGGAGAATATGCAAAATTCGTAATTTTTTTTACGTATCTTTGTTCCTGGCAAAGAAATGTGGATAAACTACAGGATCGAAAGCGAAAAAAATCATTAACACTATTAATGGCAATGGCCATGCTTCAAGAGGATCCTAGTCATGCATTAAGAGCAATGGCAAAGCCGAATATCAATTATTCTAAAATAATAGAGTATTTAATAGGATCGATCTGGTGAGGTATACCATGAACTGCTAATACCTAGACTAAAATGGAAAGAGCTACCCTACCCGCCGTATTCTCGATACCTTGCTTTTTCTGATTATATCTTATAACCGGTCAGTTGAAACGTCCCCGGCCTGATACATAGATGGTGCTACTAAAATTAAATCCATATGTCTTTTAGTTAGCACTAACCCCCAAAAGATGGGTGTATAAATTTGGCAGCTGTCGGATTGTTAGTTTATAAATTATAAACTATATTATTTGTGTGAAGCAACTTTTTTTATTGTGAAAAAACTGCATAAAAAGAATTTCGCGTGTCGATAAAATATTACTTTTTAAAGGGAAAAATACAGTTCAAGCAAATACTTGGGGCTTGATGCCGAGCTTCCGGAACTGCAACTGTGACGTGGTGAAATGAGCACCGAAGACGGTGAACGCGGTGGACGCCCAAAAGAGGTTGTTACCGACGAAAACATTTAAAAAATCCACAAAATGATTTTGAATGACCGTAAATTGAAACTGAATGAAATAGCAGACTCTAAAGATATCAACTGGACGTGTATATCATATCATTCACTGCATCGTTTCACTTCGTCCAATCGACAGTGGACTGCACCCGATGAACACGCTCCAAAGCATGGGAAAACGCAATAGTCGACTGACAAGCCTATAGCGTCTGTATTTTGGGATGAGCATGGACAAATTTTCATTGACTACCTTGAAAAAGGAAAGACCATTGACATCGATTATTGTAACGCATTTTTGGACCGTTTGAAGGACGAAATCGCCAAAAAACGGCCGCATCTGAAGTAAAAGAAAATGCTGCTTCATCAAGACAATGCACCGTGTCAAAAATCTATGAATTGGGCTTCGAACTGCTTCTTCATCCACCGTATTCTCCAGAGCTGGCCCCCAACGACTATTTCCTGTTCTCAGATATCATGAGAATGCCCGCTGGAAAGAAATTGTCCGATGAAAAGGTGATCGCCGAAACTGACGCCTATTTTGAAGGAAAAGAAAAATCGTACTACAAAAATGGTATCGAAAAGTTGGAGGGTCATTGCCAAAAAAATGTGTTTTACTACGGTATGCCGGGAACTTTTCAAGTGACCTGTTACTTGTCGTGACCTATCTGAGCAGCGCTTCATAGCTTATGAGGACATCAAAAATTTGTGGGCAGCCTCAAAATGTGTATCGTTCTTTCGAGATGGAAACCATAAATTAATTTTTTTTAAGTAATTTAAAACTAATTTATAAGGAATGACTACAGAATATATTCGCTTATTTAAACTAATGGGCATTTTTATAACTCTAAAGGAAATTGTTAAAGAAATTCAAAAACAATCAGTTTCGAACAGCTTCAGGTTTTAATCTAAGAGGTGGCCAGATACGGCAAGAAAAGATATATCAAATCTTGCGCACCTATGCAATAGTGAGATATGGTTATGATTCCTAGCCCAGGTAAATCGCTTAAGTATAAAATATATCGACCAATGTCATTGCTGACAATCATATGCAAATTATTGGAGAGGTTATTTTTAAAAAGCTTCAAACCTATTATTCAATTAAGGCCACCTGGCTTACCAAAGTGGATTTAAAAGTAAACACGCGACAGTCGAAGACATCAACTGCATATTAGGTATAGTATCACGGATAAAATTGAAGAAACGTTTTAAAAAAAGGATACTTTTTCAGCTGTAGTTCTATACTTCTATACTTAAAAAATATGACAGGAGAGTCTCATATATAAATTAGCTAACACATGCCCTAGACACCAGACATTCAATAGCCATTCAATAGATACAGCGACACGAATTAAGTTTGGGTCTGAAATGGTAGATTTGGATTTTAAAAACGTATACTAAATAAGTATTCCTAGATGATGAAATTTTATTTGTAATATGAATGCCATGTGATTTTTGAATTAAAAAAAATTAAATTGTTTTAAAAATCTACTACAGTGATGTAACAACTTCTCAGAAAGCTTTTAAGCAGTGTATCAATTGATGAATAAAATGTTTTCAGACGTTTAACTACTCCATGAATTTATTGATTATGCCATTTGAAACTGTTTTAACATCATGTATGTACATCTAAATTATATGACAGATAGAAAAGAATTAGTACAAACTATACAAGAAAAAACTTTACAACGATGGAAAAAGAGGTATCAAGTGAATGTGCATAAAAAATGTACACCTATAAATTCCTGTAGTTGATATCAAAACTTTTGTCGCAATATATGAAGCCATGTTGTACCTCCATAAAAGGCTCCTAGAAAAACATTATTCAAAGACTGTAAGAGCTACTGTAATCGTGTCCGACTGAAAGAAAAGATAATTAGGAGACAGTGAATGGAAACTATTTTCTTTTTTATCTAGGACGCCAGTTTTACTGTAGAATTAAATTTTAAAAAATATGATGTACAAATTGAAGAAGTTTGTTATGTAACTATCTGATATACACTTATGTATAGGCGATAAACAAAAATGGTCAAAGAATCATTAAGCATAAACAAATGTATATCGCTGAAAAATGATATATTTGCAGCACAATTATTACAGTATTATTTGATCTAACTTACCTTATATTTTCTCAACAATGAACGAATCTCAGCTATTGATGGATAATCATAAGTAAGAGGATCTATATGTTCCCCGAATTGGTCGATTAGACATTTTCCTGGGTTGAACTTTGTAGCTCCAACTAATATACCGTCACCTGCACTGTGCAAGAGACTGTCAGTGGAAAGGACTATAAGTTTTCTTGATTCCTTTGTCCATCCTAAGGTTTCGTCGCATAATAAAACCTGTTGGATTGCCTCCAGGGCTCCATCCAGATCATCTAGATTTGCGGATATCCGAGAGTCTGTGACCTATAATATTTACAAGACAAATATTAACATCGATCTTTATGTAAAATTTGTATATTGTTTGTTTGTATGGGCGTGACCTAATATTTACAGTGTTTTATTTTTTGAGCTTAAAACCCATGTTAAAAATGCTTCGAAGGTTTTAAAAGAATTGATTGATTGACATTACCGGTTCTTCGTATATTTTGGATTCTAACTCAGTTTAATTTATTTTGATAATGGGCTAATTCCATGGCGGCATAGATATGGATAGTAGAAATATTTCGAAGAATATTTCTTATAAAAACACATGTGCACAAATATTATATAACCTGTTGGGATATTAGAATTTAAGATGTTAAGTGATAAACCGTATTTGAGTATTTGAGGGCTATATCCTATACAAGGAATCAATTGCAACTCTAAAACGTTGCGTACTTACTTACGTATAAGTTCTTCTGTATATTCTACTGAATTATTAATTTTCTTCAGGTTTCTTGCGATCGTTCCGTTTGCTGCATGCGAGTGGGACATGATTTGTCAAATGCCTTTTATAACCAAATCCGTGTTTATCAAGGAGATATCGCCTTTTTACTAATTTTCATTGGACGGAAATATGTAAAAATTCTTTGAAAAGTGACATGGCGTTCAACATGATGTTACAAACTGATGTTCATTGGTAATAGCTCTATATTCGCAGATACAAATGTTGAAGCTTCTAGCAATCTTAATCGTATAGTTAATATTCAATACAAAATAATATAGCTTTGTTTGTTATCGGTATTATCAATATCTTGAATACCATTACTTGTCAGTACATTTATTTATGCATACTATAATATATCAGCAGAATTAGTTAACTTTATTATTAGTCAGTATGATTATACTTCATTATTACTTGAAATTAGAAGTATGTGTCGTGATAATCACCGATCTTTGGTATATTTTTTATATTTTTAATTTCACACTTGTCATTGAAACTCAGATGCAGGTATGTCTTTATTTAGCTTTTAGAAGTCTCTCCCGACAACCTCGACTTTAATATCTCGCAATCTTAGAAACTGGTTTATTTATTTTCCCACTTATGCGAGTAGCTGTTATATCGTTAATTTTGTTAGCATTTTTTATTTATTTTAGATCTTAACAATTGTTTTATTAAATTTTTAAATTAATTGTATTTTACGGTTTAACTTTCATAAACATAGAAAGAGTAGAAAGACATATAGAGTACCTATAGAAAACGTGCCGTTAAAGCAACATAGAATAATAAATTCCGAATACTGTTAAATATTTGTTACTTGTTAAATTTGTTGCGGTTCTTATTGAAAATATTTATTAGCGTATTGCGACTACACTGAATATTAGTATGGCCACTGAAATATCTTAAATACGAAAAATATAAACTTGAATTCGCTTGGAAAAAACCGCTCTCATACGCAGCGGGTGACAAATCAAGATCAGCTTTGTATTAGCTGTATCAGAGATCAAATATATGAACAGAACAGAAAAAAAATCAGGAGAAATGCGGTGATATCTAAATGAATTTACAAGGAATCACTGTACCGAAAAAAAACAAGAAGTAAAACTAAAAGGTTAATATGTTCTCCAATGAAAGTAAAATATATTACTTGGATATACAACAGTTAGATGGATTAGATCTCCAGGGGATACGACTACATAAAAACCGCCCATAGAACTATAACTCATAGGTGGTGTGGAACACCGTTAAAATGTAAATAACATATGATAAAACACAACCCTAACCTACAAACTATTATAACTGCATAATTAGTTATAGTTTTAAGGCCTTAATCGTATTATAAATTAAGTCCGTTCAGTCCGTTAAGTCCGATTAGATATGCATTACAAAGACTATAACATTAAAATAAATTACATTTCATAATAGAATTTTTGTATAATTATTTTTTTAGAATAGGATTTTGTTGTATGACAAAGCCAAAATTAACTGAAACTCATAACTGATGCGGAAACATTGCGACGTTTTGACGTCATAAATTCAGACGACGCGTGTTAACTGTTTTATTGAACAGCCTATATTTGCATCATCACAATACAAGCCCTCATGCCTCGACTGAAACAACCTATTTGACTGGCCAAAAATCAAATGGATAGGTAATTCCTCCGTACATACTCGATTTGGCACCAGGAATAAATTGCTTGATTAACGTTTTTCGGAGACCGAAGAAGACGTTGATGCATTCAAAAACGATGTTTTGAAGGTACCTTAATCAGAGTGAAAAAAGTGTTATGAATATTGATTCAAGCCCATACAAAAGTGTATTGATCATCATGGGGAATACGTAGAAACTAAAATATAAATAGCGATCCTCGTAATACAATGGGTGCATTATATGTTTTGATGGACAAACAAATCTAATTAAGCATTGTTGCAGTAATAATAGTTACAAAGCATTAGTAACAACGTTTCTTAATAGTATATTACACTACAAGGGCCGAAAGTTGAATTTTCGGCTCTGCTGCAGGACCGAGATTTCAATTTTTGGCCCGTGTGGTGTTTGCGATTTTTTCATAGCCGGCCGAAAGTACGTTATTAATTTAACTTTAAATTTTGATGAGCGTGTTTTTTTTATGCCTGCCCCCCACGTCAATAGACTTCTTCGGCAACGTATCTGTATTTATTATTAATCGCGCTTCTGCAACAAAATTTCGTGTCACATCTTCGTCGTCCGTCGATTCATTAGATGGTAACGTATTGTTCATTTTTCCTGGGTTATTGAATCGAGTGACGGCAAAACAACATCGATGGTTATTTTTAAGGTTAGATGTAGCCACAAAACATAGAAATATAGAATGGAAACTTAAATGGGCACACCCGTAACCATGCTCTCTGTGTACTGCCACACCGCCAGAGGGCCGCCGATAAAAAGATTACAGATTTCTTTCTTTTGACCACTTTCGACATTATAAAGGTCACAAAATATAACGTGCGCGTTTGTCAAGTGAAGGTTCTAACCACAAAATATACAGACTCGATCTCAATGTTTTAATTTTTATGTCAATGTTTTAATATTTCAATGTTTTGTGGTTCTAACAGAATGCATCCTTTCCCCAAGAGTTTTGCTGTAAGCCAAAAATGGCTTAATAAGGTAAACAATGATACACTTAAGGGGCTTTCTGAGCGGTATTTATATGTGCCTATAAATGTTTTCTCTTTGCATTTTACAGCAGAAGATTAAGACCACTGTTTAACAATGATGCAGTTCCCAGTTGCAGCCTAAATAGTGTAAAAAGTAAGTATAATTTTTTTTGAAATAGAAATACATCAACACTTAAAATTATGTTATGTCTGTATATAGATCATATAGAAATAGAGAAACGTGTGCTTTTAATTTCAGGCAGTCAGGAGCTAGACCACACAACACCAAAAAGTACGAGTAAAAGCGTGTAATATCTTTTTATTATTTTGTTCATTTTTATAACTTTTATTTTATAGAATCTAGAGGTCAGATACTGCAGTTAATGTTACTCGACAACTTATGTTACACAGTACTACAGAAGAGAAAATTCGTAATGATTAGGCCATTTCAGCAGGATAGTTTGGAATTTTTTTTTTGGAAATATTAGAAGCTATGGGATTAGAAAAGTGTCGCTGATACCTGATCATATCGTCTCAGCATTAAAAAGCCTCATTATCAACAGTTTTTTCTTTCAAAGTTCACCAGGAGCCAACTGTGAAGAGGATGTTCAGAAGGAGATTTGAATAACTTACGACATTTTTTTGGAAGCGATGTGGTAACTACAAAAGCCTTCACATTATCATCCATGGCTTCCATAACAGTTCCTACACGTGTTATTAAATATTATAAAAAAATAGAAAGGAATATCAGAACATGTATATATGGTATCAAAAAAGCTCGCGAGTATGACAAATGTTGTCTTACGGTACCAGGAAATTATTTCAATTCAATTTTTTTTGAAGCCATCTCTAGAATTTTTTATGTATTGCCCAAAGTATGTACCGAAACAAATTTATAAAGGAAATTCTTGATAAAATGTTATGTCAGCAAATGTCAGATTTTTTTTAAACCATTACTTGTTTTCAACATCTAGAGGAGGGAAATCTAATAAGAACAGCAATAATTAGGTGTTGCTTGTTTTGGTGGATGAAAAAAGTAAACAGAAAAAAATTGTAACATATAACTACTATCCTAGACTTGAACAAATTACTTTTTATTTCATATATTTTAATGTTATAATAATTTCCTATAATAATTAATGTACAATTAGGAAACAAGTTGAATTTAGAAAATATTTTAAACAAATGTTAACTAGTATTTAAATAAAATATTTTATAAGTATTTATATTAAGTTGTATTCTTATTTTTTAATTGCCCCCCGTATTAAATCAACCAGCTCTGCGCGACCTCTATTGGCGTGGCAGAGCATAATTTGGTCGCAGAGTTTTTTTGTGGAGGTAGCAACGTTAATGACAGCGGTAAACAATTTGTTAGCGACAGAATAAATAGTCCCTAGTTACGAGTATAAATACGCATAAAAAATTCTTTCCTCCCGCCGTTATAGAGGGCGTGGGTGTACAGTAAATGTTTAACTCAGGGTTGTGCAACTCCAGTGGTAAGTAGTGGGGCAAAGTTTTGCTTAGTTCAATCATTGGCGGCGCTAACAACGTGAATTTATTTGGTTAGTTTAAAATAGTTATGTAGAAACCTGTAAGAAAATACGTTGCTTTGATTGGTCTACCATTTCACCTGATTACTTTATGACGTCAAATTTAATGGCTAATAGTATTTAAATGAAAATCAAATTTAATTTTTAAAATTAATTTATTAAAATAAAATCCTATACAAATATACGATATAAACAAAAAGCAAAAAAAAACAATTATGAACTCTATTCTAGGCAAAAATAAAATATCTATAATTCTTCTACTGGGATCTATTATAGTTCTAACTTATTTTGATATATTGAAGGTAAATTTTAAATACTTCCCTGTTGATATTGCATTAACTTCATTAAACCAAAAATGCAATCACACCTCATAATAACTTTTAAAATTTGGTCTTGAAAATCATTGTGGATTGGACAGTTGAAACACTAAAAATGTATGTGCTTTTTAAAGATATTTAGATTTTGGAGTATTTAATCTGTGGAACTACTTAATACACAATGTAGAATGTAGAAATGTAGAATGTATTGCATGTTGTCTCTTTTTCAGAAGTTTTGTTAAATAGCCTGAAATATAACTAAAATACAATATTAAACTCTGGTTTTTCTCAGAGCAAAGTTCTCTGGAACTGAAAATATAGACTCAACTGGTGATTTAACAACCTCAAGTAGTACTAGATATCCCGTTAAAAAAGAATATAAGTTATCTAACATGTTCATCTTCTTCACAATTTTCTCCGGGAAAATGATGTGAAAAAATTGAAGTGATGATGTGCCCTTTTAAAGATTTCTTAAACATACTAGGTGAAGGATGCTGTTTCTACCTCCATGACCTCTAATATATCCAACAAATTTCTTAATCTTGGTTAAGATTTGTTCAAATGTAGTTATTTGTAAATTTAGATAAAATAGATTTCTTTAACGTAATAAATCCCCTAAAAGTAGCAATTAAATTTTTAATTGATGGCACCGTAACAAATATTTTTGATGGGCGTGTTTTACAAATATTTTACAATTAAAAGTTGTACTTATTACTAGTAATTATCCAGTTATCTTAATTATTACCTTCTTGTAAGACTTCTTGATGTAGAGACATCACACTGACAGCATACGAACAACCTGGTAGATTAATTGAATTTTATTACTACTAACATCATCATAAGTAGGTTTTGATTTTCTGTAAGTAAACAATATATAAGCAGACATGTAGTAGATAGATAATTTTATATGTACCTGATAAAAGCGATGTTGAATATGCATTTACCTTAACACCTGTTCGTGAAGGAAGGGTAATTCCAAATGTTTCACTAAAATGACCGTGATAGACACCATGACGTTGATATATTTGCATTGTGGTTTATCCAGGTAACTTACTACTATTTACTTGATCAACCCATTTTTGGAAAGGAGCGAGATCATTCTTTGGGAAACGATGTCTAATTTTCGTAGTAGATTTTTACCCCGGTACACTGCATCTTTTACTACACTGATGCATTGTCATCAATTTTTATATTATTACTCCATAAAAATTAATGTAAAACAGAAAATATGCACAACGTAAGACAAAGATTTCTTGATCTAAACAAAAACCAAAACCTTCAAACGACAAATTTATAAATGGACGCCCATAGAAAATACTGACTTCACACAATTTGATCGGCCAATCACGTTCCATGTTAGTGGCGCCACCAGGAATTTAAATTAGCCAATAACAATTTACGATCGCAGCGCTACCGTTGAATGAACTAAACAAAACATTTCCCCAAGGTCGCATATACCGTGAAATTTCTATTTTTTCTATGGTTTAACTTTCTTCCCTGTTATTAGGGACAAAAGTACGTACTTTCGGCCGAGGAATAAAAAAACCATTATTTCTGTCTAAGTATGAAATCTGTAACTTTACCGCTTTAAAAAATTCATTCGCATCCCTTGTAAAATTAAGGGTGTGCTTGAACAAATAAGTGGAATCGCACGTGAGCTTCTCAGTATTGCAAGGATTTTTAAAGTTGTCCGGGTCTGTTAGAGTGAAAGGCATTCCGGGTTTGTCCAAGAAAGATCCATAGGCGAGCTTGTAATTTTTTGTTAGGCTTGAGAGGGAAGTTCCTAAAAAAAAATAATGTTTTATTGTAAAAGTGAGTTTTATTTGTTTATATTTTATTATATACCATTCAAGGAAATCATAAATCTTTCCGAATATCTGTAGTACTTTTAGATTATTAATTTTTGGGTCGTTTATATCTTTTTTTTTTTGAATTTGAACAATAATGTAAAAGAATTAGGCAGGATTGCCGGTTTTCTTTAATTTTAGAATTTGTCAATACAGAACTAATTACTATGATTGGTAACATTGTTAATGTTTCTTCGGGGGTTCTTTCGGGGTTAGACTTCAGTTGTGAAGATGGGACGTTCAGAATCACTACCTCTTTATTATTTAGGTTTTTTACTGTTTTGTATCGCCCTACCTGAGTTTCACCAAATGGTGAGTTTGTCCACACAGTATTTCAGTTTTTAATTACCATTTAGTATTTGTTAAATCTCCATTTATAATTTTCTATATATAATTTCATATTTATTAGTCCTCATTTATAATATTCTATTTATGATTTTCCATTGGTTATTTTCTATTCGTTGTCCTCTACTTATTTTGTTATCCATGAATCGCTATCTATTTTATTGTCCTCTGTTTTATTATTTCTCCCAATCGTCGTATGTTTCCCATAATTCTTAAATCATTTTAAATCAAAGATACTAATTTTATGGCTCCAATTGTAAATATAAATTATAATTGTTTTATAAATCAATAACTAACCAAAGTGGCCAATGTTTCTGATGTGTATTTATGATCTATGGATAACTTGAGGCATACAAAAATGGTACCAGAAGTGGTTTCTGTTGGCTCTTGCTGGCTTAATAAATGAGACTTAAAAATGTATGTAATATTTATTTTTTATCTGATCACAATATGGAATAAACTGTAATAATATAAATTATAAACGTTACAATTTTTTCCACATTTCTCTTGCAAACATTTTGCTGGGTGCGTTAAATTGGACACTATTGGCTATTTTCTAAATCTGTTCCATGGTTGCCATTAAACCCACTACAGCATCTTATTTAGTCAATTGCAACAAGTTTTCGCTCGACCGATATGTTCGAAAAGACATTCACTATTAAAGTTAACGTTATGAAGTTCAAGGTCATGTTAATTAGAATCCAGCATATCAATAATTTTGTCTAATTTTTGTGCTGTTAGAGATTTAATTTTTTTTAATGGTTGTCTTCGCCCAACTTTTAAAAAGTGTTCCGACTCGGGATATTGGAATTTTAGTTACTATGAGATGTTAATCTCCAATCAGCATGATATTCCCCTCAGATTGCAAAATTCCCCAAGTTTTCCAAGTTTGCAATGCTGTCCCCGACCTTCCTTTGTATTTCAAAATAGTAACCATAATAGAAGTTATTAAGTGCATATTTGTAAATCTCTCACATGTTTTTATCGTTGATTACACAGTGAATAGTCTAATATATAATATATATGTGTACCTTTATTTATTATTTTGGATATTACATAAATTATTGTTATGTAATATTTATTGATCGAATTATATTTCATCTTTTATCACATTTTCATAATTATTAGTGGTTAAATATTTTGATAACGTTTCTACTTTTCGTAAATATATTTTCCCACTTTTATTTTCAAAATAAATGTATTATTAATAATCTATAGTATATTATTATTATAAATCAATATTTTTGTGATTCTTTATACAATCATCTAGCCTATCCGGCCAATTTTGTTTAATTTACTTTGATAATTCCATTCCATTGCCCTCAAGTAAATGTCAGCTCGTGAAGGTTAGAAACGATCCCACGTTATTTTTGTGTGTTTTATTTATTGAAATAAGAATTGAGATAAGATCCTTCCCATCACTTAATACCGACGATAGGCACATGTGTAGCGTCGAAACGCAATAAAGTGTATTTTTGTTTGTTTAGGGCATACCCTAGTCTAGAAATTTGGAAAAAAAATGTTATTTAACATTTTATTTTGCACGACAGAAGCACTTCTTTAACTCTAAGAAATTTCAGTTTGTCATAAGATTTGCAATCGTATCAAGGAAGGCGTGCCATTTAAAAAAAAAATTATATTACATATTTTTTAAAATTAATGCCTATTCAGTAATAAAGCCGTATAGTAAAAATATTATTGTATTTCATATATAGCTTGAAAATGCATACCTCTAGATTCGAATACTCACTTAAGTATCAGAGCTTTCTTTTTGTTATTATATTTTCTACCAACGGAGGTTCATCTGAACTGGATCAACAGCTTAATGTGGACTTCGAACCACGGACTTCGGTGTTAAACTTACTGATTAGGGACCGAAAATATTATATATCTCTTTGATTGATATATCAGTTTTAAAAAATTAAGACGTTTCTTAAATGTATTATTTTAAAAGCATTAAATTAATTGATATAAACCTTTAGATTTTATAAATATAATGTATGAAAAAAAAAATCGATATATCTTTTGTAAAAAATATCGATATTTTTTCTGTTTGTTGCAAAATATTGGATATATTTTTTCTCCAATTTATCGCTAATCCGAATCTTACCCAGCTTGGATACTGACGTGACTGTTGACTATAAACATTTTGCAAAAACGATTACAGACATGAAGACCGTTCATGCCCTCGACTGATTCGAACCCACGTCTACAGTAACACTAACAGATCTGTTCCGGCGCTTTGATAACTGCGGTAACCAAGAAAGTTACAGAAAATGCACCTTTACGTATCTCTCCAGATAAATTATAGCAAATTTAATTGGATAAAAGTAAACACTTCTTTATCTATGAACTAAATTTATAATCAAATTTAAAACAATGTCATCGCAGTTCGAGACCAATGTCAATAACACTCTAGTTACTATATCCTGTGACAGTATGGTTCTTACGATACATTATTTCCCAACATCACCGGATTTGTCGTATGTGCACTTCCCTGCACAGAATAAGTCATAAAAAAGAATAAGCTATATGAAACTATATTGTCTTCCTTTTTTAATGAAGGTCCACTCTTTTCGAGTCGGTCAGTACGGTCGAGATCAAAATAACAAACAAATCTAGAATATTTAGATTTTGTGTTACATTAATAATTCTATAGAAATAATAATTAAATTGCTGTGTTATTCTTGGTGGTCTAACATACATTGGTTTTAAAATATGGAAGAACTAGGGTAAGTGCAGAAGGTAAGTTTACCAAATTTATAACACATCATTTTCAACGACCTGGAATAAGAATCAACACATGGTAAAATTGAATGATAACAAGAACAGAAAAAAAAGATTCTTGTTGTATTGAAAGTAGTCAAGTTATTAATGAGGTTTGCCCATCAAGAATACTAACAAAAACTGTAGTAACCGGTAATAATTAGACATTTATTTTAAACATAATATATTTTAGTAATAATTTCAATTTTTTGATAGTTAAGATGTAACTAGAATTTGTTGAGAGTAAAAGTCGAAGAATGTGAAATTCAGAGAATCAGAGAATAAATTAGACAGCATTTTGCTAAAATATAGTGTACCATGATACTTTGAAATAATTAAATGTGCTAATAAAAATAGACCTGGATCAAATAACCAAAATATGAAACCATCGACAACTTAGTAATAATGTCAAGGAATATACAATGCATTATTATATTAGAGTATAGGTAAATAAATTATTGTTTTGTGAATATAATGATGTCTTTCACCTCAAAAGTACGATAATCCACTCATTTTAGGCTAGTAAATGTACAATATGTTAATCAAAGCTCGAGGTAGTCAATTTATTAATGATTGTGGATCAAGAATAATAGCGATGATATTTGGAGATTTTTAGGAAAATTTTACTGTTTTCATATATAGTGGTGACCTTTTCATTTCATTTTAACTATATTAGATTTTAACTATATTTACGTATTCAAATAGTAAATTTATGTAAATATGGTGTTTTTATAAAAATATAAAGGCATATAAAATTTATATTCATTATTTCATTTTTTTCAATATTTTCTTCATTAAAATTGCTATTTCAAAAAATTTTCAATATTTATCTCTCTCATTATATATAGTTTCAAAATTAAATCAGTTATTTATCATATTTGTGTATTTTTATTTATAAATAATAATGATAATATGTGTTTTTATAAAAGTACAATAGTCGGACATTTTTATTTACCTCCTAAACCTATTTACCTGCTTAATATATTCGACATTAAATCCAATAATCACGATAAAACATAGGTAAATAAAGCTGTATATACGCATGCGCCAAACTCGGATTATTCTCTGCATTCAAATTAAATGGAGCCAATATGGGCATGCACCAAATTCGGAGATGTTGGGGAATACAGTAAAAGCCGAAAGTTGTGCGAGCTGTTCATGCGCATTCATTCGAAATCAGGTTAACAAGTTTCCCATATACGCGTTATTCTTTACAGACATGGGTTGTATATATATTGTTAGATGTATATTTTTGTTATAATATTCCTTTAATTCATACCTTATATCAACATTTAATTACCGCATTCTCTCCTAGAGCGCTTGCTACATGTTCTACAAAAGAATTAGTTGCCCAATCTCTCTTACCCAGGCACGTATATTAAATCAATAACAATAATAGACAATTGATGGAATCGTGAACAAGTGTTGGATAGACTGGAAACTAAAAGCTTAGTCATTCGATTGAATTAAACTTTATGAAACTGATTCATTGCTAACAATTTCCAAAACAGGGTGATGAGAGTGGAGACACCTAAAGGTGAGTACACAATTAATATAAGATAACTGTAAGAATTCTTATTGTAGGGTGTGAAAGATTTATATGCATAGTGTAATTTTTCGGAAAATACATTAGCATTTGGTTAAAATGTATGAGAAAAGAAAGAATAGTAACTCTTTTGCAGATATGACAAAATGATTAGGGAGAATGCAGTGATTAAATATAGTTTTATCAAGAATGATATACAGTAGAATACAGGACAAATTAAGGAGAAATACGGTGAGATCAAAATGAACACGGAAGCACTGTACCGGTGGAAACAAGAATTAAGCGTAAGAGGTAAATATGCTCTGTAATGAAAGTAAAATATATTAACTGGGTATACAATTGTTAATTAGATGGATTACCTACATAAAAGAACCCGCTTAGAATACTAGGTCATGGGTGGTGTGGTAAAGATTTATATGTAAATATAATAAAACACAACCTTAACATACAAATTATATTTACTGTACAATTCATTGTAAGTTTAAGTTTTAAAACTAAATTATATTTTATAATACTATTTTGGTTTAATTATTTTAGCTTATTTGGTTAAAATTTTGTTGTATATCAAAGCCAAAATGAACAAAAGCTGAGGGTTGATGTGGGTATATTGCGACATTTTGGCGTCATCACTGTTCCCTGTTTTACTGAATGGACTATATATAATTACGGAGATATTTCAAATAATTTCCTAATTTTAAGTTATTATAAAGAGAAAATGTAGGTTAGTCAACCACGATCAGTAATAATGTAATAAAAATATATATATATATATATAACAGTTCAATTGAAAAGTCCCCGGCCTACCATCGTAAAACATATTTTTTGGAAAAAATTAGTTTTTTATTCAAAATAATTCCCTTCGAGGATGCACTAATTATAGCGACCCTCCAACTTTTCTATAGGTCTCAGATTCGGCGATCACCTCTTCATTTGACGAAAATTTCTTTTGAGGTCTGAGCACAGAAAATAGTCGCTGGGGGGCAGATTGAAGATTACGGTGGATGCGGAAAAAATTCGAAGCCCAATTCATTTTTGCCATCGTTTTCACTTACTTAGAGACACGCTGTATTATCTTGGTGAAGCAGAACTTTCTTTTTCTTCAAATGCAACCGTTTTTCGACAATTTCGTCCTTCAAACGGTCCAATAACGCTATATAATTGTCGCTGTTGATGGTCCTTCCTTTTTCAAGGTAGTTAATAAGAATTATTCTATGCGTATCCCAAAATACTGACGCCGTAACATTGCCAGCCGACTGTTACGTTTTCTCACGCTTTGGAATGGGTTCATAATGTGCAGTCCACTCGGATGACTGTCGATTTGATTTCGGAGTGAAATGATGGAGCCAAGTTTCATTCACTGTTAATATCGACGCAAAAACTCGGGTTTCTTACGCTCGATCATCTTCACACACTGCGCCGAATCATCAACTCGTCGATGTTTTTGGTCAAAAGAGCTCGCGCGGCACCCACTTTGCACGGAACTTTCTCATACCCAAATATTCGTGAATGATATGATGTTTACGTCTACTTGGTACACCAACAGCATATCAATCCTTGATGGTTGATTTTCCTGGAGTAGTGTCAAGAAACTCGACATCAAGCCAAGCTTCAACTGTTTTTTTCCTTCAAAAAGCACTATTGTATCAACACTCGAAATTTCTTTTTATCCATTTTTTCACAATAACAAAAGTTGCTTCACTCAAAATGCTATAATTCACAAACTAACGATCCGACAGCTGTCAAATTTATACACGCATCTTTTGAGTGTTAGGGCTAACTAAAAAACGGATTTAATTCTAGTAGTCCCATCTACGTTTCAGGCCGAGGAATTTTCAATTGACCTGATACCTTTTACTGTGTTATTATTATAACTTTTACTGTATTTTAAAAATATTTTTCGTTTTCGTTTTATTTGACTGGCATACTCACACTTCGCACTCTTACTAGGTCTAGGGATGTCGACCGCGCAAAGAGATATCAATATTCAAAAGAAAATATAAATATTTTATAAAAAGTATATAGATATATTTAAGAAAATATAATAATATTGATATATTGACCCATTAAAATGTTAATATTCTCTAAACATTTTAAGAAGTAGTGATCCTGAATAACTAATTTTAAAGGTTTATTAAGCATAATTAAAATATTTTTTAGTGTTTAGGAGATATATTTAATTGGTTCCGATATAGCTCTTATAGGTTCAATATGATCTGTATATTTTGTGATGCAAACTGAAATGTCTGATCTTTATTTAATATCTTAAATCCCTCTAAATAACAATAATCTACAATATATCTAATATAAAGGAAACTTACTCAATTTATCGCCCAGACTTTTCAGTGTTTCAACGTAGTCCCGCATCGAATAGCTTAAATCCGTCAGATAGTACAGCTCTAAGGGGTAATCTCGTTCAGCTTGATATGTCACGGTCAGTTTTAAAGTTTCATCTGAAATGAAAATAGTTTTTGCACTAAAAACTAGTGGATCCGCCAGATATGGGCTTTTCGTTTGAATAGAACAATTTAATTTCACAATTAAACAACTATGTGAGTGACTCACAAATATTACGAATTCCCGGATGTGAACATATTGTACAAAATATATCGTCAACTGTTGACAATTACTGATTAGCGAACGTTTATGGCGTTGTCCTTTTCATGCGCTCGTTCATAAAGTTAAAATATAACTAAATATATATTTAAATGTTATGTAAAATTGTAACCTTTATGGTCTTATAACATAAGCTGAAGAAAAGAACGTGCTTCATCATTGGCACCATACCACATAAAGTTCTTTTACTATCACTGCAGTTGGGATTGATGGAGTAATTATTAAGATAACTTCCCAAAGGTGGAGATTGCTTCAAATGCATGGGTTTAATGTCTCCAGCCCCTTAAAATCAAAAGTGAAGGTAAGTTTTCTTCGGACCAAACATTAGACAGCAAAAAACATAATGGGTTGCTACTAAGGACGCCGTAGAAAAATATTTGTCAATCATAAAATCCTTAACTATAAACAAATCGCCAACAGAATGCGAAAAGCCTTTTTAAGCTTGCCTAATGAGATTAAATTTTTTTTCTTTATTTCCACCTTGACTTTTTACCAAAACTTTGGGAGATGAGAATAAGTAAGTGAGATGACAAGGTAAACAAACTCACTAAGTCATTAAAAGATACTGAAAAGATACTAAGGACAATGGAGTGTTCCAATGATCTCAGGCTACTGTTGGACGCTTTAGAGGGCCATTCCAGATCATTCACACAAGCAAAAATGTTCAAAGATGAGTCCAACTGGGAAGAAGATAAGGTTTTAATGTATGCTAGTGAAAATGTATTAGATAAAAATGATATGTATCATTAATTGTTTGTAAATAAACAACTAATAACTAGTTTAATATAGTTATATGAATTATTCGGAAATTGAGTGCGACAAAAATTGGCCTATAACAAAAAGTTAGTTTCGGTAAACAGCTGCATATTTTTTTTACAGACCTGACCATTTTTGCAGTATTAACGTCAGTTGGTGTCAGATTAACAATTCTTAAATTCCGTGATTATGTTCGTTTTGGAACAACTCTCTCAGTTTTTTATTGTTTTAATGAATTTTATTTTGTTTATTTCTGTGACTACTCCCCCAAGCAGAGCATGTTAAATATCTTGGTATGCATTTAGATCGACGCCTAACCTGGAAGAAGCACATACTCTCTAAACGGAAACAACTAGGACTAAAATTATATCAAATGTATTGGCTCATTGGGCGCAAATCCAAGTTATCATTAGATAACAAGGTATTGCTGTATGAGTCTATACTCAAGCCCATTTGGACATATGGAATTCAACTATGGGGTACCGCTAGCAAATCTAATATATCCATCATTCAACGGTTCCAAAATAAGGTGTTGCGTGCCATTGTTGATGCTCCGTACTATATTTCAAATAAAGTGATACAACGCGATATTCCTCTAGAACCTATAACGAGTGTAATCCAACGTGTTTGTGTGAAGTACTTCGAAAGAGTGTCAGTGCATCCCAATGTACTCGCTAATCAGCTAAATATGCGACGTGATAGTGAAGTGCGTAGACTAAAACGTTTAACACCACCTGATCTGATTACTGGACATATGTAGAGTTTAGAATAAGCATTAGAATAAGACTAATTAATTAAGATAATATTTTATACAGAAGATTGCTTAATGAAGTGATTTTCTACATGCCATGTATATATAATATAGACATAAGAAATACTTATTGCCAATAGGGCAGATTGTGGACTCACGAAGAGTAATAAAAATAAAAAAAAAATTCTGTGACTTTCAGTGAGTTTGGTTTTAGTTCTTAATTGTCAAGAGTAAAATTAATTTTAAATTTAAAAAAAAACGATTTTTACATGAATTAAGGATACATTTGTTTTTATATAGCCTAGAATGCAATTTTCTCCTTTCGAAAGTGAGAACCAAAAGAATAGTTCTTTTCAATTTCTAAATGTAATAACGTTTATCTGAGTAAACAAATAACGCTGTTTTTAATGTTCTATATTCTGTTACCTTTCAAATCTCGTTCTAGTATGATTTCACTGATTCAGTATTACAAGAGATATACGAATGACATTAAATTAATCAGTTTTAGTAAATAATTTAGATTATTCTTTGATTATTACCTTTCCTTAAAACAACTTTGTATGACTGTGGAGATATTTGCTTCTTTAAAGTTACATTAGAAATTATAACCGTCTTTTGATTTTCCTCCATGTATTCACAATTTGATAAAGCGTCTTTTAAATCGCAAGAATAGCCCTAAAAAAATATTTAGTTAGCTAATAAATATACTATGAACCAAAGCAATCAATATCCTTACATTAGAACTAGCCTTATAACACCAGTTACAACAGCTATGGACGCGAATACAATCCAAACAATTCGTTTGTTTACGACATATCAGACTGTTCACGATGGTACAATTTGAACAGTATGAAAACCGAAGCAAATTTATGATAGAAAATGCGAATATTAGGATATGCGGTTTCATTGTTGAACGCAAGATACGGCAACATTCAGGTAACTACAAATGATTACAGATATTTATATTTCCATAAATACATTTATCTCATTTTATCTTATCTAATATATACATGCGATAGATTTTATTGGGCCTACAATTCGACGGTGAAAAAAATTATGTTTAACCATTAGAGAAAATTGATAACCTTGGAGAAATGCTTTGCCTAGTTCAATTGGAGGTAGCGCAGCGATCACAACGCGTGATTGGCTAAATTAAATTGTTCGAACCGCCACTACAAAAGCTTATGATTAGTTCCGTTAAAATGTGCGAACGCCGTTATTTTTAACCGACTTCGATAAAGAACGAAATTCTGTGTTCGGCTGTATATACCTTTTGAACGGATGTTTGCCAATTTCTCCATCAATTATGGACTGTTTAGTTTGCTTCTTAAATACTAACCTTATAATATGAGATGTCGTAGAAACAAGCTAGGCAACTGATTGTATGTTGTAACGATTAGAACGTTATGCTCACACGCGGAGGTCGCGGCATCGATTCCCAACAGACAGAAACTTCTTCTTCTAATTTGTTCGAAAAATTTGTCATATCACTTAGACTGGCTTGCGGACCCGTGGCCCTTAAATGTTCCTTACTTTTTATCATCGATTCTTTATTGCTATCATTCCTCATACGTGCTGCACTTTTAATTGGATAGCTATCCTTGGGTAGCTAATACTCAATAAAATAACTGCGTAATTTATTGAGCAAACATCTAAGACTAAAAAGGAAAAAATAAAAAACAAATAAAAATTAAAAATAATATAACTTAGATTTTTAACATAAAAAAATGTTGTAATTTAAATTACGTACTAGTCATTGTAATAACTAAATAAATATAAACAAAAACTTAATTTAACCAACCTATTATACGTATTTTATATTCCACTATATAGGTATACTTTAGCTTAATACCTACCTAAACCTATTTATCTATATATAATATTATTTTAAATATATATTGTAGTTAAGTTAGTCAATTAAGTTGGTCAGTTAAGTTAGTCAGTTAAGTTAGTCAAGTTAGTTAAGTTAGTTAAGTTAGTTAAGTTAGTTAAGTTAGTTAAGTTAGTTAAGTTAGTTAAGTTAGTTAAGTTAGTTAAGTTAGTTAAGTTAGTTAAGTTAGTTAAGTTAGTTAAGTTAGTTAAGTTAGTTAAGTTAGTTAAGTTAGTTAAGTTAGTTAAGTTAGTTAAGTTAGTTAAGTTAGTTAAGTTAGTTAAGTTAGTTAAGTTAGTTAAGTTAGTTAAGTTAGTTAAGTTAGTTAAGTTAGTTAAGTTAGTTAAGTTAGTTAAGTTAGTTAAGTTAGTTAAGTTAGTTAAGTTAGTTAAGTTAGTTAAGTTAGTTAAGTTAGTTAAGTTAGTTAAGTTAGTTAAGTTAGTTAAGTTAGTTAAGTTAGTTAAGTTAGTTAAGTTAGTTAAGTTAGTTAAGTTAGTTGAGTTAGTTGAGTTAGTTAAGTTAGTTAAGTTAGTTAAGTTAGTTAAGTTAGTTGGGTTACTTAAGTTAGTTGAGTTAGTTGAGTTAGTTAAGTTAGTTAAGTTAGTTAAGTTAGTTAAGTTAGTTAAGTTAGTTAAGTTAGTTAAGTTAGTTAAGTTAGTTGAGTTAGTTAAGTTAGTTAAGTTAGTTAAGTTAGTTGAGTTAGTTAAGTTAGTTAAGTTAGTTAAGTTAGTTGAGTTAGTTAAGTTAGTTAAGTTAGTTAAGTTAGTTAAGTTAGTTAAGTTAGTTAAGTTAGTTAAGTTAGTTAAGTTAGTTAAGTTAGTTAAGTTAGTTAAGTTAGTTAAGTTAGTTAAGTTAGTTAAGTTAGTTAAGTTAGTTAAGTTAGTTAAGTTAGTTAAGTTAGTTAAGTTAGTTAAGTTAGTTAAGTTAGTTAAGTTAGTTAAGTTAGTTAAGTTAGTTAAGTTAGTTAAGTTAGTTAAGTTAGTTAAGTTAGTTAAGTTAGTTAAGTTAGTTAAGTTAGTTAAGTTAGTTAAGTTAGTTAAGTTAGTTAAGTTAGTTAAGTTAGTTAAGTTAGTTAAGTTAGTTAAGTTAGTTAAGTTAGTTAAGTTAGTTAAGTTAGTTAAGTTAGTTAAGTTAGTTAAGTTAGTTAAGTTAGTTAAGTTAGTTAAGTTAGTTAAGTTAGTTAAGTTAGTTAAGTTAGTTAAGTTAGTTAAGTTAGTTAAGTTAGTTAAGTTAGTTAAGTTAGTTAAGTTAGTTAAGTTAGTTAAGTTAGTTAAGTTAGTTAAGTTAGTTAAGTTAGTTAAGTTAGTTAAGTTAGTTAAGTTAGTTAAGTTAGTTAAGTTAGTTAAGTTAGTTAAGTTAGTTAAGTTAGTTAAGTTAGTTGGGTTACTTAAGTTAGTTGAGTTAGTTGAGTTAGTTAAGTTAGTTAAGTTAGTTAAGTTAGTTAAGTTAACAAATAACAATAACTTTCTTATGAAAAATTTAACGTGTCTAAACCTTGAATTAAATGAGAATAATTAATAGCATAGGATATGTAATAGTTACACTATTGTACAAGTTGAAAAAATCGTTAGAAGCCAATAAATATTTCTATTCCTGTATTATTAAGGTTACACTGTATTTTCACAGTGTTTTGTGCCTTTTTAGGTTGTTTCGGGTCTTTGTAGGTGGAGAATGTCTGGGAACTGCAACCTTTGCGCTGGTAATTGATTTATCAACACATTTTAACATAAAACGCGTTATGTAACGATTTAATGACATATTTATTAGTAATTAAAGTACAAAAGGCTGGCCTCGATTCATAAATTGATCTCCTGGAAGTCATTCCATTCTTCATACTTGTAACCTCCTTTTTCCATTTCTTCTCAGCTGTCCCTCGAGAACCAAAAGTGAGGCGAGTCCCAACACTGAGACTATTCCACATATGTAAGTAAGTACGTGTGCATAATAATTTGGACAAAGATTTTTTGGTATGCATTGCCTAAAATTGAAATAACACTATAAAGTTTTCTATATTTTAAAAATAAATGGACGTACAAATGCTGCACCAATAGCACTGTGGCACCGGAAAATAACTTATCGGTAAAAGTGACAACACTGTAAACGGATCCTCCGCCATAACCGTTGGTTTTGACGAAATTGGCCGTAAAGCATAAGCTGGCCACCATTGTTGAGGATCCACTGATACCTATTTATAAAGAACAATTTTAATAGACACTCGCATGATAAGTATATGAATTTCCAGCTATTAAAAAAATTAATAATTCACTCACTGTACGATGTTTTGTGTTCATTGTTAAAATTGATACCTCTATATAAAATGGCTTCTAAATAAATAAAATATTGACAGATCGAAATCAAATTTTAATTCTCTACTAGTGACAAATAAGTGGCTCACGGCAAAAATTATATTTAGAAAGGTTTAGAAGAGAAGAAGTTTAAAAGAAGGTCAATTGATAACTTTTTTTACCAATTTTTGGTGAGTAAAATTGTTGTAATTTTTTTTTTGTAATTTCGTAAAATCCATACAAAATATTTTAATAAATATATTAGTACCAATTTTTCTCAATAAATTTCTTTTTAAAGAGAATAAATGAGCAGAATATGTGCAAACACCTTTTTAATTAATTATTTTTAATTTAGTCAATAAATTTAACAGGTCAATTGAAAAGTCCCCGACCTCACACATATATGGCGCTACTAGAAATAAATCCATAATTATCCTATTTTCTTAGTTTTTTAGTTAGCCCTAATCCTCAAAGGATGCGTCTATAGATTTAACAGCTGTCAGATAATTAGTTTGTGAATTATAACATTTTGAGTGAACCAACTTTTGTTATTCTGAAAAAAATGGATGAAAAGGAATTTCCCGTGTTGATGAAATATTAGTTTTTGAAGGGAAAAAATACAGTTGAAGCAAAAGCTTCGCTTGATGCCAAGTTTCCGGACACTGCCCCAGGAAAATCAACCATCAAGGATTGGTATGCGAAGTTTAGACGTGGTGAAACGAGCACCGAAGACACATACACCATATTCTCCAGATCTGGCCCCCAGGGATTGTTTCCTCCTCTCAGATCTCAAATTATTGCTCGCTGGGAAGAAATTTTCGTCGAACGAAGAGGTGATGAAGAGGGCCGAGGTCGATTTTGAAGCAAATAACAAATCGTACTACAAAAATGATATCGAAAAGTTGGAGGGTTGCTATAATCACTGTATCACCCTTGAAGGGAATTATGTTGAATAAAAAAAACTAATTTTGGCAAAAAATATTTTTTACTATGGTAGTCCTTGGACTTTCCAATTGACCTGTTATATTCAGGCAATATCCTGTACCCTAATTACTAATAACGCTAATACAATTTTTCTAACCTAAATAAGGTTACGTGTTTTGAATTTCTTATTAAATTGTTAAAAAGATTGTCTAGTGAAATGGTTATCTAACACGCCACGTTCCTAAGTAATGGTGTGAATACTATTTACGGTTAAAAGCTGTATTACTCCACAATGACAGCCGGTATCCTTCCATACCTATTTCACTTTCAGTGATTTTAAAAGAACATGAAACCAATTTTTTAATAAAATACAAAGAATACAACTGGAAAGTTTGTGATGATTTAAAGGTTATTGCTATATTTGTTGGACTATCGAAATATTGTTATTTTCTCTGTTTGTAGGACATTAGAGACAGCAAAAATTACTATGAAATTAAAGATTGACCAAAAAGAACTGACTTTTTGTGGTAAATCAAATGTTTAATAAGAACCTATTATTCCACAAAATGTGATTCCACCCATACATATAAGACTTGGTTTAATTTTGTCAAGGCAATGGATAAATATGGTAAAGGATTTTTATATTTTAAAACTGTTTTCTCTAAATTAAGTGATGTTAAATTAAAAGAAGGCCTTGTTGTCGGCCGGCAAATAAGAAAATTTATACAAAACAATGAATTCGATGAAAATCTTAACGCGAAAGAGTTATCGGCTTAGTTATCTCTAAAGAAAGTAATTCGTGGATTTTTAGAGAATCCTAAAGCTGAAAAAGCCGAGCTTTTAGTGAATGACTTGTTACGACAATTTGAAATGATGCGGTGCAGAATGTCTATAAAAATACATTTCGTGCATTCCCATTTCAATTCCCCTCCGCCCTAATCACGGAATGGCCAGTGACGAAAAAGGTTATCAAGACCGTTGTCAAAGAAGATGGAATGCCAAACATGTTAACAGATTACTGCTGGTTTGTAATAAATGAGGACTCATTGCCCACCAGAGGAAAAATTTTTATTTCGTCATTTTCTTTCAGAATTATTCAGACGAAAATATATGCTCATTTTTTCTATTGACCACTTAAACATGAGCTATTTTGATTTATTGTCTATTTGTAAATATATATTATTAAATATATGTTTCACGCAATTTTTATTTATTTATAGTAATTTATTTTATCATAACTTTAAAATGGTCTTACCAAAAATTGGTCTAAGTGTTCAGCAGGTACAATTTGACAAAAAGCCGTTTTATTTAATATTATAGAACAAAAAAAAGCATCATAATGTAATCTGTCATTGATGATACAATTTTACAACCAAATCTAAATGTAAAACTATTACGAATCGGATTTAATTTTGTCAATATGTTTCTTTTGAATACTCCTAATACTTATATTAATATTGTTAAAATTACTTGAATAATCACTACATAGTATAAAACAAAGTCGCCTTTTCTGTCCCTATATCCCTATGTGCGCTTAAATCTTTAAAACTACGCAACGGATTTTGATGCGGTTTTTTTCAATAGATAGAGTGATTCAAGAGGAAGGTTTATATGCATAATACATGCATAATATAATAAGGCAACATTGCTAATTTTAGAGGTTTCTAACGTGATGTCATAAATTAACCTATTTTTTTAGGCTTATTTAGAAATTAGCAAAAACGCTGCCTAACCCTACGAGTTAGATCAAATTAATGTACTACAGTATTGTACACCATAAAAAGGTCTACAAAAAAGTCCCCCATGGTATATGTTTATCTTTTAGGGATAACCCACATTAACCATTTTTATTGTTTACTTTTTACGTGAGAAAATGGCTTATTTACGAAGCTATTTTAAGCAATCCGGCATTAATCCTTATCGAATTAAGTACCTTAAATACAGTGTGCAATTAATATAGATCAATATGGTTCCTTACAGCATGTAAATTAAACAAATATTTTCGGAGATATTACAAATTTAAAATTTGCGTTTAAAAATGTGTAATGTAATAAAAATTGTATGAATTTAGATATTCCAAAGATAGCAGGAAATCTTCATAGTAAGTACAGGGGAAGAGGAATTGTTTTACTCCAAATTTAATGCGTGCAGGCCAAGGGCAGTAATGAATGAACCAAAAATACTGGATCGATTTTAATCATGTTTTCATTGAGTGACATAGGCATATATATTTTATGCCCGTGCAAAGTCGGAGCGGGCCGCTATGTTTTTATATACAACGTTCATATTTTTTCTGTAGTGTATTTAATTTAGTATCAGCATTGCACCTGTGCGAAGCCGGGGCGGGTCGCTAGTTTATTTATAATATAAATAATATATAACATTTTATTTGGGGATCGTATTTGACTAATTATAAATGTATAAACATTTGTATTAATAAAATGAAAATAGCTATATATGCGCGTTTATTTAGCTCATTTTCTTAATCAATTGAAGGAATAAAATTTTGACAAAGTTTTCTTTTTCGGACAGTTTTTAACAATGGCTTCCTTTCTAGGTTTCATTGTTCGAAATAATTAAATAGTTTCCTTTCTTATCTATGAACTGAAAAACACTTACCTAATAATATGGCAATAAAATAAAGTTCAACGTCCGCTTTTGATGATAAATCCAATCCTAAGCATATTGAGGCCAACAATCCCACAATGCTACCCGTCAAGTACACCACCTGGACAATACGGAGCTCGTTATCTTTATTCCTTGATTTACCAGTAAAATATTACCTTATCGGTACAAAAAGTACATCGAAATTTCAGAAACAATGATGTTAAAAACGATGATATATAACAGACCAACGGTATTGTTGCTATTGTTTGTCGAACTTGGTCTTCTCTACCTATTGCTTTGCCTCTCTCGTCCAGATATAACGGAATATAGATCAGATTCAGAGTGGTAAACAATCTCGATGCCATATACCTAAATAATTATTATTGGATTAATATGAAAACTTTTTGGATTCTATGTAAATAAAATTAGACAACATTAAATATTATAGTAATTTATATGTATTTTCGTTTATATTAAGCTGCTAATATAAGTTGCACTAGTAAGCTCTAAGTCTAATAGTCTAGTAGTACGAGAACCCAATATTACCACTCGCTTTAACAATTAGCAGAAGGAACAATTTAGTTTAAGATTTATTTTAAAGTTTAGAGATTTTGGTCACATTTTGATGTAAACTGAATTGATCTGTTCAAATATTAACTTTGATTCAAAAAAAACTACCTCTATATTTCTAAACTCTTATATTAATATTCACGATGAATCTAAGTATATTGCTATTGGGAGTACAAATACTTCTTCACCATATATTTTTAAAAGATCCATATTATATCAAAAGATGTGAAAGTTGAAACCATAGAGCAAATACTAATTTAACTTATAAGTGGCCTTGCAAAATTCACAATCTAGATGACACCGAAATAGTCTGTTCGTATTCATTATTAATTTGCTTGAATTGTTTGTTTCATCGTATTTCTATGGAGCGTTTTTTTTTGGTGATTTATATATGCACGACATAGAGAGGAATATGCTTAACATTTTTCTACAATTTTGCGATGAAATTAAAATCAATATTAGTTGAAGAGATGCATTTTCGATCTACGAAATATTGTATATACGGACATGCAAAAGCCAATAAGACACCTGTTTTCCTGAAAGAAATTTCCGGAAAAAATTTAAAAATCCCGAATTATTCGGATCAAGCACGTATGTGCGCATCGCCTATTATTGTTTTTAGATATAATGGTATATATAGATAGATATAACAGGTCATTTGAAAAGTGCCCCGGCCTGATACATAGATGGCGCTACTAGAATTAAATCCATACGTTTTTAAGTTAACCCTGCCCCAAAGGATGCTTGTATAAATTTGAGAGCTGTCGGAACATTAGTTGTGAATTATAGCATTTTGAGTGAAGCAACTTTTGTTATTGTGAAAAAAATTGATAAAAAATAATTTCGCATGATGATAAAATATTGCTTTTCGAAGGGAAAAAATACAGTTGAAGCAAAAACTTGACTCGATGCCGAGTTTTCGGATACTGTCCTAGGAAAACCAACCATCAAGGATTGGTATGCTAAGTTTAGACGTGGTGAAATGAGCACCGAAGACGGTGAACGCAGTGGACGCCCAAAAGAGGTTGTTACCGACAAAAACATTTAAAAAATTCACAAAATGATTTTGAATGACCGTAAATTGAAATTGAATATTATAGCACACACTCTAAAGATATTAACTGAACGTGTGCATCATATCATTCACGAATATTTGTGTATGAGAAAGGTCTGAACAAAGTGGGTGCCGCTCGAGCTCACTTGTCACTAAAAATAACGACGAGTTGATGATTCGTAGCAGTGTTTGAAGATGGTCAAGCGTAATAAACCCGAGTTTTTGCATCGATATGTGACAATAGATGAAACATGGCTCCATCATTTCACTCCGAAGTCCAATCGACAATCACCCGAGTGGACTGCACACGATGAACCCGCTCTAAAGCGTGGGAAAACGCAAAGGCTAGATGGAAAGTGTCTGTATATTGGAATCCGCATGAAATAATTTTCATTGACTACCTTGAAAAAAAAGGACCGTTAATAGTGACTATTACATAGCGTTATTGGACCTTTTGAAGAACGAAATCGCCGTAAAACGGCCGCATTTAAAAAGGAAAGTTCTGCTTCACCAAGACAATGCGCACCGTATCACAAGTCAGTGAAAACAATGGCAAAAAAACATGAATTGGGCTACGAATTGCTTCCCGATCCACCGTATTCTCCAGATCCAGCCCCCAGCGACTATTTCCTGTTCTCAACTCTCAAAATAATGCTCGCTGCGAAGAAATTTTCGACAAATGAAGGACAAAAGACAAATCGTACTACAAAAATAGTATCGAAAAGTTGGAGGGTCGCCATAGTCAGTGTATCACCCTTGAAGAGAATTATGTAGATTAAAAAAAATTTTGCCAAAAAAATTTATTTTACTATGATAGGTCGGGGACTTTTCAATTAACCTGTTAGATATAGCCAAGATAGTACATTCCTCTCTACAATCTTTCTTTTTTGTAAACCAGAAATGTAGACTAATTTTATAGAGTAAAGCATACCAAACATTTGTTTTTTGTCTCCTTGTTTTCATTTTCTTTGCTTTGAAATGTATATTAATTAATTAATACTCATTTTTCAATTGAACTTAATGCATTTATTTCGAAAATTAAATTTAGTTTGGTATTTAAATTAAGACATGGTTAGACAGGTCTGCGTGATAGTCCCTATTTAAGAACAAATCAAATTCTTTCTTACAGGTTTTAATAATAGAAATTCAAACAAACATAAACTCGAATTGTTTAAATGGCAATCAAGATACGATTTCGTTGCCAAACGTTGCGAAGTTATTCTTCAGATACCCTTATTGAGTTGTTTCTTAATTACTCTAACATGAGTCTGACAACCTTATATTTTATTCAAGGATTATTCTAAGTTATCCCACATTTTTCTATCTCTATGGTAGCATATTAATACTGCAATGGTAGAATTGTTCAGGAGGAAGGAAAATCGTGGATACTACACCTTTAATGTTATATATTGATGATTTTTTTAGAAAAAGAAAAGAATTTCTTTTTCAAAAAAGCTTACATAAAGAAAACCAAGAAAATGTACATATATTAAAAATAAATCGAATACTAATATTCAAAAGTGCTTAGAATTTAAGTTTTTAAGGTTAACAAAATTACAAAATTATTTTAAAAAATCGAGAAATATTAAAAATATTAAAAAGTACAGTACATATCAAATTAGGTATATTTGAGACAATAATTTATTTTATACTTACATCAATGCTACCAGATATATTGTTGATTGCTTTAGGAAATGCTGATTTCGGTTTTCCGAACGTAAATTGCCATCGCTGTACACTTCTCTTATGATCTCATAATCACTTTCACAAGCTCCAAGTAAACCACAGTAAAATAACAGGCTTGATATCAATCCAATACAGACTATAACAAGTGCTATTTCCTACAATGTTATGAAATGTAATATCAACATGAGAGATTGTCTAAAAAGTCTCCGATCAACTTTATAACACATAACATAACACTTAAAATGGGGATAAGCAAACCAGGTTATTTTGACGAGCGAATGAACTAATGCTAATATAAGTTTCAAGTATGTGAGAATGCTATATTACGCTTTTCTTTAAACATATCTTAATCTAATAATAAATATTCTCTAAACATTAGCCGCCTTTAAAAATAAAGGAAAATTGTGTTCAGTAATGATATTTTGAACAAAATTTGGCCACTCTATATAATAGACAAACTGTCTATTAAGCAATGTAATGAACAACGGTCACAGTCATAGCTAAAGGTACAAGAGATGGATAAAATAATATGGCCACCTGACATACACACACATATTAATAAAGCATTGAGCCATTATTTGCTGTTAATATGGCTGCAATCTTTTTCTGGTACCAAAACATCATCCAAATGCTTCAAAGATATTGGAGGTGATGCCCAAAGAAGAAGTTTGATGAGATTATGATGCTGCTCAAACCAAAACTGAACTTTTTGGTTGTTTTTATGGTCATTCTACTATCTTGTAATATGCTAGTCATACTAAGAACTCAATCATTAAGAATATCAATATATTTAATCGCAATAATCCGGCCAGAGAGATGAATGAGAGGACCAGCTGAATACCACGATATTTCCACCCAATTCAGCCAGTAAACGATGATTCATCAAACCATACTGTATTGTTCGAATCAATAATTGTCTAGGTTTGATGATTGGTGCATTAGTATAGCTTTATATTTCCCTTTTCCTTTTCTTTTTTTAATTATTTTTAAAGCTCGTAGGTCTCTGTCAGTTAACTTTGTCGATGATATTTCACCATGCCTTGTGCATGCTGTCATAATCACGGATATTGTCACTCGTGAACCGAGAACCAACGATTTGGTTGTTTTGATATCTATATTTTTATATCTAATATTTCACCGATCTCTTGTTTTAACCGTTGCAGAATGTTATATACTTTTAACACACTGAAATATAACCTGCAAGACTTGACAAATAAACTGAGCAATACATAGACATGTTTTGTCCATCCCCTGTACATATTTGCTTTCAAAAACTGAAGAAATTATTTTAAAAGCAGAAATTACTTTTCCACAACACATTATTTAAATTAATAATTACTCAACAATAGGTTTATCAGCTAGATCGGAGACTTTCTAGCTTGTAATTTGTAAAATAATATAATGATAATTAAATATTAATCTTAATATAATATATTTAAAAAAGAAAAAAATAAAAGAAAATTTCAGTATATAAAGTAAAAGTATATAAAAATCGTAAAAATCTTGATAATGTTAATACTTTTTAAGAAATACCTTTTTTTAGAAAATCTAAATTTGCGACATTATCTTTATTGTATACATACCTTAAATTTATAAAAGTCCTGAGGTCCTATTTTTGTATTTTCGTTAGTCTGTAGCAGAATAAGGGTAACTATATAAACTGTTATGCTACAGCAAACTGATGCTGTGTATCTGAAAAACATTTAAATTGTTTAGTTATTATTTTATATGTTGGAATTAATTGGAACCATAGTACAGAAGAAAGCGAAAGTAATACAGTAATGTATTGTTTCCTCCAACGATGTATTCCCCACAAATCAAATGATAATAGTTAAGTATTTAGGTCTAGAAATATGAACTAGAAATAGAACTATTTGGACTTAAACATTTAACAATATGTCTTCAAGAGAATTTTTCAAGATTCGATTTATTTTGGTTAAGCAACTGCTATTACGTGACAAATCAAACAACCAGTGACAGTGGATATTGCTCGTCTACCTACAGTCCTCTCGAAAAAGTCACATCGACTTTAGCATAGATATACTCAAAAACCCGAAATTACTAATCTTGAGGTACAAGAGGGTCACATAAATGTGTTTATTAAGTGCAGTTATCTGGCTTATACTTTAAATACATTTTGCCGGAAACACTTACTAAAGTAACACCTTTATAAAATATTCAAAATATGAATAGTCAGCTTACCTGATGGCTGTCAGATCCGAACTGTGATTATGGTTTCTTGAAATATCAGGAATAATTGACAGATGTGCAATTTGTACAACAGCCCATCCAATTTGAAACAATGTAATTGCAAAAATATATTGCAATAACTCTGCTGTAGTATTATCTCCGGGAATATAGGAAAATATCAGTGCAAATCCTGAGGTAACTGCTACGGTTCCTGCAAACTAAATGTATTAGTAAGATTGTAAATTAGTTTTTGAAGGTTGCCTTTGTAAAATTCAAACGTTTTTTACGATATCATCTTTCAAGGAGTTATCGATCCTAGTTAATTTTTCTCCTATTTGTGATAGTGGTTTAGTACGCATATTCTAATTGATAGTAGAATAAATATAAGATAGCTTGTAGCTGTTAAGATGTAAAATACATTTACCAAATTTCTACTTGTTCCATCTTTATGACCACTTATTTATATCAAAAGAGTACTTTTAGTTTTTTAATTAAACAGAAAATATAATATTTAAAAATTATAGGAATTGCTTAAAGATATGCCCTTGATGAAATACAGTATGTTCACTAGAAGAGTTTAAATCTCAAGGTATTATAAACAAAACAAGAGTAATAGCATAGAAGTATTCCTTTATCAAAATTTCTTTCCAATATGTCTACTGTTATGCCAAGCATAGACATATTTCGATACCTCATTTTATCATCCCCTAAATGTGGCGCCCTCGTACTCTGTATATTGCAAACTTTCCGAATAGATATATATATATCTTTGTTTTTTTATCACTTTTCTCAACTCAATTTCTGTTATTAACATCGAATCACAGGTATATTCTTTAATATTGATTAACGGTCATAAAATTTGCCTATATAAAAATTAGGGTGATTTTAAAGCACCTCATCATCATAAGCGATCTTAAAGTTAATTATATTAAAAATGAATTTATGCATACCTCCAAAATGCCAGATTCTCTTATGTCCCGAAAAATCTATGGCCCATCCAGCAGCAGGTGTAGCGATTGCATCAATCAGTTGACCTGAAATTGTGTTCAAAGATCATAATTGATCATATTGCAAAGATTCATACATAAAGCTTTCTATAAAATTATGTTTAGTTAATAATATTTAGTTATCAACTTAGGAACAAACACCAAATCAAATGTAATGGAAAAAATCGTTTTACGAATAATATATATATCGAATAATGCATATTAGGTTATTTTATATAGAAAATATATATGCCAGATCAGAAGCAATTCAGACTGATAATTACTTATGTTTTACTGCAGCAAAGAAGTTGGAACAGCTATAGAATAAATTAGAATCTTATAGAGAATGTAAAGTAACAAAATAGGAGCTGTTTTTTTTAAATCGTCAATATTTTGCGAGAAAATTTTTGTTGCAAACATATCAAGACATACATCTTTTTATTTCCCATTTCATTAGCATTCTTGATTTATTTATATTCTTGAAATGCTAATAAAGTGTAAAAATTGATAGGAAAATGTTAACCTATTCGAGAAAAAGCCTAAAATTTAGGTCTCTGGGCCAAAAAAACGAATTATTCATATTGAAAAATCCGAATTATTTTCTGCAAAGTCAACATAAATGTAATTATTACGAAACTTACCCAGCATAAGTAAGGTACCGGCAGTGGTGCTTGATAAGTTTATAACAACATGCAGATAGAACAACATATAAGAAAACCAAATAGCTGCGCAGAGATCATTAAAGACATGACCCAAACCGTAGCCAATTTTTTGAATTACGCTACCAGTCGGAATGATAGTTTCTTCAATTTCCATGATGGTGCTGTAAAAACAAATTTTATATTATTGTGCCTATTCAGGATTTTATAAAGCAATTTAATATAGATTATTTTAGTTATAGAAGGTTGTTCAGAAAATTCATCATCATATATTAGTCAATAATATAATTAGGCATTTGACAACATTTTAGTACTTTATCTTACATAAATACCTAACCAAAATTACGTGATTAAATTAAACCTAATTTAAAACTTTAAAAGCATAGCAAGCTGAATACACACACATAACAAATAAAATAATTTGAAAGGTTATTCAAAAATATTTATGCGTCGTTTCATTTGATGAGGCTTGACTAAGGAGTGATGTGAACTATAATTTCGAAATGAGTTTGTGCCCCAAAATAGGAAAAAGTATGAGGAAAGAGTTACTCAACAATTCCCTTCAATATGTCAAACAAAACATTCTTGTGGAGTGTCTTGTAAATTCGAGTCAATTGAATGAAAAAATAATTTTCCATCTGCTCATACAGCTCAAACAAATCTTATTACATATTTCCAGATTATTCACCAAACTTATTCCCTAAAAATTCCCATCAAAAATCCATCTTCTATTTTCTTAAATTGATGTAAATTGTTTAAATACAACATAATAATTATAATTGGTTTAAAGATTACTGAAGAATACTCATTGTCCCTGAAATTATATATGATGTGAGTGATAAGGCACTAAAATCAAACTAGCAGTTCTTTCAGAAAACATACAATAGTTCAAAAAATACTTAAAGTATTTTTTTTAGAAGTTATCTAGAAGTTAGTAATTTTAGAATTAGTACAAGTTGTCTAAAAGTTAGTATTGTTATTAAATGTTGGTAATATCCAGGGATAGTTTAATATCTTTTATTTTCGAAGTGTCTACCACTATTGCTTATATAGGACCAAAGACAATATTGGAGAATTTAAGATGATGTTTGGGGCAATTCAGAACGACCAAAAATAAGTTAAAAAATTGAAACCAATTTTACGGATATTTTTTTTAATTTCATTAAAATAATTTTGTTTAAGCTTTTATATGTAATTAAATGGAAACATGGGGAAGTGATCTATTAAATGTCTGAAACCATAGAGCCCATGATTGGATGCTATGTAGATTTAAAAGTTCTCTGCATATATCTTGGTCAGCAAACTGTAGTCTCCATGACACCCGATAAGAAGATCATTTTAGATAAAACTTTAGTAGATTCTAAAAATTTTAATATTTAAAAGCAAAAGATTTAAAAACATTGTCCAAAAATACATCATAAATATCAAAATTTCCCAATTTTTTCATATATATATATATATATGTATATGGTAATATATATCGTATAACGTATTCGTATTCGTATAACATCGATTGAATTGTGTGAGAATTTTTGCAGATTAATAAAAAAAAAGTTTTAAGTAAATTGGTTAAAACAAATTACAAACAAAATATTTTTTTCTTAAACGTTAAAATGTTCTCATACTCACCCTTATAGGTCTCAATACTTATTGTTACAATATGATTCTCATACTTACCCAAGTAAATTGTTAATATTATAATATTCGTCGTTGACAATAAATTCTGTAACATCACTATATTACTACACCAAGCTCGTAACATAAATGAAACAAAGACCTTTCTAAAATAATGTACTTACAAATATACTATAAGGTTTCCCTTATATTTGCGTCTACCGTATACAATTTCATAGTACGGTATTTATACCATACAACGATCGTTTCATTGAAAAACGAGAAAATTCTCCAGAGTGCAGTCGTTTTCTTCATCCACCTGACTGGTTCAAGAATTATCTATCTCCTTCTGCAATGGACCAATCGAAGGATATATATCGTAAGCGAATAATTGCAGAAGTATCGTAACGTTTATTGTACGCGGTTGGGTTATTTTACTTATGTTTTTAATCATTAATTTTGATAATAATATTTCCTGAAGTACGTTTGGTTAAACTTTCATACGAAGCTTTTGAAACTGTCCCTTGAAAATATTCTTAAAATATTTAAAGACAAACAAAACAAACACAGTAAGTTAATAATTAAACAAAATACATTTCGCATTAGAATATACCTTTAATAAAACTAAAACAATATTGCAGTTCGATTCATCATTATAGATAAAACTTGGATCTGTCTTGCCATATTTGCAACATAGAATCTATAAAGAATTAGGGTCAGCTTTTTAAGGCCGGATATTTCTCTTCGATTACGCCCAAATTGATTGAAACTTAAATTATTGCAACCATTTAGACTAGATTCAAACATCTCTGAATATACTTGGTTTCCAGCAGTGACGAACTTATATATTTTTATAAATTAAGTGTATCTTGACTTGAGTTAAATTTTGTAATCACTATGGTATTAAATTCTCTATTTCTAACTAGATCAACTTTTTATAACAATAGGCTGCAAAGAACTGAACAAATTTCTGAAAGACGTCTTGATTCGTTTGACGTTTAAAGTCGTGAGTCGACGTTATGAATTGTTACTCTTTTTTTTCAACTTATTAATTTATTATTACTAGTCATTAACTACTAACTTACACTAAAAACTAGATACTTATCTAGGAAGTTCCATTCCTTATATAGAGTTTCAGAGTTTTTACCAATATGCGTTTGAGTCTGCGTACTAGTTCAGTGTTGTCCGAGTGTAGCTCATGTCTCATGCCTAGTTGCGAATCTCCTTTTATCTCTATAACAGTTAGAATCAGAAGGTTTCGGTGTAAGTAACTATTTCTGTAATATCTGGGTACATTATTCTAAAAGACTTGTATCATATTAATATTATTTTTCGCAGAACATCCCCATAGCTCAATTCCGTAGATTCATATATGTTTTAGTAAGTGCTTGTATAGCAGAAACGTATTATGTATGAATAATTTAGATCTTCTTCCAAATAACCAATAAATTTTGTTGAAGATTAATTCGAGTTCGAGTTGATGTGTTCCTTCCAACGAAGTTTTTCGAAAAGATTCATCCCAACATACTTAGCATTATTACTGTATGAGATAATTGTATTATTCATATCTATTGGTAAATGAACAGTTTAGTTGCAAGTGAAACTAATATATACTAATTTAATCTCGCTGACTTCGTTAACTCGTTTTCAATCTCTGAGCCCAGTTACTTTTGTTATTGTCTCTAATAACAAGTATAGCAGTGTCATCTGAAAATGTAGCTACGGTAACATTTTCTATTTGTGATATATGACATATATAGAGTAGGTAAGGACAAGGTAAAGGTAGGTAAACAAGAACCAAAACACTGCCTTGCAGTACACCTGCTTCTATTTATTTTATTGTTGAGTAAACTTCTTTTTACTAACTCTAAACATTCTGGCTGAGATATAGAAATATGAGAATTTAATGAATGATTCAGTAAAATTTTATGAAGTTTATATATGGATCCTTTATGCCAGACTTTGACTATTTAATTTTATTCGCCAATAAAAACCAATTTTATATTAGATTAACCACACAATTAAAATTTTTCAGCAAAACTCAAAAATAATATAACCAGTTCCACACACTGTATAATTATTGTGTTCAAAATATATGGATATAGTATTTGAAGTGTATACACATAGGTCATCATATAATAAAAAAGTCAGACAAAAATTGAAGATCAGATCATTTAATGCACAGTTAACAAAAGTGACTGCACTAAAAACTGTGTTGTTGGAGAATTAATCATATAGTCTATTCAAAGTTTTTTAGTAATGCGTCATTGATATTTGTGACGTCGGAACATTGCAATGTTGCCGCATCTGTGTGTTGTATTTATCCTTCCAGTAAAATAAAATTCTATTGGACCTGAGCATACCAAACCAAACCACATATTCATCTCAATGAGAAGAAATATTGAGCAATATTGTTAAAATAAGGATACCCTATGGTCTTACAGCTGGTTGAAATTTTAAACAATAATGTGTATAGATGAAAAATATACTATAATGTTAAAATAAATTATATTTGATAACAATTTTGTTCAATTATTTTATTTAGATTAGAATTTTCTTCTATGTCAAAGCCAAACTGAACTGAGTGCAATGTTTAGTACTCAGTACAAGTAACAATATTGAGACAACTGTGAATAGAATACAAACCGTTCTTAGTAACATTTCTGAGTAGACTGACTAGTAGTAGACTTGGGCATGACACTAGTTACGAAAAAAAATAAATGAGTAGATCTTTCTATGAGGTCAAAAATATGTAGTGGTTATTTGAATGATAACCCGAATTATCCCGAAACACCTGATGAAGTAGCAGCTTGGGCATCGTTTCAAAGTGTGCTTCACAACTTTCTCAATCTCACAACTTCAAAAATTAATTTTACAAGAATTTCTCTCACAATTGAGAAATTCTTGTAAAATTATCACAAGATTGGAATTCGAATATTTCTCAACATATATTTACTGCATTCACAGCTTTATTTTTTCCTACAAGACTTGGGGGGGTTTAATTTTAAATAAGGATTTTAGGACTTAGGCATGGTGAGCGATTACTGTTAAACACTAATACCTGAAGCAGATCTCAAGCCGAATAAAAACTAATTTCTACAATTGTGAATATTGAGTATTTCGAAAGGTTTTAAAATACTGGTTGCTGATTTTTATTTATCCTTCCAGTTTACTTTATAAATTTTTTATGCTTAAGTCTAAAACCTCATATACTTGTACAATTCACCTCAATGAGAAGAACTATTGAGCAAAATAATTATTACCTATGGTCTTAGAGCTGGTTGAAATTTTAAATAATAATGTTTTGTGCAATATATTTTGAGTAATATATCACTCCTTACATACAAGGAGAAAGACCTGAAATATATGTCACTTCTGAGGATTCAGTCTGTAGTGCAGCCACTTCTATCAACTGAGCATTAATTTTTCTGATCTTCAATTTTTATGTGACATTTTTTATTATATTATGTTTAAGCCGTTTATATCTGGCAATTTTATAACGTAACATTTTTTTTTAATTTTTACGTTGAACGATTTAAAATATTGTTAAAATGAATAAAACTTTTGGCGAAGGTGCTAGATTTTTGTGCAAAAATAATATATCACTCCTTACACACAAGGAGAAGGAACTGAAATATATGGTCAATTCTGTGGATTCAGTCTGTAGTGCAGCCACTTCTATTAACTGAGCATTAACTTTTCTGATCTTCAATTTTTGTGTCACATTTTTAATTATATCATGTTTAAGTCGTTTATATCTGGCAATCTTATAATGTAACTTTTTTTTTCAATTTTTTGGTTGAACGATTTAAAATATTGTTAAAATAGATAAAGCTTTTGGCGAAGGTGCCAGGTTTCAGATACTTCGAGCAAATCTGTATACTTATTGATGACTGGCACCTTCGCCAATACATTTATACTATATAATTTGAATTCTGTCCTAAAATTGTCTGTGATATATCATGTTTTTATCCGCTAGTAGAACAACACAGCATTATTGTTTAAGTCCATTTAGAAACATTAAACACAACACGTACTATAAACACCACTCATATAACAGAACGAAAGTTGTTGGCTAAAATCGGATGATAGGTATAGCTTTCCAACAACGGAAAATGAAGGGAAGTAATTTCGTTTGCGCAGAAATTCCAACAGCGAGATATCGATCCATTAAGCCGCGGAAACCTTTTCGGTGCCATGGTCGAGTTCCAGCTGCGGATATGACGATGAGTCTCAAGATTGGTAGCGGAAATCTAGCGCGATTTTCTGCATTGCCTTCGACTTCTTCTGCATCAGTTACCGATAGCGAGCACGATAGTAGCGCGGGTTCGCGAAAGCCGCGTCGAATCGAGTGTCTAGGTCTCGGACATTGGCTGAGATTGAGGTTAGTTCATTATACACGGTGCCGTAGCTTTTTCTTATCAAGTGTTGTTTAACTATTATCTAAACATACGTTTTTATTTTTTGAAATATGATTAGCTAGCATTTTAATTATAGTTATACAGGTAATATAAACCGTTATATTTAAATATTATGTTTTAAATAATATTAAACAAATTATAATTGGACATATACAAATAGTGCGTTAACTTAAAAAAAAATTATATGGAAAAAACTAAGAAACAACCGAAAAAGCACTGTTAAATTTCTATTCAATAAAATTATCGTCTGGATTGTAATTAATAGGAAAGTAATTACTCGTGGGTTTTCATTGTAATAAAACGATTGTTTTAATTTAAAGTTTTATTGGTACATAAAAATGTTTTGTTTTTAACGCAGACTTTGTTCAACAGTAATTGTTAGATTCCTCCTCTAAAATATTATGAGTTAATTACAAATAGTGCATCATTAAATATTAATTATTTATATTTCATAAAATATTTATTTGGTATCATAATTACTTTTAAAAGGTTTTGTATTTAATGTAACTAATATGTTTAACTAGGACTTTCTGATGAATTTTAGAGGAAAAAATGCAATATTTCAATTTGTCAATCATATGTAGAGTAATTATATAACAACTCAAAGTTTTGCCTATGTATTAAATATGTATTTAATTAAATTGGAGACTGATTTATAATTAATTTGAAAGTTAATAATCGTGGGTAAGTAATTGTTAGTCTACTATAATGTTTCTTGTTAATTTATAGGTTTATTCTCTTAAAAAAGTTTAATTACAAATAAAGATATGTCTATTTATTTATTTATTTTGAAAAGTACTTATAATACTTATAGCATTTATTTTTTTATATAAAAGTGTATGAAAGAATTTAAATTAATCACAATTATATTATTAAAAGTTTGAGGTTTATTAGGTATGGCAATTAGTTTATGATGTTTTCTATGTATGGTTGTAGTGTTTCATCAGAAATTGAATTGCATTTCTATGATTCTTATTAATTTATAGTTTGGCTTATTCTCTCAAAAAAAGGTTAATTACAAATAAAGATATGTCTACTTATTTAATTATTTTGCAAATTACTTGTATTACTTATAGCTATAGCATTTTTCCTACAGAGGTGTATGAAAGAATTTAAATTAATTACAATTATATTATTAAAAGTTTGAGGTTTATTAGGTATGGCAATTAGTTTATGATGTTTTCTATGTATGGATGTAGTGTTTCATCAGAAATTGAATTGCATTTCTATGATTCTTATTAATTTATAGTTTGGCTTATTCTCTCAAAAAAAGGTTAATTACAAATAAAGATATATCTACTTATTTAATTATTTTGCAAAGTACTTGTATTACTTATAGCTATAGCATTTTTCGTACAGAGGTGTATGAAAGAATTTAAATTAATTACAATTATATTATTAAAAGTTTGAGGTTTATAAGGTATGGCAATTAGTTTATGATGTTTGTTATGTATGGATGTTGTATTTCATCAGAAATTGAATTGCATTTCCGAGTATTATTGCAATATTTATTAAAATAAGATATACATACAAAAATTAATATGTAGTAAATAAAGCTCCATTCTTTTGATGATATAAGTGTTCCATAGTCTACAATAAGCTTATTATCCTAACATTTTACTGATGTTATGATTCACTGACTGTTAAATTCTCCTAATTTAGGACACTAACAGCTTAACTATATTTATGATACTAGAAAACCTACCTATATATTAGGGGTGTCGACCGGTGTATATATCGTTTATATCGGAGGGAAAAAATCGGTAATAATCCTTTAAAATTAAGTAGTAATTTTATGTGTTTTATAATTTTTAAGAAATATCTTTAATTAAAAAATAATATAGAAATATCGATATATCAATAAAGTCAAAAAATATCGGCCAAAAATATCTATATTTTTCGGAATCCCTACTATGACACTGCAATATGTGGAAACAAATTTTTTCAATATTTTATACGAAGGATATCTATGCTTTACGTCTTCGTAAGTGATTTTCTCATATATCTACCGAAAAAATAATATTTTACTGTGCTTTGTGTTAAACTACAAGATCTAAATTCAAATAGCCTCGATTGCTGATCTTTTGGTCTGAATTTTCATTTACAAGCAACATATTTATGCTCAGATATATTATGCTTCAAGATACACAAATGATGTAAAAATAACTAATTTTTTTTATCTTGGACGAAATATTTCTTGGGTAATTTAATAACTACTCATATTTATTTCTGTTTGATACTACAATTAATGATGTCAAAGTGTGCCGAACAAGTACTTCTTCAAAAGTTCAAAATATTCTATGAAATTGCGCTGCACATTGTCCTTGGATTGAAAGCAAAGATTGTTGTTATGTATTTGAATAACAAAAACTTATTAAAAATTGCTAGTCACCCTTTAATATTTATATATTATTATTAGCTGAGTGACTTTTCTTTTTGTGAATAAATGTCTATCACTATTTTTAGCATATAAATTTTAACTTTTCCACTTAAAAGTCAGCTATATAGCATTCGTTAAGGATATTATTCTTGTTATACGGCCCCTGTACATAGCGATAATTCATAAACGAATAACAAATATCAATTATATAGCGGAGGTTTTACTCACGTCCAAAACGTACGTACGTTCTGCTTTTAACGATTTTATTACATCATCGCCGTTGGTGAAAGTGTGAGCAATAGTAGATTACTCTTAGTGATTTATAGTAATATATTTTTAAAAAATATAAAGGCTATTTCAAGTATTTAAAAGATGAATGGTATCTATTTTTAACTGATTTCGAAAAAGGAGGAGGTTCTTTATTCGGCTGTATATATATATTTTTTTATATATGTTCATGTATGTTATATGTTTATGTTTATCTATGTTCGTTGATTTCTCGAACATAATAATCGGTGTAATAACTAAGCAAAAATAAACAAATACTTTATTTAACATATCTACTACGCTTATTTTATATTCTACTGTATAAACACAATTCAGCTTAATACCTACCTAAACCTATTTATCTATATGCAATATTATTTTAACTACTACCAACTGATCATTTTGAAATCGGTGCCGAGCCCAACTAATACAAAAATAATAATATAATTTTGTGACATATACAAAAAATTAAATTAGTAACAAAACAAATCTAAATCAATACAACTGTATGGGTTTGGTTGGATACTTAAAATTAAATTACGAACAAAACGAATTTAATTTGTCGCTCGGCACCGAATTCAAAGTGTTCAGTTGGTAGTAGTTAAAATATTGTAAATAGATAAATAGGTTTAGGTACGTATTAATCTAAATTGTGTATATCTAGTAGAATATAAAATACATGTAATAGATAGGTTAAATAAGGTTTTTGTTTATTTTTATTTAGTTGTTACAACGAGTACAATGTTTTTTTTATGTTAAAAATCTGAATTGATTATTCTTTAATTTTTATTGAATTCCTTATTGATTTTTTATCGCTTAAATTTTTTTGTTAAAAGTATTTAATTTGTTTTATAGTTATTACAACTAAATTTTTAACAGCGCAAATAAAACACAATATAATATACTACGCTCTTCAAGAAGTTCGCTGAAATTATAAATAAACAGATTTATTATTATTTTCCGGAATATATCCTTCTATATCAACTTTTATATTATGATTTTATGCTAATCATTTTCCATGACATCACACTTTGAGTTCTGAAAAAAGCCAGAAGTTCGCGTTGATGCATTGGTATAAATGTAGACCAAACCTTTAACAGTTGGGATTGGCATACGAGACTTATCCACGAACTTTAAATATATTACTACCAAAGCAACATACTGAATTCATAAGCACTTAAAGCTCAGCTAGAATATTCAAAGTCAAACCAGGTAGAGTCTACTGTACAATAAGAAAAAGCTAAAAGGGTACCCCAGAGCACAGCATTGGGGCCAGTTATTTACCCACTTCGTACATATTACATTTTGTAAATGGAAAATATCACTGGGCTTCATTTCTTGATGATACTGCGATACTTGCTGTTGGAGAAAAAAATTAAGAAGCAACCAGAACATTATAAACAACTGCATTCATATAAGGAGAATAAAAGTGAATCAAAGCAAATCGGAGTAAATCAAACTGCACATACAACAATATCAATAAATTATACTATAATACCATACAGCAACAACGCTAGGTATTTTTAGGTATTTTAGAGGCAGTGTGTTAAAGCAGCTTAGTATTTGTAGTACAGTGAAGTGTATTTGGCAGAAAAAATGTCGGTGAGTACGCAATGGCTAGTAATAGTGTATGAAGTAAAAAAATATTGAATTCAAACATCTTAATAACATAAGCTTGAACGCAACTGATACATCGACAACAAAAAGAAAAATAAGAAATCATCATGGCAATCAGCAAAATATTGATAAACATGGGTATTAATGGATACTAAGTACTCCAAAGAGTATTGTAAAAAATGTATTTATTTTATCTCCTTTTTACCTATTTATAGCATTTCTTGTTCTTATTATTTTACATTTTTTTTCCAATTTTTGATAGACTGATTAAAAGACGATTTAAAATATACCCGAATAAAAATTATTTGCTATACGACTAGTCACGAAAGCCACAAGAACAACTATATGAAGCCAAAAGATCCAGTCGTTTGGTTATGTGTTTCTTAAGGTTTTTTTCATTGCATTGTTACTAGTGATGAAAATTGGATCCATTACGATAATCCAAAGCGAAAAAATCATGGGGAGCACTTGGTCATGCAACAACATCAACATGGCTCCCAGTTAATGCTCTGTATTTGATGGTATAAGCATGGTGTGATATACTATGAGTTGCTAAAACCTAATTAAGCCATCAACAGGACCTTACTGGACTACAATTGATGTGTTTCAGCCGAGCACTGCGCGATGAATTGTCAGAATACGGGCAAACACACAGCAATGTTATTCTTCAGATATACATTGTTCAACCACTTGTTGCAAAACCAGTAAAACCATACTTGGAGATATTGGAAAGTGCTACACCACCGCCGCATGCTGCAGAGCTTGCTTCTCCTGACCTGCTCCATCATATAAGTGTTGATTTGTCAAGTAACGTTTCACCTCTTATCAAGATATCCGAAAATTGATCGATTCTTATAATCTAAAAAAATTCATCATTTCGTTATGATGGAATCGAACTATCGATGGACAGTACTTTGAATAAAATACATTTTACCGATTTTTCAGAATCAAAAAGAAAATATCCTTTAAAACTAATTTATATATCTGATATAAAATGTATCAATGACTTCTATACTCCTATCCTCCACTATTTAATATAACAATACATCATTCCGTAAAATAAGTAAATATTACAAAAAAAAAACATTAAAAGACTTTCTTTTTCTCATACTTGACATTGCCGATATATTTGTAGTAGTACCGGCGATTTTACTTTCTTCCAATGGCCACTGAGAAAACAATTTATTATGTAGTAGTGAAAGTTGGGTGTAATATCAATCCCGTAAGTGTACTGATTATTACGAAACTTTCCTGTATAGCAAATACATTAAGAATGTATACAAATGCGAGAAAATTATCAGGAAACTTCGATAAAAATCGTTCCGTGTAGATATCCGTCTGAAATGTTATTAATAATCCAGGAAAAAAACAACCAATAAAAAGAAACCTAAGCTGTTACAATATTTCATTGTTACGTTTCATTATTATTCATATATATATATATATATATATATATATATATATATATATATATATATATATATATATATATATATATATATATATATATACTAGATTTGTTTACAAGTTGCATTAATTATGCAGTTATATCTCTTGCATAATTTTCATTTCAAACTGTCGTTGCACCTCATTGCTTTAGAACTGTTTACATCATTATGTTTTAAGTTATTTCTAACCTCAGTGGAAGGTATACCCAGACATCGTACCTGACATGATCAAAATAATTCAAAATACGTACCTCTACCGCCCTGACATTTTTGTTTCTGCTTGAGTGAGATGAGAAGCTCTTTGAGTGTTTTTAACGGATTTCTATACATTTTGGTATGCTATAGACGAAAAAAAATTGCTTCAAATTTATTATTATTATATATTCAAAATTATTATAAAAATAAGAGAAATTATTGTTTTTTATTTTTATAAAAATACGGGATTTTATTTAAAACTCACTTTCAGTTTTTACAGTTTTAAAAGCGTAAGTACTATTAAAATTAAGGGTATTACGTTACGAATAGAGACGGACCTGTGTGAGCCAAGGCAACAAGCGTGAACATCTTGTAATATGAGCTGTGATTTGGGGCATTCGCTTACCATATGATATGAAAGCAAAAACTTAATATAACTGACTTCCGTGAAAAATATAATTCGCACATTTTGTCTTAAAACTTATCAAATAAACCATGGGAACTTCATAAAGTTTTTCAGACGATGTGTGGAAGACTTCTAAATTGGTTTAAGGGCAAGAAAGTTTTCCGATATGGAATTCCTATGGCACGGACAGAAGAACCATAACGACGACTAGTGCTTTAGTTCGTGTGATATGAAAGAATATAATGCAAAATAGAAGCAGTCAATTTCATGCTCCATTCTGAAATAAGCTATTCATCCTATCTCTCGTGGTACAAATATACTAGTGTCCGAGTGGTACCTGCGAAGTTGGCCGAGGTTCCAAATTCTGACGAAAATGGTGCCGAATCGGAACCTGATGACGTGTGAAGTTCTGAATTGGAAGATGCTAGAATTCCAAAGTTGTTTTATTGACATTTTTCCAAAGATTTATCAAAAAAGAAGTGTGAAAATAGTTCTGTCATTTCTCAGGTAAAAAACCTACAAGAACTTTGGAATTGGTTCTTCGCAAAACAAAATTTAGAGGCCACGATTGGCGGGCGTACTGCGATTTTAAAAGTTTGTGCATGTTGCTTGGACAATAAGCTGGGTTTACCAAATATAAAATACTTTACCAAATTTACCTTTGGCTATTTTCTTATGTTTAATATTCCATTATATTTTAAATCCGTCTGAGATACTGAAGTTTAAAAATGTCTCATTCGTAACACATTTGGTCAAAAAATATTTTGAAATTAAATCGAATATAACATCAAATATTCTATCAATTTTCCTTTCAAATTTAATGTAACTTTATATATTCTTAAAGCAACATAATGGTTAGTATAAGGAAACGTAACATTTAAAGTATTATGCAAGAATATAGCAAAATTGCATAACACAACAAATTTTCATTTACAATAAATATTGCCTATCTGACATTAGTAAACAGGAATTTCTGGAAATTGTTTGCTGGTTATTTAAACTTGATTTTCTGTAGTTGTAATTACAAAATGTTCGTTTTTTATTCATATTCGTTTCGTTAAATTATACTAAAAGAAAGTAACACACTGTAAATAAAAATAATTCTTAATCTATAACAAATACAGATCAAATAAAGATTTTTATACAGATAGTAGATAGTAGGAAAACTATCGATAATTCCTTGAAAATAAATATCGAAAAATATCGGACAAAAAGATAGATTTTACAGTTGTAATGAGTTATAATAATAATGATGATGATAATATAATAATGACATTAAATTATAATTTATAAATATTTAATAATATTATACATTGTTCGTTAAAATCAAATCGCCAGCCGAAAGGACTAAAAAATTTTATGAAAAATATAAATCAATCAAACCATATCAACATTATTGACATATAATTTCTATTTTTATTTAAAGAAACTTATACACAGCTCGAGATTAGGCCATCTATTTTTTAAATATTATTATTGAAACTACACCTGCAAATATATCATTATACATTTAAATTAATTTTGAAGCTTTATTATAAAAAAATAATACAATATCTAACAAGTATCTATCAAGGATCTCTAACAAGTAATAATCCAAGGGGCAAGTTCTGAAGAATACGGCTACTAGAGTAGTACTTTCCATTTTAATTTTTCAAAGTTTGTTTTGAGCTATTGAATCAATGTCAAAATCAAAGCTATAAGAATCTTCTATATTCTTCAAGTGATTGGAAATGGTTTTTTTAGTTTCTTTCAACAATTTTGCGTATTAATTCATTTTATCATCATCCAATAATGCCTTCAAAGGCTTGTCTTCAATTTGTTTTGTCCACCTACAATGCTCTTCACTTTCAGCCACCATCAAAATCACCACTTTTAGAACTTCGAAATCAATATTCAAGTATTAAAGTCCATGGAGCGTGGTTGCCATAAACTACACAGCATTCGATGATCTTCCCTCATCTTCTTTTTTCAATTGAAGCAAAAAGTAAAACTTTCCGCAAATGCAATTTACTCGGTACATATGAAGACATTTTTAACCCATTGAAAAAATTTTTCTTCACACTTCAACGGAGCTCAGTCAGTGCTACTTTAAGATGAAGTTGGTTACAGATGTGCCCGATACGATTTAATACACAATAACATCATGTGTTGTAATAAATTTGTTATGTTTAATGGGCATGTACCTTAAGTGTATTTCTGGATTATTGGCTTCTACATCATCCTAGCTAGAGTCCAATAGCATAGAATGACACATCCATTAAATTATATTATGCTGAAAGGTGTGGTTCCTATACCACAGTCCCTCCATGAACTTCTTGAACTACTAATGATGGAATAACAATGTAAATTAATATTTAATTGACTTTAATAGTGACCAACATTCATTTAAAAACTAATTGCATGTAAATGATTCAAAAACAGTCTTTGTTTCGGAAATTGAAACAAATACAACTATATATAGTTCAAGCTATAAAATCAAAACAATTCTTCTGTAATATATACTCCATAAAGATCAATAATGCTACAATTTTCAAACTTAATACAATTAGGGGATTTAATGAGCTATGATATATTAAACTATCGTCGAATTTTAAATTCTTCTATTGATTGAATATGGTGCGCCACAGCCCTATTAAACAATATAGTAAACTAGTATGTCTATGGTCAATTAAAATTAAACACCATCAACTAAAATTCATCATTCAATAAACATTAATATAATTCCATGTTTTTTTTTAATTTAAACCTCATGCGATATAGCAGTATTGCTTAACAATAAAAAAACGAATGTAAAAGATCTAACGCAAGAACATGGTTTCTATGAAGCTATTTGAAACAACTACCCAAACAAGGAGCGTCCAAATGTCGTCAGATTTGCAGGATTTATGAGTTTATAAGAGAAATATCGTTAAAATACCAGGTAGGTTATTGCTGTCATGCCTAGTTTCGTCATAGCTTATGGCAATGTAATAGAAATTCTCCCATAGTTGAAATTACTTAGAAATATAAACACACAACTTTTTAAAATCTGCTTATTGCCTACTATTACGCTTTTAGGGTAACTATACTACTAGAAGGTCACTTATGAGGATATTTATTATTAATTATTATAAATAGCAGTTGAGATATTATAAATAAAGGTTATCGATCACTTGGTAAATTAGTTTTCTTTTAATTTGCGTAAATACTGACCTTTAAAAAATTTGTTCATTTGTTCAAAAAATTTTAAATTTGCTTATCTACTACATTTTAGCACATCTCAGATGAACATTTAAATTTTAATTATATCACTCTAAAAATACATCTGGTGATAAAAACTGGCAATGGTATATATTAATCGAAATATTTCTTATCAATTTCACCATACATTGTAGAAAGAACCATTTTGGTTTAACAACAAACCAATTTCGCATCTCTTCAGCATGTTGAAACCGTGCGCCAGCCTAGCCATACCGAATCGATCTGAATAAGGAGTAATCAGAAGAGGCTATGTCTGGGGAGTACTCTATGTTTTACAGAACCGTATTCCTATACATCTCTTACAAGTGTTATCATATTAGAGGACGCTTTTGTGTTTATTGCCAGTCTAGTCTTTTTGCAATATCAGTAGTAACAGATGCAAGTTTTCGATGCTCAATTTGTTCGACTAACATCAGTAGACATCTGCAGTGATAATTTAATTCCGTTTTAGCAGCTCGTAGTCGTCTACACCTGGCTGGTCCCATCATATGCAGAGAAAAACTATATGACAATGAATATTTTTCTTGAGTGTCAATGCCAATTCGCTTTATGCCTCGCTCAATTCTTTTAGATATTTGCCATGGCATGTAAATGTTTGGAAACTGTTTAAAAGTTTAAGCTGGATTATTGTCGAATAAATCTTCCAATTTATTTCAAAAATATGAGCAATTTTGAGCGTTCTTTAGCGTCTGCGTAGACTGAATGACTCAATAACCCAAAATGGAAAACCGTTATTTTATGCAAAGGAATGTGTAAACTGTTTTTTTTTAATTTTCATCATAAAGTTTTTAAAATGTAATAAACAAAATAATTAAATATTCTTTATCAATCATCAATTCCTACAAATATAGGCACACTTGGCTCTGGTTTCTTTTATTTTTTCTTCAATATTTGATCACAAACTTCTATATTTTGCAATAAAATTTGTCCGTTTGGTCTACATTTATATGAAGTCATGCTTTATTTGTACTTTTTTTTTGTCGCTGCTCTTTAGTTAATTTTATTAATTATACAAGGACATTTTAAATCTAAATGCTACTGGACATGCTAAATCACAAGATATGGTACAGTAAAAATATCCCAAGAATGTCGTGTAATGATGTCGCGAATTAACAGTTTTATGACACAATTAGCAAAGCCACGAAGGGGAGCTCAAAATTCGTAAAACAGGTCTGAGATAATTAGCCCAATGGATGCAAGTTTTTTTAATTTATTCGCAATGTATAAGCTGATATTTCGGACATAAAATGGACAAGAAACGTATTGTTGCATTGGACTCTTTAAAGGCGCCAAAATAATTTTTTTCTGAAAACCTTCTCTCAAACAGTTTCGTAACTGGTAAAGGTAGCACATTTAGAAATACTCATAGGTAATTAAAAAAATCATATTTTTCTTTTATATTAGCAACATTAGCTGAAATTTATATATATAATCTAGAGTTACAATTAATATTTATTAGTATAACTCAAATATTATTAATATTTTTATCATAGACTAGTTACCGCCATTTTAAACTTTTTTTGAGGTTATTAAATTTTATTGATGAACTTAAATATATATTCCATTAATTCTTTTACCAAAATGTCATATTCTAAAGTAGAACACATGTAGAACCATAAAGATCCATGATACACTGATAAAAAGCAGGTAACCTTAGGATTAACCTTGTTCGTCTTTCAGTGAATAATTATTCACAAAAGTGATAAATTGTAAATATCGATAGTTAATTATTAATTAATATTTATATATTTGATTGTCAATTATATAATTTTTATGCCAATTTAATTCATTATTCTTTATTTGAATATTTTTGTTTTCGTCTTCGTCCTTTAATTCAAAGTATTTAATATAGCATTGTACAGATTATATTTTTTTATGTTAGCTAATTACTACATTTCCTATGCAACTTTTTGTTACATTTTGCATTAGATATGCTTAGTATAATCTTAAACCTTAAAACACAACTTAACACTATCGTTCCGTTGTATTTGCATCAGTACACAAGCAAGACAAGTGCGAGATAAATGCATCTGTATGTATTTCCCAAATTACAATTAAATTACACTACTATGGCTTCCGCACTGTTATGATTTAGTAACCTTATTTAGAGCGAAATCTTTCATTCGTCATTGTATTTTATTTCAAGGTCATCATGTAGCTCTTCGTCTGTTTCGTACCGATAAGCACTGGTTAATAATTAATAATTAATCGAAGAACTTTGTTTTGGTAACGCTGGATTAATAGTTCGTTTAGTATTTTAGAGCAATCCCATATTTGCCACCGCAAGTCCATATAGTATTTATAACAGGTATCCTATCTGCCCTGCTTTTTATCTAAGGTGTTATATAGATATGAAATATGATATATATATAGATCTTGAAATATACAAAAATGACAAAAATAATTTATTCAGAAACAAATTATTGTAATTATTTTATATTTATCCTTTTTATATATTAAATCAGTTTTATGATTATTTTATTTTGTGAATTAACTTATTTTCAATAACAAAAAATGATCTTTATAGATAATAAGCATAATTTAGTGTAAACAAATAATATACGTTAAAACTAGATGCTTATGTCACATATGTAAATTACACCTGAAATACCAAATTAGCGCTAATTGGTTAGGTTTAAAATTCGAACAAGTCTCTACTTTTAATTAAGAAATAGCAATAAATTATTGGTGTATTTAAAATGCTACTTATAGGGTAAATGTTGTCTCTGTGCGTTAATTTTGTTGTTAATCATATTATCTAGAAATCAAAAAATACATACTTTTAGTTTAGACATTTAAAATTCTAGAATTCCAATAATTTACAATTATAGCTGTATTAGTGATGAGAACAAGCCAGCCTACCTGTGTAAGGACTAACCTTAACAAAAGTATACCAACGACTACCTGATCCAACAATTTTTTTCTTCAATCAATATTGAATCAGGTTTTTTTTCTCATTTTTTTCTTACCCCCAGTTGCATTATGTTCTAATTTATTCATTCCTTCTTCTTGTTCCAATATTTTAATATTTTACTTTTTTGTACAATTTAATTCATGTGTATCACTTCATAATAATGTATAAATAAAATGCAATAATAAAATAAATATGGACTCGTTTAATGCTTCATTTATTTGTTACCAAGTTAATTAATCGGTTTGGTTGAAATGATATTTCAATCCTTATTTAAGTTGATTATTCTTAGTAGTTTATTTTCGATTCATTTTGACTTTGACATGCAACAAAATTCTAATCTAAATAAAATAATTAAACAAAAATGTTGTTGTCAAATATAATTTACTTTAGTATGCAGTGTGCGTATATTATCGAATGACTTAAAACTGCAATTAATTAAACAGTTATAATAGTTTGTGCTTTATTATATTTGTGATAATATTGATCTCTTTTCCACACCATCTATGAGTTAGATTTTTAGTATCCCCTGGATGCCTAATCCAATGCCAAGTAATATAGTTTACTTTCATTAGAGAGCATCCTAATTCTAATACATTTGTCTTGTAAATATATTTTAATATCTCTATATTCCTCCTTAGTTTGTTCTGTTACTACCTGCAAACACCTTTCTTGATACAACTAGATTTAATCACTGTAAATTCCCTAATGAATTTACCATATCTGCAAAATAGTTAATATTATTTCCCTTCTCATACATTTTAACTAAATGCTCGTAAATATTGTGAAAAATTACACACGTATCTGCACGCATAAATCTTTCACACTCTACAATAAAATCGTATATAAATTATATCCTCAACATTCAGTTTATTTCCACTCTCATCACCTTGTCTTGGAAATTTTCAACATTGAATCACAATCCCATATTCAGAAAGTTTCACTCAAGTGAATAACTAATCTGTTCATTTCCATCTATGTAACATTTGTTCACAATTCCATTATTTGCCAATTTTTTCTTCAATGTATCTCATCGAGTTCATTCAAACCGAATGTACATATTCATATTCCCATTATGAAGAACAATATATCTGAAATTAATTATTAATAAAATCTAATAGATTGTTATTCCACCGTTTACCTTTCTCCATCTAATTTTGTTGCATATTAGGCATATTGGTCCCATTTTGAAATGTCCATGTCTCATGAAAATGCACACATGGAAACAATAAGTATTCCTTGATTTTATTATACCCTTGCAATTCTTTTTAAACAGCCATTTGAAATTTATCAAAACAAGCAAAGCGTTAGAACGTTATTTGCCGGTTTATCTTGTAATTATAACAAGAGGTTATCTTGTTATTATAATTAATATTTTGAAGAATTTTTGAAACTTTTGATAACCGGACGACTTTTGCAGGTCAAGTCAGACAGCATTATATCTCTTTTTAACCAGAATTAAATGAGAGAACAAATATTGTCTGATTCTAAAACGAATTTATAAATTGAAGCAGGCAATATATTAAACATCTTGACGACGTGAGTTCATTGTTATTTTGAATAGATTATATGAAACTTGGTATGGAACATGCAACAAGCTGTACTATTGAATGGTGTCATATTATTTTTTCTCCTGTATATTGTAATTATCATAAGAAATATTTATTGCCCATTGAGTGGGTTGTTGAACTCTTACAGTAATAAAAAATCTTATATGTATCAATATACAGGTATATAAGAGCAATAAAAAGCTATTTTTACTATTATTATTATAGACACAATTACCATAAATTCTATGTTATTTTGTAATTGAACGTATTTTAAACGTTATTGTGTTATATAATAAAGAAATCTAGGTGGGAACTTTTAGGTCAGTTTTAGTTTGAAACTTAAATATTCTAAATAAGTGAAATGTACGTCTATTAGATTTATATTATTATCAAGGCAATTACTTTTTAAACTTAGGCATATGACAAATTAATTAATATCTATTTTATATGGTAAAACAACAATAATTTTAACATAGTAACTCTTTCTAATAGCACTAAATACTTGAGAACAATAGAAATACGTAATTATAAACTACTCATGTTAAAATTACATCAGCATTAACGAAGATAATTGACTGTTTCCATAGACTTCAATAAAATAAAAATCAATCATAATAAAAACAAGAGATGCTGAAGAATTTGTTGAATTAGTACTTTAGGAAAAAAATGATCCTTTATTACCATGCAACACTTGATGGCACTGATGGTGACAGTGACAGTTAATATACTTATGAGAGAACAAAATTATTGTTTTTACTATTTTCCTTTCAATTATTCTATATTTGTTCAACATATATACCTTCCCTGGACTTCTAAAAATATTGTAAAACTAAAATTAGCCAAATCGGATCCGCCGTACTCGAGTTTTAGCGAAGCTAACAGCAATTATTTTATAGCAATTATTTATATATAGAAGATGATCTGATAAACATATAAAAAATACGCAATATGCTCGCTGACATATTTCTAGTCCATTAAATTAAAAACAACCATTAGAACAATTACATGGTAGCATTTGATGACTAACCCCATAAAAATAACAATAAAATGTATTAAATAATACATCACCATATCATTAAAACACAGGTTATACTTTTCTACAATTTAAAATTAATTTGTGACTCACTATAAAGAGTTTACACAGGATAGACAAAATAATAAAAACTCAATTCAATATAGAACATTTTGTTGCATATTGGCAAATTTATTTCCTTGTAAATAGTACTATGTTATATTTCAATGCTTCGTTTTGCGACAGTTAACACAAGTATTTGGTGAAATGTGTTCAAAAGTTTTAGGGCAGATGGTGAGAAGGAGAAAGTCTTGTCGAATGAGTATCGTGGTATTCAGATGGTCTTCACCATCATATCACTGGACTGGAAATAATAAATTTTTCCCTATGACTCAAGCGAGTACAAGCTAAATTATGACTAGTGTTGATTAAATTAGTACAACCGCTGCCGCATTCCAAAATGATAATGCGTCCATACATACAGCCAAAAAGGTACTCTATTAGTTTACGAAGTAATAGAATATCAGCAAACATTTTCCCTGACTAGAGCAATCGCAAGACATCAATAAAATTCCAGAAAATTGAAGAATTGAAACAGAATTAGAACAAGAACTGAAGCAGTTCGCTCACCATCTTCAACATAATTGAAGCAATTGGCGGATGTGCAATTGTGGAACAAAAATGGATCAATAGTCCATTCAGACACTACAAATCTATTCTGCTTACAAATGCAGCTGTTTAAAAGGAAATGGTGGCCCAGTTCCTTATTAAAGAACAAATCCATCCAATATTTTCTACTGAACATGCACCATTACTTTAACATTATTCTTTATTCTGTATATCAGCCATATTATTTTAGACACTCATTAAAAAAAAATTATTTTATGTCCCTCACTTTCGGTTAAAACTGTTATTCGTTTGTTTAAGTCAAGACCTAATATGGTAACCATGAAATTGTGAGACTAATTCATGCATTCATAAAAATGACTATGTCATCTTCAATTAGTTTCAAGAAATCCCTATGTTGTGGTTCAATTTTTAATTATTTATATTTAGACAGCTATTTAAATTTAACTTTAGAAAATTGTAGTAGTTTTTTCTTTTACATAATTTAGGGGTCTAATTTATTAGAACTTCAACTGATGTTGCTTATGTTTATGCCATGGGAGAATAATTATGGCTTATCGTATTGTATCGAATTTCCGGTGAAACTGTTCCAACCGAGAAGGGCACCGAGTAGACAGAACACACGTGTCCAACAAAAAGGATATCCCATCGACTCGTTGTCGAAACGCAAAAATTGGGGTACAGAAAAGGGTTTCTGTTTTTTTTTGTCCACCACCACCAAGAACCCGAGGGAGGAGCTTCAGCGATAAAACACGGTGCATTGACAACGAGAGATAGCATTGAAATGAGAAATAATAAAGAAAGAATTTGAAAACAGCTTTGCTAAAAGAATTGAAAAAAATTTTTTAAAGATTTTTGATAAGAAAATGTAGTGAGTGAAAAACTGACTGAATATTTACAAACTAATCAGAATTAGGCAGAATTTAGAAGAAAGAACTGATAAAAACAGAATTCAAGAAGTAAGAAGAAGGTATCAGAATTCTTAAATAATTACAATAATTGACAAGAAAAAATTGCTGAAGAATTGAACCAGATCAGATAGCAATAGAATGTCAAAAAACAAAAGAAGTATCGAGAATTAATTAAGATCCAAAAGCAGACTTCTACATCCTCTCCTACATCTTAACACACTGTATAATACGAAATAACGAATATGATTTACTGGTTCAAACGATTTTCATCAGCGATATTTATTATCGAAAAGTATGAATGTAAACAACTATTAACCTAACCTAACACAGGTCTTATATTCGATGATTCTATACATACACATTTTTCTACATAAAACAATAATTCTCTATTTAGCATTATTGAGTTATTTAACTTATACAGACGCTAAACATGAAATGCTCAAATTTGCATTTTCGATATTACTACTTTTTTTTAATATATTTTAAAGCCTCCTTTTACCAACTAGCGGTTTATCTGGATTAGACCTACAGTTTAACGTGGGCTTCGAACCATGGTTCTCGGCATTAAGCCTACCGACTGGCGAGTAACCAACTTAGAAATCATCTCAGAAGACTCCGGTCTTATCCAGCCTGTTTACTGGCGTGACTGGGATTTTGCAGTCTTGCCCAGGACAATCATAAATGTTAAATAATCACAAACAAAAAATTAGAAATAAAAAATTAAACAAATAAAAATTCGAAACTTATGGTGATACTGTTCGTCCTATCACAATTGTCGGTTTTGGTTTCAATAGACTGAGAACAACTTGGCAGACCAGAAGACTTCGAAGACGATAAATTTCAATACTTTTAGGGCGAAACCCTAGCTTAAACTCAAAGAACGTTAAGAGTAGCAGTCAATCAACTATTTATAATAACTAACCATACTACTTGTTTACTAACTGATACACTATTGTCAGTTTTACATCTCTTATCGAGACTGTTATTTCTGCTAAGGCATGATATTTCACAACGTCACAACATCAGACACATATAAAGATTTTGGATCCGATTAACTAAGTTATACGCCGATAAACATGATAAAAAACATGATACCGGTCTTAATCCTATATCAACTGACAGATTAACAAAAAGTTGAAAGTGTTAGAATTTCCCAACGAACGAGTTAACCATCCATTTTTCGAGTCCAAACAAAACTAATTTTTAAATTTTTTGATCCAATGAAACAAGCACAAGTACACTTAAATATTTTAAAATGTTCAAGAAACTTTTAGCAGTATCTCTATTCTACATAACTATAAATTCACTCTCGTGTTAGTAAACATTCGATTAATTTGACTCTTTTTTATTTCTAAATCTAAGATATTTTATGATGTTTATATGCTAAAGCATTAATTTTAATCAGATTGTACTTTGAAACCATCGAAATATTTCTGCATGATATTATGAAATCCGTAAATTTTGAAGAAACTAAAAACTATATAACAACTTTTTTCTTCTAATAGTTATATAACTACGACATAATTACATATGTCTTATTGTTGACGAGAAAATAATTTGAATGCTTGAGTAGCAATATCCTTAAGTGTTCGCTAATAAGGCTGTAAAGGAAATCAAGTGAAATCTCTTCCTTGTATTAAGATGTAAACCCATTATATTATGTAATTAAGTAATTAATAAGAGTAAAGTATTCAATTCACTATAATTTCTAATTATACGAGTGTTCATTATAACTGAAGATGCAAGAAACTAGCGTTGGGTACTATCGACTGAAAACAGTCGAAACAGTCGATAGTCAAAAAAATTGCGACTGAAAATAGTAATTCCTATTTTTAAGGTACACGACAGTCGATAGTAAATAGTAGCAAAATCAGTAGTGTCGAAAATAGCGACTGAAAACTGTCCACTGAAACAGTGGATAGTCGATTTCAACCGATAGTTCCCAACACTACAAGAAACCAGTTTGAATAACAGTTAAATAATATATTTTAGCTGTTAGAAAATTATTTTTGTCTCATGGCCAATCACCCTATCTGGAGTGAATGGCGCATCAATTTTGTAAGTATTCTAGACTTGACATACATTTTTTTGGAATGCTTATTGCCAATTTGGACTATCTCTATCTTTCACGTCAAAATTATCTTCTTTGGAACACTGAAATCAGTCTTTACAAGTAGTTTCCTATATAGCAGATTTGTCATTCTGAGTCAGATTGTATATAATACTTTTTCAGAGATAAAATTTAAGAATTTTATTAAATATAAAGTAAAAATAAAAATAGTATCACTGCTAGCTTTGCATATAAATATTATTTGAGAAACTGTTACTAAAATGTGTCAACCGGAAAAACCACTCGACAGTCGATCAAGAGGTTTCGTATCAAGCGGTATTTTAAACATTTAATCTTATCTAGGCTGGAGTTCCGCAGGGTAGCATCTTTGGACCAATTTTGTATCTGCTCTACATTACTGGTATACCAGTACTAAAATAAATAGTTCTTGGAACATTTGCCGACGACAAATTTTTTATGGCAATATGTATATCTCTACATAGACCTGCAGATGAAACACAAGTGGCAGTTAACATGATGATAATTATACCACTGGGTGTATACCTAACTCCTCAAGCGAAATCAGCGAAATACCTTGGCATATATCCGGATGGTAAATTCAATTGGATACATCATGTTAGACAAAAAGCGTTAGTCGGAAAATACTCCCAAGAAATTATTGGTTATTAACTGATTATAAAGCTTCTTACACTAAAACATCCAACTATCTAGTAATCCAACGATGACAAAACAATGTTCCTTATAAGTATCAATGCGTATCGCTACGTAATCAACGAAGAACTACAATGTGGTGCAAAAGTCCCGCTACTATTTTGATTGCCTGTGATTTTGCTCAAAGGAAAAACAAGCAAAGTTGGCACCTTGACACATGAAAAGTTACTAAAACACAGCAATGTTAACTTGTATAGTGCTTAAAAACATACTCCTGCTCCTATACTATATTCGTCTTGGTTGTACATTGACGCAAGAAGTAATATTATAAAAGTGTACTAAGCAAATCTAATATAAAATATAATAAAATATTATATAGCTAAATAGCTAGAATATATATATATATATATATATATATATATATATATATATATATATTCATTCATAAAATAAAGCTACTAATTTTGTTGTTATGTGTTCATCTTCTTTTAATACCATATATTTTATAGATAAATACTAAACGACTAAACCACTAAATTTGAATGTGTTTCTATATTAGGAAAACCAATTTACAAGCAAATAACAATAAATTATGGAGTGCTTAAAATGTAATTAACTATTGTTAATTGAATAGATGTTGCATTTGGCAGTCTCTCAATTGCTTTAAAAGTATTTAGATGTTGCAAATAAAGGTACATTTAATGTTGATGTTTTCAAACTATGATCCCTATAAAGACAACAAACCTATAATGATTCAGTATATTTCCCAGAAATTGGGTTTAAACATTTAACAAACATCAGGTGTGGATAACTATATATAATTTAGTTATAGGCCATTTATAGCTAGAAGTCACTCTATATCTCTCTGGCAGCATTTACATTCCAAGACAGAAAAAAACCATTTCATTGAATTACACTCGCTATGGGTTCTAGAGCCATATTACACTGTATCCCTTTATTAGAGACATGATACGGAGTATCGACAATAGTACGCAAGAATTAGTTTTAGAATCATTGTATGGTTGCTATATTAGACTTGCTAGTAGTACATAGTATACCACAAGTGGACTGGCATAGAAATATCTTGCATTTGGGCCCAATACATTTGATATAGTTTAAGTAAAAGCTGTTTTCGTTTAGCAACTATGTGCTTTTGCTAGATTTGGCGTCGGTACGCCAAATTTTTATATACGCCGTGTCTTCAGCCACATTCGTATTTTATCAAGATGTGTTTGGAGGTTGAGGATTGGTGTTTGGTCTTTGATGTTGTTATTGGATCTTAGTGGAATGCTAAGATGGTTCTTTAATCTGCATATGTTGTCACAGTAGTGATTTTTGTGGTTGGTAAATCGGCTGTACATAGAAGATATAATATTGGGGTCAGTACACTGCCTTGCGGAACACTTGAATATATTGGACGTAATTCAAGCACAGTTACTTTTATAGAGAAATATCTATCTGGAAGCCAACTTTTTAACAGTTTTCACTAAATACTTCAAGTATCCAGTTGTACATTCAGCTTTACGAAATAAATGATAACCCGAAAGTAATTTTAAAAGAACGACGAAAATGGAGCTGAAAAGAAAAGTTCTTATAGACCATCTAAAATCATATTTAAGCTTTTTTTAGTTGTTTAAAATTCATGGTAAAATTCAAGAGTGTTAAATAAGAAACACTTATAAGCCTAACTATATTGTGGTTTGCAACTTGTTAAATTTACGTACATAATATGTAAATAACTACGTCCTCAAAATTAGCATGGCGACCCCTTCAGTTCTAACTCATTTTTACTTTTTTAAATAAATATCGAACTAATTATTTAAGTTATTAATACATTTTATGTATTTAAAAGTTGAAATAGAAGAAGTAAATAGCAGCTGCATGTATAAACTGTCTCAAAAAGCCTATAATTGTGTGAAGGAATATGGGTTTTTACGAATTCAGTGGATATGAAGCATTCCTCAAGTTAGTCGTGTAAGACCTTTATAAAAAAGGTGATTCGGCTTCTATTTTATTAGGTTTTTATCACTAAGTTATACAAAGTATGCGCCAAGCATTCCTCTGCGTCGAAAATATATCAAAATGCCTGATAAAATGCAACATTGTAAAATCTAAATTCTGAATGACCAGTGTCATCAAGAATGTCAGAAATTGGACTTGGACGGTGTTGCTGAGTCCGTTCGTTTCGATCTTAACCTCTAAATTTGGAGGCACGCTTGTACTTTAAAAATGAATAGATAATAATTTCTTCGCATTTGACATATATATTTAAAAATGTACCTCTATAATCATAATATAGGTATTCAATAGCAGTACTATTTAGAGTAATTAAGAAAATATTAATTGATTTGTATTTTCGTTTACAATAACGTCAACTATATTAATGTTGCATATAAATTTTGAGTTAATTATATCCCATGTCTCATTATTAGTACTATTATGCACTTGACGGTATATATTCATGTTATTTAAGTTTTATTTTAGAACCATAAATATGTTTTCTTATTTTACATGCTGACAAGCTAAAGTTATTTTAGAGACACTAAAGCAAAAATTCTTGAAAACAACAGTGATAAGATGTTATAACTCTAACCTATAAGCCATTGTGGCTGTATAATTAAATGTAGTTTTTGGATATACTATAATGTTAAAATAAATTATTTTTTATTTTTGTTCAATTATTTTATATATATTAGAATCTTGCTCTATGTCATAGCCAAACTGAACTAAAACTCATAGTTGATACGGCAACATTGCGACGTTTTGACGTCGTTATGCCATGCTTTTTAAACATATTTTATTTTTATTTTCATTTATTATATATTTTTAAAAAGTCTTGGAATCGTTTTATGTACTTGGACGTAAATAGTTTTTTCGCATAGGATATATAAATCGAAAAATTATGAAATGATAATTTTTCTTAACGCAATAAATAGGATGAATATTAAAAGTTGTTTTAATATAAATCAAATATTTTTTACTCCAAAAATAGCCTATAAACTAATTTTAAATGATCTACAATAGTTTATTAAACAAGAGTTCATTAAATCGCGTCGGGTACATTTGTCACTAATTTGATGTTGAAACCTTCCTTTTATTCGGTTTTCCGTATATGTCATTTTGTCAAAGAGTGAACAAAACATTTGTACTGCGTTGAAAATGTCTGAAATTGTACGGAGTAAATCACATTTGTGAGAAGTTTTAGTTTTTTTACTTCAATTAAAAGAAAAACACAGTTGAAGATCATTGAATGCTACCTAAAGCTTATGGCCACCATGGGCCATTGATTTCAATATGTGAGCAGTGGTCTTGATGTTCTAAAAGTGTTTATTTTGACAACGAAGACAATGAGTGTTCTGAACAGTCAAAAATATTTTGTATTATTACTCTTAGTGATTCAACAATCGGTCTACTGGACAATAAGCATTTCTTATGATTATAATATATAAATGACACATAGAAATAATAGCTCATTAAGGGATCTCCTAAATTAAATATTATCTTAATTAATTAGTCCCATATTAAATGTTATGTAACTAAAGTCGATATTTCTTAACAAGTCAATTGAAAAGTTCTCGGCCTGCCATAGTAAAATAAATTTTTTGGCAAAATTAGCTTTTTTTATTCAACATAATTCCCTTCAAGGATGATACACTGACTATAGCGACCCTCCAACTTTTCGATACCATTTGTAGTACGATTTGTCCTTTGCTTCAAAATAGGCCTCAGTTTCGGCGATCACCTCTTCATTCGACGGAAATTTCTTCCCAGCGGACACTCTTTTGTGATTTGAGAACAGCAAATAGTCGCTGGGGGCCAGATCTTGAGAATACGGTGGATGAGGAAGCAATTGGAAGCTCAATTCAACATAATTCCCTTCAAGGATGATACACTGACTATAGCGATCCTACAACTTTTCGATACCATTTTTGTAGTATGATTTGTCCTTTGCTTCAAAATAGGCCTCAGTTTCAGCAATCACCTCTTCATTCGATGAAAATGTCTTCCCAGCGGGCACTCTTTTGTGATTTGAGAACAGCAAATAGTCGCTGGGGGCCAGATCTTGAGAATACGGTGGATGAGGAAGCAATTCGAAGCTCAATTCATGGATTTTTGCCATCCATTTCACTGACTTGTGACACGGTCTTGGTGAAGCAGCACTTTCTTTTTCTTCAAATGCGGCCGTTTTTCGACAATTTCGTCCTCAAACGGTCCAATAACGCTATGTAATAGTCGCTGTTGATAGTTCTTTCTTTTTCAATGTAGTCGTTGAAAATGGTTCCACGCGCATCCCAAAATACAGACGCCATAAACTTGCCAGCCGGCTTATGCGTTTTCCCACGCTTTGGACCGAGTTCATCGTATATAGTGCACTCAGATGACTCTCGATTAGACTTCGGAGTGAAATGATGCAACCATGTTTCATCCATTATCACATATCGACTCAAAAACTCGATTTTATTACGCTTGATTATTTTCAAACACTGCACAGAATCATCAATTCATCGTTGTTTTTGGCCAAAAGTAAGCTCGCACGGTACCCACTTTGCATAGAGCTTTCATACCCAAATATTCGTGAATGATATGATGTACACGTTCAGTTGATATCTTTAGTGTGTCTGCTATTTCATTCAATTTCAATTTACGGTCATTCAAAATCATTTCGCTCAAAATCATGTCTTCAGTACTCATTTTACCACGTTTAAACTTAGCATATCAATCCTTGATGGTTGATTTTTCTGGGACGGTGTCATATCACACTTTCATGTCGCATATATATATAGCTGATTAGTGAGCACATTAGACTGCACTAACACTTTGTTTTGGAACCATTGCATGATGACTCTATTAGACTTCCTAGCGGTATCCATAGTTAACTACAATTGGGTATTTGAGTCTAACATTGAGCAAAAAATGGCCATAATATAAGCAAAAACACAACAATGCTATGTTTTGGTTTGACAAAACTGGACCACATGATGCAAATCCAATGGAAACATTAAAATGATATGTGTTATCCCGCCCGCCCTCTACTCTAGGCCTTGTTCTTTTTGATAACTGTTTGTTACGACATATGAGTACCTGTCTGAGCATTTCGCTTCTTATAAGATTCCAAAAATGAGCCGATTGTTGGAGAGTTTCAAAAGATAGATCGTTTTTTCAAAATAGAATCCGTAAATTACTTCGAACAATACTTTAATAAAACACATTCCACCGATTTTTCACAATAAAGGTTCAAGCTTAAAAAAAATCTTTATAATTTATAGGCCTAATATTTTAATAAAAAATAACAAATATATATATCTAATTTCATTAGTCACCTCTTATATATATATACTAGCGACCAGCCCCGGCTTCGCACGGGTGCAATGCTGGTACTAAATTAAATACACTACAGAAAAAATATGAACGTTGTATATAAAAACATAGCGGCCCGCTCCGACTTTGCACGGGCATAAAATATATATGCCTATGTCACTCAATGAAAACATGATTAAAATCGATCCAGTATTTTTGGTTCATTCATTACTGCCCTTGGCCTGCACGCATTAAATTTGGAGTAAAACAATTCCTCTTCCCCTATACTTACTATGAAGATTTCCTGCTATCTTTGGAATATCTAAATTCATACAATTTTTATTACATTACACATTTTTAAACGCAAATTTTAAATTTGTAATATCTCCGAAAATATTTGTTTAATTTACATGCTGTAAGGAACCATATTGATCTATATTAATTGCACACTGTATTTAAGGTACTTAATTCGATAAGGATTAATGCCGTATTGCTTAAAATAGCTTCGTAAATAAGCCATTTTCTCACGTAAAAAGTAAACAATAAAAATGGTTAATGTGGGTTATCCCTAAAAGATAAACATATACCATCGCGGACTTTTTTGTAGACCTTTTTATGGTGTACAATACTGTAGTACATTAATTTGATCTAACTCGTAGGGTTAGGCAGCGTTTTTGCTAATTGCTAAATAAGCCTAAAAAAATAGGTTAATTTACGACATCACGTTAGAAACCTCTAAAATTAGCAATGTTGCTTTAGTATATTATGCATGTATTATACATATAAACCTTCCTCTTGAATCACTCTATCTATTGAAAAAAACCGCATCAAAATCCGTTGCGTAGTTTTAAAGATTTAAGCGCACATAAGGATATAGGGACAGAAAAGGCGACTTTGTTTTATACTATGTAGTGATTAATCATTTAGATTCATAATTTAATCTATGTTTTATTAGAGACAAAATAAAAATAAAAGAACTAACTTGTAAAGAAAATTGTATATGGTGTCATAAAGAAAATAACGGGAAAGCTTAAAACTTCCAACTAAGAAAAAAAAACTTTTTCCTTATATAATATATGCTGTTGTAATTAGGTATATTAAATCTAGAAAGAGACAGCGATAAAAAGAACCCAGACCCGGAATATCTTCTGGAATAGTGTGTAGGTTCTAAGTTTAATACCTAGGACCGTAGTTCGGAGCCCACGTTAAGTAGTAAGTCCAGTCCAGATATCCCCTGTTAGTATAAAGTATCACTAAATATGCTAATTCAAGGATATTTTAAACATTGGATTTTTGGACAATATTAATAATAACGCTGTGCTAACACCAAGTAGGTCTGGTTTGCCTTGATAATCACATATCATTTACAGAACACCATGGAAATAATTGATCATAAACAAAATGAAAAACATTATTATTTTTCTGCACAAGTAAATGATATTTAGTAATCGATATTTACTGACGTAATAGACCAAAAAAATAATAAGAGAACTATAATTTGTTGCTATAAATGTTAATAAATAAATGGGTAGAAAAAATGATTACTTATTAATGCTAATTTTAAATGTCGAGTAGTAGGCTTTTTCAGTTTTGCATACGCATTATACAGTTTTTATTCATCTATTATAAAACAACTACAAGAACGGAAAATAGTGGATGTAATATTAATAACTAACCAATGATATTTATTATTTATTTCATTTCTAATAATAAAAGAAGAGATGATTACGATGTCACTTAACTTTGCAGAAGTAAGTAACTGTATATATAAATATGTTGATATATGTAGTCATAAAAATAAGAATAAATTGTATTTCCTTTTCTATAAATTATAATATTTATATGTGATGATTACTATTTTTAATTTAAACAAAAGCAAAATAATTGTAAATTAAACAATGATTTTTTAATTGTTTTTTTACAAGTTTTACCACTTTCCTATATAATTTGGCATTCATAAAATGATCTATAAAGCTAAATTATGTGACACTTTTTTTACGTACATGTACCGTACAAATAAATTACTTAAATTAGTTACTATGACAAGTTAAAGTTAAAATTTTAAACATTTAAACAATGTAGAGTTGTTTTAATGAAAATTGCCAAGGCCTAACAACATAGTAAACTAGGCTATGTTATACAACAATTTTGTTTTGGCATAACATGGTTGTGAACAATTCACATACATGCTTTAATATTTTTTATTAAAACTTGCCTGAGTCTTATTTAGTTTTGCTTCTTATTTATTAAGAAAAAAGAGTTTCGATTTGTATAGAGATGAAAATACATATTTATGTACTAACTTTAAAAAAGAGAAGGAAAAAAGTAATTACTGAATACTATCAACATGCACTGGATAATTTCATTTTAAAGGAAATGCTAATTGCTATTTTTTAAATGACATACTGTAATAAATATAGATAATACAATAAAACCTAAACAAAACCATAAATACATAAAATTAAACAAATGCCTAATCATAGAAAAAACTAATTCATGGCATACTTAAAAACGACCGCACAATAACGACTAGAGTTATTTTTAATAAAATAAATGCTTTATTTATTATTGAGCGGAAATATTCTTATTCAAAAATATAATATACATGTTTTTATAAATATAATATACAGTTTTTTCCCGTGATGAAGTTTCTTCGACTGTTAATTTGGCCAGATTTTGAAAAAAGTTATTCCAAGGGGATAGATGTTGGAGGGTATAACAGAATATTTTAAATGTAACTGATACAAATCAAGTAATATCGTTTTATGAGCATGCCAAAAATCTGAAGAGATTTCCCAAACGCCCAATAAGTGAAATTTCCTAATACTGCTTAATTTGTAAAGTTTTTGTAGCACCTGGTGTAATTATTTATTTCGTTCGAGCAAGTTTTTTATCCTAATGCAGAAGTTAATGATTCTCCTTCAAAATATTCTCAAACCATAGACCGTTTAGCTGAATGCATCATTCTACTGAATAGTTACAAAATAATAAAAATAGATTTTAAAAAAATATCTCTGCCTCTGAAAGGTTAGCTGCTGATAAAATAAATCTTAACTAAAAAGTGTCGCGACCATCATTATTTTTTTGTATTTAAATTTATTTTTATTTAATTTCTTGTATTTAATAGTCACGAAAATGAATTGTTGAATATTAAAGAAGAGTTTTCCTATCAGAAAATTTATATATTAGAAATATTTAGTATAAATATTGAACATAGTTTATTACCTATGAATATGTCATGTCATAATATTTTCCCAATTTTTGACAGTTTATAAAAAAACCGTTATTGAAAATGGGGTTATGCATATTTCAGAAAAAAAAACTTACAATCAATCCATATATATTCTAATAAAATGGGATTAAATCTGGACTATAGAGCGAGTACTAGTTTTCTAGTTCTGAAGCAACATTTTAGACCTGTAAATTATTTTAACCTTTCAATCTTCCTCTACGTCAATCCATACATATTTTACAAAATAATACATATTTTCTTGTTGCTGATTTGTTCCAATTAGGGTTGTCGGGACTGAGAGAAATATCGATATTTCGATAAATCGATATTTTTAAAAAGTTCCGTTTTATTATCCTTTATAATTTTTTTATCCTTTAAATAGTAATAAAACATGATAAGTACCAAAATAAGTACCAAACCTTTAAAATGACTTAAAGCGTTTATTTAAAAAAATTAAATTGTTTTTTATAGTATTGAAGTAATATATTTAATTTAAAAAAAATGTATATAGAAAAATATCGAACAACAAAAAATATCAATATATATCTGTCCATAAAATATCAGCCAAAAATATCAATATATCGATATTCTAAGAGCTATTCTCTTCATGGGCTTATCTTAGTCATGTTTTTGTTGCTGATATAAAAGGAAAACGTTTTTTTTAACGGTTTCTCTCAATGCCTCGGTATCGTACTGGGTTTTGCATCACAACCTTTGATTAAATGCGTTGTGAATTCTGCGTTGTCATTCCTAATTATGTTAACGTTTTGTTGGTAAGCATCGAGCACATGCCCTCACTAAAAATTAATGATTCACTACATGTCTTTATTCAAAAGATACAAAACCATCAACATTATTTATTTTCGCACCGGAAAACAAAACTAACAATATTGTGCACCAAAAAGCATTACAATAAACACCATGTTTTTGCAATACTTTGTTTAATTTTATTTATTCGATTTCGAATTGAATATTCATAGGCCAGACAGGACGTCTGTGGGGTCAGTTAGTTTTAATATAAACGAAACCGTTAATTTTATATACTTCACTCATCACCTCTCACAGCCTGAATAAATATACGGTTTATTTTAACAAGTATTAGCCGTACTTTATAACCAAAATGTACGACTAGGGCAGCTTACAATTGTAAAATTATTTGTAAGCATTACCATATCTTCGTCAGCCTTTTTGCATTTAATGACCCTCTGAATTGTATTTTTTTTTATCCAAATTTATATGGTATGCTGTTCAGCTAATGCAATCCGACTTTTAATGGTACTATGTTAGTACACAGAAACGTAAATCCTACTTTAGTCACTTACAACCTAAGCTACAATGCTACCGACTAGTAATCTACATCAAGGAATGCTTACAATTAGCGTTGGAAACTTTCTATATTGACTATTAGTATTTGAATACCTTTTACTATCGACTGTTTCAGTTGCTATTTTTGTTCGACTGATATTACTACTTTTTACTAGTGACTGTTTTCGGTCACTATTTTCGGCCCAACTGATTTTATTACTATTTACTGTCGACTGTTTCAGTCGTGTATTTTTAGTTACTATTTTCGGTTCTACTAGCTTTATTCTTCAGTACTAAGGTAAAAAGATTAAAATTGTGAATGATAAATAATAAAATAATTTTGACCGTTTTTATGGTAATAATAGGTAATATTTTTTTGACTCACTTTTTGGTTTTGATCTAACTCTCGCGAATTTTGTTCAAGTGTTTTAATTCTCCAAAACTTGTTTCCTAAAATATTGAAAACGTAATTTCGAATCGAACGGTTCCAGAAATTGAGTCGTTTTTAAGAAGTTTTTACAGCAGCAGTTAAATTTTGTAAAAAATATTAATCGTAAAGAGGTGATAAACTATATTCAATATTTATATTAAATATTTCTAATAAATAAATTATCTGATAAGAGAACTCTTTTTAATATTCAACACTTTATTTTCTTGACTATTAAATACAAGAAATTAAATAAAAATAAAATTAAATACAAAAAATAATGATGGCCAGAGAAATATGTTTACAATCTATTTTTATTATTTTGTAGCTTTTCAGTAGAATGATGCATTCAACTAAACGGTCTATGGTTTGAGAATATTTTGAAGGAGAATCACTAATTTTTGCTATCTGCAAACGTCGATTTAAAGAATTAACATTCGGTCTTACAAATAATGCTGAAGCGATGCAAGAAATTATCACAAAAGAGATATATTCCTTTCCAACTTCAAAAAATACAAATACAACTCGAAATTCAAGATACCAATACTGACGAAGAATATATTTCATCTGAAGAAATTTGGATAAAAAAACTTGTTAGAATGAAAGAAATAATCATACCAGGCGTTACAACAACTTTACAAATTAAGCAGTATTTGGAAATACCACTTATTGGGTATTTAAAAAATCCATCCAGATTTTTTCATACTCATAAAACGATATTACTTGATTTGTATCAGTTACATTTAAAATATTCTGTTATACCTTCAGCATCTATCCCCTCGGAATAACTTTTTCAAAAACTGCCCAAATTATTAACAGTCGAAGAAATCTCATGACGGAAAAAAGCCGAACATGTATATTATATTTTTGAATAGTTATTAAAAAATATTTCCGTTCATTAATAAATAAAGCAATTATTTTATTTAAAAAAACTCTAGTAGTTATTGTGCGGTCATTTTTAAGTATGCCATGTATTAGTTTTTTCTATGATTAGGCATTTGTTTAATTTTTATTTAGTATTTAAGTCCTGTTGTATTATCCATATGTATTACAGTATGTTATTTAAAAAATAGCAATTAGCATTATTCTACTTCCTTTAAAATGAAATTATCAATTGCATGTTAATAGTATTCAGTATTTTTTTTCCTTTTCTTTTTTAAAGTTAGTGCGTGAAGTAATATGTACATCTCCGTCTCGCTTATACTACCGTATAAATCTAACCATATATAAACCATTAACTGCTTCAAGCAATTATCTCCATCCTTTCCTGTCTCACAATTTATACAGGAAAGGATTCGTATATCTTCGTCTGACATCACGAATGGAAAAAAATAGTTGAACCGCCCAATTACTAATTTTCTGTCGCTAATTTTTTGATCGAGTGTTTCGACTGTTTTGCGACTATCGACTGTTTCGACTGTTTCGACTGTTTTCAGTCGACAGTTCTCAACGCTACTTACAATCAAATTCTTTCCCCGACATCTAAATTGATTCCAGTTAAATTGAAGAATTCATTGAGAATTAGCGTATGGTCTCTTAAATTGCTACTGACTGCAGAATTGTCGATAGTTGGAACAACTGTACCACTTTTGTTTTCGCGAATAAAACGAGTTTCTATCATCATTCACATTCGTGACTTATGAAATTAAAAAACACAAATGTTTATATCATTTCTTTTTATTTTCTTTTGTAATATTATGCATAAATAAATTATCTTTTCACTAGAACCCTGGTACATAAAACGGATATACAGTTTAGAAACTCGTTATGGGAGTTTTGTGACTTGAAAACAACAAGTCTAGACATATTAGTATGCAAAATATTTAGAAATATTTATAAAACAAATACAATCATAAACCAAACTAGAATGAAAAACCTGAACTAGAAGAGAGCGCGTTAGGTGTAATTGTGTAAGGAAAAAATCATATTACTTATAAATAAAACCAATTTATTGGCCGACTGATCAAGAGAAAACCTGATCAAAACAAGACCTGTTAGATTTCTTCATAGTAAGAAACATAACATTCAACTATATAAAAAAAAGCCGAAGAAAATTTTGAGCTAAGTTCAGATCATACGCCAGTGATTCTGACGTTGAGCGAAAATATAATAAGAAAAGAAAGAAATCCAACGTTAACAAACAAGAGAACTGAAAAGAACCAGAAAGACTGGGAATGATTTGCTGAAGAATTGAACAAACGAGTTCAACTAAATGTAACCCTCAAGACAACTGAACGGTTAAATCTTGAAGCAGAAAAATTCGTGCTTGATATTCAACAAGCTGCTCAGAAATTTAACAGATGATAAAGAAACTGATTAATCACTCTGGAAAGCCACAAAATATCTAAAGCGCTCATGTCTACACAGTCCACCTATAAGAGATCTATGTGGGAATTGGGCACGTGACAATCGCCAAAAAGCAGAAGCATTTGCTGAATATCTAGAAAAAACTTTCAAACCAAACGAAACTAATAATGAACATAATTTGCTGGACATAGAAGCTGAAAATTCGATGACTGAATTACTCACGCGGAAAAAGTTAACCAAAGTTATTAAAACTGACATTAACCCCAGGAAATCACCAGGCTACTATTTAATAATAGAAGAATTACTGCAAAAACTACCAAGAAAGGGAATTATAAAAGTCACCAACTTGATCAATACAGCATTTATATTAAAATATGTCCCAGACATTTGGAAAATGGCAAAAATTATAATGATCCCAAAACCTGGGAAGTCACCAAACGAACTCAGAGTTGATGCGGCAACATTGCGATGTTTTGACGTCACAAATTTAGATGACATATGTACAAAATAACTTTGAATAGACTATACTACCATATGGAAGAGCCAAACAGACAACGATAGGAAAAGAAACGCAAGATTAATTAAATTTAATAGTTAAGCTAGGATGTTTAACAATTCCTTATATTAATACTGATCACATTGTTTTTTAAGAAGTAAATTCCCAAATTGTGAGCTTTAACAATTAACAAACATTTTTTTCAGTTTACAGTAATGTCTATTTCATTAGATTTGAATTTGCAAAATTCCAAACAGAATTCCATAGCCTCTAAGATGAAAATAAGATTTCAATGATCGAATTTATTTAATTGTGTCACTAAAATTTAATAGTTTTTCTGCGGTAAATCGTTAAATTTTTTAAGACAAAGATTTGACACTAACATATAAACACAATTCAAAGGTTTGAGATATCCCACCCGATAAATGAACTAATGTCGTAAATTAAACATTGCGACCGATAGTTCCAAAATAATTGCAATCTACTTAAAATGTCGAGGAATTAAAAAAAATGTTTTGTATTGTATGCATACCTATTTTTTTCCAAAACTTCATGTTCCAATTAAGAACGAGCATAATGTAACAAACTGCCCGTGACAAATTTAGGCTGGACTCATTTTGAAAAACATATTAGTCAATTACGCACCTGTAAATCGACTGAGTAGGCCATTTTATATGGGTTAAATTCCATTCAATGGCTTGGTAGATCAGTGGTCAAGGCAACAGGATGGTTCTCTATTACACCGTGGAGGTACTTTTAATATATTCTTGTCGATATCTATAAGCAAAAGTGTAAAAATGCAAGCCTTTGACCAGGCCGGGTAAAATCAGATGTGTTCTTACTTGGTCACTTACCTGGTAAATTTAATGCCCAGGGCAATTGTTTCTAACCCACATAATAGGTCCAATCCAATTAAAATATCATTTAAGGGAAAATATGTGTTGTAAGAAAAATTAATATTGTTTCTAAGTAATAATTAACATACAGAAAACGTAAGATTAGAGAAGAATTAATGCATCTTAACGCATAGATATATATATTAATCGGCTTAGCGAAAAATTTGTGTTCCTTTTTGAAGAAAACTCATTTATCTGGAGACATAAAATTTGGTACGGTTATATCGAGGAAGAACATTTAGGCATACAATTTCTGTGTAATATGCGCTACAAATAAATTAATTCTAACAAAAAAATAAGTCAAACAACCAGGAATAGCGATCAGATCGGTGACAAAATATATATATAATCAAATATCTTAGACTCTAGCCGATGTGCTGACCAGCTCCAACTTGCTACGATGGATTACTCCATAGAGAAATAGAGATGCAACTCATAAGGGACTCTGGCACAAAGTTTTGCTTTGCCCAACATCCAGAGAGAGCCATAATTGGCCATTCAAGTAGTTTCATTGGTCAATTTAAATCTGAATAATAGGCAGTTGTAAGAAAAATATTTTACTGTGAAGACATTTGATTGACTCATTAGTAAGGTTTGGCACGTGACAGCCTTGACGTCATGTTTAATTGACCAATGAAATTTAAATAAAAAACCATTTTTTTCAGAAATAAATTTATTAAATAAAATGCTATTAAATATATAATATATAATATAACTATAAATATAATCTATAACAATAAATATAAATATATAATGTAAATTTATCTACAAAATATAAATACAATATGAAAATAAATATATCTATAATATAAATATTATATATCATAAATTTCCTATCTTGAAAGCAAATTTTGAGTCTTTTCCTATTAAAATTATGTTCACCTGTTTTACCCAAAAGTATATAGCGCACCTTGTTATTTTAATATTTTATCTGAAAGATCATTATGGAGTGTACAATAGAAGGGTTTTAAATCTGCTTTTTTTTTAAACATGTAACAAAAATTTTGTTATATTATGGACTTGGCAAAATCGCTGAATAAAATAAAGATATAACTCAAAGACTTACTTACGTATAATAAAACAATTTTGTTGGAGTCTGGGATATTGTCTTGCCTCTATAAAATCAGTCTGAATTTGAGGGTCTATTGATTTATTCATATTTGTATGTCACACTTAATTTCTTTCTTCAAAAGTTTTACTAAATTACTTAAGATGTACACTACGGTACAACGTAAAACTTTGTTTGCTCTAATACGAACATTTGAAACTGAAGTTGTAGAGTCAAGTATTTAACGGTAAGAATAAACGGAAAGGGGTACTGGCTGAATTAATACAAACTTTACCATTACCTTCTGGAGTTTGTTCAAATGTCTATGACACTTGCTTGGAACACCTTAGTTGTGGGTCTGGAAGGATGGAACTACAAATATAGTAAGGCAGTTTAGAAATTAATGGTAATAAATGCGAACAGAAATGTGACTGACTCCTTCAATTTACCTTCTATATCATTTTGATTTTGATCCACTTCCATTTGTACATATTCTGGGCTTGTGGTATTATTTTCACCATCACAAAATTGTTCGTAAGTACTTAAAGGAAAGTTTAAATGTATCACAAAAATGTGTATGACACACGATAACGATCATAAATCTGTTTCATGTTTAACCCAACCAGTTTAGCATTTTTAACGTTTTCTACCCATTTCTTAAAAATCGCCGGGTACTTCTTAACCGAAAACGATGATGCATTTTATTATTACCTGTACATCTAACAACACAACACTTCCCAGAACGAGAATGCTTTTCAACTACCGACTTGTATATACTAATAAAATAAAATAATAATTTTAATACATGTATAGAATGTTATAAAAAGCTAAAAACACTGATCTCTGTATAAAGCACAGTGAAAATGGCGTATAAAATAAATAAACAAACCATAGAACGAAGTGAACCAATCAGATCCCGTCTACATGTTCTACATGTTGGACGTCGGGAAACATTTCCCCAAAATTTCCTATAAAGTTAAATCTTTATTTTTCTATGGATTACTCGTCGTTTCCGTTATGCGTAAATCACAATCCGGCACACCTGTATCGCAAAATGCTGGTAGGCAATTTTGAGCTCAAAGACAATTACCTAAATTTTACATTTAACGATATTAGCAGAATGAAACGATATTAAAACGAAAAGTGAGTGTATTATTAAACAAAGATATTTAATTTTAAGCAGCATTATGAAAGATTTTGTGTTAGTTTCAATTATTCCCGTATTGTTGGAACTATTATTGGGTTATTACAATTTTGGTTAAAAAAAGATTAAGAATATTACGATAACTTAAAGTTATATTTTACATTTTTTATATAGAGAACTAATTAATGTGACTGCTTTATTAGAAGACAGCTGTGAAAGAATCGTCTGACCATTTTGTTGACAAGATACTTAGATTTTCGAAATCAGCTCTTAATTTAATTTGATATCTGGTCTGGGAAGAGCTAAGAAAAAGTGTCTTAACTTAAGATCTAATAGTTCATATGATTCTCGATATATATAGTATATCATTATACCAGAGGTAATTTTAAAATTGAGACTTTCCAGTATTAACTACTGATTCATTTCAGGTTTCAGAAGTAAAAAAGGGCTAACCGAATATTTCAGGTAATAAATTCGTTAACGTGTACATCAAGAGTTTAAATGAGTAGTAACAATTATAAAATAGTTTCATACATTTTTAAATCCTCATTTGTTGGGAAGTTGTTAGTTCCCACGTGGGACATAATTCAAAATTGAACGCTGTAGATAAACGAAATCAAATTAAAGATGATGATGATTGTGCTATCTGCAAAAGCGAGATCGAAGGAATAAATAAGCAAAGAACGATGCAATTTTATTATAAAATTTAAGTAAAGAAATTATTATTTTAATCAGCCTGGTATATTTAATGTTTTGTATTATATACTTTAGATGAGAAATATGTGTAAAAAATAAAGATTATACGCACACATAAATGAAATAACGAAAATATGCAGTAGTTAAAATGTAACTAACTACATAATTCTCATACATGGAAAAAATAGTACAAATAGAAGAAATTATGAATGAGTTGATAGAAATTTGTAAACATATTAAAACATTAATAAATATTAAGATGTTTAACGATTAATGCAATAAGGTATATACTTGGTATCAATAATTTTTATTTTTCTAAATTGTAAAAAATAAATTACCTAATTGTGTTCGTTATTGTTGTAATATAAATGCCAAAGTCAAATATCAATTTCAAAATTGTTTATTCAAATATTCTCTGTTTTAGTATAAAAACATGTATTACTTCATTTAATATTCCATATTTACATTTATAACATTAGCGTAAAGAAGGATCATTTATATTTATATTATATATTATACGGTTCTGAAAATAATCTTACTTATGGTACTTTGTTATAATGTTCAGTGGTGTAGTAATTTAAACTTACTAATACTTTGTTGATTATTGAAACTTAATGAAAATTAGATTTAATTAAATACCATTTAAAAAATGCTATGTGCTAGTTCTTGAGATAGTTTGCATATATTTTAATATGTTTTAACATAAAAGTATTTATTATTTTAATTAATGTTAATATATTTATGTATATATTTACATTATTGTTATACTCCAATATGAGAAAAACATGGTGGTTGTTGACTTGTTGTTTGATACATTATGATTATTGACTACCGAGTTATCACTAGTTATTTTAAAATATCTTCATTTAAATTAGTAAATAACCATTAAAAAACCTAACATAACTGTGGCGATGTTTTTGATATGTCTTCTCATAAGACAACAGTATGCTTTTCAATGTATTCAGGTGCCAATCATGAAAAGCCCAAAATTGCATTTTCGACGTTTTCGACTATCACTATTGTATTGTTCGATTTGAAAAGATCCACAGCCAAGGCTCGTCAAAGAGTTTTAGGAGTGTCATGATGATGCTGGCTCATAATATCCCAATTGTCAGTTTAGGTTTCAACTATAAAAAAATAATTTCAATGGTAATGACAATAATACAGCCCAAACTCTCAAGACACTTTGAGACAGTTCAACGGTTGATGAATTGTCTGCTGTTTGCTGATTTTCAATTGTGTCCAGGCGTTAACAAAGGCAAATGGCTACCACATAGTATATTAAATAACATTTTGAACCATTTCAACGTCGAGGTTCCATTGTTTCCATTGATGGTATCATAACTGGTGATGAAAATTGGATCTAATACGTTAATTGCAAACGTCAACAGTCATGGGTTAGTCCAAGTGAGCTATCCATATCGATACACATTTGATGGAATCAGCAAGGTGTAGTGTGTTACAAGTTATAAAAACCGAGACAATATACTATTGCAGATGTCTTTACACATCTATTGAATATATTGAACGACATATTGTGAGCGACTGTAGCAAAAGTATCCTCTTTCAAAACAACCCTCGGTCACACAAGACCTTAAAGAGTTATGAGACAGACGCTGTTCAGGCTCGAATGAGAAGTTCTACCATATCCAGCGTATTCACCAGACATAACGCCTTCTGATTGCCATTTATTCGGATTAACACAGCATTCTTGGCATATGATTGAATCGATGCCAAGCCAACATCGTTCTCTCAACACTGACTCACCATGTTGCCTGAAAAATGGGAAAAGCTTTTAGTGAAAAAAATAGTAAATACATACAGGCACGTAAATACCTAAGATATTGGGTAAATCGTTGAATGTTACTTCAAAAGAATTATAAAAAAACATTTGATACAGAGATTTTACGATATCCAATATATAATCCAGATTTTTAACGAATAAACGGTACAATTCTGAAAAATATATCAAAACTGATATTGATTTTCATTTTACTTAAATGCCAACATTTTTACTATCATGAAAGTATATTATTTTTTGAAAACCCGCATGATTCATTATTCTCATCAATAATGAATACCTTTTCAACACTCTGAAAAATGTGGATTTCTTATTCACGTCTAATATTTATTAAAGATTTTAAATTGTTGTACTAATTAACATATAATCATAATGACAACCGTATCGATCAATATTAGGCTGTTACTGACCTGGGTTTCAAGAATGTGGCATATAAATCAAGTTGGCATTGAAATATTTGCTTTTATGGAATCCCCTACGATAGTATCTAGCGTAGAAAAGTGATTTTCATTCTCAAGTCGCGCGACGTATGTTTATCGTCGCTGTGTTGATCAGAATGGTACTTACTAGACGATTTGACCCCGCCTAACACACGTCCACATTCCGAGGCCGCATATTACATTATATATTCAACTGGACTATTATTTATAAATTAATATAAACAATGGTATGAGAATCGGATCTAAAATAGACGAGCATTTACGGAAATCAAACGGGAGATACATGTTAAAGAGCTATTGTAATTTAATATGTTTTTAACAATCCTTTGTAATCTACTTTTAATCGTTGCCTATCTGAAAATTGTCATGATATTCAACAGATAAACAAAGAAAATAACAAGCAGTTAAATTATAAGTTATTTAGCATAGACAATAAGCTAATTTAGTTAATTATTAAATTACCATTTAAATATAATGAGTATAAAATATTAAAAATGTTTATAAAAGTTGATCCATGTTAAGCTTCCTGGGTATATTTGATAGATTCACTCAGTGGACTAGATCTAACCCACAGATCTAAACTATTAGGTTTGCAATAGAGAAAGTAATCTTAATTTGGTATAAGATTTTTCTACGTTAATGGCTTCCTTCAATATTACCAGGCATATTCTTTTCATTATTATATATTACATAAAATATGCTTAATGCAATAATAATTTACATATTAATGTGTTACTATTTTTTAGTCGTACTTGCAATAAATCAATAATAGTAAAGTGTACGGAATACATTAATAAATATATATTCCCTAAACTAAAATATACATGTCCATAGATGTTATTTAAAAAAAAAATTTCTAAAGGTGTACTGCTTCCACGTTGCCGTGATTTAATAACCTCATTTTATGTTTCAATTAGTGTTGGGAACTATCGACCGAAATTGATTATCGACTGTTTAGTAAATGACTACTTTTTACTATCGACTGTTTCAGTCGCTATTTTTGGTTCGACTGATTTTACTACTATTTACTATCGACTATTTCAGTTGTACTTTTAGTTACTATTTTTGGTTCTACTTGTTTCAATCGACTGATTTTTAAAGTTCTGGCTCTGTATCTGCTCTACCGCGACCTTGACCTTGACAAAAATATACCCAATTTATGCTTCTATAGATTTATATTTAATATATATAGTTTTATGATTTTTTTTGGTACTTTTCTTGTAAATAACAATATATTGTATATTAATATATTAGCATTTTGGTAATAGTAATTACTACTTTCAGTCAAATACATGGTTCAACTGTTTTTTTTTCAAGATGTCAGACGAAGATGTACGAATACCTTCCTGTATAAATTATGAAATCGTTGCCTATCTGAAAATTGTCATGATATTCAACAGGCAAACAAAGAAAATAACAAGCAGTTAAATTATAAGTTATTTAGCATAGACAATAAGCTAATTTAGTTCATTATTAGGTTATCATTTAAATATAATGACTATAAAATATTAAAAATGGTTATAAAAGTTAATCCATGTTAAGCTTCTTCGGTATATTTGATAGATTCACTCAGCGGACTAGATCTAACCCACAGATCTAAACTATTAGGTTTGCAATAGAGAAAATAATCTTAATTTGGTATAAGATTTGTCTACGTTAATGGCTTCCTTCAATATTACCAAGCATATTCTTTTCATTATTAAATATTACATAAAATATGCTTAATGCAATAATAATTTACATATTAATGTGTTACTATTGTTTAGTCGTACATGCAATAAATCAATATTAGTAAAGTGTACCGAATATATTAATAAATATATATTCCCTAAACTAAAATATACATGCCCATAGATGTTACTTAAAAGAAAATATATTTTCTAAAGGTGTATTGCTTCCACGTTGCCGTGATTTAATAACCCATAATAATGTTTCAATTAGTGTTGGGAACTATCGACTGAAATTAATTATCGACTGTTTAGTAAATGACTACTTTTTACTATCGACTGTTTCAGTCGCTATTTTTGGTTCGACTGATTTTACTACTATTTACCATCGACTATTTCAGTCGCACTTTTAGTTACTATTTTTGGTTCTACTTGTTTCATTCGACTGATTTTTAAAGTTCTGGCTCTGTACCTGCTCTGCCGCGACCTTGACCTTGACAAAAATATGCCCAATTTATGCTTATATAGATTTATATTTAATATATAGAGTTTTATGATTTAATATATTGTATTAATATACTGTATAAATTGTGAGAGAGGAAAGGATGGAGATAATTGCTTGAGGCAGTTAATGGTTTATATGTGGTTAGATTTTCCAACGGTAGTATAAGCCAGACGGATATATATAAATTCCTTCACGAACTAACTTTAAAAAGAAAAGGAAAACAATAATTACTGCATACAATTATAATAATAATACATAACATGCAATTTATAATTAAATTTTAAACGAAGTAGAGTTACTTTTATATTTGAATGTTCTGTGGATCTGTAAAAAGCAATGAAATTTTTCTATAGAATGGAGTAATACTCCACAAATGTTTCATTATATTTTAAAGTGTTAATTGCTATTTTTAAACTATTTTTAGCTATTTTTTAATAATTTTTTGACTATCGACTGTTTCGACTGTTCCGACTGTTTTCAGTCGATAGTTCCCAACGTTAGTTTCAATGAAAAGTCTTAGATAAGTTCGTAGATCCATTTGATTTCGAGGTTATCGTATAGTTCTTTGTTGCTTACCTAGAGATAATCATTATTAATTTATCGTTTTAATAGCGTTGGATTGCTAGTTAATTTAATAATATAGTGCAACTCCATATTTATGTCCTTAGGTCATGTCGGGAGTATCTGCCGATTAACCACTACAGTTTTTAACTTTGTGTTTTATCGGCTATGTTTTATAAATAACGTGATGTTTCCAATTTAACCTACCATTAAGATGTATGCTGAGGTATCTCACTTATTCTGCTTGAGAATCGGGCAAATGGCACAATTAAGTTTTTGTTACTTCGACGCAAAAAATTGGCATGGACAGATTTCGAACTAGTAAACCACCATATTTTCCAATCTCTAGTCCATTTGTGTATGCTGCTGTACTTGTACTTCTTCTAGAAGCCTAAATATGGCTATGCCATAACAAGCGTGTAATTGGTAGATGTTCTAAATACTATTTCTTATTCTTACCATATTTATGATCACCATTAAACCATTAACTACTACCATTATATTGTATTGATGTTAAAGGATTCCATCTATCAAAATTTTAATTATTTCTTGATTAAGCGAAAAGGAAATCTTATTTCTAGATAAATTAACTTCATGGAAATAAAAAATAATACGGAACTATTGCATACTCAGTCTACTAAATAACAAACAATACAGATCGTTACTTAAAAACTGAGAACTACAGGCAATAACAAAGACCTTAATGGCACTGCCAGAAAGGCTATCAGATTCACAAAACAAACAAAAAAAGAAAGAAACAGAAACCACCAGCGGTAAATCCTATATAAGTAAGTTTTTGCAAGTAATATTAAATGCATATAATTCAGCATTTGGCTCTAAAATTTACATGCAGTATATCTTCTGTCAAGAGTAATATTGTCTTGATTCTCAGTAATTGAAAAATATTCATTTAAAAATATTCCTATATATTCATATAGTCCTGATCTGATGCTATATGATTAATTGTGACTAATTAATATGAGTAATTTTTATTAATTATAAAGATATCTCATAATTTAGGTCAGTTTGAGCTCTCGACACTTAGTTGACTACTTCCTATAGCTAAATTGTTTAACGACTCACAAGCGACAGTAAAATATCATCGGCAAAGAGGAATAGTAGACGAAGCCCAAACTTAACTGACAGAGACCGAAGAAAATTAAAAAGGATTTTGGCCAAAAGTGGTAGCAGAACTCCATACTCACTTGAGTAAAACTGCTTCGACCACTCCGGCGGGAGCTTCATAAACCTAACAATCATAGAAGGGCTGCGATTGTGAAACCCTTTATAATGAAAGCCAAAGGCTAAGCTGCGAAAGAAGTGCTGCAGCGGTTATAAAACCTAGACACTTGATGATTGGAAAAATTTAGTGTGGTCCGATGAATTATCGTTTTCATTGTTTCCTACAAACCGCCAGGCTTATGTATGGAGAACCCTAGAAGAGCCTTTCGATCCGGACTACCTGCTTCCTATAATCAAGCATGGGCAGGTTCCATTATAATTTAGTTTGGTGCATGCGTCTTACTGCTAATGAGTCTCTAAACATCTTCAATGATGAAGTTCTTACCAAAGCTAGAATATTGCTACCAAATACTGCCATATTCCAAGTCTTGGTTTAGGAAGCATCAGAATATTATGAAAAATCTTTCCTGGTTAGAAGAATCACCACATCTTAACAATATTGAAACATTATGGGGGTTTTAGATCAAAGAGTGAAGAGTATGTTTCTATGTCTAACTTCACTGAAGGAATTGGGGGGATGTTTGGGCACAACAATAGGACAGCATTCCATTGGAAAGTATTCAAATAATCTACGAATATATTCTGCGAAGAAAATAGCAAATGATGGCTCAAAACTTTATTAAAAATAAATATCATGTATATATCAGTTGTTCATTCCTACATATGTGTACGAAAAAGGTACAAAAATGAGATTTAAAAACGTCGGATTGAAAGAGAGTATGTAGAGCGAGAGTTACGCATGGATAGCCGCTACTTTTCGCATGTTTCAGGCAATTTAAGGGTTGCATCTAGAAAGAACGATGAATCTTTTAATACTATCCACAAATCGATCAATTTTTTGGTATGTTCACAAGAAATGAAGTGCTAACATACTCAGTCTGGAGAATACACTGGGCGGGGTAGTACTTCCCATCTTAATATTGTCATGCTGCAGAATGACATTGTTGTATTTTTACTCGTATTCCGGTCGTTTTACGCACTGTGCTAAATACAAACATATCATTTGTAATCGATAGCGATTCTAATTGATGGTTTTATCGAGTAAAGCCTTCAGATCATCGTCTGCAATAATTTTTTTTGGGTTGCTAGAACGCTCTTTGTCTTCGATGTCAAAATTACCATTTTTAAAACGTCGAAACCAGTATTCACATGTTTAAATCCATGCATTCAACATTCGATAACCTTCAGCCGCCTGTTTCTTCAAATTGAGGTAAAAAGATAAATCTTCCCGCAAATACGATTTACTCTTTACAAGTGCAGTTATTTTCAACGAGCTAAAAGATAGTCTTGGTTTTGAGATTACCAAAACCTATTCAGATAGTATGCTAATTTATTACGCAAAATAATTGCAACTGTTTGAAAAGCAAATGGTGGTTCAATGCCTAATTAACAAATAAGTGTCATGCATAGGGCAGGTACTCATATTATTTCTTCCATACCCTGTACATTTTTGTACGAACAATCTAGAAAAACGAATTAGAAAAAGTTTATCTTGACGAATAAGTTGAATTTTACCTAACAGCTATTTATTAATTTACTCGATCAGTCGCGTTTCTTTTTTTAATAGGTTAAAGTCTCTTTTTTACCATTACCAGGGTTTATCTTGTCTGGACTTACAGTTTAACCGCAGTTCTCGGCATTAAGCCTACCGACTGGCGAGTGACCAACTTAGAGACCATCCCAGAAGACATCCGGTCTTACCCAACCTAATTTCTGTCGTGACTGGTATAGTTACCTATAAAGACATTTACAATTACAATCATGAACATTTTTTTATCAATCTCTTAGAACGTCAACAATCTGCTCGTGGGCAATAAGTATTATTGTATGATTTCCGTTATATAATATAACCATCCTAACATGTAGAAGATCACTTCAGTAAGTGATCTGCTGTACAACTTCTAATCTAAATCTTATTCTAGATACTATTCTACTATTATTTTAGAGTCTATCCTAACTTATTCTAATGACTACTCTAACTTATTCTAGAAATTATTAGATCTCACTCTATGTGTCTCTTAATCAGTTCGTATGGTAGTTTGCGTTTGAGCCTACGCACGTCACTGTCATCGCGCACATTTAACTGTTTGGCAAGAGCATTGGGATGCTCTAATAGTCTTTCAGAGTACTTCGCATTAGCACTTCGAACCACACTCGTTATGGGTTCTAAGGGGATATCGCGTTGAATCAATTTGTTGGCCACGTAATATAGGGCTCTGGAGAATATCTATGATAGATTTGCTAGTAGTACCCCACAGGTTAATACCATAGGTCCAGATGGGCCCAAGTAGTAACTTATACAGCAAAACCTTGTTATGTAATGAAAATTTAGATTTACGCCCTATCAGCTAATACATTTTATAATATACAGATTGTAATATATTTAAATCAGTAATATTCCTCGGTATAAAACGACATGACTTTTTTACCACCTAATGGCACAATCAATAATTATAATTTAAATTTAACATAATTTATGTTTATATAAAAAGTGCAATATGGCCAAGAAAAACAATTTAATATACGACAATTTTTTATCGTTTGCAAAAAACCATCAACGGACAAGTTTAATCGTCATCACGAATAAAATCGTTATTATCATCATCTGAAATAATGGTCAGAACGTGGACTTTAAGACGGCGTTGTTTCCTATAAACGACGAATTTCAGCTGTCCGATTGTCTAGTGCTAGATCAACTGGCCCCCCGATCCATCCATCCACCGCAGATCGAAGTCGGCACACGTTCAGTCACCTTGGCGACCACGATCACAGCCGCCCGTGGTTAGTGAATGGCTTTTTGTTTATTTGGCAAGTGAAATTCGTGAATCCGGACTGTCAGTCGCGCCGTATCTCTTCTTTACGCGGGTAGTACTCGATTTTGGCGGCGGTTCCGTAACGTTTCGACTGGAAGCGATCGCGGTAAGTAGATAGGGTTCTATTTCGTAACAATAACATTGTCCCGAAATCACAGAATCACACCTAATCTATTATTTGACTTTCTTTTTTTATATTTCTAAAAAAATAATTTCTACCATAGAAAATATCGAGTTTTGATCATCTTATTAATTATATTTACGATTATTATTTATATTATGGAAGTGTTTTTCGATAGATCTAATTACGCTATCTTTAGTGCACGTTTTAGTGTTCCTTGCTCATTGTGCCAAATACTGTTGCCGAATGTACAATTTTCAGGTTTTTGTTTGTTTCTTTTGGCGGTTTTTAACAATAATAAATGAAATATCAATTCAGTTAAATAAAATTAAAACTAAGTTCCATTTACTTAATTTAACATGATTCTTATATTTTTATTTTATTTTTAATGCATTAATTTTATTAGTTTATTTGAAACAATCTATTGTCCTCCCATCTTCATCTTTCTTTGTATTTCTATTCAATTTCGAAAGACCGCAATACACACTCTTTGAAATCGCTTGGTCATTATATCTAATACTGTTGTAGAATGTAGAATTTGAAGGTTTCTGTTTATTTTTTAGGGTTTTTAAATAATAATTAATGATAATATATAAAATTTAAATAAAGGTCCAAAACCAACATTATGCTATTATTTATATTCTTATTATCATATTTATCATATATATATTCTCTTATTTATATTATAGAAGTGTATTACTTCCTAGATTCCGCTTTCATCTAATCACTATTACCTTATGTATATGTTCTTATTATCATGTATATTATATTATTTATGCAAACGTATTTCAATAGATACACATGAGTATGTACAATTTGAAGGTTTTTGGTTGTTTTTTAACGGTTTTTAACAATAATCAATGATAACAAATATAATTTAGACAAGACTCAATAATATAATTAAAATTAATTTCCCCTTATTTTATTTGGCATGATTCTTATAACTTTATTTAAATTTCTAAAATAGTAATATGTCTTTATTAACTTTACGTTTTATTTAAAACAATCTTTTTTGCTCCTATGGCCCTCTTCCATCTAACATTATTCTCTGTTTATATTCTTATTATGATGATTATTCTCTTATTTATATTATAGAACCATATTTCGATAGATTGAAATATACACTCGGTACTTTTTAATGTTCCTTGCTCTTTATATCAAATACTGTTGTAAAATTCACCATTTGAAGGTATGTGTTTCTTCCTTTTGGGGGTTTTTAAATATAATAAATGATAATAAATCAAATGTATTTATTTGGCATGATTCTTTATTTTATTTATATTTTTAAGGTTGTAACTGTAAATTCGTCAATTTGTTTAAAACCATCCTTTTATCTTCCTTTTTCATAATTTTATATCCAGCTTTATTTAAGTTTTAGTAAAATAATATAAATTTATGTAGAAAAAAATCTATATATAGTAATTTTTATTATTATTCTTTTTGTTAACAAATTTGAATATAATCACATAAGGCCAAATCTTATCATATCTCCAAAAAGTAGCCTGATCAAATAATTATAAGACCTAAACATCAAGGTGTTATTCTTTCTGTTCGGAATAAACTGTCAACCTGGAATATAATTTGGTTGTTACATATGAAAACTCCCACGAAGCAGAATATCTTCCAGACTTCATAAAAAATTCAACACATATCCTCAGTTTTAAGACCAATGAAGAAATTAATATAAAATCGAACTCTTTCAAAGAAGGATTACTTACAGAATTATTGCATTTTCACTATATTGTAGTCCATAAATGTTATTTAGCAAGCCAATTTTATAATTACAACTACGACTTTCTTTTAGAATTACCTGATATTGGCAGCTTACCCACTAAACTTTTTTACTGTCTTTGTTATACTTATTGGTGATCATTTTATATATTTTTGTACTAGTGCCAAAGAACGGCCTGTGTAAAAGAAACTTGCAAAGTAATGAACTGTAAAACACTAAAAGACATTTCAGACGCCTTAGCAGTTGAGGAATAAACTTCCAAATATTTATTTGCGATAGAATATCCAAAGGATGAGAAAATGGCCACCATTGAAAATAGTTTTCTATGACGTTCTCTGACTGGTGGTGAAAAGTGGATCTACCACAACAATATCATGCCCTAAAACTTACGGGTTAGTGCAGAAAAGCCATCGACCTCGATATTGAAGCAGAACATTCATGGTCATACAATCTTGCTGATCATACGGTAGAATCAGCAAGTGTATTACGAGGTAAAACCCAATGACTACAGATGTCAATTGAAAAGATTGAACGACATATTGTTGCAAAAATCCAACCGAGAGTTTTTCTCACCGAATTCTCTCTTATAGTGAAAATTATCTAGATTGTAGAACTCCACCCAAAGATTATTTCTGATCTGAAAGTGCGGCCAGTTAAAGTGTTTTTGCATCATTTATTTTCTACAAAAATAGAAAAAGTATGTGTCTTTAGAGATTCGTTAAGTAGGTCACTTTTAGTTTTTAAAAGCCAAAATAATCACACTCTTTTAAATAATATATCATTTTCATAAGAGCTATGCTGATTCAAAAGAAGAAAAATCAAGCATCACTGATATTGTCATTTTATTTGTTATTTGTTCTTCATTCGATATTATTTCAGCAATTTTTCTTTAGTTAAAATTTTTTACGATGTTCAGTTAACCTTCTAAAAGTGATTTTCACTGTTATATTAGGTATTCATGCTTCAGTGATCTCTTCTGATGACATAGGAGTTCATTATAAAAAAATAGTTCTTTTTTGTTCAGAAACAATTTGTTGTAGAAAATTAAATTACTTCAAGAAATTATCTATATATTTTCATTTTCTACGTTCAAATATCACCCGTATTTATTTTACTTAACTCGCCGCATTCATTAAAATGTATAAAGAAACTCAAAAATTTTATACATATTTTGTAGATATTTTGAATCATCCTCTCAGTAGAACCGTCACATTCCAGCGGATATTTCTACAGACTAGTTAAACAGGCTTTTTTGTCATAAAAGCGCTTGAAATCATAAAAACATTCGCAGGAATGTTAGCAATTTATTCCTTTATAATGAAAAACAAAGTAATCTAATACAGAAACTATAAATATTTAATTTGTAATAAAAGCTAACTAATATTAGTTTTATAAATATGATTTCGCTTTTTTATGATACATAAAAGGCCGTCGTTTATGTTAAATTTAATTATAATAAATTAATGAAATCTGGTTAAAGTCAAGTGTCATTTCGTATGATTTCCCCTCTCTTATTGATATAATAGAAATAGTTTTGAATTGAAATAGCAGTGAGCTTCTGTTTTGTATTTCTTTGTTAATATATCATATTCATATTATTTGATAACTGATATTTAGTAGCGAGGCTTCAATAAAGTCACACATCCGTAAACGTTTAGACGTAATAGTAACAAATCAAAAGGGGATTGCTCAAATATATACCTACAAAATAACACCTGTATCGTAAGAATTAACCTTTTTCAGCTTTTAATATTCGAAGACTTGCAGTCACTGATACTGAATATTGTCCTTACCACAGTATTTATTAGGTATTTTATTAGTTAAATTAAGCTCATTCTTTCGAAACAGAAATTCTTAACTAACAAGAAAACTATATATTTTCCATGCTGTTGTAATATAATATCCTTTTTTTCTCACTCAAATGGATACAATGTAGTCAGTAATAGTCATAAATAGATATAATATATGAATGTCAATGAGACATAGATTATCATTGATAATTTTATACGATTTCAGCAAGTCATCACTTCTTGTTTATGCTGGAAAATAACATTATTTTGGTACAAACAAAATGGTTGTTAGAAATCTGTTTAATATGTCTTTGTTCATTTCATTTTCTATCCGAAGCAACAAGCATTTCCTTTGCTTCATGTGGTATCTATTGTGATTCTTGAATCAATCCAGTAATCTGTCTGAAACCATCAATACTGTTGCATCTTTACAAGTCTTATTATATTAAAGCAAATATTAGATGTGGTCATGTTGCTTGTCAAAGTTTTTTTTAAATATATTGTACTTTGTTAATTGTTAAGGTACTTATCTAGGAAAAGCTATTGGCCCTTGCTTAGTTTCTAATTAAATAAAATAAAGATTTGTAGCAGTTTTCAGTATTTTTTGTAATATAGTGCACCTTACTATACATCTACCCAAAATCACAAGGTTTGGTTCCATTGAGTCTACGTCGTAGTTCAGTGTTGTCCAAGAGCAGCAGCACGGTGTGTACATGAGAGTGGATTCTTTCCTCAAGTCTTGTTGCAAATCTCTTAATTTAGAAACCGAAGGTCTCAATATAAGTAACTGTTCATGTAGTGTCTGGTTGCATCCACAATACTTCTCGACACTTTAATCTGAAATACTTGTTTTACATCGCACAGAACTGAATTCCGTGGGTCCATATAGGTATCTCTTTGTCAGTAGAAACTTATTATGAGGAGATTATTTAGATATTCCAAAAAACCAATACATTTTTTTAAATTTTAGTTCTGTTACTGTATGGGGTAAAATCCATATGCACTTTAATCAGCGATATATATTAATGAGAATGCAAAAATATCAGTGCAAGCAACTATTAATCAGCAACTATTAATTGACCTTTCCGCATGGTATCGCCGTGTTGCCAGAAAGAAGAGAGAAAAAATTTCTCTAAAAACATGGAAAATATTTTAATTATTCAATATTGAATAAATTTTTTCTAAATAAATGTCTTTTTAAATGGAATAAATGGTCAAAATACATGCAAATACACTATATATTTTTTTAAACAAACGTCATAAATGAAAAATTGCAAAGTGCTGTCTAATGCAGAATCATATTTGGACGCCTGATGTTATTTATAAATAGAGTTTGAATACTATAGCGTTCATAAACAACGACTATCAAAATAATGACTCGATGTACACCACAAAAACCATTCATAAAATAAAAATGCTCTGGAGACTTAATTAACTAATTCAGAACTAAGATTAATTGCTGTTGCTGTTAACTCATCAATTAATGTGAATATTTCCGTCCTTGCATGCCAATTAGTTCTATTAGCTCTGTTTCGAATCTCTCCATTCAGGTTGTTATGGGTTTTTGTGAAATACAATAAAAACTATTGGGGAGAGCTGACGTATTAATGCAGAACTAATTAAGACACGCAGTATGCGAACTGTATACTAAAAGTGTTATTATACCTCGGTAATATGCACACATGTTTGTTAAATGGTGGTGATGTAATCATTCAGCTGTTTTCTACTTCTTGCTAAACAAAAAAATGTTTAGAACAATTCACAACCATATCTAAATGGAAAAAATTCACTTGTTACATATAGAAAAACATCTTTAAGATATATGGTAAAGTTTATAACTATTAGACTAACTAGTAGACTTGATTTGAAGAACATTATTCTGTTCTAGATATCAGCAAAAATTAAAATATTTTACCATATTTTCCATTGAGACACCATTTGAGACATAAATATTTCAGTTTTTTTTAATTATATATTACATTAGATATGCTTAGTACAATCTTAATTTACAAATTAATTTATTAGTAGTTCTCTGTTCTACTTACATTAATATACAAGCAAGGCGAGTACGGGATTAATACATCAGTATATATTTGCCAAATTAAAATAAAACTAATCTACTTAAGCTACAGTTAAGAATACACTTACACACTAAACAAATTTGTGTGCTTTGCTTCGCTTCAATCTTCTAATTTCCTGTCTGTTGTACAGTAGCTGTATTGCTTCCCCGTTGCTGTGTTTTAGCAACCTTATTACATGTTTTAAGTCTAAATCTTGGATCACTTCGTATATCCATTTGATTTGGAGTTCATCGTGCGGCTCTTCAGTGGTTACGTAGCAATAACTATATAATAGCATTGGTAACTAATCGTAAAACTTTATTTTAGGTACGTTAGATTACTAGTAAATTTGACATCTTAGTGCAATCCCATATTTGCACTCCATAGCTCCAAATTGGCTTCATAATTGACTGAAAACCCAATATTTTCGATTTTAAGTCAATTTGAGAGTATCTTCTGACTAACCAGTACACTTGCTTAACTTTGAGTCAAATCTGCTCTGCTTTTTGTCTAACATGATGTTTCCAGTATAACCTACAGTCGAGATATACTCTGAAGTATTTGACTGATTCTGCTCGAGATATTGGACATCCAGCAAGTGATATAAATAGATGTTTGTCATTTCGCCGTAACGCAAAATTAACATGAGCAGATTTTTAGCTATTAAGCTGCATTTTCCAATCTCCAGTCCATTTGTAGATATTGTTGACCGCTACTTGTACTTTTTCTATAGCCTTATAAGGAGACACATCTTTTGCCCGATAATTGTGTCGTCGGCAAATGTTCCAAGTACTGTTTCTTTTGTTATTGGGATATCAGCAGTATAGTGCAGATATTGGAGGGTTCCCAAGACACTAGCTTGTGGAACTATAGCTCAAATAGATTTAGGTGTTAAGAATGTCCCTTCATGAAAAGTGACATGATATCTCAAGTTCTACTGAAACGATTTATTTGAAACTCTCTATATATTCTTCTATCGTATCAAAATAAAACTATAACAAAATAATTTTGATTTTTACTATATTTTAAAATTAGATTATTTTAGAAATTTTAAGATGTTTTTCGAACAGCCCTAATTTGGGAAAAATGATTCATTTCCTTTTTATTTTAATCAGTTGTAAATAATTATAAGTAGATAATGAAATCTAGTGTCGAGTTTGCAATAAAATGATCTGAAGACATTTCATGATGAGTGGATAACAAGTTCTGTGGATAACCAATAACCGGTATATGTTATTATTAATATTTTTTGGACTGGATCTAAATTGTAACTACAAAAATATTTGACGCTATGCTTGTTTCGAGGCTCGTTCGAAAGGTACGCTTGTAGATTCTCGGCATTGATTAACAAACGTCAAACATTAAACAAACTATTATTGTATAATAACAGTTGTATCTAAATCATCCTTTCTTCATACTACATGTAAGTTCCTTTTATCACTAAAAATATTTTAGGGGATTTACTTAATAGCATCTTCAACGTAACAAGGTCTCCAAATAATCCTTCCTTCTTATCTGCCCATTGCTTATCATTACTCACTGTCTTTTTTCTACAGTTCCTATTCCCCTTTTATGATGGATTTATTATCTGACATTGCTAGTAGATATTGTTTTAGTAATTATTTAATTAATATTTTCAGTTGTTCATTACAAAATAAAACAAATAGCAATAGATATATATGAAGTTATTTTGCAACATATTAAAAAAGGGCCCATGAAAACGTACTGAGAAATATATAAATGAGATTCGCGCTGATGACAGGTAATCCGGTTTGGCAATACACATATGACGATAAGTTTTCGCAATAAAGGCTTGATTTACAAAATAAATCTTAAAATTAACATATATTGATGATCTCTGTATAAATAATGATCGATAAACTTATAAATATAACTGTTATTTATATTAGAAAATATAAGATACAACTTAAAATATGCAAACTAATGCCACCTCAATGAATAACACAATACATTTGCATTTTCGCTATTATAACCTCGTTTTAACGAAATGTAACCGATTAAAAAAAGGCGTATTGGTGTCAGATTATTCTTTAGTTTACCAAGCGGTTCAATAATCCTGTGAGTATATGATCGTACAAAAAAAACACGACAAAACATGGTTTTCAACTGCATCAACAGCTTCAGGTGCAAAAAAAAATAGTGGCCATGCAGTTTATTCTTGGTATGATAGAATAAAAACATTTGATGCCAAAACAGGACTGCTACGGAGATCTGACTCATCAGTTCGACCTTTTTGCCAGTCAAATAAGTGGTTGTTTTAGCCACATGCATTGCACAAAGCATTACATTGCACATGGTCATGGCGAAGAACGTATCTCATCATCGTATTTTCGTATCTCAGGAAACAATCCTCGTTTGGCTCGTCTTAGAAGACCCGTATGGATTGTTGTTTTATTTGAAGCTTATATATGTAAACTCGAGATCAGCTTTGGATGCACCGCGATTATATATCTTGACTATTTCTTTGCAATAATTGAGCTTTTGTCAAATTATGCGGGGTTCAGAGAGAACATACCTTTTTCACAGTTAAATATTCATGCAATATTTTACTAATACTCATGATACTAATGCCCAAATATGGCTCAATATCACGGTAAATCACATGAAGATATCTATCATCTCTTTCATTTCGCGCACAGTACCACTGTTTTTTGACAAAACAACTGATTTTGGATGACCTTCAGAACTTTCGTCTCTGAATGAACTGCGGCCACAACCTTCATTCCAAACTTCAATTACAAAACATCATTAACAAACCACAAACACTTTCCAGTTAAATCCATTTTTTCGCTGAGGCAAAGACATTTTCAAGTCACTGCAAACAACATAAGTCATGCACAAATGACAAAATATTCTGAAAAAGGTTATGGTTGTAAAAGTCACACTAAGATGGAGCCTAACAAGACTTTTTTTATAACATCTTTATTAGATACGCTTAGTACAATCATAATTTACAAGTAATTTATTACTACTTTTCCTATGTACTTGGATTAATTGGGACAAGCAAGACGAGTGCGGGAAAATACATCTGAATGTATTCCTCAATTATAAAATTATAATTATTTATTAATTATTAACTTATAGCTATAGTTTACACTAAATATATACACTTTTTATAAGTTCGTATGGTTTTGTTCGCTTCGATCTGCTTACATCCTGCGCGCTGCCCAGCAGTTGTATTGTTTCCACGTTAGTATGATTTAGTAATCTTCTTTCATGTTTCAAGGTGAAATCTTGGATAACTTCGCAAATCCATTTGATTTCCAGGTCATCGTGCAGTTCTTCAATGGTTACATAGCGATAGACATTGGTCATCAATCGAAAAACCTTGTTTTAACAGCATTGTATGACTAGTTGATTTGAATTTTTAGTGCAACCCCATATTTGCACCCCATAGATCCAAATTGGCTTTATAATTGTATTATAGATCAACCTCTTTGATTTTAGATCTAGTTGAGAGTATCTTTCGACTAACCAGTATAGTTGTTTTATTTTGGTTCTAATGTGTTTTGCTTTTTGTCTAACGTGATGCTTCCAATTTAATCTACCGTCAAGATGGATTCCAAGGTATTTAGCTGATTCTGCTTGAGGAATTTGGCAGCCATTGAGTGATATAATTAAGCTTTTATTATTTCGCCTCATATCATCCACTATTAACAAATATATGTTTAATATTTATCAATTAAAATACAAAAATCTATCTATCTAATATATATTTTTGACCCAATAATCTATTTTTCATCATCTAAATGTAACATTGTGAATAATTATATTTGAGGATATAGTTGTTATTTTAAAAATTCTTTAAATAACATAAATATTAAAACAAAATAATATTTGGAGCCATTTTATAGTCCGGCTTTAAGATAATTATATTTAAGTTCGCAAGGTCGTGGAATCAAGGCACACTTGTTTCGTAAGACATCCGGTTCAACAGGCGCTAATTGTTGATATCGCATCACGCATAACATTAACATGCCTATAGATCGATGGAAGCCTTGACAAAAAGCAGTATAATTAATTGTTGCGTAAAAATATCATGTTCCATTAAATTTAGGAAATACTTCAGTCACAGATTTTTACAAGCTCTTACAGTGTACTAATTCTCGAAAATTGTAATAAAAAACTTTTAGAAATTGGTAGACCGAATAAAGGAAAAGCTGTAGATCTACCTATTCCCAATAGTTTCCTACTAAGAAGATCCTACTCTGTCTGTATTTATTACATTTTTACTAGCGTTGGGAACTATCGACTGAAAACATTCGAAACAGTCGCTAGTCGCAAAACAGTCGAAACTGTCAATATTCAAAAAACTAGATACTGAATATAATAATTACCATTAGTAACTATTAGTAATTACTATTTTCAGTCAAATGCACGGTTCGGTTGTTTCGTTCAATTCGTGATGTTAGACGAAGATGTACGAACTGTTTTCTGTATAAATTGTGGGAGAGAAAAGGACGGAGATAATTGGTATTCCAACGATAGTAGAAGCGAGACGGAAATGTACATATTTCTTCACGCACTAACTTTAAAAAAGAAAAGAAAAAATAATTACGGAATACTATTAACATGCAATTAATAATTTCAGTTTAAACGAAGTAGAATAACTTTTATATTTCAATGTTCTGTGGATCTGCAAAAATCGCTATTTTCAAATAATATACTATAATAAATGTAGACAATACAATAGAACTTAAACAAAACCTAAAAACTAAAGATGTACATTAACCATAAATACTAAATAAAAATTAAGTATATACCTAATCATAGAAAAAAAAACTAATTCATGACATAATTAAAAATGATCGCACAATAACTACTAGAGCTTTTTTAAATAAGGTAAATGCTTTATTTATTAATGAACGGAAATATTTTTTAACAAAAATCGGGAGAGTAATCGAAATATTACCTATTATTGCCATAAAAACAGTCAAAAGTGTTTTACTATTTATCATTCACAATTTTAATCTTTTTACCCTATTACATTAACAATCTTGAAATATATCGTTCCAAAATGCTACTATTAATATACAATATATTGTTATTTACAAGGAAACTACAAAAAAATAAATCTGTGTAAGAATCAGTTGAATGAAACTAGTAGAACCAAAAATAGTAACTAAAAGTACACGACTAAAACAGTCGATAGTAAATAGTAACAAAATCAGTCGGACCGAAAATAGAGACTGAAACAGTCGACAATAAAAATTAGTCAATTACTCAAGTCCAAATTATTACATCAAACCCTTTTAGAAACTTATGGTGATGATGCTCTGCCATATTTCAACTGTCGTCTTTGCTTTTAACTATATAAAGATGGTAATTGTAATGTCCAAGTACGGATTGGCAAACCAAAAAAGCTGGATAAATGTGAATTGCAAGGCCCACCTCAAATACTAAAAAACCTTCAGACAGCTTAGCAGTCGATGATTTCCTGGGATTTTTCATGAGATTTACAGGCATTAAAGTGCAATGGTAAAGATTTAAAAAGGGAGAAAATGGTTTTAATACCGCAGTTTCATTGCTTTCCAGACACAACAAAAAGAAATGTTGGTGGCGATGAGAGCTGGATGTACTACGACATTCATAAACCTAAAAAGCAAAGGCCTAAAAGTTCAGGAGAACCATCAATATGCGTTGATACCGAGAATTATTCCATATTCATGGCCATAAAGTAGTGCAATGCATATGATGACATCAACAAGATACTATTAACTACTAACACCGAATAACTCTGTTAATGTAAATGTTTACGAGTATCATTAGCTTAGAGCAACAGCAAGTAAGTGACCAAAGTCATCGTCTTAATCTTGAATGGGAAGTTCTATAGCACTCAGCGTACTAACCAGATGTAGCTCCTTCTGATTATCACATGTTCAGGTTGATGAAACATGGCTTGTCTGAGACATGTTTTATAATTACTGCAGAATATCGTTCTCAGAACATCGTTCTTCCGACACGATATCACCATGTTTCCAGAGAGACAAATTAAATATTTTAATTAATATATTTGTTGGATTTTTCATCATTAAATGACTTTTTAAGGAAAACATCCAATTACTCCTTTTAAATAATACTAAAAATAATATTTATTAGAATGTTATAGTGTCTTGAATAATAAACACTATGTTAGTTAGTTATATTGCCATATCTCGCCAAAAAAATTAGATATGACAATGATAACCTCCTTAAAATTATTCACACTTAACATAATAGATGATCGTCTATAACAATTAGTATATTTATTCTCTCTAAATAACGCGTCATTGATAATAATTAATCACTAGCCACAAACCTAGTGATCTAAATTATTATATTTACTATGAGGATGGCATATTCCGTGAGCTCAAATTACTATCATTATACCTAATTATCATTACCACCTAATTTATATTACAACCAATCTTTAAGTTTAGTTTATTAACCTTATTGTTTATTATCTATTAATACCAAACAAATTGGTGTTTACATTTCCTATGAATTCGGTATAATAATAATTATTGTAAAGTTCAATGTAATTTATTTCGATATTAGACTAAATCAATATCTATTAGGTGTGGTAGTTAACCTAAATAGAGAGGATATATTTTTAATACTATATGGATTTTTAGCAGGCAGTCCTTATCTAGTGATTGAACATACTTGTTAAGGTGGAATAATTTCAGCCATTTGATATTAATCTTGAATATTAATTCGCACTGACGTAGAGAAGTTAAAGCGTATATTTTCTCAGATAGTATAATAAACATTTATAGATAGTAAAAAATAGATTTAACTATGAAAATTGTTATTTCATAACTTTTTTGAAAACAATGTGATTATCTGGTAAGTTTATATTGTAAGTTTTAGGTTAAGTTAACGTTTATATTATACTTTTATTAGGTAGAAGAATTATTATATATTTCAGTGGAACAACTTAAACAAAAACAATAGACAAAATCAAAACGAAATATTGTTATATTAAAGACTTACAAGGTAACAAGGTGAAAAATAGGTTAACTTTCTGAAAAACAAAACAATATATGCTAAAAGCAACATTCTTCATGTCGTACACATAGAAAATGGCACCCAAAATAAAAACCTGAAAACGCACCATAGAAATGAAATGAACCAATCAATGTTCCTTCGTAGCTCCTAACATAGCAACTCAACTAATTAAAAGGGGTCCGAAAGGCAATTCTAGTGTAATCTAGATATCGTAGACGTCGCGAAATGTTTCTTCAAATTTTCCTATACATATCTATTTTCTCTATGTTATTAAATAAAATCCAACACAAGAATAAAATGCAACAATAAATTGAGTGATAAGTAAACATTTGAGAAACCCGAGGTGATCGAAAAACTCGCAATGAAAAAACCTCAACAACGGCATCAAATTATCTACACAGTTATAATAGTTTGTAGGTTAGGGTTGTGTTTGATTATATATCCATTGAACTCTTTTCCATACCACCTATGAGTTAGAGTTCTAGGCAAGTTTGTAGTTGCATCCCCTGGAGGTCTAATCCACTTCATTAACAATTGTACATCATTGAAGAGCATATCTAACTTTTCGCTTAGTTCTTGAGTCCTTAGGCACAGTTTTTCCTTGTATAGACATTTTGATATAACTCTATTTCTCATTCGTTTGTTCTGTTAATACCTGTATAAATCTTCTTGATAAAACTAGATTTAATGACTGCATTCTCCTCAATGCTTTTACCATATCTGCAAAACAGTTACTATTATTTCTCTCATGACATATTTTAACAAAATGCTCATGTATATTCTGAAAAATTACATACGTAACTATGCACAGAAGTCTTTTACACTCTAGAATAACATATCCTACAGTTATCATATATTAATTATATACTCACCTTTACTTGTTTTCACTTTCATCACCCTATCTTAGAGATTGGCAGCATTGAATCATATCATATTCAGAGTGTCTTATTCAAGTGAACAACTAAGCTATTTATTTCCAATATGTCTAACATTGGTTCATAATTCCATCCTTTCTCTCTTTTTCCTGCCATGAGTAACCATTGAGTATATTAGCCTCATTCTGAAATATTAATGTCCCATCTAAATACATAAATTGAAATAACAAGTTTTCCTTCATTTTGCTATATGCTTTTAGGAATTGTATTCTTTTAAAAAATTCAGAAATTCAAAAAAAAGAAGAAATTGTTTATATCCGGAAGATCCACTAGACCTCTTCGATAATTTTCGATGCTTAATAATTGTATTCAATTTTGTATGTACTGAAAAACTACTCACTGTTTTTATACATTTCATACATTTAAACTCTGACAGAATTAACATCAAGCCTATCTTGATAATATTTTTCATTTTTTGACATATTTCAGTTACCGTGTCCGTTACCCGCTAAAAATACTTTCAATAAAAATTGCTGCAAATTAATATTTAACAGTAAAAAATGCTTACCTCTCTAACGAGTTTTACTGGCAACTGATTAGAAACGCAATATTTTCTGTCTGGCTTCGGAATTTTCAATCAGAGTAATAATAAGCAGTGATTTGAAATTAATCAAAATAAGCAAATCATTAAAATAACTTTTGCCGATTTGTAACCTCTTATCACTATTGTTTGCAGAATTTTGCATACATTTGACAACAGGACGACTTTCGCAGGCTAGCTCGGTTACACGTTCGTACTTATCAGCATTGTGTTTCTTTTTAACTCGAATAAAATGAGAAGGAAAATATTGTCTGATTCTAAAACAAATTTACAAACTGCGGCATGCAGAACATTAAACATCTTGATGACGTATGTACAAAATAACTTTGGATACACCATATATTTGATACGTTTGGATTATTTGTGCAAAGAATAATTGCACTCTTTAGATTCTCATAGGCTTAAAGATGTGTTTATATATTGCAATAACAATTTGTTGTGATAGTTCGGATTGTCGTCCAAACAATCACTTTATTTATTTGATCCGTGTACAAAACTCTACTCGTTTTTCTTAACGTTAGTAATCAACCTTCAAGATGTACGTAAAAAGTAATGCTTCATGACATAAAAACTATTTTCTGACCGCAATAAATTATTTTACTTAATAAGAAACCCGTGTTAAATTAGTTTTTGTTTTGAGTAGAATATTTGCAACTAATTACAAGCTATTTACTATCTGATTCATTAAATAAGTTAATTACGTATTCGTTAATATTTAATAATTACCTTTCAAAGTTCATGATATTTTTTGTAATATAATATGTAGCTGTCCACAGGCAATGAAAAATAACGACATATGTTGAAATATTAAGTTAATGTGTTCAAACTTTAGTAATTGCTTAATGTATCGGTATAAAAATATTAAATAAAAGGTGCAGGTTACGTGTAATGAAAATAAACACATAGTTTAATATTTTTTTAATAATTAACATTAATATATTGCCTCCAACCTATTATACTAGTCATCAGCTTACAGTAGTAACAATTCATTTACTATTAATTAGTTATTACATAATAATTTACTAAATTATATCAATATTTCTTAGTTAATATATTTGTAATTTCTTAAACTTTCATACCATCTCTTGTATTGAGTTGGTCTTCTGGTTTATTAGCAATAAAGAACGCAGAACATACTCTTTTCCTGCTTTCTAGTCATTCTTGCATAATGTTTGTAAAGGGTAAGCAATTTGTTTAAAATCAACATAGCAATCCCAGCACTTATACATCAAATTAATATTAAAATATGGAAAGAATTAGATTAATTATACTTAATCCCACATAACTGCCTTATCTTACAACCGAATCTCTTTGTTGTTGGAATTTTCAAAAATAAAAAGACTGAAGCGACTATAGAAAATCGTAGAGCAAATTCATATAATTGCAGATATAATCATGTCATATGAGGAAAGAAAATACCATTTTCCTTCAAACCGCACAGGCTCTGGCTAAGGCTTGGCATAACAAATTTAATTATGAACCATAACAAAAATTGAAAATTTAACTATTTAAAAAAAAATAAGGTTAAACAAATGGTTATTTGTTTCTCATTATTTCGAACAGCTGTAATTTGTGAAAAACATTTTGTTTGACTTTGATACGTTGTATTTTTTTACTTTAATGGGATAGAGAAATGTCTAGAGAAGGCTCAGAGCAAATTTCTTTTAAATAAAATTAAAATATATATTAACCGTCTCGAAAAGCTAGTTTCAAAAAAAACGCATTTAAATCGTTATTTTTAGATGCCAAAAAAACAGCTGTATTTTCTCAAATAATTTAAAAATCGAAAAACCCTCTTCTAGGCTATGATACCACTTTAATATACCAAACATAACGTATATTCTGTTGTTTTTATTTTAATTTTACTACCTAATTGTAAACTGTTTTAACATTGCAGTAATAAATTTAACCCGTTCTTCAGATCTTATCTTCACGTCACCTTCGATTGTTATTCACCGAATAAGCTGAATTTTTATTTCAGTGTTAAGAGTCAGATGTGTGTCAAGGGTAGGCCATTAAAGAATCGCAAGAAAAACACCATTAAGGATTGGACGTTTTGATATGTTTTATAACGCTGAAAATAACGCGAAATAAAATTATATTAAAAATAATTAATTCATCAAGATGATCAAGGTAAATCAGAATTTTGGAAATGTAATAATTCAAGACCGTTTTAGGAAAAGCAATAGAAAACCTTAAGAATTAAAAATAATTGAAGGCATCATGCAAATATACGTTTTAATATAATATAAAATAACAAATATATCAAATTAGGTACAATTCAATAATCAGTAACACTCTAAGGTAATAATCTAAGGTTTCAAGCAGCTGAAAATAGTAGAGTTATATAAAAAACAATCCAGCATTTAGTAGTTGTGTTTAATACCTCATTTATATTAACTTAGATTTTTACAAGAAAACAAAATAATATGTCTTAACAATTATGAATTCTTAGTTTAGAAACTAAAATATATATAAAATATATGTGTATATATTTGAGAGCTGTCGGATCATTAGTTTGTGAATTATAGCATTTTGAGTGAAGCAACTTTTGTGTGAAAAAATGGATAAAAAAGGAATTTCGCGTGTTGATAAAGTATTGCTTTTTGAACGAGAAAAAAATACAGTTCAAGGAAAAACTGGGCTTGATGCCGAGTTTCCGGACACTGCCGCAGAAAAATCAACCATCAAGGATTGGTATACTAAGTTTAGACGTGGTGAAATGAGCACCGAAGACGGTGAACGCAGTGGACGCCCAAAAAGAGGTTGTTACCGACGAAAACGTTTAAGAAATCCACAAAATGACTTTGAATGACCGTAAATTGAAATTGAATGAAATAACAGACACTCTAGAGATATCAACTAAATGTGTACATCATATCATTCACGAATATTTGTGTATGGGAAAGCTCTGCGCAAAGTGGGTGACGCGCGAGCTCACTTTTGACCAAAAACAACGACAATGAGTTGACGAGTTGAGAATTCGAATTCGGATAAACCCGAGTTTTTGTGTCGATATGTGACAATGGATGAAACATGGTTCAATCATTTCACTCCAAAGTCCAATCGACAGTTATCCCAGTAGACTGCACACGATGAACCCTCTCCAAAACGTGGGAAAACGCAACAGATGGCTGGCAAGTTTATGGCGTCTGAATATGAATAATCTTATGAATAATTGTCATTGACTACCTTGAAAAAGGAAGGGCCACGACAGCGACTATTACAAAGCGTTATTGGACAGTTTGAAGGACGAAAATCGCCAAAAACGGCCGCATTTGAAGAAAAAGAAAGTGCTGCTTTTGAAAGTGCAAAGACGATGCACCGTGTCACAAATCAGTGAGAATGATGGCAAAAATCCATGAATTGGGCTTCGAATTGCTTCCTCATCCTCCGTATTCTCCAGATCTGGCCCCTAGCGACTATTTCCTGTTCTCAAATCTCAAAAGGATGCTCACTGAGAAGAAATTTTCGTCGAATAAAGAAATGATCGCCGAAACTGAGGCCTATTTTGAAGCAAAGGACAAATCGTACTACAAAAATGGTATCGAATAGTTGGAGGGTCGCTATAATCAGTGTATCACCCTTGAAGGGAATTATGTTGAATAAGAAAAAACTAATTTTGCCAAAAGTATGTGTTTTACTATGGTAGACCGGGGACTTTTCAATTGATCTGTTAGACATCTATGATCATTTTTCTCTCAAGAGTGCAATAATTCAAGCTAACCACAGCTCATGAAATAATCAAGTTCAAATATGTTGAACAATTTATTTTCAACTTTTAACATTATTACTATACAATGAAATGATAAATATAATATCTAACACTTCATTGTTAAAGTTTCTTTATATTTCTGTGTATGACTTATATTTATATAACACTGCTTTTATAAAGAAATGTTTGTCTGTGTCAGACGTAATTAATTCTTAAGATCCCAGATCTGTGGCTTCTTATTGTTAAAACAATTGATTTGGTCATTTTATAAAGCTAATTTTGTAGAATGTCTAAATCTATATAAGTCGACACTTCTAGCACTACCAGACCAAAATATCACTAACATCTATAAAAAAAATTTGATGGTTTTATATCTTCACATAAGATCAGTTCATATGTAGTGGAATTTTATGACAGTCATTATTAGACATTAAACAACAATATCGCAACAGTATCAGACAAAAATAACTTTAATACATTTACAGATGTATACAACTAAAAACTAAAAAAATATGTGCATCAAATGATTTCATCTTCACCATATTAAAATTATTTAATACCTTTCATTTTTATTACAGGGAGCCAATACAATAGACAATCAACATCACGAACAAAGTGTATAATGTTATATAAAAATTAGAACCATCACAAGTGGATATAACCAAAACATCAACACCAAAACCCAGTAAACCGCCACACTTCAGTAAAAATGACGTACGTCGAGGAACCACCTTTCAAACCGCCATCACCTACACCACCCCACAGCGACAACGTGGAGACCAGCACCAACTTACAGAAGAAAGAGACCAAATTACTGAAATCCACCACCGATGTGATCGTGTTCCTTTTGATATCCGCATTCTATATATTGAAAGCTATTTATAAGTTTTTCTTACCAGCATCTTATAAACAATTGAAGGACTTGAAAGGTGAAGTGGCCTTAGTGACTGGTGGAGGATCGGGCATCGGGCGATTGTTGGCCCTTAGATTGGGAAAACTGGGCGTAACTGTTGTGTTATGGGACATTAACACAGCTGGTAAGTAAATTAATTTACATTTATATGTGTTTTCTCTATTTTAAATATAGTACGCCACATTTTTCAGACTAATTAATTTTTCGTTTAAAATATGTGACAATGTAACAACAATTAAATTTACTTTTATTAGTTTAATAACTCTACTCTTCGGTATGCTCTCCAATATCTGGTATCGCGATATTTTGTTTCTTCCAAGCAGTACTGAAATTACTTAAGCACTACTTAATTCGATATTTATAATTTCCAGCATTGTTTAGAAACATTTTAATTCAACAACATGAGAAGAATGACTTAAAACATGGTTAAATGATAAGAATTCAATCCAAATGTTATAATTAGTATATTCATAGACAGAAGAATGAATCTGCAAGTTGTTACTTGCGCGGTCATCAGATGTCATCAAATTATTTATTTATAATTGTCTCTCGACTGTATAATTAAACTGTCCATTCAACTACGCATTTTTTATCTCCAAGTCGAACAAATACTTTTTACATTCCTGTCAAACTTTGACTTTGTATTTATGACATTTATTAAAACTACGTATTTACTAGTTCAATAGTGGGTAAAATATATAATTAGGAAAATAATCATAATATATATTCAACATAATGTCAGATATACAGTACAGAAAGTATGCGATTACTTTTAATTAACTTTAATGCAGAAATAAACTGATTACTTATAGGTCATTAGAGATCTATTTTAGCAACTCAGGGAGTGCCTAAGCACTGTGGACGGGTAAACGACCATGGACGGCAAAAAAGAACAAGAAAATATAATTTTATTAGCGAAACGAACTTTTGTTGATTTCAAAATATATTTTTATTTGAATTCATCGAATCCCTCTTATTTCTATTCGGCAATAGACGTCGCTACAGAAAAATAAGCGATGATACAAATTTACTTAAAATTAATGAATTTCCAAAGTCCAAAAAATTAAGCCGCAACTTAATTAATAACAATTAAACAAACTTAGTGTCGAACATGTATAACAATAATATATATATAAAAATAAACAGATATATACAAGTATACAAGATACAAGATTATACAAGAAATATCTAATATAATTTAACATAATTTTATAGCAAGAACACTGATAAAAAGCTGTTTGTTCTCAAATATAACTGGCAGCATACTTTAGCAATTAAAAACAAATTAATTGAAAATCTTATTTTGAATCTCGGCTTCATTGCTGGTCTGGCAAAAGAGTTTATTATATTGTGGACTCACTACGACAACTGCAAGCGTAAAAAGTCGTGAGTTAATCTGACTAGAGGCAGTCAGCTAGTCAGCTATATCAAGCTGTGAAAGACCTAAATCTGGATTATTTGACCAGCGGTGAATCTATCTACTGGCCGACTAACCTATTGATTGCAACAACACCAATACGGAATCCGACTTAGTTCTCACTTCAGACCAGTCATAACGATTTTATTGACGCTATTTGAAACATCCACCAAAAAGGGTTACTACTCATACTTGTATGTACATATCCAAGCCAGTAAAAAATAGTAAAAATGATAGTGAAAGCAGGGAATCAAGCTCAAAATATGGCATCATACAGACCCATAATCATCCTTCCGGTAGTTGGAAAACTACTGGAAAATATCATACTAAATAGAATGCGAGAACATTTAGCAGAGATAATAACAACTCACTAGTTTGGCTTTAGAGAGGATCACGGTACCATCGCTTGCATTAAATAGACAATGTAGTATCCGAATCATGGCACATTTTATTTCATTGATAAGGCCCAAAATTTCACATGAAATTTATTTTCGATTTGGATGTTATATTTACGAATACAAAAAGAATTTTCGAAATTCATGGCATAACTCATCTCTGTTTCTCTTAAAAAAGAAAATTGAAAAACCAACAATATTATTGGGCAGCCTTTCTCGCTATTATCCAAACATTCGACAAGGTGTCGCATAATGGGCTACTCTACAAAATTTAAAAAAGCTGCCTTATTGCTTCTTCCGATTGTTAAAAATTTGTCTTAAAAAAACTATGCACATCATATCAGATATACCCACTCATGGTTATGCCACTATATATGCAGATGATACCGCAATCCTTTCAACATATGGGAATAACGACTCTGCATCGAAAATGCTCCAAGTACACCTGATTCCGATCGAAGCATGGCTCGAGCACTGGCGTATTAAAGTCAACACAGAGAAATCGGTTCAAATAATCTCATATGACCGCCGCAATTAGATGTCGCCAAGTGCATGGGTATACAACTTGAGCATCGCCCCACTCTGTGCAAATACATATGGAACTGCAAGCTGCCGAGCCACAGTTTTTAGACGCCAGTAGAATGGCCATCTATCTATAAAGCGCTATGAAGCCTATAGGGACGTATGGCATACAGCTATGGTTTGAATCTACCACCAGTGAAGGAAAAAATTGAGTCATACATCAGTCAGACCGGGTAGTCTAAGATAGTCTTGTTAGAGAAATAGCATATTAGATCTAGCATCAATATTCGCAAACGGAAGATGAGGATGGCATCAATGGATCACAGCTCAGCTAAAGATATATCTACCGATGAAAATCTTAAGACATATTAGAATATTGTTTCAAGGAAAAGATTGCTAATAGCAAAAAAATCGGTTAATCCAGTGCAACCATTCACGATACCGAGACAGAATATTTATAGCCATAAATAAATGCTATATATAGTGGGATTGGCAAGATGTGGTGTAGATCTAGACGTCAATTGAACAAACCGAACGACGTATTATTTAAAAAACAGCAACGGGGATAAAGTCATCCTCGTGCGTAACAATGCTCAGCCACACGTTGCAGAATTTGCACTTCGAATACCACCGCACTGATTGCCGCTTGCTTAGATCGATACAGCACGGCTTAACTAACACACGATTCCGAAAATGCTGCAGAAGAGCAGAAAAGATGAACATCGTTATTCGACATAGTATCGCCATGTTTCCAGAACGATAGGAAGAGGTTATAGAAAATTATGTAAAATAATTACATTAATATATACTAGTTAATATTCTACCATTTCTCTCAATAATTACATTTTAAAGTGACAAAATTATCCAAAATACACTCAAGCGCCAATATATTTATTATTGTATTTTAGAGGATTCATATGACTTAATAATAATATCTGATGTAAATGTTTCCTGTTGAACGTCTACTACCTTGGAATAATAAAACTTTGGATGGTATTTTGCTAAAACGTGACCTGAAATTTATCGCCATATAGCAGGCTATTCACTTTTGTTTTACGTCAATCAATTTTATTTGTTGTCGAGTTGAAAAATTGCGCACTACTTAGACGGATGATGGATCATATCGAATTATCATAATTACCTCATTTTTTATTATTAATACGTTATTAATTGTCCATGGTGTTTTGCATTTGAGATCCAGATGATGTCTAGAATTAACGTGCCTTAATAGTAACAAGTGAACCCGTTATTCATGAAGAGTTTAATTAAAAATATACCATAACGTATGACGAGCTACTGTCGTGATAGTAACTTTCATAAAAAATATCGAATAGTTCCTTATTGAAATTTATTTTTAAGTAAAGTATTATTCCTAAAATAAATATTCAGATTTTGGATAAATTAGAATTAATACTCTATCAACATTACCAAAAAGACAACATATATAAAAATAAAAACATCTATTCTCGGTAACAGACTTCAAGGATATAAAATAAACACAAATCTAATATTTGTCTAAGTCTAACAATGTACCTAATATTTATGCCAAAATATTTAAAACACAAATGTTCACTTAAGCCTTGTTAGTATGTAGTAAACGATTAAACATTCGAAAGAGTGTTGACTTTTAAAATAAAATCGAATTCGAGATATTCTTGCTCTGATAGGTCACGTATAACATATACTCTTCATATATAATTTTAGTTGTAAATCTGAATCGATATCTTATAAAATAAACTTATTTTTACATAGAAAATAACATATGTTCATTGAACTATTTTGTTCAGAAATATAATAGATATTTTAAAAAATATGGATATCGATACTTTCCAAAAAATATATCGATATTTTTAAGAAAAAATAGAAATATTGTTTTTTTGTCGGCATATCAATATTCTCTAAACATTTTAAAAGGTAGGGATATTTTTAACTAAAGGATTTAAAGTTAAGTACCACAATACACTGAACATTTAAAATTAAAGCTATTTTAAAGGTTTATTTAAAATAATTGAAAGAATTTTTAACAGATTTAAGAAATATTTTCTTTTTTTTTAAATATAGGCTAACAAAAATATCGATATATCGGTCAAAAAATATCGATATATTTTTTAAATGGAACCTAACCTAACCTCCAATTCTATAGTTTTAACAATTCCCTACCGAGAATAACAGTTTTTTTTATTCATAAAATGCTCAAAACTGCTATTTCTGCACTCATTATTTTTACAAGTTAAGAGGATATTCAGACAGCTTAACTGTTAATAAATCAAGTATTTTCAGATATTTATAAGCGATAAGAAGAATTTAAATCGAGGAAAAATGGCGATATCGAAACATTTTCAACATCGCGATTTCATTGCTTGATGAGAAAAGTAGAAGATTTTTTGCGGAGTATTGTAACTGTGGATGAAAAGTGGATCTACTACGATGAGTTCTAAGCACAAAAACTCATAAATCGACACCCGTGATAAAGCTTTCCTATACATATGGTGACTAAAATGATATATGGTTGCCAAAACCAAATTAAATTGTTGCTAATATGTCCACCGAAGTTAATAGAGCAATTTTTGCAGAGTCATTATTTTGCATGATAATGTGAGCCACATGTTGCAAAAGTTGTGAAGCACATTTTCAAGCATTCTTGTTCAGATCGATGCAGCAACTATTTCAAAACGAGCTTTTATACACCATGCTTCATTTAAAAAATACAATTAAAAGTATTAAACCCACATCAAACAATTACTCCTACCACTAGTAGGTAGGTCCACAGTAGGTCCTCCTAAAGTTGCGTCAACATGGTCGTAAATTTATGTTTGTGATTGTCTAAAACCCAAAGATGTTGTTCGGATGTTTTCTGAGTTGGTCACTTGTCAGTCGGTGGTCTTAATGTCGAGGACCGTGGTTCAGAGCCCAGATAAACTTAAATTGAATAAACAATAAGACTATTTTTTAAATATTTATATTATATATGATTAAAACATAATAAAATTTGTATTAAAACAAAAAAAAAAGTTAAGGCAATCATAGGTATTTTCACCGTTTATATACAAAAAATAATTTTATTCGATTAGTTTGTGACAGGAATGTTATATCAAATACAACTTTTATAACGCTGCAATAAAAATAATAATTAGGATCATTGATGCATTGTATAAATGTGTGCAGTGCCTTTTTTACAATATGATACCACCAATATACCACGATTTAAAATTAAACTCTTCCAAATTACTATTTTACTTAAATCCTTTAGTGTATGGATTTGGATGTAAGGCCATTTATGATTGACTTTAGATCCTCCGGATCATTTCAACGGATAGATTACTCCATGAAAATATTTTAATTAATATGAAGTGGAATGAGTATTATCATTTAAATAAAAAAAACTAAATAGTTTGGTCTATTCTTTAAAAGGTGTAAATTACAATCCTTAAAAATTATATAAAAAATCGAATATTAATTTGATTTTGTAAAGGTTGCACCGAAATTTGGTAAAAATATAGAAAATATATATTTTTACTAAATAAAATCTAACATCCGCGTAAAGTAATCGTTCCTAATATTACTGTAACTTATATTTTCCTTTTTCTTAATTAAATTATTCCACGAAAAATCTATAACGTGTAGTTACATAAAATTCTAATCCAATTTACTTGAACTTGACTGACAAGGACAAAACAAATCACTCAATTTAACTCGGTAATATTTTTTTGGTATATGGATATTGTAATCAGTTTTAACCTATATTTTGTGTTTAATATTTTGAAACAAGAAGCACCAAAACGAAATTTTTATATATTAATAACTTAACTTGAATAAAATAGAAACTTAAAGTTCAAAAAATCAACCACAGTTTTATGAAGCTCGCTTTCATTTCATACGTAATTACTAAGTTTATTTTGTTTTAATCAAATTAGTGTTGTTTGATTAACATTATTAGTGATGTATTTACAATCTGAGAATTAAGCTTGTAGTTTTTTAACCTGTTAATTAAAACTTATATTTAACGAAACTTCGATATATTGTTTTAGTTTTGACTAAAATGTAAAAATTCATATTATTACATCGTGTTTTTGTTTTACGTCTTACTGTACGACTAATCATCTCGTTTTTTGTAATGATATTAAAACTACACACCCAAAAATTCTCTAAATCCAGTTAAACAACATATTATCAATATTCTACTGCTTCTTTTGAATAACGCCATTTTCTTTTTAAGAGAAATAGAGATGAGTTATGCCATCATTCGGATACTCAGCGAGAATATCTAAAATTATTTTTGCATTCGTAAATATAACATCCAAGATGAAAATAAATTTCGTGTGAAATTTTGAGCCTTATCAATGAAATAAAAGTTGCTATTTATGATAGTTGGTATTCATGAAAGGGTTCTTATGCATCGGTTTGGTCTACACTGTCTATTTAAATATCTAGAAGAACAACATTAACTAGTACATTATACAGTCTATTCTTTTTGACGCATATATTACATACCTTGTAATATATCAGAAGTATTTATTGTACCAGTCTACATTACTCTGTTTAAACCTTATACCAGTTATAAGTTCATTGAATTTCATTTAACTTAAATTAGTTTAATTTCATTTTATTATGATATATGTTCATACCTGTTTGACTTTATTTACATATTCTGTCTAACTCCTCCTTAATGTTGTCATACATTGTTCTTGTATTTGTTGCACCTTAATTTCTTAAAACACTATCGTAATTTATATATAATAAAATTATAAAAAAGGTTTTCATTTTAATTAAAAATCTCTCAATTTTTCTCAAAAAAAATCACAATTTATAGGTTCTAACAAGTATCTTAACATATTTTCGAATATGTTTACTAATGCAGTACTTTGATATTAATTAATTAATTGATATAAGCATTTATTAGAATATTTTCTGACTATTGATCAAAGATAACTACTTTCAATTATAAGATAATTTTAATTAAACTTGATAGGTACAATGTCTAATTAATGATCAATTGAGTTTAGCAATATTTGTTTTTCTATCGGTGGCATAAGCAACTCTAACATCAGCTATGATTTTCGACGACAAATGAATACTTATGAAATGATTCTTTAATTTCGAGATATTTCTTTCATAATATGCCTGGACGTGATTGCGTTGCGACAAAGTGTTAACATTCTGTAAGTTCAACGTCCAAGTTCAGTGAAAGTTTTTTGAATTTCGAGCAAGGTGCCGCCAAAAGAAATACGACTATTTATAGATTTTTTAACAGCGGAAAAATTTTATTGATATTTTTGATTGCGATTCTTTTTTGTAATATTCTTGTTCCTTCCAAGTTTTCAAGATCAAATAATAAGAAATTAGAAATTCTAATATTATGACAAATTGTGCTGTATTACTAATTTCTTCTCAAAATATTATATAAGATCATTAAATGACAATCTAATTAATGTACAGATCAACCTGAATGCTATTGAGTATATCGTACCAAATTGAACAAAGGCAAAATACATATATCCAATAAAACAACCAATGAACCTCATATTAACGTAGGATCTATTGCGAATTGCAGTTTGTAAAAATGTTAAATTCGTTTTAATTTCCGTTATTTTATCCCAGTTAAAAAAAGATAGAATGCTGTCTGATGACCTATGGCTGGAATCAGGCCTATGTTGCCAAATCGCTGCAAAATTCTTTAGAATATTAGTCATAATAATTAGGGGTTATAAATCAGCAAACATTGTTAACTTAAAAACCAAATTTGATGCGCCAATATTGCAATTGACGTCAAAAATGTTGATGATATAGAAGGCTATTTTATTAGATTGACTATAACAGTATATACCCTAGTTCGCACAAACGTGAGTAAGCTTTTATAAACAAACTCTAAAAATAAGTCCCTTATTTCCTATAGTCAGATCACTTAGAACTCAGAGATGTTTTCTTTATAACTGTAGTATATATGTGAATAGTGTTATAAGCAGGCCAAAATGACATTTGTATACCCTTAAAATTCTTATAATTAATTTTGAACAGCCGTATTGGCTTTTCAATTATTTGAAGAGGCAATTCATCTTCCTTTCCAACCGCCGTGATCTTAATCACAATACCAAAAGTAGATGCGTATAGAAAATGATCTGGTTGTGCAGCGCTTCTATAATCATTTGGTAATACTCTTTATTTATTTCCTTATGAAAACATTTTTAGATAATAAAAATAAAAAACTTGTTTTTTTCCTAGAGTTTAACGATGTCTTTGGCTATATGGTTATTGACTTTAATAGCCAAAAACCAAATCCAAACTAATATATTTCATTCTAGTATTAGAATATACCTCGTTTTCTATGAAAATTTTTCATCAGATTTATTCCATATACAAAATAGATAACACCGAGCTTGAACTTGGAAATATTGCGTATTGCTTTCTATGACTTTGAGAAATGGCTCTCAAGTAGCATATAAAAATGCTATCGCTAAAGAAGACTAAGTCTCGCTGGATAAACTTGTCCACGAATTGCATGATATCTGTTGTTTTGATCAGAACACATTTTAATGGGATGTAGCAAAATCTGGTGAATATGCCATGTGCGGAAGAACTTTAATTTAAAAAATCTTACGCTAGATCTAACGCTGAACCTTAAGTTCGACCATATCATGCTTGTTAGCTTTTACTTCTCTCAATTTATACAATTATTGGTTTAAAATGTATTTAAGTTAATATCCTTTTTTGAGGTTACTGTTGATTAATTGGATTGGATTGTCCACGGCTTTTAAAACTTTGAAGTCCAATCATCTAATCAAAGAGAACATTTGGTACAAATACTTCGATATGACCGATTAGATACTTTTAGCTATTCTGTAAGCCATTCTCTAATCTTCATGCAGCACAGATTGCAATTCCCTCTTTTTAAGTTCCTATCAATCACCACAATCAAGATACAGTATCATCTTATAAAGTTTCGTATTGGAATCCATGTAGAATATACTATGAATATACACTGTGAATTACTATTCTAGTAGATGTTTCAACAAACACCAGTAACATGGGGAAATGACCATCGTTTGTCAACGTTAGTGAATATTGGATTATGCATTGTTGGTGGAAAACTAAAACTACCAACCCCAGATCCATTTCGCTTATTAGTCTCTGGAATTGGAAATAATTCTAACCAGTTCTTGAGTAATATTGAAAATTATAATACTTGTTTCCAAAAGAGGTTGGTTGTAGTAACATTCAAGTTGGTATCATAAAACAAATTCTTATACCAATAATAAAGCAATGACAAATTGCAGATAAAAGGATAAATGTATTACTACTACCAGATAAAGACCAGATCATCAGTGCTGACAAAGTTATTTTATAGACAATCCAGATGTAGAAATTGATAGGCCTTACAATCCAACAGAAACGCGAACTATTGTCGAAAAACTACATACGTTTCATTAAACCAGCGATTTGGTGCAAATATTAAAATTGTCATCCGACCTTACAAAACACCTGTCGGTGAGCACGCGAAACGATTTAGTTCACCGGTTCATCACCAGGCCACCTAGTAAGGCATAAAAATTATGTCATTCTTCCAATAATTATGAATATGAATATCATAAAAAAGCATTCATTTATTTGTACTAGTACTTTTAAGTCGATCGAATATTATGAAAAGTAACATACTTTCTGAAAATGCCATTGCAACACAATTTTTGTTTACCAAGCAAAATCAACGAAGTAAATTCTTAGCTTTCCCAGCTTCACGCAAACGCTCTTTTTTCTCTGCTGCAGATTATAATCTTGTATTTCTCAACGTTTTCACGTAGATTGACGAAATAACTATGCGCCGGTCGATTTCTTAACGTCGGCAAATTTCACATTACGTTTAGAATTAAGAAATCTAACGGATTTACGTGGTCGCGCTCGCGACCAAGAGAATGAGGAGAAACATATCTGATTTCATATACGATTAAATGAAAATAATATTGATTTTATTATGGTAACATTATTGACCTAAATTAAACATATTAGTAATTCAATTATGCATATATATAAGGACCGTGAATTAATTTTAAGAGATTTGTTTTGTGAATTCAAGGTTCTATTTATTGTGAAAAATTGGGTGTGTTATTGTTTTTTTAAAAGTGATACTTTTTTGTATATAATTGTTTAATGAAATAATTTTTGGATTTGGAATTAAATTCCGTTGGAGATAAGTTTCCACCGTTCATCAAAAGAAGTCGTCATGGCACAACCAATTATGCTAAAACTGTTTCATGTAAAAGGTGATATTGTAGGAGCATAATCTTGGAACAGTAGTTATTAGTGATCCTTTTGGTCTTTAAACGAAAGGAAACCTATTTTAAAACGTTCTTTGATACATAAAATTCTGTAGATGATGACCATCGACTGTTTATAGATAGTGTATGGTCAAAGATTAAGAATGGTGAACTTAACATCCAAGATATAGCAAAAGGCTAAAAGTATGCAAAAGTTAAAAGTTAAGAAGAAAACGAATAAAATGATGGAAAATATATCTATATTGCAAGTAATGCGTTTTAATTAAGCTTTTAAGCAAGTAATAATTTCTCTTAACAGAGATAATACAAGGTGTTATTTTGTTAAATAACATAATGGTGATAATTTGTTAAAATTAACTACAATATTGAAAGAACTAATTTAATAATTCAAAAGTTAAATTATTGCCAAATTAGTTCAATTATCTTTCAAGCAAACAGTATCATTCGATGTTCATATTATCTTTTATTATTTTTTTGCTATATTGAATCTTCTATCATAAAATCCCTGTTACTTTTTCACATACAGATAATCAAAAAACAACTTTTGTATCACATAATGATATAGGTGTGATATTATATTGTATATGATATTATATTTACTATATACTTTATTCAAAGTTTTTTTATACATAGGCCATCAATACATTTAATGTATTGCCTGTCGCAATTTACAAATTCGTTTCAGAATGAGACAATATTTTCCTTCTCATTTTATTCTAGTCAAAAATAGACACAATGCTGTCCGATTAGTTCGAACACGTAAACAAATGAGCCTGTCAAAGTCGTCCGGTTCTCAGACGTATGCAAAATTCTTGAAAGCAATAAAATGATAAAAGAGTTTATTACCCTAACCTATAAACTATTGTAGCTGTATAATTAACTCTAATTTTTAGAGGTACTCTAATTATATTTGATAATATTTTTGTTCAATTATTTTATTTAGATTAGAATTATGTTGTATGTCGAAGTCAAACGGAACTAAAACTCAGAGTTGATCCGGCTACATTGCGACGTTTTGATGTCACAAATTTAAATGACGTATGTACAAAATAACTATATATTCTCTCTGCTCAGGCTTACTATGATCAGGAGTTTTGCACTCCTCTGAAATATTTCTCGGATACATTCATGGCACAACTTAACTCTCATTTCCTGGCTTCCATTTTTTGTGATTTCTATACCTAGATACTGAAATACATTTACATTTTTTTTTACTCCCCATCATCATGACTTTCGTTATCCATCATTATTCCATATTCTCTTAATATAACATTGCATGTGTTTAAAATTCTGTAGGTGTACTAGCCTACCAGTTATTACATTATCTGCAAAAGCTCCTACCGATACTTCCATTTTTTTCATATTTCTATTCCCTATACGTAGTGCTGCTTTATTTCATTGCATTGATTTATTATTTCATCCATTAATATTATAAACATATAAACTTGAAATTAAACTTCCACCTTGCACGATATTGGTAGTTACCAATATTGGTAGTTACCTACCGACCGGCGAGTGACAAACATAGAAATCATCCCAGACCGAATGTCTGTCTTAATCTGGTTACTGGCGTAACTGGCATCACTTTTCTTGTCGGATTTTGCACTCTTACCTAAGACAATCACAAATATTAAACAATCACAAACATAAATTTATTACCATGCCCCAGCAGGATTCAAACCCGCGACTATCGCAACAGTAGGTCGAACGTCCTGTCACCTTTACCACTACGCCAACCTAGCCGGCATTATCCTGCATAGTGTACTTTAATTATTCTTACAATTTTAGTTTATTTTTACTATGCCTTATTAGGTGCTTTTTTATAATTTTCTCCTATATGTTCACGGCTATGCAGAACAGAATAATCGTATCAATATCGCAACTATCGTAACAAATAAATCCTATTTTCCAATACGGTGAGATTTGTTTTGTCTTTCCATACTCTATGGTAAATTTTCGCCAATAAAGCAGCAATTTTCTAGTCCATTTTTTAGAATTTCCGATATAAATAAGTATCTCATACTCTTCAGTTCTTTTCTCATCTATGCTCTCACTTTATTTTCTTGTTGGTCTGTATATTTTTTCGTATGCTGCTTCTTCCATTTATAATTCCTTCTCTCCTGTTATTATGTATCTTTTTATCTTATATATGTGTCATATTAATACGTGTCATAATTACATATTTTTTAAGCAACTGTTTAAGACAAGATAAAGAAAAGTCTTAGGTTTTTCTCCATCATTCCTGAAAGCTGTATCCCTGCTTTCTGTGTTACCCTTCTGTCATACATTTTACTCTTGTATATGTCATCATATATGTCAATAATAGTCATCAGATCTATAAATTTGGCAGATAAGAATTAATTCATGTTCATAATAATATAGAACAGAAAATAAACTAAATAAGCAATGCGTGGAATAACATCCGCTGCTGCTACCGTAATTATAATTTCCATTTTAGAAAACAATCCCGGCCAGCTTTGTCAAAAAAATTCAGCTAGTCACGAAATGTTTAAATAACATAGATATTGAACAATATTATGTACATAAAAGCAGTAATAGGTTGCGGGGATTCAATAATAACGTGTTCGGTGAAAATGTCAAGCCTCTATTAAGCGGTCTACCTAGCGGAAAATGATAATGTAACCATAAGCCGTGGGGATTTTTTTCAAATACACTAGCATATTAAATATCTAGGTTATGGTAGTCGAACAACCATTGCCCAAGACAAATAAAAACATTTGAAAGAGTTTGTTATTAAGGTTGGACGTCAGTGAAATGAAGAATATGATTTATGATGAAATTATCTGTTCACTTATTTGAATATTGCGTCAATGAATTCCACAGCACTATCGTTTTCATAATTATTGTTATTTGCTTTTGATCTCTTATTTATGGTATATGTGAATGACCATGAATTAATTTTCAAGTATATCATGTTTTTTTGAATGTGTTTAGTCCTCCAGGTTGTTCTTTCTTATTGACATCAAAATTGGTGTTAAAATTGTTTTTAAAGTGTTTATTGAGCTTCCTCTGTTCTAAATAAAATTATGAAATAAATTATGAAACATCTAGTAATAATCATAGTAATAATGTTATCTAAGTGTAATTTATCTTAACATTATAGTGCATGTAATTGCATATATTAACTATTTCTTGTTCAAAGTAACTAATTAGTGACGTAATCTGTTTCTGACTTTGACTATCTAATGGCCTCGACATTTTCAATCAGAGAACCAATAGGCAGAGATCTGATTATTTAAATTTTTCAAAAGAAGTTAAGCACCAAAACAACGTTTGCCGGTTTATAACCCGTAAGGATTGTCACTGTTCAAGGATTTTGCAGACGTTTGACAACCAGGCGGATTTTGTAGGCTGATTCGGTTTCATGTTCGAACTTCTGTATCTCTTTTTAACTAGAATAAAACGAAAAGAAAAATATTGTCTGATATTAAAAAGAATTTACAGGCAGGAATTGTGATAGGCAACATCGACATTGTAATGACATGCGTTAACTGTTATTTTGAATAGACTCTATATAGTCTATTGAAGGTTTTTTTGTACATACGTCATCTAAATTTCAACCGTCCAAACCTAGCAATGTTGCCGCATTTTTTTTATAACATCTTTATTAGATACGCTTAATACAATCTTAATTATTATTATTACAATTAATTTATTACTACTTTTCCTATGTGCTTGGATTAATTAACAAGCAAGACGAGTACGAGAAAATACATCAGTATGTATTCCTCAATTATAAAATTATAATTATTTATTAATTATTAACTTATAGCTATAGTTTACACTAATAATACACACTAAATGTTCACACAAGTTCGTATGGTTTTGTTCGTTTCAATCTCCTGACATCCTGTGCGCTGTCCAGCAGTTGTATTGCTTCCACGTTAGAATGATTTAGTAATCTTCTTTCGTGTTTCAAGGCGAAATCCTGCACAACTTCGCAAATCTAGTTGATTTCCAGGTCATCGTGCAGTTCTTCATTGGTTGCATAGCGATAGGCATTGGTAATCAATCGAAGAATCTTGTTTTAACAGCGCTGTATGACTAACTGATTTGCATTTTTAGTGCAACCCCATATTTGCACCCCATAGGTCCAAATTGGCTTTATAATTGTATTATAGATCAACCTCTTTGATTTTAGATCAAGTTGAGAGTATCTTCCGACTAACCAGTATAGTTGTTTTATTTTGGTTCTAATGTGTTTTGCTTTTTGTCTAACGTGATGCATGTTGCCGCATGAACTCTGAGTTTTTCTTCAGTTGGTCTTTTATATACAACAAAATTATAATCAAAATAAAATAGTTGAACAAAAATGTTATCAGATATAACTTATTTAAACATTATAGTATATCTATAAACTACAGTTAATTATACAGCCACAATAGCTATATAGGTTAAAGTTATAACCTGTTATCACTATTGCTTTCAAGAATGTTGCATACCTCCGGCAGCTGGACGACTTTGACAGGCTCGTTCGTTTTTGTGTTCGAAATAATCAGACAGCATTGTGTCTCTTTTTAACTAGAATAAAATGAGAAGGAAAATATTGTCTGATTCTGAAACGAATTTACAAATTGCGGCAGGCAATACATTAAACATCTTGATGACGCATATACAAATAAACTTTGAATAGACTATATATACTGGATATTTCAATTATACTAAATAGAAAACAGTTATTTCATGTTTTGAATTGTCAAAATAAAGTTAGGTTAGGTTATTTAACAATTATTTACAATGATGCTTCGCAATTTTACCGATAGACCACATAAGATAATATATTTTTAAAATGCCTTTGATTACGATATTAAGTTTATGTTGTTAAAAGTATTTATTGTCGGTGCTAAGCATATTATTTTTTTTGCGAACTTAACGACACACCATATAGTATAATTTGACAAATAATGTCTTCTAGAATAGACAAAATAAGTAGTCGAATACATAGCTAAAAATAAAACTTTATTATATAGCCAAATCGGCAAAATAACCTTCTCTGATGTAATAAATATGCGATCTATGAAAATAGCAATATTTACATTTGGACTTTTGTCACTGAGACATTAAAAATTCGCAACATTATTGTTGATATGAATACTCAGAATCTCCACATCTAATATTAATAAAATTTCACAAGGTTAACTGATGTAAGCACTGATAGTTTATGCATCTATTTTCATAAAACAATTATTAAGGAATCTTCGAACTCAATTAGACTTCGACCTGCCATTACGATTCACCAAAAAAACAAATTATTCTGTTTATCATTTTTAACAATTTTATGTTATAGAAAAAATTCGCAGTTATATATTTATGAATTCCGAACTAAATGTTTTCCGTCACTCGAATAATATAAATGTACATCAATCTAAATGATATATTGTACGACAATGTCATAAACAACAAAGAAAACAAAGCAATTATAGATTTTAATTGAAATAACTTAACTTTTCATTTCCAGGACTGGAAGAAACCATAAATCTAGTGAAAGGAATCGGTGGTGTTGCCTATGGATACAAATGTGATCTGTCTAATCGAGAGGATATATACAGAGTGGCCAAACAAACTAGACAAGAGATTGGAGACGTAAGTACTAACTATATGTAATAACATACTAGCTGTACAAAAAGCAAGTTTTTAAAATTTAAATATCAGCTTATAAATTAATTTTAACATGGTACATTTGTAAGCAACGTCATGTTAAAGCTTCACTGAGACAGGCTTCACTTTTCTTCGAATCTTCTTATAATCTTATTTCCACGAATTACGAAAAAACAAATTTTCAGTGCTTTGAAAGTGCCTGATTCTATACTAAGTAAATCGCATTTGCGGGAAATATTACTTCTTGCTTTAGTTTGAATTAAAAGGCGGCTAAAGGCCATCGAATGCTGTGTGAACATGTAAATACTTGTTTCAGCGCTTTGAAAGTGGTGATTTTGACACCGAAGGCAAAGAACTTTCTGAACAGACAAAAAATTTGAAAACGGTGATTTAAAGGTATTGAATTGATAGATGGACTACAATTGATGCGTTTACGAACTCCACACTTAGCGAAAAACAGCCGGAATACGAGCAAATACCCAACAATGTTATTCTTCAGCTTAACAACGCTCGACCACATGTTGCAAAACCGACAAAAACATACTTGGAAACATTAAAAGGGGAGTTAACACCCCACCCTCCGTATTATCCATACCTTGTTCCTTCTGATTTGAGAATATAGCTTCAAATTTAAAAAACTACTCACTGTTTTTATACATTGCATATATTTGATCTCTGATAGTGCTTATATCAAGAAGGTCTTGATTCGTCACTTCGTATGAGTACGGTTTCTTTTCGGTAAATCCAAGATTTTTTTTTCATTTATATATTTCTTGACCGATTTTGATATATTTCAGTGACCGTGTTCAATAGAAACTACAATAAATTAATATTTAATAGTAAAAATGCCTACTCTCTTACGAATTTTATGGCAAGACTCCATTATCTCGTCCCTGTTCATAGTAACTGATTAGAGATGCAATCTGTTCTGTCTGGCATCGGCATTTATGATTAGAAATTTATCAAAACAAGCAAACCGCTAAGACAACGTTTGCCGATTTATAACCGCTTATCATTACTGTTTTGAAGAATTTCGCATACGTTTGACAACCGGACGACTTTGACAGGCTCATTCGTTTACATGTTCGAACATATCAGAGAGCATCGTATCTCTTTTTAACTAGAATAAAATGAGAAGGAAAATATTGGCTGATTCTAAAACGAATTTACAAATTGCGGCAGGCAATACATTCAACATATTGATGGAGTATGTTCATAGCAACTTTGAATAGACCCTAGTACTTCAATATAAGAGTAAAGTTAAAAGTATAACTTCCTACTTATTCCCGATATTAGATAAAATAACTTCATAAAAATAATATTCAAACTCGTAGAAATTTCAACCGTTACGAAGATGTTGTAAATAAAATTGAAACATCGCAAATTATCCATGTTTGGCTATCCATCAAATTTAACAATTATCATGACTACTTCTAAAAATCAATATAAATATCGATAAATTAAGCTCAGACATTTTATAAGCTAACCAATAAGTGCATTCACATTTCTAAACACCCTTGGATGTTATGTAATTCCTATCACTAACAGTTTTAATTTTATGATTCCATTTCGGAGTATATATGCTAGAAATAATCCGTAATATTAAAAAAATTGTTTATAATTAATTAACTAGGTTAAGGTAGCGAACTACTTTTACAGTCATCAAATATATTTTCAAGTTCTAGTTATATGGTAGCACAAAAAAATATTTAAAAGCAATAATTTAGATATAGTTGACAACATAATCTGTGAAAAGTGGAAAGCAGAAGGTGTGTGTGTTTATGTCTGGTGAATACGCTGGGTGCATCAAAACTTCCCATTCGAGCTGCAGCAGTGTATCCTTTGCAGCTCTGGTGTGGTCGTGCGTTATCGACCACAGCCAGAGGATGTGTTAGGATACATTACTCCACATCTCCGGATTGATTTTTGCATAGAAAAGAATAAACTATATTGTATTCCTTTTCTAATGGCGGTCCATTCTTTTCAAGTCAATTGGTACGGTTGATCAGAAAAAAAACAACAAAAAATCTACAGTATTTAGATTTTGTGATACATTAATAATTCTATAGTAACAATAATTAAATGATTGTGTTATTCTTGGTGATCTAACATGCATTGGTTTTAAAATGTGGAAAAACAGGTGTAAATGCAGAATGTAAGGTTAAGTTTTAACAGAATCAATTTTATTTATAGTTGGAATTTTAGCTTCCAAATTTATAACACATCATTTTCAACGGCAATAGGTATCAACGTATGCCAAAATTTAATGATAACAAGAACAGAGAATAAAATGGTTCTTGTTGTGTTGAAAGCAGTCAAGTCATTAATGATGTTTGTCCATCAAGAATATAGCAAAAACTGTAGTAACTGGTCATAATTAAACATTTATTTTAAACATAATATATTTTAGTAATGAATTAAATTTTATTTTATAGCTAAGATGTAGCTAGAATTTTGTTGAGAGTAAAAGTCAAAGAATGTGAAATTCACAGAATCATAGAAGAAGAAATTAGGCAGCATTTTGCTAAGATGTAAGAACAGTGTACAGTGATACTTTGAAATAATTTAATTTGCTAACAAAAGTAGACCTGGATCAAATAAGAGTAAAAGTAATTAAGTATGATCATCCATTTGTTTTAGGCTACTAAATGTACAATATATTAATCGAAAGCTAGAGGTAGTCAATTCATTAATGGGGTTTGTGGATCATGAATAGTAACGATAATATTTGGAGATTTTTAGGAAAATTTTACTGCTTTCAAATAACATATAGTGGTGGCTATTTCGTTTGGTTTTAACTAAATTGGCTCTGTTTGATCTAAACGATTTTGGTCTTTTTTATGGTGACGTTTATTTATATAGTTCTTGTAGTTCTTGATAATTGCTCAAATATGTAAAGTATAGAAATTATTTTTATTATTTAATTTTATTCAATTCAATTTATTTCATTTTAAATAAAAAGTGTTATTTCAAAATATTTTCAATGTTTATTTCACTCCTTATATATAGTTTCAACCTTAAATCAATCATTTATCATATTTGTATATTTTTATTTATAAAAATAATGATGATGTGTACTATGATCTTCTTATAAAAATAAAATAGCTGGACATATATGAATTATATTTTTATTATTTCGTTTTATTCAATACTGGAATATGCATATGCGCCAAAACCAGAGATGTGGAGTAACGTATCCTGGATATGTTTACTGATGCCATCTATACACCGCAGTACACAACCATACATCTTCGGTATCGATGTGGATGACTCTTCTGGACTAATCTATGACTTTTGCGCTCGGAATTGTCGTAACAGATTCTCTTTTCATCATGTCAGTCACAATACGCCCAAGAAAACACACTCCTTTTGGATCATTCCCATCGCATGAAAACATTTGGAAAGGATTGATTCATGAACTACGAAGCTGAATTTCTTTGAGAGTTTGAGCTATTTTTCTCATAGAACAAGTTTTATAATGCATTGTCTTCAAAGTCGTATGGTCGTCCAGCCCATTCTTTGTTACTGACATCAAAATCACCTTTTATAAATCAGTGAAACCGTAACCGATATTTAGGATACGATGGAGCAGCTACACCATAAGTTTTTTTTTAATAGATAGTCTTCGACACCAGTTTTTTCAAATCAAAGGAAACAAGTAATTTTTGTTGTTCCATGGCAAGCGCTTATACAGAGAATAACTAAGGAGATATAAAGAAATTTCAAAACCATTAAATTTAACTGTTAGATTAAGGTGTTTAACAGTTATTTATATTGATACTTCACGTTTTCACCAATAGATATCGTTCTTAAGAATACATGCAAGCACCTAATAGTTTACCACTTGTAGAAAAACACAATTTACAACAGTAAATGTTAAATTTAAAAACTACTATTAAAAGTTAAACGACCCAAAAAATGCAAATTCAAAAACGGATTCGGCCTACGTAGATACTTCTGCAAATATCCCCGAATGTGTTTAAATAAGAATTAGATTCGATATGTTAACATTAATTTCAACAATTATTCATGAATAGAGTGGACAGGTATTTGATTAAACACACACATTAAAATTGTTGATTATTAACAATGTTCTTAAATGTATCCTCCATAAATAAAATGATGTCTTTTAAACATAACTACCTCATCAAACTATTTTGCAAATATTAACATATTCATTTTATATTTGTTAAATTTAACCTTATAGCCATGCATCATATCTTTAAGACGATTTGAACACCATAACCTAAAAAAATAAACAGTTAATGTCAAAACATAACAATATAAATGTCACAACATTAGAACATAGTCATAACATAAACAAGTAGTGATATTACTTTAAATAAATAACATTAATCGTAAAAATGAACCAAAACATCTTTCGAAATATATTAATTAAAAATACCGAGAAAATATTTAAAGAAACAACAGACGTAAATTATTTATCACATTCTTACAACCTCGTACTTTATTTACTACTAGCGACCCGCCCCGGCTTCGCACGGGTGCAATGCTGATACTAAATTAAATACACTACAGAAAAAATATGAACGTTGTATATAAAAACATAGCGGCCCGCTCCGACTTTGCACGGGCATAAAATATATATGCCTATGTCACTCAATGAAAACATGATTAAAATCGATCCAGTATTTTTGGTTCATTCATTACTGCCCTTGGCCTGCACGCATTAAATTTGGAGTAAAACAATTCCTCTTCCCCTATACTTACTATGAAGATTTCCTGCTATCTTTGGAATATCTAAATTCACACAATTTTTATTACATTACATATTTTTAAACGCAAATTTTAAATTTGTAATATCTCCGAAAATATTTGTTTAATTTACATGCTGTAAGGAACCATATTGTTCTATATTAATTGCGCACTGTATTTAAGGTACTTAATTCGATAAGGATTAATGCCGTATTGCTTAAAATAGCTTCGTAAATAAGCCATTTTCTCACGTAAAAAGTAAACAATAAAAATGGTTAATGTGGGTTATCCTTAAAAGATAAACATATACCATCGTGGACTTTTTTGTAGACTTTTTATGGTGTACAATACTGTAGTACATTAATTTGATCTAACTCGTAGGGTTAGGCAGCGTTTTTGCTAATTGCTAAATAAGCCTAAAAAAATAGGTTAATTTACGACATCACGTTAGAAACCTCTAAAATTAGCAATGTTGCCTTAGTATATTATGCATGTATTATACATATAAACCTTCCTCTTGAATCACTCTATCTATTGAAAAAAACCGCATCAAAATCCGTTGCGTAGTTTTAAAGATTTAAGCGCACATAGGGATATAGGGACAGAAAAGGCGACTTTGTTTTATACTATGTATAGATTAGCAGCAGAATATAAAAATACAAATTTAATAACTTTACTGATTGGCAATGATCAAGTTTAATCGGTCAGTGCTATCTACATTTGGTGTGTTAAAATTAAAACCAATAGTTCATCCTTGAGGAAATAAGAATATTGTCCAAGTTCATTGTACTATGTCTAACTATTTTTAAATCAATTTTATCGGATAGAACATGTTAAATTTATTAATTATTAATATGACTACCATACAAATTTACTATTATACTATAACTATAATAATATTTGAGAACCGGACAACTTTTGTGCGCTGATTCGGTGACCTGTTGTATCAGACACGAACGTATCAGACAGCATTGCATTTCTTTTAAACTAGAATAAAATGAGAAGTAAAATATTGTCTAATTTTAAAACTGCGATAGGCAATACATTGTAGTGCTTCTGTTCCTATGCCAACTTGACGAATAACAATTAGTAGTATTTGTCAAACAATTAAATAATATATTCGCAGTAGAAGTACTCGTCATTATATCAATATATGTTAATATTTTTTCTTCCTAGAAAATAGCACAACCGAAAAACTAATTTCGGGACAAAACTCCGTATAAAAAATATAAACTTTTAAAAGACAAACCGTTTAAGAATTCAAACTCAATGTATATACCAATACGATTTTTATTACTTTTCCTTAAGCATATTAGCCTGATGAGTTGCGTGGACTATTTTTAAGACAATTAAGTCTATCATTTACAAACGTAATAATTTCAGAAAAAAAGCTTTAATTATAATAATTATTTAATTTTTCAAAAGGCAACATAATTAATAGTGATTATAACAATATTTATAAATAGTAATTATTTAAACAATTTAAATTGAGTAGCTAGTTATTTATATTTTTTTTTTTTTTTTTTTTTATAATTATATACATTGTTACTAGTCGTTGCCGACTAACCTACAATTTGTCCTTATAATAGCTTAAATCTAGGTATATATCTAATAGGACTCATCAGTCCTACATAGTCTCTAACATAATAATAATTGTTTTAACACTTTGAGTTTTTTCTAATGCACCTCACTGCACTACACTACAACACACTACACAAGTTCAAATGGTTTGGTCCTTTTGAGTCTGCGTCCGGTTTTGGTGTTGTCCAATAGTTGTAATACTTCGAAATTAACATGAGAGTGAAGTCTCTCCTCATGTCTCTTTGCAATTCTTTTAATTTCTTGATTGACAGTCGGTATCTGAAGATCTCGATGTAAATAAATGGTCCGGTAATATCTGGGTGCACCTACGATGCTTCTTAGGACTTTGTTCTGGAAAACTTGTATTAGATTTATGTTGCTTTTTGCGGAACATCCCCATAATTGTATTCCGTATGTCCATATAGGTTTTAATATTTGTTTATATAGAAGTAATTTATTATGTATAGTTAATTGAGATTTTCTTCCAATTAGCCAATACATTTTTCTATATTTTAACTCAAGTTCTTTTCTTTTCTTTTTGACGTGTTCCTTCCACCGTAGTTTTGCATCAAGTGTCATTCCGAGATACTTAGCATTATTGCTGTATGGTATGACAGTGTGGTTTATGGTCAATGGTGTAAGCGCGGCCTGTTTATAGGTGAATTGAACATGCACAGATTTGTTTTGGTTAATTTGTATTTTCCAGATTTGGGTCCATTTATTTATAGCGTCAGTAGCCTGTTGTAGGTTTCGGGTTGCTTCTTCGCTATTGTTTCCGACAGCAAGAATAGCAGTATCATCAGCAAATGTAGCCATTGTAATGTTTTCGATTTGTGGTATATCACATGTATAAAGTAGGTACAGAATTGGCCCCAGTACACTTCCTTGTGGTACACCTGCTTTAGCTTCTTTTATTGTAGAGTAAGCTTCCTCTTGTTTCACTCTAAACATTCTGGCTGTGATGTAAGATTTTAATAGTTCGGTGTGTTGCTTCGGTAATATTTTCTGTAGCTTATGGACGAGGCCTTTGTGCCATACCTTGTCGAAAGCTTGTGCTACATCTAAGAATACAGCTGAGCATACTTTATTATCTTCATAGGCTTTTTCAATAACATCTGTTATTCTATGCACTTGATCAATCGTTGAATGTTTGGTAATAAACCCAAACTGGTGTGTTGGTATTAGGTTTTTTCTCTCTATAATTGGTTTTAATCTTTTCAAGAGGAGCTTTTCAAATACCTTAGCTATCATCGGTAACAGTGAGATAGGTCGATAAGCTTTTATATCATTTGGTGATTTTCCAGGTTTTGGAACCATTATTATTTCAGCCATTTTCCAAACGTCTGGGACATATTTCAGTCGAAATGCTGCATTGATTAAGTTAGTGAGCTTTATAATACCCTTTCTTGGCAGATTGTGCAGCAATTGCCCTGTTATTAAATCATAGCCTGGTGATTTATTTGGCTTGATGTTAGTTTTAATAACGTTGGTGACTTCTTTCGGAGTTGTTAATTGAATTGTCGAATTTTCGCCGTCTATGTCCGGTAAAGTATGTTCAATTTCACTTTCGTTTGGTTTGAAAGTTTTCTCTAAATGGTCAGCGAATGCTTCTGCTTTCTCCAGGTTGCTGCGTGCCCAACTTCCATGCATGTTTCTTATCGGAGGACTATGTAGACAGGATCGTTTTAGGTATTTAGTGGCTTTCCAGAGCGAATAGTCTGTGTTCTTGTCGTCTGTTAAATTTCGTAGATAGTTATTTATGGAATTGTTTTTAATTTCCAAAATTTCCCTCTTCAACCTTTGTGTTATGTTGTTTAAGATATTCTTATTTTCGGGTGTTCTATTTTGCTGCCATTTTTTCCGTAGTTTTCGTTTTTCAGCTACCATTTCCTTGATTTCTTTCGGGTAATTTATTCCTTTGGTTGAAGTTTTAATTTCTGGAGTGTTATTCCAAGCAGCCTGTTGGATGTCTGCAACGAATTTTTCGGTTTCATAATTTAATTGGTCTTCTGTCTTAAGGGGAACATTTAGTTGAATTCGATTGTTTATTTCTTCAACAAATCCTTCCCAGTCTGTCCTCTTGTTGGTTAATGTTGGATTTTGTTGTTTTCTTATAATGTTTTCACTCAGCGTCAAAATCACAGGTGTGTGATCTGAACTTAAGTCAAAATTTTCTTCAACTTCCATGTAGTTAGTGGTTATGTTTCTAGCTATAAAGAAGTCTAACAGGTCTGGAGTTTTCTCTGGATCGGTAGGCCAATAAGTTGGTTTTCCTGTCGACATGTAACTGCACCCTAGCTCAGCAGCTGCTTTATGTAATTCATTACCTTTAGTTGTCGTCATTCTAGATCCCCATCTTGTATTTTTAGCATTGAAATCACCACCGATTATAAATTTTTCTCCTAGGTTGTTTAGAACATTCAAGTAATTTTCTTTTTTTTGGTTGTATCTTGGAGGGCTATATATGGAAGCTAATGTAACCCTGTATTTGCTAGATATAACAGTTACTGCCGTTACCTGATTTTCTGCTAAACTGAGTCCGGGTTCTTGATGATGGCATATATTATTTTTTATTATTATTGCACTTCCTCCTCTTGCTGTGTTAGCTGGATGAATGGTGTGGTAAAAGTAATATCCTCTAAATTTAATAAAGGATTCCTTTGTCAAATGGGTTTCAGATATTAAGCAAATATCTATTTTTTGCAATTCTAGGAATACTTGTAGGTCAGCGTGATGTTTCTGAATCCCATTAGCATTCCAAATTGCGATGCGGATGTCTTTACTTGCCATTTTTAGTTCTTGAGGCCACCGCCCTATTGTTTTCGAGTTTAAGTAATCTTTCAGAAAACGATTCAATAATCTTTTCCTGGTTGTCCAGCTTTGCTATAAGTTTCAATAGCAGTTCGTTGGTTGTAACGTCTTCTTTTTTTGTTTCTTTTTGAGCGGTTTGGTTTATGCTTTGAGCATAGGTCATTTCATCGTTGACTTCGTTGTACATTTTTGGTTGTTTATTTTGAGTCACTGTTTTTTGCTCTTTAGCCTGACTGATTTTATTTCTTCTCTCTTGGAATGTTTTCGCAACTACGCATCCTCTGTAGCTTGCTGGATGCGCTTCATTGCAATTCGCACATTTCGCTTTTGTTCCTTTGGGTTTTTTGCATTCTCCCGTGATGTGTTTTCCTGAGCATTTTACACACCTTGGTTCCCTTTTACAGAATTTTTGTGTGTGTCCATGTAATTGGCATCTCTTGCACTGTGGCACAAGATTTGCCTTTCTAAGAGGTTCTATTTTTACTTCGACTCCTAGAATTTGTTTAATTTCATAAATTGCTTTTATGTCCGTGTTATGTTGGAATGATAACATAAACAGTGGTAAAGGCTTCTTCTGGACAACTATTTCTCCATTGTTATTTTTATTTCGTTCTTTTTTCAGGATATTTGTGACGTCAGTACATTTAAGTCCATTTTTTATTAACTCTTCCACTATTTTAGTAGTTTTAGCTGTCGGTGGAAGCCCTCTTGCCATTACTTTAATGTCTCTGGTTTGCTTATCTTCATACGAGTGCCATTGTAATTTTAGGAATTCCAAGCACTCAGCAATTTTCGTAAAAGTTTTACGACATTCGGCGTTTAATTTGATTTGTTCATTGTTTAATGTTGTTGCTCTAAATAGTATATTATTTGTTTTCATTGTTTCATATAGCAAGTCAAAGTCTGTGACATTACTTACTATAATTGGAGGTGGTCTCGGCACTTTTATTTCTTTATTCAATTCTTGTGCTTTAATGGTTTTTGGTTGTTGAGGTGAAGCTTCAGGTGTATAGTTTGCTTTTCGTTTCTTATTTCTTTTAACTGTTATCCAGCCTACTTCTTTTTGCAATTCTTCCTCGTCTGTTTCATAGTTTACAGGCAATTTGTTTTCAGTGCACTGGTTCACTACGGGAATGCTAGTTGGATTGTATGTGTTTTGGTTTTTTATTAGGAGTTGTAGTGCATCTAATTGTTTTTGCATATTTGTTAGTGCATTTTCCAGATTCCGTCGGGCTGTTTTTTCGTTAATATACGCATTATAGAGAGCTTGCTCATTTTGCGTTCTCTTATGGTTTTCTTGACAAAAGATTTGATTCTGTTGTGCCAGATAAGCTTCACCTGACGTTGAGGATTGTGTTTCCATCTCATTTAGTCTCTGGTTCTCTCTATTAATCATTTTTATTTAATGAATAGTTTAATTCACGTTTTTACAAAAATTTCAGTACCGGTATTTGTTTCAGAACCGTTATAACGCCGCATTTGTGGTACAGATGATGCACCTCCGACCCTTAACAGCCCCCAAAATTTTACCTTTGTTACTTTATTGCAGTGACCATCGTTTTAAACACATTTTCACTAAACATTTAACGCGCAGTTTTAACACTGTTATTGTCGTCACGGTTTTTACTTATTTTTTAAAATCGCATTTGTGGCACAGGTAGTACACTTTCAAATTTATTACACTGACCGTCGCTCCAAACACGTCTTTACTCTACGAAGGTCGAACGACAACTATAGTTATTTATATAAATATCTTTTTGATTACAAATAGTCATGTGAGGCACCGGTAGGCAATTTTTTCTAAATTGCCTCCAAAATAAAACTGTTAGTTCATTAAAAAAACGTTTATTTTAATGTACCATACGTGTTTCAATACCATTGTCAGTAATAACAAAACATCATTATTTACGTCTAAAAATTAATTTTATTTTTATTGACACTGCCAATCATCAAGAGAATAAGAGTCTTCCTGTGAACATTTATTTATCTTCTTTGACTTGGTTCTGATGTTCATCTTTGTTCCATCCATGTTCTCTTCCATTAATGGTTTTAACCGGACTATTAGAAGTTATTTGTAGCTATGAATGTGAGTTGCTTTTGGAAATAATCTTATATGAGTTAAAGGAATATGAGACTTGTAAATATTCAAAATGTTACAGAGAACCGAAGGTCCTCTATTTGGATTAGAAAGTCCGTGTGATTGTACATTGGCTTTGATCATATACTAGTTTTTATCAGATGTTCTGTTACCTACACAGAGAATGTGGTGAACTTGATAGATGATGTGCTTTATAAACATTCTAAATACTAGGGATCTTAAATTATGTTTCTACTAAATTGGCTGACACATGCATAGTTTGATGGCTTAGAATAGCTTACCTTTAATACGTGCTGTGAGATGACAATATAAAGACAGCATCTGCAATACAAAGTAACTAGGCTTGTTGAACTTGAATGATTATCAATTATCAGTAGCACAAGATTATCGACAATTGGTTTAGTCCTTGTCATACTTCCAGTTAGAGCTTCATCCATGAGCTGACCCTACATAGTTTTTTGAGGAAATATAGATGCAAGCGGCACATAATTTCCAATTATACTGATACAGCAAACACCGGTTATAATTTGACAACGTTCTTCAACAGTTTTATTAAGATTTGTTTTTCTTTTCAGAGATATAACTTCGTATCTCTTTTTGAGCATCACGTTGATCCTAGTCTTGTCCATATTATATACTCGAGTAGACTTATATTTTTCTGAAACTGGTGAAATTACTTGATTTAAACCAATGGCTCCTACTATACCCGTAGATGTAGTTTGCTTTAGAGCTAAATAAGGTAATCGTTTTATAAAATTTTTATAGTGTCCTATCCAGCCTTATTTGTTGTTCTATTTTATTTTCTTCGTATTTAAATTTGCAAACCAATTCTTTCAGTGCGTTCAAGGTAAGACCGTAGAATTTCTCGTCACTAGCTTGAAATAGCTGTAAATTACTCTCTAAAATCAAAATCAAATGAAAATATTGATATTTTAAGATAGCTACTCGGCTATCCGTCTTTCAGGCTTCAAGCGTCCAGCCATGATATGCAATGAAACGCGTAAATGTTGAATACAAACATTCCGCTCATTTTTAATATTATATTTTGTTATATATTTGCGAAGCATTTTCGAATACCACCGATATTTACCATGGATTTTAACCAACAAAAATTAGAAATACAATTATAATTTACGTTAGACAAAATACGTCACAAAATATCGATTAGTTCCCGGTCACCAATGCCTTTGTCATGTAAATGATTTTCAAGTAAATAAATTAGAAAACTGTGCAGAAACAATGCGTAAGTTGTGTATCATACATGTGTCAAATGCAAACTAATAACGACACATCTCACCATTCGCAAGGATTCAATTTTCTGATTTCATTCATTTCGCAATAATATCAATAGGTCCTAAATGCGAGCTAAGAATCTCAAGATACTGTCTTAACAAATTACAATTAAACTATTTTGTTAACAGTACACTACCTATAGTATAATTTTCATAAATTATCCTTAACTTAGAAAAAACTACATTTTCATATTTTACATTTTTATAAGTAACCTACCTTCAGCACAATCCTCTTTATCGTAATGAATATTTCTAAAACCAAATAGGTGATCTCAAATAACGTTTTCATTCTCAGTAACCGGATATAATCTAACCTTCTCGGTATTTTTGGAAGGATGAGAATATAATAAAAAAATATTATCTCATAATATTAACAATATTGTCACAGTATAATTTTTGAACATCAAACGTCATATGTTTAAAATTGCTTTATTTGAATAATGTATTATCACTGCCGGAACTGAAATACATGTCAAACTAGTCAAACGTGAAATTTTAAGCCCATGTGTAATCCATACATCAATTAAATTTCTGAACAGCAGGTTCATGTAGAGTTTTTTGATGATTTCAAATTTCCTAAATTACTTTGTTGAAGCAATTTTTACCAGTTCGATTATTTATTTATTTATTTATAACATCTGCCCATGGGCAATAAGTATTATATGATTTTAGGTATATAACTATCATGCGTTCATGTTCATATACGTTCATGTAGAGTTTTTGAATGATACCAAATTTCCTAAATTACTTTGTTGAAGCAATTTTTATCAGTTCGATTATTTATTTGTTTATTTATAACATCTGCCCGTGGGCAATAAGTAGTATTATATGATTTTAGTTATATAACTATCCTGACATGTAGTAGATCACTTCAGTAAATGATCTACTGTAGAACTTATAATCTAAATCCTAATCTAGATACTATTCTTAAATTATTAAACTTATTTTAAAGCCTAACCTAACTTATTCTAAAAACTATTCTAACTTATTCTAAAAATTATTAAATCTCACTCTATGTGTCTATTAATCAGTTCGTATGGTAGTTTGTGTTTGAGCCTACGCACTCCACTGTCTTCACACATATTTAACTGTTTGGCGAGTGCATTGGGATGCACTAATAGTCTTTCAGAGTACTTCTCAACACTCCGAATCGCACTTGTTAGTTTGTTGGACACGTAATATGGGCATTGACAATGACTCGCAACACTTTATTCTGGAACCTATCGAGGATATCTATGTTAGATTTGCTAGTGGTACCCCACAGTTCATTACCATAGGTCCAAATGGGCCTAAGTATTGACTTATTCAGCAAAACCTTATTATCTAATGATAATTTAGATTTACGTCCTATTAGCAAGTACATTTGGTTTAGTTTAATCCCAAGCTGTTTGCGGTTGATCACTATATATTATTTCCATGTCAAACGTCGATCGAAATGCATTCCCAGATGTTTAACGTTATCTGCTTGCGGAAGTTCTGCATGATTCAATTTTACTGAGGGACATTTGCTTTGATACTCCACGTTTTCAACCACAATTCGACTTATTTATAAACATTTTTTAACATCGATATTTTTAGCCGACATTTTTTTTGTCTGATATATAAATATAAGTTATAATACCTGAAAGGATTTTGAAAACAAAAAAAAACTTTTTAAACAAATTTTACTTCAAAATATTATCTTATTTAACAGAAAGGAAAGGTGACTGGTTGAACGGCGATAATTGCTACACTGAGCTGTTATCTATTAAAGAACAGATCAAGCTCTCACACTCGTTCACCATTCAGGTAGTCATAAAAAAACATGACCAGATAGTCTGGGCCGTATTGCATAACACCCCTCTCCTGAAGAAACAGCCACAAGTATGTACGTGGTGATTATTCCGTTGGGACAGCTTAGAGTTGTCATAAAATTATGTTTAAAAATTGCCTGTACCTTCGTCCGCCAGCTTGCATTTGAAAATCTTCCAGATTCCAATAGTCCACGGCTAAGAAACTGACATTTGGTGGTCACTCACCTTACAAACTTCTGTTCAAGTTTCAATAAAATATTTTAATTCACTGCAAATTCAGTCCGCCTTTGGTGGCCTTACACCTTGAACTATGATGCAAGTGCCACGGATCCAGAGGCTAGTGGTGTTTTTATGACCTTACAGCTTCAGTTGCGATACTTTTGCTTGAATTTCACATAACTACATAAATAAATGCTTAGAGTAACGATTGTCAAACCTAGGTCAGCCTGCCTTCTTTTCTTGACAATTAATTTAATTTCGGTTAATTGAATGAGTTGAAAAGATTGTCCCGTTATATTTGTCTATCTTTTTGACGAGATAGAGTATGTCAAGACTAGTGCTAGATTAAGACTACTTGAGGCCCTAACGCCTGTGCTTATCCCTATCCATAAACAAACTAGTACCATCTTTCATGTGATAAGAATTATGTTTCATATTGATCAAGCACTGATTTGCACTGATCAAGATTTTTTTTAGATTTTTATTTATTAAAGGCCCATTCGAGGGCTATTTAGGACCTGTGCTCTATAAACATTTTAATATTACAGAACAATTAATATAAAGAACAAAACAAAAAAACTTATAGTTAATTTAACATAAGTATGAGAATGATATGGAGTGAACAATTTAAAAGTCATAAGTTAACAACAGTTATATCTATAATCTATTATATGTTTTGGAGTACTCCGGTGGCAACCAAATAGTTCATCAGTTGTTCAAGGTTCTCTAATTGTAGAAGTTGTCCATGAAGGATCCCTTCAGGACAGAGATTCGTCTTTAGAGGGCGTGCCCTTGGCATTCAACCAAGATTTGTTTGATGCTGAGCGGGGATCTGCACCTATCACAGATGGACGGACTTTCTCCTTTGAGAAGAAACTCATGAGTCGGTCGGCAATGGCCTATTCTGAATCTGGAGAAAATACCCAATTTACGCCTGCTATGCAATTGTTATTGTTATGCACAATTTGTTATTGGTCATTAAGTCCCAGTTTAGTTGATCCAGTTTTTATACAGTGCGGTACAATATGTATTCAGATCCCTTCTCTTGTATACAAGGTTTTCCAAAAGTGATCCTTCCTTTTTCCCCGCAAGATGGTCGGCTCTTTTGTTCTATTTCATGTGAGATAGAACCCACTTGTAGATAATATTCTTTCCTAATATTCTATATTATAGGCGGCAGTGTTTAATTATCGAATGTGCATTGTGAGTGGATGATGTGCCTGTACCGATTTTAAGCTCTCAAGAGAGTTCATAGAGTCAGTGATGATTACCACCGAGGTCATATCTGGAACCCATTTAAGAGCCTTATATATCGCCAGCAATTCGGCAATAAAAACACTCGTCAAAGAGGGCAATTTGTAGTGTTCTTCCTTCAATGTTAATATATATGCAGCTCCCGTATTTTCATTGTTTTTAGACCCGTCAGAGTAAATCTGATAATGATTAAGGTATTTTTCGAAGATCGATTGTTTGAAAAGGGAGCGTGCTCTAAAAAAATTAAGAGCATCCTTAGGCAGAAGTCTCATTGAGAGATCAACGGCGATAGATGCGTTCTGCCAGGGAGGTGTTTTATTCATGAATTTACAGATAGTAGGTATCTCCAACGACAAACGATTGTAGATTTTCTGGAAGCAATAACCAGACCCTTTGTGTATTTGCCCTCTTATTTTGATACTGCAGTTGATGGGGAAAAACTGCCCATATTCAGATAGCCCAGCTTAAGTTTTAAAAAGCCTACATACCTTAATAGCAAAAATTCTCGTGGAGAGTCCAGGGAGGAAATCCCTGCCTCACAGAGTAGACTGTCAATTGAACTTGGATCCTAGCGCAATCCTTAGTACGGTGTTCTGAATTGAATTTAATCTCTTTATATATAAAGGGGCCGCAGAAATGAAACACTGGCAACCATAGTCCCGCTTTCTCAACGTCAATGCTCACTCATTTCAGTCAGTGCGTCATGTTAACTCAACAGTGTGTATTTTTGAATGATATAAAAAGTATATTCTTAACTATGCGTTCCAATAGCTTACACAGGTGACTGGTTAACGCTATTGGCCTGTATCCATCCACCGAATGTCTGAGTTTACCTGAATTGTGTATCGGGACCAATACTGAATACTTCCGCATAGTAGGTAGCTGTCCATTGTTTCAAATAATGTTGTATATATTCAACAAATACAGCTTTTGAGTTTCACTAAAATTTTAGTGTATATTGACCTAATACCACCTAGACCAGGAAATATGTCTCTAGCTTTATATACTGCTTGAGAGAGCTCATCGTATGTTATAGGATCATCCAAGCAATCATAAATGTTATTAGTTTTCTGAGTTTTATTTTATTGTTCTCCATAATTTTATCATCGTGACGTTTTGTAAAAAGAGTGTGATACTGTTTACCAAACAGTTCTGCTAGTTCCAGTGGATCTTCTATATAGCGTGTCCCTTCAACGATAATTGGTATTTGGCACTGATCAAGACTAACAATGAAAACTGAGAATATTTTCCTTTCTTGTAGATTTCATTGGGGCTATTAGGACTTTTAGACATGTTATATATTATATTATATGTATGAATATATTAATTTTATATTTCAGGTTACTTTACTAATTAATAATGCAGGTGTTGTATCTGGAAGTCTTCTTCTGGACACCCCAGATCATTTAATTAAGAGAACCTTTGATGTAAACATCGTAGCACATTTCTGGGTGAGTATTATTAGATTTGAAGATTAATTGACTATTTTTAAGAATCGTAACGTAATTACAGACCGTCAAAGCCTTCTTGCCAAGAATGATCGAGATGCAACATGGTCATATTGTGACAGTGGCGTCTATGGCTGGTCACGTGGGTATCAATAAATTGGTGGACTATTGTGCATCGAAATACGCTGCTGTCGGATTCGATGAAGCTTTAAGAGTGGAACTTGAAGCACAAGGTATATTTTTAAATTATACAACGAATAAAATATTTATACAATCCATCCAAAGTTATTTTGTACATACATCATCTAAATTTGTGACGCCAAAACGTCGCAATGTCGCTGTTTCAACTCTTAATTTTAGTTTATTTTGGTTTTGGCATACAATAGAATTCTAATCTAAAGAAAATAATTAAACAAAAATTATCAATTATAATTGATTTTAACATTACAGTAAATCTGATGCATATAATATCGAAGGTCTTAAAAATACAATTAAGTACACAGTTATAATAGTTTGTAGATTAGGATTGTGTTTGATTATATTTACATAGAACTCTTTTCCATACCACCTATCAGTTAGAGTTCTAAGCACGTTTGTACTTCTATCCCCGTGGAGCTCTAATCCACCTAATTAACAACTGAATATCAAAGTAACATATTTTACTTTCATTGAAGTTTATTATTAGATTAGCTTCTACGCTTATTTCTTGTGTCTTTCGGTGCAGTGTTTCCTTGTAAAGACCTTTTTATATCACTGTATTTCTCCTTCGTTTGTTCTGTTAATACCTGTACACATTATCCTTAAGGCATTTGCCATATCTGCAAAACAGTTACTATTCTTAAATGCTGTTAAATGCTCATGTATATTCTGAACAATTACACACATATATGTGAACATAAATCTTTTACACTCTACAGTAACATTTCCAAGTCCTCCTTCATTTTATTATACGCTTTTAAAAATTGTATTCTTTTAAAAGAACCATTCGGGAGTTCTATTAGACCTCTTCGATACTTCTAGACTAACAGTTTTCTTTCAAATAATTGTATTAAATTATGTTTATATTGAAAAACAACTCACTGTTTTTATATATTTCATATATTTATAGTTAGTCCCGATAGAGCTAACATCAAAATGATCTTGATTGTATTTTTCACTTTTTAAGATATTTCTGTGACCGTGTCCATACTAATATTCAGTGCAGCTGCAACACTCTAAAAAATATTTTCAATAAAAATCGCTGAAAATTAATATTTAACAGTAAAAATGCTTACCTCTCTAACGAATTTTACTAGCAAGAGGGGGCCTCCATTATCTCGTTCCCCTTCAAAGTTATTGTTTATAGACGCAATCTGTTCTGTCTGGCTTCGGAATTTTCAATCAGAGTAATAATAAGCAGCGATTTAAAATGTATCAAAACAAGCAAAGCATTAAATTAATGTTTGCCGGTTGATAACCTCTTATCACTATTGATTTGAAGAATTTTGCATACGTTTGACAACCGGACGACTTTGGCAGGCTAGTTCGGTTACACGTTCGTACTAATCAGACAGCATTGTGTCTCTTTTTAACTAGAATAAAATGAAAAGGAAAATATTGTCTGATTCTAAAACAAATTTACAAATTGCGATAGGCAATACATTAAACACCTTGATGACGTATGTACAGAATAACTTTGGATAGACTATATGTATTTTTTATTTAAAATATAAAACTGTTTCAATAATTAAACTAAGATTTATAATAATTTTAGCAAGAATATCCATTTACATATAAATGTGAAGATGAATTAGTTGAATAACGATGGGATTTTAGACATGTTAAGAATGATGTGGTTAAGGTTTGAACAATGACTTGAGCCTGAGAAAGGTGTACTCAAAAGCAACTTCTCACCTGCCCACAGTCCACCAAAAATATAGTAATGATATTTGATACTATTATTCAGTGCTGAATACTATAGTAAACAAGTGCATCTAACAGTGGATGAAAAATATACACTGTAATCAATAATGCAATCAGCCCAATCTACCGTCAGTCATCAGTCATCATATATATCATCAGTCAGTTTCAATATACATTAAAATCGATTTCTGTCTAACTCTGCTGCCGGAAAAAAAATTAACATCAATGCAAAAATTTTCATAAAATGGCGAAGGCTCCATCTGTAACACACCATTAACATTATTAATTTTTTTTTAATTTAATGATATTTTATATAAACAAACTTTTCAGTCTTATTTTTCAACAGGCTTAGTAAACACCAATGAAAATTGCAAAAACTATTAAATTTATAATAAATATCTTATAAAAAAGTTAATTAGTAATTAATGGAATTATATAATTATTTATTATATCGATCATGTATCCCATCAATTCAAATATTCAATTCGATATATAAGCTATACATAAATTCATTATTTAGTCGACAATATTTTCCATCTACAATACACAATAAAAAACAATTAATATATCGATGTTTTGTAACAGTATCGCAATGTCTTCAAAACATTGGCGATTTGGCGCTATACTTGTTTTGGTTGTGTCTACCAGGTGTGCCAGAAAGTCATTACCGGTTTTGTTGTCAATATGCAACAGAAACTGAGAATCAAGGGTATAAAAGGAAAAGCTGCCAACACAACCTAATTGAATGAAATAGTTAAAATCGTGAAGTCGAATTGTTAAATTTGGATGATCGTCTGTTACTTAATTTTCTAATTTTAAGAAACATATTTTATATTAATTTTAATTTTTGACGTCGTGTCAATATTCATGCTTTACGTATTAACATAGATATTAATCAAAATACTTATTGACATGCAATCTTCTTTTTACAGGCGTGAAAGGTGTAATGACGACAGCGATATGTCCATATTTCATTCAAGCAACGGGAATGTTTGATACCGTAGAGTCACGATTCCTGCCTCGGCTGAAGCCCAACGACGTTGCCGATAAAATTATCGAAGGAATCAGAAACAACGACACTGCCGTACTTATACCCGGAGCATTAAGAATTGGACTCATTCTTAAAATGTATGTATTATTATATTATAATATTCTATAAAGATTCAACCATAAAATCGAGTTCACGGGAGCCTATAATCTCTCCAATAAAACAACCAATGCACATCATCAATATTTATGACGTCATCACGTCAAAATGTTGCCGCATCAACTTATAATTTTGGTTTTCAACATTTTGCGGTATATAACCTATAATAATTACCACCAATATTTTAGAGAATCTTGCAGACATCTGACGACATAGTCCAGTACCAACCCAAATCGAATTTTATAGCCTAATTCGGTTATATGTTTCAACACAGCAGACAGTGTTCTGCCTCTTTTTAATTAGGGTAAAATGAGCAGAAAAAATTCACTCCGAAAAAATTTTATATTTTTACAAACTCCCAAACTCAGTTTGTACCATACACATTATACAAATGTTAATTAACAGAATAATAGAGATTTGTATAGCCATATCAACTCAGTATAGTTATATAATTCACAAACCTAGTGACAAACATAACACAACACGTACGCAAAAGAATTTCATATTACACTACCAATTCCAAATTACTTCCTACCCAACCCAATATACTTAAATGCCACTATATGTTTAATAAAATGTAATAATTAATTTTAGGATGGTTCCATGGACAGTAATATCCCTTTTTTTAAGAGGTTTAGTACCTGATGCAGCCCCAGAAACCCCACCTTCTCCGAAAATAACCGCCATCAACACAGAAATCGGCAACCACGTCAAAACAATCAAATCCAATTCGCTGACTGATTCCGTTTCAAAGATCACCAACAGGTACTCGACAACAGGAAAAAACTTGTGATGATATTAGGATTAGCATTCCAGAATATGAATTAATCTAATTATGTAATATTTACATTTTTATAGAATCTTTATATGTGTAAGATCAAGAGGTGGTCTGATGATGTGATTATACTGTTTAATGTTTATGAGCATCTCAAATGTGATGTATATTTATTAGACATTAAGTTTGTACAAATTAATTAAGAGGATATGGGATTCTAAATGTATTTGTATTTATACCCAAACTTTATATATATAAACAAGTATAAGTCATAAGAGAGCTTATATAAAATAAAGATACATATAATTTTACTGTCTTTCTTTGTATTGTTGGTAACCCTATTTATTGATCTTCAAAACATTCAATTGAAATGGAATCTAAATAATGACATATTTCAATGCATCACATTACACAATCAAATTATTCTTTAGATAAATCATTAGACTGGTATAAAAAATAACCTTAGCTGGTATTTTTTTAATTAGATTGCAAAAATCAAAACCTGTCTACAAAATTAACTTGTATCTGTTCAAATATTACAATCTATTTTCTTCTGTGGCTCGAAACACCTTAATAAACGCCATAAATGTTCACAAGTCAACAACTCCTAATAGATAAAACATTGACGGAATCCCGATTTCACTTTAACTGTGATGAAGCTGCATCCTGCATTTCTATGGCTGCATCATCTAGCTTTATCTAATATCTTTTACCTTTAAGTATAACCATTAGAAAAGTTTATATTTTATACTAGGTAGAGTGGCAGTAGTGACAGTAGTCGAAAAGCGTTTTTTTTTTCTATATTAATTTGCTAAGAAAGTGGATATAGAAGTTCCATAAAACTGACTCTATGCTCAATAAAACTATGGTCTTAAGTATAAAGAAAATATTACATTTCTATATTTATTACAAATATTAAGTTAGCGTAAATATTAAAGGAAAATAATTATGTCTTAAGAACTTGCACAGAGAGTATAGTGAAAATTTTACCTAGGAAGCATAAACTAAATAAGGTAAAATTCAATAACAATGCTCAAAAAAAATCAAATTAATTTAAAAGGGTGTTCAAGAATATAAGGAAAACCTTTAAAGATATTTAACACAAAAAATAAAACCAGACGATATTATAAGCATGTATAATTTCTGATGTATAAATCTTATTTAGAATGTTTTTCTGTAAAACAATAATTTGTTAATAAATGGCGAAAGCCTTACGCTGACATATCTTTTATAAAAAAAATAACATTGGAGTAACCTTACAAATAAAAAAAAATCCTTGTACAAAACCAAACAAACATTGGTAACATTAGATTATGATTGTAGAAAATAATTTAAAGGGATATACTAAAAATTAGACTACCAAAAATTCATATTACATCGCATTAACTATGTAGGAAATTAAATATTTACTAATCACATTCCTTAATGCTGAACTGTCATTTACCTCTCTTAACTCAATATTGATACATTTGCCAATATTACGACATATGTGCCTTCTCCACTATTGTGTAATGTAACCATAATGTAACTATATCAAACATTAGATTGAAAAAGAGTTTTTAATATTTGTCAATCATAAGAATTTTTTTACACTTTCTAACCAATTATACAAATCGGTGTATTTATGGTTATATAACATACATACTATAATCAGTCTTTTAATTTCATTAAAGGTTGTTGTCTGCATTTTTTCGGACTTTTTCATGATTGAGCAAATCAAGCACTATTTCCATCGTAAATGCCGCTTTTTTGATTCTTAAAAATCTAGATTTATTAAGTAAGATTTAAAGTTTTCCTATGTATGCAAGCACCTGTCACGACTGAGTGACCAATCAATAAAGACTCTGATAAAGATGCTTTTTCACGGTCGGTTTAATAATTAAGAAAACGAGAAGGTAGGGTTGGTCTTATAGGCCAGTAGTCTTTATGGACTTGATTTTGGTTTTTATAAATATCAAATTCAAAGTTTTCTCTCAAACCAGACTTATGGAGTAACTAAAACCTCAAGACTGACTAACACTTGGAGTAAATCTAACAGTTGTGTTAGGTGGTATAATAGTTATTTAAGTATCACCAATAGATATCGCTGGGCAAGGTGTATATTGTGTTGCATACTCTAAACTTTTAGAAATTTAAAATTGTAATAATAAAATGCCAGCTTGGTTGCGCAGCGGTCAAGGCGATCCTCCTGCGGTTGCTATAGACGTGGGTTCGAATCCTACTGGGCCATGGATGTGCTTTATGTTTGTGATTGTAATTGTAAATGTCTTTATAGGGAACAGTGGAAAAGTAGACAAGGAATATCCATCCCAGTCATGCCATTAACCAGGCTGGATAAGATCAGTTGTCTTTTGGAATTTTCTCTAAGTTGATCACTGGCCAGTCGGTCGGTATGCTTAATGCCGAGGACCGTTCTTCAGCTCCCACGTTAAGCAGTGGTTCAGTCCAGATAAAACGTTGTTGGTAAAAGAAGACTTTAAAACATATAATAAAAAATAAATAAAATAAAATAAAGTTATATTTTATATTTATACATAATATAATTATTAAAATAAAATAAATATCGATATTATAATTCTTGTTATTGGGTTGTTAATCGCTCTACAGAAAAATAACTTTTTTTTAAATATATTATTGCATATACTAGTAAATAAAATATTCTCACAACTCTTTTAGAAATAACCATTTAAACTAGCGATGGCCCCGATTTTTTAAATTAATCATTTTTCTTCTCAAAACTAATACGTACTAACATTTTTTAAATGGCTTTTAATTAAATCTAATTTCCATTGTTTCAATAGTCAAAATGTACTACTAAGTTACATTATAAGAACATTATAATATAACAAAGTATCATAAGTAAGATTCTAATCAGAAATAAAACAACTTCTGAACATCAAATTTAGTAAGTATACTCGTGATTTTCGTCTACTTTTAGGTTGTAAACCCAAATATGGAAGACATGTAAGAAGATATATAACAGTAAAGGAAGTAATACATATTTGTACATTAAAATATATTCTCTGATATGAATAAAACAATTTTGAAATTGATATTTCAGTTTAACATGTCCCACATAGGAACTAACAACTTATATTTTATAGTTGTTCTTAATTAAATTCTTAGTTAAATTTTTTGCAACATTTTTTTTTAACTCTTGATGCACAAATTAACTTCTTTATTACCTGCAATATTCGGTCAGTGTTTTGTTAAAAAATGCATTTCTACAAAAACCTGAAATGACTCAAAAGTTGATACCACTATAATTTACAGGAAAATCTTAGAATTACCTCTAGCATAATGTTATATTATATCTCCAGAACCATATTAATTACTATCAATCTCTATCAGAACAATTTTTCTTAGTCGTTCCCTATTCACCAGACATCAAACTAATTATTATTACTAAAAAATATTTAAAAAACGGATTTTTAAATTCTAAATATCTTGTAAACAAAAAATTCTTGTTATTCTCAAATTTTTTTGGTAATTTATGTTGGAATTAAATTTTCGCATATGCCGGATTTATCTTTCACAACTGTGTAGACCTTCCGATAAAGCGGACACATTAATTTATTATCTCTACAAATAATATAAAATATTACGTGATTCTTAATCGTTGCCAGATTATGATTTTAAAAATTACGCGTCCGTAGTTGACTTACGTGCAACAGAAAGGACGAAAAATCTACCGAATAAGAGTATATTTGGTGTCACCGATCTGACGGCTATTCCTGGTTGCTTGATTTGGGCGTATTTCGTTTTATTGAAATTTATTTGTTTGTATCGCATATTACACAATAATATTAGGGCTAAAAATTCTTTCTCGATATAAGCTACCTAACTTTTAGTAGTATATATGATTAGTATATAGTATAAAGTATTTCACGAATAGATATAGACCGAAATTTAAAATTAATAAAATATATTATACTTCCTTTAGGGTACTCTAACCAAAACAAATATATATAATTAAAATAATAACGTGTAATTTCGAAAACTGTTCTATATTATAATTTACATCTTGACAGTATGAAAATGTTTGTGTTTTACTTAATGTATATATTATCCTGTCCGATATTCATTTGTTTTTTTTATTCAAAACATTTATTTTAATAGATATATATGTGATGTTGATACAAAACTCTTTATATCAGTTGAACGTCAAGCAATGTGCATAATATATAATTAGAAATTACTTAAAGGTAATTTCAGTTAGGAAAATAATACATAGATAGGGTAATTATGTAAGAATTAAGGTTTATAATAATTTTAATTTTACGCAATGAACAATGAAAAATATAATTACGCTAGACAAATGTTAGCACACAAAAGCAGCTAAGCATTAAACATTCACATGTTTTATTAAAAAGGCGCGTATTTATTTAAATATATGTAATTCTGTGTGGCTTCAAGGATTACTGTGATCATTCTTACCTCAACTTTTTTTCACTTAGATACGTCTATAAAGTTTCTATTATATCCTGCAGACCTGTAATATATTTTATTTACGTTAGAATTTTAAGAACCAGCAATGTGCAATTTGTTTAACCTATCAGGAGAATATAAAAATGACATACTATTTGACAAAGTAAATTGTGATGATTATAAATTTCTTAGGCCATTTTTGATAATCATACTTTGGTGATAATTAAATAATTTTAATTTTACTACTTCGTTGTTTAAGGCGACATGAACTATGAAGGTTTCAAAATGCAGATTAATATGTTAAACTAGTTGCGAGTGAAGATTGCTTCAGAATATTTAATGATAGCATTAGCAATTGTACTTTAACAAACTGATAAACTGACAGTGTAAGTCAGTAGTGTCTAATTTTGGATGATCATAGTCGGAATTCGGTAATATTCGGCAGTTTCTGCCTAATTTTGCGACGTTGCCACACAAGCGATCGAGAGCTAAAATCCTACGAATTCCGGGAGTCATTTTTGTTTTGACATTAACACTGGTAAGAACTCTTTATATTATATCTGTTATCCAATATTATATTACATTTATCATATTATATTTATATATTAGATAATTTTATAGATAACTTATAGTATTATACTGTTTAGTAAGTAAGGTCTTGTCTACAATTTATTTGTTAATTTTTGTTACAGGTTAAAATATTTATAAATAATTACATATTGTTTTATTTTGTTTTTTTTTCCTTTCAAGATTATTTTAAAATTAAATATATTTAAAAAAGGTTCTCCATGTTACATATTATTGTTGTTACAAAAATTGTACAAAAATTAATTTCAGTTTCAAGGGAAATTTTAGGTTTATTTGTGAATTCAAAATAATTTATCCTATTTATTTTATATTTTCCTATGTTATATATTCCTTGTATTATATATTACTCAAATATATGTATCATATGCATGAACTGACAGAGGCGCAAATTTAAATTTTTATGCGCATGGCAGGATCCTCCAAAATTAGACTTGTGTATAACTCTTACGTATAATATAGCATAATTAAGATTGTGCTAAGCGTATCTAATAGAAGATATTTAAATGGACAATTTCCTCAATAATTGTTTTTTAAAACAACAGGAAAAGCATTTTTCTATATGATGTGATGGGCAAAACCAGAATTATTACAATTTCATTCAAAGAACAATATGTCAAAATAATCAACGAGGTATATTTAAGAATAAAACAATAACAAATTTACAACGCCAATGAAAATAGTCTTCATACAATACTCCTAACTTTTCTAGTTTGTATTGATGCTAATGGTTCACACAAAATAAAGCCAATGATAACATAAAAAGCAAACAATCCAAGCTTACTCGTTCAGAAGAAAAAATCCGCTGAAAGTCAATAGTGGTGGTTTCGATATACAAGACAAAGAACGTTCTGGTAGATCCAAAAAGGTTGTAGAGACGAAACTGCCAACCCAAACTCAAAAACAATTGGTAGAAGCGTTAAAAGTGGACCAAGAGCCATTAGCGACCGATTATGAGCAATACGAAAAACTGAAAAGATGAGAAGAAGGGTACCACATTAATTGAATAACAGGAAAATAAAAAATTATTTAATTTTTCCCCCCAAAAAAACACTAATGACTTTCCGGTACATCTGGTAAAAATATTAACATCCCTGCTGCTATGCTGATTATGGACAATCACAAACATCATTTATACGCCAAGCGGTAGATTCCTGAAATGGTTTCACAGGCGCTGTATCCCTGAGATATGACATTGATATTGTAATCGCAAATATTCTTTTCATAATATCAAAATGCATATGTATTTTAATACATATGCAATTATCGATAAATACGCCGCAAGAATCAGCAGAAATAGTGACAATATTTATTTAAAATACGTTTGCCCCATCCCATAGAATAAAATATTCGAATAAATATATTGTTGCACTCCTTTTGCGCAGTCTCCTTTTACCAACTATGGGGTTATCTGGACTGGACTTAAAGTTTAACGTGGGCTCCGAACCACGGTCCTCAGCATTAAGCCTACCGACTGGCGAGTGACCAACTTTATAAATCATCCCAGAAGACATCCGGTCTTACCCAGCCTGGTTACTGGCGTGAGTGGGATCATTTTCCTTGTCGAATTACTCGGATTGTCGGAGATATACTCTTGCCTAGGACAATCACAAATTTTAAACAATCACAAACATAAATTTACGACCATGCCCCAGCAGGATTCGAACCCGCGGCAATCGCAACAGTAGGAGGACTGTCCTATCGCCTTTGCCACTGCGCCATCAAGAAACCAATAGGATAGATGAAAGTAGACAATATCTGGTTCATTAGTTGGACTAATAGTAGAAACAACATGTTTTTTAAAAATGGAAAGATCATGACAAATGCACATACATATATATACACATATACGCATCATCTAGAGGATTGCTACATAATGCTATTCAAATATAACTTTTTGTCAAAATTTCGGTAAAGATTTCAACAATCAGCGAAGACATTTCGGAGTAACTTTCATAATAATTCTAATTATTGGGTTAAAAAGGCGATATGCTATAGCAGAACCATTAATATACCTGCTGATTTCTCTTATGACATCATGCGTTATTAAGTATTTTATTGGCAATACGTATTTTTATTTTCTACTATTCAGTACGTGGTCATTCATTCAAAAGTCCCTTATTATTTACTAGCAACAAATACCAAGCACGCTATAAAAACTTGTGTAATTTGAAAACGTTTAAAAGCAGTAATATGGCATATCGGTTCAACGCTATTTTTATTTTAGGACTATTAAACGCGTGAACAAATATTAGTTATTGTAAAATATATATTACATGATATAGGGTTAACCTCCCATAGTTTTTTATTTAAGTTTTGGTTTGTTACAGTATATTATTTCAGGCATACTAAGAAACAGAAATGTTTCTCTTCGAATTTGATGCACATTATTTGGTTTTTAAGTACTTGTCTCCAAAATATATCTAAAGTATTACAGCGCAGACGTTTATTAAATTAAACTAATTCAAACAAAGTTTTGTTCACGTTATCGAAATGTTTACATTCACGAGCGTTAATTTAAACGGAATTATTTTTTGGTTAGAAGATAAGTAATCAGCCATTTTAGCCTGCTTAAACAAACTAAAATATCTCTTTATCATTCGTTTAGCCCAATCTAAAGCTTGGCTAAAAACGTATATCTAAAAACTATATCTTGCGCGTCAGTCGTTCTCACTCCATAATATCTAACGACGTATTGACGAAAATATCTACATTTGATAGCACTTATTCCCTAATTATACTTAGCAGAACATCGTCATCTTCATAAGTAGTATATAAGCGATTGTTTCACCTTTTTAGAGTTGTTTGGTTAAGAACATTCCAGATCATATCTAAATTACAACCTGTCGTAGTGTTAGTTGTTTCAAAGCTTCAAATATGTTTTCAGGATTCCTTGATAGAATAGATGAAAGTAGAAAATATATGGTCAATTGGTTGGACTAATAGTAGAAACAATATCTTTTTGTCTTACGACTGTGCTTCGGAACGCATAAATAATAATAATAAGCCCGATAATATATGCATTAGATGTTCTATAATGTTAAAATAAACTATATATGTTTGATAACATTTTTGTTTAATTATTTTATATAAACGAGAATGTTGTTGTATGTCAAAGCCAAACTGAACTAAAACCCACAGCTGATGCGGCAACATTGCGACGTTTTGACGTCAGAAATTTAGATGTTGTATATACAAAATATTGTACAAAAGTACAAAAATGCTAAATTACACAGCACATATACTTAATCCACATAATTTGAGATTTTAACTACTTTATTTATTAATTTTTCTTAAATATAGCCAAAAATTTCCTGAAAAAAAAGTCTGATATTTTTGCTTATTACTACATCGAAAGCCTATTATAACGAATTAATTTTTGTTATAATTTAATCACAAATTAAATCAGACACGCAGAAAACATATAATAGACAGACGTAGAAAGTCATCTCCCATACAAAAAGTTGTGACTAAAGAAAGCACTTCAGAACCTCAGAGAGTGCTACAAGCCGGAGTATTTTTAGCAGGATATTTTAAAGATATATTCTAATTAAATTTAAAATAAATTTTATTTATATAAATATATACATAACATTAAAAATATAAATACTAATTTTAATACTAAAGAAATTATTTTAATACTGTTGCTTTGTTATTATTTTAAATATTTAATTTAATTTTTATTTCCTAAAGTATTAACACTTCAATTCGATATCTACAAACCGTATTGAGAAACACAGTTCAGTGTATTTAGAAATTTCATCATCAGCTGTTAACAAATAACAATAAACATTTTATTTAAATTAAATTCTCACAATTTATTTTCTAAAAGCAATTCAACTAACAACTTGATATCTTTGGTGTTATTCATTGCGCCCTTCTTGTCTGTCCAAGATTCATCTCTTACTATATACTATATAGAAATACGTTAAATGTTTCATTTCAATTTTAAAATCATAAAATATACATATGTATAATTTTACTTACCCCTAATCCTGAGAAGCTGATTCTGGAGCTTGGCGCCATGTCTTTCTTTCCATTTGTAACGTACCTGTGAAAACACAGATTGTATTAGAATTCAATATCCATAAATCATAATGAAATACTTACTATTTAAATTGCAGTTTAGAATTATTAATTCCAAATTATATTATAAAATTAAATTCTATTAAATTTAGTTTAATGAATATTTCATTGTTGATTTTTAAAAGCCATTTCTGGCTTAGAGCGGGTTCCTTTTAAAAAATATTAATATTAGAACCTTCATATCCTAGAACGTAACATCTTTATTTTTTTACACTTAAACATAACATTTTTACCATAAGACAAAATGGCGTGATAAAATACTCTGTTAGTTACTGAAGACCTACCTCCTACAAAAATACTTAGTCAGTATAATTAGTATAACGTCCTAGCAAGCAACATTTTCTTAGTACAAACTAAAAAATCAATAGTACAGAACTAAAATTAGTAAATACTACAAAATATCTCAATTCTCTTGCATTCTGGATGTCAAGAAAGATTGCTCTAAATTTGCTTATGATGTTGAACTTTTATTTAGTCTATAATCACCATGATTGACTTGTGACATATATGAGATTTTAGCCGAAATGATCAAGAATTTTCCTCTCACTTATCAACGATGTTTAGCTTTACTTCTTTCTGATTATATATACACTTTCTCAAGTTGTTTATCGAATTTTTTGTCTAAAATAACATCAATAACACTGATCAATCTAATCAATATTTTGATTACAATACAGGATGCAGTACGTTTTCTTTATTTACCATCAATCTCGCGGGTGACCTAGAAAATACCAAGTTCATATTAAAGAAGTTTCTTGACCTTATAGCAGGTTCCGTTTGACATAAAAACTTTCTCCTAACAATTGTTTGTAATTACTCTTTATAATAGTATATAATTTCACCTCTTTTAAATAATAAAGATTAATTATTATTACGAATGACTATCTTAATATTAAGATATGGAAGATGCAGATAACAGTGTAAATCAAAATAAATCACTTTAGGAAAAAAAACTAGTAAAATGCTCTGAAATGTATTCTGTGTCTAACTCAAATTTGCACAAAATCTCGATATACAACGCAGAACAAGCTACCTTGTAACAAGGTCATACTTCGATAAGTAAAGACTAAATATTTTTATTATAAAGATTCGAATATCTTCCAGGTATTATTTAACTGGAAAAGAATAAGCAACATAAAACAAACACAATAAAATTCGGAAATAGTATTTGAAAAGTGTAAGATAACTGACAGGTCAATTGAAATGTCTCCGGCCTGACACATAGATGATACTACTAGAACTAGATCCATATGTTTTTTAGTTAGCCCTGAAGATACGTGTATAAATTTGACTGCTGTCGAATCATCAGCTTGTGAATTATAGCATTTTGAGTGAAGCAACTTTTATTATTGTAAAAAAATGGATAAAAAGGAATTTCGCGTATTGATAAAATATAGCTTTTTGAAAGAAAAAAATACAGTTGAAGCAAAAACTTGGATTGATGCCCGAGTTTTCGGACACTGTCCCAGGAAAATCAACCATCAAGAATTGGGATACTAAGTTTAGACGTGATGAAATGAGCTCCGAAGACGGTGAACACAGTGGACGCCCAAAAAGAGTTTGTTGCTGACTAAAACTTTTAAAACATCCACAAAATGATTTTTAATTACCGTAAATTGAAATTGAATTCAATAGCAAACACTCTAAAGATACCTGAACGTGTACATCATATCATTCATGAATATTTGGGTATGAAAAAGCTCTGTATAAAATGGGTGCCGCGCGAGCTCACTTTTGACCAAAAATAACGACGAGATGATGATTCGGAGCAGTGTTTGAAGATGATCAAGCATAATATACCCGAGCTTTTGCGTTGATCTGTAACAATGGATGAAACATGGCTCCATCATTTCACTCCGAAGTCCAATTGACAGTAATTCGAGTGGACTGCACATGATGAACCCACTCCAAAGCGTGACAGGTTATGTCGGCTGGCAAGGTTATGGCGTTTGTATTTTGGGAAGCACATGGAATAATTTTCATTAACTATCTTGAAAAAGGAAGGACCATCAACAGCGACTATTACATCGCGTTACTGGATCGTATGAAGGACGAAAAACAACTGCATTTGAAGAAAAAGAAAGTGCTGGTTCGCCAAGATAATGCACCGTGTCACAATTCAGTGATAACGATGTGCAAAAATCCATGAATTGAGCTTCGAATTGCTTCCTCACCCACCGTATTCTCCAGATCTGGCCCCAAGCGACTATTTCCTGTTCTCAGGTCTCAAAAGAATGCTCACTGGGAAGACATTTTCGTCAAATGAAGAGGTGATCGCTGAAACTGAGACCTATTTTGAAGCAAAGGACAAATCGTACTATAAAAATGGTATCGAAAAGTTGGATGGTCGCTATAATCAGTGTATCAGCCTTGAAGGGAATTATGTTGAATAATTAAAACTAATTTTGCCAAAATAATGTGTTTTACTATGGTAGGCCGGGGACTTTTCCATTGACCTGTTAGTCTTCACTAGGACTAACTTTCACTAGCCGCTGCCCACTCAACTGATTATATTTTTGATTCAGATGTGTACTAAACTCGAGCTCGAAAAATACTTTTTGGTTTGTAGAGCTCGAAACACTATTTTAAATTTTTCTTGATCCATTGTGAGCGAATATCTACATATGCCTGGCCTGAATTTTTGTGTAAAATTGTAAGCACTCTTAAACATACTTAGGATGTTCACCATGTTACGCAATTTCATATGGTATTACATTAAAGATTTGGAAAACAAGGAGCTAGTGATTTGGGCGACAAGAGTGTTCATCATCATCAGGTGTGTGTATAACAGCGTTTTAATTCAACATCATCACATATATTGACTAGCGAGTCTCCATGATAGTTATTAACTCACTATATAGATTCAAAGTGTATTATCACTACATAGTATAAAACAAAGTCGCCTTTTCTATCCCTATATCCCTATGTGCGCTTAAATCTTTAAAACTACGCAACGGATTTTGATGCGGTTTTTTTCAATAGATAGAGTGATTCAAGAGGAAGGTTTGTGTGTATAATACATGCATAATATACTAAGGCAACATTGCTAATTTTAGAGGTTTCTAACGTGATGTCGTAAATTAACCTATTTTTTAGGCTTATTTAGCAATTAGCAAAAACGCTGCCTAACCCTACGAGTTAGATCAAATTAATGTACTACAGTATTGTACACCATAAAAAGGTCTACAAAAAAGTCCGCGATGGTATATGTTTATCTTTAAGGGATAACCCACATTAACCATTTTTATTGTTTACTTTTTACGTGAGAAAATGGCTTATTTACGAAGCTATTTTAAGCAATACGGCATTAATCCTTATCGAATTAAGTACCTTAAATACAGTGTGCAATTAATATAGATCAATATGGTTCCTTACAGCATGTAAATTAAACAAATATTTTCGGAGATATTACAAATTTAATATTTGCGTTTAAAAATGTGTAATGTAATAAAAATTGTATGAATTTAGATATTCCAAAGATAGCAGGAAATCTTCATAGTAAGTATAGGGGAAGAGGAATTGTTTTACTCCAAATTTAATGCGTGCAGGCCAAGGGCAGTAATGAATGAACCAAAAATACTGGATCGATTTTAATCATGTTTTCATTGAGTGACATAGGCATATATATTTTATGCCCGTGCAAAGTCGGAGCGGGCCGCTATGTTTTTATATACAACGTTCATATTTTTTCTGTAGTGTATTGTAGTGAACCCGTGCGAAGCCGGGGCGGGTCGCTAGTTAATAATAAACAGAAACTATTTAACAAATACCATTATAATATTAACCTTCAAATTATTCAAAAACTATTCATAAAAAATGTATGGCATAAGTTCGTCGCAATATTGCTGCGTTAAATTTAACTTTTGGTTTACAACGTTTGCTAAAATTAGCAATGTTATAAAAATAACATCTAATTATTAGCACTAATGTTTTGAAGAATTTTAGAGATATCTGGCAACATGGCCCAGCAGTACCAAACCAAATTGAATTTTATACACCGATTCAGTTACGCTATCACTTTTTAACTAAGGTAAAACGAGAAAGAAAAATCCGCTCCTGGTTTGAAACGAATTTAATTTTTAACTGTAATTTAACGTCATCTATTACGTGCCTGTAATGCACTTTTAATGCCAAATATACCAGCCAAAATATACAACTTCTTCTTTTAACTGGCAAGTAGTAAAACATACAATAGAATAGAATAAAAGGAAACACAGAATATATTTCTATCAAAAGGGGCCAACAACTAGTAAAATTAAAACCTGTAAAAGCTGTACTTTACACCATCATTTTTTTTACATATTTCAAAGTCTGTCGGTTTATCTGGACTGGACCTACAGTTTAACGTGGTCTCCGAACCGCGGTCTTCGGCATTAAGCCTACCGACTGGCGAGTGACCAACTTAGAAATTATCCCAGAAGACATCCGGCCTTACCCAGCCTGGTTACTGGCGTGACTGGGATCATTTTCCTTGTCGGATTTTACCCTCTTCCCTAGGGCAATCACAGGTATTAAACAATCACAAACATAAATTTACGACCATGCCCCAGCAGGATTCGAACCCGCAGCTATCGCAACAGTAGGGGGGCCGTCCTGTTGCCTTTACCACTGCGCCACCAAGCCGGATTTTGTAAATTTTCCTCAAAACTTATTTGTACACCTTATAAATATTAGCAACATTGTATCTATTATTTTAGTGCCAAGAAAAAATATTTTCTTGTCTTAATAGCTAATAAATAAATATTTATTGCTAAATCGCTGAACAAGCATGCAGATAATTCGCAGAAATATTGTATGTGCTTTTTATGCAACTTATATTAAAAATATTTCATTTATGTCACATTTAGCATCATTTTGATTCCATTTTTATAACAGAATATATTCACAGATATTATACAGTATACTTGAAACGAAAAAACCATAACAAATGTAACTAAAACTCAGGAAACAGAGAAGTTTGAAAAAATACATTGTCGTAAAGTAAAAAAGAAAAGTGTATTGAATTTTAAAAATTCTAAACCTAGTTCAATGATCCCAATTACCAACATATTACTTATCTTTCAACGAAATACTAACTAATGAACTCCAATATGATTATTACCCTTTTTAACTTTGACAATTAACATTTGGTATCTACAAGCTTTAATACTCAAGATGAAATTTTAGTTTAACTGATAATAGGTTAAAAAATAGTTTAAATTATTTATTTTTTACACATTTAAAAGACATAAGATGATTATAACTAATTAATGATATGTGACTACTGCCCAAACAGTCAACGAATATCGTGTTATCTTTTTTGTTAAACTTAATCTAAGAATGTATTAACGTAATAAAATTAATTAAAAGCTTTGTTCTTCTAAAAAAAGTTCAATAATTTATTAGAATAATATATATAAAGAAAACAAATAAAAAATTGAAGCTATGTATTTTGCTGCATGAACAAATAAAGCCCACGAGAAAGGTATGTATTTTCTAGATTCAGAGGAATCGAACGAAGAAATTTAATTCGTTTAAACTCAGAGGATATATCGGTTGAGATCATCGATTTTGGCTATAAGAACTTCCTAACCTTGAATATCCATTTGAGTATCAGCATGTGAATCAAATTGATTAATTGTTTAGACTTGAAACATGATGGCGTCAAAGCCAACCTTCAATTGTAAATTGTACATTGGTAAGCCAGGCACATCCAAAGAGTTTCAAAATGCAGTTGGTGGCTTTGTCTTTCTTGTCTTCTCTAAAATTAGAGTCGCGCACTTATCCATTTGTTATTTTTGTGGTTAGCAATAATGTTCAGAGTACTTTATTGATGAGCTCGTCTTTCGATGATACCAAAACATTTAAAAGAAATTAAATAAATCAAATCTATTCGTCGACAGGAACAAGATCGTTCATGATAGTAATTGCTTGGATAAAACTTTATGGAACGTTCAGCAATGCTTCTTTCTCATGTTTGCTGTCGGCTGAAGTTTCTTCACATAGTAGCACAGATCTGATGAGCTGAGACAAGCGTTTATTTCGGCAACACTTGATCTTATAATAACTGGCAGTGTTTGGACGAAATGACCAAACAATAAAATCACATCTCTCAATATTTCTATGTTTGATCAAGTGCGTGTAATGAGCGTTTTTTGTAGTCCCAGATGATGGTTTACATTTTAAATGCTGCTAAAACTTTGGCCATTGTGGAATATCTCGCAAGGTTACATATCCGTTGTTCAGTAGTTTGATATTAATAATCATTTCATAATTAATCAATTTGATGATTTCTGTAATTTGTTCTGTATATTTTTGTTATGTATTGCTATGTTTCAGGACCTTGCCTTTTTTCTATCATTAACATGCCCTAAATTACTCATACTAAAATTATTACCTTTTTTCCAACCTGACTACGTTTTTTCCTCCTCTAAAAATACTTAAAAAAAATAAAAATACTTCTTAAAACAATGAGCCACTGTGTTGTGCTACTTCGAAACAATCTGTGTGTTGTATTTTTTAATTTTTTTAGGAGAAAGTAAATCCCTTTAAGTGAATCTATTGTTGACACTAGGAATTTTGAATCTTTTGACCATAACGTGCTGTTGTCCCACTCCACTTAGGACCAACGCCATCTCATATGTGTAATGCACAAGTCTCCTCTGATAATGTATGCCACGCTGATTTATTTTCTACTTCACTGTTCTCATATTAAGGTAGGTAAATGTACTTGTTGCTGCAATATTGAGTATATTCCTTCGCTTTGCTCTAGAATCTCTCTAATATTGCAATATTGCTACTGTTTGCTGTTCCCGCTTATTATATATATATATATATATATATATATAGATAATATATATATATATATATATATATATATATATATATATCTATAACCAAAATCATATAATAATACTTATTGCCTACGGGCACATTGTTGAAGTTCTAAGAAATTAATAAAAGAAAGGGTAAACAAAGACTGTTTTCAGTGCGTTTAAAATGTGAATACTGACAGCATGACAACGTTCAACTACATGTTGCAAAACCAATGATAACATACTTGGAAACATTAAAATGGGAAGTTCTACTCTGAGTCTATTTTTCAGTTCAAAACTCCAAATTAAAAAAAGCTTTTAAAACTAGTGTATAAGCCATAGATAAAGCAAATATTTTAAAAACTCTAAAACCGCAACATAAACCAATATTAAAAATACATTAAATACAAGCCAAATATCTCACAGTCTCTTACAAACTCTACTCGCATTTACTATATATTCTCAATTATCAATTTTGACAATGAACATATCTCGCATCTAGAATCTTCGATGGTCAAAGATGACTCGAGGGATGGAATTGAATAGTTTCTCTTCTGATAGTAACCGCCTGGTACGCTAAAACAATTTCAGAAGAAATATGAAAGTATCCGCCTGTTTTACGCATGCTAGACTCTCACCAGCTCGTATTTTTCTTATAAATCATTGAAAATATTAGAAATGTTTTGCATAAATAATTTAGTTTCGTTTAAAAACAGCTTAAGGTCAAGTTCGTTTTTTGTCGCGTTCCGTGAAAAGAAACTAACATAAAAACGGCAAATAAAAAAAGAGATTTTAGATTGTTATCGGTACTGTTATTGGCATTTAACAATTGACCCAAGTTATGTATATTTCAGTTTTTATTTGTGTTAAACTAATATAGTATTTATATTTTTCTAAATTTGCCATATTACATAGGCCAACAAAAAAAATGTTGTAAAAACTGTTGAAACTAATTTACTTTATGTATTATGTATAATTTATATATTTTTGGTCGTTGAAACCGTATTCATAGAAATAATATCCTTTAATGTTACAAGTTTTACTTACAAAAATTAAAAAATCATTATTGAACTTTAAATATTAGGTTCTTATAGTCCTTCCGATAACACAGCCAATGCACGTCATAGATTACGTCGAATATACTGTTAAATGCAGGTTGTAAAAATTAGTTTTAAACTCGGAACATTTCCTTCTCATTTTACACTAGTTAAGAAGAGACAGAAAGCTGTCTAATGAGTCGAAATATTAAAACAAATCAATTCATAAAATTCGATTTGTGCTGTTACTGGTTGACAATGTTGTCAAATGTGTACAAAATTCTTACTGTCTTAAAATTATGTCTATAAAAACATTAGTAATAATAATTACAGGTTATAAACAGACTAACGTTATTTTGGCGCTTTACTCTCTTTTGTTAAATTTCAGATCGCTGTTTATGTTTGGTTTGATTGGAAATGCCGAAGTCATTAGATAGTCAAAGTCAGAAACTGATTGTATCTATAATATAGAATTTTGTTATACGTCAACGTCATAATGAACTAACTACCGCGCGAGCTCACTTTTTACCAAAATCAACGACGAACTGATGATTCGGAGCAGTGTTTGAAGATGATCAAACGTAATTAACCCGATTTTTGCGTCAATATGTGACAATGGATGAAACATGGCTCCATCATTTCACTCCGAAGTCCAATCGACAGTCATCCGAGTGGACTGCACACGATGAACTCGCTCCAAAGCGTTGGAAAACGCAACAGTCGGCTGGCAAGGTTATGGCGTCTGCATTTTGGGATGCGCATGGAATAATTTTCATTGATTACCTTGAAAAAGGAAGGACCATTAACAGCGACTATTACATAGACATTGGACCGTTTGAAGGACGAAACCGGCGAATAACAGCTGCATTTTAGAAAAAAAAAGTGCTACTTCACCAAGACAATACACCGTGTCACAAATTAATGAAAACGATGGCAAAAATCCATGAATTGGGCTTCGAATTGCTTCCTCATCCACCGTACTCTCCAGATCTGGCCCCCAGCTACTATTTCCGGTTCTCAGATCTCAAAAGAATGTTCGCTGGAAAGAAATTTTAGTCAAATGACGAGGTGATCGCCAAACGGAGGACCTATTTTGAAGCAAAGGATAAATCGTACTACAAAAAGCTGGAAAAAACCATTTTTATATCATTATATATTTTTAGGAAAGAAAGGGCGACTTGCGACACTCATGATTTAAATATATTTTAACACCAAACCAAACCAACCATAAAGCAATAAGCCGGCTTGCTGGCACAGTGGTAAAGGTGACAGAATGGTCCTTCTACTGTTGCGCTAGTCGCGGGTTCGAATCCTGCTGGGGCATGGTCATAAATTTATGTTTATTATTGTTAATATTTGTGATTGTCTTAGCGGAGAGTGTAAAATCCGACAAAGAAAATGATCCGAGTCACGCCAGTAATCAGGCTGGGTAAGACCGGATGTCTTCTGGGATAATTTCTAGAGTTGGTCACTCGCCAGTCGACAGGCTTAATGCCGAGGACCGTGGTTCGATGCACACGTTAAGCTATAGGTCCAGTCACTGAAATATCCAAAAGGTTGACGTGACTAAAAACAATATAACGCATCATTGTTTTCAGTCATGTCAACCTTTTGGATTTTTTAGTGACTGGACCTACAGCTTAACGCACCATTGTGTAGCAGGTTGCGACATCTTACTGAATCTACTTCCTTGTAATCTCAATTTTTTACCCACTCTCCATTTTCTTTATGATTAACTGCCTTCCAAAAAAAATTATTAGTTTTTTCATAATCTACTAAATTATGTAGAAATGCAGAAAATATTTAATTTCTTACAATGCGAATTTTCTAAGCACTAGGTAGCTACTAAGATGGATCTGCCCTTAGTGAAAAATTCATACGTATGTCCATAGAAAGTTCCTTTAACAATGTTAAGATTTTTGAAGTTTTAATAAAATCTGCAAAGCTAATCACAGTAAAGACTAATGAATGGGCTTCGCATTTTACACCAAATACATGTCACTATTTATTTCCTGAAAAGATACATCTTCAACAACTCATTAGCTTCAAATCCTTTTTAAAATTTTTAATAACATTGACTTACTAATTCGCATATACTAGTTATTTGTTTATTATTTCAATGTCCTTTGTGCTACCAGTGTTTATCTAGAGTGGGCCTATTACCTAATATATCAAAAACACATTCTGATGTCCATTTTGGACAGTGAGATATCCATTCAGATTTAACCAAAAGGTATTAACGTTCCATGCAGGATTTTAAACTCTATTGTCTGTGTATTACAATTATATTCACAACAACAAATCTATTAGGAATACAAAGAACTTGAGTACTACAAGTACTAAGTAAGTGACAAATTTGCTCATTCTCGCTACTTTAGCTTTAGGGGTGATTAATCCATATTCATATTATTTCACACTGGAAACTATTACTTATATATTAGTTGATTATATCCTCTAACAGATATATCATATGTTAGTATTCGGCCTTTGGAATATCCATACTTTGAGTTGATATTCACGTAGATGATACTCAAGAAGTCGTTACAAAAATACCCAAAACTTATTTTCATTACTCATTATATATTCCAATTATATATCAGTGAAATAACAGTTAAATTCTTAGAAATTCCTTTCAAAGGTGCATCATGATACCGATATATAGTCTATTCAAAGTTTTTTTAGTAATGCGTCGTGGATATTTGTGACGTCGAAACATTACAACGGCAAACAAAACAATTATCGATATTGTCAATCATCAAATATCGATTATTGTCGAAACATTACAAAAATTACAACAACATGCGGCAAAACTGTAATGTTTCGACAAAAACTTTGAATAGACTATATGTATTATTTGATTATATCCTCTAACAGATATAGCATATGTTAGTATTCGGCCTTTGGAATATTCATACTTTGGATTGAAATCCATGTAGATGATACTCAAGAAGTCGTTACAAAAATACCCAAAACTAATTTTCATTACTCGTTATATATTCCAATATCACTTAAACAACAGTTACATTATTGGAAATTCCTTTCCAAGGTGCATCATGATACCGATATATATTGAAACAACTGTCCGTAACACGTTACTCATATAAGATTTTAATATGACGTAGATAACTTCCCAATTAATATAAAGAAAGAATTGGTCGCAATCTAAGTAAACATGCATTTTTGTTGAATTCCAATAAAATCAACTATTTTAAAATATTTTTCCGATACACACACATAGTTAAACAACAAACATTCTTAATAGGAATCGTAAAAATTTTATTTCCTTTTGTTTAGAAAAAAAGTAATGAAACTGCTATTAACAATATCATAAATTATTTAATTGATTAGAGTTTTTTTGGTGTCATTAATCATAAATAACAGGCATTAGTTAACTATAACTATTATAATGAATTTGTAACTTTTATCAAACTTGAGTAACAATCATGAACATATTACAACCTAATCAATAATAACGTATCAAATGCCTTAAACAACCTAACTTAACCTAACTGTTAAATACGATGTTTTTAACGTTTCCCCACATAAAATAACAGATGAGCATTGTATTATTAACCGTAAACAGTGCTAATCATGGAAGGCTCAAAATGGCACTTTCGACATTCCTTACTTTTGTTGTTAATTTGAAGAAATTTGCTGCCTAAACTCATCAAATTCTTTCATGAACTTATGGTGATGCTATTGTACCATATTCTAAATAACGATTTAAAAGTAATGATTGTCATATTATTGACAAAGAACGGCCTGGGACATTAAAAAAGTTCACCGATCATTTAATGCTGTGCTAGAACAGTGCAGATTTCCACAACATTCATGTGCAGTAACTATGTATGTGATCATTTTACATGGCGGGTAGTAGGACTAAACCATAAACATTTTTGTTTACATAAAATTTCATTTTCTTGAAATAATTATTGAACCTATACAGTTATTTGTTCTGCGTTTAAACTTTATTAATTATTATTTTAACATAAAATCTAATCGGAAACTGCAATCGCCTAAATTGGAAGCGATAATCTAGAGGAATCATAAATGTTCACTCTAATCCTGTGGAAATGATAAGTTCAAATATATTTCTCTCAAAATATTTGGTGACATTACATTCCTTGGGTGGATTTAATATAGCAATAGCATTAGGGACGTCGGCTGCCGAAAGAAATATAAATATATCGATAATTTGAAAAAGAAGAAGAAATCTCAAAACAAAGATACGATACTCCTTATCGAAAACTCTATATTTTTGATATATTACTTTACAACTACAAGTTCGATACTCATTACATTTACAACTATCGATGTTTCTTTGAAAAAATATCGAAAAACATCGGCCCAAAAAACATCGATATATCAGCCAAAAAAATATGGACGAAAAATATCGATAAGTTCTGGTGTAAGTTTCTGGCAAAAAATCCTCTACTCTATGAGCACATTCACCCGTTCGATTAAAATACCTTACAATGGGGAGACAAAACGTTCATGAATCCCATAGAGATGACATTTTGAAGGACCAAATTCAAATGAAAATAAAAATTGACCCCTTTAGTGTTTCTGTATAACCAGGACGGTATACCTAGTACTAATCTATCAAAGCTTACTAAAAATCGATATTAAGCTTAACTTTTAATATAATTAAACTTTTAATGGCAAGGAACAAACACTCCTCAAAAATCTACTTAACAAACTCAAAGCTAGATACACATTCAGATCGAACGGAATGTGCACCAAGTTTTTTTTTAAATTTATTTATTACATTATTACTAGTCGTTACCAACTAACCTACAATTGGTCTTTACCTTAACTTAAATCTAGGTATATATCTAGGAGGACCCATCGGCCCTATCTCAGTCTCTGGTCAAATAATGATTATGTGTAAACACTACTGTTTTTCTACTAACGTACGTCACTACACTACTTGTTATCTAAGAGTTGTATTACTTCGATATTGACATGAGAATCCCTGTCTTCATGTCTCCTTTCCATTCCCTTAATTTCTTCGGCGACAGTCGGTATTTGAAGGTCTCTATGTAAGTAATTAGTCTCGATATAGTATATCGGTGCCCTCTTGACTCTTGACTGGAAAACTTGTATTATATTTACATTAGTTTTCGCGTTTTTACATCTCCATAATAAAATTCCATATGTCCACATAGGTTTCAATACTTGTTTATATAATAGCAATTTATTATGTACTGATAATTGTGATTACCTTTCGACTAACCAATATATTTTCCTATATTTTTTAATTCTAGTTCTTTGCTTTTATTTTTGTTCTTTGCAGCGAAGTTTTGCATCAAGATTCATTCCGAGATACTTAGCGTTGTACAATAAACAATACATGGTGGTGGTTGGTGCTTGTGCCGTCTGACTATATATGAACTGTACATGCACAGATTTACTTTTAGATTATTTTGACATTATTTCTTTTATTTTCCAAGTATGGGTATAATTATTTATTTGTCACTTGCCTGTTGTAAATTTCGTGTGGCTTCTTTGTTATTAACTCCGACGGCATCTTCATCGGCCAGTGTCACATCAATTAGCAAATGTAGACATCGTTTAGACCAAATAATATTCGGCATGTTAATTACGTAGTCGTTTGCCAAATTGAATTATTATGGATTTTGTTCCAATTCCTTTTTACTAACTAGGGTTTATTTGGACTGGACCTACAGCTTAACGTGGGCTTCGAACCACGGTCCTCGGCTACTGACCAACTTGGAGATCATCCAAGAAGACGTCCCTAACTTACAATTTGTGTCTACGGTGATATAAAACTGGTGTTATTATCTAGAAAGACCCACTGGACTTGACTTGGTCTCTAATAAAATAAAACAGAATAAAAGTTTCAGTTTGTTGATCATTTAGTACACTTAACTACTCAATATCACACTGTTTGGTTCCCTTAACTCAGCGACCTAGTTCAGTGTTATCCAAGAGTTGCAGCACTTCAGTGTTAACATGTGAGTCTTTCGTCATGTCTTGTGAATCTTTTATTTGCTCTATGAAAATTGGAATCTGAACATCAGGGTGTAAATATTATGAATGCATCCACAATACTTTTCTCTTTAGGCTTTATTCTGAAACACTTGTCCAAATATAACATTTTATTTTAACAGTAACATTTCATAGATGCATTATTTCATGTTAGCATATTTGATTGTAATAAAAATATAGTGATATAACCGGCAAAAAAATACAATAACCATTGTCTCTCGTCATAACAAAGTCACGACGTATCTTAAGAACATAACATTTTTTCAATTATTAAATATATAATATATAACATATAAATAATGCTATTAACAATGTTGAGCTGCGTAATGAAAACTCCGAGTAAAGCCTCCAAAATCGCGCTGTTTTCATTAATTTGAAACGAAAACAAGACGGAAAAATAGAAAACAAACCGAGCCGTCTTCGAAATCGAACAGTGTCATCGCCAGTCATTAAAGAGAAAACTCGCTTCCTACCCAAACTGTCGCGATCTTCCTTCCCCAGTTCCGAACTGAATGTTTCAGACGCCACTAGTTTAGTAACACACGAGGTATTCACACAGTCACAAAAAACTTTTACCGTAAGTAGTACTAAGTATCGAGAGAAATCACAGAAGCGCTTGCTGTTAATTGAGGTCCGTTCTTCGGTGATTAGTAATAATTGCGAGAAAATGAGACGGGCAGCTATCGAGAACTTAAATGGTACCGTCAAGAAGTTGGAAGGAAAACAGGAATATAGTGCCGCGAAAAAAGTGCAAAGGTATGTTTTTTATTATTTTTCTTTTTATTTTTCATATATTCTTTTTATTCCTTTATAAATATACCTATGATATTTAATATATTATTATATTAAAATAATACATGTTTTTTGAATTATAAAATTAAATCTTTAATACAAATTTCTTTGATTATTAATTTATTAAAGTTATAAAAGTTATTAAAGATAATTTAGGTGCATATATGTTTTTTCTGATAACATCTTCATTAAATGTGCTTAGTACAATATTAATTATAAATTATATCGCCCGATATATGCCAGATCGGTTGAGCATATGCAAAGAATGTATCGACAGAATAGTAAAAATTATCCTCTACCTTTATTACGGTGTCCAGAAATACATACTTTATAAGTTCTGGTGTAAGTTTCTGGCAAAAAATCCTCTACTCTATCAGCATATTCACCCATTCGATTAAAATATCTTACAATGGGGAGACAAAACGTTCATGAATCCAATAACGACGACATTTTGTAGGACCAAATTCAAATGAAAATAAAAATTGACCCCTTTGGTGTTTCTGTATAACCAGGATGGTAAATCTTTAATATAAATTTCTTTGATTATTAATTTATTAAAGTTATAAAAGTTATTAAAGATAATTTAGGTGCGTATATGTTATTTCTGATAACATCTTCATTAAATGTGCTTAGTACAATATGAATTATAAATTAATATATTACTACATTTCATTGGTACTTAATTAATTTCAACTTGATTAATTCACAAGCAAGACGGGTGCGATATAAATACATCAATACATATTCCTCAATTATAAAATTATAATAACGTAAGCTATATTTTACACTAAAGGTATACACTTTATATAAGTTCGTATGGTTTGGTTCGCTTCAATCTTCTGATATCCTGCGCGTTGTCCAGTAGTTGTATTGCTTCCACGTTAGTATGATTTAGTAATATTCTTTCGTGTTTTAAGAAGAAATCTCAAATCCATTTGATCCAGGTCATCGTGCAATTCTTCGTTGGTTACGTAGCGATAGGCATTGTTAATTAATCGAAGAATTTTGTTTTGATAGCGTTGGATGACCAGTTGATTTGAATTTTTAGCGCAACCCCATATTTGCACCCCATAGATCCAAATTGGCTTTATGTCTAACCAATATAGTTGTATTATTTTGGTTCTAATGTGTTTTGCTTTTTGTCTAACATGATGTTTCCAATTTAATCTACCGTCAAGATGGATGCCGAGGTATTTAGCTGATTCAGCTTGAGGAATCGGGCATCCATTGAGTGATACAATTAGGTTCCTATTATTTCACCGAAATGCAAAATTAACATGTTTTTGGAGCTGTTAAGTTGAATTTTCTAATCTTTGGTCCATTTGTAGATTTTGTTGACTGCCACTTGTACTTTTCCTACTGCCCTAGGCAGAAGTATGTCGTTTTCCATCATAATTGTGTTGTCAGCAAAGGTTCCAAGTAGTGTTTCTTTTGTTGTTGAGATGTCAGCAGTGCAGAGCAGATACAGGAGAAGTCTAAGACCCTGCCTTGTGGAACTCAAGTCAAAATAGTTTTACATGATGAGAACGCCATTTCGCGCGAGACTTTAAATTTTCTTCCGAAAAGATATGACTGCAGCAATTCACAACAATTAGATGCATTCTAGATGCATGCCAAGATGCAAGCATGTAAGACAGAGTAAAAGTTACATGAGTAGATTTTATTTCATTTGCTTTGATCAGTCATACTTGAATCTTATTTAGAGGTTTTTTGAGGCTGTTATTGAATCTTTTTGTTATACTAAGGCTGATGGCAGAATAGTGGTTTTTGGCCAATTCTATATAGGAGATAAAATATTGAATCAAGTACAGTGCCTTATAGAACACCATATTGGATGTGGTTCAATGTGTTCGTCTTGTTTTATGGTAAAATTTTTATCTGTGGGACAAGAATTTAATAACCAATAGCGGAAGGAATTTCTTTAATTATTTAGGATGCAACCCTGCATGTCACACTTTATCAAAGGACTGAAATATGTCTAGGAATGCAGCCAAAAAATAACTTTTAGCATTACAGTTTAAATTTATTTCGATTACCAGTCATTTCATTTAAATTTATATCACTTACCAAATTGATACACAGAAATAATATTTCTTTTCTCTATTATATCATTAAGCCTCTTTATGTTTAGTTCCTCAAACATTTTAACAGATAATTATGATTATTTTAGCTACTTTCCAAATGTTTTTCAAAAAAAAAATTAATATTTTCCCGAATATTAGATCATATCCAAGAGCTTTTTTACAATTGATATTTCTCATATAAAATATAATCAGTAAAAATATATAAAAAAACATGTATATTTTCTAATATCAAAAAAATCTTTTACTTTTTTTTTACTTTAAGTTTTTTCAAATACAATAGATGATTTAATAAGGATTTCACTCAATAAGAGATAGTGGTCAACGTTTATAGGAGAAATAAATTTCAATCAAGGTAAGGCATCTAGTCAGAATCACTAAAATTAATTAATTAAAACAGTAATTCTTGCAACATGCATACTATACTATACGTCTGCTCTAACTTCTTTTGACTCCTAGCTGTTCTTGCATCTTAAAAAAGTTTATACGAAAATCTATTAAAATCCAACTCAGAGGTAATAGCAGTAAAAGCAATTTTTAATAGTTTTCCTGATTCTCAAGTGTATTGAATTTGAATTTCCTAATAAGAAAACTTATTGAATCATTTAATATATTAATTGATACATATCCTGTATGATTAATATGGTAAATCTTTGATATATGAATCAATGCTTGTACCGGTATTTTAGTAAATAATAAATTATTTTTAATTTTAATAATCTTTCGATGGTGTTAACTAACATTATATCAATATAAAGTGTGTAGTCGCATATTCACGTTATAAGAATTCCAATTATGTCGGTTTTTCACAGTTTCCTTGATTGTACAAGTTCCTTAAAACTATATGATGATAAGAAATACATTTCGTTAAATATTTCCTATTCAACTTATTTAGTCTCGCCGCTGTTAATGATTGGTTGTAACTGCTTGGGACAAGAAATCTGGATTTATTAACCTCGGATAAACACATACATAAATGCGATACAGATTTTCAAATACTTCAAGCTTACACAGATAAGACTGTAAGAGTCTGGATTAGCAAAATAAAAACCAAGAAGGGTTGCATTGTTTTCTTCAATTCTCACTAAACCCAAGTATCTGAACTTCTGAGTGCTCTAATTGGGTGCCGTTGGGTGTTTACGATAACAAGTGATCCAATAATTTTCCATACTTTAGTATTTCTTAGACTTCTCAGACTCTACAATGAAGACCGTACATCTGCACCAGTCAACAAAATTATAGTCAGTCCATTAAATCAGACCACTCACGTCACCAAAATGTATGACGTCAGCACATCGCAATTTTGCCGCATCAACTTTTATTTTTGCTTTACGATGTTTGATCGTTTATAACCTCTAATCATTATCATTAATGTTTTAAGGAATTTTGCAGACATTTGGCAATATAGCCAATCAATCCAAATAAAATTTTATATGCTGATGCGGTCTTTTTAGCTAGCGGACTACAGCTTCAGAGCGGTACAACATACTCTAATATGTTGAAAAATAATGGAGAAACGACATTTCCTTGGCGAGCACCATCTGGGGGCCCAAATATATTCAACAAATAATTTGACACTGCTAATACAGCTAATGAAACGACTGTAATATGTCTAAAGAAGTTTGGTAGCTATTAGAGCAACATGTTCAACTTCTAAAACTCGTGAGGACCAGTATATACCATCAAAATAAGAACATGGTTGGATGTTTTGTACGTCCAATATGTTCTTCTATAAACGAGCAGAATATGCAAAATGTATCTACATAGTGCACCCCAAGAAATAGATGTCATCATCTCTCAGCCTTTCGACAGCATTCATCTTCAAAAATTTAGTGTTTAACATTATTTATTTTTCTCTGAAATGCTTTAATGCGCTTATATTTGGTTCACGATTATGTATCGATGCAGAGACTTCAGAATTGTGCCGAAAAACTACCTAAATAGTCTAAAATAACACCCATCTTTTCAAAATATTCTCACGTCAACTTTTTTTGCTATAATATTGCTATTTTTCTGACTTTGATTCGTGAGTAGAATAAAATTACGTACTAAACCCAATTGCACACAGTTGCAAACACAAAACCAAATATGACAAGTTGAGCTTCATTCAACTCAACTTTGATTTTGATCAAAAAGTGACCTCTCCAATATTCCACGATACGTAATAAGCAAAACAACAGAAACAAAATTATTTAATATGAAAAACTAAATAATAAATACTACATTTAACATTTTTCAAGTAACACTTGTTATTATGAAAGATCAATATTTTGTTTTCAAAAGAGTGAAATTTTTTATATTCATAATATCTTCTGTATGACATTTCACATCATGATGATAATTTTTTAAATATTATTCTATTACGCATTAAGCACTTTCACTGTCACTATACTGACAGACAGAGTTCGTTTGCTTTCATTTTCTTAAATCGTTCAACAAACCCGTTGTCGCCATATAACGGTATTATTTCGATATTTCGACAGGATTCTACTTTCATTTGGCGTTTTCTCGCTAAACCGACCTGATCATCAACCATAAACACCTTCAGGTTGCGGTAGATCAATTCGAATCTATGATGAGTCATATTTCTAGCATTAATTTGGCTCCATCGTTGAATGAATGCATACAATTCCGAAAAATCACTATGATATATACGTGAGCGTCATCTATTTAAATGGTACTTTAATCTCTATGCCATGAATTTCATTGGTTAAATTGAAATTCCTATTATGGGCACCTGTTAAGATAGTTTGTTAAGAAGTTTGTTAGATAATTTGTTCACCCACCTATATTGGAAAACCTCTTCAACCGCTCTTGAATGGAACTGGCATTATAACCCTTTTGTTTATATCTAATAACGTCAGTGATTCAGGAACTAGCATGACTATCTTCCTCTTCTAAATCCCCTGGTACCTACTTATACTTACAATTGAACTTCAATTAGACTTCAATACAATCATCTAATACTCACAATATTTAACGTTTTTATTGAGTAAATACCTCTTACAACTAATTATATACAAAAAAGTGAATCAGGTGATTTTTTGTTACACTTAGTGGTTCCACAGTCTGACCAATAGCCAATTATGAAATCGCTTATGAAATTAATTAATCTTATTTTAAAATCTATACATGTCCAATAATTAGATCAGATAGTGTTAAGCGTTTTAGTCTACGCACTTCACTATCACGTTGCATATTTAGCTGATTAGCGAATACATTGGGATGCACTGACACTCTTTCGAAGTACTTCACACAAACACGTTGAATTACACTCGTTATATGTTCTAGAGGAATATCGCGCTATAACACTTCATTTGAAACATAGTAAGGAGAATTAACAATTTCACAAAACACTTGGAACCGTTGAATGATGGATATATTAGATTTGCTAGCGATACCCCATAGTTGGATTCCATATGACCAAATAGGCTTGGGTATAGATTTATACAATAATATCTTGTTATCTAATGATAACTTGGATTTGCGCCCGATGAGCCAATACATTTGATATAATTTTAGTCCCAGTTGTTTCCGCTTAGAGAGTATGTGCTTCTTCTAGGTTAAGCGTCGATCTAACTGCATACCAAGATATTTAACATCCTCTCTTTGGGGAAGTTGACAATGATTAATATTCACTGGTGGATATGCTGCTCTACGCAGGGTAAAAGTTATATGGGTGGATTTTGTTTCATTGGCTTTAATGCGCCATGTCTTTAACCACAGTTGCATTTGCTCTAGGTCGGTTTGTAGATTCATTGATGCTGTGACTGGATCTTCATGAGATGCGTCATCTGCGTATGTTGCCACAGTAGTTATTTTTTTGGTGGGTAGATCGGTTGTATATAGAAGATATAGTATTATACCCAGTACACAGTTCTTTGCGGAACTCCTGAATATATTTACAACCAACTAATTCTAAAAATAAAAATATAAATTCTAAACTAAAATGAACATTTTCTTTATATTATTCATACACAAAAAATACAAACAAAACCGATCGACAAAATGAACAGAAATGCAAAGGAACTTAGCATAGTAATTAAAATAAATCAATAAACATTGAAAATTATATTCAAAGTAGACACTTTGCATATCAAGCTATATATTCTTCTTATAAATTACGTAAACGAATAGAAGTGTTTAATACCGTATACCCACCCATACCACACCGTTTATTAAATAAGCTATTACAACAAGCAAAGGTGTCATATCACCATAAATATATCAAACAGCCAACAAATATAAAGAAGAATTGACGTATGTTACACATAAACCCGAATTTATATAGACCTTACAAAGTTTTTTTGTGCATAGGTCATCAAGGTATTTTATGTATTGCCTGTCGCAATTTGTAAATTAGTTTTAGAATCAGACAATATTTTCCTTCTCATTTTATTCTAGTTAAAAAGAGACACAATGCTATCTGATTAGTTCGAACACGTAAACAAATGAGCCTGACAAATTCGTCTGGTGCAAGATTTTTGAAAGAAATAGAAATAAGAGGTTATAACTCTAACTTAACTGTAGTTTTTAGATGTACTACAATGTTAAAATAAATTATGTTTGATAACATTTTTGTTCAATCATTTTATTTAGATTATAATTTGTTTTATGTAAATGCCTAAAAACTAAACTAAAACTCAGAGTTGATGCGGCAACATTGTGACATTTTGATAAATTTAAATGACGTATGTACAAAATTACTTTAAACAGACTATATATCATAAAATATATCAGTCACCATAATTGATATATGTCCAATGGCCTTAAAATATTATGAAGTAGATATAAAGAATTGACATCTGATACAAAAACTCCAATCTATATATCATAAAATATTTCATTCATCTATAATCGATATATGTCCAACGGTCAAAAAATATTAAGAAGAATTGACGTATGTGACGCATAACCCCAATCTATATATCGTAAAATATCTCAGTCACTATAACCGATATATGATATATTTTGATTATATAATTTATAATCTATCTTTGACATTAAACAGCAAATATGTATGTATATATAAAATATGATATACACTATGGAATAATATAAGAATAAAATTTTAGTCATTATATAGTTAAACCAATAAGATAACAACTGATGTACGTCTATCTAGGTATATTTTCGAACAATGCCACAATTGCCTTAATCAGATAATGCATAAAATACAATTTGTGTAAATAGACTTTAGTCAATAAATGTTCTATAATAACGCAAAATAGAAACCATCATATTATTAAAGAATGTTTTATATCAATTATTACTTCGACGCTGAAACCAAGACTATACGAAGAATTAGCCAATAAAAATGGAAATAGCCAATCCAATTCTGAATATCAATAAATCGGACTTTAAAAATATATAATAAATTTGAATAAAGTCCTTAAACGTAACAACCACTAAACTGCATACTATTCCGAAGAAATCCGCATTTACATTAACTCTTTTATTTTTAACAAATATACTAGTATAATAGATAAGAAGAAGAACGACGTGACTTAAATTACTACATCAAGATTACTGATCGAAGCGCCTAAATCATCGTTAACAAGTAGTAATTAATATGTCATTCACCACAAATGTTTTTGTTACGTTACTTCATCTATTATTGAAAGCGATAACTTGGTTTACGATGTCTCTTAAAAAAGGAAAGAAAGATAAAATGAAAATTAATTCGTATTTGACATAATGTTAATGCAATATTAATAATAAGAACTGCGTTTTAAACCTAAACATTATTTAAATAGAAAATAATTGTAAATCAAACAAATATTTTTAAATTTCTCGCTCGGATTCTTGAATGAATCATTGATGGCCTCAAATGGCATGTATTAAGCGTGATGAAATGTTGAGCAAGCCCCGTAATTTAGCTTATATTTAACAGCAGATGACCTTTCAAATTTTAACAATAGTGAAAAAAATTAATATCGCGTCAAAAAGACCCATTATTAAAACCAGGAAAAAGCTTTAAAAATTACGTGGAAACTCCGCGTTATCCATTTCAATGCATATAAGCATAAGCGTAACCGTGAGAATTTTTAGACAGATTTGGTATTGGAAAACCCCATATGGCCAGGAAAAAGGAGTTGCTCCATCAAGACCATCAACGACTGTAGAGACAACATGGCCAAAAACCCTTAAATTATCTACGAACTACTACCTCATCCAATATATTCTGCAGATTTAATCTCCTATGACCATTGCCTATTTCCACAACTAAAAAAATGGATGCGCAGTAAGAGATTGGATCGAATATAGAGGTTGTCACTGAAGGGTTTTAAGAAAACCGATTATTTAAAATGAATAAAAAAATTGGAAATATACTGAACTAAATGTATTAAGTTAAAAGTAGGTTAGGAGAGAAAAAATGAAGATCATTTTGCCGAAAAATAATTGTCTCATCATGTTTCAGTCATGACTTCTCAAACTGCCATCCTATATACAATTTATCAAGTTCTGGGCAACTTTTGGACCAGAGCAAATGAGAATGTTATTTGATTCCCTGAACTTAGATTTTCAATCCGTATGTCAAGATTGCTTCTAGTTTTCGAATTCGCGCATGGTGGCAGCACTGCGCTCTATAACGAGTTAGCTGATGGATTTACCTTAGACATAATTTGGAAATTATTTTTGTGCTTTGTGTGTGTGAAAACACAAAGGAAAGGTTACAAAGCCGATTCAAAGTGTTTTTGTTAGGTTTTTGATCAAAAATCTGACAAATGCAGTCAAAGATACGTATTTGCAGTACCCTGATGAAACTTGGCGAAAAATCATATTTTTCATTTTCTGTAGCAACGTTATGGTCTGAACAGAAAAATCATATAAATGATGCTACTTTTTTTCGATTATTTTTGTCGGTATAAATGCAAAAAATAGGACCATTTTGCATTTTGTAGGACCGATTTTCCGGTACTCAACCCAATTGTTTCCAGAACTGTCATACGCAAAAATTAGAGAAGGAAAATTTGTCGGATCTGAAATTCGAACCACCGACGCCAAGTTTATAAAATCTTTAACGCCTGATGAAATAACAGCATAGGCATCGTTTCAAAGTGTTGTTCAGAACTTTCTCGGTAACCACAATCGCTGAATTAGAAGCATGGAGAACTGCTACACCAAGATATAGCGAAAATCGAAAGGTGATACCAAGAATTTTGGGACGAAGGCATGATGAGCAATTACTATTGGATCCCAAGGAGTATAAATATGTATAAAATTCAACCTCTGTTCATTTCTGATTCATACTTTTTAATTCAATAAAAAGTCGTTAATGGTAAAAAAATAGTAAAATAATAAAAAAAACAATTAAAACAACTGTCAACAAATGACAACTTGTATTTTATCTCTTTTAAACTGGTTTTGGTTGCTAAGGTCCAAAACCGTATATACTTATATAAACCAAATTTCCAGTTTTGCCAGTTTAAAAATAATCCAACAGCAACGAAATTCCTTATAAATTTCAATAATCGTTACTAACTATGTGTTGCTATGACTTCTTATCATTTTGTTTAAATTCATTTGGTTGGCAGTAGAAATATATCTCATGGTCATGAAATTATACCACCATTTTTAAAGTCGCATATAAAAATGGTTTTTTAAAAACAAAAAAAGAAGTATATACATTATATTATACAGTATATATACAGTATATATATTATATTATATACTTTACATGAATACCTAAATTTCCATTTAAAAATCATTAATCACCATGCAACAAACATGAACAAAAAATTCTCGATCATAATTAAATAAAACGCACTTATATTGATAATAATATTTTATTGACAATTTTAAACTAATAAGTAAAAACCATAAAATATATTATCTGCATTCACAGTTACAATTTTTTATTTCAGAATAATATATTCCATGTACAAAAGTGTTTACAATGCTATTTTACGCATCGTAACAATTATTCTTGAGGTAGCAGCAGTGTCTTGGCTCAGTTTATATTACATCGCTGAGGCTATTATCTTAAGCATCACACCGAACTCGTTGAGGTAACAAATTGTTTTCTCTAAAATCATTTCATCGACCAAACATATCATTTTTACATCTAGGAACCTTAAAAGCTTACGAGGAAGGAATATACTGGTAACTGGTGGAGCAGGTGGTGTGGGTCAAGAATTGGTCATCAGACTTGCCAAATTTAAGGCCAATGTCATTGTATGGGACATTAACGAAAAAGGTAATAATCTTCTTCCAGCGGATCTAGTAAATAAGTTGAATCTAATCGTATAGCAATGGAACAACTAAAAGCAAAAGTAACTGAGGAAGGCTACAAGATACACACATACGTAGTAGATCTCTCAGACAGACAAAACATCTACAAAAATGCAAACATAGTCAGGGATGAAGTTGGACATATTGATATATTGATAAATAACGCTGGAATCGTCTGTGGACAACCATTCCTGGAGGTTCCTGACTATATGATCGAGAAAACATACCAAGTCAACACATTATCTTGCTACTGGGTAAGTGTTAACAGATATTCCAATATTATCTTCATCATTGAAACTATCTCAATTTCAGACAGCAAAAGCTTTTCTTCCTTCCATGATCAAACGTGGAAGTGGTCATATTGCGACAGTTGGAAGCCTCACAGGCTTGTTAGGTTGTTATAATTGTACTGATTATAGTGGTTCTAAGTATGCTATTATTGGTTTTCAGGAAAGTTTATGGAATGAATTAAAGGTATAGTATTAATACATGTATCTGAATGAATAAAACAATTTTGTTTAAAATAATAGGCGAGGGGGCACAATGGAATTGTTTTAACGACGGTAGCTCCATATTTCATCAACACTGGTATGTTTGATGGGTGCAAACCCTCACATATGCCAATGCTCGAGCCAAAAGAAGTAGCGAAACGAACAATACTGGCCATTCGTCGAGAAGAATTCTTCTGCAGCATACCAGGATCATCATTATACATCCTAGCCCTAAAAAAGTATGTATAATTAATTTTTGAAGAAAATCAAAAAATAATAACTATTCTCACATACATATAACATTTTTTACAGTTATATACCAACTAAACTATCCTGGTTGTTCCAACACAGAGTTTTCAGACTTCCACAAGCTATGCAAACAATGAGAAAATTCCAGGAACCACAGGCTGCTTAAAAAATACATCTATTTCAACATATATCACAATCTCTTAGCTTAGGACAGTTTATTAGGTAATAGCTTTTAAATATTTTTTGTACACTACAAAAAAATTATTAACTTAATTTGTATACAAATATGGTAATTTATTTTGGATTTTATTATAATAAACTACAAGTATAAAACTCTTATTTGTGTATGTTAGCAACCATTGTAAAAGCATAACAAATCATACCCTAAATACTTGATATGATATTGCTTCATTTCTACAAACTTAACGTATAAGTTATAATCAAATCATGTGTGTTTAAAAAAAATGTTTACTTTTACTTGGGAACTTTTCATTTCTTATAAAAAATTATTTATTGATCTACATTAATGTTATACCGTTCTAACTAAAACCTAGTGTAAAATAATTTTATTCTGAAAACGCAATAAAAACTACTCAACATGTTATGTAATTAAACACCTTATATTAAAAGAATTTTCCCTTGTAATGATATACATATTACGGAACACATTTTAACTACTCGATTTTTATTATAATTCGAAAATTAACAAAAATATAATAAAACCTGAAAATTCTATTATAACAATAATCCATTTAGCTGTGGACGTGATTTTCGAAATAGCTAACCTCTTAACAAAAAAGGAGTACTGATGCTGATGCTGATCCAGCAACTGAAAATGCGCTTTAAGGTTTAAATTGAATGTACTCGAGTAACATGCTCTTAGAGCATATTATAACCTTTCTTCAAAAATCGTGATCTTTGAAGCAGCAACAATGTAAGGTTAAATTATTTGCAACCATTGCAAGAGGCATTTCATCTTAGTTTTCAAATAATCTCAATAATTACCTGGATTTTTCAGTTGTAATTCTATTTTTTGCTTTTAAGCTCATTTATGCTTTCAAACAGCGGCTCTTCAAGATTATCTTTTTGGGAACGGGCGATTAAAGAAAGTGAATGACTGTAGTGTAGCTTTTTGATAAAAATTCATGAACAAGCTATGAAATATAAGCAGGTACAAATCTGGAAACTTTCTTCAAACTGCTACATCACAAAACACTGAGAACTCAGCACTCAACGCAGGCGGTATTTAATTTATAAATAGTATTCCTCATTAACTGTTTGATCTTGTGACAAGAACTTATATCAATTCACTGACATCTTAAAAATGCTTGTAGCACTTATAAACATACCATTTCTAAGAGTTTGTACACTTTATACAATCTTTTTATCAAAATATATTGTTTATTTTAAGACTATTACACTAGATATACATTAGATACTAAAGCAACTTAGTAATATTACTATTTATCAAAAACAGCTGGTTAATGTATATTTATATTTTTTTATAAATGAAATAAAAGTAACTAGGTGTTACTACAACAAAACTTTATTTTTAACAACAAAAGAAACATTGGAATGTACATTGTATAACTATATAACTGCAAAATTGTATAAAGGATATGTTCTAATAAAGGAAAAGCTTATAAATAAAGCGCAATAGCACATACTGAAGGCTTAAGTATCTTATACAGGAATAGAAACTGTCTCAATCAATCAATGGATATACTAGTACTATGATACTTAATCTGTAAAAATATTCTTAAATATCTTGTATAAATGAACTCCCACACAAAATAAATTCACCATAATTCATTCAATGAAACTATTTTATTCCTGTATATATTTTATGGACCCTATGAAATTCACAATATCATCACAGCATATCATAAAAATAATCCAATCCTTGACCAATTTCCCAAATAGCAATACCCGTATTCAGTTTATGAGCCAATTCCAACCTTTTAAATATGGAGAAAAGTGTTGGATAAAATACCAAGTGCTTAAAACCCTTATCATCCCTAAAAAAATAAAATAATTGTTTAAATCAAACTAATAACAGTTAGCCTTGAAAAATAACAATAGAAAATATTTTATTTTAATAAAGTATATTAAAAATTGGAACATATGGTGAAACTATTTACTTATGGGAATTAAGTTATAAAATTATCATTGAATGATCCCTTTTTAAATAAGAACACAATACACCAACTGTTATCTGAATTACTAATACTCAGAATAGTGATATAAATTATATCTTACTTGTAGTCAAAATAATGTTCCTCTAACTTTGTATTATATGTTAATTTCTTTTCTGGATATTTCTGAAGTATTTTAATATAGTCATGGGAAATAATTGGACCTCCACCAGCAGCAGTATAATCATTACCATAGAAGTTTAATCCCATTAGAATCTTTGATCTCATTGTATTGTTAGATGTTAGTGATGTAATAGTCTCCTCAATCCAAGAATAAGGTGCATTAGGACCTTGAATAATGATAGAATATTTAAACAAGTTTTAAAATAAATGGATAATATACCTGGCATTTCTGCATTAGAATAATCATATGTCATCAAAGAAAAGGCTGTAACATGTTCATAAAGTTTATCAAACTGGTCATCAGTAAATAATTCATTTTCTCCCCTTTTTGGAGGTATGACCAGAATGAAGTCTAAATTCTCTAAGGCAAATACATCACCTATAATATAATTAAGTATTAATATTTAACAATACCTGCTTTATTAAAAAGCATTACCTATGGCACTAATAACCTTAACTAATACATCTGATTTCACAGCTGCAGCTATTTGTGTCCATACCTCAAACACATAACCATTGAAATTATATTGCTTACAAGATTGCACCAATGTATGAATGATGGCTTTTACTTCTTCCTTATTATTTAAAAATGCTCTATAATCATTTGCTGTCCAGCCATCAAATAACACCCTAGGAACAACTTTACAACATAACAATTATAGATAAATACCAGTTATATTACTCTAAAGCTCATATCACCTTTTGTCTTTCTTTCTCTTCCAGCATTACGTACAGAAATAACCCAATCTCTATCTATATCATGAGTTCCTGTAATAATATAACTATTTTTTCCCTGTCTTCTCACTTGAAGCCATACTGGACTGATATGTGTAAACTTGTTGCCAAATATTTTTGCTATATCATAACCATGATTGTTCCACTTAAAAGAATATGACAATAAATAATATATTAAAGAATAATACACTTACTGGTGTAACATAACCTAATACTAGACCATTAAAGTTATATTCATCAGTCTCTGCGAAAAAAGCGCGATAATTGGATAAAATATCTCTACCTGCTACGGTTTCTGTAACAAATTTTTTATCAAAAACCGTATATTTTTGCGGGCCTATTTTGGTTTTATATTTTTCATCTTGTTTTTTCTTGTTTCCTCTATTTTTTGGTGATAATGTTTGCGAGGCACTAACTACGTACAAAAATATAAAACTAAGTACAAAAAATACTGTATTTTTACAAATATTCATGTTGGCGAAACGCTTCACCGGAAAAATATTAAAAAATTTCGACACGCTAATCCAAATATACATGAAGTTGTAGCTAATAATATCAAGGCAGCTGACTTACAATTTTAAAAACTTATTTCAAACAACTGCCCTTATTTTTAAAGAAGAACGATCTAAATCGGATCCAGTTTGAAACGTCACCGTCAACATAGCTCCGTATGAACGTCAACTTTTAGTCTACCGCAATTAATAGAATCAAATAAATTCGACATAATACGACAGTACAATAAGGAAATAAAATGGTAAGGCTTCCAATAAACATCACAGGATTATTATTAATAATGGCATCAAGAATCAAGTTTACTATAAAACTGAAATTTTAATCATGTCACACCCTATCAACTATTTGTTATGTCGTTTACTTGAAAACGAAGCGAATTATTTGAGAAGAAACTTTCAAACCGCAAGAATTTATTACCATATGCTTTTTTGTAGGGAGACCAATTTGATTGTGCACTAGATTTAATGAGGAGGCTACCTCCTCAACAAATTGAAAAAAACTTAGGTGATCTAATAGATTTAGTTCCTCATTTGTGTGAAGATTTGTTGTCATCAGTAGATCAGCCTCTAAAAGTTGCAAAAGATAAGGAGAATGGGAAAGATTATTTATTATGTGATTATAACAGAGATGGTGATTCATACAGGTGTGTATAAATTACTTGTCTATTACATTTGTAAATTAATTATTTTGTACAGGACTTAAATTGTATCTTTATATCTTAATAACTAAAATATGTTTTCTATATCAGATTTGTTTATAAAAATACCTAACAATTGTATGATTTTACTATAAAAATTGTTTTGCCTAGGTCTCCATGGTCAAATACATATTATCCACCAATAGAAGATGGCCAAATGCCATCGGATAAATTAAGACAACTTGAACTTGATGCTAATAATGCTTTCAATCAATATAGAGAAATGTATTTTGAAGGGGGTGTAAGTTCAGTGTATTTTTGGGATTTAGACCATGGTTTTGCTGGTAAGAAGTTACATTTCCTCCAGTTATTGGATATTACCGGTTAGTGTTTGTTAATAGGTGTGATTCTTATTAAAAAAACTGGTGATGGAAGCAAAAAAATTAAAGGATGCTGGGACTCTCTACATGTTGTTGAGGTACAGGAAAAGAGCTCTGGTCGTACCTCCCACTACAAAATGACATCAACTGCCATGCTTTGGCTGCAAACCAATAAAGTTGGTTCAGGAACAATGAATTTGGGAGGAAGTTTGACCAGACAGGTACATATCACTTATTCATGTATGCTTATTCATTAACATGTACCAAATTTGTTTTAATTTATGGAACACCACATAAAATAATTACAAATCAAAAACACATACACTTCAAAAGCAGGGACACAAACTTTTATTATAAATAATTTAAAAGTAAAAGACCTATAACATATAAGGGAAAAAACAGTTTTTTCATACTGATACATTTTTACAAAAGGTTAGGTAGCCTTTTTGGCTATTACAGTATGTTCAGTTCTAACACCAATGTCAATAGATGTATTAGTGTTCATTTATGAGAATTCCATTATATTTGATAATTCCAATGTGCTTTCCTGTGAAAGATATAAAGTTGAAACCATATTCTATATTGTTAATGTTCTTTTTATACAGACAAACTGGATTTTTATTATTGTAGAGGACTTCCAATCAATTTTGTGTTTATGCATGTAATAATTCAAAGCTTTAAATGTTCATTCCATAGTTATAGAGTAGTTTCATCAGGTTGCATTGCAATTAATTACAATGAGTGTATTCAACTAATAAAAAGTTTAACATTGTCAGATATTTTGTGAATTATATCACGCACACTGTTGTTTAAGCATTGCACTGCTACATGTTCTCAAATGTATGCAGCTATTTTTAATATGTACTGATTTAATTAAGTTTTCAATTACACATGGCTTTCCAAATTGAGATATTTAATAATAACTTCATGTGAGTCATGACATTTTCATTATATGTTTTTTAAACTTTAATGCATATCTATTATATGTGTTAAAAAACTTATATTTTTGTCCTTGAGATTTTCGTTGATTTGAATCAAACCACAAAATGATCTATAAATAACAATATGTTAAACTGTGGAATTAACAGCTAAAAATAAATTATTTGACGAAATTGTCTGTACTAATCGCTGATTTAAGTTTTCATATCTTATTGTACTGATCAATACCAATGTAACAAAGCAATATTATTCTTTTATAGATAGAACAGGATGCTGCTGTAAATGAAAATAATCCACACATTGCCAATATTGGTAAAATGGTGGAAGAAATGGAGAATAAAATTCGTAACACCCTAAATGAAATATATTTTAGTAAGACTAAAGATATAGTAAATAGTTTAAGATCGGTAAGTTCATCAACTAACAAGTAGGTCCTTTTTAATAAAAACTCATTTTTTTAGGTTCAGCCTTTAACCGAAAGTAGGCAACAACAAGCTTTAAAACAAGATTTAGCCGCAGCTTTACAAAGAAGGCACAACAAGTCTGATAACTGATGCCTTCAATTATATTATTTTAGTTATGAGGAATGTTCGGAAATCTAAAACAAAAAGCCGTCATCTAAATAATATGTAATATATATATTTAAAAAAAAAGAGGTAACACAAACGGGAATGTTTATTTTTGGGCCTAAGTTGTTAAAAACTAATAGATTCTTGATTGTTATATAAAACATAGTCTACATATTGAACAATGTAAGGGATAGGAGAGTGTTACTTCTTTGTTATGGTTTCTTTAAGATTTTTTAAAGTAAACAGAAAACGAAAGTTTATCCTATAATAAATTTATTAAGAATAGTAATATTTAAAAATATGTATTAAATAAATTTTATTCTTATTTTTTTTATGTCTGACTTTGAGTTAAAACGCTTTGTCTAATTTCTTCTCACTAGTTGTTTTGCCTTTATAATGTAAGCTCAACTTTTTTTAATCCTAGTATTATTTTCTAAATTATTCTATTGTAAAAAACTATGAATACAAAGTCATTTTTATAAAAAAATAAACGTTATTTTATTTATACAAACAATGCTTTTATATTTTTACGATTAACAGTATTAAAATAAAGCGTAGTTATACTCAAACAAAAGCAAATTTTGTCACCAAATATTTCCTGCATATTGAAACATTCTTACTTACAATTAGTAATTTTAAAACCATAGATATTAACTGAGTCACAATTCCCAGCTAATGTAAATTACATAAACCACTTTCATTGGATTTGAAATTGATATTCAACATTGAAACAAGCAGGATATATACAGAAGCATATGTGCAGTTTTTCGTTATTACAATCACTAGAAATACAACAGTTCCTAATTATATTTAGAACAAACTCGACAGCAAATTAAAAATAAGAATATTATAGGGAAATTTAAGAAACATATATAGCTCATTTCTTGTTGATATTTTTTTACTGAATTTACTGTTACATAGACCTTCTTTTGTTATGAAATAATATATTGTTAGAAACACTTCATCTAATATTTTGAATCAATATTTTATAATATAACAATTTTTAATATAGTTCAGTATTGATTACAAATAGATTGATATATTATAATTTTTTATTTTGTTAAGGTCTGACTATTAAAGATTATAGCTTTAAATGAAAAGATAATTTTAATACCACGGTAATAAATAAGGTTAATTAAGTTTTATTTTTTATATAATTAATTAATTTTTACCATAGAGTAGTTTCTCTATGATTTTTACTAGAGGTGTAGGTAAGTCACTTTCGCTTTTTATAACAAATTTCACTAGCCGTAATGTTATGTTTTGATGTCATTTTATTTTATTGACATTAACCTCAAAATTACAAAAATTGGTAGAATAATATAATAATATATTATAGAGTATTACTCTATATGCACATGTTAAATTACACGAAAATAACAGGATTGCAGATTTATAATTTTTTTAAAATGTCGAGTTTTGTGCCCGAAAACTTGCATTTGCGGCACGCTTTACTTTTCATGTTTCACCGAAAGAAAAAAGCCGCTGAAAGTCATCGTTGGCTAGTAGAGATTTATGGTGAGCATGCCCCAACTATAAGAACGTGTGAAACGTGGTTTCGACATTTCAAATCTGGTGATTTTAATATTCAGGACAAAGAACGTCCTGGTAGGCCGAAAACATTTGAAGATGCGAAATTGCAAAAGTTATTGGATGAAGACCCAACACAAACTCAAAAGCAATTGGCAGAAAAGTTAAATGTGAGCCGAGTCGCAATTTGTGAAAGATTACAAGCGATGGGAAAGATACGAAAAATGGGAAAATGGGTATAATCATATTTCATAAAAAGTTCATTCCGTTCATGGTATAAAAAAGTACTTAATAAAGGGGCATTAATTAACACCCGGTTAATAACTAAATTAATTTTTTAATATATTTTGGTTCTTATAATCATAATTCAAACAAATTAATTAAATTGGTATAGATACTTCTTTGGCTGCTGCTATCAGTATCTGTTCTGTACTCCAACCAACATTTTTAATGTTTTTTGATACTGAGCACCATAATTCTCCATGATGTGGTTCTGCAGCCAAACACCTCTGAATAATTTCGTCTCTTTTTTCTTTAGTCCCATGGAGCTGTTCAAAACGTAACCTGCAAGGCAAGGCAATGCATAAATAAATTTTCAATAAATCCCAAATAAAATCACAAGGATATGTGTTAGGACCAAGTTTTGTTAATGACATGCTGTTCAAAAGTCACTGATTACCATTTAGTAAATGAAATGTGTCTGACCAGGTGGCTATATATAAGTATCGATTATATTTTTCTAGTCACTGTATAAAAAATTAAACAGCGACCGGCAATTATTATTGATAATACTTAATTAAAATATAGTGTCTAAAAAAGAAAAAACTAGTGATATTTTTATTACATGTATAGAAAAAGTGATAAAAAATCATACATAAGAATAAATTCCAACATTAAAATCAATAATTTCAATGGAATATTAGTAATAGTGAGTTGTGCTGGAATGATAATTCGCCAGATATGCATCTCAAAGACGGTCCTTCCTCATCTAATTGTGTATTTTTGAAACTGTATCAAAACCAATCAAATAAAAGATAATATTATCTATTCAGCTAATAAAACTAGAGTAATGTATATAATGTAAATAAATATCGTTATTTGCTGTTTTCCGAGAGCAAATGTAATAAAAATTATTTATTTAATGTGTTTTATTTTTTTATACATTGAAAAAACATAGTATCTATATAATTAATATATCGTATCATATTATTTGTTACCGTAAAATAATACACAAGCAGCGTAATAAAAGCTAGAAGCCGTACAAAAGAATGAAACTGTAAATTAGATCGACGTTTAAAGAAGATGAAGATGATTTGAATGAATAAAAGCAGTAGCTAAACTTTTATCTGAAAATTATATATAAACAAATATTTATTTGGCAAGGTACAAATATAGATTAATGTATATAATGGATATCAAAAAGCAACAAAGTATTTTTAAATGAGAGCCGATTTTCAAAATTCGATGGAAAGCACACGTCAAAATAAAACAGAGGAATCCAGTAGGAATTTCAAAGGTCCAAGTCAAAAAGAATTGAAATCCTACCATGGCAGTTTTTTTTTAAATTTAGGCATCCTACATACCAAAACCCTTTACTGGAAGGAAAAGCAAATTAAAATTCGACAACTATGCACTGCCTACTTTGACGCTAGTATGGAATGACATTTCTAAAAAGCTGCTTTCTTGTAAGCAAGTGTTGCGAATGCGTCATCAAATAATATAATTTTGAGTAGCACCATAGTATTCACGTAAGAGCGACATCGTGAGCTAGGAGTCGAAACTATCCTAACTATTTAGTATTGTAGTAAATTATTAACCTTAGACTAACAATATGTTTTGGTTTAACCTTAAGATAATAAACTCGAACATTCAAAAACATCTCACCAATTAGCCCAAGCATCTCCTAGATCAGGATCCAGCTTCAAAACTCTTTGGAACCATTCTCTGCATTTGTTTACTTTTCTCTCTGCCCAGAACAATCTGCTAACAGCTAACAGGACATGGGGATCGTGTTCACATTTTTTTAATGCATCAACCTAAATAAGAAAAAGATTTGTGAATCTATAATAAAAAACTGTTTCTATAACGTACGGATTTGGTTTTTCTTTGTGGTCTAGGTTCTAAAAATATACTTTCGGCCCAAAGCACTCCCGAATTGGGACATTCTTGCAGGGCCTTGGCCATCATGGAATTGGCGATTTCTTTCATACCGGCTCGTAGTTCTACCCTAATAGCTTCTAGCCAGAGAGAGTCATTTCTTGGATTCTTAAGCCTGGCCTTCTCCAAAACGGATCGCGCTTTAGTCAATAAACCTCTTTTTTCTTCCAGTCGGGATAATAACAGCCATAGTGGAATAGAGTCAGTGGATTTTTTAATCTAAATATAATATAAGATTACGGATCAAATTAGGCTTGATTCCTGTTCTATATTACCCCAGAGTTATAGGCATCAAAAGCTTTAGAGAGATCATTTCTTTGTTCGTGAATCTGACCATACATCATCCACAATTTAGAATATTCAGGAAATACTTTAATGGATTCATCAATTAAGGACAGCGCGGCATCTAAGTCGTTCAAAGTCCACTCTAATTTAGCGCTTTTCATCATTACACGAGGTGTTGCTGCAGAACCTACAGAACAAGAATAAATAATTTTAAAGATAAGTAAATGTCATAAAAGTGTTTACAAACCTCTTGCTTTAGCTAATAGTCTCCTGGCTCTTTCGTACTCCTTGTTTTCAGATTCCAACTTAACGGCAGCCAACCAAATTTCTTCACTATTGGGATTAGCTTGAAAAGCAAGAGACAAAATGCCTCTTGCTGCTGGAACATCTCCTGCCAACCATTTACTTTTTGCGCCCATTAGCCACAACACTTCACTTTTTGGACAGTGGGCCACGGCTCTTTGCAATAACGACTCTAGGCTCTCTCTGGAGCCATGGTTTTTCTCTAGATAAGCTGCTCTAAGCCAAATAGATTTTTTCCCTGGGAATGTCGCTAGTGCTATATCATAAACAGTCCTCGCACATTCATAAGCTCCTTGATTTGTACACTAAAAAAATATAGATTAGAATCTAAATTGGATGAGTAAATGTTAATTGATACATTTTCTGCATCTTCCATCCAAGTATGCTTTTGGTCTTCTTGCTCCACACCATAACCAATAATAACTTTTACAATGGCTCTGCAACAATGTATGTGACCTCCTTTTTCACTTTCGATCGCTTCTTTAAGCCACTGATCCCTATTAATTTCTACACCATTTGAGCTAAAAGCAGAAATAATTAAACGGAAATATGAACATGTTAAAGTGTATGAACCTCAGAGATGTAATTGCTCTCTCTATGATTTTTTCTACCATATGATGATTTCCATTGGCTTCCTCCAATTTTGCAGCTGTAGTCCATATTTGCTTATCAGTAGGTATATTTTCTCTGGCTTTGTTTAAAACTTTTCTTGCATTTTCATATGTTTCCAAGCGAGCTAGGGCTAGCCAAAGTTCAACTGCAGTGGGACAACATTCTACAGCTCTGAAATAGGAATATTGATAAACTAAACACTACTTTCAAAAACCTTATCATACCTAGAAAGTAGAATTCTGGCATCCTCTGGGTTTTCTAATTCCACTGCAGCTTTCCAAAGTCTTACAGAATTAGGGATATGCTCCAAGGCTTTTCGGAATACTCTTCTTTTAGCTTTAGTTTCAGACTCTAAATCTGCAGCTTTAATCCAAATTCTTACAGATGTTGGTATATGTCTAGCCGCTTGTGCAATAACTGCTTTGGATGTATCTGGTGGATTTAACCTGGCTGCCTCCAACCATAAATCTTCACTTTGTGGATTCACCTCACATCCTTTCATGATCAAATTTCTTGCTGCTTGCACTTTTCCAGTAACTTCCTCCAAACGTGCACTAGCTACCCATGCAGGAGGATGATTAGGATTAGTCTCTCTAACAGATTTTAGCAACAATCTGGCCTTCTTTATATCATTAATGTCACCACCATATGTCGGAATCATCGACTGTAAATCAGTCAGATATCCTTTTGGATCAACTACTGTTTGTCCTGTTACTGAATCTGATACTTGTGATAATTTCACATTCATCAGAGTGTTTCTAGCCTGACCAATTTTTCTCAAATCCATATCCCCAGTTGGTGTCAACATTCCTTAAAGGATAACATTTAATTCTATTGTGAAGGCACAGCATATATTTTTGTTACCTGGTGTAGAAACTCCTGGTACCATACTTGCTAAACCTGAATTTGGATCAATAGTACTAGCAGCTTCACCACCTAAATTTCTTGCTAAAACACTATCTGGTAAAGGAGTAAACTTTTCTGCTCTTGGATTCCTTTGCTTCTTATTCCTAGCATCCCCAACGTCTGGTACATTACGCCATTCATCGTCACTAACCTAAAGCTTTACATTAATAATTTATATTTCATAAATTACATATAATTACCTTAACCAATTCCCGCTTTAAATCCGAAAATTGTTGTTGAATTTTTGGTCTCTCTTGACGATACCTTTCTAATTCCTCTCTTAATCGCTTCTCTCTATATTCCTTACGTTTTTCATCCATTCTTTTATCAATAGCTTCATAAATGGCATCTGCTTCCGCATCATCTTTATCATATGGATCTTTTGAAAACAATGAGCCACCATATCCACTAAATTCATCATAATTTGAATCGTTCAAATCTTCTTCATCCTAAAAAAATATTATTTATTTATCTGGAATGCAGTAAGCTATCTAAAAAAAACCTCTTTCTCTTCCTCTTCTTCTTTCTTTTTTGTTCTTTTTGCTGCTGGAGGGGCATGTCTATCATCCCTAAAAAATATTTTAAAGAATTAAGTCTATTCAAAAAAAGCTATACAACACTTACGAAACATCATTAGCGTCTCTAGCAGGACCAATATCAGAACGTGTCGTAAAGCCAGTAGCTCTAAAATTATATAATATTAATTAGGTATAAGGAAACCCATGTTAGAGAAGTGAGTTGTTTTACCCTCTTCCTACACCAGCTACATATCCTAAGGGTGCTGGAACTCCTAAGAAATGTTTCTTGTTTCTATTAACCAAAGCCGCCGGTGGTGTGGTCATGATATTCGTGTTATACAATTATTTGCAGAAAAAATATAGGGTAAGTAAAAATAAGCTAATATATAGTGATTTGTTTTTAAAAACCTAGCATAAATACAGCTATACTATATATAGGTTATATTTATGACATTTCTACTTTTTACACCTCAGATATACGCAATATAATATACACAATTTGTTAATTCCATATAATTTAAAAATTAACAAGGAAAACCCAAAATTTATGTATGTATTCGATTGCATTTAAAATATTTTAAAGTAAACAAAATTAATTTTTAATGTAAACGACTTAAATATATTGAATAAATCTAGAACTTTATAAGTGACAGACACTGTTCAATCGCCATAATAACCATTGTGTCTGAACGTTAATATAACAATATGTTTTCTCAATACGTCTGTTCTTTGGGAAACTTTTATTTAATCCTCTAATTACTGACATCAGACTGAACCACAGCTAACGCCGGCCAATTTAGCTAGTTCATAGTCCCTAGTTTATTTATTAAACTGGTTAATTAGTACTATCATATTATATATTGTAGTAATACTGTTATTCTAAGCTAGAGAAGTGACTTGAAAAAGGATTTGCGATATAGTGGGATAGAAAAAGACAGATAGGGAAAATTCAAACAAAACCAATATTGTAGAAAATACACATGTATTTTTAAACATACATGGCATGCTACTGATAATGTATATACACTGCGGTAATAAAAATAACTAGACAAATAAACAACTTTAATACAAAAAAATAAATTTTCAATACATGGAATGTTAATACTGTAATCATGCCAAATTTTCGTAAAAAATTGTTGAATAACACTATTAGGAGCAACACAGAAAGGACGCAATAGTACTCAAAAACATATAATATTTTATCATTATAATTAAGCTCACAGAGGCGTTATAAATTAAGAGGCATCCTGTAACCAAAGATATACAAAACATTTATCGACACGACATTATTGTTTAAATATTTTGAACATATAATTTCCAAAAAAAAACATTGGCTTTATGATGATATATATTAATTGTAACAGTCTTCCTGATTTTACCTTATAGTTGTTTAATGTTTATTTTACTAAGTGTGTCCCCTACCTTTTACCCTAGTATTTAGAATTTATTCGTTTTTTAAAAAGTACTCGGAAAATAAATTTGTAATAGTAATTTTCTTTTTTTTTCATGTGTTGGTATTGAAAAAGTTTTAATAGTTTTTAAATAATTTGAATTAGAAATGTAAGTGAAAAGGATCAATGGTTTATGCACTATGTCCTATAGATAAAATTACATTTTACTATTCACTTTTTCAATACTAACAGAAATTGATTAAATGGATATTTTCCAAGAATTCCGTAAATATGTTTTAACAATCAACAGCTTATTCAAATAGAATTATTAAACACTTTGGTCACATTTATCATCTAAATCAAAATGACACTGACACTTTTTTTATAAATAAAATATTGGAGAAAAAAGATACAAATGTTAGTCGCAAAACCCTATGACCCTAAAATATCACTCTATCACATATTAGTTCACACAAGACCAGATGGTAGTCGTGGAGCAAATAAAAACAATTTAAATTTATCAATAAGTTATATACGTAACTAGATAAGTAGAAGATAAGTAACAATATAAGATAAATAACAACGATAATTTTCTAAATGGGTGGATTTGGTTGGTCAAGTATAGTCTGGTCTCAGAGACTCGTAACCCTGCCGCGACGTAGAGGGTAACAGGGGCGACCTAACAGTTGGTTCTCTAAATCCTTCCAGACGGCTGGGAGGCTGTAGTAGCGAATGGGTCCTCTTTTTCGTCATCAGGCCTAAAACAATAATATTTGCATATAAGAATTGCTTCAAAATATCAAACTGAGTGGGAAAAGGATCAGGAATATGATTAATTTATATAGAATGTAAATTTAAGACAAGTGCAGGGAAAAATATTGTTAAACAATTCTGCTACCTTCTAAATAATTCAAGATATCTTTACGAAGTATATTGGGTCGACAAGAAATGTTACTGAAAGCACTGTGATTATAAAAATACCTTGACATTCAATTTAAATCCTACTGTAAATTGATAGCACATTCAATTAGCGTAGTCGATTCATAAATTGGCAACTTCTAGATATTTTAAAGATTATTTTTTTAATTACGTTGGAAAAATTTACTTATATGTAAAATATACTACTGCAATTAAAAATGGTAAGTGTTGTTTTGCAAGGTTATTTATTTTTCATTCATTGATTTCATGCTCTTCAAAGTGATCACTCTTGGAAGTATTACTTTTATTTTTTTTCATTTCAGAGAGGGTCTTTAAAATATTTTAACAAACGTAACATTCTCAATAGACTTAACGATGTCCAATGGTGTATGATAAAACACATTATCGTAATGAAAAAAAATAACTTATTTTATACTTGCATAACACCTGTACCTTACTTGGACTTGAAGATTGTTTATATCGAATATGTTGGATATGATGACACTTTTCTGGCAAGAGCATTATTAGCATACAAAACTATCTTTCGCCTTTCTTTAGCCAGTTTCATGATTTTATTGGTCATGAGTCATCCCCGTGTGCAAACGTAGTAATCAAACTATCTTTGAAACAATTGCATATAGTCGAATTTCCAAGAAAATAATGTGATTATATTATAAAAAGGGTTTTGATGAATATTTCTGGCGATTAAAAATGTTGTTACATTTCAAATAACAAGCAGATACTAATTATATTTATGTCTTGGATCCCGAAAACAGTTATATTAGGTATTTAAATATATTTTGCTTAACGATATATATTCAAAAATGCAAAGTATCAATTTAAACAACTGATAAAATCAATAGTTTTGAAATTTGTTTACATTAAATAAGAATTTTCCATTTAGTATCATTGAATTATTTAGAGTATATAGACGTTATTGCGATGCTACCTCATCATATCAAAATCGTTGGTATTGGTTTCAACGATTTAACAGTAGTGATTTTCTTGTCAAATACAAAGAACCGCTTGGAGGATCAAAAATTTTCGGAAACTGAGAAGAAATGAATAGCCACACTTATTGGGCGAACACCCACCACAAACTCCCAAATAACTTTCACACAGCTATTTGCGGACGTTTATATGCGATACAATACCAAAAAAATTGGATTAATTCAGGATATCCATACACATCGACACCGAAACGGAATATTGATGATTATAAAATCTTGCTGTGCATATGATGGGATCATAAAAGTGTATTATATTAAGAGCTAATAAAACCGAATATAATATAGTAGTAATAAGTTGATCGACGTATCGTTGCAAAAAAAAGATCAGCAACGATGTAGCGTGGCTTGACTGGCACACGGTTTCGAAACACTGAAGAAGTGCGAAAATGGATCGACAATTTCTATAGATACGGTATTGCCATCTTGCCAGAAAAAGATTTCCTGAGATTTTCAGAGAAGAGAAGATAAGAAGTTGCAGAAAATTATTTAAAATATGTTGTACCAATTTTTCTCAACAAAACTATCAGAATATATGGTAAGCACCTAATATTTCGCATTAGATAATCAAAATTATTTTCTCATCCACCCAATAGCATAGCCAATTCATTAAATAAAAAAATATCATGTCGCTAACTGATCATTTTACAAATCTTCATTTCATATTATTTATTTATAATTCAGTGTCAAAGCAAAGTTCAGAAAAACAATTATGACTAATTAGTACTATTACTCAGATATTAGCAGAATTAATAACAGTTTATCAATACCAAAATATTTTTACAGTATGGGTGCTAGATAATGATATAAAAAGCTTTCCTTACTGGCATGTTAAAATGTTATTAAGCCAATCAAAATGATGCTCAACCAAAAACAAATTAATAATAATACACACATCAATCTAGTCTAGAATGACAAAAAATCCTTACTCTGCCAAATCGTGTTTCCTGGAAATGCTCCCCATTTAAATTCCGATGTTTGGCCAATTTTTCCTTATTCATGGGACTCCCTATATTCAAAAATAGCAAATGTTGATTTCAAAAACTCACTTTTCACACCAATACAACCATCATTTTCCCAATCATTTTTCGGTGTCGATTAAAAGCATTCTTACAACAAATTGAATCAAGCAGACACGCAAAGATTCAGATTTTTATTTAACATTATGTAGGTCCAGATAATTAGGTTAATTTATAGTAAACAATCAATGTCAATCGTTTATCAATACATAATGAAAATAAAATCTAGGAGCATGCATGTACAAGTCCCTTTAACCACCAAGACCAATAAAAAGCCATATATTACGATTAAAAGTTATCTTTTGTATAATATTTAAATAAACTAATATTGTAATTATTAAAAATATACAAAAAATAACCTTTATGTATATATAATATATAAAATACAGTAATCTTACTGTAATAGACATTGTTTAAAACTGCTATGTATTAGACATATAATAGAACAGGATAACTTAAATAAATATTATTGTTAATTTAAAAAAAGGAATGACGTTCTTTTATTGTATATTTCAAATTATGTAAATAATGTACTTGAATGTCTATATAATTAAAATTTAACTGTATCGATTGAAATATATTCCCAACCAAGAGCTACATGGTGCTAGGCAGAGTAAAGTTTTTTCTGTTTTAAAAGTGAAAATGTTTAGGGAATATATTCATTAGGTGCTAAACATATCTCAATGGTCATGAGAAATTTCAAATATATAATCAGGAAACTTCTACAAATGTATTAATTTTTAGTTAAACAACACAATTATCACTGATATAAACCAAAAGAAATAGACCAGATAGATAAGATACAAAAACTGATAGTTTCTTCCAAAATAATGAGCATAACTTAATTGTCATATATAATAATATTTGCAACTTGATAATGTGAATAAACTTAAATTGGTAAACAACTCACTAATATATGGCAATAATATCATGAATTCTGAATATATGATATGTATTTAACACCTAAAAAATGACAAATAAAATACATTTTCACTCAGTAGGATTATTAGAAACAAAATAAATTAGAATAAGTATTAAAACAAATGAAACAAAATACAATGATGATTAATACACAAAACTAGTAAATATTAAACTCACCTATGAAACTGAGAAGAACTGGCAAGAAAATCAATCCATGAGCTGCTCCATAGAGAACTATTCCTAAATACATTCTGAAGTAAAACACTTTGAATATCTGAGATTTCGCAAAGTACAAAACTATGATGCCTCCAAATTTGGTCAGTGTAATACCAGAGAAGATGGAACTTCCCATTTTGGTAAGGGCATCCGCAGCTCTTTCTACTCTGGTTGGTTTCACCGAAACTGAAAAGCTGTGCACCAAGTGTGAACAGAACTCCACACTTATACCAACCGCCATTACTAAGTTCACCAGAGAGACGGCGTTAAGAGTGATGTGCCACCAGTACATGAGTCCTCCGAGATTCACTAAAATCATGCTGATTGTAATTAAAACTACTATGCTGGAGAATATATCCAGTCCCATGAGCAGGAAGGTGGCTACAAAGATGGCTAACAATGATATTCCAATGCTTTGTAGGGTATCTGGCCACATGGTGAGATACTGCTCGTAGAAAACGTAAAATACACTGTAAGGAAATACTTCGACGCCGATGGTTTTGGTTATGTTGGCCGCAATTTTTCTAGCAGCTCTCATACTCTCGTAGTAGTCAGCGGAGGTCTTTAATATTGTATGGTAAGACATGAAATAGCTGGCGCCCACTCGAGACAAATGACTAGAAGTGTTGGTTCGATAATTTACTCCCTGACCGTATGCCGCGTGCCCAGCTTTAGCACAACTCTCGTCCGGATTGTCTCTAAGGAAGAAAGAGACGTAACGATCGAAATCGTTAGGTATTGGTCTGTTTAATAATGGGTTAGTTTCAATACTACAGTCGTCACACTCATCGGAATCTGTGAAAGAAAATAATGAGTAATACTATATAAGTATTATAGTATTAGAGACTTACCGCTACTATGTGGACAGAAACCGTCATCTGTAGTGTTATATTTACAACAGCCTTCAATCACAGACCAGTCCAGATAATCATCCAGCCAACTGCTGCTTGACTTAGCTAAGTAAGTCCTATCTGAGTTTTTACTTGCCACAAACACTTGGGTAATCAACGAATCCACATTACAGAACTGACCACCGCAGATCAAATTCTGTTGTGTATAATTTGAGTAGTCTAGTCCCTCTTTAACAACAAAGTACATCGGAGGTCCGATACTTAAGTAGTCTTTCAAAAATTTGAAGTATTTGAGAACAAAGGAATCTTCTGGCATCGATAATTCTTGATCTAATCCAATTTCAATCGATGGTACCACTGCTATCGACGAACACAACCATCCGAAGAATATAATCATGACTATACACCTCACATACTTATTCATTAAAATAGGAACATATATCGACTTAAAAAAGGTGTATAAAAGTCCATCTTGATTAGTAAGGGCATCAGTCTCTCGTTTCTTTGATCCTTTTAGGCAGAAGAATATGTCGAATCTGTTTGCGTTTTGTCTGATTGTATCAAGTGCCAATAAACTAACGAAACAAGTAATTTGTAACAGGAAATCGAATAGCAAAGCCATACCGGCGTAAAGGGCAAACGCTCTAACAGCTGGCATATCCGATAGACTTCCCAAGAAGAAACAGCAACTTTCAGATACACTGGTTAACAGCATGCTCGGACCAACTTGGCCTAGAGTTCTTCCAATGTGTTCGGCGTTACTTTCACCAGGTTTCTTGGTCTCTCTTTGGTGGGTTTGGACCAAGATAAAAATATTATCTACTCCCACGGCCAAAACCAAGAACGGAATCACTTCAATTATAATCAAAGTGGCGGGTAAACGAGCAAATCCAAATAATCCGACTGATGATACGACAGAAGCCAACACAATCACCACTCCTCCTAGCCCCAGTGTCACTTTACTATCGATCAATAATCTTGAGCAGCTATTAAGTTGTCCAAGAGATACGGCAATGTAAGCGAACATGATCAAGTAAGATATTAATATTGTTATGACATCTCCTTGAGATTCGCGATCCAGTTCGTCTTCAATAGATCGCTCGCTTGTGAACGCGATATCCATGAAATCGGACATGTTATTTTTGGTATAGTTTTTCATAAATTCGACAAATAATTTTTCCCATTCCATAGCGGGTAATATTTTCGTTCTGTCGTGATAATTGTTGACCAGGAAAGTTAAAATAACCGCGGTGGATTCTTCATATTTTGGATGTTTGGCTAAACTATCACCAGGTTTTAAAAATCCACCCAGGGCGATGGCGGGATCTACTGGACCTCCATATGGGGCAAGGCAAAGAATGTTATAAGGATTGCTGAAAAAGTAAAAAACAGATAATGATAATTAAACTGTTAAACGATCCAGGTTCTTGAGGTTATATTTTATTAAACTACATTTCTATCAACTTTTTTTTAATGACTATGATGTTTTATCCCAAGGTTTATTATTGGTGCAGACCATTAACCTTACAAATTGCAATTATCCACCCACTTTACACTATACTATACACCGAATTTCTAGATTTCAAAAGGCATCTCATTAAATCAAATTGGTACAGAAAGCTTGTGCGATCTAAAATTTGATCACACTCCAGTATTGTTAACATTGGGCGTGACAATCCAAGAAAAACAAAAAAGGCTAATCTTATCAACAAAGATACTGACTGAGACAAATTTAAATTAATACTGCAGGAAGAAATCAGTTTAAAAGTAAGACTTAAAAGTATAGATGATGTTAAGCAACGAACCAAAAATATAATTAAACAAATTCGGTCAGCTGCAAAAGATGCTACCCCAATAACAAGAGCGAAATCAGAATATGAAGTAATTTACCCCCTCGAAATTAAAGAAATGATAAAAGAAATGCGAAACGCTAGAAGAGTATGGAACAGAACCAGAAATGCTGCAGACAAAACTACTTTTAATAGAATTAGTAAACAGACGAATCAAAAGATCAAAGAATATAAACAGAATTACTTTAAAAAATATGTAAGTGAATTAAGCCCAGAAACAGACAAAGATTATTGGCTATGGAAAGCAACTCGAAAATTTAAAAGACGAATTATTCGAGTACTATCAATTAAAAATAATGTAAATGAATGGGTTCGACGCAACGATGAAAAAGCTGAATTGTTCGCACAATACTTAGCTAACATATTTCAACCTAATGATATAGAATCTGCCATGGATACATCTTCTGTTTATCAATCCGATGTATATCTAAATCTAATTTCTCCATTGGAAGTTGGCACTGAAATTGATGACGTCAATCCTAAAGACACCTGGAATAAATGACATTTCACCTGTATTACTGAAAGAACTGCCAAGAAAAGCAATCACCATGCTGACATATATATTTAATGCTTGTTTACGACTGAAGCATGTTCCGGAATGTTTTAAGGTGGCACAAATAATTATGCTCAAAAAACCTGACAAACCTGCAAAACAAGGTGAATTTTACAGGCCTATATCGCTGTTAAATGCAATATCAAAACTATTTGAGAAACTAATATTTAAACGTATTAAAAATTTTGTAATAATACCAGATTTCCAGTTTGGTTTTCGAAATCACCACTCAATAATCGATCAAGTGCACAGAGTAACTGCGGCTATTGAAAAGGCGTTTGAGGAAAAGAAATACTGCCCTGCAATATTCGTGGATGTTCAAGTTTTTAATCGGGTTTGGCTTTTGCGATTAATTTGTAAGATGAGCAAATTGTTACCGCTTAACTATTGTCAATTGCTGGAGTCATATCTTTTCGGAAGAAAATTTAGAGTCTCGCACGAAATGGCGTTCTTGACATTTTAAATTAATTCGGCTGTAGTTCCACAACGTAGTAGGACCTCTCCTGTATCTGCTCTACATTGCTGACATCCCAACAATAAAAAGAAACACTACTTGGAACTTTTGCTGACGACATAATTATTATGGCAAACGATATATCTCTGCCTAGGGCAGTATAAAACGTACAAGTGGCAATCAACAAATTTACAAATGGACGAAAGATTTGAAAACTCAACTTAAACAAAACAATAAAACTTAATTATATCTCTCAATGGATGCCCGATTCCTCAAGCAGAATCGGCTAAATATTTCAGAGTCCATCTTGATGGTAGATTAAATTGGAAACATAATGTTAGACAAAAAGTAAAAGTTAAACAAGATTTCGCCTTAAAACACGAAAGATTAAATAAATCATACTAACGTGGAAGCAATACTACTGGACAACGCGCAGGATATATCACAGGATTGACGCGAACCAAACCATACAAACTTATATAAAGTATATACCTTTAGTGTAAACTATAGCTTAAGTTATTATAATTTTATAATTAAAGAATACATATTGATGTATTTATCTCGCACTCGTCTTGCTTGTGAATTAATCTTAACAAATGAAATGTAGTAATAAATTGATTTATAATTAATATTGTACTAAGCATATCTAATAAAGATGTTTAAAAAAAATGATGTTTTATATTAAAACCTTAAGATTTCTTCTTTTGATACATTCTGCTTTTTAAATTTTTTTTATTTAAATATTAATTTTTAATTAATTTAAAATAGGACTTACCTAGCACAATCCAAAAACGTATCCAGGTAATTTGTTTTGAAACCCAATGGATCTACATCAGTTCTGTTAAAATTCTCCATACTGTTCTGATAATAACCCCAGACACTTTGAACGGCACACTGGTCAACAGTCCATTCATCACCTTCACTTCTTAATGGAGCAAAGCAGATTTTATCAAAACTGTATTCTGTGCCCGCACCTAGAGCTTTGATCTGTTCCTGTAGGCTCAACACTTCCCTCAAAAAGGTGTCATTGAAAGCTGGTCCAAACGTAATATTACCCAACGATGTTGGATGGACAATGTTGTCGAGATTTTTCGCTCTAATGATAATTTGTTCATTTCTATAGAAGGGATCGAAATGTGAGTCATAGTATTCTTTCTCTACTCTGCTACGTGACGATGGTGATGCCCACAATTCAACAGGATCAGTGGTGATCTGAAAACACACATAATATAAAATAAACAAAAGTTCGCATGACATCAATATGGATCGTTTATTCACCTGGAGGTATTTTATGCCGTGTCCCAAAGCAATTACAACAGAGGCACCCAAGAACAAAACCAACCAAGGCTTTCTAGCACAGAAAGTGCCCCAGCTTTGGAAGAATTGTTGTAGGTATGAGTCTGTATTTGCTCCCAATCTATAATAAATTTAACAATTAGTTCATAATACTCTTGATTATAATCGGAATATCGATTACTTTGCTTTATAGATGGTTGCATAACCATAACAATTTATTATATAATATAGCGGAATGTAATTCTAATTTATATTTCTATATATAGAAATGTAAATAAAAATTATTCTATATATAACATTTAAGATTACAGAAGATAATATATCAGATCTTATATAAAATATATATAAAATAACAAGATAAGGAGTAATGAAGTAAATAAAAAATAAAAAATTTTCATTTTCGGTTTCTTCAGGTTTTGTATACAAATTCTAAATAGTCTAAATACTGAATATTTAGTTACCAAATTGATCAAATTAAGCTGCATATCTATGTATACTTGTATTCGCAGAAATTTTTTTCTTAAATGAATGTCTTAGAAAATGTCATACATTTCCAATACCTAATAGAATACTTATTTACCTTTCTATAAAAGATGAAGGTTGATCATATTCACCAGGTATCTTGTTTATAGAATGTGTATCCATTTCGTGCCCCATTTCTGAAGTAACGCCTAGAAAAACAATAATTAGCAAATACGTCTCATGAAGGCCATGCATTGTGCGATCAGATTAGTCAAATCAGTATCAAACAAAAGCCAGTCTTATTAAATGTAATAATGAAATTGCAGCTATTATTAGTTTGGAAATAATATTCAAATATATGTCCACTAAATCTGACAACATTGAAGAAAGCTGGTAGCTTTTTATATATACATTCTAGAACTACTATTACATTTAATTTCTGGATGTCTTCCTGACAAACTAATAAACATTATAATCTGTAGTAATGCAAAAGCACATCAATTAATATCTTATACGATTTTAAAAAATCTTTATAATACTGTATTTGACTGATCTTAAATTTAGTTCGTAACATGATAATATATTTCTCCAAATGATATTCTACATACTTTCATACACAATTCATTCAAGCTGATAATTTTAAAAAGTAAATAATAAAATTAACAAAATCATATAGATTAGATCATCATGTTGGACAATATAAGTTTAAGAGGAATTTATAAATCAACTTAGCCATTGGGAGCATCATTATGAAAAGTGTTAGTTGCTTTTCTACATGCTCATGCATCTTTTAACCTCAACCAGTAAACTATATTTAAAGTTAAGCAATATTTATAACGCTAAAATTAAAAAAATATATATTTGTGTTGATGATATAAAAAGGCTCTACCAACATGCATGATAGTCTACTCCCTAAGGTTAGTGATATTCTCGGTGCTTTATGCTTAGTTAATGGCACAAATCATTTTATATATCTACGGACTATGTAAGTAAATGCAACTGTATGTATATAATAAATGATAAGGAGTTAAGGGGTCGTTCAAAGATGGTTCCACTTTCAATTAACGATTTTCTTGTGACACAATCTTTGAAACATGTGGTGTTTCATTCCCCACCCTTGTGTACTCTATTATCCCACATACTCGATCTGTGGCTGCTTTGCAACGGACTGTCTTCTCCTGCTGACCCGTCCAGGGCTACTTGTGATGAATGGTACCCGACCGAAGCCAAACGTCTGCCGACCGCTGCACGCATCTCTTCTGAAGCTTGACCCAGGCCCGCTAGAAACATCCCCACACAATGTAAGTCTACATGCCCTTGTGGTTAGACAATCTTTCATCGTTCCACCGTGCTGGCCGTTAAATTCTGTCCGGTTTCTTCGGACGAATCCAGACGGCGGGTTCGATGAAAAAGATCGTTAAAAATAAATAATAAAAAATTAACCAAAAATGGTTATGACATATACAGCCCATAACCTAGTGTGTTAAAATGGTTGTAGGATATACAAAGTGGAAAAATATTACTTTATTATAATCGAGGAAAAAGTATTGCGAAGAAATGTCTTAACTCCAAGAATAAAAACGCTTATAAAATGTTTAACACGGTGAACGATTGATACATGATGAATATTTGATGAATCAAAGCTTTATAGTTAAGTTGTCTCAATGTTTGGCAAGTATGAATGTGGCCCGGTGCAATTTCACATTTTTTTAAATAAATATTTCAGTGCTGAAAAAAGAAAGCTGAATCAACAATTTGAAAATATAGACATTCAGCATCATCTTATTACCTTGTTTTGAGATTCTAATAAATTGATAAATTTCTTCCGATAATGTTTCAGTAAATATAGTTTTAATAATAAAAAGGATTTCATTTTTTTAGCATTATGAAAGCTTTTTGTCATTAAATTGATTCCAATGAGACGTGATCAATAATGATGGAATATAAAAAACGTCTTTTTAAATAAAACAAAACCTTTTTTCTAGATCTATTATAATGAGATATTATTTCCATATTTGTATATCCCTATAAATAAAAAGTAGACCTTGCTTAAATATTTAAGATTATTTTTTTGACATTGTCAATTAAAAGTGAATACGTACGTGAATAGTTAGATATGGTATTAATTAACAAAAGATGATGTTGCTAATGCATAATAACTTGCTTGCTTGTTGGTTATTTGTGAACTGGTGTAGAAATTGAAGCAAAAATGTTTTTATTTGGAAAAAACACTGCATTAAAACTTTTATATTTTAAACAAATGAAAATCGTCGATTAATTTTCAATATATGAAAACTGACTATTTGATTTGAAAATAACGGCGTTAATGTGGGCAATAGAGTTTCGACACGTTAATAATGAAAATTAAGTCAAAAATAAGGACAACTTTGTAGTATTAAGGGTTAATCGAAAAGCCAAAGATAAACATAAAAAAAGATTCATAAGACTATTAAAGGTCTTGTGACATATTGCTTCAAATTTTAAATATTTTACCAGTTGTATTTACCAATCATTAATTATTTATATGATGACCGTTTTAGATTATGAAAAATATTTTCATTTTATGATGAACAATATTTTTATCCAAATAAAATGTATTTTCTGGTTCTAAAAATTAAACCATATCTAATATCACAACAGAATATTTGAAACAACTTTTACTAGATATCTTAATTTAAATATAATATTAATTATTTAAGCAACCGTATATTCGCAATTTCCTTTAAAAAGATTGTTCTTGAGTTTTGAACTTTGATACAGTATAAATATATTTTTAATTTTATATTAATCATACAAATGACAATGAGAGAGGTCATTACGAATATGTTTTCGTTTTTCATTATCCTGTCCTCTGTAATTCGTACAAAGTTCATATACAACCTTAACCACAAAAAAAAACAAAAGAATAGCGGAACAGTCACCATTTCACCTTAATACATAAAATATTCTTGTTAGTTTAGAAGATATTACGAACAAATATTCCACAGACGACATCCATTTACAAATACAGAAAGCGCACAAACGAAGGCGATTCAGACGACATCCACTTTTCTTTATGGGCAAAGTTTTGAAAAGTGGGCCGTGATCGATTAAGAGGGTATAATGGTTTAGTGTGTTGGAAAAAGATTCATTTCGTATATTCTTAAAGCGTAGATCTTAAAAATAATTGTGAAATTTCACTAATTTATAGAACTACAATTATTTTAGTGACGATCTAGCCCAATTCAATTATTAGAACACATGACAAAGTAATCCATATTTTTTCTTTTAAAGTTATTTTTGAAGTGAATTTCTATTAACTCGAAAATTCAACAACATATTTCTTCTTATTAAATTTATTTTGTATAAAAAACATTTTTTCTCTAATCAGATGACGAGAAAGGTTGAAATAATATCTACTTTCACAACAAACTTCATATTTTCTTCCCAGTTAGTAACTTTTCATCATTTAAACAGTTTTTGAAAAAATTTAAATTTAAAAAACACAATTATCAATAAATAAGTAAACAATATTCAATCAATATGTTAAAAATAGATTTTGTTTTATTTCCATCGAGACCAGAGTACCCCCTTCGATCCATACAAAATGCGGATGAAGGAAAAGTGGACATCCTGATCTTCAACATTGAGCCGGCACACACGGACTGTACCTTGACAACAGCTAACGTCATTACTATCGTCGTTATTTTCTAATTCAACATCGGCCACACCCCGGTCACACTCTGTTTCATCAATCAGACGAACGCCTGTCAAATGTCAACGATATGTCATTGGTGTAAAGTGGTGAAACACGCTAGTATGATATTCAAATAGGCAGAATAAAGTATACGAAAATGCGGTAAAAATGTTTTAACTCTAGTCGAAAATGGTAAATGTGAATTCGTTTGTTTAACAACCGACTGTGACTCATCCTGAGATCAAAAATAATATATGATATATAATGTTATATCTAAACGGATGCTTTTAACACAATCATCTGTATAAATAAGTCAATAATAACTGTTTTCTTGTGATGTTCATGTTGCGAAATATATCATTTAATTACTAGGTATTATTTTGAGTTCAAACTGGTAATTTATTATGAAAGAATGATGATAAAACCTAAAAAGTACTTTAGAACAGAAGCGCCAAGTATAGGACATACTTTATTCTGAGAGTTACCACTCTGTATCTTGTATAACGTCATTTATAACAAATATCTTAGACATCTCATAAATTAACAATAACTACTAATTACATACACGTAATAATTTCGAACTTTAAATATTAATTAAAATATGATCCTTTGGCTATGTTTATACGAATGTTTACGAAAAATGTTAGACAGAGGTCATAACGTTTGTCCAAATCAAATAGTTTAAATAATTTGTCTATTACGTCTGTTGCAGAAATAATAAAGTAGATGCTGGATTAGTAAACATTTTCATTTATTCTGATATAACTTCGAATACCAACAAAATCAATTATTATTTATCTTGTTTTAATTAAACTAGCTATTCGATTATTCAATATTTAATTTATTTATTGAACGATTAAATTTGAATTAATCTTAATGCTCAAGAAAATTTTGGATCGCATTTGTTAAAAACTTGATATAATATTAACTAATAATTTTAAACGTCATATTTATCCTTTTTTAACGTTTATATCGACTTGGAGCAGATAACTTTCTGCTTTGACTAAAATCATTGTTATATTAGTCAACGTTCAAGATCTCTATTGCATTAGGTTAATCAATGATCTTAGTTCAATAGGAAAATATTTCTTAATTTGTTAAAAAAATATTAAGACTGGATCATATAATGGTTATGTTCAATGATTTAGACTTTAATATTTTAATTAGATCAACCAAACTCTCTCTTTTTATAGTAGGATGCATCAAAATTTGTGCATATTAACTATTTCATTAACGAAATATTTTTAAAAATAGATCCTGGAATGGAAATTTATGACTTTTTAAAGGGAATTATTGTTCTCGAAAAAAAAAACAGTCAGTCACGTTTATTGGTATTTCAATTTTAGTCCTTCGACACATATTAACTCCAATACTCCAAATAAAGTATTATTAATATATTCAGGTCCTTATTAGTTAATACACGGATGATAGGTACATTTATGTCTATAAAAGAACAAGACTAACACTACTACAGGCGACCTATAGATGCAAAATTATACATATCTGATAGATAAGTAGCTTAAAGACTGGCTTTTCAATCTATCATTTGTTGCGAAATTTCACCAATGAATTAATTATTATCATACAAATATTTTTTTCAACGCAAATATATCAGGACTTTCTTTTATGCTGTTCCTTAATAGTTAATAGTTCCTTCTGAAGAATATTTGTATATCTATATTTTAATTAGCCTGATTACAACACAATACTTTATCGTAGATATAAAATTTCGTTACTAGTATCACAAGAATACACGTCCAATATTCTACCTATTTGAACAAATTTAAATTATATAACCGTTGAACTGCTCGAAACCAAAACATCTTATTAAAAGATATTTTTAAAATGCCAGTCATACTTCTAAAAACATATATAAAATAGATAAAATTACAGGTCTAATTGATGTTAAAAACATGACATTTTATTGGAATGTGAGTGAATAAAAAACACGTGAAATAAACCAACAACTTATACACTACTGTTCAAAAGAGTGGCGGACTGTTGCGTAGAAATACTGAAGTATACAAAATTTAACTAACACATAGATTGAAAAGTTCCCGACCTCTTCCAAGTCACTAGTTTTAATCTATACCCTTTTTCATAGTTACTTTAGTTAAAATACTCCCTTTATTCACAATAATACATTATCACAAAAATGTCTAAATGACATTAATTATAGTTCTTATTGTTTATTATATCAGATTCAACAGATCTAGCCAGCAGTGACTATTATTTGTTCGTAAACATTAAAACCAATGAAAAAACATAAATGAAATGAAGGTTATAAAAGCGCAAAAATAGCTATTTTAAATAAAAAGCGTGGAAACATTGGATTGGTCGTATTTTTATTAAAGGGAAACTAAAATATTTTATTAGTTAGGGTGGGAACCTCCATACTTATGTGCTATTATAACATATCAAAAGAACAACTCTTATTAAAGCATTAAAAAATCGCAAAAATGATTAAACATCTTTTTACAACTGAGATTTTGCGAAATATAAAGCAGATGTTAAAAAGCATACATGAGTGATGATGATAATTATATCAAGTAATTCATTATTAATTCATTTAAGCCACAAAACTTTTAAACTGCAGTGTATTTCATTGAGTGAGAAGTATAAAGATACAAAATATGTTATTAATAATTTTTGAAGGTGCTTTCATATGATAAAACCCGTACATAGGCATGGACTAAGGACAGACACAAACGCTGTCGCTTAAACTTGGTCAGAATCTAACCGTAACTTACCGATTCCTCTGCCAGACGAAAAACAGAAAACGGTCAGCAGGAATAGGATGGATCCGACAACGAAGACGATTACCATTATGAAAGCCAATCCGTTGTAGCCGGCGATCGTGAAAGGAGGAGGTAATGGCGGTTCCGGTGGTGGTACCGGACAGCTGTCTTCGCAATCTACACAACTGCAAGCTGGAGTATTGGCCTGAAAATAAATTGATAGTTATTCAGACGGGTCAAAAAATATAATTCAACCAATAACAGCAGAACATATCAGGAATATTAGTAATATTTTCCCTTTTTGTATTACATTTTTCATTTAGATAATATTTATATAATAAAAAAGTTAAAGCAGTACATCTGGGCCAAGTGTAATCATTTAAGCAATGAGAGCAAAATGATGGTATACAAATCAATCATCAAGCTAGTCTAGACATATGACATTGGGTCACCGCGAGCACTAGCAATATTGAAATATAGGAAAGGTAGCAGAGCAAGGCTTTAAGGATCACGTTCAATATTCCTCTAAGCATGGGCAGTGCAGGAAATGAGCCAGTATAGCATAAAGTATAAGAGGACATTTGCACAACATACAAAAGGCATTGGCGCTGCGCAACATCATGTTACACAAAAGGCAAAACACATTTGAACCAAAATAAAACAACTATACTGGTTAGTCGGAAGATACTCTCAACTTGATCTAAAATCAAAGAGATTGATTTATCAGACAATCATAAAGCCAATTTGGACATATGGGGGCAAATATGGGGTTGCACTAAAAATTCAAATCAATTAGTCATCCAACGTTGCCAAAATAAAATCAAGAAAAAATTGGAAATCAGAAAATTGAAGCGAACCAAACCATACGAACTTATATAAAGTGTATACCTTTAGTGTAAACTATAGCTTAAGTTATTATAATTTTATAATTGAGTATTTACATCGCACTCGTCTTGCTTGTGAATTAATCCAAGTAGAAATGAAAGGTAGTAATAAATTAATTAATAATTAAGATTGTAATAAGCATATCTAATAAAGATGTTATCAAAAAAAATGGCGCTGAGTGGAATAGGAAGACAACAGCATATCAGGCTCAAAAGATGCGACTCCCCCCTCCTCAGCAACAGATTCATATAGAAAGATGGAAGCGACATTTACAAATTGAAGCTCTCTCATTTAAAAAAATAAACAAAGAATTTAGAAGATGGACAACACAGCGGCTTATTGTTCCGAAACAGATTTCCATGGCACAGAACAGAGAAAGAAAAAAGAATGAAAAAGATGGTGTTTCAGCAGACATACCTGGAGATGTATTATAGGTACAAATTAAATCCCACCGTTTTACAGAAGATGGCACCAACAAATACGGGAGTCAAAATGAAGATTGGGGGATTTTCCATAATTTCGCTTCACTACATTTGCGAACTATACACAGCGTAATATACACCTCAGTGAGTATGTCGTGTTTACTCATGCAGCTGAGGGGCGTAGAATAATAAGAGTCATATAGTGATGAGTTTATAGTGAAACACGTGCCGGGAATGATTCTATAGGTTCAAAGCAGGTGATCACCTCGAAGAAAATGAAGAGTCGCGGAACAGTAAAGCAGTTTGAAAAGGAGTTGGAAGAACTGGTAGATGAAGATTGTTGTCAACCTCAGCAAGAACTTGCTCACCCAGTAGAGATTGCTCAACAAGCCATTTTCCGTCAGCTAAAAGCTTAGAAATGGTTCAAAAAGAAGGATATTGATTATTATAACCATTAGAGCCTAGAGACGTTGAATAGCGTTTTTTTCACATGCCGGAAACTGCTCCAACGGCAAAGAAAGGAGATTTTCCACATCTATGACGGAGCCCAATATACATGGTATTGATGGTATGTGGTGGGATCAACTCAGCGTGATAAAAAAACGGCCGCTATATAGAAAATCACGACAAAGAAATCTTGTTGTACAGCAATGTTCATCCGCATGCGGTTCGATAGGTTAAAACTTCACTAGATATTGCCCTTTCTTAATATCGCATATTCAATAACACATGGTTTGGCTGGGACTTTATTTGGAAGAAAAATTGTGTTGAGAAGATGAAGAGAAAGAAAATTTCTATTTAGTGTTAAAATTGATTGGTCTCTGAGGTAAACAAGCAAAATTGCCAAGCTTGGAGTGAGACTGTCATTAAAAATCTACTAAACATCAGTGCATCTATAAAAAAAATCAAATGTTGTGGTTTATATGTTAGAAGTTTCAACGACTTATTCTTCTAATTCTGTAAAATAAGTTTAAAGAGCACATACGATAAAGGCTCATAAGAAAGATAAAACTGCCCCTCATACAGCCATATAAAAAGCCATTGAGAGAAGAAGAGAACTAGTCCAATAAAATGACAATTATGCTCTTTGAAAATATTGAAGAAAATAAAATCCCACAAGGAACTAGCATCGCAATAATGCTAGTAACCAGGCTGGCTAAGACCGGATATTTTATGAAATGACATCTAGAGCGGTTACTTTAACGTTGAGGACAGCTCACAAACCCATAATCCTATTTTGTCAGCAGCTTGAGGTAAAACTATTAAATGGTTATTTCAGAAATTGACCTCAACAACTGTTCGAAGAAAAGCACATAACCAATTTACGTCAAATTTCAAAAGTCTTGATCATAATAAAGCCATAAATTTACAAAAAAATCTCGGAATTAAACTAACTTTTTATAATAAAGTGTTATTACAACACTAAACAATATCTTTATAGTAAATGACGCAAACAAAAGCAGAAACTTAGATAATAATCCCCCCTATAAATTGCGAAAGTAAGAGATATTTTGTAAAAATAGACTAACATTAAAATGTTTAAAACTATGTTAGATAAATAAAGTTCTAGTTTAATTCTTGGTCAAAATAACATAAAAATCCCACCCAACAATCATTAACTAAAAATACATTTTCAACAAAACATTCCATACAAAACAATATGATCTTCGTACTCGACAACACAAACACATTCCTTTACGGTAGATTAACTTAAAAAAATAACATTATATAGAATTAAAATGGCATTTTGCAAAACTTTGCAGGAACAGGAAGGTTAATGTGCATGTTTCTCCTGCCGAGCGTGTTCATATATTTGTTGATGACAGGCAAGGTTAATGTTTTAATACAGACATTCATTATTTTAAAATAATTATAATAAACGAAACAAAAGGCCAATGAATCTAGGCGGACAAAACCAGCAACCTCATCGAAAAAAAGATAATTTTATATTGACCTCATTAACGTAACACAATGCCATCAGGACGTGCGTTAAACGGAAATGAAAACGAATACTTCCAGTTAAAATCAGAAAAATACGACTCATGTCTCGGACATATGAGTAGGCCGAGAATTCTGTTCCAAGCAGACAAGGTCAATGTTTCAACAAAAATGTAGAAAACGACTTCAGAATAAAGCTAACCCAAATTTATATACGCTATATAGGTCAAGACCGCAAAGAAAGCAAGAGAAAATATTCGATTGTTGAAAAACAAAGTCGAATTACCTTTTGAAGCAAATGTATTAAGTAAAACAAAACTTTATCAATCCATTCATTTGACTCTTTTTACGAAAAAATAGTTTATTTATTCTTGTGCCACAGTTCAGGAAGTAAGAACACTATTTTGGGTTCTCATGGTTTTTAAGAATTTATCAAAACGTTAACATTCGGTAGGTGAAAGATTCGGAAAATGTGATGTATACATAACAGTCTATTGACAACATTGTTCAGCTATAATAATTATGCTAGGACTTAGAAAGCTGTCATAAATCTAACCATGAAAACCTTTTCTTTACTTTCAATACTTTTCTACTGTAGCCATCATTGTTCGTTCGTTTTGATTGTCGTTTTCTGTCGATGGCCTTCATCTTTTCTTCTCATCTCCTCTAGAAATTTCTGGAAATCGATGTTATAATTGGTTTATGTTATAAACCTCAAATGTATAAAAAAACGCGTTACATAACAAATGATTATTAATAAATTAAATGAATTGCCGGCTTGGTGGCGCAGTGGTAAAGGCGATGGGACGGTCCTCCTACTGTTGCGATAGTCGCGGGTTCGAATCCTGCTGGGGCATGGTCGTAAACTTATGTTTGTGATTGTTTAAAATTTGTGATTGTCTAGGCAAGAGTGTAAAATCCGACAAGGGAAATGATCCCAGTCATGCCAGTAACCAGGCTGGGTAAGACCGGATGTCTTCTGCGATGATTTCTAAAGTTGGTTACTCGCCGGTCGGTAGGCTTAATGCTGTGGACCATGGTTCGGAGCCCACGTTAAACTTTAGGCCCAGTCCAGATAAACCTATAGTTAGTAAAAGGAGACTTTAACGTACATTTATTATATATATATATATATATATATATATATATATATATATATATATATATATATATAATAAATGAATTAAATGAACAAAGCTTGAATTAAAACCTGACATTATTTTCTAAACAGTTTACTAAATGCAATAAACTTTTCCGCAAAAAAATTAGATCGAAATATACGTCTTTAAATTTGATCTTATCGAAAATATAAAGAAACATTTTTATAAACATCTTTTATATAATCCTAGTTCAACGTCTACGAAAATGTATAATATCAATAACTTATATAAATAAAATAAAAAATACAACTGATATTTTATAGATGAGATTAACATTATTTTAAAATAATAACTTGCTTTTAGACTCAATCACTTTAATATGAAGGCAAAATGATCGGATTTTTGACACTGATTAAATAGGTTAGCTTAAACATATATTTCATGAAAATAATTTGCTATTGAAATGTAAAAATAATATGAGATTACTCAGAGATATATAGATCTTTTCGTTCAGACAAGCACAGTTTGTTTAAATAGACAAATGTTTTCAATAAAGCATTCCGACATATTTAAAAATGCCTGACACAAATATGTCTGTTTTAAATAGGTCAATATCCATATAAAAAATATAACTGGACTTTTCCAGAAAAATTAACATCCCGATAATGAAAATAAGTTGAATAACTTAAAGCAAAACCTATTTAGTATTGATGACCTCAACAGCCAAGCAATAATAAGTATCAGAAACCACCTAGTTTCTGATAAATAAACTCTGTATGAGATCCATAATGAAAACAAAGCATTTCCAATTAAAACGCAAGATTAAACCATGCTTTTTCGTCATGAACATGTAGGTCATTTGTTCCAGACAAGCAAGGTTTATTGTTTTAACTCAAACAGACCACTGCTTTTTAAATAAAACATTTGGATAAACTTGAATTTGAATTGAGGTCTGACACGAATATAACTGGTATATAGGACAAACAACAAAGGAATGATAATGAGGGGTTTATCTGGGAAAACTCAAAAATGACGTATTATATTTATGCTCCAATAATTATTTCATTCATTTGATTGTAAGAGGTCTGAAGTAATATTAGGAACAATTGTTCAACGTAGAATTTTTAATAAGTTAAGATCACATGAAATTTAATATTTAAATTTGTTTATTTGTATATATAATATATTTTATATGAACATATTTCATAATAATATTGTTATAAAATTAATAATTTTCAAACAACTTAACATTGTTCAGTTCTTTGATTAATATAAGTACGAAGGGAAATTGTATTAAAAAAACCATGCCAAACAACAATTAAATTGCATATTAAATAATATGAGCAATTTATATTGATTCAAATGAAAAAGTTATAAAGCATAATGCTAGACAATTATTAAAAAGTTATTAAAAGAAATATATCATCTTATAATTAAACTCATTTAATCCAAAGCCCTTTGAAAATAACGATACAACAGATCTTGATACAACACAATATGAATATAATGTAACAATGATACATGGGTTAAGATAAAATGTGTACTCATATTTTCCGATTATTCAAATAATACTAGAGAAAATGACATTGTTTAACACCTATTTTGGATATAACATAAGACAATTCAACACACAACAATGTATGAACTACATTTAATGTATATTTTCGTTTTAATAGAAAAATTTAATACAACAAATATTTTAGATTTAACCATGTATTCAGCTCGGTATAAACTATAATGAGCTAGCTCTACTTCGAATATATTTTCTCAAATTCATCATGAAAGTTGATATTGTTCAAAATTTCGGCGTCAAAAGTATTCGCCACAAAGAAAATAAATTTAGAAACTTTGATATATATCTTTATTCAAACTTCCAATCGATAAGTCTGACGGGTCTTCCTACTTCCTATATCTGTGTCAACATTTCCAAAGAACTCAGACATTTGATTCGATAAAAATCCACTCCCACGAAGCCAGCGCCAAAAAATAAATCCAAACCAATCTCCGCTGGATATTTTTAGCTCTTACCGACTTTTTATTGAAGCAAATAGTTATTTAAAAACTGTTCATTGCTAAAAACATGGGGAAAATAAGATTGTGCGTTGGCAACGGATCAACGAGTGAAAAAAATTCGCCAATAAATATCTTATATTTGATCAACAGCACGTAGTACTCGTACGCAGGTGTTGTTTGCCTTTCATTATCGTATCATGATCATTTGGTTTATTTGTAAACTTTCGTTGGCGATGAAAATGAGAGACACCAATCATTTTTAGCTGGGTTGGGCGGTAACCAACCGATAATTCAAGCATACTAACTAAAATTTAATAGCAATTCACTGAATGGATCATGTTTATGATATGAACACCTGTTTCTGATTTCTCAATATTTCAACTGAAATCCATTAGATAAGGATTTAGTCAGACTATCCAAATAAATATTGAAAAAATCAATATTTTATTAAACGGATTAAAACTGGTTTTTCATATTTATTAATACGTAGTATTAGTAATTCATAATTAGTATTAATTTGGTATTTTTTTCGCCTCTAAGTAAATAAAGTTGCTTGAGCTTATTTTTTAGATTTCAGCCATAGATAAAACACAAGCTACTTTCTGATTATTTAACTTGAATTTATATATAATAAATACTTTAATAACAAGAATGTCATAACATTTCATTAATAATTAATTCATATTAAATATATATTATACTTTAAAAATTTTTTACAATTTATATAAATTATAGAACCATAATTAATACCAGTCCATAAAAAACAACAAAAAGTTGTATTTCCTAAAATATGTAAGGATGCCTTAACTTAGACTTAAAGTTGGTTTATTGTTTTCACTTTTTATTTGTATGTTGTATTTTTATAGAATTAGTGATATAATAGCTGAAATGAAGAAGAGAGCCAATATTATCCTGTTTATTGAACATAATATAAAAAATATAAATTATATCCCTGACTTGTTCTAGATACTCTTAACTCATCAATATATGTTGTTTTTATAGTTTCTTGTAACGGTATGACATCTACATAAACACATTTAATTACGGATGAAAGGTTAATATTTTGAATCAATTACTGATGAGGTCCATTAAGGTTTTCAATTAAAAAATATAGTAGTCATTTAGCAAACGTACTAGTTGATTATTTTAGATTCCATTCCAACCTTGAACTGTTTTCCACAACAAATATCCGCCAGAGAAAACAGATTTGACATTGCCAAATCATTATACTTTGTGGGAACATGATAATACATTTCTCACATAAATATAGACATGGACAGGGCATAGAACAAAATCAGCTTGTAATTTCGAAAACAAGTCAGTGATGGTACTATAATTTTTACAACATGCTATAAATAATTATATGTATTCTAGAATCATTAAAAAATAAGACCAAAATTATCTGTATTATCGTACTGTACGGTCAAAAACAAGGAAATGATCATTCTCAAATATTCTTGCTGTTATCGTTGAATGTCTATAAGTCGTCTAACACATATAAACATTTTTTTTCAGATTTTTTATATTGTGAAAATACTTACGTCCAATGGTTTGCTGCATGGTGTGATTTTTGGATTTAGTGGCGTGTAATTTCCTACTTTTTGACTGGTCGAATTGATATAGTTGATTTGGAAGGGTACGAAAGGATTGGACGGGCCTGCTTCGCCCATGAATTTGAACCATCTGTTGGCGGTACACTTCAGAGCACCCCAACTGCCGCACATCAAGTCCATTGCCAGCTGTCCTGTGGATGGAACCGATACCTAAAGGGCAACAAACAAAAATGACATTGATGCTGGTGATGTGCAAATTAAGTCGTTTACCTGTTTGCATGAATTATAGGTCTTCTCCAGAAACTCTTGGGTGATATAGTAGTTAACAGCGTTGACGTAAGTCTTGTTTGTTTTCTTGTTGACGTCGGTCTCGGTTACCTCGATGAAATTTGATTGATGAGGCGAACAGGTCATTTCACAGATTTGCTTCACCAGATTAGACATACAACTTGGACATCTACAGAAAGACAAATTATGATACATACTTAATATCATAATTTATATCTTTATTAAAGGTGTGATAAACATTTTCAACACAAATGACTAAATTTAAATCACAACCAACATTGATGTAGAACTACAAGTTAATCTAACATGAAATAATAATCTAATGTATTTAAATGTATTGTAATTTATTTAAGGTTTAAAAATTATTACTATTAGGTTGGTATAAAAGTAATTGCTTTTTTGACTGAATATTATTTTATTAACACCTTTTGACTAGCCTTTACCGGCTCTGAGTACCCATCAGTCCTTAATCTCTATACTATAATAATAATATTCATGTATTAATTAACACTGCTGTTTTTCTATTAAATATACTTCACTCTACTATAAGATCAAGGAATTTATTATTTTATGCTTGTGTCCTGCTAGATTCCTGCAAGAGTTGCAATACTTCGGCATTAACATGAGAGTGGAGTCTTTCCGTTCCTTTCTTTTACTTGCTTCAGCTTCTTTATTGCAAAATGGGGTTCCTCTTGTCGAAGGCTTTTCAGTTTCATCTAAGAATATAACTGAAGAAATATTCGTGGGCATTTCCTTCGATTGTTGAATTTTTTTTCATACAACATTTCAACTGATGGGCAAGTATTAGATTTACTATTTCTATATTTTTTTGTAAATTGCTTTCAATGGCTTTTCATATACCTTAGCTATCGGTAGTAGTAGGTCTATAAGATTCAACAAACATCTGAATAATATATTAGTCGAAAGGGTGCATTTATCAAGTTGTTAAACTTTGTAATTCCCTTTCTTAGTAGATTTAGCAACACTTGTCTGGTGGTTTAATGGTCTGGTGATTCACTATGACATACTGTTTTTGTCACGACTACATGAATACACCTTAATTTGTTGAATTATTGCACTCATTGGACGGTAAGTTGAGATTTACTTTAATTTGGTGTGAAGGTTTGTTCTAATTGGTCAGAAGATGATTCAGATAATGTAAACATTTAACGTAATAACTAGGAAAGATGTTTCTAATAAATTAAAGAAAAATATCTAATAGTAAAATGATTTGCTCTTTTACAAAGTAACCTACTATGGCCCAGAAGAGTGTTTTAAAAGTAACTTAAAGGAATATCTTCTTTTGGAAGGTTTGTTCCATGCCCTTCAGATGATTATAGATAAAAATGGCTTATATATATTATAGAGAACTGCTGAACTAAGATGCAATTCCTAATTGTAATTTAAGTAGTATATAATATGTCACTGTACTCGATGTACATAAATGCATTTAAATTAGCACATCTTTATTCACAGATCACAGTTTAACCTGTTGAAAATAAAAATATGGCCAAATACGAGGGCGGTCCGATAAATACTTGATCTCACAGGCATCACAAGCAAAGATTCACGATCTCGTATCATTTTCGATCTGCATCACAAAAGACCGTGTAGATCATATACTGCATGAAATTTTCGGCATGAGGGCGCGATGGGTGTCACGTTTGCTCGCTTTGGACAACAAGCACAATCATAAAACCACTTCAGAGCAGTATTTGGCACTGTTTAACGCAATCCGAAGAAATTTCTGCGCCGTTTCGTGACCATCGACGAAACATGGATACACTGATGCACACCACAGACCACGGAACAGTCGAAAAACTACGAAGTGCTTCCCCATTTATCGTATTCTCCAGATTTGAACCCGTGCGACTTATTTTTGTTTCCGAACTTGAAAAAGTTACTCGCCGGGCAGAAATTTGAGCAGTCATCGCCGCCACGGAGATCCACTTTGCAGACCTCGAGAAAACGTATTTTTCAGGCGGGTTAAAGAACTTGGGGCATCGCTGGGTCAAGGGCAACCAGCTACAAGGAGACTATGTTGAGAAATAAATCGCCACATTTCCAAAACTTTTGTTCTTCTGTAGGGTAAGTACTTATCGGACCACCCTTGTAAGTTTAATATTAGTCCAGGTAGAACATTTTAGCTAGTAAATCGAAATATTAAAGGATATTTATATTATGTTTGTTAAATCCATAAAACACTAGATATTAGTTTTAATATAAAACATAATTTAGTATTCGATTTTCGATTTCAGATACGGAAACTCCCAGCAATGACGATAATGATTTACAACCGCACCAACAGATCACGATTAACAAAAACGTTTCTTAAAAAGGCGCGAAAACGATAACGTAAAAATACGCGGATTAACGCAGACGTTAATCAATCGTGATCCACGTCAATACCAACCTTTTCAAGAAGTTTGCCGCCAACACGACGCTTGACGCCATCGTATTCACCTGATTGGCATCACAACAAACCGCATCGGGATCCAAATGGGGACACCATTGTTTAAAGATGGATCGCGTGCTATTGTCGAGAGGTTTCGGGGGGCCATTGTAGAGGCAGTTCTGTTTCAAGCTACCCTTGGAGTTACACTGGCCGTACCAGATACACTGACCTTGGGTGGGCTCCAACGCAGATCTGGCATTCGTTGGTGGTAACAGCGGCGAATCTGTGCGGCTTAGAATACTATTGCTTTGGGCTGAATTTACCTGGAAATAAAAAACACATAAATATATTATTATTTTATAGAGGAAAAAAAAACAAGGAAAACTTTTTAAAATATTGAAATATATTAATGACGTTCCTTATTAGAGAGTGTTTTTCTTATATTCCACGTTCTTAAATTACTACGAAGGTACTTTTTCTAATTTCTAATAATTTTTACTTGAATGACAATGGGGATAAGTATCATTAAAAAGTAACAGGCTTTCGCTAGCAAACCAGATGCATTAGGTGCTTGCATGTATTTTTATCACCGATATCTATAGGTGAAAATGCGAAATATCAACCTAAACAACTGTTAAACAGCCTAACCTAACCATTAAATTCGATGGTTTTGACATTTCTCCGCATAAAATTACAATTTTCCATTAGTACTATTGAGCTGCTCGTGACTGTTGACGAAACCTAGATCCACCACCAAAGACCAAGGAACAGTCGAAACAGTGAACTTCACTATCAGTGATATATAAACAGTGACTGTCCTATCGGCCCTAAAGGCGATGGCCACCGGTTTCTGCAAATTACAAGGTGTGGCCTACATCGACTTTCTGGAGAATGGCAAAACGACCACAGGGCTGTACTATGCCGAATTAATGCGCCGATTCGACGCCGAATTAACGAAAAAAATAGCCTCATTTGGCAAAGAAAAAAGTGCTCTTCCACCACGACATCCTACTGACTCAAACATCGGTACTAGCCGCGACCAAATTGCTCGAAGTGGACTACGAACTGCTATCCTATCCACCGTATTCTCCAGATTTGGTCCCTTGCGACTTTTTTTTGTTTCGAACTTGGAAAAGTCACTCGGCGACCAGAAATTTGCGTGGAATGAAAAGGTCATCGCCGTTACGCATGCCCACTTTGCAGATTTCTGGAAAACGTATTTTTCAGAAGGGCTAAAGAAGTTGGAGCAACGCTGGGTCGTTTTGGGCTAAAAGGAGACTATGTTGAGAAATAAATTGCCACTTATCCAAAATTTTCGTGTTTCTTTTGTAAGCTAAGTACTTATCGGGCCACCCTCGTATTGTGGAAATTTTAAGACATATACAGCTGAAGAACATCTATTGCTCTGAGAAGTTATCGTTAATATCCAATTAGTGATTTTGTTGTAAGATACTCTTATAATCGAAACAATTTTAAACGATAACCTCACTTAGCGTCTTGTGGTGACTTTAAAGCCACTTATCAGGTAAAACCATAAAAATTCATCTTACAATTTATGATTTAAAAAAATATGAAGCTTCAAAGCTATATTAAAAATATTTATCTAAATTGAACATAATCCTGGTATTAAAATTTTTTATTTGGAATAATTTCAGTTAGTCTTTCGTTAGAAACGTTAGATAAGAAAACATGATGAATCATCACACCATTTCATTACACCACATACAAATATCCAAATCTCGCTAAGTAAAATTGCGAATATTATTAATGTATTGTTTTATTCTTCTAATATAATATAGTGTGTGATACTTAATCCGAAAAAAATGTCTAATAGTTAACATATATATATATATATATATATATATATATATATTAACACTAATGTTTACTTTTAATTTAACATTTTAGGTATTAGTATTAATTTTATATAATTCATCAAAATAAATGTAACCACCTAATATCAAATCGATTTCTTTTATATAAAGCTTTAAACATCAAACAAAAAATCATCAAACCTGTGTTTAACCGTATATTTAAAATGGAGGAGGGTAATAATTGCGTTTATTAACACCATAAATATAATAAAAGATTTATTGTAACTGATAACATGTCGTTGAATCATATGCGGATAAGATAACATTAGCAAACCCAACATTCCATTTGGCTAGGATTAAGATGAACACTCAGATTTTATTCCGAAAGGCATGATATCACGGAACAAAATTAAAACAGCATTAATTATTTAATATGTGACAATGTGAACGTGTGTGCGAATGAACAATACAATCAATTATTTGACTAGTATCAAACTTTTTTCAGTTCCAAAAAAAAACTTCAGCAACATTAAAAGATTTTTTTTATTAATCTCTTTGAACGTCAACAATCTGCCCGTGGGCAATAAGTATTATTATATGATTTCCGTTATACAATATAACCAATATATGTTTTTTTCCATGTCAAACGTCGATTAAAATTAAAAGATTTTTAAAAATAAAGTGTTATTGGCTTCTAATTAGTGATTTTACGGTCGAAACTTCGAAACTCATGCTAAACTGCAAAGTCAATATTGCACAACTAGATTAGAACTAAAATCGTCGACGGTTCGACAAATTGATGGTCCAATTCCATTTTAATTGTCTAAATAATCTCTTCCAAAGCACTTCTCCAAGTATTGATATTTCCATCTTTCGCTGCATAGCTAACGTGACATGTTAGCATTGGGAAACTATCTAATATAAACAATCGATAGTCGGAAAGCACTCGAACCATCAGATAGCCAAAAAAGTATTTGAATGAAAATAGTTATTACTATTTCATTCGAATGGGTACTTTCCAATCATGACATAAGTAAAACGGAAGAATTCCTTCTCATAATAACTTTTAAAAAATGAGAAAAGGAAGGAGGCAATTATTGAGTTCTTTGTGTTATAGAAACAATTCATTTTAAACGATTTTAAGTTGGCGAACGGCAATGTAAAATCAATTAATATTATATTTGTTTTATCATGGATTCAGACGTGGAATAATGGTCCCAAATATTTTATCGTATTTTATTAATATTTAGAAAATAATTGTAATATACTATAATCTAATCTAATATACTAAAAATTTAAAAAATAACAAGATACGAAAGATACATTTATATTCAAAATATAATATAATATATACATATGATTTGAACAGACATCAAAAGAGTTAAAAAAATCAAAAAAGGCATTTACGTAATAGTTGCTAAGGTAACACATAAACCATCATCATATATATATATATATATATACATCTATCTCTAAATCACATTGATATTACCAAGGTTTATCATAGTTGGAACCTAGCAAGGTTTGTCATAGATTTTTATTTGATTTTTATTAAGACCTATATTAGAGCAAACATTTCCAACACCTAGAGCATTTGCGTTGTCAATATCAATATGAGGCAGTTTTTCAGTATATTGATAGACTATTATACTAGTTTAAATTAAATTAAAAAAATTATACTATAAATAAATATATACTAGTTTGTAATGAAATTTTATAAAAATATGATATATTCTATACAAGTATACATTTTAATAGAATAATATATTGCCTTTTGTGAAACATGACGATCACGTTTCTTGAAACAAAAAGAGCCAAAACGTCAGAAATGTAAAGAAAACTATATGTAAATAAAATACATATATATAGACGTTTAATTACAAGCCTTAGTAGTATTTTGATTTAAGTAATGTAAAACATTTTATTACAAACAACAAACTATCGCACATTAAGGTAAAGCCATTTTATTTAATTTATATAAATATTGCTGTGACCAAAAAAAACGGATTACTATCAAAGAGGTGAAATAAACTTTGAAAAAGAACTATTTTTTTTATTTCTGAAGTCTTAATATTTTTGATAATAGTAGTATATGAAAATAATTTCCGGTTTCTACCGAATTATCATTGTCACGACATCAGTCGGTTCACCATTTCCTTACCACAAAATGTCAAGAATCTGTGATGTCACTTGTCTTAGAATTAATTCTATCTGTTTAAAAATATCTTGTTTATGACTCAGTAGATTTTACAACGTTTACTAAATACTTTCCAATAGCACCAGTACATTAAAGTAAACGCAACTAACACTATTATACCTACATATACATACAGTGGTTTATAGATGTAATCAATAGTTAATTTTTTAAAGTACACAATGGCGAAACGCCAATTAAATATTTATGAAAATATTGTCTAGAATAATACTAAGGTATGGACTTTAAGGAGTTTGAAATATTAATATTTTCTTTCTAATAATACAATATGCTTAGAATATTTTCATAAAAACTTTCTAGAACGCTTTCCCATTCTTGCCCATAAGCCAGAGTAAAATTTCTTTTCTAATATTTTATATGTTTTTATAATTCGCGGACATCATTTATCAAAAACTAATACACGTACTTCATTGAATTCCTCCAGATTTTTTAAAATAAATATATACTAGTTTTTATTTAAATTTTATAAAAATATTATATATTTTATATAAGTATAAATTTTAATAGAATAATCTATTGTCTTTTGTGAAACATGACGATCACGTTTCTTGGAACAAAAACAGCCAAAACGTCAGAAATGTAAAGAAAACTATATGTAAATAAAATACATATATATATATATATATATATATATATATATATATATATATATATATATATATATATATATATATATATATATATATATATATATATATATATAGATGTTAGCAAATCCGTATAAAATGCGCATAAGAAATACTTATAAATTGTACAAATATTTTTCCTTACACTATGGACTTTGGCACAACTTTGACAAGTTTGGTAAAAAATATTCTTAATAGAAAATTGTCATATAGTGAAAATGCAGCGAGTAGCCCCTAAAAAGATATGGATCAAGATTTCAAGATCAAGTTATAGAATTAAGTAAATTGATTACTATATAAAAAACTAATACCTAATATGATTATATAAAAATTAAAAAAAAAACAATTAAAATGAAAACAAACATTTGGCAGATTTTTAAATCAAAATTCTAAAAGGAATTAACGTATTTTTTAACCCAAATAGAGTAACTGTGAACAGTACCTTAAAAGTAAACACACGGAAACTATTTCCTTCTCAGATATTTTATTCCGATTATATTTAGATTACGATATATAGACAACCGTAATTATTTTGAATATTCCTTTTATAGTTACTCTACTGATAAATAATTGTCACGTTAATTCAATATAAATGAAGCAGGTTTCTATTTAAACTTATCGGATGCAGTTCAAGTGCTTTAGTCAAGTCATAACCATAATTAAATCATTTAAATTGGTCAGCTTCCGGTTCTAATTCGTTCGTATGTGTCTGTGTGTGCGTCTTGATAGATGAACATGTGTTTTCCAAACTTATTTTCTACATGCAGTTGCAGCAATCTGTTAGATATTTCCTGGAAGTTACCCATTGTGTTGTTAGAAAATAAATTCCTTCGATTATAAATGCCTTTATTATATTTTCTAATTACCATTACATATTAGGACATCTAAAAGTTCTCGACGAATATTTGTTTCTTTAAACGTGAACTCCAACCGTACACTATATTGTTAATTATGAATGGTTTTAATATTTTCAAACCCGAAAAAAAACCTGTTGTAAATGAGTCTTAGTGGAAAATAGTGGTTTTCACAAATCTCTTATTTCGGTTGATGCATTCGGTTGCAACCTTGACGAAATCTACCATTTCCATCGTTAACTACTAATTGTTCTAATAGCCAAAAATTGCTGTCAATTTTGCTTTGCCACTGAAGCTAGTGAAACCTATGGAATACTGGTTTGTTTAGATGTAATATAGAACTTTAGAGATTTCTTAGATTCTTTAGTTTCTATAATGTGCATTATTCTCAGTTATTCTTATTTTTTAAATTTCTGTTTACTTAAGGAATGAATATATCATAAAATAATATATCTATTGGAGCATATATTCTCTGAAAATAACTTAAATTAAAATCTAGTAAGCTAGGTGATAATATTTCAATATAATAAACAGAACAGAAATCGTCGTTTATGAATTAAAAAATTATGTTTAAACAGATGACGTATTGAATAGAAATCACAGAAATGTATTTAATCAGTACTATCTCGCATTCCTTGGCGTTAAATGAACATATTTCCTTCAATTTTATACCATAAATTATGATTAAAGCGGTGTTTTATTCTAAAAAAAAAAAAGAAAAAATGCCGGCTTAACAATCAAAGGTTTAAAATTAATAAACTACTTATTTTTTATTTATATATATTTTATAAGTCTCCTTTTAGCAGGGTTTATCTGGACTGGGCCTAAAAGTTTAACATGGGCTCCGAACCACGGTCATCCCAGAAGACATCCGGTCTTACCCAGCCTGGTTACTGGCGTGACTGAGATCATTTTCCTTGTCGGATTTTCCACTCTTGCCTAGAACATTCACACATTTTAAACATTCACAAACATAAATTTACGACCATGCCCCAGCAGGATTCGAACCCGCGGCTATCGCAACAGTAGGAGGACCGTCCCGTCGCCTTTACCACTACGCCACCAAGCCGGCAATAAATTACTTAAACCCAAGGTTTTGTTCGCTTTTTGTTAAAAACTTTAAATATAGCGATTGATAATAAAATACAATAAATCATATTATTATGTTGATATAGGTATGCGATATAGGTATCGCAGTTAACTTATTGATAATATTGCTTTGAGATTACTCAAATAATTTTAAAAATATTTTGAATTTTTTTATTGTCCACGAGCAAATTATAACAGGAATTATACATTATAACGGTTATCTATTGACATCAAAATCATCACTTTTAAACCATTGAAATAAAAAAAACTCGATAGCTGAAATATAATGAAAAGAAGTACATCCATAAACTCTCATAAATATTTGATGGGATCCAATAATACCTTTCTTCAAATCAAACGAGAAAAGTTAGGAATATGGAAACTTTACAGCACTAAAGTACTTAATATTAAAATTACAACCACTGAAACGGTGGTAAAACAAAGCCAAACTAGTCTGATATTTAAAAAATTAGTTTGAATACAATACTTTCTAAGTAAATTAAAAAACAATCTTGGATGTGTATTAATTCTAAACATGCCAAACAAAACTACTTTGTTGAAACAACAATGTACTTGTTTACAACAAACTTTTTATTTTAAAAATTAATCGGTTTAATCGTCAATAAATTTAAATATAAAAAAATTAAGCGGAAAAGTATTGTAATAAATACTGGGTCATAATTAGTATTCTCTAATGTTTTAATTTTAAATAGGCTAATAGTATTGAACTTACATATTTTTATGAGTTTTCATTTATAATAAACTGTTCATTGTCATATCTAGAAAATATTTATCTAAACTATTATAAGTATTACAAGCTTTGTATTAGAATTAATTAATTTAATTATTTAATTCAAAGCGTTATTTTTCTCTACTAAGAATGTATATAATTTTTTGATAACAAAATATGATGAATCATCACATAATGTATATTCATATCAGTAATTAATCAGCAGTTATAAAATTGTAAATAATATTACGAATGCATTGTTCTCTTCGGGTATTATAAAACTCGGAAAATCATCTTGATTATGAACATTAAAAATATATTATTAAAATCAAACTAAACTATACAGTATTTATTACAAATTAAAATGACTTAATATGTTTGTATTAATTTTATTTATGTACGTGGATTTGTATTGGATCTACTTCGAACAAAGAACCTTTTAAGTCGTTTAACCCTATTGATGTCATATATGATATTAATCTTCCGCATTTCTTGAAACCTACATCTGAATTTGAATTTGTTTAATAATTGAACAGTAGAAAAACCGTCCTGTTGCCTTGACGGACGTAGTGATCCAACAAAACCATCTAATCTAAATCTTATTCTTGAATTAGGTTAAAAGTAGGGTAATAATAAGTGTTAAATTCCTGAAAATATATTAACCCATATTGAATTTCCATATTTTATTAACTAAACTTCATGCAAAACATAAACAAAAATCAATCGGAAAGTAATTCTTTAAAAATATATAGCTACGAAATAGAATGCATGATATGAATCATGATGAAATCGTTTTCTGTCTCCTTTATAGAACTCTAAGTTTTTCTAAAAAAATTTGAAATATTCTTAACTTGGCAGCCTCAAACTTAAATTTATTTTGGATTATGCAGTAAAATTGACGTCAAAATTTGAACGTTGAAAAAGGATGAGTGAACCTTAATAAAATTGTTCTAGATAAAATGTATCATTTTTATGTTTTTCTTTTTTATTTATATTATATAGTCTATTCAAAGTTTACTTGTATATGCTTCATCGAAATTTGTGATGACAAAACGTCGCAATGTTGCCACATCAACTCTGAGTTTTAGTTTAGTTTGGCTTTGACATACAACAAAATTCTAATCTAAATAAAATAATTGAACAAAAATCCAAAAACTACAGTTCATTATACAGCCACAATAGTTTATAGTTTAGAGTTATAACCTCTTATCACTATTGCTTTCAAGAATTTTGCATAAGTCTGACAACTGGACGACTTTGACGGACTCATTCGTTTACGTGTTCGAACTAATCAGACAGCATTGTATCTCTTTTTAACTAGAATAAAATAAAAAGCAAAATATTATCTGTTTCTAAAACGAATTTACAAACTGCGACAGGCAATGCATTAAACATCTTAATGACGCGTATACAAATAAACTTTGAAGAGACTATATGTAAAAGATCCAAAATTATAGAATAAAACATAAAAATAATTTTTGGCATAATCAAAATATGTTTTCCACGATAATTACATTGTAATTGTTATTAAATTATCATTAAAAACAATTGTGCAACTATATCTAATATATACCTGCGTCTAGCACTTGACCCAATTTTCTAAATACAATATATTGTGTTACATTTATTTTGAATTAAAAATTGCATTGTAAATATTTTTTCAAGATCTTGCACTTTAATTTATTTTAATATTATATAAATATACTATAACTTATTAATTATGTCTTGAGTGATAACTCTAAAGTTATATAAAAAATTATTTCTTTAATACAGGGTTATAAACGAAATATATATCTATTTCACTTTTTCTCTATATTTGGCAATAATTGAAAACAGAATCACTGAAAAGTAAATATAGTTATGTCACATTTAGATAAATTAACATCTTATATATTCATTCATTATTTCATTCATTTGAAAAATTCATTTATTAAACATACACATAGAATAACGATTTTAAACTGTTTCCTTGATTATAATCTTCAAATAAACACCAATATTCACTATGTTGTAACTTAAACTTAACATTTATCTTTATATAGTTTTAACCGATATTAATTACCTTGTATTTGTAACAGTCATTTTCATGCAATTTGATCACTAATTTTCTGACAAAAAGGCTTTCTTCTTCACTTTATTATTCCTTTCAAATAATGGGTTATTTTCAGAGCCTTCAAAATAGGAGTTTGTTTCAGTGATGACCTCTTCATTAGAACCGAACCTCTTGCTACCAGGCCATTTTTTAGTTAGGAAATAGTCGCTGTGGGCTAAATCCGAAGAATAAGCTGAATGGAGTCGCAGTTTGTAGCCCGATTTTTGTATTATTGCCACAGTGCAATAATCCATGCATTGGCTTGATGAAACAACACTTGTTTCTTCGCCAAAAGTGGTCGTTTCGCTTCAAATCAATATCAATTCCGTCCAAAAGCTCTGAATAATATTTGCCAATGAACGTATTACCATTACCTTTTTCAAGATAATCGACCGACAGATACAACTTGGCCTTCTTTGGTGCACGTTCACCCGGAGAAACTCGCTGTTGTGATTGTTCCTTGGTTTCTGGTGAACTATCCATGTTGCTCCTTTGAAGAGGTCATACAATCGTGCTTATGGTCCAATGTTAGCTATCGCGGAACCCATAGCATGGGTAGCTTTTTCATATCTACATATTCATATGAAATGATATTCATATTGGTATACCAGCTCAGTCGAGATGCCTATAGTCTCAGTCACATCACGTACTGTCAATTTTCTATTATCCAATATCATTCCATAAATTTTATCGACTATTATTATTATCGTGTCATTACTATTATTATTGTCGTGCTGATACTGCCAAACGGAATTCTGGAAACCGCTTCTCTACCATTGTTTTTGAGTCCCCATAGTATTTATCAAGTTTTTCATTGGTTTCGGCAACAAAAATGAATGCTTAACCAGCACACGAAAATATTTTTTCATTAAAATTTCCGAAGTCGTCAATGCTGTCCAAACACTAATTAAATGACGACACTTCCTCAAAATCTCACAGTAGTCTATCAAGATTGAGAGCAGCAGTGATGCATTTAAAGTTATTACACGGGAAATTCACAAAATTGACTTCGTCTCGTCGAATAACTACCCGCGTAATATATAATTATTTTATAAAGTTAAAGTTTATTTAAAGAGTACGTAAGTGTTCAAAACGTCTGGAAATCATCGCCCAATGCTATCAACTACCAACTGAAAAAGGAGTATATTTTTGAAACAATTTTTAAATGATAAAATCCAGATATTTTTAAGAAACATACAAAATACATATCAATAAATCATATAAATAAATGTTTATGCTCAGGTACAATATGGACACATCGAATGATTTATGGAGTAAATATCAGACTTAGACTTAGTATGCCTCCGCTATAATTTTGTGTCGAAAAAATAATTACACATAATAAATAATATATCTCGTATATTAAAAATATCACACCAGTAATAAATGAAATTCATAAAAAAGTATTGAGTTTGTTTTATTTTGCAACGCATTTTATTTTATGAAATAAATATATTTTATTTCATATATGCAGACGCCGTATTTTATTAGAAAAACCAGTCTAAAATCCGTGTACAAAATTACAACGCTGATAGAATGCCTTGTCAATATCATTAAACTTAGCGCACACATGTAATATCATTGAATTATCAACGCATCTTGAAAATGATTCCTCACCTTCTCAATCTATACTCGTATTCCACTCGGCACAAATGTCAGCTCGTCACAAGTCTTTGATACTAGCGCCTATAATTTATTATTTCCTGCTTTACCGTTCGCACAGCGAGCGAAGACATTCCTTTGAGGAATATTGAGTATACCCCTTAAAGCCTTACTCGGGAATCTTTTCAACATTTCCATGTCGCTGTTGCTTGCTAGGTTCCATAATTGAATGCCGCATATCCAGGTTGGCTTGATCATGGATTTGTATACCGTCACTTTGCTCTCATTACTAAAATGGGATTGACGACCTTTTCAATTCACATTACAGAACCTGCTGTAAAAATGTTTACGTTTAGTCCAAATATTCTTCTGCCAAATAAATCTATGGTCCAATTAAAGGCTCAAGTATTTTGCATGTTTCTCTTGTGGGATGTTTTCGTTGTATAATTTTACCGACGGATAGGTTTCTCGTCTCAGAGCATGAGTGGACTTGGTTTTATGTTATATCAGGGCAGTCTTACATAGATTTATAGGGGCAGGGTGTCAACAATGACGGCCGGTAAACGATAACGAAGATCTTGCAACCCCGAGACGCTGACCTCGGATATTATTGAAAGGTACTATGAATCATTCAGTCATTGACCATCGTTCAGTTCATACGTGACACCATCGATTGCCCAAGTGTCTCTTCAGATAAAACTGAGCCGCTTTCATTTTTCTGTTCGTCTTTTCAACTTTTTTATAACATTGTAGCGACCTTGAGGCATGTCGAATTATACATAGTGGAATAACGGTCTACAAAATACCCAGAAATATAATCCTAGATGTTGAACACGGGCTAGAACTAGAACCCGATAACGAATAGCTGGCGGCAACCCCGAGACGTTTATCTGGGATGTTATTGAAGGGTATTGCGATTCATTCAGTGCTCAACCCTCGTTTGGTTTAGACGTGCCACCATCGACTCCCCAAGCCTCGTCTCCAGGTAACACCGCTGCCATCCGTTTTATCTAATTGTACTTTTCACATTTTTTTATATAGCCAATAAATAACGGTCACATAATGTAAACACCACTGTTTCCCCTTTTGAATAACCCTTTGATTTGAGGTTATAGATAGCCAAACCCGACAGTACGGATAATATTGACAGATAGAATGCAATATTATTTTGTTGAACTGACCATCAGTTGTTAGACCAGTAGTTTCGTATGAAGGAAATTGGTGTAAAGGTTGGTAAATTGTTTATTTTTGAAAATAAAGAAAAGTAACGAAGAGATACGGTATATTTTCAATAAATCGATGACCGGTCAAAATACCCATAAAAAAAGAAACCATCAAAATATTGGTCTCATTATCACCATATCACCCAGCCCGTTCAGAAATAATTCTGAGGTGTTTGATACCTACTGCGTCCAAAGTTTCTTCCTGGGGAAAGTGGCATCTGCTGCAAATATCCAGAAGTCGACTTTAGTGGTTTGAATTGAATAACTCGAGGGATATTATCTTCAATCATGACATCAAACATTACGACAGCTTGGTTGGAAATTTTGGATGCACCCACCGTATAAACCAAACGTTGATTATCACTATGTCTTTATATGCTCAGTACTAAATAAGTTTATGCTGCTTCTAAAAGAAGCCAATGGATATTACATGATCCAAACAGAAACTACAGAACGTCTTTAGTGAAGACATTATGATTATGGTCAAAAAAATAGCGAAACACTGTCGAGAATATTTTCATAAAATAAATGAATTTACACATTGTAAGAAAACCAGCTGAATTTTACTAAAAACACATTTTTTATTAAACTCAAAAAAATAGATTTGAAACGTTTTTTGGAATATTTATTATTTTTACTTATTAAAATGTACTTAAACATTCTGTAAACTCTGTTTCTCAGAGAATAAATACAGCTCTTAAATATCATTATTAACCACTATTTTTCACAGCTCTGTCGCAATTCCCAACGCATCGAATTTTTTCAAAGATTTTCATAACAGCAAGGTTATATTTATGGATACCCATTGCTTAATAAAATAAATATATTGTATGACATAATATATGGGATGAAGAAATACATAACTCACGATAGATAGATTACTCAATATAACTCTAAATGCACTGGACAATTTCGGATTATTTCTCAACACAAATTAAATATTGTATTCCATATTATTACAATTTATATTGTAACATATTGTCAGGGACAAGTTACAACATTTTATTTCAAATATTTTAGAGTCTTCTTTTCACGAACTATGGTTTGTTTAGACTTTAGTTAGTTTATTAACTTAGAAATCATCCCAGAGGATACCCAGTCTTTCCAATCCTGATTACTGACGTAACTGGGGATTGGGATAATTTTCCTTGACCACTACAACAGTAGAGCCATCCTGTTGTAGTAAAGGGGTATTTTAGATTAAACCTTAACCCCTTAAGGGGATATTTTAAAATTTAAATTATTTTAGGAGAAACAGCGGTTTTAGTGACATCTAAACCAGCTCGTAACCAATCCAAAATTTTAAACGAATTTTTCTCGAAATCATTTTTTTCAAGACGATTGAAATATGACGTTTTACTGAACTGATTTATTTGGTGTGAGCCTTCTCTATACATTCTTCTAGCGTACAAAATTTAAATTTGTTTTTTTACTATTTAAAAGAAAATCAGAAACGTGAAAAAAATTGTTAGTGATTAAAAATTTAGTTTTTTCGAACAGCTGTAATTTGACGAAAATAAAGTTGTTTCACTTTTGTACACTTCAGATTACTAGGAAGACAGCAATCATGCCAAGGACGAGCCATTTTTTAAACTCCTTTTCATCAGCGTGTAACTTTTTGGGTTTTTAATTTTTTTACCTTTTTTACACTTGCTTCGCTTGAAAAAATACCTAAAATCCATATCTACCGACTAGAATACCCCCTTAAAAAATTTTATTTAAACATAAAAACTATCAAAATTTATCAACAATTCAAAACTAGTCTTATATCCAAAATAAATATTTTCCGACAAATTTACAGAACAATACAATAGAATTATGTTAATGAATGCGTTTTAAGAACAGTACCTTGGACTGGCCACATAGATGACGCACAAAAATACATCGTACAAATCCATTATCGTTTCATAGTACATGATATCAACGCAATTTTATGACTTATTAAACATTTAGCTTGAATATAAAGTACCATTAAAAACTTACATAACTTTAATGATACCTATATTCTAAAAAAAATTGCACAATGGTAAAATATGCTCATGTTTTTTTGTCTAGAACGATCTAAACATTACCTAGACATATCAACGTAACATCTGATTTAAAACAAGTTCAAACAAGTGGTTTTAAACAATATAAGGATATTTACGGGAGATAAAACAACATCCACTTAAACTAATAGATAAAATGGGTAAGAAACAGCGCACGCCGATTCAGATGCATATTTTTCAATATTTATAAACTAATTAAAACTATAGTGCTAATAAACTATGAAGTGCAATTCGCAATGTAAAAAAAGTAATTCACATGTTTTAAATTGTATTTTGCTAAAAGTTTCAAGTACCACTCTTCAGTTAATATTGTTTTACGAGTTTAAAAAATTGAAAATGTATCGAACGTTTTATCACATCCGCACATCACACCGTTCTCTATGTGATTTTTTCAAGAATAACGGCCAATATTTTACTTTATTGCCGTAATAATATACTTGAATAATTAAAACATTGAAAATCGAATAACTTGCCTATTAACTGCTTTTTATATATATACTTGCGGACCCTACAGACGTTATTTTGCCCAAACATTGGCTTTTTTGGATGGAATAATTTATTTCGACAAAAGACTAGATGCTCGCATCTATTTTGAACAGCGATCTATTTATGAAAATGTGAAGGTTCGATGTAACCAACTATTAAACAGTCTAAATAAATGAAACTAAACTGGATGATTTTGACATTTCTCTACATAAAATAACAGTTTTTCATTTAGAATTATTCAGTTATTCAGTTTATACGGACACTAATCTTAGAACATTTAAAATGGTATTTTAAACATTCATTGCCTTGGTTGTTTTATTTGATAACATTTTAGAAATTTAGTTGTAATTTCAACGATTTAAAAATGGCGATTTTAATCGCAACAACGAAGAATAGCTAAGAGGGCCAAAAAAGTTCGAAGACATTCCAAGACTTATTGGACAACATTCCTACTCAAACTTTCAAATAACGTTCAGACACCTTAGCAGTTGATGAATCGGCTGTTTCCAGATATTTATATGCAAAATCCAAAATATATAAGGTGTAATATTACCACATGAAAATTCAACATCGCAGTTTCACTGCTTGCCAGGCAAAAAAAAGAAGAGTATTGCAACTAGCGCTGAGGAGTAGATCTACAACAAGTCCAAGTGAAAAAGGTCATAAGTTAGTCCAAGTAAGCTATCGACACCGAGGCGGAATAATCATAATGAATGTGACAGAATTAGCAAGGGGTAGTGTATTACGCGCTGCTAAAACTGAATTAAAATATTCCTATAGGTGTCTAGCATCGTGAATAGGCTAGATAGATTAAAATATTATAAAAGCTATAGAGAATAAAAATGCATTTATTTTCCAATTAAAAGTGACTTCGCCATGTTAAATTAAACACCAATCAGATGCGCTACGAAACATTGACGTCACTTGTCGTTTCTCATCATTTTCGAATTCCAACGTTTGAAATTTTTGGTACAGTTTAATTTTATTTGGATTATTTACCTTATATTTCACCGTTAAAAAATTGATTTTGTGCTAGCCATGGAAAGAAAAGATAAACGAAAAAATTGAACCGGGATTTATACAGGCAAATAGTCTAAATGTTCCCAGATTCAATCCGTCGATAGTGACTGTAACTGAAATAATATTTTCAAAATGAATGCTAGAACTTTTATAGAATTGAAATGAGGGAGGATTCCAGACACACTAACTGTGAAATGTGGCAGAGTATCGAGAAACATTAAGTAAAAATACTATCAATATGACTCTTGGCAAGAAAATTGCAGGTAATAAGCTGTAATAATTTTATTAATTTATTATAAGTACCTAATAATTGCACAATCGCTAGTTGGAAACCGTGAGAGTAGTATTATTGAAAACAAGTGCCCTATATTTGTTATACAAAATCAAAATTGGATCTACGTGGAACAAAAAAATGTGTCCGATATTGTATTAAATTACCTTATTCCTTTATCAACAAAACCTAGGTGACTAATACAAAAATCAATAACGAAAATGTATATACGGATGTAAAATTAACAAATAGTAGCTATTAATAAGAACCGACACAATAATCCGTAAGCAAATAACATATCAATCGATTCTAGAGGAAGAAAATATTTATAATAGGGTGATTCAAAACCAAAACACTAGGCTTCACAAATATTTATAAAACCATTACCACTCTATTTTAAGTTCAAAACTGCTACTGAACGAATAAACCTGTCAATCACGAACCCAAACCGAAACACTAGACGATGAAAAGCTGCGGTAAATCATGAAAAAAAAACGATACTTGATACCATTTACATATTAATTACGCAATTTTAAACATATTAGGTATAGTGATTTTTTTCTGATATCGCCCCATTGACCATGGAACGTACCAACAAACCTTTTGACATCATTCATGAACTGGGTTTTGATGAGAAGTTATAATATTCGTCATAACTTAACCTTGCTGTTCAAGGCACAAAGCTCCTAACAATGACGAAAGAAACAAAAAATCAGATCGATGTAACAATACCTCACCATTTTCGTAACAAACATGTATTATTCATAAATATAACTTATAGGGGGTTGTAAACAATTAATTGATGATTAAAATAAAATTATAACGATCACAGTAACTTATCAGGTCCATCGCTGAAGGAAAATACCAAACATGAGTTAGTGTTCAGCTTTATTATAAAGAAAATCATAAAATTCAAAACCGTCAATTCACTACCAGTTTCAGAATCAGTAGATAATAATAGATCATTTTTTAAATGAAACGATGTTGATTTTGAAACTAATCAAAACTGCCGCTTTCTGAAGTCAAAAAATAATAATAACCAATAACATGTTTACAATAATACTGTCATGTTATGACGGGGCATATCTATAAAATTACCTACGCACTTATTTTTCCTAACATTATTGCGCACCTTCTAAAATATAGCTCATTTTCTAAAAATTAAATTAATAGAGAACAAAACTTGCTCAGACCCTGGAGAGTTGAAATAAATTAAATTACTGGTTGAAAAAGCCATGACAATTCTATTGTCAATGTAAAAATCATCATCACACCTGCCGAATAGAAATAAATGTTTTAAAAAACACCATTAAGCCAGGAATATTAGTTACATTAATATTCCATTATCAGGAATTTCCTGTATAGTTTGTCGAAAAAAACATACCCACTAAGGGTTCGTTTACCTTCCTAAAATAGTTCACTTTACTGGAATAGCAAATATGATTAAAAACTATTAAAACGGCAAGCTAAATATAATAAGTTAGATAAATTATTTATCGGCGATTTACATCTGAATATAAAGCATTGCCAGTCTATTAGGAAAACAGTATATTTTATTAACAAGGGACTTCTTAATAGTATTCTATTGAATTATACATGACTGATTTAAATTTGGCGGTATCTTAGAATTTCTAATAACAAAAACCATACTTGATACATTATCTGGTTAAAATAAAAGTAAAGTCAGACAGTTAAATATGTATTACAATTAATTTAAATTAAGTGCATTATAATTTATGTTGATTAAAAACATATATAACACAAAAATTATAATGAACTAGTCTGCAGTAAAAACTTAAAACTGATAATTGACGAGATTATACCACACTCAATTAGAATCGTTTCGTCGTTGTCGTTTCAATGAGAATATACCTACTTGTTCTTTCTCATGATATTAAGCTCAATAAAAGCTACCTAATCGAACTGGCGATTAACCTGATTGAATTAATTTATCCCAATTTATACAATTAAATATAAAACAGTACAATGAAACCAAAAACTTTTGATTCTGCCGTTAAATGGATGAGTCATAAGATCTTGAGTATTCATTTGGTGTGTACTAGGATCAACAAAAGTGAAATCTGAATGTATAATTTGTATTAAAACATTTAATAATAAGGTTAATGGAAATCCACACCCAGTCATAAACAATATAACTAATAAAACAACGTAACATGAACTGAAAAATCTATAAATCAAGAGTATTGTTTTAAATTCGTGAAGTTAAATTATAACGAAATGCTATTGTATAAATATATATAACGTAAACATTAACTATAAGGAACATGATAAGAATCTTCGTGTAGATTATAAACGAGGAATTATAAAGCAAGGGCAAATACGAATAGCAAATAATTAGCAATAATAGTGAAGGTTCAATTTATATTTAAAATACTGCTTACCTCATTCGCATAAAACAAAACGAGTATTAACCCGAAGAAAAACATCCTTGGTTCGTACCACATTTCGCACTTTTAAATCTGTTACACACTTATAAACTAATATAAATAAAATATCACTAAAGCCTTTTATCTAATAATTCAACGGTTATCTTCGCAATGTTATCATTTCTTTGACAAATTCATTAGTACTCCGAACAACACCTCATAAAAACAAATTTAATACTAAAATGAAATGAAAGCTTTCACAGTTTCACATATCACAGGTAATGCGCTTGCGTGGATCGAACATCTGAGGCAAGTAAACGTCATACATCGTTGTCAGCTTAAAAATTTGTCTGATACTACTACTTGAAAATCTATAGTAATTGTTATATTTGATTAAAATAACTAAAAAATTAATATACAATTATTTGGAGTTCGAATCTCTTATATATATAATTATATTTATAAAAAAATATTTTAATTCAAGAGGGGTTTTTTAAATAATTTTGACAGATTAAAATATCAACCTATCAAAAAAAATCTATACCATGAATAAATTTGGCAATGTTGCCTTTTACTACTAATTAAACAAAATTTGATTCAAATCTGACTAATTTATGACGTACTTTTCTGGAATGCATCTTAATAATTTTTTGTTAAGGTGAAGTGTATGTGAATAATACATATGATTCGCATTTTTTAAAACGCTTCTAATAGATAAACATGTTTAAATATCAGCTGTTAAACAAAATACATAACAATAAGAAAATAAATCATATCTATACCAAATATTGATAAATGATATATATTAAATTTTTATAAAATTAAATTATTTTAAAAATCATCAACGTGTTAATAACAAGATTTCCATTGTAAACTATGTTGAAATGTTAAATTTAATAAAAGCAAATAGAAATTACAAATTACATTCACTAGTACCGTCGATCTACATATCCTACAAAATAACACCAGTTATATTCGCTGCAAGGTAGGCCTGAATAATCCAGTTTTCATTGGATTCATTGGCGTTAAAGATTAAGGACATTTTTTATTATTTTATAAACGCCTGTCTATTTTGTTTTTCGCACTTTCATTAATAACTTTATTTACTATATATCACAAATTAATGTACTCCATTTCAATTAATGGACATTAAGACTTACTTCCATATTAAAAAAGTCTAGACATCTAAAAATAGTTCAAAAAAAAAACTTTAAAAATATAATATTCAATGTGACCATTGATAAAAGCACATTATTACCTTCAATAATCGTTATAGTATGATGGGTTTATTCGTTGATTATGAATCTAGAAAAATTTTAATTCATCAAAACTATAAACGTTAATTAGACTACCACCTGCCTTAATTAAGCGAAAATTATGTATGCATGAAGTTTTATTTCGTGAAAATACAACCACAATATACAATATAATTTAATTTATTTAATATTTACATAAAATCAAAAAACTTAACAAATGAGTGATAGCGTGTCCATAGTAGCTGAACAAAGATATATTGACTGATTCTGAATTAAATGCATGTATTTTACAATAGAGAGTATAATAGATAGAACAAAACAGTGATAATAACATTTGAATTAATCCACTCTCATTTCAAAACTGTAATCAACGGATCAACAATCACGCGGCATCGTAAGCCGGTCGAATCGGGGAGGAAAAAAGAAAAAAATTGACTTAAAAAGATGTAACATTAACAGAACTTATATAAATATAGCTTCGCTGACCCCATTTATCTTAAAAAATATATTCAATTTTTGGATCGTGATGAAATCTTCTCGCGTACTTTAGATAATCATGGCGACAGGATCTTCCAGGCATTCCCTGAAGGCCTGCAACCATCTGGCGCCGACAGCTCCATCTACCACCCGATGATCGCAGCTAAGTGTTACGGTCAAGAACTGAGCTTCCCTGAATCTGTAGTAAATCGTTGCTTTTAGTTAAATATATAATGGAGTTGGTGGAAAAGTTACCCTTTCTCAACGCTTTCGTCCACGACCAACCTCTTATTTGTTGTACCAATTGCAAGGATACAACTCTGAGGAGGGTTGATAATGGCTGAGAAGTAGTCAACACCAAACATACCCAAGTTAGAAACGCTGATGCTACCACCTATAGAATTATCATTAAAAAGATAAATATATTCGCTCAATTAAAGAATTAATAGTTAATTACCTTGGAACTCTTGTGGTTGGAGTTTGTTTTGTCTTGCCTTTGCCGCTAATTCCTTAACAGCTAAACTAATTTGAACCAAACCTTTATTGTTGGCTTCAAAAACAATCGGAGTAATTAAACCCCTGTCGGTAGAGACAGCAACACTTACATCAACATTCTTGTATTGTCTGATAACTGAGTCCAACCATGAGGCGTTGGCTTCAGGAACCTAAATTGATAATTGTATCTAGTATACTACTTAATGACATTCACCTACTGAACTAATGAATGAAAATAAATAACATATAAATATGCGAACAGACAAAAACATGTGACATGAAGAAATGTTTGCAATGTAAAAGTTTCATTCTTATAGATATTATATCATAATTTCACCCATTTTACAACTGGCGCATTCGGTAATATTCTGGGGAGATCATAGAGCTGTTCTCTTTTGAATCCATTCAATTTGACATTTATATCATCTATTGAAATTTGAGAACTTATCAAGAAAAGGAGACACATTGGGTTGCTAATCGTTCTGTATTTATTCAAAATATTTTTTAACATAGTTTAGGTTAATTCAGACATACTCATGGCAGTTCGAGATAAATAGTTGTTAATACTTTGGAAAGGAGAGCAATGAGATTTTGAAAAACATGCCCTACTGCGTAGATTCCTCGAATTTTTAAATTTCCTGAAGTTGCGTAAACACCCCTTATCATACTCTACTATAGTTTAGGTAGGCGCATCACAACTCAAAGTGGATAATTGAAAAATTATTCACACACTATTGAAGTTTAGAAAAGGTTAAGCTTAGAAAACCACTCTATAGCCTGAATATCATGAAAATATGGATAAAAACTTTCAGCAATTCATAATATCATCAAAATCAAATTGTTGTATATACGATACAGTACAGTACGATCGGATAGCCACCACTTTGAAATCCCTTTGGTCGCGTCTACCGGAATATTAATACATTATTATAGAATACTGATATAGCATTTATTGTCCCAAGAAATCATATATTAGAGGCTGTTAATCTAATATTCTGGTTTTTCTTAAAATAAAATTTGGTTGACAGTATCGTTCACACATTCTAGTCGACTTTTCTTTAAAAAAACAATCGTTTCAAACTAAATTAAAAAGTATGTCTTGAAACGGAACGTATATATAGTCTAATATATAGGTAAGAAATTTTTTTATACATATTTTAGTCTCCTTTTACCAACTATGGGTTTTTCTAGACTGGGCCTAAAGTTTAACGTGGGCTCCGAACCACGGTCCTCAGCATTAAGTCTACCGACTGGCGAGTGACCAACTTTAGAAATCATCCCAGAAGACATCCGGTCTTACCCAGCCTAGTTACTGGCGTTACTGGGATCATTTTCCTTGTCGGATTTTACACTCTTGCCAAGAACATTCACAAATTTTAAACAATCACAAACATACATTTACGACCATGCCCCAGCAGGATTCAAATCCGCGGCAATCGCAACAGTAGGAGGATCGTTCCATCGCCTTTACCACTGCGCCACCAAGCCGGCCATAGGTAAGAATTAAAACCTTATTATTCTTATCACTATTGCTTTCAAGATTGTCGACGGTAAATTCCGTTAGAGAGGTAATTATTGATGATATTGAATAATATAAGTCCATACAATTTTATTGAAAATGTTTTTAGCGGGTTGCTGCCGCGTTAAATATTAGTGTAGTTACTGTGAATAACATCGTCTACAAAATGAAGGATAATACGTTAGATTCACCCAAGAAAATCCGTCTACATACAAAGTGGGTGATGAATCTTGACTATCTTGATATTGGCTCTATTCGAGACCAAATATATGAAATGTATAAGAACAGCAAGTATACAAACTATGTTATCGATATAAACATAATTTAATAAAATTATTTTAGAGAAAATTGTCTGTCTGGAAAGTATATATAAAAGAATTCGGGACATGCAGCTTTTTGAGGGATGTAAGACATCCTTTCATACACTCTTACAGGGCATACGATTTAAATGGTGTAAATATGACCCTGCCTTAAAAATAATTCAATTTTTAAAGGCATAAAATAGGACCAAGGAAGATAAATTATTTGAATTTGTGTATCTTGATGAAACTTAAATATTTCAAAATGGTTCATTGTGGCACTCTTGGCAAGACAGTAACAAAAAAATTGCAAAGACAACAAAAATTGATGGAAAAAGTAGAAGTTACAATAGCATTCGATTTTATTGATCATTATATTTATTGATAAATAATCCCAGATATATTGTTTGTCGAGGAGGATATTCCATCAAAAACTGTTTGGATATGTGGAAGGAAGCATTGTTAATCATAACACCTTCGATTTGTATGAACTCGTAACACATAAAGAGGAAGTAATTCATAAATAGTAGAATCGTGAACATGTTTTAGACAGATTAGAAATTAACAGTTTAGTGATTGAATTAGACAGTGCGTCAGAAAGTGAAAGTGACTGAAGGAAACTTTCAGGATAAATACTTCAATGTAAACAAAACAAATCTAACGTTCAAACTATTATACCTGTGTTCTTAATTGTAGTTTTAAGTCCTTCGATAATATATGTATTACATGTACTATAATGTTAAAATAAATTATATTTGATAACATTTTTGTTCAATTATTTTATTTAGATTAGAATTTTCCTGTACGTCAAAGCCAAACTTAACTAAAACTCACAGTTGATGCGGTAACATTGCAATGTTTCGACGTCACAAATATCCATGGCGCATTACTAAAAAACTTTGAATAGACTATACGTCTTGAATATTGAAACGAAATACTGATACGGCACTAATTATTTTAGAAACCGCTGTAATAGAGCATGTTAATCTAACTTTCTATTTATATTAGGATAAAATTGTTGTAAAAAGTTCTTACTTTCAATCTCTATACATCTCATAACTAATATACCTTTTGGGAAGCTGCAGCAACGGCCTTGATTACGAAGTCGTTAACACTCAATTTCACTCCAGATTTTTCCAATTTCTTATTGAAACCAGATCGGACCTTTAATAACTTATCTACATTTATTTCGGCAGTGAGATAATAGTGGGGAATCAACTGTTTAGATTCGAGTAAGCGCTTGGCAATTGTGCGCCTGACGTTACTAACGGGGATATCTACATAGGGGCTTGGTCCGGAAGGAGCAGCGTGACCGCCGGGAGCCGCTGGTGGCACTAAGATATGTGGCACAGGTGCTGCTGCGGGAGCTGGTGCTGGGTGAGCAGCGTGTACTGGAGGAGCTGCGAACGCTGGAGCCGCGGCAGGTGCAGGTGGTGGAATGAATGCTCCTTCGGGAACAGCAGGTGCAGCAGCTGAAACTAAATATATATAACATTAAATGACTTATCTAGTTTGGCACATTTACTATTTAGTTGATTCATAAAAAAACATTAGATAGAGTTTGTTTGGAATATACTAATTATTAGATGAATAAAAAAGTAACAACAATCTTTGAATTGTATTTTCTCAAAAAAAATGTTTACCATTAATGTATTTGTTATAGTTTGTCTTGTATTTGATGTTAATATTTTACTCACCATTTTAGTTTTTGATTTATTATACTATCATCCACTAACAGAGAGAGATTTAATAAAAATCATTATTATATATATTTAAATAAAAATTAGAGTCCTAAAAATCTAGTTCACGATAGATGTTACATTCGTTACCAATGAAAATACATTCAAATGCAATTTTAAAATAGATTTAAAAGAGTTTGTGCATCGTTTTTATTACTGCTACCAATGATACTAAACTAAGGGTTAAAAGGCTCATCTTTGCAGATACCTCAAAATGTATTAATCAATTAAATGTAAGAATACACAACAAAATGCCTAATTTGCAGAAGGAAACGAAAAATATGTGAAATTAAAAAAATTATATGCAAAACACGATTTTCATCAAAATAATATCAAAATATCCCAGTTTGTTTTTTAAAATTGTATACTTACCTTAAATACTCTTGATTTTTTTATGGGATTTGATTAATGCGAATAAAAATAACACTAATGAACAGTTAATTTAACACGCACTTTTTTAATACGGATTTATGGAATTATTAGTACTTATTATATACAAAGCTCAAAGAAGGCTTATTATATTACTCAAAGCATCAGGTATTAGTTATAACAACTACCAAATTATTTCGTTTTAATGTATCTTACTTACGGGATTCCAAATCAGACGCGGTAATAGCACCAAATAAACCACTACCTTTTCCTTGGAGTCGAATGTTCCTTTGCTCTGCTAACCTTCGCGCCATAGGACTAGCGTATACTCTGCCTCCGGAAGGAGTTGATGGAGGAGCTAAATTAAAAAAAAAAACAACCTTTAGTACCAACTAGCACGCACAAAAATCCGAATTTACCTGCAAGTGGGGCTGGAGGTGATGGAGTAGCTGCTACAGCGGGTGCCGGCGGTGCGGGCGAAGGAGCGGCTGGCGCTTGAGCTGGAGCTGCTCCGGCAGCTTCGTCTTTAAAGTCTTTGAAAGCGGCAATATCGGCTTCATTTTCAACAATAATACAAACCTGAATGTAATAAATACTTGTAAATATGTATATTCAAATTATAAATATAATAATTAAGACCAGGAATTAATTGTTATCAGTGTCATATATATTCACTACATTGTCGATAATTTTTGATATTTGTCCGCCATAAATTATAGTTTATCCGCTTTACACCAGAAATTTATATTTCGTCTTAAAACACGTACTGCCGAAACCCATCGAACATAAGTAAGCATGTGTAAGCTTATGGTAATGTTGGACATCATATCCCATTGAATGGCAATGGTATCAATAGTTTAAAAGTGGCAATTTTTATGGCAATGTTAAAAAATACCCTAGGCAACTAAACAATTTCGGAGAGTATTAATAAACAAAAAACCAGTTCAAATGCCTATACACGACCTTGAAACAAATTGACAAAAAGTAAAATGGTTACCACACGAATTAAATAAAAATTCTATTCCAAATTCGCCCACCGAGCAAAAGCGAAAAAAAAAGTTCCTATGCTCGACAAGTTAAATAGTTTTTTGTGAGGTATCATAATAAGCTATGAGGACGATATCTGCTATGGCAATCCAAATAGGAAAAATCATGGATTAGTATCGAAAGACCATCAATACTGCAACTATTAAATAACATTATAAGCCATAGCTCATTCTTTACATTTTACGTGTGACGTGTAAACGTCAGAACTACAAAGATGTATTGATGTTAAATGAACAATTTTAAGAAAACCATACTTTACATAAGAGGCAGAATCATATTATTTAAACTTGGAGATTGTTCATTATCACTTGTTTAATCTGAAATGCTGAAAAAATGTAAAGATGGTAACCCAATGGATAGCTTTAAAACTGCTATCGTTCTGCTGGCATGATATCACTATGTTCTCTGTTTATAAAAAATAGATTATTTGAGCTTATTTTATACATATTTTTCTCAAATCCATGTCATCAATGCCCATTCATGCAAATTTCCTTAAAATTGATTAATTCCTGGGCTAATCATTAAAATATTTATAATGTAAATTAAATTTTATAAAATAAAATAAAAAAGGTATTATAAAATCATAAAGAACAATTAATAATTTTTAAATGATATACGACACTGTAAATTTACTAACCAATTTTCCAATTGGAACATCTTTTGTTCCAGCTGGAATTATAATTTTTGCTAAATATCCCTCCTCTGGTGTCTCAAAACCCATGGTAGCTTTATCAGTCTCAATTTCAGCTAGAAGGTCGCCTTCGTTTAGTTTGTCACCCTGCAAAGAATGGTTACATTCCTCTGGTAATTAACTAAGTACAATCGCAACTTCTACCTCTTTCTTTTCCCAACTGATGATGGTACCCAGCTCCATAGTGGGAGATAGTGCCGGTAGAGTTACCCGAATGTGATTTGGTAGGTTGCTTGAATAATATCGGACCAAGCTGTCCTCTGCGTATTTGCATGGCTGAAGAATTTGATTTGTTACACCATTGGGAAGAGTTCTAAAATATTTAATCATTTAAAAACGTTTAACATTTGAAAACAAAATGTAAGATAAACATTTTTTGTTTATAGCTCGGATGATTGAACCGATTTTTTATTTTTGTTTTTGTATGTCTATATCTCTGACCTCGTGATAGATAAATTAAAGACTATACATTACTTAAATTACAAATTTGATGTAAAATGTATAAATAACAATATATATATCATAATCAAGAACAAAACAAGCATAAAGAAACTGGCTGTAATGTTATCACCAAAACACATTAACAGTTATGAGGTATTTCATAATGATTATAAACAAGTTTCGGATATGTTTTCTTTTCGGCAATGAATGACAACCATTGTGACCTATTTATCCTAAATTATAGTGTTCTTTAATATTCAAATACTAATTATGATATTGATGACACTAAATTTTTTTAAAACAATTATTTATCTAACCATGACTTTCTGCGGTATTAAACTATATATAGTATATAAAAATGGACATTAATTAAATTACTAAAAAGTATATTTAGCATAAATACTTTAGATATAATAATACAATAATATTCATTTACCACATATGTATTATAGATACATAGTTATTAATTAGAAACATATTTAGTTAAATATTAGTTATAGAGATGGATGAGTTCATGCAATAAAAAATGTTTTTAAATTATTGCCTATGAATTAAAAAGTGATAGTTAAGGAAATTGAAATATGAGGAAATTTTCATTCAATAAATAACTTATTATGAGTGTAAACTACTTAATACCATCAGTATATATAGTATACTATATCAGTATATATAGTACATATAGTAATTATACACATATAGAAAATAAAAATAAAATATTTTGAATAATAAATAAGTTCTCAATATATTCTGAAAATTCATCCAATTGTTTTTACTGAACAATATAAGTTAATCTAAAACTAGAAATGAAAATTAATGTAAACTATATTTTAATTGTAAACATTTTTTTATTTGTACTTGATAATTTTTATCTACTACATACAAGTAAAGCTTTATTTACTACATATAATCAAATATTATAAAATTGTAAAAGAAAAGTTAAATCTAAAATATAGATAATTAACCTAACACATTTATAACGGATAATTATGCAAGATGTTTATAAAAACTCTGTTACATCTAGTAAACATTAAATAAATATGGATATATCGTGTATGTTACACATTTTATTAATACATTGAAATTGTAAGAATTGAATAATAAGGGTATAGGTTACGTTACCTTATGTCGCTACAAACTGATTATGTAAGCAGAGAAATAATATGGAATATAACACAAAAAAGCTTTAATACTTTACCTGTTACAATGTCTTTGTCTTAAAGCTTGAACCCCAATATTTCTTAAATTTTGGGCCCGAATGGCTTTTCGGACAACTTCCTTGGCCACTTCGGTCCGCAAGATCGCAGTTCGGAACATGTCTCTTTCGCTTTAAGTTGCGGTATGTTATTTAATAAAAATTTTTCAAAATGAGAGGGCAACCACACTTCAGATCACTATCTCCCTAAGGTCATTTAAAAGACTTCCACGACAATATTCTGTGATATTGACGTTATCAAGCTGTGATACACGTCCTGTCCCGAGTTGTGTCAGGCCACGGTAGTGTGAAGGGAAGGGAAATACGTTTGTTGACGCAAATTCACATTAGTTAAATAAAATACGTTAATAGAAATATAGAAAAAATATCATACATAAAACAAAGACAGGTCTCAAACAGAACGAGAGAATATAGTGCAGAAGTTCGAAGTATTCTTTTAACTACAAATAAATAGTCTTATTTACGGTTCATAGAGGACACACATATGCAATTTTAGTATAGTTTTCTTTTTTTCAAACAGATCCGAACTAGTTGTGTTTCCGTAACATAGGTAACACTGATTATATTTTATTTATTATAAAATATATTAATAAATTAAAATGACCTGCATATAAATATAAATATAGTTACTTATTCGTATGGATTATTATGTTACATATTCGTGTGGAATTAATCCATAAACTAATTCTATAGGTACATTAATTATTTGAATTTTAATAGTACTGATAACATCGTGTGAGGTCTCTGATATCCTTTACAAATATGTATTGTCTTTTTTCAATTTGGATAAAGAAGAATGTTAAACTTGTGGGTGGTCGGTACTTCTCTCTCTGACACAATGAAAATATTTAGAAGCTGTCTTCTTCTTTAAACCTTGAAGAAAGTTTTTCTTAAAACGTTAGGTAGTGTTTATAAAGTTTTTCAAGTTATTGTTATCAACTCTAGTAACTAACTATTTCAATATATATGTTTTATATTGTTTATATAGTGTGTTATTAAGTTGTTGCTGTGTTTTGTTTATTTATGGATTATTTCAGAAAAACCTGATTTTATGTTATAATTTTCAAATAATATGAGGAGCGTTATGTTATTAAAATAGTGTTCTATAATCATTGAAGTCAGATGTGGATAATACAGATTTAAATATGTTATTTATATTTGTGTGTCTTAGCAGCTTTATTTATATACATTGTCACTCAGCAACAATATTAGATGAGGGTACTAATTCAACAGCAGACACGGGTAACTTTCTGGATTCTCCTTATATCCGCCACAAGTCAAAAGGAAAAGGTCTTGGATATTTAGATAAGTCCTTGTTTGACATAAACCCTCAATATTGCAAACGTAATGCAAAATGTGAAGATTTGGAAACAACCAAATGTATGGGTGCTAAATTGCCATACCATGAAACAACATTAGATCTTACTGATCTTAGTAGTCAAGCTAAAGTTCAAGAAAAATTACAACTGTATGAACAGTATCTAAGATATATTCCAAAATGTTGGGCAGTTATTCAGCCTTTTCTTTGTGCTTTATATATGCCAAAATGTGTGGATGGTAGTGTTGATTTACCAAGTAGAGAAATGTGTCGAATTACTCTAGAACCTTGTAAGATTATTTACAATAGTACAGTGTTTCCAGAATTTTTCAATTGTGAAGATGAAAGATTATTCCCATCAAAATGTCGAAATGATATACATGAAATGAAGTTTAATACAACCGGTTATTGTATGGAGCCATTAATAAAAACTGATAAAGTAGAATGGTATTTTAAAGGTAATATTATATGGGAAAAATCTGTAATGATGATAATTAATACTAATATTATTTTTAGATGTTGAAGGTTGTGGTTTACATTGTAAAGATTCTAGATATACAGAAAATGAAAATTACCAGATTCACAAACTTATCACATATTGTGCCCTTATATGCATTATTTTAAATTTGTTTACAGTTATGACTTTTGTAATTGACTGGAAAACTGCTAACAAATACCCTGCAAAAGCAATATTTTATGTAAACATTTGTTTTGCTATTTCATATGGTGGATGGCTTGTACAATTTATTGGTAATCTATTAGATAGTTTAAAAGGAAGTTAATTTGTTTATATTTTTTTGCTTTTAGGATATGATACTCGGGAAGATATAGTTTGTAAAAAAGATGGAACCTTAAGAAAATCTGAGCCTAGTGCAACTGAAAACTTATCTTGTGTTGTGGTGTTTTTTATGGTTTATTATTTTCTTATTGCTGGACTAGTGTGGTTTATGATTTTTAGTTATGCTTGGTATATGAGTTCATTGCAAGCTTTGGGTAAGTTAATTTCAATATTTCATCAAGGATTTGGTTCCAGTATAATTTTTAGTAAACATACAGAAAAAGGTTGACAAAAAAGGAGCCTACTTTCAATTAGTTGCCTGGAGTTTACCATTAATTCTTACTATAACCACAATGGCTATAGGAGAAATCGATGGAGATTATACAATGGGAATATGTTTTGTTGGTTTTGTAAATATGAGTGCCAGGGCAGGTCTTTTATTAGCTCCTCTAATTGCGGCAATGATAGTTTCAGTGTATATTATAGTTAGAGGTATGTTCTGCTAAATTATCTGTAAGAAATTTGAATATCAAACCAATGTAAATTGTAATTTAGGATTGACACTGTTAATTAAAGTAAAGATTGAAAGTAAAGAAGTAATATCACTACATTCAGCAAGGAAAATACAATCAAATATTGTAAGAATGACTGTTTTTACCATATTCATGGTAGTTTTTTGTATTGTTACTATTGGGTATCATGTGTATGAAGCAGTAAATAGAGATCAATGGAATGAAAGCTTGGAAAACTACATTGTGTAAGTATAAGCCTTCTTCATTTTTGTATCATTTTGTATACACTAATTAACACAGATTCAGTAGATTTATTATATTAGGACCATTTAGACTACACATTATAAAACTAACAAAACTAACTATTGATGCATGTAATATGGGAATTTTTAGGTATAAAAACATTAAGGAGTATATAAATTAGAATTTGCATTCTCTGCATGGCAAGGTATGTTTCCAAAATGACTGGTACTGTTTTTGATAAGACAAAAAAATTGATTTTGTTTAGGTGTAAATTAACAAGCTTCAGTACAGACCATTCCCATTGTAAGCAGAGTAAGAGACCAAGTGTAGCAATGTTACAGCTACAACTTTTAGCGTTATTTGGCAAAGGCATCGCGATGGCGTCATGGATTTGGTGTGATGCGACTTTACACGCTTGGGGGAGATATATCCAAAAGTAAGTGAATATTTTCAATAATAATAATCAGCTAATTGTTAAATCAAGTAATAAAGTAATCCTAGATTTGTATTTTTAATCGTAGAAAATTTCATGGAGAAATAGAAGAACCGATGAAAATTCAAAAACACAAGATAATTGCGCGTGCTTTTGCTAAACGCAAGGAGTTCAACAAGGGTGGCAAGATATCGATCTTCAGCCAGAACCATACTGATCCAGTGGGGCTTCAGTTTGACTTGAACAGCGCCGCCAGCAACGAACTCAGCACCACCTTCGCCAAAAATTTACCGAGATTGGTAAATCGACGACAAGCAATACCGAACGAAGTTACACCATCGGAGGCCAGCTATAATCAGTCGATAGATTCTGACTTCAGCTTGAATTACCGGTAAAACGGTCTTTAAATTGGAGTCCTAGGTGTTTTTAATTCGGTGTGTTTTATTTAAGGCACGTTAGTATTGAATCAAGAAGAAATTCCGGTGATAGTCAGGTTTCAGTTCAAATTGCCGAACTAAAAGCAACTAGAAAAGTAAATTCTCGAAGACACAGAAGGCACAATAAGCATTATTTCAGGAGTCATTCAAGAAATATAGGTATGTATTGTATTGACGAGAATAATATTAGGTCTATAAAACACTAACCCTAGTTTTTGCTTTTAAATAACTTTCAAAATCACCACTGGAAATTACTTTTTGTTAAACTTTCAAAAGCTTCAAGATTATAACACATCTTCCAAAAAATTAGATGTCTAAACTATAAGATGGCTGTGGTAAAATTTCCCATTAACGCTGTCGTAATATAATATTGATCAAAAGGACGATTTTTTGTTATGGAATGAATATATTTTAGGTAATTCTTCACAAGTACTTTCGCGTACTAAACGTGATAGCAGTACCAGTTTGGACTCACATTTGCACATTTTAAATGCTCTGACAAGCGGCAATGACGTTAAAAATTTACATCCAAATCTTAATCGCCGAACTGCAAATGCTGGCTTAGATGGGGCACATTTTGGACATCTGTTTTCCAATGGAAGATTAGGTAAATACCCCAGTATTATTATTCTATATACTAGAATCTTAAAGTGCTGGGATGTTTTCAGTTCTGCCTTATACTGGATCCGAAGACGAGAATGTGTCAGTGACGATATCCGAGAGTAAGATTAACATGAGAGTAGCAAATCCTAATTTGGATTTAAATGATCAGTTCACCATACGACAACTGAAAGAAGGGCTTAACATACACCATATCAGCACTAGCGAATGTGAAGATGAGAAAAGAAGCAATAAAGATTGTGATCAAGAGAAACGGTATTCCCGATCAGGACGAGATTCGCACTCTAGTAAAAGATCAAGGAGATCAAAGAAGTCTAGGTTAATACTGTAATTACATTCCTTAACTATATTTCCACTTATTTGGTTAATTTTAGGAAAAAATACACTTCCGATTCAGATTCATGCGACGGTTTCCACCAGAAAGGGCACAGCGAGAGTTCGAGCTGTCCAGAAATCAAACAGTTGGTTCAAAGCTCTCTCAACTCCGCAGCTAGTGCTGGGTTTGAAAAGAATCGCAGTTCAAGACAATCAAAGACATCCATGGACGTTGCGGTCCAAGCAAATGCGCACGATCTTGATTTCGAAATGAACAAGAAAAACGACGATAACAAGTTGAGTAAATCAAAACAAGCCAAGACCAGGGAAAATAAAAAGTATCGACGTGCGAATAAATATAAAGAAAATGATACGGACATGAGTAAAAATGCGGATAAAATACGACGATCGAAAGAGAAATATCGGAGCGATGGAAACGCACAAGAGAAACAAAAGATATTTGCTGAAACGAATGATAAATATTCAGAATACAGTGAGGATGATATCCCTATGATCACTGATAAAGATCAGGTGCTTAAGAGAATATCAAAAGAAATTAATGGAAAATATTAATAAAGACTGATAAATCACGTTATAAATTATATTAGTTTGAAATGATCTACAGAAGAAAATACATTAAAAGGCTGTTTTAATAAAACATAATTCACAAATCGTTTGTGCATTTTATAGATATATGATATTTTCAAATCTTTGATAATTTTATTATATTATAGATAGAAGTTTTAAACTATCAATTTTTTAGTAACTATGAAATATTCTTTTATAGTTTATATACAAATATACAACTTATATAAATTGTTGCTTTATTTCTCACTACATCTTTAACAACATTAAATCCGCCTTTGCAAAGGCGTTGCGCTTAATGAGTTTTAATTATTTTAGCTTTCGGGCTATTATATCTCTTTACTGTTGCATTTTTTTTCAGTATATATAATTTTAAATAAATAAGTAGTTCAATAGAAAACATTCCTTTTAGATGTGAAAAAGTGCACTGATTTTATTAACAAACATTTTGTCTCCTAAGCAATATTAAAAAATACAAATATATTAATGGCATATTATAATGATACTTATTAAATAAGGTCAAATGATAATGAAAGCATTTTTGATTGGCAGTACAAAGAACGCATTATATCAGCAAATTAAAATTATTGGCAGTATTATTTGATATCAAAGTTCTATTCCGTTATAAATAATGACAATTAGAATTGTAAATATATTAGAATAAAAACTATACCTGACAAGTGATATAAACTATTGTATTATATATTATTATAATTTAATAGAACAATAATATTAATTTTGTTATTATAGCTTTATTAACATATTTATTAATTGTTATGCAACCAATGATAAATACGTTTAAGGAATAAAATAATACAAACTGTCATATTGAAGTATGACAGCCTTGTGTGAGATCTAACTATTTTTAAGTCCATTGTATTCTTGGTAATATTTTCTAAAAATATTTACGTAAAGAATGTTTGACCGACACTATACAGCGACCTAAAACCTAAAAATATAAAAATTAATTAAAAAATACACAGAATGCACCTTTTTTGAATAAAAAATGTCAATATTCTAGCCACAGCATTGATTTTAGGTTTAATTTTTTATCTAAAATATTCGTATTTTCAGGACATCTTTGTCAAAAATTAGATAAATTTATCTTTAATGTATACTTCTAGATAAGAATATTAATTTACTTTTTTATATGAATTATTAGTTTTTAATTTTTATAATATTCAATCAATGTATAATTATTATATACATTATCTTCCATTAAAATTTAATTAATGGAAAAATTACTTGTGTTAATTAATGGCAACAGTATTGTTAGTCATCTAATGTATATTTCAATACAGGTATTTGAAATTTTCTAGTTTAATCCTGCTAAAATTTATATAACAATTTTGTTCTTTTATGACAAAATCGTCACTATTTATGAAACAAATTTGTCGACCTATTTTTTCAACATTCCATTTCGAACGAATGACTTCGTAAGTCTTGTGAAATTGTTGTTATATGATTGCTATGAATAATATTTTATATTTCTACTTCTAACATATTTTAATTGATGATAATTACTTTTCAATACTGAATTGTAAGAATGAACTCAAACAAAAATGTATACAATTTCTGGCATTTGTGACATATCAAATTTCAAAAGGAAAACGGAATAGTACAATTATCTCATTAAGGCATTAAATCATGTCATAAATATATACATGTATTATTATTTATTTATTTACCTCTACATTAAACTATAAAATATGAATACAACTATATTTATGCCTCTAAAATGAACTGAATTTGATCTGGCAAGTTTTATATTAATATATTATTTGTAATAAATAACAATGAATGTACACGATAACTACAATGCAAAACTAAAATTAAATTCGGATGAACACTCTGACGTCGATAATAAATAGTATAATAATGGAAGTGTTAAAAAACTGGGAATAACACTTATGTGTAATAGGGAGTTACCACCCTCATAATGTATTGCCTTATTGAATTAGAAAAAGGCAAAAATATATTAAAAAATACGAATTAATAATGGGGAATGGATAACTAATAATAATAATCTTTTTTTTTAAACATGATCCTATTTTCATCCTAATTCATGTTAATATAATTAGAGCAATATTGCAAGCTGGTAACAAAATCAGTTTTATATTATAAATTCATGAGTTAATATATTATATTATAGTTATTATAATATATTATGGTTAATATATTATATATATTACTTAATGCATTCCATATTATAGTTATATTTTAAATTAATTAAAAAACTAATAGCGCAAATGATATTGAGTGACATAAAGCCGGGGAGTTTTACCAACAACTCAGTGAAAGTTTTAATGCTTGCGTTTTGCGAAAGAGCACTCAAAATGTGCATATTAAAATTGTACTTTGACAATTAGCATTAACTATCCCGTTTGCCATGAGAACGCCAGCTTTTACGTCGATTTTATAATTCGTTCACGATCGCTTCGCTCGCATCCCAACAGAAAAAGAAAAAACGTTTTTACGTTTTATGATTCTAAATTAGTCGGTTACGCCGTGGAAATTAAACTTGATCAGACACTGAACGGAACCCGATTGGTCGGAGTTATGGGCGTGTTCGGCGTCAGCGCCGTCTATTTTTAGCAGCGTTTCTTCTATGGACCGGCTTTTAAACGTTTCTTTTCCGTTTTTTCCTCGAGCCAAATTACTCCGAAGGAGTTTTCGCACCAATGATTCCCAGACCGCAAAGCGATCGGAATCTATAGGCAGAACCGGACCGGAAAACGCCCTCATCGAAAACGGCGCTTATCAATGAGCTTGATTACGGAGAAAATCATAGAATAATGGGAGTTTTCGGTTTAAATAGCGACAATATTTTACGCTACGGCGCTTGCGCATCGCCACAGGTGATGGTTTTTTGAATTTCACGTTTCAGAACAAAACTTCAGTCTCTCAGCATAGTTGTTGTAAGCAGTTTGCAGAGGGATTTTTCAGTCACATTCATTTTTCTGTTACGTTAAAATAAGATCGGCCGGTGGACTCGATAGTCACGAAAATTAAAACGTTTCTATTTTGTTTCTAAATAGCATCTACAATTTTAAGGTGAGTTTTTCTCTTTTAAATAAATATTTTTATTGGCTCTAAATTGACAATAAAAATACTGTTAGAACTTTTAGAATATATTTTAATTACAGTTAAAAATATAGAGTGCATATTATTAAAATATATTAATTTTTTATTTAAAATATATTAGCAATGTTTACCGACTGAATTATATTCATGCATTATATTATTATAAAATTACCTTGTGCTCAAAAATTCACTTGGGTTTAGTTAAAATTGGAAACACAATAACATTTTATTTTTTATAAATCTAAAGATTTTCTTTAATATATTATCACATTTAGTATATATGAAAATACACCAACCCTTAATATTTTTATTTATTTATTTATATATTTATATAATATAATAATCATATAACATAATATTAAACTATAATGATATATAAAGTAGATTGTAATTAGAAAAAAATCAGTTATAATATAATAGGAAAATAATTATTTATGAAAATAATACATATATTTTTCAATTTTAAATATCTTTTAGATCATAAGAGGAATTATTATTAGAAATACTATATATTAAAATTGTATATTAAAGGGATTTTATTACGTACGGTACTTACCTTTTTGGTTTTTAATTTTGAAGGATTCTTTAGTTAAAATGTCTGATGTTTGTAATCAGAAATATAAGTGTGCCTTATTATTCTTAATAATTTTCTGCCATTCTCATGTCAAATATATTTTACCGTGGCAAGTTTTAATATTATTGAAACATTTTCTTGACGTCATTAAATTTTTGTTTTTTTCATCAGCTACTTAAAATATTTATCCAGAGAATGGAGGTTATAATAAGCACATGGAGATGAGTGTTCACGAAAACGTTTGTAAGCTTTTGTAATAATTTTTAGAGAAATCCTTTATGATTAACTACCATAGCTCTTTGTCAAATTGGTAATTACAATATTGAATTATGATAACGAGTTCAAAAAGTTAAGTTTATTTAAAAAAAAAAAGATAATGACTTTCTATTTTTAAAAATAACCTCAAAGAATTGAACATTTTCAAGATTCAGTCAATCATATTATTTTATAGCCACCTTAGCCACTAATCTAAAGTACTTAGAAAATATAATTATTTTTAATAAAATACAATAATATAGGAACATTATAGCATTATAACAAAATATAATAATCATGCAGTGATTGACATCTAATTTAAAATATAACATATAACACATTTAACATTTACACAACACATATAACTATTAATATATTGATTCATGTTTAATCAATTTACAAAATAAAGTATAATAATTCTAATTCCATATCAAATAATATTAACATATTTTATCGAAATAATTGCAGTGTATAATCTCTAATGCTATTTAATGCTTTAATACGTTTTAAGAGTCATTATTAACGTGTAATTTATTGGATAACATCCAAATGTATTAGGTGCCTAATAAAATAAGAATTATTCCCAATTTTACAAGCTTGAGTGGATCGTTTTGTTACCAACTATTATCATTAATTAAAACTGTTAATTATCCACGCTAGAAACAGCCGTCGCTATTTTTAATGACCAAGAAATGACCGCCAATGACGAGACTGCATTAGGCAAGATAAAAAAATTAATAATTGTTGTTAGCTTATTCTTGAAATATTTCTGAAATGTCAATCGCTTTCTTGTTAAATATATTAAACAAGCATAAAACAAAAGTAACAAAATTGACCACAAAATAAGACCGTAAAAATATACTCTCCATAAAAGTACCTGTAATGTACGGCTCACAATTAAAAAATTATTTGAAGGCTTAACTAATTTTTAGCCACGCCTCTAAAATGGTAACTGTTTTTTGGGAACGCGTCGCTTATTAAAACGCATCTTTATTTAGGAAAAATTGACATCTTGACCCAAGGAGAGTTTTCGCGTATCACACGTTATATTGTTAAGACGGTCTCGTAAAATATACGTCTTCCAATATAACCTCAACCCTTCTGTTGTCTCCGGGTGAATCTCTATCTAGGATTTAACTTAATTTGAAGGCCGCCCAGTGCTAATGTAGCTGTACATGTTGAATTTCTTGGAATTGTTGTTTTGCGCCTAACTTGTGCAGTGAGATATTTATTTAATCGATATGGTTTAATCAAAGTCAACAATTGAATAGTAAAAAATGATACATCCATGACGTAATGTAAAAATGTTAAATTTCGTATTAATCATTTGATAAGAACTGCTTGATAAATGTTATTTAAATATTTCTGTAAAATGCTATAGTGAAATATAGGAACTACTGTTAAAATATACGAACTGATAATTGTTGTAGTTATTGTTTGCTTCTATAAACATATGAGCTGCCACTAAGCAATGAAAACGTGAGTTATTGAGTGTCTGTATTAATTTTCTTAGTAAAAATGATGAATAGCATGTAAAAACAAGGTACTTGTAATTATTTTCAGGTTATAGTAGTCACTTATGAAGACTTGTGTCTCATCTACAGATTTCTTTAAATTAAGGATGCAAAGTAAGCGTTTTCAACAAATGACGTTTACTAGGGTAAATACTTTATTAGAAAAAAGACATAAAATCGTTTACACTTGGTTGAAGATTGTGTTTTCTACAGATGTCCAATATTGCGATTTATTTTTTATTGACGTTTTCTTTGTTGAGCATAGGTAACTAGATTTGGAGACTATTACTACACTATTTTTACACTATTACAATTAGGTGGTTGGGAAACTTATATTTCTGATTACAAACATCAGACATTTTAACTAAAGAATCCTTCAAAATTAAAAACCAAAAAGATAAGTACCGTGCGTAATAAAATCCCTTTATATACAATTTTAATATATAGTATTTCTAATAATAATTCCTCTTATGATTTAAAAGATATTTAAAATTGAAAAATATATGTATAATTTTCATAAATAATTATTTTCCTATTATATATAACTAATTATATGATTATATAATTTTTTTCTAATGACAATCTACTTTATATATCATTATAGTTTAATAATATGCTATATGATTATTATATTATATAAATATATAAATAGATAAATAAAAAATATTAGTTGGGCATGGGTAACTAGATTTGGAGACTATTACTACACTATTTTACTATTTTTACACTATTACTATTAGGTATATATATATATATATATATATATATATATATATATATATATATATATATATATATATATATATATATATATATATATATATATATATATATATATATATATATATATATATATATATATATATATATATATATATTGCTATTTAATGTGAAAATAATGAATATATCTTATAACTCATTATTTCATTTGAATAAAAAAGAGTTTTGGTCATTGGATTTTTTAAAAATAGTTTTAGGCCAAAAATAACTATAATTCCACGCTATTAAAATGATATTTAGGAAGAATAAAGGACAGTGCTTATAACTCATTAACGAACATGAAGTTTTAATTCTTTCTCATCGGAATGTCATTAAACGAATTAGCAACAACAGAGCAGACACGAAATTGCGTGGGATTATCGTTCGTTTTATAAACAATTACGTCCAGTTCGTGAAAATCATTTTCTTATATCGATTAACTGACGTGTGTTTTAAAACGTTCAAATAAAATATTTTGCAGTTTGCGGGCGTTGATCTATGTCAAGGAACCGAATAGAAAAACATTGTTTTAATCTGATCAGGTTTATGTAAATATCGCTGATAAATATATCCTTAAATTTATATAAAAAGTATGTTTGCTTGAATTAAAAAATACGGACATATGGGACAATTACTCCTTATCCGTACACATTCACTAAGAATGGATTTTAAGCAAATCCTATTAAGTTTCCTAAAATGTTTTAGTATTTTTGAGTATAAAAACATATAATTAACGTGTATCTGTCAGACTGACATTACCATGGTAACCGCTGCATTATGGCGGTTGTTATGGTAATATTTTCAAACACCGTCAATATTATTCCTAATGTGTTTGTTAGTTTTATAATGGTGTTTTAATTACTATTGATTAAGCGATGCTTATTGTTAATTATATGTTAATATTTTATCAACGTTAACAGTTTTATTGAAATTTTTATATTTGTTAATTTTCACTCGATATTTAAGCAACTTAAAATCCCGTTTGTCAACATCTCCAAGCATAGTCATGATTAACAGATCTTAAAAAGTAAACAGATCGCCTTTTTTTGGATAATGTTTTGATTGTTATTGATTTATATAGAACATTCTATCTTTCAAATATGGTACGTATTAATATAAAACTTGGCCGGCTTGGTTGGTGTACTGGTAAAGGAGTCAGGATGGTTCACCTACTGTTGCGATAGTCGTGGGTTTGAATCCTGCAGAGGTATGATCGTAAATTTATGTTTGTGATTGTCCTAGGCAAGAGTGAAATGATTCCAGTCACGCCAGTAACCAGGCTGGGTAAGACCGGATGTCTTCTGGGATAATTTTCTAAGTTGGTCACTCGCCAGTCGACAGGCTTAATGCCGAGGACCGTGGTTCGGAACCCACGTTAAACTGTAGGCCCAGTCCAGATAAACCCTGGTTGATAAAAAAAGACGTCTAAAATCGAATAAGAAAATAATGAGGCAACTTATAGGAAAAATGCAGATAATTATTAACATGTTAGCTTATAATTTATTTTAATTTTGTTTTTTAATACCTTGTTTAATATGTTTTAATATTAATATTTTCATCGCGCTCTAATAATGGGGGGACTTGTTTTACCTATTAGAAACGAGTTTATTTATATGATTTTCCAGTTTTGGAGGCAACGATCTCGTTGAAGGCCGTTTTGGTTTCTGAAAGACGCCTATGATGTTACTGATGTGATTAAAATGTGAGAAAAAAGTACCGACAAAGCGGTGAAAAAGGTAGTGCTTCATAAAGTAGCTCATTCATGTATACAGCCGCTCAGATATTTGATAATATTAATGCTACAACATTTTCATATTGATTTTGCTAATAAAAATGGATTGACATTCTTCTGTTATATCAAAATAAATTTATAAACTTTTGCAAACATTACTATTATCGAAATGTAGTATATAAATGAGACACGTAAAAGATATTGTCGTTTTTTTTTCAGCAAGTTAATAGCCTTGAACTGAATTGTCAGTGAGTTTGATCTGTCATTCAGTATGTTGATTTTTTTTGTTGTGATACATTGTTGTGATTAAATCAGAGTGCCCTCTGATTTAACAATAGAAAAATGTTTAAATTTTGCAAAAGGTTTCCATTTATTTTAAAACATGCCTAATCTTTCGGATAGCTATGTACAGCTATATGCATTTTTTAGCAAAAAATCTAATGTAAATGAGCAAGCAACGTACTGAACTGGTATAGCTCTGTGTGAGTAGTTTCTTACTTTTTCCTATTTTTGAATGGTTTTTGGATGGTTTTCGATGGAAGAGTATAAATAATAAACATAGCAAAAAATTGAGTTATTAAAAATTATTATTTAATATTAATTTGTTATATATAATAATGTAAGTAATAAATGGTATACATAATAGCATTTCTGCCAATAACTATCAATTAACGAAATTACTTTTCTGCCAATAACTATCAGTTAACGAAATTTATTTTAAGACCGAAACACAAAATAACAACAACCGAAAATGCATAAATATCATAGGTCGTGCTTAGTTAAATTATTAAGATGGATTGCACAAATACAAAACTATAATGATTGATTGACTTTCTTTTGCAATTTAAAATTAATTTAGTAAAACTAACCTCAGAATAACCTATAACAAATATAATATCATTATATTAGCAACGTATTAATGAGTGTATGGTAACTAAAATAAGACATACAATTTGCCTAATTTCAACTTTGATATATCTTTTAAATATTAATAAAAGCTAATTTTATAAATATATATATATAAACACTTTATAATATTTCAGGTGTTTTTACTTTGGTTCCATCGATTTTCTTAAGAATTATTTACATCTAATATTCATTTTTTAACAGTTGTGCATAGTAGTGAACTATGTAGTGAACTTAACCTAACTTCTTTTGACACTGTTATTAACATAATATATTTTTATAATAGTTTAGAAAAATAATGATATAATATGATAGTAATTTTTGGGTAATCAAGATATATGATATTTTTCAATTAGGTATTATAATTCTTAAGCACAAATACGAGGAGTTGGTCTTGACAATAAATGGTGTGCATATAGATGGTGGCTTACTCTTTACTTTAAACTGTTACTAAAACTTGAAACATACTCAATTGAAGTGTGAATTAAGATAAAATTGATGAAGAATGTTAAGGTTTTTGGGAATGAAAAACTGAAGGAAATCATCAATAGATATGTTATATATTATGCTTGATGCATTTGAACAGATGATTCACGTCACGATTTAAAAAAAGCAATAATATTAAATGTCAACCTTTATAAATGTAATATTATTAACAAACCTAAACTTATATATTCTTGCGCTGTCAAAAAAGGGAATAACATGATTAAAAACTAATAGTAAACAAAATCTTAGTCGCAAAAACATCCAGTCCTTTTGTAACATTTTTAAATTCACTGCAAAAGTACCTTTGTTTAATTTTATCACGCCCAACCTACAGTCCCGATCTTGTACCATTCTCAACTTTCACATTTTCCGTTCATTGGCACACTTCTGATAGGGAAATGGTCCGTCGTTCTAAAACCCAAAACGCATGCTTAACGTTTCTTACGCGGGGCTTCGCTTTGGAGGTCGTCCTGTCAATGTCATCGTGAATTGACACAGTCTTCGCATAGAAATGGAAATTAGATGTTGGACAGGTCATCAACCTGGGATTGGGCTTTACGATAGTGACACTACTGGAGACGTCGGGAGCCTACGAGGCACATCACTATTTTTACGACTACTTGAACGGAGATATAAACCGCAAATATTTGTGTAACGGACACCATGCCACGCACCTTTAAGCCGTTTTGCAGTTGTTGGGACAGGACCGTATGGATTTATTTTCTAAAGATTAGATTAAGGATTCGAATTAAAATATTCACATTTTAATGTTTATTTATTTTTTAAATATATTTTAAAGTCTCCTTTTTACCAACCAGGATTTATCTGGACTTGACCTATTGTTTAACGTGGGCTCCGAACTACGGTCCTCGGCATTAAGCCTACCGACTGGCGAGTGACCAACTTAGAAATCATCCCAGAATACATCCGGTCTTACCCAGCCTGGTTACCGGCGTGACTTGGCAATCACAATTTTAACAATTAAACAGTCACAAACATGAAGTTACGAGCAGTCCCCAGCAGGAGTTGAATCCGCGATTATAGCAACCTGTTTGTGGACCATCCTGTCGCCTTTACCACTGCGCCAACCAAGCCGGCAATGTTTATCTTCAATGAGTAATAAATCATAAACAAAATTCTATTAAAAGCTCATCTTCAAAATCTTTCAACATGAATTCAAAGAGATTAATGTTTTCTAGACAGGGTTATTAATTAGTTATAATATTTATATTAAAAAGTATTTTATAAGTAAAAATATTTTTTCCGTTTTATTTATATTTTAAATGTTTTTTTTTGCACCTAAATCTAAGTATGAAGTGTCATATGTTTATTCATAATAAGTACACAAGTTTACAAATTCAGGTCAACTTTTGGACCCGAGCAGATGAGAACGATTCTTAACTTTATTTGATGCCCTGAACTCAGATCTTTAATCCTCGTGTCAAGATTGGTTCTAGTTCTTCTTCAAATTGGTTCATTAAACATAATTTGGAACATTTTTTGTTTTTGTACTTTAGAACGCGTGAAAATGCAGAGACAACGTTCCAAACTCGATTTAAATTGTTTTTGTTACGTTTGTGGATGTTATATGATCACAGCTCTCTAGGTAATCACAAATCACAAGATTATGTAGGGTTTCTTATAAAGCAACTGTATCTGTAGGAGCGAAATATATCAACAGCCGTACTAGATCGCAACCGTACCAACCAAAACTGTTTTGATTTAGCATATCCAAATGTTTAAAACTCTTTTCATGCATCATATTTTTTTTGTTGTTTCAAATATTTGTATGTAAAATACTGACAGGGGAGTATTGTAGTGATCTTGAGGCATGTCGAATTTTACATCGTGGAATAACTGTATCCCAGATGTTGAACACGGGCGGGGTGCCAGCAGCACCAAGTAGAACACGATAACGAATAGCTGGCAACCCCGAGACGTTTATCTGGGATGTTATTGAAGGGTATTTCCGATCATTTAGTAACCGACCATGGCTTGGTTTAGACGTGCCTCGTCTCCAAGTAACACCGCTGCCATCCGTTTTATCTATTTTATATTTTCTACATTTTTTATATTGCCAATAAATAATGGTCACATAATGTAAACACCACTGTTTCATTTCGTTTTACCTCCATTCACCGAGCCATCTAATTTACCCCAAAATTGAATTACAAGATTGGAGTTTGAATGCATCTCAAAATAAATTTTCTAGATTCACATATTAATTTTTCCCTACAAAACTTGGGTGGCATCAGCGATGAGCAAGGAGACCAGGATATTATCAGCGATTACTGTTGGATACTGAACGTGAAACAAATATTAAGCAGTATGAAAGTTCAGTTCAACCTCTGCTCATCTGGTCAAAAATAGTAAAATAATGAATTTATTGAATATATTGATTTGGTTTCAGCCCTCCAGTGCCCCAGGGGTGTTTTTTTCGGTTATCTAAAGCGATATTTTTAAAAAATATATCGATATATCAGAGGAAAAAAATATACATATATTTTTTGCAACAAGTATAAAAAATACATCGATATTTTTAAGGAAAAATAAAAATGGTGAAATATTAGTATAATATTATAGTATATTAGTATTAGTGTAATTTATTTAAAAAAAATATCGATATATCGGCCAAAATTATCGATATTTTTTCAAAAACTATCGATGTATCGATATTTTTTCTGCATCCCTAACTTGTGTTATTGAAGTATGCTGCTAAATTATTATCACAAGATATTCTACATAGTATATTACAGCATTAGTATGCCGCAATTAAGATAAACTGAGAATCCCTGTTCTAGACCAATGTTTTATATTAATACAAAGATAAATATTAATCGCATGAATCCGTGCTTGGACTGTATGGTGGATGCGGTAAATCCAAAGAAATCATCATTTAGTGGATTTTTTAAACACTTTTTGATCTTTCTAAAGGTTTCTAAAAATTTTTGTTTTTTTATTAACTTTTAGCGGAATAGAAACGCGAATTAATTATTTATTTTTGTATTAAAATTATATCTATGTGGTCTACTAAAATGTTATCGAATACAAAAAAAATACATTTTTGAATCATTGATGATTTCTATAGCTGAAGAAGATATTCCCTTCAATGTTCTAGGCTCTCACCCTGGGTTTGAAATGTGTCGCGCACCATTTTTCGCCATTGTTGGCACGTTTCATTCTACCGGTCATTCTCTCAAAATTTTAATGTGGTCTTTTCTGACATCAAAACTTCAACAAAACAATGTTGCCGCATCAACTCTGAGTTTTAGTTCAGTTTGGTTTGGACATACAACAAAATTCTAATCTAAATAAAATAATTGAACAAAAATGTTATCAAATATAATTTATTAGAACATTATAGTACATCTAAAAACTACAGTTAATTATACAGCCACAATAGTTTATAGGTTAGAGTTATAACCTCTTATCAGTAATGCTTTGAAGAATTTGTCATACGTCTGACAACCGGACTTTGACAGGCTCATTCGTTTATGTATTCGAACTAATCATACAGCATTCTGTCTCTTTTAAGTAAAATAAAATGAGAAGGAAAATATTGCCTAATTCTAAAACCAATTTACAAATTGCGGCAGGTGACGTATGTACAAAAAAAAATTTGAATAGACTATACACACATTTTGCAATATATTTGGTGGGATCAGAAGATTCTGATCTACTAATAACAAGATGTAAACTTATCACGGTTATTATAAAATTTAATAACCTTAAATAGAATATTGGTGCAAAAATGTTCCAAGAATATTAAATTTTCTAAAATTAAATACCTTACCAAATTTCAATGACGCGAACTAAATGACGCGCGCGTTATTAATTTCTGGTTAATTCCTAAATACGAGAACAATTTCGAAATCATTTTGGATCAATTAACACGCCCCTATAATATATATATATTTTATCATTTACATTTTAGTTCAATAGTTTTACCATTATTATTTGATATTACCATTTGACAGTAGTATAGAAACGTTATAAAAACATAATTTATGGGAAAATATAAATTACAATCATCACCTTATTTAAGTTTTTTATTTTGTTTTTAATCAATGAGCTCAATGTGTGGGAACAGCCTCAACAACGTTCTTAGACAACTATTTGAGCAGGACCATGTTGACATCGAATGACCTTTCATACGTTTAAAATTATTGATTAATTTGCATGTTTATAGCAAAAACCAGTTTAAGAATCTGGTTTATGCAATAAGATGAATCACGAGTATATTTTTTTACCTCTATTCGTAATGTGAAATAAACAAGGAAAAATCCAAGGACGTCTAAAGAACCGGTATTACTAGACACCGAGACAATCATTATAACATAATTTATAAATGACGTTTGAATTAAATTTATTGTACTGCTAATTATGTTTTTGTTATTTATTTAAGGAGAAATGAAATTATTAGAAAAGGGTAATATTTTTCGTGCGCTTATTTAGCGGGTTTTCTGCGGTTTGTTGCGATACAGAATTCCTAGAAAGTATTGTTTATCTATTTTTCAATATTTTTAACTAAAATATTTATCACATGCTTTTTTCATATAGTAACGAAATATATAAATTATTCTTCACAATAGTTCCAGTGTTTTTCAGGGGTGTGCAACTGCAATGGTAAGCAGTGTGGCAAAGTTTCGCTTAGTCCAATCATTGGCGGCGCTGACAACGCGAATTTGATTGGTTAGTTTAAAATAGTTATGTAGAAACCTGTAAGGAAAATACTTTGCTTTGATTGGTCTGCCATTTCGCCTGATTATTTTGTGACGTCACATTTATTGGCCAATAGTATTTAAATAAAAATCAAATTTAAATTTTAAAATTAATTTATTAAAATAAAATCCTATACAAATATATTTAAGTGTAAATAATATAAATATATATAAACAAAAAGCAAAAAAAACAATTATGAACTCTATTCTAGGCAAAATTAAAATATCTATAATTCTTCTATAACGCCTTCCCATATATGTTTAGTGCCATCAATTTTATGGGATCTATTAGAGTTCTAACTTATCTTGATATATTGAAGGTAAATTTTAAATCCTTCCCTGTTGATATTGCATTAACTTCATTAAACCAAAAATGCAATCACATCTCATAATAACTTAAAATTTGGTCTTGAAAATCATTATGGATTGGACAGTTGAAACACAAAAAATTTATGTGTTTTTTAAAGATATTTAGATTTTAGAGTATTTAATCTGTGGAACTACTTAATATAGAATATAGACAAATATTACATGTTGTCTCTTTTTCAGAAGTTTTGTTAAATAGCCTGAAATAAGACTAAAACACAATATTAGACTCTTGTTTTCCTCAGAGCAAAATTCTCTGGAACTGAAAATATAGACTCAACTGGTGATTTAACAACCTCAAGTGGTACTAGATCTCCCGTTAAAAATGAATATAAGTTATCTAACATGTTCATCTTCTTCACAATTTTCTCCGGGAGAATGATGTGAAAAAATTGAAGTGATGAGCCATTGTAAAGATTTCTCGAACATACTAGGGGAAGGATGCTGTTTCTACCCCCATGACCTCTAATAGATTCAACAAAATTCTTTAAGCAATCTTGGTTAAGATTTGTTAAACAAATGTAGTTATTTGTAAATTTAGACAAAATAGATTTCTTTAGGGTAATAAATCCCCTAAAAGTAGCAATTTATTGATGGCACCATAACAAATATTTTCTTAACAAGGCAATGAAATTTAACTATGTAATTCCTCTACTATAAAATGATTGAACACTGATTGTTCTAAAAAGTTAAAGTATTGCAAATATTTTAGGGATATTTTACAATTAAAAGTAGTATTTATTACTACTAATTATCCAGTTATATTAATTATTACCTTCTTGTAAGACTTCTTTATGTAGAGACATCACACTGACAGCATACGAACAACTTGGTAGATTAATTGAATTTTATTACTACTAACGTCTTCATAAGGTTTTGATTTTCTGTAAACAGACAATATATAAACAGACATGTAGTAGATAGATAATTTTATATGTACCTGATAAAACCAATGATGGATATGCATTTACCCTAATACCTGTTTGTGAAGGAAGGGTAATTCTAAATTTTTCACTAAAATGTCCATAACAGACACCATAACGTTGATATATTTGCATTGTGGTTTATCCAGGTAACTTACTACTATTTACTTGATCAACCCATTTTTGGAAAGGAGCGAGACCATTCTTGGGGAAACGATGGCGGCACCAGGAATTTAAACTAGCCAATCACAATTTGCTAGCGCAGCGCTACAGTTGATTGAACTAAACAAAACATTTCCCCAAGGTCGCCTATACCGTGAAATTTCTATTTTTTCTATGGTGTTTTTATGTATTAATCCGCGGTTTGACATATAGATCACGCTACCTTCCAGTCTCATTCTAAACATAATCTAGTGATCCTAACCATCAAACTACACGTTTTATGACAATGTGGCTTTTAGCTTAAAATTTAGAGTTCTTAGAATGTGATCTCTCTTGTATAAATTGTATCCAAGTTTTTTTCATCTAAACCATTTGAGGGCGCGCCAAGCTCTTTATTTACTACAGGGGGAAATTACAAAATAAACATTTTAATAAAATATTTTATTTATATATTAGTTAAAATTTGTATAAAACGTTTTGAAAATACATCAAAAAACACTACGTACTTAATTGAACACTATCCATATTTTATGTAGCCAAGTAACATTTTTCATGTTTTCTATTTGCGAGTCTATTTATTTTTTCATCCACCTGAACGAGCAACAGCTAAATATTGTTTTTATTGTTACTTTGCATTTGCTTAGAATGTTGTACATAATTAATCATTTTAAAAAATCACCATTTGCTGACAATATCTGAATTAGAATTCGTTAAATTTGATTTTGTACATTCTTTTGCCCATAAATAACTAAATCTAGAGATAGCTTTGCACAAAAACGAATTAAAATAGGTTTCAGGTACTCTTAAGTAATATCTAGGCAATCTAAGACAATATCAGAATCATAAAAAAATATATAACAATTCTTGTTTACAAGATTACCACATATACACTTAGTTCTTAGTCTTTTTGGTATTATACTATCTGATTTTTATCAGCATTAAAATTGAAGGCGCAGATTTTGCCTGTTTCAAAAGCATCTAAAGAATAACATGTGTTATAATTTTCAGTTTTCAGACATCTCAAGAACTGCCGATTATAATATTTAAATTTAGTGATTTAAATGTTCCTTTTCTATAGGTTAATATATACATATTATGTATTTCATGATATTCCCCATTTGGGTCCATAATCATCTGGTCGGTCTGAAATGCAAGGAATAATCCTTCCTGTTCAATAACTTCACATAGGAGAGCAGTGTAGAGAGCATTTCCTGAAGTTTAAAAGCCGTTTCTGTGACAGAGCAGAATCCTTTGAAAAATAATTAATTTTATTTGAACCTTCACATCCTGGAAAATAACACTCTTATTATGATTTTGCATTTGAAAGAAATCTGTATTTTTTTATTCCCGGCCCTCTAGTGATCCGGACGCGTAAAACATTGTTTTACGTGTGTCCATTCGAAGATTTCATTCTATAGTTATATGTTTTGTGTTGAGTATTTAGCTAAACAATTTACTTTCAACGGTACAAATTGAATTGTTTCACACAATAGTTATATCCAATTCAGAAAATTAAACGTAGATCATAATTTTGTACATTCCTGCAAACTGTCACTGTCATTTTTAAAAACATTTTAACGCTTATTTTCTAAAAGTTTTTGATTTTTGACTACTGTATCATATTAAGGCACCTTGATTATTCTGACATTACTACTATATTTATTATACAGTTATTTTTAATTTCCTTTTTGACAGTTAAGAAATGAGGTTAGATTTGTACGTCTACAAAGATACAATATTAAACAAAAACTAATATTAAATTTTAAAATTTCAAGCTCAACCAGGCTTTGAGTAACACTAATTGATTAATATAAAATATTTTGTACTTCATATATTTTCCTTTCTCATGTTTCACAATTTAATATTTTTCTCGGTTGTTCTTTTTAGAATTCTCTCTTTTTAGAATTTTTAGGTCTCTGAAATTTAATAGAGAAATTAAAATAATATGATGCACTATTAAAAAATAAATATGCTTCAATTTGAGAAGGCCGATAGCTTGCGTGCATTTTCTTTAGCGGTATCTATGAGTGAAATTGCGAAGTATTAATGTAAACAATTGTTAAATATCCTAAACCAACTGTTAGATTCGATGGTTTTGACATTTCTCTACATAAAATAACAGTTTTTCATTTAGTATTATTGAGTTATTTAATGTTTAGTGATGCTGGTCTTAGTGTATAGAACCATCATCCATCAGCCCATCATGACCTCCATCTGGTACGCACAAAATTGTTATTCTTGCTGACAAAATTGATCCGTAAAAATTTAAACTAAATTGCAACTACTGTAATCGGTTTAGATAAATTTTAACTTAACTTGATGAATTCATGTTCCTTTCCTAGAGTTAGCTTTACATCAAATAATTTTTCATAGGAACAATACCAAAATAAATATAGCATTAGGATATCTATAAATCCCAGGTTAATCTTATCTACTTTATATTGCAAAATGGATCCACGGTTGATTACACTCAAGTACCGCGTCGTATTTAATGTAATAATAACTTGGTTTTAAGTTTTAATTATTTAACAAATTAAATTACATATGTTAACTTTGTAGTTAAGATTTTTTAGAATAATTTTTTGTTTAATTTATATATTGGAAATATGAAAAAGGTGTCCTTATTGTTTTTTAATTGAAAATATAGTATATATAATATATTTTCTATTTTTTAGTCAGTTTGTGACAAATACATATCCCGGATCGAAATAAGTGGTATTCTGAACGTTTGATCTATAGAGCGTTATTTCTCATTTACTATTTTCCAAATAGTTTTCGAAGAAATTAAATTGGACGAAGAAACCACTCAGAATTGTTGTCGGTAATTATTTTAACATCTAAGAATAAAGGATACTCGTACAAAACATATTGTATTGAGCATTGCCGAGTTTATTGCCTTGCGCTGAAACAAAGCAATATTTTGAAAACGAAAAATAAATTGTCTTTCACCATCTATTGGTTTCAGTTCATGTGACATCCAGTGTACTTGCTTTTAATTCATTCCATTTCTGGAATCTGGAACTGTTTGACTGACCAATACGTTTTCTTTTCCTTGTTTTTGCCATGTTTTTTGCATCCAATGGCGCCACCGATTCTTCGTCTTTCTTGGAATACTGGAATGAGATATACTGACGTATTTTTTACGCAATAGTAATGCAATAAAGCAACTAATAAACGATAATAGGATAAAAATAGCATTAGCAACAATGTTTATTTTATTATTTGCTACATAATAAACCTCTTGGGTTCAATACACTTATGTCAGCCTTTTTGTCTTCGAAAAATGTGTTGTTAATTCGGTTTTAATATCCTCAGATTTTGTATCTGTTTTTGTGGTGAAAATCTCGCAAGACGAATAGCTTCATGCAACAAAATATTTAACACACAAAATATATTTCATTTGCCAAATAAAATAATTACCTGGCGTTATTATTTTCTTATGAGCCTATCTTTATCATTTTTTAGATAATAACATCTTATTGTTAACAATAAATATAATGAAAACTAATTGAAGTTTTTTCTAAACAGAAAACAGAAACAGTTCTCTTAAATAAACAAACAAAAGGAAAAGGTCTCTAGGAAGATATTTGCTCTTTAAGGAAAATATGTATGTATAAATATATTTTTCTCCGTAGTTGCCTTCAAATAATAAAAAAATTAAGTTTGTTGTCTTTATTTATCCATTTTAATCTTTTTCTTCTATATATATATAGCTTCAGTAATAGTTTTAATTAGTTTCAAGAAGTTATAATACATTTTTAATGGCCTTGAACCAGGAAGTTCTGTATGAGGTATCCGTAACTTAGTCGGGAAGACCCGCAGGAATAAGCGAGTTGGAGTGGTTATGTGAAGACTGCCTCTGGGCTACCCACTAAACCCCACCCTATCAGCTGATCCAATGACCCTAACTGATACTTCTTACTGTTAGTAAGGAGGGTGCCCGTAACCGGTAACACTGTTAAGAAGCACAAGGCTCAGGCAATGACGTGGCGTCGTTATCACACCACGCAGCTTGCGGTACATGAGTTAATCGCTCGCCGGAGAAGGTCGAGACAGTTTGGAGTTAGAGTACGACGGGGAAGTGTCGGCTATGATAGAATAAGGCCACGAAGAGCCGAATGAGTTATTGGCCTAAAATATCGGTCACCTTGGTAATACATCTATTGTCCAAGAGACGAAGGGTGAAGAAATATCTCGAGTAGAGCTATACAATCGTGAACTTGGGGGACGTCTGTTTCTCTATGAATTTTATTGTTCCTGACGAACCAGGGGGCATTGATTGTTCTCCTGAGAATTTTGTTTTGAAAGACTTGAAGACATTCAATCTGGCTAGGTGAGACGTATTTTAGATAGACACTGGAGCCGTATTGAACGACTGATCGAACTAGAATCTTGTACAGGAGAGATGTTATTGAGAGAGGAAGCCTGCTGGCCCGGTTGATAAGCGGGAACAGTAAATTAACAATACCTTAACCTTTATGGAGGGACCATTGAATGTGGGAATTCCACCTAAACTTGCGATCGAAGACAAGACCGAGATAGGTGGCTTCTTCTGACCATGGGATTTCGGCGTTCTCGATTTTAAGACGCGAAATGCTCGGTGCAAAATGCTTCTTGTGGAAGAAGATGGCCTGGGTTTTCTGTGGGTTGACCTGCAACCTCCATTTTGCTGTGCCTATGACTCGTACGCTCCATTTGATTTTATCCAATATTTTGTTTTAGACAGCCTCTACCAATTCCACGAAATAAACCTTTCTGTAAATAATTTTGACGCTGGTTTTGTTCCCTCATTGTAGTTTATTTAGGTAGTACTAGATGCGTTTTGACATTACTTTACATAAAATAACAGTTTTCTATTTAACATTAATGAGAACATGACTGAATTTTAATAAATCTGCTTCTAACATCAGCTACCTTTAGACAATTCTAGTGATGCTGCTCGACGATATTCTAATTGACGCTTTTGATTTGGATGATTTAACAGTGGTGATTTTGACAAAGAAAGGCCTGGAGGGCCAAAAAAATTCGAAATTTGATGATTTCAAGACGATAGTTTAGCACTTGATGAATCCTATTATTTCTAGACATTCCAGTAGAGTTTACTCAACAATGTCTTGAATTTATTGTCAGAAAAAGAAGAAAAAAGAAGACTGTTTCTGGGGCATGTTATAACTGGCGAAGAAAAATGGATGTACAACAATTCCAAGCGCAAGAATTCATGACTTTCTCCAATAGAACCATCCCCTTCGACACCGAAGCGGATTATTCTTAGCCATAAAGCCTTGCTGTCCTTCCGCTGGAGTCAGCAGAGTATAGTGCATAACTAATTGGAAAAAGATTAGCAACAGCGAGTAACAGACGTAAAGTTATTTCCTGCTAGACATGGTGGGACTTCCTTGCGTGTAGTCTCGTCTACACGTTACAAGAGTTGTTATGGATAGTTGTTGCAAGTTGAATGGGAAGTTCTTCCCAGAAACATCGAGTGTACTCACCAGACCCTCTTCTAGAGATCTCTAACTACCACTTGTTGAAATCTTGAAATATTGAAGTGCCGAACTAGGACGACAATTGTATAGTTAGCAAAACCAAATCAAACCACCATCGTTCTTTCAACACTATATCGCTATATTACCTGAAAGATAATAACGAAAGGGAAAATGATCTAAAATATTTTTGCCTAACAATTTTCTAAGTGTCTTTTAAAAGTGCAAAATGGATCAGGATACATGCAAGTACCTAATACTCGAACAAAACTACAATTAATTCGTAAGATATAAAAATAAATTAGGACGAATCAGATATTCTTAATTCTTTTATATTAATATTTTCCATTCGTTTCCTTAAAAGATTTATTAAAATCTATTTGTGGTATCTAACGAACGTGGGAACAGTCCGTTGTATCAAATAACTTTCTTCTCGTTAAACGTTTTACCTGTTTTTGCGCTTGAATAGAATTGTTATTGGTAAACATCGCTATCCGGATAAGTTAGGCCAATTCTGGAATATGTTGACTTTGCGCGGTGCCATGAAATATATTTTACTTTACTGAATTGTTATATTTAAGGAATAATTTTATTATATTAGATTTAGTAATAGATTTTTAAAATTTATTGTGAAAAATATGTCACCCATTACTCAAAATTATTAATGTAACTGACGGAATGAAACATTGCTCGTTGTTGTGTCGATAAAATTCCTCTTTTTTGGAGATGATCCAAGAATCGGCACAGCTTTTCAACCATGAGGATGCTATTGATAGGAATAGATGTTAACCCGAAAGTAGAATAATTAGAGAATACGTGTGGGGTACATTTTAGAGTTTAAAGAGAATTTTTAACTCCTTGAGTCATATACAGATGAACATTGTTATGTAACAAGATTATTTTATCATGGCTTTCTTCTAGCATAGATATAGTGGTTATTTCTTATTTCTTATTTAGGTTTGTTTTCTGCTGTTAGTGCTGATATGTAAAAATAGACTTTCAGGCTTTAATTTATATGAGAGTCAATGTTCTTCTTGTTAAACCCCTTCCCAAGACTTTTTAATCTATAAGAAATGATGAAAGTAATATCTAATTAGTTGGCAGGTTTCAACAGTTTTCGTCCAGCTGCTCCTGCAATTCTGCGTCTTAAAATGTCTTTCCTGTTCCAGGGCGCTCTTTGATTTCCACTCGTAAACCGTCTGATTTGAACGTCTGGAACCCATCTCTACATATTCACTAATACTATCATCATTGTACGTAATGCAGTTACAATTTTTTGCAAATAAAAATAAGAAACAACACTTTCAACTAATGTTGAATAGAATCATTTTGATGAAGCATAGAAAACATTTTGTTTGCATTAGAAGAATCATCATCAAATGAGTGAAAACATTCAAGTTTCCTTAGATAATGAACGTACATCTTCTTTTATGAGAAAGCGTGTGAGTATTGTTATCGACGTTTGAAGATCAAAATCTGGAAACCCTTAATTCAATAATTGTTAAAACAGTCTGAAAATTTTTTGAGTGTATGGGCTGGGTTTTCATAGGTTCATTTCTATTCATTCAATCAAAAAAATTCAAAAGTGATTAAAGGTTCAGCATCTGAAGATTTCGGAGTAGGTAATCAGTCATGCTTCTTAGGATTTTGTTTTGAAAAACTTGTATTATATTAAATTGCTTTTCGTGTAACATCTCCATAATTTAATTGTAATAGTAATTTATTATGCACTGATAATTGTGATTTCCTCCCAATGTATTGGTTAAACATTTGCTTATATTTCAACTCTAGTTCCTTCCATTTCTTTTTCCAGCAAAATTTTGCATCAAAGTCCTCCAGATACGTAACGTTGTTACTATATGGAATAATAAGATTATTTATTGTTATTGGTGCATGTGCTGTCTGATAATAGGTTAACTGCAAATGCACAGATTTACTTTTTTTAATTTTTATTTACCAGGTTTGGATCCAGTTTGGATTTTTGGGTTACTTCTTGGCTATAGATTTCGACAGTAAGAATCGCAACATCTTCATATCAAATGTATAGCCATCGTGATATTTTCCAATTGTGTTACCACATGTATAATGTACGTAAAGAATTAGCCTTAATACACTTTCTTGTGATAGAGCTTTAGCTTCTTTTATTAACCGACTTCAAAAAACGAGGATTTTCTATGTTCGACTGTATTTTTTTAATGTATGTTCACTGATTTTTCCATCATTTATGGTCCGATTTTCAAAATTATATTTTTATTCGAAAGAGTGCACTTCCGAGGTGGTCCCATTGGAACCAAGACAGGATCTGTTGAGGGCAAGGTGGGGAAATCGAGGGAAACGTTTAAATTTCAAAGGCACGTACAAAGTTTTCACATATTTTTTATCTAAAATTATCAGATATTTGTGTATAATGCTGAACTGATGTGACGGAAAATCGGAAGTCGTTCAGTGTAATATCCATTGTTTGCTTTTTAAGCACTAAGTATATCATATGGGAAGCCGTAGAAATATCGTGCACGAATGACGGTGTAACGGTTAGAGCGTTCAGTTCACACGCGGAGGTCGCGGGTTCGGTTCCCGGCGGCAGGTACAACAACTTTTTGTAACAACAACTTAGGCTAGGTAGCGGACCCTGGGGCCTGAAGCGTTCCTTATTTTAAATGTTTGGCTCTTTATTCCTATTTTTCCTCATACGGGCTGCACCTTTACTTGGCGTACCCATTGTAATATTATCATTGAGTATATATATAACACTAAAAGGAGAATAATGTAATATTTTTAATAAAAAAAATTAACCGACTTCAAAAAATAAATATTGAACTCACTAAAAGGTAAAAAATAATGAAACTTAGATTTTTCACACAAAAAAAATGTTTAAAAATAAAATATGTACATTATAATCGTTGTACTAACTAAATAAAAATGAATAAAAAACCTTATTTAACCTTTCTACTACACATATACACATATTTTATATTCTATTATATATACACAATTTAGCTTAATAACTAACTAAACCTATTTATCTATATTATGTTTACAATATTATTTTAACAACTACCAACTGATCACTTTGAAGTCGGTGCCCAACCCAAACAATAAGAAATTAATAATATAATTTTGTGACATATACACTAAATTAATTTACGAATATAAAAAATTTAATTTGTTCTTTGTGTTTAATAACGCATTTGACGGTCATAATATAGCTTTAATCAAATGAAATAGCCTTCAAACTCAAAAGCTAACAGAGAAACAGAAACAATATTTCTTAAACCATAGTTTGACTTGTATATTAAAAATTTAAGACATAATTTAGCAATTTAACGCTTCTCAATCGAATTTAACATACTAGAATATCATCAATAAATTAAAAAACAATTCTGTATGTGTATTTTCGATAGAGTCAAAATAACAATCAATGAAGTTGAAATGTACAACAATACGATTGAATAATTTTATCGGAATACATTAATACGTCAAGTATAATTATAATTTATGAATACTAGTTGTTTTTAAAGGTTTAATATTACACGGTGATAACGATTATAAAAAGCAGCCCCATAGTGAGGTAAAATACGTTATATGGTAGCGCCTTCGATGAGAAATGCCTCATTTACCATTTAGAGTAGCGCTCAATTACCTTTAAATATAACCGGTCAAGACCCATCCCAGTAGAATGTGATTTTTTTTACGTTTTAGTTCTTTTTCGCATCGAGAGGAGGTCGAGTAATAAACGGCTCTTGGAGTAAACAAGACAAGTTCGCGGACCTCTTTCCCTGGAATGGCCTCAGCCCGTCAGACGCAAAAAAAATGGACAGGTAAGTGGATTATTTTCTTCAAGATATTCTATGAAAAATTGTTTTATATGTTTTTATGTTAGTTCTAAATATAAGAAAGTTTGAATTAAAATAAAACTCATATTAATAAAATATATTGAATTATAATAAAATCAATTTTTTTTTATTAAAAAAGATTGTTATGACATTATTATGACATGTGTTATGGAAACTTATATTACTTATTTGTTCATCTATATTTTTAGACGTGGCCTTTGATAAAATATGGCATTTTTTAATTAATTACATCTTACATTAAATATGCTTAGTACAATCTTAATTTCCAAGTTTATTACTTCTGTTCTGTTGTACTTGCGAGTACGGGATTAATACATCAGCATGTATTTCCCAAATTATAATAAAATTGATCTACTTAATCTAAAATTACGAATACACTTAATATAAATAGTAGTAGTCTAAATGATATAAAAGTAGATTAATTTATGGTGCCCGAAGACCGGGAAACCGTTTTGGGATGCGAGAACCCTATGCGGGTTTTTACTGCAGTGTACACAACAGTGAAAAGTTTCGCATTTTTGGAAGAATACTAATTGTCGTAAAAGAGAGGCCGTAAGAAAGGCGAAATACAAAAAGATACCATATTTTTGTAAAAATGACAAAACAGATCTGTGATGGTAGTCATAAACCGATGTTGATAGCTAACTAGCTAATTGGGAAGGTGGTCTTCAAAAAGGGAACCTTTTCACAAAAGAAAATAGCTATAATGTAGGGCTAACATTCCTGGGGGTTTTCCGATGGAACAGTCTACATGGGGTAAACTACGCGGTAATCTGTTTCACCGTCGCCGCCCTGGCAACCGGCCTGGAGTATGAGAAATTGGTCGTGGTTTTTTTTATTTATTGTTTTGCTTGAGGCCAAACTAACCGATGAGACAGGATATTTTATTAGCTACAGCAGCAAAATCTCTCCGGATTTCCTCGATCGCGTCGTCTCTTGTCGTTGCTGATGAGGCTAGCTGATTGGCTAGTCTTTTTTCTCCTTAATTTTTCCAGGCGAATGTCTAAGGAACTATTACAGGAATTTGTTGAGATTTCGGTCCGCGATGCTTTGGCGGTGGTCGTTTTTCCCACCCTATAAAGTTGACAGGGTGCCCCTTTCCATAGCTGGAACACTTGGCCGGCATTTTTATATTCTTTTACAGTATCTTTACTCATGGCTACCAGCGCATTTTATTTACCAATGGTGGGGCTCGGAAGTTCTTGGACGACTGTCCGTACAGTTGGAGCATTGTGTCGACTGCCTATTGTCACTTTGGGATTCAACTGTTAGTATCTGGGCAATTTTGAATATGTGGTACTCGTCTCGCAACTTAAGATCGACACCGCAATATTTCCATGGCTAGATAACGTCACGTATCTAGGTCTCCACTTCGACCGACGGTTCGGTTGACATTCCCAAATCCAGAAAGGTTCGTGGATAGCAAATCTGCTCTCTTCTCTGATCTCCCTTCTAGCAGACTTAACATCTCCATCAAATGTTTATTTTACAAGATGTTAATTCGGTCCATACTCCTCTACGGATCTAATGTCTACTTCAAGTTTGTTATACCCAACCAGGTCAAACGGCTTCAAATTTTCCAAAATAAGCCCTTCAGGTGAATCTTAAACGTTCCATGGTTTGTCAGAAATAATCAAATTCATAGGGAAACTGAAACTCCAGAAATCAAGCACTTCATATCTCAATCATTCCACAAACAACTCAACTCAAGTTCTTATGAAAACGCGCTTGTTCGCGAGCTGGTCGACATGTTAGGATCTTAGCACCGCGTCACCGCTAATCTCCCCCCCTTTTCCAGGCTGAAACGACCTCATCCGTCGCTGCAGTCATAACTTTTGCCCCCATACGATAGTATCCAGTTGTGTGTTAACTCAAGTTCGCGAATCAATAGAATCGCCGGGTTCTCGTGCCCAATAACGGCTGCCCGATCAGCGGGTGGCATATCCCCAAATTTAATGCAGTGGCAGTAGCGATCCATAGGGGTCAACTGTGAGGCGGTTTTGATTTACTGTATTGGTAAGCCCAGAAGCAGTCCCACATAACCCGGACCAACTTTTCACTCCAGGGCAAGTATCCGCGACCAGGTATGCGTCATGCATTCCACCGCCTGGTTTTAGGCCAGAACAAAAAAAAGCTACTCGTCTCTGGACACTATGATCTGCGTGAGTGGGACGGCGATACCTCCTTTTGTCCGCCATCTCTTTACCAGGGATGGATGGAATCCCTTTTTCAGGAGTGCTTCTCAAATTTGATCGTCTGTTATCGTTTCCACTAGTTCTCAACTTTTCACATCCTACTTTTCTAATTGTCACTTCAGAATAAGATAGGGTGACAAATATTCAGATTAAAAATCCATCTATGCGGGTGTGTGTGTGCCACACGATAGTGTCTTTGAACCAATATTGTATTTACACTATACCAGTCATATACCTAAAAGTGATGGAGTAACAGTGGTATTTGTTGATAAGAACGATATTGAGACAACTATAAATAGAGTACAAACAGCTGCTAATAACATTAATGGGTGTACTAAGAAATAGCGGATAAAATTAAGTGCATGAATTAGTTGAATAAAGCCATTGTGGGCCTATGGTGTGCAACTATTTGATTGTACAAATAAATCAAAATGAACGAAGATTTCCAAAACAATATTCTTCGCAGAATTGTTGACGCCTCATGGTGTATAAACAACCAAGAACAAAAACTATAGACAACCAGATCCAAATCTAAGAAAAAACACCAAGAAGTGTTGCCAATGTACTTCGCAGAATTGATGCCGCATAGTATTTTAGAAATATAGACATCCAGATCCAGATCTAGGAAAAAACCAAGAGGTATTGAGTGAAGATAAAAACGTTAAAGTACTACAACTGCTCGACAACAGTGGACTTATTAGGAAGTTGAAGAGACAATAACCGTTTCATCTAATATGGTTAAATTATAAGTGAAGGTTCTTTACACCTTTCTTTCTATCTTTACGAATAATTCGATAGAAAAATTACTATAATACTGAAATTAGTTAGTTGCAATATGTGTGGCATGTGCTTTCAGAAAATAGTATTCAAAATAATTTTCAATATTATAAAAGGGGGCTTTTTTTACCCTTTGGGATTTAACAATTTACCCATTGGGCAATAATTATTTCTTATGATAACTAAATCATATACGTAACATATAGAAAATCAATTCAAGTAAATGATAGATATTATCTATCTATAAGTATAAAATATCAGATTGAATGATAGTAAACGTTTTATTCCACATGCTTTGCTGTTATCATTCATATTTATCCGTTTGGCATATATACTGGACACTTTTTCGAGGTATTTAACTTCGTAACACTAACACTTTAGTTACAATCGTTATGGGTTCTAGATACATCATTCTGGAACCATTGAATAATAGCTTTATTATTATAGATTTGTTAGTATCCCATAATTCGATTCCGAAAAACCAAATGGGCCTAAGTATTGATTTGTACATCAATATCTTGTAATCTAAGGATTTGGGTTTAGTTCAAGTCCATTTTGTTTTCATTTATCAAGTAAGTGCTTCTTCCAAGTGAGATCTAGATTCCATCTAGATCTACCAGATATTTCATCTTCGGATCCAAAATCAAGTAACAATAATTTATTTTCAATGGTTATTTGTTGAAAAATACTAGTCAGTTCTTTAAATAATTGACAGAATTGAATCAGACGACTAGTGAACGTTGTTTTATATTAACAAATAATAAATTATCAACAAGCAAATTCCGGTGGTTTGCGGTGACTTTATAAGGTTAAAACATTACACATTTATTGTGAAATTGGCGCCGTATTTTAGGTCAGCGTCCCATGCATGTTGAATAATTTATCTAAAATAACGATATCTTATGCTTTAAAATACACTCATTCCGGTGATCGGATTTTTTAAAATGAATTCTATCCTTCGAGTAAGAATTTGGAGCCTTAAAAGTCAGAGACAGTCAGATTTAAGAGCTTTAAGTCACTAATTATGGCGTTGGTTAATCGACGACTATTCTAAATGTTTTTGCCACGATTTTTAGCATAATTTTTAACGTTCTTTCACGTATTACGTGCTTGCATAAAAGGTATTTATTGAAAAAAATTGATAGAATATATACTAGGTTCTGGAAAATAATTGCACTTCTGGATACAATTGATTCCGAACTGATTTAGCTATCTGAAAGTTGTTTGAACGCTTGAGTTGGGTTTTCGGGTGGAGCATCATCCTTAATATTCTAAAAGTATTTTGGTGATGATGAGCTTCGGCTGCAAATTTCTAAATTTCTTCAAAACTAATAACAAAAGCAGTGAATGTCGAAAATACAATTTTGAGCCTTCTACTATTAGTGTCTGTATACCCTGATTACCTCAATAGTACTAAATAGGACATTGTTATTTTATATAGAAAACAACCAGTTACAACTAAAATCTCCATTTTTTTATTAATAATCTAATACTATTTGTAGAAAAGCAACGACAAAAACAAAACATAATACAATAAAAAAAAGTTATCCAGTAATAAGACACCCAAAAATATGAAATAAAATGACTGCATCTTTCGAAAACATACAACTAAGCTATTTTCAAACAAATACAAATTAGTTGAATACAGCCTATAATGCTTGTACGCAAATGATCAACATTTATTTTTTGAAAAACAAAAAATATAATTATTTTATAACGTGGCCTTTTAATATTTGACATATTTGAAAACAAAAGACTGAACATAACCTATAAAAAATTGCAAAGGAGAAAATATCATAACATAATTATTTGTCAGATATAGTATAATAATATAATATATCATTTGATCAATTAATTCAACTAGAATTCTTTTTAATTCTTCAAATTCTTTTAAATACGTACTTTAGCCGGGTGCGGTCAAGGCGACAGGACTATACAAGGTTATAAATTTATTTTTGTGATTATCCATAAGGCAAGAGTGAGAAATCCGTCAAGGAACATGATCCCATGAACATTTAAAAGGTATCATTCAAATTTCAATCAACAATAGGCAAATACAAATTGCAAGTTGAATGTATATATAAATATAAAATTTTAATAATTAAACTGGAATCGTAATTAATTTTTTTTATAATATCGGCTATCATGGCAGCATAATTATAACAATTTATTATCTATTATTATCTAATCTAATACCCTAACTTTTTTTTAATAGGGGAATAAAATTTATGATAGTCCATTCAAAATAACAGTGAACTCACGCCATGAAGATGTTTAATGTACTGCCTGCCGCAGTAAATTCGTTTTGAAATCAGACAATATTTTCCTTCTCATTCGATTCTAGTTAAAAAGAGATACAGTGCTGCCTGATACGTTCGAACATGTAACCGAATCAACCTACAAAATTCGCCTGGTTGTCAAACCTCTGAAAAATTCTTCAAAAAATTATTGACTGTAATTACAGGTTATAAACCGACAAACGTTGTTTTAACGCTTTGCTTGTTTTAATAAAATTCGAATCGCTGCTTATTATTACTCTGATCGAAAATACCGAGATAAGAACGAAAGAAAGTTGAGAACAAAATTGATGTGGCAACATTGCGATATTTGACGTCATAAATTTAGATGAGTTCACTGTTTTATTGAACGGACTATAGAGACGCTTCTATTAAAATTCATTATTTTATAGAAATTTCACGCCAACACAATATATGATATATTCAAAGTTATTTTGTACATACGTTCAACCCTGAGTTTTAGTTCAGTTTAGCTTCGACATACAACAAAATTCTAATCTAAATAAAATAATTGAACAAAAATGTTATCAAATATAATTTATTTTAACATTATAGTACATCTAAAAACTACAGTTAATTATACAGCCACAATAGTTTATAGGTTAGAGTTCTAACTTCTTATCACAGTTGCTTTCAACAATTTTGCACACGCTGACAACCGGACGACTTTGACAGGTTCACTCGTTTACGTGTCCGAACTAATCAGACATCATTATGTCTCTTTTTATTTTGAATAAAATAAAAAAGAAAATATTGTTTGATTATAAAACTAATTTACAAATTACAGCAGGCAATATATTAAACATCTTGATGACGTATGTACAAAGATAACTTTGAAAATACTATACATATTTTTATGTATAAAGATAACATAAAAATAAACATATCGAAAATACGTTTTTAAATTCTAATAGATATAGTAATTGTCAAAGAAATAATCGCAAATAGAAATCTCAAAACAGATTAGAGAGAATGACGAAATAATGGGAAAACCAGGCGTTTGAAAATCCACGTGATCTACGTCGAGAGCTTGAAAATTCAAAGAGCGAAAACGATTGGTAAAATAACCAGGTATCGGGTACAAATCTGCAATTTGCGTATCTGTTTAACCTTCACCAGAACTGATTAAAAACCGAGACGTATTCGAAGAGAAAAAGACGCCTTCCCAGTCGTGATTAATTCTTATATACAGTGAATTACAAAACATTTGTGGAAGAAATGATGTTGAGTTGGAGATAAAACAGAGTTGTAAATAAAATTTGCGTAATTTAATGCACAAAGACGAGTTTGTTTATTTAAATGAATAATATAATAAATATATAAAATTAAATAGGTTAAATCGATACGTAATGGTGAAAAGAATTACGAAATGAATTAAAACGACTTACTAAATGTATGTCTGGTTTTGGAAAACACTGATTCCCTCATCTGGCCAAAATCATGATTATATAGTCTATTCAAAGTTTTTTTAGTAGTGCATCATGGCTATTTGTGACGTCGAAATATTGCAATGTTGCCGAATTAACTCTGAGTTTTAGTTCAGTTTGGCTTTGACATACAAAAAATATTTTAATCTAAATAAAATAATTGAACAAAAATATTATGAAATATAATTTATTTTAACATTATAGTAAATCTAATACATATCTTATAGAAGGACTTAAAACTACAATTAGGACACAGCTATAATAGTTTGTAGGTTAGATTTGTTTTATTTACATTTAACTCTTTTCCACACCATCCATGAGGTGGAGTTAACCCCTTGGAGGCCTAATCCACCTAATTAACAATTGTATATTTGAGAAACATATTTTACTCTCATTCGAGAGCATATTTACTTATCTGTGTACACTATTATTCATAAAATTAATCACTGAATTCTGTCTAATGCATGTATCATATCTAGAAAACAGTTAGTATTCATTTTCTCCTCATACGTTTTAACCTAATGCTCATGTTTAATTTTGAACAATTACAATCATATCTTGCATACAAATCTTTCACGTCCTACAATACCATTTTCTACAGTTATATTCAATTAATTATGTGCATACCTTTAGTTGTTTCCACTCTCATCACTCTGTCTCAGGAATTTATAGCATTGCACAGCATTATCACATATCCTAAAAGTTTCCTTCAGCCACTTTTACATTCCCACTCATTGTCCAATTCAATCACTAAACTGTTAATTTTTAATCCGTTTGAAACATGTTCACAATTCCACCATTTATCAATTACTTCCTCTTTATGTCTAATCGAGTCCCTCCAAACCCAAGGTGTTATGGTTGACAATGCTTCCTTCCACATATCCAAACAGTTTTTGATGAAATATCCTTCTCGACCAGTAATATATCTGCAATTAATTATTAATATAAATAATGATCAACAAAACCTAATCGAATGCTATTGTAACTTTTACCTTTTTCCATCAATTTTTGTTGTCTTTACACTGTTTTTGTTACCGTCTTGCGAAGAGTGCCACAATGGACCATCCAACAACCACATGAAATATCCAAGTTTCATCAAGATACACAAATTCAAATAGTTTATCTTCCTTGGTCTTAGTTTATGCCTTTAAAAATTTAATGATTTTTAAGGTAATGTCTGGAAGTTATATTAAACCCTCCGAGGGTTATCTTTACACCATTTAAACCATATGCCCTGTAAGAGTGTATAAAAGGATCTCTTACATCCCTCAAAAAGCTGAATCTCCCAAATTATTTTATGTATACTTTTCACACAGACAATTTTCTCTAAAATAATTTTATTAAATTATGTTTATATCGATAAAATAGCTTGTGTACTTACTGTTCCTATACATTTCGTATATTTGGTCTAGAATACAGTCAATATCAAGATGGTGAAGATTCGTCACCCACTATGTATGTAGACGGGTTTTCTTGGGTGAATCTAACTTATTATTCTTCATTTTGTAAGCGATGTTATTCACAGTACTCACAGTAATATTTAGCTCGGCAGCAACCCGCTAAAACATTTTCAATAAAATTGTAGGGACTTATATTATTTAATATTATCAATAATTACCTCTCTAATGGAATTTACTAGCAAAAGGGGGCCTCCATTATCTCGTTCCTTTTCGAAATAACCTATTAAAGCTGGAGTCAATTTGTGACCCTCAATATCTATTGTTTTCGGCATTTTACAAAGTAATATGATATATTACGCAACGACTTAAATGATCAAAATAATCAAAGGGCTAAAATCATTTTTGCTGGTTTTTAACCTGTAGTATGTAAAATAAATTATATTTCATAATATTTTTGTTCAATTATTTTATTTAGATTAGAATTTTTTTGTATGTCAAAGCCAAACTGAACTAAAACTCAGAGTTAATTCGGCAACATTGCAATATTTCAACGTCACAAATATCCATGATGCATTACTAAAAAAACTTTGAATAGACTATACACACGACATTCTAGTGTTTTTGATTATTGACATCGACTCTTTATACTTTTTCTTTCTTCTTAATTCTGATTAAATCTTGACTCTCTTGACTGAATTCATGTTCTTTGACTAATTCTGTAATTATTTCACTACTTTTGATGTTACCGCTGAAGCTCTTTCCTCGGTATCTTGATGGTGGCTAGGAAGATTGGTTCAAGAAACCCTTTTCTGTATGCCGGTTCGATCGTAATTACGGGGAGGGAAAGGCTCCAACTAGGAACTCCTCATGCCGATGGAACACGTGCGTTACGAGCTCTTAAAGATGCTCGAAAATTCGACGATCTCGGGCCTTCTTGAAGTTATTATAGCCACCACGAGGGGTTCTCTGCTAGGTCTAACTTAGCATGCTTCGTCTAGTCCCGGTATTTGAACCCCCGTTATCCAGAACACTCGACAACGAGCCGATGAGTGGTTCTTTTTGCCAAGTTCTCGGTGCCTTTCTTATTTTGGCCTAGTCCTCACGTCTTGTCTTCAATATCTTCATCAGACGTTCGATACAATGCAATATTTTATATTGTCTCAGGTCCTTTCTTTTCCCGTATCAGGTATATTACAAGAAACAGTTAAATGATCCAATAACTTAAACCGATAGACTATACAAAAGAAAAAACATTATAGTTTTCGTAAACTTAACACTAAACAATTTTCTTTAATATAAATACATGTAATTACGTCGCTACAAATGATTTAATTATTTGTTGTAATATATTTTATGATTATGTCAGTTGTCTTCTCAGCTATGGTTAATTATTCCATGCTATAAATCCCTTTAATTAACTATAGTAAACATATTTATAACAAACAACCATAGTTCCAGTTAATCTATCTATTTTCTCGAAAATTACTCAATGGATTTAGATAAAGTTTTGACGCACATTCAGAAATAAAAATTGAAAATATCGGGTACATTTGTATCCAACTTCATGTTGAAGCTTCATGACTTGATGAAAGCATCAATAGCGATCGCCAGATCACCAATGGATTTAGATAAAGTTTTGACGCACATTCAGAAATAAAAATTGAAAATATCGGGTACATTTGTATCCAACTTCATGTTGAAGCTTCATGACTTGATGAAAGCATCAATAGCGATCGCTATTAATACGATTGATACGTTTGAGCGAAGCACTGTGCGAAAATTGAATATGAGCAAAGAAACAACAATGTTATTCTTCATCATGATAACGCTCGACCACATGTTGCAAAACTGGTGAATACATACTTGGAGACATTAAAATGGGAATTGCTACCCAATCCGCGGTATTATTCAGTTCTTGCTCCTTCTGATTACTACTTGCTCCAATATATGTGTCGTGATCTGTCTGAGCAACGCTTCACTTCTTATGAAGATACCAAAAATAGGTCAATTCGTGGATAATCTTAAAAGACCATCGTTCTTTTAAAGATTGGAAAAAGTAGCGGCTATCGATGGACTATACTTTGAATAGAATACATGATTTTACACAATAAAGCTTCAAATAAAAAAAACTTTAAAACTAATTTATAAGGCTAATAGATCAAAATATTTTCTTCAGCATTTTGAAACTGTATGCCAGACAAGCTATGCCTCATCTGTCTGAACAAGTGGTAATCAAAAAGAGCTTTGCCTGGTGAATATGCTGGGTGTGGCAAACTTCCCATTGGAGCTGCAATAATGTATCTTTCACAGCTTTTGCAACGTTGAGTATCACTTTTTTTGCAACAATACGTCATTCAATTTGTTTAGTTGACGTCGCTAGACATCTGTAGTAACAGATTTACTCGTATTAGCAATTGGTAATACTTGCATCTTGCTGATCCCATGATATTCACAGTAAGATTTTAAAGCCATTAATATTATTTTCGATGCCTTTTTGAACTTAATATTGAGTATTGTTTGAAGATGTTTGGATGACAAAGGATGCCCTGGGCGACCAAGACGTCCTTTGTCATTGATATCAATCATAGGCATTGTCGAAAAAGCTTAGGAAGAGGAAAGTTTGCTGAGCTATATTCTTGGACGTACCACAAGACTTTAATAAAGTCTGGCATAAGAAAGCATTTCTTATTTTCTAATAACTTGAAAATAAATCTGACGATTGGAATATGACGGAACAGTACCGCAATGAATTTCTAAAAGTGTTTTATGAGCTTCTCTGCGACCCTGCATTTTGCAGATTTCTTCAAATCAAAGAAAACAATAAATGTCGAAAATACAATTTTTAGTCTTCCATGATTAGAACTTGTCTAACTCAATAATACTAAAAGAAAAACTGTTGGATTAAGTTGTTAAACATTTGTTTATATTATTATATGCATTCACGTATTTTTTTCTTTTCTGTGACAGTAACTAGGAGGTTTTTTTGCTGAAAATTTACAAATTGAAACACTTTGTGTTTTGTTTTGTTATTTTTGTCAAACTTAAAAGTTTCGAAACGTGTTTTTTATACGGAAAATTCAAAATGTAGTATTGCTTTGTTTATATATGAAACTGGATTAACAATATTTCTCGATATATTATTGGCAAATGTTAAAAATCTTTAGTGTCTTGCCATTCGGTTCAGTTCGGTGTAGTTATCGGAAAAGTGCTTGTTAAAGTTAGGCAATATTATTTATTGTAAGATCAGAAGATTAATTAACTAATATGTAATATTAATAGGTAAGATGCTAACTGATAACTATAACGCTTAATATCACTATAATTTTAAATAACCAAGATAGTAAATAACTATAAAATTTGTATTTTATGATTTTATTATATCTCGATTGATTTATGTTCACAATTCATAAATTATGGTTATATAATCTTATAATTTCTGCAAAATTACATTAGTAAAAACTACTTTTTTGCTAAGCCATTGGTGTCAATAATAGCGTTTATATTATGGATTTGTCCAAGTAATTTACGTCTATTTGTTAATTAAAACCAGTTGACTTTTTTACACACTTAATATAAGAAACTTACATATTGTTGCGCGTAAATACTAAAAAAACAGAGCTATTATCACCACATTTATGGATATATGCAAATTATAATAATAGTGCCAATCATCTGTGGACAACATCACGGTAAATATTGAATATTATTGTTATTACGACCTCTGTTAAGAGGGTAATTTTAGTAATTATTGCTGTAGAACTAACAATAATGGTCATTATATTGTCCATGAATAATTGATTTTAAAATGTTACTTCTATCATCAAATCACCTTTGATTTCAATTGAAGCGTTTTTATTACACTTTATAACATTTTTATAAAATGATAATAATTAATGTCTTAGAGTGACAAGTTGGGCCGGGTTATGTTGGGCTGCCTCTGGGCTTACCAATACACTAAACCGAAACCGCCTCACAGTTGACACTTGTGGGTAACTACTGCTACTGCATTAAATTTGGGGATATGGCACCCGCTGATCGGACAGTTGTTATTGAGCACAAGACCCCGGCGAAATAACAGGCAAACTAACTATTGATTCGCGACTTGAGTTAGCACAGGACTGGATACTGTCGTATTGGGGCAGAAGTTATGACTGCAGCGACGGATAAGGTCGTTTCAGCCTGGAAAAAGAAGAGATTAACGGTGACGCAGACTCCATTTTCAGAAGAACTTGAGCTAATCTATTGTTTGTGAAAGGATTGAAATATGATAGGTGTTTAATTTCTGGAGTGTCAGTTTCTCTGTGAATTTGATTATTTCTGACAAACCATGGAACGTTTAAGATTCTCCTGAGGAGCTCTGGAAAACTTGAAGTCGTTTCACCTGGTTGGGTATAACAAACTTGTAGACATTAGATCCGTAGAAAAGTACGGACTGAATTAACATCTTGTAAAATAAACATTTGATGGAGATGGGAAGTCTGCTAGAAGGGCAGATCAGAGAAGATAAGCAGATTTGCTATCCCTTTTCCCTATCCGATTTGCTAGATCGAGCTGCTTCTGTAAACGTTCTTGAATGGTAAACGTTGGTGAATAATAAAATGTGACGTCAGTGTGCTCTGTTCTCGACAGATCTGAAATAAAGAATATCGATGCTGAGACGGCAAAATAAGTTGAGTTTAAGAATATGTCGTAGTCTCGGGAAGTATCTGTTAGTACACTATATATTACTGATATAAAATCCATTCGAAAACTTAACAAAAATTAAGATATGGATAAAAGTTATAATATATTCTAGATGTGACAATATCAACAAAATTACCAGGATAGGGCAATTTTCAAAATTTACATAATCGAAGATATTTTAAAATGTAACTGTTTGGTAACACTGTTTGGTAGGGTATATATATACTGTTATATATCATTTGAACATTTGATAAGAATGTAATGTATGAATGAGTATACAAAGTACATAGATACTAGTAGATGATAAAAATCCAGAAATACAAAATGCATTTAGTGTATATTGATGGGGTAAAAAAACCAAATGCAAAGGAAAACCATAAACACTATGTGAATATATATATATATATATATATATATATATATATATATATATATAATTGATATATCGATGCTGATACTTCGATATTGAGATATACCATATTTGACATCAACTTTGTGTTGTTTCTTTCTTTTTCTTCTATGTTTCATACCTCGGCGAAAAGCTTTTATTTATATTATTTCAACTTATTTATTGAATAAGAAATGAATTTAGTAGATTTGATCGACATTGTAAGTAATTATTAATGATTAATACAAGTTTTATTTTATTTTAAATTAAATTAATCAACCGTCTATTCTTATTCTTATAACATTTAAATAGTGAAAACATTATACATAACCAAACTAAATTAAAGTGTATGATATACTACATCTTGTTCACTTCCCACAGAGCAATATAACCCTACAGAGCTAATGTATATTGTATCCATTGTAGGGGTGACGGTCACTGAGAAAAATATGGATATTTTAAATTTGATATTATTATCGTTAATAAACCCTTACAATTAAAATATTAAATAAACCTTTAAAATTAAATAGCAATGTTAAAGGTTTATTTCGATATTAGTGTATATGTCGATATTTTTTTCATTTCATTAGTATCCTTAATCCATTGCCGCATGTCGGCCTAAGAAATCCTTTTAACAGCTTCTAACAGCGCTCTTGGTCCAATGTGTTGTTTTTATCCAGATATGGAAGAAACTGCTCAAATTTCAAGATAAAATTGTCAAATAAAATAAACTTTTTTCATTGAGATATCTATTACTATACTAATGTCTTAAGGAAAAAGCTATTTCGGATTTTTAGTTATAACAGAAGTTATCAACGTAGACAGAATTTTTAATACCTAACATTGGTATGCGATATAATAAAATTACTCTACATAAAATTAATATCTTTTTAGCAAAACAAGATTCTCATTTAAAAGTATAATATTATTATCAGTTTTAGTCAGTATACTATGTATGGCACTTGCTACACAGCAGTGTTCTTTCTATATATCGTTTACAGATGACTTTTTGTATTCTTCTGAATATTCCATGAGTCGATCGAAGACATGTCTTGTTTTTCGTGAACTGGATCTGCGATAGGACCAGATAGGTTAGTTATAATGTTGTGACTTCTGACTCTGGAGCTTGTGGTAGATTATCAGTCCACTTGAATCAATTTTTACCTCTATAATATGTAGTAATTGATTGTTGAGTATAGTCCTTATCATCTTCCTGTACTAAATTATTGTCAGATGGAGAGTCATTGTTTAAATCTGTTTATGATTGATGTCTAGTTCTGTAAAGATGAAGATGAAATATGTCGATTTACATCGATATGTTAAAGATTCTTTCAACTACTAACAAGCCAAGGCGAGGTTCATCGAACATCGAAATTTAGAGAACGAAAACGAACAAATTGACTAACATTCATACTGAGGTGCATTTTCGGCACTGCATTTTTCCTTCCCGAAAAAAACAACAAAATTTGTTGAGAATAATCTTCTGGATCTTAATGGCTAACATGTTCTTTGGGCTTTTACCTCTCAAAGTACCTGTAGTATGGACAAAAATATGCCATTTTAGACCCACATATTAGGAAAAATCGAAATTACTTTTTCACCAGCCTTATATAGAACGAAAACTAAGTTTTCGATTTTAAACAATATATAGCTATTTTTAGTATTTCTCAAAAATCAGATACTACATTTTAGTTATGCAGTGGTCGTGAGCTCAAAACTGTTTTATACAAATTAATGTATATTAATGCTTATTTGTGTAGGAATAACCAATAAAATAAAACCAGTTTAAATATAACCGTGTTTTTTTAGGTATTGTTTATGTTCTGGTGCTTATATTATGAATGTTTTGATGGAATAAATTATGTAATACATTTACACATAATGCAAAACAATTTTTTGTATGAATGGCGTAATTCTAATATTCATCTAAAGACGCATTCATAGTGAGACAACATAAGGTAACATGATACTAAAGCAACTTATTTAACATAAAAAATGTGCGGTTGTTGAAGTAAGTTACAAAACGGAAATATAGTCTATCCAAAGAAGTTTTGAACATATGTCATCTAAATTTGTGACGTCAAAACGTAGCAATGTTGCCGTATCAACTCTGAGTTTTAGTTCAGTGTGGCTTTAACATGCAACAAAATTCTAATCTAAATAAAATAATTAAACAAAAATACTGTTATTAAATATAATTTATTTTAACATTATAAAGTTTCTAGGGGCGTTTTTTTTATATAGTGTTATCCCCCTGGAGGCCTAATCCACCTAATTCACAATTGTATATCTGAGAAACGTATTTTACTTTCATTCGAGAGCATATGTACTTTTTACGTTTAGTTCTTGTTTCCTTCGATGGTGTGTTTACTAGGCAAGTCATCTTGGTATCACTGTATATTTTATTTCTTCTGCTCCTATCTGTGTACACCATTCTTCATAAAATTAATCGCTGAAAACAGTTAGTATTCATTCTCTCCTCATACGTTCTAACCTAATGCTTATATTTAATTTTGAACAATTACAATCATATCTGTGCACACAAATCACGCCCTACAATACCATTTTCTACCGTTATATTCAATTAATTATGTGTATGCCTTTAGTTGTTTCCACTCTCATCATTCTGTGTCAAGAATTTCCAGCATGATCACTTATCCTGAAAGTTTCTTTTAGTCACTTTCACTTTACCACTCACTGTCCGATTCAATCACTAAACTGTTAATTTCTAATCTGTCTAAAACATATTCATGATTCCACCATTTATCAATTACTTCCTTTGTATGTCTTATCGAGTTCATCCAAACCGAAGGTGTTATGGTTGACAATGCTTCCTTCCACATATCCAAATAGTTTTTGATGGATTATCCTTCTCAACCAACAATATAACTACAATTTAACTATTAATAAATATAATGACCAACAAAACCCACTTGAATACTTTTCTAACTTTTACATTTTTCCATCAATTTTTATTGTCTTTACAATTTTTTTTGTTACTGTCTTGCCAAGAGTGCCACAATGAACCATTTTGAAATATTCAAGTTTCTTATATTATTTTATGCCTTTAATTAAATTTTTTTTAAGGTAATATCTGGAAGTTCCATTAAACCTCTCCGAGGGTTATCTTTACACCATTTAAACCCTATGCCCTGTAAAAGTGTATGAAAGGATATCTTACATCCTCAAAAAGCTGCATGTACCTAATTCTTTTATGTATGCTTTCCAGAGAGACAATTTCCTCTAAAATAATTTTACTAAACTATGTTTATATCGATGAAATAGTTTGTGTACTTACTGTTCTTATACATTTCGTGTATTTGGTCTTGAATTTTTTTTTTTTTTTTGGCCTGGAACCAGGTAGGGGAATCCTGTTACGGATACCTAGTCGGGAAGACCTACAGGAATAAGCGAGTTGACAACCAGTCATGTGAAGACTGCCTCTGGGCTACCCACTAAACCCCACCCTATCAGTTGATCCAATGACCCTAACTGATACTTCTTACTGTTCGTAAGGAGGGTGCCCGTAACCGGTAACACCGTTAAGAGGCACAAGGGCCAGGCAAGGATGTGGCGTCGTTATCACACCACGCAGCTTGAGGTACATGAGTTAATCGCTCGCCGGAGAAGGTCGAGATAATTTGGAGTTAGAGCAAGACGGGGTAGTGTCGGCTGTGATAGAATAAGGCTACGAAGAGTCGAATGAGTTATTGGCCTAAAATATGGGTAATACATCTTTTGTCCGAGAGACGAAGAGTGGAGTGGTAGACAGTGGAGCCGTATAGAACGACTGATCGAACCAGCATCTTGTATAGGAGAGATTTTATAGAGAGGGGAAGCCTGCTGACCCGGCTGATAAGCGGGAACAGCAAATTAACAATACCTTGGCCTTTATGGAGTGGCCTTTTAAAAAGCTGCCTCAACTTGTGGTCTCCTAGGGATATCTGAAAGAAAAATATTAAATAGAGCGGGTGCCAGGGGGGAGCCTTGTGGAACTCCTGTGTCGATGGTTTTCCGGCTAGAGAGAATATCTTTAATTTTCACCTGGAACGATCGTCCTGACAGAAATGATTTGATAAGAGCTGTTAGGTCATCAGGTAGACCTAATCGGATGCATTTCGCCACTAAGCCTTTGTGTCAAATCTTGTCAAAGGCTTTGGTTAAGTCCAAGAAGACCGCTCCAAGTCTTTCACGTCGGTTAAAAGCGCAGTTGATTTTTGCGGTCAGCCGATGGGCCTGATGAACGGCTGAGTGTTTGGCGCGGAACCCAAATTGCTCATCTGGAATGATACTGTTTGTCTTCGTAAAGTCATTAAGAGCATAAAGAATTGCTCTTTCAGCAAGTTTGGAAATTTGGTCTCGAATAGAGCCAATATCAAGATGGTCATCCACTTTGTATGTAGACGGGTTTTCTTGGATGAATCTAACGTATTATTTTTCATTTTGTAAGCGATGTTATTTCCAGTACCCACAGTAATATTTAGTTCATATTTAGCACGGCAGCAACCCGCTAAAAAACATTTTCAATAAAACTGTAGGGACTTATATTATTTAATATCATCAATAATTACCTCTCTAATGGAATTTACCGGTAAAAAGGGGCCGATGGACTATACATCAGTATTTATTTCCCAAATTTAAGTTGAATTAAACTACTTAACTAATGTTAAATAACACTTATACACTATTATAAGTTCGTGTGGTTTGTTTCACTTCATTTTTCCGATTTCCTGTGCTTTATCCAATTCCTAGTTGTGTTGCTTCCACGTTGGTGTGATTTAATAATCTTCGTATTTACGTAATTGTTATTCCTAATATTTGATTTTTTCTACGATTTAAAAAATCAGTAATAACATCAGCAATGATTTATAAGTAACTAATAAAAATCTACGAATTTGCTGAATGAATCATATTTTATTCCAGAGCCAGAGAACAATTTATTACAACTTATCCTAAGCTATTTAAAATTTAACACAGTGATATATGATAAATTCGTTTGTAATTTACAGATGTAGACGAATTGTGTATAATTTATACGTAAAATTAAATCTTAAATGTGTGATAATATATTCAAAATATATTTGTTATTTTATTATTATACATTTTAATCATAAACCTCAAAATCAGAATATATGTTATATATAACCAGGAAAAGTCCACAACATAATCTTTTTATCATTTTGACATTTTAATAGTTTCAATCAGTTTTTACAATCTGTTTTGCTGTTATTCACTTGCATTAACATCCCTATATTATTCTTAGGAGGATGTATCCATAGTACTTCTTAATTTATAGTTTTTTTTTATATACAACATTTGTCTAGTACATTTCATGATATTGAGTTATAATTTAAATCCCTTTTAAAAATAACGTCTGACAATATGAAAAGTAAGGGCTTCGACGTGATCAAATTACCAAAGATAGGGTAAATGTGGTACTTTTTGTCAATTTGTAAAGGATATGAAGACATCTTCAAAAATGCCGAAGAACGTACTAACACTTACAGCATCAGCATCAAACCAAAGGGTAATGAACCAGACAGCTTGGAACAAGTAATAATAGATAATCTTAAGAAGTCTATTGAAAAAAAATCGTGGTAAAAATTGGACCCATATCCGAAGAGTTGGGGAGATAATTTTCCCTTGTTATATTAAAAATTTATGTGTATGAAAAACCAGTAGACATTATGAACGTTTCAGTATAAATCATCAAAAGTTATCAAATAGACTAGAGACTGGAAAATACAGCTTATTAGCTCCAAATATGACCATGTTAATTTTGCGTTGCGTCGAAATGACAAAAACCAAATTATATCACTGGTGGATGTCGGATTCCTCAAACAGAATCAGCTAAATTCTCTGGAATATATCTCGATGGTAGGTTAAATTGGAAACATCACGTTAGACAAAAAGCAGAGATAAGACTCAAAGTCAAGCAACTCTACTGGTCATTCGGAAGATGCTCTCAACTTGATCTAAAATCAAAAAAATTGGTTTATCAGTCAATCATAAAGCTAATTTGGACCTATGGAGTGTAAATATGGGGTTGCACCAAAACATCTAACCAACAGTAATCGAACGCACCCAAAACAAAGTGTTACAATTAATTGCCAATACTTATAGAAACGTAACCAACGAAGAACTGCACGATGATCTCGGAATCAAATGGATACACGGAGTGATCCAAAATTTCGCCTTAAAACATAAAAGTTTTTTTTATACATACGTCATCAAGATGTTTAATATATTGCCTGCCGCAATTTGTAAATTCGTTTCAGAATCAGACAATATTTTCCTTCTCATTTTATTCTAGTTAAAAAGAGACACAATGCTGTCTAATTAGTTCGAATACATAAACAAATGAGCCTGTCAAAGTCGTGCGGTTATCAGACGTATACAAAATTCTTTAAAGCAATAGTGATGAGGTTATAACTCAACCTATAAACTATTGTGGCTGTATAATTAACTGCAATTTTTAGATGTACCATAATGTTAAAATAAATTATATTTGTTAACATTATTTTATTTAGATAAAATTTTGTTGTATATCAAAACCCAACGTTTTGACGTCACAAATTTAGATGGGGTATGTACAACTTGACGACCTAATTGATGACGTATGTGTAACTTGGAATAGACTATAGTTTTATTTTATTTGGGAAATTCATATTGATGCATTAATCCCATACCCGCCTTGCTTGTGTACTAATGCAAGTGCAACAGAACAGCAGTAATAAATTAATTTGTAATTTAATATTATACTGAGCATATCTAATATAAGATTTAATTAATTTAGAAAAATGAATTATACATCAGGGTCATCATCTTAAATCAATTTGGCCTCTTAATTCAGACAATTTTTTACACAATTTATACACCTAATATGTATATCAAAATATTAAATCCTATTTCAAAAGCAATAAAGTTCAAAAATTATAATTCATGTCCAAAAATAAATGTCACAATAATAATAATTTTAATGTGCGAACTGTCACCAAGAATATAATTGGAATATTTACCCCGGAAAAATGTATTAATACTGTTTGTAACCCCCACATAATTATATTATTTCATCCATAAATAATGAAAGTTAACGACTTATTTATTATCAATGAATAATTGTTTCGGTTCAGTAGGTTATGCAATCAATCACATCCATATGCAACCGTTTTAGAAACACGGGCTGTCACCCGGGTTACGTAATTTGGAATTTATTGATGTGTGATAATTAAAATTCGATTTCTATTTTCAAAGACAGTTTGAAATTTAAAGTAAACATCCAACCGATAATTAAAAGCTTGTTAATAAGTTTTTGGCATTATCACTGCGGCTATCTGTTTTTTTTTTATATATCTTTGTTATAAGTGTTTTCGATCATAATTTCGCAGAAAATAAACTTTTTGTCATAAAAATACGACCATAAAACAAGTGTTTCTCATTGTTCATAAATTTAAATAATTCACATAGATAAATGCAAGCCTTGTTTGTGACAAATAATTACCGTTTTTAATAAATAATTAAATTTAATTTCCAAGTATTATATAATTAATATTATTAATTCTTTTAAGTGAAGAATATATATTTTTAGTACATTTCTCTGAGATTATTTTTTATTTATTAACATTGTTACATATTTATTTATATTTTATATAAACCTTTCGTGTCCTTTCATGCTATTCCACTAGATGACGATTGAGATAAACTAATTGGAGTTAAGAAATTTGCCTAAAAGATGTGCTAAATTGAATTATCTTTTTATGACTAATTAAAAATATTCTCACATTAACCTAAATACGTAGAAGATAAAGATATTAACAGACAAATCTAAGAAAACATTCCATTGAAATCGATCCATACTAATTACGAATGTAATAATATCGGCTTTGTATTGTAATATGACATACTTCCATACATTTCCTGTCTTTTAAAATCAAATTTTAATTATATTTACAATTTTTAGTAAAAACACCCGATTTTATTTTGTTTAAATTATACCAAGTATTTTTTTTTCTCTTTTATCAATATTATATTATATATTGACAATTAATATTAATTATTAATGTATGTTCATTGTTCCTCCATCAATTATGGACCGATTTTCAAATTTTTTTTATTCGAAACCGTACACTTCGGAGATGGTATCATTGGAACCAAGTCGAAATCCTTAAATTTCAAAGGCGCGTACAACATTTTCCTATATTTTTTTACCTAAAATAATCAGATGTTTGGTATCATATTACTGCTCAACTGACGTGACGGAAGACTGAAAGTCGTTCAGTTTACTTTTTAAGCACTAACTATATCATATGAGAAGCCGTAGAAATATTGCTGGCAACTGCTTCTACGCTGTAGTGATTAGAACGTTCAGCTAACACGCGGAGGTTGTGGGTTTGATTCCTAGCGGGGGTAACAACTTTTTGTTGTTGTTCTAGTTTGGTTAGAACATTTGTCATGTAGGAATGTTCGTCGTGTCGGTCGAAATGTGTAGCTGTCGATGCAATTATTTGTCCGAACACTCACTACGATTTTTGGAAGGAATTTGCAAGGGAACTAAAAACACTGGTTTATTTTAACCTTGAATGATACATGTGGTCGACGGGAGAATTGACAGGATATTAGGTTTGGTAAAGGAAGTACGGTAGCGCTGTGGAAGTGGTACTGTTAGAAGAGGGTAGAAAAAAGAAAAGAGAGCGGAGACGTCGTCGTGATGGTCTTTTATAGCCTGGAATTGCATGGTACTAATCCATTGGCGTTGCCAACCTTTGAACTTGTTGGTGAATGCGTGGTGGCCTAAAGGGTCGTGGCGGTCGCCACAGTCAAATCATCTATGCTAGATAGCGGACCCCGGGGACTAAAGCGTTCCTTATTTTCAAACAGTGTTTCTTTATTCCTATTTTTCTTCATACGGGGTGCACCTTTACTTGGCTTACCAATTATAATAAAATAACTGGGTAATTTATTGAGTAATTATCACATAAAAAAAATAAAATAAAAATATTTTTAACAAAAAAATTGAACCGACTTCAAAAAATAAATCACCAAAAAGTAAGAAATAATCAAACTTGGATCTTTAACACAAAAGAAACATTTTAAAATAAAATATATACATAATAACCGTTATAATAACTAATAAAAATAAATCAGAACCTTAATCAGCCTACTACACGTTTTTTATATTCCTTATTTATTTTTTGAAGTCGGTTGAAAATTGAAAAGACTTGATGGATATTCTTGATATTCTTACGCAACATTACATTTTAAACAAACAATGTTTCTATGCGATTTTTATTCCAAAGTTTTCACGAAAACCGAAAATTCTAAGCGTTTTTAGGTTGACTTTTAATATGTTTTAATACAGTTATCATAATAACAATTATCATATTTGAACATTAATTTAATGTGTGTTTTCTCGGCAAATTTATATTCGTTACTTTTATTTTTATATATCCCCTAATAATTATTAACAGGCTGAGACAGGATTTAGCTAATTATATATCTAAATTTCACTCTAAAGTTAACACACACACACAATTATCAATGCCATTTTTTTTATTATTCACAGATCAAACATCAATCTGAGTTCACAGGGTAACTAAACATTATCACAGAATAAAAAACGATAAATGTATACAAACATTAAAAATGGGACGCGGTTTTTATAAACAAAAACCCATTCAGCTGATTATAATTTTAATTTTTAGGTTTTCGCCAAGGTATTTTCACTTAATTCTGTTAAATGAAGTGCTTTTATATAGAAGGCTTGTCTCTAATTAAGTGTTATCTGGTGTTTTTAAGGAGTACATTTTATTATCGCATGATTTAATGGGTTTTATATAATTACGATGGATCATACATGGTTACCTTGACCTTCTTTTCGCTTAATTTTTTCGATTGTTTCTCGTCATCTTATCTCGCAATTTTGACAAATCGATATCGTTTTTATGACACAAGATCAGCCTTCGACTGTTTTTCGCTTGAGCCGTATTAATTAATATGTTTTTTTTTATCTTGGCTAATGTTCTGCGTAGGTGCGGATATTCTACCCAGATCAGCAATTTAGTAAATTAGTACTGATTATTAAAGGTTTTATATGAGTTTCATTTGAAATTTTGATTCTTTGATCATTAATTATCATCAGTAGGATATAATTGTATTTGTTTTATTTAATTCGCAGCATCTTTTAATGTTATCCAGTCTGTAAATATAAGGTTATAAATTTTATTTTATTTTAAAGGATTTACGATTTTTAAGGATCTTCAGTATGTGTCATTTCATCAAAGTGGGAACAAAAAATGTTTTCATTGCATTTAAAATGTCCGAATTTGTAATGCGTAAATGTCATTTGTAGCTGAAACTGTAGGCTGAAGGTAATCGAATTCCGTGTGAAACTTATGGCAACCATGCTCCATCGATATCAACATGTAAATGCTGGTTTCGATGATTTAAAAGTGGTGATTTAGAAGCAACAAAACAAAAAAAAACAAACAAAAAATGAAGACAATAATTTGAAGACTATAATTCTTAAATGTTCAAAAAAAAATTAATTCGCATTCTTGCTTACTTAAACAGTAATTAGATCACTTAAAAAGTAATTAAAGTTAAAATTTAACTAGTATTTAGAATTATTTCCGAAATAAAAACATTCGTAACTCTTAAGGTTAAAAAATCAATGTTTTCAAGGTTTTAAATTAATTTCTGATAAGTGTTTGGTTGGCATTGATATACTTCAATCATGTTTGCTATCAATTATAATCGATTATTTATACTAACATTATCAAAGAGAAACCAACAGATGGCCCACTCTATACAATCATCTGTGTGCTCCTCTTTTGTTTATTAATAAATAAGATACGTTATTATGTCATGTTATTTTTCAAGCACACTTGACCCCTTATGTATCATTACTTGATATTTATTCCATTTTGTATAATGCAATATTGTGTTTATATTAATATAATCAACATAATATCTTGAAATCGAATTTGCGTCCATGGTAAAGTGACCATGGCTATATTAGCGATAATTTAACTGGCAGTTGATCGATGATATATGCGTCTGTTTATACGGACGCATAGTAGGCCTTGAACATTTTTATGAAATGCCAAAGATGTTACTACGGAAATTAATAGTTATGCCAAATACTAAGCTAAAGGTCGAGAGGTCTAGTTGGCTAGCAATTGTTGCATAGAATGAATACAGATTTATTTCGGATGACGTTATTAGCACAAAGAAAAATTGATTTAATCAACGTACAAAACTAATGATATTAACGAATTTATACAGTGTATCACAGTAAAACCAGAGACAAATTTCCGATAATCTAACCTAAATGTGACATCTCAAATGACAGAAGTTAAAAAAATCAGGAGAGTGACAGAGTATTTTACAATTATTATTGTTTTTATATTTGGATTAATAATAAAAATGTATTATAAATACAGCATTGTGGAATAATCTAACAATAACTTAATAATACATAATATTTTATAACTTTTATATAGTTTTGGAAAAAAATATAGTAAAATATAGAAATATTATAGATATAATGAAGTCAGGGCTTTTAAAATAACACACTTATTATTTGTGCATATATTATTAGGATTAATTTATTTCCATTTATTTCCAAAATAGGTTTTTGTTTTCCTCATTTAATACAGGCGTAATACATTGTAGATTTTTGTATGAATCAGCATTGTGTGTTAATTACCTTTCAACGAATATTGCCATGACTTTTCATGATTTTAAAGGATTTTTTGGCAAACCATTTCATAGACACAGCCTTCATCTTGACCCCAACCTAAATAATAGTTGAAATTTATATCAACAGATATCCGCAGGATATTTTTGAACACGTCAAAATAATAACCTCGTTAATTATAATGGTTTCTAGGTCCTGTGAAGTGGTTTACCTTTATCAGAAATAAAAAAACAATATTTTAAAACGTGTATGGTAAAACATTAAACATAAGTCTAATTATTGTTTGTATTTTTATTTTTTTTTATAGAAAATTAAATAGGAAATTACGTAAAGTTGTTTGAAACATTGGTCACATCAATGACATGACAAACAAATTGTAGCCACGTGTGTTAACATAACGGCTACAATATAATCGTATTAAATTCTGTTCGAAAGCGTCACAGGCGTAAAAAATGTTGCAGAATAAATTGCGTTTCGGAACTTCAAACTGTCTAAAAATATACATATAATTTTAGAAGTTAATAGTTTCTAACCTTTTTTTATTTCTGATTTTTTTTCTGAAATTTAAGTAACAGAATTATGTATTTCCTTATGTTGTCAAATATTTAGCGATGTTTTTATTGGTCCTTTGAGGTTATCAACGTCATTTATAGATGTTCAACTACTTTAATTACTTATTTATGTTAATATTTAATGAATTACTCATTTAGGAATGATGATATATATTAAGTGCGTGGAGAAGGAATTTATGTTTTTTAAATTATCTATTGTTGCAGTAAATGGTGATATTTCGTCGTAGTGTATTTTGAAGTCTAAGTAAAATATCTTAATAACTCTTTTTAATACTTGTAATTCCTTTTTTTGTTAACGTCAACGAACTGATATTATACGGCGAACAATTAAGTTTTGATTGGTTTATAACTTAGTAGCCTTATTTTTATTATATTATTTTATTTTTTGGCTGAAGCTTTATATTACATTCACTTTTAATCACAATATTAAGTTGAATCACAAATCCGAAATTGGTGCGAACTCCATTAAACATTTTAATAGGATAGGAGGTTTTACGGTTTCCACTATTGTTGAATTATTTGATTAAGTCATAAAATAATTTTCCGGAACGCTGGTCCAGTAGGCTCAAAAATAAGTTCTTCTTGGAGATGTCAGTGATTCATGAAAGTGACATCAATTAGGTTCGAAGTATCTTTATAAGTAAACTAGCTGACCCGACAGACTTCGTCCTGTCAAAAAGATTTGTAATGTGGCAGTTTTTGTGCCTACGTATTTTAAAAAATTCTCCTGAACAGAACCATCACCCTGGTGATAGGGCGTTGTGAATAAAAAATAATTAAATAAAACACATATAAGGATTGAAAAGTAAGTAATCGCTTTATTGTTAATCATGTGAATCATAATTATTATTATTATTATCATTGTAGTGCTTTGTGGTATACGATGTTTTTGTTTGATTACCTGGCGCATAGATAAACAAATCTGATGGTTTTCCAACACGGGAACAGGCAACATACAATTGACCATATGAGAAACATGGGTTTTCTAGATTAATACCACAAACACTTAATGATTGCCCCTGGGTCTTGTTTATAGTCATAGCAAAAGCAAGCCGCACTGGAAACTGTAGTCGTTTAAACTCAAATGGCACATCAGTCGGAATCATTGGGATGCGCGGTATGAGAACATCTTCTCCTTTATACTTTCCTTTGAGTATAGTTGCTTCTATCACATTGTTTAGTAATTTTTTTATCGCTAACCGTGTACCGTTGCAAAGACGCGGTTGGTTGATATTTCGCAACATTATAACCACCGATCCAACCTTTAATTGAAGATTGTGAGGTGGCAATCCTGGCAAATCCAGCGAGTTTAAAAATTCCGGTGGATAGTTGACTACATCATCTTGATTGGTAGCCGAATCAACTGATTTATATATCCTCAATTCGCCTGTAATTTGTTCCTGAATTTTGAAATTTAATTCATTTACATCTATGTTTTTTGCAGCCAGTATAGCTCGTTCGCTCAACCAATCATGGTTTCTGTAATTTTGAGAAACATCTGGAAACACCTTCTGAATAAGTTCATCTTTTGATCGAGTTAACTGACAAAAACTTTGAGGAAAGTTAATGCAGCCAGTCAACATGTCTATAGGAAATTTGCCATTACCAATGTTTCCAGATAGGTCATTTTGCAACTCGACACGCATATTCTTGCTTAAATGAAGTACTTTGACATGTTTCCACAAATTGGAGGACTTTAGACATGCACTGAGTTCATCCGCTGGCGTTGATCGTGGAATCACTGGCAATGTTTGACGAAAATCGCCTGCTAATAAAATCATTGCACCACCAAATCGGTTATTATTGATACGTAGATCTTTTAAGGTTCTATCTAAAGCCTCCAAAGATTTTTTATGTGCCATCGTGCATTCATCCCAAACAATCAATTTACATTGCTGCAAAACCTTTGCCATTGCAGAGTTCTTCGAAACGTTGCAGGTTGGAGTTTCATTGCTTTGCATATTTAATGGCAATTTTAGTGCTGAATGGGCTGTTCGACCACCTTCAAGCAAAGTTGCTGCGATTCCCGACGAAGCGAGTGCAAGTGCAATTTTATTTTGTGAGCGAATTGTTGCTAATATTAATGAAATAAAAAAAGTTTTTCCTGTACCACCAGGTGCATCTAAGAAATAAATCCCTCCAGTTTCATCATTTGTTACTTTCATAAGAGTTTCAAATACATACTTCTGTTGTTCATTTAACAGTGGAAGATTTGTTTGAATTTATTCTTTCAAAGCGTTGAGATCATACAGTCTTTCTCGATGCAACTCTTGGTTAAAAGCGTCATGCATTGGACGATTGGGCGCGGTCAGGCCTAATTGAATTAATAGTTTGTTTGACATTATCAAGCACATGTCCTCAATTGAAATCAATGCTTCATTGTAAATTTCTTCACTGATTTGTATATTTGGATTTCCCATTCTATTCCGTATTTGATACAAAATATCATCACACATATAATCTTTGTACTTGATCCACAAATCAATTGGGTTTGATGGGAAGCATGTAGATATGATTATAGAAAACAATGTTCGTACTTGATGAGCGTGTGATGATATTACAGCATCATTGAGAGTTTGATCCCAATGAGCGTTATTTTCAAGCAATTGCAAACGTTGACAGGCTTCTCTGTAGGATCCACACAATTCATCATCAACATTTCCTAACTATTAGAATGATGTTGGGCCACGTACATTGACTAATAGCAGTCGTAAATAAAAACATTCATCATTGCTTGGATGTACTGAATAAATCCGGCCAATCGCATCGGTGGAATATACATCTGTATATTCTGGAACTGGTTTTCCTTGTTTCCGTCGTATAAATCTCCTTGAGGATTGATTCCAGGTATAATATTTTGGCATTTCAGAATATAGCAATGTTTGTGCGAAATCATCGTTTTGGCATGTCTCAAAAAAACTGGTTAATGTAGTAGCTGGTGGCTGAGCAGCTCTTTGTACTGCGTTCTGTGCTGTAAAATACACTCTTTGTCCATTTTCTAAATGCACAGCTAAGTGAACAACAGAAGGGTGTCTCTCATGAATAGGAAAAGAAAATATTCGCCAAACTGCTTCATTACTACTGACATAGCGGCCCATTTGGTATTGGGTAACTTCATCATTAGAATTCTCTGCACCAATTCCAATCACAGCCATATCACTCCCTTTGGTTACATATTTGAAAATGTATTTAATCGATTTCACTGAATGGCAAGATTCAACGTTGATGTGTGCTTTGAATGTCTTTGATAAAATGGGTGAATATGGAACAATCCAACGATTATCTATTTCAATATCTTGTTAATTTAATTTGACAATTGTTGATTTTCCATTGTCTGCTGTCGATCTGCGACGATACAATGGATAACCGTCATTACCAGTAATTGTTTCCGATATTAATGTCCGTGGATATCGTTTTGAACATTTACCATCCATCATACACGGTGAATTTTGATTAAGAGTTCCACAGGGACCATGTATCATGTTTTTGATAACTACCTCATGCAATCCAGGATCTACTTGTACATTAGGGATTTCAGCTGATATCACTGCATCAACTTCATTTGGCCTTATCTTTTCAACCAACCAAATCAAAATGTGTGCATGTGGCAATCCTCGTTTCTGCCACTCCACAGAATACATCCAGCAGCGTGTCTCACCAAACACATTATGTTTTACGATGAAATTCATTAAAGATTTCAACTTTTGTCTAAAGACTCTGGCTGTAATATCATGACGATCAATGGATGATTTCCCAGGTAATAACTCCTGCTTAATTTCTATCCATTGCGGATTGCATGTAAATGTGATGAACAAATCTGCTGTACCATAATGACGAACATACGACATGGTATCTTGAGCATATTCGTGCATATGCCGAGGGCTTCCGATGTATGTTGCTGGAAGAATAGTCATCCGACCGACATTCTGTGCATTTCCATCAGTATTAATCGCATCTCGAAGGTGAATATACTCTTCAGATCGGAGTTTGGTTTGATTCAACCTGATGAATGTTAATCTCTCCATTTCAATTTTAACATACATGTCATCAACATATTTGTGATATAATCGCCGACATTTCAATATGTGATTATCTGCATTTTCCCGAATCATTAGGCGGTATGAATAATAGTTCATTGAACTGACTTTTTTGTTGGTTTCAGAACCTGTAAACAGATTTTGTTTTAATAACATTCAAATATAAAATTAAAATACATAATATAGTGACTGAGATATTATCGCCATAGCTAAACTAATATTTTAGTTACCTGTAATGGGATTTATCATTTTTATTGATAAATCGTAGCCATCTTCACCTTGCCAAAATATAATGGGATATTGCAGTGCATCATATGAGCGGTGTGTTTCCTTTATAGGTTGTAATTGAAAATTCCGACGATGTAAAACAATATCACGGGATTCCAAGTTTTCTCCAACTACAACGATAGCAACTTCATCAATAGTTGGTGCATTAAAACGTCTTGTATGTTGACCTGCAGGTGTTTTATCAGCTCTGATTACAATTTTGTGATTATCGGATGGCATCAGATCCAGGGCAGTTTTAAACAATATAATCAATTGATTGTGTTGATGAAATAAAGTTTGTAATTGTTCTACAATAGACCTTTTTACTAAATTGTTATGTGCACAACGCAGATCAATTTCTTGTGGTGAATTGCCCATAAAATAAATTTGCAGGAATTTGTTGTCGCTATCTGACACTGGTAACAGTGAACCTGCTCTGTGATATATTTGCCCTTGTATCTGTAAATAAAAAAAAAATTATGGTGTGGTATAAATTAATGGATTGTCAGTGATCAAACTTAAATAATATTTGATCTTAAAAAGTATATATTTAGTTTTAACTAATATCTATCAAATATAAAATATAATAAAAGTGTCACTGAAACTGAATCACCATATAATATGATGACTAAGTGATATATTTCGTAATGATTAAGAAATTGAAGATTAGTAACACATCTTAACTTTGGTGACAGAAAATTTTGTTCGCTAAAATAATTATGAGTAACTGCTATAATACATACCTTGAAAGTTGGCATAAAATTTTCCCGAACTGCATTTGTTGCCCCAAATGAAGTCATTTGAAAGCAATTGTTATATTGTTGAATATGTGTCAAAAAGTGTATAGAATCTGTTCCTATTCCTGAAACCAATGAGTACAATGGTTCTGGTGGTGGATCCAATTGTATCAATTTCACTTTACCATTTGCGCAACACAATCCATTGGCTTCGTTTTTGTATTTTAATGCCTTACAGTGTGAGCAAACCAAGTTCATAGAACCAATAACAACACATTGGTAGTTACTGTAGTCAATTGACACATCGTAACTGAAAGCAGCTGGATTCAAACTTGCGCGATTATTAGTTGAATGTCGCGCTCGCGCTTCACGCGTTTGTGATATCCGAATTCTTTCACGTTCATTTCCGTCGTCACGTTCTTGTGCAGTACGATTAGATCGGTAATTAGTTTGGTTTATAGCATTTCTGGTTCTTCTACCTAAATTGCTTCGTCTTATAGGAGGCATATCAAATATAAATTATTTTTTCACTAATCACGAACTAAACAAACACTAACTAACTAAACACTCTGCACAAAACACGATATACGAATTTGTTTCGTGTATCACTTGACAATTCATCTGTCATCTGTCAAAAGTCATCTGTAACAGACAACTTTTTTTTTAAATTTGATATGACTTGAACTCAAATCCTTTTAAGCCGTACGAATTGTTTTATTTATTTAAAATTTGAATTAAATTTTAAACAAATAAAAAATTTTAAATAAATAAAACAATTCGTACGGATTAAAAGGATTTGAGTTCAATTCATATCAAATTTAAAAAAAAAAAGTTGTCTGTTACAGATGACTTTTGACAGATGACAGATGAATTGTCAACTGATACACGAAACAAATTCAAACAAAAAGGGCTATTTTTAAGGTTTTTCCAGCAATAATTCTAATTTTTCTCGCCGTAAAAACCATCCCTGAACTTCAACGAACATTTTAAAAAAAGATTTGGCCAAATTGGTCCAGGCGTTGTTGAGTTATGCGCTTAGGAACATATTTTGCGATTCATTTTTATATATAAGATGTAAACTGTTTCTTAATTACTTATATTACTTATGAATACAGTTACAATACAATAGAATACTATAAACACCAGAATATAGAACTATACGAGATTAATATGCAAATTTAGACTAATAACTAGTCGTGAAGAACAACGTGAATGTTTTGTCGTGAATGCCTGCAAACCTTTTTTTTTCATTTACTAGGTTGACCAGCTAGAACCAAATGGTCTTTGACTGATGTCGCTTCAGGTTTGGGGAATGGTTGTTTTGCGGGCGACAGAGACCCTGGTTTACGACTAGGACTGTCGTAGTTTGTTTACTACGGGGGTTTGTGGACGGGTAGGGATTTTATCAAGGTGTTGTCGTGTTCTAAGGTTCCTATGGAGAACCTTACACTGAGCATGTTATGAACTTTTTCACAAAACGTTCCTCATAAACCGTGGGGCTCTGAGTAATGCGCGGACTTTTTTGGATTGGAACACTTGTAGTAGTTCAAGTTGTCTCTCCGAGACATACCTGTACCACACCTGTGCTCCGTTGAGGCAGATTGTGCCTGCGAACCTCTTGGTTCGCCCTATTTAAGGTAGTGTGTATGCCACACCCACTCTGAAACTATACGGTATGCTACGATCACATTTTCGTGGAACCAATAGTCCACGTGTTCGGGTTTTTCCTTACCCAAGTAAACCAGAGGCTGTGACAACAAAATAATTCTAAATAAGTTTTCTTATTTATCTCTCTGACAGCCTGAACAACTATATAGTCCGAAAGTTTCTCGATAGATAAAAGTGATGACACTTGACAAAAGATGAAAAAGGAAAATATCGCATATGATAAACACCATATGGTGAAGCAAATGTAAATAACACATTACATATATATGTACGCAATAGATATGACGATCTGTACTATGACCACTCCTTTGCACAGAAAATAACATGTATCCGCAATAGTAAACAAAATAAAAATATGCTCTATATATATTTGTCACAATTGTTGATTATTATGTTATGAATATTAGATCATCACGTTTGATGGAGTACAATTTTATCGTCGATCGATTCCTTAAGATATAGAAAGCATAAAATGTCTTTCTAATATTACTAGTTACTATTAATCTACATTTACTTAATACTGATATCACTACGTAGAATTTATGAAGATATTAAAATCATTTTTATACAGTATAATTACCCGTCTACATGTTTTGATGGTCTTTTTCAAATAATCTATGAATTCTTTGGAAATTAGAATCTTTAACCCGTGTATTTCTTTGTCGTGTATATAAAAGCAATGAAAGATGAGACAAGGGTTTAGAATAGTCGGGTAAATAGGTCGATGTAGCTAAAAGAACCGTGATTAAAAACAAAGATGGTTTTATTCTGGGCAAAGATAAAAACAGGTGAAAATGATGAATTATTTTTAAATCCAATTTAATTTTAACAGTTTTATGTTAAAATTTGTTATTATATTTTATTATCTTAATGTTATGTGAAATATTTCCAAATCTGTAACGTATTTATTTATATTTTCCAGATTTTCTAACATGTCGACAAGTACTGAATATAATGGTCATATTGGGCTTTATGTTCAACTACATGCTGCGTGTGAATTTAACCATTGCTATCGTGGATATGGTGGAGACCAACAGGACCAAGTCAAATTCCACAGAGAGCCCCATAGATGAAACGAAATTCGACTGGAATTCTGATCAGAAGAACGCCATTTTAGGTATGAACCAGCGTATCTTGAGTCCGTTCCGGGATATCATATTCAATTGTCTCGTATTGTAGGAAGTTTCTTTTGGGGTTACGTACTGACAGAGCTCCCTGGTGGCAGAATGGCCGAAATAGTGGGAGCTAGAAAAATATTCGGAGGTGGTATGTTGATGGCCTCAATTTTGACAATATTGACCCCGGCGGCTTGTTATTTAAATTATTATGTGATTCTTATTCTTAGAGCTGTGTTGGGTTTCTTTTTGGGTGCTACATGGCCGGCCATTCCTCCCATGGCTGCCAATTGGATCCCCCCGCTAGAAAGGTGAGTTTTGTTTTTAATTATAGTTTAGTTGGTTAGTTCACGGTTTTTGATGGAGTGAAGTAGTGTGAATATGTTATGTGCTTGCATAAATTCTGATCATTTTTCACTTTCAAGAAAACTTTTATTTAGAAAATTTAGTACAACATATATTCACTTATATACAACATCTAGAATTTATTCGATAACTCTCGTAACGAACTGCCGTTGGAGCCCTTTTATTTGTTTATATTGTTAGCACCAGCGACTCACAGACTAGCACTAACTTCAATTCTCCTTGATTGCTCACAGCTGACAATTTTAACTAGACTTGGATGTAAATAATAGCGCGCTTTCTGTACTTACTACTAATTAATTTGCATTAATTTACACTGAACTGAATCAAGGCGATGGTTTTCTATAGTTTGTTCAAAATTATTTTGTACATACGTCATTTAAATTTGTGACATCAAAACGTCGTAATGTTGCTGCATCAACTCAATTTTAGTACAGTTTGTCTTTGACATACAACAAAATTTTAATCTAAATAAAGTAATTGAACAGAAATGTCATCAAATATAATTTATTTCAACATTATAAGATATCTAAAAACTACAATTAATTATACAGCCACAATAGTTTATAGGTTAGAGTTATAACCTCTTATCGCTATTGCTTTCAAGAATTTTACATACGTCTGACAAGAGGACGACTGATGACAGGCTCATTCGTTTACGTGTTCGAACTAATCAGACAGCATTGTGTCTCTTTTTAGATAGAATAAAATGAGAAGGAAAATATTGTCTTGTTCTAAAATGAATTTACAAATTGCGACAGATAATACATTAAACATCTTGATGACGTGTGTACAAAAAAAACTTTGAATAGACTATAGGTCTTTTCAACTCGACCTCTTGAGCGTCAATGTTTTACCCTTCTATTTTCACCCGCAACGCCCACCCGCCGTGCGTATTATTTTTATGAAACGCCAAAGATGTTACTACGGAAACTAATATGTGTTGCCATATACAAAGCTAAAGGTCGGGAGGTCTAGTTGGCTAGCAATTGTTGCATAGAACGAATATAGATTGATTTCAGATGACGTTATCAGCACAATTAAAAATGGATTTAATCGACATACAAAACTAATGATATCAACGAATTTATACAGTGTATTACGGCAAAACCGTATGTGATATCTAAACCAACCTAAATGTGATATCTCAAATAACAGAAGTCAAAAAAATTCAGGACACTGACGGGGTATTTTAAAATAGTTTTTATATTTACATTAATAATAAAAATGTATCATAAATACAGTGGATCTAACAATAACTTAATAATACATAATATTTTTATACTTGTTATATATTGTTTTGGAAAAAATATTAAATTAAAATATAGAAACTTTGTAGAATAATACAGTACAGGCTTTTAAAACAACACCATTGTTTGTCCATATATTATTAGAATTAATTTATTTCCATTTATTTACAAAATACGTTTTTGTTTTCCTCATTTAATACATTGTATGAATCAACATTGTGTGTGTTAATTGCCTTTCAACGAAGATTGCCATGACTTTTCATTATTTTAAAACATTTTTTGGCAAATAATTTCATAGACACAACCTTCATCTTGACCCCAACTTAAATAATAGTTGAAATTTACATATAATACGCAGAACGTATCATATTATATGGGTATATTACCCCATTAATAAATATTCTTCTGTCTTCTTTACTAACTTCTGAAAACATGGCGATACCGTGTCGACAGAACGATGTTGGTTTGGTAGCTTTGGTAGGGTCAATCCATTTTCGCACTTCTTCGGCATTTCGAAACCGTATGCCTACCAAGCCATACTTCATCGATTTAATTATATAGCATTGCAGTCAATTCATGTAGTAGTTATTTTCCCTCCTTTTGGTTGTCTCCCATCGCACTCACACTTCTGCAAATAGTTGATTAGTTTCTAAAGGTGTTTGATAGGCTTTTTGGTGGCATATTAGGAGAACCAAATAATTCGTGTCATATTATTTTGTGACTTTTTGTTACATTTCTGACACGAAAATTCACAACTATGTACAGAACTAAACAGAAAATATGTCTTATTTAACCTAAATGTCAAAACGTTACACTCATAACATACTAAGCCCCCTTCTCATGGCGTCCTGATGCACGTTTACGATTATAATCGATCCGATAAAACAGCTAATGCACGTCATCAAAATTTATAACTTCAGCACGTAGCAATGTTGCCCCATCAAATTGGACTTTTGTTGTATTACGTTTTCCGGTTTATAACCTCTAATTATCATCATTAATAAAGAATTTTGTAGACATTTGACAACAGGGTCGACCATTAACAACACAAATCGAATTTTATAATTTAAGGTAAAATAAGAAGGAGAAATCCATTCCGAGTTTAAAATGAATTTTATATTTTTATAAACTGCATTTGATCTGCAAAAAATCGATTTTTACTAATTACATTATTAATTTAGAATTTATTTTATAAGTTCAAAATTAACTAGATATATGAATCGAAATTTTGCTACAAAAAACTTAATTTCTATTATACATTTGAAAATGTATGATAAAAATATAATCAGCATGTTGGTAATCACCATGTTATATATAATCTGTTGATTTCTTTTTGGTAATGCTATTGACAAACATAACTTTAGATTTATAATGCAACGTTGCCGCACCTAATTTAAGTTTTCGTTTATTTTGACTCTGACAGCAAAATACTAATGTAAATAAAATAATGAAACAAAAATAACGTTATAAAATATAATTTATCTTAACATTATAATAGATCTAATGCATATTTATTGAAGGACTTAAAATACAGTTACAATAGTTTGTAGGTTGGAGTTGTTTTATTATATTTACATTAACATATAACAACGGTGTCGACTAGTACCAACACAAATCGAATTTTATAGACCGATTTGGTTACATATTAGGACGCATCAGACATCATTTTGTCTCTTTTTAACTAGAGTAATGCTAATTAGTAAAATGTGAAAGAAAAATACTCCGAGTCTAAAAGGGATTTTACGTTTTTATAAACTGAATTTGTCAATACTTTCGACGGCGTTGATGACGTGCATTAACTGTTTTATTGAAAGGACTATATGTCTGTAGCGTGTTCTATTTACTTCTAGAACTGTTATGAAAGAACAAGGAGAAAACTGCATCGTCTGAAATGTTATTTTTCGGTCAAAAATGCCTTAACACTGTTCAAGTCAAACAATCATTTTTTATATATAGTTTTGATCTGTTAATGTTTACTACGGCGATATCGTTAGTATCAAAATTATAAAAGTTAGGACTAATCTGATATTAAATAATATTATTGCAACATATACATTTAGATAAATATAGAATACATTTTAACGCATACAAATATCAAATAATCTTGGGACAGTTAATGTATTTATTTCTTTTTTCGCTGTTCCAGATCTAATTTCATAGCCAACATGATGGCGTCAAGTCTTGGTGCTGCGTTAACTATGCCACTTTCTGGATACCTCATTAGTACTTTAGGATGGGCCAGTGTCTTCTATGTCACGGGTGTTATAGGATTAGTGTGGTCCATCCTCTGGTTCGTATTTATTTACGATTCACCGGCTCAGCATCCGAGAATAACCGAAGAAGAAAGATTGGAAATAGAAACAAAAATTGCTGAAGGTCAAGGTTAGTGTTTTTTTTTTTCAAAATAAACTTTTAAGTCTTTAAGAAATTATACTTTATTTTGCTTGAATTTTTTTATAATCTCACGATATCCAAATGTAATCTGTTTTAGGTGGAAAATCAGCGAAACCGAGTAGTGTGCCATGGAAACAAATTTTTACCAGTTTACCAGTATGGGCCATCATAATAACTCACGGATGTTCGGTTTTTGGTTACTTTACTGTAGTAAATCAACTGCCCACCTACATGAAAGACGTTTTGAATTTCAACATTAAAAAGAACGGATTGCTAAGCAGTTTGCCGTATTTTGGTATGCACATAGTTTACCTAATATATTCGTTATTAATTTTCGGTTTTTCAATGCATGGATATAAATTCCATAAAAGTGTCGTAAAATAAAATTGATAGAAATTATTATGCTATTTCATCATTGGTTTATATGTGCGTTTATAATAGTATAATGATTAAAATACCAACCAGCGACCTCTTGATTTGCATTAAATAACAGAATTAATTTGCAAAATTCACCGAAATGGCCTTGGATTGATATATTAACCCGTTTAAATTTAGAATATAAAATGTATCGTATTATTTATCACTTATGGGCGACGAACTAATTTTGATAGATTTTTTGTATCATAATTTTAATTCATTATTATTTTTCAATGTGTTGTAACTATCTTTTAAGGTTATATATTCCACCCATTTTGACAAACGAAGTAAAATAAATGTATTGTTAATGTTTTGTTGTCATGTAACTCGATAGCTTGAGAATTGAAAAAATATTGTTTATCTCTATTAAAATTATAGTGCAAAAATGTTCGGTATAAATGTAAATCCCAGAAATTAAAAAAGACTGTTACAATATTTGATATTACGAACTAATTTGAATCAACAATAATATCTCCAGGGATTAACTCTTTTATTGGTTTTTATGGTAAAAGTAAAATATGGTTTCCAACCTCTGAGTCTTTATTGTAGTGTTGTATTTTTTTCTTGCTTTCTAAAATATATGTATTTTTTCTCATTGCATAGGGGTAATGTTGCCAGATAATTTCAAAATGTGAAAATATCATAATAAACCTGTACGTCTTATATCGTGGTGTTCCATTTTTTCTGCTTTGGAATGTTTCAAAACCAACACCACCAAAATTAATACGAGCACATATTCAATTGTTACTACTTTTATTTAAACGACTTTTGTCTAAAATGACAGCGTTTTCTTCTAAATACTCGGGCTCAAACTCGTTAACCCTTAGAATATGTCAACCTCCTGTATTTTGTTTATTTTCACTTTGCCTAGCAACTCGTCGCATGGCAGCAACGCTACTTATAACACTTTTTTTTGAGTTAATAATAAAGTGCGCTGACTGTATATAAATTAATATCATAAATAGTATTGAGAAAAGCTGATTTACATCATATATTATTTTCCCATAATATTTTCATTTCGCCAATCTGATAGATACCAATACTATGTTCTTCAGTATTTCTGATAACGTTGCTGATCAACTGATAATCAAAAGGCGCCACATTCCTGGTCTGTGCGAACTGTGTATGAATAGTATATTTTGTACACTTCCTTCAACATGTGACCAAGTCTATCACCAGCTATATAATATTTTCAGCAACGTATCTTCATTTATGTTGGTTTTAGTTGGCATTATTGATTCTTATAGTCATGAGATCAAGTGCAGAGCATCATTGTGGTTTTTCATTCTTTTTGAATCTTTTCCAAGCTTTACAAACATTGTCCAACCCTTGATTGATCTTATCAATTTCTTTCTTTTCACTTTTGAGCTGACTTTATGTCTAATAACACTTAATATTTGTTATATTCCAAATTTCTTCGCAATTTGGGGTATTCTTTGCTCATTAGACCATTAAAACTAAACTCAACAACTACAACTGGGTAAAGCTGAAACAGTATTACCATCATTTTCTACAAGTGTTATATAATTAATAAAATATTAGTATTTTTTTTTAATAACATCTTTATTAGATATGCTTAGTACAATCTTAATTTACAATTAATTTATTACTACTTTTCATTTGTACTTGGATTAATCCACAAGCAAGACGAGTGCGAGAAAATACATCAATATGTATTCCTCAATTATAAAATTACAATAACTTATAGCTATAGTTTACACTAGAGGTATATACTTTATATAAGTTCATATGGTTTTGTTCGCTTCAATCTCCTGACATCCTGCGCGCTGTCCAGCAGTTGTATTGCTTCCACGTTAGTATGATTTAGTAATCTTCTTTCGTGTTTCAAGGCGAAATCTTGGATAACTTCGCAAATCCATTTGATTCCAGGTCATCGTGCAGTTCTTCATTGGTTACGTAGCGATAGGCGTTGGTAATCAATCGAAGAACCTTGTTTTGACAGCGTTGTATGACTAGTTGATTTGAATTTTTAGTGCAGTCCCATATTTGCAACCCATAGGTCCAAATTGGCTTTATAATTCTATTATAGATCAACCTCTTTGATTTTAGATCAAGTTGAGAGTATCTTCCGACTTCTATCTTGATTTATATTCCTAACCAGTATAGTTGTTTTATTTTGGTTCTTATATATTTTGCTTTTTGTCTAATGTGATGTTAAATATTAGTAATGAAGGTTAAAATGTCACTCGTAACAGAAGAAAATCAAAACTCTTGCAACAGATAGCAATGATAAGAATTAATTTTACATTAATGTCGTATTCATGATCTAAATTACTAAACCATAATTCTAGAGAACTCTCGTTAATTATTGGCCTACAAATTAATTTTAAATGTTTTACAATACATAATGTTAACATAATGTGTGTATTATATCGCATTGGTTACAAATGTAGTAACCAACTTCATATTGAAACATCATCACAACCGACAAACACTATCAGAGGTCAGTTGTCAATATGTATCCTAGATTAAATATAGTAAATATTACTCTATGGTATGTATCATTGTGAACACATTTTTTCAGTGCGTCGAAAATGTCGGCGTTTTAAAAGTAACTATTTTAACACCGAAGGCAAGGGGCGTTTTGGGCTGTCAAAAATATGAAAACGAGGATTTGAAGGCATTATTCGATGAAACCGTCAATGGGAATATCTATCGACTACAATTGATCATGTGAGGCGAGCATTGTGTGAAAAATGACCGGAATACGAGCATATGCATGTTGAAAAACCGGTGAAAACACACTTGGAAACATTAAAATGATAAGTGCTATCCCATCCGTTATATTTTTCAGACCTAGTCCCTTGTGATTATTACGTATTTCGGCATATGACCTGTCTGACCAGCGCTTCATTTCTTATAAATATACCAACAATGAGGTTGATTAATAGGTTGTTTCAAAAGATACATCATTCTTTCGAGATGGAATCCCAAAATCGCCTGAAAGACGGGAAAGTGTAACGGCTATATATCGATAATGCTCTGAATAAACTACTCGTACATTGTACCGATTTTTCATAATAAAGCTTCAAATTAAAAAAAAACGTTAAAAACAATCTATATGCCCATAGTTCTTTATATATATGTCATTATCATGATGTATTAAAGAAAAAAATGATAAAATATAAAAAATAATAAAATTTTGTTTTAGGTAAATACATTATGGCGGTGATCGCGTCATACTTGGCCGACAGACTTCGCAAATCTGGAAAACTATCCACAACCGCTACGAGAAAATTATTTACTACATTTGCTCTATTAATTCCGGGTTTACTGATGGTTATTGAGACTTTCTATGGAATGAACGCTGCCCTCTCCGTCAGCGTCTTTACCATCAGTCTCTTTTTCAACGGCGCCGTGACCGCTGGATACCTCGCCAACGGACTGGACATAGCTCCCAATTTCTCCGGCACCATTTTCGGCTTAGCCAACACCCTGTCCAGTTCGGGCGGCTGGATCTCGACCAAAATTGTCGCCATCTTAACTCACGAGGAGAGCACCTTTGAGACGTGGAAGTACGTCTTTTGGATCCTGGTTTTCACCTACATTTTCGGCGCAGCTTTTTACCTGTTCTTCGGTAGCGGAAACATGCAGAAATGGAACTCGGCGCAAGGTACCCAGGACGGAAAGGAGTTACAGCCGCTGAAGAGTGTGGCGGAAGTGGAAAAAGAAAAGGAGATTAACGATATCGCTTAAAACGCAACCTAGAAATCATCTAGATTGTTGTTTGTAGCGTTATATTTTGATATTTATGTAAAGCACTTTATCGCCTTATAGTATTTTACTGTCTACTTACTATACCTTGAGCGTGAGGTATGACCGAAAAGACTTAACTTTAACATTTCAAGTTATTTTCTTTGTCAATTATTTATATATTTTTGATGATATATATGTCTGACGTAAAGATCTAGCTAAGGTCTATATTTTATTGTTACGACCTTTCTATTGAAGGGATTTTTTAAAATAAACAATATAAATGCAGTTTTTGTTTTCTTAACATATTGTATAATCCCAATAACACAGCTGATGCATGTCATCAAACTTTTCTGTTACTACCAGTATACATTTTTATTGTAAAATTGTGTCGATTTCCTGTATATTTTCCAATTTAATCACTAAATTCCCTCTGATGCATTTGCCATTGAATCATAAGTCCATATCCTGAAACTTTCATTCAGGCCACTGTCACTATCTGAGTCACTATTCAAATCAGTAACTAAATTTTCAGTTTACCCTACACTTGTTCACGATTCCACCATTTGTCAATTTCTTTTCGTCCAAACCAAAGATCTTATTGTAGACGATGCTTCTTTGCCACATATGCAAACATTTCTTGCTTGTATATTCTTCTCAACCTGTGTCCATTGAAGTAATTTGTTGCCATATCAATTCAATTGCAATGGATATACAGTGATAGTAAAAAATACTTCTGTAGCCATATTGTTCAACCATCTGATCTACAGTGTATCTTATTCAGGTCTATTTCTAAAAAAATTATACATTTTGTTTATATTTACCCAGTAAAAATTTGAAATAGTTCACTCATTTCTTAATCGCTTTCTTATTTGGCCCACTTGTTGGAAACCAGTGTGGTATGGTATGGTGCATTGTCCATAATAATAGTCCCAAGTTACTTAACAGTTGATTTTCAAGCCAAAGTAAAAACATGTTCTAGTTTATTTCTCAATGATATACATCATTGGACTTGGAGGAAAATAATAACTCTACTCCAGTAATAAAACCATTCCTGCATATTCCTAAGTTTACTGAGAATACCTTCCATACTAGGAGTTTTCACCCCATTATTATTAAAACACACTGGGTTTATACATTTCATAAATTTGATTATTTATTAGTAATATTAGTAATATACATATCATGGTGATCTTGATTGGTTATCCGCTTTGGATGTGGATACTTTTTCCTCGATTAATCCAACATTATATAGCTATCAATAAAACTCAGAGTTAGTGAGATGAGTTTGTAATGGGAGATATGTAAGACACTTTTACGACGTCGCTCCCCTCTATTTAAGAAAAACCAAGGATTGGTTGAGCTCTCCTTATTTATTCTTAAATAAGATACTAGATAGTATCGACTGGAAGAGGTTTTTCAGCATGGAGAATGGTAGCTCCTATTTGAAGTTTTAATGGAGTAATAAAGCTCCTTTTCGGTTTACTCCTTAGAACGCATTTATCAATGGTATTATTATTCTAATAAAGAGTTTTTTGCTTTATAGTGTCCAATATTAAATAGAGCTCTTTGATCCGAGTACTAAATGAGTATTTTGATGCAGATCTAGTTTCTAAGTATGAAGAACAATCATTGAGATGTATATGTTTAAGACGTGAGCCTTAAGTCACATAATATAAATGAAAATGCCAATAAAAAAACATTTCTTAAGAATTCTTAACAGCATCGATTTAACAAAAACAATATAAATCAATCTGGATTACTTGATATTAACTAGTGTATTTTTTACCTATCTGAAGCTGATGTATTTCTGAGAGAACTTCAAGTTTGTCCTCGGTACACTTAATTATTTCTTAGTAATAAAAATGGAAAACCAAAGGGTTAATAACCATCCATAGTCCTTCGAATAAAACAGCCAATGTAAGTCATAGGTGATGTAAAATGTAAGATTCGTTTTAAATTCCGTGATTTTTTCTTCTCATATTACCCCAATTAAAAAAAGGTATAGAACACATCTGATGCGTTGGAACATCTAACCGAATCAATCTATAAAATTCGATTTGGGTTGGTACTAATGGATCATGATGCTAAATGTTCACAAAATACTTTAAAACCTCAGTAATAACAATTAGAGTTTATATTAGTAAGTAACAGTAACATTGCTAGGTGTTGACGTCATAGATTTTGATGAAGTGCATTAGTTGTTAATAAACACTTCAAATTTGGCAGATTAAATTTTTACCTTTGGGATTAAATCTGACAAATCTAGATTTACGGTATTAACGAGAATTTTAAAATTCATCTTTTTAATTGTCAGGGAGGACATACTTTAGAACAAATTTATATTCACTAACAATTCCTCCAACTTCTCTCTAGCCTGAACAAACATTTGATGCTTTGTTATTCCTTACATTTTATTTTCCAAATCAAATAAATCGTAAAATAACTGATCATTTGAAATTGTTTGTAATACTGAATTGTTTATAATACTCCCTTACTTTTACCGAATGATTTTTTGGAAAATTTATCGTGTTAATTCCTAGTATTGCAAACAGGAGTACTTATAATTTATATCAACAGGAGTTTTAAGCGCAATTTTATTTAGGTTTCTTTTTTAGTTCGGTAATGTAAGCGTAATTGAGTTGTTTTTGAGCACTAGTTACACAGAGGTTTTTTATTTATTAAAAAAATAATTATATTTGGTTTTGTAAATTTTTTTTGACTGTTTATTCCATAAACATTTAACTAATTTTATAAAAAATCATTAAAAAGCTGTTATTATTACTTCCTGTGAGAAAAAATGATAGGAACCAAATCCTCTATACCAAGACCATTTTTGATTTTACACAAACAACACCGCATCGTTACAAAATGGGAATGTATATACTTTTTATACTTTTTTTGTGTCAAGTAAAAGATAAGATTTATTTTTCGGGACATACAACTTTTGCAACCATAATAAAACGACATGTTATTTTAAACACTTTATTTGTGTCACTCACTTATATCAAATTGATGAAAGGATACATATTTATAAATCAAAACTGAACCTTATAGCTTATCTTGAACTGCTCGAGCTGGATCTTGATCTTGGCTTCCTCCTTCGCGGAGGTGGGCTTCGTGAATGTGCGGGTCTTCGTCGTGGAGGACTACGCATCCGTCTTGGTGGCGATCGCCGTCTGAATCTGGGAGGGGTCCTTCGATAATTCGGTGGTCGACGCATTGGAAGCGGTGAACGTCTTGGAGGAGGTGGTCTGAAATTCGCGAAAACCCTAAATCATATGTAGATATATATCAATGCTATAGGGGATATTTCTTATGACTAATAATACATGCAAATAAGGAATTCTCTATCAAATCAAACCAGTTGCTTTTCTTGTTTCTCTTTCTATTTTTTTCATTTTAAAATTCTATGTATATTAAAAATTGATCACAAATCATAAAACAGAAGTGACATAGCATCTTAGTCACCAGAAAGCTGAAGGTATAAAAGCATGAAATTACACTTTTTTTTGCTCCAACTTTTTGTTTATTAAGTTAGTTCATATTAATAAATCACATTTTATGTCGGTATTTTTAAGACAATTATTACAATTTAGAATAAAAAACGATTTTGTAGTGTAGGAGTTCAAATAAATGCAAAAACACCTCAGATACCGAAGCATTGAGAATTGATGCAAAGACATTGAAAAATTGAATTAACATAAACAAAGAGCTGCTAGAGAAAAGGATATCAAAAGCAAATTCCAAACCCAATGTTTGGAATATTTATTAATAATTCAATTAATCCAATTTTTTAATACATAACTGTTCAAGCAAAAAAATTTTCATCATGATCATTGATTAATATTGGTAAGCAAAAAACTTTTGTAGAACATTAAAATTACCTTGGTTTTGGAATTAACACTGGAGCTGCTGTAATTTCTTGCCCATCAATTTGGCCCCCATCCATGTGTTTCATAGCATTTTCAGCTTCATCAGCATTACTATACTCAACATAACAGTTCCCTTTCCCCAAATTTGGATGATTATGATCCTGAAATTTAAATATTTCACATAAAACCACTAAAAAACAAATTCATATTCATTAAATTACTACCTTTTGAAATTCCACACTTTTTATTGTACCATAGTTACTAAAGATCTCCATAATATGATCCTTGTTGATGGTCCTTGTCAGCCGGCCAATATGTATTTTGGTAGGTCTTGGAGTTGGTGACCTCCTACGTCGTTTTCTTGGAGAACGTGACCTATTAAGAAATAATTAACACAACCAAAACAGATAGAATAACAAACAAGTTACCTAGATCTATGCCTAGAATTTTTGTCATCTTTGGATGGAGTAATTTTCCTATCTCGATCTTTGTCTTTCTCTTCCCTCTTAACATCTACTTTTTCTTTATCATCTTTTTTTTCCTTGCTATCTTTGTCCTTTTCTTTATCCTTATGTTCGCGGCTCTTACTACGACTTTTTATTTTTTTAACAGATGATCTGGATCTTCGTTTTGGTCTAGTCCTTTCATGATCGCTCGATGAACTGGAAGTATCAGAACTCGAACTGCTCGATCTCGAAGATGTAGCCGAACTTGAACTACTTGAAGATTTTGAGCTTGAGGAGCTACTATCTGAAGAACTATTAAGAAAATGTATTCATAATTGAAAATATAACTTTTTTGTTTATTCACCTGCTACGACTATCGTCACTACTGCTAGATCCTGATTCTGACCGTCTCTTCCTTTCTCTACCCCTTTCTTTTTTCTTATCTTTTTGTTCTTGGTCCGAGTCGGTCCCAGGTTTTGCCCTAACGTACATAACTCGTTGCAAATAAACATTAACTTTATATAATTTTACTTACATAATAAGATGTGTGTTAGTGAATTAATATGTTAAACTAACATAACATATAACAAACTATTGAGAGAAATAAAAAAATTTAATTCCCGTATAAAAAAGCAGATAACCTCTCGGCGTCTTTTTACACAAATTTGACAGTTCTAACTTGCATATATAAATTGACTTGTGCAAGTTTGTAATTTTTAGGTTATATCGTCCCTAGTCAAAGCATGCCTTTAATAAACCTTTAAAAATGATCAATTGGTCGAAATCAAATGGTCAATTTTAAAAGTTTATCACAAAAATCACTGTTCTTTAGAAAAACAAAATTTAGGCCGTAATATTTAAATATTTTTATTTTTTCTTAAAAATATCCATATAAATTTTTTTTAAATATCGATATTTTTTTCCTCAGTTATATCGATATGTTTTAAAAAATATCGAAAACGATATATCGATTTTTTTTCGGTTGGCAAAACCCTTACCCAAGGCATGGCATAAGCCAAATATTCCAATAGTTATTCTGAGAAGTAACCGCAAAAAACTAAAATATGAATATTAAAAATACTTAACGTAGCATTATACTTTTACAAATAAAGATATAGAACATTCAATAGATGTCATGTAAATGTCAAGTGATATAGTGATTATCTATTTTCAATATAGATATTATTATTGGGCACAATTGAAATACAACCACAAAACCATAGAATACAGTTTGCGATATATTAATATCCGACAGCCGATATATTAATATTGATGTAAAATGTCGGCATATATACATTTCATATACGGATATTTCAAAAAATATATGTATAATTTATCGAATATTAAGGTATTAATATTTTTCTTGGTGACGGACACCCCTTATTTGGAATATATTGGAGCAGATACACCATCAGTAACAAAATGTTTTAAATTAATATATTAGGAATTACATCATTTGTTAAAAAGCTAATAGCTATTGTATTAATATATTAGAAACCACAATACTATTATCTGAAATTAAAACAAGTCTTAGTTGAGACATGATTAAATTATTTCATATTGAAAATGTAATTTGAATATTTTTATTACATCATTTGTTAAAAAGAGACATCATAAGTGAAGATTATATTAGATATGTAGTACACAAAATAAATTGCTTTTATTGTATTAATATGTAATAGCTATTGTATTAATATATTAGGAACCACAATACTATTATCTGAAATTAAAACAAGTCTTAGTTGAGACATGATTAAATTATGTCATATTGAAAATGTAATTTGAATATTTTTATTATATATTTTATTTAATATCATATGATTTAACAATGTTAAACTTAAAATAATACTTTTAGATATTAACAAATAGTTTTATTAATGCAATATCTCAGATGTGACAATCGATATATTTCGATTATAGAACTAAACATTGAATAACATATAACACTAATAGACATATGGAGTATTTTCTCCGTGCTGATAGATAACTACTTTACCAACGACAACGTTAAACTATTTCGGGGCCCATAAAAAACAGAAATATATATTTTATGTACTACTTATTCTATATTTGGGGTCATTAAAGAAAAATTCAATACATGTATAGTCATTTATTTGCTCTTCTTTATAATTCTGTTTTGGACTTTTAATGCAATTAGGAAAAATAGTAACATCGATTCTTAAAAAATGTACAATTTTGAGTTTTTTACATAAAGGAAATTGGATTAAAATAATTCCAACACATTTTACATATACTTATTAAATTTAAGAGTGTTTAATACACTTTTTATTTCCATAACTAAAAATACTTACAATTTCTTATGGAACCGCTATAGTCATTCTATACAGAACCACTGCAATTTTAAATAAAAATTAATAAGAGTTGAAGACATTAAATTAAAATTATTAAACAAAAAATGGATCAACATAACCTGCTGTTTTTTTTTCTCTTAATGACAAGGAACATTAAAAATGTGCATTTCAACAACACTGTATATATTTCAAATATATACTATATTTGGAGAAATTTCTAACTAAAATTCTTATATACAATTTATTTTCAAATTTCATATACTGTTCGTCAGTTTATACCAAACTTCACTCACGGTAGGCGTTTAATGTCTTTTTCGTAATGTGGCGCTACATTGAGGGGATCCTTGGGTCACATTACCTTCAAATGTTTTATGTACACGATGTCTAAATGAACTTAATAATATTGTGTCACAAACACAATTCGGTATAGTTTGACAACACAAAATGAAATATTGTATCGCCGGCAACAAAAAATTAATAAAATTATTTTAAACATACTGCAAATATGTTTTTGTATATAAACTAAACTAATAACTTAAAAAGATGAAGAGACTTAAACATTAAAATATTTAAGTATAAGTGATTTAAATATGTCAATTAATACATATATGACAAAATTACTTCTGTTTAATATTTGTCTAAGTGTAATACACTTCAAAAATTAATATTCATGACCATCAATAATAAATGTTTGAACTTTTCATTCTTTTAAATCATTTTTGATACTTATGATGTTTTTGTAAATGAATTATATTCTAAAATTAAAAGACCAATAATTTAGACATCTCTGTAAATCTCAGAGACACTCCTGTACATAAAAGGAGAGAATCCTACCCCAATGAATATCCTTTACGTAAACACGCTAGTTCTTATTTTATTTCCATTAAATAAGACTATTCTGCATCTGAAGACATAGCTACATCTCCGTTCGAACCAATCACTAGTGCATCGTCATCATTGTAATCAATACTTAACACAGATGACCTTCTAACTCGTTTAGCACGTGTCCTATCGAGCTCCGAGTCTGAATCCGTCCTTTCCTGTTCGCACACACTATTACTGTCACCATTAGAACGGGCATTGCCCATTTTCAAATTACTAATTTCCTTTTGCAAAGCCTGAGCCTGTTCCTTCGACACTTTAAGCTCCGTCTGCAGGAACAATATTGTACTCTGCATACCCTCAACGTCTTCATCCATATCAGCCAGGAGACAGTCCAGATCATTCTGCGACTGTCGCACTTCTTCTGAAAAGCTTTTCTGCAAGGCCAAGTCACTTTCCAGTTTCGCTATTCGACCAGAACTAGTTATCTTCCCCAGCTCTTCATTTTCCTGATATAATAATCGACATTTTGCCATTAACCTCTTCCCTGTATTACTATCTGGAGTGAACTTCCATGCCGACAGTTCATTCTGTGTATTTTCCAGTTTTGTCTTTGTTTCCTGTAACTCTTGTCTAAGTTGCTGTAGTATACTGTTTACTGCTGGATCCAACATTGCTGATCTTAGTGACGGAATCGTAGGTGCTTGGGAATTTTTTAATTCATTTAGTTGACACTGCGAGAAAAAAAAATTGTATCACAAATAGGAAACTGAAATATTTTTCAGATATGAAAGATCCATGGGAAGAATCAATTATTACCAGAAAATAAATGGATACAGTGTTGATTGTTAAACAAAACTAGCTAAAGTTTATAATTAATCAGGATTACATATAATTCATTTCCTTCACATATCTATAAATTAATGGCTAGCATGTATGTATACAAAAGTAATTTAAAATTATTGACATTTAAACACATTTCATACAACTTCCTTAAATATTAAAGTATTTTTGTCACATTCTAAATTGGCTCTTCCCTGGTACTTCCATATAAGAAAGAAAATGAAATAACTAATATCAATATCAGTATACAGACTTGTTTTATTTACTTCTGCTTTTTAATACAACAAATACATATGTTTTGATGTTCATTTTATGATATCCAACACTTGCAAATTCATAAACAAAAATGAAGACCAAAACCTTTCTTCTGTAATATTAACATACAAGAAAAATACTTGCACATCACTCAAATGTTCTTAACTATGTCTCTTAGGTCCATCCCAGTTCATATCCAGTCACAAAAAATTTTTAATATCACTAAACATAACAAATCTTAGTCAAGTTTTGTTGAATATACAAAATATATTTGTATATTTTATTTTTGAATTGCCAAGATTAAAAAAAAATTACATGTGTGAAGTAGAAATATAAGCTGTAAAATGTTCATAAAAATAATGGGGTATACAATACCAAAATGTACTTAGTCATATAAAAGAACTCTTCTGCCACAAAATTTGTTTACACTATTTTGAGACAAACAAAAGAAAGCTCTACTTTTAATTTAATATCACCTGAAACACCTTGCCACAAACTTCATTACCGATCACAGCCGTTAATCACCACACAAGTATTACTTAAATTAATAACAAGAAAAATATGGCTTCCAATAATAATAAACTATAAACCACTAAAACCACATATCCACCACTGCAAGATACATAGTTAAGAACATTTGGTGCTGCCTTCTTCTTATACTGACCACATAGTCCTGGGTTTCCTGTTCCTTGGCCGTAAGTCTACGCACCAACATTTTCTCCCGTTGTTGCGAGTCATGAACCTGTCCCCTTAACCTATCATTCGCTTGTCGGAGATCCAAAATTTCCCCTGTAAGACACGACTGGTGTTAACCGATAGTAAACTTCATCACCCGACGCACTTCACTACACTGCACCAACAATGATACAGCACAGGGCGCATTTAAAACACAATAAAAGAAACTGAACTAAGTACCTTCTTGCAAGGTGAGTCTCCGTTCCAAACTAGCGATATAAGACGCTTGTTGATGCCATCGGTTCACCCATTCGGTGGGTGTCAATGTGGACATTTCCGATTCCGATATGTGCACCCGTGATGGGGCCTTATCCCTTTCGGCGGGACTGCTAGGTTGTTGTACATCACCCTGTTCCGACATGTCTGAAAACCGACAGAACGTTTAATAACATTAGAGTGATACATCGACATTTAACGGCTTGTTGGCGCAGCCATATTTTACAAAACCGTGGCAAACTAAACCGGTTTTACTTACTTCTATTGAGATTCTATTAAAGAAAACTTTAAAACACTACTAAACTGTCTTTAAACCTTCATTTAAACGCTTTAAATTTGCTGTGTGTAACATTTATTAACGTAAAGAACTAACCGATAAATCTGAACAAACCTAATAACAGGTCAACGCCATTTTGTTACCGCTTCATATTTTCAATTTTTTTGGAGGCGTAGATTTTTTTATCGACTATGAACATTATCGATAAAACAGATACCTTCTATAAATAATTTATCGGAATCTTTAAATATGAAATTAAACCATAACTACATCCAAATTAATATATTAAATCTTATATATTTATACAAATTAAATATTATTATAGTTACATACCATAATATATATATATCCAGGATAATGATTAATATTTGTGACTATTTTGATATATAGAAAAAGTTATCTATAATTTTATATTTATATATAAATGGCGACATCTATGGAAATATATACAAAATAATAGAACTCCCTATAGTTATCTATTTATAATTTTCCGTAATTTTAAAATTAGTAATAAACATATATGTAATACGAAATAGTAAAAATTTAATATCAATTTCACGTTGTGATTATTTTTGTACTCCATTTTTAATGCAACAATTCTGGTATTTTAGGATATTTTAAAAGAAATAAGACAACAATGTAATTTATAAAGTAGTGGGGTGGTATGTTGTCAAATCCTTCGAGTCGTGTAAATGTCGACGTGTAAATCTAGGTGCGAAACCAAATAATTATGATTTTATTAGTGAAAGCGAAAAGAATATTCTACTATTTTGCGCTATTTTAACTGCTTCATCGATCTGAAACCGAAATGTGTCGAAAAAACACGGCTCCCTAGAACAATAACACCAGTAAATTTGTTTACATTTTTTTTCAACTTCTTGACATTTATTTTTCTAAGACGTTTCCAAGTGTTTTTTGTTATATATTCATAATCTACTCAACCTGTGATACCTAGCTTAATTTTTCTAATGTATATAGTGTTTTAAAGACTATTTTTTAACAAATCAAAGCAAAATGTTTCACGGAAAACTCAGGTTACACACCTGCAGAATAATCCTTTTAACCTCGTTAGTATGGTTTTTAGTGGATGTAGTGATATTAAGTTTTTATTCGGAGTGTCTGGGTGGCTCATGTAAACCTAAGGAGCCGGAATCACTTGCCCTTGTTGCAGATAGTAAAGATTATGACCCTTCATTAGATGAAAATAAAATTGAAGATCCACATGTCAAAAGGTAAACATACAGTACTACTTATTTATAATTTTTTTACAAATCTGAAAATTAAATTATTTCGCTTGGTTTCTGTATAAAATACATTTATATTTAATATTTATATACTTACAATATACTCTAATATAATTTTAATGTTAATATTAATAAAAGTTGATAACCTTGACATGTTTTATAAACTTAAATGTTAATAATTATTAAATTTTAATAAAGGAATTTTAATAAGTTCGTTACTCTCACGGTTTTATTATTTTTGTTATTACATTATATTACAGATTCAAGGAAACAAGTAGTCAAGGTTTTTCATTAACTTATGAGCCCTCAAGTCTTAAGAAATGGCGCCCAGCACCAGTAGTCTTACCGGTGCCAGGAAAACCCGGCGAAAAGGGTAAAGCAGTTCGTATTCCTTCCAGTCAGGAAGAACTGATGAAAGAAAAATTTAAGCTGAATCAGTTCAATCTATTAGCCAGTGACATGATTTCTTTGAACAGGTCACTACAGGATGTTAGATTAGAAGGGTAAGTTAAAACATTTTATTGTTTTAAAAAAATTGTTTCCATATAATAGAATAATTTTAAAAAATAGAGAAATGTTGCTGATATATAATGATATTAAAGCTTGTAATTATTAAAGTAAATAGGTTCATATCAGTATTTGCTTAAAAATAAGGTTATTTAAATATATTATTGTGTACATTACTAAGACATTTATTAGGGTATTATGTATGCTTTATGAAACTATATAGTTCTGTACATTATATTGTAATTTTTTTTCTTGGAAAAGATGTTGCGTTAATTTTTAATTCATTATGATGATATTTATTTCAAATTTAGGTAATAATTCATGAATTTATTTATTTCGCTTGCAAAGGTAATTTATGTCTGGAGTGCCGTAAATATTTGAGCATGTTTTATTGTGGAACTAATTAGTGAGCTGGTTTACTTTCTGTACTACAAGGATATCTTGAAAATATGTTTTCAGGCCTTTCTAGATCATTTTATGGATTTTCCTTTATTTGTTCGCATGATACGTAATTATTTACGTGTTATTCTTAATAATTGGTTTATGACCCCCCCTCCCTCTCGCACCTGCATTTCTCCGTTAACATACATTGCCTATATTTTCTGATGAGTTAGTGAATTTCCAATTGAACGCCGGTTTCCAATCGCTAATAGCGGATTAAGCGATTTTGAACTTGGTCGAGTAATTACGTAAATTTCGCGCAACTTTCACAAATTACCACAACAAATGATTTCACCGAAAATTGTGGTTCGTTTACTTAATTTGTTCTTAGAAGTATGTATATGTAGTTCAGTAAGCATTTTATTTGATAAGAGATGGCATTTTATTGTTCATTTGATTATAGAAACATGAGTTGACATTTAACAGTGCGAGATAATAAATAAAAATTAAGAGAACCGAATACGATTTCAAAAAAATTTAAACAAATTTGTGTCTCGTTTCTTCGCTGTGTACGAGATCTACTAAGGTCAAAACAAGGGGCTAAATAGTATAGGGTTTATGGAATCTAAAATATTTTTTTTAGTAGATTACTCCCAACCTGTCGAAGCATTAAAATAATTATAGTCATTTGGGTCAACTGATTATAATTAGATAAAAAAATATAATTTTTATCAAGACTTGCTTTTTATATTAAAGTACAAAAGCATTCCAATAAAGCACGATCCAATATTTTGTGTAATATCATTATCATAATAATATAATTAATAGACCTATAAAATCATTTTAAAATATACATTTTGTGTAATATGAAGCTTTGTTGTGAAAATCGGTATAATGTATTTTATTGGAAGTATTCTCAATGTTTGTCAATCGTTAGCCGCTACTATTTCCCATCTTTTAGACAATTTATGGATTCCATCTCGAAAGATGTATGTCTGCAGGTTACCCACGAATCGACCTATTTTTCGTAGTTTCATAAGAAGTGAAGCGCTGTTCGGATAGGTCATGGCTCATAAATAATCAGAAGGAACAAGGTGGGTGGGGTAACACTTCCCAATTTAATGGTTCAGAGTATGTTTTCATCGGTTTTGCAACATGTGGTTGAGTGTTGTCATGCGGAAGAATAACATTGTTGTGCCTTTGCTTGCATTTCAACCGTTTTCGCGGATTACTCGACACAAACGCATCAGTTGTACTCGATAACAATCCCCATTAATGGTTCCATTAGGTTTTAACAGCTCATAGTATACCACACCCAGCTGATCCAAGCAAATACCATGATTTCTTTTCATCACTACTTTTCATCACTAGTAACAATACGATGCAAGAAACTGTCCAAACGCCTTTCAATGTCCCTTTGCTTCAATTAATACGGCATAAAATGTACAAGCTTTTGGATCATTCTCTTGTTCTTCAAACGATTGTGAATAATTCTTTTTCCGTTTTACATGGATCATTATCGAGTGATGTGTTCAGATCTTCGTCTTTATTTTTTTAGCTGGCTAAAACACTTGTCTTCGGTGTGGTCTCACCACTCTTCAAACGTCGAAACCAGTATTCACATGTTAAAATCGATGGAGCATGGTTGGTGTCATAAGCTTCACACATCATTCGATGACCTCCAGCCGCTTTTTTTCTTTAAATTGAACTAAAACAGTAAATCTGTTCTGTACAAATTCAGACACGCACTGTAAAAATGTTTTGTTTACGGTTCAACATGAAGTACCCAATGTACAATCGCAAATATTAATTAACAGCTATCGCTGCAGTAGGAGGACCGTCCTATCGCCTTGGCCAATGCCGCTACTAAACCGGCAAAACATAATTGTAGATTCACAGTTAACCATACCTGATTTAATCTCAATTTTCACGATACACTCCTCAAGGAGTAGACGTGATCAGAATATTTATTTGACGTAATGTAATTTCATATGCCGTGCTTTTGTAATTCGTTAATTATCACAGCCGCTAAAAAACGGAACGATTCAAACTATTTGGAACTGTATTCCGAACAATAATAAATATACAAACCGGGCGTTTAGCATGTTTAACTTTCGTAAAAATTAAATCGGCCGTCGGTTAGGCTTCATTTCAAATTTAGATTTTTAACGTTTCCAAGGTTGTAAACGCTGATAGTGTTTTTGAATTGCTAATCGAAGAAAAGTTTCATGCCTCATAAAATATGATTTTTGTATGATCTCGTATGCGGTAAAAACTTTAATCTAATTTTTTTGTATATATATTTTGTTGCGAAACCACTGTCATATTTGCAAGCCTTCAAAAATTATTTTTTCTCGTCATCTAAAACAACATTTATAAATTAGAAATACATAAAAACACAATACCACCCTAACACAAGGCTAATATTTTTATTTTCATTTTAATTTTTTTTCTATAATTCTAGTTTTCTGACTTAATGTCTAGGACTTAATTTGTATATATTTTTAGTAAATATAAATAGACAACATCTATGTTAATCTTAGAAATGTTGTCCATTGTTTTCTATCACCAAGTTCTTGGCTCAGTTTGTTCAGTATCTGGCTATAGTGCTTCGTAGTCACTGTTGGACAAGTTTTGAGGAGTTCGTAATAAAGTTCTTTTAATGTTCTCTTAGTTATACAAAGATAACCTTCTTTAAATTGATGTACTATTTCGACATTGATGTACTAAGCTGTCAGTAATAATAAGCTATGACTATGTTTATGTTGTCAGAATTCATTCAATCATTCCACAAAAAGCCAGGAAAGGAAAGGTGGCCAGCACATATGGAGTTCATTTAGCACATTTTTTAATCAAATTCGCATATGGTGCAAAGACTTCGATATTTGGGTGTTTCCAGATGAAGCTGCAAGCTCTTCTTGTCTTTGGAGCGAGTTTCTTGAAGTCCTCTGCGACAAACAGTTTCGTGGAATATTACCTGGAGATATTTTTCCATAATCTATATTGGTTTGGCTAGTGAAGTATACCCTAGCTTAATATTACATTTTTTTTGCAAAATACAGATTGTTTGTCTTTAATAATTTTTTTATATAAATAAATAATTCTGTCTGCCAATGATTAGTTTGGATTTTTTATTTGCTCTATGTGGTTTTATTGCTTTGCATCTATCTTCATGCATAGAAAATTTATACACATAAGTAGATAGATAACCTAAAACTGTAATACGTTGTCAATAATACAAAGGTGTCGGTTTTCGTTGGCGCAGTGGCAAAGGCGACAGGACGGTCCTCCTACTGTTGGGATAGTCGCGGGTTCGAATTCTGCTATTAATATTTGTGATTGTCCTAGGCAAGAGTGCAAAATCTGATAAAGAAAACCAGGCTGGATAAGACCGAATATCTTCTGGAATGATTTCTGAGCTGGTCATTCGCCAGTCGGTAGGCTTAATACTGAGGACCGTGGTTCGGAGCCCACGTTAATCAGTAAGTCCAGTCCAGACAAGCCCTAGTTGGTAAAAAGGAGACTCTAAAAAATATCATTAAAAAATATTGAAAGAAGTCAACAAATCAACTAATCAAGTTAATTTATGTGTAATAATATAACATATGTAGTAAGACTTATTACGTGTTCGATAATATATATACAAAGGACAAGCTCTAATTGAAATTTTATGGTATTTTTTCATATGCTGTGTGATTGGCGTAGATTTTACATTATAGTCGATTTCAGAGTTGCTCCGAAAGAAACTAGAAATATTTTAATCTAATTTAAGCCAATAAAAACAAATCCAAACAAATATAATCTTCCACATAGCGATTGTTATATTGAATATTGAAACAAACTTTTGTACTATTTAAGCAATTTACGTTTACAAATTTAAGAGAAAAATAAGAAAAAAGTCCATCTCCTAGCTTTTTTAGAATGGGGTGACAACAAATATAAAATAAATCAGAAAGATCTATTATATAATATAAGTTTATTATTATAAAGGGGATAGTCTTGACAAAGTTAGTTATAGCACGCTAACTTTTGTTATTTCTTCTGGAATGTATCATCATTTGAGATATCGACAGTCCTCTGTGTGAAGAGCTGAACTGTTTCAATATAGTTTCATTGGAAGCCCCTGACTCACGACAGCCTTGCAAAGTTACATTTTGTTTTTTAAACGACTTTGAAAAAGGTGGAGGTTCTATGTTGTGAAAAAGTGTACTTCCAAGGTGGTTTTTGTTCCATAAGGTTTTTGTTTATCGTTATTTAGTTATTACAACCATTATTATGTACATATTTTATTTTAAAATGTTTTTTTTTGTGTTAAAAATCTAAGTGATTATTTTTTTCCTTATTTATTTTTTAAAGTCGGTTCAATTTTTTTGTTAAAAATATTTTATATTAGCAAAGCGTTTGGAAAGGTAAAATTATGGAAACCGCCATTTTTACAAGAGAAAAATTTTGAGGTAGATTTCTAGGCATGACTTCTGCATTTGCAATTAGTTATCAAAAATATTAAGAAGCGATTTTAAGTTTATCAAAATAAGCAAAGCGCCAAAGCAACGTTTGCCCGTATACAACCTTTAATTATTATCACTAATATTTTGAAGAATTTCGCAGACATTTGACAGTTGAGTAAATTTTATCGGTTGATTCGGTTAAATGTTCGGATGTATCAGACAGCATTGTGTCTCTTTTTACCTAGAATAAAATGAGAAGGAAAATATTGTCTGGTTTTAAAACTTCACTGGTATTTTGAATAAACTATAGTGACAGTATGATAGAGGGTAACATAATTAGGGGATATTAACAATTTTTTACTGTTTTTCTAAATTAACTCGACCTTTATGGTTACGTAACGACTTTGTCATTTTAAGTATGCTGAAACGAAGTACAGTTACCTAATTAAATATCCAATCCGTCGTTAAATGTCGCCCACAGAAGTTTCCTCTCGATATCACCGAAAACCCAGAACTGCATCTAACCAACCATTCGAGGATAATTTGGGCGGATGTTCAAGGATTTCGACGTCGTTACGACACGAGGATTAATTAATGTCCTAGCTTTATGAAATCGTCTAAATACCACGGTTCCTAGAAGAAAAAAATAACCATATGTCTACTTTCAATTAGTTGCAATTTCAGCACATTTGATTAATAGGTTGCACCGCCTTATTAAATGACGACAGATGCTGGTGATCATCGACGTGGTTCTGGTGAAAGTTTTACATCTTCGGTTTTTCAGAGGTCTCCAAGAAAATGTCCATAACTCATATGGTTTCGGTGTCGTTAGGCGGCAGTGTTAGTTTGGAACATTTATTTTTAGATCAGTTCGTAATATTACTACAAATTTAATTTTATTACATCTCATTAATATTGGAATCACTGATTAATTCTTATCGGTGAAATCTAAAGATGGTTAAGCTATCAAGTAATGTGGTTTTGACATAAGTCTGACATTTGTCATGAATGATATTTTACGGACTAGGAGCGCAGGCGCACTTAAATAACATGAACAATATTTCAATTTAGTTTGGTTATGTTTGACGTTTACATTGATTACATGGCGTTATTCACAGAATAGACAGACGTAGAATACGATCACCCATAAAGTCTTAATCAAGTTTTCTACGCCCGACCCACCTGAGAGCGCGCAAAGCGAAATTTATTTACTACAGGGGGAAATTAAAAATAGAGTATTTTTTATAAATTTACTTTAGAATCTCCTTTTACCTACTAAGGTTTATCTGGACTGGACCTACTGTTTAATGTGGTCTCCGAACCATAGTCCTCGGCATTAAGCCTACCGACTGGGGAGTGACCAACTTTTGAGATCATCCCGGAAGACTCCGGTCTTATCCAGCCTAATTACTGGCGTGACTGGGATCATCACTCTTGCCTAAAGATAATTACAAATGTTAAACAATGACAAACATAATGACCATGCCCCAGCAGGATTCGAACCAGCGATTATGGCAACAGCAGGAGGACTGTCCTGTCTAGTTAAAACGTATATAAAACATTTTCAATACAAAAAAAAAAACAATATCTAATCTGACAACTATTAAATTATTTTCTAATTGTACATTGTTTTTGCCTTAAAAATTATAAAATAAAAAATTATAAATTAAAAAATTATTTGTCCAAAATATACTTAAAAATACAATATCTGAATATACTGAATATAGTAAATACATGTTACAATTTTTATTACCTTGTCTTCTTTATATATTTTTGATAGCTAATTAATTTGAACACAACATTTTCCATTTTTGCCCATAACAATCCTATTTATTTTTTTCATTCACCAGAACAAGCAACACCTAATTATTATTTTTTTATTACATTTTCTTTGCTCAGTATATTGTGCATATTCTTATACATTCTTTTGTCAATAAATAAAAAAGTCTAGACATAGCTTCCGACACAAATCAATTAAAATGAATCTATTTACTGGTACCACCAAATCATATTTAGATAATATAACATAATAGCAGAATTATAATATTACCTGTTATTAGTTGAAGGTAGAGATTCGTTAGTCTCAAAAGCATCTGCGGAGAAACATGTGTTATAATTTTTAGTTTCCAAAACTTTCAATTATTTCCTTTGAAAAAAATATGATATTTGTACTTCTAATTCTTTCTGAAGATTTTAATGTGAGCTGAACAACTGCTGATTCCAATATTTAACTTATTCTATGATCTGTGAATATATGTACTTCAATTCACTTATCTATGTAGATTTTATTGCCTTACTATTAAAGTTACTGTGTGAATTAGGTATTTCATCTTGGTTAAGCAATGGCATTTCACATTTGGGTCCATAATCTGATTATAATAATTTATTTATATAATTTTATTTGAACCTTCACATTCTTTAAAATTACACCCATAGTATGATTTTGTATGTAAATAAACAAACAATGTTTACCTTAAATGCTACAAAATTAACGTCATAACAACACATTTCCTTACAATTATACACAAAAATAGAAAAAAAAAAAACAAATATAACCTGTCACAAAATTTCAAATAAAAAAAAGAAATCTGTTATATTTTTACCTCCGGCCTTCTAGTGATTAGTACGCGCAAAACATGGTTACAGATGTGCCCATTTAAGTTCCCATTCTATGTTTTTGACCTTAAAGTAAGTACCTTTCGTTAAAAAGTAAATTTAGCAAGGATATTGTTTCTCTTTGAAGAACAATTCATTACAATTAACTCAAATTAATCAATGGGTACTTATTATGTTGCCCCTTGTTAATATACCTTATTTATTCACTATCAAAATTTAGATAGTATTATTAATAAAAACTCATGGATTGAAAATATTAATGAAAATGAATGAAATAAAACAAAATGGATGTCAAATGTGGTATATTTCGATACTGCATTGATATGTTAAACTATATTCACATATTAGTGTGGTATTTCAGTTAGTTTTGATTTTTTCACTCCATGTACATCTAAATGCACCTTGTATCTTTAAATTATTCTCTTCTAACTTTAGATTTTTATATCTACTAGCACTATATACCTACTTTGTATACTCCAGGCATGCACCATTGTCTGTAACGGTATCCATTATAATGTTTTATCTGCTATTTGGGTACAATTACGTTTTTCCACATTCATTACGTGTGATAAAAAGGCTGGTTTTTATCTGTAATATTCATTTATATTAAAAAATATCACCAAACAATAATAATTAATTTTTGCCTTTTTGTGATACCCAGGAAATTCGGCTCCTTTGAGTGGTGCTCCAAAGAGAAAATAAATATTTTGCCAGGTGTGCCTTTAATTAATTATTTTTGTTTTGTTTGGGACTATATATAAGCCTAGTATTGAGGAAATTAGGGTTTTGTGATATTATTTTAGTCACACTATTTGTAATTGGTGTTTAATTTATATAATAGGAAATTACGATAAGTACAATTTTGATATCAATGATTCAAAATTTCCGGGACAGTCTATAAAGTTGACAGACAGTCATTTGCGAACATTATTGGACATTAAGTTAGCTGAAACACGCAAATAAATTTCAGATGAGATTGAGAAAACGTTCACCCACACTCTGCAAGAGGTTAAATGATACACTGTTGCAAATTGATCTCCTGCAGCCAGCGCTCTCATCAGACATTGCAACTGGTGATTATTTGTTTAAATGGATTCAGCGTTATTGAACCAGAAAAAGCATAGGTTAATTTTTTTAAAAAGAATGACCAACACATTAATACAATATTAAATTATTCCCAATTAAGGAATAATACATTATTTTCAATTCAATTAATAAATACATAATAAATTTATTATCAAAAGAAAAATATATAATATAATTCATATTTCTAACATATTGTAGCTATAATCGAATGTTCTAACAAAGGCAGTTATTTCAAAAAAATTGTAATATAATTCGTATATCTAATATATTTTATCAACAACAGTGTAGATAACAATAGTCACCACGGTATCTTGGATTAAACTATTTGAATGATCTCATTATTAGATTTATCTACAAGTGCATACCTTTGATTTGAATTCAATATAGAAGATTGTTTTCTCTGAGCTATGATATCTGTGTATAGCCCTAACGCTTTTAATCACAGTCTAAGTTTGAGTGAAATGAGAAGATCTGTAATATCGATTGAGATTGAACAATAGGTCTAACGAGTATGCATTGACCCCTCCTTTCGTAGATGTAATGCGGATTTTCCATAAATTAGCTGAAATATTTTAGTTTATGAGGTCTTCTCTGAAATGTCTATGGGACATCTAGGACAACGCCACAATATTGTTCATTTTTTAAAACTCCTTTAAGCATTTGTTCAATCAGATTCTTTGTCGTACTGCAGAATCGTTGTCGAAATCCAAATTGATGGTTTAATACACAATGTCACAAATAAAAGTGTGAGTATATTTCTGCAACGCGTTACATTTTTTGTAACTGCTACCATATATAAAATGGGCATCCTATAATAGTTTATATAGCAGGTTTGCGGAACCAAAAAATGTGACAGTTCAACAAAAATATTTCTGCTTTAGGAAATTTGCCTTATTCTTTAGAAAATCTTATAGGTTACTAAAAAGAGCCTATTGTAAGTTTTTCTTTAGGTTTATTAATTATTTCAAAATTGTTCAGATATATATATATATATATATATATATATATATATATATATATATATATATATATATATATATATATTCAGTATCAAATACATTAAAATAAATATTTCAATCTTTAGATAGTTTAGGCAGTATTCTGGGTTTCAAAAGATCTCCAATAAAACATTAATTCTGGAGATGAGTTTTTAATATCATTATATTGCAGCATTCTGTTTAAAACTATTTATGTTAATATTAGGTGTTGGTATGTATTTTGATCAGCGATATCAGTGAAAATGTTAAGCATCGATTAAAACAACTATTAAAATTCGATGGTTTTAATATCCCTCTGCATAAATTAACAGTTTACCATTTAATATTATTGAGTTAGTCAATGTAAACATCATGGAACGTTCAAAATTGCATTTTCGACATTCGTTACCTTTGCTGTTGAATTTGAAGAAATCTGCCATATCTCAATTGTCAAGTATTGGAACGAAAACCAAGCTCAAGTTTTCAAAAATTTTCAGACGGCTTAACAGTTGAAGAATAAACAGCCTTCTGAAGTTTACATATGGAAAATTTTGCGAGATCCAGCGTACTCACCAGATATAGGGCTTTCTCCATGCCACTTGTTCCGATCTGTGCAGCATGGCTTGACTGGTATAGGGTTTAGAAATACTGAAAAAGTACGAAGTTAATCGATAATTGGATCATTGCCAAACCAACGTCGTTCTTTTAACACAGTGTCACCACACGGCCGGAAATATAGAATAAACTGATCAAAATACCTTAATATATGCCTTGTTAAGGTGAAGAATGATCATAATACATGCGGGCACCTAATATATACTTTTAATACAATTATATATCTTATATACTATATAAATTTCTAATAAATCATTATTCATATTATGCATTTTATTTTTAGGTGTAAAAATAAGGTGTACCCGCGACTGCTCCCGACTACCTCCATAGTCGTCGTCTTTCACAACGAGGCCTGGTCCACCCTACTGAGAACCGTATGGAGTGCCATCAACCGGTCGCCGAAGAATCTTCTCAAGGAAATTATTCTCGTCGACGATGCCAGCGAGAGAGGTATTCCCGCTTCTGTTTTATTTTGTTAAATGCATTTTTAGTTCGCCCACCCGGTCCCTCTTTAAACTGCAACATTGAAATCCCCCTCTAACGATAAATTTTAATAATCACTCGACTGTTTTTTCGATACGGTATCAGTATCCTCTGTAGATAGTCACATTTCACACATCTAAATATAGCTGCATAATGCATCACAATGTCGGTCGTTTACTCAGAACGGAATCGCCGATTGTAAACACGAGTTTTATTCGAATTTTACCGTTTGGAATTGGCAACAGAGAGCTCGGCATGGTTTTTATTATGTCTGTGGGAAAGTAATCGACGTCCATAACGTCTAAATATAAAACGTTTTAATTCTTTTCAAATAAAAGTTATTCAGCCAACACTATTGGAATCAATATTGAAAATAGTTGAACGTGATAAATCATTCAAAAATAAACTTCTTATTCGCCAATAGATTAAACAAAGACAAAAAATCATCATCAGTAATCCACAGTCGGAAGTCCAAATGGCTTCGAATATTCTTCACCAAATCTCCCCATTGTTTTGGCTTCGGAGACGTTATATCCATTCTTCAAATCGCTCTCTATGACCTTGATTCACATCTTTGGAGTTGCCCGCTTTGTCTTTCATGAGGGCATCTAGACATGCCCAAACCTTTGCCATATACGTTTTAGGATTTGTTCCTCTAACAGGTCAATTGAAAAGTCCCCGGCCTGCCACATAGATGGCGCTACTAGAATTAAATCCATATTTTTTTAAATAAACAGTTTAAATTTAACAGCTGTCGGATCATTAGTTTGTAAATTATAGAATTTTGAGTGAAGCAGCTTTTATTATTGTAAAAAAATGGATAAAAAGGAATTTCGCGTGTTGATAAAATATTGCTTTTTCAACGGAAAAAATACAGTTGAAGCAAAAATGGGGCTTGATGCCGAGTTTCCAAAGTGCAATCGACAGTCATCCGAATGGACTGCATACGATGAACCCGTTCCAAAGCTTGGGAAAACGCAACAGTCGGCTGGCAAGGTTATGGCGTCTGTATTTTGGGATGCGCATGGAATAATTTTCATTGACTACCTTTGAAAAAGTAAGGGCCATCAACAGCGACTATTACATAGCGTTATTGGACCGTTTGGACGAAATCGCCAAAAAACGGCCGCATTTGAAGGAAAAGAAAGTGGTGCTTCACCAAGACAATGCACCATGTCAGAAGTCAGTGAAAACGATGGCAAAAAACCATGAATTGGACTTTGAGTTGTTTCCTCATCCACCGTATTCTCCAGATCTGGCCCCCGGCGACTATTTTCTGTTCTCAGATCTCAAAAGAATGCTCGCTGGGAAGAAATTTTCGTCGAATGAAGAGATGATCGCCGAAACTGAGGCATATTTTGAAGCAAAGAACAAATCGTACTACAAGAATGATATCGAAAAGTTGGAGGGTCGCTATAATCAGTATATCACCCTTGAAGGGAATTATGTTGAATAAAAAAACTAATTGTTCCAAAAAAATGTGTTTTACTATGGTAGGCCGGGGACTTATATGACGTGTTGCTGGGCAGTGATCGTCGTATCTTAATCGAATGACTCCATGTAACATTTGTTACAAGCCTCGCATGTAAAAGAATTCAAGCCTGATAAATAATGTATAAATGTATAAACAAGCCCACTATCCAAGTATCCTAATTGTAATATTTCTTCTCTTCCACACACGCCATTTCTCTTGTTACTTCAGCCGCAGTACTAACTAGTAGTAAGTCTACTAAGTGAATGTCGTTGGGATTTACAATAGGGAGCGATCGGTCAGTTGTCAATCATCTATATCGGCGATTATTAAACACTTTTCGCATAGTTGCATCCTCTACTATGTTGACATGCAGTGGAGAGATGACATCTTTTTGGTGAACATCAGCTCAGATCTCAAATGAATTCGACAAATCCTCTCACACCCCTACACAACCTTAACCTTCCGTGTATCAGGTGACTAAAATCTGCCCTATACTAGGTAATGCAAAATGTCTTAAAATTTGCATGTACAAATTTGTTGTGAATATTATGCATCGGATATTATTTCTACATTGTAACCATCACGTTTAAGTAAAAATGAGAAGTAATTAAACATTTTTTATCAGTTTTAATGACAAAATTAAAGAAGGATTAATTGATTGATTGTGATATACATTATACTAATCGATCCACAATATCATAAGGCTTGTTGCTTACAGAGAAAGGACTGTTTTCGGACTGTTTCCTACCAAAGCCTACATTTTAATACCCTACTTTGCTGGTTTTGAAAGAATGTACTGGCGTAAGACACGTTGTCCTCTAAAAGCAACTAATTCTTCATTGTTTTCAAGGTTTTCATATGGAATATATATGAGCATCTTACAGTTTTCTATTAAAAATTCAAAAATGTTTTTTACTGGAGCTAAACGATCAGTCTTTATTCTCTAGCTTTGTTTACTCGCACTGTCGAATCTCAAGTTGTTCAACAAAAATCTGTTTCTACTCATTGTATCTCGAAAAAAGTTAATCTCAGTGCCATCAGTGGCCCATAAATCTATTGTGCTTTGACGACCAGATCGCACCAGGTCTGATATAAAGAGTAATCCAAAAAGTGCTTTCATCTCTTCCTTTGCTGTCTCTGTTGTTAATTGTCACCGGTAGTTTGCAAGGGTATTTTCTCGTTAGTGCAATTCACAATCTCGCCAATCATATCATCCAAAATAAATAAAGTGAAACACTCAAGAGGTTACTTGTCTTTAGGAACCGTTTTCTTACCAGGCAAATATGTAATAATATTTTCAGCTCTGCTACAATATTCGTATGGGTTCATATTCGTTCGCTTCTGTATGGGTCTTTTTGTCATCTTTCCCTATATAATATGAAGCGTTTGTTTGACGCAGTTCCGAAAGCGGTATGTCGTCATCACTGTTTATACTTGCCGACTCAAAACGGTAAAGAGTTTGTTATTAGACTATACTTTGCTACTACTGCTAGAGTTTGAGACTAAAGCATGTTCAGAGATGTTTTAATGTGGCACAAGTAATTACCCAAGTATACACGCTTTTTCGATCTCCATTCTTGTGGTAATTTTGCAAAAAAATTGTCGATTACCTGCTTGTAATTCGGTGATTTGTGGTTGGTGAGAAAGTTGTGAACAACACTTTGAAACGATGCTCATGCTGCTACCGCTTTTTGTTTCAATAAATTCATATCTCAAATTAAATCAATCAGTTCAAGTTGCGATATTAAATACGTCTCTTCCATAATGAAATCGCTTTCTTTGCTCGCCGGTGATAAAAATGAAGTTCTTAAGGCTTTTTTGCCCTTGTACCTGAACGTCAGGATATTTATAATGTGCTATTTTTTTGTATTTATGCCGAACGCTTGTAACCACTTGTACAGCTTTATTCTGGACGCGTTACAAAACAATTTCGGTACCCATGGTTTGTCAGCGTTTACTACAGAAAACTCATAATACTGCAAATACGCATCGAGTGCATTTGTCATGATTTTTTCGCGTTTACCGAGCATATAACATCCACAAAGGTAACAAAAACAGTTTGGTGTGACTTTGTATTTGTCTGTGTATTTTTATAAGTTTCGAAGTATACTAACAGTACAAAAACAAGTTCCAAATGATGCAATATTTATTGCAGCGTCGTCAGCTGACAGCACTTATAAGAGCGTAGTGCTGCCATCATGCCCGAACTCGAAAACTAAAGCCAATCTTGATACACGAATTGAAGATATGCGTTCGGGGCATCAAATAACGTTAAGAATCGATCTGCTCGGGCCCAAAAGTTGACCCGAATGTGTAAACTTGTGTTACGCTTAAAAAATTGACAAATCATCAAAACAAATAGCACCTTACAGACCTATCTCGCTGCTGATATCCAAATTATTTCAGAAACTTCTATTAAAATGTGTTAACCTATTTGTTTTTTTTTTAATGTTTAGACTGTTTGGTGGGTTTCCTATTTTCTCACTAGTCTCTAAATATACACGTTGTTATGGCATGGCACAAAACGGGTTTTGTTTTATTTAATAACATGTTCTTACAGTTTTTGTAATAAGATTTTAAATAGGACCTATTTTTATTTGCTAATCAATTTTTTTGTCTGCGATAAAAAAGCGTCAAAGAACAAAAACAAGAAAATTTATATTTTTCTTGGTTATAAGTTATGTTTTACCGCACTTAATATTTCATAAACTGTTATCCATTCCTGTTATTTTAATTTTTCAGTCATATGGTGAACGGGTTTATAGTTTAACCACTAACAAAAGTTAAACTCACAAAAAAAATCCGAATGTAGGCTTCAGACCACAACTATTGACCTTGGTTGTCTGACCAACTAACGAGTGCATCTAACCTTATCTAGCTCCGTTGCTAACGTGACAAGTGTACTTATTTATCGGATACCCTTTCATGGATACAAATAGAAAAAAAGTAAAACAGAGCACCAATGCCGAATAAACGGAAATAAAAAATGAAATTTTTAGAATAAGAATTAAATAAAATCAGTAATTGAGGTTATATTTTATTATTGGAGCTCAACTTGCTGTCTGATTGTTTATTAACAATATTTTTGATCTAATCTAAAAATATACTATTTATGGAATTTTTATTAATCAGAGAACATCAGGTATTATATTAGACTTCCAAATTGTTGTTTATAACAGTTCAGAATAACACCTTATCTCACTACCGTTTTATCATTTATATAAATATTGAATTGATTTTAGAATATTTTTTACAAGTTGAATGCTTTATCTTTATTAGCCTTTTTGTGTATTTTGTTTTTGTTATTTATTTAATAGAGAGGATTATGTATTTAATTATTTGTATGCATATTTTTATTATTTTAATGTCTATCTTAAACGTATTATTTTGAACATCTCATGATGGCTTCTCTTTATCAAACTATTAAAATCACCTGTTTAAAAAAAATTTTTAGTGAAAAATTAAAATGGAATGCTCGAAAAAAATCTTTATTTACGCCTCAGCAAAATGACATAATAAAGTGTTGTAAACATTAAGAAGTATAGCATACATGTTATAAAAAGAATAAAACAATTTGTTGCCAAAACAACGGCTCTGTATATTTTTTCAAGTGTCTTTAACATGGCATCGGAAAATGTTGCATTTGTCATACTATTTCCGTTGAAAGAATTCAATTTCTAACAAACTTATACAGTTATTCAAAAAAATATAAAATCCGAAACAAAGTACAACTAATGGTACTGCACCATTAGTAGTATTAGGCCTGATTTATTTGTAAATTCTATGATTTGATTATGTTAATTTAGAATAATTTGGTATTTTAGTTTGAAAAATGTAACCGAACTCAAAGAGATAAATGAACTCTAAATCTTAGACAACATTTGTTTCGTACATCTTCAGTTACACACGTACGTATATTTCCGGTTTTAACAATCTGTCAAAACTAATATAATGGGACAAAAGAATGGTATAAGGGTGCTGTGAAAGAAAGGTTGTCCCATCTTTCTATTCACGTAGGATATGCAGGCTTCGGTGATCCTGATGTGCGATAACTCTCTAAATATTATTTCTTTTATACATTTACTTTTGTATTCAGACTAATATGCTAATATGCTCTCAGTATGTTATATTTTCGATTTTTTTGAGTCAGTGAGTTTTCTCCCTTAGTTTCTTATATATGGATAATATTTTACAAATTAATTTATTATCATTGTAACGGGATTAATACACAGTATGTATTTCCCAAATTAAAATAAAACTAAACTAATTAAGCTAAAGTTAAGAATACGCACTTATACACTAGACAAGTTCGTATGGTTTAGTTCGTTTCAATCTTCTAATTTCCTGCGTGTTATCTAGTAGCTGTATTGCTCCCACGTTGCTGTAATTTAGCAACCTTATCGCATGTTTTAAGACGAAATCTTGGATCACGTCGTATATCCATTTGATTTCGAAACCATCGTGCAGCTCTTCGTTGGTTACGTCGCGATACACATTGGTAATTAATCGTAGAACTTTGTTTTGGGTGCGTTGGATTACTTGCGTTTGATGTTTTAGTACAACCCCATATTTTCACCTCATAGGTCCAAATTGGTTTTATTGACTGATAAACCAATCTCATTGATTTTATATCAAGTTGAGAGTATCTTTCGACTAACCAGTACAATATGATTGACTTTGGGTCTAATCCGCTCTGCTTTTTGTCTAACATGATGTTTCTGGTTTAACCAGAGATATGTATGATTCATTCGTTTTTGTAAAATTCGTTATCTCTTCAAGTCTAAAATAGCTTTCTTGCATACTTAATTAACTTGGAAAAGAATGTTTTGCCATCATATCTTATGATTATTATAATATATAAATATCATTGGTTTTTTAGTATTCAGTACAGGACTACCAAAAACTTGTTTTTGTTTTCTTTTATATAGAAATTTCTTTAAACTAGACAAAATTTATGTAAGCGGTACCTTGTCCCGTCTGACTACATTTTCGAATCTCTGTAAAACCCTCTAAATGGTCTAAAGCTGGCTTTGGAAGGGAATTGTGAAAATCATTTCAGGTTGAGTTTTTCTTATGTTATAAAAAATAATTCGCTTGGGGAAACAAGAGTAAACCTGAAATTATTTTTCCCGGTATATCAAATGGGTAAAAAATAATAAATAAAACTCTTCTTTTACAGATTATTTGGGTAGAAAGCTCGAAGAATACGTTAAGACTCTACCGATACCTGTTTATGTGCTAAGAACTGAAAAAAGATCCGGCCTTATACGTGCTAGGTTACTAGGCGCTAAGAAAGTTACAGGACAGGTAACCGATATATACTATTTCTACATTTTAAACATTCTTTCAAACATTTTTTGAACGGGCGCAGTCGACCCATGTTCAGTTTGCTAGAAAAATAAGGAATACCTGTATAATTCAAAACACCTTTCTCTCTTTCAGGTCATTACATTTTTGGATGCCCACTGTGAATGCACAGAAGGCTGGCTCGAGCCCCTACTAGCTCGTATAGTGGAGAACAGGAAGACTGTTGTCTGCCCAATTATCGATGTCATATCGGACGAATCGTTCGAGTACATTACGGCGTCCGATATGACCTGGGGTGGATTCAACTGGAAATTAAATTTCCGATGGTGAGGACTTCGACTGCCTTCGACAAAGTGCCGCGTTTTTATCCAACATCTTTCTTTCGTATAGGTATCGAGTGTCTCAAAGAGAAATGGATAGAAGAAAGGGCGATAGAACAGCGCCCTTAAGAACACCAACAATGGCCGGTGGATTGTTCTCCATAGATAAGGACTATTTCTACGAAATCGGGTCGTACGATGAAGGAATGGACATATGGGGCGGGGAGAATTTGGAAATGAGTTTCCGGGTAAGTTTAATGATGCTCCTTGGGGAAACCCTTAAAGATAATCGTTTAGGTATGGCAATGCGGTGGCATTCTGGAGATAATTCCGTGTTCTCACGTTGGTCATGTATTCCGCGACAAGTCGCCGTACACATTCCCAGGCGGCGTTTCCAAAATAGTGTTGCATAATGCGGCTAGAGTCGCGGAGGTCTGGATGGACGAATGGAAAGATTTTTACTATTCGATGGTTCCAGGTTTGCCACTTTTCTCGTTGGGATATTGGTTATTTTGCCAGGAAAGGAGGATATCGGGGACAGTGCTGAAACTGCAAGCCTTTTTCGCATTTTCTTTGGGTGGTTTAGCGAAGAGTTATTGGGATATGTGGTCACTAACTTTCGTATTCCAAAATGTCTACGTTCGCATAATTCAGGCGATTTGTCGTCATCATCCAATTAATCAGTGATACACAATCTGAAACTACCCTTCAAATTAATTTAATCAATTATCTGTTAAAAATTAAGGTTCTTGTACTTTTAAGAAATTCGTTGTTTCAAAAGAAACCACAATTTATTGCTGAAGAGCCATTTTCATAAAAAATATACTTGTTATATATTAATAACAACTATATGGCAAGCTGAAAACTTGCCTGCTGAATATTAGGTTTTCATCGTTTTAGTAAACTCTTACCTCAGAAAGCTACATGCATAGTACATACCAACAACAATGTGCAATGGACAGTGGCAAACAAAATACTTCACCTAAAATAATAAGAGGTTAGATCTGATATTTTACCTGAAGAGGAAAGAAAATCAGAGTTGTCTCTAGTAGTGTAGATACAATTAACACAACACTTAAGAATATACCTGTTTTTAAAACATGAGTATGATTTAAAAACAACTTTAGGTTGCCTTCTATCCACATGAAAAAATAAACAGTTTATGAATAAAATATTAAAATATTTGGTTATCTAATGTATCTAAAATGTCATAATATCAATGATAAGTGATATGGAAAGATATAAAATACTAAGTGCATCTCATCATGTATTTTTTGAACCTGCTTTTGTAGATACCTACTGTTAAAATTGCCAAGAACTACTAATAGACTAGGATTTCCAAGGAATTATCAAACCTATGATCACTCAGTAATCCAAACAAACAAACCGTTCACAATTAATAGTTTTGAAAAATACTAGATTAACATCAGCAAATTTCCTCAACCACAACAGTGCAAGAAGCTGATGTGCTGTTTGTAGCCCAAAAGCTATTTCAGTTCGTACTGACTGAATATGTTTAGTTTTCTTGGTGCAACTATTTGAAAAAAGATTAAAATTAAAAATTAAAAGATCTTATAATTATTACTGCATTTTACAGAATTATTCAAATTATAGTAATTTTGTTATTTTTGAGCTTTTTTAGACCAATATGTTTTAAGTTGAACTTTTTTTCCTAATCTTAGAAAACTTCATATGATAACTTCATAATGATACACTGTCATGCCTATCATATCAATATGCTCCTTCTTCGTTATACATCTTACATTACTTGACTCATAATACATCAGATAGGCTTGCAACACTATTTAGTTTTTTGCTGTTTTCTATTTATTTCATCATTCCTCTTCATTTCCTACTATAAAACTTTTACTTGTACAGTTTTGTCAATAATGAATAAGAACACCCTAATGTTACAGTCACCCAGTAGCCTATAATAAAATAATTCAAGTAAGGGTCGAACACGCTGTTGGTGACACAGGATTTCTTTAATTTTTTACCACACTATTGAAAATCGGCTGCAACTGTTTCATGATCTTGATTTATGTCTTTTTAAGCTGCTCTTCCAGATGGCTGACTTCCAGCGTCCAGAATACTGCGAGTATTTCTTTCATCATTAATTCAAGAAACCACTGTAATTTACGTCTTCGGCGTATTTGTTCCTCGGCGTTGATTGTGACATATTAATCGAATAACTTAGTTTTTAACACGGTCCCTGAGAAAAATACGCAATCATAAGCAGATGTCTGACTGTAATATATTATATGATCTTTATGGATTATTCATGTAGAATATACATCTGTAAAAAAATTAAACTTTTGTTCCAAATTAAGAACTGCATATTCAATTAAACGTGCTACGCATTAAATTACTGAGTCGCAATTGTTAGTATTAATTTATTCCATGCAATAAAATGTATTTAGTCCGTTTAATATATGAATAATTATTGTTACAACAATTACTCTAAAAAGTAAACAAAAACAATGAATCACAGAAAAATTAATTTAAAAGATGATGATGACAAGTCATAAAATGAATAAAGTCACGTAAAATAAAGATCATTTTGGGGTACTTTAACTACATAAGTAGATTTTAATAGAGTGGTGATTGAAAGAGAAGTAACGTCTACGTTTTTCGTACTTAATTGAATTATGAGAACGATTTTTTTTTAATTTATGTTATCCATTGATATTAACCAATCCTAAATCTGTACGTGGGGCTTAGGTGTGGCAATGTGGCGGGATTTTGGAGATAATCCCGTGCTCACACGTTGGTCATGTATTTCGTGACAAGTCGCCGTACACATTCCCGGGAGGAGTGTCCAAAATTGTACTGCATAACGCAGCCCGTGTTGCCGAGGTCTGGATGGACGAATGGAAGGAGTTCTACTACATTATGAGCCCAGGTTTGGAGAGAATTCTCTTGGAATGTGTCTCGTCTGGAAATATGTCTATTTACAAATAAAATAATGCTTCCGTTAACTTTTTTTCATGGTGTACTAACAGGAATAGCGTGGATATATGTCGAAAAATGTAAATTTGTGTTCTTGTGTGCTTTGTAAAGTTATTCATTTTAATTACTAGTGCATCTATCTTATCAGGAGTATGCGGTTTATGCGGAATTTCATGATAATTATTCGAACAGTTAGCCTGGTTTCAGATTACTTTAAAATATTCTGGGTTTTTGTTTGCAAAATATAGTTTTACATGTTTACTATATATAAACATTTGAACATCTAGGATATCTCTAGAACGTCGTCTATATAAGTTACAACCCAAGAATTTTTAAAAACATTTTTAGATTTTTAAATACAGCAATTGTTTTAGAAATATAAAACTTTGAAAGGGAATAAAACACAAATAAATTTTATATATTTGTATGAAATTGACTTTAATGGAAAGTGAATCTATTGCCATTTCTATTTGGATCTGGTAATCTGGAGGTCCAGTTTTTATTAATTCTTTACATTAGATGTCATGTATCGGTAATAAGGCTATAAATATCGTAGCCCAAATCATCAGTCACTTTTATCTTATCAATGTAGAATAGTATCTATATATTCCCCATAGAAAATAGTCTAGCGGTCATAAATAGCATGATGATAGATTTGGCCAAGGCTGGACAGGATGTGAATTACTTATAGAAACATAAACATATATTTAATATTTATAATTTAGTTACCTCTTAGAAATGTAATTTATATTTCAAATATTTGACGCTGATGTATTTTATCATTTGAACATACATTTTTTTTTCAAAAAAATAACGCTCGATAGTACTTTTGCAATTGTTATTTTCATTCTTAAATGGTTATTTTCACGAAACTGTTGTGTATTAAGTTTATTAGTACAAATGTTGTTAATAGGTAGAGCAACAATTGTTATTATGACAAATTTCTATCTACTTTAATATAAGAAGAATAATTACAATTTGAAGCATTTTACTGAAATTACATCATAACTAAAAAGGATCTTAGAAAGATTTGATAACTTTTTCAAACTGCCACCTTAGATAAATGACGTCATACTACCACCCTAGTTACAAAAGGCGTTGGTTAAGAAAGGAAATAATTCAAGCAATGGCAAATAATTGTAAAAACATGAAATAATCTCTGAGAGTAATTGGAGTAGGATCAATATAAAAGCTTTGAACGATATCCTAATATAAGAAATGTGTTCGTACAATGCAAGAAAACTTTGCTGCAAAACTCAGGAGCGGCAGAACCATTGTTTTCTCTAGAAGACCTTATCCAATCCCCAACAAAAGACTGTCCGCCTGATAGTACACTTAAAAATCTAGTGCTGATGAAAGGAAATTATTCTTTTACTGATTAATAGGCTGGATTAGTTCTATTTTATTTACATAACCGAACATTTGATTATATTTTCGTGTATTTTGAATTTTAACTAAAAATAGTTAAAATAATGCATTTTAAATTGTATTTCAATTCAAGCAAAACATGTATTTTGTCCATCTCTGGATTTAACCTACGTCTCAAGTCAAAAACGTGAAAAGCGTCCAAGTGAACGTGAATTAGTGAAGGAAAAAATTAGTGTTCATGGTCATCAATAACTCTAATGTTCCGGCCGATATTGGTACCGTTTTTTTTTTTAAACGACAGGCCGATGATTTTATCAGCCAATAATATACATAACACCGACAGTTTTCTGAAGGTAACATAGACTTAAAGATTATATTTGAAAATATAATTGGAAATTGGAATCAACAACAATAATCATTTCAATTCTCGAGTTGGATTTTACTGAAACCGAAAACAGATATTTCTACAAAATCTTGTAGGTGAAGTGAAGTGAATAACAATGATAAAATCAAACAAAACGTAAACCATATTTTCATTTTTAAGTTGCATTTTGTTAAAGCAAACAATATAATATAAGCGAGAATCATTAATAGTGATATTTTCTTATGATTAATATCGGTTATAATGATGCCAGGCATTAACTTGTGTTAACGTTAATTATAATAAAAAATATACAAATCCCATAAACTGCATATACTACATATCTATCACAACCACTACATAATATAAACAATTGTGTAATAAAACCCGCAAAGTGTAAATGTAAAGTAAAACTTTTTATTTTACGCTGCTAACCGTGAAGGTGTGGATGTGCGGCGGTAACCTGGAAATAGCGACTTGCTCTCACGTGGGCCACGTCTTCCGTAAATCGACCCCCTACTCTTTCCCGGGCGGCACTTCACGTATCGTCAACCACAACAACGCCAGACTTGCCGAGGTCTGGCTAGACCAGTGGAAGGACTTCTACTACAACATTAACCCAGGTCTAGTTTCGAACGCACACACAACAACCTCGTAGATCTATAGTATTTTTTCTTAGTACTTGTTTAGTGTTCTGAGAAATCAACTATTATCCACCTGTTTTTTTTTAGTTTCACACACACATATTTCATTCTGGATGTATTTAGCAAAAAGCACCATAACGTTCATAGTTTTTGTTAATATGACAAAGATTGACAGATGTATAAACTTACGTCTTAACGACATAAAAGTATTGTTTATCTATTTTATGTGTTTACGTTGTTAAAATAGATATAAGCTTGATATAAAAATGTATGAAAAATTTTGATTGAAGAAAAATTTGTATTTCATAAACTTGATTTATGTATGTTTTGTAGATATCCACACTTTTGTATTGTCTCCTCATTTTTAGATCCCTTTTTCTGTTATACTAGTCTCATTATTTATTGCACAATTGTTTATGATTATTATTATTTTGCATGAATTTGCTTTTGCTGCAGCTTTTGACTCATGTTCGCTTGTGGTGAATGATTTTCAAATAAAGATAAACGTTTTTTGATTAAATTTTATCGTATAGGTGCCCGAAATGTTGCTGTTGGTGACGTCTCAGCCCGTAGAGAACTACGGGACAAGTTGGGCTGCAAGAGCTTCAGATGGTACCTGGAAAACATCTATCCGGAGTCTCAAATGCCGCTGGACTATTATTATCTGGGCGATGTAAGTAGTTTGATTTCGTTAAACATAGGCGATTACATGATTACGGGTTTTAGATTCGCAATGTGGAGGGAAAGAACTGCCTTGACACCATGGGTAGGAAATCTGGAGAAAACCTGGGTATGACCTACTGTCATAACATGGGAGGAAATCAGGTGTTTGCCTACACAAAACGTCAGCAGATCATGAATGACGATAATTGTCTCGATGCTAACAGCAAAAATGGACCAGTCAAACTGGTCAGGTGTCATGGAATGGCTGGAAACCAAGCTTGGGTTTACGACGAAATAGTAAGTAAATTTGAGGCGTGTACCAATTGGTTGCTGTTGAAAATTGCCAGTATTTTTCATCCAAAGTCACTGATCTAGAGTCCCTTAACTATATGGATATTTATAATTTCATAATGCCATTACTCCTTGATGATTACAGTATAGAGTGCTGCTTCCTCGATGCCAAGAGTGTTGCTGGCTAGTTTACTGATATAGACATAGATTTTGGTAATTATTTAGGCAAATGTATATATTCTTCATTGGTCACTTACCAGTCTGTATCCTTCACGGATTTCCAATGATTCAAACCCTAAAATGTCAAAATGCCTAATGTCAAATTCAGTGTGGTAACCGTCTGGTTATTAAAAAACAATCAATTAATGTTTCTTTAGTTGTACACACAATGAACAAAAGAGATGTTGATCCCTCGGTCAAACAGTATCTATTCTCCACGCGTTGTGACGTGCGATGAAACTTGGGTTAACCAGTTACAGATCGAAAAGGGCTAATATAATAATGGTGAGAAAAGACGATGCCAGGGAATTCAAAATCAAAAATCAGCTGGCAAATGTAGTTTTTCTTATCCATGGTTGTTCTACAATAAATGCCGCCTATTCTAGTGTCATTTTTAAATATATTTAAGTTGCATATTTATGTTGTTTTAATCGAAATAATACGCTGCTCACAGCTCAAAAACATAGCCAAAAGCTATACAGTGTCTCAACACCCAGCTCTTTATCAAATTTAGCGTCTTCCTACAGTCTTTCAACATTAGGGTCACGGTTGTAAATCAAGCTGGGAAATTTTTCACGTTTTTTCATTTTCGAGAACTTACTGCACAACCCTCGTACGTGCACGGCTCGTTCATCTAAACAAAACCCTAGGAATTTTTGTAAACGAAATTCCATCCCTATGCTCAGTATATATATATATATATATATATATATATATATATATATATATATAGAATATATAAATTATATTTGATAACATTTTTGTTCAATTATTTTGTTCAGATTTGAATTTTTTGGTATGTCAAAGCCAAGAATTAAAACTCAGAGTTGATGCGGCAACATTATAATGTTTGGACGTCACAAATATCCACGACGCTTTACTAAAAAACTTTGAATAGACTATATTTATTTGGATACTTACTCAAAATATTTTTGGTAATGAAATTAACCACCACAAAGTAATCATTAAATTTTTAATTGAAGGCACTTTTAGTACAAATTTGTGTTTAGTTGGGAGATAAAATTTTGCACTATTTAAGTACCCAGGAGCTATTCTTTTAATGGAGTTGCAACGATCAAATAGTTCATCCATTAATAAAAGAATATATTCTGTTTGTCTTGCTTCTTTCGGAAAATTGCTTTATCTAATAGGTTAAAGAAAATAAATAAGTTAAAGAAAAAAATAGAGATTCTCTGATATATGTGCGTCGTGTCATTTAAAATCCGTATGTGTCATTTTGACTTATTAGACGGATTGAACGAACGAAAATAATGGTTCCTTTGATTTTAGATGACATAAAGCTTAGGTATACACATTAGATACATGATAGGAATGGAATTATATCTGAAAGAATAAAATATGTGTACACTTACTTTAATACTATTTTTCATGTCTAAGATAATCAGTGTAACACCCATTTCAATGTACCATTTTTTTTTTCAGGACAAAACAATTAAACACGTTAATACTGGCAGTTGTCTGCAAAGACCGGATAGTAGTGACGTAAATCTCCCGTTGTTACGTCCGTGTAACTACGGCGCCAGCCAGCAATGGATAATGGAAAGCGATTTCAAATGGCAGGCCAACAACAGGCAAGAGGATAGATAGGGACCCGCTTAATTCCAATCTACTGAAATGTGATAGAAGTTTAAAAAGTTCGTTTTCCGATTTTACTTTAGGGTGTGCTTTCTAGCAGTCAGGAAATTCTGCGTTGTTCATCCCAATTTTGTTACTGTTTTGTTTGGACGTTATTAGAGTAGTTAATGAAAACCATCCTAAGGTCGCGGAAAGCACCCATCACTTCCTTTACTAGCGTGTGTCACGGTACCGTTAGAACTGAGACATTCAGTTTTAACTGTAGGATTTGAATCATTTCCAGTAACTGATTGAAACTGAGCACATTCCATTATCTTATAAGTATTTTCAGTATTTCCTCAAGTAACGTAACAAAAAAGACTTTCTTAGGGAGAGAGTGAGAGATAGTACTATCGTGACTGCCATTGTATATATTGGAGATGAATCGAAATAATACTTCACGTCAGACTGTCCCCCATTTCTGACACGGTTAATTTTATGATATTTATTATGGAATTAAGTTGTTGAGCTTAAGTTTAATTTCGTAATTTATTCAGTAGTTTTTAACACCCATTTAATCTAGGTTCGGTTCTTTTTTAGTAGATGAAAATAATCTTGATATCAGTAATAATTAATAAAGAGAGAGTGCATATCAATAACTGCAATATCCTTATTTAAAACTCAACAGGCGGGCGGATGCGGTGGATCATCAGCGTCGGTCGCCGATCAGTTTTTTGTACAGGGTTATAATAAAACTATTGTAATTGTTATTTTATTTAATTATATCTCTAGGTTAGTATTGTACATACAAAAACAAAACGCGAGAGGGCGCGAGTGGTATATCGTACTTTTTGACGTATATCGTTTTAAGGTATTAAGGGAGCATTAAGCTTAAGACGACTATCAGAAGAAAATCAATGAGAGAATGCAAGTAGCTGAACGAACGAAACTAAAAATGAAACCTAAAAACTCCTATTTTTTAGCTCTAAGTTATTTTTAGACTTTTACAGCAGCTACATTATATTTATTGTCTACTTAAAGAGGTTCACCAAAACATGTAGTTCTTTTATGCCTTACCTTGTGGAACTTATCTGAAGGATTTCAGGTATTTCTCCAAGAACAATCAAAACCCCATCGACCGTTTTATAATTACAACCATATAGAGTTCTGGGCTTTCATATATATATAATTTGATGCTCTTATCATTTTAAACCCTTACCTCTTCGTCAGGTTGTATTTATAAATAGTGTTAGAACGACATCGTATTGTTGAATAATGATAGCCGATCAACCTTTCCTTTATCCTGTTGTATCATAATTCTGCCTGAATAACATATCGGAAAAGTTTTATTTATATCATCGAAATACTGTTTCTATTTTTGTTGTAAAATATTTAAATTTTGTTGATCTAATTTAGGCTAGGTGGTGGTGCAATCCAGCTTATTCTAAATAAATCAGAAAAGATCGAAAACGGTTTTTTTTTCTTCCTTGCGGTTTATTTTCTTTATTACAGCATAATTGCATACCGTGACTTATTCCTTCAAGAGATTACTTGATTAAACTTGGCGGCACTGCACGATTATTTTCACCTCCCTTGTTTGTATCAACAATTTTATTGCGTTATTGTTGATACTGAATTAAAAATCATATTGCAAAAAAATAATTTCATTTATTATCCCTTACAATATCTCTGTTTTTTAAATATGGTCAAAATAGAATATATATATTAAAAGTGACAATTTAGGACAAACCACAACCAAACAATTTGTTTCTCAAGGTTTATTTTTTAATACATGCTGTGTAATATCTGATCTAAAGAAATTACATAGATTGAGTGCAATGTAGAAACGTAGGACTTTTTACGGTTTTCTGTGATTAATAGGAATAACGCTTTTTAAATTTTTGGGATTCGTATTTTTTATTTAACTAAAAATGGCCCAATCTTTACATATTGGGATTATTTACCAAGGACTTACTCTGATTTTATGATTTATTTAATCAGATTTACGTTGCCAAATTTCAATAATATTCCTCAAGTTACAGGAATTTATTTTTTTACATCAAAAGAGCTCCATCTGTTATGCATTCGGGGAGATATGGAAATTGTTTTTCATATGTCAGCTGTTTTGGGTTTCAGAATCATTTCAGTTAGTATTGGGCATAATCGACCATCGTTTTATATTAAAGTGTATTATTTATTAATATTAACAATTTTAGTAATAGTACTACCTGTTTGAATGTTAACCATAAAATAAATGTATATATTTTGTACAGTAATTATTTTAGATATACTGCAAACGTATTAATTGAGTTGAATAAAATGAATAACTAATATTCGTCTATACATAATATCTGGTTTCATACGCTTATGTCTATAAACAATTAAAAACGAAACGGGAAGCCAAGAATTGTGCTTCCCATAATAAGTTGAATATCGCAACAATGTAATGTTGCTAAATAAAACATTTTATTAAAGCTATTTTTCTGGTGAAATTAAAGTTTAATTCGGATATTTTCTAAATATCTCGTATTGAATGGCAACATTGTGTCATATCGTAATCGAGTTATTTAACGCTGACGTATGTCGATTATATCATTTATAATCGAACAACACTAATTTTTAATTTCACTATATTTCACCATCGTTTTATTTTTTATATTTATACTGAAAAGAAAAACGATCCTCATTTTCATAAAAGATCTCATTTTGTTCAGTTTGAAAGTCTTTAAGTATGTCTTGTCCGTGGGCGAAAATTCAACAGCCCCAAGCTGTAAATTTAACGGATATAATGTCTGAAGAGTTAGCCAAAGATCTTCAAGACAAAGAAGTAAAAAAATACTTGAATAACATGGGTGAAGGTAATAGACATGTAGATTGTAAAATAATATTTAATTAATCCAGTGAACGCATTAAGGAAAACTTGATGAAGCCGGCCCACCTCTTTGTAACTCTTTGAATACTGCTTGTAATAATGCTACAGTCGAAGACATACCTGACGATGTTTTAAAAGCAATTTCAAATGAATCAGTTCAAAGTGACGCCGTTATTGCCCAATTGCTACAAATGGGATATGATAAAGAATTCGATGAAATGTTGAAGATGATTGAACAAAAGTTTAATGGGGCATCAAAAGTTTCAATATCCTTTAAAAATTTTAAAAGAATTCCAGAAAATTTAGGTAATAGTTAGTATTCATTATTTACATTATTACTAGTTTTTACATACATTAGATTTGGAAAGTGAGTCAGAGCCTGAAGAAATAGAGGATATTCGAGATAGAAAGGATTGGGATAGGTTTGATATGCTTAAAAGAGACATTGATTCTATACCTGTTTGTGGTTACAAAGTAAGCTATTACATATTTTATGTTATTTTGTATACTAACATTGTCTAATTTAGAAACAACAAAATGGCAGCATAATAACTAAGCATGACCTAGTTAATAATGGAAGGAAAAACGCCTGTAAATTATTATCCTTTCCTCCAGAGTTTCAAACTGGCGATGGAGAAAATTTTGACTTAAAATTGTCAAATAAGGTTTATAATTGGTAAGAGATTCCATTATAATGACGTCTATAAATGTATATAAATATATATTTAAGTATTTAGTATACTGTGAATTAATTTTGAGGGATATACAATAAATGACAACTTATTTATTACAGTAAGCATCACATGAATCATTTTAATAATTATGTTTATGTCAAGGCAAGGTGTTACTCTATCAAATAATAAATTTTGTTATCTTCTCTACTCAAATTATAAATATGTTACCAATCCTAAGGTGTGAGACACAATGGTTTTTTTTTTCTAAAATTCAATTGATATCTAAATGTCACACAGAACAGTGGATTTGTTAGAGAACTTTGAACAGAACACAGATGCATGCATTATTGTTGATAAAAGGAGACAAAAATTATTTTGGAGCTGATTTCTTACGAAACTGACAGCTACCGTTAACGCCAAAAAATAATCTTCACTTAACAGCAAATTTTATGTTCAAAAAAAAATTTAATTTACTAACAATATGTGAATTATGTCATTCAAAATATATGTAGACAGATGTGAACAAGTTGTCACTAGATTTTACCCTTTTTTTTTGACATTCAGTTCTCAGATTGATTATTGCATTCCATTTGTATGAAGATACTTAAACATGAGCTGATTATTTAATAGTCTAATTGACAATCCTTCAGAATAGTATCTTTAAATGCATCTTAACTTCGAATTTAAAATGTTAAGTACGTACTTCCTATATATTATATAAATTATTATCTTAGTTTAAAGAAGCATTCAGATAAAGAACAATTAAGAAGATATAAAATACATGACAAGAAGGGAGAGAGAGCTACGGCGGAATTCGGAATGGATGAAAGTACCAGACTCTTAATTTACAAAATGATTAATTTTGGTTTATTAAATTGCGTAAATGGTGTTATTAGTGTAGGTGAGATTTCCAGATTCGCCGTTTATTTTCTTTATGACAATATTTTGTTTCATAACAGGTAAAGAGGCTGTTGTTATTCATGCAGACGGCAATCCTGATTTTTCCAATATAAAAGAACCACCCCCTAAAGAATGCGTTTTAAAAGTATTTAAAACGACATTGTCGGAATTCAAAAATAGAGATCAATATATTAAAGACGACTACAGATTTAAAGATCGGATAGGTGAGATTTTTTAATTCGCCGGGGCGTGGATCAATGTTATATATTAATTTTGTCCTTAGGTAAACAAACATCAAAAAAGGTCGTTCATATATGGGCGGAAAAAGAAATGGCTAATTTAATGCGTCTAGAGAAAGCCGGAATTAAATGTCCCAAAGTCGTTTGGTTAAAAAAGCATGTTTTAGTTATGTCGTTTATTGGTGAGAACAACAAGCCAGCCCCAAAGTTGAAGGATGCTATAATGAGTGATGGCGATTACATTGTTGCATACGAAATGATAATTAATAACATGAAAAAAATGTACAACGACGCCAACTTGATTCACGCTGATTTATCGGAATATAACGTTCTTTGGTTCCGGGATTCTTGTTATTTCATCGACGTAAGTCAGTCGGTGGAGCCTAATCACAATAACGCCTTTGTATTTTTGTACAGGGATTGTTCTAATGTCATCCAGGTAAAAGGTTGAATTTCGTTACTGAACTTTATCCTAAAAATCATTATTTTTAGTTCTTCCAAAAGAAGGGTGTACCGAATTTAATGACGCCAGACGAACTGTTTAAGGAAATAGTAAAATGCGATTTTCAAGACAAATTAGCGCTCTTAGCCGTGCAAGAAGATTTCAAAATGAAACCGCATTTAGTGGATAAACCTGGAGTAGAATCGTCGTTCGAGTTTGAATTTGCGTGGAAACGGCTACAAGAAGGCGAAATACCTGTCGCTACTGTAGAATGCGAAGTGCCTAATGTGGAAAAACTAATCCCTGCTATTGAGCAAATAGATCTAGTCGATCCTCCACAAGCTTAAATGTAAAAAATACATATGTAAATAAAACATCTGATGAGAAAATAAAACCACATGGGATTATATTGTGTATTATTTATGATGAGTTTTTAAAATTTTGAACATGAGCTTTATTTTCACGAGAATGGTGAATAATATAATCCTTCCAATAAAGTAGCTGATGTATGTCATAGATGACGTTAGTGGCGGTTTATTAGCGGCAGTGCTGCAAAGCTCCCAAAAAAAACTAAAGCTCGCAAAAAATCTCTCTAAAATATGTTTTATTACTTACCAAAGAGCAAATACCACTTAGCATTCACGAATTCTTATTGTAATAAATGATTAAAAAACTGCAATGGAAATGCGAGCAACGGGAGTAACATGGGCCAGTGGAATAACCTACCATCGGTAGGCTAATGGCTTACTGTTGAATTACTTGTTCAGTAAATAATTTCCGGAACGCTGGTTCAATAGGGTCAAAAATAAGTTGTTCTTAGAGATGCCAGTGATTCACGAAACTGACATCAATTAGTTCCTGGGTATTTTTCTTTAAATAAACGTAAACTGTTTCTTAATTACTTATGTTTACAGTTACAATACTATAAAATACCTGAACTATCTTCGATCATACGGATCGATCTTATTTAACAAACTTGACTAATAACACGCCAATTGAAAAGTCCCCGGCCTAACACATAGATGGCGCTGCTAGAATTAAATCCATATGTTTTTTAGTTAGTCCTAGCCCTCAAAAGATGCGTGTATAAATTTGATAGTTGTCGCAACATTGGTTTGTGAATTATAGCATTTTGAGTGAAGGAGCTTTTGTTATTGTGAAAAAAATGGATAAAAAGGAATTTCGCATATTGATAAAATATTGCTTTTTGAAGGGAAAAAATACACTTGAAGCAAAAACTTGAGTTTAAACGTAGTGAAATGAGCACCGAAGACGGTGAACGCAGTGGACGGCCAAAAGAGGTTGTTATCGACGAAAACATTTAAAAAATCCACAAAATGATTTTGAATGACCGTATAAATTGAAACTGAATAAAATAACAGATACTCTAAAGATATCAACTGAACGTATACATCATATCATTCACGAATATTTGGATATGAGAAAGTTCTGTGCAAAGTGGGTGCCGCGTGAGCTCACTTTCGACCAAAAACGAGTTGATGATTCTGAGCAGTGTTTGAAAATGATCAAGCGTAATAAACCTGAGTTTTTAACGAGAGTTTTTGCGTCGATATGTGACAAAGGATGAATCATGGCTCCATCATTTCACTCCGAAGTCCAATCGACAGTCATCCGAGTGAACTGCACACGATGAATCCGCTTCAAAGTGTGGGAAAACTCAACAGTCGACTGGCAAGGTTATGGATTTCTGTATTTTGGGATGCGCATGGAATAATTTTCATTGACTACCTTGAAAAAGGAAGGACCATCAACCGTTTGAAGGACAAAATCGCTGAAAAATGGCTGCTTTTGTGTGACAAGTCAGGGAAAACGATGGCAACAATCCATGAATTGGTCTTCGAATTACATCCTCATCCACCGTATTCTCCAGATTTGGCCCCCAGCGACTATTTCTTGTTCTCAGATCTCAAAATAATGCTCGCTGGGGAGAACTTTTCGAAAAGTTGGAGGGTCGTTATAATCAGTGTATCACCCTTGAAGGGAATTATGTTGAATAAAACAAAACAAATTTTGCCAAAAAAATGTGTTTTACTATGGTAGACCGGGAACTTTTCAATTGAGCTGTTAAACAGTGGTGAATATTTCGTGAATACTTGCGAACCTTTTGTTTTCTTGTTCGAGAATGACCAGCTAAAACGAAATGGTCTTTTGCTGTTGTCGCTTCGGGTTCTGGATAGTGAAGTGCTTTGCGGACAGAGACCCTGGATTACGACTGGTATTGCTATAGTTGACTATCTACCGAGGTTTGTGGATGGGTAGGGATTTTATCGAGATGTTGTCGTGTTCTAAGGCGCCTAGAGAGAACCTTACCCTAAGCATGTTCGTAAAACTTTTCACCAACGGGATGCCTTCGGCCAACGGATTCGAGGTGAGTGTTGACATTCATCATAAACCATGGGACATTGAGTAACGCGTGGACTTTTTTGGATTGGAACACTTGAAGTAGTGCAAGTGCAAGCAACATAATATCTTTTTATACAAGTGATTTTAATTTCAGTTAAGTTTTTCGACTTTAAATTCTACTAATTGTCCAAAAATTTTGATAATTGTTATCTCTTGTCATAAATTGTTTTTCAAAGAGAGACACTATCGTTAAATTTACTTCTCGACTAAATGCAATCCCGTAAAAAGAACCCCAAAACGTCATATGTAACCGGACTAAATTGAAATATTCATTTTATTTAAGCGCATATGGGCTGTACTAGCCAATAATATCTTGTTTTATTTGTTTCGGTCTATACTGAAACTGCCAAAATCTCAAGTTATTTTTTTACATAATTACAGTCTCTTAATTGTTTAAGGATAGCTTTTTATTTAAATGTTTATTATTTCATATTGGTATGTTGATTCAATTGGTATTTATAGCGCGTATTGTTAAATTAGCAGGAAGATTCTTGAAAAGTTGAAAGATAAGTTTAATTCACATTCGGACGTTACGTTTTTTGAAACCTTTTCTTTTAGACGGACTATAAAGGTAAATTATGTGTTAATTAATTAAATGTAAATTATTATATTACTCTAATACATGCAATTAAGATTTAAACTTATTTTTAAAATTGTTATAGTAATTTGTTATACGAAATAAATAAAAATTCTACTAAATATAAATCGCGATATTCTAAGAAGTGCTAATAGATAGAACTAAAATAAAAGAATCACTTGACTTAAGTGTGAAATAAATCAATGTAAATAATTTAAATGAATTAATAACCTTTTAATAAAAAATTAATATCGTAAGTCCGTTCATAACCGAAGGGTTAAAATCAATCGTTAGATTTTTAATAAATAAAGAAAATGCCAAAGTATTGATAACTGGTAGATTATTTGGTATTGTTAATCCCAACTGTATGCAGTTACAGTTGAAGGAGTTCAAGTACTGGATATCAACAATAAGCCGAATCGGCGAAGCTGGCATAAGCTTTCGCTAAATGGAAAAACTGTAGAAAACGGCAAATGTTACAGAGAATAAAACTCAAAAAAAGTAAAAAGGACTAAAACGTCGCCCTTCTGAACGTTTATTTTGACAGTTCTTCAGAAGTTTGATTTTTCAAATGCAGTTTTTTAGACAAATTGTGCGTGTCATCCCCGGCAACATATTCAAAATTAAGTTATTCGTTTAAGATGTGGATAAATAATCGAGAAATAAATTTAGAAACGCAGATTGCAATGGTTCGAGTATATTTGGACTGAATGGTGAAGGAAATCCACTCACACTTCAACGGCAAAGTGAAACTTTTGAATGAAACACAATGAGCTGCATCAATAAAAGACCTCATATGACCAAAATCATAGAGAGCGGAGTCTATAGGAACAGCACCTAAGGCCATAAATGCTGCAGTCGGTCAATAGCGTTCGGACAAAGCTTTGGATTCATCCTATAGCATGTGTTGGCCGAGATATGGTAGTAAGAGTGGATGCGATTTTCACCAAGAATGAATGAGATCAGTGATTATCTTCAAGATAACCATTAAGTGTTAGGTCATATGACCTCTACGCTGCTAGCCGATTTGTAATGTTTTTTGATTGTTGGGTTGAATTTTAGTGAATGTAATGAAACCAAAAATACAGAGAAAAGTTGAATATATTGAAACAAAAAAAACACATTTTGTACGAAAAAGTGCAATTAGGAAAAAGAGAGTTTGACGATTTTACCAAAATGGACACCAACCAATATAACACTGACACAAATTTTCATTACTGGTAGCTTGCTGTATCAAAAGATCCACTTGTTTTTGAATAGTTAACATTTGTTCCGTGTGGAAATCTTTTCCAGTCAATTTATCTCTGACTCTATTGATGATAGTCATTGCCTTCTTGCTGACCATATCAGGTTGAGTCATATCGTGGGGTATATCGGCGTACGATCTTCTATTCAGCATACTCAGCGATTTTAAGGGAATCGTATCGAGATCATTATCTTGAGATGTACCAGTAGAAAACGAGCCCACTTCACCCAAAGCCGACTTTTTGTAATTCGTCTCCATCAGTCGCCAATTTAAGAGTGGATCATACACAAATGCTTCTAATACGGCCATTAAACTATCTTTGTTTCGGTGAAGTACGGACATAACACTCTCACAAGTACGACGGTAGGTTCCTTCTATACCCGTGACTTCCATTGCGTTAATCAACATTCGAGTCAATCGGAAGGGAATCTTTTCGGGAAATTTCTCTCTATCCATTGCGACTTCAAAACAATCACCAAAGTCAATATGTAAGATTTTACCACTGAGCCTGTCCAACATCAAATTAGACGGATGTCTGTCACCCAGTCCCAAAATATACCCCACCATCGACATTACTGCTAAAGATCTTGTGTAGTTTGTTCTTCTCTCAAACCATACTTCAGAGGATGGGCTTTTAAGCCATAACAATTTTGCCAGATCATCTCCGTGCGTGTGTTCCAGAGCGTGTTCGAAAACCTCTACCTTTTGCATAACAGTGAGATGATCATAGTCAGGGGCCATACGTAACATTATTCTGTGCTCAATATTCAGTAATATCTTCTTTTTATCTCTATAGTCCCGAATTAACGTATGAAGTGTATCACAATGCGGGACCCAACCTATAAGACCAGATTTGGTGCTCAGTGGTATAACGACGTATCGCTGAATCGTTAGGTTTCTTCTGAATGTCTCTGGGTCTTTGAGCAGCAAGGTATTTACAAGACCGAAAAGCTGCATAACGCGTTCGTCTTGACGAAGGTCCTCGTGTCCTTTCAATAAGAACATGTAATCTTTACCGTTGCTGCCTCTAATGATGAGTTTCCTCGGTCGTTGCTTGGATGTAATTACCTAAACAAAATGTGCATTAGATAAGGTGTTGAGGAATTAACGATGAATGAAAAAACACACCTCTAATGATCTATGGAAGTTAGCGATGCGTACTATATCTTGACCGGGAGCATAACTACCTGGTACTGCTAATTCTAAGTCCTGACACTTCAATAAATTAGGTGAAACATAGGTTAATTCCAAAGAAGTTAACTGTGGTAGCTGTCTAGATATTCTTCTAAATGCGTGATAGTAAAGGTCCCAAGCCTGGTTTAATTCTCTGATATTTCCTGTATAAAAAATAAAAATGAGAGTCGAACACAAATATTAGATACCTGAAAAGGAAATCGTATACGAGTAATATTCAAAAGCTTATTCTGTTGTCCCTATAATTATATAGTTATTTTGTTTAAAGTATAATTTTTGCATATTTGTCTTTTATGTTCAAAATTATATACACAAGCATTACTACTCAGAAAAATTGTAATTTGTTCAAGTTTTATAAATGTACTGCTGATATAAATAGATTTTAAATATAGGACTTAAAAATGGTAATGAAAAGGTGGAATAAAATCAACAATAATATATATTGTCAATTACAGTGATAAAACACGGTAAAATAAAGATGACAGTTCCATTGACAACAAATTATGCTTATTTAAAGTCTTTAAAAGTTTTTAAAAAATCTGTCTTGTATTAAACTGTTCTGTGCCAAGAGTAAGAAAATCTATAATCGTTGTGAACTTAAAATATGAGTAGCATACCAATTAATTAAAACAGGTAACAAAATGATGCGTTCAACAATTGTGAATTATTTCCATTAGCAAAAATTGTTTGAATTGTTATATTGGAGAAATTATATGGTATTTAAATGTTAAACCTGTTTTTTTATAGCGTTGACACCACTCATGTGCGTCACCTAGGTCCCGACCATACGCTTGGTTGAAACTGATTTCTTTTAATGTTTCAGGTCCTTTTTGCATCAAGAGATGCAACGGTTCTAAAATGCGAAGCATACCCTCGATGTTCCTCTCACCAAAGTATAACCTTTAAATTGGAGACTTAAATGAAAATACATCATTCACAAATATCATGGTCATTACCTGGATGCTTCCTCCAGCCCCTCGTGCCACATTTCATGCCATAAAATGGCTACTCTAATAAGTTCATCTGATGCCATTATCGCTTGTGTGACCAACGTAGGTGAATGTTCGCTCATAGATTTCAGGATTTTATCCGCAGCATTTCTTCTTATTGGCGAACTACTCTTCGATGCTACTGTAAGAGGATAAACCAACGCCTACAATAAATACCGCGTTACTTTACGATATCGCTGAAACGCAAACTACACACTTGAGGATGAATCTTCCCAATATCTACCAAAAGATCGTTAATAAGTTTAGGAACCAACAACCTGTTGGTGTCGATACGGGCAATTAATTGCGGAATTACTTGCAACCAAGTGTTTTTATCTACCATTTTAATTCCATCCGATATAGCGTTAGAAACTTGAGCTGAATGTCCATATTCAAACCATAAAGTAAGTAATCTCAGAGTATCTTGTAATGAGCTGCCTTTGGACAGGTAGATAGATCTTTAATGAAATAAAAGAAAGTAGTTAAATTTTATTACGAAATATTAAGTTGTTCGACTACATTTCCATTATCTACTATCAATTCGCATCGTTAAATTCAGTGTGTTTGGAAATGAAATACTGAGCTATATAAATATTCAATTCGCGCTTATGAGAGTTAAAATATTAATTATTTGCGTAAAAAATTGAAATATGAGTGTGATTAAAGATTTGTTCACATATCAGTTGACAACTGTTTCGTTTTTTAAACAGAGGCCACAAAAGATTGATACGCTCCTTCAAAGACCCTAGATTTTCATATCCAACTTTTTCCGCTTTTCACTTTAGGACCGGGGTGAGAAATCTCAGAACTAAAGTTCGGTATTCTCCTTCAAAAACCCTGGGTTTTTAATATCGATATTTTACTTTATAACTAAATATTCTCGTTACAACTATTTATACTTTTTTGAAAATAATATTTGTAAATTGATATTTTCACCATTCCTAGTATTGAATGCACCACACGCATTCAAAATAATTGTACAACTTTATAGAAGAGTCGATCTTGTCAAAATGTTTCATTCAGAGTGTTTCACGAAAAAAGCAATCAATCTATCCAGCAGAATTTTAATCTTGATTATAGTATTTCCTCTGTTTTACACACCGTCTTAGAGCAGCAAAAGCTCTTGCAGCTTGGACGATTCGGATGATTATTTCAGCAGTAGATTCGGCCACTTTCTTCGGATCCAAAGTACTTGAACTCCTGCACTTATTCTAACTGGATGCCGTTGATATGTACAATAGCAGGCGATTCGTCAGTCACAACATATGTGATTTATCTTCAAGAATGATAATTTTTTTAAATGAAAGCTCTTTAAGAAAAATCTATTTTATATGCAATGGTTAAAAACAATGGATTACTTTATTTTATATACTTAATATAATATTTAATTGAATCCCTACAAAAATTAATCAATTATTTGTGTAGCTCGAAAAATGATCGGATACCCCTTTATAATTTTTCCTATGCATATAAATTTAAATCACTTACTTAAAAAAACCCTTGACTGCTGAAACGGCATGTTCATTTGTATCAATTTCTTGATTGGTCCCTTCAGCTTTGACCACTTGACTATCATCTTTTTGTTCTTGTTTGTTTTTATATAGAAGTACAGTTTCGAAATTAATGTAAGCCCAGGAATGCCATGCTTTATACCAATCCTTATCAAATTCTGTTGCTTTTTCGTAGCATTTCAAAACAGAACGAATAGATGAAGCCGTAATTCCTTCGAGGTTCTCTTGCCACGAACCTAATTTCAAGTAACATCTGAAAATTAAGTGAATATATTACATATCTGTTACATATCAGCAAGAAAGCATAGTAAAATAATGGATTACCTTGCCAAAAGTCTTTGCCTTTCTACAGCATTATTGTCAACTCCTTCTGTTTTGGCATAGGTGCGTAAAAATACTTGTAACTGATCGAAAGCTCGTTGTTTCTGTTCCATTTGCCAAAGATGTTTGCAATATGCAAATGTTACATGCGGTTGGGATACAGGCAATGGTTTGTTTTGATAAAATTCCTTTTCGGGGTCATAGCCAAGTAGCATCATTAAGGTTTTGTGAGACAATTTCTGAAAGAAAATTAATCAATTGTATTTTTATTATATTTATAAATGAATTGCTTCAGTCATAGCTTCTTATAAAAAAACGTAGTGTCGTTTAGATAGTATACGAATTCACGTCGGAATATTTGAAAACACATTTTGAAGGAATCCACGAATTGGTTTGACCTCTTTATGAAACGTTATCACTTTTTCTGATGTAATTAATACATTTTCAGAGGTTCATCGTTCATCGATGTTTTAAGTGGTTGGCCTTAAAAAACGCCATGGTTTACATTATTCCAACTTTTTTATCGTTCGTACTTCAATAAAGGAACACTTTTACTTTTGTTTTAGAATCATGATATTTCAGACTCATGATAGTGATAACTATATTAGATTAGTTGGTAGTATACAACAAATGGGCCATACACACCAATATATTATAAATCAGCAGTATACAGGAGATACAATACCAAACCCAGTACACTGTCATATGGAATTCCTGAATATCTTGGTGTGTTCATCATCTTGTTTTATAACAAACATTTTTTGAGAATTTTCTAAGTGTTAAAATCAATGCAAGTTTTGACTGCAAATGCATAAGCTTCCGAGCCAATTGTTAATCCCACGACGTTCATAACTTTTAAAATCGAAAGTCCTTGTTAAAAATACACACCTCTATAAAATTTGCAGTTCCAACAGTGCCTGTTGGATTTACCCTTAACTCTATAAAATTAAACTTACTAAAGATCCATTTTTTCTGCAAAGTGAAGCGTATTTAAGCCATGTTTTCACATCTTCATGAGGTTGAAGAACTAATGAATGTACTTGTATTATTTTCTGCCAGTCTTCAACTAGCCTCTGACCCGACTGCAATCTCTGCCACCACATTTGTTTTAAGATTTCGCGTCTCTCAGGTACTAGCTTGTATTGCATGACCTATTGATTTGATGCAATTTTGTAATATTATTCCATATGTAGCACTACAATTATACCTCCTCCAATTCGCTCAACATCTGAACTTGAACCATTGCGCCATAAGCCCTCTGATAACTTTCTCCAGCCATAGCTGTTAGTTCCGTATCGATCATATCTCTTGTAAGATCGATAAATTCTTGGGCCAGTTTGTACTGTTCTTTGTGTATAGCTAATATGGCTCGATAAAAAGATCCATCTTGTGTATCCTGAGGGATAACGTTAACATATCTGAAAATATGGAAATGAAATAGAGAAACGGTTTAGGAAAAAAATTAGAAACCTTTCCATGGAATGATAGTCATGTAATCCAAACGATGAGGCCAGAGCTAAACGGCCAGCTTTTTGTTTATTCTCTTCCGTCAGTATAGTGAATTTTGCTTCTACAACATCATGAAGTTGACCCCATTCACCTAGAGCTTCTAAGCATCTACAATAACAATATTGGTAGCAAACGATATCATTATATATACAATATTACATACCTCATTTGTCCTACACATGCTTCTTGATCTGACGCATCACTATTTAGTTTTTCTTTGTACAAGCCTAAAGCTTTATCCCAATTATGTAATTTTTCATACCATCTTACCTAAAAGAAAATCGTCATTATATTTTCATAATTTCACTAAATATTCAACAATCTACCTGAACTTGTACATCGCCCGCTTGTCTCATAACATGCTGCAATAAACCCTCAGCAGCTTCTTTTTGCTGCAATTTATTGTTAATCGATATCAGCGATTCAATAACTTGATTATCCTTCATGCTTCCGTGGAGAAATTCGTCTTCTTTATAATGCAAAGCTTTTGCATATGCTCTGAAAGAGAATATATTAGAAATGTACAATCTACTTTTAACAAAACTATCGTTATAATGGGAAATATGTGACAATATATACTGAGCATATAAAATATACCTGCAGTGCATTGCTTGTTGGCCTAGCAAACGCCCATCCAGCGGCAAAGGACCTTTATCACAATGTTCCATAAACTCTGCTAAATTTAAAATCGTCTGGGTAATTTCTGGTACATCAGGTACTGTTAAAGCTAGTTCCAAACAATCTAAAATCCAAATAAATTACAGGGTTGTTTACTTCGTTTGTTCGTATACTGACTGATCAGTTCTTTTTGCATGTTGTCGCTTAGCTCAGTCCAACAGCTGACAAATGCAGCATTAAAAAGGTCTTTAGGCAATTGAGAGTATGTCTGAGCAAGTGGAGAGCACGATCGTATTGATGGTATAGGTGATTCCTTTAGGAATTCAATGCTCAATCTTTTCAGCCATTCTAGCCAGTCATCCTTGAAATAATGAATTTTATAAACAGGAAACGTTCCCACAGCAACATTATTTACCTTTGAAACACGTCTAAGTGGTATCCACGCTTCTTGTAGATTGGATTCTGACATTTTCATTCTTTGTGGCATTGATGCATTATCCCCTAATAAACCCAACTCTCGTTTATTTTTACACTCCCTATAAACATATTCATTGTTTTATAAAATAATACATATAGAATTTATAAAGGCTTTTTCAAGTGCCTTTTCCCAGATAAGATAGGAGTATATTAAGTTGTACATAGACATATTTTTATTAAAATTGAACTATTACATCAATGCCAGAAAAAAATTCGTAAATTACCAGTATAAAAGTTTCCAGTATTCCAATAAAAATCACACGACACTAAATCAGAAAAATACATATCGTTGATAGTTAAAAGATGTAATGTCAAACTGCTTTAATGTTAGTAATGAAAATTTAAATTGATGGTTATAAGTAGTCAGTTTTGATTCTCGAAATAAAATTGTTTATATTGTTAAAATTGTAAAAATCTCTTTTTATCTCTACACAATTAAAAACTTTAACACCTACTGATTTGTTGGTTTAGGAAGATCACGAACATTAGCCATAGTACTCTCGGATGTAACTTTGGTTAGCAAAATTTCCCACCTAAGAAAAAAAAATGTATATATATGCAATAACATTATTTTTCTATACTAATTTACCTTCTAGTAACAATTCTGTGTTTTGCAATAACTTTTTGAACTATAGGTACAAACACCAGGAATCTTCTGCCCAGTTGTTCAACCAAAGAACACAAAGTGTTCATTGCCGTGTCTCGAAGATCGGGGTTCTTGTCTATGGTACGCACCAAGGGGTGAGTAATCCGTGAAATGTAATCGGATAAGTCGATTGATTTAGCAATTTGATCAATGGTTTCTAGAGCTTGCTTCGACACCGATATTGGACAGTCCGATGCATCTATCAATCTAATTTTGTTCTGGTTATAAATCAAGACATTTAATATGATAGAGTTAGCTATTTACCTAACGATTGGAGGTAAAATTAAGTGCATATAATCATCCAAATTGTTTCCAAACTTATGAAAAGCCTTAAGCAATCGTATCGTATTAACTTTATCCTTGGAGGTATCGTGATTTAAAACTCTCAATATCTGTGGAATCAATTTCGGTAAATATAGTTTGAACTCGGCCCCCAAAGCTTCAGCTATATTTTCCAGAAGAAAGATTATCGTGCCTAGAATACCAAAATTAGATATTGAAGTTCGGATTTCAACAATTGAGCAAATATGTTTAAACAAATACAAAAGTAATTTAATAAACGAACGTGGCCTATGTTACACGCCACAAAAACTTAAAGTCACTGAAGCAGTCGCTGTGTCGAGAATGGGACCGATTGACGCCAGAAGATGTGCCGTCCATTGTCGAAAATCTCTAAGGCTCGCGTTTAAACCTGTCTATCGCCGCGGGAGGAGGTCATTTCGAAACACGAAAATTTATCTGATTTACTAAAATTATTCCTTAAAATGTCTCATGTAGTTTTTTGAGACACTCTGTATGTATGTGTATATATATTACTGCAAGAAGACAATTGTCCAGATGAAACATCGTGAAAATAAAAAAAACGTTGTATGAGATGTAAATCATCCAGAAAATATTTGGGTTGAACCTTCACGGAAAGAACAAATGAATTAAAAAAAAATGTTCTTTTAAATTCTATCTATATGAAGGTCGTCGTCCCAGAATTATACGATTAAGTTAGTTGAAATCATGCCTCTAAGCAACTTTTGATAATGGAGATGACCAAATAAATTATTGATAATGAAATATTCAAAATTATATCATGTACATATGTTTCTTTTTCAATTTTTAATGCACATATCTAGCTATACGGACATATTAGGTGTTTGCATACGTTTTTAGGTATTTATAAGAGATTTATAATAAATAAATTTAATTATAAGACCTTTATTGTAACTATATTCATGTTAAAAGTTATTTTTTGATATAAAAATCAGTAGTATTATTTTGCTTTATTGTTAAGTATGCAATTTGCGGAATAAGTATAACTGATGAACAGTGACGTGTGATGCATATGGAGAACATATTCTATATACAAGATAAAATCATGAAAGTAGTGATTCTAGTGGTCTAGAAATAATTATTTTCATATTAGCGACAAAGAATGCAAAAATAATCAGTTTGAAGTTGCTGAAGTGAAAGCATTATTGGCCTACATTTATGCCACGCTGAAGATATTTCAACTCGTCTTAAGGCCATGGGTCAAGACAACATTGGATGCTATCTTTTCAAGTGACAACTACTATTATATAGACAAAATAGTAAAGGTTTTTGCACTGAGGGGAAGTTTTTGCGTTTTCCTTGGCAAAACAGCCGGACCGACAGAAGAAGAAGAGCCCAGCCATGTATTAACTTCAATGGTCAAACTGAATATGATGAATATAATAAGACGAATGGCCAACGATATGCATTTAGTGGGATTATTTCGAAGTGATCTACTATGAGCAATTTGAATGTGATGCCCTACCTCTATACCCATTCACCCGATATGAGTCATGTCTTAGTTAGGTCTTATGAAGCCAAAAATTATTTCGATTTCTCGATATACTCAAAATATGAGGAGTGGCCGCTACCTTTTACCTACCTGAAAGTAAAGGAAGGGCGGAAAGTCGAAGTTAACAACGAACAATACTTTTAAAAAAATACGTTGTACCAATTTCTCTGAATAAAACTTCAAAGTTTTTTTTAAAAACTCTACAACTTATTTGTATAACATTCACTTAACAACAATATTAGGGATTCTCGAAACAAATATCACAAATCTACCTTGTATTGAGTTATTTCCCCAAAATTCTTTTATTAAAACGCAAATATCATCCAAATAATTTCGAATATGTTGTTTCACAATGGAAATTAATTGGGCTAGTTGTTGGAACAAATATTCTCGGAAATTAATATCTGCTGTCCGAACCACTTTTAACAAACTAGGTAGTACCTGTAAATGGAAATGGTATTATCGAATATAACAAAAAATCGTGAAAGCCATTACCTGGGATATGTAAGGTACACATTTAATTCCCAAACTTTTAAAAGTGAATGTTATCGCTTGAACAACTGTTGTGTGATACTGGGACAATGTTGGATCTTTTATTATTTTTAGTAAGGTCGCTATTGCCATAGCTGAAAAATGGTGGAGTTGACTTGTGAAATAGTGTCAGTGGTTCAACGTTTACCTAAATAGTACTCCTCCAACGTACTAGAACTCATGTTAACCAACATCTCACTTGATGTCAGGTCACTATCTTCACTGACATTCTTGTCAGGCATGGGAATTAAAGTAGGTGCTTCTGGTTGATAGTCAATTTCTCCTTTGTACATTTTATGTTTATATGGATCTAGAGCTCCCAAAAGTCCAAGCACTCTTATGGTTTCTCTTCTTATGTGAGGGTGTTGTTCTGTTTTCAAAAAGTTTATAAGAACATCAAGAAGTACGGGATATTTATTATATGGTCTGATAACGTGCCCTGTGGCTCCGACCAACTGGCCCAATGTAACCAAAGCTGCGAATCGCTTATCGGGTGCTGAAGCATCTCCGAGAATGTCCAGTAGAATTGCCTAAAATACTAATTGCCTATACATTTCATTGTGTTGATAACGATAAAACTGATACCATGAGGTCCTTCATCCAAACTTGTAATTCTGAATCACCGCCGGTAATTTCGGCCAAATCGCCGATTGTATACAGGGCGGATAATACGACTCCAGGGTTTGGTTCAGGTTCCTTCAGTTTAGGTACCAGAACCTGCCGTACATCGAAAGTTGTTTAGAAAACAACGAATATATAATCCGTTCAATAAAACAGTGAACCCACGTCACCTCAATTGATGACATCGCAATGTTGCCGCACCAACCCTGAGTTTTAGTTCATTTTGGCTTTAACATACAACAAATTGTAATTGTTAATCCATAAAATTCTCGTTGTAGTCAGCAAATATCATAAATATAAAAAAAGTACATCTAATACCTCCATTATCTATTTCCTGTTCGTATCTAATTAGAGATGGATTCTGTTTCTGACTCTGATTATAAAATGGTATTTTTGATCAAAACAATAATAAGCAGCAATTTGAAATTTATTAAAACAAGCAAAGCGCCAAAGTGTTTGCCGGTTTATAACTTGTAATTATAATCAATAATTTATTGATAATTTTCCAGAGGTCTGACAACCAGGCGAATTTTGTAGGCTGATTCGGTTACACATTCGAACGTATCAGACGGGGTTGTATTTCTTTTTATCTAGAATAATATGAAAGGGAAAATATTGTCTGATTTTAAAATGAAGTTACAAATTGCGATAGGTGATACGTTCGACATCTTGATGACGTGAGTTCACTGTTATTTTGAATAGATTATACAAGAACAAGAACCTTACATTCAATATTGGTTGCATATAGGGTCGAATTAATCTTGGAGCTTTAACAACCAAATGATCCAACAATGTAGCAGCCTGTTCTTTGTTCCTCCCACTGCCTGAATGTTCAAGCTCTGTTAACAGTTGTACCAAAACTCTTCGCAAACTTGGCATAATATAAGCGGGATTCATACAGCTTAATCGGCCGATTGTGAATAGGGCCACCTGAAAATCAAGCACGGTTCGCTGTCATCGATCTGTAAAAAAAATAGGTGCTCACCTCTCTAATTTTGAATTCCTCGTCCTGCAAAGCAATGAAAAGCGCTTCAAGCGACTCCGCCTGGGCTAAATGCTGATCGAAACTCGGATCTAATGAGGTAAGGACGCCGTAACGCACTTGGGCCTCGTTATCGGTCAATCCAACGTCTACATACGTGAAAAATTACGTTAGAAACAGCAACTATATATTTCATTCAATATCATACTTAGCAGCTTTTGAAGAACATCAGCAACAGTCCTGGTAACAGTTTCGCTAGAAGACTTCCCATCACTTTTAACAGCATGTCTCAGCAATCTACTCGTGGTTTGTACAGCTTCGAGACGAATCTCCATAACTTCATGTACTAAGAAATGTTTCGCGCATCTCTGAACAAATGGTAAAAGTCTTTGTCCTTCGAAGTCGAAAGTTCCCAAAGTATGAAGGGCAAGAACAATTAGCTGAGTATCGTTCGGGTCAATGCCCATCGACAAATATGGAATATTAGTGCCTAAATTTCTCGGCATGCCTGGGTGCAGTAAAGGTTTATTTAAAAGTATGCAGGAAAGCATTTTTAGCAATCCTAGACTGATTCTGTCCTTGTGGACTGGAATTTTTTTCGCTAATTCTCGTAAGCAAATGGTTAACGACGGACTTAGAGCAGTGGCAAGAATTTGTTCAAGAATATTGGGAATGTCCATTTTATCGTGTTTCTTTAAAGCCGAAGCCAAAAAGGTAACACATTTAAATACACAGCTGTCGATAACTGGACGTTTTTTACTCGGAGTCTCGCTTCTAGGCAGAGTAGCTTTTATTAATTCCATGATTTTGTCTACATATGGTTCTATTTCTTCTTCAACCGCCACTGCTATTAGACCTAAAACAATACGTATATCCTATTTTAAATCACGTAATTTTTTTTCACAAATCCATAAAATGAGCTATGGGTATTAAACAAATTAATTTGTCATTTTAAAAACATTATACAGAGAGAAAATCTAATACCGACTATATATATATATATATATATATATATATATATATATATATATATATATTTATATGTCAGTCAGGAGATGTATGTGTTTGTATATACCATTGATTAATAAATTTATTTTACGAAAGTACCCATTATATTGGATTTCCACTCGTAAGTTTTAAGCAAGCTATGCCAAATCAACATGGCTACCACAGGTAGACCAATTAAAAAACCTTACTGATATTTACTTAATGTAAAAATATTAACAGATTGGAATAATAACTAACAGCTCTTCTTACCTATAGTGATAAAAGCGGAATTTCTATCCTTCTCCCGTCCCCTCAATATATTAAACAAGTAACTCATAGCATTAGGTAAATGTCTCGTTACAAAACTCTTCTTATCAAACGCAGCCAATCTTGGAAGAATAGTTAACAGGGTCTGTTGGACAAAATTAACTCTTAATGATCTTTGAGCTAAAATATCAATACATATATATTCAAATTTCTCTCCAACTAATTGATGACATATTGAGGACTCAATTATTATTGGTTTTGCTGGAGTTAAAGCGGTTAAGATTGTATCGTCCGTTTTCCTTTTATTGTGAACTGGGTACATGAATACTGGTCTATTAAATCTAAATTCCTCAGTTTCCAAGGGTGGTTTAGGGTCAGTGCTGTCTTGGAGAGCTATATATTTCCGTTCCCATGAAGCATTAGCACATCGCAATAGTTCATTCAAGATAAGTAGTGAACCATGGGCTTTCTCATCTCGAATTTTTTCTCCACGATCTACACTAAGTAATTTGCCTGACTTATCATAGCACTGTTTATACCTAAAATTAATATCTAGTACTGTTGGCTGAAAATAGCCCTAAATTAAATGTCTAACCAAGATGAGGCTTCTTTTTGATTTTTCTTTGCATTCTCACGTTGTGCTGTTACTATTAAAGCAGCTCTTAAAGCTTCTGTTGCAGCTTCTCTAATAGATTGTTTCGGATCTTCAATAGCATAAAAAATTGATTCAAAGAACTGTGAAACTTGCTGATAAAAGCAGGTTGGTAGAGCGGTTGCAAATTCCTTTAAGACCAAAACAGCAGCATGTCTTTTTGACTAAAAGTTTTTTGATTTTAATGATTTTCTTCTAGCAATGTAATAAATAATAAAATACACCCAAATTAACATTGTTTTTTACCTCTACACGATCACTGTTGAGCCATTCAAGAGCTTTTTTTACTTCAAATTCAACATATTGAGATGCTTTTTGACCAGAAGCTAAAGCGAGATTCGCCATGGTTTTTGCTACCAGTTCCATACAACTGACATCATTTGAAGGCAACTGATTCCTAAGATAGTTAGCAAATCTTGTAATTCTTGTAGTCATATTACCAACATCCGCTCCAATGAGACACACTAGTATGTAATTAGACTTATTACGTATTGAAGACCAAATGTTTCCCAACTTACCAATTGCCAATATACCACCTTTCTTTTCATTTGAATCATTGCTAGACATCATTTCAAATATATTATGGTTAAATTCATCTAAAAAGTGTGTAATCTCTTCAGGAGTTGCCTCCCGAAGATCCGTCTTAACATAAACGTATAATTCTTTGGCAGCTTTAGACCTGGTTTGTTCATTTTTTGATTTAAGATTTGAAATGAATTGATTCATTACCGTTAACGACATTTTCGTATCCTATGAGAAAATATTCATCAAATAAAAAATGACCACTTCTTTGAAAAATCTATGCCTCAGCTAACTTATTCTAATCAAAACTTGGGGCTCCTCAGTGGAACCCCACACATAATATTAATTACAACTAATTATATTAAAAATCGCAATAATCCTTAAATCTGTTTTCATTAAAATATTCTTATAATTTTACACCACTATGAAAAACCTGAAGACGGTAAAAGAACATCAGTGTCCGTTTTGATTGGCCAAAACTACTCATACGCATTCTTTCTCTGTGCTTTGAATTGGCATGTTTTTCAAAGACGACAGTAAAACGTCTCGACATTAAGTGTTGATTGGCCAAAACTGCACATGCGCATCATAGAAAAAAGATGCGCATTTATTCTAATCATAGAGTATATAGTACTCTATGATCCTAATCCATAGAGTGTTAACTTAATACAAATAATTTCAGAATTGTTTGCGTGGTCTCAGCATGAAGGCGCTGAGAACGTAATTTTGCTGAATTTCATTAGTTAGTTTAAACTTCCATTACAGGTACCTGTAACGAAAATATTTTATTAGGAGAGCATTTCATTGGTCGATAATTTCAATTGCATCACGTGACTAACCTCTGACATCACTTTCTACTTGCCACTTAAATTTCAAATAAAACCAAAATGTAATTTTTTAAAACCATTTATTAATATAAAATTCCAGCCAGCGTAGAACGGACCACGCAAAACCTCGGTTTCGCCTATTTATGTAAAACCTCTATATATAGTCTATGTTCTAATCTAGCCTCATAGATATCAGAGTTCCGTGCCCTTTCCGTTTACAAAATATTGAAAATTTAGAACGGTAGCTTAAATGGGTGAATGCGAAGCAGTGTTTTACTTTGTTCATTTACGGCTACGTGGCTCGTATAAATTTGGTAGCAAAGCATAAATTTGACACTTTCTGCTTTCAGAAGGGTATTCTAGAAAGTAAGGAAGACGTAGAGGACGTCTGTTTGGTGGAAATAATCAAAAGAGTGGATATTTTGGACTAGGTAATTATATACTTCCTATACAAACTTCATTCTATTCAAAATTTCAACAGAGCTTTTGTTGAAAGTGTCTCTTTCGAATTGGAACATTTTTCAACATGACTGACAAAGCAAACTGAAAAAACTTATGTGTTAAATACTCTTATTTTGTTAACTGTGTTTTTATGATTCTTTTTTAGAAGACATTTCAGGTGTTGTGTTCCAGGATGTAGTACCGTTTCAAATAGAATGCACAGTTTCCTAGTTATCCTGCTCTATGTCAGAAATGGCTTTTACTAATAAATAATGAAAAACTCATGGGAATTTCTTGTGAGGGCTTAAATAAGAGCAAAAGGGTTTGTAATGTACATTTTACATAGACTGACTACAAACTGATATATGGAAGAGTATTGCTTAACAGGGATACAGTTTCCAGTTATTTAAATTGTAAGTCTTTCATAATTAATTCAAATATGTCAGGCAATGTTATTGATTTGAACGGTGAAGTTACTAATGTAAGATAGATGTAATTTGACAAAGCCAAGAGCTTTTTTTGCTTCTTTGGTAAATGATGTTTCAACTGTTCTATTTAATTTCTACATTATGTACAAAATTTAACATCACCAAATGCATGTATTTTTCAAAACAGTCAACTATATTGAGCATTCTCAAGGAGATGTGATTAGAAGGATAACAGTTAGGTGTTGTTTGTTTTGGTTGAAGAGAAAGTAAACAGTTAAGTTAAAAAGAGTTATTTTAAGATAATATAAAATATTCCGTATTCAGTACTTTATTAAACTTTGTATATTTAAAAGTAGAAGTTTTGTGTTAAATTTGTTATATTATGTTTCAATGTATTTTTAGTATAATATATTGTCATTAAACATAGAACATTCTAAGTATTCTTTTTTTAAGTAATATTTGCAAAATAAATTTTACATATATTCTTATATTCTTTTATTGCACTTTTATTTTTACTGTTTTTATTACTACTATTATTATTAATAAAGTGTTTTAAATTTCCCGCTACTCACATTGTTCAGTCGCGCCCTCTGGTGGCAAATGAACGCTAAATTTGTTCACAGATTGAATTGAATGAGTAATTACTATTTTCAGTCAAATGCAAGGTTCAACTGTTTATTCCATTCGTGATGTCAGACGAAGATGTACGAATTCTTATCTGTATAAAATGTGAGATAGGAAAGGACGGAGATAAATGCTCGGACCAGGTAATTTTATGTTTTTATATTCTCTAATGGTAATATAAGTGACATCACGAATGTGAAAAACAGAGATATATATATATATGTATGTATATTAATAATATATCACCTGATAACTTTAAAAAAGAAAAGGAAAAAAATACTAATTTCTATTAACATGTAATAAATAATATACTTTTAAAGAAAGTAGAATTACTTTTATACTGAATGTTCTGTGAATGTGTAAAAAGGAATGGAATAATAACGCCATAATCGTTTTATCGTGTTTTAATTTATTAATTGCTATTTTTAAATAACATAGTATAATAAATATAAATAGTACAATACAACTTAAACAAAACCTAAAAACTAAAGATTTTCAATAACCATAACTACTAAATAAAATGTAAACGTATACCTAATCATTGAAAAATCTAATCCACGATAAACCTAAAAATGATTGTACAATAAGTACCAGACCCTTTTTAAATAAAAGTTTTATTTATTTTTGAACGGAAATATTTTTAAAATACTGTGAATATTATCATGTTCAACTTTACTCCCGTGAGGCGATTTTTTCAATTGTTAATTATTTACCCAGATTTTGAAAAAAACCCGTTCCGAGGGGACTGCTGTTGCGGGTATAGAGGAATAGTTTAAGTGTAACTGGTATAATTCACGTTGTGTCATTTATGGGCTTGCCAAAAATCCAATGGGTTTTCTAAACGCCCAATGGCATTTCCAAATACTTCTTAATCTGTAATGTTGCTGCAGTACTTGGAGTAATTACTTCTTTCATTCTAGCCATTTTTTTTATCAAAATATCTTCAGATGTCAATACATTCTTGGTCAGTAGTTGTGTCTTGAATTTCGAGTTCTGGAAAGATATTTGTATTTTTTCAAGTTAGAATGGATATTTATATTTTTGTATCGCCTCAGCATTATTTGCAATACCAAATCCTGCTTTTTAAGTCTAGGATCTAAAAATGGGGATTTTCCGCATATTGTGTTCATTTCTAAAATTGTCAGTCTTTTATTGACTATCACCACTGAACCTGTAAGTACTATTAGTAAATTAGAGGAAATGATGGGTAAACTTATGGAGCAAGTGAGTACAATGATGAATTTATTCACCATCGTCGTTACCAAGCTAGCCTAATGTCTGATAGCCATTACTGCAAATACAAAATAGCCGTCTGGTATGCTAAAGGCCTCCAGAAATTTGCCAGAGAGCTTAAAATGTTCTTATATGAATAAAATATTGATACGAAGGTATCTGAAATACGTTTCACAGATATAAATTATTTACTAATTCGGAAATACAAGCTATATCATACAAAACACTTTGATGATAGAGCTCATGGAGGAACATCTATAATTATCTGTGAAAACATAAAACACCATGAAGGATGAGAAATTCAGCGAGGATTGAAGCCACAGTGTAACCATTGAAGAAGTATATGGGCCATTAACATACTAACAATGAGTGCTATGTATCGTCCACCTAAACACAACAAGACAGAAGAATACCACAGTTTCTTTAACTTGCTGGGTAATAGATTTATTGCTGGAGGAGACTACAATACAAAACATGTAATGTGGGGTGCTAGATTAATAACACCAAAAGGCAGATAATTGATCGAAGTAATGAAAACACATAATTTAGAGCACATTTCTACTGGTGAGCCAGCATATTTCCGTCAGATAGAAATAAAATTCTCGATACCATAGACTTTAGTTACCTTAAGATATAAAATTTTATGAATGCTACGGCGTATGCTCGTGTTAAAGCCAGGTGAGCCAGAGGAAGATCCGCCATCTTGAATCATTCTATGTTGTGGCTATAACAGAATTGTTTGTAAAGTATAAATACAGGGGACTCAATTGAATCCAGTGTTTTAGTTGACTTCACCTTCACCAAATTAGTTTTACAAAATGGTGGGCACACTTTTTGTTAAATTTCCATTTAATGAATTAAAAGAAACATTTTGCACTTTAAACATGTACCATATTGAAGATTAAACTAATCCAAACATTGAACTGGAATACCTTCAAAATCTTAGTACAATAGCACAACACTGCTACTTTTTGGGGGTATGAAAGGTGTTTAGGATAAAATAAATAAATATGTGTTTTAAATATATATTTCTTATAAGAATGTAAGTGAAAATAGCTATCATGATACAATAAATTCCATAGTATGCCATTGTTAACCATGTCTTTATAATACAAAATCCTCCTAAAAATAATACTATATACATTTCAATTTTCGTAAAATTAATAAATTGCATATAACATGAGTAGATAATAATAGTAATATTAAAATTTTATATACAAATTAAAAGTACTAATATAATTACAGAAATAATATATTAAAAATTGTTTTTAAATATTTTTTACAGGTAATAAAACATTTTAATAGCAACAAATATATATCTTATATAAATAATTTTTAAGCATTTAATAAAAAAATACTGTGAAGGATCGTTGAGAACTGCTTGAAAGTCGGTAATATATGTTTGGCAAATTAAAAGGTACAATTCAAAGCACACAAATTCAACTTAAAGTGCCCTCTTTTATTATCAGTTATACAAAAATTAAATGAAAATGCAACATTAGCGTTTACTTTGCCGTTTTTAATGATCTTATCTAAATTAAAATACCAAAAAGTAGACGTCTTCGCTTCAAACGGTGATTGTTGATAAGGAATTAGAAAAATTGATATCAAAAAAGATCTATTTGTTGATTGTTTAATTTAAGATAAGATTTCAGTCTATTCTTTGACGGATTCTTTCACTGTTCTTGTTTACTCGTTTTCAATTGTTTTTATACATATTTTATAAAACACCAAGTGTAACAACAGGCGCGTGAGCAATCTTTTGTTCAATCACATCTCGTGACTAGCTTACATTGACAATGTTTATTGTCTGAACATAGTTAAACTCTGCGTTGACATATACATTGACGCAAATGTATTAAATTTTTTCTTTGCGAATTGTCACGACTCATTGTAAACTAGTCACCATATTTTCCAACTTATCCGTAGAAACCCCAGTCCTAGCAATATAATCTGTGTATAAAATTTATTAATGAAAATACAAGACTGGAAAAGCTAACTTGATACAGATAATCTTCCACTATCACCTCAAGTTCACATTTCTAGTCGATATATTTGGATTATGCACCACTGTAACAAAATATTAATATAGATATGGTTACTAATATTTTAATCATATACTTACCAATGACGTTAAGACAAAAATGGATTTGCAGGTTCGTTAGTAGTTTTCATCCACGGTGTACCCACGTTACCGTTACCATTTATCGGGGCACTACCGGTAGCCATGGGCGTCCACGGATCTGAGATGGCGCCTTGAGATTGTCCCGCCAATGCGGTACCGTTGTTTTTAGCCACCGCGGGGAACTGATCTGAAAATCAAATTTCTTCCGTATGTTGGTCGTTTACGTGGACGAAAGCAAAATTATTCACCTGTCGAACTTAAACCGTACGAAGGGCTGCCCCCAAAAGCACCCAGCGGATTTTGGGGCGATGTACCAAATTGGGCGAATGATTGCTGCTTGATTTCGTTGATAGAAGGCTTTGGTGGCTGAGTATTGAAAACTGGACGAGGTACTGGAGGCACTGTGGGATCAGAAAACGGATTCGCAGCCAACGTCGGATTATTAGGCTTGCCTTAAAAAAAATATTGAACTAATAATCGCCACTATCATATGCAATGTTTCCAGATTGACCGTAATGCTTTAATGTTGATTTGAATTTGGTTGGAGCGTGAAGGGTGCGGACTGATTGTTGATTGAAATGATCGACTTTTTTGTTACCTATTAGACAATTGGCAACGTTTAAGCTTTTTTGAAAGTTTAATTTTAGGTATGTGAAAAAGTAATTTCAGTTTTTTTTAATGACATAGATAAGCCAAATATGATTAAACATTAACGAAAGTCGCATCATACTATGAATGTATTTGGCGAAGATTTTATAACCAATTATGAGTACCTAATCAAATAATATATATACAGTTTATCCAAAATAACAGCGAACTCACATCATCACGATGTATAATGTATTACCTATTGCAGATTGTAAATATGTTTTGATATCAGATGTCTGATACGTTCGAACACGTAATCGAATCGACCTACCAAAGTTATCCGGTTGTCAAATGTCTGGAAAAATCTTCAAAACATTAGTGACAATAATTACAAGTTATAAACCGGCAAACGTTATTTTGGCTATTTGTTTGTTATTAATAAATTTCAAATCGCTGCGTATTATTCCTGATTGGAAACGCCGAAGCCATTAGATAGTCAGAAACAGATATCGTCTCTTAATCAGTTACTTCGAACATGAAAGAGACAGTGGAGGCCCCTGTTGCCAGTAAAATGCTTTGGGGAGGTAAGTATAAATACTGTTAAATACTAAGTTACTACGGATTTTATTAGAAATATATTTTGGCGTGTTACAGCCGCATTAAATATTAGTATGAGCACTGTGATTAAAATATTTCAAAAAGAAAAAATATTATAAACAAGAATACACTGAAATGAAACCGTCCTCATAGAAAACATAGGATTTAAATGATGTAAAGACAACTCATGAAAAGGCCTAATGGAACTTTTACACATTGCTTTTAGATAATTATGATTCTAAAAAGCATATAATAATATCAAGGAATACTTGTTTTTTAAATTTACATACTTAGATAAGACATGAATATTTCAGAATGGAATATTGAATCAATCAAGGCAAGATAATAATACAAATAGCATAAAGACAACAAAAGTTGACAAAGGTAAACGTTAGAATAACATTTGATTAGATTTTATTAGTCATAATATCTATTAATAATTCAATGCAGATACATTGTGATATAGAGTGTACTATTTCAAATTGTTACTTGGTAAATATCATTTAATTGGTCACTAAATGTTTAATAGTATTTTTGCAACTTACTTTTTTAGAAATAGGCCTGAAAAAAGTCATTTGGTAGATCAGTTGGCTGAATAGCATGGATTCAGAGTATTATATCTTCCTGCCTATCACTGCCTATTCAATCCAATTGAATGGATATAGGGTTTGGGAAAGAATTATTACAATGGACAGTATACCTTTCGTATACAAGCAAGAACTGTTTGGATATGTGGAAAAAAGGATTGTGTACAATAATACCTCTATCAGACATACTGAAAAATAAATTAATAAATGGTGGAAATGTGAATTAGTGTTAAACTGGAAATTAATAGTATAGTTATTGACTAGTGGCTCAGAAAGTGATAGTGCCTGAGTTAAACTTTCTGGATGTGAGATTATTACTTAATGCTGACAAGTACCAAGACAGGTTGATGAGGGTGGTTGTTTAAAGGTATTCTATATAATTAATATAGGATAACTGTAGAAAATTGCATAGTAGGGAGTGAAAGATTTGTATACATAGATATGTATGTAATTGTTTAGAATATAATTCAGCACTTGAGAGATTGAATCTAATTTTCAAGATAGACATGTAGCAAGAGAAGAAACTAGGCAGAAATACAATGACACCAAAATGACTTGACAAGAGAATACAGGAACGAAGGAAACAACAACTAAAGATAAAAAAACAAATATGACCTTTAAAGAAAGTAAAATACTTAACTTTTAACTTAAAATTTTACTTAATGTTCTTCAATATCCTACCAAATTTAAAGGTTAGTGTGTTTGGAATACTCACTTCAATTCTATAAAATTCAATTCAGTTATGGTCATTATTTGCCTTGATAAATCCTAGTTTAATTTTTTCATTTATTTTGCCCAAAACCATTTTTTAACTGTGAAATATAAGATAAATAATCCAAATTAAATCGAAGCGCGGTAAAATGTTCAAATGTTGGATTGCGGAAATGATTGTTCGGAAACGCTAAGTGACGTCATTGTTTCCTAGCGCTTCTGATAGAAATTTTGAAAGGTTGTGTTTTTATTTCTGATAAAACCTTAGTAATTCGATTTCTTATTTTAACATAAATGTTTTTTACTTAATAATCTCGATAATATATTATCTATCTATCTATCTATATATATATATATATATATATATATATATATATATATATATATATATATATATATATGTTAGTTATTAGTTATATATTAGTGTTGGGAACTACTTTTTACTATCGACTATTTCAGTCGCTATTTTTGGTTCGACTGTTTTTACTATCGACTGTTTCAGTCGTTTACTTTTAGTTACTATTTTCGGTTCTACTAGTTCATCCGACTGATTTTTAATGCGCCAAATTTATGCTTATATAGATTATATGTAATATATGTGGTTTTATGTTTTTTTTTGTAGTTTGCTTGTGAATCACTATATATTGTGAATTATTATAGCAGCATTTTGGAACGCTAGTTTTCGAGGGCAAAAAAATTAAATTGTAAATGATAAATAGTAAGATACTTTTGACTGGTATAATAGGTAATACTTTTTTGATAAACTTTCAGGATTTTTGTCCAAGCCTCTTGTTTGTCGAAACTTTTTTCCTAAATTCTTGAAAACTAAAATTAGGTTCCAAAGGCTTCAGAAATTGCATAGATCCAAAAGATTTGAAGAGTTTTTTACAGTAGCAGTTGTTAAATTTATTTTAAACATATTAACCGTAAAGAGGTGAATAAAGTATATTAAATATTTGTAATAAATACATTTTCTGATAGGAAAACTCTACTTTAAAATTCAACAATTCATTTTGTTGGCTATTAAAGAAGAGCACCACAGTTCTTATATGTTAACGAATGGACTATCTTAACAGAATGTGTTCAACTTTTAAAACCCATTGAAATAATGACCATCGAGTTATCTGGTGGAAGATATCCCAACGATGTCTTTAATTATACGGTCAATAAGAGGACTGTAACATTCCATCGAATCCAGGATTTTAACAAGTGAATGGGGAAAAAATGACAAAATTATTTATTAGATGTCATCAATAAAGAGTGGCAATTTTAGAAATGAATACGATATGCGGGAAATCCACATTTTTAGATCCTAGATTTAAAAAAGCAGGAAAAAGATTTAAATTGCAAATAATGCTGAGGCGATACAAAAAGTTATTACAAAAGAGGTATCTTCCATTCTAACTTCAAAAAATACAAATATAGTTCCACAACTCGAAATTCAAGACAAAACTACTGACCAAGATTGTATTGACATCTGGAGATATTTTGATAAAAAAATGGCTAGAATGAAAAAAGTAATTACTCCATTTACTGCACCAACTTTACAGATTTAGCAGTATTTAGTAATTCCATTTATTGGGCCTTTAGAAAACCCATTGGATTTTTGGCAAATCCATAAAATGAAACTACCTGAATTATATCAGTTACACGTAAAATATTCCTCTATACCCGTAACATCTGTCCCTTGGGAACGAGTTTTTTTCAAAATCTGGGCAAATAATTAATGATCGAAGAAATCGCCTCACGGGAGAAAAGTTGAACATGATAATATACACAGTAATTTAAAAAGGGTCTGTACGATCATTTTTAGATTCATCATGGATTAGATTTTTCAATGATTAGGTATATGTTTATATTTTATTTAGTAGTTATGGTTATTGAAAATCTTTAGTTTTTAGGTTTTATTTAAGTTGTATTGTACTATTTATATTTATTATGCTATGTTATTTAAAAATAGCAATAATAAATTAATATATTAAAACAGGGTTAAACATTTATGGTGTTATTATTCCATTCCTTTTTGCACATCCACAGAATATTCAGTATAAAAGTAATCCTACCTCCTTTAAAATTATATTATTTATTACATGATAATAGAAATTAGTAATTTTTTTCCTTTCCTTTTTTAAAGTTATCAGACTAATGAATAATATACATCTCTGTCTCGCTTATACTACCATTGGAGAATATAAAGACATTTAAAGTTAACTGCTCCAAGCATTTATCTCCGTCCTTTCCTATCTCATATTTTATACAGACAAGAATTCGTACATCTCCGTCTGACATCACGAATGGATTAAAACAGTCGAACCGTGCATTTGACTGAACATAGACCCCTTTATATTGTAATTAAAATTTATTAAATATTTACTAAAATTTTTATAATATAAGGTGAGTCCCGGCATTCATGGTTCTCTTGGTTTAATTGATGAAAATGTTTGAATGGATATATTCTGTTTAAATATTGAACTAAAAGCATGACTTACTTGTAGTAACTAAATTATCTAAATTGACTAAGGCAGAGTTTTCTCCCAGAAAACTTTGTGGTGTTTTTTTAGTAGCGCCCGTGGATGGACTAGGTCCCGCTGATGGAAGCGAGTCCCCAAGCAGATTTAACTCAAAGGGATCGCTAACCGTTATATTGCCGTTACTTTTAGGTGACGCAGCCCGATTCCTGCACGACAAATCGCATTGTAGATTACAAAAGTGAAACTAAGCAATCCGGTTACCTGTTAGTTATGACGTCGAACTCATCCAGGTCAGTTGAAGACCCCTGACTGGCTGGCGACCAAGGATCAGCTTTAGTCTCTGATGCTGGAGGAACGTTCACGGGTGAAAGGGAGCCAGCAGGTGGACTGACTGGGGCGTTCATACCCCAAGGATCCATTTTAGGCGTTGTATTTGTTGCAGCTGCTGTTGCTGCTGGTAACCATGGGTCAATATTTGGTGATGAACGCTGCGGTGGGGAGGAGAGCGACGATGAACTCCATGGCGCTGTAGGCTGCAGATAAATAATTTATAATGTTTTGTGTGAACATTTAATCCTTTGAGCCAATTCAACTTCTAGCATTTACAGGGAGCTTTCAATAGAGCGATTGAACTTCAATAAAGTTTTGATGTTTCAGTTCAGTAACCACTGATATATTTTCCTAGCAAGTAGTAGTGGAAATACATGATTATGTTGTCTTTTTGAAGCTTGAACAATCCGTTTGACAAGAGCGTGTATATCAGATTCGGAAATGATGTAAGATTTTACATGGTGTGGTCTAGGATGCTTTATTGTCAAGTTGTCTCCATTATCAATAATTGATTGGGGTCTCTGAGGCATGCTTTCTACTAATTTAATTGCATAATCCTGAAACAAAAATCTCCATATGAATTAAATTTAATGAAATATTATTGTTGGAGAGCCTGGATCTTTTCTGGGAGCTTCACATTTATTCGGTGTTTTTGGTGGACAGTCTTGTACGTCATTTCAAACACTTCTTGAACATATGGTAATAAAACCTTTTGAAATATACCAAACACTCGTTTTGAAGAAAAGCCCTAAAGGTGCGTCTTTACTGGTCGTTTGATGATCCGCTGCATAAATGTATCGATGCGGGTACCATGTATGAACATTGTCACTCGATTCATTATGCGCCTTTTTAGTTTTGTTTGTCCAATACAGTCTTCTTTAATGTTTGTAATAGTATCCTCATTTTTCGTTGTCTTTTGTATAAAACCAGCATTCGACAGATTTTCAACATTTTCTACTTGAACAGAACATCTTACACACTAATTAACAAATGTCCCCTTTTATGTATTTTGTATCCTTTCTGTAAGAAATTTTGGTATTCTTGGATGCAAACACAAAGACACAGCTTCATATAAGCATCGCGTATACGTCACTTTCATGACGAAATACCCCTAAATGACCGAACAATAACTATATACTCTGCGCATAAAGCATTTTGCAAGGACGAGCAATTTGCTCATTTCTTAATAATGCTTTGACGGACACGCCCCTGTCAAACAAACTGTGAAAACACATTGTGGAATATCAAAAAATTCATCGGGCACTGTTATAAACGGACATTATTTCCCCCAAATAAAGGCTTATTTGAAATAAACATAAAAAAATAATTTGAGTTTTTCGATCACTCTAAAAACCCCCTTTATTTGTTGTTTTAGAGTTTTTTTCCAGATATTTATCCATGCACCGTTAATAATATCAATGCCAAGTGAGTATAAATGTTACAGCGTGTGATTGATCAACCAACATTCATAGGTATACCTTAGAGATTTAGTAAAGGTACAGGGGACACCCACAAAAAAATACTACAACAAATAAAATGTCCGAGCGGAACACCGATCGCATAACACATTGACTGAAAAGTCCAGGACCTAACACATAGATGGTGCTAGTTTTATTGTACTCACCGCTTTTCAGTTAGTACTAACCTTCAAAAGAAAGCTCTTAAAATTTTATGATATTCTACCTATAAGTTTGTAAGTTATGCACACCATAATCCCCCTAAGAATGACAGTACTTTCGTTATTTTTAAAACAATGGATCAAAAAAAATTGTTTTAATTTTACACAGGAGCTTGGGGAAAATACCATTCAAGCGAAACTGTGGCTTGAAAAGTGTTAAAAGGACTCCGCTCCATCAGAAACAACAATAAAACGTTGGTTTGGTGACTTCAAACGTGGCCGTAGAGACACCGGTAATGCAGAACGCAGTGGACGTCCAAATGAGGTGGTAACACCGGAAAACAAAAAAAATCCACAAAATCGTTCTGAATGATCGAAAAGTGAAGTTACGTGAGTTAGCTAACATCGTAAAGATATCAAAAGAACCTGTTGGTTTTATATTACATGAACATTTGACTATGAAAAAGCTTTATTCTGAGCAGTGTTTGGCCACGTAAGAAACCGAGATTTTGTCGTCAATATGTGACAAGGGATGAAACATGGATCCATCACTTCACTCCGGAATGAAAAAAATCGTCATCTGAGTGGACAGCGACTGGTAACAGGCCTATCTTGGGGCAAAATATAAATCGTTCTACAAAAATGGTATTAGTAGAGCGGCGCGATTACGTTGATGAAGAAAGCCAATTTTGATTCAAAAAAAGCGCATTTTGGAGAAGAAAAAGGTGCTCTTCCACCATGACAACGCACCGGCTCACACCTCCACATTCGCCACGGTCTACTCAGAATTCTACGAGAACTCATTTGGCCGAATGAGGTCATCGCCGCCTCGGAGGCACACTTTGCAGACCTTGAGAAAACGTATTTTTTCAGATTGGTTAAAGAAGTTGGAACAAATTTTCCGTTTAAGTCTAAGTACCTATCGGCACTCATTATTCAAAGAAACAGCATGGTATGTTTATGCTAAACTGCAAGATGTTATGAGTGAGGTGTCTAGACTTGAGGCTTCGTTTACGTTAGAATAGGATTTTTTCAGCAAAATAAAATAATTTTTAGTTTAGGAGATTTTATTTTTAGATCCTATACGTTTTATAACTTTATATATTGTGACTTTTTCACTTCTATTAGTCCTCCTATAATTTTCCTAATTGTAAGTCGCGATTTAGCTTTTTTTACTTCAAAATCCGTAGCAGAAATTGATCCTACATGTTATGCATATTCTTTTGTTGGTGCTGTTCATTTTCGCCACTTATTATTATGTCTGTTCCTAACAGCTTTATCACAGCTTGGAATTTTATAGCCTCTAGCCCAATTTCTCTCTTTGAAGGTAGGAAGATCATATTGATTTTCCTGGTTGCTATATTTAGCCTCAATATTGCATTTCCAAAGATACGTGTATTTCCTGTTCTTTTTCTTGTTTTAACGTGACGTGATCTTGGCGCTATCTTGAATTGTTTTTGTTAGAAATTATTTCAAGCTGACATTTGTTATGTACCAAAAATCGCCAATCCTATTTGCTTGTGTTTAATATCTTCTAATGAGTGTTATCATCACTGCTTATGGTTCTGATATATGGTAGTGGTTTAATTTTGGTTTCCAAATACTAAATACCCAAGATCCTGTTTCTTTAAACTCATAAGGAAATATGCCGTTTGTGTTTTGGTGGTATTTTTGTAGGATGATAGTTACTATTATCCTGCATTTTTATCAATGTAGGAAGGTGTAAATAAATTATAATAGTGAGTTGAACGTTTCTTAACTATACACAGATAAACATCCAGAGGAAAACCACACTACAAAACTTTGGCACAAGCCTACGACTATATATGTAATACATATATATATATATATTTAATAAATAATTAGCTGCAAAACATCTTAATTCATTCAGCTTTGGTTAGTGCATAAGAATATATTTAGCAAAATAATAGCATGAGCTTGGTGAAATACAGTAAGTACATACCACCTGACCAAATCCAAACATATTTAAATCCAGTGACTAAAAATAAAACATATCGACCAACATTAATTGTAGAAAACGCAATATTTAGATAATGATAAAAAAAAAATAAAAACGTAACGCTAACCAAACAACTGTATTATTATCGGAGACATTTTAATTTCGACCTTGGGTATTTCTTTTATTTTAAAAATACTATCTGGCTTTAATTACCTGCGGTCGAGGTGGCTGCGGCATTCCCCATGGGTCTACCGGTGTTGGATCACCACCCAGATTAACATCCAACAAATCCACTATATGACTTTGATGCATTTTTTCCTGAGATTTCCTGAACGCAATACCACAATGAGCAGACAATTTATGAGATCTGATTTAAGCTTACTTGAAATCTTGTTGACTTTGACTTAGTGCTAGCTGCAGTCTGACATCATCCGATTTTCTTTTTTGTTCTTCCTGTTCGGCTTCTTCCCTAGACATTGCCAGTGCTAATTGGAGTTGGAGTTCTTCTTCTCCAGCTGTTTGAGGCCTGGCAATCTCAATTTCCCTTGATACATCTGCTAAAAAAATTCCAAAAACATATATTGTTACTTCATAATCAAAAGTTGCCTGTGTGTACCTGATTCTTTATTGCTCCATTCTCCCCTAAATGCTGGGTATCTTGGGCTTGTTGGAGTATCAAGACCTCCATCACTGCCAAATCCACTAGCACTTTGGGCAAATCTTTCCTTTGCCTTTAGGGCTCTAGAGCGTTCATTTTTTAATCTTTCATCATCTTTCAATAAATTAACGAGCTGTTTGGCTTTTTCTCTAACATTTTGACCTTGATCTTTGCCTACACAGTAAGTGCAAACAGTAAGAAATGCCACTTTTCTATAGTATAGTTAACTATTATAATACTTACCTTCTTCAAGATGTTGAAATTCTTTCAGTGTTTGGATAGCATAAATATTTTCCTTGCATTGTTGTCCCACTTTCTCTGAACCAGTTTTAATTAAATATTCTAATAAAACTAAAGCCTTGTAAACATGCCTCCAGTTCTTTCCATGATCATTCAGTCTCTTCCATATCTTAATATATGAATATTAAATTTATTTGCAATTTGATTTAGTATTGATGATATCTTACCATTTGCATTATTTCACTAAAAGCCACAACATTATATGTCAGATCTGCAATTTCAGCCATTATAGTGCTACTAGGTCCCCATGGATCATTTGAGGTAGCTTCTCGGACTTTTTTTTGGGCGTCAGAGTAGTTGTGAGCAAAATTTTTGATATTTCGCCGAATGCCTGCCACATTCATCTGCATGTCGTGTGAGCCTCTACGCATCTAAAGTACCAAAACCAGGTTTAGAAAAAGTTTAGCTAGTAAATGGAAATAAAAAATTAGTATGAACAGATGAAAGATGAAGAAAAATTATCAGTACAAGTGTTAACAATTAAGATTTAAATATGTGCACTTACTTTGATGGTTTTTGTTGGTGTAAGGTGATAATATCCAAGACTGCTGCAAAAAGTAGATATTAACAGTGTTATTATTCCAAATTAGTTCATTATAAATCTAACAAATCCTATACTTTTGGTTACTTCTAAGGTTTCTTTGAAAACTTGTACGTAAACAACTAACTGATAAATCAATAGAATGATATATTTGATAAAAATGTTATCTTTAATTATTTTACATTAGGACAAAATAATCATTCAAATTAAATTTCTCAATTTAATTGAAAATTTATCACGAAAATTATAAATAATTGAATATATAAAATATATTTTTATTTTATATATATGTACTTTTCTTTCAAATTGCAGAAATCACTGCCAATATCACAATGGTGTGACCTTTTTATTTAAGCATTATATTTGGCAATGTAGGTTAATGTTATAATTGTGGATGAGAAATTATAGTTGTGTTCAGCTGCTAGTATCTAGAGTGAATAGCCAGCTTTTGAGCAAACTAGAAGATTAGCCGGAGCGATAAAATACTTAGATATCCAAAGTTTAAGAAATGATGAGGTATAGTCTAAAAACAGGATACATTCCAAAATTGTTAGATAAACAAAAATTTTACCCACCTAATACGTTACACAAACCAATTTTATTCAGTTACACAGAATTTCTTGAATATGTCAGGAATAGAAGCAAAGGCGAAATTATTAATATTTTTAATGTAATTTAGTATAATGTTCAACAAATTCCTCAATTCACTGATGACACTACACTTTTATTTTCAATAAACACAATCAACATGGCCGCGCTTCCCTATAATCTATGTTTGAATCTAAATAGGTAAAAATAGAACTTTTTACTATTTCCACATTACAAATTAAAATTCACGTGACCTGAACTTTATTTACTTTGCGTGATTCGAAAAAAGATATTCTCCGGATTATTTCTGGAGAACTTCTGATTTTGACATTTACAAATGACAGTCCACTATAATTTTTCACTCTTAACGACTTGAAGTTGGTAATCATATTTTTTTATTAGATATGTTGACATATCGTGTTCTATCAAGGAGACAATTAAAAATTCATACTATTAACTGTGTATATGGATCTCATACATAACTTATAAAATTTATTATATATAATTCAAACATTCGTTATGATAGAAATGTAACAGCTTTTTATTAAATCAAAATTAAAAATATTACAAATTCTTAAACCGCTATCACGCCATCTGAGCTTCATACATTAAGGCCCTCGACAGATTCCTTGCAGCTGCTAATCGTAAGATGCTCATTTTATCAGTCATTTGCGGAATTTCTTCTTTTTCTTCCAGGCAATGCAAAATTGTATAAGTATCATTAGAAGAAAATACCAGTTCCTCACTCTCCAATAAAGGGATTGCTTCACTTAATAAAATAGACCAGAAACTACAATATATAGATATAGGGACAATTAAAATAAATATTCAAAACTTGTTCATACTATTTAGGTACAATTTTGGATGCAAGCAGTGATATTAATAGATGGCCACATTCCTTATATTCCCCTGCTTGATATAATTTATGGAATTCATTGTACTTTCCCAGAAATATAAGCCTGTCACTAGCTAACATACATGATCCCAAATTGTCTAAGAGATCTGTACTATTGAGTTCTCCACTTTCAATGTAACCTTTTAGAAATTTATCTGCTAAGTAAGAAGTAAAAGCCCCATCTTGTGATTTGAGAGCCCATGTCAAGGCATTACCTAATCTTCCTCTTTTTAAGCATTTCATGCCTTGGATTTTACAAATACTTTGAGCTAAAACAATACTGTACAGAAATATTTATAATTGTATAAATATATTCACTTACCAACATGATTCAATTCCCTATTTTTGGCTTCTCTTATTAATTTATTGGCTTTAACTTCTGTATTAAATGGAATTCTTGGTAATAATAATTCGATAGCATGAACTCCATTATTTGGGCAAAAGTCTAAATAACTTAAACCAACCTCCCATAAACTTGAATGTCCTATTAAGGTTGTTCCATATTCAAGAATAAAAGATTCTCTTAATTTGTCACAAGCACTGAAAAAAAGTGCAATGAATATGGTGTATTTTAAACATTTTATTATGGCATACAAGTTTTCCACTTCATTTTCTAAAGTTGATAATCTTCCAGAATGATGCAAAATATCTGTTAGATGTGTTACGAACCAACCATTTTCAGTCATTAGTTGAATTTCTTTAATAACCTAAAATGTTATATATATTATTTTGCTTCTTATTTAAGAAATAAAATTTTACACATTATGGTAACACAGTCACTTACTTCAAGTAAGTCAAATTCCATAGCAGCAAGTAAAACTCTATCTAAATGTTTCAAGTGATCTTTCAATCTCATTTTTGAAATACTGTGTTTTGCAAACTGGCCAAGTTCAAAGGTTTTAACTGCGGGTTCAGTATAAAATAACCAACCAGCTAAAAATTCATACCATGCTTCACAGTTTGATTGTATTTCAGCCCAAGCTTCCTCTTCACCAACTATGAGCTAAAACATTAAATTTTATTCAAATATATTATTGATAAATATTACATACCCTCATCAGAAGATCTAAGTTGTGATTGTTAATAAACTGTTTGGCATCAATTTTTAATTGAATGTCCATTGTCCAATGCCTCCATTGAAGATTAAACTCATTAACAGATATGCTGTTAATAATCTAAAAATGATTTAGTTAATCATCATATAAAACAAGTTAATTTAAACACACATTATAAGTTGGCATAGCTTTCAATAATTGATCAACTGATTGAAATATAGGTGTATCTGCTGCAGAATTTTGTTTTAATAAGGTCCTAACAACTTTTATGCGTCCTTGCAATAAATTTCCAAATACTGTAGGCCAATAATTCTCATTCAATTCTAATGCACTTATATCTCCAGATAACAAGAGTGCTGCATTCCTTTCGTGTCTAGGGAAATGAAATCTAACCCAATCTAAGAGATAGGGTAAAACTATGTTACCCGGAATAACATCAATGAAAAGAATTTCACATAAATGCCAGATGCATTCAATAGAATAAAATATTGTAATGTAATTTTGCAGTTCATCTCTTTCTTCATTGTTTACTTTACTTTTTGAGATTTCATCCTGTAAGTTTTCTAAGCAGGCTCTAATGATAGAACGATATTGTCTTGATAGCTTCAGAACATCACCTTTTAAATCTGATGGCTTTGATGCAACACAGCTCTGGACAGCTATAAATGTTGCATTAGATTCATTTACAAGTTTCCTAAGAATAGGGTGAAATAAAATTATATTATGGCGAACACTAAATATAGAGCTTGGATTATTTGAGGCAAAATTGCTCGGAACGTCTTTTTCACGAATTGATCGTTGTTGATGTGGAAATACTGCTATTTGGTTTATAGGAAGCCAACTTGCTCCTAACCCCGATCGCCGGCATAGTTCATTTGGAATAAGCTAAAATATGGAATTACTCTTTTTAATAAAATAAAGTCCCTTATAACTTACAAATGTTTTTGGGTCACTTTTACTCATTATACTTTTTCTTAGTGAATTTAATTTTCCTATTCAAAATATTTAGGATGACATTCAACTAGGGACGCCGAAAAAATATCGATAGAACCTTATAACGATACCTTTAGTCGATATACCTTTGATCGATATATCGTTATTATTTTAAGAATTTTTTCGATGTTTATTCAAAAATATTAATTATATCTCTTAAATATTATTAAAAAAAATTTAATAATTTTTTACTGTTTAAATTGGTACTTAATTTTAAAGGCGTTGTAATATTTGGTGATTAATTGTAAGGGTAAATATTTTGATATTGTTTTAAAAATTACAGAAAACGATATATCGATATTATTATCAGTAGCCAACACCCTTATATTCAATTGAAAGACGGTTAATTATAGATCTTGGTATATTTCGTTTTTTACTACAGAATTCAAACTAATAAAACATATTTCCTGACTGAAAAACTAATTCTTTTGTAACGGTGCCACAGAATAATCTCCTTTATAGATTCAATGTAATATTCTAACTTCGTTACAACAAAGCTCTCCAAGCTAGGGATGTCGACGGAGAAACGAAATAACGATATATTCTTTAAAAATATCGATGGAGCGGAAAAAATATATGGATATTCTTGAAATATATTGAAAAACAGCCATTAGAAATTAAATATCAAAATGTACTAAATCTTCAAAATTTAGTAATACTTTTAAAGGTTTTATTACGAACAATTAACAGGTTCTTTATAATATTTAAAAAATATATTTAATTATTTTGAAATAATATCGATAGATTTGTCAATAAATATTGATATAAGGGATAATCAAAAGTATTGGTATTTTTAAAAGTGTTTGATGAAACATTTTCAAATCTTAAAAATTTATAAAAAAAAAAAATATTAAAAAGCCTAGGTCAACAAAAATATCCACATCAGGCAAAAAAAAATCTTTATGAAAAATATGGATATTTTTTGCCACTTCTAATTTGAGCTACAAAAGGCAAAAGTAATTTAACTAAATAGTTTTTATTACTACTCTAAATTTATTTATACTATTCACTGAAATATGTCCTTCAAATTTATATTATTCATCTTCCTTCTTGCTTCTTTATATGCTGAACTTAGACTAATAGTTTCAGAATCCAACGCAGTGTCTCTTTGTAATTGGTGTCCTTTATTTAAAATGTCTATAGCTTCCTTATATAGTTGTTCTTCAGATACTTCCTCTCTGTCTTTGTATTGCTCTAATAAAGTTACATAAGTGTCAATAAATCGCTGTGTTATAGATTTGCCTGCACTAAACAAATTTATTGCACCTATTTGTTTATTATTACGATGAAACAATCTATAAAGTAAACACATAATTAATGTTTACTTCATATTTTACTTGAACTTACGCCCTAATTTTGTCTTCTTTGTAGAAAATTTGTTTCAATTTCATGTTTGGAATTGGTCGATCATATTTAGGTTCTTCTTTTGGAGGAAATGCCTTATATATATCATACCATAATGGTCTGTCTTCGAAATTCAAAGCACCTGTTTGTATTAATCCAGATGTCCTATATATTGAATATAATTAGAATACAGATAATTAATTGCAAATAATGTATACCTGCTAAAGATCGTTCCAATCTTTTCAAGTCTACTACCGGCCATTTTTACTTGAGTAGTTTGAATAACTTTTGCAATACTTTTGTTAAATAACGTGAAATATATAGTTATTTTGTTAATAAAAACAAAATAGGTTACTTACTTATCCTTCTACTTAATCTGAGTTCTTTTGTATAAATTTTAATAAAGATCATAGAGACGCAACTCAATTGGGGACTCTGGCGTAAAGTTTTGCTTTGCCCAACATCCAGAGGGAGCCATAATGGGCCATTTAAGTGATTTGATTGGTCAATTTAAATCCCTATTATGAAATTACCTGTAAGAAAAATGTTTTTCTGTGAAGACATTTGATTAGTTCATTAGTAACCATTAATTTTTTCTACGTTAGTAATGTTTGGCACGTAACAGCCTTGACGTCATGTTTAATTGATCAATGAAATTTAAATAAAAAGCAATTTTTTTCTGAAATAAATTTATTAAATTAAATTTAATCAAATATACATATAAATATAATATTTAAAAATAAATAAATATAAATATAATCTGTAAAAATAAATAAACATAAATTATAACAATAAATATACATTTGTAATGTAAATTTATATCTATTAAATGTAAATATTATATACATATATATATATATATATATATATATATATATATATATATATATATATATATATATATAAACATAAGCAAAAAACTTTGGTGCATTGCAAAATTAATCAAAATTATCTCTTCCATCTTTCCATTAGTACTTTTAATATTTTATCTGAAAGATCATTATAGAATGTACAATTGAAGGGTTTTAAATCTACTTTTTTCAAACATTTGACAAAAATTTTGTTATATTATCTACGTGGCAAAATCGCTGAATAAAATAAGACATAGCTCAAAGATCTACTGACAGTATAATACAACAATTTTATTAGAGTCTGGGGCACGACATATTGTCTTGCCTTTATAAAATCAGTCTCAATTTCTGGGTCTACTGATTTATTCATAATTATATGTAAACAAAAATCACACTTAATTTATTTTTTAAAAAGTTTTACTAAATAACCTGAGATGTACACTACAGTACAATGTAAAACTTTGTGTGCTCTTATAGGATCACATCTGGACTGAAGTTATAGAGTCAAGTAATTAACAGTAAGAATGAGCAGAAAGAAGGATACAAACTTTACCATTACTTTCTGAAGTTTGTTTAAATGTCGATGATACTTGCTTCGAACACCCTGGTTGTGGGCCTGGAACGATAGAAATAAGCACTACAAATATAGTAAGACAGTTTAGAAATTAATGGTAAGAATTATGAACAGAAAAGTGACTGACTCTGTCAATTTACCTTCTATATAATTTTGATTTTGATCCACTTCCATTTGTACATATTCTGGGCTCATGGTATTATTTTCACCATCACTAAATTGTTCATAAGTACTTAAAGGAAAGTTTAAATGTATCACATGGTAACGATCATGAATCTGTTTCATGTTTAACCCAACCGGTTTAGGATTTTTTCTACTCATTTCTTAAAGATAGCTTTTTTAACGGAAAACGATGATGCATTTCCTCAGTATCTGTGCATCCGGGCACACAACACTTCCTAGAACGGGAATGCATTTCAACTACCGACTTGTATATAGTAACAAAATAAAATAATAATTTAATGTATAAACGTTATAAAAGGTTAACCACATTGTTCTCAATATAGGGCACATTGAAAATTGCGTGAAAAGTAAACAAACCATAAAACGAAATGAACCAATGATATTCCGTATCATCTACATGTTGGACGTCGCGAAAAATTTCGCCACAATGTCTTATGAAGTTATATCTCTATTTCTCTATGATAAAGATCTGGTTTCTGGCGAAGTATATCAAATTAGTGATGTCGACTACGTAAAAAATATCGATATGTCTTTTTATCTATATCGATATTTTTTCAATGTCAATTTAGAGACAATACTCAGTAAATTAAGTTTTAACCTAATATTTGTGTAGTTTTTGTTCAAAATGCTCAGCATTACCGATGATCAAATTAGAAATATTGGTAAAGTATTAAACGACCCTTCCAGACCTTTGAAGGAAAGGTTTAGGGCTCTGTTTACCTTGAGAAATATTGGAGGTCCGATTTCTATTGAATGTATTGAAAAGGGTTTTGGAGACCCATCTGCTCTTTTAAAACATGAGTTGGCATATTGTTTAGGACAAATGCAAGATACCCTTGCAAATCCAATATTAATACGAGTTCTGGAAGATGTTAGCCAAGAGCCAATGGTGCGTCACGAAGCAGGTACTTTTTAAGTGTTAACTAATTTTAATGATGTATAACATGTCTATGTTCATATTGCAGCAGAAGCTTTGGGCGCAATTGGTAGTCCAGAAATGATTAAAATACTTGAGCAGTTTAAATCAGATCCAGTAATCGAGGTTGCAGAAACATGTGAATTAGCGTTAGAAAGAATTAAATGGTTACAACATCCTGATGACGCAGAAATAACAAAAAACCCATATAACTCTGTTGATCCGGCACCACCAGCAAATTCAAAAGATGTTACTGAACTAAAGGCCCTTTTACTTAATGAAAGTGAGTCATTATTTAATAGATACAGGGCAATGTTTTCATTAAGGAATTTGGCAACAAAGGCATCAATTGAAGCTCTTGGAGAAGGGTTAAAATGTGGAAGTGCATTATTTAGGCATGAGGTTGCTTTTGTACTAGGTCAACTTCAAGATGGATATGGTATACGGTTCCTACGAGAATCATTAGAGAATTGTCAAGAAAATGAAATGGTGAGACACGAGTGTGCTGAAGCATTAGGTGCTATAGCAACAAATGAATGCATGGCTGTCTTAAATAAATATCTTGGTGATGAAAAAAGGGTTGTAAAAGAAAGCTGTGAGATAGCCTTGGATATGTGCGAATATGAGAATAGTCCAGAGTTTCAATATGCCAATGCTTTGATTAATGTTACATAATATGTAATTAAATACATTTTTTAGTTATATTACGCGTTTTTTAAGTATTATTATATTCTTATAATTATTATCATTTAAAGTCATTTTTAAAATAAAATTAAACAAACTGTTTTTGTGATCCTTTATTTCTTTGTAGATATTTCTTTAAAAACATCAGTTTTGGTTATAAAATTACTATTATGTGAACTAGAAACAAAAAATGTAATAAACACAATAGCAAACAAAGTTACCGCTGATAACAAACAAAAAGGTACAAAAAATTCGAAACGTCCTAAAAGTACTTGAAAAATTTTCGTTATGGTTAAGGCAAATATACAGTGCAGAATTGTAAAATATTTGGTAATAAATAGCTGGTTTTTGGCTGGAAATAAATCGGTGATCATACTAAATGGAATGGATCCTAAACCTATTGTATTAAATATCACTAAAAGATACATGATTATTACAGATGTATAAGGAAAGTACTGTTCATTAATGTTATAATATATCACAAGAATTTTGCATATATACATCATTAAAGTACAGCTACTGGAAAATAACAGAACTTTCTTCTTATTATATTTTGGAAATAGATAAATTCCTAGAATATTCGAAACTAAAAATAAAACGGCGTAGCCTATAGAAAAATATTGGGGATAAGGTACAAGTAATTTCATAAAGATTACTTGTGTGTACACTAAAGTAGGAGGTATTCCACTATATTGTTGGCAAAATACTAGCAATGTGAATTTCAGGAAGTTGTATTTAAGCGTATTGTTGCTATATATATCCATTAAAGTATTAGTGCTGTCATGACTGTCTATTGATTCAGTTATCTTAACAGCTTCAATCTGAGGATCCAAACTGGGTTTTAAAAAGGCAATAAGTCGTTTCGCATCACTTATTCTCTTAGATCTAATTAATTCTTTTGGCGTAGAGGGTAAAAATATTGCAATAAATAAAATAAATACTGATACGATAAGAGCTATTACGCTGAACAGATAGAAGTCAACAAAAGGTCCAATGACGTACGCCGCCGTGAATCCGGTTAAAGTATAACAAGCGAGGACCTTTACTAAGGCATCCGAAAGTTCTTCTTCGGTCATTTCTTTTATATACGTCTTTATTTGTACTAACGCGTAGCCGTAACCTGTCCCTAGAACAATTCTGCTACCGAGAAGCCAGTAAACGTTTTTGGATTGCGACATTAACGCCCATCCCACCACGATCAAGGTATTTCCGAGTATGATGCCGTATTTGGAACACGAGGCGATTTGTCGCGATGAGAAAAGTGTTCCGAGGGATACTCCTAACATAAGGAAACCAGCTATCAAGGCACTTTGATCCAGCGATATTGGTAACCGCGAATCTGGTTGTAATAATGTCGGATATGTGGGTGATGGCCATCCAAGCATAAGTCCAAATGGAATTCCAGCTAAAGATGCTACAAGAAAAATATGAATTAGTATTTTAAATACGTAAATCAATAATTTGGCTAAGTGAAAAAATTAATTTTGATTTGTAACTAATATGAAAGTTAATTTTTATCATCTTTATATATATACATATGATACTTTTCTTATTTCTGATTATTTAATTCGTTACCAACAATTAACATTTACCAAAGCACATCCAAATTGATCATTTGGTTTTATTTTGCTGCAATTTAGCTCAACAGGTCAATTGAAAAGTCCCCGGCCTGATACATATATGGCGCTACTTGAATTAAATATGTTTTTTAGCCTTAAATATGCGTGCGTAAATTTGACAGTAGTAGGATCATTAGAGTATGAATTATAGCATTTTGAGTGAAGCAATTTTTGTTATTGTGAAAAAAATGGATAAAAGTAATTTCGCCTGCTTATAAAATATTGCTTTTTGAAATACAGAAAAATACAGTTGAAGCAAAAACTTGGCTTGATGCCGAGTTTCCGGACACTGCCCCAGAAAAATCAACTATCAAGGATTGGTATGCTAAGTTTAGACGTGGTGAAATGAACATCGAAGACGTTGAACGCAGTAGACGCCCAAAAGAGGTTGTTACCGACGAAAACATTAAAAAAATCCACAAAATGATTTTGAATGACCTTAAATTGAAATTGAACGAAATAGCAGACACTGTAAAAATATCAACTGAGCGTGTACAACATATCATTCACGAATATTTGGGATAGAGGAAGCTCTGTGCAGAGTGGGTGCCGTGCGAGCACACTTTTGACCAAAAACAAAGACTAGTTGATGATTCGGAGCAGTGTTTGAAGATGATAAAAGCGTAATAAACAGCGATTATTACATAGCGTTATTGGACCGTGTCAAGGACGAAATCGCCGAAAAACGGCCGCATTTGAAGAAAAAGGAATTGCTGCTTCACCAAGACAATGCACCGTGTCACAAGTCAGTGAAAACGATGTACCGGGTACTTCAATTGACCTGTTAATATTTGACGAGTTATTACGAAGGCCATTTTTGAATGAAAAATTCTTTTTGCATTTAGCTTAAATTTTTTTTGCAAGTTTCACCATTTTTAATTATAATATATTTATGACTGTTTTATTGCAAGTACTATAGGTGTATATCACTGGCAGTTTTGACAGTGTTTGGATGTATTTTATACAAACAATAATTAATTATCGGTTATAACTTATTACTAATAATATAAAAATTATAATTTATAACTTATTTGAAAATGACTAGTAGTAGTAAAAGCATTAGAATGATATATATGTATACTTTAGATTTAGAGGCATTTAAATATTATTGTTTGTTATGACATTGTATTTTTCTATTAACTAAATCCAGATTATTTATACATTTTTAATAATCTTTAACTGAACTATCACATGAGTTTTGGTTTTAACAAAATTAAAATGTAATTTAAACCACTTTATGTAGAATTTATTAATAAATTGTTATTTGAATATAACATAGAGTTATAAACAGACATTTATATTCTCAAATTTTAATTCAATTTAATCTAATAGTAATCATTGACTAGGTTATTCCATTTTGTTTGATTCTTATCTGATAATTTAAAACTTGGGACTTTGTTTTGATCAAAAAGACTTGAAATGTCAGAGTAAGCTAATATGTGTAGCCCATTTGATGAAACAGATGCTTGCAATATTTTTATTCCGTATATATACAGTTCATTTCTATCTAATTAGTAGCTATATCGATGTCTGCTGCTAATATGGGTTAATTTATTAGAATTCATAACCTTTTTTATGCAGGCTTGCTTTGTTGACGCAAAATGTAATGTTAAATATATTGATACATATGGCGAAAAAGTAGTAAATATTGAGGCCTTAATTTGACATCGGAGTTTTGTTTATTCAATGATAATTTACCATAATTATTTAACGCATTATCCAAATATTTTAGAATGACAGGAATATTATTGACTAATATTTTTTATTTAAAAAACAATTCCCGTTTATTAACGTTAGGGATTATATAAAATATATTTTAAGTTGTTATGAATAAATTCCAAGAGAATAGTTATAAACAATATTGTATGCATCTTTAACATGTCCGCTTCTATATTCTACATTTTTTCTCAAAACCACATAATGTAATATTAACCTTAATAAAGTTGTCAATAAGGAAGAAGAAATGATTATAACTAATTATTAATAATAAGAAGAAATGATAAATGTAACGACGATTTATTTGTAGGTTAGCGATTAATTTATTTTTGATAATGTTGATTGAATTATATTGGTAATAAATCTGTTTATGGATCGCTCAAAATAAATTCGACTTAAAAATGAATACCACTTAATGTTGTTCAAGAGATAGATAATTTCTTATAGCGGAAGTTCCTTACTGATACTTATGTCAATGTGAATGTTAAGAGTCAATACTGAAATAACAGAACATGAAAAATAACTCAACAGATGTCATACACTATATTATTAATTGACTATACCCTACGTAGTTATAAAAATATTAACCGAAAGTTATACGATGATAATAAAACAATATATTTGTTTACCAGGGGTTGGATTGATTATATGTAATATAATGATCGCATTTCGTGATAGTTTCAGTAATACAGATATACACCCAATTCAAAATTGTAAAGATCTTTTTACAGATTTGACAGGACAAGAAAAACATATAACCGTTGATAATAATATACCATAGGATTGGATTTAATTTTTTTCATTTGAAAGGAACAAATTTATTATCGATATTGTTTGAATTACTGAATTTTGCTTCGAGAAATATGTAAGTGAATTAAGCTCGGAAGCACACAAAGATTACTCGCTATGGAAAGCAACTCGTAGATTTAAAAGACCAATTATTAGAGTACCGCCTATTAAAAATGATCAAAATGAATGGGTTCGACGTAACGATGAAAAAGCTGAATTATTCGTAGAACATTTAGCTAATGTATTTCAACCGAATGATATAGATTCTACAATAGATATAAATCCTGTTTATCAGCCCGATGTAACTGTAAATGTAATTTCTCCAATTGCCACAGAAATTGCCAACAACCTCAATCCTAAAAAGGCTCCTGGAATTGATGATATTTCAACTGGATTATTAAAAGAGCTGCCACGAAAAGCAATTATCATGTTGACATATATATTTAATGCCTATTGGAGACTGAACGATGTTCCGAAATGTTTTAAGGTTGCTCGAATAATTAGGCTTAAAAAAATTAACAAACCGGCAGAACAGGCTGGATCTTACATGTCTATTTCGCTGCTACCTGCGATATCAAAATTATTTGAGAAGCTGCTGTTAAAACGCATTAAATTATTTATAGAAATACCAGATTTTCAGTTCGGAAGGATTTCGGAATCATCATCCGACAATCGACCGTGTGCATAGGGTAACAGCAGTTGTTGAAAAGACATTCGAAGAAAATACATACTGCCCTGCATTATTCCTGGTTGTTTCACAAGCTTTTGATCGGGTATGGCATTTGGGATTAATGTACAAAATGAGTAAATTGCTACCGCGGAATTGCTGTCGACTGCTGGAATCATATCTTTTCGAAATAAAATTTGGAGTCTCGTATAGGGATCAGCAGTTTCAACATTTAAACTTAACCCAACAACAAAAGAAACAGCACTTGAAACATTTGCTGATGACACAGTTGTAATGGCAAAAAATGTATCTCCGTCTAAGGCTATGTAACAAGTACAAGTAGCGGTCAACAAGATCTACAAATGGACTAGAGACTGGAAAATACAGCTTAATAGTTGCGACGAATTGACAAAAACTTAATTATATCACTTGATGGATACCCGATTCCTCAAGCAGAATCAGCTAAAGACCTCGGAATATATCTCGATGGTGGGTAAAACTGCAAAACATGTGAGACAAAAAGCAGAGCAAATTAGACTTAAAATCAAGCAACTGTACTGGTTACTCGGAAGATACTCTCAACTTGATCTAAAATCAAAGAGATTGGTTTATGAGTCAATCCTAAAGCCTTTTTGGATCTATGGGGTGTAAATATACGGTTGAACTAAAACATCAAAACAACTAGTAATCCATCCAACGCACACAAAACAAAGTTCTACGATTAATTACCAATGCTTATCGCTACGTAACCAACGAAGAGGTGCACCATGATCTCGGAATCAAATGGATACACGGAGTGATCCAATATTTCGCTTTAAAACATAAAACAAGGTTGCTAAATCACAGCAACGTAGAAGCAATACAGCTAATGGAAAACACGCAAGAAATCGGAACATTGAGGCAAACCAAATTATACGAAATAGTTTAGTGTACAAGTGTATTTTTAAGTTTAGCTTAAGTAGATTAGTTTTATTTTAATTTAGGAAATACATAAATTTATTCCGAATGATAGGTAAAATAGATAAATTAATACAAGTAATTGAGATATGGACTTACCGCACGATGAAGGAAATATTTGCCATATATCCGACTTCATTTTATTACGAAGATCCTGGAAGAGATTGTCTTCGTCGATCTCGAACGTGTATGTTGTCTCGATATCTGTTGCGCGTTCGCTGCCATTGCGGTCCTTGTTTAAATTCGAATCCATTTGGTAAATAGTGGCATGAAAATAAATAGAGATTCACGTCGTAAAACGATTAACTTAGCTGGCTGTCTGTTATCACTGAAAAAATAAGAAAAATCAGTGAGAAATGATTCGCATCCGATGTGATTTGATTCGGACTTGAATGCAATCGATTGATTGACTACATCATCTTCTTAATTGTCTGTAACAAACGAGAAAGCGAATCCAATTGATGTTTGACTATATATAATTGTTGTCGCATAAAACACGAACATATTAATACATTTTAATTTTTTCAAAGCGCGATATACAGGGTTTATCACGTTTGAATTTGGTCAGGTCCGTGTCTGGTCTGCTTTGATTTTTCTAGGTATAAAATACTAGTCAATTTTGAGTGGGTGTTTTGGTTCTAATTGATAGTTATGAATATTATTATACATTGCATGTATTTTACTCAGTGATATCTGTTGGCGAAAATGCGAATTATGAATGTAAACAACTGTTTAAACGTAACCTAACCTGGAGTGTATTTAAAAAAATTTGAACATACGTCATGTAAATTTGTAACGTTAAAAACGTCGCAATGTTGCCGTATCTACTCTGAGTTTTTGTTCAGTTTGGTTTTGACATATAACAAAATTCTAATCTAAATAAAATAATTAAATAAATATTCTCTTATTAAAAATAATTTATTTTAACATTATAGCAAATCTAATATAATATACAAACGACTTAGAACTATAATTAAGTACTACAGTTATAATAGTTTGTAGGTTATGGTTGTGTTTGATTATATTTACATTGAACTCTTTTCCATACCACCTATGAGTTAGAGTTCTAGGCGCGTTTGTAGTTGTATCCTCTGAAGGCCTAATCGACCTAATTAACAATTGTATATCCAAGTAATACATTTTACTTTTATTAGAGAGCATATTTACCTTTTACGCTTGGTTATTGTATCCTTCAGTACAGTGTTAATTTTTTGAGATATTTCAGTGACCGTACCCATACTTATTATTTAGTACAGCTAAAACATGCTAAAATTCTTTAAAATAAAAATCGCAGCAAATTAATATTTAACAGCAAATATGTTTAGCTCTCTAACGAAATTCACTAGCAAGAGGGGGCCTCTATTATCTCATTCCTGTTCAAAGTAATTGATTAGAAACGCAATCTGTCCTGTCTGGCTTCGGAATTTTCAATCGCAGTAATAATAAGCAGCGATTTGAAATTTATCAAAACAAGCAAAGCATTAAAATAAGGTTGGGCGGTTATAATATATATGTTGCCGTTTATTTATGAAGAATTTTGCATACGTTTGACAACCGGGCGACTTTGGCGGGCTAGTTCGGTTACACGTTCAATTTATCAGACAGTATTGTGTCTCTTTTTAATTAGAATACAATGAGAAGGAAAATATTGTCCGATTCTAAAGAAACGAACGAAATTACAAATTGGGGCAGGCAAAACAATAAACATTTTCGATATTTAAACAAAAATATCGATATATCGGAGAAAAAAAAATCGAAATTATTTTGCAATAACTGTGATATTCTTAATAATTCTTTAAAATCAAGTATCAGTTTTATAATGTTTTTTTATAATGTTTAAGAAGATAATTTTAATTTTAAAAAGATAATATTTTTCGGCATCCTTAATACCAGGTACATTTAGCGCATATTGATGCTGTGATAAAATCAACTGTAAACAAATACATTAATGTAAATATACATAAATGAATATATCCGTGTTACTTTGATATTGAAATATATCATATTTAACAAAAAAATTGTTTTGTTTCTTTAATTTTTCTTTAATGTTTCCAATATTTTAATTAAAAGCTCTTATATCTATTGTTTTAAGTTGTTTAATGAAAAATAAAGGTATATTAGTGAATATGTTTAGTTTCGGTTCAATTAATTCTCTTAAAATCTAATAATTGTAATCCCATTATGATGAATAGTTTTTCAAAAAGAAACAATATCCCTAACTAAATTTAATTTTTAACGAATATGAGCATGTGATTAATTAAAAAGTCCAACATAAAGTAAATTGAAATATTATTAATTTAAATCTTGTTCGCTTTCCTGTGGTTTCTTAAAATAACTACCAGGTGTACCGGAAATTCATATTTTCTAACAGATGTCGCTAGGCTTAAGTAAACACTTTTTCATAATTTACCAGCAACCAAGTTCTGTGGTTGGCTTTTACCAATGTGAGTTTCAATATCATATTCAATGAAATTCCATTCATTGATTAAACTATATATAAACCGGATATTGTGGATTTTTTTTTGGCTGGCTAAGTCACAGTTATAAGTACATTATCGTATTAGTTATTGGGCTTAATTTTTACATATTCAGTCTTAGAGCTTAAAATTTTATTTGAAATGGCAATATTTTCTTGCTTTATTTGTGATTTTCGAACGATGAGTGTATGTGAGTTAGATAAACCCTTTGATTAACAAAGTTCATGATGGGAATTAATAAAAAGCACGTTTGGCATTGCCTTCTAAACGAATTCTAATAGAAAACTGCCTTTAAAATACTGAAACGCTTGTGATGTACCACAAATGGAGAATATTACGATGGCTACATTTGCTGATGAAACTGCGATTATAGCTGTCAGAGACAATAGTGAAGAAGCCACATGAAAATTACAACAGGCAAGTGACAATATAAATAATTGGACACAAGTTTGGAAAATAAAAATTAACGAGAGTAAATCTGTGCATGTGCAGTTCACCTACAATCAAACGGTACACGCACCAATAACATTAAATAACACTATCATTCCATATACCAACAACGCTAAATATATCGGAATGAATCTTGATGCAAAATTTGACTGGAAAGAACATATAAAGAAGAAAAGAAAAGAACTGGAATTGAAATATAGGAAAATGTATTGGCTAATTTGAAGAAAATCACAATTATCAGTACATAATAAATTGCTATTATATAAGCAAATACTGAAACCTATATGGACATACGGAGTTCAATTATGGGGATGTTCTGCAAAGAGTAACATAAACAAAATACAAAGAACAAAGTCCTGAAAAGTATTGTGGGCGCACTCAAATACTACAAGACTGACTACCTACATTGAAATTGCAAAGGGGCATGAGGAAAGACTCTATTCTTATGAGAATATTTTATTAAATTACACCAAGGTAGAAGCAATATAGCTATTGGACAACACGCAAGAAATCAGAAGACCGAAGCGAACCAAACCACATTAATTTTTATAGTATTATATGTGTTATTCTTGACTTTAGTTTATGTAGTCTTATATAATTTTAATCTGGGAAATACATACTCATACCGGACTTGTCCCCGCTAAACTATCTGATGAAAGATATGATAAAAGAAAACAAACTTCAACAAATAATAAATATTTTGTGTTTTATTAGTCAATTCCCGGTCCTACTTTGTATGATTTCCATACTTACTACTACAGACATCTATAGGCGAAGTGGCACAACGTTTCCTTAGTTGTCTAATATTCAAATCCCAAAATTTGTATTTAACATATAAGTACCACCCTGTAATTTACTATTTAAATGAGCTTGTAAGTTATTTATAGAGAGCGTTTATGAATGTATCACATAAAATTATAGGTTATATAATATAAAAAATTTGTTAAAATAGTACTATTCAAAATAATAAAAATGTTAGTTAGTTTAAAATAAGTAGACAATAATCTAAAATGAGGACAGTACTCACTGACTCGTTGACCATCAATTAATAATCAAACTCTTAATACTAATACAGATAATGTATATCACACAACAAATATTCGAATAATACACGAAGAAAATAGAATATCTTATTATAAAACAGTGCTTACCATGAGACTGCGATAGTGTAGCATAAAAAAAATTCGATTAATTCAGATGGTTGATTTTTTTTCCTGGTAACACGTATCGAACAATCATAATATGTAAAAAAAAACAATTGGTGGTTCTTATCGTGATAGTTCTGAATGAATTCCTATGGTGAGTATAGCAATAACGCGATCAAGTTATTAAATTAAAATAATTACTACGTACTTGATCTGATAAGGAGGTGAATTTGCTACATGAACCGGAATTCATTTATCTTGGTACAATATTATAATAAATAAAATATTTTTACAAAAGAAAAATTGAACCGACTTCAAAAATAAATGAGGAACTCACTACTATTAAAAAGTAAAAAATAATCAAACTTAGATTTTTAACAAAAAAAAATTTTAAAATAAAATACGTATATAATAATCGTTGCAATAACTAAATAAAAATAAACAAAAACCACATTTAACCTATCTACTACACGCATTTCGTATTCTACTATATACACAAAATTTAGCTTAATACCTACCTTAACCTATTTATCCATTTACAATATTAATTTAGCCGGCTTGGTTGGCTCAGTGGTAAAGGCGACACGACGGTCCATCTACTGTTGCGGTAGTCGCGGGTTTATGTTTGTGAATGTTTTTAATATATCTAATTGTCCTAGGTGTAAAATCCGACAAGGACGATGATCCCCAGTGACGCCAGTAACCAGGCTGGTCAAGACCCGATGTCTTCTGCGATTATTTTTAAGTTGGTCACTTGCCACTCGGTAGGCTTAACATCGAGGACCGTAAACAAAAACCTTATTTAACCTATCTACTACACGCATTTCGTATTCTACTATATACACAAAATTTAGCTTAATACCTACCTTAACCTATTTATCCATTTACAATATTAATTTAGCCGGTTCTGTTGGCGCAGTGGTAAAGGTGACAGGATGGTCCACCTATTGTTCCTATAGGAGAATAGAAGAATAGTCTAATTTATCTTTTTACAATATTATTTTAACTACTACCAACTAATCAATTTGAAGTAGGTGTCGAGCAACATATTCAAAGTGATCAGTTGGTAGTAGTTAAAATAATATTGTAAATAAATAAATAGGTTTACGTAGGTATTAAGCTAAATTTTGTTTATATAGTAGAATATGAAATACGTGTAGTAGATAGGTTAATAAGGCTTTTGTTTATATCTATTTAGTTATTACAACTATTATTATGTATATATTTTATTTTATATTTATAAAATAAAATATATTTTTTTAAATTTTATATTTATAATTATGTTTATAAAATAAAATAATATTTTTTTCAATTTTATATTTATAAAATAAAATTAAACAAGGTTTTTGTTTATTTTTATTTAGTTGTTACAACGATTATTAAGTACATATTTTATTTAAAAGCGTTTTTTTGTGTTAAAAATCTGACGGAGAAATCGGCGAATATACATTTAAAAAATGCACAGCTGAACATAGAACCTCCTCCTGTTTTGAAGTCGGTTAAATATATTATCTCACATGTCTTTAGGAATGAACATAGAAATTGACAAGATAGTTATAAATTTTATGTACCGTATAGGTGCAGTTTTGCCAACTTTAAAGATTGGTATATTCAGAGATTAATAAGATTGTTAAATGTATATTTCGAAGACGATGTAGAAGACGTAGCTATTTGAAATAACTACAAAATACCTAAGAGTTAATTAGTAAGTTAATAGTTAAGTTAATAATAGTTAAGCATTTGAAATTCTAATTACATATTACATTTTAGAAAAGTAATTGTTACTATAACTACCAAATATGTATTTGTATTTTAATTGCGTACTTTAATTACAAGTAAATTAAATACTATAAATAAATATAATAAATTCATTAGTATTCTGCAAACTTTTATTGGCCTGTTGGATATTTTAGATGAGATAGAAATCTGGGAATTTAAAAATGAAATTCCATTACTTGTTAACACCTTGTTTACTATAATATCAATGTTTTAGTTATTTATTTCCGTATTTCCAAGTTCTTCTATTTCTTTTTTCTAAATTATTTGTTTTTTTAAGGTAGATTTACCTTTTTATTCTTTTATTTTTTGTTTTAATACGCCCTCTTACTTTATTTACAGTTTGTGGATTAAGATCTACTGGAATGACTTAACGCTTTATTATAAATAGGATATAACTTTATCTAAATTTTGTTGTCCCAAATCTATGTACGTATTATTTGGCAACAATAATACCGATTGTATATAGTTATGATACGTAAATAATGAAGTAAATAAAGGATAGTTAAAAATGATAAACTGTAAAATTAGGTACATAAAGCACGTGTAGAGTAAATTGATTACAACAAATATGTCAAGGAGTGAAATGACAGAAATGATTTAAATAGCAAAGTTTGGGATGAGATCATTTTGCAGGTCAAGGAATTCAACGAATCCAAAGAGTTTGGTTCTTCGAGGTGTATAGGTCTCGCAAACAGTGAAACAAATCAATTGTCGTCAAATAATAGTGGCATTTTATGAGTATATGACGTACTAATTGTGAAAAACCACGAGGACATAGTTGAGGGGAGTACTCCACTCAGTAGATGTAAGAGGGTGATTCAGCAATGTCCTAATATAAGCTGATTAAGGTTGAGCTGCGAGGATCGGAGTTTCAAGAGGATAACACAGGATAAGGAATCGTGTTTTATTGGCCTTCAAGAAGAAGAATCGAATTAAAAAAATATTCTTTAGCTATACCGAGTACTTATTGAGTGATGTATTATGACAGCTATTAAAACAGATCAGGTTGGGACAAATAGGACAACTGAATAAAAATAATCTTCATAGCTTCATGATTTAGATTCTTTTGATAATACTAAGTTTGGCTTGCTGTTCTCTAGTACTCCATTTTAACTAGCCCTAAACTATGAGTTGAATTTTCATTGCCAACATTTTACGGCAAATTCAAATGTTGCGTACATTTTGCTATGACCACAGCACAGTCAGTCTAAATTTTACATTCTTGATTCCACCTGGGCTATTAATGATAAACTGTTATCACCATATCAGATTTACTATTTAAACAAATACGGATGTCATATGCATATTTGATTATGTGCAAACAGTGGTAAAATATACAGTTATATTACTCCCCTTAGTTATTAAACAATATATGTTTATAGCTTAGTGTTATGGCAAACATTCCTATTACTCATTTTATGGTGTTGATAAAAATAAAACCATTAAGCCATGTTGAACATTGCCACATTTATCTTTTCTTATGTCTTGAACTATTAGTTAATTAATAATTATAATATTCCGTCCATTTTCTGTGTATTATTAAGAAAAATTGGTGCAATATATATTAATAAAAATATTTTCCTATATTGCTTACAACTTTACCAACGTTTCGAAACCGTGTATCAGCCAATCCAAGCTTCATCGAAATGAACATGTAGTCTATCTTTCTACACTTTATCTTTCAGAACTTTAACAAAACCACCATTTTTAAATATATAAAATCAAAATGGATAATAGGGATACGATGGCGGCATTATCATAAGTTTTAAAAGTGTTTGATAGGCTTTGATAGTATTTTTCTTCAAATTATACAAAATAGTGACGAATGTCATAGATGCAATTTTGAGCGTTGAATTATACTGAATAGCTCAATAACACGAGGGTCACTCATATTTTGGGAATAGGAAAAAAAAATAGTTAAGCTGTGAATATATTTTTATTGTTTTTCAAAATACTCGCCACGATGATCCAATTTTCAATTAAACCAATTAAATTATATTAAAACAATTAAACCAATTTTCAAAGCATTTATTCCATTCTGAATAAGGTATCTTTAAAACATAATTTTTGGACGCTTCAATAGCTTCTTGGGGCGATGAAAATCGTTGACCACGCAGTTTATTCTTCACGGATGGGAACAAAAAGAAGTTATTGGGTGCCAAATCAGGGCGGATGACTCATCAATTCAATATTTTCAGGGCTCGAATCGTCTCTTGTTTCAGCGGATGTTTAAGAGATTGTCATTGTGATGATGAAGAACAATTCAGCGTCTCTTGTTTGTTTTCCTTATTTCACCAAAGACTTCTGGCAAACAAATGATTATGTATCAATCAGAATTTACTGTTCTACGATCCTCTAGAGGCACTGTTGCAATATGACCAGTTTTACCGAAGAAAAAAAGGCCACCATTTTCTTTGAAGTGCTTCGTACGCTAACAACCTTTGTTGGATTTGGTTCATCTTGGAACACCCATATAGTCGACTGCTGCTTATTTTCGGGCTCATACGAACATATTCATGATTCGTCACCTGTCACGATTTTATAAACGTTTTTCGAAGTACCGCGATTGAATTTCTTAAGCATTTCTTTGCACCAATCGACACGAGCCTTTTTTTGAGCACAGCCTAACTTTCGCATAGTTAAGTGTTCATGTAAAATCGCATATATGCTGGTGGAACTAATGCTTAGGGATGACTCAGTCTCACAATATGACATGACGATCTTCCTTAATCATTTCGCACACAGCATCGATGTTTTCTTGCACAACAGCCGATTTTGGTCGACCTTCACGAAACTCGTCGGACAGGGAACTACGACCACGATTGAATTCACTAAAGCAGCGATACACGGTGGATTTTGATGGAACTTCATAGCCAAAAGTCAAATTGATGATTGATGAATGAAGTTGATTGATGCACTCTTGTTGTGAAAATCCACGTCGAAAATTGTAAAAAATCATCGCACGAAAATGTTCACGATTCAATTCCATTTTTTGTCGAGACGAAACTTTCAACTAAATATAAAATAAACAAATAGGGTCCGTACGACAAAATATTCTGAGTACGTATATCGTCAAAAATGTTAAACTTTACGATGGAACCGTCAGATGGACTCACTGGAAACAGTGTTGCCAATTCCCAAAATATAAATAGTGACCCCCGTACTAAATGGAAAAGGTTTAACAAGTTAGGTTATGTTATTTAGCAGTTGTTTACGTCGATACCTCACATTTTTACCAATAGAGATCGGTAGTTGAAGTACACGCAAGAATTTTATCAATAACCCATTCATAGTACTGGTACTATGAGATAATTAGTTTGATACAGTTTAGCAAGTGATTAAAAGTGAATCAGAATGAACGAAGAAAACATGAATCCCGTCGAACTTGTTTTTGTCCTTTAATTTGCAAGAAGCATTTCAAATTTGATCCTAGTAATCTTTCAAATTTTATTTAATTTTTTAGCAAATTCATTATATTTGAAATAAAATTAATATAAGCTTGTTAAAGTAAGAGTTTAGAGAAGTATCATTTAATATCACAAATTATTAATTATATGAAATCATCTTTTATCATTTGAAATTGAAGGAGAAACATTAAAATTTGATACAATTGGAAATTTTGAAAGTTGACGTTGAAGGTACACGTACATTAGCTTCTTTTAGCCTAACTGAGTAACAACTGAGCAAATTTTAATTAATGTGCCTTCAGATATTTAATGCAACAGCGAAATATTAAAGTAAATGCTCATTATACAGCTAATATAAAACAAGCACGGAAAAAGGAAAAGTGAAGACAATTTCTATTAAAATTAGATAATGGTTAAAATTAGATAATTAGTTGGTAATAGTACTGGAACTAGTAGCTAAAATTCGAAATAGGGCATGTAAATTCACTTTTGGTTGAATTCCATAAGTATAAAGCATAATTCATATTACTACTGTTGAAGTATAGTTAACTGAGGTCAAAAGCAAAGATTATTCTTAAAGACAAAATTGTATAAATGAGTCTTTCATGGTTTATTATTTTATTCCAATTTATGCATTTCAGATAAACAAGAAAGCTTGTTTTGCGAATACAATAAAATCAATGAAACTAATTATATTCTTGAAATATATATACAATTTAGAAGAACTGGCAACGTGGCCAAGTTAAGTCCGGCAGAATTTTCTATGGGTGGCAGACACTTGTCATTTTTTGCTTATACGGTGAATATAAATGTATAGTAGACCCGCTATTATTATTATTGATTTACGTGAGTTGTAAATTCACGTGTATGTTGAAGAGAATATTAAACAATATGTTACAGATGTTACAGTAAAAATTAATCTGCTATGTAATTAACTCTAAAACATTTAGAGTCATTCTGTTTCTATTTTATTTGCTTGAACGTAATCCTCTAGTTTCTCCTTTCTTAGACGTTTCTCTCATTTGCTCTTATCTGCTGGTACCAACCTCGCTATAATTTTTCTCTAGCCGCTTATTGTTTCATGGCTAAACTATTTTCGTCTCAATTGTTTCAATTTTTTAATATACCTAATTCTATCTCTTTTTTAAAAGAGATAAAAACAAAACTTAAATAAATACCCAATTGGAGAAGAAGTAATTTAATTTATTCGCTATCAGAGTTCCTGTAAACATAGACACCGTTCACATGTTGACTTTTTAAATTCTTAATAGAGCTATTCTTTATATCAGACTCAGTAATTTTTAAAAATCTTCCTCTTAGTTTGTTCTAAAAGTAAGCACAGAAATGTATTAATGTAGAAATACATAATTCTTTATAATCATATAACAAAAAACAATAATGTTTTTTTTTGGCTCAAGTGACTCCTTCCTCGAACTACTGTTAATGTGTTAATTAAGTAAATATCTTGAAGAATACTGAACATAGTTGAAGCATAAGCTATTAATAGTCAATAATATTTAACAGTTGTTTAGTAACAATAATAATGTGTAATTTATGGCCGTATGATGGCATTCGTAATCTTTAAGCCAATATTTCCGAAGCAATGTTTTCTATTTTTTACACCAAATTTTCAACATTATGCACTTATGACCAAAACAAGTGCCGGGCGACAACTAAAACGATGGATTCGCCTATGTAGAAATATATTAATGTATAAATATATAATTATTTATAATCATAAAATATAAAAAACAATCCAGATTTTTGACTCAAATGACCCTTTCCTCGAACTACTTTTAATATGTTAATTAAATAAATAGCTTGAAGGATACCGAACATAGTTGAAGCACAAGCTACAGTCAACAACGTGTAATAGTTAATTAATAATAGTAATAATGTGTAATTTATGGCCCTATGATGGCATTCGTAATCTTTAAGCCAATATTTTCGAAGCAATGTTTTCTATTTTTTACACCAAATTTTCAACATTACGCACTTATGACCAAAACAAGTGCCGGGCGACAAAGCGATAAAGCGCTAAAGCGATGGTGGTTTGGTTCTTTCATTCTCCCGCTTCATGTAATGCCTTCGGTCTGTATATTAAAAAATGTATTTTTTTTTAATAGAGCTATTCTTTATATCAGGTTCTAAGGAATTTTGAAAAATTGCTTCCTTCTCTGATTTTTTCTGGAATTTTCCTGTTAGTTTGTTCTAAAAGTAAGCAAAGATATGATCGAGAATGTCTGCTAAAACTGTAATACTTCTCTTTTTCCCGCATGTTTGTTGCGCTAGGGATTCCCCTATGTAGAAATATATTAATGTATAAATATATAATTATTTATAATCATATAACATAAAAAAACAATAAAGTTTTTTGACTCAAATGACCCTTTCCTCGAACTACTTTTAATATGTTAATTAAATAAATAGCTTGAAGAATACTGAACATAGTTGAAGCATAAGCTATAAATAGTCAACAATGTTTAATAACTAATTAATAACAGTAATAATGTGTAATTTATGGCCGTATTATGGCATTCGTAATCTTTAAGCCAATATTCTGTTAAGCAATATTTTTTAGTTTTCACACCAAATTTTGAATATTACGCACTCATGGTCAAAACAAATGCCGGGCGACAACTAAAACAATGGTGGTTTGGTTCTCTCACTTCCCCGCTTAATTTAATGCCTTTTGCCTGTCTATCTATCACACAGTATGTGCCTTATACTAATGGCGTCCTACTAAACCCCTTGGCTCAACAGTCCTTTCGCTGAATAACTCAATAATACTAAATATAAATATGTTATGTTATCTGTATTACAGAAACATTGACTTTAATAGTTAGGTTAGGTTGTTTAACAGCTTCTTACATTGATACTTCGCATTTTCACCAATAGATAACGCTGATCAAAATACATGCAGTCACCTAATATATTTGAGTTATAAAATTGTTACGAACACCTAATAATAAAATAGAATAATTTATACTTACTGTTATTTTCTCCAACTGTTCAGGACTTTGTTTAATTCATTGTTTTAAAGTTTAAATCATTTAACACGTTCTGCTAGGTATAACACGTAAAGAGAAACTTAAATAGCACACTAATAAGGGGATCTATTGGAATGAGAAAGACGGAGAGATAGTCAAAGATGATGACCTTCTGTAAAAATTCACAATATAGCTTAACAACGATCATGATGAACTAAACCGAAAGTTAACTTTTTCGTTTCGCAGCCAATTTTTTCACGATTATTGGTATTTCTCCGTTTTTAACGATTTTGGTTTAAAACATAACGAATTTTATGACATATTATGAAACAACAATTACTTTTAAATACTATATATATATATTTAATGATGCTTGTACTTTACGTCTCCTGTTTGTAAACATCGTTTGGGAGACAAGTTAGTTTCTATGACATTCAAGTTTAAAGGTTTTTAATAATTTAACAATTATGTTAATATAAATAATATTGGAAATTTTGTCAATATATTTTAACCAAACAAATGATTCTTAAATATTAACTACTGCTTCATATAACAGTTATAGTATTAATATAACAGTTAAAGGTGTTAGTTTATATTTGTTATCAAAATCTGTTTTATTATTAATGTATGTAAATAAAAACGTTAATTTTCGTTGGTACAAAATCCAATGAGTCGATATTGACTATTCCAGCCATACTGTTTTAGGGCTATATGTTTTTACCAGTTGTTTATTATTTATTACTCAATCACTGATGCCAAATCATCATGGCAAGTTACACAACTGACTGTTATAAAACACAGTCCAACGATGAAAATAATTTTTCAATAATTTTAAATAATTTCTGTGCAATTTGGTGTAATTCTCATATTAAAGGAAAGTTTAAAATGTGTAATAATATGCAATGGAAATACCTAAACTATTGTACTTCCATTAATATACAAGCAAGGCGAGTGCGGGATAAATACATCAGTATGTATTTCCCTAATTAAAATAAAGTTAAAAGTAACAATTTCCACCATAGAAGTTTGTGTGGTTTGGTCTAGGGATGTAGAAAAAATATCTATATATCGATATATCGATATTTAAAAAAATATCGATGTATTGATATATCGGACAAAAAAAATATCGATTTTTTTTTGCAATAAGTATAAAAAATATTGATATTTAACAAAAATATATATCGATATTTCTAAGAAAATTTTTTCGGTGGCACCCTAGTTTGGTCCGCTTCGATCTTCTGATTTCCTGCGTGTTGTCGAGTAGCTGTATTGCTTCCACGTTGCTGTGATTTACTAACCTTATTTAATGTTTTAAGACAAAATCTTAAGAACTTAAGAACTTAAGTCAATTTGAGAGTATCTTCTGACTAATCAGTACATTTGCTTGATTTAAATTCATCATGTTTCTAATTTAACCTACCATCAGGATGGATGTCGTAGTATTTAGCTCATTGTTATTGAGAAAGAATTTTTTTAGAAAGAATTGAGAAAGAAGTCTCTAGTCCGCTTGTAGATCTAGTTGCCTGTTATTTGCACTTTCTCTACAGCCTTAGGTACATATATAGCAATAATAACAGTGTCGTTGGCAAATGTTCCAATTACTGTTTTCTTTGTTGTTGATAGATCAGCAGTGTAGAGCAATTACAGAAGTGGTCACGAGACCCTACCCTGGAATCAATCCATATAACTTTCAAAATTTGAATGTTACAGCATATTTTAGTTAAAATTAATGATATAGATTATTGAAAAAAATATTACTTTTAATGGTTTAACAATTTTGAGTAATACGCATTTATTACTATAATTATTATATACATAACATGTAGAAAACTACTTGAGTAAGTGATCTCTTGTGCAAAATATCTTTCTTTAACTATATGTTTCTATAACATATATATCCATTAATCAGATTGGATCATAGTAAATGTTTTAATTTGCACACCTTACTGTCATCTTGCATATGTATATCATTGGCAAGTACATTGGAGTGCATTGACACTCCTTCAAATTTGTTATTAATACTTTGAATAACATTTGTTGGTTGTAGAGAGATTGTAGGGGTACTACTTCATTAAAGGTGTAGTATGTAACACTATAGTGTGCTATACTTTGGAACTTTTGATTATATTAGATCTGCTAGAGGAACTTCATAGTTGAATTCCGGAGGAACAAATGACTATTGATTTGTACAGCAATATCTTGTGATCTAAGAATAATTTCGACTTGCCTTTGACAGGCCAATACGCTTAAATACGAATTACACACTATATACGAAATACTAAATACAATTATACACTAAAGTTTCCATGTTTTACACGTGAGTGGCAGAGCAAGGAACCAATATTGATCCAAAAATAAAAATTTTACAGAACATGGACCATAATATTTTTAATTCCCGGCAGGAAAAAAATCCTTACAATTTAGTAGATCCCAAAAGCATAGTTTTATCACCACAGTTTTGTTTAAAAACGGCCACTCTGAAGAGACTGTGGCGTGGTGGTATGATGTGATTGTTCGTGAAGACAATTTTCACATTTATGGGAATCTAAACTGAAAGAACGGGTTAGATCAACTCGTTAGATCAAGGAAGGCCTGGTATTTGTGATGTTTAATTCCAAGATGATTATAACTAAAAAGGAGGAAGGTTTGGATGTTTTATGATCCCAATAAAGTTGTTTTATTGCACAACCACGTTAAATTTTTTCTTGAAAAATTAGGTGATGTGAGTTAAGAGTAAATGAAGCACTTTCATCAGGATATAATTGAGTTGGGATATGATATCATTTGCCAGGACGATGCATACCACAACAAATTATATCATATTGGAGAAACATTGGGTCTATGAAAAAAATGTTTTTAAAATGTTTGTATATCAAATTTTCTATATTTTTTGAGAATTATGGGAGATAAAAAACCTGTGATCGTTTTATTGATTCTGATATAAATCCAATAATTTTTTGATTTTCTGATAATCAATATTTATCACTTCTTAAAAAATTCATTATGGTTTTCACTCAGTATGATTATTATTTCAATGTTTTGTGGTATTATGTAATACTGTTATAAGTACTCACAGAAGGTGCTTGAAACGTTTTGAAATCTAATCTATAACAAATAATGCTCCTGTCTCACATCTGTAGGTGCAACAAGTCATACGGAACATTTTTACCATACCATGACTGGCGACGTTTTTATTTCATGAAACGATTTACATTATCAGAGTATCAATTTTTTGGCATGTTTTTTTGCATGGATACAATAAATATAGATAATATTAACTGTCTGATAATACAACGGCTGGTGAAACAAATTTACATATTTTGAATACATCTTTTCCAATAACAAATTGGATAAACATCGGATTTGGAGACGAAACACTACCGTAATCAAGAAATAGTAACACTTCTGAAATAAAACTTGAAGTTCTTTAGGTCTCCGAATTTCATTCCTTCAAAAATAATCAATCCTCCTTGTACATGAATGTATCCTGTATCCCAAATTTTTGCTATATACAATAATCGAAAGTTTTTCGTTTTAAAGAAAATCGTAGATACATATTAACTATGTATGTTATCAACAATTAAGTTGTGCTCCTTATTTTTTAATTTTATAATCAATTAAATAATCAATTGTGTGTAATCGTCCTTCGGAGCATTTTATACTGAAATCTGTAGTAATATGTCACTATTGCTTTATTCTCTATTATCGCTATGATATGTCAGTAACAAGTTCTGAAACTAGATGGAGGATATCGAGGTGGGAATGAAGAAAACTATGGACTTCTGTGACAGCTGGCTTCTAGCTCAGCAACTTCTCAAGCTCCTTACAGGTATATAATGTAGGATGATGCCTTTACAAGATGTCGTATTAGTTGACGGATAAGGATACCTTCATTGAGTTTAGCTTCATGTATGCAAATGGTTTTCTCAATATTTAAGATTGACCTAATGAGTATTTAATTATTAAACCCAACTTAATACGAGGATTGGTCAAGTTATATTTTGAGCCCTGACAGTACTAAGTGTTCTTAGGCGCCATATTACGCTTTTCGAAAACAAAGATATTTGATTTTTTAAGAAATTTGATATTGAAACTATAAACTCTTTCAAAAGGTTTTGTTATTTATCAATTTGTGCTTGCATCAGTGAGAAAACTGTTGGCTCCATTTCTCGTAACCATTTCTGTATGATGATTTCGTACGAATTTTGGCATTGTAAAGACAGGAGTCAACTTACTTATTGACAAGGCCCCATTCTTTACCACTAATAAACGTTGATATAATGAATTTAATCGTGATCGCATGTTGTTTAGGGATCAATCAGTTGTTGTATCAGCAAACATTGATGTTGTGCTCAAAATTATATTACAAGATCGTATGTGACTTATCGTAAAATTGACTGATCCTTGTCCATTAGTATCATGAGCATCACCTGCGAAAAACATTTATTCATGTTGGATTTTAATTTTTGTAGAGAGATAATGTATGGTGGCAAAAATGGTATGCTGTGGTGACAAATTTATAATATATAAATTTAATTTCAATAGTTTCAAGTAATTCAAGTTCTATCACCCTAGAACACACATATAGAAATCAGATACCGACTTTCACAGGAAAACTTTTTCAGGAAATCAAGATAATTGCACAGAAACGCGAGGACAGACTTCATTCGTATATCAACATTGAAGTGATACAACTCTTGTATAATACCAAAACAGGACACAAACTCAAAAGAATCAAACGATTTTGTGTAGTGTAGTGTAACGAGCATTTAATAGAAAAACAGCAGTGTTAATATATAAATATTATTACACCAAAGACTAAAACTGAGCTGATGGGTTTTCTTATGGAAATTGTAGGTTAAACGCTAACGACTAGTAACAAAGTTATAAATAAATTTAAAAAATATTAATTTTTTAGTTCGCCAAATTGTCAAGAAAACTGAATATTGTTTTAAATATGGGGTATACATCAAGTTTCTGCCACAAAGTCGTCAATAAGCTCATTAAAAGAAACTATAAAAATATTATAGAGAATTTTGGTCACTTTATTGGTAATTTTGTAACATAGATGTCGGATAACTTCGGATATTGCAAGAAAATTGTCATCTTTCTGGTAACGTTCAAGTTCAGCTGTAAAAGAATAAATATTTCTATAAAAGATTCACTTTCAACATTCAAAATATTATTCATATAACTAATATGTATAACTAACATCAAATGTAAGTATATATGATTAGTAGATATTTGACTATTTATAAGTTATTAGTTATGAGCCTTATTTACTTTTTTATATATAGAAACTAAAAAAGGACCAGTTTTAAAGAAGTTATCGGAAGAAGTCCCCTCCTACCGGCCTACAAGTTGATTACGGATAATCTCAACATTTTTGAGAAACTGTACATAAAGAAGCTCAATTGTACAATAGAAAAAAGAAAGAACATTCCAGAACACCAATTTGGGTTTCGCAATAGGCATGGAAAAATAGACCAAGTGCATAGACTTGTTAACAAGATAAGTATGGACTTAAACGCCAAAATATATTGTTCTTTGCTGCATTCCTATAAATATTTTAGACTTTTGATAAAGTAAAGGTTAAAGCAAGTTAAATTATAGAAACTTCTTCCTCCTCCGGATTATGAGGTACTAAAATAGTACCTCACAGATCGTCAGTTTACTGAAAAACAAGGTGATAAACATTCCGAATTTCCTGTAATATATTCAGGAATTCCGCAAAGTGGTGTACTGTGTCCAGTACTATATCTTCTGTACACAGCCGATACTTCTATACACGACCTACAACAAAAATAACTACTGTGACAACATACACAGACGACACGGCAGTCTTAGCTTCTCATTGAAGATCCAGTTATAGGGTCAATTAACCTAGAAACACACCTAAATTAAATACAAATATGGCTGAAAAGATGGCATATAAAAGACAACGAAACAGAATTCAGTTATACAATATTTGCGCTCCGTAGAAGAACATGTCCACCAGTCTATATCAATAATTGTCAACTCCCGCAAGCAGAGGATGCGAAATAACTTGAGATGCACCTAGATCGACGCCTAACTTGGAAGAAGCATATAGTCGTCAAACGCAAACAACTTGGACTTAAACTCTACCAAATGTATTGGCTGAACAGGCGCAAATCAAAGTTATCATTAAATAACAAGATATTATTGTACAAATCTATACTCAAGCCTATTTGGTAATATGGAATCCAACTATGGGAAACTGCTAGCAAGTCTAATATATCCATCATATCACTGTTCCAAAATAACGTGTTGCGTGCCGTTGTCGATGCTCCATAATATGTTTCAAATGAAGTGATAGAACGCGATATTCCTCTAGAACCAATAAGGTGTTTGTGTACACGAACGTACAAAAGTACTTCGAAAGATTGTCATTGCTAATGTATTTGCTAATCAGCTAAATATGAGAAGTGACAGTGAAGTGCGTAGTCTAAGACTTCTAACACCATCCTATCTGATTATTGGATATATATAGACTTTAGAATAAGTCTTAAAATAAGACTAATTAACTAAAATAATATTTTCTACAGGAGATCACTTAATGAAGTGATTTTCTACATGCCATGTATATATAATATAAACATAACAAATACTTATTGCCCTAAATCAAAGGCATCACCAAAGAGCGGAAAGAATAAGAAAAATATTTTCTATTTATTATTTATTTCATTAGTTTATTTATTATTTTAAAAGTTTGCTGCTGTAATAGATACAAACTCAAGCTGAATAAGCATGTAAGGTGAGCATGGGTAGGAAAGAAGAAAATATTAGAAGTCAAGGTTATAAAATAAAAAGGAATGTAAAGGGAAAGGATTAATTATTAACAGGTTCTGTAAACGACAGACAGTTTTGAAGTTATGTTATCATGTTATTTGATATGACTGAAGACTCAATTAATTATCAAGTTATAGTTAAATGTTAAACATAATTAGATCTTAACTACATCTAGTACTTTCTGAAACTACATTTTTGAATTAATTAATCATTAATATTTTCAAATATAACAGGTCTGCTATTATTCTACCCAATATCTAGTTGCTAACCTCGAGTCGTTTAGTTTTTTTTGTTTGGAACCGGGAAGGGGAATCCTGTTACGGATACCTGGTCGGGAAGACCCGCAGGAATAAGCGAATTGGGCTGGTTATGTGTAGACTGCCTCTGGGCTACTCACTAAACCCCACCCTATCAGCTGATCCAGTGACCCTAACTGATACTTCTTACTGTTAGTAAGGAGAGTATCCGTAACCGGTAATACCGTAAAGAGGCACAAGGGCCAGGCAAGGACGTGGCGTCGTTATCACACCACGCAACTTGCGGTAAATGAGTTAATCGCGCGTCGGAGAAGGTCGAAACAGTTTGGAGTTAGAGCACGACGGGGAATTGTAGGCTGTGATAGAATAAGGCCACGAAGAGCCGAATGAGTTATTGGCCTAAAATATCGGCCAGCTCGGTAATACATCTATTGTCCGAGAGACGAAGAGTGGAGAAATATATCGAGTAAACCTCGGATATTGTCTCTGATGAACCAGGGGGCATTGATTATTCTCCTGAGAATTTTGTTTTGAAAGACTTGAAGACATTCCACCTGGCTAGGTGAGCTAAACCTGCTGGCCCGGTTGATAAGCGGGAACAGCAAATTAGCAATACCTTGACCTTTATGGAGGGACCTTTGAATGTGGGAATTCCACCTAAACTTGTGATCGAAGACAAGACCGAGATAGGTGGCTTTTTCTGACCATGGGATTTCGGCGTTCTCGACTTTAAGACACGAAATTCTCGGTGCAAAACGCTTCTTGTGGAAGAAGATAGCCTGGGTTTTCTGTGGGTTGACCAGCAACCTCCAGAAATGTAACCACTGGATCGTCTCATCGAGTTGTATTTGGAGTCTGCTTCGGATGTGCGATGCTACTCTTGAAGAAGCAAAGTAAGCAGTGTCGTCTGCGTAAAAAGCCTCAACTTGTGGTCTCCTAGGGATATCTGAAAGAAAAATATTAAATAGAGCGGGTGCCAGGGGGAGCCTTGTGGAACTCCTGCGTCTATGGTTTTCCGGCTATAGAGAATATCTTTAATCTTCACCTGGAACGATCGTCCTGACAGAAATGATTTGATGAGAGCTGTTAGGTCATCAGGTAGACCTAATCGGATTCATTTCGCCACTAAGCCTTCGTGCCAAACCTTGTCAAAGACTTTGGTTAGGTCCAAGAAGACCGCTCCAAGTTTTTCACGTCGGTTAAAAGCACAGTTGATTTTTGCGGCCAGCCGAAGGGAAGCCGAATTGCTTACCTGGAATGATATTGTTTGTCTTCGTAAAATCAAGTCGTTTAGCTGCACGAAAATTAACTGAAGTAAATACATTTATAATAAAATTTAAGTAACTTTAATATAAACAAACTTTCAGATAAATTAAACGGAATTTGTAACCCCACCTTCCCATTGATAATGATATAGTGACACAATTCATCTTGCCTGGTTTTGATGATAGTGGTATTTACCAAATTCTAGGTTCCAAGCATTCGGTCAAATTAAAAAGATGTACAGTTATTTATAAAGTTTCGAAATGTTGAATAGGTACTTGATGTATATTGAGGACAAAATTGATATTTGTATAATAATAATGTTTTTATTAGTTGGATAGGGTAATTTTCAAATGTCTTGGTTGGAGGTATGTAATAACATAAGATTTAATAGGTTTATTATTGCTTTTCTTACTGCGTATTTTTATGACTTGTCCTTGTTGCTATAAACGGGCCACAAGAGTGACAAATATTGACAAACCACCGAATATGTTACATATTTTCCGCAAACATGGTAAAGGCCAATGTTGCTTTTTAATTCGCGTGTGAGATGAATTGAAAAATAGAAGTAGCAGGTGTTATCATTCGATTTAGGAACGAAGCGACGTCGATTTTTATGGCTAGTGAGGAACATTTGCGTTGTGTAAAAATAAGGCACGATTAAATAGGTATAATTGCGGGCACTTATAAAGATACGAATCTAAACATGGCCGACTGTGTACTGTCTGGTAATATTGATATTTATAATTACGACATGACACTTGGCTAAAAGTATTTTAAATCGATTTTTTAAAAATTTATTAATATATTATCACTAGTCGTTGTCGTTGCCGACTAACTTACAATTTTTTACCATAGTAACTTAAAACTAGGTACTTGTCTATAATCATTCCAATAAAACAGCTTATAAACGTCAACCTATCTACTACACGTATTTTATATTCTACTATATATACAAAATTTAGCTTAATACCTATCTAAACTTATTTATCTATTTACAATATTATTTTAAATATTACCAACTGATCAGTATGAAGTCACAACAATACAAAAATAATAATATAATTTTATGTCGATGATATTACGATGGCTACATTTGCTACTACTTACTACATAAGCCAAAGAAAATTTTTATAAAAAAGTCATCTAACATGTCCATTATATCACTTTTAATAAAAAAAACTTGTAAATTAAAACAGTGTTTTATTGACAAACAAACACATTACGATATATATCTAAAATACTAATACCATAGCAAAGTGTTCCGCTTTCAATTATTGGAAGATTTTTCATTTTCTTTCATTTTTTCGGCGATTCTTTTCTTTCGTTCCAACGATTCTCTGTAATTTTGCTCTCTCCTGGCCAGCCTCTCTTCTTTAAGACACCTTATCATCTTGCTATCCGCTTCGTTACAATAACCGAATAGTTTTTTGATCGGATGATCCGAGTGACATTTTCTCAGTAAAGTTATTAGTTCGTTACATTTATCTGTGTGTAGGTGCGGAGACAGATCGGTGTGCATTTTATTGAGTTGGGCGATATGTATTACAATTGTTCGTAAAGGTTAGGGTTAACAAAATGTCATTGTCAGTGTCAATGTCATTTATAATGACTTTTTTATTTTATATTGACTAATAGAGAACTGTACCATAGAGTAATATATAGAGTGTTAACTTAATACAAATAATTTTAGAATTGTTTTGCGTGGTTTCAGCAGGAAGGCGCTGAGAACGTCATGTCGCTGAATTTCAATGGTTAGTTTAAATTACTATTACAGGCACCTGTAAAGCAGCTATTTTAATAGAAAAGCATTTTATTGGCCAATTAAATTTGAAATAAAACCCAAATGTAATTTTTCAAAATAATTTATTGAAATAAAATTCCATATAAATACAAATATTATAAAATATCATAAAGCTAAAATATAAGTTTATAATGAATATAAATAAAAAATAATGAAATATAAATATGTAAATAAAAAGTAATTAAATGTGAATATAAGAAAGGCTGCAATCTAATTGAATACATAACAATAAGCAACTTTTTAAAAGGTAACAAAAACTTTTGATGCACTATAATCACATTTACCTTCAATGTAATTTTGCCACCGCCTAATTTAGACACATTTTGGTTTTAAAGGGTGGGTAATATGTTCATGATTTCTACTGTTGTATTCCTATGAATAACAATATATATGAATACAAATGCTCTATATAAATAATTGTACACATACCAGGTAAAAACAATTCTGAGTCACACGCACATCCTTACTATAGCTTGGGTTGTTTCTTCCTAGGAAAACTACGCCTGGGTTTTTTATTGCCTTACGTATACTGGATACACAACACTTTTGAGAATGAAGATAAATTATAATCACAAAACATTGAAATATAGAATGGGAACTTAAATGGGCACACCCGTACCCATAATCTCAGTGTACTGCCACACCGCCAGAGAGCCGTCGATAAAAATATTACAGATTTCTTTCTTTCGATTTGAAATGTCATAAAATATCACGTGAGCTTTGTTAAGTGAATATTCTGACCACAAAATATACAGGCCCGATTTCAATGTTTTAATTTTTATGTTAATATTTTAATATTTCAATATTTTGTGTAAAAAGATGACAAATTTCTTTCATAATGGAATGAAAACTAAAAACATTTTGTAAGACATCTTAAGTTATATTTGGTTTTTTTTAAATTTTTGTGTAAAATCTTAAGGACATTTGTTGTTCATAAGGTTCCAATAAAAATTATTTTCTATATGATTCTGCTCCAACGGTTTTTAAAAGTAAACAGTTATAAACTTCAGATAATCTATTACCACCTTCCCTACCCCTTACATCAAGCTTCCGAACAGGAAGGTTTATTTTTTGTATCTCAGATCGACCAGATGATTATGGACCCAAATGTGATAGATCAGTGATTAACTAAGATAAAATTCCTAATTGTTTTTCATTGAAATCTACATCAATAATTCATCAATTGAAGTACATAATATGTGTATATTTACGGATAATTTCTTTTAACCTACCAAAAAGGCAAATATGGCTACCAGTTAAATGTTCGAATCAGGAAGTGTTCAGCTCATATTAGAAAATTCAAAAACAATTAAAGTACGACTATATATTTTTAAAGGAAGTAAATTGGGAGGTATGAAAACTGAAAATTTTGTGTTCAGCTCACATTAGAAAATTCAAAAACAATTAAAGTACGACTATATATTTTTTTAAAGGAAGTAAATTGGGAGGTGTGAAAACTGAAAATTATAAGACATGTTTCTCCGCGGATGCTCTTGAAACAGACGAACCTGTGCCTTCCACTTTATGCTGATAAAAGTCAGACAGTATAACGCCAAAAACATTATATATGTGGTAATATTGCAAGCACGAATTGTTTTTTTTTATTTTATTGTTATATATATTTGTTGCGTGCAAAAGTATCTCTAGACATTTTTATTTACTGAAAAAGAATCTACAAAAATACATTTAACGAAAATTTTCGTTCAGATATTATATCAGCAAATGGTGGTCTTATTTAAAACGATTAATTGTATACAACATACAGAGCAAAAGCAACGCAATAAAATAATTACGTGTTGCTTGTTCTGTTGGACGAAAACATAAATAGGATTGCAAAGGGCAAAAATGAAAATTTTTCTATGACTATAATATGGATAGTATCCAATTAAGTACCTATAAAAATATGTAAAAGAGAAAAGGAGATTTGTAATAAATTTGCAAATATGTAGCTCTTATATTCGGTAAATATATATCATGTTTTTTTAAGTATATTTTGGACAAATTATTTTTTAATTTATATTTTATAATATTTTATAATATTTGTGGCAATAACAATGCACATTTAGAAAATAAATTATCAGCTATCAGATTAGATAATATGTATCAAACATTTTGAAAATATTTTATACAATTGTAACTAAATAAACTTAAATTAAAATATCTTACTAAGATTCAATGATTTAATTCTCAGGTAATTTAGTTGAACAACACTAGGTCTGTCTATCCTGTCACGGTATATCTTTTTATTGGCGAGGACCTGACATTTTCTTGCGGAAGCACTTTTAATTTTACAAGTTCTTTGGCAACCATTATATTTTTGACTTTGGTTACGTTTTAATTAATAATTAAAGTAGTAGTTAGTAATTTTAATAATTACAAAGAGGTATTGAATTTTATACTGATGCAATTAGACATCAGATTGTATGACGATTATAATTTGATGTATTACGTATTATGTTTTGTAAAAGGTGTCTAAAATCCTACACAATTTTATATTTAAAAAAAATCTATTCAAAATAACAGTAAAATCATGCCATCAATATGTTTAATATATTGCCTACCGAAATTTGTAAATTCGTTTTAGAATCAGAAAATATTTTCCTTCTCATCTAATTCTAGTTAAAAAGAGATACAATGCTGTCTGATACGTTCGAACATGTAACCGAATCAGCTTACGAAAGTCGCCGTTGTCAGACTTTTGCTAAATTCTTCAACATATTAGTTATAATAACTAGAGGTTATAAACCGGCAAATGTTTTAACGGTTTGCTTGTTTTCATAAATTTCAAATCGCTGTTTATTATGATTCTGATTGAAAATGCCGAAGCTATACAGAACAGATTGCATCTCTGCATTATAATCAGTTACTTCGAACAGGAGCGAGATAATGCCGGCCCCCTCTTGCTAGTAAAATTCGTTAGAAAGGTAAGCATTTTTACTGTTATATATTAATTTCCTGCAGTTTCTATTGAAAATATTTTTAGCGTGTTGTTGCTGCAGCTCTGAATATTAGTATGGGTACGGTTACTGAAATATCTCAAAAATTGAAAAATGCAGTTTTGGATTCACAGAAAAGATCTCTCTCTCTCTCTCTATCCTCATACGAACTGGGTAACAAATCAAGATGAGCTTGATGTTATCTCTATCACAGATCAAATATATGAAATGTATAAAAACAGCGAGTAGTTTTTTCAATATAATTGTAATTTAATATAAATATTTCAGAGGAAATTGTTAGTCTGAAGAGTATCCATAGAAAGCTTAGTGATATGTAGCTCTTTGAGGGATGTAGAACATCCCTTCATACACTGTTGAGTAATATATGACTTAAGTGATGTAAAGATAACTCACGAAGTGGTGTAATGAAACTTCCAGGCTTCACTTTTAAAAGTATATAATTTTTAAATACATATAATCAAGGAATCCTTAGTATTTAAATGAGACATGGATATGAAGAAGAAATGGAATATCAGAATGGGACCAGAATGGAGTAGACACTCATGGCAACATGATAATAAAAATAATGTTACAACAAAAGTTGATGCGTTGCGATAAAACTTGATTAGGTTTTATTACTAATAACATTTGTTAATAATTCATTGCAGGAACTGTTCAGAACTGTTTGGAGGACTTAATAAGAGATTTTGAAAAAGAAATTGACAAATGATTGTATTTTGAACAAATGTTGGATAGATTGAAAATTAACAGCTTAGTTATACACTTTGATAGAACTTTCTGAATATGGAATGATAATAATGATAATAATGGGTGGAATCAACTAAAGGTTGTATGATAATTGTAGGAAATTTTATTGTAGAGTACGAAATATTTATGTGCACAGATATGTGTGTAATTGTTGAGAATAAACATTTTAGCATTAGCTCAAAATGTACGAGGAGAGAAAAAATAGTAACTCTTGCAGATATGGCAAACACATTAGGGAGAATGCAGAGGTTAAATCCAGTTTTATAGAGAAAAATGTATAGAGTTAGTAAGAGAACAAAATAAGGAGAAATACAGTGATATCAAAATAACTTTTCAAGGAGACACTGTACTGAAGTAAACAATAACTAAGTGCGAAAGGTAAATATGCTCTCTAATGAAAGTAAAGTATAGTATTTAGATATACAATTGTTAATTAGGCCGATTAGGCTACTAGGGGATATCCGTGCCTATAACTGTAACTCATAGGTGGTGTGGAAGAGAGTTCAGTGTAAATATAAGAAAACAAAACCCTAACCTACAAACTATTATAACTGTATAATTCATTACTGTAAATTAAATGTAGTTTTAAGTGCTTCGATAATATATATATATATATATATATATATATATATATATATATATATATATATATATATATATATATATATATATATATATATATATATATATATTAGAGCTACTATAATTTTAAAGTAAATTATATTTGATAACAGTGTTTTTGTTTAATTATTTTATTTAGCATAACATTGTGACGTTTTGGCGTCTTCAATTCAGATGGCGCGAGTTGATTGTTTTATTGAACGAACTATATGTAAATATTTGTACGATAACATGTTTAGAGGAAACTAGCAGAACTATTATGAGACTCAAAGGAGCTTTCTCCTATTATTATAAAATGTTATTATATAAGCATATTTTGAAGACACTGTAGACCTACAGTGTGCAACTATGGGCTTCAAAATTATCAAAACAAAGTTCTTAGCAGCCTTGGTATATTAAATATAAGGAAATCAACTGTCAGCAAAGAAATTAAACAGTTCGCTAAAAAATGCAAAGTGAGCATAAAAACATCGAAGTACTAATTGTAGTATCTCGACAGCAGTTAATGTACCCAGAGGTTAAAGATACAAAATCGCTTTACATTAATACTTTTAAGCTATGTATGAAAACTCTGCGTTTTTTTAACCTATCTGGAGTTAATCAGTGGGAATACAGCCATCCAAGGGCTATTTAAGTTTAAGTCTGAAATGTTAAACCTGTAAGAAGCCTGAAGACGTTTATTAACTTATTGGGGAACATGTATATAGTTGCCCAAAATGGAGCCTAATGTATACAGTTAAAAACAGAGCGAAAATCAGTAAAAACGAAGCTATCTCTATGAGCTGGAATAGCGCGAAAATTTAATCTAGATAACCTCAATTGGATTTGGCTTCATGCGAGCTCATTGATAGGATATTTATACCTGGATAGTTCCTGTACTGTTTACTGCCGCCTTTTTAAGTATAGGTATAATTATTGGTTTCTTCAATGCTGATGGCTCTCTTTCTGATGGCTATATTTTTCTGACCAGCAATCGAAGATCACTTCGTGTTCATATTTTCCGTTGCAAATCAACTAAAGGTCAATTGAAATGGTCTCTAGTGAAGAACTACTGGTGTTTGTATTGTATGATACAAATTCATTTAGAGATATCGCGGCTTAGAAGGTTGCCAATTATGAATTACTCGATAAATGTGCAATTAAATCAAAATTATTAACTAACTATATAATTTAATTGTTTATGTTTAATGTTAAAAATTCACAACCGAGATAATTATTAATTTAAAATATCATGAAAACAATATGAAGTGTGCTTGTAAATTTTGTGGAACTGTCAAATTTACCATTTACTCATTGTTTATATGCGATGTACGTATATTAACTTTTAATTAGATATTTAACCACATATATCTGGTAATTCCTTCACACTTCAGTCCTCTATCATCGTGTGACTGTGATTAAATTGCATATTTCGATAGATTGTTTTTTTACTAATTTTATGTGTTAAGTAAATAGTTTAATATATATTATATATGTTATGTGAAGGGTTTAAAACAATCAAAATTTTATTTCACTTTAAATTATTTTATTTAGGGTTGGGAACTATGGACTGAAAATAGTCGGAACAGTCGAACTAGTCGATAGTTTAAAATGGCTAGTGGCAATGTGAAAAAGGAATGGAATGGAATAATGATGCCAAATATATTTCATCGTATTTTAATATTTTGAAAGGAAAAATGACATCATATAATAAAAGTAATTTGTTCTAAGTCGGTAAGTTGGATATGTACATATTCCTTCTCGAATTTTCTTTTGGAAGATAAATGGAGTATTAACCACTAAATATTTCTATCGTATTTTCTCAATCAATCTTTATCAACTATTTAACCATCACGCCATTTTTAAATACAAATAATAATCACTAATATTTTGTTAGAAGATTATTATTCATTAAAACTTCAATGAAAGTGTTTGTAACTTTCAAAAGGCTTCAATAAACATTGAGAGAGTTAGATTGAATCGAAAACTTCAATCAAAAAGTGTATTTCCTATTATTGCAATAAAAACATTATAAAAACAGTCAACAGAATTTTATTATTTATCACTGATAATTTTATTTTTGTAATTTTGTAATTATGTTATTAATAGATAATCTTGAAACAATTGCGTTTCTAAATGCTGCTATATTGACGTACAGTATATTGTTATTTACATCCAACACAAAAAGTACTATAAACAGAATATTATTTTCATGGTTGCAACTAGGACGGCAAAGCTAGAACGTTAGAAAATCAATCGAATGAGTCTACTAGGGCCGAAAAGATTAACTGAAAGTACAGCATTGAAACAGTCGAAATTGAACCGACTTCAAAAAATAAAGAAGGAACTCAGTAAAAAGTAAAAAATAATCAAACTTATTAATTTTTAACATAAAAAAAGTTTTAAAATAAAATATGTATATAATAATCGTTATAATAATAAAATAAAAATAAACAAAAACCTTATTTAAACTATCTACTACACATATTTTATATTCTACTATATACACACAATTTAGCTTAATACCTAGCTAAATATGTTTATCTATTTACAATATTATTTTAACTACTACCAATTTTTTTAAAAATATATTTTAAAGTCTTCTTTTAGCAACTGTGGGTTTATCTGGACTGGGCCTAAAGTTTAACGTGGGCTCCGAACCACGGTCCTCAGCATTAAGCCTACCGACTGGCGAGTGACCAACTTTAGAAATCATCCCAGAAGACATCCGGTCTTACCCAGCCTGGTTACTGGCGTGACTGGGATTATTTTCCTTGTCGGAACATTCACAAATTTTAAACAATCACAAACCTAAATTTACGACCATGCCCCAGCAGGATTCGAACTCGCAGCTATCGCAACAGTAGGAGGACTGTCCTATCGCCTTTACTACTGCCACTGCCACAATTTTTAATTCAATTTACTTTTTTCATAAATAAGTCCGAAAAAATATACACAATAGATTAGATGGGTGAACAATATGATCCCAAAGTACTACGGCTTCCTCCATATCACTGTATATTTAATACAATCCAGTTGATATGGGGACTGACAAAGAATTATTACAATGGATATGCAGGTCGAGAAGGATATATGAGCAAGAACTGTTTGGATATGTGTAAAGAAGCATTGTCTACAATAACACCTTCGATTTGGATAAACTCCATTAGACACACAGACGAAAATATTGACAAATGGTAGAACCGTGAACAAGTTTTAGATAGATTGGAAATTAACAACTTAGTGATTGGCTTGAACAGTGGCTCAGAAAGTGATAGTGACTAAATAAAACTTTCGGATATGTGATTATGATGTAATGCTGACAATTACTAAGACAGGGTTATGAGAGTGGAAACAACTAAAGGTGTGTATTTAATTAATAGAGGATAACTGTATAAAATTGTATTGTAGAGTGTGAAAGATTTGTGTGCAATTGTTCAGAATTACACATGTACTCAGAACACTAACTGTTTTGTAGATATGGTAAATACATTAGGAAGAATGCAGTTATTAAATTTAATTTTATCAATAATGGTGTACACGGATAGTAACAGAAGAAACTAACTAAAGAGAAATACAGTGATATCAAAATAACTTTACACAGGAAACACAGCAACGAAGGAATAAAGAACTAACCACAAAAATACAGTGTTAATTAGGTGGATTAGGACTCCAGGAGATACTATATAAAAAACGATCTAGGCCTAGGGTAGTGTGGAAAATAGTTCCAACATTTTGTTTGCAAATTTTTGAATATGAGCTGCGAATCTTGTAGTCGAAGAGATTAGTTCTTTTAAGAGGCAGATTCTCTATGTTTGTCATATTTTGATTTTGTAAATATCAATGTTGATCAAAAAAGATCACAAATGGCTGCAAAATTTGTATTTGTGCTAAATAAAGTGACGTTAAGTGTTTGTTGAGATTGGAGAGGAATTGTAATGAGTTGCTAAAACTTGATCAAATCATTAATTCGACTCTCTACTATTAACAACTAATGACATCACGATAATGCTAATCATACACATCTTTATTGATTCGTTCAACTACCATTGAATACAGTATCTGCAAGATTTTCTTGATGAAAGAAATCTTGTAGGTTTTACACATATATGTTGGCACATATATCATTAGTTAGAGTTACACAAATAAAGTATTACTTCTGGCTCTGAAACTAGGACTTTCAAATATTTACTGCCTTTGTTCCGAGAGACGTAATGTAAAAACATGTATTATTTGACGAATCATATATAAAAAAATGTTCTGAGAGCAGATCCTGATGGATAAGGACATAATTCAAAGGTTCAGGCTAATTCTCAATAATTGGAGCTTGACTGCCCTGTACTGGCATTTTTACAAGTTCGTCCTTTCATTTTAAATCGCAACATGAAACACAGGGCAGGACTGTGGTGATGTCAGGTCTCTTCTTAATGTATTTCGCGAACTGGCCATAGTCACAATCGACATAACCATTCAACAATCAAACATTCGTACATTTTTATTAGGTGGATTAGGACTCCAGAAGATACTATATAAAAAACGAGCCTAGACCTAGGGTAGTGTGGAAAATAGTTCAATGTAGATATAATAAAACAACTCTAACTTATAAAGTGTTGTGGCTGTATAATATATGCATTAGATGTATTATAATTTTAAAATAAATTATATTTGAAAACACTATTTTTCTTTCATTGTTTTTTTACATCAGAATTTTGTTATAGGTCAAAGGCAAAATAAACTAAAACTCAGAGTTGATGCGGCAATATTGCGATGACTTGATGTTTTGATAACATAAATTTGGATGACGTAAGTTTACTGCTGTTTTGGATAGACTATACAATTATTTAATAACGATTTTATCTCTCTCGTAAATCATCTTTAATTTGAAAACATAAGATCCCATAAAACTTTTGATTGTACCGATTCATAAAAAGCCTATTAAATTAGCGGGTGGCCTCTGTTCTCTTATAGAGTATCATTGATCAATTAAATTCAAGAACAGTTAGCTTTACGTATTGTATAACAATAAGCCGAAACAGTGGATTCCATGAAGGTAACATCGTTGCGTGACTTCATTTGATACTTGCGTGTTACTCTAAAAGGAAACAGACATATACAATACGGCACCCCCTCCCCCTTCTGTCGCTTACTCCGTATTTAATTTTCAAAATTAATTACAAAGATGTTTTGGAACCGATAATACCCTTTCGTGCAGGACCGGATAGTAGGTAGGTTGTGTTTATGTTTTTTTTTCTGTTGCTGTTAGGTGATTCTACTGTTATTGGTAATATAACATTATTAATTGTAACAATTGCTAATTGTTTAATGGCGATTTTTCTATTTTAATGCCAGATTAGGATATTCAGGTGAATAATGTTTGAAAGACACAGCTTGTTCAACAAGCCTATAATATCGATATAAATACGAAATTGTATAAATAAAATCCAATAAGAAAAATGTGTGACACGCATATTAAAGTTCCAATAACAGCATCTAAGGACCTCTAAACACACCTTAATAAAATATAACTGTGGCTGAAGAAATGACGCATTAAAGCAAATGATCTTCCCATGTAACGTTCATTATGCGTGGAAGAAGATGCCCACCAGTGAATACCAATAATTGTCAACTTTCCCAAGCAGGGGATACTAAATATCTCTATCTTCAAAATATGCATCTGGTCTGACGCATAACCTGCAAGAAATACATACTTGTTAAACGAAAACAGTTTGGATTTAAACTATATCAAACATATTGGCTTATCGACCGTAAATCCAAGTTATGAATTCATGAATCAACACTTAACGCGCCCCATAGACGCTCAATATTATTACGCAATATTTGGGTTTGTGCAATATAATTGACCGTGTGTAGACGAGATTGATAGGTTGCGCAATATATTGTGTGATTTTCAAAATCTTGAAAATATCTAGCACAAACAGGGAAATATTGTGTCGTCTGTTGTCAATATTGCGCAATATCACGTCAGTTGATCAACAACGTTAGTACAACCTTCAATGTCGTCTCCATACAGTACAATTTTTTGTACAAACCAAAATATTGTACAATAATATTAACCGTCTAGAGGCCGTCATCAAAATACTGTGCAATCCACATTGCACAATAATATTGGAAGTCTATAGGCCGCTTAAGCTTATTTGGTTATGTGGAATCAAATTATGGGGTACTGGTATCATGTTCAATAATAGTTTAATATATAGTCCGTTCAATAAAATAGTGAACTCACGTTATCCCAATTGATAACGTTAAAACGTGGCAATGTTGCCGCATCAACTCTGAGTTTTAGACCATTTTGGTTTTGGTATAGAACAAAATTTAAATCAAAATGAAATACTTAAACTAAAATACTATTATCAAATATAATTTATTTTAACATTATAGCAGATCTAATGCATACATTATCGAAGGATCTAAAATAACAATTAACAATACATTTATAATAGTTTGTAGGTTAGGGTTGTGTTTTACTATATTTACACTAAACTCTTTCTCACACCACCTATGAGTTAGAGTTCTAGTTGTGTCTTTTATGTAGTGGTATCCCCTGAAGGCTAATCTGTCTAATTAACAATTCTATATCCAAGTAATATATTTTATTTTCATTAGAGAGCTATTTACCTTTAACTTTTAGTTCATGTTTGAAAGAAAAAAGCCGCTGAAAGTCGTCTTTTGCTGATAAAAACTTAGGGTGAGCGATATTCAAAACTGTGATTTCGACGTGCAAGACAAAGATTGTTCTGGTAGATCAAAAAAGTTTGAAGATGCGAAATTGTAAGAATTGCTGGAACTAATCTAATCCAAACTCAAAACCAATTAACAGAAAGCATTAAATGTAATCCAAGAAACTACTTCTGACTACGAGCGATGGAGAAAATCCAAAAAATGGGTGCCAAATCAATTGAATGACAAAAAATATGTAAATAGAAAAACGAAAAATGATCTGTCAAGTTCTACTTCAAAAGTGTGATCGGAAGTCATTTTTGCATCGAATAGTGACTGACGGCTAATGAAAAGTGGTTGTATTTTGAAAACCCTAAACGCAATAAATCATGGTTGTTACCTGGCGAAGCTAGCCGATCGACTTTAAGGCCAAATTATTTTGGTCGCAAGACTATGTTCTGTGTTTGGTGGGATCAGAGTAGCCTGGTGTGTTAGGAACTGTTGAAAACCGGTGAAACAGTTAATAGTGATAGCTACCGACATAATCATAAATATGTCTCAGTAGAATTTAAATTTATGGAACCATAAATCGGATTAAAAAGGGCACTACCAGTATTTTTTGAGGACGTGGTTATGCCTGCTGAACTACCTAGTCGATTGTTCTCATTCCAGTGTGGGAATTTTTCTTGTCTTTAACCTATTATTGAAATAAGAAATAATAATAAAAAAATATCATTCCTATCAGAATAATTGTTTATGTTTACTAAATAGAAAATTTAAGATAAGGCTTTTGCTATCTATCAAATGACAGCAAATACCTTTACCTCTTTCTAAAAATATCGTATGTAATACTAGGTATAATAAGTTCGCTGAAATTAAACATGCATTTCTGGAAATATAAATAAAAAAACTTTAATACACTTATTCCAACGATTCCCCAATATCCTGTAGTAGTTTTCTGGAAGGCTTGCAAAATTCCCCTTTATAGTAACTTTTACCTAGTTTTGTAAAAATAATTTCCGATGAACGACTTTCTTAATATGTGAAATGAACCAGAGGTCAGAAGAAGCTAAACTTGGACTCTATCTAGATATCGAACGTACGATTCGTTGTTATTTAATTAATTGATTTTAAGTATATTTTTTTAAGCTATGGGGGCAAATCATTATCTTGATAAATTGTTTTTTTTTAGTTTTAAAATGGTATGTCTTCTTACATATTTTTTTTGCAATTCTTCTCACATATTTTGTCATGATAAGTTTGTAAAAGCTGAAAACGTAAGTAAAAACTGAAACCAACATTTTGTTTGCCAATTTTTGAACATGAGCTGCGAATCTTGTAGTCAAAGAGATTAGTGCTTTTAAGATGCAGATTCTCTATGTTTGTCATATTTTGATTTTGTAAATATCAATGTTGATCAAAAAAGATCACAAATAGCTGCAAAACTTGTATTTGTGCTAAATAAAGTGACGTTAAGTGTTTGTTGAGATTGGAGAGGAATTGTAATGAGTTGCTAAAACTTGATCAAATCATTAATTCGACTCTCTACTATTAACAACTAATGACATCACGACAATGCTAATCATACACATCTTTATTGATTCGTTCAACTACCATTGAATACAGTCTCTGCAAGATTCTCTTGATGAAAGAAATCTTGTAGGTTTTACACATATATGTTGGCACATATATCATTAGTTAGAGTTACACAAATAAAGTATTACTTCTGGCTCTGAAACTAGGACTTTCAAATATTTACTGCCTTTGTTCCGAGAGACGTAATGTAAAAACATGTATTATTTGACGAATCATATATAAAAAAATGTTCTGAGAGCAGATCCTGATGGATAAGGACATAATTCAAAGGTTCAGGCTAATTCTCAATAATTGGAGCTTGACTGCCCTGTACTGGCATTTTTACAAGTTCGTCCTTTCATTTTAAATCGCAACATGAAACACAGGGCAGGACTGTGGTGATGTCAGGTCTCTTTTTAATGTATTTCGCGAACTGGCCATAGTCACAATCGACCTAACCATTCAACAATCAAACATTCGTACATTTTTATTAGCAAATTAGTTGTATAATAGTTAGTGTTAGTAATAAGGTGTTAAGGAAACATAGTTTCGTTTAATCAATTACCCGAAGACGTCTATAAGTCATACAAAACAACTGATTTCCTATACTTACAGTTTAATCATTTGAATATTCATTAACTTTTCTATGTAGTTCCAGATGACTTTGACTATATTTTCTAAGAGTTTTTCTATTTAGTTCATGATAACACTATAGGGTATATCTTCTAATAGCTTTTTAGGTTTGTCAGTGCGAGTGGTGTAATCTATCTGTCAATGTTTTGTCAACTGTTTTCTAGGTCTATCTATTATGAGATGTCATTTGTCTTTTCGTCATAATTCGTCACTTTTATGAGATTTAAATGTATATAATGTATATGTCTTTTTTTGTACAAATATTTTTTGTGTCCAGACAATAACGAATACAACAAAAAATGAATTATCCAAATTGGTGCAGATGTACTTAAATGATGTGCATATATAGTCTATTAATGCGTAATGGATATTTGTGACGTCGAAATATTGTAATGTTGTCTCATTAACTCTGAGTTTTAGATCAGTTTGGCTTTGACATACAAAAAATTCTAATCTAAATAAAATAATTGAACAAAAATGCTGTGAAATATAATTTATTTTAACATAATAGCATATCTAACAACTACAGTTAATTATACTGCCAATAATAATAAATATTTGTAAAATAATAATTTGTAGGTAAGAGTTAAAATTTATTATCACTATTTTTTTCAAGAATTTTTCATATATCTGACAGCCAGTCGCCGTCTGGTTGTCAGATGTACGATAAATTATTCAAAATATTAGTTATAATTACTACAGGTTATAAACCGGGAAACATTATTTTAGCCTTTTGATTATTTTGATAATGTAAGTCGCTAAAACAATAGATATTCAGGGTCACAAATTGATTGCGGCTTTAATAGGTTATTTCGAAAAGGAAGGAGAGATAATGAGATAATTCCGCTAGGGAGGTAATTATTGATGATATTAAATAATATAAGTCCCTACAATTTTATTGAAAATGTTTTTAGCGGATTGCTGCCGATAGGGCTAAATATTACAGTGAGGACTGTGAATAACATCGCTCACAAAATGAAGAATAATCCGTTAGATTCATCCAAGAAAATCAATCAAACAACCAACAAAGTGGGTGACGAATCTTGACCATCTTGATATTGGCTCTATTTGAGACCAAATATATGAAATGTACAAGAACAGTAAGTACACAAACTATTTTATCGATATAAACATAATTTGATAAAATTATTTTAGAGAAAATTGTCTGTTTGAAAAGTATACATAAAATAATTATGGACATGCAGCTATTTGAGGGATTTAAAACATCTTTTTATACACTCTTACAGGGCATAGGGTTTAAATTGTGTAAAGATAACCTTCGGAGAGGTTTAATAGAACTTCCAGACATTACCTTAAAAATGATTAAATTTTTAAAGACATAAAATAAGACCAAGGAAGATAAACTATTTGAATTTGTGTATCTGGATGAAACTTGGATATTTCAAAATGGTTCATTGTGGCACTCTTTGCAAGACGGTAACAAAAAAAGTGTAAAGACAACAAATGTTGTTGGAAAAAGGTAAAAGTTACAATAGCATTCGATTAGATTTTGTTGATTATAAAATGTATTATATTTATTAATAATTAATATATTGCTGGTCGAAAAGGATATTCAAGCATTGTCAACCATAACACTTTGGGTTTGGATGGACCCGATTAGATATACAGAGGAACTAATTGATAAATGGTGGAATTGTGAACATGTTTTAGACAGATTAGAAATTAACAGTTTAGTGATTGAATTCGACAATGACTGGGAAAGTGAAAGTGACTGAAGGAACTGACTGAATAACTGTAGAAAATGATATTGTAGGGCGTGAAAAATTTGTGTGCACATATATGATTGGAATTGTTCAAAATTAAACATGAGAATTAGGTTATAAAGTATGAGGAGAGAATGAATACTAACTGTTTTGTGGATATGGTAAATGCATTAGACAGAATTCAGTGATTAATTTTATGAAGAATGGTGTACACAGATAGTAGCAGAAGAAATAAAATATTCAGTAATACCAAGATGACTTGACAAGTAAACACACCATTGAAGGAAACAAGAACTAAACGAAAAAAGTAAATATCCTCTCGAATGAAAGTAAAATAAGTTTCTCAGATATACAATTTTTAATTAGGCAGATTATGGTAGTGGTATTCCCCTGGATGCCTCCATAAAAAGACGCGCCTAGAAACTCTACTTCATGGATGGTGTGGAAAAGAGTTAAATGTAAAAAAAAACAAACATAACCTATACACTATTATAGCTGTGTCTTAATGGTAGTTTTAAGTCCTTCGAAATTATAAGTATTAGATTTACTATAATGTTAAAATAAATTATATTTCATAATATTTTTGCTCAATTATTTTATTTAGATTAAAATTTTTTTTGTATGACAAACCCAAACTAAAACTCAAGTATCCATGATGCATTACTAAAAAACATTGAATAGACTATATACACATCGGCGATTCATTTTATTCATGTAAATTTATATAGATTATTTTTGAAAAATATTTCTCTTCGCATTTTTTCGGAAATCAGTTTTTCCCAATCCATTTTAATCATGAATGCACTGTAATAATTAAATTTTTTTGATTATTTTGTTATGAAACACGAAATAAATAAAATGATAAAATAGATGGTGTTCTATGAAATTATACAACAATCTAATATATAGCATATCTTAAATAAATACAGAGATATACAAACAATAAGTTTTAAAAATATACATTTTAATAGAATGTGTCCAATTTGTTAATAATAGAATTGTTAATAAATAATATATTCTTGAAATTTTAGATGAAATTTAACCACTCGAAATTCTTGTTTGTACAACGGTGCCTATTTTAATGATTGGCCAAGTTTACTAACCTTTTCATGTCCCTTTAACCTTTGCCTCGTAGAAGTTTCAGGTCGATTGTGGAGTGAACTATGCTTTTGTCTCCTTGTTTCTGTAGTTGTGGATAACCTATTTTAAACTTTTCAGTTAGCCTTTCGAACAATTTTTTAGTAAATTATAATTTTTGGTACTGATGTTAAGATTCTTGTGATAAGAATAAATATTAATTTAAATTTTCTAAAGAGTATTTAGAAATTTTAACTCATTAAACAAGTCCAAGACCTGTATAAACCGCCAGCTTATTTAATACTATATTGTAAAACCTTGAGTAAAATGGGTGTTATTCATGAATAATTTACTATTATTTATTTGAGGTTTTACAAGCATATGGTACAATAAAAATTACTGTCGAAGAATGCCGGAAGTATTATATTTCGGGGTTTGGAAAATGAAACTTAACTTTGTTTATTGTTGGGCATTTTGTTCTTAAATTTAACTTGATATGTTTGAATCAAGTATTGGAGAATACCGAAGAGGAATAAAAAATAATATATTCATCGTAGGATCGAAAATGCGAAATTGCAGTAATTTTGTATCCTGAAAATATTGCCATATGACCAGATATTCCTGCCTTTGAGGATGAACAAAACGAAAGGATGAACATAACGAAAATTGGACGGTTCGTGGATAGTTTTCAACGATGAAGCATATTTCTGTCTTGTTGATTCTCAAAAATAGCTTTAGATGAGAATTCGCCACATATGTATTGATCAGTTTACATGTCAAATCTTGTAAGTTATATTTTAGTGTATTATACGTTTTATTCTGCAACGTTTATTAAAATAAGCGGTCAGTGAAAGCTTTCAAAACAACAGAATTGTTTATTGTTTCACAAGCGACAGTATGCACGGTGACAACATACTCAAAACATAGTAAAATATTACTAACTAAGAGGAATAGAGTTAGCTGACGGAGACTGACGAATATTAAAAAGGATTACGGCCAGATAAATAAAACTACAGCGGCAAATGTTATCAGAACAGAACTCAAGATTTACTTGAGTAATGTTGTTTCAACAAAAACAGTCTTGGCAATATTCATGGAAAGGCTGCGTTTGCGAAACCCTTTCTAACGGCCTCCTGCAAAAAAGAAGAAGAGGAAGAAGCAGTATGGGTTTTGGTCATACATTTAAATATGGGGAAGGTTCTGTTATTATATGGGCGGCAATATCGTGATATTCAGCCGGTCTTCGTATTAACATCACTAGTCAGATTACTAAAATGATTCTCTTATATCTCATAGCAAATATACTGAACCAAAAAGGCTCAATCTTGGTTTGGAGCATCAGAATATCATTGAGCATCTTCCCTAGTCAGCACAATCACCAGACCCCAGAACAATTGAACCCTTATGGGGAGTTTTAGAGCAGAGATATGTTTACTTAAGAAAGACATTATATGTAGATTCTGAAAATTGAAGGAAGCACTGTTAATGGAATAAGTAATACTGGAATAGATTTTCACAATAACCAGTTCTTTAAATAAAAACCGTTGCGATTTATATGCTGTTCCAATACTTTTGAATAATCAACGAATTTCAGAATAGAAACCTCGTTGAAGACTTCCGTTTTAAAGAATTTGAAAATATTAGTCAAAAATGTGTGTTAGAAGCTAGTGACAAATCGTCATTAATAAAACTACATGTATACTAACGTCAAATAATATAAAAAAATGGTGGTTTAATGATCTTATTTAGGTCTTTCTTTCAAAATCTATGAATAATAAAAAAAGAGCTATGAACAACCAAAGTCTATAAAACTTCTGAAATCGTACCTCAAAGACAGACATTTTAGTGACAAATAGGGTGACGAATACACTGACCTACACCCAATATATTTGGGTGTTCCGCAGGGCAGTGTTCTTGGCTCATTGTTATATCTATTATATAAAGCTGACCTACCAACCTCAAGAAATACTACTGTTGCAACACATGCTGACGATACAATGGTTTTATTATCACACAAAGATCCAGTATCAGCCACAAGAAACCTCCAACTTCATCTGAATGTGGCGTATCAAAGCAAATAAGACAAAATCTACACATGTGATCCTTTGTAGAAGAACATGTCCCTATGTAAAATTGAATAATCATGAACTTCCGTAAGCAGACAAAGTTAAATATTTGGGAACGCATTTCGATCGACGTTTGACATGGAAAAACATATAGTGACAAAGCGCAAACAGCTTGGGGTTAAACTAAACAAAATGTACTGGCTGATAGGGCGTAAATCTATATTATCATTAGATTACAAGGTGTTGCTGTATAAGTCATTATTTAGGCCCATTTGTATCTATGGTATTGAACTGTGGGGTACTACTAGCAAATCTAACATAGATATCCTCCAAAGATTCCAGAATAAAGTGTTGTGAGTCATCGTCGATGCCCCATATTACGTGTTCAATAAACTGATTCAACGCGATATCCTCGTAGAACCCATAACGAGTGTGATTCGGAGTGTTAGTGCGAAGTATTCTGAAATACTATTAGTGCAAACTACCATACGAACTGATTAATAGACACATAGAGTGAGATTCAATAATCTCTAGAATAAGCTAGAATAGTTTTTAGAGTAAGTTAGGATCGACTTTAAAATAAGTTAGAATAGTGTCTTGAATAAGATTTAGATTATAAGTTGTTCAGTAGATCACTTACTGAAGTGGTTTTCTACATGTCAGGATAGTTATATTATATAACTGAAATCATATAATAATACTTATTGCCCACCAGCAGATTGTTGACGTTCTAGGAGATTAATAAAAAGAAGCATCCCTTGATTTGAATACAATCTGTTCATTCGACTAAAACCGATGTCCTCTAACCGATTTTTTATTGTAGTGAATATCTAGAAGGTTGATGGAGCTAAGGCAGCCGAATAGGCCACATGTGGAATAACATGAATTGATTCTTTAATACAGTGCAAACGCAAATTCATTCTTAATGAACTATATCTTATTTTTTAATAATAGTTTTAATTGTACGTTTTATAATACTTTTATAATAATGTTATTTTTTATTCGGGGGATGTTATGATATATGTTAACTTTAACAGCGAAAATACAGTAATTTATTAATGAAAACGGCTTTATTATTTTTTGAAATATTCTCCATGATGATCTATACATTTTTGCAGGCGCTTGAATCAATATTCATAACACTTTGGCTTAAAAATATGGGTTTTCAATATCAACATCAGCTTGTTCAAGCACCGATTTTCACATGATGTTTGAGAACTTGCATTGACATGGTAAAGAATTATTTTTCGTTGTCGCTTCTTTTGTCGTATTTTACGAAGTAGTTCGGGTAAATAAATTGTTGTGTATAGTTTTAAATTCTCCGTTCTACGTTGCTATAAGTTCATGGTTGCCATATGTCTAGTTATTACGTAGGAACTGGCAATGGTTTACTAATAAGTTCGTCGCGCACGAATCACTTCTATCGGATTTGGCTTGTCTTGGAAGACTCATACAGTGGATTGTTGTTTTGCATGTTGCTAATTAAGACATAAAAAATCATAGCACGAAAATGTTCACGAGTTAACTTGAATAAAATATTTCGTTTCTCAGGTCTCAGAAAACAACAAAAGTTGTACTCAAATGACAAAACGTTCTAAAGCAGGTTATGGTTATAAAGGTCAAGCTTCCAGTTGAAAATCTCAGATATGTCAATCGCACATTGTGCCTTTAAGTTTTACAAGAGTGGTGATTGGGGGCCGAGGTCGTAACAGTGATCATTCATCATTGCACCTAATTCTGTATAAATAATTAAAATTGCACCATTTAAAAGCACAAATGGTGCGACCCAGTCCGAGCTTTATTGGCCAAATCAAGCGCATTTTAGCGCTTACCAAAATCTTGTATTTGGATGAAGCTTATTATTATCTTAATGGGCATGTAAAAAACAGAACTGCCGCTAGTGGATTGCAAGTGGTCCGAAATATATGTATCAGCAACCCTTCCATTCTTCTAAAATGATCGCATGAACTGCTATATCTGCAGTCATGCCGACAGCAATCAAGCTGACAGTCTGAACATAACATTGCAAGAAATGTAACTATTTTATAAAATTCGTGCAAATATTCAAACAAAGCACAAGTCTTATATCCTATATGTTATTAGAAGATTACAAAAGGAGATGACCAGGTCGATCCGTGTCATTGAAAAAGATTGTTGAACTCTAAGATGGTTTGGTGCTATCAGTAGGTGATTTTAAAGAACCTGTTTGTTTGAGAATAATAAAAAAAGACGTGGGTGCAACCACTTTAGGTTTTGGTCGGTGAATTTCTTTCGGTTAGGGCTTTGTGGTATTTAATGGGGACTATGCTGCCTTTTCTTCGACGCTTTTTATGGCCCACATTAGAATATATTTAGTTTTACAATCAAGTCATATATCACCAGCTTTTTGTCAACAGTATCACTAAAAACAACAAACCACAGTGCATTATTAGAAATTATTAGACGAGTTTCCCTCGTAAAACCATTATGGTGATCAGTAGTGAAGGACAGCAAAAAGAAAACAGTTATGCAATTAAAAATTCGTTTTTCTCATTTATTGATGAAGGTTAATTTCTTCAAGATATTGGATCTGAAAAGTTACATCTCTTAGATTTTATTGGCTATTGGAAATGTAAAATGTAAAGTATCAATGCGAACAACTGTAAGTAACTCAACTGTTAAATTCGATGGTTTTGACATTTGTCTACAAAAATAATAGTTTTTCATTTAGTGTTATTGAGTTATTCAGCATATATAGACGTTAGTCATAGAACGCAGAAAATTATTCATTATTTTTGTTGTTTGAAGTCCATCAAACATTTTTAAAAATGTATGATGATACTGCTCTGCCGTATATCAATTATCGATATTCGATTTCAATAATTTAATGATGATTCTGATGTCAGTGTTAAACCACGTGCTAGACAATCAAATATTTTTAAAGACAATGAATTATAAGACTTTTTGGATGAAAATGTAGATTAAGCTCTCAAAGAACTTTCAGATAACTTGATGAACCAATACTTTCTAGACGTTTACATGCGATGGGAAATAGTCAAGAGGAAGAATAAACGGCATCACCGAATTAACTGAAAATTGAATTTTGAACCGTTTTATAAACGCAGTTTTCAGCCTTTGTGCTCACAAAAACCTTTATATAGAAGTTTTTAAGAGGTCTTTTGTTTGTCTACCGTTTTTAACCCAATTAGTTATTATCCCGATATGCCTGCTATACCGATTCATAGTTTTTAAATATGCAACAAGTACAATCCAACAATTAAGTCAAGAAAAAAACGTGTTTTAATTAAATAAAAATAATATAAACCCTTATGGACAAGCGTAACTGAGTAACTAACGTAATGAAGAATAATTATCCGCATGGCAGTTGAAATGTATAGATTGTTTACAATTTTAGAAGTCATTTGTATTTGAAGTTATTTTGAACTAATAAAAATAATTTCTATAAATCGACATTGCATTATACATATCGTTGATTAAATTCATATGTTTATTTATTACACAGTATTTCACAATTTTGCGTCTTTAAACGTTTTTTTTTTAAACCATAACTTATTCATCATATTTTTCAGTCTGGTATCGTAATACTTTTCCCTAAAGTACAAATACTCATGAAGTAGCATTCCTCGAAAAACCTTTATTTAAGATATCAATTTAAAAAATATTGGTTTATAATATCACTATCAATGACAGATTACCTGAAGCAATGTAAACACCAAGTAAAATGTACTATTTTCAATTAAATGAAATAAAATATAGTTCTATTTCACTCTATTTATTTCATCAATACTATTAATATACCACATATAATATAACTTAAATACCAAACTCGACAACATAACAATATGTATTAAAAATAAATAAAAATTGTTATATAATATTGAGGAAACTCTATTTAATTAATTTTAAATAAAAGCATATTAGCTCTTTAATATAATTAAAATCAAAAATTAATGCCAATAATATTACGTAGCATTAAACCATGATGTGTCATATGAGCCATTATTTTAGTCAATTCACGTGAGACGTATTTACGAGAATTTATGAGAATTCTCATACTTGTTGAGGTAACGATTTAAACGATACGGTTGTTAGAAGATATTAGAAAAAATAAATTAATCGAATGACACTAATTATGAAGGGAAGATGAGATCTAGTACTACTTTGATAATGAATAAAAACTGTAGAACTTTCACAACTAGTAGATACATTGTGAAATATAAAACGTTAGTTTTTTAATTAATTTTATTTTTTTAGATTGAGAGATCATTGATGTTTTGTTGCTTTTTTCGACATAAATCAGACCTTTAACAAGTAACAAGGTCTATCATAATTGAGTGACATACAAATTTATAAAACCACTTCTGCATGCATACTGCCATATACTCTTATCCTGTCTCAATTGAAGAAGCTTTATAGTTAAAGGTAAAGGTGATTATTCTGCCTTAAACTGGTTTTTACACATAATTTACACTGCGGACCTTCTTATTAATGAGGTCAGGATAACGTTCAATATACTGCTGACCTTTCAGTAAACTCTAGCCAAAAACTACTTCATACCAATTTCGATACCATCTAAATAAAACAGAGTAATTTAAAAGTTGATAAAAAAGGTAAACCAAACCAAATCCACTCATGTAACTTGCACTTATCATTAAACCAATCTGCATATACAGTATTTAACTATGTACGTAATAGCACGATCGAGCATAAGTAACAAATTCACTTACCTATAAGTCAGCATATTCTAATATTTCAGAGAAGACTTGCAACTTCACAAAAGAGGTACTACATGTAGTACAATGTTAAAGAGATGTGACATTTCTGGATTCAGAGATAGATTTTCTAATAATAAATAAAATCATATAGAAAAGAACCAACCATACCTTTTTACCATGTCAGAATAAATCACTTTGTAAAAACCTAAGAATTAGTTGGTCCAGCTCCTTTCTCATTTAATTTCACGTAATATGTAATATCTCCAAAAAACCGCAACAAGAAAGAAATGGAATAATCTAAAATACGTTTGTTTGTGATGTTTCAATAAAAATTATTCTACTAAAATCTTTATATAATATTTAGATCAGTTCAGAAATTACGACTGCTCCACAACACCGCACTGTTATGGTATCACACATTTTTGAAATTAGTTATTTTAGTTATCACTCATTTTTATGACCTAACTTATGAACCATAAAGAAAATAATAACAGGTCAATTGAAAAGTCCCCCGCTTACCATCGTAAAACACATTTTTTCGGCAAAATTAGTTTTTTTATTCAACATAATTCCCTTCAAGGGTGATACACTGATTATAGCAACCCTCCAACTTTTTGATACCATTTTTGCAGTACAATTTGTCTTTTGCTTCAAAATAGGGTTCAGTTTCGACGATCACCTCCTCATTCGACGAACATTTCTTCCCAGCGAGCATTCTTTTGAGGCCTGAGAACAGGAAATACTCGCTTGGAACCAGATCTGGAGAATACAATAATCCATAGATGCTTGCCATCGTTTTCACTGACATGTGACACGGTGCATTGTCTTGGTGAAGCATCACTTTCTTTTTCTTCAAGTGCGGCCGTTTTTCGGCGATTTCGTCATTCAAGTGGCCCAGTAACGCTACATAATAGTCACTGTTGATCATTCTTCCTTTTTCATGGTAGTCAATGAAAATTATTCCATGCGCATCCCAAAATACAGACGCCAGAGCCTTGCCAGCCGATTGTTGCGTTTTTCCACGCTTTGGAGCGGCTTTGTCGTGTGCAGTCCACTCGGATGACTGCCGATTGGACTTCGGAGTGAAATGATGGAGCCATGTTTCATCCATTGTCTGGGGTAATCGAATCATGAACTCGTCGTTGTTTTTCGACAAAACTGAGCTCGCGCGGCACCCACTTTGCAGAGAGCTTTCTCATACCCAAATATTCGTGAATGATATGATGTAAACGGTCAGTTAATATCTTAGAGTGTCTGCTATTTAATTTAATTTTAATTTGCGGTCATTCGAAATCATTTTGTGAATTCTTTTAATGTTTTTGTCGGTAACAACCTCTTTTGGGCGTCCACTGCGTTCACCTTCTTCGGTGCTCATTTCACCACGTCTAAGCTCAACTTAACAATCCTTGATAGCCGATTTTCCTGGGGAAGTATCCTGAAACTCGGCATCAAGCCAAATTTTTGGTTCAACTGTATATTTTCCCGTTAAAAAGCAATATTTTATCAACATGCGAAATTCCTTTTTATCAATTTTTTTCACAATAACAAAAGATGCTTCACTCAAAATGCTATAATTCACAAACTAACGATCCAACAGCTGTCAAATTTATACACGCATCTTTTGAGGGTTAGAGATAACTAAAAAACATATGGATTTAATTCTAGTTGCGCCATCTATGCGTCAGGCCGGGGACTTTTCAATTGACCTGTTATATGTCCACACTTGATTAGTAAAATATTGAAATTTATTTCGAAAATATTAAAACGTATTAAACAACACAGGAACGTACATTTTCAAAACAATACCCCTAAATAAATAAATATAATTTTTGTCCACTATTAGTTATATTTTTTGTAATTTGCCGAATGACATAGTCGATGAACAAACTAGGCTAAATTATCCTTTATATAATTTCAATACTTTTGATAATAAAACATCAACCTCTTTTATTGACAATTTCGTTCGATCTCGGTTGATTGAACAAATTTAAATTATAATAACCATATGTTCTCTTGGAAAAAGACAAATACTTTATTCATAATATATTAAAGAAAGTATTTATGCGAGATTTCTTCGAATGACCACTAGTGTAGCAATAGCGTGATGTAATACATAATCAACATACAGAGTTATGAAATAAGTAATTGTATTGTTACAACCAAATTATATTTATATAAATTATATATATATATATATATATATATATATATATATTTATATATATTATATATAAAAGATAAAAGAGATAACCAAAGAAAAAATATCACAGTGCAATCCGTAGTCAGTATAAAACTAGTCTCTACTAGTCGTATAATATAAACCCTCATAATAATATATACATATAATAATAATCTCTATAGGGATGGACGTGGACGTTGCCCCATCTGAACAGCTTATGGTGGTTAATAAAATTATTCAGTCGAAACAGTCGATAGTCAAAAACAAAACCAGCGACTGAAAATAGTGATTACTATTTCCAGTGAAATGCACGGTTCAATTGTTTTTTTCAATTCGCGATGTCACGTACGATGTCGTACGTACGTTAATTTTATAAGAGCTTATATTTTCCAAGGGTAGTATAAGCGAGACGGATCTGTACATATCTTCACGTACTGACTTTAAAAAGGAAAAGGAAAAATCATGACTAAATACTATTAACATGCAATTAATAATTTTATTTTAAACGAAGTAGAATTACTTTTTTATTTGAATGTTCTTTGAATCTGTAAAAACGAATGACTTTTTTTATTGAATGGAATAATACCCCACGAATGTTTTATCGTATTTTTATATGTTAGTTGCTATTTTTAAATAGTATACAATAATAAATATTGACAATATAATAGAACTTAAGAAGCAAAAACAAAGATAGACAATAACCATAAATACTAAATAAAAATTAAACATATACCTAATCATAGAAAAAAAAATCCATGACATATTTAAAAATGATCGCACAATAACTAAATAATAAAGTAAATGCTTTATTTATTATTGAACGGAAATTATTTTAAGAAAAATCGAGAGGGTAATCGAAATATTGCCTATTGTTGCCATAAAAACAGTCAAAATTATTTTACTATTGATCATTCACAATTTTAATCTTGTAATAGGGTACATTACATTAACAATCTTGAAAAATATCGTTCCAAAATGCTGCTATATTAATATACAATATATAGTTATTTATAAGCAAACTACCAAAAAAATCATAAAACTATATATATTACATGTAAATCTATGTAAGCATAAATTGGGTACATTTTTGTCAAGGTCGTGGCTATGACGACACAGCCAGAACGTTAAAAATCACTCGAATGAAACTAGTAGAACTAAAAATAGTAACTAAAACTACACGACTGAAACAGTCGATAGTAAATAGTAACAAAATCAGTCGGACTGAAAATAGCGACTGAAAACAGTCTACTGAAATAGTCTCTGGTAAAAAGTAGTAAAATCAGTCGAGCCAAAAATATCCACTGAAACAGTTGATAGTAACAAGTAGTCAATTACTAAACAGTCGATAGTCGATTTGAGTCGATAGTTCTCAACGCTAAAAATTATATTTGAGTATCACTTGTACCTCCACCCGCCAGTTTAAGTTTACTTGAATATCTTCGAAAGGGCACTGTTTCTGCCAAAATTTTCATGGTGAACCTCTGTGGAAGTTTTGGCGACTCCAACTTCTAAAGGTCTAGGGCCAAGAAACTGAGCTACTAATCCGCTTTTGGTGGCCGTTCAGTCTGAACTGCAATCTTCTGTACAAATTCCAGTAGGCTATGTTACTTCAAAGTAATTTCAGTCCGCCTTTGGAAGCTTTACACCTTTTGAACTTGGATGCATGTACCGGCAATCCACGGGTTAGGGGTGTTTTTAAAGTTTTAAGGTTTCTTACTTGGCTAGGTGTCGTTGAGCACCTTCAATGCACTTTTGTGATGTTACAGCGTCAGATGTGATACTTTTGCCTGAATTCCACTTAACTACATCAAGAAATGCTTCAAGTAACTGCGGAAACATTGCCAATCTAACGCCAAGTTGTCTTTTTTCTTAACAAATAATTTGATTCCGTTAATGAATGAATTCAAAAGAGAACAGCCTTGGATTATTTATGATTTCGTGAACCTATGATCTCCCTAGAATTCTATCAACTGTGCCAGTTATAATATGTGAATGGGTTTAGAAAACAAAAACTGTTAATTTAGTATAACAAATTAATTAATTTTGTGTTTGGGGCCAGTCACCTTCTTTACATCCATGATCTCCACACAACATTATATAGCACAACTGCCACCTTTGTTGATGATACGGAAATATTAGCAACAACAGAGACAGCAGAAAGCTCAACCCGAAAACTTTAATCTGCCCTTGATAAAGTTCATAAGAAATGACAAATTAAATTAAATGAATCAAAACTGACATTCGTAGATTTCACAACTAAGAGATCTCCACAACGTGTCTTCATTAAAGATACGCAATTGAGGATGCCAAAAGATTGAAATGTTCAGATTGAAAGAGTATATAAAAAAGAAACGTGACGAACTCATTATCAATGTTTTGGTTGCTTGACCGAAACTCCGAGTTATTTACAAATATATTTTACTAGTTGACCCAGCAGACTTCGTAATGCCTCAGTCGATAAATAAAAGACCTAATAATCGATAATTAAATAAAAAAAGTGCTCGGTGTGAACGAATTTTTATTATTATTTTCGATTAATTACACATGATGTTTCAAACTTAAAAAACAGAGTTTTCCTGCAATACTGGCTATTTATAGGGTTTCAGTTACATATTTACAGATACACACAGTTATAATACAGTTTGCTAATCAATTTAAAGCTTTCTGATAAACTATGTTTTTTGTCTTTTTTATGGTGCGTAAATAAACAAAGATAACGGTTTTCCGACGCGTGAACACGCGACTTATAATTGTCCATGCGCGAAACAGGGAAACTCCAAGTTGATTCCGCAAACTTCCAAAGACTGGCTCTGAGATTTATTTATGGTCATCGCAAAGGCCAGACGCACTGGAAATTGTAAACGTTTAAAATCGAATGGTAAATCTGTTGGAATCATCGGTATACGCGGGATCAATACATCCTCTCCTTTGTATTTTCCCTTTATGATTGACGTTAATCATCCTCTTTTTTACAGCCAGTTTTATACCATTGCAGAGTCGAGGTTGATTAATGTTACACAGCATGATGACAACTGATCCTACTTTTAACTGCAAATTGTGAGGTGGTAATCCAGGCAATTCCAGTGAATTCAAAAACTCCGTGGGATAGTTAACTACGTCGTTTTGCTTCATAATGGTGTCGACTGATTTGAAGGATACCTAAACTGTCCCGGAAGAAAATTATGAATGGTCACATTGAGATCCTCGATATCTTTATTTTTCGCCGCCAATATTGCTCGTTCACCCAGCTAATTATGGTTATTGAACTGTTGCGCTATATCTGGGAAAACACGCTGAATGAGCTCCTCTTTTGAGTTTGTGATGTGGCAGAAATTTGTGGGTAATGTGATGAATCCAGTCGAGGTGTCCACTGCGACTTTATATTATTTCGAATGTCCAACAACTGCTTCACAAACACGTTTGCAGTTTCATCTTGTTGCAAAAATACTCGTATGTTAGTTATTAATTGAAGTGTCTTTACGTACCGCCACAAATTCGATGATTACAGGCATGCGTTTAGATCAGCAGCAGTTGATCGGGAAATAACTAGAAAAATCTGACAAAAATCACCTGACAACAGAATCATGACCCCACCAAATATATTTTGGTTATCACGAAGATCTTTCAACGTTCTGTGTAGTGTCTCCAGGGATCTCTTATGGGCCATTGTGCATTCATCCCAAACAATCAATTTACATACCCGTAGGATCTTGGCGCTATTTTTGTCGATGTTGCAGATTGGTGTTTCGTTGATTTGCATGTTTAATAGTAATTTCAATTCAGAATGTGCAGTTCTAGCAGAGTCGCAGCTATTCCAGATGGAGCCAACGCTAGAGCTACATCTTTTCGCGATCTGATCCTCGCGAAAAGCAATGAAATTAGGAACGTTTTTCCGGTTCCCCCGGGAGCATCAAGATAATAAATTCCACTATAGCTTCTATCAAAGTGTTGTACGCAATTCTTTGTTGTTGATTTAACTGTGGAACATTTGTACGAACTGTTTCCGCCAATGTTTCATTGTCGTATTGTTGTTCTCTTTGCAACTTGTAGTTTAATGTATCGTGCCTATGACGATTGGGTGTTGTCATTCCCATATATCTATATATATATATATATATATATATATATATATATATATATATATATATATATATATATATATATATATGTATATATATATATATATATTTTTTTGCAAATATTAAGACCAATATTTAAATGATAGAATAAAGAGTCGAAATGTATTGTGAATGTGATTTAGTAGTCGTATGTGAACTCTGTCGCGATCTAGAAATTAAGATAGTTATGGACACTATCAGAAGGTTTGCTGATAAAGACTCATCCAAGACTCCAAAATCATGTCAACTCGGAAGCGTTCACGCTTCTAAAGGTGCATAATGTCATTAGGCCTCTCAAACTGAAAACCATCTGAGTTTTACTAATGAAGTGATTCAGGGGAAAATATCTTAGCTGTAGTTATTTGTTAGTATGTTAAGGCAGAGAAAAATAATCCTTTGTTCCACAGTAGTTGTAGAAATTAGTTTAGGCGTCTAATGTTTTTGTGATTGATGTTTATTTAAGTCACATATGCATTAGTTCGTAACATTTAGATAAGCTATCTTATAAGATATCGATCCTGTAAGAGTGTGTACAAAATTAGGTGTGAAACCAGGCGTACTTACGACCGAACCAAATACTTGAAATAAGGAGAGGCAGACGCCAGAACCAGATGGAGTATGTTAAAATTTCAACTATCTAAATTATGGGTGTATAGCTTTATCCAGAAAAGAAAATCGTCATTGGATAGCTCTTGCCCTCCCTAGAAATAATAACTAATCAGATAGTTAAATCAGCCTACTTTTTCAGTATTAGGTACCGAAGGGAAGAGTAAGGGGGGATAAAATTCAATATATCTAATCATTTAACCTAATTAGTCACGAGTCTTCATACATATCTCACAGTTTTACAATCATACAATCTTTACACAGTTACACAGTCTTTACTCAACTCTTCAGGAACCTTCAAAAACATTTAAATAACTAGTCAAGTGAGTACAGTTGGTGCCACTTTGATAGTGTAAAGATTGTCGTTACTAAGCATTTATAGCCGCATACATTTTGTAATTTAAGATTTATTGTAAATAAAGTCGTTTTTAATTAACTTCTAAAAAGGAGGAGGTTATATGTTCGGCTGTATGTTTTTTTAAGTATGTTCGCAGATTTCTTTGTCAATTGTGGGCCGATTTTCATAATTCTTTTTTATTCGAACGAGTGCACCGAGGTGGTCCCATTGGAACCAAATCAGGATTTTTTTTGGGGGTGGGGTGATCTGGAAGTGTAAAAATTGAGGGAACGCGCAAATTTCAAAGGCACATATAACGTTTCCACATATTTTTTATCTAAAATAATCAAATTTTTGTGTAAAATGTTATTGCTGACCTTATGTGACGGAAAATCGGACGGCGTTCGGTGCAAAAGCCATTCATTTTGCTTTTAAAGCTCTCACTATAGCATATAAGACATCTAATATTATAAACGACTGCTTCTACAGTGTAATGGTTTAAGCGTTTAGCACCCTAACGGAGGTAGCCGGTTCGATACCCGGCGGGCATAATAACATTTTGTTGTTGTTTAGTTAGAATATTTATCAAATCACCTAGGCTAGGCAGCCGACACCGGAGCCTGAAGCGCTTCCTATTTTCAATCATTGTTTCTTTATTTCTATTTTTCCTCATATGCGCTACACCTACCCATTGTAATAAAATTACTGCGTAATTTATTGAGTGAATATCTAACACACAAAAAGAAAAATAAAATATTTTTAACAAAAAAATTTAACCGACATCAAAAAATATATAAGGAATTCACTAAAAATTAAAAAATAATCAAACTGAAATTTTTAACGCAAAAAAGCAGTTTAAAATAAAATATGTACATCATAGTCGTTGTAATAACTAAATAAAAATTGACAAAAACCTATATTTAACCTCTCTACTACATGCAATTTATATTCTACTATATACACACAATTTAGCTCAATACCTATCGAAACCTATTTATATATTTACAATATTATGTTAACGGTCACCAACTGATCACTTTCAAGTCGGTGCCGAGCCCAAACAATACAAAAATAATAACATAATTTGAAATGTAAAAAAAGAATGTAAAAAATTGAAATACCAACAATACAAATTTAAAATATTATTATTGTTTTGGTTCGTCGCTGACTTAAAGGTATTCAGTTGGTAGTAGTTAAAATAATATTGTAAATAGATAAATACGTTTAGGTAGGTATGAAGCCAAATTGTGTGTATATAGTTGAATATAAAATACGTATAGTAGATAGGTTAAATAAGGTTCTTTTTTGTTTCTATTTTGTTATTACAACGACTATTGTGTACATGTTTTATTTTAAAATGATTTTTTTTTGTATTAAAAAACTAACTTTGATTATCTTTTAAGTTTTAGTGAGTGGCTTATGCTTATTTATTATAAGTCGGTTCAATTTTTTGTTAAAAATACTTTATTACTTATAACTTTGCCAGTTTTTCTCTTATAATCGGGAAAACAAAACACGCAACATTAGTTTTATTAAATATATTTAAAAAATATGTTAACATTGATACAATATTGACAAAAAATAAGAAATAACAAGTCGTAACCTAATTAATTTTAACATAAAAAACTTTTTGTGTCAAATAATTTTTGTTATCCTGTGCCCGTCCCTGTTGCGTTATAGACTATATAACAAGTAGATTGGACGATTAGTTTATTCACAATTATTCGAGGGAAGTTTAGTTGCATACCGATCTTGGCGCTTATCGGATACAGTTGATGTTCGTCAGTTGGGAACGGGACTAGAAGCTTGTGAAGACAGTGCGAGAAATATACGGAAAAGTTTATTTTGACGGTAAGTTTATATCGTCCGCATTTGTTTGGCGTGTTCGCTTCTTTCTACATCATTTTGTTTATTTTACGCTGGATTTGAGATAATTTCATTTAATGTTTCATTCATTAAATCTGTGTTTTCTAGTTTACGCAGCTTATATTTTAGTATTATTAAATTATAATATATGTATATAAAATTTGCGTGATCAGAGTGTGTCATGAACAATTGTGCGTATTATTATTTGTTTAAATATTGTTAATCGCTATTATGTTTAATTTTTTGGACTTAAAATAGCTTAAAATAGGAGTTGGTGAATCTGGAACTTCAAATATCATATAATATCTATACTAATTTCTTAAAATACTTAGTAGACATGCTTAATTATACTAGCAGTATATTAGAATATATCAGTTATACTATTTTATAACAATTGTATAACGCATGGTTCCAGTTTGATGCCGTTTGATTAAATTTTAGAATAATGTGTTGAAGATGATTATAACATGTAAACATTGACACATAATGGATGTAACTAAGAAGGAAAACTTTAGAGCTTTATATTGGCATTCATAAAATTGACTTTCGTTTATAAGATTAGAAGTAACTAAAGCTATAAAGCTGTTTTGTTTATGTATCAAACTATATTACAGACATTTTTAAAACTATTTTTATGCAACGCGCAGGTCATATTTCACTTCAATTTCATTTGAAAACAAGTACCAAAGTTGTTTCACATTCTAAATGAATTATATTGATTTACATTGATTTATATAATTGTATTATATTTATATTATTGATCAAAAATATTGACTTAAAATTGAGAAATATTTAAAAAATAAAATACTACCTTTTTATTCTTATAATTGATTTATCCATGAATTGAATGTAAGTATTTAAAGGAAAAATATTTAGATTTACTGAAGTTGTTATTGAATAACTAAAAAAGTTTTTATTTTGTTGTTTTAAACATTCAAATTTTGCAGCGCGCGCCAATTAAAACTGAAAAATACTTAAACGAAAAATGAGCTATTTGTGAAATAGAACGCGTTGGAAAATTGGGATGGAATATCATGCTGGATGTTTTTCAGTATATTTCTTGATTTTTATTGTCTCTGTGATTTTCAATGTGATCAAAATTACTAGACCTTTTATATGCATTTTAAGATAATATTTTTGAGGAAAAGTAATTTTAATTGTTTTTAATAGATAGCTTTATTATCTAATCTCTAGTAACCTTTAGAGGGAGGTTAAGTCACATCATTGCCCGTGACACTGTTAATATCACGACATCCTCAATGATGATGCTCTTGGATGGATGTCTTACGAATATATTCCGGGAAAGGAATGAATGAATCTGTTTTGAAAACAAATTATGGCTCAACACATTATTAATAAATAAATATTGTGTATATGTCAGGTGTACAAATTATTTCTACCATCTTATAATATCTTAGAACTACTTACAGAATACAGTTTATACAAAATAATGTGCACTTGGTAAACATTATGAAATATATTTAAAAATAATACGAATAATGTCGAAAACAATAGAAAAAATTACTAAATTTAATTTCAGTGAGTTCATACAATATAGTTTATACTATAAATATATAATATAATACATAAATAAGTTTATGCTCATTAGGACCTGTAGAAACATTATTCTATTTAGTAGATTTTTTCATGCCCCAAGAAGGGTATGTTCGTCCGATAGTATATTTAAAAATCCAGTGTTGATGAAAGGAAATTCTTCTTTTACTTATTGATAGGCAGACTGGATTAGTTCCATTCTTTTTAAATAACCTGAATGTAAGTAAGTTGTATTTTGAATTTTTAAAAAAAGTAGTTAATATACTGTTTGTTGTATTATAAATACATACGAGATAGTATTTTGAAATATATACGTTAATTAAAGAAAAGCATGTATTTTGCCTTGGTCTTTTTTCATATTACTTCTTAATAGAACGCAATAGATTGTCAATTTTCTTAATTTATTTGATTTCACTAAGAGAACAGTAGTTCATTTTAAAATTTAGTTACTCCCTGTATATTAATAGTGTAACGTTCAGCTCGTATTATATATTGTCATCTTTCATTGTAACATGGAACTAGAAGTATTTCGGCAAACATGTCACTCATATTGGTTACTCATATTTTCAATTATAAACCTTAATATACGCCTAGTGGCATATAGTAGCCAGAAAACATGTTCAAGTCAGAAAAGCACTAATTATAAAATAAAATATACAGTACTTCCAACAAGACGAGAATGCAAGCTACGATAGTTAGCATTGAAAAGAACGTCGCTGAAATAAACGTTAGAACCATCTACTGTCCACCAAGACACAAAATGGCACAACAACAATACAGACACATTTTCAAAATTAGGCCCAAGCTTTATTATTAGATGGAGAACGAAATGAAATAAAATCAAATACAAATCGAAAGCTTGTTAGAACTAACATCTGATCACACTCCAATATTGTTAACACTGTGCGAAAATCCTGATTATAATCCTAAAAAAACAAGAATGTCTTATCTTACTAACAAATTTACTGATTTACTAATTCGGTCAGCTTCAATAGAAGCTATAGCCAGCACCAAGAGAGAAATTAGAATATGAGATAAATATACCCCTCGAAAGTAGGGAATTGATAAATGGAAGACGAAAAGCTAAAGCTAAAGGAGTATTGCACAGAACCAAAAATAGCGTAGACAATAGTATGTTTAAGAGAATTAGTAATCAGACAAATCAAAATATTAAAGAATTTAAACAGAATTGTTTCGAAAAATATGCCGAAAAAAAACTGCCAAAGATTACGCTATGAAAAGCAATAAAAGATTTAAAAAACCAATTATTAGAGGGAAATGAATGGGTTCGAGACAACGATGAAAAAGCTGAATTATTCGCAAAACATTTAGCTAACGTAATTAATACATTATACTATCATATATAATCTAGAATAGATACAAATCCTGTTTATCAGCCCGATGTAGCTGTAAATCTGATTTCGCCAAAGAAAGTTGCTAGAAATATCGATAATAACCTTAATCCTTAATAAAAAGCTCTCTGGAATTGTTGATATATCATCTGGGTTATTGAAATAGTCGACAAGAGCAATAAACATGTTAACATAACATTTAAAGTATGTTTGAAGTTGAAGCATGTTCTGGAATGTTTTAAAGTGGCTTAAATAATTGTGTTTAAAAATCTGACAATTCGACAGGACAAGTTAGAGCCTATTTTGCTGTTACCTACGATAATAATATTATTTCAGAAACTGCTGTTAAAATGAAGGAACCAGACCTTCGGTTTGTATTTCGACTTCACCATTCAGTTATATATTTTCGGAGAAGGGGCATTTTCAACACTTAAACCTATTTCGGCTGGAGTTCCAAAGGGTAATGTCTTGGGACCACTCATATATCTGCTCTATACTGTTGATATCTCAAAATCAAAAGAAATAATACTTAGACAATTTGCCGACGACACAGCTATTATGGCAAAAGATATGTCTCTACTTAAGTCTGTAGAAAAAGTACGTGTCGTACTTAACAATATCGATCAATGTATCAGGAAAATACAGATATTAAGCTCCAAATCTATTGTGTTAAATTTGCATTGCAGAAAAGTCATAAAAATATAACTATATCACTTGACGGATGCCTGATTCCTCAAGCAGAATCAGCTAAATACTTGGGCATGCATCTCGATGATAGATAAATTGGAAATATCATGTTAGATAGAATGCAGAGCAGATCAGACTCAAGATCAAGCGACTGAACTGGTTAGTTAGATGATTCTCTCAACTTGGCCTAACATTAAAGATATATGTTTATCAGTTTATCATAAAACCTAAGGGGTAAACCGAATAGTAATCCAATGCTGCGAAAACAAAGCTCTTCGATTAATTATCGCTGTTTATATAACGAACGAGGAACTGCATGATCCCAGAATTTAGCTAAGATTTCGGCTTAAAACACGAAATAATGTTACTAAATCATAGCAACCTGGATGCAATACAGTTACTGGACAACAGAAGATTGAAGCGAACCGAACCACGCGAGTTTGTATTGTTTCAAATATTTAATTTTATTTTAATTTAGGAAATTCACACTGATGTATTAATCCCGTACTCGCCTTGCTTGTCTACTGATGCAAGTACAACAGAGTGGCAATATAAATTAATTTGTAAATTAAAATAGTACCAAGTATATCTAAAGTAGAATGTAATTAATAAATGTTATCTTTAATAATTAGATAATAATAATTTGATAATTTAATAGTTAATTATCTTTCATTAATGGTTCTGCTGTATATCTCTGCGGCGAAATGTGGGTAAAACTGACAATTTAAAAACTGTATTTCAATAAATTATATGAAATACGAATTAATATATTTTTATATTTCCAGAATCGCAAGCGATTAAATTAAATATTATTAATTTTATTAGTAAATTCGCATGAAGTAGTGGTAATTATACAACAGTGTTTGCAGTGTCGGTGCGAGACGCGGAAGTTAGTTGTCGATCGGTCGTCAGAAGTGTCGCTGGCCACGTTTCGAAGCAATATCGTTTTTAGTGCGGAGAATTCTCAAAGGTAAGTTTTGAGGTTTGTGTCTGTTGGTGAACTGGGTCGCTTAGTTTCCGATTTGATTGTGGTGCACGACGATATAATTTATAATCGTATAATAGAAAAAGCCGCGAGATCTGCGTTTAAGTGGCCTTTTCCTGTTATTTTTTCGATAGCGCTGCTTGTGTTAAAAATGCCCTTCGGTTACTCAGTAATCTTTGTCCGTTTAAAATGCTATGGTATGGTTAAACTGTTATATTTCAAGATACTCGGTATGTTTATTGATGCATTGGTATGTTAACTGAATTACACTTATATTCTTGAATATATATATATATATATATACATATATATATTATTATATATATATATATATATATATATATATAATAATAAATTATCGAAATCATTATTAAAATTATTATTATAATATATATATATATATATATATATATATATATATATATATATTTATATATATATATATATATATATATATATATATATATAATAATAATAATAATAAATCTTAATTCAAATCTTAAATATTTATTCAAATTAACTTTGGTTCAACGAATTACCATTTGAACGAAAAACTTAACGGAATTGTTTCCTTTAAAGAGAAATTGATGTCATATTCTCCTGAATTGCACTGTTATATAGTGTGGATGCATTAAAATTACATACTCGACGCTCAGTTTCTAGTGCATTATTACAGAATAACAGTTACATCCTTTAAATGTATCAACGATATGCGTTTATCTTCGTGTTCTTTGTAAAGTGCATCGTCATATATAACATACCACGTGCAGCCCACCAAAACCCCATCCATTTTTTTTGTTTCGTTCACAAATTTATAGTCTAGAGATTTGAAAAAAGCTTAACTATTCGAGAATACGAATTGAAATTATTTTTGGAGAAACTTTAAGCGCTTTTTATTCTCGTCAAAGAACATGATATCATAAATTCTACTGAACCGATTTGCTTGAAATTTTGGGGTGGCCCTTCTTTAATTGAGGGAAATTTTAAAATCCTCTTGACGGCTTATTCTTGAAGAAAATTCTTCTTTGTTTCGAGAATAACACTTTCAAAGTCTAGTTTTAAGATGCCACTTTACAGCAGCTGTATTTCTAAAAACAATTTTAAATAATTAAGTTTTGGAAATATGAAAAAATGAATTTTTCGTTTCTCTAAACAAGAATATAAACGTGCTACTACCGTAAACTTCAAGAACACTGTCTTAATAATGTGATAGCTTATTTATTGTCCCAATATTAAAGTAGCAAACAACTGTCCACAAACAGCACGCACTTGTTCGATAATTTGATATGAAAATAACAAATTAAAAGCAATAGCCTAATAATAGCATTATCCAGTTACTTTTTTATAAATAAAATTGTTAACTTAGCTTAGACATGAAATATAAAAGGTCTTCTAAAAAATAAACTTTTTAATAAAAAACCTTTTAAATATTTTATGTTATTGAGTATTAAGAAACAAAAAGTTAAATGTTAATGAATACCTTTATAAGACAAGAAGTAGTTAAAGTCACAATGTTTTCACATACATTTTTCGTGTTTTTTAGATTAAAATACCTCTTAAAGTTGTTATAATCAATGATGAATTTATCAATGCCCAGGAAATCAAAAGATTGAAGCGAACCAAACCATATGAACATAACATATATAGTATATAAGTATTTCTTTTAGTTTGAGAGATTCATACTGATGTACTTTATCCTGTACTCGTCTTGTTACAAGTTGCGTACTTATGCAAGTACTACAAAACAATATGATTAAATAAGTATTTTCATGCTTAATGGTAAAAGAATTCGTAAATAAAAATACAATTTCTTGTAACTGTTGACTGGTCTAGCACAAATTCTATAAGCGGATGAGCAATGGAGCATTCTTACCTTCTTAATAACCATCTTCGTCATGTTACGAGTCTACCTGAGGTTGAAGATTCTCGAGGTAGTAGCCGAGATATTTTTAACCGTTATTTACATGGCATTTCATTGAAAATTTCTCGCAACTGTCGTTTATTTCAAGAATTGTTGTCTTTTGTTTTGGGTTTTTATGTGAGAAGATATGTCGGTAAGTGAATTGTTTGTTAATTGTGGTGAAACCACCACAGTAGAAAAATTCTGAATATGATACAAATTAATATAAATATTCGAGTAAATTGAAAAACAGTTCAGCAGAAATTGAGCTAAACAAATTAATATTTAATAATTAACTAAGTTTTAATTTAAAAAATGTATAAAATAAAGGGAAAGTAAAAAATTATTCTTAATCAGGATGAATATTTGCTGTAAATTATTAGGTTGTTTAACTTTTTGCTCGATTATAAAAACACGACTTTATAACTAAACTATACTACGAAGCATTTTTCGAAATATCAGAACGGCATAAATCAGACAGAGATAAATGTGGCGGATAGGTTGGACGTTGCAAGCATTCTTGATACTAAATAACACTAAATAATTGCGTTAATATTTGCGAACTGTGTTGATGAGGATTTGGTTTTTTTATACATCAGATCTTCTTCTACTAGTTTTTATATTCAAAAAATTATAAAATTACAATAGTAATATGAGTCTATTTTTTTATCAATTTTAAAGTAATCCATATTTACGATAAATACAAAAAATATTTTTCAGTCAATCATATTTTCATCATATCTCAATCTCTTTGATTCAATCTCATAACTAATCAATGCTAGGCCAAAGGATAAAAAATAAATGATTATAGAACAAGGTATTATGTATTATATGGAGATGTGGTCACACCATAACATATTTTTGTATTGTTTGTTGTTGTTTTTGTTTTGAATGAATGATTACGAGTGATGAAGAATGAAACACTGCTAATAATGCAATAACTGACAATAAGAGATGGCAGCCAAAGTTCGAAGAAATTTCACAAATAGTTGTAAAGATCATTAGATGCAAACAGAATGCTAGAATTGGAAAAAAGTTGGCGAAATTTCATATCTTCAGTTTAACTTCTGATCTGTTAATGTTGCATGTTATGATTTTGTGTTAGATAATACACTCATAGTGCTCCGGATAGCCAGAAAAGGAAAATATTGCGGTTTTGATTATTTCTTGTCTCATAAAGATATTCATTAACTTTTTTTATATTATTATTTCGTCTTTAGTATTTAATAATAAAATATTTAGAAGTCATAGACATCATATTGTATATTTCATGTTCCTTTTTAATATCGACATATTAACTCTTTCAGTTCGTCTTGCAGTTCCATTTGTAGTAAAAAAATATCGTTCTAGTATCAACGGTAATCCTTTGAAAGGGACAACCGTTGAAAATGGCACTATTACTTTTAATAATCCCAGAAGTAACAAAATTGAGTAATATTATTTTTTCTCAAGAAAATAACACATGTATACTTCAGGTGTACTTATTGCAGTGTCCCTCTGAAAGTACAAATACACTGAAAGGATAAATATAAAATTTAAACATAAAGCTAGTAAAATCAGGGCTAGTGAATACATTCGAACGAAAGTCAATATAACTGACAATCATTATAAATTGACAAAGTGCGGCCATATTATCTGTACATGCACCCCTTTGTCTAAATCTTGGTTACTTTTCTCGATTCTTCTAATTTTACGAGTTTTTTGTAGTCTCATTTGCATAGATGACCCAAATATTGGTATATCCTTGAATAGTGTCAACAAATATATCTTTTTTCCGTTTCTTAAATGAAATATTGCAAAAAAGTGAAAATAAAACAAGGCAGACTTGTTTGAGCAAGCATAATATATAACTTATGATTTTATAAAATTTAATATTTATTTTTTTTAGTTAAAGATTAAAGTTTTTGCTACTATTGTGTATTGTTGAATATTGTACAAACCATTACGTTAACTATTATTATATTTTTGATAATAAAAAGTCCAAGATAGTCCTCTTTAAATGTATTTATTACATTGTTATTAGTCGTTCCCGATTAACCCACAATTTTTTTTCACAACACTTCTGTTTTTCTATTAAATGGACCTACATTATACTGCACTACACAAGATTATTATTAATTTATTTATCGTTATTGGTGCTTGTGCGTTCTGATTATAGGTGGATATTTTCCATCACATATATAGAGCAGGTAAATAACTAGACCAAGACTAGTCTCTACGGTGACTTAAAGCTTAAGCACTTATCTCAGAAGATAAATAATAAAATATGATAAAACTAGTATCAATTTTTCGTATTTTTATCATTTTACTACACAATATCACACCGTTTGGTTCTCTTGACTGTCTACTTCCTAGTTTAATGTTGTCCAAGAGTTGCAGCATTTGGGTGTTAACATTATGGCTGTAATGTAAGATTTCAATAGTTCGGTATCGGTATATTTTCTGTAGCTTATGAATAAGGTCGTCATGCCATACCTTATCGAAAACTGATGTTACATCTAAGAATATAGCTGAACATCTGTTATAGTCATCTCGTCAATTGTTGAATGTTTGTTAATAAACTCGAATTGATGTGTAATTATTAATTTGTTTCACTCTATAATATAGCTCAATATGAAACATAAAATTTAACAAAATATATTTTTCAAATTATAACTGTATAGTTTTTTATATAATTGAATAATAAATAAGTGTCATTAGGAAAAGTATATTTTCGAGTCAGTTTCAGCAGTTTCAGATAACAATTATTAACTGTCCACAGGAAAGTGAAATTTTTTATTCGTCAGACTATTTAATAGATTGTGAATGTTATTCTAATTGTATGAATGCCCTTAACGCTTTTACATTTTATTTCATACTATATATTATCGCAGTATCTTTTACTTCCACATGTACCATCTTCGCGAACCGAAATCATCTTCAAGTTGGCCCGTTCGGGTTATTAGTTCAGTCGAAATACTAGCTTCATTTAATGCAGCTTGACCGAAATGATAAAAAATCTAGGCTTGATACCCTCAAAACCATCGTATCAACTACAAGATATGAAGAATTTCAAAGCTCAAAAAAATTAAAACCTTTCAACTTTTTTTTTGGAAGAAGTTGCGACTTGTAAAGGCTGTACGGTCTATGCCGTCGAAACAATTGTATTTTAATACAAACGATACCATTCATTATAAAAAATTTCCCTTCTAAATAAATGACCAAATGTATGTACGCGGTCGCTCTACTGTATCTGTACTGTACTGTATAATCAACCCACCTTTTGTAACATTACAGTTTGAACTACGATAACTATTTCTAATGGTTAACTATATTATTTCAAGGTAACTGTGGATCTCTTGATAATTAAGTTGATAATATTACCACTCCAATCATATTTTAAGATAAACTAAACCCTTTTCTAAATCTTAAAGAGCTTACTCGTGATGTAAAAAACGTTGTTGTAAAACTCACAGTTTTACTAAACAAACCGTTTCTTTCCCGAAGAAAAACAGAGAGAATTGAATTTAATTCAATGCATCTGCCTTAAACTTTTAATATCAATTAATGCAACGCCAAAGAAATTGTCTCATTAAATTCTAATCACACAACAATAAGTGCATTATCAAGAATAACTTTACGATAATAGACCGCCTTATATTCGGTTTTATTACGATGCTTATTAGACTTATTCATTGATAATTTTTATCATGATCCATTTAGACCAAAACAATAACAACTGTTTTTTCTACGTCGTAGTTACCTAGAATTTGCGTCGATTTTTGAAGAATTCGTTTGTAGCCTTGTTATGACTAAGGTTCTACGTCAGACTCTTCTCTATTATACAATATATATATTTATTATTAGTAATATATTAAAACATACGTGCTAGGGAGTAGTAATGATTTTATTATGCGACAATAATCAATAGAGAAGTATTATTCGATGTATTTGGTATGTATCACATTATTAGGTGCTTTTATGACTTTTCATTAGCGATAACTATTGGTAAAAATGAGAAGTACCAATGTAAACAACTGTTAAATTCATAATTTAACTGTTAAGTCGGATTTTTTCGATATTTCTCTACATAAGTGCTGCGACATTAATTACTTTTGTTGTTTGATTTGAAGAAATATGTTACCGAAGCTCATCAAAAACTTTTAGGTGATGCTGGCCGCATATCCCAATTGTTGCTATTGATTTGAAGCCTTTAAAAGTGATAATTTTGATGTAAATCACAAATAATGGCTTGTAGGAATGAAAAGATCAATTTCATACCATGAGCAAATCCTTTAATTAACATTAACTTACAATTTGTCTCTAAGGTGACTTAAAGCTTAAGAAATTATCTCAGAAGATAAATAATAAAATATGATAAAACTAGTATCAATTTTTCGTATTTTTATCATTTTACTACACAATATCACACCGTTTGGTTCTCTTGACTGTGCTTCCTAGTTTAGTGTTGTCCAAGAGTTGCAGCATTTGAGTGTTAACATAGGAGTCGAGTCTTTCCTCATGTCTTGTTGCGAATCCCTTAATTTTGCTCTATAGCAGTTGGAATCTGAAGGTTTCTGTGTAAGTAATTTTTTATCTAGTATCTGAGTGCATCTATAACACTTCTTAGGACTTTAGTCTGAAATACTTGTATTGTGTTGATGTTACTTCTCGCAGGACATCCCGCAGTAATTGCTTATACAGCAGCAACTTATTATATACAGATTATTTGAAGTTTTTTTAAATAAGAAATAATTCTTTTTGTATTTTAATTCGAGTTCCTTTCTTCCCTTTCGGATATATTTTTTCCAACGAAGTTTTGCATCAATATTCATCATAAGATACTTAGGATTCTTACTGGTTTTGGTTGTAGGTCAGTTTAATTGAGTGCCGCAGTTTTCTGGTTACTTCTTCAATCAAAACAAGAACAATTTAGTAATGATAAATCGTTCTACAAAAATGGTATTGAAATGTTAGAGCTGTGCTGGAATGATTGTGTAGCTCTTGATGGAGATTACGTTGATGAATAAGGCCGATTTTGAACAAAAAAACCGCATTTTCTTTGTTGTTCCAAGACTTTTCAGCCCGTTTGTTAGATTCATTTTATTTCTCAGCCACTTGGGAGTATATCACACCGTTTGGTTCTCTTGACTGTCTACTTCCTAGTTTAATGTTGTCCAAGAGTTGCAGCATTTGGGTGTTAACATTATGGCTGTAATGTAAGATTTCAATAGGTCGGTATCGGTATATTTTCTGTAGCTTATGAATAAGGTTCTTCCTTATCTGACAACTATTATAGTTTTTTTTCGTTTATAAAACATATGTTGATAGCAGTAACATTTAACTATAAATGGTGCATAATTATGGATAGTAGAAATAGTTGTAGTCTATGGGATTATATTCTTATTTCAATGAAATTAGTCAACACAAAACGAGCGTGCTTTACCTGGTCTATATTTGATAATCGACGAGGCGCATTTTTTGAGTGAATGGCTATATCATCAAGAATAATTACCATATCTGGAATGACGCCAACACACACGAGATTCAACACGTAGTATTGTTTCCACAAAAATGTACTGCGTGGTGCGGATTTTGACGTCATTTTTTCATCTAGTCGTAAGAGCACTCTACAAAACGATGATAGCTGATTTATTTTAGCTCAAATTGAATGATGTGTTAGTGGATATGTGGTTCTAGCATCACGATGTGGCATGTCAGCCAGTTTTCTCTCGAAAAGGTGACGGGATGAACAACTCCATCAAGACCGTGGGATTTCACCACGCTAGTTTTTATTATTATTGGGTTTTTGAAGTTGCTGGTCTATGTCAATAAGCCGCAATCAATCAATGTCCTCGAACTGGGTATAAATATTGTCTACACACAACATAGTATAACACTACCATTACTAGTTTGTTATTATATATTGTACATTTATTGTATAGTATTTGTAGTTGCATGAGGATCATGTTGCAAGAATTTTTTTAAATAATCATTGTTTATAATTGGTGTGTACTGTGTACTAGTTATTTTTTTATTAAATGTTTCGATAGAAAAAATAGACCTTTGGTCTAAAAAATGTTACAAATTGAAGAAACTTCTATATTTATTGGACGATAACACAACTCAAACTCTCAAAGAATTTTTTGACAACTTGGCAGTTGATAAGTTAACTAGTTCTATATTATTCCATCCGATGGGAAATAAAAAAAATTGGGAAAATAGCTACTAAATAAATTGATCGAAAATTCCATTTCGAACCCTTTCAATATCGCGGTTTCATTGATTGTCACGTAAAAATAAGAGTTTTCTGTTGCCTGTTGTGAAAAGTGGATTTATTACTTTAGGGTAAACTGATATGGCTCGGTGAATGGAGGTAAAACGAAATGAAACAGAGGTGTTTACATTATGTGACCGTTATTTATTGAAGTAATATAAAAATGTGGAAAATACAAAATAGATAAAACTGGTGGCAGCGGTGTTACCTGGTAACGAGGCTTGGGCAGTCGATGGTGGCACGTCTAAACCGAACGGTGGTCAGATACTGGATTATTGGAAATTCCCTTCAATAACATCCCAGATAAACCTCTCGGGGTTGCCAGCTATTCGTTATCAGGTTCTAGTTGACGCTGTTGGCACCCCGCCCGTGTTCAACATCTGGAATTATATTTCTGGGTATTTTGTAGACCGTTATTGCACTATGTAAAAATCGACATGCCTCAAGGTCGCTACATTACCAACACCATCATTATTTTACCAGGTGTAAAATGCCCTGGACTAGTCCAGGAGAGTCATCCACCTCGATATCAAAGCGAAATATTCATTACTAGAGTGTGTTGCTGCATTTATGGTGGGGTTAGAAAGGTATAATGTATTACGAGGTACTAAAACCAAACGAAATTATTACTGCAGACGTCGACTGAACAAACTGAACGACGTATAGTGTAAAAATTATCAGCCATAGCGAGTGACTGCTACAAAGTCATTTTATTGCATGATGAGGATCAGCAAGAGTTGTGAATGATAAACTGTTGCAGATCCAAGTCCTGCACTTACCAGGCACAATGCCTACTGATTGTCACTTGTTCAGATTGATGCAGTATGGCTTTTTTTTCACATGAGTTAGAAATGTTGAAGAAGTGACGAAATGTATCGATGATTGGATTGTGGTCACCGCTTACTATGCACTATGTACTATATTACTATATTACCAGAAATGTTTGGAAAAATTGTAGAAAATGGTCGAAAATACTCTGATTATTTATCATGAATAGTATATAATATCAACTTAGACGCTTTTATTTATTTATTTTTATTTATTTATTTTATAATAAATTATTCTATGAATTATATCTGTATCTGTTATAGAATCATATCAGAATAGGGTATTCAATCATTTTATGTTTGCCCCTATTTTTGATAGTTTCAACGTTCCAACTACAAGTGTCTATGATTTATGCTTGTTTAATTGACATTATCTCTTTTTAAACGCAATTTATTTTCCTGTATTTCATTTAATTTCGAGTGAAATTATTCATCAGTATAATTTATCCCGTATTGTCCATCATTAGTTGTCATTCAACCGTTTGTTAAATAAGGAACAATACGATAAATTAGTCTCATTCTTTTGGTGATATACACGTAAATTTCATACTATATTTGATTCGATGTATATCCGAACTAATTGCAATTCCGGGCAGATATCACACTGAAAATTCTAGAACAATACTGAATAAATATGAGAGCTGCCTGACGGTGAAGGATGTTTATATCCTGTTCTGAGAGGATGTACGCAAAAGCACTATTATCAAAGGCTTCGAATTCATTTTTTTGATTAGCAGATATATGATAACATATTGTATATTTAGGGTGATATATCTGTACTGACAATTTAATTAAGGAATGATCTTAATTCATAATATTTTACTTATTATTCTGAACTAAAATGATGAAAGGTAGCATCGAAGGAAGTTTAATATTTCTAATTTTGAGGGTTATGTTCACTCCAAAACGGTGCTAGTAAAAATTAAGTTGGCTCTCAAAAACATTATAATTCATCATCAACGTAATTTATTTTGCCTATTAATTGTGAATTCTAAATTGTGTAGTGTCTAAAAAATAGATAAAGAAATATATAAGAAACAATGAAAAAAAAGACATTGTAGCTAATAAGAGTAAACGATGGTCTATAAAAGTGAAAATACTTGTACAAATTTCTTTTGGGAATCATGATAGTGACAATGAATTTCAGTGCTAAATAATTTTAATAATATTATATAAAATATAAATATTGTTATATAATATAAATTAAAATATAAATATAATAAAATTACCCTCTTCTGGATACAATTAAATTAGCAAATAAATACCTTTTTATTTTTATTATTAGGTTTAATTTTTTTATGATTTTGTTATTGACTTTTAAACCTTCTTTTCTTGGATCTCATATGCTTCACATTACTTAGAACGATGCCCTTAAAGAGTTTTTTTTGTGTTGAGAGATGAGTCAGAAGTCCGAAGGAGTAAAATCAAGAGAGAGGAGGATTGCGGGTTAATATAGGTAGAATTCTTCATAAAAATGACTTCGTGATCATGTTTTTTTAATTTTTTTTATAAGGCGAAAGAGAACCAGTTTGAGTCTTAAGTTGTCTATTAAAATCGATTGAGTTGACAAGTTAGAGATAATTTTAAAAAACAAACCGTTTGTTCTTATTGGCAATAAACATTTTATACGAATTAAAACGCGTTGTTTGTGAAGTAGTTTACTGTTCGTGTTAAAAGAAGAAAAACAATGTTGGTATTATGGCTTTAAAATTATCATATAGACAGTAGTTAAAGTTCTACCAAGTTAAATGAATACATATTAATTCTGTTTGAAAATTACAGTAGTATTTTATGAAAATAGTTAAGCGTTTCAGATGATATTATAAAATCATATTAGAGTGAATGAAATAAACAATACTAAGAACATCAATTGCCACAACGGAGCATAATCAATTCTCCTACAAAAGTAGTATTCTCATTATTATATTATTGTTATTACCATATTAAAAATATGCTGTTAATGATTGTTTAAGTCAGTTAATAAATACATTTTCGTTAATTGTGTTCTAATCATTAATTACGTCCGTATTAAGCGATATAACAGTTTGATCTTCGGGTGAATTCGATTGAAAAAACAACTAACGGTGATAAGTGTACGGTAAGTCAGCATAGCACGGCCGAAAGTATCTAAACTTAATTATTTTTGTTTCAGTTTTAGACCATGGGTACCGTTGTGAGCTACATCACTACAAATACGGGTCGTACCGATGATCCAGATCCTACCACGGGATTGACATCCAGAGATAAGTATCTAGTGCGCACATCGTGGGCTAGAATAATGAAGAACGCTACTGACAGTGGAGTGGCGCTACTTCTTTTGTAAGTTGATACAGAATTTATTAAATATTCACTTAATAAAATAAGTTATTGTAAACCTTATTGCCGACATATGAATCAATAAGAAAGGACTAGGATATTGTATCACATACTAAAACTTATTCACTAACTAGCCGATGTTTCGCATTTGCTACATATTGCATCTTCAATAGGGGATATCTGATACTGACACGAAGCTCTTTTAATCTTTTCTTTCTTTTAGGTTTTAGATTTTTTGAATAGTTGAAAAACGGCAGTATATTATGCCATATAATGTTGGTCTTCTAACCCTTGACTTTATTGAGATTATGTTGGTGTTTATAAATCAAAATATTCTTGTGAAGTGGCTAAAACCTTGGTTTTATTGAAGTGATTGTAGTAGCCAGTATCCATCCAGTGTTTAATTGAAGCTGATGGCTTCATCATTGATAGGATGGCATGTCAACATCTGATACATAATATAACACTACCATTACTAGTTTGTTATTATATATTGTACATTTATTGTATAGTATTTGTAGTTGCATGATGAGGATCAGCTACATGTTGCAAGAATTTTTTTAAATAATCATTGTTTATAATTGGTGTGTACTGTGTACTAGTTATTTTTTTATTAAATGTTTCCATTTTCAATGCAAAAACAATCCTGTTTTCTAATAAAAATAACCAACACCATTTGTATGGAAAGCCTATGAAATATTTTGGGGAGCTCATAAGAAGTTTTTTAAATTCACTTTAAATAGACCTTTGATCTAAAAAATGTTACAAATTGAAGAAACTTCTATATTTATTGGACGATAACACAACTCAAACTCTCAAAGAATTTTTTGACAACTTGCCAGTTAATAAATTAACTGGTTCTATATTATTCCATCCGATGGGAAATAAAAAAAATTGGGAAATTAGCTACTAAGTAAATTGATCGAAAATTCCATTTCGAACCCTTTCAATATCGCGGTTTCATTGATTGTCACGTAAAAATAAGAGTTTTTTGTTGCCTGTTGTGAAAAGTGGATTCATCCACTTGTTTCATCATCCAGTGTTTAATTGAAGCTGATGGCTTCATCATTGATAGGATGGCATGTCAATATCTGATACATCTTTCTATGTATCCATTCCCACTTTTTTATATATATTTTGAAGTCTCATTTTTCCAACTATGTGCTTATCTGGACTGTGCCTAAAGTTTAACGTGGGCTCTGAACCACGGTCCTCAGCATTAAGCCTACCGACTGGCGAGTGACCAACTTTAGAAATCATCCCAGAGGACATGCGGTCTTACCCAGCCTGGTTACTGGCATGACTGGGATCATTTTCCTTGTCAGATTTTACACTCTTGTCTAGAACATTCACAAATTTTAAACAATCACCAACATAAATTTACGACCATGCCCCAGCAAGATACGAACCCACAGCTATCGCAACAGTAGGAGGACCATCCCATCGCCTTTACCACTGCGCCGCCAAGCTGGCATTTCCACATTTAGATTGCTTCTTTGGGGTTACGATCGGGAATGATTTTGATATTGTTATTTTTTAATACAGTTCTAACGCGGTCTTTTCATGAAACTCTCTCGGTTTCTATCTTCTCCTCTTTCCTTTTTGCAATGGATCCTATTGTTCCTTTAGAGGATATTCTTATTTATATTTTTCAATCCATTCATTTCAATTTCAATATATTTTTTATCCAGTTTCTTTCTTTTTACCTTCAAATGTAAAGGATGCTTCGTTTTAAACCGACTTCGAAAAAGCAAGAGGTTTCTATGTGCCGCTGTATATTTTTTTTATGTATGTTCGCCGATTTCTTCATCAATTGTGGGCCGATTTTCAAAATTATTTTTTACTTGAAATAGAGCACTTCCGAGGCGGTTACATTGTAACCATATCAGAATATGTTGGGAGAAAGGGGGGAAAATCGAAGGAAATGCTCAAATATGTTATTAATGTTATTGCTCAGGTGATGAGACGAGCGAAATTTTTTTAGTATCATTTAGAGTTTCCAATCAGAGTTGCGAATATTTAGTTAGAGTTAAGAATGTAAATTAAGTATAAATAAAAATAGTAAACAAGCAGCTGGCCCATTCGGTACGACTTTCGGAATATATCTAATTTAAATTCGCCGCATTTCTTAACTTATATTATCGTTTCGTTATAGATTTTTCAAAAAATATCCCCAACATAAGGAACTCTTTCCCTTCAAAGACGTCCCTCACGATGAACTGAGCACCAACAAGAGATTTAGAGCCCACGCCAGTAGTGTAGTTTTCGCTTTGGCGTCTATTGTCGATGCATTGAACGATAATGATCTGTTAGTACAACTGTTGATAAAAACTGGCAGTACGCACAAACCAAGGGACGTGACTGCGGATGGTTTTAAAGTAAGTATATTTAAATTTTTAACGGGAATGCCTTATCAGATATCCGTTGTTTCATAAGAAATGTTCACCTCAGTGGATGGGTTTTAACCTGTGGTTATTCGTATAAAGTATTTTCTTATTATCATGACTTACTGTATAAAAATTAACGTACGTCCTATATTTAAATACTTACAAGTCGGTTTTACAATATGGTTCCACATTTTGTTTAGATAAATAAAAGATGTCGAATTGTTTATCCAAATACCCATCAAGTTTTAAAATAATTATTCTTTAATTAATCTCTTAGAACTTCAACAATCTGCCAGCGGGTAATAAGTTTTTTTTATGATTTCCGTTGTACAATATACTGACGTGTAGAAAATCGCTCCAGTAAGTGATCTGCTGTACAAAATTACAATCTAAATCATATTCTAGAGACTATTATATCATATGTTAAAGCATATTCTGACTTATTCTAAAGTATGTTCTAACTTATTCTAGAGATTATTATACCTCACACTATGTGTCAATTAATCACTTTGTAGCCTAGGCATTTCACTGTCATCACGTACATTTAGTCTTTCGGAGTATTTTTGCACTAAAACTTTGAATCACACTCATTATTGGTTCTAAGGGGATATTGCGCTGGTGCATCGACGTTGGTTCGCAACACTTTATTTGAAACCTCTGAAGAATAGTTATGTTTGATTTGCTAGTAGTACCCCACTGTTCAATATTGTACATTATATAATTATTCATTTATACAACAAAATCTTGTTATCTAACGATTAATTTAGGCTTATGCCCTATCAGCTAATACATTTGTAAGCCCAAGCTGTTTGCGTTTTCGTTTTGTAACTATATGTTTTCTATGTTAAGCATCCATTAAAATTTATTCCCAGATATTTAGCATTGTCTGCTTGCAGGAATTCACAATTATTCATTTTTACTGGGTGACAAGTCCTTCTACAGAGGGTGAATGCCACATGGGTAGATCTTGTCTCCTTTACTTTGATACGCCATGTTTTCAACCACAATTCGAATTTATTTAGATGAGGTTGCGGTTGGAGGTTTCTTGAGGCTGCTATTGGATCCTCGTGTGATCATGAGACCGCTGTATTGTCAGCATATGTTGCGAGTTGTGAGTTTCTTGACGTCGGTGGGTCAACTACAAAAAATAAAACAATGGACCAAACTTTTTGTTGATGTTACATATATTAAATATTGTAAGTAAGAGATAAAGCTCTATGATCTCCCAACGATAAACAAAGAGGGCATCCCACTGAAGCTAGTTTCATCAGATAGCCACATTTTTGGTGCATGTGCATTATTTTTTTTTAAATAAGATGGTGTAATAAAATCCCTCGTTATGCTCTTTTTGTATGCAACAACATGTTTAATATCATAAGTTAAGTAAGTTGGTTATACCTTGAGGGCATGGACCGTGAACAATAAGTTTATTTTCTACTTACTACTTCCTTATTCCTTCCTTGATTCCTCTAGATATATGTTTTACACTAGCTAGCTTCATGGTGTTAATACGTTTTTCCTTCAATTTGTTTGTTCCTTGTTGCCGTTGCCATCGTTCTGGGATTATTTCTATCCTATTCTTGAGAATTGATATTCCTGATCTATTTTTTATATGATCTTTTGTTATCGTGTTATCGTTAAGTCGTGCTAGATGATTTCAATGTTCAAGTAACCTTTAGTATTGGCTACTTTTCTACTTGCACATCCAAAAGGGTAGTTTGTTGTTGCACTTTTCAATTCCCATGTTATTCATAGCTATTTTATTATCAAAAAATACAATTTTTTGTAAATATTACGATTATTTATTATTTTTGTGTCGTTCTTATTTTGTTATTGTTTATATATTTAAATTCTTTTTAAAAACTAAAAATAGTTGCAATCTACTATTATATACTTTGTCACTTATATCTAATACTAAGATGAACCTATGACCCCCTGTATGATGTTGACGAAATATTTAATAGATAATGCTTGCATAATATACAAAACATTTGGAATTATCTTTGTTGTACTAGTTATAGTGTAAATATTTTTAAATTGGTTTTTTGTGTATCTTGACAGGCATTTTCATTTACATGGTTAATAACTAATACATCATTCAGTTCAATGAGTTTTGTCTTATCTTAAAATTTTCTTAAGATCTGATTATTTCAGATTTTGTTGATCTAAATCTGTCGAATAGCAAGGATGTTGAAATAATTTGCGACGTTTACAATATGCGGTGTTTTGGTCTAACATTATTTTGTCACATGTAAAGAGGATTTCTTAGGAATGTTTCCATTCGGCAGTTTAAATTTTTTTTACCATTTTGGAGGAATTTATGAAAAAAATTGGATCTTAAAAGACTGATGCAAATTCTTTGCTTGTCGAAATTTTTAGTTTCATATTTCATGTTTTGATTCAGGCTCATGCTTGTAGGAATTTCATTCGTTTTAATGAAATAATATACCTTTTATCAGTTTAAGGTCACATTCGAATGCTTCATTGTTAAGTAATACTATATGAAAGAGAGGACATATTACATTGAAAACTAACATGTTTGGTTTCGAGATCTGGACATTGTTGTACTCTGACATTTGTAAGTTTGACAACTTTCACAAACGGTGCTTAAGGTTAACTATACAAGTTGAGGGACGAATTTAGAAACACAGATTACAATGGTTTGGATATGCCTGTCGAATGAAAAGTGAACGAATACCTCATAGATTTCTGTGGCGAAACCGAAATTTTGAATATTATTATTATTATTATTTTATTATTTAATTAATATATTGTTACTAGTCGTTTCCGTTTAACCTACAATTTGTCTTTATGCTAACTTAAATCTAGGTATATAACTAGGAGGACCCATCGGCCCTAACTCAGTCTCTGGTGAAATAATATTTATACATGTCACTGCTGAATTTTTTAATATATGCACCACACTACACAACACTACACAAGATCAGATGGTTTGATTCTTTTGAGTCTGTGTCCTGTTGTGGTGGTATACAATAGTTGCAATATTTCAATATTCGTATGAAAATGGAGTCTTTCCTCATGCCCCTGACAATTCTCTTGAATTCTTGACTGACTGTGGGTATCTGAAGGTCACGATGTAGGTAATCAGTCCTAGAGTATTTGGGTGCACCCACAATATCTCTCAGGACTTTTTTCTGAAAATTTGTATTTGATTTATGTTATTCTTTGCAGAATATCCCCAGAATTGAACTCGTATGTCTATATAGGTTTTAGTATTTGCTTATATAATAGCAATTTAATATATATTGTTAATTGTGATTTCCTTCCAATTAGCCAGTACATTTTCCTATATTTCAATTCAGTTCTTTTCTTTTCTTCTTTATATGTTCCTTCCAGCGAAGTTTTGCATCGAGATTCATTCCAAGATATTTAGCGTTTTGCTATATGGAATGATAGTGTTATTTAATGTTATTGGTGCTTGTACGGTCTGTTTATAGGTGAACTGCACATATACAGATTTACTTTCATTAATTCTTATTTTCCAAACTTGTGTCCAATCATTTATATTGTGGCTTCTTCACTATTGTCTCCGATAGCTAAAATCGCAGTATCATGAGCAAATCTAGCCATCGTAATATTTGTAGTTTCCATTTGTGGTATATCTCAAGTGTAGAGTAGATAAAGCATTAGTCCCAGTGCACTTACTTGTGGTGCACTTGTTTTAGCTTCTTTTATTGTAGAGTAAGCTTCTTCTTGTTGGATTCTAAACACTCTGATTGTAATGTATGATTTTAATAGTTTAATGTGTTGTTTTGGTAGCATTTCCTGTAGTTTATGAACAAGGCCTTCATGCCAAACCTTATCGAAGTCTTGTGCTACATCTAAAAATATAGCTGAGCATACTTTTTTTACTTTTGTAGGCTTTTTCAATAACATCTGTTATTCTGTGGACCTGGTCAATTGTTGAGTGCTTGTTAATAAACCCAAACTGGTGTGTCGGTATTAGGTTTTTTTTTCTCTCTATGATCGGTATTATTCTTTTCAACAGGAGTTTTTCAAAACCTTAGATATTCCTGGCAGCAGTGATATAGGTCTATAGGCTCTTATTTCGTTTGGTGACTTCCCAAGTTTTGGGATCATTATAATTGCCGCCATCTTCCAAATGTCTGGGACATGTTTTAATCTAAATGCTGTATTGATCAAGTTGGTGAGTTTTATAATACCCTATCTTGGTAATTTTTGTAGTAATTCTCCTGTTATTAAATCGTAGCCTGGTGATTTCCTGGGGTTAATGTCAGATTTAATAACTCTGGTTATCTCTTTCGGCATGACTAATTCTAAATTATGTTCAATATTAGTTTCGTTTGGTTAGAAAGTTTTTTCTAGATATTCAGCAAATGCTTCTGCTTTTTGGTGATTGTCACGTGCCCAATTCCCACATAAGTCTCTTATAGGTGGACTCTGTAGACATGAGCGCTATAAATATTTTGTGGCTTTCCAGAGTGAGTAATCAGTTTCTTTATCATCTGTTAAATTTCTCAGATAGTCATTTATGGTTTTGTTTTTAATTTCCAGTATTTCTCTTTTCAGTCTTTGGGTTATATTGTTTAAACTATTTTTATTTTCAGGTGTTCTGTTTTGTTGCCACTTTATTCGTAATTTACGTTTCTCAGCTACCATTTCCTTCACTTCTTTTGGATAATTAATTCCTTTAGTTGTACTCTTAATTTCTGGAGTATTATTCCAAGCAGCTTGTTGAATATCAACTACGAAGTTCTCTGCTTCAAAATTTAATTGTTCTGTTATCTTGAGGGGTACATTTAGTATTAATTATTCGGCAAATTCTTCCCAGTCTGTTCTCTTGTTTGTTAACGTTGGATTTCTTTCTTGTCTTATTATATTTTCGCTCAACGTCAGAATCACTGGCGTATGATTTAAACTTAGCTCAAAATTTTCTTCGACCTTTATATAGTTGGATGTTATGTTTCTTACTATGAAGAAATCTAATAGGTCTGGGGTTTTATTTTGATCAGTCGGCCAATAAGTTGGTTTTTCAGTTGACATGTAACTACATCTTAGTTCAGCAGCTGCTTTATGCAGTTCATTGCCCTTAGTTGTTGTCATTCTGCATCCCCATCTTGTATTTTTTGCATTGAAATCACCTCCAATTATAAATTTTTCTCCCAGGTTGTTTAGGACATTCACATAATTGTTCTTTTTTTGATTGTATTTTGGAGGACAATAAATTGCGGCTATTGTAACTTGATTGTATTTGCTTGATTTAATAGTTACTGATGTTACCTGATTTTCTGCTGTACTGAGCCCGGGTTCTTGATGGTGGGAAATGTTCTTTTTTATTATTATTGCACTTCCTCCTCTTGTGGTGTTAGCTGGGTATATGGTATGATAAAATGTATATCCTCTAAAGGATTCTTTTGTTAAATGGGTTTCTGATATTAAGCAAAGATCTATTTTTTGCATATCTAGGAATACTTTTAGGGTAGCGTGATTTTGAATATAATATAAGACGAACAGCCGTCGATAAAGGTATGGACCAAGAACGTAGAAACTTTATGATACATGATACAACAGAATACTGTACAAAAACTCTCTGTCTCGACATTGATGGTTTCCCACCACAAGAACCACTTCACTATACAAATTTACCAATAGTTTTGAAATTATTTTGGTATCTATATATTTGTTTATAACACTTTTTGTGGCAAAGTTCAATCTTTATTAATTTTCACTATTGGAAACCGTCACTTCTTGGTTTCCTAAACGAATGGTCAAATTGGTAAATCAGTAGTCGTATTGGGTACTCATAATTATTGACACGGTTAAATCATGGTATTTACATCCTTTAAGAAATGATTATATTATTATGTATATTGTATTATCTGGCTGCAATTTAGTCGAGAAAAATTGTTTCTCAATTAAATATTGTTTTTGGTATCATGAAGTGTCCTATTATCGAATCAACATGTGGTTTATTTTTATAACCCGGATACTCATTGACAACAAAAACAACAAGACAACAGTAAATGATACATCATTTTAACGACGTAATATAGATAAACAAGCACAATGACCATTAAGTAAAGATGGATGACACCGATATAATTTTTTAAGAGTTGATAATAATTTAATTTGTTTATCACTTTATGTAAATAGATTTACAGATACGAAACGGTTTAATGTATCGGTTTCTTCCCTGCTGAGATTCATTATAGCCAAATACTGAGGAGATAATTCCGTTATATTCTTTGATACAAGTGATTTTCGGTACGTTTCGCCGTAAAGTTTGAGCAAAAGATCAAGGTACTTACAAGATACCGGTTACCCCAATTCTAAATCTTAATGTTGTAAGTATATGACTTGAGAATTAATGAAAGGCCAAAGAATTGACAACTGACGGATCGCTTGTTATTGTAAATTTCAATGGAATCCAGCTAGAGCAAGTGCAGGAATTATATATAAGTACAACGTGGGGCAAAGTACCGCTACCATTTTGATTGCCTATAACTTTGCTCGAAGAGAAGATAATTAAGTTTGGTTTTCATAAAAGTTTATTTAGTCTTTACATTTCCATTTTCATTATGATTGAAAAATTATATGTGCTAAATGGTAACCGCGATTCGCTATGCAATTTTCGGCTCTTTTTAAGGCTTTTTTCATGATATCATGCAATATCTGAGGTTCAATTTCTTCGCTTTCGTGGCGAATATTGTCTTTATGTTGAATCGTTTGGGGCTTATTTACATAAACTCTTGATTTTAAAAAACCCAATAAGAAAAAGTATGGTGGTGTTAACTCCGGAGATCTGGCTGACCATGCTAAATCGCCACTTCGCGAAATTAGTTTTCGTGGAAAAGTGTTATTCAATGATTGAACTGTCGAACGAGCTGTGTGTGCTGTGGCCCCATCTTGCTGAAACCAATGTCTTCTATGTCCTTCTATCGTCCAAGGTCTTTGCTCTTCCATTTCAGGTACAAGAAAATTTCGAATCATGTCTTGGTACCGTTTAGCAGAAACAGTAACTGCAACACCATGGTCATTTTCAAAAAAATTGGGACTAATGATTTTTCCAGCATGAATACCGCAACATACAGTTGTTTTTAGTGGATGCAATGCTGTTCCATGAATTAATTGAGAATTTTGTTCCCCAAAACCGACTGTTCTGTGTATTGACATGGCCACTGAGAAGGAAATGGGTTTCATCGCTCATTATCAATTTAGATGAAAAATCTTCACTTTCACCCGACAGCCTTCAGGCGCTATTTCTGGTCGTTCTTGTAGAGTATATTTATCCACAATAAAATGTGGACGTCTACACAACACAATGGTTAAAGCGAAACTGAGCTAAACGTCAAATAACCAAGATGGCTCGCAATCAAAAGGGCAGCGGGACTTAGGGTGGCAGTTCAGAAATATAATATAGGAGAAGAATCATCTACTTCTGAAGTAATAAGCCGAGTTGGCCAAGCTGCTGGAGCTTTTGTTTCTCTAACAAAGTGCGTGTCGAAGAGAGCGTCTTTTTCTAACGGTTATCTAGTCAATTTTTCTATATGGCTTCGAGTTTTGGAAACTGTTGCAGTCTAATATCTGTGAATTTGAGGTCTTTCAAATTCGATGCTTAAGGAAAATTCTACATATTTCTCTGTGAGAATGTTTTAGAAACGAAATTATCGGTTTAAGATACGGCAATAAGTTTACACTTGAAGAACAAATCCGGAGGCGCAGATCACAATGGTTTAGCCATGTCTGTCTAATGAAAAGTGAAAGAATTTTCGTGGCAGTATTCTGTGGAGAAATCGACCTTTTGACTGAATAATTTAGAGAATAGCTCTGAAAAAGGCATGGATTAAGATCACCGAAAACAATTTTAAAAATACGAGACTAACATTGCTCGAGGCTAGAACAGCTGCGGCCAATGTTCAACTGTGATGAGGTTTAGTCAGAAATATTCGAGGTCTTGTAGCGGCAACACTAGTGTATTAGTTGAGAAGTAGATACTCTCTGATTGTGATTTTAAAATTTCGAATTTTAAATATTTTAAATATATAACTGCCGGAATTATTTGCGACTCAGTATTTAAATATGCCCTGGCTCAGTGTGGATACCGACGAGGCAGTCTTCTATACCAATATACTTTTTATTTCCGGTTACCTCAGATTTTGCTACTAAGGTTTTTGCTAGATGTTCTACCTATTTTCTGCATGTATAATCTTCATTACATAGTACTTTTCTCTAATATATTTCGTTTCTGTAGAATTTACCTTTTTCTGCTTTCAAATTTCTGGTAAGTTTCTAATGCATTTTTGTGTCTACATCAAAAAGAAACACTCCTTTTTAGAGATTTTGTCATCCTATAAAAATATTATTTTATCCATATTTTCACTGACCATATGATTGCAACTAATAAATATTGACCAATACCATTAGCATGTGCGAAATATTCATTCAAATATTTATCTTCAATATTGTTGTGTCTTGAATATTGCTTTTGGTCGGTTTTACATATTCTACTACATTATTTATAATAATTTACAGGCTATTGTTTGATTTGGTCGTATTTATTCCCATCAGACTATAATTTAAACTTATAATTACTATTGTAATTAATAAGATGGTGTCATTTTCCAAGTTTGTTCTTTTGTTGTGAAACATTAAATAAAATTTTATTTTCTAGTAAAAAAATTGCATACGCTGTTATCGTCAAATATGGAAGAACAATGGATAATTTCGTGTTTTTTAAGTAATATTTCAGTTTCTCTTGACATTTATAATTAGCTGTTATTATGTATTATTATATTACAACATAGTTCTTAATAGAATTAATAGTTATTTTTTAGTTCTTCCTGTAATTTACCTTATTAATATATAAATATATAAAGTCTTTTTTATGAGCATCTAACTGCTGTTGATTTTTTAATAGATATTCTGTTAGTTTTCTAATATGTACTGTCTGTATTGGGCAAGCATTGATGCGACTCTGTCTGATTAGATTATTAATGGATAGGGGAAGCGCACATCTATAATTTGTTTAATGCGCAATAACTGTTGATGTACAAAATTTTCAGACAATCCATTAAGTGATTAACTTTGAGTTGATGACCAACTATGCTTTGTACTTTGTAAGAGCATTTACCAGTTATTGTGTCGATACGAGCATGATATTTTAAACTATAATCATCGGCTAAAATTATTGCTATTTCATTGAACATATATTTAGCAATAATATATTTTGTTCAAAACGAAGTAGATCTAAAACTGAACTTAATCACTCAAGTCTGCTCTGTATCCAGTATATGTTAGAGTTAAATTTTTGAAATTCCTAGAAATATCAAAGCAGATTGTAGATGTAAAGTGTGGGTGACAGTTTTTATACGAAAATGATCCAATAAATGCTTATACGAGAGTCACTATTTATATATCTTGAATTGACAAAACTGTTGTCATGTGAGTCCTGTCATCGATTCCATCGTAAAGTTTGACATATTTGACGTACTTTGATATATACGTACTAAGAACATTTTGTCGCACGGATGCTAGTTGTTTATTTTATATTTAGTTGAAAGTTTCGCCTCGGCAACAAATGGAACTGAATCGTGAACATTTTCGTGCGGTGATTTTTTACGATTTTCGATGTGGATTATCACAACAAGACTGCATTAATCAACTTAATTTGACTTTTGACGATTAAGCTCCGTCAAAAGCCACCGTGCATCGCTGGTTTAGTGAATTCAATCGTGGTCGTAGTTCGCTGAACGACGAGCTTCGTGAAAGTCGTCCAAAATCGGCTGTTGTGCCAGAAAACATCGATGCTGTCTGCGAAACGATTAAGCAAGATCGTCATGTCAAGTTCCACTAGCATGTATGCGATTTTATATGAACACTTAGCTGTGCGAAAGTTATGTTCGCGTTGGATCCCACATAATTTGACAATCGCTCAAAAAAAGGCTCGTGTCGATTGGTGCAGAGAAATGCTTAATAATTTTAATGACCGTGCTTCGAAAGACGTTTATGAAATCGTGACAGGTCACGAATCATGGGTATATTCGTATGAGCCCGAAAGTAAGCAGCAGTCGACTGTATGGGTGTTCCAAGATGAGCTAAATCCAATAAAAGTTGTTCGCGTACAGAGCACTTCAAAGCAAATGGTGGCTTGTTTCTTCGGGAAAACTGGTCATATTGCAACAGTGCTTCTAGAAAATCGTAGAACAGTAAATTCCTTATTGGTACACAACCATTTGTTTGCCAAAAGTCTTCGGTGAAATAAGAAAAACAAACAAGAGATGCCAGATTGTTCTTCACCATGACAATTCGAGCTCTTACACATCGGCTGAAACAAGAGACTATTTGTGCACTCAAAACATCGAATTGATGGGTTATGGGTACCCAATGACTTCTTTTTGTTCCCAGCCGTGAAGAATATACTGCGTGGTCAACGATTTTCATCGCCCGAAGATGCTATTGAAGCGTTCAAAAAACATCTTTTGTAGATACCTCATTCGGAATGGAATAAATGTTTTGAAAATTGGCTTAAGCGTATGCAAAAGTGTATCGATCATCGTGGCGAGTACTTTGAAAAACAATAAAAATATATTCGCAGCTTAACTATTTGTTTTTTTCCTATACCCGAAATATAAATAGTGACCCTCGTATATTATTAATATAAAGTATTAAACGTTTATATGAATAAATTCGCTAAGCAAGATGTAACTGGCGGACTCTCGAAATAACCCTTTATGTTAATGCTGTTAATACATTTTGGAAGTTTATCAAGCGTCTTATTTGAATACTATTCATACGTAAAATACATGATTTGCATCATTCAAAACAAGACTATTTACATTTTTTAAGTACAAGAACTGCGATTATTTACTTTCAAGGATCATCAGGGGTTATTTAAACAAAATCACAAGACTCTTTCATGTGATACCACAAGATATCGTTACGGTTCACATGGTTTAATGTTTCGCAATATTGTTGCCATTGATTTTAATTTACTAATTTTAATTTACTGTTATTAAACAGCTAATTTGTTTTGGCTTAAAACTCATCAGGATTTTCTTAATGTGGTGTAATAATACACATATTGTTAAATAAAATCGTCGCATTTTTATAAGCTTGATGTATTTTTAACGTTTCTATATTTTCTATTAGTAAAGATGTACTCTGTATATTTGTTTTATATAGTGTGATGATAAAATACTGTATTGGGTGTTTCTTGCCTGAGCTGTAATCGCAGCTTACATCTTTCTGGTTTAGAGTTTTTTCAAATTATATTCAATATTGAAATTCAATGTTTGATATCTATTATATATTTAGTAAATTCATTATATGACATGAATATACCTTCATTCTTAGATTCAGTTTTTTGTATTTAATATAGTAGATAAACATTTAATTTACTGATAATTTTACTTTATTGTTATTTTACGTTGAAAACTGTTTTTTTAAACATATTTTAGAGTCTACTTTTTATCAACTAGAGTTTATCTAGACTGGACCTACTGTTTGTTACACTTGTTACTGTGACTTATTATTTACAAGCTCAAAATTTTTATTCTGGATCCAAAAAGATGACTGGTACACAATGTTGAGCAGTATTTAAACTACTGGTAATTAAAATAGGCAATTCAAATATAAACACATATTTGTTATTTGTAATTCAATTACTTCTTAGAAATGTAATTTGTAATTGGTATTTCAATTAATGTACGCTGAGGCATTTTGTTGTTAGTATTGTAATATTTACGGCTTCAAATTTCATCCAGCCCATATTGGTTGTAGTCAAGAAGTCAAGCTACCATAAGATGAAACTTTTTTTAATAATGTAAGACTTGAATACTACCGCTAAAGCTTTAGGTTATATTCAGGGCAACAATTGTGACTATGTCAAACTTCTGCCAACTTAAATGTCTATAAGAACCAGATTAGATCAGTTGCAGGATTGCAATTTGAGGAATTTTACTGTTATTGCATCACGACTATATGAGAATTTAGGAAGAAGATTTGATACGTTTTTGAAACTGTCGCTTGAAATACATTGAGCCATATTGGCATCACAACTTATATGAGGCGAATTATAAAAACATTAAATATTGCCTGGGACTTACAGCATTAGTAAAGAAGATGGTGATTTTATTGCTTTTTTCGAGTGGTTAGCCACCTACATCAAAAATGGAGTTAGTCAGCTTCCGAAACAATAAAGGCAAAAACTTTATAATCGTTAAACGTTATCTAAACATAAAATATATGATCGTTGATCATATAAGTTTGTGCTCATCAGACCTGTAGAAACATTATTTCCTTTATCACCTTTTGTTTATTCCCAAAGAAGAGTCTGTTTACTTGATAGTACATTTAAAAATCTAGTGCTGATGGAAGGAAATTCTTTTTCTACTAATTAATAGGCTTAACTGGAGTCCTATTTATACAATATGACACTTGACTGTATTTTGTAATTTGTATTTTAAATAAAAATAGTTAATATACGGTATTTTGTATTTTATATTTCAAATACACGACTATAATAATATGTTCTAATAAAAATAGGCGATTATCAAGCTCTCTGTGGAAAAAATTAACTACACCATTAATTAACAAAATTATGACAGTGTCGCACCATTGTTGTTAATTCCTATGTCTATAAATTAGCTTAAATAAGTATTTTATATCATATGAAATTGTTACGTCATATTCACGTTTGTTTAAAAATAGTAATAAAAAAGTAAAAGTTCAGAAAAATATTGTTTTGCAATTGTTAAATCTTCTTAATAAGAAAAATGACATGATCTTACCATTTAATCAATTACTTGTCGTTATATGTAATACTTATTTTATATGTAATTGATTCAGTTACGTTTACATGCGACTATTAATGTTGCCTTATTTTATAAGTGATGTCATTAATAAGTGTTTATCATATCGTTGTGAAACGAGAGTAAAAAAGTATGCTCAGTCATATTCTTAGATGTAGCACAAATCTTCAACAAGGTTTGGCATGAAGGCCTTGTTCATAAACTACAGAAAATGTTACCAAAACAACACGCCGAACTACTAAAATCGTACATTACAGCCAGAATATTTAGAGTTAAACACGAAGAAGCTTACTCTACAATAAAAGAAGCTAAAGCAGGTGTATCACAAATTGAGAATAATACGATGGCTACATTTGCAGATGATACTGCGATTATAGCATATGGAGAGAATAGTGAAGAAGCTACTCGAAAATTACAGCAGGCAACTGACAATATAAATTATTGGACACAAGCTTGGAAAGTAAAAATTAACGAAAGTAAATCTGTGCATGTACAGTTCGTACAATACGTACAAGCAACAGTAACATTAAATAATACTATCATTCCATATAGCAACAACGCGAAATATCTCGGAATCAATTTTGATGCAAAACTTCGCTGGAAGGAACATATAAAGAAGAAAACAAATGAACTGGATTTGAAATATAGGAAAATGTATTGGAATTGGAAGAAAATCAAAACTATCAGTACATAATAAATTGTTATTATATATGCAAATACTGAAACCTATATGGTCATACGGTGTTCAATTATGGAGATGTTCGGCAAAGAGTAACATAAACAAAATACAAATTTTTCAGGACAAAGTCCTGATAAGTATTGTGGGCACATCCAAATGCTACAGGACTGATTACCCACATCGAGACCTTCAGATACACACAGTCAGCCAAGAAATCAAGAGGACTGCAAGGGGGCATGAGGAAAGACTCCATTCTCATGAGAATGTTGAAGTATTGAAACTTTTGGATACCACCAGAGCAGGACACAGACTCAAAAGAATCAAACCACCTGATCTTGTGTGGTGTTGTGTAGGGAGCTGCATATAATTAAAAAATACAGCAGTGACATGTATAAACATTATTTCACCAGAGACTGAGATAGGGCCGATGGGTTCTCCTAGTTATATACTTAGTTTTAAGTTATCATAAAGACAATTTGTAGGTTTGTCGGAAACGACTAGTGATAATGTAACAATTAAATAATAAAAAATATATCGTTGTGAAAAAATAAATACAGACACATTTGTTGGTTTAATTTATAGATTCCCATTAACTGGGAAATCACCAGCTATTGATACATTGACAGTAAATCTAAATAAATAAAATATTGATTCTGTAAGGTACTAAAATGTTGGTACTCTTATAATGTGTTATAAGTAGAGTGCTTATATAAAGACAGTGTCGGATTAGCCTATAAACAAATGAAGCAGTTGCTTAGAACATCACGTTTTCATGAAAAGTTTACTTTCATGGCAGTTTCATGGTATAACTTCCATGGCTAGGGTGTTCCTTTTTTTTGGCCTGGAACCGGGTAGGGGAATCCTGTTACCCATAGGCGTAGATTGCTTCGGGTATCAAGTAGTCTTAAACTGCTGCATTAAGATGATGCCTGCTAGCATTTGAGTAGTAATAGTAATTTTCTTCGTGTCGGTTCGTCGCAAATTCTTGCATCCAATTGATCTATAAGGTTAATATGAGTATATTATTCAAATAGACGAATAAATGTTATTTTACATTCTGAAAAACTGATAGTAGCCTCCTATTTTTCAATACGAAGTTTCTTCGATCAGATTCACGTAGCTTTTCTCCCATAAATAAATAACTTTCATTGCTCGCTGGTGATGAAAACGAAGTTCTTAAGGCATTTTTTGCTCTTGTATTTGGACAAGTTGGTAATGGATCACTGTCTGTACCTGCAACTGCTTTCAATACTGATGAAACATCAACATGTGCTATTTTTTGTATTTATACTGACCACGTTCATCGGGCGAAAGTAACAATCATCTATCTATGATTTTTCTATCCACTCCATAACGTTGGCAGAGAAAATGAAAACTTATACATGTTCACCAATATTTAATTTGGAAAATATATACTGAATATAATTATGCAAGTACAGGAGAACAGTAGTGATACATTAATTTATTATTCATGTAATTAATTTTAAAAAATCATCAAGTGACCTGTCTCTTCACGTTCACAATTTCGGTACCCATGGCTTGTCAGTGTTTACTACAGCTAAACTACAAAAAGTGTGTATTTGTTATGATCTTTTCACGTTTACTGAGCAATAACATCTACGTAAAAAACAATTGAATCGTTGTCTCTGCATTTTCACATGTTCCAAAATATCAAAAATAATCTCTAGGGCATTAAATAATATTAAGAGTCATTCTCAAGCCCAAAAGCTGGCTCGATTTTGTAAGCTTGTGATATTGAGTTATTAAGTATATACATGTATTAATCATGGAACAAAACTAAAGTAAAACTTATTGAGCGTAAACCCAGCCTAAACTCATAGTTTAAAACATTTTAGAGGTTGATTAAAAGGAGGAAAATCGCTTCCACACGAATTGTAGAAATTCCATTTTGAATCGCGGTTTCTTATACTTTCTTGTTAGGTAAAAATAAGACTTTCCTATGACGTATTGAGACTGAATTGTTGATTGAAGGTTTCGGGCCTTTTGGTTACCGTTTGTTCTTATTTGGAAATGCTGAAGAAGTGCGAAAATGGAATGTTGATTGAATCGCTGCCAAATTAATATCTTTTTTTCGACATGGTATCACCATATTTCCAGAAAGATGGGGAAATAGAAAAGTGGAAAAGTTGTAGAAAATAATACCTGGTGTAATTCATTAAATAATTTTCGAAACGCTGGTTCAAGACAATAAATAAGTCGTTCTTGAAGATGTGAGATTCACGAAACTGACCTCAATTAGTTTCTTGGTATTCTTTATCCTTATTTAAATAAAATTAATTACTTAAACTGTTTCGTAATTACTTATGTTATACTTATGTTTACAGTTACAATACATATTCAGTAATATGAAATACCCGAACAATCTTCGATTATACGGATCGATCTTATTTTATAAACTTCACCTTTTTTTGGGCCTGATTCACCAGCTGAATAGGTTAGGAATGAGAACCTTAGGCGGCTTGGAGAGCTGCTTGTGGGGGGATAGTCTTCGGAGTTACCGGATTGGGAACGTATCTGACAGCGATCTGATGTGGAAGCCTGCGAACCTCTTGGTTGGCTTTATTTAAAGTTGTGTTACACCTACTCTAAAAATATATTATATCTGACCATCACCTATTTTTGGAACCAATAGTCCACTTATAAGGGTTTTTTTTTCCAAATAAACTGGAGGCTAGACAGCTGTAATAAATCTTTCAGAGATGTCCAAAATACCGATTAAAGCTATAAAAAGGCAAATATTATAAAACGGTATTTTTAAAATTATGTCGTAAACAAATATAAGAATTTCATAAACATATTTAACAATTGTACTAATTTATTTTTCTAACATCCTGAACATATAGTACCAATTTCTATTAAGAAATGCTTTTTAACGCTACTAAATTTTTGTTTGCATTTTATTTGAAAAGTTTGATATGTTTTTACTACAGTGGCAAGCAAATATTTATTGTTGTCTGTATTATATTTCATTTTAAACGATTAGCTATTAATATATAATTTCTTGTTCTAGCACCTCAACGAAGTCACAATCGAATTATTTTCCTCCATAATGAAACCAGACGAAGTTGAAGCTTGGAAGAAGACCCTGGGTGTTGCATTTGGGGTGATACTTAAAGGATTGGCGGAAGCACCTTAATCACGTTCGATATTATCTGTTCTACAAAAAGACATTTTCCACTTTTTATTTTATATTTTCGGGGTACTTATGCAACATTATATTGGAAACGGTACATCATATTAATACGGGTCATAAGTCATGTTGAATCATTTACTGGCTGCTATATATTAATTGTTTATATGTACGTGTATATGTATATTTTGTAATTAACTCTGTAAGTTTAAGTGTATAGATAAGATAATTGATATCGAATAAAACGTTTGATGTTGACATATTGTTTTTAATTTGCCAGTGTGTATCGTCGATTATCGAAAGTGTGCGTATCGAGAAATTCAAAGTTCGTATCGTTGCAGATTTAATTTAGTTCGATGGGGGTCTATGTCAGTCAGTTGTGGGGTACTGGACGGACCGATGATGCTGATCCGGTGACCGGCCTGACATCCAGGGATAAATATTTGATCACGAAAACGTGGGCTCGATTATCGAATGGGGATGCCGCCGTACAAACTGGCGTTGCTATATTTTTAGCGTGAGTTTATATTTGGAAGTTGATATATTTCAATATTTAAAAAAATCTTAGACTGGTAATGGTAGTAAGCACCGTTAGATCGTAATGTTCACGTCTTATATTTTGTTAATAATTTACTTGGGCTAGAAGATTTTTTTGGTTTGGTGGTTTTATCGCTAATATTTAGAATAGTTAGTAACTATGGTGTGTGTATTTTTATGTTTGTATTAGAGTCATGCGGGTCAACTGTACGCAATTTTTAGTAAATTGCTTCCAGAACAAAAGTTATAGTTTATTGTAGACAATAACAGGTCAATTGAAAAGTCCCCGGCCTACACACCGGGTGATACACTGATTATAGCGACCTTTCAAATTTTCGATACCATTTTTGTAGTACGATGTGTCCTTTGCTTCAAAATAGGCCTCAGTTTTGTCGATCACCTTTTGATTCGACAAAAATTTCTTCCCAGCGAGCATTCTTTTGAGATCTGAGAACAGGAAATAGTCACTGGAGGCCAGATCTGGAGAATACGGTGGATGAGAAAGCAATTCGAAGCCCAATCCATGAATTTTTGACACGGTAAATTGCCTTGGTAAAGCAGCACTTTATTTTTCTTCAAATGAGGACGTTTTTTCGGCGATTTCGTCATTCAAATGGCCCAATAACGCTATGTAATAGTCGCTGTTGATGATCCTTCCTTTTTCAAGGTAGTCAATGAAAATTGTTCCATGCGCATCTCAAAATACAGACGTCGTAACCTTGCCAGCCGATTGTTGCGTTTTATCAAGCTTTGGAGCGAGTTCATCGTGTGCAGTCCACTCGGATGACTGTCGATTGAACTTCGGAGTGAAATGATAGAGCCATGTTTCATCCATTGTCACATATCGACGCAAAAGCTTGGATTATTATGCTTGATCATCTTCAAACACTGCTCCGAATCATCAACTCGTCGTTGTTTTTGGTCTAAAGTGAGCTCGCGCGGCACCCACTTTCCACAGAGTTTTCTCATATCCAAATATTCGTGAATGATATGATGTATACGTTTAGTTTATATCTTTGGAGTGTCTGCTGTTTTATTCAATTTCAATTTTCGGTCATTCAAAATCATTTTGTAGATTTTTTAAATGTTTTCGTTGAAAACAATCTGTTTTGGGCGTCCACTGTGTTCATCGTCTTCGGTGTTCATTTCACCATGTCTAAACCTAGCATACCAATCCTTGATGGTTGATTTTCCTGGAGCAGTGTCCGGAAACTTGGTATCAAGCCAAGTTTTTGCTTGAACTGTATTTTTTCTCTTCAACAAGCAATATTTTATCAACACGCGAAATTCCATTTTATCCATTTTTTTTCCAAAATTACAAAAGTTGTTTCACTCAAAGTGCTATAATTCACAAACTAATGGCCCGACAGCTGTCAATTTTATAGACGCATCTTTTGAGGGTTAGAGCTAACTAAATATATATTGATTTAATTCTAATAGCGCCATCTATGTGTCAGGCCGGGGATTTTCCATTGACCTGTTACAATATATGTTCTAATGTAATTAATCACTAATAAGAAAACATAATCATTTGATTTTAATACTTATTTTAAGTTTTGTTGCAACTTTTATTGATTAACGTACATGTGTTGCTACGCTTTAGTAGGCAATGTTATGATTTAACACATGTTATTTTATTCTACTGATATCAAGCTTTAAAGCTGTACATGTTATATTTTGCGAAAGTAACAGCGTCATAGGTCACCTCACCGTCGCCAAGTTTCTAAAATTCGAAAGTGGTGGTTTCGATATGTAAGACAAAGAACATTCTGGTAGACCGAGAAAGTTTGAAGATGCGAAACTGATAACTGGAAAACAATTGGCAGAAGCTGTAAATGTGGCTCAAGAAACAATCAACAACCGATTACGAGCAATGTGAAAAATCCAATAGATGGGAAGATGGGATCAATGGCAGGAAAATGGAAAATCGAAAAATCGTATATGGAATGTTCCTTCAAAGGTATGATCGGAAACTATTTCTTCATTGAATAGTGACGGATGATGAAAAGTGGATTTATTTTGGAAACCCTAAGGGCAAAAAATCACCTGGCGAAGCCGGCCGATCAACTCCAAGGACAAATTGGTTTAGTCTCAAGACAATGTTCTGTTTGGTGGGACCAGAGTGGAGTGATATTTTATGAACTGTTGATACCTGGCTAATAAGTTAATAATAATAGATACTGAAAATAAATGATCAACTCGAACTATGCATTGGTCGAAAAACGTCCAGAATAGACCTGAAAACACGGTAATTTTACAGCACGATAGCATGCAGTCTCATAAAGTAAAACCGGCCAAGGAAGCGTTGAAAGTACTTGGGATGGGACATATTATCGCACCCGCCGTATTCTCCGCATCTTGCCCCGTCCCACTATAAACTTTTCGCATCAGTATGATACGCGAGAGCTTTCCTTTCGACTTTATAGGGAAATACTGAAAAAGTTTGAACTGCTTTATTTAAATAAACATAACTTACAAAATAATAGACGGGTATAAATGGTTACTTACGACAACATTCACACTGTTAAGTGGCAACAACTGTGGGTTTGCTTGTCTTAGTATTTGCATTTTCTTGTAGATTTGTGAAGGCTATCGAAGACGCTGTGATGTCTGGAGGATTGGTCCTGTGTTTCAATGATGAATGAGGAAGACTGGTCTAAAATGTCTTGGTTCGTTTTATGTTTGTCACGTCCCTCTCAAAGTATGAAGTTGTAAAGCATTGGTATAATAAAAACGATATTCCTCTTTTATCTGTTTTTTTTTTTGGTAAAATATGCGACTCTTGTATCTGGTGCAGGCCTCGTGCAACCAAAACTTACAAACTTCAGTCGTATCTCTGTACCTTTCTCTACATAATGGACAATAATACTTTTGCTGTGAACATTTGTTTCTCTTATTGACTTTAATTTTAGTATCTTTACTTATATTACGTTTCTTCTTGGGCTTGATACTAGTTTCCATCTTCAACTTTGATTTTTTAAGTTCGCTGATTTTTGGCCGATTTATTTTTATATCACAGTCTCTCTAGTCTACTTTTAAACGGACTAGTTGTGATTATTTCCGAATTGCTAGAATTGTTGCATCGTATCTGATTGCGAGTTATTTCGATGTCAGTTTTCAAAATATTAGAGAGAACGGAAGGTTGAATTATTGGTGAATAATTTCACATTGTCTTTGTTTATATCAGTTTCACTGGTCTGCTGTTTATGTAATGGAGAACTTGGTAGGTGATACACTTCAGCAACGTTCGAAGTATTAGGAATTTCAAAATGTGTTTGTTGCTAAATTGTTCCAGGCAGATGCAATAAATTCTTATGCGAAAGGTGCAACCGGTACAGTTTGATGACTTGATTTTCTACTATATCTTGATCAAGATCAAGAGAACTTGAAGGCAGATTTTGAACAGCAGTATCAAAACGTTGACAAGAATATTCATAACTGAAGATGGTGTAAAGGCCGTTTATGTAAACAGGTTGTTGTCGAAAGTATGTATTCCAGTGACTCTAAATGCCGAAGCCGCGTTACTTACACAGTAACTTTAACATTGTCGAAAATCTAAGTCATTTAGTATTAATTAATAGATACCCAGGATACTTTATCACTCATTTACCAGCTTTAATGAATGATTTTTAATTGATGTGCCATTAATGTGAATTAGTGGTAATTGGTGTAATGGAATATATATTTATACATTTTCGTATATATCTATGAGACATTTTCAGTCTAGAAGCTAAAAATATTTTATACTGTTTGTTTTAGTTTGATGGGGTAAGTATACGAATTCCGATACCGCGGACACTTAACCCCGTTGCCTCAACCCGTCAAAATAAATTTAAGAAAGTGACTTATGCGTAAATTATCAGAAAATATTGATTAGCTTCTTCTATTTTTGGTCACTTTATTTGCTCATTCAGGCTTATTATAATGCCTTTACCATAATTTAATTTTAAATAAATAGATAATATAGCTGTTGGAAATAACATTGTGACATAAGTATACATGACCTTGTGCGGCACATCTGAGACGCCATACGTTTGCTGGGAGTCAAATACGAACTTAATATGACAGATTCGATCAGTTGTCAACTGCTTGATTCGCACGATGTCCACTGTGTACACGCGCTGTGTATGGTTACCTCACATGAATCGAAGTTAACTTTATTAATACTATGATTCTGAGTTTCAAAACACATACGGTTCGCGGAACAGCTTCTCGAACTACTTGAATATGATGACATTTTGATAAATGAATACTCGACGATTGGGAGCACTTTTGGTAAAAAGAAATTTAATCAGTTATATCTATAGAGAATTATATCTCAGATGAGTTAGATTCTCAAATGCTACATTTCTAATTGTCATATTTATTATAAAGATACGGTGACGAATAGTCCTTGGACTAATATTGTACTTAAGTAATACGACGCTAAAATGGAAAGAACTAGTTAAGAAGAAACTAGCAAAACTTTACGTGAAATCTGATCACACAAATGACGAAACGAAAAGTAGTTCACAACAAATTGTTATCAACAGAGGACCTATAGTATGCTACTATAGGGTTGCACAATTAACTTATCAAAACAAAGTTCCTCATAGCACTGTTAATATCCTATGGTATATTAGAAATTAGGATATCTACAAACATCTAAGGCACTAACAGTTAACGAAAAAATTAACACCAAATGTGAATGGGTGTATATAAAAATGTTGCAGTATTATAAGTCGAAGAGACAAGAATTTTTTAGATTGGACTAGTTAAGATATGTGTGAAATCTAGGTATCGAACGCTAATTAAGTTTGAGTGTGGGATCCGGCCAATATTAAGGAACTGAGTTGTAATAGCTTTGTCGTTATCGGTAACGAAGTTTTGTTTTGTTTGCAAAAATAGAATGAGGCGGGTTTTCACATATTTTTTTAAAAAGTAGTCTAGTCCCATTGAGCAAGGTTTGCCGAGATTGAAACATGGAGTGAAGTCTAGGTAAGATGTATGTAGATTTAAGAAATGTGTAGTCGGATGTTTTTATAGATCAGGACACCGTTCATCTCATTGAATTCGGACTGTTTTCCAGTCTATTGCCCACGGTAAAGCTGCGAAATAATCATTTGTTTTCTGTTCTGGCTGTCAATTCTGGCTTTGGAAATTCTGGTAACGATTTTGCATATGATTCCTGACATGATACATTCTTGAAACTTTGGAATAAGCTTCGTGAAGAAATTAGTTTGGATTTTGATAGCGTATTGTAGATTTTAATTTGATATATCATGATTTATCGCAGTGAATTAATGCTTATCATGCTGGTCTTTCATTTCATTAACTTCTCCATTGTTGGAGAATTACAGCATGAGCGTCATTTTTCACATGACGTGATTTTTGATAAATACACATGGGTTGAAAAGTCTCGGGACGAACAAATTAACATAATCTTCATCAAGAGATACCAGTTTTGTAGAACGTTTATCTTTTGTTTCAAATTAGCATAGGCTTTCATCAATTGCTGACCTCTAAGAAGATGATTGTTAAGTTTACTGCACTCACTTTGAACAGAGGTTTCTCATAGTCAAATGCGCATGTAATATAAAACCAACACGTTCTTTTGATATCTTTACGAAGTTAGCTAATTCTCGCAACTTTACTTTTCGATCATTCAAAACGATTTCGTAGATTATTTAAGGTTTTCTGGTATTACCACCTCATTTGGACGTTCATTGCGTTTTGCATCATGGGTGTCTCTACGACTACGTTTGAAGTCAAAAAGCCAACGTTTTATTGTAGTTCCTGATGGATGAAAACTTTCTAAAAAATGTTGGGCCTTGATCTCTGTCTTGTCTTAGTTATTCTATTTGAACTGTATTTTAAATTAGTTCATATGCTTTATATTGGAGAATTAAAGTATTATTAGAAAAACTTCTAATAAGCTGAGTTAGGTGATATTTTTGTTGATTTGCGCGTCTGCTAGTGTATTATCTTGGTTTATATGTTTCTGTAAAGTGTTTTTTTACACAGTTTTGTACCAAAGTGGCCCTAAGGGTTACAACAGCAATCTGAATATATTGTTTCTCTTTTTTTAAGAGAATATCTGAAACATTGCTTTAACTGTAATGTTTTCTTTCGGAATATTAGGGCCTAAGAATTAGATTCACTCTACTGCTTAGCTTAATGCTTTGATTCAGATTCGTCGTAGTAGATCTATAAGTATGAAAATTCGGTAAACCTTTTTAGAAAGTCATGTTCTAATGTGTTTTTGATCTATATGTAGTGAACAGAACACACATTATGCACAGATTTTGTTCATTCTGTTTGTTATACCTTTAAAATATTCAACTTCAGTTTAATTAAAACAAATACGTTGCTTCTATTCTCATAGAAGATGAAATATTAAAATGGTAAGTGATATTTAGTGTTACTGTTAATGAACATGTAGTTAGGAAATATCAGTTACATTTTCCTTCAAGTCATTATTATTCTATTAATTTGGATTGATATATTCGACAAATATTTAATGGTTATTTCTTATAACGAAGAAATAATACAAAATATAGCATATCATGATCCGTCTTAAGGATTAATTGTTTTTTGAGATATTTTTTCAATCAATGTTTCAGATCGTTATCAATGTAAATAATACTTACGATAGGATACTCAATGAAAATGGACGATGACCTCATTTGGGTTTATATATAATTTCCAGATAAATTAATGATATATTGAGATATAGTTGAGATATGTGTGAATGATGATATTGCTTTTTGTCTTTGATTTGTGTGAATAGAAATGATATTTGATAAATATAACAAACAAGTGTACTTGAATTTTGTGTGCTGATCTATAATTACTGAGAAGAGAAAATATCTAGTTCGTAAGTATTCGTAAAGAAATAGCTGTTTATCAGTTGCTATGATATTTTATGAGTTTATTTTTAGATTTTAGAAATTTGTGGTTAAAAGTACTTGACTTGATTCAATAGGTTTTGCTTATTTAAAAAAAATTGAATTATCATAGTATAACTTTCAAGTGCCGATTTTGAAAACGTATCAATGATGGGGGAAGAAATTTTTAAAATCGAATGAAGAAGTATGTGATCGGATGTCATAATCCATCAAGTATACCTTTCATCTTCCTGTTTTTCATTCTAAATTCTGGCTTTGGATACGTTGCTGCTAAATTTATATATGATTTTTGACGTGTTACTTTTTGATGGTTCCTAATGACATCGTAGATTTTAGTTTCATCTATCATGATTTATTGCGCTCAACTAACGAGGAACTCCTTGAGAAATTGCATACTTTTGAACCCATATTTGCGTATATATTTATATTGGTATGCGACGATAATGTTGGTTTGCTTATCTTTTTAAACATTTACTTAAGAATATTATAAATATATGAACTATTTTTACAAGTCTTATATAAAACATATTTTAATAGCGTCGAATTTTAGCTGCAGGCCTGTTAATAATAGCGTCAATAATAGCGTCCCAGAACTCACACCATGCAGGTTGATATTCGGATGCGAAACTTATATCTAAATCGTATTTAAGGTTACGTAACTCCAAATTAAACGGTTTAGTTTGTTTACTTATATATATATATATATATATATATATATATATATATATATATATATATATATATATATATATATATATATAGATCTATATATATACTTTTAATATAATGTTGAAATAGGTAAAAATAAACTAAATAGTGTTTTAAATTCGTTACAAAGTCATTTGACTTATATATAACTGATTTTATAAATGTTAGTTATACAAAACCTTGTATTCGCACGGTATAATGGTTTTAATATTCTTCTACATAAAATAACAATTTTCAGTTTAGTATTTTTTTTATTCTGACGCATAGCTGGTAGCGGAGACTGCATCTGGGCTTACCAATACATTAAACCGAAACCACCTCACAGTTGACCCCTGTGGGTTTCTACTGCTACTCCATTAAATTTGGGGATCCGTTGATCGGGCAGCCGTTATTGGGCCCGAGGGCCCGGCGAAAAAACAGATAGTGAAACTAATGGTAGATGCGCGAACTTGAGTTAACACACGACTGGATGATATTGCATGGGGGCAAAAGTTATGACTGCAACAACGGATGAGGTCGTCTCAGCAAGGAGGTTAGCGGTGACACGGTGCTAAGCTCTCAGCATGTCCACCAGCTCGCGAACAAGTGCGTTTTCATAAAAACTTGAGTTGAGTTGGTGTTTGTGGACGGATTGAGATATGAAGTGCTTTATTTCTCGAGTGTTAGTTTATTTGCGAGTTTAATTATTTCTGACAAACCATGGAACATTTAAGATTCTCTTGACGAGCTTATTTTGGAAAACTTGAAGCCGTTTAATCTGGTAGGGTGTAACAAACTTGAAGTAGACATTAGATCCGTAGAGTATGGACCGAATTAACATCTTGTAAAATAAGCATTTGATAGAAATGGGAAATCTGCCAGAAGGGCAGATCAGAGAAGATAGCAGGTTTGCTATCCCGGAACCTTTCTGGATTTGAGAATGCCAACCGAACCGTCGGTCGAAGTGGAAACCTAGGTACGTGACGTTATCCAGTCATATAATTATTACGGGTTCGATTTTAAGTTGCGAGACTCGCAGTGCATAACGCTTCTTATGGAAAATGATGGCCTGGTTTTCCGAAGGGTTGATTTGCAATCTCCAAAATTTGAACCACTTGACCGCATGATCGAGCTGCTTCTGTAAACGTTCTGTAATGGTAACCTCAAGCCTAGAGGACGTGAAGAAAGCAGTGTTGCCGAGTAGTAATCAAGGTAATCAAGGGTTGATCAAATCACATTTTCGACATTTACTACAAACACTTTCAATATACCATATACCAAATGTCGGTTTTGGTTTCGGCTGTTTAAAACCAGGTTTAAAACCAATAATAATTATTGTAAATAATGTAACTAATTGCATGAATCACTGGTATCTGTCTAACTTTTAATTCTGCTAATACCTTTTCTAGGTTGTTTAAGAAACATCCGAAATATCACCAGCTATTTCCCTTTCGTGATACACCGCTAGAAGAACTGCCGAAGAATAACAGATTTAGAGCTCACTGTGTCAGTTTGATGTATAGTTTTACGTCGATCGTTCAAAATATCGAGAACACGGCCTTACTGCAGGAATTACTGACAAAACAGGGCGTGGCTCATGTACCAAGAAAAGTTCCTGTTCACGCTTACGAGGTTAGTATGATGTATTGGTAAATATGAAATGCATAAAAATGTGTTGTGGTATTTTTGGCGAGAATTGCATCATTGTTAATAAAATTTTAAAGATTACAGTGAAATTTGAAATTTATCAGAAACTATATTATGCAATATTGTTTCATGTAATACTATAAATACTATAATTCTATTCAGTTGGTATATATGGGAAGGGCCATTTGTTAACTTCTTTTTGATGGTGCTGTACTGTATTGACGATTGCACATCATCATCATCATCAATATATAGCCCGCTCTTGAAGGTAGTGAGAATTTGAGTGAGAACACGTTGTTGTTGATGCCACCTGATTTAGAACAGGACTGCGTCAAGTAGCATTTACGCATTAAACGTATATTTTAATATTAATGAATTCAAGATGTTCATTGTTTTGTGCGTTGCGCCAATTTATAGACACTAAGGTTTAGACTCTATAACATAGTGTCAAACTGTTCGTTCTGATTTTAAATGAAAATAGTGTCACTCGAGAGGACAATAGCACAATCTCATAATTAGGTATAAGGTTGGTGAACCTAAATCCAACTCAAGTTCTCCTTGACCTTAATTTTGTGATCAAACTTCTTTATATCACATATCTATCAAAGCGTCATTAAAACTGCTATTTGTCAACGTTTAAAAGTTGAAATATCACCAAATTTAGGATGATAATTTATTTATTAGACCGGACATTTTCGTTATGTCTACTTTTAAGGAATAAAATGAAATAATTATATTTCTAATATGGAGTACGAACTAAAATTGGCCACACAAAATGGTATAACGGGAAAAGGCGTCAAAAGAGAGAGCGATAGTCCGAGAAAAATAGCAAGAATTAAGATCATTTGAATATATATTTTGAGTTAAACCGCTAGTTAATTTTGTCAGTTTAATGAATGTGTTAAAATCAAAATTTTGCGAGATTTTAATAAAAATTCATAAATCAATAAGTTGTGAAACATAAATTTAATTTCACCGTATAAAAACAGAACACAGCTGTTCAATAGTCATGTGACACAAATAAAATTTACCTGTTACACATGATACCGTTTATTATCTTAGGATGTGTTAAATAAGTTAAATAAAATGTGTAATATTTACCCGGTTGTTTTAAAAATTCAGTGCTTCAATTATATTTCACATCAATCTTGGGATATTGAGCATTTTCACTTAAAATCTTGCACTCGACTTGTGTTCTATACCAAATATACACATAACCTATAATAATAATATAAGGATAAAGGTAACTAATATGGTTAGTAAAGATTATCAAATAATATAGGCACATGATGGTATAATAAATATTTTAGAAAATATCAGCGTGGGACTGATAATTCGATTATTTAAATATATAACCTCAAATATGGTCGTTTACAATTAAAATATATGACCTTCCAAGAAAAAACATAGCTAATTTTATGTAGAAATCATGCAATAAGTAAAAATCCCAATTGCTTGTACATAAATTATACAGTAAAATCTGTTAAAATGTTTATGATATCACAATTAATATTATTTTATATCGTTTCTAAAAGTATTAAAACATTTTAATAACAAGATTATATTACCGACTATTATTATAAAAAGAATATAATTTTAAAATTTTGATGTAGGTGGATTAAATTTAAATGCACCACAATGAATATAATTCGTGGTTTTTTAACATTCTTCAGATAATATATATTCTCTATCAGTTATTAATTCCAAATATATACTGTAGGTATTGCAATGTTGGTTTATTGAAATATTGAATAGGTTGGAGCACTGTTTTTTTTTACTTTTTCATGTTCTTCCTCACTCAAGATCAATAAAAAAAATCATGTAAAAAATGCTCGTAAATTGATAGTGTGGTATTTAAATGTCAGAAAATGCAGAAATCATGTCCAAAGACTTGATGAATTCTCGAACTTGGATCCTATTGGGTTGTATCTCACGAACTAACATTCATACAGTTTCTATCTCTGTAATTCTGATATTCAAAACCTTTTGTTCATTTATCTAAAAGAGTTGGAACACTATTTTAATGCAAGTAGTCAGGAGAAATTTGTTTTGTGATGATATACTGTAATCTTCAAATAATAAATGCCATGTTATTGTTATTTGATTTTTACTGCAGTTTCTTAAGGTAACAATTTTCAATTACCTTGAGGAATAATTTGATTAACTAATAAGTATCATCTCATGTAAATACATAAATTGAATTATATTAAGACATGTTTTTTTTCTTTTACAGGAATTAAGAATCGTTCTAATGGAATTATTCTCCACTTTGATGAATGATGAAGAGCAGAAGTCCTGGGAGAAATTCTTGAAGCTTGGTTTCAGCATTATCTCCGATGGTGCTACTAAAGCATCAGAAAAAATATAACCTGTGTTTGTAATTGTAGTTTTAGTACATTTCTCAGGTATTATTTCTAGGTAACAGGCAATAATACGGGTAGTAATATTTTTAGGTAACATATTAATTTAGTATACAGATAAGTAATTGACTTGATAGTAAGATATATATTGATACTCTGATATTATGTTGGTAATATGCAAATATTATTTCATGAAATTTTTGACGATATAACTGAGGAATTATTTGAGATTCATTCAATAAATTTGTTTTAAAATTTATATTGGTACTACTAATGTTTTATTTGTTCATTGTAATTCTTAATTGTTATTTTAAATATTGTGAGCACTAACAAAAATGTCTTTGCTAGAATGTTTGGTCTTAAATATATTACTCTTTATAATACTAATATAAATGTTATTGTAAATTACATTTTAACTGTAGAAAAGAATTATAAACTTGTGTTTAATAGTGATGTCAGTTTTTCTATAATTTTCATTCTCTAAAACGAATAAGAAAACAAAGTCGTTGGAGATTAAAAGTTAATTTCAATTAAATTATAATTAAGGCTTTGAATGAATACACGAATACACGTAGGACTACTACACGTCTAAGGACTTAAATTATTTTAAATTAATAACTAATTTTTTTTATTAGCAACTTTTTATTAACCATTAGTAATTAATCGAAGAACTTTGTTTTGGTAGCGTTGGATTACTAAGCGGTTTGATGACTTATTGCACCCGAGAAGTTCAAATAGGATTTACTTATAAACCTATTAATTTGATCTTAGGTCAAGATGGGAGTATCTTCCGAGTAACTAATACATTTTTTAAATTCTGAGTCTGATCTGCTTTGTTTTTGGTCGAATGTGATAATTCCACATTGATTTAACATCAAGATGGATGTATGGATGCATCGAATTCTATTGGAAGACTTGACAATCCCTCATATTTAGTTTCTCGTATATGATTCTTTTATTGCTGGGACATAGCAGTTTAGAGCAGATACAGGAATGAACCTACACTACTCTGCGGAACTCTAGTCGAACTTAATTTGAAAATGTCTCTTCGAAAAATTAGCTATGGAAACGATACGATTTCAATGAATCCCAATGGCTTTCACAATATTTAATGTATCTCGATACTTTTTTATCTAGCTCTGCTTCAAAGTTCTTTTACATATCTTTGAGAGAAAAATCAGTGTGTTCAAATAATCCTATATGAACAATTGTTGCAATATCTATCCATTCTGTCCGAGAGTTAGTTATTTCAGACTTTTGGATGTTATGCAAGGATCGATTCTGTTGTGTTCGAGTTCTGAAGAAGATTTAATCAAAAAATCGCGCTGGCATTATTAATTTATTTCAGATCACTTAATCAGTTCTTCAACAGCAGTGTTTACTGAACGATCCAATGCTTTAAAGATTTTTGTCCTATATTATGTTGTCTTAATTTCTTGATTTTAAGAACGAGGAATCGAGTAATACCCAAAGGAAAATATTGTCAAAAGAAATGTATTGCTATTATAAACATGTCGTGCTGGATATTTTTAGATAGAAACGAATTTATCAAATATATATCTGCGTTGTATATCTCTTGAACATTTCTACTTCAGGGTAAATTAACTTAAGGCTGACGAGTGACTGAAACTCGTGATAGCGTAAGTTATTTTTTGTAATAACAATTCGATAAAGTCGTTAAGATATTTTTAGCTGGTAAATATTTACTTTTTAGAGTCCATCAAAAACACTCTATTCGCATCAAATGTGCAGACGAAATGCCGAGGTGTGAAAAATGTGGGCGAAATCTTTTAATAAATTGTATCAATATTAAATTCAGAACTTGCAATAATTCTGAAAAATAAATGTTGGAAAGAATTGAAAAAAAATTTAAGATATCGAAAAGAGTATGAGTCTTGAATATTGTGTGTTATGAATAAGTGCTATTTTTTTATCAACAGATATGTGATGTGTAAATTTTTAGTGTTTGTCTTGAATTTGTTTCTGAGAACTTTGTATATCTTATCTATGTTTATTTTTAATGTTATGTACGTAGGTTCTTTCTAGTAGATTCGCTTTTTTCCTTGCCTTATTAGGTTTTTTGTGTTGACATTACTCCGAGCTAATACTCTCTTTTAGTGTCACCATTTATTCCTTGTTTTATATGTTTAATTATCTTTTCCAGATAGATTTTATCAGATTTTCTTATAGCTAGAGGAACGGAACTAGAGTTTTCTGTGGGTATTGTAAATATTTTTTTTTGATTTTCTATTAGGAGTGAGACGCGTAGGCATAGTAGCTTGGTTTATATGCGAATAGGTTTAAATCCTCAGTGTCGTTTTGTATCACCTTTCAACAATTCGCCTCTTCTTTACTTAAAATACAATAGTTTTAAACCCCTTTATATTTTATAGCTTATATATACATAACATAACTAGTATATGTTTAATTTTCTAATATATAGAGCTGGTACTGCTGTTAAGATGCCTGTTAAAAATGATTTTCTAAGTTTGACGATCTCTGTCTATCGACCGTCCTTTTCACTAACCATCTGATTATCTAGTCCTTTTCCTTTTGCATAATGTAGTAATATTTAGTTAATTATAAGCCATGTGTTTTATGATGATAACGAACTACAGTTGAGAGTGATTATACTTGGAAATAAGTGGGACTGGGATGGAACCACTGGTGTATTTACCAGCAGGCTGAGTAGGCTGAAGAAAAAGCTCAAATAATGACGACAATAGAGCACAAATCAGAAGAAATATAGGTAATATGATTGTGAATTGGCGTATCGAATTGTAGAGGTCAGAGAAGCGGTAAAGTTTGAGTATACGCTATACGCTTTGTCTGCTATTCTTGCGTCTAAATACACGCATGCATCAAATTTAGTACTACCGATATATTTCCAATCTTCTATCTTTTCGGCACTGTAATATGATTTCTTTGGAAGTTTCGTAGCATCAATATAATGTTGCTATTAATTTGTAAATCTGTTGATTTTCCATAATTAAAGAAAATGGTTTAATATGAAATGTGGTTTTGGAATACTTGCGATGTCAATTTATATTGATATATATATATATATCATTATATTATAATATTATATAACAATACAGTATACTATAATATCGCGTTAGGCGAAAAGATGGAATCAAAGAACTGGACTGGTTAGTCGGGAGATTGTAAAGACACTCATAAAGCCTATTTAGCTTTATGAAGTGCAAATATAGGGCTGCACTAAAATATCTAGCTAAATAGTAATTCAACGCTGCTAAAACAAAGTTCTTATATTAACTACTAGTGCTTATCGCTACGTTCTATACGAAGCACTGCATGAAGACCTCTACATAAGATGGATAAAACATAAAATAAATTTATTAAATCACAGCAATGTGGAAGCAGTGTTTGTTCCTTACTCTAGCTTAAGCAGTTTAATACATACTGATATACTTGTCTTTAATAGTGATGGTGTGTTGGTGCATGCACAACAACAGAGTAGTAATAAATTAATTTGTAAACGAAAGTTGTACTAAGCAAGTCTAAGGTAAGATGTATTAACAAAAAAAAAACAGTTTGTGTATTTTTATGCACACATAACTTGAGGAGGAATTAATGGAACTATTTGTAATTTGAACAATTTAAATAATCAAAAGGTTTAAACGTTTTTAAACACTCAAAGGATTTGAAATAATTTGAAGAATTGAAAATAATTCAGTATAATTAAATATCAAATAATATCTGATCTACTGGACAAAATATTGTAGGTCATATAAAAGTATAAAAACAATTTTATTTTATTTTATAAGTACATCGACTGGCTCCAATCTTCTTAAAATATTACAAAGATGCCTCCAGCAAATAGCTGATTCTAAATGTTACTTCTTAAATAAATTAGATTCTTACCGCTAAATTTACATACAAAAATGTTCACAGCATCATTTCTTCTTAAACTCTATTATCAGTATAAAATTAAATAATTTTTGGTCCTGGTAAGTATATGTACATGTACGTTATATCTACTGCATAATTCATATGTACAAAGAAATAAATATCAAAACTACAATAAATTAAAACAAAATTTTAAAGGGGCAACTAACAAAATTAGACATTTCAAGTTTGCCTTGCTCTTTCAGCAAAACATCAACATGTTTTAGTTGAACGTCGATTAATCGCGAAGAAAATATTAAATATTAATTTTACTTAACAACAAGTATACATACAACTAACACACACTCAATATGATTTCTTAGTCCTTCACGTTTCCCATTGTAACGGGTATCTATCTTATCATTATGAATATATTTAAGATAAATGTTATGGATAACAGGGAACTTGCGGTTTTGGTCGTGGAGCTTGTAAAAGCTCTCTTGGACTTGTAACTGCATTGAATGCTCTCTTTGTTTCTATAGTCCTCGAATTTAGGTAGATTTTCGATAGTTTCTTTCTGAAAATTAAAATAAAATTATACAGTTTTAGGTTTTTATCAATTTTTAATATTTTAAACTGAATTATATGATTATATAATTGTTAACTAGGTCGATTAGGCCTCCTGAGGATAAAAATAACGCGCCTACAACTCTATTTTATAGGTAGCGTGGAAAATAGTTATATGTAAATATAATAAAATAACTCTAACCTACAAACTATTGTTGTCTGTATATAAATTAACTGTATAATTACAGTCCTTTGATAAAAAATGTATTAGATCTACTATATTTTCCCTTTTGTGTTGTGTGCCATAACTATCTGTTTCAGAACAATAAGCCACCGTATTTATCATCTTCTAAACTATTTGTATATTATATTTTTATTGAGAGAGCTTTAATCTGTGTGGCACAGCTCTACCTATATTTGTTGGTGGGACTGGGGATGACGCATCTCTTGAGACTTGAGTCAACGTGCTGTTATTCTCTTATTCTACTCAGCGCCAATGCCAACTTGTTTGTAACACATGGGCTGAAAAGTTTCGGTCGTAACAAGGAAAGTGCGTTTTTTGTTCAAAATTAGCTTTATTCATCAACGTAATCTCCATCAAGGGCCACACAGTCTTTCCAGCGCCGCTCTAACATTTCAATACCACCTTTGTAGAACGATTTATCTTTTGTCACAAAATAGGCCTACCACCAGTCGCTGTCCACTCAGATGACGATCGATTGCGAAGTGAAGTGACGGATCTATGTTTTTCATCCATTGTCATCATTTGAAATCAGCAAACCAACCAATTTATTATTGTTTCTAGTGGAGTCCTTATAACACTTTTCAAGCCATTGCTTCGTTTGACCGGTACTTTATTATAAAAAATTAAAACACGAAATTGTTTTTGATTCATTGTTTTAAAAATAACAAATGTAGTGTCACCCTTAGCACAATAAATCAATTTGCGTAACATAACACATGGCCTGAAAAGTCCCCGGCCTGGCAAATAGATAGCGCTACTAGAATTAAATCAGTATGATTTTTCAGTTAGCCCTAAGCCTCAAAAGATGCGTGTAAAAATTTGACAGCTGTCGGATCGTTAGTTTGTGAATTATAGCATTTTCAGTGAAGCAACTTTTGTTATTGTGAAAAAAATGGATAAAAATATTGCTTTTTGAAGGAAAATATACAGTTGAAGCAAAAACTTGGCTTGATGCCGAATTTCCGGATACTGCCCAGGAAAATCAACCATCAAGGATTGGTATGCTAAGTTTAGACGTGGTGAAATGAGCACTCAAGACGGTGAACGCATTGGACGCCCAAAAGAGGTTTTTACCGACGAAAACATTTAAAAAATCCGCAAAATGATTTTGAATGACCGTAAATTGAAATTGAATAAAATAGCAGACACTCTAAAGATATCAACTGAACGTGTACATCATATCATTCAGGAATATTTGGGTAGGAGAAAGCTCTGAGTAAAGTGGGTGCCGCGCAAGCTCACTTTTGACCAAAACCATTGACGAATTGATGATTCGGGGCAGTGTTTGAAGATGATCAAGCGTAATAAACTCGAGTTTTAGCGTCGATATGTGACAATGGATGAAACATGGCTCCATAATTTCAGTCCGAAGTCCAATTGACAGTCATACGAGTGGACTGCACACGATGAACACGCTCCAAAGCGTGGGAAACGCAACAGTCGGCTGGCAAGGTAATGGCATCTGTATTTTGGGATACGCATGGAATCGTTTTCATTAACTACCTTGAAAAAGGAAGGATCATCAACAGCGACTATTACATAGCGTTATTGGGCCGTTTGAAGGACGAAATCGACGAAAAATAGCCGCATTTTAAGAAAAAGAAAGTGTTGCTTCACCAAGACAATGCACCGTGTCACAAGTCAGTGAAAACGATGGCACAGATTCATGAATTGGGCTTCGAATTGCTTCCTTATTTACGATTTCCTGTCCTCAAATCTCAAAAGAATGCTCGCTGGGAAGAAATTTTTGTCGAATGAAGAGGTAATCGCCGCAACTGAGGCCTATTTTGGACTTGGCAATGGACAAATTGTACTACAAAAATGGTATCGAAAAGTTGGACGATCGCTACAATCAGTGTATCACCATTGAAGGGAATTATGTTGAATAAAAAAAACTAATTTTTTCAAGAACATGTGTTTTACTATGATAGGCCGGGGACTTTTCAATTAAACTATTATATGACACTTTCAATAGTTATTCCTGTATAATTTCAACGTTCTTGCTAGTTTATCTTTTAGTATATTCTTTCTATTTATCCTATAGGAAGATCTGATAACATTTTATCTTCTCTCCATATTTATTTAATAAGTACTAAAATATATTCTATTGCATATTCGCTGATCTTCTAGAAACACTTTTAGTATTAGCCTTCATACTATCTTTCCCTATTTTCTATAATTCTTCTTATTATTCTATTATATCTCTTTCTTTTCTTGTTTCCTTCTTCTCCATTTTCACCTTTATTACTGCTAGTCCACTTCCGTCTTGATTCATTATATAGTGATATAATGACACTTATATATTCTATTTCACATGCTCATCCTGCTTCAAACATTACTTATTTCTGTTGTTGTTCTTGATGTTCTATTTATGGATTCTCTCCTATGTTTTCACTTTTGTTTTTCCGTATTGATCTGATTTCATTCATTTCCATTTGTTTATATAATTTATCTATCTATCTTTCGTTTCCTGATTTCCAAGATATTCTTTATTAATTTTAGAGACCATCCCAGACGACATCCGGTCTTACCCAGCCTGGTTACTGGCGTGACTGAGATAGTTATTGCTTGTCAGATTTTTCACTGTTGCCTACGATATTTACGATTACATTTGCAGACATAAAGTACATCCATGTCCCAGCAGGATTCGAACCCGCGACTATCGCAACAGTAGGAGGACCATCCGGTCGCCTTAACCACCGTGCCAATGAAGCCGGCTTACCATATATTGTGTTCTAACATATGATATCGATGATTTGATGGCCTATATTTACCAGTTAATGATATATTTGTTGCTGAACACTAACAAAATTCTTTTATTGATATATTCTGTTTATGTTTTTATACTTACGATAGCCAACGAATCATCCCGCTTCCTACAGAAAGTCATGTGCAGTCCATTGTAAAAATATTCCTCAATTTTCTTCGTCAAAATGGTCTCGTTATACGGAATATTTTGTAAATGTAACATAAATGATTTATTTTGGAATTCCAGCGGTTCTACAAGAAAAAAAAACATTTTAATTTAAAAGAGGATTGCGCAAAGAAAGAAACGGCAAATATAATAATACGGGAACAATAAAGTTTTTTTTTTCGGAACGCTTCGCTTACCTTTTATAATAAGTTTTTCGAAAACGCTTTGTTCGACTGTTGCGCCTTCTATACTGTACTCTTTGGCGTTCTTCAAGGCCATAATGGCTCGCTGGTTGGCCTCCGGTGACATTTCATCGCCAGGTTTGATTTCGAACGGTTTTTTCGTGACTGTCGGTGAATGTTCCGTCTCGATTCTGCAACGTTTGCGAGAGAGATTATTTTTTAACAATGCCGATACGCGATTTAACAGGTGAATAGAGGCGAAAAACCGGAGAAACGCGGTTGAAAAAATATTTTCTAGTCGCTGGATTGATTTTAACCGATCGGTTGGTTGACCGGATTGCTATAATCCAGTCGCTGATAAAACGTTTTGGAAAATATAAACAATAGATTAGTCGCAAATCCCGGCTAAAATGTTCGTCAATATTTATTTATCAAGAAACTTTATGTTTGGGCGATTGGTCGGTATAGAATTGTTTTTAAATTCGTTATATACTATCAACAGCAAATAATATAAAACACTTTTTTATTATACTAGATTACGGTTATTTATTTACTTTTTCTTTGTGTTTTCTAGCTGTTATAGTGCGTTATAAGTAAAATTATAGGTTTATTGTGAATACGAGTGTCTTCATAGCAAATATCTTCAAAGTAATTGCAGTTTAAAATAATATAATCATTTTGAGACTTTGAACCAAACCATTTGAGTTTTACAGTATTTTTACTGGAATGTGAAAGAAATATATGCATTAGATCTTGCTTTAAGGCAAATCACATATTGAGGTTTCATCAGAGTTTCACATAGTGGTTAGCACTCTGGACTCTGAATCCAGCGATCCGAGTTCAAATCTCGGTGGAACCTTGACAGTATTTTTAGTGGCACATGAATAAAATATCTGTTCTAGATCTTGCTTCAAGGCAAGTAATATATTGACGTTTCATGGTGTAATGCTTAGCACTATGGACTCTGAATCCAGCGATCCGAGTTCAAATCTCGGTGGAACCTTGACAGTATTTTTAGTGGCACATGAATAAAATATCTGTTCTAGATCTTGCTTCAAGGCAAGTAATATATAGAGGTTTCATGGTGTAATGGTTAGCACTCTGGACTCTGAATCCAGCGATCCGAGTTCAAATCTCGGTGGAACCTTGACAGTATTTTTAGTGGCACATGAATAAAATATCTGTTCTAGATCTTGCTTCAAGGCAAGTAATATATAGAGGTTTCATGGTGTAATGGTTAGCACTCTGGACTCTGAATCCAGCGATCCGAGTTCAAATCTCGGTGGAACCTTGACAGTATTTTTAGTGGCACATGAATAAAATATCTGTTCTAGATCTTGCTTCAAGGCAAGTAATATATAGAGGTTTCATGGTGTAATGGTTAGCACTCTGGACTCTGAATCCAGCGATCCGAGTTCAAATCTCGGTGGAACCTTGACAGTATTTTTAGTGGCACATGAATAAAATATCTGTTCTAGATCTTGCTTCAAGGCAAGTAATATATTGACGTTTCATGGTGTAATGCTTAGCACTCTGGACTCTGAATCCAGCGATCCGAGTTCAAATCTCGGTGGAACCTTGACAGTATTTTTAGTGGCACATGAATAAAATATCTGTTCTAGATCTTGCTTCAAGGCAAGTAATATATTGACGTTTCATGGTGTAATGCTTAGCACTCTGGACTCTGAATCCAGCGATCCGAGTTCAAATCTCGGTGGAACCTTGACAGTATTTTTAGTGGCACATGAATAAAATATCTGTTCTAGATCTTGCTTCAAGGCAAGTAATATATTGACGTTTCATGGTGTAATGCTTAGCACTCTGGACTCTGAATCCAGCGATCCGAGTTCAAATCTCGGTGGAACCTTGACAGTATTTTTAGTGGCACATGAATGAAATATCTGCTCTAGATCTTGCTTCAAGGCAAGTAATATATAGAGGTTTCATGGTGTAATGGTTAGCACTCTGGACTCTGAATCCAGCGATCCGAGTTTAAATCTCGGTGGAGCCTTGACAGTATTTTTAGTGGCACATGAATAAAATATCTGTTCTAGATCTTGCTTCAAGGCAAGTAATATATAGAGGTTTCATGGTGTAATGGTTAGCACTCTGGACTCTGAATCCAGCGATCCGAGTTTAAATCTCGGTGGAGCCTTGACAGTATTTTTAGTGGCACATGAATAAAATATCTGTTCTAGATCTTGCTTCAAGGCAAGTAATATATTGACGTTTCATGGTGTAATGCTTAGCACTCTGGACTCTGAATCCAGCGATCCGAGTTCAAATCTCGGTGGAACCTTGACAGTATTTTTAGTGGCACATGAATAAAATATCTGTTCTAGATCTTGCTTCAAAGCAAGTAATATATAGAGGTTTCATGGTGTAATGGTTAGCACTCTGGACTCTGAATCCAGCGATCCGAGTTTAAATCTCGGTGGAGCCTTTACAGTATTTTTACTGGAATGTGAAAGAAATATATGCATTAGATCTTGCTTTAAGGCAAATCACATATTGAGGTTTCATCAGAGTTTCACATAGTGGTTAGCACTCTGGACTCTGAATCCAGCGATCCGAGTTCAAATCTCGGTGGAACCTTGACAGTATTTTTAGTGGCACATGAATAAAATATCTGTTCTAGATCTTGCTTCAAGGCAAGTAATATATTGACGTTTCATGGTGTAATGCTTAGCACTCTGGACTCTGAATCCAGCGATCCGAGTTCAAATCTCGGTGGAGCCTTGACAGTATTTTTAGTGGCACATGAATAAAATATCTGTTCTAGATCTTGCTTCAAGGCAAGTAATATATTGACGTTTCATGGTGTAATGCTTAGCACTATGGACTCTGAATCCAGCGATCCGAGTTCAAATCTCGGTGGAACCTTGACAGTATTTTTAGTGGCACATGAATAAAATATCTGTTCTAGATCTTGCTTCAAGGTAAGTAATATATAGAGGTTTCATAGTGTAATGGTTAGCACTCTGGACTCTGAATCCAGCGATCCGAGTTCAAATCTCGGAGGAACCTTGACAGTATTTTTAGTGGCATATGAATAAAATATCTGCTCTAGATCTTGCTTCAAGGCAAGTAATATATTGACGTTTCATGGTGTAATGCTTAGCACTCTGGACTCTGAATCCAGCGATCCGAGTTCAAATCTCGGTGGAACCTTGACAGTATTTTTAGTGGCACATGAATAAAATATCTGTTCTAGATCTTGCTTCAAGGCAAGTAATATATAAAGGTTTCATGGTGTAATGGTTAGCACTCTGGACTCTGAATCCAGCGATCCGAGTTCAAATCTCGGTGGAACCTTGACAGTATTTTTAGTGGCATATGAATAGAATATCTGTTCTAGATCTTGCTTCAAGGCAAGTAATATATAGAGGTTCCATGGTGTAATGGTTAGCACTCTGGACTCTGAATCGAGCGATCCGATTTCAAATCTCGGTGGAACCTTGACAGTATTTTTAGTGGCAGAGGAATAAAATATCGGTTCTAGATCTTGCTTCAAGGCAAGTAATATATAGAGGTTCCATGGTGTAATGGTTAGCACTCTGGACTCTGAATCCAGCGATCCGAGTTCAAATATCGGTGGAACCTTCAATTTTTAAATCCTATATTTAACCGATTTGTTCTTTTTAGATTAAATGTATATATTTTCTTAATGTTTATTTGAAATTATTTAGTTTAACATATTCTTGTAATTAATTTTATCGGATATGCTATACTAACTGATCTTGAAGTATGTTTATAATAATAGGTTTTAATTAATAGAGGTTTTGTATGCTTTATAACTTAAAATATTAAATTATGCCAGGTTGGCTTCTATTTACTTTTTTATTTATATTCAGTACCGAGTACTCATAGATCTTGAATTTGTAGTTAGTAAAGATTATGTTGTGAGACTAAATTAGAAGTTTGAATACTTTTTTATAGAATAAAATAGACATTTGTTAGTTATATAAATAATTGGGTGGATGCACCTACATCTGACGTCCTCATGTATATATGGTTGCATAAGCAGATATTAAGCAGTTATTGTAAATTGTAATGAGCGCTACGGCGCATGCTCGTACTAATGCCATCCGGACAGGATGAAGATCCCGCCATCTTGATTCATTCTGTGTTGGGGCTTTGACCGAGATGTTTGTCGAAATAAATAGAGAGTGACTCAGGTGAATCCAGTGTTTTAATTGCCCAAACACCTTCACCAAATCAATTCTATAAAATCGGTTCTAACACATTATATTTATCGAAACTATTTGTTCGTTATTTAATTGGAACTTATAAAAAGTGTATACATTTAGTGTAAACTATAAGTTATTATAATTTTATAAATGAGGAATACATATTGATGTATTTTCTCACATTCGTCTTGCTTGTTAATTAATCCAGGTACATAGGAAAAGTAGTAATAAATTAATTGTAAATTAAGATTGTACTAAGCGTATCTAATAAAGTTGTTATATAAAAAAATTGGATCGAAGTTTGTTAATTCTATCTACAGATGATATTAGTTTTATCTATAAGGTGCAGTTATTTACCATAGATTTGTAACATGCATTTTATAAATTGTGTTTAATTGATATCTCCGAATCATTATATCAAAAGGACTTAATAAAGAAATAAAGAAAGTTTAGTGAACTGATACATTCTAATATGTTGTATATAAGGACTAATTTAAGTAAAAAATGGTCATTATCAAGAATCAATTTAGAAGACATCAAAATTAATACTAAATTGCCACAAAAAAATTGTGTAACATTACATTGTTGTTGAAAATTACGATATTTTGTGTTTAAATATTAAAATGGTTAATTAGTATTTTACGAATATAAAATATTAGTGAGAATAATTGTAACTGGATGTTCGGGTCGCGTAAATAGGAGTGTTATAAATAAAGGTTCTATGATATAATGGTTAGCATTCTGGACCCTGAATCCAACAATTCGAGTACAGATCTTGGTGGAGCCTTAACTGTATTTTTACTGATATATGAACAAACTATCTCTTTTAGATTTTGCTTCAAGGTAAATAATATGTAAAGATTTCATGGTGTAATGGTTAACATTCTGGACTTTAAATCTAGCGATCCGAGTTCAGATCTCGGTGGAGCCTTGACAGTATTTTTAGTGGCATATGAACAAAATGTCTGTTTTAGATCCTGCTTCAAGGCAAATGATATAAAGAGGTTCCATGGTGTGATGGTTAGCACTCTGGACTCTGAATCCAACGATCCGAGCTCAAATCTCGGTGGCACCTTGACAGTATTTTTTTCTGACATATGAACAAAATTTTAGATAGAAAATAGTTTTAGATCTTGCTTCAAGGCCAATAATATGTAGAGGTTCCATGGTGTAATGGTTAGCACACTGGACTCTGAATCCAGCGATCCGAGTTCAAATCTCGGTGGAGCATTGACATTTTTCGTGGCATATGAAGAAAATGTCTGTTTTAGATCCTGCTTCAAGGCAAATGATATATAGAGGTTCCATGGTGTAATGGTTAGCACTCTGGACTCTGAATCCAGCGATCCGAGTTCAAATCTCGGTTTGCATTATTTTTCGTGGCATTTGAACAAAATGTCTGTTTTAGATCCTGCTTCAAGGCAAATGATATATAGAGGTTCCATGGTGTAATGGTTAGCACTCTGGACTCTGAATCCAGCGATCCGAGTTCAAATCTCGGTGGAACCTTCATTTTTTTAAATCCTATTCTTTACAGATTTTGTTTTTTTTTAGATTAGATGTAGACATGTGCTTAATTTTGTTAATTTCCATGTTAAAAATCGTTAAAATATATTGTTATATAGTGTAGTAATCAGTTATCCTTGTAATTAATATTTTTACATAATTACATACATACTATATTAATTGATATTGAAAAATGTTCGTAACAGTGCGTTTGAATTAATAGATGCTTCGTATGTTTTATATCTTAAAACATTATGCCTTGAGTGGTATGCATTTACTTTTTTATAAGTTCAGTATCCAGTACTTGTAGATTTAGAAAACTAAACATGAAATCAGCTAAATTATAAATAACAGGTAGTAAGACTAATTTATGAATTTGAATTCTTTTTTAGTTATTAAAATATACAAAATATTTGTTTCTTAAACATATATATCTAAAACATTTTTTATTTAACTAGATCCAGGTTTATTAATTTTGTTTACAGATTTTGTTAGTTTTTATATAAACTGCAATTTTATTTCATAAATGTATAGTCTGCGTTCCTTAGAATACATTTGGTTCCACACAAGTTCGAATTATTGTATCAAGAGGACCCCATAAAGAATTAATGAAAGTTTAATCAACAGATGATCTATTCTGGTATGTCGATATATTGATTAATTTTAAGTAAAAACGCTGCTTATCAAGATTAAATTTTGAACAGATCAAAACTAAAACCAAAATTTTAAAAAACTGTTGATTGGTTTTTTACGCTTATAAAAAATTAAAGAGGATCGTTATATTGACGTTTGTGCCTCTAAACATAAATAAGGGTGCTATGAACAGAGGTTCTATGGTGTGATTCGGCGATCTGAATTCAAATGTCGGTGAAACCTAAGTATCTTTTTACATACCTTAAGTTGCATTATTATTGACTGTATACTCACTTTCCCTCTAAGAGTGCTTCCTCTACTTGTGTTATGTTCATACCATAGAACTCCTTAACGCCTAGAGTCTCGAAAAAATATCTAACCGGTGGGATAGAATAACACCCAGCCAATTCCGTCCTAGGATAATGTAAAACAAATGCCAAACACATCTCCTCCCTGGTGGAATAACCACCAAGGGTGGGAGCCTTTCTTTCTTTGGTCGAGTAAGTACATTCAGTGATGAGACCATCTCCAGGTAATATTGTAGTATCTTGAGAAAGAGCTCTGGATTGCTGATAGTTAAAGTCGTAGTGATCATCCTAAAAATGAGTAGATGTTTATGATACAGTGTAAATTAGTTCATTATTCGTATTACTTACTTGAGCGAGAGGAGGCAATTCTTTGCCAGCTCTGATATGGCGTAGCTTTAATTTCCTCCCAGCCAAATGCGAGTGTAACATAACGGAGACAACATTAATGCCTTCTTTAGGAAAAATCTGAAATATTAATTGCAGTTAGTTAGATTTCAATTAAAAATATGGTTTACTAATATTAATTTAAAAATATTCTTAAAATCAGTTATGGGCCTACAATCTAGTAGTCATAGCCTTCAAACGGCATGTGTTGCAATTTGATAGTTATGTGGTATTTTGGAAAAGTTACTGTTCATCAGATATCTGGTAATAATTTTAATCTGTATATTTTTGAGATTTGATAGTTGTATTATCTATTAAAATGGGCCAATTTGCCATAAAATTGTTAAATTTAAGTCCAAACAATTGAGTCTGCCTCTGCCAATATGTCCTTTTGAATTTTTTTCAACTATACATGGAATTTAATTACATTATGTTAAAATAATTATATTTACAGTTATCCACATTCTACGTGTAATTGTTCAGGATTAATAATATTTAATTCATGATTTGAAGCCGAGGAATTAAAATATATTAAATTATATAAATATATATTATTAAATTATTATATATAAATGAAATTCATATAATTACACCAGAGGGATAAGGTGACATTTTATCATTGTGCTTGTATATATATTTCTCACTAGAAAGAAGTATTTAGTCAGAAAAATTGATACAATATATATTAATAAAAATATTTTCTATTAACTTTTTCCCACCATCTTTACGTTAACATGATGGTATCCTGTCGAAAGAACGATATTTGTCTGGTTCATCATTTCAAGTCTGAATAATCACTTGTCGATATCGATGATATTTTTCAGTAAATTCGTGTGGTAGCCATTTGCCCTATATGGTATCTTTTCCATCACATGTAAACAACAGGAAATAATTGATTCATCAATTTTTAAGCTGTTCTTTGTTAAGATAATTAAAAAGGTCTTTCCAAATTATATTCACAATTAATGGAGTGAATGTTGGAAATTCAATTTTAAGCGTTTTATTAGTTATTATCGCTTGTATATGTTAAATATAAGATTTATATCGATACAAGAGCCAGTATAGAAAAGAAGAAGAGTTAGTAGGGGGCGCTGTAATTTATATTGAGACTGTTCAAAACTGTATAAAAGACCAGAGATTTACATAAAGTTTCTCCTTTGTTCCAAAGCCATAAGTGATGTTATTAATTCAATTCCGTACCGAATCATAAGTAATTCGTAACAGGCTATGGGCTCAGATTTCTCGGTATAAATGGGAAGAAGCAGTGGGCTGACAAAGAAGAGCGCAGGGGAATGGATGTTACGTAAAGTTCGAGTTCGGCAAATTATATATGTAAATATATACGCGAAGGAAAAGGAAAATAGGAAGATAGCTGCACGCAACAGACTGAACTAAGGCATGGAGTATTAGATCACTCTAGGCTCATCAAGGGCCAATGAAGCACTAGAAGACTAGAAACATGTGATCTTGAGTTATCGATAGGATAGAAAGACACATTGTAATCAATGGACTAATGAAGATTTTAGTAACGCGGCCGTGTATAATTTACAAGGTTTAGCGAAGCAATAAAAAAAATACAAATATGGGAAGGACTATAATTATCAGTAGAATAAAACAAAAACATTGTAATCAATGGAGAAGAGTTTAGTAACTCAGCTGTGTATAATTTACACGGATCAATGAAGCATTAGAAAATTAGACATGGGGTCCAATAGAATTACAGGACCAGTGAAGTACTGGTAAACTAGAAACATGGAGTCCGATAGACTACTATTAAAAATTGAAACCAATTAAGAAGAGTTTAGTTAGGATGTATTAGAATTTGATATAAATATCAATTCAACACAACTGGATCTAAAGTAGAAGATAAATCAAACTGGCGTTCGATCATTTTATAAATGGAACAATAGATCTAGATATCTATATCAGGGAATCGGAGGATTTAATTACTGAAACAAGATACCATAAATTAAGTTGATCATTGTATGGATTGAGAAATGTACCTAAATGTTGAGATCGAAAGACAATGCTCATTTCGTTATGTTCTTTGATGACTCATTAATAAAGGGACACGAAGAGCAAAGAGTGGATTTAATGGAAAGTATTTATGAAGTATAAAATAAGTAGAATATTTTCTTTTAAAGGAAATAGGAGAGACAGAAAAAGTGTTTAATATCTCATCATTTAACAACTGCTTGAGGAACGTGGAGGATTGTAACACCGATTGAAATTAATATTGATGATAGTGCAGAAATAATTAGAGATGTAATATTTAGAAGTGATTTAGATAGACCAATAAAAGGCTCATGGAAAGTTCCAAAAATAGTACTACGATAAGGGACTTGAAGGAGCAAGTTATGATGGCTAGGATGCTAACCGACTAGGAAAAGTTTTAGTAGATTCATACAATTTTATAAAGGCAACCCAGTGGCATGGAATAAATTAATTCGAAGGCAAATACATATGTATATTTGGCATCCTAAGAACAAACTAAAGAATTAATATTAAAAGTTAAAATTTTTTTTTGAGTGTTGTGAGAAGAAAATTAATTGTTATGTTTGTTTATAACATACTTGTGCAAACTAGTTCGATAAAATTATTAAGTTAAATTTTCACCATATAGAAATAGAATAGTTCAAAGAAATTTGTATGCAGTATGTAATAGTGTCGTTCTGGCAATTTAAATGTTTTTTTGAAATTTTTGTTCATAGTGTTAATTAGGTTAAGTTGTTAGGTACATTTAAATTGAGATAGTGTGTTAAATATATGTTTTATATCGATACAACGGCCAGCATAGAAAAGAAGAAGAAAAGTTAGTATAGGGCGCTGTCATTTGTATCGAGACCATTTTAAAATTGTATAAAAAACTAGAGATGAAAATAAAGTTTCTCTTTAGTTTAGCTATAAGTGGTGTTACTAATTCCGTCCCGTCCCAAATCATAAGAGATTCGTAATAGTATACGATGAGTAACTTACTTAATTTTTAACTTAATATAATATTAACGCAAAGATCGTTATTTTGTGTAAAAAATATCAAATCTTGATATTGTTATTTGCCTACGTTGATGCTTCACCAATAGAAACTCATGATTAAAATACATGCAAGCATCTAATACATTCTTGTTATTATACATTTATTTTGCTCAAATCTGTCTATATGAAAACGCACTGTACTAGTAATTCCCTATAATTAGACACCACATGATTTAAGAGTATAAAATCAATGTTCCTTTATCGTATAGGAATAGTCCGTTCCTGGCTTACCTCTTTCGTACAACCTAGACTGCAGTAACCTGCCGTTTTATACTCATTTTGAAGAGGTGGTATAAAGTGTAAATTTGATGGTGCTACTCCGGTCACAAGTATGGCACCTTCATTTTTTCGAAGCTTGCTGGTATATTGAAGCCTAGAAACACGAAATATTTTGAATGGGCACACGACAATTTGTTGAAAATTATGTTTTATGTGTGTCTAATTTTTCTCCAGCCTTGATTGTATAATTTATGGAGCACTTCAGTTTTATTATAATGCAAGCGCATACGTACCTTAAGCCCGTGGTATCCATGACCGTTTTCATTTGGGGATTGTCAAAATGAACTTCTAACATAAAGTATGAATTTTTCCTGCTTCCCAATGGCAGACCAACATGATTTGGGAAGTCTTCGCCTTAAAAATCGGAAATATATCAATTAATAATGATTCTGTTAACACTTTTTCATCGTATGGAAATAATAATGTATAATATATTATTGCAAGAAAAGAAAAGTTGTTGTTCTTGTAAAAAAATGTTACTTCTTTTGGTGAGTCCTTTTAATATTCTTTGTAGTCTTAAAAACTGAGTGAGTCATTATGATAGTCTTACAATATTATTTTACTAAATCTTAATCAATCTTAATTTTGCATTAGTTTATTATTGCCCTTCTTTTGATCTTGGATCAATTCACAAATAGGCTGAGTATAAATAAGCTAGGGATAAATACTATGTGACTATCTATTTTCCATTAAAATCAAACTAGACTACCTTAAGTTAAAGTTAATTGTGATACTTATACACTTTTGTAGGAATTTGTGTGGTTAGGCTCGATTCTAGTCTTAGAGTGAAAGCCAGGATATGTTATTCCACAATATCTTCGGTTTTGGTGCATGTGCTTATTGACTCTTTAATTTTAAAACGGAGAAAAATTCGACATTGGCGCATGCGTATATACAGCTTTATTTACTTATTTTTTATCGTGATTATTAGATTCAATCTCGAATATATTAAGCAGGTAAATAGGTTCAGTAGGTAAATAAAAATGGTAAAATTTTGGAAATAACACATTTTATATAAAAAAGAATTGAATAAAACGAAATAATAAAATTTATTTTATTATTTAAATAAATTTACATATGTGATTAATTAACATGAACTCCAAGAACCATATAAATAAACATTACCATAAAAAAGACCGAAATCGTTTAGATCAAATACACCCAATATAGTTAAAACGAAACGAAAAAGCCACCACTATATATGAATGCAGTAAAATTTTCCTAAAAATCTCCTAATATTATGGCTAGTATTCTTGATCCACAAACCCCGTTAATTAATTGACTATCTGGTGCTTTCGATTAATATATTGTACATTTACTAGCCTAAAAAATGGATGAATGGAAATTATTTTTATAAAAACAATAATTTATTTACCTATATTCTTATATAATCATGCATCGTATTTTCCATTATGTATGTCATTTGATCATTAGGGTGTCGTTCATAGTTTTATATTTTGTTTATTTGGCCCAGGTCTACTTCTGTTAGCAAATTTAATTATTTCAAAGTATCACTGTACACTGTTCTTACATCTTAGCAAAATGCTGTCTATTTTCTTATTCTCTGATTCTCTGAATTCACATTCTTCGACTTTTATTGTCAACAAATTCTAGTTACATCTTAGCTGTTAAATAAAATTTAAATCATTACTAAATATTACCAGTTACTACAGTTTTTGGTACTATTCTTGATGGACAAACCTCATTAATGACTTGACTACTTCCAACACAACAAGAATTATTTTCTTTTCTGTTCTTGTTACTATTTTTTTAGTTTTCTATACAAGAGAGTGTGCATGAGTCAAATCCGGAGATGTTGTGAAGTAACGTATCCTGTAAAAGCCTTCTTTGTAGGTTACGTAGCGATGAAAATTGGTAATTAATCAAAGGACTGTTTTAGTAGCATTTCATTACCATCACTTTCATATCTGCATATTTAGAGTCCATGAGTACAAATAGGCCTTATGATTAATTTATATTCCAACAAATTAGATCTTTCTTCTAAATTAGATCTAAATTCAGAGTATCTTCTAACTATCTACTGTGCAAACTCGTAAACATAGACGCAAATTTAAAATCGACAATGTGAATCAAGAAATAAAACGATTATATAGATAGAGATAAGGACCAACTTATAGTAATGCTATTGGGAGCCTGAACTTAGCTCTTAAAACATTTTTTAGATTTAATTGTGAAAAAAAAACTGTGCTTAATTAATAAACATTAACACTGTGCTTTAATAATATTTTTGGTAATTGTTGTTTAATTTTAGTGGATTATTCCTTTTGAGCTTATCGAAATTTTCGTTGGTCTTGTTAGAACCATGTTTTTATTGGTATTAGATTTTTTTCATTCCACAAATGATATTTTTCAAAAAATATCATGATCAAGCACTAACTATAACTGCATTATAGCTCCATTGTGCCACCCTATATTTTAAGTAATTGAAAATTATGTTTTACCTTTAGAGCCGATTGCCCATGCTACTATGGGTGTCAGGCACTTTTCCCAAGCCGGCGGCATGCTGTCGTAACATAACTGACCCTCCTCCGCGGCGTATTTCTCCCACAGAGATATGTTTGAATTGTCGGGTAGGTCGCACTCATGCATAATCATATGGTGCACCATGTTTCCGTGCTTCTTGCCGATCAACGGCTCAAATCCGGTAATATGATGCTTGGTATTTAGTGTGGGTGCTTTAAATACTTTACACCAGTATACTGTATCCACATTATTGGGAATTCTGAACTGAAATAAAAAATATAAATAAATAATAGTATACAAATGTGTAAACACAAAGAAAAACAAGTGCATTTTGATTAAATACAAATTAAAGAACTAACATAATTATTTATAAGTATTACACGTTGTCTGAATCGTTTTCATATATAATTGTATGATAAATAAATTAATAAGTCTTCAGTCTAATGTATGCTTTTGGATTAGTTTCAAAACGATAGATAAACGATCATTTCATGTGTTGATCAAACTTTGTTTTTATGTGGAAAATATTGTTGACAGTTGCTTTATAAGGGTTATGGAACATCAGCAGCTAGACTTTGTTAGCTTGTAGGTTGAATTTAAACATGGTTATACAAGCACCGATGATGCTGACCAAAAATAATAATTAACATATTAGTAATAATTACTGGGAACTGACTGAATGAATTTTGACCAGCAACCACATATCTTCTTTCTTCTAAATTTCTAAACTTAAATTTATATTAAAACTAGGCTAGAAATGTATTTATAATAATTAATAGATGGGTTTTCATAGTTTCACGTTTGTAGATTTTGGTCTTTTTCAGTCTACGAATTATGTGTTGTCCACTTGCCCTGACGAATCTTTTGGTTTGCCTTTGAAGTCTTCATTGTGTACGTACAAGATTTGGCGTCACACAATGCTTGAAATATTTTAAATATTCCTTATATTAGTATTCTAAGTAAGCTGCCTGAAGTTTCTTTATATTTTTTTTAATTTACAATATTCATTCTTGAATTCATTCGCATTTCATATATTGCTTTAGGAACATTTTGTTTATTTTATATATCAAGCGTTCGTGCTAAGCTTTGTTGAAGGCTCGTGCTACGTCTAGGGAATCTGAAAACCATTATTAGTTGAATGGAAAACAGTCGTTAAAAGATGTGTAAAATGCAATCGAAAACTTAAGGAGTAAAAGGACAGTTGGAATAAAGTTATTGTGCTTTGAGATTCTTAAAGGTTCGTTTGTTCTTAAATACGAAAATATTAAAATTATTACATTAATTAATATAATCTGATATTTGGGCAGAGGTCAGAGTAAATACAACATAAAAAAGAATATAAGAGTTTCCATGGATTAATTGCTTCACATGTGTACTGAATATGCTTAGATAAGAGTCTCACAATATTTACATTTATAACAGTATATATTTATAACCTACTTTCAATTTAAAAAACTCACAATTTTAATTTAAAATTAGAAAGGCTTCAATACATCAAGCATGAATCACACAACAGAAAATAGGTTCTACTTATCGTGAACTTTATTTGTTAGATTGCATGCCACATGTGATTACAGTTCATTACAGAAAACTCTTCTTTTCTACCTGATAAGCAATGAAGTCGCGTGTTTAGAGGCTTCGAATTTGGGATCATGCCCATCGCATATAAACATGTGCAAATAGTTGATGAATACATGAACTGCTTAACTATTTGAAAGTTGATTGAGAGTTTAAGCTAGGTTTTCCCTAATAAGTCCTACAATTCATTATCCTCAAATTACTATTAAATAACTTTTTGACAAACGGTGAAACTAAAACAACAGCATCACTATATGTTTCTAAAAGTGTTTGATGGGCTTCATCATCAGATTTCTTCACATCAAACAACAAAAGTAATGAGTTTTGAAAAATTTTGAGTATCCCATGATTAGCACTAATTAATTACTGCGTCTTATGCTACCGCTATTTTATGAAAAGAAATGTTAAAAACCATCTAATTAGGTTATGTTTATTTTAAACAGTTGTTTACATTGGTATTTGTGCTACTGCATTTTCACCAATTGATGATGATGAGATAACGATGATCAAAATACATGTTTGCGTGTATTTGATCAATATTTAAATTTTCCGTTTAGAATTAGTCGAAGCCCACAACATTTCTCTACATGTCGCCTATCGTTTGAGTCGTTGTGATTTTACAATTCGCGTATTCCTTCAATTACATTCTCATATTGAACAACCCGTTATTAATTTGGTATATTACAAATATATACTAAAAACCTTTATGATTCCAAGTATATTTTTATTGAGTTACAAGATATGTCTGGAGAAAATCATATTACTTTTTCTTTCCCGCTTTATCGAGTTTAAACCAGGATATGTTTTTTTGATTTTTTGTGTTCCACCGTTTTTTTCTATATGGCTCCTGTTTTATGTATTCAATCCTTATTGAGACGAGAAAGGGTCTAGGTTTATGTTACATATACATCGGATATATGTATTGCTTCGTTTCCCTTTATCACTTTTTTGGTTTTAAACGATATTATAGGTCGGATCTACAGGGACGTAAGTAAAACGTATCAGGAGTTTAAAATAAATGACTAGGATGGGATCGGGACGTATTACACTCTTAGTGATCAGACCTTTGATAAATGTCCTCCCGTTTTTGTTATCACTTCATATTTATTGGCCATTTTTATATATTGAAAAGATAAAATAAATTTATTCCTCATTCATGATATTCATGTTATTCATCGATCCATAATGGGGAGAAATTTCACTAATCATATAACTGGCTGTTCCTATGGAAGCATTTAGAATATTTTTCAGGTCTCGCTGTAGGTAATGATTAGCAACTTTTGTAGTCTTGTATATTGGTCTATGTATCGACACAAAAATCTGTTAGGACGCGGTTCTTCTGGAAGGTTGATGAGAAACGCGGTGGTTTTTTGTTGTCTGGCCACAATCCTTTTTAATGTTCGTCGGTATCTGTTAGTTAACTTTGGGTTTAGCCAGGTTTTTGGGTTTAGGTTTTTAGAACAAAGACCGTAATACTCAAAAATATATACTGCAAGGCTTGGCATGCGAACTTGTATGTATAACTAAGTAATACATATAGTCTCTTCAAAGTTGCTGTGAATATAATTTGTAGATTCGTTTTAGAATCAGACAATATTTTCCTTCTCATTTTATTCAAGTTATAAGGAGATACAATGCTACCCGATAAGTTCGAACATGTAAACGAACCAGCCTGTCAATGTTGTCCGGTTGTCAAACGTATGCAAAATTCTTCAAAACAATAGTGATAAGAGGTTATAAGCCGGCAAATGTTGTCTTAACGCTTTGCTTGTTTTCATATATTTCAAATCGCTGCTTATTTTTCTCGTATTAAAAATGCCGATGCCAGACAAAACGGATTCCCTCTTTAATCGAATTTTTACTGTTAAATATTAATTTGCTGCGGTTTTTATTGAAAATATTTTTAGCGAATTGCATCCGTACTGAATATTAGTATCGACCTGGTCACTGAAATGTATTGAGGAGGTCTAATGGAACTTCCAGACATTGCTTTTAAAAGAATACAATTTTTAGCAAAAACATATAATAAATTCAGAAAACATGATTTAAAATCGTATATTTAGATGAGACATGGATATTTCTGAATGATGTCATTATAACATATAAATAGTGTTAAGACAACTAAAGTTAATGGAAAAAGATAAAGGTTGGAATAACTATTGATTAGGTTTTATTAATAATAACATTTATTAATAATTCATTCTAGATATATTGTGCTTCATGTTGGAAATAGGAAAGGTTGATGGCACCTTCGGTTTGAATGACTGATGACTTCGATCAGACACATTGAAGAAGGAATTGAGAAATGATGGAATCGTGAACAAACGTTCGATGGATCGGAGATGAAGCTTAGTTATTCATTTGAGTGAAATTTTCTAAATATGGGATTTTGATTCAATGCTGATTATTTCCGAGGCAGGGTGATGAGAGTGGAAACAAGTGAAGATGTGAATATAACTAATATACGATAATTGTAGGAAATCGTATTCTCAGAGTGTGAAAGATTTATGTCCATTAGATATGTGTGTAATTATTCAGAATATACATGAATATTTGGTTAAAATGTGCGAGGAGAGAAAATACGTACTACTCAAGAACACAGAAAGTAGCCGAAGAAATAAAAAATAAAGTGATCAAAACGATTTGACAAGGAAATACATCATCGAGGGAAACAAGAACTGTATGTAAAAAGGTAAATATGTACTCTAATGACGTAAAATATATATTAGGCTATTACCAACCCCTCATGGCGGCGTGAAAAACAGTTCAATGTATATAACCAAGCTAATCTGACCTATAAATTACTGTGGATCTATAATTAATTATAGTTTAAATTATTATTTACATGGAAGCCTTGTTGCTTTTTGCACTCACTTCATGGTGCTTATACTATTTTATCTATTTCCAGCACATTAAGTATAGCTTGTCCAACATACACTGCCAGAATGATGATTGTATAGTGACTTTGGCACTTTTCAAGCTTAATTATGATTAACAGCGATTTATTAAACATACAATCGCTACTTAGTATTCCTAAATTTAGTAAATGTATGGGGAAAGAACCTAGTTACATATTGACATTAATTAAGCTTTTTCTTAATGACTTTGTTATCGTCCACCGAGGTACATACGACCAATTGCATGACATGGTCCTAAATTAATTCCGCCACGTGCATCATCGTTCATTATTTCATTTGCTTTTATCTTATTTTATTTAGTGTTGTCAACTCTAATGTCTAAGACTTTCTTAGATACAACAATAAACAATATTTGATTATATATTATATCATTTCTGCCTTCCTTAAATATCGAACATCAGAACATCTACTATATTTCAATATTAATATCTATATTGTCATAATTTACGAATAATTAGAAGAAATTATATAAGAAAGTAAATTAAGGCTTAATATATACAGTTTAATTTCGTATAGGTGATGCAGCTCATAATAAAATTCAATGATGACATCAAAGGATAAGCTGATTCCGAGCTATACCCAGTGAATACGATTAAGCACTATGTAACCCCGGATATTTTTCAAGTACAAAATTATTTTGTATTTTATTTACGTTAATTTGTACTTTATTTGTAACCATGTATCAGATTTACGTTGTTTGAAGTAAAAAAGAATTTCGTAAATCTAATCAAACCCCTATGTACCCTATCCCAGTTTCAAAAAATGACAGGAGGCTTGATCCTTTTTTAGTCTCTATGAGGTTTGAATACGTAATAGAGCGACATTCTGGAAGAAAGCGGATAAAGACAAGTGCTGTGATTGTTTAGACTTGATAAAATATATTAAATGTACCAGGCTTTTGATTAAATGATTTAGATGTTTATATTTTCTGATTGGGTGAAGTGAAGTTGTAAAGTAAGATACTGTGCGATGTTGTGCTATATAATCGGTATATTACTGAAATATAGGTCAATTTTCTTAGTTTGGTTTTATATTTTAGGTTAAATAAAGGATATTTCTTTGCCTATGTAACATAATATAAACTTATTTAATGGATGATGCATTCGAAGCTCCAACCAATACGGCTTACTACATGCCAAAGAGTAAAAGGTAATTTAAAAGAGCAATGTCTGGTGAATAATATACTTAGATAGTAATATATGTAAAGCTAAATTAAAACACTTGATACGTTTTGTACCAAATACTATATACAGCGTGGGACGACTTTTGCCGCTACGCCATTCAATAATTGAATTGTTGAACGAGCTGTGTGTACTGTGGCCCCATCTTGCTGCAACCACATGTCTTCTAGTCCTTGCTCTTCCATTTCCAGCACAAAGAAATTTTCAATCATATTTTGGTACCGTTCTGCAACATCTTGGTCATTTTCAAAAAATAGGGACCAATGATGTTTCCAGCATGAATACCATACCATACAGTTATTTTTAGTGAATGCAATAATGTTTCATGAATTAGTTGAGGATTCTGTCTTCCCCAAAACCGACTGTTTAGATCTAAATAGACGAAAACGAAAGAATTTAGACGAAAAATCTTCAATTTCACCAGACAGCCTTAGTATTGCATTACTGTACTCAACTCGTTGATCAGGATCTCTCGGTAGCAATTTGGACCAATTGAATTTTGTACGGAAACATTTTAAAATCAGTTTTCAAAGTTAGCCTTAAATTGCGTTCGGAAATTTGTAACTACGAACCACGCATACGAATTGATGTTTCTGGAGACTTTGCAACACTATCACGCATCGGAGCCACATTTTCGGCGTTACGGGACGTCCGTTGTCTTCCTGTCTGCTGTCGTACCGTACTGTCGAAAAGTCTCATGGAAACGATAAATGTGGATTTGTGAGGCAGTGGACGATTTGTATATTTTTGACGCAATTTCCGTTCAGTGGCAATAATGGAACGGTTATTTTCAATAAATATCGTCACGATTTCTGCTCGTTCTTGTGGCGCAACACAACACAATGGTTAAGCGAAACTGAGCTAAACGTCACATAATCAAGATTCAAAATGGTAGCGGGTCTTTTGCGCCACCTTATATTATTTGATTTCTTAAAATATAAATTACTATATTGCTATATATATGTAGCTATATATTATCTATCGTGCTATTATCTATAATCTAATAAAGCTCTGATCTTAGGACATCACATTGTTTCACTTGAAATCACTGTTAGTGTGCTTCTATGCTTAACATAAAGGTCGTAGATTAATTTAAAAAAAATCAGACGACACAAATTATTGGCTAACTTTAAAAATATTATCCTTTATTGTAATATAAGTAATGCAGTTAAAAATTCTATTTTGGTCTTTTCCTTTTTTAAAAGCGAATTTATTAATATTAAAAATTGCAAACTCTAATCAAGGATAAATGAGTTGTTCTGATCCATCATGTTGCTAATTTTCTGGCAAGTTTATAGCTGTCACTGCAGAATTTCTGAGATTTCTTGACGACGATCCAGTTATTTTTATCCCTATTGGGAACAAATGGCAGATACACCAAAGCTTCTGGTACTAGATATTAATTATAAGGTCAGGTTTGAACAGCTTATGTCAGAATTGTTAAATTATTCCTTTCTAATTTTACTTCAAACATTTAGCGTGGCCACCTTGGCGTCAATAGTGGTTTTAACAATACTCAAAACTACAAAATTGCTTGTTTTCGTTTCCTTTCAGCACTGTATCACAACTGAAAATTGGGTTTATTACATTTATGTGAGGAATGCATTAAAAGGAAGAGAGAAGAAAAGTTCAATGCATTAAAAGGAAGAGAGAAGAAAAGTTCAATTTTTCGTTCTGAAATTGATATGGAAGCCAGTTATGGGGAGAATGAACATAAACAAGATACAAATTTTTCAGGAAACAATAATAAGAGGTGTTGTAGATACATGCAGGCACTGTAGGCTGATTGCTTACACAGAGATGTTCAGATACCCATTGCTACTTATGAAATTAAGATAATTACAAAGAAACATGAGACTCTTTACAACTACTTTAAACATTCCTCGATGCAGTTAAGTGGGGCTCCGGCAGAAGTTTCGCAGCTAAAGCAGTAAGATCAACTATTCGAATTGGAAAACATCCAAGCTTTGAAGAACACCTCTAGTCACTGGGTTCTTTGCACAAATATCGCAACCAAAGGTGTAAGGCCGCCAAAGCCTAACTAAAGTTGCAATGCAATAATATAGTTTACTGCAATTTAAAGTCATCAAAACTTGAGTAATCATTCCACGCAGGGTATAAATTTGTAAAAAAGAGTGCTATTTAGGAGATTATGAAAGGGAAACTGGTGCATGAAGGCATAGGAGATGCTTTGCATCAGTCATCTTTGTTTCAAATAATTTTACAACAATTATAAGCTCTGGTCGTATCTTTGGCAGGGGTGTAAGGTCCTTAAGAATCATGCGACTGATAATGAACTTGCTACGAATACTGTGCTTTTGAAATGCACCTAGAAAAAGGGATTTGGTTTATATTATAATATATTTAAACCTTCAGTGCCTTTTTGAACGCGATGTTTGAGAGTCGCGACTTCTTTCCATAAAATAGAATAATTATTTTAAGCACAATAAAAGTAACACTAAGCTATAAAAGCACAATAATCCCAGCACATCTCATAATTTTTGAATTGTTTTAAAAACACATTATATGTTAGTGGGTCTTAATAAAAAAACTAGCCGTTGTTGGAGAAATCCGATAGCTTTTGTAGCAAACTGACTTTGGAGCCCTTTTACTTGTTTATTGTTGTTGATTCATTTTGCGCACTGGTTGATCGCAGCTGACGATTACAGATAGACTTTTTGTGGATTAATTAAACACTTTACTTTACCTAGTGTATTTACACTAATTACAATTAAGTGAACCAAGGCTATTTTTAATTTGGGTCTTTCTGTCTTGATTTCTTGATCCTGAATAATGAATTGTGAAATTTAGTGAATGAATTGGAATCCCTAGGTTCACCTTATTTAAGATGGCATGTAGGTCGCTCCTATTTTGAAAGCATACTCTATCTGCCACTCACCTTCTTTTCTAATCAACGGCCAATTATAAGGCTTTTCCATATTTCAAATATACCAGAGGCAAAACATATTAACAGTTTTACTAATTTACCTCTCTGAAATCCTTAGTAGTCGGTGAGGATTAAAATCAATGTATTAGTTTGAAAACAAATGGAGTCCAAATGTTAATTTGAGCAATGCGTAAAATTTGAAAAAATCACTTGAGAAGTTTTTCGAACATTTAAATTTTAATGCTCAGCAACATGGTATTTACGATAAGAAAAAATGTTTTAAAGATACCAACGGACACTTAGACGAATTCTAAATCAAATTTCCTACGCCAATTAGTATCAACATGTTATATAATCCCAATAAATCCACGCTGCACCCGTTCGCGGAATACAAACTATTGAATCTAAATGTCCAAGTAGTCAATAAAGAAAATTAACGTTACATTTGAATCACTTCCATCCGAATAAAAAACACATTTGTATAATCGCGTAACGTCATCCGTCATCAAATCGGGCGGATTCCATAAATTCGCACGGAAAAAAAACGAGTATGTTTTATTCTCGTGTCGTAGGGAGCCGAAGAACAGAAACAGGACCGATACGAAATATTAAACGAATTTCGAGAATCCGCGGAGGCACCGGGCGCCGACAGAATATTAAGCCCAACAATTAGAATTCAATAAACACGAGACGATACTTTGCTTTGCAGATGTACGTTGCTAATCAGGAACCGATTCAGAGACAGATATGATCCGATACAACGCATAGATGTCGCTGTATCCGGTTCATTTTCGCCTCTTGAAAATTGGTAGCGAGAGCTTCGAACTTGTCCGGATGAAATATTTTGCTGCTGTATTTACTGATTGTCTATATTTTTTACATTATAAGTATGGCTTATTATATATTAAAAGGAACAATTTAACACATATACACCAATTTTAGTTTATTAATAAGCATTCAATAATTGACCAGGTGCATAGAATAACAGATGCAATTTAAGAAGCATGTGAAGAAGCTAAAGCAGGTGTACAACAAGGAAGTCAGTTCAAAAGGTGGGCGCCAGTTCTTTACCTATTCTACACATGTGATATACCACTAATAGAAATTATTATGATGGCTACATTTGTTAACTATACTTGCTCTTGGAGACAATAGCGAAGAAGCCACATGAAAATTACAACAATAAACTGAAAATATAAATAATTCGGACCCAGTTTGAACCTATTGGGACTGTTCCTTACAGTTCACTTATAATCAGATCATACAAGCATTAATAACAATAAATAATAACATCAGCGCTCTCGAAATACATTTTGATGTAAAAGTCCGATAGAAGGAACTTGTAAAAAGTAATAACAAGACACAGATTCTAAGAAATCAAAACATTTGTTCTTGCGTAGTGTAGTGAGGTGTATTTAATAGAAAAACAGAAGAATTAATACATAAACGTAATTACACCGGAGGCTAAGATAGGACCGAGGTGTCCTCCTAGATATATAACTAGATAAGTTGGCATAGTTTAAGGGGCTTGTCAATACCGAGTCTTTTGTTTTGTTATTATTCGGTTAGCCTTTAGACCAAAAATCTGACGAGTTTGGTTAGATCTATAAACTGAACAATACTTTGTCAATAAATAAGGCTATACAGTTCTAAATTATTAAAAAATTAAGATTTTGGTATTACGTTTTCTTAGCTTCAATCAACTTCTTTACACTAATATTAACGTGTATATTAGTATCAGCTCTAAAGGTTTGAGTACTAAGCATGTCGTCTTGTTCGATCTTTATTTCGAAATTTTCGAAATATTCGAATAATTTCGAAAGATCACTGTTTCTGAAGTACCACACTATTTTGTTCTCAAATCTCTAAATTATCAACGTTGCTCTTGTGTATGGATGGACAATATTTGGATATTTTTGTTTGAAATTGAAACCTTCCCCTTGCATACATACATACATACATATTGCATTGTTTTAGTTATTTTTTCAAGTGGTGATATATCCGGCGAATTTAACATTTATGTAAAAAATTTACTAGAATGCTCAAAATGTTTGAAGACACCGAATTCAATGTTTAAACTGAAGTAGCTTATCACAGGAAGATGATCGCTATAAAAGCAAGTTAATTAGCAAACAAACACTATTCTCAGAGCAATATCAGATGAATATGGCAAAAACGTTTTCTACTAAAACTTTTCTTTTTGCGTTTTTGGCGATTTACGGGATGTATATTCCGCTCTAATCAGAAGGGATGCTACCTAGGGGATATGATGAGTTAGGTAAGATTTTACAAGCTTCTTCATGGAGTTTTTCACACATTATTCAATGTTTCCGATAGTTTTCGTGTTTCAATTGAATGTTGTTTAGGAACAGTGTATCGAATATTTAATTTGCATTACTTTAGTGACATTGTTTGTGTTTTCATATTAAAAAAAATCTTGAAGGTACTAAAAATTAAAGCAAATGGAAGACAACGTGTCTAACTTACATTTTTCAGTTCTACATCCCAGTTACGAGACAGCTCATTACTGGGCTTGGGTGTTGGTGGTGGTGCGAGCAAATGAACGCTTTGTACACCCCGTAACTCACCATGATAGATCATGGCATTCTCGGATGGAGGATCTTTATGGTGCAGGGCCCAGATCATTCTGACGGTGTCTCCCTGTGAAAATAAAGTTATCATATAATTAATTAAGTAAAATTGTATTCGATGGTACGGTAATCAGATACTGGTAGTTACTTGATACGTAAACGTTACAAATAAGATTATTAAATTCATTAGCATAAAACATAAATAACAGGTCAATTGAAAAGTCCCCGGCTTACACATAGATGGCGCTACTAGAATTAAATCCATATCTTTTTAGTTAGCCCTAACTCTCAAAAGACGCGTATTTAAATTTGACAGCTGTCGGATCATTAGTTTGTGAATTATAGCATTTTGAGTGAAACAACTTTTGTTATTGTGAAAAAATGGATACAAAGTAATTTCGCGTGTTGATAAAATATTGCTTTTTGAAGGGAAAAAATACAATTGAAGCAAAAACTTGGCTTGATGCCGAGTTTCCCGACACTGTCCCAGGAAAATCAACCATTAAGGATTGTTATGCTAAGTTTAGACGTGGTGAAATGAGCACCGAAGACTGTGAACGCAGTGGATATCCCAAAGAGGTTGTTACCGATGAGAACATTAAAAAAATCCACAAAATGATTTTGAATGACCGTAAATTGAAATTGAATAAAATAACAGACACTCTAAAGATATCAACTGAACGTGTCCATCATATCATTCACGAATATTTGGGTATGAGAAAGCTCTGTGCAAAATCATTCTTAATAAACCCAAGTTTTTGCATCGATATGTGACAATGAATAAAACATGGTCCATCATTTAACTCCGAAGTCTATTCGACAGTCATCCGAGTGGACTGCACACGATGAACCCGCTCCAAAGCGTGGGAAAACGCAATAGTCGGCTGGCAAGGTTATGGCCTGTATTTTGGGATTTTTGGCTCATGGAGTAATTTTCATTGATTACCTTGCAAAAGGAAGGACCATCAACAGCGACTATTACATAACGTTATTGGACCGTTTGAAGGACGAAATCGCCGAAAAACGCCCGCATTTGAAGAAAAGAAAGTGCTGCTTCACCAAGACAATGTACTGTGTCAAAAATCCATGAACTGGGCTTCGAATTGCTTCCTCATCCACCGTATTCTCCAGCTATGGCCGCCAGCAACTATTTCATGTTCTCAGATCTCAAAAGAATGCTCGCTGGGAAGACATTTTCGTCGAATGAAGAGGTGATCGCCGAAACTGAGGCCTATTTTGAAGCAAAGGACTAATCGTACTACAAAAATGGTATCCAAAAGTTGGAGGGTCGCTATAATCAGTGTATAATCCTTGAAGGAAATTATTTTGAATAAAAAAACTAATTTTGCCAAAAAAATTTTTTTACTATGGTAGACCGGAGACTTTCGATTGACCTGTTATATAATTACTGTTCAACCTTTTTAACTATTTCCTTAATGATTACAAATCGTAATTTCAATGTATCTCAAAATAATTTTAAATTAAAGTTAAAATTTTGGATATTTTTTTGTCTGTAGATAAAGTTGCACATTTGGAGACAAATCTCACAATTCGTCATGTCGTTCAGAATGAACTTATTATAATATTCTTCCTATTATCTGTAAGGGATTTTTGGTCGAGAAAATTAACTAAGTCCTTTTGCCAATACAAGCCTCTTTTTGAAGCATGTATTGTGATTCAATCGTCCAAATGCGTTATGGTATAGCTGATAGTCATCTATGATGAAAATATTCTTTCTTCAACATTATATTTCAGTATATCATTTGAAATTTAATCGTTTTTATGTATTTTATATAAATATCGTATTATATATATTATATAATTGAGACCATAATGAAGAAAATTTCTCCTGGATTGAATTGAATAGATGAATGCATTTCCTACTGTTGGTTCCATTTTTCTCAATTATTATCAGTTTTCCAGTGAATGGATGGTTGTATGAGCTATTTAAGAGGATAAGGTGAAAATTCTCAGCCGTTTTCCTTTATCTCCAATTATTCTCTATTACCATTCCCAAGTTTATCGTGCCGTTAGAGTTTTGGATGCTTTATATGAGTTTCAGTAGCTGTTGTCCAGTCAACTGATGATCTCTTCGAATCTGGATGCTTCCTTTATATTTCTTAAAAGGTATACTAGTCTGGATAGGCCTATACATTACTTGTTAAGGATTTGCAAAAATGGTGTTACTGTGTATTAAATCGCTTCGAGTATATTTGTAACCAACCTCATGGTGAAGCTTACTTTAGCACTGACAGGTTTCACTTTTCAGTATGTGTTATTTTAACTTAAATAAAAAGACGGCTGGAAGTCATCGAGCACTGTGTGAAGCGTACAACAATCATGCTTCAGATTTCAATATGTGAAAAAATGAAAGACGAGGGTTTGACGGCATAACTCGATGAAACAATCAATCAACGGGGATCGTTATCGCCTACAATTAATGAATTTGTGCTGAGGGCTGAGCGGAGAACATAACAATGTCATTGAATGACATATTCATCAACACGAAAACGCTCGATCACATGTTGCAATCGGTGAAAACATTAAAATGGGAAATACTAGACCACCTTTCGTATTCGTGAGACGTTGCTGAGTTTTGATTCCTACTTGTTCCGACATATGAATCGTGACCTGAGCAGCGTTTCACTTAAAAAATGGGTTGATTCGTGGATAGCTTCAAAAAATACATCGTTGTTTCGAGATAGAATCCAATATTCTACCAATTCATCACGACAAAGCTTCAAATTAAAAACAATTATAGGCCAATAGAAATTTGGAAACATTTAATTTTTTATTTATTTTCATTAATTTTTTCAAAACTTATTTTCGGAGATATAGCAGTTTCAGTGACGTGGCATCTAAAAACGTATCTTTAAAGGTGATTTTCTTGAGGCGTTTCTTATATCACATATTAGTTTTACTAAACCAATTTACTCGAAATTTGGTGTGAGCGTTCTCGAATACATTTTGATCCTATCAAAGTAAAAGGTAAGCAAAGTAAAAAGTCCAACATTTTTTTACTAAATTACGGCTCTTTCAAAGTAGGATACATTAGTTACAATTTTTTTTTTCATTTACGAACTTTGTTGATATTTTGTAAACATTTCTAGACTAGAATACCCGTTTAAGTAGCGTAACCTGTGATTTATAACTTGCAAACTAATAGGGGGAATTACCTAAAATATTCATATGTATAATTTTTAATAAATTTAAGTTAGTTGAAACTATTATCAAAACACACATTTCCGAGGTTTCTCAAATATATAATTACTGAATAACAATCCCACTTTGACCGTAAAATATTTTTGCCCGCATTTTCAACTCCGACCAAAACTGGAAAACGAACTAAGTAAATCTAGCGAGTTCGACCACAGTTACGGGCCGAAACTCCTATACCGAACATATTCAAATAGAAATAGATAATTATTTAAGTGATTCGGATTTCGCATAGTTAACGGGGAACGAAATTTAGGTCCGCAAATGTTTGTAGCTTCGAACATTTAAACAATTTGCTATTCTAAATCGGTTCATAAATGCAACCGAATAATTTCCGTAATTTACAGGTAAAGTTTTCGGCATTAATGAAGCGAGAATTACACCATTTTCACGTCATTATTGATGGCCGTTATTTGTCCCATGTGTTCTAAGAACTCAATAAATTTGAAATTAAATTTTCTTGAAAAAGAAACTCAATGTTTGGATTCGGTTGGGTATCATAACATCTTTATATTCAATTAGTTAGTAACTGCAAAATATAAGTATCTAGAGAGCTATATACAAGGATATGATGAAACATTCTCGGCCTGATAATGAAATACCCTGATTTTTAGTTGAAAATTGTGATGTCTGTACATTTTTCAAAATCAAAATCAAAAAATTAGTACTAAAACATGGTCTCATTTTCTCTAGTACTGAATCACAGGCTTTCACCGACTGCTTTGACTGTTCTTTTCTTTCTAGAATATCTCATTCATGGTGAGTCCCTCACAATGTCCTTATACAACGTGTAGCTTGTATGACAATATAAGAAGGTAACTTTGTGTGTGTTATTTACTATTGTACGTTTTTTGCAACAAGACGTTCCTTTTGTTTATTTAATTGACCTCGGTAAACATCTTCAGTCACATTCATTCAGTTTTAGCAGCTCATAATACGTATTGCCAATCTCACTATATGCAGACCAATACTTTATGGCTATTATGGTATTTCTATGTTGATGTGGATAACTCTCCTACGCTAACACATAAATCCACATAAACTTTTAGCTCTAGGAATGATCGTAATAGATTACCTTTTCGTTGCCAGCTTGGCCAAAGAAACTTTTTCATCTAAAAATTTGCCATATTTGGTTTTAGATTGTTGTTATCGAATATAACTAACATCATCATCATTAGATCATAGAGAAATCATTCATTAGGTGGTAAGCAATCACAATATTCATTATCTTCAAACTTTTTTGGTTCTCTAGGTTGTTCTTTTTTGTTAAATTCGAAAACAATTTTTAAGTCGTTTAAACAAAAACCAGTTATTGAGATATGCCCGATTATTATATGTTTCTAAAAGTATTTGATGATCTTCGGCAGCAGATTACGCTTTGAAGTGCTTTATTTTGTCCATTTTATAACTGTTTATATATGATTCTTCCCTTTTTAAGAAAGCCAAATAAAATTTGATTATAAAACATATTTTTAATTATTAGAATTACTCTTTCAGTTTACAATCTTCGTCTATTTGACATATTTTCAAAAGAAGTACACTGTTTTCCAGATAGAGCTGACTACATCGTTCAAATTGTAGCAATACAAGATCAATACAGGTTGTATCTGGTGAATTATGTGGATTTAATACTCTTGTACAATTAGTTTTTGGCAAGGTAAGTAATATGATATCACATATTGTACTATATACTTTTTTACACAGCTCCTGTACCTCTGCGGTGATCTCAATTAATTTTAAATAGCTTCAGTAACTCGTATTTTAGTTTAAGCAAAGATAATTGATTTCGTAAGATTGATAACTTTGACTTAATCAAATATTTTGGAATTCTAATGGTATATCCATGTTTGATCGTTAATAATTTGATAATTTTCAAAAAACTATATTCTCTAAGCATCCGTGAAGTTTTTGGAACGATCTTTAGAGAGTTATGTCTCCAATTTTAGATTTTCAATGTTTTTTGGGCTGTTTTCATGCAGTTTCGCATGGTTGTTGTGTTGTTGATTAATCAGTTGGTGGAATTATATAGGATACACAAAGAAAAAGCAAAATTCTTCATTATACTCTCAGTATATAAAAAAACAAGTTATGTCTCCTAAATCATCTTCTAGTTTTCTAATATCTGGGACCCTCACGTTCTTAGCATTTTCTCATATATTTCTTTTTCTTTCAGTTTGATTTTTGCTGTATATTTTTTATATTTTTAAACAAACAATCTGTGATGATAGAACATATTTAGGTATTAAATGCTAGTAAAAGATATGATGATTGATATTTAGACGATAAAACGGTATTATTTCCGATGGTATAAGTTCGTTAATATGTATATCAATACATTATTTTAAATGAATAATTACTTTCAAAACTTACGGATAAAACATAATCATTAGGGTCACATGTATCTAATGCTCTCCTAAATTCCAAAATGGTGTGGGTATCATTCTGCTCTCCTTTCATAAGGGTATAGTTATCTATGACGTCTCTAGCTGGAGCGCTACCTTGACTTTTTGGTACACCGTGACAGTCCTGAAACAAAAGAAAATGTATTGAAACAAATATACTGAAGAAAAGTTAGTTAGTTAAATCCAATAAAGTTAATTTTATTAGAGATTAGTAAAAACCCAGTTTATTGGTCATAAAATCTAATTAAAGAAGCAAATTGCACTGTTAAATAATTATCTTTTGTCGCTTATTCCGAAAACAATTGCCCGAATCTTTCTGAAAGTTTGCCAACTTGAATTAAGCTTGAGGTATATAAAAGACACATTTATTCTGTTTTAATTACGATGAAAATAGTTGGAAACTTGTTAGAATTATTTTTTCCTGGAATAAACAGTGGCGTTAAACTTCCCTCCTAAAGAACACTACTTCAATAGCTGTAGTTAATTCTTTGTTGGTATTAATTGTACTTTACTTTCCTTTACTCCTTTAATTTCTCTCCTTTACTTTTCCGAATTTTCCTTGATTGAGCTTTTCAGGAACATGCAAAAATACGTTAAAATAAGATAATATTGCAATAAAATAAAATTAATTGCAGCTACTTCTTACTATATTTTTAAAATAAAAAATGATAGCTGTCGATTCCAATAAAGACCCAAAACGTGAGGATATTGCTCCATTGTCATTGTTTGATGACGTTAAAGAGCATCTAATTTTGTCCTCTACTACTAAGATTTTTTCAGGGATAATTTATTTCAGAAATACTTGGGTGGTCATAGCCAAAATGCTAATAAAAGTTTTAACCTGATACTAAATTAGATCAATAGTACCTATATTATATGCTAACATTTCTACGAATAGAATAAAGTAATAATATAAATAAGTGGACCCAGGCATGGAGAATAAAGTTAACGGGAGTAAATTAGTAGGTATTGAATTCATCTACAACTAAAATGTTCATATAATAATAAATATAAATAATACTGTTATCCCATACGGCAATAAGTACCTTGGGATATACCTTACTAAAATTATGGATACGTTGGGTATAATTCTTGGCATTTACTCAAAAATTTTCAGAGAAAATACCAATAGAGCAAGAGTAATGAGATCTGAGTTTTAATGAGAGATAATGAGTCTTTTTGGGGTAAATTTAGCTCATTGAACTATTTTTTTAAAAACTCCTCATGCTATTCTTGCTTTTGGTTTTGGTTTGGTAGGGAGATCTGGTCCAAATTATAAATTTAAATTAGGAAATTGAATATTTTATGAAACAGCTTATTTCTGGTTTGATTTTGTAACTAATCATAATTTTGTAGGTTTATCCTAAATCAATAGAAACAAAATCGGAGAAATACAGTATTATTGGAAAGCGTGCGATATTAATTTTTATATGTTTCCTTAAAATTTATTAAACTTCTTCAGGCATCTAACGATGGTTTTATGAATAAGTCATGCAGAGTCAAGAGCAGTGAATTGGTTGAGAAGATAACACTTCCTCCGAGTGCCGGTTATGGATTGATGATGATGATTATGATGTTCGACTCTAGTGAAGAATCAGCAGTTGAAGTAGTTGGTAGAAGCTGGCCGAGATCAGAATAGTTGTGGCCGATCGTCAATCGTGGCGAGAATTACTTAAGAATATTGAAGTCTTCGTTTTGGTTGAGAAGTAGATACTCTTCCTGAGCGCCGATCATTATGAGGATGATGTATGATGTAATAAAATGATGTAAACACATCAAAGTGTCAGTATTATTTTATGGCCTTTAAAAAATTATTAAAAGTAACTTCTTACTGTATTTATTTAACAACCTTAAGATTAAGACTCCAAAAAATACGTTCTCTTCACTTAAATAATTAATTAAACCCGATTTAATGAGTCATCTGCTATATAGTTCTAGTATAGCCGAATTCGAAGAAGAAACTTAAATAAATAAGTAATTGTTTGTGATTTCAAATCTTGTAACATAAAGAATAAACCCCATACTAACAAGAATTACATACATATACATGTATGTTTGATAAATAAACAGTTGAAGCAAATTTTAATGAACAATAAATTTACCGACGGTTAACATAAAATAAAACAAACATTAAATAGCTACAACGTCTAAAAGGAACCGAGTTTAATATAAGAGCTGTTCCCTCTTACGCAAAACCACGCGATAACCTGAGCAGATGTTTGCTTGCCACCTGCCCTTCCTGGACGAGTACTCGTGCTCTGACACATATGCCGGTTTGTTCGACACCACTTCAAGGTGATCTTTGACCAGTGGAAACGTTGGCGTCGTTGCCTTTCGTGTAGGGTCCACACCTTTACTACTGTCGTAGTCGGTTAGATAACATTGTACAAGGTCTTTCTGTGAGTTAAGTTGTAAAATATTGTAGATACGATAAACATATTATGAACGATATTTTTACATCGATAAAGCAGCTGGAGATTTTAACTTATGGCGATGTTTTTTTAAATTCCAAACCTATTAACGTTAATTTAATAAAGACCTTAATATTATAATTGTTTGTTATGGCTGCTTTTCTTCAATAACTAGTTTGGGCTTTCAAGAACAACTTCTCAACGACATAATAAAATATTCATTCAGACTACAATATGTACCATTACTGTGGAAAGTGGCTGAAGTAATTATGATTTCTAAACTAGGAAATCCACCTCATAAAACCGGCAAATATCGTTTGCAGAAATTATTTGAAAAACCTCTACTGATAAGGATAGAACCAATCATTGAGGAAAACATATTATTCGGGATCACCAATTTGGTTATATTCAATATTTTATTTTATTATATCGATATTTTTAGGCATTTTGGCATTAAGTTTGTAGCAACCTTGAGGTATGTCGAATTTTACATCGTGGAAAAACGGCCTACAAAATACCCAGAAATATATATATATATATATATATATATATATATATATATATATATATATATATATATATATATATATATATATATATATATATATAGAACACGTCTGAACTGAACGACGGTCAGTCACTGAATAATGAAAAGTACCCTTCAATAATCTCTTCAATTCAATATCTGAGAGTATATTTCTGGGTACTTTGTAGGCTGTATTTTTGTAACCTAGCGGACCCCGGAGTCTGAAGCGCTCCTTATTTGAAAGCATTGTTTCGTTATTCCTACTTTTAAGTAAATATTTAACACTAAAAAGAGAAAAATAAGGTATTTTTAACAAAAAAAGTGAACCCACTTCAAAAAATAAATACGGGACTAACTAAAAATTAAAAAATACAAAAATAATAATATAATTTTGTAACATATACAAAAAATTAAATCACCAACGAAGCAAATCTAAATTAATAATACTTCTATAATATAACGTTCACACCATGTTAACATTTCGTTGTACCTCCATCCACCGATCTCATATAAAACACCCTAAAGGTTTTGGAAGCATAAAATTGCTTCTCCTTGACCGACAATCAAATATTTAGGAATCATATTTAACTGGCCGACAGAGAGAAAAAAGAATATGCTTATTCTAACTTGAGGAAAATACAAGTGTGCCACACAAGTATATTGGGAGTAGCCCTTTATCTATTGTACGCAGGGGAATTGTCTACATTCAATGAGAATGATGTTGCTCCATTTGCGGATGACTGCAGTCCCAGCTATTGGAGATAACAATAATGAATCACCCGAAAAATGGCTTATTAAAATAAATCAGTGCGTATATAAGTGAAGGAGTAACAATGATGGTGAAGTAACAACATTCAGATAACTGTAAATAAATTACAGACAGTTTTCAATAATATTACCGAGTGGGATGCTAAGTAATTTATACTCAATGGGGTCTCAAATGCTATGTGGATTTTACATACAAAAAATAGATTACCTCCAGGTTAAATTAGATTCTCCAGTATTTCCGTATGAGCAAAGAGTATATTAAATCCTAGTTTTGGTTCTATTGAGGAAAGATTTGCTAGTTAGTTAATAATTAGTTGTAATATGAGCTATATGCTCTAAAAATGAAATGGTTCTGTCAGTTGGTTTATTTTAGTGATATTGCATCAGATTTAACTTAAAAAATCTTAGAACCTAAAGGAATCGTATCCAAAATTAAAAATACATGTGCTGATGTTATGGTGATTTGTGATGCGGCTGACTTTTGGTTCCATCGATACAAAATCGGTAATAAAAAAATTTGGAAGATGGCCATGTGTTAGTCAGTGCTAGATCTGATAAGAAGATATCCTCTCTCGACAACCTGCCTCCTAACTATAAAAACATGTTTAAACGCTATACATTTAAACAATTGGATATATTGACACCGCAATGATATTTAATATGTAACTAACTAATAAAACAACAACTTTAGACAACATTCTATTTTATTTATCTCCACACTTTATTTTTCATCCTTCGGATTCAGTCCAGAGATCCTTCAATTTGGCTATATCAACAATTTTCTTTCTGATCTGATTTCAAGATCTGATTGATACTTTACATCTTCTTTATATTATTACCACACTTTTTCCCTTGAGATTTTTTTGAGGCTTGTAAACCACCGGTAGTTACTAGGTACCATATCTGGATTATACGGTGGGTGTTTCAAAAGCATTTCGAAACAGGATTTGTTCAATTTGATCATCACTTTTATTGATTTGTGACAACGTGTGTTAACTTTGAAAATCACAAAAGCTGTATCACTAAAAGCACTGTAACTTTTAAACTAAATTTCAGATTGCGATGTAATTTTGACAGGATAGGAATAATAAGAAGTTAGCTTTAGGAAGGTTAGCAAGTAAGACGTGGAATTTATTGATTGATCTGTTGAGGAACTGAAAAAACGCTAATCTAGATAAAAGATAAAATAAATATCACAGTATGGTGAGTAGTATGTAAGCTTTCTAAGATGTTCTTCGGTTTTGAGGTGAATGTTTTAATGTCTTAATACTATTCTAATATAGAAAATGGTAGAATTATTAGAGTATTGATAAAATTTATTAAATTATCCTTCAAGTACTGAAATTGTAATTCCTTTTCTATCTTTGCACTTTTGGATAATATGTGTGTTACGGTTCCATTTCCAATTACTTTTGTAAAAGTATTCCTGTATGGACAATAAAAATGTTTTTAGTGTTGTAATTGTAATTTTTCATACAAAATAGTGTAAAATTTGACCAAAAACAACCAGGCTAAGATCAAATATTTATGGCATGGTCTCTAAGTTCGTTTGTAGGCAGACTTAATGTCGAGAACCGCGACTTGTCTCCAAAAAACTCCCCCCTTGGTAAGAAATGACTTAATATTTAAAAAAACCTTTGGACGATTTATTATGTGAATCCCAACTTTGTAAGTATAGTAATTTGTATACTGCCTTCATAAAGTTCTTATAACTAGAGTCTCTTTTTATTTATATTGCTATATTTCTATAATGTTTTAAAACAGAATGGCCAGTCCCGAAGCTGCATTTAAAAGTCGCTAAAAGAGATGAAAAATGGATATAATATAACTTAACTATGAAAATAAGTGGTAATTACCTTGAATCTCTACTGAAATACCGCTTCAGAATCAAATTAGGATGTAATTTCTGCATCGAACTCCAACCCACGATGAAAAAGATCTATTTTGATATTGGTGATAGAGAAAAGATGCTGTCACTACCATCGATATCACTAAGACCAAAAATAATATTAAAACTTCAGATATCATGTTTTTTGGGTTCAGAATATTACGTTTTGTATTGTTTAAACCTGCTAAGGCTTTTATTACTGCATAAATACATAAATGGGTCGAAAACATATAACAAAGATATAAATGAGGTAAGAGATAATGAAGAATTACAAAGTAGATATCCAGGATTTGGAAAATATCCAAAATAAATGAAAGTAATTACAACATTACCTAAAATGTTATTAACAAATTGGTAAACATAACACCTTGGTAAACATTAGTTTCATGTGGTGTATTATTACTTGCTATTAAAATAATCTAAAATAAAAAATCTTACGATAATTCTCAGAGAAATATTAATAATATTTTGTTTGAACCAATGTTTCTCAATAAAATTTTTAAAAAACCTTAATGTTAAATCCACTTGTTACTAAGAAGTTATGCACCGTATTTTGATATAAAATTCGTTCTCTCAAAAATTCCTTTAAAATTATCCTGAACTTTTAAATTAGTAGATTCTATATGTAGAAATTCATTGGCATACTCTCGGTTCCTGGCCTGGACATTTATGTTGTGTGAAAATAACAAAGACAATAAATATGAGAATCGTTTGCGAAATGGAACTTTCTGTTAAGTCGCTTGATGACGAAATAATACTGCATTGTTCGTGTGATATTTCAGACTGGCTAATTAACAAAAGACGCGTATTTTTTTTAACTCGTTTTAAGTAGTCATAACTAACATATTTACATGGCTTTGCGAGGAAAAACGCCAGAACTAAGTAGTCAAGGTTGCTAGTTGTTCTAGTAAATAAGATAAGGAATTTATAAATTATTAATTACTTACCGTTAATATATCTGACATTTTCTTTTTCAATTAAGAGTGTGTGTGTTACAATTACGAAGTTTTTCTAACGCATATGAGCACGTTTATTAGCATTTGTAAACAGGTTTAATCATAATCTTGTAAAAATAAATTACAGCACTAATTGGACAAAATCCATCTGATACTCTTTAAAGACTTTTCAGACATCTTGAGAGTGGATGAATCAACTGATGACGGAAAAAATCAAAAGACGGGAAAACGGCTACTACATGAATTTGCTTAAAATAGCACTTCTAACCGTTTGAACATTGGACTTTCATTGATTGCCAGACAAAAAAAGAATAATTTTCTCTGGCGTATTGTGGCTTGCAATGAAAAGTGAATCTATATATTATATGTTACTAGCGACCCGCCCCGGCTGCAATGCTGATACTAAATTAAATACACTACAGAAAAAATATGAACGTTGTATATAAAAACATAGCGGCCCGCTCCGACTTTGCACGGGCATAAAATATATATGCCTATGTCACTCAATGAAAACATGATTAAAATCGATCCAGTATTTTTGGTTCATTCATTACTGCCCTTGGCCTGCACGCATTAAATTTGGAGTAAAACAATTCCTCTTCCCCTATACTTACTATGAAGATTTCCTGCTATCTTTGGAATATCTAAATTCATACAATTTTTATTACATTACACATTTTTAAACGCAAATTTTAAATTTGTAATATCTCCGAAAATATTTGTTTAATTTACATGCTGTAAGGAACCATATTGATCTATATTAATTGCACACTGTATTTAAGGTACTTAATTCGATAAGGATTAATGCCGTATTGCTTAAAATAGCTTCGTAAATAAGCCATTTTCTCACGTAAAAAGTAAACAATAAAAATGGTTATGTGGGTTATCCCTAAAAGATAAACATATACCATCGCGGACTTTTTTGTAGACCTTTTTATGGTGTACAATACTGTAGTACATTAATTTGATCTAACTCGTAGGGTTAGGCAGCGTTTTTGCTAATTGCTAAATAAGCCTAAAAAATAGGTTAATTTACGACATCACGTTAGAAACCTCTAAAATTAGCAATGTTGCCTTAGTATATTATGCATGTATTATACATATAAACCTTCCTCTTGAATCACTCTATCTATTGAAAAAAACCGCATCAAAATCCGTTGCGTAGTTTTAAAGATTTAAGCGCACATAGGGATATAGGGACAGAAAAGGCGACTTTGTTTTATACTATGTAGTGATTATGAGAACCAACAGCTAGTCCATATAGATAAACACCGAAGCGGAATATTCACTCCTATAAAATATTTTTGTGCATATGGTGGGATTAGTAATATGTTGTGTATTTTGAGCTGCTAAAACCGAACGAAACTTTTATTAGAGATATTCGTTTGAACAAAGTTATTTGAACAAATTAAACGACATATGGTCAGAAAAAACAGTAATGGCGAATAACAGATGCAAAGTTATGAGGACAAACTGTTGTGGCTTGAATTGGAAGTTATTAGACATAGCGTCTTCTGATTCATAATTGTCCAGATCAATGCACAGTGGCTTGGCTGCTACACAATTTAGAAGTGCTGAAGAAGTGCGAGAATTGATTGATGACCATGTTGCCACAATGATAGAAAAAAGTTGATGATGGTAATCATGTTGATTAATATCTGAATGTATCAATTATTTATGGTAAGGAGTGATGATAAATATTTTGCTTTGCATGAAATTTGCTCAGGGGTCCCACTGTGGAGAATTAAAGCAAACCAAACCAAGTTTACTCATGTCATTTACAACACGCTGATAAGAGCAACCTGTTCATCGACAAAATTATATAACGAAAACATCGCACAGGAGGAATATGAAAATTACTTGAGTCTTTACTTGGATCGTAGATTAAATTGGCAGAAGTGCACCTGGACCGAGCATAAACACCCGAAAGTAAATTTCAGAGTGTTAACAGGTCGCCACTACCACTTAAGCAATAAACGCAAAATGATGGTATACAAACTCATGATCCAGGCAGTCTGGATATACGGATTTCAACTATGGGACACACCAAGCAACAATGTTGAAATATTACAAACATGTCAGAGCAAAGAATTAAGAAAAATGCTCAATATTCCCCAAAGCATGAGCAACATATACATTTATCTAGATCTCAATATGACAGGACTGAAGCAGAAAATAAGCCAGCATAACATAAAATATCAGAGGAGACTTGTACAATATTCAAACGAGCTGGTACTGCCGCTGAGTGGAGCAGGAGGAAAACAGCAAGCGAAGTTGAGTGACATGTGACATCTCCAGGTTTAGCATCAGATTCATGTAAAAGGGTGGGAGCTGCGTCCATAGATGGAAGCTTCCTTATAAAAAATACAACAAACAGTTTGGACAACAAAGTGGCTTATTGCTTTGAGACTTTTTATTGTTTTGTTTAAGTATGACATTTGAGACTAATCTACAAGATGGTCACATTGCTGCCATGGAACTGTTGTCAGCTGCTGAAGTCATATCTTTTCGATAGAAAAGTTAGTCCTGTATGTCATCACTTAAAGCTATTTCGACTGAAGTGCCACAGGGTGGTGTCTTGGAACCACTCCTGTATCTGCTCTACAGTGCTGATATCCCAACAACAAAAGAAACTGTACTGATAGTAGATATTAGATATCAAGTAGTACTCTACGAAGTAGAAACAGTGTAACTGGCAAAGGTTGTAGGAAAGGTACAAGTGGCAGTCAACAAAATCTATAAATGGACTAGTGAGTGGAAAATGATAAAAACCTAATTTTATTACTTGACGGTGACATTCCCGATTCCTCAGGATCAGCTAAATACCTCAGAATTTATCTAATTTATGCTAGTTTAAATTATAAACATTATATTAAACAAAAAATACAGGAGATCAGACTGAAAATTAAGCAACTCTACGTAGTAATCTAACGCTGTAAAAACAAATTTCTACCATTAATTACTAATGTTTATATTTAAGTAACCAACGAAGGGCTGAACTATGACCTCTAAATCAAATTGATTTACGAATTTATCCCAGACTGCACCTTAAAATATGAAATAAGGTTACTAAATCGCAACAACGTGGTTACCGGAAAACACGTAGGAAATTAGAAGAATGAAGTGAACCAAACCATACTACCATACTAACTTGTAACTATATAAATATTGTAGCTTAAATAGTTTAATGTTTGTTTGGGAAATGAATACTGATATGTTAAACATCTATATACTCGCATTGCTTGGATATTGATGTAAATACAACAGAACAGTGGTACTACATTAATATTTAAATTACCGTTCTGTTAATGATATCTATTGTAAAATGTAATTATTTTAAAAAATATATAATAAAATTAAGTTCTTTTTAATATAATATAATTCAATTTAAATACAAATTAATAGATCGTGTTTTTATTTCGATCCATTGGTTCTTATCAAATTTAAAATTCCATTAAATCGAATTATGGTTAACATAATCGTAAAAAATTAAAGCCCAACAACCATATTAAAAGAAACAAGATTATAAAACGCGACATAAAAAGTTACATTTTCGCGTTCGATTCATATTTTAATGCTAAGAGGAGAGAAATTAAAGGACCTTTTTTTGTGGGCGTCCGTAAAAAACAGTAAAAACAATCAATTAAATTGATTTAATCCTGTTTAGTGGAAATAATTGTTTTATTTCAATTTGCTCGGGGTAATAACATAATGGAACGGTTGCCAAGAGAAAATGTTTGTTATCTCAGTTAATCTTAGTATTTTTTACAGTCGTATTTTTTATTTCAATCTAACACTGAATAAGTATCCAGCATGACAGATGGCATCATTATCGATTTCTGGATCTTTGAAGCTTATATGTGTTAATGATTACATATTAGTCTGTAGTGACCTTGAGGCATGTCGAATTTTACATCGTGGAATAACGGTCTACAAAATACCCAGAAATATAATCCCAGATGTTCAACACGGGTGGGGTGCCAGCAGCGCCAACTAGAATCCGATAACGAATAGCTGGCAACCCCGAGACGTTTATCTGGGATGTTATTGAAGGGTATTTCCATTCATTGAGTGCTCAACCATCGTTTGGTTTAGACGTGCCATCATCGACTGCCCAAGCTTCGTCTCCAGGTAACACCGCTGCCATCCTCTTTATCATTTGTATTTTTATATTACTTCAATAAATAACGATCACATAATGTAAACACCACTGTTTCATTTCGTTTTACCTCCATTCATCGAGCCATATCATTTACCCTAAAAGTTTAATTATTAGTTACACATTACAGTGACTCTGAAGCTTAACTTATAAGTGACAGTTGAAATTGTTCTGTTCGACTGGAGCTTGGGTTGGTTTTATTATGCTGGAGTGGTATGGAGATCACTGGTCTTCATTCATCACTTTTAGAACACTGTAATTAGTATACGTATATTTTAGATGATGGAACATATTCTTTAAATACTACAGACATCAATTAATTTTTATCGGCTGTACTTTTGTTTAAATTAAAATAAAAAGCAGCGTTTCCCGCGAAATCTTGATTTCTATTGGCCGAAATGTTGGAATGCTTGAGTAATATGAACGTACTTTGTTTGCATCTGTCACGTCATATTGATTATTAAAAGAAATCAATGATAATTTATATAGTAACATAAATGAATTTGTACAATTGGTGCGTTAACAAAAGTAGTGTGTCTTCATTCGTCACTTTTAGAACACTGTAATTAGTATACGTATATTTTAGATGATGGAACATATTCTTTAAATACTACAGACATCAATTAATTTTTATCGGCTGTACTTTTGTTTAAATTAAAATAAAAAGCAGCGTTTCCCACGAAATCTTGATTTCTATTGGCCGAAATGTTGGAATGCTTGAGTAATATGAACGTACTTTGTTTGCATCTGTCACGTCATATTGATTATTAAAAGAAATCAATGATAATTTATATAGTAACATAAATGAATTTGTACAATTGGTACGTTAACAAAAGTAGTGTGTTTACGATTTTAAACATATCTAAGTCTAAGCAAAGTAAAGAAAATTTCTTACAGTAGTAATGGACTAATCGACAAGGATGAAATATGGATCTACCTTAATAAAGAAAAAACCGTTAACAGAGTGTTCAGAGCACAGTATGTTCGAATTAACTGAGAAGTAAGAGGAACGTTGAAATAATTTCTAAAAGGCAAATGCTTTTCTTAGTTGCATCTTTGAAGTATTCTAGAAATAAATATAATTCAGTATAGTGAACTTCAGAATTATTAATATTTAAATAACAACTACCATATTAAGGAAAAATAAAGAGAATATTCGTATATTAGACATAGTACATTAGTAAAATTTATTATGAATAGAATTTTATGTTTTGCTAATTGATGTCTGTTACTTTTTTAACTTTTTTTGTTATATTACGAATGCCAAGCTGGAGGAATGGTTTATATTCTGACGTTATTCATGATGTAACTAGGTTTCTGGTGGTTAAAAAAAATAAAATGTCAAGTGAATATGACGAGTAGGTCAAAACTAAGTAGGACTTGTTTGGTACATGTTGCAAACATGTTGACAAACATTGTGATAAAGGAACATAGTAATAATTTTAGAGTAGAAATATATTGTAAGAAACTCAATAGTAGTTTTTGTTGCTCAGACGACATATAATACATGTGAATAAGTTGACGCAACATGACTTTTTTCTGTCAATATTCGGTCTGGCTCCCAATGTTGAAATATGACCAAGCAAAGCACATTATTCTTCTTCGGTTATCGCAGAAAATGTGTTTCGCCCTCAGTGACAAACGTTTCTCAAGTTTCATTGTCCATTCATTTGAACCATTCCCAAGAAAACAAGTTTTCCTAATAGATGACTTCCTAATAGAAGACTGTATCTTAGATTGTACACCAAGCTTGATAGTTCCACGTGAATTAATACAAAATGAATGGGATTTTCCTTTATGAAATGCTGTTTATGAATATAAAGCGAGAACAAGATCTTGGTTGAAGCCTGGTGTTCATCGAACTCAATCACAAACGGTTGCAAAGTACACATTGACACAAGCGAAGTTGATGGCCTTAAGAGGTCGGTGGGATTGGAAAGGAATTATTCAATATGAGCTGTTTAACATTGATTAATAGAAAAGGAGTTGTTTTTCATGACGACTAAAATAGACCACGTACTTTAATGACTTGACAAAAACTGTGAGGGGTTTGATAAAATATTTTAATGCATCTAGCGTATAGTCCGAAACATGCTCCGTCTGCCTACAATTTGTCCTATTCATTGCAGTAGCGTAAAGCTTCAATCATTTTAGTCCACAGGTTTACAGCAAATTTTATAGCAATGGAATTATAGATTTACCAGAAAAGTGAGTGAAGGAAACTCGAAATTACTTTTCCTCAACTCATAATTTGAAGGTTTTCATTTGCTGAAAGCTGATAATTTTAACCTCAAATCACAGATCCCATTTTTTTTGTGGAACGGCAGAGATTAATTTGTACTTAAACAAACATTAACAATTACAATTAATTAACATTTTGTTATGTTATTTTACGGTTATGTCTTGAAGATGTCAGCCGGGAAAAAAATGTAAAAATATCGATATATCGGAGAATAAAAAATATCGATATTTCTTTTTTCGTACGTCGATGTTTTCTGGCAACAGTCAGGAAAAATATCGATATTTTTCTAAAAAAATATCGGAAAATATTAGTCGGGAAAATATATGGAAAACAAAATTATTGATATATAGGCCCACAAATAACGATATTTAAAAAGTGATTTTTTTTCAAAATCGGTCAATAAAATGTCGATATTTTTTCGGCATCCTTTTGTATCATATAACTTTATTTTATATGCAGTAATTAAATAAGACTTTTTGTTCTATTATTTACAGTTTTCATAATACCAATTATATTCGTTACATTAAAACAAGTATTATATAAACCTTCGGACATTTCATACTGTTTCTTCTTAGCTGAGTTTAATTTATGTACTTTGCGATCTAATGTCTGTAAACCGTCCTGAGACTGTCTAATCCACAATACCAATTTTCGTTAACTGTCCTTGATTTACGGGCGCAGAGTTGCTTAATAAAGGTCAACTCTCCTGTCTCCTATAGTCCAATTTCCGAAACACGTCGAGTAAGACGTAATGCCTGACGGGGATATTGTTGACCTTGGACCTTGACCCATATGTGTGAACTACGGTATTTGTTACAGAAGTTTTTAGTCTATGAATAAAACAGTAATCTATCCCGTATTCTTATAGCTCAAATTGGGATAAAAAATTTAGTTTAAAACATATCAGATTGACGATCAGGATTTTTTTTTGACATAATATATGGAATATGACCTAAATTTGAGATATATATATATATATATATATATATATATATATATATATATATATATATATATATATATATATGCAAAAGATGTAAAAATACAATCAATTCTTTTAATATATTCTGGATGAAAATAATATTCAATTGAATTATTATTTTTCGGATATTCAAGTTTTGTTTAAGTACTGAAGTTGGAAATACTAATACTTTTGTATTTACAGGAAATATTCTTCATATTAACTTCAACATATATAGAAATAGGTGATTTGGTTTTGTGTTCATTTTACTGAGTGAGCCCATCAATTATATAAATATTTTTTGTATATTTAATGGTGGCTAAAACATAAGACTAATTAACACATTTTTCATTCATAGCTGTCAAAAGATCTGGATATCATGATAGATTCGCGACTCTGAATGTTCAAGCTAATAAGGCAAGAGAATAGCTCACTATAACACTCAAGAAATATATTGCAAACATCGTCAATGTGTTTTGGTGTATTAGAAACCGTGACATTAATTGAAATCTTCATGAGAATAACATTAAAACCCTTTAGCTTCTCGACAACATCAATTGAACAAAAATCTGTATTGAATGAATGCAGTGAGAATTCAGTGTGAAAATCGGAAATTGTGCAAGTTGTTATTAGACCATTTTGGTATATTATTTGATATAATAAAATTTTGTGAGGAATGTATGATTTCGAGGTCATCATGTAGTTTTTCGTTGGCGACAAGCATTAATAATTAATCGAAGAAACGAAGAAAGAACATATATTCACCTCATAAGTCTATATAGGCTTTAAAATGACCAAGAAACCAATTTTTGATCTTATTGAGCTGGATGCCGAAGTATTTTGCGGATTCTCTTTGAGATATCGGGTATCCCCCAAGTTATATTTTTTGGTCACAATTCAAAAGTGACATAGGTAAATTTCAAGCTATTAAGCTGTATTTTCCAATCTTTAGTATATTTGAAGAACTTAATACTTCAGACCTGAAAGGGATTAAGCTCTAGAAATCCACCAAGTATTAACAATAAATCAGTTAACATACGTTTTTTGGGATGCAAAAGCAACTTCGTCTAACTCAGATTATTATTGCAATCTTTCGGGCTATCTCTATTTAAACATCATGATAACCAGTGATATAGGATTACCAATAGAACCAACACTGTTCGCCAGATCTAGTTCCTTTTGATTCCTGAATGTTTCCATGAAAAGTCAATTAAGAGTAAATAATGTTCAGCTAATAGTGAGCAGCTAGCAGCGTTGGAAGAAATAAATTAATGTCATTAGTGTCAGTAGAATAAACACTTCAGCCAACAAATTAAATTTCGAAATAAGTTTTAAAGTTACTAGATTTTCTTATTAAACAACAAAACTTATTGATCAACTAAAACATATAAAATATAGTCGATATATATTAAAAAACAGTTTCTAAAACAATCTTAGCGAATACTATCCTGATCTTAGAGTGTTTTAAACAAGGTGTTTTTAATGGTTACACGCTCGGCGAGCAAGGCTTGGCGTAAATGGCTGCCTGTTTCCTGTATCCGGTCTCTTTGTGATGAAGACGCACAGGATGTGTAAAGAATCCTCTCGTGTGGAAGACTGGAGCGGAAAAAAACACGGCCTGTTCAATGGGAATTCTTTCGATTCTGTGCCATTCCTACCGTCAAAATATTTTTCGATTTATGTCTATTGCCTTCCTAACAAGATACCGATAGATATTTTCTTTTTTTCTGGTTAATACGATATTTGAAATAAAATATGTTTTGAATGATACTTAACTGTATATACGTTGTTAGTTTTTCTTGTCGAATTTATATTGCTGCTCGAAAAAAAAATCGATTCTTTCATATTTTTGCCAAGGGTGTTCTTTTGTAAACATTTTTTGTAGACAAATAGATAAAAACCAAGTGTAATGTAGGAGGAATAAAATAAACTTCACAAGATAAACGTATATTTGTTCTTAAATAATATATACCGTTGTGTACTTTTATGTTTTATTTAAATAAACAATATTTAGTATTTTATCCTTTCTATATTTTCGATGAAATAGCTTTAATATTTTCTTCTGAATATCTAAACTTTCCATTTATGCATGTTTTCTTTGCCTAGAGCTATAAAAAATCTTCAAGTGGCTATTAAAAAAATCCGCAAATGGACTAGAAACTTGAAAGTGCAGCTTAATAGCTCCAAATTTGTGCTTGTTAACTTTGCGTTGCAGCGACACGTTAGACAAAAAGCTGACCCATGAATTTCAACTTCCAACTTGGCCTAACACAACCATATTGATTTATAGGTAAATAATAAAGTTTATTTGGATTTATGAGATGTAAATATGACACCATAAGTTTGGTCGCATTTAGATATCAAATCAAGTAGTAATCCAGGGATGCCAAAACAAATTTCTTGGGTTAATTACAAATGTTTATCGCCACATATGTTATATTTAGGAGGGTCAATCGGCCCTATCTTAGTCTCTGATACTGTCTATATATTAACACTACTGTTTTTCTATTAAATGCACCTCATTACACTACACTACACAAGACAAAATATTTTGATTCTTTTAAGTTTGAGTCCCGTTCTGGTGTCATCCAAGAGTTCCATTTCTTCGATATTGATATGAGAATGGAGTCTCTCCATATATCTCCTTGCGATTCCCTTGATTTTCTCAGCAACAGATAGTATCTGAATGTCTCGATGTATGTAATGAAACCTCTAGCAACTGCGTGCATCTACAATATTTCTCTGCTTGTATAATAGCAATTTACTATGCACTCATAGTTGTGATTTTGTCCCAATTGGCCAATACATCTTCCTATATTTGAACTCCTTTTCTTTTTTACATTTTCTTTCCAACGAAGTTCTGTTGCTATATGGAATGATATTATTATTTCTTGTTATTGGTGCTGATGCAATCTAATTATACGTGAACTGGACATACACAGATTTACCTTTGTTAATTTTAATTTTTCAGATTTGGGTCCAAATATTTATAACTTTGTTATAAATAGTAATTTCTTGATTGTCTTTAGGACTTAAATTGTAATTTTTGTGTGGCTTCTTTGCTATTATCTCCGATTGTAAGAATCGCCGTCATCATCATCAGCAAATGTAGCCCTAGTGATTTTCCATTTATGGTATATCATATGTATAGTATAGTTAATTCATTGGCCTCAATACACTTCCCTGAGGTATACCTGCTTTAGAATTTTCTACTTTAGAGTAGGTGTCCCCTTGTTTGACATTCTAGCTGTAATGTAAGGTTTTAATTGTTCAGTTTATTAGTTCTATAGTTTATTTTGGGTATTGGGTAACATTTCTTGTAGCTTATGAACAAGGCCGTTGCACCGTATCTTATTGAAGGCTTAACAGACATATAAGAATATATTTGAACACTACTTTTTACCTTCATAAGCTTTTTCAATTACATTTGTTATTATATGCACCTGGTTACTTACTCAATATTGCTTAATTGAAATTAATTAATTGATTGAATTGAATTGAATAATTAATTGAAAAGAAATAAATCACACGAGTTTGTATATATATATATATATATATATATATATATATATATATATATATATATATATATATATATATATATATATATATATATATATATATATATATATATATATTGGCACGTAACGATTGAATTCATGAATATATATTTATAAATGACTCTTGTATATTTGATTTTCTATCGTTATGATTTTTGACTACCACAATTGCTTTTCATGTTGCAAATGCAGAATAATTTGTTTCTTCAAGTTTGCGCAACCACAACACTGAAGTTTGCAAATAAAAGAGTTTATCTTAAAAAAATCAATAAATTCGGGACATTTTCTACTTTTTTATTTCCTGAACCTTGCAGTTACATATTCAATTTATTTAAGTGTGCGTATCTTCCCAACATATTGTTTTTGTTTGTTTGCCAAAAAGGCGTAGGTTTTGATTTAAACATTTACAACTTTTATGTGTATTATTAATGTATCCGGGAAGAATCTTAGAAGCTAACGCTTGGTGATATATGATACAATACGTTGTTATTAACATAGGATTTTTCTGTTTTATTGCTAACGCCGCCAACCTGGAACATTATCAGAGCACTATTAGTACAAAATGAAACAAGTTTATCTCACATAAGATTATGGTTCTCAAGATATTCTGATATTGTATTCATGACGTCAGAATATGATTTTATTCTTTAAAAAACCGTTTGTTATAAGGTTTTGTAAGACATTTTTTGAAAACTACCTATTAATAAAGATTAATAATAATATACTACTATACGACGGTGCCGTCTACACTTATATCTTTCTTGCGTCACTTTTAAATACTGGTAGAAGCGCCTTTTTCTTCATTATAATATCATAGATTCTCAGAAGAATATATATAGAAAATGTTATACAAAGTACAACTTTATGCTCTTTCCTTTCTCTGCTTCTAAAGTGTTGAAGTTTGCCAACATATTTTGCACATATTCTGTTATAATTTGCTGCTTTATAGTTACCTAGAATCTCCTACCTAGAAGAACACCTCTTCAAACTTCAGTTTCAGAATCAGTTGTAACTTCTATAAACACTAAGTTCGAATTTGATAGTCATCATCCATTTTTTAATTTTCTATGCTTATCTAAAATGTTTTGAGAATATGTTTATTTTCACATGTGGATTATAATGAATAATGCATGAAATGTTTGGCGATATAATAATTTTCGAGGGATTATTTTTGAAGTATGAACAGGTCGAAAATTTGTTCGTTGTGCAAGACAAGCAAGGCATGGACTTGTAGATCGTAAATCTGGATATTGATATGCCAATATCACATGCCAATTGTACGATTGTATTTATTCCGCACTCGTTTTGCTTGTATAAAAAGAGAGTCATAAATATAAAATGAAAACATTAATAGAATATCGTCCCGACTTGACTTAATTACTGTGCTATTAAAAATATAGTAAATAAAAGAGCTACTTAAAAAGTACTGTTCTTAACACTTAAACATGCAAAAAAGATGTTAAACGATTTACCGATCTTGAACTACCAACAGACTTTGACGAGTTCTATGAATCATCCAACGTTATATTTCGCTTTTTGCGATTAATTCTCTGCCGCCCGATAAATTTACGATACTAAACAGGATCGAATGGCCAGACAACCGCGCTATTAGTTACTCACGTTTAAATTGGTGGTTTGCTCATTTTATGGTAGACTGGTCTTGGTCCGTTCCGAAAAGACCGAGGCGTGTGAACTAACTTATTTACCTGAAGTTTGAACCGAATTAAAATAAATATGTTCTGTTTTATGCATGTAAAATTCGCCGGAGCCTTTTTTCTCGGCCTGTTCTACCTGCAATAATTATAATTAATTGTCTTATGTTCTCGAGCTTAATCGTGTTAATTGATGAATGTTTTTCCATTTTGTGAATTGAAATTCGAAGTTTTTTTTATTAATTACATCTTACATTAGATATGCTTAGTCCAATCTTAACTTACAAATTAATTTATTACTACTGTTCTGTTCTACTTGCCATTAATGCACAAGCAAGTCGTGTTCGGGATTAGTACATCATTATATTTCCCAAATTAAAATAAAACTAATCTACTTAAGCTAAAGTTAAGAATACACTTATACACTAAACAAGTTCGTGCGGTTTAGTTCGTTTCAATCTTTCGATTTCCTGCGTGTTGTCTAGTAGCTGCATTCCTTCCGCGTTGCTGTGATTTAACAACCTTATTTCATGTTTAAAGGCGAATTCTTGGATCACTTCGTGTATCCATTTGTTTCCGAGGTCATCATGCAGTTCTTCGTTGGTTACGTAGCCATAAGCATTGGTAATAAATCTTAGAACTATGTTTTGGGTGCGTTGGAGCTAGCTACTTTAATGTTTTAGTTCAAGCCCATATTCGCACTCCGTAAACCAACCTCTTTGATATTAGGTTAATTTGGGAGTATGGTCAGACCAACCAGTGCAGTTGTTTGACTTTGAGTCTAATTTGCTATGCTTTTTGTTTAACATGATGTTTCCTATTTATCTCATCATCGAGACATATTCGGAAGTATTTGCTGATTCTGCTTGAGGAATTGTGCATCCATCAAGTGATATAATTAGGTTTTTGTCATTTCGCTACAACGAAAAATTAACATGGACAAATTTAAAGCTATTAAGCTGTATTTTCCAGTTTCTAGTCAATTTGTAGTTCTTGTTGACCGCTACTGGTACTTTATATTAAGCCTTAGGAAGAGATGCATCTCTTGCCATGACAACTGTCTCATCGCCAAATATTTAAAGTACTGTTTCTTTTGTTGCTAATATACCAGAAGTATAGAGCAGATATAGGAGTGTTCCCAAGACACTACCCTGTAGAACTCCAGCTGTTTTAAGTGTTGAGAATGCCACTTCATGCAAGACTAAAAATTGGAATTAAAATTAATAGAATCACTAAAATGTTTGTCATTATGAAAATGCCATTTGGATTTATTCTATTAATTCTTACATTGAAGGAAATAATCTTCTGTAATAACAAAATGAAATCGTGTAACTAATGTGAAATAATAAGATAATGTATACGTTTAAACTCCAGAATAATGCGGCGATGAACCTTAAGTGTTATTGCTTTCTAATGGTTTGGAAACTTGCTAATTTTTAATCTTAAATCCAGAACCATGAAAATTATTTAATATCAACTATCTTTTTGAAACATTCAGCTGTCAGAGGGGCTAGATATGGCTAATAGCGTTCTGCACAAGAAATCGTTTATTTTTGTTATGGTGGTGCTTTTTGAATTAGACGTGGTCTTGTAACAAATTTTGTTTTGATCGCTTCTAACGATTTTTTATATCCAATAGTGCCCAAGATATTCTAATAATAGTTTAGGCTGAATAATGTTGCTTCTGTAGACTGCAAATACGTAAGATAACGTTTTCTAGGTTTAACCTTAACCTTAATTCTTTTCGGGTCGAAGTATCATATTCAGACCACTACTTAGTCTTACGGGAATTACCTTGACAGGAATATTGTGGTAGAGCCAAGCCTCATATACAGTGAAGAAGTGAGGTGTTTAACCTATTGAATTTTTTGTTGGTTTGGAATGTGTTAGACACCCAATAGGTATAACATACATCTTTTTGAGATCCAAAACATCCCGCATTCATAAGATTCAGTAAATGTTTATAGGATATATATTTATTAAAACTTCTTTTTCGGAATCTTCAATGTAATTGGTCCGGTGGTACCTGAAGTTTGAAACGAATTAAAATAAATATGTTCTGTTTTATGCATGTAAAATTCGCTGGAGCCTTTTTTCGGCCTGTTCTACCTGCAATAATTATAATTAATTGCTTTATGTCCTCTGGCTTAATGGGCTTAATTGATGAATATGTGTCCATTTTATGAATTTAAGTTCGAATTATGTTTCTCATTATAAAAGGTTTTTTTTTATATTTCGTCTATTAATTCTTAAATTGAACATAATAAAATCGTGTGTATAACTTTATGATTTTAAATTCCAGAATAATGGATTAACCTTAAGTGCTACCGTTTTCTAATGATTTGGAAACTTAATAATTATTAATATTAAAAATCAGAATCATGAAAATTCACTATTAACTATCTTTTTGACATGTTCATGCGTCAAAGGGAGATATATTTGGCTAATAGTGTATAAAAATATTATATTTTCATCCAATAATATCCAATAATATAATCTAAGCTGAATAAAGTTGCTTTTTCAGCCCGCAAAATCGCTTCTTGTTTGATTATTTGACCTTAATTCTTTCCGGGTCAAAGCATCCACAGTCAAAGTTCAGACCACCACTTAGCCTGCTATTTTGGCATTTGACAGGAATACTGTGTTAGAGCCAGGTGTTTATATATGGTGAATGAGTGACGTGCTAAACCAATTGAATTTTTTTTTGAGTGTGTTTCACACCCAATAGATATACTTTTTTTGAGACCCACATCATGGATTCATCAGATTTAGTGAATTACTCTGTGATATATATATTTTAAAACTTCTAGTTCGGAATTTTCAATGTCTTGGTTTGGTGGTATATTATCATTAAACTGTATTAAAGTAAATGTGTTCCGTTTTATGCATGTAAAATTCGCTGGAGCCTTTTTTCGGCCTGTTCTACCTGCAAAAATTATAATTAACTGCTTTATGTTCTCGGGATTAATAATCTTAATTGATCTTTTCATTGTCTAAATTGTAATTGGAACAAAAATTAATTGAACTCATTAAAATTTTTCTCATTTTGAATTTTTTTATATTTCGTCTGCATTAGACTGAAGGAAATAATCTTCTATAATAATGTAAGGAAATCGTAAATATATTTTTATAATTTTGAACTCCAGAAAAATGAAAGGATGAACCTTAGGTGCTATTTTCTTCTAATGGTTTAGAAAATTAGTAATTTTTAGTCATACTTTTCTTAGCACTTCACATTATTCTCTTGGCATTCCACAATTTCCTGAATAGGTAAGTATTTGTGAGATTTATGTTATACAATGACATATTCTATGTTATTCAAAAAAGTATTTTATCCGTCTATTAATCATGTTGAGTGGTAGTAAACTTTAATAGTTATTTGGTGAGTGCATTCGGTGAGTGTCAGTATTTTACAGTGGAACCTGGAGTCACACTCATTGTGGTTTCCAGGAGGATATCGCACTGAATTTGGTTGTTACTGGCATAATATGGGCCGTCATTTTATTTTGGCCCGTAGCATTTTATTTTGGAATCTCTGAAGGATGGTTATGTTAGATTTGCGAGTAGTTACAATACAACACGTCTAAATGGCATAATAATTTACTTATACAGTAATATGCTAATGAGAAAATACATCTAGCTCATTTTAAGATGATATTTATTAGTTTATTATTTACGCTTTGTTAATACGTGTTACTTCCAATTTGTCGTCGATCTAGAAACATTCCTATATATTATACATTTTCTGCTCGCGGAAGTTCATGATTATTAAGAATTACCGGAAGACAAGTCCTTGTAACGAAGGATGAACGTAAGGTGAGTGGGTTATGCCTCATTCGCCTTGACGCCATGTTTCAAATCAAAAAATTAATTTTGCTGAGATGAAGAAGGTTTCTTGTAACTGATACTGGATCCTCGTGGGATGCTAAAATAGCTCTATTGTCAGCATATGTCGAAAATTATAAAAATCAGAATTATTAATAATGGGGAAATCATAATAACGGGGTGTTCATATAATAGTAAATTATATATATTTTATAATATTAATAAATAAGTTTCTAATGCACGCTAATCTGTGTACCTGAATGATTTTGATTATTATAGCGTAACTTCCTAGCAGTAGGTAAGTAAGGAAGCGACTATTTACCATCTTAGTATGTTAATGAACGAGTTCTTTAACTCTTTAGTTAGGTGGCTGTGATGATTAAAATAGTTCAAGCATATTAATAGTAGTCTTGTACAACTTTGAGGATAATAAAATTTTAATAGCCTTAATAGCTCAATAAATATTTATGAGAAAATTATTGCTTCCTTCTGGTATCCTTTTAATCATTAAATTATTGTAGATAAATAAAGCTGAAGCTGTTAATGTATATCTATTTTTTTCAGACATTATACTTAATTAAATATTGTTAATTGATAACAACAGAATTGTGTATCTTTACGTGCTATTAAAAAAACTCTTGGGGATATAATGATTGCACTGCTCTACAATAGTTTTGTTGCCTCTTATGTTAGAGAGAACGAAGGTATGAATCATTTTAGAACAATTATTTAGTTATTTTTTGTTGAAAACCATCTCATTCTAAAGACCAACAGTAATCTGCTATCATACGACGGCCCCAACGACCCTGATATATTTTTTCTGTATATTCTTGGCAAGCGTTCTGCCTTTTTCTCACAGATTTTCACAGATCCAATTTCAGCTTTCACATATTCTCAGAAAATCTATCCAAATGCCTGGAATGAAAGACAACTTAATGTGTTTATATTTGCTTTTAAAATGTTGAAGTTTGCCAAAACCTTTTGCCTAATATATTTGTAAATTGGTTCTCTATAACTGTATTGAAACTTTTCTATAACCAATACAAAACCTGTGCAAGCTTCACTTTCAGAATTAGTTCTAACCTTTATGAAGCTGTTTTCTATCATCAATATCTGAATTTCATCGACGTCAAATATGACAGCTTTTGACAGCGATTGTTGAAGAGCAAGCATAATATGAGACTGAAGATTTGCATCTAATTTATTCGAATCTCTATGTCGCATTAATTCTACTATTAAGTGAAACATAAAGACACCTTCCCGGGCGATATTATATGTTTCATAATTTTATAACATGTTAATAATATTGAATTGTAAAATATTTGATTAAAGCAATAAGGGACGTATTTAATTTTTAAATAATCTGTGGTTTTACCTTATTACTAAAGGTTTATTACTATTTTGATGCCTTATTCAGTATGAATACATATTATACAATAATAGCCAGTTGCTTGACCGCCTTATTTTGGCTCGATTTAGTATTTTGTCCGATTTTCAAGCTCTTCCCTACAGTCTGGCATAATTAGAGATATCGTAAATTATAATCTGATGTAGGCTTTGTCGATTTAGTTGCTATACAAATTATATCTACGTAAACTTTTTGAATTTTATTTATTGATTGCTCATGGCTCTCATTATTATAAGAATTACTTTTATTGATAAACCTATGTTGAAGATTCTCTCTTCCTGTAATATCACATTTAAATTTGGAACCAAGTTTATTTTGTTTGTTCACTATCATGATATAGGAAGATATTGAAGAAAAGTAGCCTCTGTAGCCTCATTTTCGGATATCTCATCCCGTTGGTAATTTCGCCAGTTTTGGGTGGACGAGAAGTTTTTACAAATTAAATATCATAGATATAATATTTATCTTATACATAAAATTGTCATGTCAGAATGTTCGTTCCCAACTCCTCCGAAACGGCTTGACCGATTCTTATGAAATTATTTTATGCATATTCAGTAGGTCTGAGAATCGGCTACTGTCTATTTTTCAAACCCCTAAGTGATAAGGGGTGTCTACCCCAATTTTTTATTTTATTTTTTTACCAAACCCTGCTTTTTAATTGTTATTTTAATAATTTTATCATTTTTTATCCCGCTCGATAACATAAATTATTATCACTTGGTAAGTTATCCTCTCCATGTGTCCACCGGTGTCAGTTCTCATCCAGTAAACAGCACGGAGCAGAGATGACAACGAAGATGGTCATAAAAATTATTTCTACGTAAACTTTTTGGATTTTATTTATTGATTGGTCATGGCTCTCATTATTATAAAATTACTTTTATTGATAAACCTATGTTGAGGATTCTCTCTTCCTGTAATATCACATTTAAATTTGGAAGCAAGTTTATTTTATTTGTTCACTATCATGATATAGGAAGATATTGAAGAAAAGTAGCCTCTGTAGCCTCATTTTCGGATATCTCATCCCGTTGGTAATTTCGCCAGTTTTTCCTGGACGAGAAGTTTTTACAAATTAAATATCATAGATATAATATTTATCTTATACATAAAATTCTCATGTCACAGTGTTCGTTCCCAACTCCTCCGAAACGGCTTGACCGATTCTTATGAAATTTCTTATGCATATTCAGTAGGTCTGCGAATCTGCTGTCTATTTTTCAAACCCCTAAGTGATAAGGGGTGTCTACCCCAATTTTTTATTTTATTTTTTTACCAAACCCTGCTTTTTAATTGTCATTTTAATAATTTTATCATTTTTTATCCCGCTCGATAACATAAATTATTATCACTTGGTAAGTTATCCTCTCCATGTGTCTACCGGTGTCAGTTCTCATCCAGTAAACAGCACGGAGCAGAAATGACAACTAAGATGGTCATACAAATTATTTCTACGTAAACTTTTTGGATTTTATTTATTGATTGGTCATGGCTCTCATTATTATAACAATTACTTTTACTGATAAACCTATGTTGAGGATTCTCTCTTCCTGTAATATCACATTTAAATTTGGAACAAGTTTATTTTGTTTGTTCACTATCACGATATAGGAAGATATTGAAGAAAAGTAGCCTCTGTAGCCTCATTTTCGGATATCTCATCCCGTTGGTAATTTCGCCAGTTTTGGGTAGACGAGAAGTTTTTACAAATTAAATATCATAGACATAATATTTATCTTATACATAAAATTCTCATGTCACAGTGTTCGTTCCCAACTCCTCCGAAACGGCTTGACCGATTCTTATGAAATTTCTTATGCATATTCAGTAGGTCTGCGAATCTGCTGTCTATTTTTCAAACCCCTAAGTGATAAGGGGTGTCCACCCCAATTTTTTATTTTATTTTTTTACCAAATCTTGCTTTTTAATTGTCATTTTAATAATTTTATCATTTTTTATCACTTGGTAAGTTATCCTCTCCATGTGTCTACCGGTGTCACTTCTCATCCAGTAAACAGTACGGAGTAGAGATGACAACGAAGATGGTCTCCTATTCCTCTCAAACAATAAGCATTCATGTCGCTCCCTCTACACTTTTCGGATATTATTAGTGCTTATGCGCCAAGCGTAGTAGTTAACTTTATTATTTATTTATCAATAACTAATAGTATTGAATATAATTTATTATTAATAATTAATAAATTTATTAATTTTTAGTATAATTCGCACGATCAGTTAATTATTTCATTTCCCGATGTACACATGAATTACATAAATCTCGAGTGGCTTGCAGAAAGAGCAATTTTAGCGGCAAAAAATATGGACGTTGACATTTTGAATCTGAAGATACAACAGTTATTGCCAGGGGACTTGATATCATATAAATCTATTGATAGAGTTTACTGGATTTGCCAGGCATGCCACTGCATAACTTACAATTGAAGGTTGGATCTCCAATTATTTTGCTTCGTAATTTGAACCCGTCACGGCTGTGCAACGGTACGCGATTAGTCATTAAAAAATTAATGAAAAACGTTATCGAAGCCACCATTTCAAGTGGCAAATTTCGAGGTGAAAATATATTAATAGCACGAATACCTATTATAACAACAGATGTGCCAATTCAATTTAAGCGTATTCAATTTCCGATTAGATTGGCATTTGCAATGACTATTAATAAATCGCGACCAAACAATGTCTGTTTGTGGCTTAGATTTGAGCACACCATGTTTTTCACACGGACAATTATACGTTGCTTGCTCTCGAGTGGGTAAACCATCAAGTTTGTTTGTGTTAGCTAAAGACGGGCCACCAAAATATATTGTTCACGCTGTAGCACTAAGAGATTAATATTATCTAATTAATTAATGATATAAATAATAGATGCTTAAAATAAATTATAATACATTTAAAAAAATAATGTTTGGTGTTTTGTTATTTTTATATTCCCTCATCGTTCACAGCGTTCCATGTCTTTTTCTATTTTTCTACACTAGAAATTCTTTATAAATTACTACCGACCCGCCCCGGCTTCGCACGGGTGCAATGTTGATACTAAATTAAATGCACTACAGAAAAAATATGAACGTTGTATATAAAAACATAGCGGCCCGCTCCGACTTTGCACGGGCATAAAATATATATGCCTATGTCACTCAATGAAAACATGGTTAAAATCGATCCAGTATTTTTGGTTCATTCATTACTATGAAGATTTCCTGCTATCTTTGGAATATCTAAATTCATACAATTTTTATTACATTACACATTTTTAAACGCAAATTTTAAATTTGTAATATCTCCGAAAATATTTGTTTAATTTACATGCTGTAAGGAACCATATTGATCTATATTAATTGCACACTGTATTTAAGGTACTTAATTCGATAAGGATTAATGCCGTATTGCTTAAAATAGCTTCGTAAATAAGCCATTTTCTCACGTAAAAAGTAAACAATAAAAATGGTTAATGTGGGTTATCCCTAAAAGATAAACATATACCATCGCGGACTTTTTTGTAGACCTTTTTATGGTGTACAATACTGTAGTTCATTAATTTGATCTAACTCGTAGGGTTAGGCAGCGTTTTTGCTAATTGCAAAATAAGCCTAAAAAAATAGGTTAATTTACGACATCACGTTAGAAACCTCTAAAATTAGCAATGTTGCCTTAGTATATTATGCATGTATTATACATATAAACCTTCCTCTTGAATCACTCTATCTATTGAAAAAAACCGCATCAAAATCCGTTGCGTAGTTTTAAAGATTTAAGCGCACATAGGGATATAGGGACAGAAAAGGCGACTTTGTTTTATACTATGTAGTGATTTATATGGCAAGACAACGTTTGCCGGGTCAGCTAGTAATGTATATAAGCCCGACAGTAAGATAACTTACCAATAAAACCGCTTTATGACTATCGTCATCGACCCATCCAATGATCATATCAGCACCCTCCATTTTTCCATTAGGACTGAATCCTAACCCAACATAACCTAAAGTCCTCGCTTCCACTCTGAACAATATCTCTTGATGCCTCGGCTGCCACTTCAACACCACAAAACCATCACTATCCAACGCCAACGAATGTGTCCACACTATATCCGAATCCACTTGTCGTCTGTTCCTGCTGTGTTTACCCAGTCTTCTGTTTTCCGGAACACGCTTCGACACCGTATCATACTCCTCGAAATTGTTTACCAACTCGACATGTTTGACGTATTGCTCCAAGAGATCGTCAGCCTTGATGAAGGTTAGAACAAGGCTGATGATCAGGAGGTAGACTGGAAGGTGGTTGTAATAGTAAGACATGTTTGCCGATTTCGCCATTGCACCTGAGAGGAATCTGTAAAAGATGGAGATTATTATTAATAGTGATTCAAAATTGTTATATATAAGATTTGCTCTCATTGATCCGTTACTATGGATTACAGCGGTGAATATTACATATAGTAATGGACTATAATTTTGATTAATTCACATTTTATTATTTGTATAATAATTACTTCTAATACAATTAATATCAAAATTAGTTGAAACATTCATTTGTTTTATTTAGTATCCTCTTACAATAGATACGCTTAGTACAAAGTTAATTTACAAATTATTTTATTACTGCTGTTCTGTTTTACTTGTGAGTACTGGATTAATACATCAGTATGTATTTCCAAAATTGTTTAAACATTCATGAAAATATGTAGTATATTTGAAATATATATATATATATATATATATATATATATATATTTTTTTTTTTTTCTTTTTTTAAAGTCTCCTTTTTACCTACTAGGATTTATCTGGACTGGACCTACTGTTTAACGTGGGGAACCACGGTTCTCGGAATTAAGCCGGTTGACTGGCGAGTGATGAATTTTGGAGATCATACTAGAAGACATCCGGTCTTACCCAGACCGGTTATTGGCGTGACTGAGATCATTTTCCTTGGCGGATTTTACATTCTTTTCTAAAAACAATCATAAACATAACGACATGGCCCAGCAGGTTTCGAATCCGCGACTATCGCAACAGCAGGAGGACCATCTAGTCGCCTTTACTACTGTGCCATCAAGCCGGAATTTCAAACATATTCTTCTATTTTTAAATATACTGATCCGTTTTAGTTGTTAGTTTTATTAATATATGAATTAAGCCTATAAATTAGTTTTAAATAACTGTCTTTTGAATTTAGAGCTTAATTGTGAAAAACTGTAAAGTATTTTATTTAAAGTATTACCCATCGAAAGCTGATACTTTTTCCTAACTTTCAGACAACTTATGGAGTCCATTTCGAAATAACGATGCGGCTATATACGAATTAATCCATTTGTAATATCTTCATTAGAAGTTAAACGCGTTTCAGACAGGTCACAACGTATACCTCAGAACAAGGTACACAGTACACACAAGAACAAGAAGTTGTGAACAGAAGAAGCAAGGTCTGGAGAATACAGCAGATGAGGTAGCGCTTCCTGTTTTATTGCTTCCAAGTATATTCTTATAGATTTTGTACATATGGTCGATCGTTACCATGATGAAGCATAACATTGTTGTACCTTTGCTTCAATTGCGGCCGTTACTTGCACTGTGTTAGGCTTAAATGCATCTATTGTGGCCAATAGCGATTCCCATTCGTAGTTTCATAAGGCTAATCTCATCGAATATAGAGCATTAACTTGGGACCATAGATATTCGATTTACTATCGAGGATTGTGGATGGATAGGGATTTAATCAAGGTGTTGTCATTTTCTAAGGTGCCTATGGAGAACCTTACATTGAGTATGTGCGTGAAATTCTTCACAAACGGGATGCCTGATTCGGGGTGAGTGTTGGCGTTCCTCATAAACCATGGGACATTGAGCAACGCGCGCACTTTTTAGGATGGGAAAAGTTGGAGTAGTTCAAGTTGTCTCTCAGAGACATACCTGTATCACACCTGTGCTCCGTAGAGGCAGACTGGATGGACTAGCATTTTATACATAGTCGTTTACTGAGGATTGACAGTTTACTTTTACTGCAGCCTACACGCCATTGACTTTGCAAATAGCATGCTTTATTTGGGCTGACCATTGTAATCTATGGTCGAATTGGAGACCGAGGTATGAAATTTTTTGGAGCCATATGATAGGGACTTTATCGATCTGTAGCCGCCAGAATTTACGCCATCCACGCTATCTCTTGGTTCAACTAGACTTGGAGTTTATTACAAATAGCGTCGGGACAATAACCGATTGTGAAAAAAGCTACATCTACATAAAATGCTATGTGGAAAAGTTTGTGGAGTGGTAAATCAGCCATATAAAGGTTGAACAGGGCTGGGGCTAGTGGAGCACCTTGCGGTACTCCTGCGAAAATCTGTTTATGAGTTTATTTATTATATATGATTATGTATTTCTTTGATTGATTTGGTAAGTTGATTTAGAAACCTTATTTCACAATTTAAGGCAAAATCTTGGATAACATCGAAAATTAAAGCATTAATTAATCGAAGAACTTTATTTTGGCAGCGCTTGATTGCTTATTGGTTTGATGTTTTAGCGTAACACCATTATGAGAAGAGATTAAAGAGTACTGCTTAAAACTTAATAGTAGATTAATAATATAAAAGAAAACACATCATGAAAACTGTCAATCAATGATCGCCTAATGTCAGAAAGTAATTATCGGATTATCAACACCATTACTAATGATTAAGCTTTGACGCATTAATTCTAGATGGCAGGAAAACATCGATTTCCGTTTCTTTGATCAGTCGATCTAATAACCGTCCATTCCATCACTACCATCCTGTACAGAAAATTGCCTAATTAGATCTTCCGTAATTAAATGAAGAAACTGGCGGGTTACTGTTTGAAAACTACAAACAAGTTTGGAAGGAATAGATGGCTAGCCGCGTCGTTGTACCCAGCATCAACAACTAACGGATTTCCATCGAAAATATCTTGTTATTTTACGGATATGACGAATTGACGACGACGAATGATCGTATCAGCCGACGCTAAGGATGTCGTTAAAATAAAGCCGTAATATTTTTCACAGAGTTAATTGCGAGTAGCTTTCCGTGTCATGATGAAAAACAGTTGATATCTTAATTAAACACTTGTTAAATTACTTTTAGCAGTTGTTTATTTTTCGATAATAAATTGTAATATATGTAAGCAAAATAATCTGTCAGTGGGAATACAATTAACAGCAATAATTAAACAAATACATTGCCGTAAAAATAGTTTATCTACATTTTAATAGTTTTATCTTTGTTTGATTATAATTTAAAACGTATTTGGATATGTAAAAGTTTTTATTTCATATTTAATTTTTTTTTAAATTTTTTTCTTCTTAATATCTGGACAAAAGTACTTTAGTAACTCTTAAAATTACTTCATTGTTTTACTGGATTACTTATTTTATGTATGCGAGCGTCGACGTTTGTAACATCTAAATTTGGTGTATCATAGGTTACTTCAAAATTGTGAGAAACATATAGAAATGTGTCCAGAAGACATGATATTCTAATTCATACGTTGTGGCTGATTTTATATAATAGCAATATACCTGTTAAATTAAAACAAATACTTGTATTGCAATAAAATAAAATGAGTATGAAGAAGAAAAGAAAAAACAAACTGGAAGTTAGCCTTTTAATATTTACTGTTAATAAATTCCGTTGATTCCAATGATAAGAACTAGAAATAATTTAATGAGAAATATGCATCACTTAGAAACTATAGGTATAAGCTTCATGAAAGTGCTTCAAGAAGAAGGAAAGAAGGATGAAAAATAACGAAAGAACGTTTGAAAATTTGTTCTACTTTAATTTACTTTTTGGTTTAGGAATGAGAGGTCGATAGGGAAAGAAGAAGGAAAAATAACATAAAAATGTAGAGTAAAAAATAAAAGAAACCGAAAATTCTTATAGTCTCTCAGAAAGAATTAAATTGTAAAAATTGTAAGCTAAATAAATGAATAATCAAACCATAATTATTAACCATATTGTTGTTAAATATAGAAAAAAATTGTATATACATATCATCGTATTTTATATACAAATTAAAACATATTAAGATTAATTAACAGATTATAAACTTTTCTTTCCACAAACTCTAATGATCGCTGTGCCCTCAACATTTTGATGGGCTATAAAGATACATAATTGTCTTGGTAATGTTCGATTATACTACATAATATCTATTTAGTTATTATATTTTTAAAAAGCCTTGATTAAAAATAATGATGTAACTCCTATGTATTTTTATTGAAAAATTAATCTCTGAAATATTTGGTAATATAACTATAAAAATATAATTAATTTTAATATAACTTTCAGTCAAATTTACTTTGATGATATAAGTGATGAACACTTAATATAGCAGAAGTTCATGTGGTTTGGTTCAATCTTTTGATTTCCAGTAGCCGTATTTCTTCTACGTTGCTGTCATTGAATAACTCTTTTAAAAGGAATACAAACTAATCATTGAGGAAAGGCATTTTATTCCAGGTCATTAATTTGGTTTCAGGAAAGAACTTTCCATGATTGATCAGGTTTATAGAATAGCCGATATTATAGAAACATCACCAAAAGAAAATGTGTTCTGCAATACTTTTAGACAATGCTCAAACTTTTGTTAAAGTTTGGCCTGAGGGTTTAAAGCATAAGATTAAAATGCCTCTTCCTGACCAATATTAAATGTTTGTAGAGTTATATATATAGCTGGCCTATACTTTAGTACTTCGTGTGGATATACAGCCAAATAACTTGGCATGACCCTTGAGGTTAAATTCCGATGGAAGCCACATGTTAAGAAAAAATGTGAAGAACCCAAGCTGAAGGATAAAAAATATACTGGTTATTGCGTAGATATTCGGCCCTGTCAGTAGATAATAAGCTTTTATTTTACCAACACATCCTGAAACCAGTGTGGACTTATCGTGTTCAACTCTGGGGTTGTAGTAGCCAAAACAAGAGAAACATTATACAAATATTCCAAAACAAGGTTCTGCGAGATATTGACAATCTGCATAAGGATTTGAAAGTAGAAACTGGCGATACTATTATTAAGAATTAAGGAATGAAGGACTATTAAAAATATTAAATAGAGTAAAGCCATTTGATCTAGTTCAGTGAGGTTATTAGTAAAACTCAGTGTGAATTAAAATCAGCGACACGGATGTTAAACACAAAGTATCTATTGTAGAATAAATGCTTTGTAACTTTAAAATCGTAGTAAACTAGGATAAAAACTAATATCTCATTAGTGTTAATTTTCTAAATTGCAATAATGAATAATAAATTAAAAAAGCAAAAATCCAAACAGCCTTCGCTGTATGTCAATCTTATCATTTAATAAAACATAATGTTAAGGAGCAAACTTCTAAAGGAAACTTTCAGACTAAATTCGTGATAAGGATCCTCTGATGCTTCATATAAATAATTTAACCACATGTGGATAGCTCAAGCACGTGTAAGAAATGTGCGGGTATGCGGCGGACTTTTGGTACACTTCGTTGCCAACTAGGGTAAAGATAACAGCTAGAGAAAATGTAATTATGAATACACACATTTAACATTTTAATGAAAACCTATTAAAAATTCCCTCACATTTGATATATAATGCATATTATTACAACCGAACCGTTCCTTAATGCTAATGAACTCAGAACCGATGAAAGGATTGAATAGAAAAATTATTAACGAACATAATGTTAACCAGGTAATTTATTACCAATTAGTATTCATCTTTGGCCTATTCCTAATAGAAATTACAATATTTCTTGTGTAATTGAAGAAGAATTGATAAATATAAACATAAATTATTGTAAATATTATTATGTTTATTAATCAATAAAGTTGAATAAGTGTATGTAATTCTACGCCGGTCAAAATAATTAACAGGTAATAAAAATATACAAATATGTGATAATCATCGTGATACAAGGCCCTAGGAGGCTCTTTTATGGTGTATAAATACATATAACTGGTTGGGTAATGTCTGATCATATTTAAGAAATTTTTTCGTTGCTATTTCAATTTTAATGTTTGGAATGTTGAATTAAAATAGGTGCTTTTGTTCAGATTTAGTGATGTTTGATTATTTGGTGTGGTCGAAGTTAAAGTATAGTTTGATATATTTATATTAATTATATATGTTTTATATTATTTCGATAACAGGTCAACTGAAAACTCCCCGGCCTGACACATAGATGGTGCTACTAGAATTAAATCCATATGTTTTTGCCCTAACCCTCAAAAGCTGCGTGTAAAAATTTGACAGCTGTCGGATCATTAGTTTGTAAATTATAGCATTTTGAGTGAAGCAACTTTTGTTAATGTGAAAAAAATGGATAAAAAGGAATTTCGCGTATTGATAAAATATTGCTTTTTGAAGGGAAAAAATACACTTGAAGCAAAAACTTTGCTTGATGCCGAGTTTCCGGACACCGTCCCCGGAAAATCAACCATCAAGTATTGGTATGCTCTGATTGGTCGTGGTCTGGCCGCCAGCGACTATTCTGTTCTCAGATCTTAAAAGAATGCTCACTGGGAAGAAATTTTCGTGCAATGAAGAGGTGATCGCCGCAACTGAGGCCTATTTTGAAGCAAAGGACAAATAGTACTACAAAAATTGAATCGAAAAGTTGGATGGTCGCTATAATCAGGGTACCACCCTGGAAGGAAATTTTGTTGAAAAAAACTAATTTTGACAAAAGAATGTGTTTTACTATGGTAGGCCGGGAACTGACCTGTTATACTTAATATATTTATAATATTAATATTCCGTACTAACAAACTTTTAAAAAATGAACTAAATAAATGGGAAAAATAAAAGTATGTCAAGTTAATTTTAAATAACTAAAACTATCGCACTAATTGTAGCAACAACTATAGCAAGCATAGCAGATCAGATTCAAAATCAAGAAACCGTCGAAAGATAACTCTCATGTTGGCCTAAGATCAATGATATTGGTTTATCAATAAATTGTAAAAATCAAAAATTGTAGTAATTCAGCCGGCTCGGTGGCGCAGTGGTGAATGCGACAGAACGGTCCACTTACTGTTGCGATAGTTGTGGGTTGGAATACAGTTGGGGCATGGTCGTAAATGTATGTTTGTGACTGTTTAATAATTGTGATTATCCTAGGCAAGAGTGCAAAATCCGACAAGGAAAATGATTCAAGTCACACCAGTAACCAGGGTAAGACCGAATGTCTTCTGGAATGATTTTCAAATTGGTCATTCGCCAGTCGGTAGGTTTTATGAGGAGGACCGTGGTTCGGTTTCCATATATAAATGGAAATGTATATATATATATATATATATATATATATATATATATATATATCAAGGCTGATAAAACAATTATTCGATTAATTGCCAATGTTTATCGCCACCTAAGCAACGAAGAACTGCACTGATGATCTTCAAATAAAATGGATTTACGAAGTTTTGACGAATCCAAGAGTTTGCTTTAAAACATGAAATAAGGTTACTAAATCACAGCAACGTGGAAGCTGCTGAGCAATGCGTAAGAAAGATTGAAGTAAGATTGAAGCGAATCAAACTACATTAACTTGCATAGTGTACTATTTAGTATAAATAGTCTAATTTAATTTGAATTTATGAAAAATATGGCGATGTATTTACACCAGACTCGTCTTGCTTTTGTAAGACATCTGGTATAAAATGTGAAAAAAATATCTCTGGTGATTGCCCAATTTTGAAACAATAATTAACAATAAATACAGTTTTTACTGTTTACATGCAAATCAGTTAATGCATCTTTATATTGATTTTATATAATAAATCCCTATAAAGTAATATAAACATATTATAATTACATGAGGTTTCTTAACTTTAATATGAGACTGGAATATATAGATGGCTGATTTATAAAACAAATAACCGCAAGTAATTTCCTAACACACCATATCGCGAATGCCATGCATTATTATATTTAAGAAAAACATATTGAATCTCGTACATAAACAATTGTTTAACGTTGTTGGTATAATATAAAATAAATAAAATCAAAAAAATCCTGCGTCATCATTGATTATCAACATCATTGTTAATGATTAAAATTTAACGTATTACTGTTTATTTATAAATAAAGTCAAATGTGTATATACAATTCTGCAATGGCCAAAAGAAGTATCAAGTTTTAAAAGTATATAAATATAAAATTATAATCATTAGGCATGGTTGTTTGGATAATGTATTTTCATATTTAATAAATTTTTCGTCTCCATGTGTATGAAAAAGCATTTTAGTTTCATAATTTATTTTTAAAACATTATATTCAATTACTTTTGGTTCATTAAAAGGTAAAGTTCTATATAAAATTCAAGTAAAGGCTACAACTTGATGTAATTTTGAAGTATGTATGTTAAACTATAGCATTTTTAGGCGTATCAGAAATATAGTTCGTCCAAGAAAACAGGAAATGCACGTCACAGATAACGTCGAATATATTGCTACTTGCCACTTGCAAAAATGTAAAAAATCAATTTTAAAGCCGTAGCGGATTTGGGTTAGTACTGGTGAGTCATGTTGCTAAATGGCAGAAAAATTCTTTAAACATTAGTGAAAATAATTTAGCACAGTCTATTTTTCAGGCATTTACTGATGACGTTTATAATGTTCTGCACTTATTAAATTGTGCCATGGTCTATGATTTTGAAGCTTAAGAATTGTACTTTAACGCCGGTAAATATCAACGAAACCGGCTTTTGGTTGGATCAGTCGTCAACGCAACAAGACGGTCCTCCTTCTGTAAAATCCGATAAGATAAATGATCCAGTCGCACTAGTAACCAGGCTGGGTAAGGCCGGATGCCTATTGGGATGATCTCCAAGTTTCTCAGTCTCTCGGTAGTCGGTGGTCGGTAATGTCGAGGACCGTAGTTCGAATCCCACGTTAATCAGCAGGCCCAATACTGATAAACCCTAGTTGATAAAAATGAAACTCTAAAATATAACAAAAAAATATCGACGAAATCCCAGCGTAATCTTTTAAAAATGTTTCAAACGATCTCGATGAAACGGCAAGGAAATAAAAACGAGAATATTAAGCGCAATGAAAATATGGCTCACGTCTCCCGAATTAAGAAAAAAAAAGTTATTCCCCCTCTGCCTCTCGACGTTTCTCCTCCCTCGACCAATTTTCTCGGAAACGATTCGAAATTCTTCCCGAGTTACCTTACCGTATTCAAGTTGCGTTTTATATTTTAACTGTTTTTTTTTTGTTTCACTTAATATTTACGCAAGGCTCCCGGGGCGATGAGTCATTCTTATAATGTCGTAATGAGACCCGTTTGGTATTCCAAGTGACTCGAGCGAAGAACATCTTCCCTCTTTGTCCGGTTCGATTTCTCTATTGTTATTGTTTTTTCGTCGACTCTGTAGTCGGCGACAATTAAGGCGTTATTGTCTTAATTAGTCGGACACGGTGCGGTCATAATATCCGTCATGACTTATTCGAAATCTAAAATTAGAAGTACCGTCAAGATTAATTATTTTGAAACGTTATAGATCCTCAAAATTCTTACTTTGTTGAGATTTATACAGATGGCGTAACTAATGTGATATTATCGGACACTCCTAGTAGAATTTGAAGTGACAACAATACACAAAAAGTTTTATTTATATCTTAAGCATTCGTTCAAGCTTTCCCTATCATAATCTGATGTGATTGTTGAGTTATTCTACTCTAATCGCAGAATATTTAATACTATATACAAGAATACTTAATACCAGTAATTTAACAATTCATGGTGATGGCGCAATGGTTAAGGTGATAGGATGGTCTTCCTACTCTTGCGATTGTCGCGGATTCGAATCTTGCTATTGCGTGGATGTATTTTATGTTTGTGATTGTAATTGTAAATATCCTTATAGGCAACAATGTAAAATCCAACGAGGATAATCATCACAGTCACAATAGTAACCAGGCTGGGATGTCTTCTGGGATGGTCTCTAAGTTGGTCACTGGCCAGTCGGCAGGCTTAATGTCAAGGACCGTAGCTCGGATATATTCACACTTAGCAGTTGATGCATTAACTATTTCCTGGCATTTCGTTGCGTTTAGATAAAGGCTATCATACGAATTGATTGAAGATTTATGATGACGTTTCGAACTGTATCAACATCGCCGTTTCATTGCTTCTCAGACAAAAAAAAATAAAAAAGCTCTGTAGCATATTGTGGCTGGTGATGAAAAGTAGGTCCACTTTTCGACGACAATTTGAAACCCAAGTCGTAGGTTAGTCCAGTAGAGCCATCCACTTTGAAACTGAAGCGGAATATTCATGACCATAAAGCCTTGATGTGCATATGGTGACATTAGCAAGTTGTACTATATTATAAGTTGCAAAACTGCCACTGTAGCAGTATACTGAAGTAAATGGAATAATCATCATGGCAGTTTATTGCAAGAAGATCAGCAATAGCGTGTAATAGACATCTTCCATGACAGAGAGTCATTATGTATTATTAATGATATTTATGTGCTATTTCGATCGATTGTAAGATTTATTTCAAATTTGTATCTAATTGTTTCACGATAGTCTTGTTAAGACGCTCAATGTGGAGTTTTAGGTGAAAACCGAATAGATGATGCTCTTTTCAATTTTGATACAATGAAAATGTTGATACTCTGTTAAAACGGATGATTCAAAATGTTTAAAATCGATATACTGTAACAAGAAGTTTTGCTTTTCCTGCATTGTGGATAGAAAAATAATATAAGTAATTGTTCAAAACATCATTCAAAATCAAAGTAAACATATCCCAGTGATATCTGATTTTAATAGAAATCATTTGTTTTCCAGGGAAGACTCCAAAAAGTTAGCAATATTTGTGGCTTCTTGCATTGTTATGCAAGAAGTATACTTGTGGCGAAGGTTATTGTTGATGAAAATAATTTGGAACGGAGAAATTAGGGGCAAAATCCTGGTATTTGGAAATGCATTTGAAATAGTTGAATAATAGGAATGATTCAAATGAGTTAAGGTCAAATGATTTTAAGGTCACAACTGTTTGTTTGTTTTTATAGTTACTTGTTAGGTCCTTTGGCTAATTTTTATAAAAAAATAATACAGTTTTAATTAATAAAGCATTAACAACTTTAATAGAATTGGTCATATTCGTTGAGTTGGTAGAGTTTGATGCAGAAATTTAAATTAAAAATTAATTCAAATAATTAATAAGTAATTTTTAAAAATTTGCAAGAAATCTCTAACATATATTCTCAAATCAATGAAAAGTGATTATTTTTATTTAAAAACAATTATATATATTACATGCACACATAATACAACCAGTTGTTTACTACAAGCCTTCAGTAATTTTTATTCGTATTGTTCATAAAGCTCAGATCTAAGATTTCGGGCTTAAACTTAATTATCATTTGATCGATGCACTCCCAATGGGACAATCCAGATAGTTAACAACAGTTAAGATCACCAACAACCAGGTACGAGGGTGGTCCGTTAAGTACTTAGCCTACAAAAGAAAAACGAAAATTATGGAAGTGGCGATTTATTTCTCAACATAGTCTCCTTTTAGTTCGATACACTTGACCCATCACTGGGTTGTTCAGAATAGAAATATTGAAAATGACAGCATGTCACTCAACACTGAAATTATTCGCTCTGATTGGTGATCGTTCTGAACATGGCTGTGTTTTCTGGATATATTTTATCAAATAAATGATCATCCTCTATTCAGATATGACAATAAATGCATTTTTATATACTCATTAAACCGATTTCAGTAGAGACATACTTCTTTTTGTCATTGTTGATTTCTAATCCAGTTATCAGTTAGATGTGTTAATTAGGATGAGTGCAAAGAAAATATTACTTATACTTTTATTTTTATTTAAATATATTTTGCTATAATATTATTTCTTATATAAAAATCTTATATATTCCCAACAATAAAAATATTAGTAGTCAGCATATGAACTTGAACATCTGTTCAGCTTATGCAATGTAACCACTACGCCTTAATGACAAATAACATAAATAAATTCAAGGTGAAGCAGATCTATATTTTATTCCGCTTGGTGCGTTTTTAATGGCAACTTCATTCATTCGTTTCAATAGGAAACAACAATTCATGACAATATCATTATCGTCCCGATTAATTAATATTCATTTGATGTATATATGAATGTCATCGAAGGTAGCAATGTTGATGGGCTTTCTTAGAATCAAAACAGTAAATGTTAGTTAATAAGAATTGACGTAAGGTTTTAATGTATTGTGATGAATTACACATTCAGTCATTTTAAATACCAACAAATAAAATCGAGAAGATTGAAAGAATCCAGCTTGGTTGGCGCAGTGGTAAAGGCGATAGGACAGTCCCCCTGCTCTTGGGTTCGAATCCTGCTGGGACATGGTCGTAACTTAAGTAAAAGTACAAAATTTGATAAGGAAAATGATCTCAGTCATGCCTGTAACCAGGTTGGGTATGACCGGATGTCTCTTGGGATAATTTCTAAGTTGGTCACTTGCTAGTCGGTAGGATAATTCTGAGTGGTGGTTCAGTGGTTCGAAGCTCACGTTAAACAGTAGGTCCAGTCCAGATAAGCCCTAGTTGGTAAAAAGGATATTCTAAAAAATATTAATAAAAAAAGATTGAAAGAAGTCAAAAAATTAACTGATCAACGTAAGGTTCATGTGTAATAATGTAACATATGTAGAAAGACTTATTACGTGTTCTAATAAATATAATTAAATTCAAAATTAATATGCAAAAAAATTAAATTATAATGCAGATCATTATAATTTTCAGTTATAAATTCATAAAACGGCCGTTCAAATTTATCTATTTCAATAGCGTGAACAATTATTTACAATTGTTACGCATCTTAATTAAAGACTAACTGTTGTTTTAGCATCAGTTCGTTATGGTTTAACTAGTTGATATAATATCATCCATTTAAATATATGTAATAATACTGACTAATTAACGGTTAATAATTATAAGAATAATAAAATTATATATAGGGTGATATTATATTGCAAAATAAGTTTAGTTTTTTTAAATAAGAATTCAATCACATTTTTTACTTTTTCTTAAGCAGTAAAAGTCATGAGTCGATCGAAACAAGTAACAGCTGAAAGGATCAACATCTGGTTAATACTGTGGGTGGGGTCGGCCTTTTCATTTAACGATTTCTGTGGAGATTTTCACAAATTTTAGAGGATGCGAATGGTTATTCTCAGATTGCAAAATCATTTAACCGAATTTTTGTTTCCATGATACTTTAAAGGTATCAACATATTCTTAAGTATATTTAGCGGTTTTATAGGTGCATGGATATATTCTGGTAATATTTTATATTATATCCTTATTTTCTTTATTTTATTTTATGTATATTTTATTTATATTATATTATTTTATATTTTATTTTATATTAAAAGGGCCTTTAGAAACATGCTGATGTTAGTTCTATTTAAGATTATATTTATGAAATGTATCAAAACGGTGAGTAGTTTTTTAAATACTAACATAATTTAATACTATTATCTCAGAGAAAACTATTTTTATGGAAAGTATCTATAGAAAATTTAGGGATATATAGCTCTTTGGGGGATATAAGTCATCACTTCAAACTCTGTTAGGGAATATAGGATAAAGTATATAGTATAAAGATAACCCACAAAGAGGTCCAGTCCAACTTTCAGATACTTTTAGAATAATACTGTTTTTAAAAGCATGTAATAAAATTAAGAGAGACTTGTTATTTCAATTTATTTACAGACATAGGTATTTAAAAATGGAACATTAGGCCACCCTTGGCAAGACTTTTATAAAAAGGGTGTAAAGAAAACAAAAGTTAATGGAAAAATGTAAAAATTAGAATAGCATTTGTTTTGTAAATCGTAATATTTTTTAAATAATTCATTACAGATATATTGTTCATCATGCCTATATATCGATGTTGTTTAGGTGGAACTTATTGTTGCGTATGTGGACGAATTGTCTAGACTAACATGCCTTTTTTCACTTGGGATTGTTGTAGCATAGCCACTTTTCATAACCATTTACAACTTGCTACAGAATACTGTTCTAATTTTGCCTAGGAAGTAATGAAACCGCGACGTTGAGATTATTTGTGGTATTAGTATTATAAGTATTTTCAGTTAATTTGTGTGGTAGTCGATTTTCTTTCTGTTGGATCTTTCCCTTTGCATGTAAACGTATAGGAAAATTGACTTATTAACTGCTACATTTCCTGAAAGTTATTTAGGGGTTTGAACTAGGTTCTCGCCAAGGAATACAACGCTGGTTTGTTTCAAAAATTTTTGGATTTGGAACATTGAAACCAATGCCGGTAATTGGGACATGACGGAGCGGCATCTCCATAATTTTCTAAAAGTGTTTGATGGTGTTCAGCAACCGATTTCCTCAAGCCAAACAACAAAAGTAATGCCTCTACCTAAATTAAAAAAAAAATAGGTGATGCTGACAAAAAGATTGCGATATTCCATCTTGAATTAGGCATTTTTACATTATTTAATGGGTTTGTTTAATGTAAGATTGGTTGTGTTTAATAAGATGTAAATTTGTTTGTACATATCACGTATATGTCAGTTGATAAACTTTTTAAATAATTACCTAAAAATAACCCAATAGGATGTTAGGTCAATGAAGCTAATTATATGAATATGAAAAAATGATTTGAATTAGGGATATAACAAAACCTTATATAATAGGGAAATTCCAACGATAGTTTTTTAAATGATCATCAAATATGACCAACCGGAAAAAAAACACAAAACTATTAGAGCTGTCGCCCGTACCATAAAATTACGTAAATCTGAATCTGAAACATAAAACCGGCCCGTTTAGAACTCCTTTGTCGATAGACCCATCTCTGATCTCGACAATAAAAAGCATCGTGGGAAAAAATGAGAACATAAAGAAGATTTACGACCACTAAACAGATAATTTGAATGCAATCGATATAAATAAAACAAACTATTATTTATAAGGATATAAAATTAATTAAAATTGCTACCAAGACTAGATCTTAGAAACATCAACCGAATAAAAAAATGTATCGTTACAAATGTCTTGCTCTCTATTCGATAGTTTTTTATTTATGGAGTTTCGAAATCCTATAAGCTTGAGGCTTTGATCTCTAGAAACAAGACAAATGTTGATGAACTTTGGTCAGATTTTCAATATTTCGGGTATATTCATGCGAAACAATTTGTGTTTTATTTAGTTTTATTTGCAAAATGGCAACAATCGCAAAGGTACTGTATATAAAGGTAAACTATATAATTATATGTGAGCTATTCTGATATTAGAGTTCACATATTTGAACAAATTTTTTCTTTGTGTTAATACTTTTAAAGTTTTATTACTTATATTATATAATAAAGGATAATAATCTATAGAAGGAAACTGTTAACAACTGTGTAAATGTATAGGTGTAGTAAGATGAGCTGTTTAAATGATATAGAATTTAATATCGATACTTGCCAATATAAAAAAAGTATACTACAAACATTTATAATATTATAATTTTTTTAGTAGGTTATTGATAAATGAATTATTTGATTTTTTAAATCTAGAATATTTATTTTCAAGATTTTTGTTATTTAATTATTACATTGTTACTAGTCGTTTCCGACTAACCTACAATTTGTCTATATGCTAACTTAAATCTAGGTATATAACTAGGAGGACCCATCGGCCCTCTCTCAGTCTTAGGTGAAATCATGTTTATACATGTTACTGCTGTATTTTTATTATATGCACCTCACTACACAATACTACACAAGATCAGATGGTTTGATTCTTTTGAGTCTGTGTCCTGTTCTGGTGGCATCCAAAAACTGCAATACTTCAATATTCTCATGAGAATGGAGTCTTTTCTCATGCCTCCTTGCAATTCTTTTGTCTTATACTATTTGGGTGCGCCCACAATACCACTCAGGACTTTGTTCTGAAATATTTGTATTTTATTTATATTACTCTTTGCAGAGCATCCCCATAATTGAACTCCGTATGTTCATATAAGTTTCAGTATTTGCTTATAAAACAGCAATTTATTATGTACTGATAATTGTGATTTTCTTCCAATTAGCTATTACATTTTTCTATATTTCAATTCCAGTTCTTTTCATTCCTTCTTTATATGTTGCTTCCAGCGAAGTTTTTGCATCAAGATTCATTCTGAGATATTTAGCATTGTAGTTATATGGAATGATAGTATTATTTAATGTTATTGGTGGTTATACGGTCTATTTATAGGCAAACGCCACATGCACAGATTTACTTTCATTAATTTTTATTTTCCAAACTTGTGTCCAATTTTTTATATTGTGACTTGCCTGTTGTAATTTTCGTGAGGCTTCTTCACTATTGTCTCCAACAGCTATAATCGCAATATCATCAGCAATTGTAGCCATCGTAATATTCTCCATTTGTGATATATCACAAATGTAGAGTAGATAAAGCATAAACAAGGACTTCATGCCAAACCTTATCGAGGGCTTGTGCTACATCTAAGAATATAGCTGAGCATACTTTTTTATTTTCGTAGACTTTTTCAATAACTTCTGTTATTCTGTGGACCTGGTTAATTGTTGAATGCTTGTTAATAAACCTACACAGGTGTGTTGGTATTAGGTTTTTTCTCACTATGATATTATCAAGAATAATGAGATCATAACGATGTAAAATGCCTTGATTGCATCAACTTTACCGAACCACATGATATCAAACCTCCCTTATAATTCCGCCCCTATATAACGCGTAGAACAGGTTGTCTGTTAATTATGTAGATACAATCATATCATTGTATTAGTACTATTATTTATTCTCAGCCAGTTTATACATTATTAAATATTGACCTGAAAATATCAAGAACTCTTGTAATAATGAGATGTTTGCCTCGTTATATCAATAAATAACTATGTAAGTTCACCAAAATATCCAAACGATGACATATTACTTTACCGCTAAATGATGTATGTTCCTTGGTATATTATTTTTGAGTAATATGCAATGGCATGTAAAACCTACTATTTCGACTCCTCAGCAAAAAAATCAAACCCAAACTGTTATATTACTTTAGATTTGTTTTGTTGGTAATTTAATTTTTAGACACAGAATTATTATTATTTTTGTATTGTTCGGGCTCAGCACCTACTTCAAAGTGTTTAGGTAGTAGTTATATTGTAAATAGATAAATAATTTTTTTTATATATATTTTAGAGTCTCCTTTTACCAACTATGGGTTTATCTGGACTGGGCCTAAAGTTTAACGTGGGCTCCGAACCATGGTCCTCAGTATTAAGCCTACCGACTGGCCAGTGACCAACTTTAGAAATCATCCCAGAAGACATCCGGTCTTACCCAGCTTGGTTACTGCGTGACTGAGATCATTTTCCTTGTCGGATTTTACACGCTTGCCTAGAACATACACACATTTTAAACAATCACAAACAGCAGGATTCGAACCCGCGGTTATCGCAACATAAGGAGGAACGTCCCATCGCCTTTACCACCGCGCCAGCAAGCCGGCGATAAATAAGTTTAGATAGTTGTTAAGCTAAATTGTGAGCATGTAGTAGAATATAAAATTCGTGTAGTGGATAGGTTAAATAAGGCTTTTGTTTATTTTTATTTAGTTATTATAAACATTATTATGTACATATTTTATATTCAAATATTTTTTTTGTGTAAAAAAAGTAATTTTTAGTGATTTTCCATCACATCAGCACAGCAATAACATTTTACACAAATATCTGATTATTTTAGATAAAAAATATCTGAAAACTTTGTACGTGCCTTTGAAAATGTAGCTTTTCCCTCAGTTTCTCCCACCCTCAACCTCAAATAGATCCTGATTTGAGTCCTTTGAATGGGACCACCTTGAAAACGCACTCTTTCAAGTAAAAAAAGAATTTTGCATATAGGCCCACGATTGATTGAGATATCAGCGAACATACATTAAAAAAACTATACAGTCGAACATAGAACCTCCTCATTTTTCGAAGTCTGTTAAAAATAGCCGCAAATGAAGAAAATAAACTCTATATAATCTATACAGTCTAAAAGAAATTGTTGATTTCAATGTACGGAAAAAACTGCTTCAAGAGCTTCAAAAGCTATTCGATTTGATCGATGATAATTGCCCTTAATAATATCATTTTGTTATTTCAAAAACTTTTCATTTAATGGGTTACCTAGCCTGGCGGGTCTCGCTATAAATTCGAAAATTTACTATTTCGACCCAGAGGAATCTAACAAAGTTCTGTCTTTAATTATACGGCCGGGTCGGCAGATTCGGAAATTGTTTCGTAGAAATTCGACCGGTTATTTCTCTCGTTTTTTCCTCTATAGGCCTTTGACGCTATTTTAACGAGGTGAAATGCTTCGGATGAGGCGGCGGTCTAATTTAAAAGTACTAAATGTCGGTTTGTTCGACGATTTAACCGGCAGATATTTCGGATGTTCGACTGCCGCTGGATGTTTTGGCGTGTCCCGCTTGTCACCGAACATCCTGGAAGATAACAGAGATTAAAATAAGCCTCGACATTCCACGGTGAGGATTTTATTTTATTAGGTTTTTTTTGGTAAATTCCCGTATTTTAAGTTTAAATGTTTCGATATCTGTAAGTAAAAATCAACTACATTAAATTAATTATGTTTAAATTAATAAAAATAAATCAGTACCTAGTTACTATAACTTAGATTTAAAGAACTCATATATAGATAATTAAATAAATTATTACAAAATATTAAATTCAAAGGAACTATATATTATAATATAAATTTATTCTATATTATATATTATATATTTATATTATATATATTAAGTATACAATTATTATATATTTAGAGAGTAATTTAGAGAGTGTAGGATTACTACCCTTTCACACACAATGAAGATGTGTGCGAGATAGATATATCACTACTAATTATTAAATTAAAATTATTTAATTAAGTAGTTTACTTAATCTATAGTTAAGATTAACCACTTATACACTAAACAAGTTCAAGTTACATAAACTTATTTCATATTTTAAGGCGAAATTTTGGATAACTTCGCAAATCTATTTACATTATTAAATCTATTACAATTCTTTGTTAATTACGTAGTGAGAAGCATTGGTAATTAATCAAAGAATTTGTTTTGGCATCGTTGGATTACAAGCAGGCTTGATGTTTCAGTATAAATCCATTGAATTTGAATTCCAAATATCGAAATAGGGCTTATAACAGATTGAGAAACCAATTTCATTGATTTTAGGTAAAATTGGGCGTAGCTCCGACTAACTAACACATTTGTCTGATTATGAGTCTTATGTGCTCTGTTTTTGTCCAACGTAATGTTTCACATTTAATCAATTATCGAGATGGATGCCAAGGTTTTTCGCTTATTTTGCTTGATGATGCGCTAATGATATAATTAGATTTTTATTATTTCAACGCAACTTAAGATTGACATGGACATATTTGGAGTTATTAAGCTGTATTTTCCAACCTGTAGTCCATTTGTGGAACTTATTGATTGTTACTTATATTTTTTCTATAGCCCTAGGCTTCCAACAATGACGAGAATATTCATAAAAGTCAAAAAATGATATATGCGTAGAACAGCACACTCCCATATACTAAAGAACACACGAACAACATTTTACGGTAAAATATTAGATATTCATTTAAATGTTTTCGCCAGCTTACATAACAGGTCAATTGAAATGTCCCCGGCCTACCATAGTAAAACACATTTTTTGGCAAAACTAGTTTTCTTATTCAACATAATTCTCTTCAAGGGTGATACACTGATTATAGCGACTCTCCAACTTTTCGATACCATTTTTGTAATACGATTTGTTCTTTGCTTCAAAATAGTCCTCATATTCGGCGATCATCTCTTCATTCGACGAACATTTTTCCCAGTGAGCATTCTTTTGAGATCTGAGAATAGGAACTAAAAAACATATGGATTTAATTCTAGTAGCACCATCTATGTGTCGGGGACTTTTCAATTGATATGTTAGTATGTTATTCAATTCACATAAGCATCTCTTTATTACAATTGACGCCATTACGAATTACCCTCAATATTATTCGAAATAAGAAAGTAACTAAATTTCGAGTTTAGACATAAAGACAATGTGTCCCGATACTTTAAAATAAAAATTAGACAATTTGTAATCTGGTGAATTTGATAATAAGGAAGTATAATAATAATAGTATAAGTTGATTTGATTGCAATCCGGGATAAATAGTAAATCGTCTTTTAATTAAGTCTTTGTCTTTGTTTTTTCAAACACATGTAATATAATCAAATTAAAATTTGACGCTGTAATTTGTAAAATAGTAGAAATTGAAACTAAACGAAAAACGGAACTAGCTGTAGATGAAGGGAGCAAAGTTGCAGATCATGAATATGATAAACGGGTTTTTTGTTGTAGCTTTGACGTATTTCGTAGCTACAAACTAATACGATAATAATATGAAACAGAACGTGTTAAACACAAAATGAGTATATCACATAAAGGTTAAACCAAACAATAATAAAATGGAGATAAATTTAAGACAACAAACAAGATGAATGAGAAACAGGATGATGATTTGTTTCTATGGGCTAGAGTCTCCCTCTAGGGAATAGGAAATCCTCCAGTAATCTTCCGTTCAAAAGTTCCTGAATAAAATGCAGATACATTTAAGACAACAAACAAGATCAGTGAAAAAAAGGATGATGAATTTTTTCTATGAAATAGAGTCTCCCTCTAGGGAATACTATCTTCCGTTAAAGAGTTTCTGAGGCTGTGCACCTCATATTCAGCTTTTTTGCAACATGTGGCCAAACTTTGCCTTGCTGAAAGATCGCCATTAATTGTTCTTGGTAAAGTTTCCCAGTGATTCTTTCGTTATGGGGGGGGGGGGGCTATATAGCTTATAGTAGATAACTCTGAAGTAATGCTACCAAATGCACCAGATTAGCTTTTTGTCATAAACAATTAGTTTAAAAGTTAAAGTTGATGTTCGTGCTATGGATTTCATGTTCTTTCGCGTAATCTGTCATTGGTGTCAAATTTCCTCTTTTAAAATGCTAGAACCAGTATCCACGTGTTTTATTTAGAGATGTATCATATAACAGTCGACGATTATCAGCCATACTTTTCTTTATATTACAACAAAAATATAGCCTTTCTAGAAAATTACGTTGCTTGGGGCATAGCAATAGTACGTTTTGACCAACATTGATTATTAGAGAGAAAATACGCTTTAATAATAGAGAAAATGAGAAAATAGAGATTTAACTGTACAAGCAATTTTGGAGAAAAGTTTCACAACGGCCAATATCTAGGTATCTCTACTTTGAACTTATTACTTGTTACTACTATGCTAAGAGCCGGGAAGGCATTTGGTTGGTTCAGTTCAGTATCAGTGTGTTTTACATAGGGAAGAGAGAGTTTTGCTTTTTATATTCTTTCGTGATTAAATATAATATAATAATGGCTCCAATATTGCGAATGACTTACGTTAAGGGCTTACACCATCTTATATAAAATCATAAACACAGCCCAAAATAGACATTAAAACAGATTATATTTTAGACATGCAAATTTTTTTCACATAGAATTAAAGTAAATTTAATTTAAAATTTAACAACCCAAAAAAAAAACAATGTTTTTTCCTCTTGTATTGACCAAAATCTAATCCCGCGAGGCGCTGGAAACGTGATATAATGTTTCGTATATCTAACGGAAAGTAAAATTAAATTTATTCATACCGGCTCGGTTTCCTGTCTGAAAAATCCACCTAATCCGAATTCAAATAGATTCGAACGAAAGTCTCAATTAAAAACTTGTTTTTCATTACGGCCATCCATTAAACAGCGGAAATACTAATTACACCATATTCGGTGGATTATATACGTTGTGGCTGCCCTCGGACCGAGGATCCACGCTTTTGAGAAAAACATGTAACATGATAAAATAGTTTTCAATTGGTCTGAACGGCAACCAATCAGTTAATTAGACCGACGTGCTGTTTTTCATTTAGGATCTTTTAATTGCCTTTTCTTTTTTTTTGTTCTCTGTATCTTTTTATCATCAAACTAGGTACGGAGTGGTTACAAAAGTATTATTATATATAAAATGTGTTAAATAATGAATATATTTATAAGACGCATATTTTCATCAAATTTTACTCTAGAACAGTCTTGTAATATTTATATTCCAGATCCAGAGTGAAAAATATCTTTGAATGTTTCTCTCTATAAAGGTTTTAAATTCATATTACTATTTTTTAAAAACTGCAAAGGTTAAAGGTTTTATTGTGTTATTACCATTTTTCTAAACAATTCTGTTTCTATACAAGGTGTTTCAGAACAACGCTTGTTTAGCCTCCTTTTAGCGCATTGAAAATACTTTTTGACTGAAAATGTTAATAATACTAGAATCCTCGTAGTTATTACACGAACGTAGAAAAGTACACTGAGATTTAAACTAATCGTTTTTGAAATTATAAGCTTATAATTAAAAAATCGGACTATATTCCTTATAAAAACAATGGCTCAATCCACCAATTATTTGAAATCAGCAATTGGCAGTATAGTAATATTCGTGACTATAAAACAGGTGTCTCGGTTTTTTTTAATAAGACAAGATTTATTAGAAACTAGTGTTTTGTTAATTATTGTTATGAGTAGGCCAACATATTTATTTAATGTTAAGATATACTTTTAAACGATAATCTATAGTCTACTCAAAATGACAGTGAACTCACGTCATCAACACATTTAACGTATCGCCCTAATTTGTAAATTCGTTTGCGAATTAGACAAGATTTTCCTTTTCATTTAGTTCTCGTTAAAAAGAGACACAATGCGGTCTGACAAGTTCAAACGGCGATGTCATATAACCGAATAATGCTGCAAAAGTCGTCTGCTTGTCAAACGTCTGCAAAATTCTTTAAAATATTAATTATAATAACTAGAGGTCATAAACCACCCAGCTTTGTTTTAACGCTTTCCTTGTTTTGACAAACTTCAAATTGCTGTGTTTTTTATTGAAAATATTGTTAGCGTATTGCAACTGCACTGAATATAGTTAGTTTTTTCAAATTTATTACAATTATATCAGAAGAAAGTGTTAATCTGAAAAATATTCATGGAATTTCATGAAAGGATGTTGAACATCCTTTCATACACTGTTGGGTAAAATAGCATTTAAGTGGTGTAAGGATTATTAACTAACGAAGCGGTTTAATGGGATTTCTAAAGAATTCTATTATATGCTTTTAAGAGAATACAAATTTTAAAGGCATATAATAAAAGCAAGGAAAACTTATATCAATTTGTGTATTAAGATGAAATGTGGATGTTCCAGAAAGATACCATATACCGTCATCATTGCACTCATGGCGAGATGATAATACAAATAGCGTTAAGACAACAAAAGTTGATGAAAAATGGTAAATGTTGGAATAACAACAAGCTCACGAAGAAGTGTTTTATGTCTGTATTAGTGTCAGAGAAAAATAAGCGCTCCTAAGACCAGGTATATAAATAGCAAGAAACGTTTAACTTTTTGATAAACCCAGCAAATTTTGAAATCAATATTTTTTAAAGCAAGATATTATTGGTTATTATAGTTCTGCAACACAAATTGATTTGTAATGTAGAATAACCGTTTAACAAAATGTAATTGTAACGTAAAACAGCAAAAGGGGAAAAAACATAGTTATTTTCTTATAAATTTGGCTATTATAATTTCAACGCAACTGCAATATCAATAACATAATCAATTAAAGATGCATATTAATAAAATATTAAAAATAGATTATTTTATATGTTTATTAAGTATTAAGATTATTTATATAAACTACTATATAAATATTTATATAGATATAAAAAATGTACAGTCTAATATTTTCATTTTAATACGTTTCATCCTATGTATTGCATACAATTTGGTGAAAATATAAAATGTCTTCGGTAGTATTATAAAACTGGGCATACCTTTTTTTTGGCGTAAAATAACAACAGAAATATCCGGACTAACGACCACAACTGATTTTTTACCGTTTTTGTTCTATTGTTGACTACCTTAACAGACGGGACCAGAAACGGTTTATATAGGATCTGTTAGGGTTGGAAAGGGAGGGTTTCGATGTAGACAATATCGACCTAATCGAGGGGTAAGAAACATGACTCACATTTACGATGGATTGACAAAACTTGTCCATATGTTATGTGGGTAAAAGTGATGCTTAATCATCGAATTGAATATTGCGTTCACCCTTCAAAAACTGCTTCGCGTGAGGAACAATTCGAGAATACAATTGATGAAAATACTGTCCGAGACTTTCGAAAAAGAATTGTCAATTTTTTAATTTCATTTTTACAGTTATTTAAGCTCAACACATAGAATTAAATTGAATGGAAAAATGTTTCGAAAACATATTTCTCATTTTGAATTGTTTTTGGTGTTTATGAAAAGTCTAATTTTTAACCGACTTCAAAAAAGCAGGAGGTTCTATGTTCGGCTGTATAGTTTTTTAATGTATGTTTGTCGATTTCTCCGTCAATTATGGACCGATTTTCAAAATTTCATTTTTATTCGAAAGAGTGTATTTCCGAGATGGTCCCATTGGAACTAAGTTAATATCTTTTGGGGTAAAGGGGGGAAAATCAATGGAAACCCTCAATTTTCAAATGCATGTACAAAGTTTTCACAATTTGTTTATCTAAAATGATCTGATATTAGTGTATAATGTTATTGCTGAACTGATGTGACCGAAAGTTGGAAGTAATTCTGTGTAAAAACCATTTAGTTTGCTTCTCAAGCACTAACTATATCATATGAGAAGCGGTAAAAATATTGTTAGCAATTGCTTCTATGGTGTAATGGTTAGAGCGTTCAGGTCTTACGCGCAGGTCACGGGTTCGACTCTCGACGGGAGAAACAATTTTTTGTTGTTATAGTTTGGTTAGAATATTTACCAAATCACCTAGACTAGATAGCGGACTTCGGATCTTTAGAGTGTCTGATATTTCATTCAATTTCAGATTACGGTCATTCAAAATTATTTTGTGTATTTTTTTAATGTTGTCGTCGGTAACAACCTCCTTTGGGCGTTCACTGCGTTCACCGTCTTCGATGCTCATTTCACCACGTCTAAACTTAGCGTACCAATCCTTGATGGTTGATTTTCCTGGAGTAGTGTTCCGAAACTCGGCCTCAAGTCAATTTTTTGCTTCAACTGTATATTTTCCCTTCAAAAAGCAATATTTTATCAACACGCGAAATTCCTTTTTACCCATTTTTTCACAATAACAAAAGTTGCTTCACTCAAAGTGCTATAATTCACAAATTAATGATGGGACAGCTGTCAAATTTATACACGTATCTTTTGAGAGCTAAAGAGCTGGACCAAATTAGACAAATTCTGAGCTATACAGTCATCAACTGCAGTACATGACTTCCCACTTATTAAGTCTCACTCCATCTACCAAGTTAACAAGTTGAAAGAAAAACTTGATGTCTCAATTCCATATATTAAGCAAGATATTAATTCTGTCTCATGACATTGCACCATTCTACATCCTTATTTTATTAGCATTTGTTCCGATGAATACAGCAGGCCAAATTAGATTAAAAAAAAACTAAAAAATATGGAGAAAATCTGGTATTTATACCGTAAAGCTGGAATAAGTCAAATTGAAGAATTAAAATATATTCCGACATTTAGTGATATTATTGTGATATAAATGGACTAATGGGGTGCAAGGATGGGGTTGCACTAAAACATAAAATCAACTAGTAATCCAACATAGCCAAAATAAAGTTCTACTATTTTGCCAATGCTTATCGCTATGTAAGCAATGATCAGCTAAACAAGGACCTAGAAATCAAATAGATATAGGAAGTGATCCAAGATTTACCCTTAAAACAAGAAATAATCTTGCTAAATCACAGCAAGATGAAAGCAATATAGCTACTGGACAACAAGCAGGAAATCAGAAGATTGAAGCGAACAAAACTACAGCTTGTATAGTTTATAAGTGTATTTGTAACATTAGCTTAAGTAGTTTAGTTTTATATTAATTTTGGAAATACATATTGATGTATTAATCCCGTATTTGCCTTGTTTATCTAGTAATGCTATATAATATAATTTATATATTAAGATTTTGTAAGCATATCTAAAGCCATATAAAAATATGTAAGATATACCTAATAACATTTTTTAAATTTTAACCGATATAGCTACAAATCATTGTTTTTTGAACTTACTTTTACTATTAAAGGCGTTTTTTGTTTTTGTCATTCAAGGTCAGTATTTTTAGTAATGGATTAGTTGTACTAATGGATATTTTCAATTTTGTTTTGTTCAAAAATGCTGTTAAAATCATTTCATTCTAGCAGATGTCGAGAATAAATAAGACAAATAGCCCTAAGTGTACACGTTTATGATAAGAAGTCGTTTGAAGTAAGTTTGAAGCAGATGCCGAGCCTAAACAATACATAAATAATTATATAATTTTGTGATATATACACAAAATTAAAATACAAACAAAACAAATCTAATTTGTTGCTCAGCACTGACTTCAATGTGATCAGTTGGTAGTAGTTAATATTATTATTATATAGTAAATAATATTGAAAATAGATAAATGGACTTAGATAGGTATAAATTAAATTCTCTGTATATAGTAGAATATAAAATACGTGTAGTAGATATAATAGGTAGGTATAATAGATAGGTTAAATAAGGTTTTTGTTTATAGTTATTTAGTTACTACAACGACTATTATATACATATTTTATAATAAAACTTTTTTTTGTGTTAAAAATCTAAGTTTGATTATTTTTTACGTTTTAGTGAGTTCCTTATTTATTTTTTGAAGTCGGTTCAATTTTTTTGTTAAAAACATTTTATCACACTACTAGAATTAAATACACCAGAATATTTAATATGAAATAGGATAATGAAGGTAATTTTTGTTAAATCCTAATATTTTTTAAATGAAGAACTACTGCAAATAATGATGTTGTTTGAATGTTTATCTTATTCGCGTTTCGTTGTTTTGGTGTACATAAACTTTATGGAATTCGGGAAATGTAGGTGAGCGGTTCGTGTTTAAAAATTCTGAATAATTGGCGAAGTTGGAAAACTGTTTGGCTTGTTTTCTGTTATCTGACCGCTTACACGTCTAACAACCGGAAAATTTTAGTTTGTCGGGGGTCCAAATGGGATGTAATATTTCGTTTAATACGCCAATTTATCACGTTGTTTAATTTAGTCAGGAAAGGGTTTCTCTGTGAGGTGTATTTAGTTTTTATAGGGAAAGTTAGTCGAATTTATTGTGTATTTAACATATCGCCCAATAATTTTATCCAGTTGATGGACAATACAGTATATATAACGGCTCTTGATAAAAAAAAATTGTCATTGATAAAGTTGTTTTTTTTTTGCATTTTTGTTCTCTATTTTCTGTCGGTAGTTTTTGAGAATCACAGGTTAGTTTGTACATCTAATGGAATCATGGTAGGCAAAAACAAACAGAAAATGAGTATGAATAAAACAAGGTACAAAGTGATAAGGAGTGCTAGAAAACGGCGCATACTAGATTGGCAACTTTTGTTGTTGAAAATTTTGTTTTCTATTTTATTTCTTTTTTTTATTGAGTTTATGAGAATCACAGAGGAGGTCCCAATTTGTGCGTAATATTTTGTTTTTATAGATAAATTTACTCAAATATATTGTGTAACTAAATGTATTTTTGCTTTCCTTTTTCTGTTTCCAGTTTAGGAAAATCACGGAGACGATACACCAATAATGATGGATTATGTTTGTTAGTATGATTTATGTCTCTCAAAAAAAGCTAATGTAAGTGGCATAATAAAATAAAGCATAATAGGAAAGTGAAAGGCCCATAGAGTGGATTGTTATTAAATTCCTTATATCAACGATTAATGAACTTCACTCTTAATAATTCACATCGAAAGTCGTAAAAATCAACGTACGAAAATATTTTGAGGTTAAGGGACAACATTTTCGAATCATTCTAAACTTGTGGGCAAATGACACAATGTTCTGAAGAAGGTTACCATTATAAAGGTTAAGTTTCTAGTTGAAAACGTCACATGGCAAACAAGATTGTTGAAAAGCAAATATTTATTTAAAAGTACAAAGTGATAAGGGGTGCTAGGAAAGGATGACGAATTCGACGGAGTTTCAATAAAGGGAATAAGGGGATATCAATTTGGATGGCATAGATTGCCAGCTGTTCAAGTAATACTGTTATATAATAGAATCGAATGAAGTTGAGGAACAAGGAGTATTTGTAGCATTATAAAATATATAAAGTATTTGGTATACAACACGATCACAGTACCTCATCATATTTAACGAATGTAATTAAAACAATATTAAATAATTTACAAAATCGTGTCATGTTTATGTAGGAGGCGTTACATTTCCGTCAATAAAAAAAGCGAATCGAAGAAATCGTCTTATCATGTTTTAAGTTTAACAAGGTTGCCGAATCGAAGAAATCGTCTTATCATGTTTTAAGTTTAACAAGGTTGCCACATCACAGCGACGTGGAAGTAATATAGATATTGGAAAATACGCAGGAAGTCGGAAGATTGAAGCGAACCAAACCACATGAACTTGTTTAATTTATACTCGTTAAGTTTTTGATGTATTGATCCCGTATTCGCCTTGCTTGTGTATTAATACCAATACAACAGAACAGTAGTAATGTAAATACTGGTTTCAACGTTTTATAGTGTGATTTTGACATCCAACAAAATGTGAAGGAGTATTAGAAGGAGAAACTATTAATGGGGCTCTCTATCGACTACACTTGATGCATTTGAGGTGAACACGGCGCGAAAAATGGCTGGAATATGAGCAAAGACACAACAATGCTATTCCTCAGCATGACAACAGTCGACCACATGTTGCAGAACCGGCGAAAACCTTAAAATGGGAAGTGCTACCTTCACCCGCCGTACTCTCCAGACCTTCCTTCGTCTGATTACCACTTGTTCCAACGTATGAATAGTAACATGTCTGAGCAGTGCGTCAGTCCTTATTAAGATAACAAAACATGAGTCGATTTGTGTGAGCCTAAAAATATAAAATGTTCGTTCGAGATGGAATCCCTAAATTGCCTGAAATATTGGCAAAGTAGCGGCTGTGAAAAAACCTTAAATAAATTACACAGTACCGATTTTTCGTGTCAAGTTTAAATTAAAAAAAGGACCTTTAAAACTTATTTATAGGCTTAATATATATCCACATATTTTATATGTATATATAAGTATATTTATATATTTATATACAGGTATGTGTTTTTGCCCGGTGAATTCAATAATCAAATGGAATGGATAATAGCTAGAGTAGCATAAGAAAAGCGTCAAACATACGAATCCATAAAAGAAAAGAAAACAAATACACAAAGAAGGCTGACGTATACGAAATCCGAAATAGTACAATAGCTTACTGCGGGAAATTACGACGAGCATATTTAAGAGAGGAATGAATAAAAGACGTGCGTGAAAACAGCCTGTATTTGCTTGTTTTTCAATTGTTTCATTATATTTTGTCTTAATTTTTAGACTCTGCTTTTTTGTATTTTGCGTGGGTGTGTAAATAAATAGTGTCAATCAATTTTTTTTTCTATATACTAGGTAAGTGAATGAATGTTGTAGGTTTTATAGTCGATGGGTAACTTAATAAAACATCAGTTAGTGGGAGTTAGTTTACATTTCCTATTTAGTCTAAAACTTTTAAGATTAGAATTTCATTGAATAAAAGGTGTTTTACTGAAACCACTGGGACTGTTACAGATTAAACTATATTATATAATTATAATTATATATTACTATAATATATAATTAACGAATGAAATTGATTTATTTTAACAAATCAGTGATCACTTGTATAATGTTGGAAACTTGTCTTGAGTTTTAGTTTTGGTGTTAATTTCTTTGTCCCCCATATTCATTAGATGCTTGTAATTCACTTCTAATTATTTTTTGTTCAGATCGATGCCACATAGTGTGGCCCAAAAATTACCTAAGTCTTGGATGATATTGTCTCTTGTTGTTTAATTGATTCTAATTAAATGAACTATAACAAGATAATATGAACACTTGAGATAGACAATATTTATTTATTAATAAGGAGTTGTCCACAACAGAATGTTGTCCTATTCTTGAACTAAAATATCCGGCTGTTGCTTCAGTGACGTTGAAGACAGAAATGTAATCTAGACTCTTTGCTCTAGAATACTCCATAACGGTTCAATTATGTTGAAGACTAGTGATTGTGTTGGCCAGGGACGACTGAACGTCTGTGGCTGTGTATCGGCGGATTATAATCTTGAAATATGGAAATGTTTTGCAGTAATATGCTAGTTATAGTAAGAAAATAAATCTGACGATCTCAAGATATTCATTAGTAGTAATCCGGCTAGTGATCTGAATGAGAAAATCAGCTTAATACTACAATATTGCCGGCCAAATTACAACGAAGACATACTATATTGCATGGTATTCATATTATTTTATCTCTCCCCGTAAATAAGAAGAGAAAATAATCGCTAGTGATAGACCAGACCTTGGAAAATTAATTTTTATTAAAAAAAACTTTAAATTTTTAGAGAAAACTTATTCTGAACTATTTCAGAGTGCTTAGAAATCCTACTATTATGTAGATTATCCAAAGAAAACGTATAAGAATGTTGATTTTTTTCTTATTATTATAGATGCTTAACGGAAACCAAACTTATTTTAAATAAGTTTGTAGTTGTCGAAAACTTCGAACAATTGGGGAAGTTGAACAACTGCTTGACCCGTTTTCTAATGGTTCTCCATACATTTTATTACTTAGGGTTAGTTCGTAAATCATGATTTGAACGTGGATCTGTTCAAGAATGAAGTAAGACCGATATTTTATTCTATTTCTGGTCACGTTAAAATATCTATATCAATAGTATAATGCTTATATTATTTGTGTTAAGGGTTAGCTCTGTTTGTTATAATAATATTTAGTATTTTTATTATTAGATTTGATTTGATTTTATCAATATTTTATTACATTTGATAACATATTGTTTCGCAATAGCATCGATTTCATGAAATTAGGAAAAATAATTCTTTGGCCTATGTTTGACACATACAGTTGTGGATATTTTATTCACCATAATCCATAACTAATATCCTAGTAATTAATTAATACACTTTTTATTTATAATAAATAAAAGAAGCATTCTCTGGAAGGCTGGAAAGAAGGCAGTAGTCACTAAAGCCAGAAGTGTACGCTTAGGAGTTCAACAATCTGTCTATATATAAATGGTATGTAGAAGATAATTTCAGTAAGTGAAATATTTTATACTACGAAAAAACAAAAAAAAAATTAAAATATATAAACTTTATAAGTTCATTAAGTAGAATGGATGGTAATAAAAGTTTTAGTTTAAGCACTTCACTGTTATTATTCACATATCTCTAATTCACAAGTCTGTTGAGTACAAGTACAGGTACTTGACACTAACATTTTGAATTATACTCGCTGTGGAATTTATTTTAAGAGATATATATATATATTAATTAGGAATGATACCCTAAAACATGGTTTAGAGGTTCTAATAGGCCTAAGTAGTGACTTGTACAATAATGTCTTCGTATTTAGGGACAACTTTAGGGTAGAAAACGATCTCTAAGGGAAGGTTTCAGTAGCCGAAAGGAAATTTTTAAATGTTTTTGAGGGAGAACCTGGTTTAATTTAGAGCTATAAATTATATTCTTTGTCTATCTTCTAAAAAATATCATATATCTGTTGTATTTCAGTCTATTAAACATTTATCAGCGTTAATAATTAAAAGGTCTTATAAAGCAAATATCGGCCGTATTTATGTTGTTTTAACGGGCATAAGATTGTGGATAACTGTACCAGTATCTATGAATAGAAGTGGTACTAAGAAATGTAGGTGTGTAGCGTTCATTGATAGAACTACCTTTGTGAGGCTATAATGTACTACGGTGCCAATAAAGCTTATATATAAATTCTTCGGGATACAAAATTAGTTTAATGATTATTACAGTGCCTCTTCGGGAAATTTATATGTAATTATTTCGCTGATTTTTACTGAATTATTTTTTCGTACTGTTAGTTAAATACTACAATGCAGTTTAACGATCATTTTGAATTTTTTCGTTGGTTACTTAGTGATAAGTGCTAATCAAAGAACTTTGTTTTGGCAGCATTGGATTGTTAGTCAGTTTGATTAACATTTAAATTAACATTTGATTAACATTTAAAATTTGTTGTAATGTAACCGCATATTTACATTCCATAAGTCTAAATAAGCATAAGTTTTTACACTACTATTAATTATTAATATCTACTATTACAAATTACTATTTTCAGTCGCTATTTTTTTTTGGACTATCGACTGTTTCGACTGTTTTCAGTCGATAGTTCCCAATGCTATTTATTTTGTTCTGAAATTATTTATCCCTTCATAAAGAATGTTCGTCTCACTGCTTTGTTTAAATGACTTATTAATAGTTATATTATATTTATTAACAATGTAATCATTCATGAGGGTTTACATTTTAAATTTTGAACTATTTTAGTTAATATAGCGTTCTTTAAATGTTGTATTTTAATAAGCGTTTTTAAAACCAAAATATCCATACTCGCGTATTTTAAGGGTTAAATATGTTCAGCGTAAATTATTAACAGAATGAAACAGGAAAAGTAGAGCCGGCGTTTTATACATAAAACTGGGGAACGTATCGTTTACTTAATGTTCTGTTTATAATGCAAACCCGATTAATTACTATGCATGTATCGTTGCAGTGGAACGGTTGTTATGACACAGCACAACGTTGACTTGATATTCAATTAACATAATTGTTATCCATTTACATTTGAGCCTACAACAATTTATTGTCACAATAATCCAACGAAACAATTACAACCTTCTAAGCTTCCGGCGGTTGTCAATAATAATTTATTTCAAGAAAATCAATATCGGTATCAAATCTCGATTTGTAATCATTCAAAAAATCATTTTATTTTCTTATTAAGTCCAGATAATACGCTTTAACAAGACTGTCAAAATAGACTACCTCATTCGACCCAAATCTCTTACCAATCAACAATTTCTTCTGGTTTCGAAATAGAAAAAAATCATAAGAAGTTAAATCTGGAGAATAGACTACATGATATAACAGTTCGTAGGCCAATTTATAAGAGTTTGTTACAAGTGTGCACCTATGCATTGTCTTGATGGAACAGCGTCCTTTTTTCACCAAATGCGGTCATTTTTGCTTCAAATTAATATTAAAACTCTCCAAAAGCTCTGAATAATATTCCTAATAACGATCCTAATAATATCGTTTTTCCTTTTTCAAGATGATAAACAATTGGCTTCGATCGAAAGACAATTTTAGTGGGCATTTAACCAGATAAACCACATATTTTGATTGTTCCTTGGTCTCTGGTGCTTTTTGGTGTATACATGTATGATAAATCGCGGCACCAATCTCGAATACATTCTTTATACCTAGCTATCATGTAAAATATGATGTAGCCGCTCAGTTGAGATGCTTACATCCGGAGCCGCACATATTTTAATTCTCTCTTTATCTCCTCGTTTGTGCATCCTGAAACTGATGGAGAACCCCTATAATATTTATCGAGCCTTTCCTTGGTCTTTCCTTGACGGCATATTTGCGCAAAAATAATTCCTAATTAGCACACTAGAATGATTTTAATTTTTTTTTCGTTAAAATTATTTAATCCACTGTTGCCTGAAATATCCGTAGATGAGGAAAAATATTTAGCTGACTGTTAACATTCCATTTCAAATTAATCTGCTTCAGGAAAAATTACTGTCAGGGAAGTAAAAAAAGAACAATGAAATTAATGTTTAGAAATCTCCGGGATTTGATCTAGTAACTGGAAGAAACTTACAAGAAATGTTCGTTAAGTTAATGACTTGAATATGTAACGCCAATTAACGCCCAAAATACTTCCTTCGAACTTGGAAACTGGCCCAAATCATAATTCTCAAACCAGGGAAAAGTCAGAAGACGTCTCCTCCTATCGTGTGGTTTTCACAAAATTAACAGGTCAACTGGAAAGTCCCCGGCCTACCACAGTAAAACACATGTTTGGCATAATTAGTTTTTTTTATTTAACATAATTCCTTTCAAGAGTGATACGCTGATTATAGCGACCCTCCAATTTCTCGATACCATTTTTTTAGTACGGTTTGTCATTTGCTTCAAAATAGCCTCAGGTTCGGCGATCACCTCTTCATCCGACGAAAATGTCTACCCAGCGAACATTCTCTTGAGATCTGAGAACAGGAAATAGTCGCTGGGGGCCAGATATGGAGAATACGGTGGATGAGGAAGCAATTCGATGCACAATTCATGGATTTTTACCATCATTTTCACCGTTGTGGCACGGTGCATTGTCTTGTTCAAGCAGCAATTTCTTCTTCTACAAATGCGACCGTTTTTTTCGGCGTTTTCGTCCGTAAACGGTCCAATAACGCTATGTAATAGTCACTATTGATGGTCCTCCCTTTTTCAAAGTAGTTAATGAAAATTATTCCATGCATCCTTTGGGATGCCATAACTAGAGACGCCCTAACCTTGCCGGCCAACTGTTGCGTTTTCCCACGCTTTGGAGCGGATTCATCGGGTACAGTCCACTCGGATGACTGTCGATTGGACTTCGGACGGAATTGATAGAGCCATGTTTCATCCATTGTCACATATCGACGTAAAAACCCGGGTTTATTAAGCTTGATCGTCTTCAAACACTGCTCCGAATCATCAACCAGTCGTTGTTTTTGGTCGAAAGTGAGCTCGTGCGTCACCCACTTTGCACAGAGCTCTCTCATACCCAAATATTCGTGAATGATAATATGTACACGTTCAGTTAATGTCTTTAGAGTGTTTGCTATATTATTCAATTTCAATTTACGGTCATTCAAAGCCATTTTGTGGATTTTTTAAATGTTTTCATCGGTAATAACTTCTTTTGGGCGCCCAATGCATTTACCGTGTTCGATGCTCATTTCACCATGTCTACACTTAGCATACTAATCCTTGATGGTTGATTTTTCTGGGGCAGTGTCCGAAAACTCGGCATCAAACCAAGTTTGTGCTTCAACTGTATTTTTTTTTCTTCAAAAAGGAACACGCGAGGAGTTGCTTCACTTAACATGCCATATTTCACAAACTAATGATCCGACAGCTGTCAAATTTATACACGCATTTGAAGGTTAGAGCTAACTAAAGAACATATGGATCTAATTCTAGTAGCGCCATCTATGTGTCAGGCCGGTGACTTTTCAATTGACCTGTTGAAGCTGGAGTATTATTGGAGAACATCAATTTTGTGTTTATATAGAACAGGGAATGATAGAGCAAGTTCAAGGTGTTCCGCAGGGCAATGTCCTTGGCTCATTCGTATATCTCCCGTGTGCAGCAGACGTATTGACTCAAATTCAGAATTCATTACTCTCAGGAAGGAATCTCTCTAAGGAATCTCCAACTACGTCTCAACAAAATTTGTGTTTCAAAATTATGGCGTACCAAAGGCAAATAAAATAAAATCTACCTACATGGCGTTTACCGGCATAAAAGGACTTGTCGTCCCGTAGGTATTAATAATCATGAAGTCTCGCAAGCAAATAATATTAAATATCTGGAACTATATATTGGCGACGCTTAACTTGGAAGAATAATATACTAATTAAGCATAAACCACTTAAACGGGCTTAAACTAAACCAGATGTATTGGCTTAAAAGGCCTAAATCTAAGCTAGGCTGTCCAGCACTTGTGTTTCAAGGCGAAATCTTGGATAACTTCGCAAATCCATTTGATTTCCAGGTCATCGTGCAGTTCTTCGTTGGTTACGTAGCGATAGGCATTGGTAATCAATCGAAGAATCTTATTTTGACAGCGTTGTATGACTAGTTGATTAGAATTTTTAGTGCAATCCCATATTTGCAACCCATAGGTCCGAATTGGCTTTATAATTGTATTGTAGATCAACCTCTTTTATTTCAGATCAAGTTGAGAGTATCTTCCGATTGACGACGACGAGACGATTATTGTATAAGGTTAAATTATCCTTAGGGTAGAAGGTAGTACTGTATAAGTAAATCCCTAGGCCTATATGGAAGTATGGTATCGAAATGTTATGTATGTACTGGCAAATCAAACATAGTCATCCTTCAGAGATTTAAAAATAAAATGCTGCGTGCCATCGTTGATATCCCTCTCGAAACCATAAATAGTGCCAGTCATCTGAATGTACTCGCCAAACAATTATGTAATTAAACGTGCGCGATGCCAGTTATGTGTGTAAGCTAAAACTTTTAATACCATCCGACCTGATTAACAGCCACAAAATAGTTTTTAGAATAACATAGGCTATTAATTAAATTAAGTACTAATTTATAAGTTTGTACTTATTGAAGAGATATTGCCATTTAATAATATAAATCCTTTCAAATACTTTTTTTTAATTAAAGAGATTCTGCCAGTCTGTCAATTTCTGCCAAGCTAAAACTAATGGATTGTTCAAAAACTTACAGTAATCTATTAGTAGATGGCAGTTAAGGCCAGCAGTGCTGCATTTAAAGTTACTCCATGGAAAATTTAAAAAGTTATTGACTCACCAAACTGCCCTCTTAGTTTTTCATGTAGAATGCTGTATCTTATAAAAAATACCTATTTCTGGTTATTAATATTAGTCCTATGCAATTTCATCAAATATTGTTCATATTCATGTACATAAATTGTTTTGAAATTGTTGCTATTTCATCTATAATTATATCTATTTCGTATAATATTTTTCAAGTATTTATTCCATGGCCAGAAATACCTTCATTCGCCATTTTATAGAGTCACGAACTGGTCCAACGTATCTGTGGCATTTAGTTTTATTTACGAGGCGATCTTTCCGCAAACGCAGCAGTTAAGATTTCTTTATAGATCAAGTCTTGAGCTCTGATAACACCCTTTGTCCATCGTAAACGATTTAGGGTGATTAGTTACGGCGACGGTACCTTTCCTGTTGGCCATTTTTAAGCCAAGCCATAGCGAAACAAATTGCCTTTTTTCCGTTAATTCCTATTTCCTTGGGGATATACTAAATTTTGTATTGTTGTTGTTTTGTACGTTATCTCATGGAGAAAGTATTACTTAATTCGTCCAATCTGATATCTGTCGATGTTTGTTTAGGTAATTTAGTATTAACAAATGTTTAAATGGAAGAAACATAAATATAAACAAATATGAACAAATATAAATTTTCTTTTGAGACATCATCTATGTTTAGTATACAACATTATCACTCAGTAAGTCTCCGGCCTGAAACATGTCCTTATTGAGAAATAGTTAAGAAAGTTTTAATTTCCATAAAAAACTATCTATTATTAAGCGTAATTATAATGTATTGGAGAAAAAATATGTTTTTCAAAGTAAATCTATTAATATATTAGGTGCTTACTCTGATTGTATTTGACTTAGAAAAGCATTTTATTGAGAAATGTTGGAAAAATATATATTAACAAAAATATTTTCCATAATTTTTCACAACTCTTCAACTCTTTCCAGCAGTTCTGGTAACATGATAATCCAGTCATTGATTCATTGTTGCGTGTCTTCAGAATTTTGACATCGTGTGCCAGCCAAGCTATGCTGCATCCTGCTGTGGTGATCCGGACGCCTGGCCTGGTTGAGTACGATGGGTGCCAGAACTTCCCATTCGAGCTGCAACAGTATATCCTTCAGTATCCTTGGACCGTGTCACCAAGCGTTGTAATGGGAGAGAAAAACCATTGCTATTTTTGCAACATAACGTCAATTCATTTGGTCATTGGCATCGGTTGTAACATCCTTAGTAACAGTTTAATTTATCTGGTCATGAATATTCTGATTCGGTACCTAACTGGATGGCTTTCCTGAATTCATCCATTAATTTTTGCGCTAGGGATTGCCGTTGTAGCCCGGATTTTTAATGTCAGTCACGATGTTCTGGTCTTCTAGACCGTTCGTTGTCATTTACATTCATATCACTATTTCTAAATCGTTCAAACCAAAACTGGCAATTGGGGTATATAGAAGTAGCATCACCATAAGTTTCTGAAACGATTTGATAGGCTTCGGCGCCAAACTTCTTTCAATCAAACAACAAAAGTAATGAACGATAGAAATGTAATTTTGGACGTCCCATTATTAGTGTCCATATACAATGTCCATATTAACTATATAACAATAAATATAAAAGTTTCTGCAGAGATATGTGAAAAGTACTGGTTTTAACAATTAATTAACAGTTTATAATTGTTAATAATAATAGTTCGCATTTTTTACTAATAGATTCAGATTACTGATTCTTTACTAATAGATTCATCAGTATGTATTTCCGAAATTAAAATAAAACTAATCTACCTAAGCTAAACTTAAAAATATACTTATACAGTAAACTAGTTCATGTGGTTTGGTTCGCTTCAATTTTCTGATTTCTCGCTTGTTATCCAGTAGCTGTATTACTTATATGTTGCTGTGTTTTAGCAATCTTGTTTCATGTTTTAGTGCGAAATCTTGGATCACTTCGTGTATCTATTTGATTTCGAGATCATGGTGCAGCTCTTCGTTGGTTACGTAACGATAAACATTGGTAATTAACCGTAGAACTTTGTTTTGGGTGCGCTGAGTTACCGGTTGGTTTGATCTTTAGTGCAACCCCATATTTGCACCCCATAGGTCCAAATAAGCTTTAAGATTGAATGATAAACCAATCTTTTTGATTTCAGATCAAGTTGAAAGTATCTTCCGACTAACCAGTATAGTTGCTTGACTTTGAGTCTAATTTGCTCTGCCTGTCGCACATTATGTTTCCAGTTTAACCTACCATTGAGATATACTCCGAGGTATTTAGCCGATTCTGCTTGAGGAATCCGGCATCCGTCAAGGAGATATAATTAAGTTTTTGTCAATTCGCTGCAACGCAAAATTAACATGGACAGATTTGGAGCTATTAAACGGTATTTTGCAGTCTCTAGTCCGTTTGTAGATCTTGTTGATCGTTACTTGTACTTGTTCTATAGCCTTAGATAAAAATTCATCTTTTGCCATTATAACTGTGGCGAATCTAATAAATATCGATAATATTTTGTCACTTTTTGATAAATTAACGATGTCGTCATTGTAGAACTCTTAAGATGAATGGTCCCGCATCTGATCTAAGTGATTTTCATAATTCTCTTTTGGAGACAGCTTTATACAATTAAGACATTTTTGTAGCGGCTTGAACAACTAGGAGTCAGATGTAGCAAAAAACAATTACTAATCATTAAAGATGTGTCCAGGGTCCTTTCGATGGAAGACCTTCCCTATAAACCAGTTCCTCGCCATTTTTAAATTACCTGCTTAAAGTGGTTCAAGCAGTTCACAGTGGACAGTTAAATTAGGTGTTTCATCATGCCCAAAGTACTCACGAAATACTGGTATCATCTACCTTGGTGTCAATTTAGCTTTGCAATCGAATGTGAATCTTTTCCACGCTTCAATCACACGTATTCGCACGTTATCATGACGAACTTCATCCTTAAAATTAAATTTTTTAAGTTTTCGATAGTTCAGTTCCAACCTTCGTAGGGTGAAGACGTATTTTCAATACGGTCCAAGCTATAAAAAGATACCTTTCTTTAAAAAAACCCAGTATTTTATTACGGTTATTTAATTGAGTGTTAAAAACGCATAACAGATGCGGCTATCCGTCTCTCAGTGGACCTAAAGTGTAGTGAATACGTGTTTACGTGACCAGACAAAAGGACTGCATCTCATTTTTATTAGTGTTTAAAATAATTTCATCTTATTTTACAACAGTCCTTTTGAAATTCATTTATTGTATTTATAGTAAAAAAACTAGTGCTAAAATAACGTAAGTGAAAAATGAAGTGCGTGAAATAAACAATGTATTTATTTTATTTTTTTTATCCTCTGGAAGTAAATTAAATAAAATATTAAAAATTAAAAAATGGCAAACAATAGCGATTCAACCAAATCACCTGCACACTTTGATATAAGATTAGAACAAACAGCAATAACGCAAACTCCACCATCAGAATGGACTACAGTCGTTAACAAAAAACGATTGAGAAGTCCAGAAGAAGAAATCGCGAGGAAACAAACAAGAATCAGTGACTATTGGTTGCAGAAACCGATAGAGACAAAAAACAGTTTTAGCAACCTGTCGGAAGAAATTGAAGAGAACATACAACCAAGCCCTGAAAAAGTTGTTCCCAAACCACCACCAATAACAGTCTATAAGGTAGGAATAATAAAAAACATCCATGATTTATTAAAAACCATTACTACGAACTACACAATTAAAACAGTGAGCTATGAAACAATTAAAATCCAATTGTTCGAAGCGGATCACTTTAAAGTTCTTATAAAAGAATTAGATGAAAGAAACACCCAATACCATACATTCAGGCCAAAATCCGAGAGAACATTTAAATTCGTATTAAAAGGATTACATCACGGGACGGACTTTAACACCATCAAGGTAGCACTAGCTGAAAAAGGACACGAGGTCGTAAATATTCACAATATACGACATCACACGACAAAAAAACCTCTGCCTATGTTTTATATAGACATAAAACCTAATGGAAACAATAAGGCGGTGTATGAAATCACCAAATTGGAAAATAATATTATTAAATGCGAACCACCACATATAAAAAGAATTATACCACAATGCACAAGGTGTCAAGCGCACGGGCACACAAAGACTTACTGTCGCAAATCATATAGATGCGTAAAATGTGCAGGAGAACATAAGACAGGAGATTGTACTCGTAAAGTTCGCGATGAAAAAGTGAAATGTGTCAACTGTAACGGAAATCATCCAGCGAACTACAAGGGTTGCGCAGTTCACAAGCAACTACAGCAGAAACTCTATCCTGCCTTAAGGGAAAAAAGGCATCAACAAAAACAATCCACTACTACCAATCTACCACTACCCACCAGAACAAGTCAACCAGACATAACTTATGCCCAAATAGTTGAAAATGGTTCAGCACAAAAACGAGAGACAATATCTCAACCTACTGAAACTAGCAACATCTCAAGATTAGAAAATATGATGGCCAAACTAATGGATCAAATGAGTACGATGCTTGGTCTACTCACAACCGTCGTAAGCAAACTTGCCTAATGCCTGAAACCAATAGCTACAAAATCGCCGTCTGGAATGCCAATGGGCTCCAACAACATGCCAGGGAACTAAAAATGTTCGTAATTGAACAAAATATTGACGTTATGATGGTTTCCGAAACACACTTTACGGACAAAAATTATTTGAAAGTTCCTAAATATAAGCTTTATCATACAAATCACCCTGATGATAAAGCACATGGAGGTACAGCCATAATAATTCGAGATGATATAAAGCATTTCGAAAAAGAAAAATTCCGCAAAGACTACCTGCAAGCCAACAGTATAACCATAGAGGAAGCCCATGGACCATTAACAATTTCTGCGATTTATTGCCCACCCAAACATAACAACAAGGCAGAACAATTTCAAGAATTCTTCCGTACGCTAGGTAATAGATTTATAGCAGGAGGAGATTATAATGCAAAACATTTAATGTGGGGTTCAAGAATAATAACCTCAAAAGGTAGAGAACTGCTCAAAGCCATAAGGATAGATAACTTACAACATATCTCTACTGGTGAACCAACATATTGGCCTTCAGACAGAAATAAAAAACCAGATACAATAGATTTCTGTATTACAAAAAATATTGATCCAAAAAAGTGTCAGGCAGAATCATGTTTCGACCTGTCTTCTGATCATTCACCAATAATAGTAACAATTTCTTCAAAAATTACAATCAAAGATAAACCCCCTTCTCTGTGCAATAATAGAACTAACTGGCCCTCATTTAGAGAAAACTTAGACCAAAATATCTCTCTAAACTTACCGTTACAAACTGAAATGGATATAGAAATAGCAGCAATAAATCTTACAAAAAATATACAGGAGGCAGCATATTCCGCGACTCCCAACATTGAAACATTTCCAAGAAAAAATACACATATATCATGTACAATACAGAAAAAGATAGCAGAAAAAAGAAAGTTACGACGAAATTGGCAACAGCAAAGGACTGAAGAGAATAAAAGAAAATTTAATAGGGCCATAAAAGAGCTGAGAGATCTAATCCAAATCGAACAGAACCAAGGCATTCAAGAATACCTAGAAAACTTGACATCAACTGAGGCTACAGACTATTCGTTGTGGAAAGCAACAAAAAAGCTTAGGAGATCCCAGCAGCATAACCCACCTATTAAAACAAGCGAAAATAATTGGGCGAGAAGCAATAAAGAGAAGGCCGACATTTTCTCAAAACACTTAAAAAATGTTTTTAAACCTTTCCAGTCTCAGCTACATAAAGATGACGAAAATAAAATTACTAGCTTTCTAGATTCGCCATTTCAAATGGATTTACCGCACGAGAAATTAACGGTCAAAAAAGTTAAACATACAATAATGAGAGAGATTAATATTAAAAAAGCTCCTGGTTATGACTTAATTACTGGCAAAATTTTAAAAGAACTATCAGAAAAGGCTATAAAACTATTAACATATATATTTAATGCTATGCTACGAATTAATTACTTCCCTAGTATCTGGAAAGTAGCTAAAATATTAATGATACTTAAACCAGGAAAAATACCAGAAGATGTGACCTCCTACCGACCTATAAGTTTATTACCAATAATCTCGAAAGTTTTCGAGAAGTTATACATAAAAAAACTAAACTATATAATAGAAAAAAGAAAAATTATTCCAGAACATCAGTTTGGCTTTCGCAATAAGCATGGGACTATAGAACAAGTGCCTAGACTTGTAAATCAAATAAACGCTGACCTAAATGCCAAAAGATATTGTTCGGCTGCTTTCCTAGACATATCTCAGGCTTTTGACAAAGTATGGCATACGGGCTTGCAGGTTAAACTAAAGAAACTTCTCCCTCATCCGGACTATCAGCTACTAAAATCGTATCTCACTGACAGACATTTTATTGTAAATCAAGGCGATGAACATACCGAATTAAATCCCATATATTCAGGAGTTCCGCAAGGTAGTGTACTGGGTCCAGTACTGTATCTTCTGTATACGGCTGATCTGCCCACCATAAAAATAACTACTGTGGCAACATATGCAGACGATACAGCAATCTTAGCATCCCATGAAGATCCAGTCACAGCATCAATAAACCTACAAACCCACCTGGAGCAAATACAATTATGGTTGAAGACATGGCGCATTAAAGCCAATGAATCAAAATCCACGCATATAACGTTTACCCTGCGTAGAAGAACATGTCCACCAGTAAATATCAATCATCGCCAACTCCCCCAAGCAGACCATGTTAAATATCTTGGTATGCATTTAGATCGACGCCTAACCTGGAAGAAGCACATACTCTCTAAACGGAAACAACTAGGACTAAAATTATATCAAATGTATTGGCTCATTGGGCGCAAATCCAAGTTATCATTAGATAACAAGGTATTGCTGTATGAGTCTATACTCAAGCCCATTTGGACATATGGAATTCAACTATGGGGTACCGCTAGCAAATCCAATATATCCATCATTCAACGGTTCCAAAATAAGGTGTTGCGTGCCATTGTTGATGCTCCGTACTATATTTCAAATAAAGTGATACAACGCGATATTCCTCTAGAACCTATAACGAGTGTAATCCAACGTGTTTGTGTGAAGTACTTCGAAAGAGTGTCAGTGCATCCCAATGTACTCGCTAATCAGCTAAATATGCGACGTGATAGTGAAGTGCGTAGACTAAAACGTTTAACACCATCTGATCTGATTACTGGACATATGTAGAGTTTAGAATAAGCATTAGAATAAGACTAATTAATTAAGATAATATTTTATACAGAAGATTGCTTAATGAAGTGATTTTCTACATGCCATGTATACATAATATAAACAGAAGAAATACTTATTGCCAATAGGGCAGATTGTGGACTCACGAAGAGTAATAATAAAAAAAAAAAAGTTTTCGATGAGCTTGTGATACTTTTTACCCTTTTTCGAAAATAATAATGCAAAATGTGATCAACAAATCAAACTTTCTATAATCTCTTGATCCTTTTTAGAAAGCCCAATAATTTTTGGCTGGTTCGTTTGGTTTTGGTGGAAACAAATCACCTTTTTATTTAGAATATACTCTGAACTGTTGCCTTTCAAAGCGCTGTTACCTGACTTCATTCAATAAGTGTTGCTACGATATAAAGGACTTTAGAATCATCAATTAGGAAAAACCGTACATACTTTTATCCAACTTTAGAAGCAACAGCAGTGTTACGGTACATTTTATTTAAAGAAAAAAAAACGATATGTCTTTATGAATATTCAACGCAAGAAAACACATGCTGAAGCAACTCTTATTATTAATTATCATTAAGCACAGTTGCATGTGCTTAATTTGTAATTAAAATTGTTCTTCGATTTCTAAAAAAGTTTAACAGAAACAATATAATATAAAAGGCATGTTGTTCAAACGTATTTTTAAATTACATTATTTATTTTTCAAAAATAAATACTTTTCTATAAAACATTGTTCTAATTTGCTAACTAACGGTACGTATTTGATCAAATTTTAGGGGGAACCATCGGAAAACAGGTCAAACCGCTGTTTAACTTTCCCAATTACTCGGCATTTTTTAGTACAAATTTGCTTAAATTCAGCAGGAATCCTGTTAAACATCAATAAAATTTATGATACACTTATTTTAATTGACAAAAAGCTAATTTACGACATGCTTTTAGTAACCGTGTGCGAGTTTATACTTTCTACTTGAGCGACTGCCTGTTTGCTTTGATGTGATTTTGTTGGTATAACGATATTGTTCAATTAATAGATAATAATTAATAACTGGACAAGGCTTGAAATTCATCGGTGTTTTTTTGCTGATATTTTCCAAACAAAGCATTTTCCCTTCTTTTCTATATTTCTCATTGCATATGAATGTCAGCAAATAGTTGAGCTGAATGTTCTTTGAGCGTGTGAGCTCGGTTGCTGTTCAATAATACAAGATTTATTCACGTTTCATTATCTTCCACGTTTTTTTTTGGTTCTGCAGGTGGCTCTTAATCAACACACTTTTAGAAGTGTGGGGTTTTGTCATCAAAAGTTGATTTATGCACTTCTATCTGGATAATTTCTATCAAGTCGTAAAAGATCACCGCACGAACATATTTTTGTTATATAACATCTTTACTAAATACGCTTAATAGAATCTTAATTTACAATTAATTTATTACTACTTTTTCTATGTACTTGATGATTAATTCACAAGCAAGACGAGTGCGAGTAAATACATCAATATGTATTCCTCAATTATAAAATTATAAATATAAACTTATAGCTATAATTTGTATACTAAATGTATACACTTTATATAAGTTCTTATGGTTTTGTTCGCTTCGATCTCCTGACATCCCGCGCGCTGTCCAGCAGTTGTATTCCTTCCACGTTAGTATGATTTAGTAATCTCCTTTCGTGTTTCAAGGCGAAATCTTGGATAACTTCGCAAATCCATTTGATTTCCAGGTCATCGTGCAGTTCTTCGTTGGTTACGCAGCGATAGGCATTGGTAATCAATCGAAGAATCTTATTTTGACAGCGTTGTATGACTAGTTGATTAGAATTTTTAGTGCAATCCCATATTTGCAACCCATAGGTCCGAATTAGCTTTATAATTGTATTGTAGATCAACCTCTTTTATTTTAGATTAAGTTGAGAGTATCTTCCGATTAACCAGCATAGTTGTTTTATTTTGGTTCTAATGTGTTTTGCTTTTTGTTTAACATGATGTTACGAATATATTTACATACTTTTTTTTTCACTGGAAAAAAATGTTCAAGTCACTGTAAACAATATAAATTGTGCTCAAACGAAAATACGTTCTGAAGAGGATTATTGTACAAAGGTTAAACTTCCAATTGGATACGTCAACTGAAGCCTAACAACACTGAGTATTACCAGAGCTCAAAATATATATAGCAACCTTCTTCATTGCATTGGACATAAAAATCAAGTAGACATACAATAAGAGAAGTACTAATAATTATTTTTAAAATCATTAATTTAAAATATAATAATAATTAAAATAACAATTTTAATATGATATTTTTGGTGATGAAGTATTAATTTGGTAGAAAGTCATTTTTCCATTTCAAATTTTCTGTCTATAAATCAATTTTAAACCAACTTCCCATAATTAGTTCTATACCGTTTTAATGATTATTGCACATGCTAGAATTTATGAAGTTACTTTTTAAAATATGATCCTGGAATATTTTAAAATGTTCTTTCATGGAGATATGTAAAAGACCGTGAAGAATATAATGATGCTCATGGGAAAAACGTAGCGGAAGGATGAAACGCGTTTTAGAATATATAAATAAAGTTGCTTCTTTATTATTGTATTCTGTTAACTTCGTAACGTAATTTCCATTTGCTTTGTACATATATTCATTATTAATATAACACTGTGAGATTTTTAATATCATTTAAATGCAGTTTATATTTTAAGAGAAATATGTGAATCAACAAATATGTAGGCTCAGAATACATATGACGATAATATTATATGTTTCATACTCTCTTATTTTATCTTCTATCTCCTGCAAAATAATTTTACACTACAAATAATTGAAATACATGGACTAAAACGTTTATTCCACATCTAGTTAATGAACAAGTTCAAACAAAAAAAAATTAGGAAGATTACTTACTAAAGTGAATTTGTACATGTCATATATAAAATAATTATAATGAAAAATATGTATTATCCACTTGGCTACTTTCGCTACATTATTCTAATGATAATTACAATGATGAAACCATTATAGTATATTTTTGTATCTCAAATCTATTATAAAGTATTTATTTTAGTTTTAGAAAATAGAGTAATGCTTCATAGAAATATTAATCAGAAATATTACAGATATAGATATTTCAATATAGGTTTTTGTACCCAATTTATACATAATTAAACATTGACTTGATTAAGATTATTAACACTTTAAATAATGGGAAAAAATTATATCTCATAATTTAGATTCTTAATACTTAATTTAATAAACGTTTTATATATATATATATATATATATATATATATATATATATATATATATATATATATATACTTTTGAAAATAAACCAGTACAGAAAATTTAAAAATATTTTAAATGAAATTGACAAGGTATTTATCTCTATTTAAAACATATTATTATTTATAATATAATTTGAATTAATTAACAGTAAATAAATAATCACTTAAATCAAAAGTGATAATATGAAATTGACATTTGAAAATGACTGAATGATACTTTTGAAATAGTATTATAGTATTAATATTCATCATAAATAAGAAAAAAACTGAGATTGCGGTGCTGCATTTAAGTAATATTAGTGTTCATTAAATATACAGGATTGAAGAAAAAATAATTTATATTTTTGTATGTTTTTTAAAATGGAATTTAATCAAATATATTCCAAGTTCTAATAAATTATATAAGTGCTACTTTGATCGATGACATTATGACATGATGCTATTATTCTGCTAAAATCATAATTCCGTCATTGTCAAGTGATTTCACCGTTGAGAGGGTTTTTGCAAACACCAAATAGTTTAGTCAGATTCAAGCAGCTTGTAATTGACAGCACATTTACTTTACAATCTGAAATATGTCGTTCTAGATCGATATATTTCTTACACATACATTACATACTACACTCGTCATACCTGTGTATTGATGCAAATATAATCTGTTGTATAAAACAGCAAGTAGAGGTATAAGTAATAGAGATATAATAATAGTAATACATTAATTTTTTAAATTAAAATTGTACTAAGCCTACCTAATTTAACATATAATTAAAAGAATATATGTAAAGATTAACAGAAGGATTTCCATCCAAAACGAGAAGTATTTAAGATAATATTAACAACGTTTAGCGTTAAAAAGAAAACCGAATGAATTTTATGACCAGGTAGCAAGATCTTACTATGGACAGTTCGAGATTAATCCTACCTGATACTGCTGTGACGTAATTGTCATCTGTGTAATCATTTATTGTCGTATTACATATAACTGTGATTTTAGTTGATTAATATTCCAACGTATAATTTACTTTATTATTTTATTATATGAATAATGATGTATTAAAAAATAGAATGCGGTTTATAAAAATGCTTCGAGTATTGTTATTTAAGAAACTTATTCTTATTTCTTTTGTTATTGTTCTTCAAATTAACATCTTATACAAAAAACTGAAATTATTATATATACATTTCTTAGCTATATTATTTTACAAAAAGGAGTATATTTTATATTATTTGAATTAACACAGAAAAACAATAAATATTTTATATTTTATATTAATATAGAGATATGTAACGATACAATGGATTTATTGGATTATTTAAGTATTTCTAATATGATATCGTCTATATAAATAGAAAAGTCATTAACATTTTCAAAGTTAATCTTTTGAGAAAATACAAGAAATCGGTGCTATAGGTGATGCGCATAGGAAAAATCGTTACAAGCGAACACAGCACGTTTTAAAATTTATGCGAATGTTTCATATTAATATTTAAATTAGAATTTCTATTCTTATTCTTTATTACATCAGGAGCATTTCAACAAGTACCTTCGCCACAATTATTTCACTGCAAACAATTAACGGAAACTCACCTGCGAATATATTTATATGCGGCAAATCCAAATACGATAATGTTTGCTATGCGAGACACACTGAACGTTAATCCAAGCAAAAAGAACAAAAGTTGTGCTATTTAACTTTTCCGATCGTCAACCATAACGAACATCCTGTCAGTGAAATGTACCGGCGTAAGACTGAAGAACCGACAGTGACTAGTACCGACCGGTGAGCGTTTGTGCGATGGTCTGGTACCCATGCCCATTCGACGGTTACCGAGGGACAACCCTCTTCCTTTCCGACGGTGTAGCCATCGTCAGCCATCGGCTACCTACAGATTGTTTTCAATGGGTGGGCGCGCGTCCGTTGTACGATGCTAGTTGTAGGCTACTTTTTATTTTGGTATTTCTTAGCAAGTTCTTCAATAACGACTACTCAGGTATTGAACTGTAGTCTTTAATATATATTATTTTGTCCATTTTTTGTATGTAAATACATTTTTTTGAATATTAGTTGCTTGGGTTAATTTTGATTAATGATATTTATTGGTGAAAAAGTGAAGCATAACTGTAAGCAACCTAACATAACTGTTATATTCGATGGTTTTGACATTTCTCTGGGTAAAATAACAACTTTTACTTTAGTATTATTGAGTTCTACAAAAATGTTTTTGTAAATTCAGTATATACAGGCATATTTATACAGATATATTCAGAATTTTCGACATTAGTTATGATATTTGATTAGAAGAAACCTGCTGCCAAAGTGCATCAAACACTTTTAGAAATCTGAATTAAGGCTGCTTGATGAAAACCCAGCACAAACTCTCGAAGAAGTTTTAGGCAAATTAACGGTTGATGAGTCAACTATATGCAGGCGTTTACACGCAATGGGAAATGTTTAAAAGGAGAGAAAACATCTTCCACATTAATTGATTAAACATGCTATTCCGAACTGAGGTAAATTCATCCATACAGTTACCATAAAGTTTTGTTATACATATGGTGGGACTAGCAAGACATAGTGTAACACGAGATGTTAAAACCGAATGAATTAATACTGCAGATATCTACTGACGTTAATATGATATATTCAACGAGGCATGGTAGCCAAAAAGACCACCGAGGAACAGAGTCAAATTTCTCATCTTGTTTGAAAACACTGGGCCACATCTTGCAAGAGTTGTGAAGGATAAATTTTAGCAGCTCGAATTTCAGCATACTTACCAGGCATAGCGCTTATTGATTGTTATTTGTCCATATCATTTGATAAGTACATCACTATCAAACCAATATTGTTCTTTCGATATTCGGTTGGAAACTTGAAAAAAGAAATTGAAACAAAATTCAAACAAGTCCTATTTAGATTTCCGTAAAAAGTTTTTTCAGATTATAATATAAATATATAATAATAATAATAAGGATAACTGCAGATTGTTCTCCTAGAAAAGGATAGTCTCGAAGAAATTGACTGCAATTAAAATTATTTTAGTGATCACAATGTATTAGACGTAATTGTACAGTTATTTTATATTCATTACATCTAACATTAGATATACTTAGCATCATCTTAATTTATTACGATACATTAACATAGATTCAATGAGGCATGATAGCCAAAAAAACCACCGAGGAACAGACTCAAATATCTCTTCTTGTATGAAAACATTGGGCCACACATTGCAAGAGTTGTGAAGGAAACAATTTTGCAGCTCGAATAAAAATTATAGTCGCATTCAGCATAGTTACCAGATACAACACTCATTGATTATTACTTGTCCATATCGATTGATAAGTACATCACTGTCAAACCAATATTGTTCTTTCGATATTCGGTTGGAAACTTGAAAAAAGAAATTGAAACAAAATTCAAACAAGTCCTATTTAGATTTCCGTAAAAAGTTTTTTCAGATTATAATATAAATATATAATAATAATAATAAGGATAACTGCAGATTGTTCTCCTAGAAAAGGATAGTCTCGAAGAAATTGACTGCAATTAAAATTATTTTAGTGATCACAATGTATTAGACGTAATTGTACAGTTATTTTATATTCATTACATCTAACATTAGATATACTTAGCATCATCTTAATTTATTACGATACATTAACATAGATTCAATGAGGCATGATAGCCAAAAAAACCACCGAGGAACAGACTCAAATATCTCTTCTTGTATGAAAACATTGGGCCACACATTGCAAGAGTTGTGAAGGAAACAATTTTGCAGCTCGAATAAAAATTATAGTCGCATTCAGCATAGTTACCAGATACAACACTCATTGATTATTACTTGTCCATATCGATTGATAAGTACATCACTGTCAAACCAATATTGTTCTTTCGATATTCGGTTGGAAACTTGAAAAAAGAAATTGAAACAAAATTCAAACAAGTCCTATTTAGATTTCCGTAAAAAGTTTTTTCAGATTATAATATAAATATATAATAATAATAATAAGGATAACTGCAGATTGTTCTCCTAGAAAAGGATAGTCTCGAAGAAATTGACTGCAATTAAAATTATTTTAGTGATCACAATGTATTAGACGTAATTGTACAGTTATTTTATATTCATTACATCTAACATTAGATATACTTAGCATCATCTTAATTTATTACGATACATTAACATAGATTCAATGAGGCATGATAGCCAAAAAAACCACCGAGGAACAGACTCAAATATCTCTTCTTGTATGAAAACATTGGGCCACACATTGCAAGAGTTGTGAAGGAAACAATTTTGCAGCTCGAATAAAAATTATAGTCGCATTCAGCATAGTTACCAGATACAACACTCATTGATTATTACTTGTCCATATCGATTGATAAGTACATCACTGTCAAACCAATATTGTTCTTTTGATATTTGGTTTTTAAATGTCCAAATAATCAGAGTACACTCAGGTACAGAATGCAAAGCTATGTTTAGAAAAATTGCTTAAATTTTTTAAGATATTGTTAATAATATTCAGAATATTGTCACTGACATTAACTTATTTTGCTAAAAAACAATATTATACACAATGTTTAACTTAATATATTCTATATTCGGTACACAATTTAAAGATCACTAAATTAGTTTCTTAAAAATTACTTAAATTTAACGTATCAAATTCAAAGAAAATCTATTTTCATATAATACTTAATCATATTGTTATTCAGTACATTGTCTTTCATCGACTAAAAATGGGTGCATCGAAATATATTGGACGAAAATTGTGGATGCTTAACGATGATTGTTGAGTTTATGGTCAAAAATTCACAATAATTATTTTGTCAGATGGTGCGCTTTTATGATGCATAATGCAATAAATTTATTTACACAAATCTGTTTTTTTTCGATAATTTTATTCGTTGTTTTTATTCATTTTAAGAATCGAAAGACACACTTGATAAAAACTCATAAAATCGAGGAAATATTAAATGGCACATCATTTTCAGAGTTTACGTCAGTATAGAGGATAGTTTTACCAAAACCATTGACAGATAAAAGTGCTACATTAGTTAGAAAACAATTACCTGTTTTGAATGGTTAACTAGAATTTTTATTCTTAATAATTATAGTTTAACCATCCTATTTCTTCTTATAGAGAAACTGAATTTAGAAGCCTTGCTGATTTTCCATCAAGATGTAGATCTTCAGTATTACCTGTTTTGAGAGGTGTGGTTACACTTGCCTTTGTCGTAGCAATCTTCTAAAGTTTATATTAAATTTGATTTTACTTGTCTCATAGCAAGTAAATCTTAATGAATATATTTATGTGTAAATATGGTGTTAGGTTAAAAGATCATATGATCCTGATCTTTGTAGATTACTTACAGTTTGTCTCTACAGTGGCCTAAAGCTATATACTTGTGTAGGAATACTTACTGGCAGTTACTTAGTCTCTAATAAAATAAAGTGAAATAAAACTTAGTAACAAATTTCAGTGTTTTTACCATTTAGTGCATTTCAGCAGACAACTACAGAATATTACGCGGCTTGGTTCTCTTGAGTATGCGCCAGTGTTGTCTTAACAGTTACAGCAGTTTATTGTATACGTGGGAGTGGAGTCTTTCTCAAGTATTTTCTTTTCATTCTTTTTTTTTTGAAAAGCAAATGTACTTATGCCACCTAAGGTCTGCATGTCTGGGGCAACATATTTATATTATTACTTGCGTGTAGCAGTTTTCTGATGGCTGTACCCTTCAACAGCAAACATTGCATCGTCATCAGAAGTCTATAGTAACATTTTCTATTTTTGGCATATTACACTTATAGACTAGGTAAATAATACAAATCAAAATGCTGCCTTGTGGTACACCTGCTTTAGTTTAACTCTAAATAACCCGGCTGAGATTCAACGTATTGTTTCGGTAACATTTTCAGAAGTTTACAAATGAGTCCCTTTCATTTAATCGAATTCATCGAAGGCGGGAGATATAACTAAGTAAACTCTTTACAGTTCGTAGGCTTTTTTAGTAATGTGTTTCATTCTACGTACCTGACCAATTGATGAATGTTTCCTCATAAAACCAAACTCAGTTTCATTTGGTTCCAAGGATTATTCTAAATGACCAGCGAATGTGATCAGCTGAACGACTAAACGACACTAACATACTGTTTTTTCAAACAATAACAATTTAGCAATTGTTACAGAATCATCTGAAATAACTCTTAGTACTATTGTAAAATAAAATATAAATATTTTTAATCAGTTGACTGGAACTCATTCTGGTATTTAATTTACAATATTTTTGGTTCCTAAATGTTAATCTTTTATATCTAAAAACATCACATTTTCTGATAATTAAATGCAAATATATATTTCATTTCGTAAATAAATGTTATAATTGGTAAACACTGAATCGTTACACCTTAATAAATAAGCACTGAGTTATATTTTAATGGCTCTTGAAGTATTCCTTCCTTTCTCCATTAATTGGCTAGTAATTTGGGACTTCATCAGGTAAAAAGGTTAAAAATAAGGACATGTGCGAACATTTTATCCCAATATAGATTAACAAAATTCGAACAAGGCCCATTTAGATTTCCGCAAGAAGTTTTTGCTGATTGATAATGTAAATATTAAGGAGTTTGAAAATAGGAAAACCTAAGACAGAGGAACACAGGGGAAATATTCTTACATAAGAAATAAAATGATAGCCCTTTCGCAAATTGGGTTTTCCATTTTCGGGATAGCTGCAGATTTTTCTCCTAGAACAGCTCAGTCCTGAATTGATAGCAATCGAAATTATTTTAGGGGCATAATTTATTAAAAGCAATTGTACAGGTAATTTATAATCATTGCATCTAACATTAAATATGCTCAGCACCATCTTCATTTAATTAATTTATTACTACTGTTATGTTGTACTTAGACACCATAAGAGTTCGTGTGGTTTGATTTGCTTCATCTTCTAATTTTGTTGGTGTTACCTATTAGCATCCACGTTGCTGTGACTTGCAGTAATCGTGCAGTTCTTCGTTGGTTACGTAGCGATAAGAATTGATAATTAACAGTTGATAGTTGATAATTAGGATTTGTCTTACGTTTTGTAGGTTTTAGAAGTGTTGTATTACTAGTTGGTTTGATATATTTGTATCTAATAGGTCCAAACAGCTTTTATGATATGAGCAGATTTGAAGCTATTAAGCTGTACAGAAAATATAAAGCTGTTTTTCGAGTTTCTAATTCATTTGTAGGTCTTGATGAGTACCACTTTTATTCCTTCTACAGCTTTAGGCAGAGATATATCTTTTGAAATAATGAAATGGCAAGTGTTCCATAGTAAATTCTATTTCTTTTGTTGTTGGGATATCGGCTGTATAGAGCAGATCCAAAAGTGGCCCCAAGACACTACCGTGGGGTATTCCAGGCGAAATATGTTTAAGTTTGAAAGTGCCCCATCGAGACATTTTATTGTAAAATTATATGACTCCAGATATTGAGAATAGTTCCACGGTAACAATTTGTTCATTTTGTAGTTTAGTCCCAAATCTCATTCCCTGTTAAAAGCTTATGAGGCGTCCAGGAATATTGCTAGGTAGTATCTCCTTCTTGAAATGCATTTTCAACAATCGTTGTTACTCGGTCGGTTTGTCAGGTTTTTAAGCATAATAATTTGTGCGATCTTAAAATATTTCGAAACATACTTCAGTTTCAAACCGTTCATTAATATATGTTTGTCAAAATAATGATTTCGTCTCGTGGCAGGTCTCTCAGTAACTCAGGTAAAATATCATCCATTCCAGGAGTCTTCTTAGGATTGAGGTGGTTATGATTTTCCATGGCAACTTCCACTGAAGAAATAAGATTGACAGTTATATCGGGCTGATAAAGAGGAGTTGTATCTATTATTCAGTTTTTTATTTGAGTAGGTAATGAAGATTATTTTTAAATTTTGCTGACTTTATTTCCAAATTCACTGCAGATTCCCTAAGTAAATGGGCAAAGTTTCGAGCGACCTTTGGCGTTTTTATTGATAAAAGATGTTTACTGAAACAATATAATATCGTGAATTATATGTTATAGATTTAATGATAATATGATAGCTATTTTACCATAAATCATATGCTATAACTTAACAGTGAAAGAATTTCGAACCGTTTCGCAAAAATTGAAACATAAATTAACAATATATTCCGACAGATGTTAAAAGGTGAATAATCCACATTTTATCATTTTAAATTAACTAAGCACTAATGAGTAATACAAACCGCACAGTACACAAAAACAGTAATACTCTTATGTGTAGTATGATAATAGAGTGAGTACTATACAGCTTATGAAAAAAAACAATCAACTAATAATCATAACTTGATAGCAACAGTAATAAAAAATTGTGTTCATAAATTATAAGGTGAGCATTTTTAAAAGAAATACGTGTGTACAAAATCTCATGAATTATTAATTTATTGAATAATGTATAACTATTGCTTAAGCACAAGTAATAAAAGATGAGTTTCTATGTGAACCGTCTAATATAATGGTGTTTATTAGTCGATTGGAACGTTGGAAGCTACCGTGTAATATCCATTCATTTCCAAGTAATTGCAATAGTACAGAGAGCCGATCTCCCATAATAATTAAGTACTGAATATAGTTTTTGAATTATACACGAGTTATTAACAAAATTTCTACGGAATTAATTAATCTAGCAAATAATAAAATCTCAACCTGTAGACGATCTGATCTGTTACATATTATTTTACAATTAATTTTATGTCTATTGATATATTCTGTGATCCATATATATATATATATATTAGAAACTGGAAAAATAGCTTTATTTTTTCTGTACAGCTTAATAGCTTCAAATCTGTTCGTATTATAAAGGCAGTTTGGACCTATTGGATGCAAATACATCAAACCAACTAGTAATCCAACACTTCTAAAACCTACAAAACCTAAAACAAATCCTAATTATCAACTATCAACTATTAATTCATTTCCAAGAAATTGCAATAGTACAGTGAGCCGCTCTCCCATAATAATTAAGTACTGAATATAGTTTTTGAATTATAAACGACTTATTAACAAAATGTCTACGGAATTAATTAATCTAGCAAATAATAAAATCTCAACGTCTAGACGATCTGATCTGTTGCATATTATTTTACAATTCATTTTATATATATGGATATATTCTGTGATCCATATATATATATATATATATATATATATATATATATATATATATATATATAATCACATATCAATATTCGAATAGATTAGTGGTGCTTCGTTTGTCAATAGTTTAAATTATAGTTTACTATAAGGTGCTTCTATATATTCTGATAATTTTTCACAGTAAAAACGCTTTTATTAAGGAAGATTATATTATATTAATAAACATGTTTTCCATTATCTTTTATAACTTTTTCTATATTTCTGGTAACATAATGTTACCATATCGAAATAATGATGTTGGTTTGGTAGCGATTGTTCACTTATTCAGCATTTCAAAACCGTATGCCAGCTATGCTATGCTCGATCGAACAGAACAATAATAATTGGACTAATAACTAATAATCACTTGAACGATGATAATCAGAAGATGCCAGCTCTGTTCAGTACATTGGGTGCGGCAGACGTCCCTGTTCGCACTGCTAACATATATTTCACAATTCACACAGTGCAATGTGACCCGAACATTTTTTTTAAATTAATTACATCTTACATTAGATATGCTTAGTACAATTTTAATTTACAAATTAATTTATAACTACTGTTATACTTACATTAATACAGAAGCAGGGCAGTACGGGGAGAACGGGATTAATATCTCAGCATGTATTTCCCAAATTAAAATAAAACTTGACTACTTCAGCTATAGTTAAGAATACACTTGTATCTCTAAACAAGTTCGTGTAGTGCGGTTTGCTTTAATTTTCTGATTTCCTGCTTGATGCCCGGTAGTCGTATTGGTTCCACATTGCTGCGATTTAGAGACCTTATTTCATGTTTTAAGGCAGTATCTTGGATCACTTCTTGTATACATTTGATTTCAAGGTGCAGCTCTTCGTTGGTTACGAAGAGCTAAGCATTAGTAAGTAATCGTAGAACTTTGTTTTGGGTAAGCTGGTTGATTACTAGTTGTTTTGATGTCTTAATGCAACCCCATATTTGCACCCCATAGGTCCAAATTGGTTTTATAATTGTATTATAAATCAACGTCGTTGATTTTAGATCAAGTTGAGAGTATCTACCGACTAACCAGTATAGTTGTTTTATTTTGGTTCTAATGTGTTTTGCTTTTTACTAACGTGATGTTTCCAATTTAATCTACGGTTAAGATGGATTCCAAGGTATTTAGCTGATTCTGTTTGAGGAATCGGGCATCCATTGGGTGATGTAATTAAGTTTTTATAATTTCGCCTCAATGCAAAATTAATGTGGACAGAGAGAGGAGCTATTAAGTTGAATTTTCCAATCTTTCGTCCATTTGTAGATTTTGTTCACTGCCATTTACACTTTTTATATTGCCCTAGGTAGAGATATATCTTTTGCCATAATAATTGTGTCGTCAGCAAAGGTTCCAAGAAGTATTTCTTCTGTTGTTAGAATGTCAGCAGTGTAGAGCAGATATAGGAGAGGTCCTAAGACGCAACATTGTGGAACTCCAGCCGAGATATTTTTAAATGTCGAGAACGCCATTTCGTGCGTTACTCTAAATTTTCTTCCGAATAAATATGACTCCAGCAATTGACAATAGTTACGCGGTAACAATTTGCTCATCTTACAGATTAATCCCAAATGCCAAACCCGATCGAAAGCTTGTTGAGCAGTATTTCTTTTCCTCAAACGCTTTTTCAATAGCCGCAGTTACTCTGTGCACTTGATCGATTGTTGAACGGGGGTTTCGAAAACCAAACTGGAAATCGGCTATTGTTACCAAATGTTTAACACGTTTAAATATTAGTTTCTCAAATAGCTCTGATATTGCAGGTAGTAGCGAAATAGGACTATAAGATTCGACTTGTTCTGCAGGTTTGTCAGGTTTTTTGAGCATAATTTTTTGTGCCACTTTAAAGCATTCCGGGACATGCTTCAACCTTAAACAGGCATTAAGTATATATGTCAACATGATGATTGCTTTTCGTGGCAGTTCTTTCAATAATCCAGGTGAAATGTCATCCATACCCGGTGCCTTTTTAGGATTGAGATTTCACATATGTCTTGCTTGTGTATTGATGAAAGTATAATAGAAAAAAACATTATTGTTCATATTTCAATTGTCAACAACAATTTGTAAATTAAGATTGTATTAAGCATATTTAATGTATGATGTAATAAGTCATGTATGTGTATGTATGCATCTATTCGGGATATCCAGTGACAATAATAGATAATTAGTTACAAAATATGTTTAATAGTCAGCAAATTATTAAGTTAATGAAGGTAGCTATATAATTATTTTCTTAAAAATCTGATCTGAATTTTTTGAGTAATAAAACAATTAGTTTAAAATATTTATTCAGGTCGTTTCTCAATTTTATTACTAAAAGGAAACGAACAGATGGTCTATTCTATAGATGGTTTGGCTTGTAACTGTATTAATAAAGTGGAAATTAGTGGTTACTACTGGATATCCCCTGGCACTTCTATTAGCTGTTAAACCTCATCATATTAAGCACTTTCCACGGAAACATTTCGGTTTTATGAACTAGGCTTTTCCCTAATTGGATTAAGAGCAGTTCTTGACCAGTAAAAGGGACTGTCATCCCTACAGAATGTTAACGCTGAACGTTGAAGTCAATCGGATTAGACACAATTTATTTAAACCAAATACCGATCGTGAAGGCTTCGGTCTATTTAGGCCGGCCTGCGAACTGCGGTGGTCCAACTGAGGTGCGTCTCAGTTACAAGTTTTATATCCGCTTAATTCATAACTGCCGCATTCAGGAAATCGAGTCGTGTGAAATGCATTCTGCTCGGAGAGAACCATTGCCGAGACGACGCCGACGATAAAATAGAAAAAAATCCCGAGACGGCTAACTTTAGCTCTTTCTTTTTTGGCTTTCCGTCAGACCTGCCTCTTCAAAGTGTACAAGCACATCCGGAAAATTAATTAATATTAATTTCGAGATAACGCACGGGAAACGTAAGATGAACGTACTAAATCGGCTTCGATAGGTCTTGTTGTTCTAATATGTGCTTTAGTTTGTTCTTTGTAAAGCGTTTGTGAAGTCCATGATATTTTATTTACAAGGACTCTTTTACACTCAAGGATTTTTTTATGAAGAAAGTGCAATTTCACGCCTTCTCAGTGTTTAAGTTAAGCGTATATTAAATAATGAGTCTTTTAAAGTTTTTTTTAAGTTTGCTTGATTGGCTAATTTTCTGTTATGTTAATGTTATAACTATAGGCTTGTCTCTGATATTTTTGTCACTTAAAAACGCATTTATTTTGAAAAACTAATACCATTTATGTTTCTAAAAATATTTTCCGTCGACTTTTTCTTTAAAATATAACAGGTCAATTGAAAAGTTCCCGGCCTGACATATAGATGGCGCTACTAGAATTAAATTCATGTTTTTATTTAGCACTAACCATCAAAAAATGCGGGTATATATTTGACAGCTGTCGTATTATTAGTTTTTGAATTATAGCATTTTACATGAAGTAACTTTTGTCATTGTGAAAAAAATGGATAAAAAGGAATTTCGCGTGTTGATAAAATGTTGCTTTTTGAAGGGAAACAATGCAGTTGGAGCAAAGATTTGGCATGATACCGAGTTTCCGGACACTGCCCAAGGAAAATCAACCATCAAGGATTGGTATGCTAAGTTTAGACGTGATTAAATGAGTACCGAAGACGGTGAACGCAGTGGACGCCCAAAAGAGGTTGTTACCGACGAAAACGCTTAAAAAATCAACAAAATGATTTTGAATGACCGTAAATTGAAATTGAATAAAATATATTAATGTATTAACTGAATGTGTACATCATATCATTCACGAATATTTGGGTATGAGAAAGCTCTGTGCAAAGTGGATGCCGCGCGATCTCACTTTTGACCAAGACCAAGGACGAGTTGATGATTGGGATCAGTGTTAGAAGATGATCAGGTGTAATAAACCCGAGTATTTGCGTCGATATATGACAATGTATGAAACATGGCCATAATTTCACTCCAATCGACATTCATCCGAGTGGACTACACACGATGAACCCGCTCCAAAGCGTGGGAAAACGTAACAGTCGTCAATATGGGGACTTTTTAATCGTAGACATAGAAGTATTATCATAATTGACAGCAGATTTGTTAATTGCAAAAATAATGAACGTCAGAAAAGCAATTTTGAGAATTCCACTATTAGCGTCTGCATACTAAATAACTCAATAATTCTAAATAGAAAACTGTCATTTTATTTAGAGTAACGTTAAAATCCTAGAACTTATGAACTAGCAGGTCACTTGCGCATTTTTACCAACAAATATCGCTGATGAATCAATACAATATGTATATATATATATATATATGTGTAAATACAATCGACAATCAATAGGATCATTTATAATCAATAGCTATTTTCTCTAACTGCTTTGTTTGATTTGAGCTTTCAGATCTTCAAATATTATCTACTGTTATTTACTACTGTCTCAGTTGAACAAGGTTTTCTTTGATATTAAAACTTCTTACAAGTTTTTACCAATGATCCTAGTTTTTTAAGATATTTAAATGAAATACACCATTCGAATATAAATTGTATTTATTCCTTAACTAAAAATTAAACATTATGCTTCTTATTCCAGCAGGACATATAAAGAAAAAAATTATTAAAGACTGCTACTAAGAACTAAATTACAAGTAAAATTGTGAAAAAGTAACTTACGTATTGGTAATTAATTCTTAGGTTTTATCAGCGATTCTGGATCTATGTGTTAAAAGGTTTTATACTTCAAAATAAACATTCATGGTCAATTCGAAGTTGTTTGCTTCTGTGTACAGAAAAATGTATGATTTCTGGTACCAATAGTGATGGCAATGACACTCAACATTTTTAGAATTGGAAAAAAACCTTCACTAAAAATGAAAGCAGCTAATTCGAAGGCATAATTTGCATCAAAAGTCTAAATTAATGAACATTATGATATGTTATTATTTTAGGTTTCTGAGCTTGAATATCTATTAAACATGCATTAAATCATTTGACAACAAACGTTCATATATGAGCTTAATTATTATTAATGCATCATCTATATTTCTATATATTTAACGCTTTACAGAGGAAATGTTTGCAATATATGCAAAACTTGTAGAATTACATTTTAATATAACTAACAAAAACTGATGTATAAATATGCTTGAGTGACACAATATACAATTTAGACAATATTGCAGAATTTATTGAAAATTGGCAGTTATATATTTTATATTCATCTTTTAAATTATTCAACGATATTCCTCTATTTATTTAAATTAATTATTTTTGTAAATATAGTTCTTATATATCAAACATAATAATTTATAATTTTTATACTACTTATTTGTAAAAAAATGATATTTATTGTTTTATATTTGCCGGAAAAGCAGAATGCATGCTACATTACTAATAAAAAACCAACGAAGAATCTTTTAAATAGGTAAGGCTGGAAATAGCAACTGATAATGTATACAAGAATGGTAACAGGTGCAGAACAGAGGCACAGAAGTTAGTTTTTTCTTCTATATTAAAACTGTACTGCTTTCTTCATATTATACAAGGTATAAAATAAACTATAAAATAAGAAAATTTAAACCAATATACGCCAAGAAGAGAAATAAATGTAGTAGATTACCGCTTCATCAATTACCGATATATTATGATTGCCACGTTTATATTCTGAACATGTTTGAAGTTTACAGTATCGTATTCTACATTAGCATATTTTCCTCGTCTAACAGCGGTTAGTTCATTGTTTTCTCATCATTATTACGAAATATATTTGAAGTTCGTTATTTAAAGTGATTTTAAAAGTTAAGTTTAATAATTAACAACAGTTGATGAACGAATTAATGAGTTTACTCTTTATTTATTATAATTTAATTGATTTGATTTTAGGAAAAAGCAAATGAATTATTTTTCAGTTGGTTTAATTCATTTTTAAAATTGATAGAATTTTTTAACAAAATGGAGTTTGCCTAGTTCCTTGAAATTGTTTGTGTATAGTTACGATCTTTAATTAAATAAGGAAATACGGGTTATTTATTTTTCATTTATTTTGTTCCATCTGAAGTACTCTTTCTTCTTGGATCGACAATGTATTCTTGACGATTTTCAACGTTTTTCCAGTTGTTTAATGTGATTTCTTAAGTTATATTTAAAGCATTGTTGATCTGATTTTAGTTCCTCAATCAGCTTAAATTGATGCTGTTGAAAGGGTATTTGAAATTTATAGAATACTCTCAGTCCGACGGAGCTAAATCAGGGGAATTTGATTGACATGATTGTGAAATAATTTTATTCTACCTGAAAAATGCATTGGATTTTGTGAGGAGCCAATTCTGTGCGAGATGGAATATTGTGACGAAAAATCCTCATATTGTTGGGCTATCTTCATTTATAGTTATATTTATATTTTTTATCACACAGTTCATAAATACATACGGCGAATTTTTTAGAAGGTACTGGAATATTGTTGTGAGTAAGTTTTCGAGTGTTTTAACTTTTATTATCCAATTTTATTTACTGGTAACTCAATATTTCATATTCTAACGCACCCGAAACAAAATCCTACGACTAATTACCAATGCTTATAGCTATGTAACCAAGGAAGAGATCCAAGATTTCGCTCTAAACATGAAATAAGGTTACTGAATCACAGCAACGTGGATGCACTACAGCTTCTAGACAGCACGCAGGAAATTAGAAGATTGAAGCGAACCAAACCACACTAACTATTTTAGTGAATAAGTGTAATTTTAAGTTTAGCTTAAGTAGATTAGTTTTATTCTAATTTGGGGCATATATACTGATGTATTAATGCCGCACACGCCCTGCGTGTATATTAGTGCAAGTACAACAGAATAGTAATAAATTTATTTATAAATTAAGATTGTACTAAGCATATCGAATGTAAGATTTAATTAATTTAAAAAAAAACAAGATCCTACAAGATCCAAAAATTCAGGTATCATCGAACTATCTATAACATCATTAAATTATTTCCTACATATAGAGCTTCGAAATTGTATAATACCAAAATAAGTTTGAACACTTTTCATTCTATGTTGTTAGAATGAGGTGGAGCCTGTCTATATTCCTGTCAAAGATCTATGATTACTGTATTAATAGTATTATTCTTGATGGATTGTATCGAATATTGATTTTAATTTCAAGGATTGGGATTTTATCTAAAAGTTTCTATTTTGTTTTTTATTATTAATACAAATATATATTAATATATTATTACTAGTCGTTGCCGACTAGCATATAATTTGTCTTTACAGTAACTTAAAACTAGATATCTATTTAGGAAGATCCTTCCCCTTGAACAATATTTTAATATGTTTCCGTCTAGTGCACTTCACTATAAAACTACGCAAGATTAAACGGATTGGTTCTCTCAAGCCTACATCCTAGTTTAATGTTATCTAAGAGTAGTGATCTAACTCCGGAGGAGGAGTGGAGTTTTTCCGTATACATTGTTACCAAACTGTTAATTCATCTATGAATTATTTCTAAATTATTAGAATTAACAGGAATTTTTCTATGACAGCGGGAATCCGAAAGTCTCGATGTAAGTAATTGTTCTTATAGTATCTGGGTGCATCTATGATAACTCTTAGGATTTTATTCTAAAATGCTTCTGTTATGTTGATATTAATTCTCATCCAATATTCCCATAACTGAATTCCATTCTATATAGGTTTTAATATTTGCTTGTACTGCAGCTTATTATGTACAAGTATCGGTACATAATAAAAAAATTCGTCCAAATAACCAGTACATTTTTTATACTTTTATTCGAGTTTTTATTTTGATATACTCTTTCCAACGATTTCTGTGTTACTGTATAGGATAATATTATTATTCATATTTATTGGTATATGAATAGTTTGGTGAATTTAATATGCACTGATTTAGTCTTATTTATTTTTATTCTCCATGTCTGGGTGCACTTATTTATATTATTACTTATGTTTTGCAGTTTTCTGGTTTTTTCTTTGCTATTATCTCGAAAAGGAAGTCAAACAGTTTCAGTAACAATTTGTGGTGTGCCACATGTATAGAGCAGGTAAATAACAGGGCCTGAAGAATTTTTATATTGCAAGTTTAATTATTAAAATTATTATTAACTATTTATTATTAAAATTATTAAAATATTAATTAACTATATATAAACTTTACATGATATATTTAGCAGATTTATTGAGATATGCGAAAATGATATGATTAACTGGCTATTCAGTGTTTTTAACACACAAGCTATATATAAGCTAAAATATAAACAGGCTGGCATCAATAATATATTGATGGAATATATAGTTATATTTGGATAGAAAAAGTATTTGTAACTAATATTCATAAAAACAAAGCCGAATGAACTCCGGTAAAGCCGTTGTTTATGGTGGATCGACCGACAGCGTCGTTTTATAAGTTTAGGTACGCGACAGGTGTTTTCGTATTCCGGTGATTTAGTTTCGTCTGTTTTTTTAGTTCTTCAGCTGCTGTACAATGCATTCTAATTAGGTCTGATATGGCAATAAAAAAAGGCCAACGACGGTTATTCAACGAGAGCTTCTCGTCGGTGGAAATTTAATTCTTGCTTGGCGATTGAATTTGGAAGTTCGTAAGTGAAAAGTTTGGGTTTGTTATCGAGAGGTCTTGAATTGGATTTTTTCAAATGTTAATTAGTTGCATTTATATGTTTAACAGGAACCAAAATAAACATGAAACACCAGTAATACTAACTGAAGTATAATTCACATTTATCATAAGAAATTTGATTAAAAATAGTTTAGTCATATTTATTATGCGAAAAACAATAATTTTCCAATTATATCCGGGTATTGTGGAGATTTTAATGTGGTTTTTATAAGCGACTTTTGAAGTCAGATATAAATCATTTAGAGAGATTAAAAGGAAAAAAGTCCGGACAGGGCACGGTCCGGGCTATATGATGAATGCTTCAAAACGTCCTAGCCAATCTTTCACAATTAAAACGAAAAATGTTCTGTTTTTCCACAGATTCCCATGAAAATTTACTATTTAACTCCCAACTATTTAAATAATATTTATTTTGATCTTTTAATGAAATAAAGCCTAATATTATGCATTATAATGTTAGCCTTCTTGCATACTTTTCTTATATAGGCATTTCGCTTGATGGTCTAAACTAGATACTGCCGCCCAATTTATTAATCTCCTCCTTTGTGGTTGCGTTGCTAAAGATAAATTAGTGTCTATATTTAGTCGATCGCTGTTCTCTGTCTTAGATATTTTTTGTGTTTTTTTAAACTTTATTTAGAAGGAAGTATTCCCCCGCAGCGTTTTAACGCGAAACATTTTACCCCAGTAGCATTCATCAGCAATATTATCTTCATGAAGTTGAATCGCGAACTCACTTACTGGCCTACTGACAGTAATAAAGTACCAGACCTAGTGAACTTTTATATTCCGAAAGGTATCTCAGTAAATCAAATACAAATCGATACATTGTGATAAGTATCATCTGATCACATTCGAGTATTGCTAACACTAGGCGCGACAATTCTGAAAAAAATAAAGAAACCTAATCTTACTAACAAATTTACTAACTTGGACACGTTCAGACTTATAATACAAATCTATAACCGATCCTGAGCTGAAAACCCGAAATGTAATTGAACAAATTCGGTCTGCTGCAAAAAAGGCTACCTTGACATTAAGAGATAAATCAGATTATGAGGTCAATTACCCCCTTGAAAATAGGGAATTGATAAAAGAAAGACGAAAAGCTACAAGGGTATGGCGCAGAACCAAAAATGCTCTAGATAAGACAACGTTTAATAGAATTAGTAATCGGACGGATCAAAATATTAAAGAGTATAAACAGAGTTGCTTCGAGAAATATGTAAGTGAATTAAGCCGCGAACCAGACAAAGATTATTCGCTATGGAATGCAACTAGGAGATTAAAAAGACCAAATATTAGAATACCACTTATTTTAAATGATCAAAATGAATGGGTTCGATGCAACGATGAAAAAGCTGAATTATTTTCAGAGCATTTAACTAATGTATTACAACCGAATGATGTAGAATCTGCAATAGACATAAATCCTTTTTATTAGCCCGATGTAGCTGTAAATCTGATTTGTCCAATGGAAGTTGCCACAGAAATTGATAACAACCTGAATCTTAAAAAGGTTTCTAGAATTGATGATATTTCACCTGGGTTATTAGAGGAGTTGCCAAGAACAGCAATAATCTTGTTGGCATCTATATTCAATGCCTATTTGTGACTGAACCATGTTCCATAATTTCTTAGGTTCGAATAATTATGCTTAAAAAACCTGACAAACTGACAGAACAAGTTGGATCTTACACTATTTCGCTGCTACCGGCAATATCAAAATTATTTGAGAAACTGCAGTGAAAACGCATTAAACCATTTATTGAAATACCAGATTTTCAATTTGGATTTCGGAATTACCATTAGACAATCGACCAAGTGCACAGAGTAACAGCAGTTGTTGAAAAGTCATTGGAAGAAATTAATTACTCCCGTGAAATATTCCTGGATGTCTCACAAGCTTCTGACCGTGTATGGCATTTGGGATTAATCTACAAAATGAGCAAATTGTTACTGCGGAATTATTTTCGATTGCTGGAATCATATTTTTCCGAAAGAAAATTTGCAGTCTTGCATCAAGAGGCATTCTCAACACTTAAACCTATTTCGGATGGAGTTCCACAGGGTAGTGTCTTGAGTTCACTCCTATATCTGCTCTATCTGCTGATATCCCAACAACAAAGGAAACTACACGTGGAACAATTACTGATGACACAGTTATAATGGCAAAAGATGTATCTCAGTCTAGGCTATAGAAAAAGTACAATTAGCGGTTAGCAAGATGTACACATGGACTAAAGACTGAAAAATACAGGTTAATAGCTCCAAATCTGTTAAGAGCTCCAAATGTTAATTTTGCGTTGCGGCGAAATGATAAAAACCTAAATTATATCCCTTGACGGATGCCCGATTCCTCAAGCAGAATCAGTGAAATACAGTAAATAAGCTGAATATATCTCGATGGTAGGTTGAAATAGAAACATCATATCAGACAAAAAGCAGAGCAGATTAGATTAGAAGGCAAGCAACTGTACTCGTTAGATATTCTCAACTTAACTCAACCATAAAACCTATTAGGACCTATGGGGTGCAGATATGGGGTTGCACTGAAACATCAAACCAATTAGTAATCCAACGCATTCAAAACAAAGTTTTACGATTAATTACCAATGATTATCGCTACGTAACCAACGAAGAGCTGCACCATGATCTCGGAATCAAATGGATACACGAAGAGATCCAAGATTTTGCGCTAAAACCTGAAATTAGGTTGCTAAATCACAGCAACATGGAAGCAATATAGCTATATATATAATCAGAATATTGAAGCGAACCAAACCTATACGAACTAGTTTAGTGTATAAGTGTATTTTTAAGTTTAGTTTAAGTAGATTAGTTTTATTATAATTTTGGAATTAAATATTGATTTATTAGTCCCGTACTCGCCATATTTGTATATTAATGCAAGTACAACAGATAGTATAAATTAAGATTGTACTAAGCATATCGAATGTATGATGTAATTAATAAAAAAGTGAAGTTGAAGCCTATGTTTATCGAAATCTAGCAACTAGAGCTCGCCACTTGCCTAATTTTTATGCTGTTCTACATATTTATGAAGAATTGGAAATCGTACATTGGCATTCGTAAATTAATTTGTAGCTATTAATCTCTGATGAGTTTACTGCGAATATAAGAAAAAAAAAAACGAATCGCTGAAATCAAATGGTTTACTAATGTCCGAAGTCAAGGTAATATAAATTTCTATGTTCTATAGAAATCTGTAACAGCAACACGAAGTAAATTTTTATATTTTTACATTTTTCCATATGTTTTCTAGCTTTTAATCTATTGTATAATTTGTCCAATCTTAAAAAACGTGTTGCTGAAGACAGCATATAAAATATTAGCGGAAGACTTAACGGTATTTTAAAAAGATTTTCTACCTCTTCTACAGTGAATTGGTTGCTTATTGTAATCAGCAAACCTTTGGTAGTGTTCGACGGTAGATAAAAGACCGTTTCCTAGGTTTCTAATGGATTGTACTTGTATTAGGTTAAGGTGGTACTGAAATATATGGAAGACTATTCCATATTCATAAATAATCTAAAAAATATAATCAAATTCCAGTGTTATGAACAGGATTGTCCATATTATATTTATACTGAGATCTAAATTCAGGCATTTTCTCGGTATATTGCCAATCACCGATCTATTTCCATGATTTCAATGATTCCCTGGGGATTGGGAAATTCCCTGGAAGTTGGCAACACTGCCTTTCTTATAGATCAATTCCAGCTCTTGTTTTTATATAGATGTATGTGTTATTAAAAATGTTTTGCATACTGCATAAAAATTTTTGTTTTTTATAAATACAATTGAAAGCTAGTTTCATCAAGAACCATTCTTACTTCTTGTACGAAATTAATTCTTAAAGTTGTCGCAGAAAAATGTTGCTGAGACGTTACTTTTATGCATGGCCAGGCATTGTCTTGAATAAAGATCAATTTGTCCCCATCTTAATTTAGTTCGTGGTCTCTTGAAAGGTTCTTTTATTTTCAGAAGCAACAAAAACGATATTTACGGTTTTTATTTGGACTGGCGCCCGTCTGTAATTTCTATTAGTTGGATAGCTGTTGAATAATGTTGTCATTGTTATTATGCATATTTGAACTATCAAATGTATGTATAACATGAATGTTATTTGTCAGTAAATACATATTACGCGAATGAATTTTCTGGCTAACAGTGATAACATGAGAGTTTCGTTTATATATAATTTTTACGTGATAGTCAAGATTACAAGGAGTATGATTTAACGTTCCGGAATTTTCTAAAAAATTCTAAAAAGGAATTTAGTGAGATATCTATGACGCATTTTACAAAAAAAAGAACCAGCAAACGCCATCTTGTACGACCATGACCTTATAAACTTCTTGTATGACCATGTTCAAATATCGTTGCAAGAGTTGCAAGGGATAGATTTTTACAGCTTAATGGGCATATTTGTTGCACCCAGTGTACTCACTCATAATGCCTTGTGATTGCCACCTGATACTGTTCCAAAATATCGAAGAAGTTCGAAAAGAGTTTCTCGATGCTGTCAGAAAGACGATAAAGACGATTAATAAATATTATACTTTTTATATTTAATGAATTTTCATTGTTTTGTGTTCCATGTATATCTTTTTAATAGCTTTTGTAAAAGCCTTTATATAAAGATAGTGAAACATATGAAAGTAAAAGTGAGTTATATAACGGTTAGTTGCAGGCGCAGCAGGTGTCCCTTAACCAGCAGGGTCAGGCCTAAATAATGTTAATTAACGAGATCTTTACGTTAATTACAGACAGACAAGTATTGTAGTTGTACTATTGTTTCATTCAGTAACACTAACTATAGTTTATTCAGACAGTTCAAATTTGTAAATTAATATTACTGAAATATAAAATTTAATTGCTAATTAAGAATTATTTGATTACTTATAAATATGTGTTATGTAAACATAATTCTTATAATTTTTTTTAAACACAAAACATAAAACATTTTGTAATATAACATATAATATAATAATATCAAAATTATGTTATGACACTTTTCTATAATTATTAACGTGATGAACTTGGGTGTAATGTCTATATAATAATACACTGAAATATTTTGATAATATTTTGATCGTGGAGCTAAAAAGACACTCACATCAACGTTTAATTTAGGAATATTGTTAATGAATAATAAATTTATTTTTTATAAGCTACATTAGTATTAATGTAGATTTATGAAATTAAACTGTGAGACCATGCCTCAACAATCAGTAGTGTATATGTGTGCTATATATTAATATTCTAATTATTCAAGTTTCTAAATGTGTAACATAAAGCTTGCCATTGAAACTTGATTGCAGCTGGATCTGAAGACTAAATGATTGAGTGAATAAAATCTGGTTTTTAATAATTTATTCATACATTTAATTTAAAGTAAACTTGACCATTTAGATCAAAGAACCTATTTGATTTTTTACTATTATTTTGTTTTCAGTTAGTGTTATTTGCTTTCGCTCTCAGCATCCTCAAAAATATATTTTAGCTCATTTCTCCATGGTAGTCGTCCTTGCAGTTGGACAGTAACATAAATTTAAATAACGAACTTTCCTAAATTTTATTTTATGCTTTTAAAAATTGGGATTCGTGGGTTATCGTTTATGTCGTTTAAAACATATATTTCTTAATAGTGTATGGAGAGAGATTTCTAAGGATACTTCCTTGAATGACAGTTTTCACTGAAATAATTGTATCAAATTATGTTTATATCGAAAATACTATTCACTGTTATCACCTTGTAATATTCACCTCAAGGTGGTTGATTAGTTACACAACTCTTTGCGTTTTGATAATCCAACATTATATTATTCTTCATTTTTAAGAGATTTTAATCACTACAAATTTTTACCGAATTTTACAATTTTCCAAACATCGATTGGAGCCATATTCAATATTATCTATAACATGCATTAACAATTCACAAAATACCAATTAGAGGTTACCGTGGGGGTTAACAAATTGTGCATAGCTTTCTGTGTCAACCGATTAGGATGAACTTTATCGCTGCACTGAAGATAAAATACCATCGTGATTATTAACTTTAATAGTGACTCAGAAACTGACAGTGACTGAATAAAATATGATCTGAATGAAAATGATGATCTCTCCGGATGTGGCCTTATGATTCAATACTTAGAATAACCAAGGTAAGGCGATGAGACAGGAAAGAACTAAATGTGGGTATATATAATATAGGATAACTATAAAAAAACTGTAGAAATCGTATTGTAGCATGTGAAAGATTTGTGTGTTCAGAATGTATGACGAGAGAACGAGTACTAACTGTTTTATAGATATGGTAAATGAATTAGAGAGAACGCGGTGATTTCATCTAATTTTATGAACAAAAATAAACACAGGTGCTAAGAGAAAAAACTAGGAAGAAAGCCAGTGACACCAAAAAGACTTAACAAGGAAACACTGCAAGGAAGGAAACAAGAACAAAACGTATAAGGGTAAATAACACTCTAATGAAAATAAATTATATTACATGGATATACAATGGTACATTAGTACAATATTAAAAAACTTTGAAGTATCTAAATTTGAACAGTTTTCGAAATACTAATAGTAATGTAAAGAAGTTTAATTAGAAAACCATGTGATATTTGTAAAATTGTAATGTTATATTGTTTTATTAACAAGTAAATAATTAATTTGGTGTTACATTGACATCTTGCGGAGCGCAACCTTTGCCAATTCCCTCAGAAACGGCTTCAAGAAGAAGGGAGAGAAGGTAAAGGTGTCGTCATTTCTCGAAAAGGCCTCGTACATCTGCTGTTTGGATTAACAATGGGTTTCCGGCTTCGTGGAATCGTTGCACAGATGGGAAAGTGGCGCGTGCTGCGTCGAAGGCCCGCCCATTTATATTTGTGTTTATTTGGCTTAGTATATTCAGTCAGTAGTTAAAAATATTCCGAGGGGACTATATATGTTTATTTAAGTAATGTTCTCGTCAGAGGATATAACTGTTGATTTAAAATGGCGTCAACCTTGAAATAGTATCAGGTTTGATAGAAGATAACATACAAAACGTATTTTGATAGCAACCCATAAATTTATTAGTAGTAATAGTAGTACATACACTAAGGAGAGTTTTAATTATTAATGTATTTATTGAAACTTTTCGTTTATTCTTAAATTAATTCTCAAGCAAAGTCAACGCGTGGTATATATTTCTAACATTAACGCTTATTGGCTTTATAAAACATTGTGTGATTTGGTGATGTTCTGATTTTCTGGGTGTTCAGTTCAGTTTTATTTATTCAGTAGTTTTATTGTCGGCTTGGTTGGCGGTGGTAAAGGCAACAGGAAGGGCCATCTACAGTTGCGATAGTCGTGGGTTCGAATCCTGCTGGGGCACGGTCGTAAATTTATATTTGTGATTGTCCTAGGCAAGAGTGTAAAATCCGATAAAGAAAATAATCCCAATCACGCCAGTAAACAGGCTGTGTAAGACCGGATGGTCTCTAAATTGGTTACTGATCAGTCGGTAAGCTTAATGCCGAGAACCGTGGTTCGGAGCCCACGTGAAACTGTAGGTCCAGTCCAGATAAACCCTCGTTGGTAAAAAGGAGACTTTAATATGTATAAAAAGTAGTTTTATTGCTTTTACGTTTATTTCATGAGCATATCAGGAAAAAGAGAATAGCTCGGATTAAGATTAAAAAAAATGGTTGTTTGAAAGAAAATTTAAATTACCCGTATATAATAAGTTGTTGCTGAAAAAGCAGATACTAAAACCTATATGGACCTATCTAGAATTCTGTTGGTGGGATGTTTTGTAAGAAGTAATATTACATAATACAATTATTTCAGAAAAAAATCCTGAGGAGTATTGTGGATGCAGTCAAATATTACAAGAATAATTACTTACACCGACACTGAAACCGGACTGAAACTGTTCTAGAGAAAATTAACAGATTCCAAAATGCGCAACTATTTGACAACGCTGACCGAGGATGCAGTCTCAAGAGATAAACCGTGTGCTCTTTTATATTTATGTAGAGAAGTAAAAATTATAAAAATATTGCGAAAGCACTACTAACTTTTGTTTTATTAGAGATTAAGCCATGGCCAATAGGTCTTTCTAGACCTTGCTATTCCTATTACCTAGTTTTAATTTACTATAAAGACAAATTGTAATACGACGATTAATAATAAAATCTCAAAAGCCGGCTTGGTGGCGCATGGGTAAAGGCGATAGGACGGTCCTCCTAATGTTGCGATAGCCGCGAGTCCGAATCCGGGGGCATGGTCGTAAATTTATGTTTGTGATTGTTTAAAATTTGTGATTGTCCTAGGCAAGAGTGTAAAATCCGACAAGGAAAATGATCCCAGTCACACTACTAACCAGGCTAGGTAAGACCGGATGAGTTCTGGGATGATTTCTAAAGTTGGTTACTCGCCAGTCGGTAGGCTTAGTGCTGATGTGATGCTGACCATAGTTCGGAGCTCACTGTAGACCCAGTCCAGATAAACCCCTAGTCGGTAAAAGGAGACTTTAAAAAAGATCAAAGAAATAAAATAAAATATGGATAATTTAATTTAAAAAAAATTGATTTGATTTCAAATTTCTTTTAAGTTTTATGATCATCGTGCAGTTGAAAAATGTTTTTCTTACAGCATTGAATATCTAATCGGTTTAACGCAACTTATACATACATATATTATTACATATTAGCTTTTATAGTCCGATACATCAATCGCTTCGACCTTAGGTCTAGTGCGGAGGTTGGTTCGACTAATCAGTACATGTATTTTTTCTCCATGCTATTCTATAATAAGGAAAATTTAATCATAATTGTTTTTTTATATTAGCGAACGTATTTCTTCTTTAAAACAAACCTGTAAATTTACGGCTAGAAAGTGTATGAACTGTAAGAAATAATATGAATTAGCAAAACAGAGTTTGAAGGTTGTGTCAACAGTTTATGAAATAGGGAGGGGACATGACAACTTAACATTTTTTGGCACGGTCTGTATAATCTTTTTCACAATAGTCTGAAATGAAAGTGAAATATTGAATAACATCGTAGATAATTCAATACATTCTGTCGCTATGTAGCTTCACAAGATAATTTAAGCAAATTTAAGAGAGATCTGTTACATCTCGGGTAAATTTATCTCTATGAAGATTAGAAATTTCAAACTACAACAAATATTCTCCACAGTTACAGAGTTCCAGAGAATTTTAGAGTTCTTTTTGTGTTCAACAATTTTTCGAAAACTTGTAAAATCCTATCCAGAAAGATTTTAGGTTTTCAAGAGGATTAATGTGCAACTATTTAAATTTCTATTTAAATAAAATAATTTTGTTTTAATATTATCCTTATTAATATATATCCATTTTCTTGATTTTACAGAGTAAATTTTCCTTTGTTAGAGTTACAAAGACTCTAGATAAATTAAAACTCTAGATTGTATCCAATTTTACAATATTTAAAATAATTTACAAACATAATAATATGTTATAGAATATTGAAAGTTACTGTGACAAACACAATAGATTTGTATGTGCTGGTTGTTAGTAATTTAATTACTTAAAGGTTTTGATAATTTACATACTATTATTTAATAAAAATGTTAGAGGCGATAAACAGTTTTACTTATAGAACAAAAAGGCATCTCTATTTTTGAAATAAATTTCAGATAGTTTAATAATTGACAAATAAATTGTTTTGAGATGCTAAGATGTGGTGGAAAGATCCAAAAGGAGGGGGAATAATTTAAAACCATTTGAGCATCGCATTTGATTTGTGATTGGCGATAAACGATCAATTTACTATGAGATATATTGAAAATATTGAAAAAGGAATGGGAAGAATTACAAGAAATTATGATTAACATACATTTTACCAATATTCCTCAGTAAATAACTTTTTAAAGCATCATAAGTAATCTTCAAATAGAGTAATATAGAACATTAATGGACATTGGCAAGGATAATTAATATCCCTTAAAAAAAGTGAACATTTATTGAGGAAGCTCCTAGTATATGCATAGGGAACAAATTTTATTCTTTTAATATGGCATTAATATGATTTATTACATATATTTATGTTTCATGATTTAGATTATAGAAAAATATATTGGTTAATTGGAACAAAATCATAATTATCACTGCATAATAAATTGCTATTATGCCAGCGAGTATTGAAATCTATATAGACATAGGAATTCAATTATGGGGGTGTTCCACGAAAAGTTATGTAAATATAATAGAAGTTTTCTGATCAAATTCCTGAGAAGTATTTTAGATATTTTCAGATACTAAATGACTGATTACTTACATCGAGATCTTCAGATACCGACTATCACTCAGGAAATTAGGAGAACCGACATGAGCGGAGACCCCATTATCATGTTAATATCGAAGGAATATAACTTTTGGTTAAAATCAGAACAGGACAAAGAATCAAACCACTTTATCTTGGGTAGTCTAGTGTAGTGAGGTGTATTTAATACAAAATCAACAATGTTATTACATAAAAATTATTACTTAAGAGGCTAAAATAGATTCGATGGGTCCTCCTAGATTTGTTATTGTAAAGATTAATTGTAGGTTAGTCCGCGTCGAAAAATGTTTTATGAATTATATTATTAAGAAATACTGTTAGTTTATTAGTTGAATTGAATTCGTCTTTCAAGCTTTCTAAAGTTATTTGAAATATATATAATTTATTCTAGGAATATGACATTTATTTATATTTCATCGATTCATTAAATTCAACTCTACTACTATTTATATATTTCCTAGTACCTAAAATCAAATTAAAGTAATGCGGGATATTAGCTATTTTCTTAAACTCGACATGTCCAACCGATACAAAGAGCCATCGATTGCGGAGAGAAAAAAAGTTCGAGAAAAAAAGAAAGGATTCAATATAATACTCTGTAATATTGGTCGGAAGGTCGTTCTCACGAAACTTTCTCATGCCCTTTATAAGGGTCCAGGTAAGGATAAGCCGAATGTTCCGAATCGTTTCACTGTCAGCTTTTGTACGGAGGCAAATGCACCTAACTGAACGGGATGATTCTTGAGAAAATGTACGAATTTTCGGTGAATTTAAACGTACAAGGTGTTTACAGTATTATAAACGAAAACAATAATGTATGTTATATAACGTATAGTAATATTTATGCTAGTATCCTATTACTGAAGTTATAAATAAGCTTCTGCTGTGGTTTAAATAAAAATGCACACTCTATGAGAGAAAACGACATTGAATTAATGTGTACTATATATGTACACGTATTTTATATTCTACTATATATATATATATATATATATATATATATATATATATATATATATATATATATATATATATATATATATATATATATATAGAGAGAGAGAGAGAGAGAGAGAGAGAGAGAGAGATTGGATGTGCACTGACGGAAGAAGGTGTTAATATATTGTAAGTAATATATTGTGGCCATATTCTTCAACCACATGATCCATGTTATGGTTTTTCTCAGGATTATTTCTACAAAACTATGTTGCATAAAAACATTTTATTTGTATTTACCAACTAAGTACTAATTTGAAATAGTTTCTTCAACATAGTATCCCAGTAAAAGTTAATGGTAAACTTAATTTATTGCCTGAAAGCCATTCCTTTATTGCAACTTTTGTATGATGTTATGGTCTTTTCCACCAATGTGCTATGGTATGATGAAATGTCCATAACAATAAATGATAGTTCCTTTAGGTTTATTTCGCCATAGTAGTCGCACTTGGATTTAGAGGAAAATTCTAACTCCCTTTCAGGAATATAAGTATTTTTTTTCCTGGCTGAAGAACAATAAATCTACAATAACATAATAAAAATATTATGACACAAAACCTAATTAAATGTCATAGGAACTTTTAGAATTTTCCATAAGCTTTTATTGGCTTTGCATCACCGTTTTGCCATAAGTGGTCCAATATTCCGTTTTGAAATATTCAAGTTTCATCTATGAATTCAAGAAATTATACAAGAAATCTTCTTGATTTAATTATGTACTTTTAAAAATTGGATTCTTTTAAAACAATCTCTCGAATATTCGTCAGTCCTCTAGGTGTGTAATCTTTTCTACGAAGCTGAAATGTTAACTTGTCCCAAGGGAAGGAACATAAATGGTCATTCTCTTAGACCATCATCAACTCTATCGGATTATACTTACAAAAACTAGATATTTCACAATTTAAACACTTTGAAACACTTAATAAGCAGTAGCAAGGTGTCCATGATCCAAATATGTCCATGTCCACATCACGATGATCAGAATTAAGACTATGGACTGACGAGTGACAACATAAAGATCATTCTCGAAAACATCCGGTCTTATTTAACGGTTCAGACTGCATGATTTATATGAGTGAAATATTTCTTCGTCTCGTCTTGCTCTATAGACAGACAGAAATATAAACTCAGACACAAATTCACAATTATCCCCCAGCAGAATTCGAACCCGCGATTATCGCAAAGATAGGGGGACCGTCCTGTCTCATTTATTAATACACCAATAAAGTCAGCTAGTGTATTTTTTCATTACAATAAATTCATCATTTTCATAATAAAAAATACACTGTAATTTATGGAATATATTGTCAACTCAACGTTTCTGCAATTTTATGTTATGTTGTGTTAGTCATATGTAGTTCATATAACAAGTATTGCAAACTACAGAAAATTTAAATGAACGGATGTCACTTACATAGACAGCAATAATTAAATAAACTATTGCATTTGTTGGCAAATATATTTTTTTAATTGGTAGGTTTATTAACACCCATATTTATCATTCAGATTTGAAGACTGTTTATTGATAAATTCAGAAAGAATTTACCCACTTCTTAGAGAGTACTCAAATCAATTTATATCGATTCAAAGCTTTGGGAATTCAAGTTCAAAAAAGTATATTGGTTAAAAAAGCATAGACATGTTGAACGACGTTCTTTAAATACCATTAACTACTAGAATTGCAGAAATAAAGATGATAATTTTTCTATTGCAGTCATACTAGAGATGAAAGACAGATTCATTTGATAAACTTAATTGTTTCCAGATCTACGACGAAACCAAACAATTATGGCGCGATAGCGTTGTCGTTTATATAATGAGATCATCTTGACTTGGGACACTGGGAATTGTTTAAACTGAACTAAACTATTAGAGGAATACGTTGTAGAACTCATTTTGTATGTTTGTGCTGGACCTTAAAAGAAAACCAGCCGGCATATCAAGAAAGGAATGTTCTTATGTGACAATGCCCGTTATGTGTAGCTTAAGAAGCGCTGACTCTCTCGAAATATTAAAATGAAGCATTCTCTTCCAAGTGTCGAATTCACCAGATAATGCTCTTTCCTATTATCGTCTTTTCAGATCAAAAATTTGTTTGTTCCTGGGCCATATTCAACGAAGACGAATTTTATTGATACAGAATCCATACATTATGTCATACATGGCCTAAGATCGTCAATTGTGTTAAACAGCTCTTCCATGAATAAAAATGTAATGGCGTGTATGCAATAAAGCCAAAATGAAACTGAAAAATAACGGCGCTGTTCAAATGGTGTTCTGATGGGTCCTCCTAGATATACATCTAGATTTAAGTTATTGTAAAGACAAATTGTAAGTTAATCGGTAACGACTAGTAGCAACATAATAAATAAAGTTTAAAAAAAAAGATGGCCGCCGAATTTTTTATTTTTTTTTTAAATATATTAGTGGTGGAAAATTAATAGAGTTTATTTTTTATATGGCAGATGTTAAAACGGTCTTAAAACAATTATTTACACTTTGGGGAAATTACAGACACTAAATTTAAAGCTTATTTATACTAGTTGTTTATAAAAGCTATCCGACTGGAAACAGTAAACACGAGTTATTGGTTAAAATTCGTTGAAAGTAGTAAGAATTTATTCCCAGTCCCTATGATAGCAATATAAAAAATAATTTGTTTATCGCTAATCAATAAATATACGATATCTAAATAAATCATTTAAAATTACCTCTAATATATTTTATTAATATATTGTTTATTTAAATCAACTAATTATAAATCTTTTCAACTTTTAAAATAGATATTTTTCGGCGTTACCTTGACCATTTATACTTTAATAAATTCATATCACGGAGTTAGTTCGTTGAACCTAATATGTTTCTTGAATGAATGGATTACATCACTTTCCATAAAACTATCTATTTATGAGTAATAATAACGTCCTTCTTCTGTTGGAATGCTACCTGTTAATATTTTCTAATTATTAATTTTTTTCTTTTGCTTTCATTTAAGTTTATTGTTGAGTTAAGAGAACATATTTTTCAGAATATTAGTGATGGTATGTTATATATCGTGACTGATATGACCCAGGTTATCGGTGGTGAAAAACGATTATATCGATCATGAGTGAAGCGGTTAGAATTAAGGGTTCATTTATATAAAATATAATTAGTTCTGTATTATTGACTGTACAAAAGACTTCAGTTTTTTTTAATAATATAGTTTTAAAATTATTTTGTTTACATCCTACGCGATTCAAAAGTGGTCAGTAGGATTCCGGAGAGGTTATAGGTTTTTTTGGATACATTCATTTAAATGGAATTAACTTGCCTATCAAGAAAGAAGATAATTTGATATTGTATTGGCAATATTTCTGTAGTGCCTTGAAGCATTTATTCACATATTTTCGTTGGCATAAACTGTTATAATTGCAACTAATTCTTATTAATAATCATAATAAATTCTTCGTCCATGGATTAATATTGCTTTGAAGCTGTTGTGAACTACTGTGGCAAATTGGTAATTTCGGAGTGCACAGCTACCCAATCGATTTTTAAATATCAGAACTTAGGGAAACCATTCGATATAAGCTATATGACGAAAATTTTGATAAAAATAGACCCTTTGATCACTATATTCTCTATATTCTCAAATAAGCATTAACATGGTGTAATAAAAATAAGATGATAAACCTATTATAATAACAGGTCAATTGAAAAGTCTCCAGTAAATCCATATGTTTTTTTGTTAGCCCTAACCATCAAAAAAAGAGGCGTTTATAATTTTGACAGTTGTCGGATCATTAGTTTATGAATTATAGCATTTTGAGTTAAGCAACTTTTGTTATTGTGAAAAAAAAAAAGATAAAAAGGAATTTCGCGTGTTGATAAAATATTGTCTTTTGAAGGGAAAAATACAGTTGAAGCAAAAGGCAAAAGGAAAAAGTTTCCGGAACTGCCCCAGGAAAATCAACCATTAAGTATTGGTATGCTAAGTTTAGACGTGGTGAAATTAGCACCGAAGACGGCAAACGAAGTGGACGCCCAAAAGAGGTTGTTACCGACGAAAACATAAATACGAATATTTGGGTATGAGAAAGCTCTGCGCAAAGTGGGTGCCGTGGAAGGAAAAGAAAGTGCTGCTTCACCAAGACAATGCACCGTGTCACAGGTCAGTGAAAACGATGGCAAACATCCATGAATTGGGCGTCGAATTGCCTCCTCATCCACCATATTCTCCAGATCTGGCCCCCAGCGACTATTTCCTGTTCCCAGATCTCAAAAGAATGCTCGCTGGGATGACATTTTCGTCGAACGAAAAGGTGATCGCTGAGACTGAAGCTTATTTTAAAGCAAAGGACAAATCGTACTACAAAAATGTTATCGAAAAGTTGGAGGGTCACTATAATCAGTGTATCACCCTTGAAGGGAATTGCCAAAAAATGTGTTTTACTACTGTAGGCTGGGAACTTTTCAATTGACTTGTTTGTGTTTTATAAATATAATAAAAATAATGCTGAAACTGAGAATTTATGAAATGCAAGAGGAGCACATAAGCCTCAAGCATTTATATATGAAGCTGAAGTTTGAAAAACGATAAAAATAAAGAAAAGCCGCTTCTTATTCGGTTCTATATTTAAAGGATAAAAAGTTCCTCATTCTCGGAATTAGAACGCGTCGGTCTTTGACGCAATACCCTGTACGTCGTACAAAAGCGTACTGGCGAATTCTTAAAATTCCCGTTCATTGTGTGGGGAGGACGAGAGGGCCGCTCCACTCTACCTGAGACCAAAACATTTATTCAGTCGGGAACGAAGAGAGAAAAAAAAACTTTTTCATACCGAAATGGAAAATTATCGAAGTTTAATTCCAACATGTTTCTGACATCTAACAATATTCGATTTAAATTCCATACGGACGAGTCGGGCGGTTATTTCTTAATTAGTTTGTGAGGAGTTTTTTAAGTAACGCGTCTTACGGAGTTCAAATACGTCTGGTAGTCGATTAATTTCGTAGCGATTTAACCTGTAACTCGTAAAGTACATTCAACGACTTTAGTGAATGGGCTTCAAGTTATGGAGGTTGAATTTCAATTAGTATATGATGCTTTTTACGATAGAACTGTTAAGACGCCAAGCGCATGTGTGATTTGTTTGTGAATTGGGGTGCTTTATACAGAAGAACCATGATTTTTTTTTGTTCTGGGCTTACCAATACACTAAATCGAAAGTGCCTCACAGTTGACCCCTGTGGGTCGCTACTGCTACTGCATTAAATTTGGGGATATGGCACCCGATAACCAGGCAGTCGTTATTGGGCACGATGACCCAGTGAAAGAAGAAATAGTGAAACTAACTATTGGTTCGCCAACTTGAGCTAACACACGACTGTATACTGTCGTATAGTTGCAAAAGCTATAACTGCAGCGACGGATGAGATCGTTTCAGCTTGGAAAATGGGAGGTTAGCGGTGACGCGGTGCTAAGCTCCGATCATTTCCACCAGCTCGCGAACAGGCGCGTCTTTAGAAGAATTTGAGCTGAGTTGTTCTTTGTGGAATGACTGAGATGTGAAGTGTTAGATTCCCTGTGAATTGGATTATTTCTGATAAACCATGGAGCATTGGAAAGCTTGAAACCGTTTCACCTGGTTGGGTGTAACAAACTTGAAGTAGACATTAGACCCGTAGAGAAGTACGAATTAATATCTTGTAAAATAAGCATTTGATGGAGATGAGAAGTCTATTAGAAGGGTAGATCAGACGACATAACAGGTTTGTTATCCCTGAACCTTTCTGCATTGCTTTTTGTTTGCATGGTACGTTAAAAAAAATCAAATGTATCGAGAAAGACTCGTTTATCTTTTTTAATTCAAAATGACTAATCACCGTCAAATGTGGTAACTCAAAAGGTTACTAGGCATCTGTGGCGCCATCTATTAGAAGTTCTCATTGATTATGTATCATACTGTAGAAAAAAAATTTCGCCATAATGTCAACAAATATAAATGCATGTTAAACTGAACAAGTTTATGATTTATTTGTTTGTATTAATGCTATTAGTAGTAAAAAATATTAAAACATGAAATATAACTGGTATTCTTAATGAGAACATATTGTCGACTTATTGGCCAATTAATTTATTTTTGTCATTCACCTGTTGCACGTAGCGCCAACAGAGTAACCTAAATTTACGAGCACAAACGTACGCTAGAACACAGTTTCACACGAAAATCATTCAAAACTAATTTTTCGTCTCTCGACAACTTATTTGTGTCATACAATTTGTGTTATAGCAAATTAATGAGTAGATTACACTTTAAGTATTATGGGTTAAATTATGCCATACATGACTTTTTAGCAAAGGCTGACCAATTTTGAAGTGGAAGTGGTATGTATGGCAATATTTCATGGTAGATTTCAATCAACGGGACTAAATACAGCACATAAGGCTGGCTACATTTGAGCAATATCTCAAATTGTCAATTGTCATACATGTAGCATATCCATCGTGATGTCCATTGAGTCGCTCGTATCTCTATTCCCATTCGGTCGGAAATACATCTAATTTGATCAAAGTTGATTGATATTGGATAAAAGTGACCATGTTTGAATCAACTGTCGTGTGATATTATGTGTAAATATAATGTCCTCAACAGCATTTTTTTCTTCTTGTTTATTAAAAAGTAGACTGGATTTAAAATTTGTAATTTTTATCGTTTTTCATAATAATATAATTCTAATAAATTATTCTTGTAGATAATTTACACATATGGTAAGTTTATGTTGTTTGCTAAAAAATTACAGAAATTCCAAAATATTTGTTAAAAATAGGCGATATTTATTAGTAAAAATGACAAGTACAAATTATTTACAACTTTACATAATTTTATTACATGGAAAGTTCAAACTGAAAAAAAGTCCATCAAATATTTTTATAAACTTATATAAAGTGATAATGAAAATCCAGTGAAAAATATTGATATTTGCTATATATTTGATAAGTTATAAGACTATTGCTTAATATTGATTTTGGTGTCGGTAATGTTATTAGTTATATTACATAAGGATTCACACACGTATTTAGATTTAATATAATAGAAGCAATATAATATAATGTTATACATAAGTATTAATAAGGTTACATATAATCATCAATGTAATAAAACAAAGCTAGTGTTAATTCAAAGCAAATATATTTAAATAAAACAAAAAATTATCTATAAAATACAATTTCACAATACATAAATTTAATTCACAATTTATATCCCAAAACATATAAAAAATATTGGATAAACATAAAATATACTCAAAACTTATATTATTTAATACAGTTTATCATTTAAACAACAATGGTTTGTTATCTGGACGTATTCTTCAATTGGGTAACTTGCCATGGCGATTTAATATTACTAAAATGTTCTATTCTGGGACTCTCTGTATACATGTAATATACATCCTACTTTTCACAAATAAAGAGAGAACTTCATTGTCACGTCAACTTCCTGATTCCACTGCTGTGATATTGAACTAACGTCATGACATTATCTAAATACACTTGTTTTATATTAATAATACTCAATTTTTGTTTCAACGAATAAAAATACTTTTAACATACACAAGTGTCAACGACGCTTTTCAAATGAAAGTTGAACACTTGAGTCGCGAATATTATTGGAAAGCTACCAGTTCGGAGAACGCTGAGATAGAAAGAAAGAAAAAAAAACATAACTTCAAATCAAATCTAGTCCCCCCCTTTGATTTTATTTTCCTGCCAAATAAGACCTTTATTATCGCCAGAATAGGACGGCAAAAATGAAATTCTCTTTTTAGGACATTTAGCGGTCTTTTTATATGGAGAGAAAAAGCTTTCTTTGGGCTGGTAGTTTTTTCTCATAAATATAAGGCGTGCGGGTCTATAATATTGTATGTCATTTATTTGCAGTGTATGTTAGACGGAGATTTCCACTTCCTGACTTATTTGTATTAATGTAATGATATTCATGTAAAAAATATATGCAGTGGCCTCAGAACTTAAAAATAAAATTAACAGATTCTTAGATATATCTTCTATATTTGTATGTGCATTTTATATTGTTGAAAATCCAAGGTGTGAAATTTAATGGTTTTGACAAAAGCAATAGTTATCCATTTAATATTTTTAGCCTAGTTATATGACCAAAAAAGTTGGTTAACCTCAGAATAAGAGATAATAAGCTATTTCGACATTTTAAAAGTTGTCTCAAACGTTCCATAACAGGTCAGTTAAAAAAATTCCCGGTCTGACACATAAATGGCGCTAGTAGAATTAAATCCATATGTTAACCCTAACCCTCAAAAGATGCCTGTACAAATTTGATAGCTGTCGTATCATCAGTTTGTGAATTATAGCATTTTGAGTGAAGCAAGTTTTGTCATTGTGAAAAAATGGATAAAAAGGAATTTCGCGTGTTGATAAAATATTGCTTTTTGAAGAGAAACAATACAGTTGAAGCAAAAGCTTGGCTTTATGCCGAGTTTCCGGACACTTGTCCAGGAAAATCAACTATTAAGGTTTGGTATGCTAAGTTTAGGAATTTCCTGATATCTGTTCCAGTTGGTTTTCTTTCTGGCCTTGAAGCGAGGAATTTCGATTGAACTATAATCCCCGAGAGTTAATATAATCGTACGATGATCCGAATGTAACTCGTCGAAAACTTGTACATCAGAAGGACGATTGAAATTCTGGAGAATGAAAAAATCCAGAATGCGTAGAGTACCCCGTTGTCCGATAGCGGGGTGATGGGTAGGCTCATCCAGCAGGGCGAGACCAAGCCCTAAGTTTGCGCTCACTGCTGCGATATCGTTGGTGAGGATCGTATTGACGGCCGCTGGTTTGGGCGTTGGCTGGGTAGTTTTCTTAGTTATCAGCTTGGTGGACGCTGATCTGACGGCATTTCTGGAGGTTGATGGTTGCGAGTTGGCCTTGGCTCTCTGCTGGATGGGTTGGGTAAACGGCTTGTCAGCTGGCTTGGTTGCAGCTGCCTGTCTAGCCTTATCGACGGCCTTCAATAGCTGACTTAGTTATGGCGGAGTGATGGGACCCCTCTTCCTCTTTCCCACCATGGTGAATCCATCAACTGGACTTTAATTTGCCAACGGTAGAGATGTGAGTTCATTTAGTGTCTTAGGAGGTTGATGTACTGACTAGGCCGGGGTGGGTTTAGCAAGGGCATCTTGTAGCAGCATCCGCATTGCGGAGAGCTTGGCTCCATGCTTGGTTAGCAATACTCGAAGTTGAGTAACCTCAATTTTGAGCTCCGCATTTTCTTTTTGCAGATACTCGATAAGTCCAAGACTCACTAACCGGGCATCGTCAGGGTTATCGTCGGCAGATTTCTTTCGGCAACTTTCTGGAGGCGGTGATGGCTCTGGCGTGTAGGACGCCATTGCCTCGCTTGTAAAACATTTTCCGGCGTATACAAACGTTTATGATATTTGGGCGAAGGTGCTGATAGAAGCGGTTTATGAGTCGATCGATTGGCAATCAGTTGTGGGTAATTCTCGGAAGGGTAGGTAAGCTCGGAGGACCGGACACGACCGTTCTCTTCGGAAGCTAGGACTGAACTGACCGACTTAAATCGTATGTCTGGTCTGGTAATGCCGATTCCGTCCTCGGACCCAACTACTGATTATACAACGTGGGGCAAAAGTCCCGCTACTATTGACTCAATTTACGCTGAGTGGCAATAATGGTGGAGTATATTTAGCCATTATAAAATTTGGACGTCTACACAATATAATGGTTAAAGCGAAACTGAACTAAACGTCGCATAATCAAGATGGCGCGCAATCAAAAGAGTAGCGGGGATTTCGGCCTCACCTTAATGTCAAATCAAAATGGTAGCAGGACTTTTGCTGCACCTTATTCAATTGACTGATGAGAACCTTGCTTTTCTTTTTGATGTTAGCTTGTATACTGCGAAAATAGCGATTCTATCTATATCTATTCTATTTTATCTGTTTTTTTCACATTGTGATTCACTTTTTCTTTCTTCTTAATTGTGATGCCTTTTTCTCTTTTGACTATTCTGACCTTAATCCATTCTTGTTCTGTTTCTCATTCTCGATACTTAACTGCTTTTTAATTCACGTTCTTTGGCTAATTCTGTTTCTCACTCTTGAAACCGACTCTTCACTCTGTATGCATCGCGCTTTATTGCAGAATTTCTTCCTTTGGTTTCTTGGTGGTGGTTGGGAAGGTTAGCAAACCGTTTTCTTACGTGGATCAAACAATTGTGTTACAAATCGGTATTCCACGGTATTCCATAATCTAGGGCCTTTTGGAGTTTCATGGTAATAGTCACAATAATGGATTTTACGCCAGGCCTGACTTCCTATATCCATCGTTTACCCCTACCCTGCACTCCCATTATCCGAAGCATTCGACAACGAGACGATGTGACGTGCCTATTGTTAGCCATGTGTTTTCCATTTTACGCGGTACTTTTCCTACAGAGATCCGACCTCACCAAACATTCGGTACAATGCGATTTTGTGTATTGTATCAAGTAATAATTCTGTTCCCATATCACAAATATTATTGCCATTCGAAATTTATATTAATTAGTTCGCCTTGAAAAACATTTAATGAAAATAAAAATAACCTTTTTTCCAATCCATTATTTTCATAGATTATTACATATTTTGATATATATTATAGAAAACAATATTTTTTCAGTGTCAATTATTGTGTACGTTTCCGTAAAGTAATGAACAATAATTTAGGTTTAATGTCAATCGTAATGGCATCCAGTCACGATTATTCTATTTATAATTTGATACTTCCAATCTAGGAACAACAGCGTGCATTAATCAATATTATTTCTATAAGCTTACTGATTTCAGTTATAGCTCGCAATATTTTTAATTAACTGAATTCGACTCTGTATGTAAAAAGCTTAAGGCCGTTAGTAATCAATATCAGTTTATTATATTTAAAATGTTCGTGACTTATATTTTAATCATTTGTTGGGCTTTTTGATTAATACTGACCGAATTATCTGAGCATTGCTTTGTACAGCCGTTCCAAAATGGCCGTGAACTTATGTTATTAAGATGTATAATGTATTCTTCATTGTAGTAAGTAAATTCGTTATAATGTCTACAAAATTCTTCAATTCATTAGTGGTAGTAGGTTATAAGCCGGCAAACGTTGTTTTGGTGCTTTGCTTGTTTTGATATATTTCAAATTGGTGCTTAATATTCTTGATTACTTTGCTTAAAAATGCGGAGACGAAATAAATAGTCGCCGGCTTGGTGGCGCAGATGTAAAGGCGATGGGACGGTCCTTCTGTTGCGATAGCCGCGGGTTCGAATCCTGCTGGGGCATGGTCGTAAATTTTTGTTTGTGATTGTTGAAAATTTGTTAATTTTCTAGACAAGAGTGTAAAATCCGACGAGGAAAATGATCCTAGTCACTCTAGTAACCAGGCTGGGTAAGACCGGATGTCGTCTGGGATGATTTCTAAAGTTGGTCATTCGCCAGTCGGTAGGCTTAATGCTGAGCACCGTGGTTCGGAGCCCACGTTAAACTTTAGGCCCAGTCCAGATAAACCCATAGTTGGTAAAAGGAGACTTTAAAATGTATATATATATAAAAAAGTAGTCAGTCAGAAAGAGATTAGGTTTCAAATCAATAATCTAGAATAGGATCTAAGTAATGAAGGTTCCATTTTACCAGTAAAATGCGTTAGAGAGGCAAGTATTAATACTATTAACTATTAACAGGCTGGGGTTTTTGTTGGAAATTGATTGTGTTGCAGCTGTACTAAATGTTAGTATGGAAATTATGACTAAAATCTCTAGAAAACAGGAAAACAATATAATTCTGGATACATTGAAAATACTTTGTCTACATACCTTAATGTTAGTTCTATAGGGGAATAAATTTATGAAATGTGTAAAAACAGTTGGTAATTATAAATGAAATGTTTAGTTGTGTTTTATTTAATTAATTTTTTGGTTTGTGTGAACAAATGGTGGAGTCGAAGGCAGGGTGATGAGTGTGAAAATAACTAAAAATGAGAAAAATTAATACAGGTAAAAAAAACCAATTGGTTAAAATGTACGAGGAGATAATGAACATTAACTGTTTTGCAGATATGGCAAATTCATCAGGGTGTATGCAGTTACTATATCTAATTTTATTGAGAAGAATGTACACATCTAGTAACAGAAAAATCTAATGAGAAATACAGTGGCATCACAATGACGTGACAAGGAAACACCGCAATAAAGAGACCAAGAACCAAACATAAAAACGTATATATGCTCTCTGATAAAAATAATATTAATTAGGTATCTAGGGGATACCATAGCTGGTAGTAGTAATTTCAATGTAAATATAATAAAACAGTTTTGACGTACAAACTAGGGTGCCTGTTTAATTAACCGTAGTTTTGTTGGAAACATTTTTGTCCCTATGTTATTTAAACTAGAATGTTGTTATATATCACATCAAAAATAAACTAAAAGTTAAAGGCAACATCGGGATGTTTTGACGTGATAGATTAAGATGGCATGGGTCCATTGCTATTATGAATAGACCATATGCTAATACTCGGGTAATATTAAAACTGCTATAATAACCCGCAATATTATGATAAACGACTAGAAACTGAAAAAGTTTAAAAAAAGGAGTTAATTGAATGAAAGAGTACATAATATATTGAAGGCAGCTCATTTAAAGAAACAATTCTTTTATATGTCAAGATTAATTAGGTGTGTGAGAGAGTCAGAATAATCTGACCTTGAGACAATTCGTTTATTTCTAGTAGCGGCTTTTTCTGCTGCATGTCCAGATATTTTGTCTTGATGGAAAACTGTCTTTTATTGTGTACTAGCCGATTTTTTTTCAGTAATTCTTGCACGAAACTGATTTTGAAATAGACAGTAATAATCTGAGTGTTTATACCAATTCTTATTGTTAGAAATAGATAAATGAGTCAAATTGCGAACCAATACAATATTTAGTTTATATTTGCGTTTTACATTGTTGTATCTGAATTTTTTTGATTTATTTGTTTTTTTAATATCGATTATTTTAAATTTATCATTTGTGCACTTACTGCGCTTACATATGCCAACAATTGAATAAATACATTTTCTCATTGTCTACTATTATTAAGATTTAGCCAAATACCACATGCACCAGGTTTCCCGCTCAAAACTCTGTTATTAACAAGTGAAACAACAGGTAGTGAAATTTTACTTATTCAATATAACAAGTCATTTGAAAAGTCCCCGGCTTACCATAGTAAAACACATTTTTTGACAAAATTAATTATTTTTATTCAACACAATTCCCTTTAAGGGTGATATACTGATTATAGCGACCCTCCACATTTTTAATACCATTTTTGTAGTACGATTTGTCCTTTGCTTCAAAACAGGTCTCAGTTTCGGCGATCACCTCTTCATTTGACAAAAATTTCTTCCCAGCAAGCATTATTTTGAGATTTGAGAATAGGAAATAGTCGCTGAGGGCCAGATCTGGAGAATGCAGTGGATGAGGAAGCAATTCGAAGCCAAGTTCATGGATTTTTGCTTTCGTTATCACTGACTTGTGACACGGCGCATTATCTTGGTGAAGCAGTACTTTCTTTTTTTTCAAATGCGGCCGTTTTCGGCGATTTTGTCCTTAAAACGGTCCAATAATGCTATGCTATGTAAGAGTCGCTGTTGATAGTCCTCCCTTTTTCAAGGTAGTCAATTAAAATTATTCCGTGCGCATCGCAAAATACAGACGTCAGCCTTGCTGTGCTTGATGCTTGCCAGCTGACTGTTGCGTTCTCCCACTCCTTGGAGCGGGTTCATTTTGTGCAGTCTACTCGGATGACTGTCGATTGAGACTTGTTTCATCCGTTGTCGTATATCGACGCAAAAATTCGTGTTTATTATGCCAGATCATCTTCAAACACTGCTCGGAATCATCAACTCCTCGTTGTTTTTGGTCAAAAGTGAGCTCTTGCGGCACCCACTTTGCACAGAGCTTTCTCATACCGAAATATTCGTGAATGATATGATGTACATGATCAGTTGATATCTTTAGAGTGGCTGATATTTCATTCAATTTCAATTTTCGATCATTCAAAATCATTTTGTGGAATTTTTAATGTTTTCGTCGGTAACAACCTCTTTGGGCGTCCGCTGCGTTCACCGTCTTCGGTGCTCATTTCACCACGTCTAAACTTAGCATATCAATCCTTGATGGTTGATTGTCCTGGGACAGTGGCCGGAAACTCGGCATCAAGAGCCAAGTTCTTGCATCAACTGTATTTTTTCCCTTCAAAAAGCAATATTCTATCAACACGCGAAATTTATTTTTATCCACTTTTTTAATGACAGCTGTCAAATTTATACATATATCTTTTGAGGGATAGGGCTAATTAAAAAACATATGGATTTAATACTAGTAGTGCCATATATGTGTCAGGCCGGGGAATTTTCAATGAACCTGTTATTAATCATTAGGTTTCATAAATGTTTCCTACATTTGACGCTAATTAAAGATGCCATACCAAAAGATCAATTTCTCCTTTGAGCTAAACTATTTTCCGAGCCCCACGTTCTGCTCTGCAAATGCATGCCATATCGATGCAGAAAACTGGCATTGGAATGGTGCCACGTCTAGAGAATACGACGGATGCGATAATATTCCCAAGACTCCCAACCTTATAATATCTTTGAGCATGTTGTGGACGTTCTTCAACCAATGCTCGTTTTATATTAATCATTTGTTGTTGGTAGTGACCGTTCTGGTCTCAGTAAATACAGAATATAGGTGATAGCCATGGTATTTTTTTTATTTAATATTTTCCAAATAAATCTGTTTTGCGTCACCCATTACTATTCGATGCAGGAATAACTTCCTTTAATACCTTTGAAGCGGCAATTCACTGACGATTTTTCCATTTTCTAATTGCTTGTCATTCAAGAGTTGTGGCATCCTTCGGGAACTTTCTGTTCTGGATCTGGATCTGGATGTTAGTTATTCTAAAATTTCGATCCGGCTCACAATAAACGTATTACTGCAAACTATTTTTGAGTTTGTGTTGGATATTCATCCGATAGCTCTTGCAATTCTGCATCTTTAAATTTTTTCAGCTTGCCAGGGCGTTCGTTGTCTTGAATATTGAAACCACAACATTTGAGTTATCGAATCCACGTTTCACATATTGTTATGGTTGGACCATGACATATGTATCAAATCGTACTTATAACTAGCCATATCTGCCAAAAAAAAAAAACAAGAAGTAATTACGTATCTGGTATGTACAGAACTAAACTCCGCCTAATTTTGTTAATAAATATAAATATCTGTATTTTAAACTCCCTTGAAGAAAATTTGATACCACGACCGAGGCCGTTTCAAATAATTGATGGCTTAGCATCCAAGAAAACCTTTTCCAAACAAACAAGCGCTTTATATCTAATTAAAATTGGTTTAGGCAAAACAAATACGCTTTTATTTTTCTATTTACATTTCCATTTTGGTAAATAATAAATAATGACAATCTAAATTCCGTAGCAAAGTTACCATTTATACATTTAGATCGTTAGATGTCATTTTAATATTTTTAATTAAATAAAAGTCTAATCGGGTAACATAATCAAAGTAAAATCTACTAAAACATCAAAGATTTAAATTAACCAAGTTGGAATTAGTGAATTCCCATTGGAACTCTAATAAACTCTCCACCAAATCAACATCCTACCTAATTAGGCAAAACAAAATAAGTTTTTTGTGGAGTTGTCGGCTTGGCAGTGACATTTCGAATAATTGATCGCTCAACTTTTAGAGCGTAAAATATTCTGACGCAAATAAGTACCGATTAATATCTAATTAAATTTAGTTCCGATGAATTAAATATTTCGTTCTTTCTATTTGCATCGTATAGTACATTGTTATATATATATAATAGAAATGTACGTATAGGAAGAAATTTTAAAAATTGTACATTTAAATTATCAGGTTCGACTAGATTTGGATAATTATTAATTTGAATAAAATAAATAAATAGTCTTAATAATAATATCGGGTGTAAAAATTATGAAAATCATGACTTATGTAGTCTATTCAAAATAGTTGTAAATTCGTTTTAGAGTCAGACAATATTTTCCTTCTCATTTTATTCTATTTAAAAAGAGATTGAATGCTGTTAGGGAAGTACGAACATGTAACCGAGAGAGCCCGTAAAAGTTGTCCGTTTCTCAAACGTCTGCTAAATTCTTCAAAATTATATAATCACGGGTTGTAAACTGCCACGGTCACTAAAATATCTCAAAACATAAAAAACATATAAAACCTTAAATTCATCAAAAAGAAACCGTGTTTAATCGAAACATAATTTAGTACAATTATTTAAGAGAAAATTGTTACTCTGAAAAGTGTCGATAAAAAGCTAAAAGATATACAGCTATTTGAGGGATGTGGAACATTCCTTCATACACTGTTGGATAATATAGGATTTAAGTGGTGTAAAGTGTAACCCACGAAGGGGTTTAATGGAATTTTCAGAGATTGCTCTTGAAAGAATCCAATTTTTAAGAACATATAACAAAATCAAAGAAGAATTTTTATATCAATTTATATATTTAAATGAGACATGAATATTTCAGAATGGTACGTTGGGTCGCTCATGGCAAGATGATAATAAATATAGTGTAAAGACAACTAAGTCCAAGGGTGATTACATTGGAGAAATGAATTCCAGGAAAACATGTTAAAGAATTAAAGAAAGAAACTATTTCAGATTGTTACTCGATAATTATAAATGTAATGTTTAGTTGCATTTTATGTAATTTACTTTTAAAGAAAAAAGCCTCAGTATAGGTACATCATAGATCAGATTACTGAATGTTTTGGCCACAGAAAGCCTTCGGGGGATAGCACTACATGGAAAAGCGCGTCTAGAACTCAACCTATACTAGCGTGGCAAAAAGTTCAATAAATATAATAAATCAACTCTAACCTATAAATTATTGTGGCTGTATAATGAATTGTAGTTTAAGTTCTTTTAAGTACTATAATGTTTCATTATTTTATTTAGATTGGAATTTTATTATGTTAGGGCCAAACATTTTATTATGTCAGGGCCAAGGGTACTGAAACTCAGAGTTACTGCGGCGACATTGCCACGCTTTGACAGGTCACGTGTGTCACTATTGTTTTGAATAGACTATATATAACATAGGTCCTAGCCCTAGGTACATTCTTGTCAAATCCCGTAGAATATCCGCCTTGAGGAACAGAAGGCAATGACTTTTTATAAGATATGCTAACTAACTCTGCTTTAAGCAAAATCTACCACAGCATCGAACAGTTTCTCATAAATATTTTGAATACTCAGCTGATAAACAGATAGAATATTTGTTCTGAGATACTAAAGCTAGTCTAAAACTGACCTATGGCCTATTTTCATCTCTAATAATAAAATAACTTCATGGGCTCGACTAAATATTGAAGTTAGTCTGTCTATGAAAAAATTCCCTAAGAGTGAGATAAACTCGCATGGCATTCATAACTTTTGCTCATATAAGTGAAGACGAATACAGAAGCTATGAGTTTATTTTGAGGCGTTAGATTTAATTCATTCAAAAGGTAAGCTATAAATTTTATGTAATTGCTACATAATCTATCAGCTGCCTCAAGAACCCTAGTTGAATACAACCCAACTATCCTCTGGCCAAGGTCATTAATGATAAAAATAAATCATACATTTTTTATGTATATAGCCTCTATCTCATAGGGGTATAAAGGGTAATGGGCATGTTAACTATCTTGCAGGAAGGATATAAGTATTGCTAATGGTGAACCCTTTATTTTGGTAAAAATATTTAAATGCCAATATGTTTTAACTGTACAAAAGGTTCGATCAGTTACATTTGGATTTGTTAGATGAAAATAAACTATGGGAGATTAAAAGAAATTACTATGAGCGACCGTATATAGAGGACCAAGGAAGATTTATTTGTATATACCCGATCAAAATAAGTCATTATAGGATAACCCATCAGTTTCTTCTGAAGGGCGAATCTCCTCCTATTTGCACTTTCGCAATATACTTCCCTGTGGTACAATGTCTCTATTTTGCTCAAGCTACAATATGAATATTCTTATTTGACTCGTAAGAATCAGTCAGTTATATATGACTCTAAAATATACCAATAGACCAATTTTCAAAAATTTTATTTACACGAAATTCTAATCTTATGTTTTAAACCCCCAAAATTTTATCGAAAGCTTGAGTAACATATAAAATATTGCAGAACAAACTTTATTTTCTTCTGGTGATTTCTCTCTGATATTAGTGATTCTGTGAATCAATCGGGGAATATTGTTTCCTGAAACCAAACTTATTTGATTGATTTTATGCTTTTCAATAAAGTTTTTCAAATAATTTGTCGGCAATAGTTATATTGGTCTGTATGGGGTTGTTTCGTGAAGGGGTTTTTCATTGGTAGGTCGATTCTATTAAATAGTGCTTTTTTTTGGAAGTTTATTCAATATTTTACGGTACGTACGGGGATGAAACATCTTCATAATCCTTTGCGACCTAGTCTGCTCGTGGTGAAGCTACTTGGAAATAAATTTATTTCAAAGTACCTGATGATTTCACCGTGAGGTCACCCATTGTGACGTGTTCTGTAAATTCGCCCCACCTCTACCCTCCAGCTACAAAATATTAAGGATAATCTGCGAATCTTGAACCTTGGCCCATTTTCATTGGATGCTTTTACATGATGGGCCTTTTTAACTTTCTGGTAGCTCTCCATAGATAATACTTATAAGCATCAATAGAAAGTCCACGCAAAAATACACTCATGATGTCAGTTATAGTATATGATGAAAATATTTAAAAAAATATATATTGTACCAATTTTTGTTAATAAATACCTTTACAAAATGTATATGTGTAGGTACCTAATATTCAAAATTCTTTTCCCTTTAATTAATAAAACCTCAGGAAAAACTTTTTCATTTGTTCATGTTGTTCACCTGCAAAAATAATAAAACCAACATATTTACTGCTGACATGTATATTTTATACCATTGTTATCGTTTATATCTTACTTATTAGACAGGACATCTAATTTACAATAAATTAACTATATCTACTAATACTGTGTACAAAATACCTTAAGTGTAAGAAACGATGTAGGTGATAGTAACTGTGTGGTATATTATAATATACAGGAAATTTACAATTTAAGCTACCTTAAAACTAAATCTTATACTTAGCATATACTTATCCAACATAATTGATATATTTCACTGTTCACTAATGATAATCGTGCAGCGTTTTGGTATATTAACTGTACTATACACTGATCACATTGATAATAAAGCCTTCGGACATTACAAAATTACACTCAGTGTAAGTAAGCACATTTTACATGTTATGGTACAACAATTTTAAGTGTATCTTTTCCCTGTATTAGCTTTACTTTTTTATATAATGTTTATTTACAAATTAATACAATCATTATATACACATATATACAGAATTTGACTGTAAATGAACTGTAGTATAGTTGATGTTGATGTGACATTGTAACACAATGATGTAGTATTTAATTAGAAAAAAAAATATAGAAAAGATTTTTGCAGCTGATCATGTTATGTGCTAGTTTTGGTAATAGTCAATTGTTGACACATGATAATTGATACAGTTTAATATCTAAAATATGTTTTGAAAGCCTTTATATAACTTCTAACTATATACAATATTCTTTAGAATGGGTGAAAATACTAGTATCTACATTGTTAGTGCTACAGTATTGATTTATTTGAATATACTAAATGAAGTTTAATAAATTTTATAAAATGAGATGATATATTCATAACTAAAAGAAATAATTTTTATAACTAATATGTTGTTTATTTGAAAGAAAATAGGTAATAAATAATAAAGCATACAATTTAGGAATGGCATATTTTCAATCACACTGATTGACGAGAATCTTGTCTTTATGTACCTTCTTATTCTAGAACTCCTCTATTAAAATAACGCTAAGGCAATTCATAAAATATTTTTCAATAAACATATAAAATTTATGACGGGAATGTCAGTATATATTTTTTCAAACAGTTAAAAAGCCTAATATTGATATAACTATATACTACCGGTTTTAACTTTTCGTTTGACATTGTAGAAACCTTAATCGAATGGTTTAGGTAGTGCTATCTTATGAAAATCATCATCCAAATATCATTATTTATTTAGTGGTAGAATATTTTCCAAGAAGACATATTACTCCCTTGATAAAAAGAGGAATGTGAACTTTATTTTCTCTGGCGTAACATTGCTGGTGTTTTGTTGCATTTTCAGGACCAAGCAATAAATTCGCGAATTCTTATTCAGCATTTCAAAAAATATTGCGAAAACATTAGAATTGTTTCTTAAATCTTCTAATAAATAAAAGCAATGTAACAATCAATAGTGGCGATTTTGCAATAAACGGTTTAGTGGACATTAGTGGTTACAAGTTGCAAGTCAGTCAGAGCATAGAAGAGATGATAAAACACTGTTGTTGTGAGCTGAAATTGATAAGGGAAAGTAATTTTTTGAAAAAAAAAGCATTAAGGTAACTTCTAAAAATTTTTCCTTTTTCAAAAAAATGTTTCCAAACTAACAGGAATAACTGAATAATTTGAAACAGAAATAAATCTGCTTGTTAAAATTTAGCCATTCCTAGAAAAAAATAAAGGAAACCTGAATTCAGTAAGAAAAATAGGTAAAAATAAAATATATTTAATTTTTACAAGACATGATTAAAATTGAGTAAGATAACATATAGGCAGAAAAAAACAGATAGCTTGAAACAGCATATATTAATGGATTGTATTACATTAAATTAATGTAGAATTAAAATAATATATAAAAAAAGTCTTAAATATGACATAATAAGTATCAAAACATAACATATCTTTTTAAACTTTCAGCAGGTATACAGTTTGCATTGCTTATATTTAACATGTATTTTGTATAACTAAATAATCGTTAATACTTGAAGTTCAGGGTTCACGACCTTCCTCCGCATCATTAACAGAGCTTCTGACTGTTGAGTTCTGAAGTGGGTTGGTAGTATTATTTAAGTGAGTAGTGCAGAGGAGGTACTCAATCTCGATAAAATATTAATACTGCCGATTCCTACTGTATAAGTCTAAATTAAATGTTGAGAATTCTTGAATTCTAGAATTTTTATTCAATGCAAAACAATGTTTGTCGATCAGTGTAATTAGTAATGCTTTCTAAACGTGCAACCTCCATGAATCTTGATACCGTATCAGGAACACAGTGAAAATCCACGAGAAAAATCACAGAGTCAGCGGTTTATCATTATTGAGAGCTTAAAAACGAAGCATTTCATTACAATAATTTTGTTCTAATATCTTAAATCACCTTATTGTTAACGTGTAAATCTCCATGACCGTTTCCTAAAAGGGTGACTGATGTTTCCTGCGCGTTAGCCGCTATATTTCTCCTGTTCATAGATATTGTTGATTTTCTATTAATGGACTGGCGCTTGGTGGACATCATCGACATTGAGGTTGCGTGTTGGCCGGTACAGGTGTTGCATCTGGGACGTTTTTGTCGCTTGCATAGTAAATATCTGAAAACAAAGTGATTAATCATAAGATAATAAAAACAAGACATATCGTCTATTCAAAGTTTTTTTGTATATACGTCATCAAAATGTTTAATATACTGCCAGTCGCAATTTGTAATTTTCTTTCAGAATCAGACAATATTTTCCATCTCATTTTATTCTAGTTAAAAAGAGACATAATGCTGCCAACGCAAAATTATTCAAAATATTATAATTACGGGTTATAAACTGGAAAACGTTGTTTTAAGGCTTTGTTTAAATAAATTTCAAATCGCCGCGGTTTTTATAGAAATATTCTTTAGCGTGTTACAGTTTCATTGAATATTAATACGGCCACGATCTCTAAATTCATCAAAAAGAAATCGTCTTTATGCGAAACGGGTGATGAATCAAGATCAACTTGATGTTAGCTGTATCAGAATTCAAATATACAAAATGTATAAAAACAGTAATTAGTTGTTTCGATTGAAACATAATTAAATACAGTTATTTCAAGGATAATTGTTAATATTGCAAGTATCCATAAAAAGCTGAAATATACTGTAATTTAAGTGGTGTAAAGAAAATCCACTAATGGGTTTAATTGCCAACAAGAGCTAGAAGCAGACATTGTTTTTAAATGAATACAATTTCCAAAAACATAGCAAAATCAAGGAATAATTATTATATTAATTTGTATATTTAGATGAGATGTGGATATTTCAGAATGGTAGATTGGTTACTTATGTCAAGATAATAATAAATGTAGCGTAAAGGCAACAAAAGTTGATGGAAAATGGTAAACGTGGGAATAACTATCGATTAGGTTTTGTTGGTCGTAACATTTATTAATAAATCATTGCAGACATAATTGTATGTCATGAAGAAATACTCCATGCTGTAAATAGGAATATAAATTAAATAATTTTATTCCTGGTGCGGAATTAGTGTTTTCTTCTAAGCCCAAGGGTGACTACTAGAGGTGACTACTATGGAACTATAACTTGCTTTTGCAGTAGTTTGAAAATAAAATTTTAAATAACTTGGAGGAACCATAATTTATTCTTATGGACACTTCAACATATCATAGTACACTGGCGGAGAAGATCCTAACAAGTGCATCAACAAATATATACAGTAGGTCAGATGACTGAACAATATGGTCACATAGTATTACGACTTCCTATCGTAATATTCCTGTCACTGTATATTCAATCAAGTTGATATGGGGGGCAGCAAGGACTTATTATAGTAGATATGCTGGTCGAGAACGATATTCCGAGCACAACATTTTCAGTTTTTATGATTAAAATTAAAAAATATATTTCTGATAAAATTTAAGTATATAAAGTCTTAACAGGAGTAACACAACATAAAACATAACAAGCTAAAATTAGCTTAAATTATTCAAATTGTTAGTGAAAATACTGCAAGAGGGACTGTAATTGCAAAAATAATTTAATGTTTTCATTCATTTATTAATGTTGTCATCTGCTTATTATTTGGAGACAGTTGTTAATTTTTTGATATTTTTATGATTTCAGTTGCACATTTTCCAAAATCAAGTGATCTACGTATCAAAGAACTAACGAAAATAATTTAACAGCTGATTTGGAGGCAATTTCTGTAGTGCTTACTGTTTTCCTGGTGTTTCCATCAACTGTAAGTTATACTGTTTTAAAAAGCTTTTATGTTCTTTATATAAGAATATATATAAAAAGCTTTTTTATTAAACCTGACTTTTATCTTTTTAATATAATTATTTCAATTGTTGTTTTTTGAAATACAGCAAAACAAGTGTTAAGTTTCTTTCCATTTTCCAAGGCTCTATGGCCATTAAAATTTATTATCCCGAATAAACAATAAATTATTAAATGATCTAAGAGTTACAAATTTCGGTGTTAAAATTAGGTAGTTCTCTTATAGTAAAGACTATTGTACTGTAGAATTGATCTAAAAAATGCCATCACTTTCGTAAACAGCATTATATGGCACCTGGTGAGTTCCCTTTGAAATAACAACTGTGAATGCTGGAGAGTAATGTTATTAATGCGCAAAGAATACATTGCTCTATGTTTCATATAACTATCATGTAGCCACAGCTACTATATTTGGTTCGAAGATGTTTTATTACAGACCTTATCCTTTAGGTAGTTCCCTTTCCAGCAGCCCTCCGAAAGCACTACTAATTGTGTGATAGATAAATTATTTTTAATTTAATATGAAGTTTTTAGAATATTCTACCTAGGGGTGAAAATTTTAAAGCAGATCAGATATTTATTATTAGATAGCAAATGACATTATCATATATAATTATTGTAGTAAAATATCTTAAGCAAAAAATTGCAGAATATAATCAAAATTTGATCTATTTCTATTCAGTTGTGAAGCTCATTTATTTTACAAAGACTACAGGAAAATGTTATACTTATGCTATATACCAGATATTTTAAATAGAATTTTGTCTATTAATTCTGAACGACAGAAACGTCCAATTAAAAATAAACATTAAACCAAGGGCTTCATGATAAAAAAGGGATGGAGCTGCGAACAAAAGCACATACTATTTCGATGTTTTCACATCGAAATTTTTCAACACCGCCTTTAGCTCTATGCTTCAAAGTTCTAATACAGTTTTATCAGTTCTTTTCAGTGAAATCGAATATAAAGTATGTTTTCATATCCATTCGTCATACGATGAAATAATAAATATTCGGATGATTCTTTTTGATATAATGTGTTTATATCGTAACCAACCAAATAATTATTGTAGTTATTGATGATCTGGTTATTATCACTCAAAACGTGTTGTCCAAAGAATATATCTATTAGCTGAAGCTGTAATTTTTACAAATTGCTAAATTATGTTAGAAGAGGCAGAATTCTGTCTAAGCGTCGAAATATGAGACGGAACATAAAGCAAGAACATACTATTGTCAAATGTCTACGAAATTCTTTCAAATATTGATAATAGTTAGAGTTTATAAATCGGCAAACGTTGTAAACCAACATTCTAAAAGTTATGCCGAATTAACTTTGCGACGTATTGTGTCCTATATTTTGATGATATGCATTGGCTGTTTTATTGGATAGACTATATTGTTTTAAGCTTCAGTCTTGGAACCTTATAGAGTGGGTCAAATATTTTCTAGTTTTGGTCATAATATGCAGAATATTATTAGCATATATCTCGTGTTATATATGTTCATCATGTTTGATAAATAGGTTGACAGTGTGTGAATTAAACATTCTGGAGGTGAGATTATGATTCAATGTTGACGATGCCAACAGAGGGCTACAAGAGTTAAAAGCACTAAAGGTGAGTATATAATTAATATAGGACAACTGTAGGAAAACGTATTGTAGAGTCTGAAAGATTTGTGTGCGTAGATATATTGTAGATATATTTGTGTTTAACAGTTCAGAATATATGAGTATTTGGTTAAAATGTGAGAGAAAAAAATGAATACTAACTCTCTAAGAAAAATGTGCACAGGTAGTAACGCAAGAGACTAAGGAGAAATGTCAGAATGATTTTTTGACAAGAAAACACAACAACGAGGGAAACAAGGTTAACATTAGAGTTAACAACTAAACATAAAATGGTAAATATGTTCTCTAAAGAAATAAAATACATTGCTTAGATGTATAAATATAAATTAGTCGGATTAAGCCTCCAGAGAATACCATAGGCGGTTTAGAACAGTGTTCAATGTAAATATAATAAAATAACTCTAACCTAAAAACTATTGTGAATGTTTAATTGGCTGTAGTTTAAGTTTTTTTATTAATATTTGCAATAGATGAACCATAATGTTAAAATAAATTATATTATTGCTTCATTATTTTATTAATATTTTATTGTTGTTATATATCAAAGAATGGTGGTGATGAGGGACACAACGTTCTGTTAAACGAGAGTCAGTTTGGTTTATGTTTGAATATATTTAAATCACTAATGTCGCTTCTTTTGACGTATATAATCAATGTATTTTTGAGACTTAAACATGTTCCGGAATGTCTTAAGATTGCTCGAATAATTAAACTTAAAAAACCTGACAAACCGACAAAACAAGTTGGGTCTTACAGGCCTATTTCGCTGCTACCGGAAACCGTTATTAAAACGCATTAAACCACTTATCGAAATACCAGATTTCCATTTTGGATTTCGGATCACCATTCGACAATCGATTAAGTTCACGGAATAACAGCCGTTGTTGAAAAGGTAGCCGAGGAAAAGAAATACTGCCCTGAAAGATTCCTCGATGCCTCACAAGCTTTTTACCGGGTATAGAATTAGGGATTAATCTACAATATGAGCAAATTGCTACCGTGAAATTATTGTCGACTGCTGCAATCATATATTTTCAAAAGAAAATTTAGAGTCTCACATGAAGGGGCATTCTCACCATTTAAACCAATTTCGGGTGGAGTTCCACAAAGTAGTGCCTTGGAACCATTTTTATATCTGCTCTACACTGCTGATATCCAAATAAGAAAATAAACAATACTTGGAACATTTGATAACGACACAATTATAATGGTAAAAAATCTATATCTGTCTAAGGTTATAGAAATGGACTAAAGACTGGAAAATACAACTTAGTAGCTCCAAGTTTGTCAGTGTTAATTTTTCGTTACGGCGAATTGACTACAAACTTAATTATATCACTGAACGAATGTGCGATAGCTCAAGCAAAATCAGTTAAATACTTCGGAATATATCTAGATGGTAGATTAAACTGGAAACATCATGTGAGACAAAAAACAGAGCAAATCAGACTCAAAGTCAAACAACTGTACGAGTTAGTCGAAAGATACTCTCAACCTGATCTAAAGTCAAAGAGATTGGTTCATCAGTGAATCCTAGAAGTCTACTTGGACCTATGGTACCTAAAACATAAAACCAACGTTGGTAATCCAACGCACCGAAAACAGAGTTCTACGATTAATTACCAATGCTTATCGCTACGTAACCAGCAAAGAGCTGCACCATAATCTCGGAATCAAATGGGTACACGAAGTGATTCAAGATTTCGCACTAAACCATGAAACAAGTTTGGTAAATCACAGTAACGTAGAAGCAATACAGCTACTGGACGCCACGCAATCTCGTCTCGTCTCGTACACGTCTTGCATGTTTCGCCGTTCAACATGTCACCGCTTTTTTTCAAAAAGTAAAGTAGCTTTTTAAGTAAAACAGTCGTTTTATGAATAACTAATTAGAAATCTAAGTGATGGGAGAAACTCAACCTTTTTCTCAACCTCATATAATATAACCAACAGCAATATAGGATATCGAAAACGATAAGATATATTTTGAGATAGATTATCTGTCGTGAAAAGATATATTTTGTTAGTCTGTCCAAATAACAAATTCCGATAAATGTTTCCGTAGTTGTCGGATGGCTTCCGTTACCAATTGATATATGTCTATGTTAGATAACAGATCTAACTAATAAATATATGGCTTGGGGTTTATTTATTTGAAATTTCCAAACTATTAACTTTTTTATTGCTTATATTGCAGTATAATCGTTATAAATGGCAGGCACTAACAATACATTTGCTTGTTTAGAATGCAGTTTATTTGCTAAAAAACTAAATAATGTAGTATTTATTGATTTCAAAAAAAGATGGATGATAAGACTTGGGCAGAATGAGTTAATTGACATAATCATCGTTAAATGTTTGCCATTACGTAAAAATTTGTTCAATTTAAAATTTAAAATGATCTTCATTTCCCATCCTTTGAAAATTTGATATAAGTGAGGATTCTACTTTACAGGAAGCCAATCTCAAAATATATGATGCGATACTTCACTCTCATAGAGCTATCCCTTGTCCTCCAATTTTTTCCTCCAAGTTTATTGCCAATCGCCAGTTTGTAAATTCGTATTAAAAATAGACCGAGTTTTCCTTCTCATTTATTTTCATAGTTAAAAAAAGAAACAGAGCTCTGATTGAGAATGCTGAAGCTATTTGGTAGTCAGAGTCAGTAACAGATTGTATCTCTAATCAGTTTGAAAAGGATCGATATATTGGAGACCCTCTTTTCACAGTAAAGGGTATTGGAGAGGTAAATATTGTTACTGTTAAATATTAAGTTGAAGTCTTTATTGGAAATATTTTTAGTGTGCTGCAGTTGCACTGAATATTAGTATGGGCATAATGACTAAGCTTCATGTATATGATCATTTTATAGGAATGTATGAGAATATAATCTCAAAATATATGATGCGACACTTCACTCTCATAGAGCTATCCCTTGTGCTCCGATGTTTTTCCTCCAAGATTATTGCCAATCGCAGTTTGTAAATTCGTATTGAAAATAGACCGAGTTTTCCTTCTCATTTATTTTCATAGTTAAGAAAAGAAACACAGCTCTGATTGCGAATGCTGAAACTATTTGGTAGTCAGAGTCAGTAACAGATTGTATCTCTAATCAGTTTGAAAAGGATCGATATATTGGAGACCCTCTTTTCACAGTAAAGGGTATTGGAGAGGTAAATATTGTTACTGTTAAATATTAAGTTGAAGTCTTTATTGGAAATATTTTTAGTGTGCTGCAGTTGCACTGAATATTAGTATGGGCATAATGACTAAGCTTCATGTATATGATCATTTTATAGGAATGTATGAGAATATAATCTCAAAATATATGATGCGACACTTCACTCTCATAGAGCTATCCCTTGTGCTCCGATGTTTTTCCTCCAAGATTATTGCCAATCGCAGTTTGTAAATTCGTATTGAAAATAGACCGAGTTTTCCTTCTCATTTATTTTCATAGTTAAGAAAAGAAACACAGCTCTGATTGAGAATGCTGAAGCTATTTGGTAGTTAGAGTCAGTAACAGATTGTATCTCTAATCAGTTTGAAAAGGATCGATATATTGGAGACCCTCTTTTCACAGTAAAGGGTATTGGAGAGGTAAATATTGTTACTGTTAAATATTAAGTTGAAGTCTTTATTGGAAATATTTTTAGTGTGCTGCAGTTGCACTGAATATTAGTATGGGCATAATGACTAAGCTTCATGTATATGATCATTTTATAGGAATGTATGAGAATATAATCTCAAAATATATGATGCGACACTTCACTCTCATAGAGCTATCCCTTGTGCTCCGATGTTTTTCCTCCAAGATTATTGCCAATCGCAGTTTGTAAATTCGTATTGAAAATAGACCGAGTTTTCCTTCTCATTTATTTTCATAGTTAAGAAAAGAAACACAGCTCTGATTGAGAATGCTGAAGCTATTTGGTAGTTAGAGTCAGTAACAGATTGTATCTCTAATCAGTTTGAAAAGGATCGATATATTGGAGACCCTCTTTTCACAGTAAAGGGTATTGGAGAGGTAAATATTGTTACTGTTAAATATTAAGTTGAGGTCTTTGTTGGAAATATTTTTAGTGAGTTGCAGTTGCACTGAATATTAGTATGGGCATAATGACTAAGATTCATGTATATGATCATTTTATAGGAATGTATGAGAATATAATCTCAAGAGATATGATGCGATACTTCACTCTTATAGATCTATCTCCTCTCTTCCAATTTTTTTAATTAAGATTAAAAGTAGAATTCCTTAAAAGTAGAAATGTTTAATTACCGGGAATGTGTGTACTGTAACTGAGGCTGATATGACGCCAGTCATATGCTTTTACGTTGGATATCGCATAAAGAGAGAACGGCAAAAAGGTTGGGAAGTGTGACAAATGAATAGAATGTTATATTATATTATATGTAGGTATAATGCTGAAAAATTTAGGTGAATGCAGAGCAATGTCAAGCTTAAAAGTAGAAAAAGTTGTTTGTTGTTTAGGTAAAGAGCAAGAAGTAAAAGACGGAGACCATGTTTTCTGTTGTTAATTCTAAATTTTAAAATAGTTTTAATCGACACACATACTATTTTGAAAATATACACATCATTTTATTTAGAATGAAATTTTTGAATAGAAACATTTTATATAGAAAAACAATTTTATTTACTTGTTTAGTTTAATAGCTCGCATCTTTCCTTATTTAAAAGTTTGATTTTTTTAGTGAGTCTTAGTAGTAGAGTATTTTGTGGCGAGATTTCAGAGATGATGAGACAGTTAAATCTTCGTTCAAATCTCTGAAAGGAGTAGTAATTGTTGTTGTTGATCTACTAATTAATTAATTTCAGTAATTTTAATGATATGGAATTAAATATATATAATTTATATTTGTACAATTTCTCACAGCCTTAGAAATAATTCTTTATGTATTATTTCAACTCTATATTTGCCTTTATCATTTAAAGACGGTGATTTCTATGTTAATAATAAAAAGGGTTTGAATTTTGATGGCGATGAAATTTTGCTGATGGCTTAGCAGCAAAATAACAATTGAACATTTTAAATTAGTTGTTATAATGCAAGTTTCTCTAGTTAAGAGTGTAAAATACGATAAGGAACTACCCATTCCAGTTACGCTAGTAACCAGGATTTGTAAGACTGGATGTCTTCTGGGACTTGGGAGTTCATTTCAAGCAGTAGGCCCGGTCCAACTAAACTATGATGGGTTTCTTTATTTTTCAATTACTGGACTTTATTATTGTAACTGGTAATAAATAATCGACCTACTGTGACAAATAAGTCATCGATATTGCAACCACTACTACTATAGTCAAACTTCAGGTTTTAAGATGGTGAATTCAAACAGTTCTGTTAATACCCTTAAGGTTTGCCAACGTTAATAATTTCAAAAGGAAAGTTCGTACAAAATAAGTCAGCAAAGCCTAGTAATACATAAACTACACACTTACATAATAGTATTCGTCATATTTCAAATTATATTTAAAAGACTGAAATGACTGTATTTCCACAAATAGGACATACAAATAGATTTCAGTCGGTTTTTATTCAACTAATATGGGTTAATCCCAACCGAGGATATCCATAAGCTAGCAGTTTATAGATTCCATATCAGAAGAAGAGCGAATTTCATTCTGAAAAAGTTAATGCTTAAAAACGGAAATTACGAGAAAAATGGAGTACTTGAATGTACAAATATTACAAACAATATAGCACAAAGTTTGGAAAAATGCTGGATATTCAAATCAAACCCAAAGTTTTAAATTAGTGTAAAAACAAAATGTATGTTAGTCGGCAAAGACTAGTAACAAAAAGTTAATTAAAAACATTGATTTTGTTGTGGTATTTATCTACACATCAGTCTTTGACCTAAATCAAAATATTTATTTATAATATATTTGTTTATTATTTATCTGGAAATAAGCCTCAGGGGATCATGTTTACATAGTGGATTGTACATCTGTGTACAGTCGTTCTAATAAGTCTTCAATTTTCTTCTGTTAAAATTAAATTACTTTTAATTAAAATAGTTAGTTAGTTAATAGTTTATTGCCAATCTCAGTTTGTAAATTCGTATTAAAAATAGACCGTATTATTCCTTCTCATTTATTTTCATAGTTAAGAAGAGAAACATTCTGATGAATTCGAACATGTAATCAGATCGGCCTATATAATACGCCTGATTGTCAAATGTCAAAATTCTTCAAAGTATTAGAGATAATTAGAAACTACAAACCAGCAAACGTCGTTTTTGGGCTTTGTTTGTTTTGATAAATTTCTAATCTCTGCTTAATATTTGCGATTGTTCTGATTGAGAAAGCTGAATACATTAGATAGTCAGAGTCAGAAACAGATTGTGTCTCTAATCATTTACTTGGAAAAGGATCGAGATAATGAGCATTTTATATAAGATGAGCATTTTATTGGAATGTATGGGAAGAAAATGGATTCTAACTATTTCGCAGATGATATGGCAAATGCATTAGGGGAATACAGTGATTAAATCATAAGATACCGTGGAAGGCGATAGTATTTTGCAAGAAAAATATACACAGGTAGTAACAGAATAAATATACTCATATAAAAATGACTTGGCAATGAAAGGTAAGATGGAACAGCAATGAAGGAAACAAGAACTAACCGTAAAGCAGCAAATATAGTCCTCACTGGAAATAAAATACATTACTTAATATGGTTAAAAAGTTAAAAGTAGATATAATAAAATAACCCTTCACTACAAACTACTGGAATTATGCATTAGATGTACTATAACGTTAATGTCAAAATAAACTAAAAATTAAAGTGGACTTGAGATCATCAACGTTATGATGTCATATATTTTGATGACGTTTGTTCATTGTAATTCTGGATATAATACAATACCAAATAGACTATGAACTATGTCTATATGTGATAATATTGCAAGCTTAGGGACATTGCAATAAGAAAAGAAATATTTTAATTGTTGATGTTAAGTTAATATCATTTGAAAGGACTTTTAAAGTATATATTCATATTAAATATAAAAATGAAATTTTTTAAATCATTGTTGAATGAAGGTTTGACCTATGCACAGTCTGTTTATTATCATAAAGAATGAACATTTGAAAGCTAACTTTTTTTAAGTAAATATGAACTAACATTTTAATAAACTGTTATCTTATTTTTAAACTCTGAAACTTAACATGCCCTCTGGTAACATAGACCCGCAAACCTTATAAATATCGATATATGTCGGCGAACAAAAAATACCTATACTTATTTGTGACAATATCTATAATTTTTCACCTCAATCTAGCTTTCCACTAAAAATTTTATTGATGACTAGGGGGTGAGGAAAGGAGAAATATCAAAACAGTAGTTCGATACGGTCCTCAAAAAATTCTAGTATTTCGGATTGAACTTTTCCTGCTGCGGTCTTACTTTTTACTCCAAAAGAAATATTGCCCGACGACTAATTCATAAATCACAAAATTTTCGATTAACATCAATATTTTAGTTTGTACTTATTTACTTTAAAAAATCCATACATCGATATATCGGGCAAAAAACATTAATATTTTTTTGGTCAGAAATTCGAACTTTTACTGTACATGTAGGCTGTTAGATGGTGATAATATATAATGGGTTTAAAATTACTAAAAATGAATTAATAAGAAATATTATATTATAATATTTAATCGTGCACCTCTTTATCAAAATCAAAATACTTATTTAAAATACCTTTATTTGTTTATTCATTAGTCATCTGGAAATAAAGGTTATATTTATGCAAATATTATACATCGAGGGGATTACGTTTCACGGCTTCATGTCAATAGCAATTTGGCCAAGTCTTTGCCTCCTTTTTACCTTGTTTAATTGTGTTTTACGAGTAGCCGAGACCAGAAATTCGATTTTTGCCGTACGTAGGCAGCTTAATTAATAAACGGTTTTGATGGCGACATTCATAATACGCCGATGGGGTGCTTTAACATAAAGAGCGTCGCTTTTTGTTTGTTTTTCAAGCGACAGCTAAAGTAATTGCATAATGTTAAAGCTTTTAATGTTTGGCGTATCGACGTGTGATCGGTATGCTGTTGACTTTGGAGTATACATTTTATAATTTGGCAAAATTATTTGCTTAATTTAATTTTCTTTATACCGGCATTAATTACTAATTTTGAAAAATGAAAAATAATTTTATAACACTTCTAGGTATCTACTTTACCGGTAATATAAGTTATTTCTGCAAAAATATTTCAAAGAGACATTGACGTTTGAAATAGTGTTATTAAATTATATATTGCCCGCACTTGTGATATTGCGGATAAGTAAACTAGATGTGGTATACAATTGGTTTATTCTGAGCATCACAATAATCTACATCTGATCATGTTTATTAGGGTACCTTACTTAACATATATCTCCGGATTTGACACATGCGCATTATTCTGCATATAATAGACCATAGAAAAAATATACTACATTATTTTCCTTTTACAATGGCAGTACATTATTTTCGAATCGATCTACGCAGTCGACCAAGTGAAAACAACAAATAGATCTAGAATATTTAGATTTTATGTTTTTTGTTTATGTCATATTAATAATTCTTAAGGTATAATAATTAAATTGTTATGTTATTCTGGGTGGCTTAACATACATTGTCTTGTGATTCTTGTTGTAACTATAGTTTTGATATTGTGTGTTTATTATATATTGTGTAGCATAGCTATTGTGTAGGCAATAGAGATATGACTAGGCAAGTCGTTAATATTATATATACAAATCGGTTTAAAATAAAATATCTCGTTATTACATATTACATATTCTCATTGCATATTAAGTACCGTAAAGTATTTAACGGATGACTATACAATATTAAGTAAGTTTGCATAGCACTTCAATAGAAGAGCGTTTCTATATTCTTATACTTCGAATTTCTAACCAAAATGCGAAATTCTAAACGTATTAGGTCGTTATATCTTTTTGCTTTCAACAAAAGAGATCGAAGACAATAAGTTGCAAGATTGATTGGACGAAAATCTCGACCAGGATTTTCAAACCAATATTTCCTTTCGAAGAAAATTTACTCATTTTACCTAATCACCGGATATATTAACATCATGTGTTTTAAATCATTTAAAATTAATTTGTAGCCCTGATATTCGAACAACACATTTTCTCGGTAGATATATTTTGGCTAGAATATTTTTATTCAGTTCCTTAATAATTAGTAGCTGACTGGGCCCTGAGGGCGGAGCAGGATATAGTTAGTTTAAAATAAATTAGGCGCAGAGCAAGTTATGAATATCGTTTTTGTTAAATACTCAACTAAGTCTTAAATTACATTTGGGCAACATAAACTTTTAAATCCTTTCGCACATAGTCGAAATTTCACCCCAAATAACCGGGTATTAATCATTTTGAGAACGATTTGAACCGACGAATTGAATTTCCCTTCGGAATGATTTTCCATATCAAATTATTGCCATTTTGCTTGTTGGGGGATTGAAAGGTTTTAATCATTTATCTTATGTAAGATCTTCAGGAAAGAAGTTATTTTCGAGGCGAATTTGAATGAAGTAACGGCAAGGAAGGGGAATACTTATTATTGCGTAACTTTGGTGAGGACATTAATACGAGGGTTGTCTTTTACATTCGATGTTTTGATCTCAAAAATTATCACTTATAAATAATCTTTCCTGTTCAATGTAGATCTTCTGAAGATATATTTTGAATATACTCGATGACATATTAGGTGCTTGTATGTATTTTAACAGAAATATCTATTGGAGAAGATGTTAAGTATGAAATTGTAAGCAGACCAAATCTAATTGTTAAAATTGATAATTTTGACAATCCTCTAGATAAAACAAAATACATCTATTCCTGGAAAGCTCAAAATTACATATTTTACTTAGTATCATTTGGAAATAAAGGTCATATAATATTTACACCAAAGTGAAATAATAAATACTAACATCGGTAGAGATTTTAATACTATAGAGTTAATGAGAAGCTTTTTCTCAGTTATGGTGGGTTAACTGCGACAAACCTGAATACACAAAAATTATGGAAAGTTATTTATGTTGACGGTGAGAAATATTCGTTGCCATAATGTGGATAAAAAGCTAGTAGAATTGAATTAACTGTTACTGCAGATATTTATTGACGATAATTGAACAATGTTAAATAACATATTATTACAAAGAAAGAGTAGAAAGACGAGTAACACATTCAAAGTCATTGTTTTATATATTGTATATGTTACTACATGTATACAAGTATCCTCTGAAATTAATAAAATGATCAAAATTCATATAAGCGCCATAGAAAGAACACCTTTTCGAAATAAAATAAAATATATGATACATATATATATATATATATATATATATATATATATATATATATATATATATATATATATATATATTATATGCATTAATAAAGCCTGCCATGCCATTAGTTCATTCGTCACCAATGACAGAACGATGACGACTGATTTTATTCAGTTGTTGAACAATATGAAGGCAGAAAGAAGTTCCTTAGAATCGGTTCTTCTGCTTAGAAAGGATATGTATTCGCCAGGATCATATACTTTCTCATGTGGCTTTCTCGTCCTTCGAGGTCACCTTAAAATAAAGGCTTTTGTATAAATTAGATTTTCAGGATCAGCTAGATACGATATAGTGATCCATAATTTAGTACCATGAGAATCGCTGTGAGAAAGGGGGACTTTGAGATTGAAACCATTTTTGTTGGATATGTCCCTCAACTTGAAGGGTATAAATAATTGACAGATGTATAACTAATTCGCTAAGATGACACCACAGACATGTTTTAAAGTACTCAATTTTGATTGGCTGATCAATTGTGACACGAATATCTTTCTTGAGATATGTAAAATAGTATCTAACACACACATTATGGAAATCAGTGATGTTTGGAAAATTAAAGCTTGCAACAGCCAAACTCCCTTGTTACTAAAAGATCAATCACATTAACTGCTGCATTATTGTGATAATCGAAAGTATATTCGGTTGTATGTGGTGTTTTGGATTGGCTTTCATTTGAAATATATAGTGTTACATTTTAAATTCAGGCAGGTTTTAGTAGGCACATAGCAATTTACAAATATTTCTAATTTAATTTCAGAATATATGCTGAATATTGACTTCATCACTTTAAATAATACACCGCTTTTAGTCTAATGCAAATTGATTCGGGTACTGTTTACCTTTTATTCTCTAGATCGTTCTTTATGATTTTAATTTTTTATTAAAATATTTGTTGTATACTTTGTCATTGTCATTACCCGTCATTGATCGCATCTTAATGCTAATATGATTGATATAGTTTCATTTATAATCTGTTTTGGTATTCTTCGAGCTTACAGATGCCAGATATTTTCAGTTTAAATCATATAAAAATTGAAGTTGGCATATTTATTGCTAAACAGAATTCGCAATATTAGATCAGGCTATAAGTTTCGTTTTTAAATGTGTGGAAAACTTTACAAAACATTTATGATAGTAAAAGTTTCTAAATCGTAAAACGTTTTTTTTGAGCTTTGTTTGTTTTGATAAATGTCAAATCGCTGCTTAATGTTTATCATTACTTTGAATGAAAAAAACACAAGGTAAAGAATGGTCCTATAGGAAAATGCGTTAGAGAGGTGAGCATTGATACTATATAAAATTAAATTGTTTTGACTTTAATTGGAAATAATTTTAGCGTGTTGCAGCTGAACTGAATGGATGCTGCAAATAAAATCTCTCAAAATAAAAACAGTACAATATCATAGGTGGCTTGGAAAAAAGTTAAATGTAAGTATAATAACACAACTAGTCCTCAAACTAATATATTGACTATATAATTAATTATCGTTTAATCCTTTTGATAATATTTGCCTTAGATGTACTATAATATTAAAATAAATTATATTTTGTAGCATTTTCGTTTCATTATTTTAATTTCTTCAGAATGTAGTCAAAACCAAAATATACTAAAAGTAAATGTCATAATTTTAGTTGATGTGAGATCACTGTTTTATTGAATATACTATAATTGTACTTTTATATTGAATATTTCAAAAAGTTGTTTTTATAACAATTTGCTTTTTTCACTTTTGAACTTTGAAACAAACTAATAAAATAGACAAACATTTGATGGATTTTGTTAGCGATTACGGACTATGAGACATGGATCACCTGAGACAAAAATATGTGAAGAGATTGTGATGGAAACTGGAAGAAGACACATATATTTTGTAAGACACATGTGACATGTTGGTCGTTGACTATTGTTTGCTTTGGTCTTTATGAAATACTTTTGTTAGAGGAGCACGGTTACTTTGTTCAGTTTTTCGTATAGAATCTCATAAGCTTTATAGTGAGATATGCTTTCATTAGTAAAGTATAAAAAGTTATCGGACAGAACGGTCATATACTATTGTTTATTCAAACATATTATACCCTTTCGCCGAAGAATATATTTTCTGGAGCTGTCATAAGATTTCTAAAAGGAGGAACGCATTCAACTTACCAAGTAACTGTGACAACACTTTGTAAACTTTTGTTAATAATTTCTCCGTATTACATGAAAATGTTCCTTACGAGACTTTTCGAGAGCCACTCGGTCGGATTGTAATCTGAATTTGTAATTAATTTTATTGCTCATTTGATTGTGTTTCAATATAGCGTATCCGAAAGGAAATAAATATTTTTCTTTTAAATCCCGCGAGGACTTTTTAAACTTTTGCAATTTGTCTTACAGATTACCGAAATTGCGTACATAGAAATGAGCATTAATGTATTCACTGGCGTATCTGCCAGGATTTAATCTGAAATTCAAAAAAACGTAAAACGTTCTAAACGTTCTTTTATCGTCCGTACTGGCTCGGTTGCTGTATTTTGAAATAAATCTATATCGAACAGAATGTCGTTTAAAATCAATTGAAATACATATAAAATAGTTATTTATTATAATAATTACTGTGATAGATATTTTATTAGTCACAGAAAATGATCACAGTTTATGGATATTTTAAAATAATTATCATCTGCAACAAGAATCGCATTAAACATACGAATGTAAGTAAATTAAGATAATTATTTGATTTAATTTAAGGCTTTTATATTTGTATATTTCTATCTATTCCTATCTATTCATAACTTGTATTTGTTATATAAACGATTGCACATTAACAAAATCAATCTCTTATATTTTATATCCCTTTAATTTCCAACTAGAATTTATCTGGGTTGAAAACTTAATAAAACAAAGTAATTTGGCTAATTACTATTTAGAATTTCCTTGTTGAACACAATTTATATAACAATATAATTTAGAAAAAATATGGTCGGAATATTGATTTACCATCCCTGAATATGAGGAGGTGTCTAGAATTAACAGATGAAAGAAATATACATACTTCAGAACATCTTACATCAGAAGGTAAGTCCCAATTAGAGTAGTATTTTGACAGTCACGGATTTAGGTCATGAACAACATTCTGTTTTGCATCGCAAAAATTCAAATACCGCTTAATATAATAACCTTTCATACCGTTTCTGTATAAGTGAACATATATAATGAAATATTTTGATTTTGAGGATTGCCACATTAAACTCGCGTAGAAATTGAAATCGCCTAGCGATCACTAGGAAAGCTGCAAATTCCTACTGATACTGATTTTTATAAGACTATAGAGTGGTTGAATGGTTACGCCAATACCCAAAATTACTGTATGTAGATGCAACTTTTTGATGCAGATAATATTACTTTATTATATTGTATAGTTTTGAATGTAGTTTAGGGCCTTTGAAAATCAAGAAGGGAAAAAAATGCAGTTAAGAGACCTAGAAAGTCGTATTAACTCATACTTAACTATTATTTATTAACCGACTTTAAAAAAGAAGGAGGTTCTATGTTCAGCTGTATATATATATATATATATTTAATGTATGTTCGTCGATTTTTCGATAATTTATTGGCGATTTTTAATTATGGAACCAAGTTAGGATCTGTTGGGGGGCAAGGGGGAAATCGTGGCAAGACCTCATATTTCATAGAAAAATAGAGTGTTCTTTGACATATATTTTTATCTAAAATAATTAATTATTGGTGTACAACGTCATTGATGAACTAATGTGATGATGTTTGCTTTTGAAACACTAACCATATGATATGAGACGTCGTAGAAACGTTGTAGGCAACTGTTTCTATGGCGTAATGGTTAGAATACTGAGCTCACCAGCGAAGGTCGCGGATTCGATTCCCAACAGGGCAGCAATTGTTTTGTTTTCGTTTGATTCTAACATTTGTTAAATCAGCTAGACTAAATAGCAGACTCCAGGGGCAGAAACGTTCCTTATTTTCGATCATTGTTTCTTTATTCCTAATTTTCCTCATACGGGCTGCAATTTGACTTGCGCTATGCATTGTAATATTTAATAATATAGCGTAATTTACTAACTAAAGATTTAATACTAAAAAAGAGAAAAATAAAATATTTTTAACAAAAAAATTGATCCGGCTTCAAAAAGTAAATAAGGGGCTCACTAAAAAATAAAAAATAATCAATCTTAAATTTTTAGTACAAAAGAAACCGTTTCAAAATAAATGATGTACATAATAATCGTTGTAATAACTAAATAAAAATAAAAAAAAATTCTATCTACGAACCTAAACAATAAAAAATAATAATATAATTTTGTGACATATACACAAAATTAAATTATGAACAAATCAAATCTAATTTGTTGCTCGACATTAACTTCAAAGTGATTAATTGGTAGTTGTTAAAATAATATTTTAAATAGATAAATAAGTAACAGGACAATTGAAAAATCCGCGGCCTGACACATAGATGGCGCTACTAGAATTAAATCCATATGTTTTTTAGTTAGCCCTAAACCTCCAAAGATGCGTGCATCAATTTGACAGCCGTCGGATCCTTAGTTTGTGAATGATAGCATTTTGAGTGAAACAATTTCTGTTATCTTTATTACAAAAGAGGCTGTTACCGATGAAAACATTAAAAAATGCATAAAATAATTTTGAATGACAGTAAATTGAAATTGAATGAAATAGCAGACACTCTAAAGATATAAACTGAACGTGTACATCATACCATTACGAATATTTGCGTATGAGAAAACTGTCGGCAAAGTGGGTGCGGCGTGAGCTCACTTTTGACCAAAAACAACGACGAGTTGATGATTCGGAGCAGTGTTGGAAGATGATCAAGCATAATAAATACGACTTTTTGCGTCGATATGTGACAATGGATGAAACATGGCTCCATAATTTCACTCCGAAGTCCAATAGACAGTCATACGAGTGGACTGCATACGATTAACCTGCTTAAGCGTGGAAAAACACAGTCGGCTGGCAAGTTTATGGCGTCTGTATTTTGGGATGCAAAAAAATCATACTATATACGACCACTCATAATTTTGATGATGCATTCATCAAAACACAATTTCAATTAGAATAACATTTACATGGGCCTCTCTTTGACTATAGTGGTAATGTCTTTGTGCTTTTTCATTCATCACTTTTTCAATAATGGAATCTGGTTTTATATTTTATCGGTTGTTGGTTTATAATGATATTTCGTTTGCTGGATATCACTGGTATATCGCATCAAAATAATATTTCATATGCGACGTCTGGTTCATATTTAGTCAAAACAATGCAAAGTTATTCAAACATTTTCCGTAACCCTTTCACTTTCGACCTTTTTATATCAGCATAAAAACTTTCCATGACTAATAAAAATTACCGCGGCAGAAAAAACGCTCAGAATTTCATTTTGTTGAATGCCATGGTTCCCCGGGTTAAGAAAGTTTTTTCATTTCGGATTTTTATCGCAAGATTTTATTGCAAACCGTTCGTTTTATTTCGGTAAGCCACATCAGATAAATGCCACTTCAATCTGTCTGAAAAGGCGCATCTGTCGATAATTTGGCTACAAAGGCATAATAGTGAGGTCATTTTATACATATTTTCACGTAAACTCTTCCCATTGTTGTGGCCATATATTGGTTTCGTGGCATGATTATCAATCAAAAGGACTCTTATGGTCTGTGAATCGATTTTGAGAATTTTTTGGAAATGCACAACTGCGTTCCTAATAATATAAGTTGAGGTTCTTTGAGAATTAGGTTATTTTTTAGTACTTCCATAAAAATGAAGTTGTTACGACGGAGACAGGGTGAGATAAATTTTTATTAAAGTATTTTAAAGTTTATTTTTATTTATGTACCAATTTTAATGAATTTTTTTTTGTATTAACATAATAGGGTGCCGTTAGATTTATTGTATTCACCATTTTTTCATTTAGTACTAACCTTCAAAAGAAAACTTTTAAAATTTCATGATATTCTACTCATAAGTTTGTGATTTATTGTGCTAGGAGTGACACTAATTTTACATTGCTTCTTGATAGGTAAAAATACCGTTCAAACAAAGTAATGGTTTAAAAAATGCTATAAGGATGCCCCTCCATCAGAAACAACAATAAAACGTTGGTTTCCTGACTTCAAACGTTGTCGTAAAGACACCGATGATGCAGAATGCAGTGGACGTCTAAATGAGATGGCAACACCAGAAAACATTAAAAAATCCCCAAAATCGTTAAGAATGTTCGAAAAGTGAAGCTTCGTGAGTTAGCTAGCATCGTAAAGATATAAAAAAATGTGTTGGCTGGAACAATCGGCTGGAAAGGTTATGGCCTTGGTATTTTGAGATGTGCGTGGTAAAATATTCATCGTCTATCTTGGAAAGTGAAATACCATCAGCAGTAAATATTATATAGCGTTATTGGAGCGTTTGAATGCAATTGCAAACAAACGACCGCATATGGCAAAGAAAAAAAATTGTTTCATTAAGACAACCTACCTTGTCACAAGTCAATCAAAACAATGACTAAACTATATGAATTGGATTTCGAATTTCTCCATATCCATCGTATTCGCCCGATTTGGCTCCCAAGGACTACTGGCTGTTCGCAGACCTCAAAAAATTCTCACCAGTAAGAAATTTCGCTTGAATGAAGAAGTTACAGCTGAAATTGTGCTGAAATTACAAAAGTGGTATTGAAATCTTAGAGCGGCGCTTGAGTGCTTCTGTGGCTCTTGATGGAGATTACGTTGAAGAATAAAGCCGATTTTGAACAAAAACTGCGTTTTATTTATTACTCTCGCGAATTTTCAGCCCATGTGTTATATTTTGTGTAATAAGACTCGGTGGGTGACTGCGATAACGTTTTAGAATTGTTTTTAGATATATTTCTGACTAATATCTGTCAACCGTCGTAATGGCGGTGGACACGTATAGAATATATTGGCTAACTAATAGTATTTCTTAAATGTTTATAATAATAATCTGTTATAAAATTATGTGACTTTTTCGCTGTTAATTTAAATAATTTTAAGTTTATAAATTTATTACACTTTTAAGCTAATAGGACAGAGATATACTGAAACACAATAGATAAAACGTTTAAATAGGACTACGTTTGTCGGATTTGCCAGCGTACTAGATATTCTTATTCGTTTTGTATATCTTCGCTAGCATTATGAATAATGCCTTTTATGCACGAAGCTTTGAATATTTAAATTTTAATTCATCTTTAGCTGGTTGCATTTATTTGGACCATTTTCTCAGTTAAGTGACTTTCTGACAATATGACCATACTGTATCATAAGAACGATATTGTTTTGATAGTAGTCTGATAATCAATCTACTTTGCACTTCTCTGGTATTTCGAAACTATAGTCCTTCCAAAATATCCCTGAGCTCACGCCATCAGTAATTTATTGCAAATTGTAGCTTACAAATTCGTTCAAAATGAAACCATATTTTTCCTTTTAATTTCATTCTGGTTAAATAGGGATACAATGCTATCTAATGCATCCAAACATGTAACCAAATTAGCCTATAAAATTCACTTAGTTGTCAAATGTCTACAAAATTCTTTAAAACATTAGTAAAAATAGCAAGAATTATAGTATTATATGAAAATTATAGTATGATATTAACTAGAGGTTATAAACCAGTATCAATAAGCTCTTTCCTTGTTTTGATGATTTTCTCAATATACTGACTATAATAGATGTCGTTTCTAATCAGTTTCCTCGAACGGAAACGAGAAAATGAGGATTTCTATTGCCAGTAAAATATATTAGAGAAGGAAGCATTAACAAAATGTAGTAAGTATTCTCAGAAAAGAGAATACTTAGAGAGATAAGAATATAGATTAATAGAATACCAAATATATCTTTTAGGGAGAACTATTTGTCATTTGAATCATTTGAACAAATTGTCGCTCGGTAAATGTAGAGTACACACTTAGTAACAGACTTCGAAAAAAGGTACATTTGGATCGGATATATATATATATATATATATATATATATATATATATATATATATCCATATCACAATCCATCCACAACCATCTTGTATTTGTATGCTATATTTTAAAGAAATTTGGCAACAGCTTATTTAATTTTTATAAACCTTTCTATAGGCAAAAATCTGTGCCCACTATCAAGTGAGAAATGAAGTGAAATTTTTAAGCTGTATATATCGTGGGAGTTCTCAGAGACCCATTATTGGATGAACTATGACATTAATCCATCTCTTCAGTTTATGTACAAGTAATATTAGAATATGAACGCAATAACGTGTATGTAAATAGTTTCATTGTCCTTTGTGGATACTGCGGAATAATTAAGCTGAATAGTTCACAAATTTATGAGCAGAACTTGGGAATGTGTAGGCGTTGCCAACTTTCGGTATTTTCAATTCCATTATGTGGTTACGTAAATTTTACTGACCATTAGAGCGTGGTTTGGCACTACTTTAGCTTATTTTATTATATAGTAGAATATCTTTTACATACATAATGTGGAATTTAAATTGATTTTGCTGAGATATGACACTTTTAAATTATGTATAAATCTATATATCGTGTATAAAATTTAGTTTATTAAATATATATACATTCATAATCAAGCAAAGCAAAATATGTCTCAAAATTCGACGGAAATTTAATATAATATTGTAATATAATCAAAATATAGTTTCCTATAGAATGGTAATTTAATTTAGTTTAACGACAAAAATATCCATACCATGGTTGCAGCATTTTCTAACAGTGAAGTTCACTTTTTTTAATAGAAACATGATTAGTTTTAAGCTATACTAGACTATGTATACTGAATAAAACTATAATAATCTTGAAGAATTCAGTCATTTTCAATCAATCAGTTGGACATTTATTTAGGAGTGATAAAACTCGTAGAGCTACACGTACATATTTCGGGAAAAGTCAAAGCGTTTTCAAAGAAAATTGTATATTTTTCCTTTTTCTCCTCATTCGGAATGTTCTCTTTTTCAAGTAATAATCTCGAAAGTCCCATGGTGGTTTTGAACTACAAGTTTCTCTACAGAGCTCTGTGTCATGTCTATTGATATTATCACTTTCATAATATTTATATCAGTTTATTTTTATTGATATGATATTATCGAAGAAGCACTTGTCTTGAAAATTTGTTTGACTTGATGAAACTTGATGATTTTGAGTTTTTTTTGGGTTTTTTAGAATTACCTTTTGGTCTTCTACGGATTTTTTTTATTCAGACAAATGGTAGGTATTACGATATTTGCTACCTTCGAATAAATGAAATTATATACATTTTTATAATTGTATATCATATCAAAATACTAGTGATAGAAATATGTTAGTAATTTCATAATTTCTATTTTCGTCATTCTAATGTCTTCTTTTTCTTGTTTTAAAACACTTGTTTGATTTTATAACTTTTTGGCGTGATATGCAATTTTATAGACGATATATATATATATATATATATATATATATATATATATATATATATATATATATATATATATATAAATATATATATATATAATGCGATCCTAAGGATTTATTTGGGCAGTTTCTCTAGGGCCTACTGACGACTTAAATGTACTTTTCAAGATATTGAGATATAGATTTGATCGCCGAATTTCATTCTATGGCTCTGCCTGTGCCTTCTTTCGCTCCACAATTACTAAATTTGTCATATTAAGAGAAATATATTCACCAAAAGAGTTTCTCTACAACATATAATACCCGCTAATTACGAATATCGCGAGAATTTTAAAAGATATCGTATATTTACCGATTCATACGCTGCCGAATTTCAATCTGTGACTGCTACGACTATTTCTACTGCTGCATAATTTACAAATCTATAATATTAACGCTCCACCAGAGGATCTAGCAGGAGGAATCTTATAGCACACAAGACCCACCAGTTACTAATCTGGCAAGTATATCAATAGATCCCATTGACTTACAATCTTTGTTTAAAGAACCTGCCTATGTCATCACTATCGTGTGGTCATATAAGCACTCTTCCTCGTCTCCGAATAATCGTAGTCAAGCTCGATAACAGTCACACGATATAACACCTCTCCCTTAAAGAAACGACTACAGGGATGGACGTAGTGATTGTCCCGCCTAGACAACTTATACTTACACCCCACTATGGAATGATTTTCCATTCCAATAGTCTACGGCTGAAAAACTGAGTTATTACAATTTCTCTTTGTTGGCCGTTCGCCCTGATCTGCAAGTTTCTCCACAAATTCCAGTAGATGTTAGTTCACATCAATTTCAGTCCACCCTTGGTAGCCTTCAACACTGAAACGTGATGCTTATACCGGGAATCCACGGACTAAAGGTATTTTCAAAGCTTGAAAATTTCCTTATTGATATTAGCACCTTCAATTATCTGCGATATTTGGTCAAAATGCCAAATATCGCGAAAATTATCAAATCATAGCAACATCGTAACATAAAATGTCGGATGAGACGAAAACCTGTAGGCCCGTTGGGGCTACCATAAACAGAAATTGAGACTCGACTTTCCAGACATTACGTCCGACATTCCGAAACGATTTGAATTTTCTTCAATCTGCGACCTTCAACAGACAATCTTATTATACATGCAATTAAAATATATGTTCTGTACATATAGTTAAAACAGGTTAAAAGAGAAAAACGCTATAAAGGTAATATAAAGTAGTAAAAGTTAATGCTGCCCTGGATATTGAATAGATATATCGCTTATCTATCTTTACATTTTATTAGAAAAGTGCAATTAATACTAGTATTTAAACTATGAATTAAACGAAGTAGGAAGCCCTTTGCTGAAAGAATTACATAAATTTCAATTAAAAATTCGTAATACTTGATTTAGACTCGAACAAACTAATTCAACTTTACAGGCAATTTGTTCAGATTACTGGAAGAAATGCTTGCTTAATTTAATAATTAATCTTAATGAGTTATTCTGTTATAGTTGAGATGAGGAAATAAAATAAAGAAGAGCTTATACCAGAAATGTTAAAAAGATTCATACAGATAAAAAATGAAAAACTCAGAACTCGAGGATTTAAAGGAAAACGCATGCCCTTAACTAATATATAGTAATTAAATTTGTATTACTTTACATTGTTAATGAAGCGATAATAGGCCTAACTAATTTGATTGGATAATATGCAAAACTGACAAAGCTTGGGGATTGACATTTTGCTCTGTTTAGGATTCTAGTGGAATTCTTAGAAGAGTGTTTAGATAACGGAATCTTCCTATAAAATATAAAAAAAATTCGGCTGATTTTTTCAACTCTGATGAACAAGATAATGATTCGGAAGATAATAAATTACTCATTGGAAATTATACTAGAAATTAATTTCAGAAAGTTAATTTGGCAAGTTTTCCAGTCGTTAGTATAAAATCCCGTAATAATGGCATTTATCACGTTTCTCCAACTAAATATTATCAATTAGATATTAAAACTTTATTTGTAAATTGCCATGAAGTTATTCTAAAATTGCCGTAAAGAATTATTTATTTTTGAATGTCAAGAGTTGATCAGAATTATGAAAAATATTAATAAATATCTAATAAAAAACGAATAGTAAAAATTAGCGTTGGATCAGCTATCGACTGAAAATGGTCCAAACAGTCGATAGTCAAAGAACGATAGTAAACAGTCATTACTATTTTCAGTTAAATATACGGTTCGACTGTTTTTTTCCATTTGTAATGTCAGACGAAGATGTATGAATTATTTCTTCTATAAATTGCGAGGAGAAAAAGGACGGAGATAATTGCTAGGAGCAGTTAATTTTGAAATTGCTTGTTATTCCTAAAGGTAGTACAAGCGAGACGGAGATGTTTATATTCTTTGACGTACTAACTTTAAAAAAGAGAAGGAAAGAAACATTTACTGAATACTATTACCATGCAATGAATAGTTTCATTTTAAAGGAAGTAATATTACTTTTATATTTGAATGTTATGCGGACCTGTGAAAAGGGAGGGATTAATAATCCTACAGATGTTTTATCGTATTTTAAAAATATATTAATTGATATTTTTTAATAACATACGATAATAATTATAAATAATACAATATAACTTGGACAAAGCACAAAAACTAAAATAAAAATTAAACATATACCCATCATAGAAAAAAGGAATCCATGACATAAAATCCTAAAAAAAGTAATCCTAAAATAAAATAAATGCTCCATTAAGAATAAGTGGCATTTCCAAATACTGCTTAATGCTTTGTTGTCAAGTAATTATTGGTTTCATTCCAACTAATTTTTTATCAAAATGTCTTTAGAGGTAATACATTTTTCGTCAGTTTTTGTGTTTTGAACTAGCAATTGTAGTATTGTATTTGCATTTCTTGAAAGGAAGATAACCCTTTTGTGATAAATTCTTATAACCCCTCAGCATTATTTGTAATACCATATACTGATTGTTTAAATCGAGTACCTAAAATTATTGTCTTTTATTGATGATATCTAAGTGCAGATAGCAGAAATTAAGGATTCTCTTTCAAAATATTCTCAAAACCATAGAACGTTTCGCTCAATGCATCATTCCACTGAAAAGTTATAAAGTAATAAAAATGGATTGTAAAAAAGACTTCTCTCTCTTACCTGCTGATAAAATAATCCTTTGTGGAATATTAGAGAAGAGATTTCCTATCAAATAATTTATTTATTAGAGATATTTGGGAAAAATATAGAATATAGTTTATCTATCTTTACGGTCAATATTTTTTTACGAAATTTAACTACTGTTGTAAAAACTTCCCTACATGGTTTCGAATCGATACAATTTTTGGAACCTTTCAAATCTAAATTTAGTTTTCGAGATTTTAAGAAGGAAGTTTTGATAGTCAATATACAAAATCGAGAGAGTTGATTTAAACGAAATGAAGAAGTTAATCAAAAGAGAAAAATTACCTATTATTGCCATAAAAAAAGTATTTTAATATTTATCATTCACAATTTTAATCTTTCTGCCCTATTACATTAATAATCTTGAAAAAGAGCTTTCCAAAATGCTCCTTTATTAATATACTAGAGTCGAAAATAGTAACTAATAGTACACGGCTGAAAGCAGTCACTAGTAAAATGTAATAAAATCAGTCGAACCAAAAATAGCGACTGAAACAGTCGATAGTAAAAAATAGTCAATTACTACTGCCTAAATTCGGCATATTTTTGTCAAGCTCGCGGTTAGGATGACAGGGCCAGAATCTTATAAATCATGTTAGTATATTGTATAGTATGAGTATATAGTATGAGTATATTCAAGTTAATTAGTCGAACGAAGCTATTAGAATCGAAAATAGTTACTAATAGTACACGACTGAAAGCAGTTTGTTGAAACAGTCACTAGTAAAAAGTAATAAAATCAGTCGAACCAAAAATCATCACAGTCGATAGTCAATATCAGTCGAAAGTTCCCAATGTTAGTAAAAATATCGTTTGTTATTTAAATTTTAATTGAGAAAATGCCAAAAATTCATGTTCATAGACTAGGAAACTTCCTTAAAATAAACTTATAATATAACATAATTAAAATGCATATTAAAACACCAATTACCTGCTGTATGAACAATTTCACATGATTTAAAATTTTTCAGATCATATATAGCTTCATTAATTTTTTACTCCAATCGATGAGTATTTATTTCATTATACAGTAAAATAAATGTGTGTAAACCTATTATAAACAATTTAATTAAATAACATACGTAGTGTAAATGCCATGAAATATGAACAAAGTTACTGTTATACATATACGTTCCATTAATTATTAGCCTGTTTAATGAACTACGTAAAAGTTTGCATCAGATATGTAATTTTATAATTAATAATACGAAAATGTTGATAGGGATGGGACTGCTATTCATGCTTCGTTAATATTAATAAATGGTTGTTATAATTGTCCCTATATGTTATTATTATTTATAACAGATCATAAAATAGTGTAAATTTCACTGTTTTATATTGGTTATAATGATATATTTTTTAAAGTATTTATAGAGTATATTTTTTTCTGGAGGTGGAAGTTGATTATAATAATTTGGGTTTTGCGCCGTGTAGTACTAGCTAGAGCTTGTGAGCTCCTTCTGGGTATTTTTCCGTTTTTATTAATAAGATTAATAATGTTGTAGTTTTAAGAGAAGGTGTTGTTATTATAGTGAATTAGTACAATTTTATCATACCAATTACAATAATTTAATGTGAAACTTACTCATCAGCGATGTTGACATTACTTTATATTATATTTTCTCACTCGATACATCCCATATTATAATTAATATAGTTATATATAAGTTTTAATCAAATATTCGGATTTGCATGATGTTAATTCTCAGATTCAGGAGACAATGACCACAATAACCATAGTGAGTGTATTTAAAGAGTTACCTAATTAGTGACTTACAGAAATTGTAATTAATAAGCAGACCTAATAGTAAATATATTCATTTAAATTGATATTTAATCATATTTGATATAAAAATTATTAATCAAAAAGAGAATATTGAAACTAAGGTCGACTTTGAGTGCACAAGGCATCATTCAAATCATTTTAACAAATTTCTCCCCTTTGATGACTATGTTGGGTGAAGTAGAATTTCCCACCTGAGCTGCGTAAATATTATACAAAATAGAAAATAAAATACGTGTAATAGATAGGTTAAATAAGGTTTTGTTTATTTTATTTAGTTTTTACAACGATTGTTAGTTACATATTTTATTTAGCATCACGTTAAGCAAAAAGCAAAACACATTAGTACCAAGATACAACAACTATACTGGTTAGTCGGAAGATACTCTCTACTTGATCTAAAATCAAAGAGGTTGATCTACAATACAATTATAAAGACAATTTGGACATATGGGGTGCAAATATGGGGTTGCACTAAAAATTCAAATCAACTAGTCATACAACGCTGTCAAAACAAGGTTCTTCGATTGATTACCAATGCCTATCGCTATGTAACCAATGAAGAACTGCACGATAACCTGGAAATCAAATGGATTTGCGAAGTTATCCAAGATTTCGCCTTGAAACACGAAAGAAGACTACTAAATCATACTAACGTTGAAGCAATACAACTGCTGGATAGCGCGCAGGATATCAGGAGATTGAAGCGAACAAAACCATACGAACTTATATAAAGTGTATATATTTAGTGTAAACTATAGCTATAAGTTAATAATTAATAAATAATTATAATTTTATAATTGAGGAATACATAATGATGTATTTTCTCGCACTCGCCTTGCTTGTTAAGTAATGCAAGTACATATGAAAAGTAGTAATAAATTAATTGTAAATTAAGATTGTACTAAGTGTATCTAATAAAGATGTTATAAAAAAATATATTTTATTTTAAAACGTTTTTCTTGTGTTCAAAATCTTAATAATAAATCAAGTTACAATTACAATTACTTATATATATTTTAAAATCGGTTCAATTTTTTTGTTAAAATATTTTATTTTTCTATTTTAAGTATTAGAAATTTACTCAATACATTATGCAATTATTTTATTAAGTATTACAATGGGTGTGCCAAGTAAAGGTGCAACCCCTATGAGGAAAAATAGGAATAAAGAAATAATGATTGAAAATAAGGAACACTTCAGGTCTCGGGGTCCGCTTGCTGAGCCATTGCACCATAGAAGCAGTTACCTCCGATATTTCTACGACTTCTCCTATGGTATGGTTTTCGCTTAAAAAGCTAACTGTGGCTAATTTTTTACACGATGTAGTACGATCCGATTTTCTGTCACATCAGTTCAGCAGTAACATCTGATCATTTTATATAAAAAAATATGTGAAAACTTTGTATATGCGTTTGAACTTTGAGGATTTCTCTCGATTTCCCCATTTGCCTCCAACAGATCCTGACTTCGTTCCAATTGCTCCTCAACGGAAGTGCACTCTTTCGAATAAAAAAATAATTTTGAAAGTAGGTCCATATTTGAAGGAAAAAACGTCAAACTTACCTTTAAAAAATACAACCGAACATAGAACCAAGAAATCCTAATGTTATCGATAAAAAATATAAAAAAAACTAAAGTTTCTATTGATTTTAGTCACATTAATCTCTTGGATTTTTAGTGACTAGACCTACAGTTTAAAATGGGCTCCGGACCATGGTCCGAACTATGGTCGAGTGACATGGGCCATGGGCGAGTGACAAACTTTAGAAGTCAGCCAAGACATATGGTCCCAGCCTGGTTACTGGCGTAACTGATATGATTTTCCTTATAATATTTTACATTCTTGCCTAGAACAATCATAAATATTAAACAATCACAAACACAAATCTTACGAACATGCCCCAGCAGAATTCGAACCCGCGATTATCGCAACAGTAGAAGGACCGTACTGTCGCCTTTACCACTGAACCACCAAGGCGGAAAAAATATAAAAGACACCAAAAAATCTAGCGATAGACAAATAGAAATAAAAACGCAGGAAATTGTAATCAACGAGCCAACCATCGTCGACATGAAGAAATTGGTCGGTTCAGTTATTTGCTAAATACGACACAATTTCAGTCAGTTAACAAACAGGGTAGAAAAATTGTAAAAAATCTGGATCTTCTCAAAACAAGACAAAGAAAAACAAAAAGGGGTTACTCTTAAGAATTATAACATGGAACGCTAATTGGCTAAATCAATGGGTCCGTTAACTTGAACTATTTCTGGTAATAAATCACATAAAAATATTTTTTTATAAGTAATAATAAGGAAATACAGTTTTAGTTATAGAAAAATTTAATATGTTAGATTTCAGACTAACAACCTGTTAAATAATTAATTAAATGAATTTATATATAATATTATTACTCCTTATTAATACATACTAAAAAGGATATGTACAAATAAATTGGTATCTAGCTCTTTATTATCTATTTCGGTCCCTTTTTGGGAACATATCTTCAATATAAATTGAGATACTTACAACAGACAAGCTGGAAAGCGACAGATTATAAGATAAATGGACATATTTCCTCGACACTCTTAAGGGAAATATTTCCCCGAAAAGGGTACTGAATCTGATAGGAGTTATTCGCTAAAAATGATTTGTATGTGGGTCCAGTGAAAGCAATTCTCAAATTTTATCTCACATAAAAAAGGTTCAAGATAGGTTATATTTCTCTGATAATTTCAATGATTCTCATAATTTTTATCAGCGCTCGCATTTATAAGCCTTTAATGTCACTTTAAATCATTGTAATAATATAAAATTAATCGATTATTTGCAGGACATGAATAAATACTTTAAATTAAAATAATATCAGATTTATTCAGATTTTTGTATTAAAATAAAAGTTTTGAGAAAATAAAACCTCTTATTTCACTTGCAAAGAATACTATTTTAATAGAATAAATTGTTATGTAAGAGATGTATGCAGTCGCTGTTCCTTCCGGTCAGATATCAGTGGTAAAATTATTGCCAGTTTACTTTTAATATTCCAAATTGCATTATTTTTATTGTAAGTTTCATATTATAGCTTGTATGGAATGGTTTCCCAAGTTTAGATGACTCCAAAATCCAAATCAACTACTGAAATCCGCATTTGGCAGTCGTTATTGAAACATTCCAGAATACTAGGTTAATTTTCAGGAACTTCCCACCCCACCTTTGAGGGCTTATACGTTGAAATGAGATGCTTATTCCAGGAACTCATGGACTAGAGGATGTTTTCAAACTGTTTATATTTCATGGTTTCAATAATTCATGACTAGTGAACTTCGAATACCTTCAATCCACCCTTGATGATTTTACAGTTTAATTTTAACGTTGTTAAGGATTGTCTCTTATAATTTTGGAAAAATTGCCAATTCACGGTCAATCTGTTGCATTTTTCGTGCTAATTAAGTTATTTTAGGTTAAATAAATTATTTTGAAAGAACGACCTTATGAATTTCCTGGAGTCCTTCCTATTATGTCAGTTAAGAAATTGACGACTTGTTGGGACGACTATAGAGATATTATAAATCGTGTGGTCGTAGAGAAATAGACAATGATAGCCAATCATATGAATTGCATTTACAAGTTTTACGGATTTTAGATAATAAACTTTTGCTTTTTTGTTGTATATTGTTAAGTAATTCAATTACAATACATAATAATTTGCATTTACGAATTGTCTTAGAATATTTAGTGTCGCACCACAGAGTTATCAAAAAAAGATATATAGCAAAAGGAATACTTTTCCTGTCTAAATAATTGTTTTCTGTAAATTAATTTTCCCTCAATAGATAGCGATTATAGTAATATGTCGTTATCATCATCAAGTATCAAACGAAATAAAAGGCTATAGACCTATGTCACTCGTGCCAATAATATCTAAGGTTTTTGAAAAACTCCTGTTGAAAAGAATAAAGCTGGCCGTACAGCGGAAAAGTCTAATACCAACACACCAGTTTGGGTTTATTGACCAGGTTCACAGAATAATAGATGTTATTAAAGAATCCTATGAAAGTAAAAAAGTATGCTCAGCTATATTCTGATTCTTAGATGCACAAGTCTTCGATTGGGTTTGGTATAAAGGCCTTGTTTATAAACTACTGAAAATGTTGTCAAAATAACACACCGAACTATTAGAATCGTACATTACAGCTAGTATGTTTAGAGTCAAACAAGAAGAAGCTTACTCTACAACAAAAGAAGCGAAAGCGGGTGTACCACAAGGAAGCGTACTGGGGCCAATGCTTTATCTACTCTACACTTGTGATATACCACAAATGGAGAACATCACGATGGCTACATTTGTTGACGATACTGCGATTATAGCTGTTGGATACAATAGCGAAAAAGCCTCATGAAAATTACAACAGGCAAGTGAAAATATAAATAATTGAATTGGATAGAAATTAACGAAAGTAAATCTGTGCATGTGCAGTTCATCTATAATCACACCGTACAAGCATTAATAACATTAAATAATACTCTTACTCCATATAGCAATAACGCTAAATATTTCGGAATAAATCTTCATGCAAAACTTCGCTGGAAGAAATATATAAAGAAGAAAAGTATTATCACAATTATCAGTACGTAATAAATTGCTATTATATAAGCAAATACTGAACCTATATGGACATACCGAGTTCAATTATGGAGATGTTTTGCAAAGAGTAACATAAACAAAATATAAGTTTCTGCACAAAGACCTCTTGTGGGCGCACTCAAATAGTATAGGACTGATTACCTACATGAGACATTCAGATACCCATAGTCAGTAAAGAAATCAAGAGAATTGCAAGGGGGCATGAGTATTGCAGCATTTGGATACCACCAGAACAGGATATAGGCTCAAAAGAATAAAATCATCTGATATTGTGTAGTGTTGTGTATTGAGGTGAATAATAAAAAATACAGCAGTGACATGTATAAACATTGTTTTACCAGAGACTGAGATAGGACCGATGGGTCCTCCTAGTTATATACCTAGATTTAAATTATCATAAAGACTAATGTAAGTAGTCGGAAACGACTAGTAACAATTTAATAATTAAATAATACCAAAGTCATCATCAAATCATTTTGTTCTCTAGTATTTAGCTGAGTTAAAAAAATATCGCTTACGGATATTTAAAAGGCATCATTCTAATTCATTTACTGCAACAAACAATCTTGCGATTTTGATTTGATTCCTTTATACTTCGTGGCAATGTGGAATAGAACTCCTGCTTACTTATTGGTTCTATTTTATCCCTATTTATGGTCCCTTTATTATGGGTTAAATTCACTGGAAACAACGGATTTTCACTTGTATTTTAATCTCGATAAGGTTGTGGTTTGGCTAATACAGAAATCTTATCGAATTTTTTAAATTACTATATACTTGTTGACATATGTTTGATTCTCGAGTTTACACTGTCCAAATATAAGTCAGACGTCTTCAGTATTATCGATTTAAAACTTGATTAACATTGCATTATTAAATAATTAAAAATATTGTTATTTTTTATTAATAAAATTTGTTTCATCAACACTTGATTTAATTGCTGTAATCCCAACTTATGTTCTCTACTGCTCTACATCTATTATGCTTTTTTAAAAAATGATAAATGACGCTTTGAGTGGTCTTATATTAACAGAGATAAAGATCATCCTTTAACTGGACATTTACCGTTAGGTGTTTGCAACTATTTTAATCAGCAATATCAATGTGTGAAAATGTGAAGTTTGAAGATATAAAATTGTTAACAACTCTAATCTAACTAAGAAAATTCAATGGTTTTGACTTTTATCGACGTAAAATAATAATATCCCACAGATATCTCTTGTTGAAGGCCTACAATTGTATTTAACAACTTCTGATGAACACTTAGCTTAGCAATTGATAAACCAACTATTTCTAAATGTTTATAAGTAATGGCAAAGATCCAAAAAGGACATGTCCCAATAAAATATTTTTAACTAAAAATTGAACTGACTTAAATAATCAAACTTAAATTTTTAGCACAAAAAAACATTTCAAAATAAAATATGTACATTTTAACTACTACTAATTAAACAGTTTAAAGTCGATGCCGAACCCAAACAGTTATATTGATTGAGATTTGTTTTGTTGGTAATTTAATTTTTTGTATATGTCACAAAATTATATTAATATTTTTATGTACTTCATCGTACGTGCTTTTGAAAGTTGAATATTTCCCTCGATTTTCCCTCTCCCGATCCTGATTTGGTTCCAAGGGGACCACCTCGGAAATGCACTCTTTCAAATAAAAAATGAATTTTGAAAATCGGCTTACAATTGAACCAGAAATCGACGAACATACATTAAAAAAATTCACAGCCGAACATAGGACCTCCTCCTTTCTCGAAGTCGGTTAAAAATGCGACATCATCCTACTAGAACTGGAGAGATCCTCATCAACACCCGATCGCTATCATATTTTGCCATGATGATAAAGCTCTGGTGTAATCAAAAATAAAAGGTGGGATTAGCAAGGTGATCGAATAAATATTTTAGCAACTTCGTATTGTTGCAAAAACCTACCAGGTATAAATCCTCTTGATTATAGTTTAGATTATATACCTGCCATCTACCTATTTGTTATATACATATCTACCAGTTTCTTATATTGACAAACATGGTTATAATGGTATACAGTATCGGAGTGTGAAACTTGATCCATGATTGAACCAAACCAACATAGTTATTTCGAAAACAAAAAAATAGGAAAAACCTAGAAAATGATGAACTGATGGATAATATTTTAGGGAATATACATCGTTCTAAGTAATCTCAGTAAATTCCTATTTAAAGTGAAAAAAAAACAAAAACAGAATTCATGTAAGCAATATTTGAACGATTAGTTAGGTTTAAGATATGTTAATTGGAATCTGATCTAGTAGACCCTATGGTTCATAGTTTTAATAAATAAATATGTTAACAACAAAGTAACTTGCATTTGTTAATTAGTGTTAAACTGTAGCTGGTAGAATGTTTTTTATCATATTAAATAACATATTAGCAAAACTAACAGATACTTAAATGTAGCTTAAAACAGATTCTGTTATCCCAACCGCAATTATTTTCTACCAGCTTAATAGTTTTCAAGTATTTATCTAAAGGCATAAATAAAGTGTTTAATTACCTGTTAAAATGCTTCCGGAATGCTCCGCTGACGAAGTATAGAGCGACAGGATTAGCGCAGGAGTTGATGTAGCATAAACAGAAACCGACGATCCTCAAGTAATGCCAGAAGGGATTGTACAGTTCTTGGGACCTCTCGTTGAAGTAGAAAAATAACATGAACGCGTGAATAGGGGCGAAACATACTGCGAAGACCGCCACGAATACAAGAACAGTGATCGCAACTTTTTTCCGGGCCTTTATCTGAAACAGGAAAAAATCTCATTAGGATCTGACCATAAAGAATTTAATCAGTAGTTTATGTGCTCCCATCTGTTTCTCTCTCGATTTTATTGCACTTCCGGTGTAAACAGGTTTAATTTTGAGAGGACCGTGGTGAAAATTAAGTCGTGAAATAATGAAGTGCTTCCGATCATTAGTAACGTGCTAAACCAAGGATTGTGAGATTTAGTAAAATTAAATTTCACAGGGAGCGAAGTACATAGAGTTAATATATATATTACACTTTGAAAATAAATTAGTTTTTTTTATGATTAAATGTTATGGTAATATAAGGATTTGAAAATAGCTCGAGAGTGTTTTCTACCTTCCATTTCATCAACAATTTTTAATTAATTTAAAAAATAAAGTCGAATACCTCATTTTAATACTAAAAAGACAATTTAGTATTTAAGATTACAGGCTGGTAAATAAATGAGGTAATTTGTTTGAAGCAAATTATTTTGCAAAGGCAAATCTTTGCTAATTAATATTATTTCCAATTTGTTGAAATAATATGATTTGTGTTTATGTCATGTGGATTCGTTTATAATAATATTGTTAGTAGTTTCTAATAATCAATATTCTGCAGAAATATATGCACTAAATTTATATTAGTATTTCATATATTTAATATAAATAAAATTTAAGGTAATATGGTCAATTGGAAAGTCCTCGGCCTGATACATAGATGGCGCTATTAGAATTAAATCCATATGTTTTTATTTAGCCCTAACCTTAAAATATGCGTGTATAAATCTCACAGCTCTCGGATAATTAGTTTGAGAATTATAGCATTTTGAGTGAAGCAACTTTTTTTACTGTGAAAAAATGGATAAAAAGAAATTTCGCGTGTTGATAAAATATTGCTTTTTGAGCGAAAAAAATACAGTTGAAGCAAGAACTTGGCTTAATGCCGAGACACTTCCCTAGGAAAATTAATCATCAAAGATTGGTATGCTAAGCTTAGACGTGGTGAAATGAGCGCCGAAGACGGTGAACGCAGTGGACGCCCAAAAGAGGTTGTTACCGACGAAAATAAAAAATCCACAAAATGATTTTAAATGACCGTAATTTTAAATTGAATGACATAGGAGACACTCTAAAGATATCAATTGAACGTGTACATCATATCATTCACCAATATTTGGGTATAAGAAAGCCGCGCGAGCTCATTTTTGATAAAAAACAACGACAGATTGATGATTTGGAGCAGCATTAAAAGATGATCGAGCGTAATAAATCCGAATTTTTGCGTCGATATATGACAACGGATGAAACATGGCTCCATCATTTCACTCTGAAGTCGAATCGACAGTCATCGGGGTGGCTTTCAAACGATGAACCCACTCCAAAGCGTGGAAAAATGCAACAGTCGACTGGCAAGTTTGTAGCGTCTGTATTTGGAGATGGACACCTTGGAAAAGGAAATGTGTGTGTGTTCTCGAGAATGTTCGCTGGGAAGAAATTTTCGTCGAATGAATATGCGATCGCTGAAACTGAGACCTATTTTGAAGCAAAGGACAAATCGTACTACAAAAATGGTATCTAAAACTTGGAGGGTTGCTATAATCAGTGTATCACCCTTGAAGGGAATTATGTTGAATAAAAAAAAATTGATTTTTAATAAATGTGTTTTACTATGGTTGACCGGGGACTTTTCGATTGACGTGTTGACAACTGATATTAAATCACGCTCCTTAGTTTAGGAAGAGTAAAGGCATGAAATATAAAACTTTATTTTTCAAAATAAATTTTCGTTAGAAGGTGAAAATGACGCTTTTACATGAGATCGAAAAACTTTCTGCAACGTATTATTATCCGAAAAATTCGAAATTTGTAAGTAGAAAACAAGGCTATGGAAGGATTTTACTATACTCGTCATATGTGTAGACGTTTTTTCTTCATCCAAAAATATTGTTGGATATTTGCCCAGTATATATGAGCAAAGCATATCAAGATTACAAAAAAACGTAGAAAAAAGGTTGATATTTTTACTGCGCAAGGATAAGGATTTCCTTCATGTTAAAGACGCAGTTTTATTAAAATGTTGAAATTTGCTGTATTTATTTCATTAAAAATTGTCTATTATAAACACGAAATTAATTTATCGAATAATTTCATATTATCACAGTTTAGACTCTTGTTTCCTAGCAAATGAGGCTGTTTCTATATCATATAATTTTAGCTGTAATACAAACATTAGAAATCAACTGTTTCAGCTGGTAAATGAGTGTATCAAACGAGGCCTTCACTACTAGAACCTGCCTGCTGTATATCAAATAAAAATCCATATATTTAGATCGGTTAAAGTTCTTTAAATAATCAGCACGTGAATAGAATTAAAACGGCAATAATGTGCTAATTACAATAGAGGTGCAGGTCGAAAATGATATAACAGCAAGAATTGCCTGTATTGTAGATATTGTCTGGATTGTCTGGATATTATTATCAACAAAAATGTCTTCGATTTGGACGAACTCGTTAAGAGACACTGAAGAAGAAATTGGTAGAACAAATATAGTAGAAGAATAGTTATTCAGAATCTACTTGGGATTTTGGTCAAAATGTATGAGAAGAAAAGGAATACTCACTATTTTGCAGATATCGAAAATGTTTTAATGGGAATACAGTGTCAAATCATCTACAATGCATCAACAAAGATAGAACAAACTAAGGAGAAATACAATGATATGAAAATTACTTTGCAAGGAAACACTGTACCGAAGGAAACAAGAGCTAAACCTGAAAGTAAATTACATTGCTTGGATATATAATGCTTAATTAGGTAGATCAGGCCTCCAGGGGATACCATTACATAAAAAAACGAGTTTGGAACCCTATCTCATAGCTGATGTGGAAAAGAGTTCAATATACATATAACAAAACACAATGTTGACCTGCAAACTATTAAGACTATATAATTAATTGTACTTTGAATTTCTCGATAATATATACATTAAATATACTATAAACTTAAATTAAATTATATATGATATCATACTAACGTGGAAGAAATACAACTACTGGATGACGACCAGGATATCAGAAGATGTTACCAAAAAAAGTTATTGGCAGCATCTGTGATGAAAATAACTCGATTGTTTGAAATTTTACGAATGATAGTATCTATTCTCATCACTGTTTGGATAATCGCAAATGAATATCTTGACATCTTCAATTATGGGGCTTTTACTATGACTATCATATTACTGACGAATATTGCCATTTTTCAAGATGTCGCATTTGGTTTGAAGAGCATCAATATATCACCAAACATATTTCCTGTATTAACAGGTGGGGCAAAAGTCCTGCTACCATTTTGATTGCGCCACCTCTTGGTTATGCGACTTTTAGCTCAGTTTCACTTTAACAGTTGTATTGTGTAAACATCCAAATTTTATTATGGAGAAATATACTCCACAAGAACGAACAAGAATAGTGACAATATTTATTGAAAATAATCGTTCCATTATTGCCACTTAGCACAAATTGCCTCACTTTCTAAGACAACGGGCGTCTCGTAACGCTGAAAATAGTGCGCGATGGTATTACAGAGTCTCCAGAAACATCAATTGGGAGACATGGTTCTCAGTTGTATATTTCTGCACGCAGTTTAAAGCGAATTTTAAAAAGTGATTTGAAAATGTTCCCGTACAAAATCCAATTAGTCCAAAAATTTCTACAGAGAGATACTGATCAACAAGTTGAATACAGTAATGAAATACTAAGGCTGTCAATTAATTCATAAAACATCATTGCATCCACTAAAAATAACTGTATGGGGTGCTATTCATGCTGAAAACATCATTGGTCCCTATTTTAATGAAAATGTTCAAGGTCTTTCAGTTACTGTAACTGCCGAGTGGTACCAAGACTTGACTCAAAATTTTCTTATGCCTGAGATGGAAGAGCAAGGGCTAGAGGATATGTGGTTTCAGCAAGATGGGGCCACATCACACACAGCCCGTTCAACAATTCTATTATTGAATGACAGCACCAGATTTTTCTTATGAGGTTATTTATAATCAAAAGTTTATGTGAGTAAGCCCCACATGATTTAATATCTTAAAGACAATATTCGTCACGAAATTGAAGAAATTCAGCCTCAGATGATGGTGTCATGAAAAATGCCTTCAAAAAGGTGAAAGTTGCATAGCGAATCGCGGTCATCATTTAGCTGATAAAATGTTTCGATTATAACGAAAAAAAAAAAAAACGTAAAGACCGAACAAACCTTTTATAAAAACCAAACTTACTTATCTTTTCTTTGAGCAAAGTTATGGGCTATCAAAATGGTAGCCAGACTTTTACCCCATGTTGTATTACAGTCAGACCTCAACAAAATTGAACCTGTATAGGTAGTTTTAGGGCAGAGTGTGACCAGTAGATTTCCATCTCCAACATCATTGAATCAAATAACGCATATTTTGGTACAAGAACGGGACTACATTCCATTGGAAACTATCCAGTCATTCTACGAATCTATTCTGCGAATAACTTCAGATGTTTCAAAGGAAAATAGGGGCTCAACAAATTATTAATAAATAAATGTTTTGTATATGCTATTTTGCCCATTATTTACTTAATCTTCTACATATCGGGTAGATTTGCACATGAAATAATTCAAATACTTCTTGATACATTTTCTGGTTGTATACTTTCTAGATCCAATGAAGAGCGGTTATCCAGGGTTAATTTATTTTGACACTACTTGATTTTTATAAAGTTAAGATAGATTCTCTGGTCTATGCTAGGAATACTCTTAATACTGTAGATGAGGTATAATTTATAATAGTTACTCACTTGTCTGTGCATTCCCTGCATTTCTCCCGGTACATTCCTCATGCTTGTTATCAAAGACAAGGCCATGCTCAGATAGAAAGCGAAGATGATAGTCAGGGGAATGACGTAGAGGACCAAAAACCTGGACATCACCATTACTTGCGGATATTTCCCATTGAGCCACCCTTCTGGGAATGGGTAGCACACCTCAAAGTGTAGGTTGCTGTCGTCGTCGCTAAATTTCCTGATGTGGGAACCGATGAGGGCCGGCATGGCGCAGAGTATTGCCAATAACCATATGCTGATAGCTGTGCAGATAGTGACACGAGTTGCTTTTCTACCACCACCTGAAATAGAAAAAATAGTTTAATAGAGGAAACATTTTAATAAGAATAAAATAAAATTTTAAGATGAATCAAAATGTAGACCCTGTCAATTCAGTTCCCGATATGGGCCTATTTCAGGTAGTACTTTTATACCAGTAAGCTGTGATGCCAGCAAGTACATTTTTTAACTACAGCTTATTCATAGGGTCGTCTGACATGCACACTAAAATTAGATTTTGCTACGTTGCTATTTTTGCTGGGTAAGACCGGATGTCTTCTGGGATGATTTCTAAAGTTGGTCACTCACCAGTCGGTAGGATTAATGCTGAGGACCGCTCTCTTTTTCGTTCATTTGACCACTTGGGTGCAGGTTTCCTGGGTTTCTCTGTTAGGTTCACTTCCCAGTCGCAAACTTTCGGTATAAAATCCTTTTGATCCTGTATTTCTCGTTATGTTATTTTGGCTCCTTTATAGCAGCAACCTATTTAGTAGTTTCAACCTAGGCCTTACTGCGAACTATATGGAATTCCACCACCTGTCTGGTCAATCTGCTTCTTGGATAGTTTCGCCCGAATATTTGAAATGAGAAACCACCGTATTTAATTTCTAATAATTTTAATGTCAATTGGTTGACAGTCATAAACACTGATTTCTTAAATAAAGTTTGAAGACCTAATTTTTCTGTAATTTTGTCCTAATAATAATTGTAATAATTTCTAAGTGTCCTGAATTAGAATCGCCTAATCATCTGCAAAAGCCAAACAGTTTATCGTAATTTTGGTTTTTTAATTTCAGATACGACTTTATTTTGCCCATTAAGAGGTCTAATAAAATGCACATACATTGCTTTTAAAGGAATACAATTTCTATAAGTATATAATAAGATTAAGCAGGATATGTTATTTCAATATGTTTTTAGATATAGTTGTTTCAAAATGGAAACAAACATGGAGAAATTCACCATAAGGTTTTAAAATCACCATGCCATAGTGGAAAAGATCATGCCAAAGTGGCTCAGCAAATTATGTGGTAAAGGAATGCCTTGCAAAAGATTAATTAAATTTTGAAGATACTATATTAACGAGTGGTACTTGGTAAATATAAGTTAAATGTGTAATTCCGTTTTATATAATTTACTTTTTAGAAATAGGCCTGAAAAATCATACGTAGTCATAGTAGGTTAAATGGCTGAACAATACCACAATAGACTTTTACCTCTTCCTCCCTATCACTGCATATTTAATCAAATTGGACTATTATGGGGTGTGGCAAACAATTACTACAATAGACACGCAGGTCGAGGAAGATATACAAGCAATAACTCTTTGGATATGTGGAAAGAAATATTGCAAATAGCACCCTTCGGTTTGATTGACCTTGATGAGAAATACAGAAGATAGAAGTTTATAAATGGCTGAATTGTAGACTGGTGTTAGATTAGAAATGAAAAAAATAGTTGCTGACTTCAATAGTAGCTCCGAAAGTGACAACGATTTAATGGCACTTTGTGTGTGTGGGATTATGATTCAATTCTGACAATTACCAATTACCGTGTAGTGAGTGCAAACAACTAAAGGTTAGATTATAATTAATATAGTATAACTGTAAAAAATCGTATTGTAAAGGGTGAACGATTTATGTGCATATATATGTGTATTATTGTTCAGAATATACATGAGCATTTGGGTAAAAAATACTAGGAGATAATTAATACTAACTGTTTTGCAAATATGGCATGAGACAATGCATTAAATCTGATTTAATCAACATAAATGTATACGGGTAACCGAAGAAACCGATAAGAAACACGTATTATTAAAATAATCTCTAAAGGGAACATAGCAACGAAGGAAAAAAGAACTAAACATAAAAAGTCAAATGTGCTTTTTAGGGAAAGTAAAATACACTACTTGCATTTACAATTGTCAATGAGGTGGATTAGGACTAACTAGAAAATAATTCAATGAAAATATAATAAAACAACATTACAATAACAACAACAACATATACATTAGAATATTATATATAAAACCTAAAATAAACTAAACTGATTGACTGTTTTATAGAAATACATTCATTCACAGTTATAAAATACCTTTAAAATTAAATCAATTTTTTATTATATCTTTCAAATTATGTATCTATAACTTTAAAGAAATGAGAACAAACAGGATATAGCTACAAGTCTGAGAAAGCAGTTCGATCAACGGCGAAAAATATACCAACAAAAACGTTTTATAATGAAATATCCGTCAGAGGAAGGAAACGGTTCCTTTGCGAGAGCACGAAAATCTTTTTTAACACATTCGAATTATTACCCGGAAAATTGGAGTGATGTAAGTATAGGGCGAGGGAAGGAGACTGGATATAAGATAAATATAGAGTATGTTCATTCAGCTAAAATTTAAAGGATGCTTGAAATTCTATTTCTAAAAGATGATTCATTTTCATTAAAAGACGATATTTATATTACCAAAATGTACTCTATACTCTTTGTAGTATATAATGCTCGTCACGCATCGGCGTAAGATATATGCCACCATTTATATTTTGCATGCAAGCTCAAGTGAATAAATTATCTTAAACTTGGAAATAATTTGATATATTGTTAAACTTACTTATTAAGTCTTCTGATATTTCGTTCCAAACTTATGCTATAATGCCCATAACGCTTTCAATAAGTTAACTTTACTGGAAAACATTTCGTCTGATAGATATTTTCAATATGATTTAAATTTGGGATCTGTGGAATGTATAGTTAATATAGTAAAGAGAACAGAGAAGTGCATCACAAGCCACAATGTTTCTAGTGCCATATGTAAACGCTGGTTTTATTTATTTAACATATCACTCAATAAGTATAATAGCCAATGCGCGTCATTGTTAACGTCGAATACCACGCTAATTGCAGTCAAAATGTAAAAATCGAAGCGGATTTTTCCTCATTTTATCCTAGTTAAAAACAAGGTAGAATGTTAGGAAAGATAAGTTTTAAAGGTGTAAAAATTACCTACGAAGAGGCCTAATGGAACTTACAGGCGTTGCCTTTAAACGAATAAAATTTTTTGAGGCATGTAAAAAATTATGTTAAATTAAATAAAAATAAATATTTAAATTTGTGTATCTCAATGAAACATGGAGGTTTCAGAATGGAATGTTGAACCTTTTCCACAAGACGCTAATAAAAAAGTCTAAAAACAACAAACGTTGACGGAAAAAGGTAAACGTTAGAATAAAATTTGATTGGCTTTAGTCAAAAGTATTTTTGAATAATTCATTTTAAAATAAAATGTTGGAAAACTTGCTTTGTTCGACGTGGGCTTCTAACCTAATGTCACTATATAATAAATATAGGAAAACTCTAGAAAATACTATTGTAGAGAATTATATTTGTGTAAATAGATTTGTGTACACAGACTGGTATGTAACTGTTCAGAACATACATTACCGTATAATTAGTATGTGTAAGGAGAGAATGGATATTAATTATTTTGCGGATCACCTGGCAGCTGTATTAGGGATGATGCAGTGATTAATTAAGGATATATAGAAGAAAAATGTACACAGGTACATTCACACAGCAATAGAAGAAAATAAGAAGAAAAAAAATTATATTAAAACGGTTTAACAAGGAAATGAAGTATAAAAATATAGCAATGAAAGAAACTAAGCATAAAAAGGTTTATATAACGTAAATATGCTCTCTACTGAACGTAAAATATATTTTTTGGATATACAGTTATTAATTAAGTGAATTAGATGTCCAGTTTATATCACAGCATAAAAAGAATATGTTTAAAAATTTAACTCATAGGTGGTGTGGAAAACAGTTCAATGCAAATGTAATAAAATAAATCCACTCTAGAGTAAAAAATATTGTGGCCTGACAGTTAGGTGTAATTTCAGTCCTTTGATAACATACGCATTAGATTTACTATAACATTAAAATAAACTCTATTTCATAACATCATTTACATGTTACAGAAAATATTTGTTATATGCCAAAGTTAAAATGAATCGAAAGTCAAATTCGATGTGGTAATATTGCTCCCCAAATTTCTATGGATTATTCGTTTTATTAGACAGGTTAATTATGTAATTACTAACAAAATTAGGTAACTAAAAAGTAGGCCTAGTGAAGTGGAATTTAGATTTGGACATTATTGGAAAAACCGAAGAAATATAAATATAAAATAGGAAATTATTTTAAATAAAGCCAGATAATACAGAAATAACCTATGCTGAAATGAAGACAACTCTGTTGGTGGGAGAATTACAGCACATGAGGGTTACAAGAGAATTAAAGGGAATAGGGGAAGCAAGGACAGAGATGAGAAGCGCAGACTGGAGAGAACCTGGGCTGATTATATCAGAGAGATATTTGGGAGGAGAGAAATAACCTAGACCGATATAATGACACTAATCAGAGGCAGCAAAAAATGCAAATAATTTATCTGCCATTATCAAGATTTGCTTCTTTGGCATATTTCTTGTTACACGAGATAGTGTCCAGTTTTTTCGGAAAACATATCGTGCTTTTTTATATCTCCTTTCGAAGCAGACGAATCACACCAAAAATACTAAGAACTAAATTCATATGTAGTAATATTACAAGTAGGCATTTTTATGTTACTCTTATTATTATTTTGTGAAATTATCCAAATTTTTTTATAACGGTACTAAGAAGTTACTTCAATCCATTTGTATGCGAATATTTAAATTTTATTAATTTATCGCACAGAACAAAACCAAATTAAATGAAAATTCTCAATCACATATAATGTTAGCGTATGACACCCTTTTTTAAAATGCCTAATTTTGTACAATATCCTGAGTAAGACAATGTAATAAGAAAAATAATAATTAGTAGCTTTGCGAACTATCGACTGGAAATAGTCGGAAGAGTCTATAGTCAAAAAACTATCGCCTGAAAATAGTAATTACTATTTTCAGTCAAATGCACGGTTAGGCTGTTTTGGTTAATTCATGATGTCAGACGAAGATGTACGAACCGTTTCCTGTATAAAGTGTTAGAGAGGAAAGGACGGAGATAATTGCTTGGAGCAGTTAATTTTATATATGTTTATAGAACTTTCCATCGGGAGTATAAGCGAGACGGAGATGTCCATATTTCTTCACGTACTAACTTTAAAACAGAAAATGAAATAAATAATTACTGAATACTATTAATATGCAATTAATAATTTAATTTTAAACGAAGTAGAATTTTTTATTTGAATGTTCTGTGGATTTGTAAAAAGGAATGGAATTTTGTTATGGAATAGAATCATACCCCACAAATGTTTTATCCTATTTCAGTATGTTAATTGATCTTCTCAAATAATATACTATAATAAATATAGACATAACAATAGAACTTAAACAAAACCTAAAAACTAAACATACAATAACCATAAACACTAAATAAACATTAAACATACCTATTCATAGAAAAAAAACTAATTCATGACATAATTAAAAATGACCGCAAATAACTACTAAATGTATTGTAAATAAAGTAAATGTTTTGTTTGTTATTGAACGGAAATATTTCTTAACAAACATGGAGAGAGTATTCGAAATATTACCTAGTTTTGCCATAAAAGCAGTCAAAATTATTTTACTATTTATCATTTAGAATTTTAAACTTTTTACTCTATTATATTGACAATCTTGAAAAATATCATTCCAAAATGCTGCTGTATTATTATACAATATATTGTAATTTACAAGCTACCAAAAACTACCAAACAAATCATAAAACTATATATATTAGGATTAGATTGAAATTAGGATGACAGAGCCAGAAGGTTAAAAATCAGTCGAATGAAACTAGCAGAACTAAAAATTTTGACTGAAAGTACACGACTGAAACAGTCGTTAGTAAATAGTAACAAAATCAATCAGATCGGAAATAGCGACTGAAAACAGTCGACTGAAAGAGTCACTGGTAAAAACCTAGTAAAACCAGTCGACCCAAAAATAGTGACTGAAGAAGTCGATTATAAATAGTAATTAAAAAGTCGATAGTCGATTTAAGTCAAGAGTTCCCAACACTAGGATTACAAAGGACAAAAATGAAATATTACGTCGCTATATATAATATACATATATGGCAAGAAATATATAAAAAAAGGAAATGAGGTTTGGAGGTTGAAATCAAAAGTCGAATATGTAATACTTATATCAGTAAATTGTTCGTATATCGACTCGGAAACTTAAGAGTTACTTACCGCATTTAAAAATTATTTACAGTAAATCTTCATATAAACTTATGCTAAATTCTATTATATTTACAATTTTTTCACCTCTAGTTTAAACAAAAATTTTGCAGTTTATTGTGTTTTAAACGGATCCATCCTAATAGTCTTTATAAAGAACAGGCGATCATATTTAACACGGTTAGAAAATATAATGTTAAAGTTGGCCTTGAATATGAAAATGTCTGTAAAATATAGCGTTTTTTTTCTGCCGCGAAACATAATATATAAGAGGAGATAATGATGTTCTGACAACCTCCATATTATTATCCGTCTTACATCCATCATTTTTTTATGTCAAAATTTTACTTTACACCAATATGAACGAGTGAAATATAAAGTTAATTTTGTAGAAAACAACAATAAAAAAGATATTTGGTGTCTTTTGCGTTCTTTTTTATTAAATACATTTTTAGGGTCACTTCTTAATATTAGATGATCTATGTTCTTTACTGTAAGTTTTTTCTAATTTAATTTTTTCACTTTTCCATCAACGTATATTCACTTGTTCGTTCAGTTACGCATCTCAGTGATAGAGTATTACAAAATAATCTTGTTGTTGTATTTATACTTTTGTAATGGTTTTATAATAGTTCTTGGCTTAAAAATATATTAGAATTCGCATATGAGATGCGTTTCATATTAATAATAACTGACAAATTTGTAGACAGTAAAATGGCATGGCTTATCACACCTAATATATAAATCATAGAGAATTAAAAGTCATCATTTCATTAGGACTGATATTCAGATTCGAAGTATAGTGTCCAGTAATTTACTAATTAATTTTAGTTCATTTAATCTGAGTCTAATCAAATTTAATTGTTTCAGGTCTGCTTTGTAATCCATCAAATTAGGCGGATGATGTAAAAGGTATTTTATAGTACATTGGTTGTTAAAATAAGAGCAATTCATTAAATCATAAAAAGCGTAATATTATTTCTATCATTTTGACCCAATTCTCTAATGTTAATTTGGTACAAAGTTGATGTCCCTTTTCTATTATGAAAATTTTCTAGAAAAAATCAGGTTTTCTTGGCATTTTCTTTGGTGCTGAATAGGATTCTGATAAATTTTGAAGATATTTTCAAAATTGTAAAATGCATCATGTGTTCGTCATATGATACTTACTACGCTTTAAACAATTTTTATTTGAATTTGCAGTTTTTGGTGAATTTTTTTTAGTTTAATTGAAAACTAGACTTTTGTTGATGGTATACACGTATGACAGGATGACGATATATAGAATAAATAATGTCTTATGATAATCTAAATAATAATCTTATGTTTATAGTCGTATAAGACTTTAATCATATTTTACGGTTATGTGTATTATATTTTGTGTATATACATGAGATAGTTAGAACAAATATTTAATATATAAAATATATCAATCTTTTTATTTTTTGTTTATTTGAAACCTTATAATTATCATAAGTTGTCTTTATTGGCTATTAGCATCCTTAATTTAAAATCTATTTTAGCATCATGTTACACATTTTATTGAAACAAGTGTTGGTAACAGTTCTAGAAATCGATTAAAAGTAGTGACTGTACTACTAGTAGTGAATTGGCTAGTTTTTACTATCGACTGCTTCAGTCGCTATTTTTGGTTCGATTGGTTTTACTACTTTTTACCAGTCACTGTTTTAGTCGACTGTTATTTCGATTACTCCCTCGATTTCTGTTAAAAATGTTTTCTTTCAGTTATAAATAGATCATTTATACCATTTCATTCACATTTTTAGGTTTTGTTTAAGTTCTATTGCATTGCCCATATTTATTATAGTATATTATTTAAAAAAATCATTCCTTTTTACACATCCACAGAAATTGGATGTTATGTATAATTATTATAATAGTATTTAGAAATTATTTTTCCCTTTTCTTTCTTAAAGTTAGTTCGTGAAGGATTTTATACATCTCCGTCTCGCTTATACTACCGTTGGAAAATATAACCACATATAAAATTAACTGGCCCAAGCAATTATCTCCGTTATTTCCTCTCTCACAATTTATACAGGAAAGGGTTCTTACATCTTCGTATGAAATCACGAATTTAACAAAACAGTCGAACCATGCATTAGACTGAAAATATTAATTACCATTTTAGCTAATTAGTTTTTTGACTATTAACTGATTCGACTGTTTTGCGACTATGTTTTGTATATACTATGTTTCGACTGTGTTCAGTCGATAGTTCCCAACTCTAATTAAGAGATATTTGAAAAACAACTTTTAACAAGTAAGACTTTTTTATAGAAATATATCTTTGTGTCCTCACAACAATTTTACATCTTTTCCATTATCTATACGTTATGAAGTCTTCAAGGGATTTTATAATAACTTTTTTTATATAATTGTTTCGGCTATTTATACTAATCTTGTACATTTAAATTGTGTTTCTTCCCATCGATTTCTTGCGTATTATGAGTTATGTCTTTTTGAATTTATAATAAATTATTGAGTAGCCTGCGATGTTGAAATTTATTAGCCTTTTATATTTTAGACTTATTCTCTGTATTTATATGAATAGTCTTAATTTCCTATCAATTAATACGTTGTATTTTAATAAAATTTGCGATTTTTATATTTAAAACAGTTAATTATCTTTCAACTAGTAAACGTTAATCGCACTTTTTGCTATCTAGCATAGTACATTTCATAGAACAGTGTTCGTTGCAGGATTTTACGTATTTTCCCTAAAATCCTGACGGTGTCTAGACCAGTCCTTAGATAAAGTTTCCTGCCTTCGTTATGGTAAGAGAGATTTTAAAAATAAAATGTTATATAAATGCAAATGGAAATACTGTGACAAAGATCTTATTTCTGAGCCCTATTTAAGAATTTCTTTGTTTTTCTTGTAAGACGGGACCGTTTCCATGCATATACATATTTTTAATTATTTAATTTATACAGGATTATTCACTTTTAAAGGGGGATTTGTCGGCGATTTTAACGGCGAATAATTTTGCAATGGGGTAGATTTCGGGCGCATATTATTAGATTATTCGAGCAGGTTTTAAAAAACTAATTGAGTCGTTGTAACTTTGAAATATGTTTTAAAAAATGCCACCATCAATAAAGCGAGAGCCTCTGGTACTAGACGAGGATAAGCAATATTGAAACAAAAAATAATATTGTACGCCATTTTTGCGTATAAGAGATGCTTAAATTAAAATAAAATATTGCCCCTATTGTTGCGATAGGCGCTGAGCTGGATATTTTATGCTGGTGATAGTAATCGTAAATGTCTCTAGGCAACAGTGAAGATAGCCGACGAGGAATAACCATCAGTTCAGTCGTGTGAGTGTTTGATTGTTGATTTTATGCTAGTACGCTGCAAACGTTTCACATTTTTACGACTATATCATCCACGTTCTATAAAAGAACGTGCTTAAAATTAAGTGACAAAGCGAAATCCAGATATGAATTTCAACTATAATGTATCCGAAATTCCAGTGAACTCACGTTATGACGCTTTATAATAATCATAAGTTGTCTTTATTGACTACTAGCATCCTAAATTTAAAATCTATTTTAGCATCATATTACACATTTTATCGAAGCAAGTGTTTGTAACCGTCTTACAAATAGATTAAAAGTAGTGTTGGGAACTATCGACTATTTAGTAATTGACTACTTTTTACTATCGATTGTTACTGTATTATCGTTGCATCGAATATTAGTAATAAAATTTCTTTAAAAAAATATAATGTTGGATTCACCCAAAAAATAAAACGTTTACATACCTTGTTTAAAATTATGAGTAACTTTTTAATATAAACATAAATTAATGTAATTGATAACAATTATTTCAGAGATTATTGTTTGACTGAAATTTCTCTATAAAACACTTAGGGATATGCCGCTCTTGAGGGAAGTCATTTTTTCATAAATTGTTAGGAGACGTAGGATTTAAATCGTGTAAAGATAATCAAAGAAGACGTCTAACAGAACTTAAAAAATTTTAAATGCATGTAAATAATAAGCAATTAGGAGAGTGTAAAGAGAGCAAGAGTTGATGGAAATAAGTTAAAGTTAGAATAACATTTGGTTAGTTTTGTTAATCAAATTGTTTTTTCAATTTATTCATACCCAGTCTTTTATAAATTATTCAAAAATGTTTCGTAATCGATGTTGAGCTCCTATCATCGGATTTTTCAACTATTAGTCGGCTTGGATGAGGTTCATCTCTAATAATGGCGAAATATTCTTCTACGGTCGCTGTTTTAATTGTAAATTTTATGTGAATCATAGAAATTAAGAATGAATACAGAATTTACTTTATCAGTATATCCAAAATACTCTCTAAAATGAGATATGTGCTAGGGTGGTTCAAATATGACGAACTCCTCTACCTCGCCGTCGGTGTTGAATCTTTGACCTCCGAGAGCTTCTTTCAGTGGTACGAATATGTGGCAGTCACAGGGTGATAAAGCCGGACTGTAGGGGGGCTGTTTCAGTACCTCGCACCCTAATTCCGGTATTGTATCGAGCGTGAGATGCGCGGTATGAGGGCGCGTCTTATCATAGAGAAGCGATTCTTCACTTCACTTCGTACTGAAATATTCCGCCGTTTCGTGCGATTAACGGGTCTCATATGTATTTTCAGAAGGTTAGAGTAGTATGCAGCATTAGTGATACGTTGGGTGCGCAGGAAATCGACGTACAGCACGCTCCGCCCGTCTCAGAACATCGTACACAGAACCTTACCCGAGGACCTGATTGTCTTTGTTTTGACTCCTTTCCTCCTTCTTCCTCCACTCTTTAGGCAACATCATGCTTTCGGGAGTGAATAGTGTACTCATGTTTCGTTTGTAGTGAAGATTCGCGTTAAAAACCGTCCCCTTGCGCATCATATCGCGTCATCAAGGGGAGACAAGCTTTCAACCGCGTAAACTTTTGCTCGAAGTTCAACAGTTTAGGAACCCATCACGCCGTTATTTTGCGATATTGAAGGTTTTCGTGGATGATAGACTTTACACTACCAATACTGAATCCGAGTTCAGCCGAAATTTCTCAAACATTCATCCAAAGCGGCGAATATTGTCTGGTGTGATGCTGGTTCACGGTTGACGATCATGCGGCCTATTCTCGACGGTTTCGCGGCCATCCGCGGAATACTCTGCCTATTTAAACATGGCAGTCCTTCTCAGGTACTCACTGCCAAACTGATTTCACAAACGCAGAAGAAGTTCCATCTTTTTAACGCCTTCCCACACTAAAAAACGAATGACAATACGTTGCGCTACGGCAGTCGGCACTTGACGTTCACTCACGGTCGCATCTTGCGCGTGAAACATACGCTCCCGACGAAAACTATGCCACACTGTTTGCAAGCGACCCAGCTATCACATACCCAAGCCACGCCCTTCAAAACCTATATGCGCGTCATCTACAGCATTTGTCTCCATCATATTTGAACCACCCTCGTAATTTGAAATTCGAATATACTTTTCCTCTAACCGTTCATTATTTTCTATATGATCCAAGGTCTCATTTTTTCTTCATTTCCTTTCAATTAGCAATTAAAAATAGCATCTTATATAAATGGGTATATATTGCAGGAGAGAAATACAGTCAATACTCCCTATTCCTTGATAAGCAACTAAGGACATTATTTAACATAGCAGGCTAGGTCATATATCAATGCTCTACTGTGAAATATTATGTAAATTTGAAATTTAAGGCTCAGTTAATTGCACATTGACCGACACTATTTCCTTGGTGAATCGTGCCCAATGCGCATTAATTTTATGACAGATTGTTACTATTTGTTTATCTTTTCCATTGTACGATGTAATCTACTATTGACTGCGAATCGTAAAATACACATACTGCTTCTTAAATAATGGTTTAAACGGTTTTTATGATCATTTGGAGTTCTTTATTGTATTCGATAGGTGTTATTTAAATACTATAACAAGATATAGTGTGGATATAGTAAATATAATGGTGTAATTGATAGAGTTTCTTTGTTGTTAAAAAATATGCTAAAGGTGTTATAAAAAATACAACCTAATTAAGCTATTGTTTAACTATACGAAGTCTCGTTCAGAGGACTATTTAACACATGGACTGAAACAGGCCTAAAACATAGGCTAGGTTACACATATGGCGCTAGTTTTATTGCTTTCACCGCTTTAGTTATTAAGAAAGCTATTAAAATTTCAATACACTAATTTTGTTATTTTCAAAACAATGTATCAAAAATAATTTTGTGTTTTAATTTTACATTACTTCTTAATGGGAAACGTATCGTTCAAGGCAAACAATAGCTTCAAGAATGTTATAAGGATCCCGCTCCGCCAGAGACAACAATAAAACGTTGCTTTGCTGGCTTCAAGCTTGGTCGTAGAGACACCGATTTTGAAGAACGTGAGTTTTTGGCTGTGAGAAAGCTGTGTTTAAAGCTGCGTCGCGTTTGCTCACTCATCAAAAACTTGTTGTTGATCCTGAGCGGTATTTGGCCATCTTTAAACGTAACAATCATAAATTTTTGTATCGATATGTGGCAATGGATGAAACATGGATCCATCACTTCACTCCGGAATCAAAACGATCGTCATCTAAGTGAGCGGCAACTGGTGAAACTCGCCCAAAGAGCTCAAAAGCACAACAAACAATCGACCGGAAAGTTTATTGCCTCGATATTTTGGGATGTGCTTGTAATGTTCTCTTGAGCGTTTGAAGGCTGAGATTGCAAAGGAAGGCCCACAAATATCAATGAAAAATTTTTGTTTCATCAAGACAATTCACCTGTTACAAGTCAATTCAATCAATACATCAATTAAACTTCAGTTTGCACCCACATCCAACGTATTTGCCATATATAGCTCCCAGCGACTACTGGTTGTTCGCAGACCTCAAGAAATGCTCACTGATAAGATATCTCGCTCAAATAATGAGGTTATCGCTGAAACTGAATGTGTAGCTCCTGATGGAGATTACAGTGATGAATAAAGCCAATTTTGAACAAAATAAACGCTTTTTTTCTTATTAGTCCATCTGTTATATTTACCTGATGCTATAATCAGTAACGCAGATAGAAAAACTAGTATCGACAACATTGGTACCGTATATATACTTCCATCATCATATGCTGATAGTCCGCATCATTTTCCAGAATATATTGAAGGCGCCATAACTTTTATGCGTGCATTCGGTCGACCAGATCTGTTAATCACGTTTACCTGCAGTTCAAACTGGGTTGAAAATGGAAAATAAATTTTTGTTCTTGCCAGGCCAAACATCAACGCATCGCCATGATATCAATGCACACGTGTTTAAACAAAAAATAAATGCGTTGATAAACTCGAAATGCACATAATTTAGAATGAAAAAAGGATGTTTGAATAGCGTCAGTCTGGTCAGCCAGATATATGATAATCTAAATTAAAAATGTTTCATAACAGAATCTTTGCCGCAAAATCTTTTTCACGTAATATAGTTTATAGTTTCTGGAAAAAAATGCATGGATAAGCACGTTATGCCTCATTCGGCTTATGGATTGTTTTAATATTTATGTATTTTTTTATATTTCTGCATCGATACGTGCCTTCATCTAAAATTCAAATATTGGTTTTTCCATCTCGTTGAAAATTTTTCGCATAAAACCTATAATAGGAAACCTTCTGTTACTTTGGATCCATCCCTCCTTCTTCTCTGTCTATTACCATTTATATAACGTAACATTTGTTAGCATACTCCCGCAAAAAATGGGTTTAATATAGATTTTATACTCTCCCTTTTGTACTTTATAAGTATTTATATATAAAGTCGTATCTATATGTATATATAGTAACACAGATAGAAGAAATATTATTTATGAAAAGTTTTTGGTATTACATTTATATATAAATAATTTATGCATTTCTTGCCTAACTTTAAAAGAGAAAAGAGAACAATCCTCACTATTATTATTATTATTATTATTATTATTATTAATAAAATTTTCATTATAACATAATGACTATGATTTTGCTCGATAAAATTGAAAATTAAATCTTTTATTTTATCCTCTTCAGACATTTACAGTGAACCAAAGGACAATTCTTTATTAGTTGCGTATTTTTCAATCAATAATTACACAGAAATAATAATTTTAATAAAGAGAAGTAAATTTTGCCAAGAAAATATTGAAAATTGACCAATTTTTGTCAAGATTTATTATACCTTATATTAATAGAAATAAGGTTTCTATCAATTTTACTAATAAACAACTGCTGCTTTCTTCTACAGCTATGTCTACACACTCGTCACCTTTTTCTACGAACTTCCGTGGTAAAATAAAATTAATATTCTCCAAAACCGATATGGTTATCATAAGCATTGGAAACATTTTGAATAATTTATTATAAAATGTTTTAGTCGTTCTAATATATTTTATTTCAATATAAATATATAAGTGAAAATAAAGTGCTAGGTAAAAATGACATGACAAATAACGAAATGAGAAATATTTGGAACAGGTACACGAAATTAAAACTACGCACCTCTAACTGAAAAATACTGATTTTACTTTATTTAATTTTTCTAATTATTATCAATTCCTAGTTCTGTCTTTACTATATATATGTGATATAGCACGACTAATACTGTTCTAGTTGTACAAGAAAAAATGGAAGTTGTGTTAGATTGAAATAAGTAATGAGTGAAATGTCTAGACAGGGTTTATAATAGAGTAGAATTTAGTCGGAAGTACCGCTTGCACCCTTGGTTTAACAAGTCTTCAGTTTGTTATATAAAAATACAGTTGTTTTAAAGTAAAATGAAAGTTTTTTGCTACATTAAATCCTTTATATTTCATAATTTATACACTTCATCAAGGAACGTCCGCATCATATTTCAAATTAAAAACAGAAAATATTCTATATAAAAGTACATGTTTTATATGACCAAAAATATATTCTAAAACTGCGATAGCTCAACCTTAATTATTTTATGTAATTTTAATGAACATGTTAGTTCAGTTTCGAGTTAAATGCTATTTTGATTGTGTCTGAATCAACGCTTTAACATGAATTTTAAGTTAATTAAGTAAATATATATTTTGAAACATTATTCAGTAGTTATACGTCTATGAGTTACACTATACCAATTAAAATATTTTGAATGTTAGCGAGGTGTTGGTAAGTTATACGTATTTTTCTATTTGAGAATCATTTTATTATATTTAGAATGATCTTTGTGGTGTCAAATTTCAAACACCTATAATGTTGCATTAGTCAATAAATATTATAGAATATATGTAAACTTAAGACGTATTACTATCGTGAGCTCTTTTGACTGATTGCACAATTATTTTTCTCATTGGATTTTAGAGTCCTCAGGTAGTAACGGCATCATTAGGTAGTCCCAACAACTACTTTGAATCCAAAGTCGGTTGCTCTATCGCAGGATCTATTCTTAACCCCACTTAGGTGTATTTTGACCAATACATCATATTACTTGATACGTGCTTTATTCTTAAAACCCGAGATTGTTAATTTTTTAAAGATAGCTTTTCACGTGGGCGCATATATTTATTACTTACTGCTCGTGTGAAGTTTCTTGAGGGGGTCGACGATAGCAAAAAATCTGTCAGCTGAGAGTGCGGTTAGAGTGAATACGGAAACTCCCGTCGAGATATCTTTCGCTGTTTCGGATAGCTTGCAGATAAGGGCTCCCCAGGGCCAAGACTCGACCGTGTAAACTATGGACGTGAACGGCACGCTAGTTATGATCACCAGGAGATCTGCAATGGCTAAGGAGAAGATGTACCTATAAAAAAAGAAACACTTGTAAAACATTTATTAGGCAATATATATGTTAATAGTACATATAGTTTATATAATGATAAGGTATCTCAAGTTTTGGACAAAAAGGAATTTCTATCACAAGTATCTATCTGCATTATTCTCTTTAAACCATTTCGTTGACACAGATTTGAATATTTAAATTAGTCATTTAAAAATAGAAGTTGTTTATTCGTATGACAGTCAGAAACAACATTAAAAATATAATTATTTAAGTAAAAGTTATGTTGTTTACGCCAATTGTTATTAATGATATTTACTGATGAAAATGCAGAGTACGAACATAAATCTGTTAAAAAACCTAACCTAGCTATTGAATGTGATAATTCAGTGTCTTTCCTTTAGCATCAGTTCTTATTTGAGTTGTTCAGTCTATATAGACAATGTTTAACAATGGAACAGTCAAATTTGCAATACACATCCGTTAGTTCAGTTGTATAATTTTAACCACTTATGATAATGCTTCTCCATCAGGTAACATATTTAAATTGGAGGCCCAGAGGACCAAAAATTTTCGAAGAAAATAATTATCAACATTTATTCGACGAAAACCCACCTCAAACTCTAAAAAGATGAATTTCAATTCATGAATAATGTCTCTTCCGAAGATTTCATGCGATTCGACAGAACTAAAAGAAGGAAAAATAGGGATATCATATGAAACCTCTTCATATACCCTATAGGAACCGTATATCGTGGTTTTATTACATGTCATAGAGATGTTGAAAAATATCGATATATCCATATACATTATTATTTTTTTAAATATATCGATATTTTTAGGCCCTCTACCGATCTATCGATATTTTTGTCGACTCATATTTTTTTCGAACAATAAAATTAAAATTATTTTGCGACATTTTCCTCTGCGACGGATATCCCTAGCATGTCGGGTAAAAAAGAAGTATTTTCCGTGGCTTCTGGTTACTAGCGACTTTGAAATGTGTGGTAATATTATGAAACTATGACAATATTAAGAGTAAAAAATCACTGGTTAGTGTTGAAGAGCCATTGACATATTACATGTAATCGACACCATCAGAAAGGTGCAGAATTACGAGTTGCTATAATCTATTAGTACTATTACTGTTGATATCTACTATTGTCACAGTCTATTGTTGTGGTAAAAATAATCACCAATAGTGAATGACGATCCACTTTCTTCACAAGGCTCGACCACACTTTGCAAAAGCTTCGTAGGATATACTGTTGCAGCCTCAGTGGGTTCTACCACACTCAGTGTACTCACAACAGTACCTTTTGGTTACGAGTTGTTCAAGCTGATAAGTTATGTTTAAGTTGGTATACGGTATCGAAATACTGAAGAAGCGTGAATTGGATCGATGGTTGGATATCTACCAAAACAAAACTGTTATAGAAACAATCTCGATAAAATAGAATATTGGAAATTATAAATAAATACCATTTGGAGGTAAAACAATTGTCAGAATATATATAGGTACCTATAATATTTCGATTATATTTTGTAAGTTGCGATTTATGCAGTCTAAACAAAAAGTATGCCGAAATATTGTTTAACAACGAGTATGAGGTATATGAGTATATTCTCACCTATAATGTTTCATTTTTACGAACCCCAATCGGTCTAGTAACGGTTTGGAAGTAGACCGATGGACCTTTAGATTGTTTGGATTGTCCGCATTTTACCGTATAAAGGGTTTACCCAGATTAAAATCTTGCGTAGATTTCGGAACACTCTTTATATAAGGATTGCGAACTAATTTCCATTTAATTTTCAATAGTTCATAGATACCCTATGATCTCATTCAGTCTGGGGTTTCAAACAATCAAGTCGTTATCCTAATCTTCTTATTTACATCTAAATTACCATTGTCACATTTAAATAAAATAATATTTAGATTTACGGCAAATCGTGCATCAATAAATTACAAAATTTAATGACACAGTTAGGGGAACTGTTAATGATTAATATTAATTGACAGTAGAATTAAATAAAATATAAACTACCAATATAGGTAGAATTCAATCTGTGTATACATTATTTTTACCCTTTTTTATATGTTGCTTTATCTATGACTTTTTTTGTTCTAATATAGAATAATTTTCGGCGATCTTTTATCCAGCTCTTTTTCTGTAATTCTACACCGTTTTCCAGTCCTTTCCTTAACGATTGTTGTCCATTATGTCCAATTTTCCAAATCGCATTTTTTCATATCGCCAACCAAAGAAGAATTTTATTTCTGACGTCAAAATCTCTCGAGCAAAATGGGTCAATTTAATTTTGAGCCGATAACTTTGATGTAGAGTACATATTTTCTCAGGAATTCGGCTATTATTAAAAACTTGCGTTATTAGATCCGATATATTTGTCGAAATTGGTATTGCTGTCAGTGCTAAGCGTTAAAAACATTAACAACATTATTTAATAAAGCTTACTATATATGTTTTTCAAAACGGTTTTATTAAAAGCTTCATGACGTATTCGTTATTGGAATTTCACACAGAATACCTAGACTGAGAGTTATTCCCTATATATCCTATGTATATACATATATCCTATGTATAAAATATGATATGGATAAAACGGATGTATGAAAAAAACATCAATAATCAAGGTTATTAAACTATCTCATAATTATATAGTGTTCCAAAAGAGTAGATGGCGTTGCGACAATATTTTTGTGGCCTTTCCTGATACAACATATACTTTTCCCTCCGCCTACTGGGATAATCACAATAGAGAAGTTATTAAAATAAATCATCTTCTATACAACACTATATCATTGCTACTGATAGTCTGATTCCCTGACATTAACTATCCTCTGAGTATCCTAATCCCAGCTAAATATTCTTGACTCGTTCAAACTAAAAATAAACTAGTCCCATTTTATATGGAAATGTAACTGAGCTATACTGGTGCCTACAGCAACTCGATTTGGCCTCAGTAGGCATACCTTATCAACGTTCCTAGGAAGAAAACCATTCTAAAAGAAATTTCGTTCCGCTTTCTGGGCTAGTTCCATATCACGCATATTTTTGTAGCTACTTTTTTTTCGTGTTGGTTACTTTTAGCCTATAAATCTGTGAGATTTATTTTGGAATCTCTTTATGAATATCCATTTTATATGAGCTATGTGCTATTTATAAACTTATTTGCACAAAAATTATATATTAACTTTCACCTCACACAAGTATTAGATTGATATCTTAAAATGTTTTATAATTACATTTCTAAAAGCTATTTTTGCTGACGATGATATCATAGGGGTTATAGCTAAAAACTAAAAAGAAGCTGCAATAGCATTATTACCAAAATAAATGCAATAACAAAATTTAACAATTGGATAAACTAAAGACGAATCAAAATGAGTGATGTTAAATATCTCCACGCAAAATACACTTAGCGATATACAAACACATGCATGCAACACATGCTGTAACAAGAATAATTAATATCCGAATGATATGGTTTAATGTAGTAAATATATATGGGAATATGAAGCTACACAGTTGATAAGCTCAGGTGAAGAAGAACAGAACTGGGTAGTAAATTAAGATAAATGTTCCTTGAAGAAACACTTCACAGTCAACATACAAAAATAGTACTTGTTCTTTATTAACAACTATGTTTACAATAATTGCAATATTACTATATATTACTAGTATATAATTACTATACTAACAAATTTATGTAAGTAGTAGGTAAGATAATACACGTCAATATTATAGTAATCAAATGTATTATTTGAATATTTGATCCCCGTTCAGTATATAAGTATTTGCTTGTTTCTATTTGTCTCAATGATTTTTTTCCACATGCACTTACAGAAAAATTATTTGTTCAAGCTATAACATTAATATATGAAGTACACTATTTAACAAAAAATAAATTCTGTTTACTACACCATCGTATCAACAATACGACATATCTCGTAATAACACCTATTAAGTAAAAATTCAAAATGACCATAAGAATATTTTAAACATTATTTAAGAGGCATAATATACGCTTTACGATTCGTTGTCAATAGTAGATTACATCGTACAATGGAAAAGATGAACAAATGATAACAAACAGTCATAAAATTAATGCGCATTTGGCACGATTTACCAAGAAAATAGCATGGGGCCTTGTGCAATAAACTGACATTTATTTTCGAAATTTACATATTTAAAATAGATCAAATAACGTCTTTGATTGCTTATAAAGGAATAGAAATTATTGCCTATATTTATCCAGTATCTTATCTATTATTTTTCACTTTTAATACATGCCTTTATATGAAATTTTTTTCATATAATAGATGCATCTATTTTTAATTATTATTTGTAAAGAAATGAAAATACATGTCAGAGGAAGTGTAAGTTTGAATTTCAAATTACATATTTCTAATAATACTGGTTCAGGTGTTAATGACGTTGATTCCGTATTCAGTCATAAGCTAAATAAATCGCATAAAAATTACAATTAGAACAGTGATGCGAGAATACCATTTCGCCATATTTCGACATTATTAAGGATGAACCTCACACAGATGGACCAATAGTTGAAAAATTCGACGTTATTCTTTAAAACATTTTAATATTAAAAATTTGATTATTGAAATAATCCTCTCTACAGAACACTATGGAAATACCAGTGACTCTCTGACTCACTGCCTTTTTCCATCTTTGGGTCAGTTTACTCTGAAGACTTTACCCCAGAAAAAGTTTCGTGGTAGGTTACGTCTACATCCTTTCCATAAGAGCTCTCACACTTTATTCTGTCCGCAAATTCCCATTGATAATAAATCATATCCTGACTTATTGTAGATCTCTCTGATGATTAGAATACATAATGTATTAAAATTGAGGATACTTTCTCGATATTGACAACATTAAGTGAGTAATCCTGGTGATGTATTACATTATCAGGGGCACTCATTTATTATGATTTAATCTCAAATTAACTGCGCGAGCTTATCTCCCGTTCCTTTTATTATTAACAATACCAGAGAGTAACAGTGCCAAATGTGCATCGAGTTACCTCAATTACTAACCGCACTGATAAGCAACGAGAAGGAGGATATCAAAATAGCCATATTGTTATGTTGAGTTCAAGACTGACTGGAAATGGTGTGAATAGACTTAGAATGCAATGAGTTCGTGCTTATAAAATACAGCAAAAGCTAGTATGCCACTATGAAAATAAGTGATTCCACAGAAGCTGTTCGCGGCAGATTTAGGAACGAGCAGCATCCCACTACGATTCTGAAATAGATTATGGTGCCAACAAATCAGTTGTAAATGGGGAAGAAACGGTGAATATACTCGGTTATGTTGTGCTGATGAAAAGTAAAATTGCAACAATTGGTTTCTCCACTAGATCCACTGCACTCATTAGTTCTTGGGATTGAAAATTATTCAAATGACTTTTTGATCAACATTAGAAAATATTATAGTAGTTTTTAAATAACGTGCGACTGATATTATACAGTAAACAAAACCTTAAACAGTTGCAGATACAAAAGAATATACAAGGATATCATTAATTATTTTATGGCAAATCTGGATGCGGACATTCAAAGGCATACGGCTCACAATCCAACCGTAAGCTGAAATATTGTCCATCTACAACATACGTTTCTTCATAACAATATCGATTTAGTTAAATTAATCAAAATAGTATTGAATCGAATCTGTCAGTCGTAATATCGTCACGAAATTTAATTCATCGACAATCGGTCAAGTCGCTATTTGTACGAGAATATTTGTAAGAATAATATTGGTGATACAAGGCTCACTGGTAATCTAGTTTTCTATAAATATTCATATTTATTCTTGATATTATCCCTTTCAGGTATTAAATTTTGTAATTCCACTTAACTGTGCATGTGCATTTCCAAGAAGCATCTTATATGCCCTAGCGGAATTAATTTCCTATAATCATTTGCATATAAAATATTAGTTAAAGCAGGGAAATTTATCGTCTATGTACCTTTATAATTTGATATACATAAGATAAAGTTATAAGGGTTTAAAAATAACACTCGAATAACCTAAAGTATACAGCTCATAAGACGTGTAAATTGGTTATACTTTAATTTATGTTAAGTTATACATAAACACAAATAAGTTTGTAAATAGTTCCTTATTTTTTAATAGTTCTCTATGATCTTGATCCATGTCCTACATAAGGATTAGCAAAATGAGCTTTTCGAAAAGATCGATTTTAGTATGTGTCTTAATACAATAATTGCACTCTTTATCTTAGAAAAGCCAAAACTCCTGCAACTTTAGCTCTTTGGCTTGTTAGTTCAGCAATAGATTCTAATTTTTCTCCTGCGTTGCTGTTCCCAAGTAGTTGAGTTTCTGTACTTGCCCTAACTGGATTCAGTTGAGATTAACAATAATGGGTGATTCAGCGGAAAGAGCGCTATCATCAGCAAATATCAGACTAGTCAGTATGATTGTAGCATCATAATGAAAATCATGTTTGTTTTTGAAAACTTTTCTTATAATTGCATGCACTACTATACTAAGTTTTCAGTAGGCACAAGGAGCACCATCCAGTACGTCATAAGGACCTAGTGAAAATTTCATGATAATATCAAATTGAATAATCTACATAAAAATCGAAAATGTTACAGATTTGTGAAAGACACAAAATCATTCTTCATATCTATGTGAACTGGGTTTATTATTATGTACTTGGTTCAAATAAAGATGCTGATAAGAGTAACGTAAGCCCACCTCATTGACAAGGACTGGGAAATTAATTTTTCAAAATTAACACAATTTCGAGAAATTGACAACGATGAAAGTTAGTAGCAGTTATTTGAGATGGAATACAAATTTTCTTCTTGGATTACCTCCAAATTGGCAGAACAATAAGTTAAGAGATAATTATTGCAAATATTTGTATTGATTATATATATAAATTTCAATTCATAGAAAGAGAAGTATATTTTCATTAAGATATAATAGTTACTTACACCATAAATACCAAAATAAAGCGAGATAATTAAAATATTAATTGTTTCAGGTTTCTTTCTCCTCGATTTATCGTTATTTCACTCAAACGAAAAGATAAAATGACTAGATTATGAATTATCTAGATGTTTCGAAAAATTACAACAGTAGTGGAGAATTGTTGAAATACGTATATTGAAGTTGAACAGCTTGCAAATTCGTTTTAAAATCAGATTGTACTACTCGCTCCCATTTTGTTCTAGTTAAAAAGAGGTACAATACTGTCTGATGCATCCGAACATATAATAGGGCAGTTTGGCAAATATTTACAATTTCTTCAAAGATTAGAGATAATTATTAGAGATTATAAATCGGTGAGAGCTCTTTTGGCGCATTGTTTGTATTGATAAATTTCATATAGCTTTTGAATATATCTGATTACTATGATTGAAAATGTCGAAGCCAATAAATAAAGCTAGAAACACATTACGTCTCTTATCAATTACTTCGAACCCCCCACTTGCCAGTAAAATGCGTTAGAGAGGTAATTAACTAACAGAAAATTAATATTAAATAATGTTTATTTAACTCAGTTCTATTAGTGAAGTTAAATTGAGTGAAAAAGTGATGAACAATATATTGTTACATTCACTAAAGAGAAACTGTCTACGTGAGAAACGGGTGACAAAATAAAGTCAGCATGATGTTGGCTCTATTCTGTATTAAATATATGAAATATGCAAAAAGTGAGTAATTTATTTCGATATTGTGTTCTGGATTAATTATAACTTAATACATTTGTTTCAAAAGTTACTGTTAATCTGGGAATTGTTTTAAAAATAATATGCAATAATATGAAAAGGAATATGCAGCTCTATGAGTGTATAATTGTTTCTAATTGGCTCTTGGTAAATATAATTGAATTAAATGTTCGTAATTTATGTTATTTACATTTTAAAAACAAATCTGAATAAAGTTACATGAATGGCATAAGATTAAGCCTACAGAATATTACGGCTTCATTCCTATCATTGTACGATTAAGATGGTAAAGAATAATTATTATGGACATGCTGGTCAAAGAGAATACGTAGTGAAGGACTTGGGCTTGTTTAAAGTACCATTGTCTACAATAACAACTTTGGTTTGGATCACTCATAGAAAAAAAGATCAGGCACATAGAAGAAAAAATTGCAAATCGTGGAATTGCGAACCAATATTTGATAGTTCAGAAATTAACAATTTATTGACTTAAACAATGGTTGCTATAGCAAAAGTGACAATAACTGTTATTAAGAATTATGTTCATATATATATATATAATTATATATACCAATATTTGATAGTTCAGAAATTAAGAGATTATTCAGAGTGTATGAGATACTAATACTTACAAATACATTATTGGGAATGCGACGATAAAACAAAAGAAATACACACAAAAGGAAAGGATAGAAAAGGACAATAATCGAAGAAAATAATATAGCAAAACAAGCCTAACTTACACACAATGTGGCCGTATAATTAGCTGTAGTTTGAATCACTCAATAATATGTGCATTAGATATACTATGTCACAATGTTATTGTAGTATATCGATTTATTATTTTATATACATAAAATGATGATCTGTATATCGTTCATTAGTGTTGAAAATTGTATGTATACGTTCGCTTTGGCAAAAAAAAACTTAAAATATGAGATCCGTTTTTCCATAACCCTATACATTAATGGCCTAATTTTCTGCACATTAACAGAACACCAATTAGAAACTTTAAGGATGTGCTCGTAAAAAACTTCTCAAATATTCTTTTTGAAATTAAGGGCGGTTTTATCTGTGAAAAAAAAAACACACACAGCGAGATACGAAAACTTAAATATCGTAATAAGTTAATGTCTTGATATCTCGTCAAAAATACATCAATCAAAAACCGGCAGTATTACAGCATTTTTTTCCAGCCCATGCTAACCCTTGGCAAGTGATCCATTAGTCTTACGTTACCTTTCGTGTAATAAAATTTATAACGGGCGATAGCTGACTGGTGCGGTTGGTGTGGGCGTCGCAAATAAAAAGGACTCGCCTTTCAATCTATTAAGGAGATCTAAAAACTAATTTAGGAATTAAACAATAAAATGTATGTTGTAACAAAAAGGGGTTAATTAGATTTCAAATACGTAACAGGTCAATTGAAAAGTTCACGGTCTGTCATAATAAAACACATTATTTTGGCATAATTATTTATTTTTATTCAACATAATTTAATTCAAGGGCGATACATTGATTATAGCTACCCTCCGGAGCGGAGAATACGGTAGATGAGGAAGCAATTCGAAGCCCAACTCATGGATTTTTTGCCATCGTTTTCACTGATTTGGGACACGGTGCATTTTCTCGGTGAAGCATCACTTTCTTTTTCTTCAAATGCGGCCGTTTTCGGCGATTTCGTCCATTAAACGGTCCAATAATGCTATGTAGTAGTCGCTGTTGATGGTCCTTTCCTTTTCAAGGTAGTCAATGAAAATTATACCATGCGCATCCCAAAATATAGACGCCATAATCTTGCCAGCGGACTGTTGCGTTTCCCATCCTTTGGAGCGGGTTCATCGTGTACAGTCCACTAGGATGACTGTCGATTGGATTTCGGAGTGATATGGTGGAGCCATGTTTCATCCATTGTGAAATATTGACGCAAAAACTCGGATTTACTACGCTTCATCATCTTTAAACACTGCTCCGAATGATCAACTCGTAGTTGATTTTGGTCAACAGTGAGCTTGCGCGGCACCCACTTTGCACATAGCTTTCTCACATCCAAATATTGGTGAATGATATGATATTCACGTTCAGCTGATACGTTTAGAGTGCCTGCTATTTCGTTAGACTTCAATTTACGGTAATTCAAAATCATTTTGTTGATATTCTTAATGTTTTCGTCGGTAAAAATCTCTATTGGGCGTCCACTGCGTTCATCGTCTTCAGTGCCCATTTCACCATGTCAAACTTAGAATACCAATCCTTGATTATTGATTTTCCTGGGGCAGTGTTCGGAAATTCGGCATCAAGCCAAGTTTTTGCTTCAACTCTACTTTTTCTCTTCAAAAAGCAATGTTTTATCAAAACACAAAATTCCTTTTTATCAATTTTTTTCGCAATAACAAAAGTTGCTTCACTCAAAATGTTATAACTCACAAAATAATGATTCGACAGCTGTCAAATTATACAGGCATCTTTTGAGGATTAGGGCTAACTAAAAAACATATGGATTTAATTCTAATAGCGCCATCTATGTGTCAGGCCGGATACTTTTCAATTAAACTTAAATATATAGGTTTAGATGGGTATTAAGTTAAATTGTAAATATATAGTAGAATATAAAATACGTGTAGTAGATAGGTTACATAAGGTTTATGTTTATTTTTGTTTAATTTATTTTACGATTATTTCGTTCATATTTTATTATAAAACGTTTTTTTGTATTAAAAATCTTTTGCTTAAAGTTTGATTATTTTTTAACTTTTGTTGTGCTCCTTATTTATTTTTTGAAGTTGGTTCAATTTTTTTGTTACAAAAATTTTTCTTATTACGAATCAACGAATATCCCTTCTTTTATTGAACCAAGTTTTAGATGTAAGGATAGAATAATCACATTTTCTTGTGGAATAAGGGCATCATATCTAACGTTGGATTTACCACAAAGAAACACTTGTTTGTGGTAAATCGTTAACTTCATAGTGGATTTTGGTGTCTCTATTTTCCCACAAACAGAAAGAAAACCACAATATTTTGTTATAGCAACAGCTTTTAAATGAACAAAACATTTCCAGATTTATACTTTTTATTTAGTTATTATAACGATTATTAGGTACATATTTTATTTTAAAATGTTTTATTTTTACTAAAATTCTGTTTGATTATTTTGTACTTTTTAGTAATTTCCTTATTTACTTCTTGAAGTCGGTTCAATTTTTTTTTGCAATTTTATTACGAACTAGATTTGGCAACATATTCGACATCGTCTGAGTCATACATTTGTGTTTTATATATTAAACTAGAATAATAGAAAAAAATAGATACGATTTTGCAGGATGCAAGAATAATAGGGAATGATAAGTTGAAAAGATTAAATTAGTATTTAGTGTGAAATAGTTCATAAAAAATTAATAATAATTTTCATATTACTATGTTTACTAGTCCTTAAAAGAGTTTGGTTCAATTTTTTTTGTTGCAATTTTATTACGAACTAGATTTGGCAATATATTCGACATCGTCTGAGTCGTACATTTGTGTTTTATATATTAAACTAGAAGGATGCAAGAACAATAGGGAATGATACGTTGAAAAGATTAAATTAGTATTTAGTGTGAAATAGTTCATAAAAAATTAATAATAATTTTCATATTACTATGTTTACTAGTCCTTAAAAGAGTTTGGTTCAATTTTTTTTGTTGCAATTTTATTACGAACTAGATTTGGCAATATATTCGAAATCGTCTGAGTCGTATATTTGTGTTTTATATATTAAAAATGGAAAATACCATATTTTATAAAAGCAAGCAGCCGCTTGAACAGCTAGCGAAAATAAATAATTGCTTTTATTTAGGCCCAATTACGAACAAGCCGGAGAAGTTGACTTGTTTAAAATCCGGAAAATAACCAATATTTACCACATCTGATTTAATTGATTTACCTTCGTGTTTATATTTAGATTGTGTGTTTTTGTTGGGTATCTGGAAATTATTTGGCGAAGAATCGCGATAAATAATGTTATAAACATTCGTTAGCTAAAATAACTATTTTACGGCGGGTTCCGTGAAACTTATTTATCTTTTCCACCATTCGATTTCGCGCTTCGTCGGATATTGGCTATAAACTAAAAATTTTCAACTTAAATGCCGTTTAAGGGCATCTGTTATCGATTCTTGTATTAGTGGACGAAGGTAACAGTCTTGAAACATGAAATGTTATCAATGTTGCAGTACATTGTCTGATTAATAATACATTGTCTGATACTAATGTGCACATATTAAATAGTATGTTAAACGTATATTATAAAAGAAAACATTGTTTAGTTTTTATTTTTATTTGTTTAGTTATTGAAAGGCGGCAACAATATTTTTCAAAAATACTAAGAACGTGTAGCGACCTCTACCTAAAGGGGCCACCACTATTATACATACATCAAGTTCAAAGATTGGCAACGCTGGTGGATTGGTATCATGTGATTCCCGGCTATAAAAAAACATCACGATGACGTTTCTTACTCTCTCTCTACCCCTTCTAACAGTACCACTTACATAACGCTTCCGTACTTCCTTAACCTAACATATCCAACACATGTATTATTTAAGAACGAAATAAAAACATTTTTATTCAGTCCGTGTTTTCTGTTCCCATGCGAATTGCTTCCACAAAAATAGTAGTGAGTGGTCTGATAAACAATCGCGTCGACAGCCACACATTCCGACCGATCAGAGGAACATTCCTACAATTGGTGACCCCGACGTGATCGAATTACCTAACAGATAAACCAGCTCAACAGAATCCACTCGACAGATGCTCGATACGTTCATGAAAGGATAGCGCAAGAAATCATGCATAACATTAACACTTGAACATCCTTGCATCACGAAACGGGACACTTAAAGCACCACTTTTATAGGTAACTTAACACAAATCGAAACGCACCAAGGCGAACGACGTCTTGCTACTCCTTCGATGGGGTTGGATTCCCATCTCATAAGCAGTCCCTGGGCGATTGATTGCGTGATTGGGGGTGCACTCAGGTAGTGCACCATTATTACACCTACATCAAGTTCAAAGCTTGGCAACGCTGGTGCCCTTGTAACAGTACCACTTGCATAGCACTTCCGTACTTCCTTTACCTAACCTAATATCCTGCCAATTCTCCCATCGAACACATGAATCATTTAAGATCGAAATAAACATGTTTTTATTCAGTCGGTGTTTTCTGTTCCCGCGCGAATTCCTTCCAAAAAAATAGTAGTGAGTGTTCGGACAAACAATCACATCGACAGCCACACATCTCGACCGACAAGACGAACCTTTGGGATATTTGATGGATATATTATTGACGGAACCTTCGTAAAGTCATAACGCCACATGGTTTCATAATTCCTCTGAAGGTTGGCATTCTTAAAACCATTCAACAATATGTTGTAAGACCGCTGGAGCCGACCAACTGCAAAAAAGTAGAGACGAAAACAGACATTAATGTTTATAACACTCAATAATATTGTCCAAACACAGCACAGCTGAGACTGTATGAAGAAAAAATTAACATATTGATAACTATGGATCATCTGCTATAGTAAATCTAATGGAATCCAGTTAGAGCAAGTGCAAGGCTTCGGGTTTTTGATACCAGCAATAAAGAAGAAGAAAATTATATTTAACGCTGAGAAATTTGATGACCAGTACTTAATCACATTACTCGATTATCACCTGTGTATATTACAAGAAGAATATACAGAATTGTTAAGAGCAATACAAGAAACTAGTTTGCAATTATTTGAAGAGGACGGGAATAAAATACGCTAAACTACGGAAAATGATAGAATTGGCGCATGCGCACAAAGGAATATATTGCGCTCTTTCATTTCCCATATGCAGTGTATAATCGGCCGCTTTAAAATTAACCGTTCATCGATTGAGAAAAAATAATCTAGAATATTTAGATTTTGTGATGTATTAACAAGCTTATAACAGTACTAATTAAATTGTTGTGTTAGTCTTGGTATTGTAACATACATTACTTTTAAAATATGAGAGAACAAAGGCGTATACGGAATGTAACGTTAAGTATTAGAAGGTTAAATTATACAAACAGCAATTTTGCTTAGAGTGAGAATATTAACCACCAAACATATAACAAATAATTAACACATCAAATAGAAGCGAATATATGCCAACATTTCACCCCTATATAGCTGTAGATTTCATGAAACGATAACAAAAAGCAAAGAAGAAAATTATTCTTTTTGTACAAATAAAAGCATTGCAAAGGGTATGAGAGAAATAACATAATTGTACCAGAAGTAATATTAAAGGTAATTATAACTTTTATACGCATTTTGTTGTAACTAATCATCCATTCGTTTTAGGTTAGTAGTTGTACAATACGTCAACTAAAAGATAATCAGTTGCGTAGTGGATTCATCACAGGGTTTATCCATCAAAAATTGTAGTAAAAATTGTGGTAACTGATAAAAATACTTTTTCTTTTATAAGTGATGTTGCTAGTAATCATTGAGGCAAAGCTGATGAAAGTTAAAGTGGAAAAATAGAAAATATTAGAAACGATTTTGCAGGATGCAAGAATAATGGGGAATGATACCTAACATTAATCATCAATGATACCCTAATGATCTAATGTCTATTACTCTGAAGGTGGAGAAGTAGATTCACATTCACAGTATATTTGCAACACTCAATTATTAAAATATGTAACTTAATTAGTATATAATTTGAAGTAGTTCATAAAAAATTAATGAAATTATCATATTGCTCTCTTTACCAGTCTTTAAAAGAGTTCCCAGCAGTTCATTTACTTTTAAAATTAAACAAATTTACAAAATTTACAAATAAAAAAATATTAGAATTTTTAACACCAGTATCAAAACAAAGTATAGTCAATTCAAAATAGCAGTGACACCGGACACCTCGCAATGTTGCCGCAGTTACTCAGAGTTACGCAGAGTTTTAGTACATTTAGGCCCTAACATATAACAAAATTTTAATATAAATAAAACACATTTAATCACTGCATCCTCCTTATTGCGTTTGCCATATCTTCAAAACTGTTAGTGTTATTTCACTTAGTAACAGTTAGTGTATATTTTGAACAATAACATACATGCTCATAAAACTTTCACACTTTATAACACAATTCCCTACAGTTAAAGTATATTAATTGTATACTGACTTTTAGTGGTTTCCTCTTTTATCACCCTGTCTTGGTAATCGTCAGCATTGAATAATAAACCAACATTCATAAAGTTTTATTCAATCACAGTCACTTTCAGAAATACTAGTCAAGTTAATAACCAAGCTGTTTATTTCCAATCTATTAAAGACTTACTCAAGATACTACCATTTGTCAATTTCTTCTTCAATCTGTCTGATCGAGCTCATGCAAACTGAAGGTGTTATTTTCGACAATGCGTCTTTCCATAAATCCAGACAGTTCTGGTTTGAATATCCTCCTCGACCTGAATATCTATTGTAATAATTCTTTGCAATACATTCTTGCAATATGATAGGGTGGGAGATATAATATTCTGTGGCCTTAACATTCAGTAATCTGATCTACTATGTACCTTTTCTCAGGCTTAATTCTAAAAAAGTAAATTACATAAAATGCAAATAAATATTTCATTTATATTTACCTAGTAATAATTTGAAATAGTTCATTCTTTAACATAATTTCATCGAAACTTATTTTATATACTTTAAGCCATTCCTTTATTTTATGCAGTCTTTGTTGATGAACTTGTTAGGATTTTCTCCACCAGTGTATATAAATGGTATATATGGTGCATTGTACATAACTGATGGTTACTGCAAAAACAAGTTTTGGTTCATTTCTTCATGGTAGTCACCCTTGGACTTAGAGAAATGCTAATTCTGCATCAGGAATAAAACCATTCCTGTTTCCAGCATGAAGAACTATATGTCTGCAATGAATACATGTTATGACTAAAAAACGTATTCCAACGTTTACCTTTTTCCATGAACCTTTGTCGTCTTTATACAATATTTATTATCATTTTGCCATGAGCAACCCAATGTACCATTCTGAAATATTCATGAATATATTCAATATTCAATTCATGAATTCTCTCTTAAATATATAAATTGATAAAATTCTTCGTTGATTTTGTTATATGTTTTTAAAAATATTATTCTTTTAGAAGCAGTCTCTGGAAGTTCCATTAAACCCCTTCGTGGGTTATCTTTACACCACTTAAATATTAGATTATTCAAAAATGTATGAACGGATATTCTACATCTCTCAAATAGCTGTATATCTTTACTTTTCAGACTAATAATTTTCTCTGAAATAATTTTATTAAATTATGTTTCGATTGAAAAACTATTTACCGTTTTATACATTTGGTATATTTGATCTCCGAAATACTGAAGATTGATTTTGATTCGTCACCTATTTCGCATAAACAAGGTTTCTTTTTGGTGAATTTAAGGTTATATTGTTTTTTATTTTTCGAGATATTTTAGTGGCCGTGTCCGTACTAATATAAAGTGCAGCTGCAAGGCGCAAAAATGTATTCAATAAAAACCGGGATTTCAAATTTATTAAAACATGCGTTAAAACAATATTTACCGGTTCATAACCCGTAATTATAATATTTTGAAGAATTTTCAGAAGTTTGGCAAACGGACAAGTTTTGCAGGTTCATTCCGTTACATGTTCGAACTTCTCTAACAGCATTCTGTCTCTTTTTAAATAGAATAAAATGACAAGGATAATATTGTCTGACTGTAAAACGAATTTACAACTTTAGACAGACATATATTGACACTCGCGTCACTGCTGTTTTGAATTGACTATATATACGCTTGCTAGAAGAGCGCTCGTTCACTCAGACTAAATAAATGAAAATGCGCATGTGCTAAACCGAAATTACCTTCAGTTTACAGTATCCTCACTGGAATGGTCGGGAATTTAGGATATCTTGGACTGTACGAATATATATGCAGTGCTGTACATAATAATGATGCGTCAATGGCAATATCGGTAAGTTTTTGCATCCTATTATAATTTGTGATATAAAATTGATTCGCTACGAAAATATAAAGCGCAAATAATCATGCGGACCACCTGGTTATGCATTATCGTTAGAATCAACGGCGAAGCAGTATTGCCTTGGTGTGGTATACTATGTGGGGTCGTTATGCATTACAATTGATACTTTTTAGCCAAGCACTGCGCGAAAAATAGCTGGAATATGATCAAAAACATAACAATGTATTCTTCGGTATGACAATTCTCTGGCGAAAATATTAAAATGGGTACTGTTACCCTACCTGCCGTATTATCTAGACCCTGCTCCTTGTGGTTATTAGTTGTTACTATATATGAGCCGTAACATGTCTAAATAAGATACTACAAATTGGTTGACCCGTGGAGAGTGTCAAAACATACATAGCTCTTTCGAAATGGAATCCGCAAATTCCAATAGAGATGGCACAAAGTTGCCGCTATCGGTGGGTAGTATTTTGAATAAAATATATTTTTTACAATAATACTGTAAAATAAAAATAATCTTTTAAAATTAACTTATGGGCCATTTGATATAAGATAGATTTAACGTTAACCAAATTTACTCCTTATATAAATATTGGCCTTTAAGTAATAAAAACCAAACTAATTGAAATGTTTAAGGGAGCATGTATTCATCTATCCACTCATATATTATGACTCTATAGAGACCAGATCAAGTATAGATCATTTATAACAATGATGATTATAAAAATCGCCTTGAATTTTTTTTATTTGGGCTTCCGTAATACAGACGTAAATCAATATTTTGTTTTTGTTGCGATACTAATGATCAATCAAATTGCGTGGCATTATCGCTTTTTTTACCATTATAGCTGTTGGCCCATTAGGTTTATGTTACCACCTATGTAACGTAAATTATAACGAGCAGTAATCAGCTTGTGTGGCTCGGATCGCATTACGGAAAGTTTAAAAAGAACTCAGCTTTCTATCTAATGGGCGATTCTGAGAAGAATTTGAGCCCTGATTTTTTTCAGAATTGTGCTATATAGTAGTGAATTATTATTTGTTCGTCCTGCTTTAATTTTATTTAGAACTTTTTTTAATTATTTAATTAATACATTGTTACTAGTCGTTTCCGTCTAACCTACAATTTGTATTTATGCTAACTTAAATCTAGGTATATAACTAGAAGGGCCCATCGGCCCTAACTCAGTCTCTGGTGAAATAATGTTTATACATGTCACTGGTGAATTTTTTAATATGTGCACCTCACTACACAACACTGCACAAGATCAGATGGTTTGATTCTTTTGAGCCTGTGTCCTGTTCTGGTAGTATCCAATAGATGCAATATTTCAATATTTGTATGAGAATGGAATCTTTCGTCATGTCCCCTTAGATATCTGAAGGTCTCGATGTAGGTAATCAGTCCTAAAGTATTTGGGTGCACCCACAATACCTCTCAGGACTTTGTTCAGAAAAATTTGTATTTAATTAATGTTACTCTTTGCAGAACATCACCATAATGTCCATATAGGTTTCAATAATTTAATTAATTTTTTTAATAAATTTTGCTTATATAATTGCAATTTATTATGTACTGATAATTGTGTTTTTTTTCCAACTAGTCAGTACATTTTCCTATATTTCAATTCCAGTTCTTTTCTTTTCTTCTTTATATGTTCCTTCCAGTGAAGTTTTGCATCGAGATTCATTCCGAGATATTTAGCGTTGTTGCTATATGGAATGATAGTGCTATTTAATGTTATTAGTGCTTGTAGGTCTGTTTATAGGTGAACTGCACATGTACAGATTTACTTTCATTAATTGTTATTTTCCAAGCTCGTGTCCAATTATTTATATTGTCACTTGCCTGTTGTAATTTTCGTGAGGTTTCTTCACTATTGTCTTCAACAGCTATAATCGCAGTATCATCAGCAAATGTAGCCATCGTGATAATTTCCATTTGTGGAATATCACAAGTGTAAAGTAAATAAAGCATTGGTCCCAATACACTTCCTTGTGGTACACCTGCTTTAGCTTCTTTTATTGTAGAGTAAGATTCTTCTTGCTTGCCTCTAAACGTTCTGGTTGTAATGTATGAGTTTAATAGTTCGGTGTGTTGTCTTGCTAGCATTTTCTGTAGTTTATGAACAAGGCCTTCATGCCAAACCTTATCGAAGGCTTGTGCAATAACATCTGGTATTCTGTGGATCTGGTCAATTGTTGAGTGCTTGTTCATAAACCCAAACCAGTGTGTTGGTATTAGGTTTTTTCTCTCTATGATCGGTTTTATTATGATTCCCTTGCTTGGTAGTTTTTGCAGTAATTCTCCTATTATTTAATCGTAGCCTGGTGATTTCCTGGGGTTAATGTCAGTTTTAATAATTTTGGTTAACTCTTTCGGCGTGACTAATTCAATCATCGAATTTTCAGATTCTATGTCCGGCAAATTATGTTCAATATTAGTTTCGTTTGGTTTGAATGTTTTTTTTATAGATATTCAGCAAATGCTTCTGCTTTTTGGCGATTGTTACGTGCCCAATTCCCACATAGGTCTCTTATAGGTGGACTGTGTAGACATGAGCGCTTTAGATATTTTGTGGCTTTCCAGAGTGTTTAATCAGTTTGTTTATCATCTGTTAAATTTCTGAGATAGTTATTTATGGATTTGTTTTGTGTTTCTCTTTTCAGTCTTTGGGTTATATTGTTTAAACTATTTTTATTTTCAGGTGCTGTGTTTTGTTGCCATTTTTTTCATAATTTACGTTTTTCAGCTACCATTTCCTTCACATCTTTTGGATAATTTATTCCTTTAGTTATAGTCTTAATTTCTGGAGTATTATTCGAACCAGCTTGTTGAATATATACTACGAATTTTTCTGCTTCAAGATTTAATTGTTCTGTTGTCTTGAGGTGTACATTTAGTTGAATTCGTTTGTTCGTTTATTCAGCAAATCCTTCCCAGTCTGTTCTATTGTTTGTCAACGTTAGGTTTCTTTCTTTTCTTATTATATTTTCAGTCAACGTCAGAATCACTGGCATATGATCTGAACTTAGCTCAAAATTTTCTTCGACTTTTATATAGTTGGATGTTATTATTTAGAAGTGCGCGTTAGAAAGCGATAAGGGCTTGGAAATGAATTGGAAATACATTTTGTTAGCATCTCAAAACTGTTGAATCTAATTTGTTATTAAAAAAAACACAGGTTAACTTGGGAATTTCAATGGTTCCGGAGTTACTTGAAGCATTCCTTAGTGTGGTTAAATGTAGTTGGATCAAAAGCATGGCAGCTGAAACTGTAAGGTCACAAAAGTTGTATTAAAGATGCTTAAAGCTGTCTAGTTAGGAAGTATTCCAATTGGAAAATATTTTCAAGTTTCGAAAAACATCTCTAGTCTGTGGATTGGAAGTGTTAGGTCACCAAAGGCGCAATGAATTTGTTGGGAGCTGATATAGTCTACTAAAATTTGGGCAGAAGCTTGTAGCCCAAGATATAGAGCCATTAAGTGCGGATGTCTCAGTTTCTCAGCTATAGGCCGTTTGGATTTAGAGTTAACAAAACCTGAAAAATCATTTCACACATGTCGGTGGTGTGTCACGGAGAGGTGTCATTTTTATTAGAATAGGGTTGACTCCACAGTATTATTTTGTACCACCTTCCAACAAGTCGCCACTTCTCGTCAAATAAAAGTTATTATGGTTTTAGAGCCTGAAAATTTCACAACTAGTGTGCATAAAAAATAACTGAATAAACGGATAATGGAAAATGAAAAATACGTATTTTAATTATTAATAAATTGAATAGTATCTTATTTTTCATTGAATGCTAGATATATTGCAGGTGGTTCTTTCTTCACAATTATTTTAAATTAGAGGGTTTAGATAGGATTACTCATGGCCATTAGTAATGGTCATGATCCGCAGTTATTAGTTATAGTTTATTCTGGTCTTATGATTCAAAAGGCCCGGATAGTGGGTAAATTTTGGTGATTAATAATTCATACAATTAATAATATTACGAGAAATAAAACATAACCTACTAGGTACTTGTATATATTCTTATAATGATTTCACCGAAAAAATATTATTGAGTGAAAGTAGTATAATATATTTAAATCAAAATATTTTAATTTGTTCATCATCATGTTTGATCATCGTTAAATATTCGAACATTTTCGAACTAACTCGTGTAATAGCCATTTTTCTTCCTTTTAAATATTTTCCACCATATATTTGGTGTATATAGGTTATCTGAAGGTTTTTTGATAATTTGAGCAGGGTTTTCGTCGAATTAATTTTGCAATTCATTATCTTCGAACTTTTTTGATCTTCCAGGTGGTTCTTATATGTTACCTCTTTTTACTCTCATATATATTTTAGATAGTACACAAATAGGTGCAGGAATAAAAAGTTCTAATCGTAGAATATGAGCCTTAAGAAACTTTTCCAGCGACTTAATGTTGTATGGGTTTGAGCCTACGCACCTCACTGATGTCGCTCATATTTATCTGTTTGGCGAGTGTATTGGGATGCACTAACAGCTTTTTGCCAAAGTGTTAGAGTACATTGCACTCTAACACTTTGGATCACACTCGTTACGACTTCCGAGGGGAGATTGCGCAGAATTAATTTCTTGGAGTAAACTAGCTCAGCGCACACTTTATTTTGGAACCTGTGAAGGATAGCTATGTTAAATTTGCTAGTAGCACCATTCAATACCCTAAGTTCAAATAAGCCTAAGTATTGATTTATACAGCAAAATCTTGTTATCTAAAAATAACTTAGATTTACACCTTATGAGGTAATACAATTAGATTTGTTTAAGCCCAAGCTGTTTTGTCACTATATATTTTTCTATGTCATGATCCAATTGTCGATCAAAAAGTATTCCCAGATATTTAACATTGTCTGCTTGCGAGTGTTCAAAATTATTCATTTTTACGAGGGGATAAGTTCTTCCACAAAGGAACTGAACAAAGATTAATGTAACATGGGCAGATTTTGTCTCATAGGTTTATATACGCCATGTTTTCAACCACAATTCGACTGTGTTTAGATGAAGTTGAATGATTCTTCTGCCTGATATTGGAACCTTTTGTGGTGATAAGATTTCTTTGTCGTCAGCATATGTTAGAAGTAGTGTTTACAGTAGTGTTTCTTGAAGTCCGTAGGTCAGTTGCATTCAATATATATAACAATACCTATATTGTAATGTATGGTTGAAATAGTTGAAATTGTTTGTGGTGCAAAAGCTTTTTCGATTTAACCTGCAGTCTAGTGTGCCACAAATTATCAAAAGCTTGAGATATATCGAGAAATGGAGCGGAGCAATATTTTTTATCATTTAAGTTTTTGCTAATTCGGTTGACTAATCTGTGTATTTGTTCTGTTGTTCCGTGTTTATTCCAGAAGCGAAATCGATGGTCTTGAATAATATTTCTCTCTCCTGTGATTATTTTATTTAACAGACTAATAGAATGATAGGAGGAAACGTCTCTTCTGATTGTTTCTTTAGTTTGAGAATCATGATGATTTCAACACTTATAGAGATCGAAAAATATAATTAAAGCCGACAAAATCGACTATCGCAAATAAAACGACCTAAATTATTCAGACTCTCCGACAATACAGAAGATTATTGGGCCAATTTTTCAACAAAAATATATTTAACAATTCCTTTGTATATTCAACATATACATGTACAAGTATAAAATCTTAATATTTTATATATCAAAGCTAATGCATAAATCGAATATATGCTCAAGTCAGCTTGATTATGGCAATGGTCAAAGCTACAGGCAGGTTCATCTGTTATGAGAGTCGTGGGTTCGAACCCTGCTGGGGAATGGTAGAAAATTTGTGTTTGTGATTGTTTAAAACACAACAGTTCAAAAGCCGAGGAGGAAAGTCATTCCAGTCACACCAGTAACCAGGCTGAGTAAGACCGGATGTCTTCTGAGGTGGTTTATAAGCTGGTTATTGGAGTCGCTGGCTTAATGCCGAGAAGTATGGATCGGGAGCCACGTTAAGAAGTAAATCCAGTTTAGATCAACTAGATATGTAATATGTTAAATAGTAAATAAACATAATTAAACATAATATTTACCTCGTTCTCTATAGCATCCTTCTAAACAATACTTTGACTGTATGAAAACATAACAACATTTATTAGTTAGTTAAAGTTAATTAATATCTTTAAGCCTGAAAAAAATTGGCGGCTAATTCTAAATTAAGGTTATATTAAAATCACTAACTCCGTCAGATTCTCTGTTTTATTTCCCATATTATAATATATATATATATATATATATATATATATATATATATATATATATATATATATATATATATATATATATATTAAAATAATATTAAAATTTGTTATTTTAAATTTGTCAAAGTATTTAATTCTCCAGTATTTTGTGGTTGTTATTAAGAGTAAGAAATAAAATCAATGGAGTTGACAATCAATTGAGTCACAATTGCTGGATGTATTACTTTTGTAGAACTTTTGAAATTTTTCAGAATATAGTTGCCATTATGGTAATAGAAGCTCCTGCTGTATATTTACTACAATAAGCTGAATAATCTATTATCATTTAACCTAACCGAATAAAAATTTTTCTCATCATGAAGTCATTTTCATCAAGAAGCCATTGTTCACTGAAGGGTTTTTCATCGATTGCAGTTGCGGCCTGTGAAATGAACATTACAATAATAATAATTATCTGAAAACAAAGCAAGCATATTTCTCTATGATGATTACATATAGTTTATTCAAAATAGCAATGAACTCAAATCTTCTCAGTTTAAGATGTCACTACGTCCCAATGCCAAATTTATCTTTGACTTTTAGTTTATTTTAGTATGAAACATAAATGTTATAAAGTATTATATATTTTAACATAATAATTCAATGTTCACTGCTGTTTTGACTTAAGTTATATATTGATAAACCCACTACACTTTCTTAATGATTCTCCATTCGGATTAATACCTATTTCATTTCATATTTGTTAATTTGTTTCATAAGAATGCGTTTTATTAAATAGACTTTTACTTTAAAAATTTCTACGGGTTTGGACATTTCTTTAATTGGTTCATTTAACATCAATTATAATTTATTAAATGAAACGTAAACATTATTTTCGTTCTACATTGTAAAATTAAACATAACATATATTTTCGATAATAGCAATTTCCGGTCATTTTAATTAAACACAGAACATATTATATACCTTTAAATTGATTATTATGACATTTTCCATTAAATATTGACAATATAATGAATGTTTAAATATTAATACAATGGAAATGCATATATTATATATTCTTTATATCAATATGTTACAGCTATAACTAGCATATCTAGTTAGCTATACCATAGTAATATACATAAACTGTAGATGTTAATAAGTAGCAAATCCTTTTAGATAGTGGTTATTGTCATGTGAAAAGAAGCATACCGAAATGATACATTGACAAAAACAGGAAGAAGTAGTTATAGAAATATAACGTTTCGAACACCCATGGCCTGCATCAGTATCATGCACTTAATCAGTATTAAACATTATAGCCACATCTATTTCACTCTAGAGATGTCGAAAACATATAATTTTTCCCGGTGTATCGATTTAGGCCATATTTTTTCATATTTTTGTTAAAGATGTATAGTAATTTTAGTTGCAAAATAAAATATCGATATTAAAGTATATGGTTTTCAAATTAGTGCATTGAACTTCTGTTTTGAGAATTCTTTACCCTATATATCAAATAAATTTTGCGTGTTTTGTATACTTTTTAAAAAAATCGAAATCGTTATAGTCTATCTAAATTTGCTGTGAACATACGTCATCAATATATTTAATGTATTGCCTGTCGCAATTTGTAAATTCGTTTTAAAATCAGACAGTTCAAATCGCTGCTTCTTAATACTCTGATTAAAAATGGCGATGCCAAACAGACAGATTGCCTCTCTAATCAGTCCAAACAGGAGGTAAGAGAGGAGGGGTAAGGAATTTTACTGTTAAGTATTAATTTGCTGCGGTTTCTTATTGAAACTATTTTAGAGTGTTTCAGCTGCACTGAATATTAGTGTAGACACAGTCACTGAAATATTTCAAAAAATGAAAAACATAATCTTGTATTCCCCGAAAAGAAACCGTCCTCTTACAAAGTGGGTGACGAATCAAGATCAGCTTGATGTTAGCACTATCAGAGATCAAATATATGAAATGTATAAGCACAGTGAATAGTTTTATCAATTAAGCATAATTTAATGCAACTATTTCAAAGGAAACTGAGGAGTCTGAAAAGTATCGAAGAGGTTTAATGGGACTTATAATAAAATCAAAAAACTTAATATTTCAATTTGTGTATTTGATGGGACATGGATATTTCAGAATGGAACCAATATACCCAATGGTCACTCATGGCAAGATTATAATAGAAATAGTGTTAAAATAACTAAAGTTGATTGAAAAAGATAAACGTTGGAATAACAATTGATTAGTTTATGCTGGAAATAGGAAAGCTTAATAGCTTTTCATTTCTGTGAAAGTTTCTGATGATTAATTATTTTTATTAGGATTCAATGCCAATAATATCCACGATAGGGTGATGAGAGTGGAAACAAGTAAATGTGAGTGTATAATTAATATACGATAATTCTAGGAAATCCTGTTCCATAGTGTGAAAGATGTATGTCCATTAGATATGCGTGTAATTGTTCAGAATATACATGAGAAAGTATAGGAATTGTTTAGCAAAAATGGCAAATGCATTAGGGAGAATTTAGTGTACATAGGTAGTAGTAGAAGAAATAAAATATACAGTTATATTGAAATTACTTGACAAAGAAACACATCATCGAAAGAAACAAGAACTAAACGCAAAAAAGTAAATATGCTTTTTAATGGGAGTAAAATACATTAGTTGGATATACAACTGTTAATTAGGTAGATTAGATCTCTAGGGGCATACCACTACATAAAAAAACGGGCCTAGAACTCCACCCCATGGGTGGTGTGGAAAAGAGATTAATGTTCCAACTGTCTTTCCTCCAACTTGTCGATAACATTTTTATAGTACGATTTGTCCTTTGCTTCAAAATAGGCTTCAGTTTTGGCAATCACCTCTTCATTCGATGAGAATTTCTTCCCAGTGAGCATCCTTTTGAGATTTGAAAACAGGTAATAGTGGCTGGGGGGTAAATCTGGAGAATACGGTCGATGAGGAAGCAATTCGCAGCTCAATTTATATTTTTTGCCATCGTTTTCACTGATTTGCGACACGGTGCATTGTCTTGGTGAAGCAGCACTTTCTTTTTCTTCAAATGCGGTCGTTTTTTGGCTATTTCGTCCTTCAAACGGTCCAAGAACGCTATGTAATAGTCGCTGTTGATGGTCCTTCCTTTTTCAAGGTAGATAATGAAAATTATTCCATGCGCATCCCAAAATACAGACGCCATAACCTAGCCAGCCGAGTTTTCCCGCGCTTTGGAGGGTTCATCGTACGCAGTCCACCGGGATGACTGTCGATTGGACTTTTTTGGATTGGAAACTAGTGGTGCCATGTTTCATCCATTGTCACACATCGACACAAATACTCGGGTTTATTACGCCTGATCAACTTTAAACACTGCTCCGAATCATCAACTCGTCGCTGTTTTTGGTGTAAAGTAAGCTCGCGCGGCACCCACTTTGCAAAGAGCTTTCTCATATCCAAATATTCGCGAATAATATGACGTACATGTTCAGTTGATATCTTCAGAATGGCTGCTATTTCATTCAGTTTCAATTTACAATCATTCAAAACCATTTTGCGGATTTTTTTAATGATTTCATCGGTAACAAGCTCTTTTGGGGGTCCAATGCGTTCATCATCTTCGGTGCTTATTTCACCACGTCTACACATAATGATGGTCGATTTTCCTGGGGAAGTGTCTAGAATATCGCCATCAAACCAAGTTTTTGCTTCAACTGTATTTTTTCCCGTCAAAAAGCTTTTTATCAATGTTTTTCACAATAACAAAAGTTGCTTCACTCAAAATGCTATAATTCACAAACTAGTCACACGACAGCTGTCAAATTTGCACACTCATCTTTCGAGGCTTTGAGCTACCCAAAAAAAATATTTAATTCTAGTAGCGCCATCTATGTGTCAGGCTGGGGACCAACTTTGATAGACTATATACCTTCACTTCGTTTTAAATTCCATTTTATGATAATATATAATAGTTGTACATGGAGTAGATTTGAAATTTTTACAAAATACAACATGACAAAAGCCTGTAGAATGTTGAAGCGCTATATATAATAAATGAAAGCATTGTCGATAGAAATTTAATTAAAGTGACACATTAAATTGTCGTCGTCCGGTAGTAAACGGGGGGAAATTAGTGAAAAAGCAAGGTCGTGTATAAAATAATCGTAAATCTTCCATTTAATTAAGAGCGCAACTGAAGATCCGGAATTATTCAATTATCGTAATAGGAGCTAGCGAAATTGCATTTTATGCCGGTGTCAATCCTGAATATATTACATGTAATGATTATAATTATTTTGTAAGATAAGATGCAGGTTATAAGTGACCATATAATTTTATTTTTTATGTGTTACTGGCTGAGGAAACATCGTTTTTATGTTTTGAAAGTGAATTTATTCATGTATATTTCGAACATTAATTTTTATACCTTTCTATCGATGATCTTTTGCCGTTTTCCTGGTGAAACATAATTCCGATACTCGAGAATTTAATTTTGATTTTTGTGTGCTTTTTTTTTAAGCTACCTTTATAACGTAAAGACAATTTCAAGAATATCGAAAAAATGGTAGTATGAGGCAATCTCTCCCAACTTGTGTAAAATATATGCGCAGTTTAACGTTATCATAAAGGAAAACGAAATATACATTGAGTAATAGCTTCGTTATATTTTTTCTTCTCAAAATAACGAGGAACCAAAGTGTGGAGATTGTTTTGATTTAAGCGTTACTGGTTTAACCCGTTTTCTGGTCAATGTTTATCAAATTCCATTTGTAAAAACTTTAAATTCGTTTTAAATTCGCATGAGATTTATTAATTGGCATTACTCTAGTTAAAAAAAGATAGAATTAGGTATGTCCGAATATGTAACCGAATCAATCAGAGTTGGTACTGGTTGACACCACCGTCATATGACTGTAAAATTATTTAAAATATTAATGCTAATAATCAGAGTTTACAAACCGGCAAACGTTCTTTTAATGATTGTTTTAACACATTTCTAGCTTTTGTTAAACATTTGTGATAATTCTAATTAAAACTGCTACAGCCATTAAATAGTCAGAATCAGAACTTATTGCCTTTTGCTAATAAAATGCGCTAGAGAGGAAAACATATGGATTAATTTATTTTATGTTAAATTCAAAATTAATTACTGTTAAATACTAAATTGAAGGCAATTCTATCGGAAATACTTTTTGCAGTTCGTGTTGTAGCTGCATTTAATATTAATATAAGCATTATTAGTGGGTGAATACAAATAGCGCCACAAACCAAGCAGGTAACGAATCAAGATCAATTCCTAACTCTGATCGAACTGAAATTCAAGAAATGTATAAAAAATTTTATTTAAATATTGCTTTAGTCTCTATAGAAAATTAAAATATACAGATTTTTGAGGAATGTAAATGATCCCTTCATTCACTGTTATGAACTATAGGATTTAAGTGGTCTAGATATAACGATATATATAAGATTTTTGCAAATGAATACCATTTTTAAAAACATATAATAAAATCAAGGAAGATTTATTAATTCATTATATGTGTCTAGACGAGACATGAATATTTCAGAATGGAACTTTGTTTTAATCTTCGCAAAACTCTAATAACATACATAGAGTAAAGATGATAAAATTGACGAAGGAAGATAACAGTGCAGAGTAGAATAACATAGGTTTAGTTACTTTTCATGTTTTTAACACTTCATTGCATATATATTACCGCATTTATTTTTATGCACAAATTAAATATGCAAATTTAATATACAAAAAGAAGATCATTGTACATTAATCAGTTGAAGGAGCAAAAAATGATAAGCCTAATTAACATCTGTGATAAATAGTGGATAATGTTCGATAATTAAAAACTTCAAGATAACGGAGATTCCGTCAAAGCCCATATTTTCACCGAAATAGGTGGAACGACAAGAGAATCGTCCACTATGGAATATTCAATTGGCCATAGTGTTAATAATTGTGAGAAAGCGGTTCAAATTCAATAATAGAAAATATATTGTCACCTTGTAGAACTACGTCACACAATTCTTCGATGACTTTGTCAAAAATTGCTGAAGCTGTCAAATAGTTCAGAGTTCAGACAAAGCATTCCGTAACGTATATTACGTCAATGGGTTGAGAGTTTGGCTAAGGTATAAGGTGCTTTTCGATAAGGATCGTAATTAAACACGGATATTATACATATATTTATTATGTAGCCTATATCGTTTTAACAATCAATAATAAATGGAAACAATTATAATTTTGATTGTGATTAAAAAGAGTTTCCTTGAGAAGCATTTTTGCTTCAATTCCTTAAAGCACCACCAAGAATGAAAGGGAGGAGCATATAAACGAATAGAAGATAATGTGTAGGTCTGATCTATGAATATTTTGTGTGTATTTTAAGAAAATTGAACAGTGCTCAATGAGATGCTTAGACATAGTGGTTTGTTTATATTAGAACAGATATGTCCAAGATCTCGCCACTTTTTTTTCATAAAATAAATGAGTTTTACAGCAAAATAAAAGTTATTGTAATTTTATACTGTTCGTGTTCTATAACTGGCGCAGCCAGTAGCATTTCTAGGAGATTATAAGACTATTTTTTCCAAAATAATTCAACTAGCCAGAGTCAAATTATTTATTATGAAAAGGTACAAACACTGGATTGATAATCATTCTACAATTATTCGAAGCATTCCTTGCTGTTAACTGAATTCGAGCAAAAATATTGCATCTGATCTTGTAATGGAACAAAAGATAGATAATAGTTGTTTAAAGGCCCTTAGTCATAAACTATTTAAATTATTAAACACCTAAGCTCTGAAAAATACCCCTAGTTAGGAAGAAGAATTATTATATAAATTTGTATATTTAGTTAAGACATGGATATTTCAGAATGGTATATTGGGTCACTCATGGTTTTCCTCTAAGTTCAAGGGTGACTACCATGGAGAAATGAACCATATTTTTTTGCAGTGGTTTGAAAATGAGCTTTTAAAGAACTTGGAGGAACAATAAGTTATTGTTATGGACAATGCATCATATGATAGTACACTAATGGAGAAGATAGTACACTAATGGAGAAGATCCTAACAAGTGCATCAACAAAGGCTTCAATTAAGGAATGACCTAAAATACATAAAATAATTTTGAAGAAACCATGTTAAAGAATGAACTATTTCAAATTATTACTTTCTAAGTATAAATGAAATATTTAATTGCACTTTATATATTGTCTTTCTCCTTATCACTACATATTTAATCCACTTGTGTTGATATGGGGTAATGCAAAGAATTATTACAATAGACATTCACGTCGAGAAGGATATTCAAACCAGAACAGTCTGGATTTATTGAAAGAAGCATTGCCGGTAAAGCAAAATTTTAATAGATTCGAAATAAACAGCTTAGTTATTCACTTGAATAGTGATTCTGAAAGTGATAGTGATTGAATAAAAACTTATGAAGGTTGTTCTATGATTCAATGTGGACAATTACCAAGACAGGGTGATGAAAGAGAAAACAGCTAAAGGTCAGTATATAATTAATATACTTTAACTGTAGGAAACTGTATTATAGAATGTGAAAGCTTTATGAGCATGTGTGTAATTGTTCAGAATATACATGTATGTTTGATTAAAATGTATTAGGAGAGAAATAATACTAATTATTTTGCAGATATGGCAAATGTATTAAGGAGAATGCAGTGATTAAATCTAGTTTTATCAAGAAAGATGTATACAGGTAGTAACAGAACAAAACTAAGGAGAAATATAATATTATCAAAATTACTTTACAAGGAAACATTGCATCGAAGGAAACAAGAGCTAAGTGTAAAACACAAATATGTTCTGTAAATGATGTAAAATCAATTAATCCACATGTACAATTGTTAAAGGTGCATGAGGCCTTCGGGGGATACTAGTACATAAAAAAACGCGCCTAGAACTACCTATACTAGTGTGGAAAATAGTTTAATGTAAATATGATACAACAGCTTTATCCTATAAATTATTGTGGCTGTATAATTAATTCTATTACATATATTTATTTTTTCCCATTACATATTCCATATCAGCAGAATATTATCGATATTAAAGGAGCATATTTAATTTGATTACTTAAATTCATTTTAGTGCCTAAAAATGCAGATTGATTTTATTGGGATTTTTTTTTCAATGTTATTACTATATCCGTATATTATTTAATAGGATAAATAAAATTTTAATGTAATTATATAACATTATATAATCCAAAAGCCTAAAAATTCATGAAAAAGAGAGACGATTACAGTAAATCTGCGGATCTGAACACGCGCTGATGGATTTATGGCATTATTAAAACGATCTTAGGAGGAACGAGCAAATATTTTCGTAAAATTTTGAAAATTTAATCTGCAAATAAAACAATGTTACGATTAATTAGATTAAATTACTTTGCGAATATTATGGTTGGGAAATATTTATACTCAAAACAGTATTTTATTAATTTCTAAGCTATTTTCTGTGTACACAAAGGACTAAAAGCGCCTATTCACATGTTCTTTAATAAAAAGAAAACACAATTAAATTACGAACACGTTATATTAAAATATTTAATGGGTTAAAATTTTATTTATATCTAAGGTTAAGTCTAAAATGCTTTGGCATTTAATGGGGTTCACAGGCATGTTTTAGTTTTAAAAGAATTTTAATTAAAATTCTATTTTTTTTTTACTTAGTGGGTGATATCTGAATTCATAATAAGATAGTGGCTGCTCTCAGTGATGCTTTATAGGATTTCGGTTAACGTCGGCGTCACCATTTTCGTTTAGGCACTTAAACTGTTAAAACCGCTACTATCATCTTAATTAAATATTTTTTGGTGTCTGTATTTTATTATTCTTAGCTTATCGTTAATTTATATATAGGGTTATCATATCTGAGTTTTTCACTTAATTTTATATTTCATAAGTTAAAAAGACTATTGATTTTGATAAACTGTTTGGTTTTTATTCATAGAAGGATTCACATATACAGTTAAGTATTATATTTTTATTTATTCTTGTACCGTTCAGAGCTTGGCTTTATAAATAATTTTTAATAATAGAAATATCATTTAGTGAATGTTATCAATCCATCTTTACGATTCTTGTAAAGTGTGGTAAAGCATACTTGAACAAGATGATGACTTTGCATTCGTTGCTCACCATTGTTGATTTATTGCATGAATACAGCGTTAATTTTGTTCAATCGGCATTAGTAGACATTTGGTGCTACAGATTCATGAATATTCTGCTTTGGTGTCGATGTGGATAGCTTCTGAATAAAACTGTACATTTTTGCGCTTGGGATTTTTACACACAAGGTTTTCTTTTTCCCTGACCAACAATGAAACCGCGATAATTAAAAGGTTAGAAAGGATGTTTTCATCCAATTGGCGTGGTAACCATTTTTGTTTTATTTTTGTGATTTTAGTAGTAGATGTCTCTTTTCAACAATGTAAAATTTAACAAATAATAACCATCTCAATTACGTCAAGAACCAGCCATGTTAAGACGGGATGCCTTCTGAGATGGCTCACGCCAGTTGGGATTCTTAATGCTAACGATCGTGGTTTGAAGCCCCCGTTGAACAGTAGATTCGGCCGAGGTAAAACTTAGCTGGTAAATACGAGACTAGAAAGTATAATAGTAGATCTTCAGATTCATCTCCTCTGATTAATTTTACTAGTTTTGACTATCTATTGAGAACAACAATTTTATGTAATTTGCTTGATATATTTGATGAGTATGATTGTGAATTATATAGCGAGTAGTTTTTACATATGTACAGAAGTATAGTTTTACAACTTATACCTTTTCATCGACAAAAATATATTAAAGACATTGAAAAGCGATTGCCTTCATTAATATATTCTGAGTAAAAGTAAAATCGCACATCGGATGGAACCGCAGTTGAATTTAAAGCCGGTTGAAAAATATGTGAATATCAATTTGCAAACATTCATAATATAAATAACTTTTGATAGCAAGCATGTGGTAACAGCTTTATTAATCTCTCAGTGTTGATGTTTTCGGCCCGTTTTATATGAAATAATTGAGCTTTACTGTTTCTGCTAATTATCGTGACTACAGGGATGACATTAAAATTAATTTGGAGTGTCTCATTCTCCTATTCTCTATATCTCAACCCTCATCAAGTCACATGATATAGGAAATTTTTTATTCAGCTCTAGAGTCATGGCCCATCACGGAACAATTCCTGATGAGCCAAGGATGGAAATAATTATTTTAATTATTTCGAATGACAATGGAACGGTCACATTGAATTAAAATCTGTGAAGCAACGGAAATCTAAATTATTCGAATATAAAGTGCGATGATGATAATAATACGATTTGCAGTGAAGTTTGCTAATAATATATGTTGTTTGGCTTATGCCTTGTTTTGGTTTTAGATTTTTCATAAAGCATGTACACTAATAATGTTTTTAACACTATCACTTACGTTAACTAGTATATGTTTTATTTTAGATTTACATAATACTTTCCAAAATGAACTTAAAAGGCTAAAGAAACGAATGACCTCTCAAACAGGTGGTTTTAACATGCAGATAATTATTATTGTGATAATATTAAGATACATTCTTGAGAAACACCGTCTGTGGTGCTGTTTAGGGGTATATATAGTTATGGTATTATTTTTAAAAAATAATGAAAAATATAGGCTCAGAAAAATTTTGATGTATTGATATATCGGTCAAATATATCGAACTTTATCTGCATCTCTAACGTAGTCCTTTGTGCAGAATCATTGAAATTAAGCCGCGAGCGATTAGACAGGAACGCAAATGTCCATGCAACAGTTTGAATAAATGTGATTGCCGAATAACTGTTACGAAGAGCTGTGCATCACTCTATTATAAATTGTGTAAAAATAATTTTAAATCAAATAAGTATTCTATTCAATATTGCGTTAATTTCCCGAGAATAACTAAATTTCTATATTATTTTTCTTTTGTGCTATACTGGCTAGAGAAAAGTTGCAAATAATGTTTTGTATTCTTAACCAAATAAATTATTCCAAAACTGAATACTCCACTAGAATTTCTATTTTTTCCTAGGAAGCTGTGTAAAGGATACGCCGAGATCAGAAGATATTTAGAAATTGTAATATTTTTTCTCATAATATCAGAAGTAGAACGAATATAATTAATGAATATATCTAAAAATCGTATTTCGGAATAATTCAATTTTAATGACAAAGGGACAGGAGGATAGAGAATTTGTAAACAGTAATTAACGTAGCTCATACGGTGGTATAGTTTATATAGTATTATTTAATTGATAAACGTGCTGGTTGACCAGCTTGTTGCTCCGGACCAGCTCGGGATCAATTCAAATACATCAAAATATATTTATGGAAATCTGTATAACCGTTTAAGGTTGATGACATGTACAGACTAATTATATATAACTCTCAAGGACAAAAAAATAATTGTGTCACAGTTTTATTAAAGAAATTCGTCTCTAGTATTATTTTTAGACTTGACCGCTTTAGGAACAACCTCGTATTAGTTTTGCTTGAGGTAGTAGAAAAATAACTGTTTTATAATAATTAATCCAATAAGAAAACATCTAAATTTAATCATTCGTACACAAAATTCATTCCACCCAAGAAAACGAGAAAGAATCGGATCGCCAAGAACGAACGAACCCGAACAACTAACGAATGTAATTAGGAGCGACTTTTAAAAGGACAGAATGATGGCAATTCAAAAATAGAGGTCCAAATCACCTGCGAGCGATTTTTAATGGGATATTTTTCCTTTGTATTTTTTCGTCGTGTCGGCCGGCAAATATCTTTCCACCCCCACCACTGACCCCCCTTCCACGAAATTAATTGGCGGTGACGTAGCAAATTGGTTGGGCACGGCCGAATTTCCGCAAATTGTGTGTGCGCGGCGGCGTATGTGGGGTTGCATACGGACGCTAAAAATAAAATCACGTTAAACATCGACGGGAATGCGATATTATTAGTTTTACGCGCCGAACAAATGGGTGTAACTTGTGATGGGCGTTTAAATAAATTGGGTCCCCGCTCTACGGGTTGTTTATTTATGAAATTGGGCGTGGTTTTTTCGGCTTGTGTGTTGGTTTATTATGGACATATATTTTCATTTGTCATATCTCAAATATGAGCTAAGTATATTGCAGATTAATCTTCCCAAAACTTTTTTAGCCTTGGAGAAGCTCTTTTTTGTAAAAATTAACGATATATTAGAATAAGAAAAAAAAGCAAGGAGTGTGCTTAAGATTATAGTTAGATAGATTAGTTAATTACTTTCTGGGCGGAATACATTAAAGATAAATTATTTGAACTGGAAGTGATATATTAAAACTATCGATTGGAAGGAAATCTCAATTATCTGAATATAATAAGTAGCTTTTGTCCAAGCATACCCCAAAAACCAATATGTACTTCCAGATATATGAAAATTACGCGAAAAGTTATAGATACTACAAGAATGATTACTGATTCTGCAACAAAAAGTTTTTTAATATTAAAGAGTATTTACTAATTTCCTAACTATTAACTAATTAAAATATATGTTGGTATGCTAAAAACAAACATCAAATTTCAGGGCGCTGAGATTTTTAATCGATGGATTTAAGATCCAATATTCCACTGAACAATGATGTCGTCTCATATATTCAAGAGGAGTTAAAGCATCACAACACCGGTTTTTATTTTTTCATTCTTTAACATAGATACAAGAACTTGGAATTGGCAAATTAAAATATGAATACCAAGATCAGCAAATGTGCGGCTATTTTAAAACGGCACGGGATGGTAGAAACCGACAAAACTACTGAACCACAAATTTTGGTAGATAGGGGAGCTTAAAGTTGGTGAAAACAACACCCTCCAAACAACTTTGGTATCTCCACATAAAGTTCTTTTACGACCGCTGCACATAAAGATGGGAATTTCTTTTCAAATATCCAATTCAATCTTTACGTTATTTACTGAGTCTAAAAGTACAATTTCTTCATTCCAACCTTAGCTACTATCTAGGATATTTGGGAAATGTGTGTCAAGTGTTAGGTGAAAGATTTTATCAGGACATCAAGGAGATAGATAAAAGAAGTCAAGGAATATGCAGCATCTCAAAGATATCAGAACACCTTATCAGTTGAACGCTTTAGACATCTTTCTCATATTTTTCCCACAAGCGAAAATATATAAAGAGGAGTCTCACTGGGCAGAGAAAAGATTTTGGCGTGTGTTAGAGGACGTATATTAGATTAAAATGTTTCGTTAATGGATTATAAATGAAGCAATATTTTTCAAGTGTATTTTATTTTCTTTTAATGTAGTAACTCGTAACACAGTGCCGTCCTATTGACATAGATTCAGCAAACCCAAATTTAATGTTGGAGTTAGACCAAGATCTATTATTACTCACGAAATCGTAGAAAATCGCAAAGAGAGTTTCGTGTTAATGTCGAAGTATTGTAACTTTTCCACAACACTCAAGCAGGTAGTATCAAAAGTATCAAACTATCAGATATGACAGAAAGAAATAGTTGTGTTTATACGTGAATACTATAAACACTAAGTCACATCACTTATTTATATACACTAAGTTTTTTAATTATTGTAAGAAAAAGTTGATAGAGTTGTTGTCATTACTATTCTTGAGAACTATCTCTTACAGTTTAAATGAGGGTAGTTCAAAACTAGATGTTATTTTCATTAAATTATGATGAAACTTAAGACGGATACTTGTGTGTATATATATATATATATATATATATATATATATATATATATATATATATAATATATATAAATATATATATTTATTTATATATATATATATATATATATATATTTATTTATATATATTATTTATTTATTTATATATATATATATATATATAAATATATATATATATATATATATATATATATATATATATATACCAATCTTAATTGAGGATTCAGGGATTGACTCTCTAGGCATAGTTCCTTCTAGACACGTTCCCTAAGAGGCTAGAACTAGAAGAACCCTAGAAGCCGACTACGTTTTTTCTGATTACAACAACAATGTATTTTTAATAACGTTTTTTAATGTATGTCCAGTCTAGATTTTAATATGTTTTGGACAAAAAGATATTTTTTTTTGTGTCACGCGGCAGAGCGTTATCGGTCAAAACTGAGGTCAAATAATATTAGCGATGAAATTTATAATTCGCTGAATCACGCGCGAGCGCGTGGCGAATGAACAGAGTAGGAAAATACATTGTGGATTAGAAGATAAAATTTAATATATCATAACACAAATATATATAAAATGGGAATGAATCAACAACTAAAATAAGATAAAAAATTTTCAGCAGAGAAACGAGAAGAAAATAACTAATTAATTGTTATTACAAACAAATAAGTCTATTCTAATCTATTCCAGTAAATTGAGAAGTCAATAGAAATAAATGAACGACCATAAGCTAATACAAATTTTCACTAAAACTAACAAAATAAATAAAACCTCTATTAAGATTAATCATACGAGGTCACCCAAGACTAATTCTTGCGCAGTCTAAACAGTAACGAGGATATCCAGGACCTGTACTGCATATATAATTAGTGTATTTTTGTTTTGTAAATAACAATTTTTACATTACATTCTCATTAACTTTCCAACTTTTTTCTCCTCTCGTATTTTCAAAACATGTCGGCTGATAACCGCTCTGGAAGTAGGCTGGAACGGAGCTTATAGTTACCTTTTTATGACAGACAAACGAAACTCGTAAAACAGAATACGATTGCCTGAATATTTATTGTAGAGTTGAGGCACGTTTCATATCTATTTTTCCAGTTTTAGGACAAGAAGACCCTGACATATCGATATATATTCCTGCATATATGCAATTCTGTAATACATAATAGGCCTATTGAAAATTCCCCGGCCTGACCCATAGATGGCGGTACTAGAATTAAATCCATATATTTTTTAGTTAGACCTAACACTCAAAATATGCGTATGTATAAATTTGACAGCTACCGGGTCATTACTTTGTGAACTGTAGCATTTTGAATGAAGCAACTTTTGTTATTGTGAAAAAATAGATAAAAAAGAATATCGTGTGTTGATAAAATATTGTTTTTTGAAGGGAAAAAATACAGTTGTAGCAAAAATTTTGGCTTGATGCTAAGTTTCCGGACACTGCCCTAGGATCATCAACCATCAAGCATTGGTGTTCTAAGTTTTGACGTGGTGAAATGAGCACTGAAGATGATGAATGCAATGGACGCCCAAAAGAGGTTGTTACCGGCGAAAACATTTAAAAAATCCACAAAATGATTTTGAATGACCGTAAATTGAAATTGAATGAAATAGCAGACACTTTAAGGATATCAACTGAACGTGTACATCATATCATTCACGAAAATTTGGGTATGAGAAAGCTCTGTGCAAAGTGGGTGCCGCGCGAGCTCATTTCTGACCGAAAACAACGACGAGTTGATGATTCGAAGCAGTGTTTCAGTGACGACTTTTCAAATGATCTGTTATGAATGAAAAAGGAAGAATCGAAACCAAGGACGTAAATGACTCAATAATAGTGTTCAGATAATGCCGATACCACTGTACAGGTACACTGCTAATGACGAATTAATACAAGGCTTAGAAACATCACCGGACCTATAAGGCGCTGGAGCGTAATTGATGTCCAATGAATGCATAAAATTAGGCGCTATTGCGTTGGCAGCGAATGTGTTAACAACCATGCTAGGATTTGACGACAAAAATATTTCTCAACACGGAGCTAGTCACGAAATGTTTGTTTTTGATACAAATATTTTTTGTTGCCTTCATTTTATATTATACGCTTGTGTCAATGAATATTCAAATGGACAAGACTTTTTTAATTTTTTTTTGAATTTTGGGAAATAAATACTGATGTATTAAGTCCATACTGGCGTTGATTGTCCGTTAATGCAAAAATTGTACTAAGCATAGCATTTTAATTTTTTTTAGCATATTAAAATTTTGAATGAACTTATATTTCACTCTAATATTCTTATATATCCTCTCGACTAATGATGGGTACTTTTATAGTGGTAATTTGAGTTTATCAAGAAGAAAGAAATGGACCAGCACCATATTATGTTCATGCGGTGATTTGTCAATGGTTTTTGTTGGGTTTTTGGCCAGGAATTAGATATTGTGTTATTGTATGTGAGGATGATTTATGTGAAATGCTAACATTTATTTTACTTGTACTGTGGAAACTTTCAAAAACCAATCAGAGCAAAGTAAATGCACTACTAAACTTTGACTGATTTTGAATATATTACTTAATTGAACATACTTTTGATAAAATTTATTCACCATTGGCTTCCTGCAATATTTCCTTTGACTCATTGACTTTGACTCAATGTAAAATTAAAGATATCTTTATTTCAAGTTTTTTTTTCATATTAGCATTAACAAAATCGTGTATTTCCAATAAAGTGAACGATACTGAAACATTTTGTTAGTATAAAACATAATTGCATCAATTCAACGACAACAATAATTTCGATAATCCCTTTTGTTTTGATTGGTACAGATCACTAATCAGTATACCTAGAAATTTATCAACTTTTTTTTAAATTTCTGCGCTTTAACATTAAAAAGATAAATAAGGTACAAAGAGATTAATTGTATAAAATAAATAATAAATATGTTTCACGTGTCACTGCAATTTTTGTTTAATGTTTAAATCGTATCCATCTTCTCCTTTCTAACATATGAATAGATATTACAAAGCATCATAAGTGTGTTATCTCTGTGTTGTGAACATATACTTTTTTTGCCTTTTAAAAGGGTTACTTATAGAGTGAATAAATGATTAATATTATATAATGAATTAGTGATTTAGTAAAATGTCCCCAAAATTGCCAGAATTTATTTCTTCTCTATTTGCTAGATGTGGTTGTATAGACAGCATATTGGAATATGTTTGTATGTGTTAAAACAAAGAACTAAATTGATGGTACACTTGGCCCTGAATCTTGACTATTGATTCAAAATTACGATTATCCATAGTTATGAACTACTTCTACATTATGTGTATGTTAAACAATATTTTCTGTTACCCCAATGGAGAAACATAAGTAATTATTTAACTTATTATTAACAGGAATATAGACACATTGGGAATTAAACATACAATGATAATATTTAAAAATATTATCATATTTTGTCAATGTTAATTTTATTATTCAATATATTACTATAAATTAACACATACTATATTCCATGAAAGAACTAAGTTAGCAAATACTTGCGAGAACGGATGCATATATTAGTGTTATGGGAATTAAGTTCACTTTAGCTTGATCTGTCGAAGACAGCACTTTTAATATTACAATTAATGTATCAATGGGGGTATTAGTGTAGCGATTTTCATCGAAATTTCACTCTGACAATTATACTCCAGTTGAACTGAAGAATATTTTAAAATATTTTTGGGACCTTATCGCAGCCATCTACTGGTTCCAATTGTGATAATAAACTAATATTCAGTCCATATAAAGAGCAAATATAGAAATATAGAATAGGGACATAAATAGACACCCATAACCATTTTTTGGTCGTTTGAACCGCTAGAGGACCAGAGGTCAAATGATCACAGATTTCCTTTTTTTCTTTCGATGCGAAACGTTGTTTTTATTATGATACAAGATATACGTTAGATATTATGCGTTATACATATTTGTTAAATATATACATTAGTTAGATATGAGTACAAGTTAAATATTGGAATTATCAGTTGCTCCATTCATAGTGGAATCTTCTAAATTAATTAGTAAGTACAACTAATTTTTTTTTCAAAGGAAATTAACTGAGTATAATATCAAAAAGACTAAGAATTACTATATTATCTAAATGTTATGTAACGGTATCAGGAACCTATTTTAATTCGCTTGCGTGCGAAGCTATCTGTAGACTTTTTTATTTATTGGATAAATAATATACAACAAAACCAATTTTTAACGAAAATTCTAATTCAGATGATATCGGGATCTTTTTTAAAACGATTAATTGTATACAATATCCGGAACGAAAGCAATGTAACATGAAAGTTATAATTAAGTGTTGTTTTTTCTTATTGGATGAAAAAATAAAAAGAATTGTAAAGGGTAGAAATGAAAAATTTTACTCGACTACGTATAATATAGATAGTAATTAAGTACCTGTAATGATATATAAAAAGTTTCGTTATCAAAATTATAACATGTAATTACTACATTCAGTAAATTCAAATATTTTATTTTTAAGTATATTTTGAAAATATTTTATACAAATGTTAATTAGTATTTAAATAAAATATTTCATTAAAATTCGATTTTTTTTTAAATATGTTTGAAAGTTTCTTTTTACCAACTATGGGTTTATCTGGACTGAATCCTCCATTTAACGTGGGCTTCGAACCACGGTTCTGGGTATTAAGCCTACTGACTTGCAAGTGACCAACTTAGAAATCATTCCAGAATACATCCGGTTTTATCCAGCCTGGAGTGACTGGGATCATATTCTTTGTCGCATTTTACACTCTTGCCTATGATAATCACAATTATTCACAATCATGCCTCAGAAGGATTCGAACCCGCGCTTACTGCGGGCCTGTCGGCTTTAACACTGCGCCAATACCACCAAGCCGGCAATTCTATTCTTTAATATCCTACTGTAATATAAATTTTAATCCTATTTTTATAAGTTTCGAAAGGGTTGAGAAAACAGAAAATATTAATTTACTTGCAAATAATATTTTATTTAACACAAATAAGAGGCGACTGGTTGAACGGCGATACAAAGCTACACTGAGGGTAAATGCAAACCAACCCCTCTCACTCGTTCACCAGTCAGGTTAATAAAAAATAGATGTGAATGGCGTGATAACCTGGGCCGTATATATATAGTAGTCCATGATAGATCATCATGAGAAATGACAACGAGAAACTATATTTCTCTCTATTCGCCACTATTTTTTGTATACTTTTAACATCTTTTTTCATAATATCAAGCAGTACGCTAGAAATTAATTTTTTCAAAATTTTTACGTATTTCTCGGCAAGCTAGTTTCTTTAAAACAATTAGAAAGTTTAGATAGTTTTTTGTTCGCTTGACATTTTGGCCCACATTTTTAAAAACATATTACAATTAGTTATTGTTTTAACAACAGTTTTTTGCCTCGGAATTAAGTTGCTGCATTATAATAAGTAAGAGAAAAATAAAACTAAACCGTATAATTTTACTCGAATTTTCTGATGCAGTCTGGCGTAAAAGCGAGTAAACCCTGGGTCACGCTAGACACGTGTTGCACTTTATATTACAGTTACATCTTAAAATTCCGCAAGCTCTCATAGCATGCGGTAAAGGTTTAATGAAGATTAATTTCCATGTTGTTAATGTGTATCTCTGAACTAGACTTTGCTATTTATTATAATTAATGAACAAATATATAATGCTCTTTTGAATTACTGTCTATATATCTATAACAGTTGAGTAACATGATTGTAATTATTTCACTTTTCCGGGAGCTTTAAATTCCCGTGTTTCAACAGATCATATTCCTTGACAAAATCGGGAAATGATTGTTTGTCAATTTCGCTTAAAACCATTCTTAAAATTGATTTTGTCTTTAATTTAACACACACAGGCATGTTTTTAGAATATTTGAAGTTCTATATTAATAGGGCGGTATAGTACGTAAGGTACGTTAATGAACAGCTTATGGTTGTGTTTAAAGTATTAGTGAATATCGTCTCTACGTTTGTCCTTTGATGATACCACTGTTTTATCCACATTTATGGAATTGTTTCCTAAGTTTAAGTGACTCCAAATTTCAATAGCCGAGGAATTGATCTACTGCAATCCGCCTTTGGTGGCTGTACACCCTGAACTCCAAGTTTCTGCATAAATTTCTATATTAGTGCATATCAACTCTAGTCCGTCAGGTGGCCTGACGCCATGAGCTACGATGTTTTTGCCAGATACCCAACGACTAGGTCTGTTTTCAAAGTCTATTATATGTTACCTAATTTTAATGCTTTATGGTTAGGGGTATTTGAGCACCTTTGATTCATTTTTTATAAGTTACAATTTCAGCTGCAAAGTTTTGGCTGAAACTTTGCATAACTGCACCAAGTAACAACGGAGTGATTACCCTGTGTGGCAATTTTTTTTATTCTGTAACATTAAATAAAACGATCTTTTTCGTCAAATTGTACCTGTCGACAGAGAAACTTTTCTTTGATTTTTTGTATCACGTACCAATTCAAAGTTATTAAAAATTAAAGTATTATTATTAAATAAAAACAGCATGAACATTTTATTTCATATTTAATTATTTATATAATTAAATTTATTAAAAAATAGTAATATATATTTATAAATAGACAATGAATCAAAATAGCTAAGGTTTAAGTGGTCAGTAGAAAAAATTAATCACATATGCTGAAAGCAAATGAGTAAAAAAATCGAAATGGGAACGCAAGGAGTGTATTTTTAGAGACATTCTGTACCTCATCGTTTTAATTTTTCGTAACAAATCTTTCACTAAAACTCGGCAATTTCACCTTTAAAATTTCCTAAAACCACGACTTACGTTCTTTAGAGATAACGAAGCCGCTAACTGTTTCTCGGTAAGATTTTCATCGATTTCATTGCTTTTATAAGTTTTCTTATATGTGGACTAACAAAAATGCCTTCTTTTAATTTAATATCACTTGATTTAGAGACAACAGTTTGAAATACCAAAATTACTATTATCTTTGGGCTTGACAAAATTTTCATCAAACCAAGTTTTATATGTAATGGTGGAAGAATCACATTTTCTTTTGGAATAAGAGGTTCTTATTTAACGTTTAATTTACGACAAACAATATCAGTTTTTTGGTGTATCTACTGTCCCACAAACAGTAAAACTTTCGAATGAGAAATAACTTTCCAGTTTTATTCTTTGTATTTGATTAAGTCTAATTAAAAGATTAGTTTCATGCTTTCATACTTTTTTATTTAAAACACTGAATATGTAATAGGAATGGAACAATATAGGCAGTCATTGTGGAGAAATATAGATTTTAAGCTTAAACAATACTGACATGTTAGATGACTATACTAATAGATAATGTTTCTAACAATGGAACTTTCTTTTCTTGATAATTTGATACACGTTAATTAATTCGATTCAGATGAGCGCTAAAATCTCCTTGGAATATTGCCGATTTTACCAATAATCCAAAGTATAGTATTTAATAATAAAAACTTACAGCTCACATATTTTAACAGAAAACGTTGTAAATTTTTGGATAGATGTCACAAAATATATTATTCGTTCCAATCCTAATATATATATATATATATATATATATATATATATATATATATATATATATATATATATATAATAAATAAAGTTAGAAAAAATAAAGTTAGGACGTAACTGGCAACAGCAAAGGACTGAAGAGAATATAAGAAAATTTAATTGAGCAATAAAAGAGCTCAAAGAACTAATCCAAAATTAACGAAACCAAGGCATTAAGAAAACCTAGAAAACTTGACACCAGTTGAGGCTACAGGCTACTATTCATTTACATCAAGTGCATTATTAATAGTACTATGCAATACATATAAAGGTTATAAAAAAAAATTATAAATCAGCACGTCTAATTAGTAATATAATTCCAGCGGTTCTGTTCTCTGTTTCATAATATTAACCAGAATTCTACAGTAAATCTTCTAATAATGATTCTTTAGTTGAAAAATGTATTTTCAATCTTTCTAGTTTTAGTCGATTTCCCTGAAGTTCAGCTTTTCGTTAGCATCAGCCTTTTGAGAATGTTGAGATACGCTTCTATAAAACTAACCTATTCTTCTTTGCTGCTTTGTACACCGTTATTAAAATTGCGTCTGTTATAAGGTCTTGTATATGTGGTCCTATAAAGCTCCACCTTCAACTTCGCATCGAACCAGATGCTATAGATTTCTGTATTACAAAAAATATTGATACAAAAAAGGGTCATGCTGAATAATCTTTTAACCTGTCTTCATTCAGCAACAATAGAAATATTTTCTTCAAAAATTACTATCAAATATGAAGCCCCTATTCTGTGCAATGGTAGAACTAACTGACCCTTATTTAGAGCAAACTTAGACCGAAACCAGCAATAAACCTTACAAAAATCTATAGGAGGCAGCATATTTCGCGATTCCTAACAATGAAAAATTTCCAAGAAAAAATACATATATATATATATATATATATATATATATCATGTACAATGCAGAAAAAGATAGCAGAAAAAAGAAAGTTACGACGGAATTGGCAATAGCAAAGGACTGAAGAGGATAAAAGAAAATTTAATTGGGCAATAAAAAGCTCAAAGAACTAATCCAAAATAAACGAAACCAAGGCATTCAAGAAAACCTAGAACACTTGACACCTACTGAGGCTACAGACTATTCCTTTACATTAAGTGCATTATTAATAGTACTATGTAATACATAACCTTTAAACATTTTTGGTTTATTTTATTAATCAGCACGTTTAATTGGTAATATAATTCCAGCGGTTCTGTTCTCTGGTTCATAATATTAACCATAATTTTACAGTAAATCTTCTAATAATGATTCTTTAGTTAACAAATATGTTTTCAGTCGTTCTATTTTTTGTCGATTTCCTTGAATTTCAGCTTTTCGTTAGCATCAGCCTTTTTATATACCCAAAATATCGGGATACGCTTCTATAAAAGTAACCTATTCTTGTTTGCTGCTTTGTACACCGTCATTAAAATTGCGTCTGTTAAAAGGTCTTGTATATGTGGTCCTATAAAGCTCCACCTTCAACTTCGCACCGTAAGTATTGAAAGCTTTAGTCATTATTTTGCATAGCCTTGTACTTTTTAAGACATGTATATAAAATGAGAGTTATAAAAATAGAAATATTTTCGCTTTGCATTGGAGGTTCTTCAGATACATTTTTAATACCAGATATTAACACGTATTTGTTCCGACGCAACAATATTTTACTTGTTAAATTTTGTATATTTATTCACAGTTGTTATTTGTAGCAGCAAGTAATTGTATTGATTCTCATATATATCGCTATATATTTAGATCTACAAATTGCAATTTGTAAATATAGGTAAATTTCGGAAAAGGACTATATAATTCATAGTACAAGATATATCTCACAAATTCTAAATAAACTCAATAATATTCTAAATAATATTGCCCACCCAAACGTAACAAGGCAGAACACTTTCAAGAATTCTTCAGTACGCTAGGTAATAGATTTACAGCCGGAGGAGATTACAATGCAAAACATTTAATGTTGGGTTCAAGAATAATAATCTCAAGGGGTAGAGAACTGCTAAAAGCAATGCAGACAGATCATTTACAATATATCTATACTGGCGAACTAACATATTGGCCTTCACACAGAAATAAAAAACCAGATACTATAGATTTCTGTATTACAAAAAATATTGATACATAAAAGTGTCATGCAGAATCATGTTTCACTTTCTTCAAAAATTACCATCAAAGATAGAGCTCCTTCTCTGTGCAATAGTAGAACTCTCTGGTCCTTATTTAGAGAAAACCTGGAGCGAAACATCTCTCTAAACTTACCGTTACAAACTGAAATGGATATAGAAATAGCAGCAATAAACCTTACAAAAAATTTACAAATACAATGTACAATACAGAAAAAGATAGCAGATAAAATAAAGTTACGACGGAGTTGGCAACAGCAAAGGATTGAAGAGAATAAAAAAAAATTTAATTGGGCTATTAAAAGAGATCAAAGAACTAATCCAAAATGAACATAACCAAGGCATTCAAGAATACCTAGAAAACTTGATACAGACTATTCGTTGTGGAAAGCAACAAAAACGCTTAGCAGACCCCAGTAGCATAACCCACCTATTAAAACAAATTAAAATAATTGGGCTGGAAGCAATAAAGAGAAGACATTTTCTCGAAACACTTAAAAAATGTTTTCAAACATTTCCAGTCTCAACTCTATGTACTTGACCAAAATAAAATTACTAGCTTTCAAAATAAGCTCCTGGTTATGACTTAATTACTGGTGAAATTTGAAAAGAACTATCAGACAAGGGTATAAAACTATTAACATTTATATTTAGTGCTATGCTACAAATTAATTACTTCCCTAGCATCTGGAGAGTAGCTAAAATATTAATGATTCTTAAACAGACCAGAGTTTATTACCGATTATTTCGAAAGTTTTCAAGAAATTATACATAAAGAAGCTAAACTATATAATATAAAAAAGAAAAATTATTCCAGAACATCAGTTTGGCTTTCACAATAAGCAAGGGATTATAGAACAATTACATAGATTTGTAAAGAAAATAAACGCTCACCTAAATGCCAAAAGATATTGTTCGACTGTTTTTCTAGCTATATCTCAGGCTTTTGACAAAGTATAGTATATGGACTTGCAGGTTAAACTAACGAAACTTATCCCTCATACGGACTGTCAGTTGGTAAAATTGTATATCACTAATAGATATTTTATTGTAAATCAAGGCAATGAACATACCGTAGGAGTTCCGCAAGTGTACTGGGTCCATTACTGTATTTTCTGTATACGGCCGATCTGCCCATCACAAATATAACTACTGTGGCAACATACGCAGACAACACAGCAATCTTAGCATCCCATGAAGATCCACTCACAGCATCAATAAACCTACCAGCCCACCTATGGCAAATACAATTATGGTTGAAGACATGGCGCATTAAAGAAAATGAAATAAAATTCAGGCATGAAACGTTTACCCTGCGTAGAAGAATATGTCATCAGTGAATATCAATCATCGTCAACTCCCCCAAGCAGAGCATGTTATATATCTTGGTATTCACTTAGATTGACGCCTAACCTGGAAGAAGCACATACTCTCTAAACGGAAATAACTTGGACTTAAATTATATAAAATGTATTGGTTCATCGGGCGCAAATCCAAGTTATCATTAGATAACAAGATATTGTTGTATGAGTCGATGCTCAAGCCTATTTGATCATATGGAATTCAACTATGGGGTACCGCTAGCAAATCTAATATATCGATCGTTCAACGGTTCCAAAATAAGCTGTTGCGTGCCATTGTTGATGCTCCGTACTATATTTCAAATAAAGTGATACAATGTGATATTCCCCTAGAACCTATAACGAGTGTAATTCAACGTGTATGTGTGAAGTACTTCGAAAGGGTGCATCCCAACGCGATAGTGAAGTGCGTAGACTAAAACGATTAACACCACCTGATCTGATTACTGGACATATGTAGAATTTAGAATAAGACGAATTAATTAAGATAATATTTTATACAGAAGATTGTTTAATGAAGTGATTTTCTACATGCCATGTATATATAATATAGACATAAGAAATACTTATTACCAATAGGCAAGATTGTGGTATAACATAGAGAAAAAAAATTAATTGTCCGATTTTAAATATGAAATATGCTTCTGTGAATATTTGCTTCATTTTAAAATATTCTTTGGCAACATATATAGAGTACAGAAAATATAATATACATATAATATACTGCTCCTGCGGAAATCTACCGCAAAAAATTTCGTTCCTTGCAGATAAGTAATACTTTTCTCTAAACGGTTATCCAAACTCTCTCGTTTTCTCTTTTCAGCGATTGCTTAAGGTGGACTTTAGAAAGAAAAGAACCGCCCTAATCTTTTCGGAGCTGGGCGATTTTTTTTCGTCGCAATCTGCCGAAATACCCCGAAACGTTCTCGTTTTAAAAGGTGCCGCATAATGAGCACGCTTTGAAACGATACAGGAGTCTTTGAAAAAACGCAGACCGGTTTTAATGAGATTATGACGGTGTGCGAGTATGTGGATATCGTTCTCAGCGTCTGGCTATGTCAACGGACGTTAATAGATGTACAAATACGAATCTGAACCGAATGTTTGCCTAAATTGTTGCCAACTGTTACGTTGATAAATAGACGAAGATCTTATTGTCGTAGTCAGAATGTCTAATATTGTCTGGTGGTGTTTAGCACCGTACAAAACACATTAGCATAAAATAAATTATTTTTCTATCCGTTTATTCATACGGTAAACCGTGATACAAAAAATCGGCGTAGAGATATCGTTTTATTATTATCCTTTCAGTATTGCAAAAATTGGCAGAGTGGACAATAATTCTTTCCTACTAGAGGGCCCGGTTAATTTCGTATCACGTACATCTTTTTATTATTGTTATTATTTAATATAGTACTTTGGTAAATTAATACTAATAAGCAATTAGTTGTTTAAAATTACAAAACACTAATTCTACGATATACATCTTGTGCTTAATATCTCTGTTTTTCATGGATACTGAATTTAACTTATAATTTCGCTTAACTAGATCTTCGGGTATAAAAGCTCAATTGAAAAGTCCCGGGCTGTCACATAGATGGCCCTACTAGAATTAAATCCATGTTTCTTGGTTAGCTCTAACCCTCAAAAGATGCGCATATAAATTTGACTGCTGTCGGATTATTACTTTGTGAATTTTGAGTGAAGCAACTTTTATTACTGTGAAAAAAATGGACAGAAAGGAATTTCGCGTGTGGATAAAATATTGCTTTTTGAAGGGAAAAAATACAGTTAAAGCAAAACCTTGGCTTGATGCCGAATTTTCGGACATTGCCCCAGGAAAATCAACCATCAAGGATTGTATGCTAAGTTTAGATGTGGTGAATAGAGGCCGTTACCGACGAAAACATTTAAAACATCTACAAAATGATTTTAAATATCTGTAAATTGAAATTAAATGAAATAGCAGATACCCTAAAGATATCAACTGAACCTGTACATCATATCATTCACAAATATTTGGGTATGAGAAAACTCTGTTGCCGCGCGAGCTCACTTTTGATCAAAAATAATGACGTTGATGATTGGAAGCACTGTTTGGAGCACTGACAATGGATGAAAGATAGATCCATCATTTCACTTCGAAGTCCAATCGACAGTCATTCGAGTGGATTGCATACGATGAACCGAAAGCGTAGGAAAACGCAACAATTGGCTGGCAAGGTTATGGCGTCTGTATTTTGTGATGCTCATGGAATAGTTTTCACTGACTATTCTGGAAAAGGAAGAAGCATCAACAGCGACTATGACATAGCATTATATGACCGCTTGAAGGACGAAATCACCGAAAAACTGCCGTATTTGAAGAAAAAGAAAGTGCTGCTTTACCAAGACAATGCACCGTGTCACAAGTCAGTGACAAAACGATTCCTCATCAACCACTCTCCACATCTAACCCCCAGCGACTATTTTCTGTTCTCAGATCTCAAAGGAATGCTCGTTGGGAAGAAATTTTCGTCGAATAAATAGGTGATCACCGAAACTGAGGCCAATTTTGAAGCAAGGGACAAATTGTACCACAAAAATGTTATAAAAATGTTGGACTGTCGCTATAATCAATGTATCACCCTTGAAGGGAATTATGTTGAATAAAAAAACTAATTTTGCCAAAAAAATGTGTTTTAGTATGGTAGACCAGGGACTTTTCAATTGATGTATTAGTTCTTGATAACGTTATCGACAGTTTCCATCTTTACAACTTGTTTTTACAAATATACCATGGAGTATCAAAAATACTTTGCAGTATCTTATTTGGAATCATTATATAATATTTCTGCCTCTTTGGCTGGTACAACCCCAGAGTTGAGCACTATTTTCTCACACACGCTGATGTGTCTGTGTGTGACACGCTGTAATGTCTTGAAAATTAATATACAATTATCATTTGGAAATAACAATTATATTCTTGAATGTTGAAAAAATTATTGGAATAATCCCATCCCAGTACTTTTGTCGAAACTTTTAACCGCTGTATTTTAGTGTCCTACAAAATTGACAAACATCTGTCATTTTTCCAATTGTAACCGATTTGTTGGCACCATAATTTATTTCATGTCCTAGCAGAATGTTGTTCGTTCCTGAATCATAGATAATCAGTCACTAAACTCACCAGCAGCACTTCTATTCTAATATAAATCAGACCCCTACATCTAGACATTCCACTTTTCACATCTTTAACATAAACACCCCATCATGCTTTTTCTGCTAGCAGTGCCATATCAGTTGTGCAATGAAACAAGTCCCTCCTAAAGTACATAGCCGTAGTCATCTTGTTTTATACAAACATGCTTTATCAGTAGAATAAATGGTATTCTCAATAAACTATCCTATAATTTCTTCTTTTCATTCAATAAAAAATAAACGGACTCCATTGATTATTTTAATTTGACATACATTTTGTCTTGTAAATACTTAAAGATTACCTTTGATAATGCGTTATTGACAATTTCAATACAGTGTAGAACGATAGTTAAATAATAATACTAATACTTTGATATAATATGCATTCTATGTGTAGTAGTGCTCACTTACCTTTAATATACTACAGAATAGTGTAAGGAGAAACATATTATTTACTGGTTATTTACCATGTTCTCTTGGAATTAGTTAAGACTGTTTCTCGGAAATAATACATTGTTTATTTTAAATAAATATCTCAAACTCTTCTTTCAGCAACGCATTCTTTTTCTTTCTCTAATTTTGGGAAATAATATTTTGGGATATAATATTAGAGCAATTAAATTAAAAAAAAATATTGAGAGATAAGACATTAAATATTTTTATATCCAATTATTTCGTGTTCATTGCGTTCTTGGTAGATTATAAAACATTTATTTTTGCGTTTAATTAAATATATAAATTTTATTTATTAATAAAATATTAGATTTTAAAAGATTTTACTAATTCATCTACTGAGCGAAATATAAAATTATAAAACACATTTAAAATTAATATGTGAAATATGATAGAATTTCCCTGTTTCGATTTCTAAGCTTAAAATGCCCAATCCTGGATATTCCTCGAAATCGTGGAAGCGGTTTGCGATATCAACATATCATTATTAATCTTTTTTTTACTATTTGTTTGCATTTTTGTTTCTATGGCAATACACCTAAACGGACGTACATGATCAGACCTGATAAATCGAAAGAATGTTGAACGCCTTTATCGCGGCAACTCCAGGCAATATACATCTTTTGGGACTAAAATCGAGGTTAAGAGAGACCTCCGGAAATCGTTTATCTCAGTTTCTCGCTGGAATAGGTCCAAATTGATGAAATAAAAGCCCTCATTTATATTATATAACATAGTGAATGCCTTATGGTTATACAAAATGTTGAAGACATGATATTATATTATGTACTTGTGAACGTTCCAGTTGAAAAGAAAATCCATGTCATATATTATATAAAGTCAAATATATTGCGAAATTATTTTTTTTGTAAATATGCAATTCCTTTTTAACTCGTAGTGGATTTTTTCTTCCCATTTTTTTTCGCTAGATAAAAAAAGACAGCTTTTTGTTACCTTGGAACATGAAATCGAATCATTCCATAAAATTCTGTTTATGTTGGTACTGATCGACCCTATTGTCAAATTTCTACAAGGTTTTTCAAGACATTAGAGATTTCAAACCGGCAAACATTGAACATTTTCTGTTGTCTGTTTTATTAGATTATTAATGTTTCAATTTAATAAATTATATTAAATATTTCCTTCATCATATAAACTAATTTTTAATTGCGGATTTGGTCGGCGCAGTTGTAAAGGTGACAGGACGGTCCTCCTACTGTTGCGATATTCGCGTGTTCGAATTCTGCTGGGAAATCGTCATCAATTTATGTTTGTGATTGTTTAATATTTGTGAATGTTCTAAGCGAGAGTGTAACATCCGAAAAGGAAAAATGATTTCAGTTACGCCAGTAACCATGCTTGATAAAACCGGATATCTTCTGGGATGATTTCTAAGTTGGTCGATAGTAAGTTGGTAGGCTTAATTCCGAGGATGGTGTTTCGGAGCCCACGTTAAATTATGAGCTCAATACAGATAAATCGTCGCTAAAGGAGATTTTTAGATATATATTTTTTTTAATTTTATAGAATGTTATAATTGTGTCCAGAGCTAACGCTTTGGTTACATATCGTTTATCTTTAAGATCTTAATTACAAAAAGATGTGAATGGTTCTCTAGATAGTGCCGATTCTATGAAGCTGTTTAATTTTAAACGCAATTTAAATGTGAAACACTTGGTCAGAACTTACTGAATATAACAGAGTATATATGAGATGTGATACTGCTTATTGTCATATTAGCACTGTCACATAGAGATACCATACCCAAAGAGCTATATTCAATAAACTATATTCCCTAAACTATATTCAATTCGTTTTCTCATTTCTAAAATGTGTGCCAGCCAAGCTATGCTTCATTGGTCTCAATAAGATGCACTACACTTTCCAAATATAGAGTTGTCGCACTTGTTGTGTATTGCTATATTTGACTTTTTATCTCCAGTCATATTGCATCACCGAAAACTGTTGTCTTTGTTGTCTGACAAGAAATAAAGCCATGATGTTGAAGCGGTTCGAAAATTTAGTTTCAGTCATTTCGTATGATTTCGTACTTTGCCTTTAGTAGGAGATCATTGGAAAGTTCCTTGAGAGATGGAGCTAGATTTTCATCAAATTGGTCTTGCAATACATAGCCTTTGATTATTTTTCTACCGCAGAAAACCCAAACCGACAATTGGAATATGTTGAAGCAGTTAAGTTTCAAAAATTACTTCATCAGCAGATTTTTCCATATCAAACCATAAAAGTTAAGAATATTTAAAATACAGTGCATTGAATAATTAAATAATACTAAATGTAGTTGTTTGTTTTATGTAGATATATCTCAAACTTTTTAACGAATTTAACAATTATGGGTTTTCTATAGCTTGGGTTTTTAATATCTGTTTTACCTGGATATTCTGTATTTTTACAAATATATATCGCTGATCAAAATACAAGCAATATTGATATCCTAATAGTTTTGTTCTTTTATCTTGACAATAAAAATATTACTGAAGAAAAGGTCACTTTTATATTAACTGAGTTAATATATTAGAAGTAGGAAATGGTCTATAGGGGAAAAATACTGATTTTTATGTTACTGCTTTCATTTTAACTATAATGTATTTATTACACCTGGGTTTGGTCGATACCTTCTGCGTATACGATTTTTCTAATATATATATTTTTCGATATTAGAAAAAATAGCGATGGATATTTTAGATATGCATGGATTTTTTATATAAAAGGAGTTTCACTAACACATCACACTTCATAGATTTTATATTGTCTATTTTTATAAAACCTGTAACAAAAAAGTTGTTAGATAATTCTCATCTATTTCTATGTATTTTGATATGCTAAAAAAGAAAGTAACATAGATAATATTCCAGATAGTCAGAAATTGATTAATTGAATAAATTTTGAGGTTTTGAGGAATGTATTTGTGATCCATTACGATAGAGCACATTGGCATCTTTTCAAAGCTTCACCAAAAAGAAGGCTTTTTACGTTCTTTTCTGTAGGCCATTCTGCACGCCTCAAAGAAACCGATATATTTGGAATTGGTTCATCGCAAATTAAAATATGAAGACATGAACAGGTCTATTGTAGGCATTGATATATTAAAATCTAGTCTGAATCTTAATATAGCTTTTTTACTCTTCTATGAGTTTCAAATAAAACAACTTCGTATAAATAAGCCAAAATATCTGTATATATACAGTTTTTTATTTTTATTTTTTCTTCGCCGAGGTCCATCAAAATATAACGTCGGAGTTTATTTAATATTTATAACTGGTAGTTTATATCATACTACTTATTTTCTATAGAAGCCCGCTATGACTAAAGATATTTTATTGATTAAGTAAAAAATTTCATCAAATATTTTCACAATAAAAAAAACAAGATAAGAATGCCGTTATTGCTTTAATACTCTAGACTGTAATATCCAGCTATTTAATTTTTTCTTAGTATTTTCGATTCCACTCGCCATACAAATTGGAGATAAATGATTACTGTTAGAAAATGGGGTATTTGTCTGATATTGAACTGATTATATACAACAGTTCAACTTATGTGAAATATCTTAATGAATAGTCCGTCTAATAAAATAGCAGAGATATGTATTGCTCTTTGGTTTGTGTATTGGACATACTATGTGTATCTACTATTTATTAGTTGCTTCATTATGTTGTGATCGTTTCACTTTAAAAATACATTTAATGAAAATTAAAACGGGTACAATCTATATTAAAAAAAATAACTTTTTGATAATTCCTTGATTTTTTCCTCTTCTTCAGCATTACGGAACCGTGTGCCAGCCAAGTCAAGCCAAGCCAAGCGATTTGAACAATTGGTAATCAGAACGCTCTGTAGCAATGTATGGAGGAAAGTTGTCACTCAAGAGATGGTTTTGCGTTTTTGACCTACTTCTATTAATCTTATTACATAATAATCACTAGAAAAGGAAAAGATTTTAGTGTATGTTAATGTATTATAAATGTTATATAAAAATATATACCGTTAATCATTTGTGAATTTTTTTTAACATAGTTGTCCAAATTTTCAAGAAACGTATCGTCCAATAGCTAAAAAGAAATATGCTTCGTAAGGAAGCATACGTTATAGCCACTAAGTAGTTCTTAGATTTTTTTTACGTATTTGTGTAATGATACGTAATATAACAAATATTAGGTAATTACTGTGTTATATACGGCAGTAGTTCTGTAAAAAAAACAGTTAAATTAAAACCTTTGTAGCTATTGATCTATTAAAATATAGTCTGAATCTTAGTATAGCTTTTTTTACTCTTCTATGACTTTGATATAAAACAGCTTCATATTAATGAGCCCAAATATCTGTAGATATACAGCTTTTTATTTTTATTTTCTCTTCGCCTAGGCTCATTACAAATATAACGTCGGAGTTTCTATAGAAGCCCGCTATGATTATTTGCTATTATATCTGCTAAGATATTTTATTGATAAAGTAAAAAATTTCATCAAATATTTTCACGATAACAAGAAACAAGACAAGAATGCCGTTATTGCTTTAATACTCTAGACTGAACTATCCAGTTATTTAATTTTTTCTTAGTATTTTAGATTCTACTCGTACATGATTACTGTTAAAGAAAATGGGTATTTTTCTGATATTATACTGATTATATATAACAGTCTGACTTATGTGACACATCATAGATACATGTCATAGGGATGACGTTAAATATAGTTCCAATTGAAGGTTGTACAAATATAAAATTATTAAAAACCCGAAGCGGATTTTTTTTTTCAAATTATCCTAGTTAAAAATATATAAAATGGTGATTATAATTAGCGGTTATAAACTGGCAAACGTTGTACACCGGAAGTTAAGTTTGAAGCGGTAACGTTATGTTCTAAGTTTTAATGAGGTTTATTGGCTGTTGGTTTGTGTATTGAACAGACTATGTGTAGCTACTAATTATTAGTTGCTTGAATGTGTTCTGATCGTTTCACTTAAAAAATACATTTAGGGAAAAAAATATAAGATGGGTACAGTATATATTTAAAAAAATTTTTTTTTGATTTTTTTCCACTTCTTCAGCATTACGGAACCGCGTGCCAGCCAAGTCAAGATGCGATTTGAACAACTGCTAATCAGAGACCTCTGAAGCACTGTATGAGGGAAAGTTGGCACTCAAGAGATGACTTTGCGTTTGTGACGTACTCTTATTAATATTATTGCATATTAATCTTTTTTTGTACTTATATATAGTGTAATTTTTTTAATTGATGTAGTGGATAGAGATCTACATAATCAATTTCATTCGAATTTCGTTGCTTATAAATCATCTCGATGACCCCCTCCCCCCATATGCAGAGCAATAGACTATGGCTATTAATATTTATCTTTCAAGTCGATATGGATGGTTCTTATGGATAAACTTATAATCTTTTGCGCTTAGAATTGTCATAGATATTCCACTTCTTATCGTCTTCTTTAATGGTTATGTTTTTTAATTATTGTTTCAAACTACTCATATATGATACAGGAATACCGTTATTCTTAAATCTCATGGCGTAGTTTAATTTTAAACCTCAAATTCAATCTGCAGTAACCAAATAAAGGTATCAGATATATCGGAACAATCGGCTGGGTTGAAGTATTACTAAAAGCATAGGAAACTTAAATAAAAATACTAGAAAGCTTAATGTTAATATTTGTTTTGTTCCCGCCATATGTTACTTGATTGATTATATTATATATAATAAATAAACATGATTACATATGCATATTTTTTACAATAGCAGTAAAGATGTATAAAATTTTCTGTTTTTCTGTCTTTGACACATTAGTAAGTAAATTATTAAATAGAACATAAGTTTAGGACATAATTTTTTATGAGAGGCTTTTCTATTTCGAAATTTTGATACTATTATTACTAATTGGTAATTAACCATATATGTAGTATATTTTTGAATTAAACTTTTGACACTACACACAGTGCAAACCAGAGGAGTTCAGTTTCCTCATTGTTTATCCTACAATGTCCCCTTTTAGTCAAGTGTATACTAGTAATTACAGCAATTCATAGCAATTTCTTCTGATCTTCCAAACTCTATTTTCATCCAGCAAATTCCAGCGTAATGATTATTCAGGTTTTAAATTAAAATAAAAATTCACCATTAGTGACTCCGGTATCCTTCCTGCGAGGCATTCAGCACGCTTATTAACATCTATTCTACTATGGGATGGCAGCCACATGAACGAAAGAGATTTCTAAATTAATGATTTAATTTTATCAACAATGACCTTAGCCCGAGAGTGTTTGCGATGTTTTGGAACTCAGATTCTTGAGGGAGCTCATTGAGTCTGTGGCAATTACATAGTATTTCATTTTTTTAAATGAATTCTAATACTTTAAAAATGGCAAATTTTTCATTAGTCAAAATACCAACCACTATGAGTACGGTAAACTGTTGTTGTTGCACCATGTTGTAATCCCATGTAATCATCTTTCTTGGAACCATCAGTAAATATGAAGTGACGATCACGGTATTATTCTTCTTCATCTGACCAAAAATGTTACAGGTGCTATGCGAGCTGATCACAATCTTGGAAAATCGCTTCTTAGATTAATTTCAATATTTTTTTTCAACTTTTACTCTAACACCCTTCAAGCCATTTTGATAAACAATTTAATTCTGAAATTCCGAAATTTCAAAGCTCAGCCTCGTCGCGGGCTTATAAAAGCAGATATAAAGCTTATTAAATAAACTGATTTTACAGTACATTATACAACACAATAAGTTCTTCCTGCTTTTAAAAGTTCCGTCGTGCCAGCATTGTTCTAAGTATTGAATGGATAAAGAACGAATAGAACTGAAGTTGAAAGTTTGAATCATTTGTACAAATTGGGTACCTCGGAAGGCCCCTAAAATGTCTCTCTGCGGTTACTCGGTTTCCTTTATTCGAGTTAAAATTCTACTTTATTAGCACGTAGGAGTCAAAAGGGCCCTAATAGTTCATTGTCATCCTGAAAAAGTAGCGGTCCCTTCCGCAAGGCTGGCCTTTTGGCACGAATATCTTCCATTAGGTCTGTCCGAAGGGCATGTCTCCGGCTATCGTTTAGATGTTTCTAAGGAAATCAGCCATTAAAAATCATCCTGGATACATCAAAAAGGGGTTGATTACCATTTCTTATAACACAGAATCTACCTTGGTTTAATTAGTCCATGTTATAATGTCACTTATATTGCAAATTTTTCATTTTTACATTATAACTTATATAGGTTAGCGAAATTAAATTTGATTATCAAGATTATTATTTATTCCTCGTTATGCTATATATCTTATATATAAAATTCTCATATCACAATGTTAATTTTTTTAATGCATTTTCAGTAAGTCTGAGAATCGTCCACACTAAAAAAAATAATTTTTTATAATGTGGCATTTAAAAATACATACAACCCTAAATTTTTACTTTTCTATCTAATAGTCATTTTAATAATTTTTTGTCTCGCTGGATAACATCAATTATTATCACTGGGTAACTTATCCCCTGCATGTGTCTACCGGTGTCACTTCTCACCCAGTAAATAGCACGGAGTAGAGACGACAACGAAAATGGTCTCCTATTTCTCTCAAACAATAAGCCTTCTCTCACTCCAGTTTTTGAACTCACTGGATTTGTCAGGCATGCCACCGCATAGCCTACAATTGAAGGTTGCATCTCCAATTATTTTGCTTCGTACAACGTTTTGCTCTGTGCAACGGTACCTTATCAAGACCACCATTTTAAATAGCAAGTTTCGACGTAAAAATATATTAATACCACGAATACCTATTATACCCACAGATGTGCCAATTCAATTTAAGCGTATTCAATATCCGATTAGATTGGTATTTTCAATGACTATTAGTAAATCCCAAGGCCAAACAATGTCTGTTTGTGGCTTAGATTTGAGCACACCATGTTTTTCACACGGACAATCATACGTTACATCCTCTCGAGTGGGTAAACCATAAAGTTTGTTTGTATTAGCTAAAGACGGGCTAACAGAAAATATTGTTTACGCTGTAGCTTAATATATATATATATATATATATATATATATATATATATATATATATATTTTTTTTTTGTTATTTTTATATTCCCTCATCGTTCACAGCGCTCCATGCCATTTTCACTCATATACCACATCATCCTTACATACTTCCAATAAGTTAGTTTTTAACAACGTTTGCTGGGTCAGCTAATTTCAATATATAACATATTTTTCTATATAGCTAGAAGCAATTAATGCTGTCCGTTAGTCACGCTAAAACTCCAGGACATCTGCGCCGAATTCGTTAATTTTAGTTTTGCAACATCTACAGAAGGCCTTAGAAGATTTATATGGTGAGAAATAAAAACGTAGACATTTTTTGGTGAGTTCATCGATTCTATATTATGAAAATAACGCCATATATGTTAAATATGATATAACTACATGCCAACAGTTACCAATCTTACCAAGAATAGAATACAGTTGAAATAAATAGTTAATATAGCAAAATTAAATCAACTCTAAAACGTCAGAAGTGTAAAACCATAGTAGTCTATTTTACTATTTTGTTTCACATGTTTTACTTTGATACGATAGAATAATATATAGAGAGGGCTCACGCTAAATTTAAACTAAATTGGTATATAGTAGGTAAGTTGGTCTACACTTTGAAAAGAGAAAAAAATTGTCTGTGATATATTTTAAGGTCTCCTTTTTACCAACGAGGATTTATCTGGACTGGACCTACTGTTTAGTATAGGATTGAAACCGTCCTCGGCATTAAGCCTACCGATTGAGTAACCCACTTAGAATGCATCCGGCCATACCCAGCCTGGTTACTGGCGTGACTGGGATCATTTTCTTTCATGGAGTTCACTCTCTTGCCCTGACAATCGCAAACATAAATTTACGACCATGCCCCAGCAGGATTAGGACCAGCGACTATCGCAACAGTAGGCGGATTGTCCTATCGTCTTTACCAACCAATTAGGCTTTTTTTATTTCTAGAATTTCTAGTCTACAATATGGTTGTTATAATGAAAAAATACTTTATACAAGGCATCTAATATAAAAAAGTACATTTACTAGGTTGACTTAAGAGAACCCAAAACGGTTTTGCAAATCGATCACCAGATATCTCTTGAAAAATATCTCCATGCAACAATTTGAATTATTTGTTACTTTACGTAGTTTTACATGTGAAAAAATGTATCATAGTCTAAATGTTTAAAATTGATAAACTGAAGGATTTTTGATACTTGGATCCTGGATTTGCTGTGTCCCAATGAACGAAAATGAAATGTCATCCGAAAACATGATAAGCATTCAAAAGAAGGAAACACTGAATAGATTATTGCAATATTTGAATTTTGAATGGATTTAGCTTTATATTTTGTGTGTAAGATAATCTTCAATTAGTTATGCTATGTTTTTTCTCAGTATTGTAGTTAAGAGGATAGTTCCTTTTCCAATAGTCGGCTTAAACAAGTCAAATTTATTACATGGCCATTTCCTATGATGGTATATTTTCAAATTTATGCCTAACTCGTATGGATATTCAATATTAGTCACAATTATAGTATACAACTGTTTCAAATAATTATATTTGGGAGAAACTTTCATATTTTCTTCGAGTCTTAGTTAACCTTATTTACAAAAGATTTCGATTAATCAGGACTTGTTTGTCAAATACATTATCATTATTTTATTTTTTATTGGAATAAACAGAATAATACAAAACACCCACATATGTGTATATGTCAAACACAATATTTATTTATCAATAAGGTGTCTTACTATAGACTCTATATAGACAATATAACGAAATGAGTTTTTTATAATAAAAATGCCGGATAAATTGATTCTTGAAATAATAAAATAACGTTTTCGATCTAATAGTCCGCAGGTGGTCCACGGCAAAAAAAACTGTTCATAAATGAGGACCAATTTTTCACGCTACCTAAATCAAAGAACTTAAGGGACTTTGTTTAGCTACTGGTTCTGGGGTACGCCGAAAAGAGGATTTCCTAAGATTAACTTTAGTTTGCGCCGAATTTTGTACCTTATCGTCAATATTTCTTTATTAATAAAGTTTTGAGCTACCATAGGCCTGGCTTAGGCACCACAGACTATGGCACCATAGGCATCATTTAAAACTTCTTATAATTTCAATTATGTTAAGGTCTGTCGACTGAGGGATCAGTCAAGATATTAGATTATATTCCCCTTTCACTTAACCAATATTGAATGTTTTTAGCCGATTTCCTGGGCGCATTATCATCATTGAGAATGTCTGTCGAAGTATTCATTCGCAGTAATCCGAACAGTGATATAAATAAGACTACCAGATGAATACCAAATCATAACAGCAGGCAATATGGATCGTAGGTTACTTTCGAGGTTCTCCGTACATAATCTGCAAGTATCAATGTAAATGATGTTTTATTGGGCCACCCTACATTTTTCCATCCATCATGTTTCCAATTTTAACGACCATTGCACCACTTCTTTCACAACATAGTCATGTAGAGCTCTCACCATGATGTTTTAACTCAACTGAGTTTTGTGTTCAGCAGTTCAACTTTTCCGCGGTAGTTTTATGTCCTGTCAGAATCCTTTTTATTGTTCACCAGTCTCTGTCAATTAACTCTAGGTTTGGTATACTATTAGTCTTCGCCGTTAATGTTTCACCATGTTTAGTGTATGCTGTCATTACCGTGAATACAGTCGCTCGTAAAAAATTGAACTATTAACTGTTTTTATTACGGATACCATGGAGTATATACGAGGCACATTATTTACACTTTTTCTAACCCCTGTATCTAAATAAAATGATCGATGGTGAGTAATAAATTATACTATTCGATCGAAAAAGTAGCCAAGACTAAAATATTTCACAAAAGAAACAATTGCTTGTTTCTTTGTGATTGTTTCACCAAGAGAAAATATTGTCTTTCAAACCGATAAAAGCCTTGACGAAATTGAACGAGCGTGGAATTAATTGATCATTTAATATACTTTGCAGATATGGCTTCTAGTGTCTGTTGATTATTATAAACTTTATGAGGATATTCCAAAGAAAGAAAAAATTGTGAACAAAATAAGAGCATTTTGTAAGCAAAGACTGGATTTAGACTTATTTAAACTTAATTAAATTTAAACTTATTTTCCTACTTAAGTGATTGACAACTACATCCAAATTAATTTCATGTAGAAATTTAATAGATAATTTGAAATGCATCAATCACAAAATAACGAGAAAAGATGTCGAGAGAAAAGGGATGATTTTAAAATTTACAATGGAGTCCATATTTTATTAAAGGTTATTTAGGGGGGCTTCCAGGTTTGTCCTTTTCGAAAAGCACGATTACGCGCGCTATCGAAATGAAATGACGCCGGGATAGGTTTTATTGCTTTCAGGTCCTATGCCTTTCATCAGGGTCTTTTTTACGAAAGCTTTCTCATTGAATACTATAACAGCAGAATAAGGATAAAAGAAAGACATTGGTAATTTAAAAAATATACGCATTAGAATATTTGATATATTATAAATCTTTTTCGAACGGTTACTAATATTTTTTACCCATTTTAATTAGAACGTTAATAATATTTGTTAATTTTTATTTAACCTTATACGGATTGAAACCCGGGTTACTACTTTAACATGACATTGAGGACATCGTTTTGGGTAGAAGGAGAGTGTTAAAACATAATCAAAGAAAGTTTTGTAATTTTTCCAGTCAAGTACGTAAGTAGAAAGCATTTCAACTCAGAATAAACGTGGAGTCTTAACAGAGGTAATAAGCTTTCCATCTAGTTCTTTTCTTCTTTTTATTTCTCCATCTTATTCTCTTTCTTTTTTTTCCGGGCCAAATGAAACATTTTAATAATGTATACTGATAAAAGAAATACTATTAGAAGGAATATTTTCTATTTTGACTTATTATTTTCTACTTAACTTTGATTAAAGACGTTTGTCTTTTTATATTTTCTATAAATTACTACTTTAGTAATTTAACTCTGATTTGTAAATATTAAGAATCAGATTCTGAGGAAGTGGTTTTGAAGACAGCGTTAAAAACAAAATTAATTTTTATAAAATTTTATGTAGTTGTATAGTTTATTTTCCACTATTTTATTTATTTTCACTATGTACCAGAGAGAGGTTTTTTAACAAAGGAAATATAATTAACTATAAGTTTCAATTTCGACCACTGCTCAGACAAAATTATATAGTCAATAAAATTTTATTAATTCGAAATATTAGGCCTGTTTTTGGTTGCGATATTGCAATATATATCATCACTATCACTACATAGTATAAAACAAAGTAGCCTTTTCTGTCCCTATATCCCTATGTGCGCTTAAATCTTTAAAACTACGCAACGGATTTTGATGCGGTTTTTTTCAATAGATAGAGTGATTCAAGAGGAAGGTTTATATGTATAATACATGCATAATATACTAAGGCAACATTGCTAATTTTAGAGGTTTCTAATGTGATGTCGTAAATTAACCTATTTTTTAGGCTTATTTAGCAATTAGCAAAAACGCTGCCTAACCCTACGAGTTAGATCAAATTAATGTACTACAGTATTGTACACCATAAAAAGGTTTACAAAAAAGTCCGCGATGGTATATGTTTATCTTTTAGGGATAACCCACATTAACCATTTTTATTGTTTACTTTTTACGTGAGAAAATGGCTTATTTACGAAGCTATTTTAAGCAATACGGCATTAATCCTTATCGAATTAAGTACCTTAAATACAGTGTGCAATTAATATAGATCAATATGGTTCCTTACAGCATGTAAATTAAACAAATATTTTCGGAGATATTACAAATTTAAAATTTGCGTTTAAAAATGTGTAATGTAATAAAAATTGTATGAATTTAGATATTCCAAAGATAGCAGGAAATCTTCATAGTAAGTATAGGGGAAGAGGAATTGTTTTACTCCAAATTTAATGCGTGCAGGCCAAGGGCAGTAATGAATGAACCAAAAATACTGGATCGATTTTAATCATGTTTTCATTGAGTGACATAGGCATATATATTTTATGCCCGTGCAAAGTCGGAGCGGGCCGCTATGTTTTTATATACAACGTTCATATTTTTTCTGTAGTGTATTTAATTTAGTATCAGCATTGCACCCGTGCGAAGCCGGGGCGGGTCGCTAGTCTTACTATATGCTCTAAATTCTAAGACAATATAACGAACTGAGTTTTTCATAATAAGTAAATGCCGAATAAATTGCTTCTGGAAATAATAAAATACCGTTTTCGATCCAACAGTCCGCAGGGGATGTAAGCGAAAAAACTGTTCATAAATCAGGACCAATGCTTCACGCAGCCTAAATCGAAGAACTTAAAAAGGGACTTTGTTTAGCTACTAGTTCTAGGCTACACCGAACAGAGGATTTTCTATTAACCAATATACAAGAGGAATTTTATTTAGTTTGCGTCGAATTGTGTGCCTTATCATCAATTTTGCAGCGAAATTTTTGTAATAATAGGTGGTACATATTTTACATTATTAGTTTAGAAGCCAACAGACCCCAATTAAATTAGATTTTAAATTAAATTAAATTTGTTCATTTTTTGGTAACAAATGATTCCATCTATAATAAATTGCTTTACGAGATATATAGTTCTATAAAATACCTTTACCAATGGTATCCAAAATCATGTATATGTGCTGAAAACCTTCAAACTGCCATTGGTAGAATTTATACTAAAATTTGACGCATCAAGTTAAAGGAAAATAAGTACTATCTTGTCAGGAGTAAACAATAAGAACTTAGAAGGAATTTTATGTTACAGATACAAACTGCTTCTATATAAGTATATCCCGCTTGGACTTATGGCAATTAACTCTGGGGTTGTATCAGCAAGAGAAACGTCCAAGTAATCCAGTGTTTCCATAATAATACACGAAGATGTATCCTTGATTAACCAGCAAAATTCTGGATATAGTATAGAGCTTGAAGTATAATGAGTTATATATGATACAAACAAATTACTAAACAAAAACAAGAATTGCTTGAGAAATTTTGTTTACCTCTGAAATTTAGAAACCATTGTTGATAACACTTAAGCATAGGCCTCATTTATATTGTTTATTTTGTTTTGTTGAGTTCATAATAATTTTGTTTTCTATTTAGTTATCAAATAATGTAGAAAGTTATATTTAATATAATGTGATTGATTTGGGCGTAAAAATGGGCTTGAAGTCAGTATATATTTATACATTCGATTCTATTCGAATGTCAACAGACAAAGGAAAATAGGCTTCTAACAAAACTGCTGTTGATTGCTGAATATTCTTAAAATACTAAGAAAAATATTAATCAAATTAAAACTTCAAAGTATCAATCAAACTCCATGGTTAAGCCATTATAAAAAATTTGGTTCATCGTACATCAAATAGTTAGATAGGCTATACTTCACCAAGTTAAGGGTAATTGGTACATATTTGACTGAAAATGTGGTTTTATCAAGTTTTTACAATCTTCTATGTTGTAATGGCAAACAGAAGTTTCAAATATTTCAATCAACAGATATGTAGAGACGATATATGATACCAAATGTTGAAGCATGTGAATTAGGAAGGACAATGAGCAATTTTATCGATATAAACGTAATTTAATACAATTATTTCAGAGAAGTCTGTAAATCTGGAGAATCTGCGTAGAAAACTTAGGGATCTAACTCTCTTGAGACATGCAAGTCATCACTTCATACACTGTTAGGAAACATAGGATTTAAATATGTCTAATGGAACTTTTTTTAAAGGTTTTAAGACTTTATTGCTTTTAAAAAGATTACCATTTATAAAGCATTTAATAAAATTAAGGAATTTTTATTATGTAAAGGTATACATTTTGATGACACAAAATGGAACTAAGGACGATAGCAGTTGATGAACAAAGCAAAAGTTAGAATAACTTTTTATTAGGTTTTGTTACATATAATATTTTTTGATATTATTTTATTTATTTATTGTAAATATAACTGTTATTGTTATGTCATTGTTCATGGTGGAAACAAGAATGTATTTATTCCTGGAGCTGAAATTGTGTTTTGTTGCTCAGTAAATATAAATGAAATATTTGCAATATATTTTTAGAAACAAGCCTTTCATCAAAAAGCAATCATCAGACATCAGATGTCAGTGGAAACAACTAAAAATATATATATAATTAATAGAGGGTAACTGCAGAAAATCTTATTTTAGAGTATGTAACATTTATGTACCTAAATATGAACGTAATTATTTAGAATCTACATGAGCATTAGGTAAGAAGTTATAAAGAGAGAATTCATGTTAAGTGTTTTGCAAATATTACAAATAATGCAATGCAATTTTAGGAAGAAAAATGTACACATATACAAGAGTAACTAAGGAAAAATTAAGCGATATCAAAATGACGTGACAAGGAAATACAGGAACGAAGGAAACAAGAACTAACCGATCAATTGAAAAGTCATCGGTCCGACTCATAGATGGCGCTACTAGAAATAAATCCATATGTTTTTTAGTTAGCCCTAGCCCTCAAAAGATGCGTGTATAAATTTGATAGCTGTGGGATCATTACTTTGTGAATTATAGCATTTTGAGTGAAGCCACTTTTGTTATTGTGAAAAAATGGATAAAACGGAATTTCGCGTGTTGGTAAAATATTGCTTATTGATGAGAAAAAATACAGTTGATATAAAAACTTGGCATGATGCCGAGTTTCCGGACACTGCCCCAGAAAAATCAATCATCAAGGATTCATATGCTAACTTTAGACGTAATGAAATGAGCACCCAAGTAAGGTGGTTACCACCGAATACCTTTAAAAAAACCTCAAAATGATTCTGAATTACCGTAAATTGAAATTGAATGAATTTGCAGACAGTCTAAATATATCAACTGAACGTGTACATCATATCATTCACGAATATTTGGGTATGATAAAGCTCTGTGTAAACTGGGTGCCGCGAGATTACTTGACCAAAAATAACGACCAGTTGGTGATTCGGAACAGTATTTGAAGATGATCAAGCGTAATATACCTGAGTTTGTGCGTCGATGTGTGACAACGGATGAAACATGGATCCATAATTTTACTCCTAAGTCCAATCAACAGTCATCCGAGTGGACTGCACATGATGAACCCGCTCCTAAGCATGGAAAAACGCAACAGTCGGCTGGCAAGGTTATAGCGTCCGTATTCTGGGATTCGGATGGAATAATTTTCATTGACTACCTTGAAAGAGGAAGGACCATCAACAGCGACTATTACATAGTGTTACTGGACCGTTTGAAGGACCAAATCGCCGAAAATTGACCGCATTTGAAGAAAAAGAAAGTGCTGCTTCATCAAGACAATGCACCGTGTCACAAGTCAGTGAAAACGATGCCAAAATCCATGAATTGGGTTTCGAATTGCTTCCTCACCCACCGTATTCTCCAGATCTGGCCCCCAGCGTCTATTTCCTGTTCTCAGATCTCCCCGCTGGCTGGGAAGACATTTTCGTCGAATCGCCGGTCGACGCAAGTGATCGCCGAAACTGAGGCCAATTTTGAAGGAAAGGACAAATCTTACTACAAAAATGATATCGAATAGTTCGAGAGTCACTATTATCAGTATATCACCCTTGAAATGAATTATGTTTAATAAAAAACCCGATTTTGTCAAAAAATGTATTAGATATACTATAATGAAAGAACAATTTATTTTATATAACAGAGTCAGAATGAAACAAAACTTAAACGTAAATTTGTTGCAGCAATATTGCCGCGATGTGATCATAAATTTTGATGACTAATTATATAGAAGGTAAGAACGGAAAAAACTTGGGTAGATATATTTCGTTAAAGCAAGACGAAACCACTCACCCATATGACTTGCCGAATATAGCTCAATCATCATTTCTCAAATACCCTAAATTCGCAAAACTACTCATATAAGGAAATAAATCTATAGAGCCCATAAAACTTTTATATTAACTATTTCGCATACTTTGCACTATTCCGATATCGTAAATCTATTTAATAAATATCAGCATATTTTTTTTTATACTTTTACTAGGTCCCCTCACTGTTCAAGCACAGAATTACTGGTCCTGTCATAAGGAATATGAGATCCAGCTCTCACTTTACATGATATCTTATTAACTTCCTCGATTACTCTCATAAAATGGCTGACGGGCATAAAAACCAAATTTTAGATGGAGATTCGGATTTTACTGCGAATAATAGCAATAAAGCGACGGCTTTTCAAGTGAGATCCGAATAAAATTTTTATATGCTACAAAGCGTCGTGGTGTTCACGGCAACGAAAGTTGAAAATTAATGAGGTATCTGTTTCGCATATTCTCGCTAGATAAATCTATAAAGTTGCTTGGATGTGTGTTTAATGGTATTTTTGATGGTATATCTCGAAATTTTTTATTATGTATACGGTTAGGCATATAATGAGTATTATATGAGGTTTGTGAATTATTTTGCTTATTCTTTATTAATATAGAATATTGAAATAAACCAACACACCATACGGGTGTCCAAAAGTCTGAAAGTAAAGTGCAAACTTCGTTCTGTACGATTTAAGGGTAAATTTATAAGGCTCGATGAATGAAGGTAAAATGAAACGAAACAGTGGTGTTTACATTATGTCACCGTTATTTAATGAAATTAAATAAAAAAGTGGAAAATACAAGTGACAAAAGGAACCGGCGCTGGATTTACTTGTAGACAAGGCTTGGGCAGTCGATGGTGGCACCTCTGAACTGAACTATGGTCAGTGACTGAATGAATCAAAGTACCCTTCAATAATCTCCAGATAAAGATCTCGGGATTGCCAGATATTCGTTATCGTATTCTAGTAGGCTCTGCTGGCACTCCGCCCGTGTTCAACATCTGGGATTATATTTCTGGGTATTTTGCACACCGTTCATATATTATTTCACGATATAAAATTCGACATGTTCCAAGGTCGCTACAAAATTATAAAATATCCGAAAACAGGAAAAAAGTAATAAAAACAGTATATATCCAAAAGCTCGTTTTAAAATCATACCGTATATTTTATTCTCATTTTGTTCTAGTTAAAAGAAGATTTAATGCGAACATGTAGTGGAATTAGTCTATAAAAATCCCTTGGTTGTTAAATGTCTTCAGAATACCTCAAAATTTTAGTGATAATAATTAAACATTCAAATCGCTGTTTGATATTTCTGATTATTTTGAGTGACAGTGCCAAAGCCAATGAATAGTTCTAGCCAGGAAGAGATTATGTTTCTAATCACTTAATATGATCAGGAACGAGATCTCTCTTGTCAGTAAAAGAGCTTTGTGGTGAGGACAGCCATGAATGAAGAGGATGGTGCGGAGAATTCGGAGAAATTCTCAATTCGCGGTTTTTTCTAGTGATTGAAATGAACTCTTGTCGCGTTCGGTTCATCTCGGAAAATCTCGGTCCCCAATATAGAAAAAAGAGAAATTTCACGGTATAGATGACCTTGGGGGAATGTTTCGTTTAGTTCAATCAACGGTATCGCTGCGATCGCCAATTGTGATTGCCTAGTTTAAATTCCTGGTGCCACCACTAATATGGAACGTGATTGGTCGATCAAATTATGTGAAGTCAGCATTTTCTATGGGCCTCCATTTTTTAGTTTGTTGTTTGTAGGTTTTGTTTTTTGTAATTTTGTTTAGATCAAGAAATCTTCGTTTTACGTTGTGCATATTTTATGTTTTACATTAACTATTATGGAGTGATAATATAAAAATTGATGACAATGCGTCAGTGTAGTGAGATGTAGTGTACCGGGGTAAAAATCTACTACAGAAATTAGACTTCGTTTTCGAAAGAATGATCTCGCTCCTTTCCAAAAATGGGTTGATCAAGTAAATAGTAGTAAATTACCGGGATAAACCACAATGCAAATATATCAACGTCATAGTGTCTGTCACGGACACTTTAGTGAAAAATTTAGAATTACCCTTCCTTCACGAACAGGTATTAGGGTAAATGGATATCCAACATTGTTTTTATCAGGTACATATAAAATTATCTATCTACTACATGTCCGTTTATATATTGTTTGTTTACAGAAAATCAAAACCTACTTACGAAGATGTTAGAAGTAATAAAATTCAATTAATCTACCAAGTTGTTAGTATGCTGTCAGTGTGATGTCTCTACATAAAGATGTCTTAGAAGAAGGTAATAATTAAGATAACTGGATAATTAATAGTAATAAATATTACTTTTAATTGCAAAATATCCCTAAAATATTTGTAATACTTTAGCTTTTTAGAACAATCAGTTTTAATAATTTTATAGTAGAATTATTGTATATTAAAATTTGATTGCCTTGTTAAAAAAATATTTGTTACGGTGCCATCTATTAAAAATTTAATTGCTACTTTTAGGGGATTTATTACCTTAAAGACATCTATTTTGTCTAAATCTACAAATAACTACATTTGTTTAAAGAATTTTGTTGAACCTATTAGAGATCATGGAGGTAGAAACAGCATCCTTCACCTAGTATGTTCGAGAAATCTTTAAAAGGGCACATCATCACTTCAATTTTTTCACATCATCCTCTCGGAGAAAATTGTGAAGAAGTAGTTCCACAGATACTGTAAAATCCAAATATCTTTAAAAAACACATAAATTTTTATCAACAGGGAAGGATTTAAAGTTTACCTTCAATATATGAAGATAAGTTAGAACTCTAATAGATCCCATAAAATTGATGGCACTAAACAAATGTAGGAAGGCGTTATAGAAGAATTATAGATATTTTAATTTTGCCTAGAATAGAGTTCATAATTGTTTTTTTTTGCTTTTTGTTTATATATATTTATATTTACACTTATGTATATTTGTATAGGATTCTATTTTAATAAATTAATTTTAAAAATTATATTTGATTTTCATTTAAAGACAATTGGCCAATAAATGTGACGTCACAAAGTAATCAGGTGAAATGGCAGACCAATCAAAGCAAAGTATTTTCCTTACAGGTTTAAAAACAAACAGTTACAAAACTATTTTAAACTAACTAATCAAATTCACGTTGTCAGCGTCGCCAATGATTGAACTAAACAAAACTTTGCCTGACTACTTACCATTGGAGTTGCACACCCCTGGTTCACAAAAATAATTTGACGGCTTTAATCATTTGGTTGGGAGCTGCGAATTCTATTGATTTTAACCATACTTGTCAAAATGACATAACAAAATAAAATGTTTTGTAAATTACCATAGAGGTTTTACTTAAATAGGGAAACCGAGGAAATGTTTTGCTTGGTCGAAATAACAGTAGCTGTGAGATCACTTTTTTGATTGGTTCTTTCCCTACAAAGGCATTTGATTGGCTAATTTCTATAACCCAATTGTTTGTTGCTATGGTTTGTTTATGACGCTATTATAGCTTAAGGCCTTAACCTTCTCAATAAGTACTTTAATAAAATACATTAATTATAATATTAAATAATTCAATTTGTAGACCAACAAGATGAGCTTGATTTTATAGACAAGAGATTTATCCCATTATTGCTTTATTGTATTGTTAATAGATCCTTAAGCTGTCTCTTTAACTCATAATTACATTTTTGTGTTGAACAAGTAAGGAAAATATTAACAGATTCTCATCTGAGCTGTTCTGCTTTCAGTACGAAGGAAGAAAAGATAGAAACTTTAATCCAACTTATTTAAATTGAAAGCACTAAAGAAATATAAGAAAAGAGAAACGCATTATAGACAATTTTGAGTCTATTTGCCAGAATATATGATATGTTGTGTATTCAATAAGATTTAAAGCCCTTTTTATATTCACGTTTAATTATTTTTTATTTATATACATTATTTATATACATTTAATAAATAGTTTTAAAAAATTACCTTTGGCTGTTATTTCAAATTTAATTGGTCAATAGAATGTGACGTCAACACGTGTGACGTAACATAAAATCCTCAACCAACGAAATGCTTTTCTAATAAAATATTTTCTTTATAGGTGTCGGTAATCGTAATTTAAACCAACCAATGAAATGCAGCGAACAGAGGTTGTCAGCGCCTTCTCACTGAGACCACGTAAAACAATTCTGATATTAAAAGTATTAAGTTAATACTTTATATATTATTCTATGGTGAATTATATTTCGACGGTATATATAGAGAGTTATTTTCTTGTAAATGAAGCTTTATTGCTAAAATAATATGTATGGTCTGATTCATTAATGACTACAAAATAACCCGAATCCGTTAGATGGTATATTCAATATCGAGGGAAAAAGCTGTATGTAGTGCATATGTAGAAATTTCACTATGAGGTGGACATAACAAAACCATAAATTAATAATATTATCTTTATTTGGTGGCACAAAATATATAAATGGAGTCATCAGGCAGGTCCTTCAAGAATACAGGACAAGAACAGGTACGATTTTTATTTGCTTCGTAGAGTCACAACCCTTATACAAAGATATTATGATAGTAAATTATGTATGTATTATAGTAGCAAATTGTGTAATATGAAAGTTAACTGCTGTCTAAAGAACTTCAACTATTTTGGAGTTTATATTATATTTACAATTACAAGATAAAAGTGAATATATATCATATATACTTATATTTGGCGCTCTGACGTTATTATAGCTGTGAAACTAATATTACTTATGATATACTTTGATGATTACTTATTAGTCCTTTGATGATTATTGAAACTTAATGATCGAAGTAACTCTTACTTCTTCAGATAGATATTTTAATACCTTTCTACATACAGACATTTATTATTCTAGTTAATTTTATATATCAAATAAAATTCCGAAATTATATTGCAAATACTGTGAAAACAAGTTTTAGTAATATAATATTTTTAAATTATTCTCTTTACTCTATTATGAGAAAATCATGATAATCTTAATAAATTGTGGCCTAATTTCGACCATAGGACGATCACTAGTTTCTTTTATTGCTCTATCATGTGCCTTTTCACAATCAGTGAATGTATGGCCGAATGGCTTTTTTGGTGATGATTTTAATTCATTATATATTTTTTGCGGAAAATTTTCTACTACTAATTTTAGACGATTTTCTATTATTTGTTGGTATACTGCTATGGATGTACACAAATTAATACACAGTTTTTCATATCTCTTATATATATCAAAACTATAAATGCCGTTGGCTAATCCTGTCATATTCGTTCTTGTTTCCATACTTCTTTATGTACTTCACTCTGATTTTTATTTTTGTTGATAAATATTTCTGTTCTAATTTGTTATTTATTAATTTAATCAAAGCTTTCACTGTAAAATAAAAAAACTGGAATAAACAAATCTTATTCATCAAAAAATAATAATATTATAACATCGGAACTATGTATATTCGTGTAAGTTATTAAAAGTTGTGTAATATATGCCCCCGATTTTATCTCATATTTGCATGTTGCGAATATGAATACGAATATAATTTTGTATTTGGTATGTTGCTTGGCTAAATCGCAATGATACGTACTCCTACTTTAATACAGATATACTGTTATTTTGCATCTAGCTGGGGTAACGACAAGTTAATCGATAAAGTCCCTACAAGATAATAAATATTTGCATGGAAATGCTCGGGTAGTCCATACATCAGGGTTCGATAAACAATGGCCGAGTCCAGAATCTGATTATCCTTTACATAACAACATTATTATCGCGTATCCTATATTATGTTAAAGAAAATTGATCATTTTCCATTGTTTAAAAACCCCTTTTTTAAGAAAACATCATACAAGATATATTAATTAATTCTTTTTTAAAATTAAAACACCATTTTCTACAACTTTTTCCCCCTTTTAGAGCAACATGGCCATACCTTTTGGGTTTTCGTATAATATGGCAAGTCTTACAGTTACGTGTTTTTTTATTCTCTATCCCCTTCTCTGTTGAAATCCATATATTATGCAGCACGATACAATTATACAATATATTCTATATTTAATATTACTATACGGTATACGAGACAATAATGCTAAATGAAAACTGCTATGTTAAATAGAAATGTGTTAAAGCCATTGGATTTAACAGTTAGGTTAGGTTGTTTAAAAGTTGTTTAACATACGTTTTTAGTTCACATTTCCACCGATTGATGTCGCAACTACTTAATATATGGTTATTTTGTGTTATTATTATTATTTATTACTATTGTTTTATTAATATTTCCACAGAGAACCATGTTTCACTTATTATAGTGAATTAATTAATTTGTTTTTATTTTTAGATATATGTTTTATTTGTTTATATTATAATTAGTGTCACAATTAGGAGTTTAATATTGCCTCTTCTCATATTTTTTATCGATTTATACTGTAATTGTAACGTTACTCTAAAAGCGGTTAGCTATATTCTGTATACCAGCTAACGTAAGACAACATAGGTAAATACTGATTAGTATTAGGTTATAAGATTGGAAATAATTTTAATGATGATACTAAACATTCGTGCTTCTGGATTTAATATTTAAAAATACATTTATATGCTAAAATAATATTAATTAATATGGGTACCTAATTATTAACACACTAATATAGAAGTTATATCTGCTTTCTTATAATTTATAAGAGTACGAAAAGAAAATATTTATTAAAATTGTAGGGTTGATGCTATGCTGTGAAGGATTATAATAATATATGATACTTTCGTGTTTTTGCCTATACTATTAATCAATTATATGTTTTATCGAAAATAGTAGTAAACACACGTCATCAATATTTATAATATATTGCCTATTGCAATTTTTAAAGTTGTTTTAACACTAGACAATATTTTCCATTTAATTTTATTCCAGTTAGAAAAAGATACAATGCTGTCTGATACGTTCGAAGATGTCAGCCTGCAATAGTCGTCCGGTTGTCAAATGTCTTTAAAATTCTTAAAAACATTAATCTTTATAACAGGTTATAAACAGAAAAACGTTGTTTTGGCATCTTACTTGCACATTGATACATTTCAAATCGCTGCTTAATATCTGTTAATACTCTAGTTGAAAATGTCGAGGTCAAATACATTGTCAGTCAGAAACAGATTAGATTTCTAACCAATAACAATTCGAACAGCAACTAGGTAATGGGAAACTGTCCTAACAAATAAATTGCATTAGAGGGGTAAGTACTTATACTATTAAATAGTAAGCTGCTGCGGCTTTTATTGGAGATATTTTGATTTCATTACAGCTTCACTAAATTTTATATTGAGTTTAAAATCTCTACCAAAAAAAGGAAAACTGGAAAGAAAGAGTTTACATACTAACGTCAATAGTTCTATTCGAGATTATATTTATGAAATGTATCAAAAAATGGCGAGTTTTTTCAATATGAACATAATTTAATAAAATTATTTCACAGATATAAATCTTAGAATGTAAAGTCTCTTTGATTGATAGTAGGCATCCCTTCAAACAATGCTTTAAAATAATACAGTTTTAAAACCACACAAAATTAAGAAAAACTTTTATTTCAATTTGCGTGTAGACATAGATAGTTCAAAATGAAACATTAGGACACTTTTGGTAAGATGTTAATAAAAAGAGTGTAAAGACAACAAAAGCTGAACGATAAAGGTAAAAATTAGAAGAAGTAGGACCGGTTCAAATTCATCTTGATTTTTTTAATAGTTTTGTGAATGAAAATAATAATGAAATTATAAAAATATATTTCTCCACATGAAAAAAGCGGCGACTCTTTCATATTTATTCAACATGATGAGTGTTTTCAACAAAATTACATATACATAATTATACATAATACATATTACATAATTATTTTAAAATATAATATTATGCTTGGAGAATGGCGAATTTATTGTATAAGTTCGAAATAATTCAAATATCGAGCATTATTTTTCCGGTTTAGCTCCTTTTGACTACTATATGTTCTATTTAAAGGCACCCAATAATTGGAAGAAGGCAGCAGAATATTGCCAAGAAGGTATTTTTAATACAGATTATTATAAGTTATAAATATACTATAAAATATACAGTATAAGTTCGAAATAGTTCAAATATCGAGCATTATTTTTCCGGTTTAGCTCCTTTTGACTACTATATGTTCTATTTAAACGCATCCACTGATTGGAAGAAGGCAGCAGAATATTACCAAGAAGGTATTTTTAATACAGATTATTATAAGTTATAAATATACTATAAAATATAGAGTATACGTTCGAAATAGTTCAAATATCGAGCATTATTTTTCGGATTTAGCTTCTTTTGACTACTATATGTTCTATTTAAAGGCATCCAATGATTGGAAGAAGGCAGCAGAATATTGCCAAGAAGGCATTTTTAATACAGATTATTATAAGTTATAAATATACTATAAAATATACAGTCTAAGTTCGAAATAGTTCAAATATCGAGCATTATTTTTCCGGTTTAGCTCCTTTTGACTACTATATGTTCTATTTAAACGCATCCACTGATTGGAAGAAGGCAGCAGAATATTACCAAGAAGGTATTTTTAATATGGATTATTATAAGTTATAAATATACTATAAAATATACAGTATAAGTTCGAAATAGTTCAAATATCGAGCATTATTTTTCCGGTTTAGCTCCTTTTGACTACTATATGTTCTATTTAAACGCATCCACTGATTGGAAGAAGGCAGCAGAATATTACCAAGAAGGTATTTTTAATACAGATTATTATAAGTTATAAATATACTATAAAATATACAGTATAAGTTCGAAATAGTTCAAATATCGAGCATTATTTTTCCGGTTTAGCTCCTTTTGACTACTATATGTTCTATTTAAACGCATCCACTGATTGGAAGAAGGCAGCAGAATATCGCCAAGAAGGTATTTTTAATACAGATTATTATAAATTATAAATATACTATAAAATATAGAGTATACGTTCGAAATAGTTCAAATATCGAGCATTATTTTTCGGATTTAGCTTCTTTTGACTACTATATGTTCTATTTAAAGGCATCCAATGATTGGAAGAAGGCAGCAGAATATTGCCAAGAAGGTATTTTTAATACAGATTATTATAAGTTATAAATATACTATAAAATATACAGTCTAAGTTCGAAATAGTTCAAATATCGAGCATTATTTTTCCGGTTTAGCTCCTTTTGACTACTATATGTTCTATTTAAACGCATCCACTGATTGGAAGAAGGCAGCAGAATATTACCAAGAAGGTATTTTTAATATGGATTATTATAAGTTATAAATATACTATAAAATATACAGTATAAGTTCGAAATAGTTCAAATATCGAGCATTATTTTTCCGGTTTAGCTCCTTTTGACTACTATATGTTCTATTTAAACGCATCCACTGATTGGAAGAAGGCAGCAGAATATTACCAAGAAGGTATTTTTAATACAGATTATTATAAGTTATAAATATACTATAAAATATACAGTATACGTTCGACATAGTTCAAATATCGAGCATTATTTTTCCGATTTAGCTCCTTTCGACTACTATATGTTCTATTTAAAGGCATCCAATGATTGGAAGAAGGCAGCAGAATATTGCCAAGAAGGTATTTTTAATACAGATTATTATAAGTTATAAATATACTATAAAATATACAGTCTAAGTTCGAAATAGTTCAAATATCGAGCATTATTTTTCCGGTTTAGCTCCTTTTGACTACTATATGTTCTATTTAAACGCATCCACTGATTGGAAGAAGGCAGCAGAATATTACCAAGAAGGTATTTTTAATACAGATTATTATAAGTTATAAATATACTATAAAATATACAGTATACGTTCGAGATAGTTCAAATATCGAGCATTATTTTTCCGATTTAGCTTCTTTTGACTACTATATGTTCTATTTAAAGGCATCCAATGATTGGAAGAAGGCAGCAGAATATTGCCAAGAAGGTATTTTTAATACAGATTATTATAAGTTATAAATATACTATAAAATATACAGTCTAAGTTCGAAATAGTTCAAATATCGAGCATTATTTTTCCGGTTTAGCTCCTTTTGACTACTATATGTTCTATTTAAACGCATCCACTGATTGGAAGAAGGCAGCAGAATATTACCAAGAAGGTATTTTTAATATGGATTATTATAAGTTATAAATATACTATAAAATATACAGTATAAGTTCGAAATAGTTCAAATATCGAGCATTATTTTTCCGATTTAGCTCCTTTTGACTACTATATGTTCTATTTAAAGGCATCCAATGATTGGAAGAAGGCAGCAGAATATTGCCAAGAAGGTATTTTTAATACAGATTATTATAAGTTATAAATATACTATAAAATATACAGTCTAAGTTCGAAATAGTTCAAATATCGAGCATTATTTTTCCGGTTTAGCTCCTTTTGACTACTATATGTTCTATTTAAACGCATCCACTGATTGGAAGAAGGCAGCAGAATATTACCAAGAAGGTATTTTTAATACAGATTATTATAAGTTATAAATATACTATAAAATATACAGTATACGTTCGAGATAGTTCAAATATCGAGCATTATTTTTCCGATTTAGCTTCTTTTGACTACTATATGTTCTATTTAAAGGCATCCAATGATTGGAAGAAGGCAGCAGAATATTGCCAAGAAGGTATTTTTAATACAGATTATTATAAGTTATAAATATACTATAAAATATACAGTCTAAGTTCGAAATAGTTCAAATATCGAGCATTATTTTTCCGGTTTAGCTCCTTTTGACTACTATATGTTCTATTTAAACGCATCCACTGATTGGAAGAAGGCAGCAGAATATTACCAAGAAGGTATTTTTAATATGGATTATTATAAGTTATAAATATACTATAAAATATACAGTATAAGTTCGAAATAGTTCAAATATCGAGCATTATTTTTCCGATTTAGCTCCTTTTGACTACTATATGTTCTATTTAAAGGCATCCAGTAATTGGAAGAAGGCAGCAGAATATTGCCAAGAAGGTATTTTTAATACAGATTATTATAAGTTATAAATATACTATAAAATATACAGTCTAAGTTCGAAATAGTTCAAATATCGAGCATTATTTTTCCGATTTAGCTCCTTTTGACTACTATATGTTCTATTTAAAGGCATCCAATGATTGGAAGAAGGCAGCAGAATATTGCCAAGAAGGTATTTTTAATACAGATTATTATAAGTTATAAATATACTATAAAATATACAGTCTAAGTTCGAAATAGTTCAAATATCGACCATTATTTTTCCGGTTTAGCTCCTTTTGACTACTATATGTTCTATTTAAACGCATCCACTGATTGGAAGAAGGCAGCAGAATATTACCAAGAAGGTATTTTTAATACAGATTATTATAAGTTATAAATATACTATAAAATATACAGTATAAGTTCGAAATAGTTCAAATATCGAGCATTATTTTTCCGATTTAGCTCCTTTTGACTACTATATGTTCTATTTAAAGGCATCCAATGATTGGAAGAAGGCAGCAGAATATTGCAAAGAAGGTATTTTTAATACAGATTATTATAAGTTATAAATATACTATAAAATATACAGTCTAAGTTCGAAATAGTTCAAATATCGAGCATTATTTTTCCGGTTTAGCTCCTTTTGACTACTATATGTTCTAGTTAAACGTATCCACTGATTGGAAGAAGGCAGCAGAATATTACCAAGAAGGTATTTTTAATATGGATTATTATAAGTTATAAATATACTATAAAATATACAGTATAAGTTCGAAATAGTTCAAATATCGAGCATTATTTTTCCGATTTAGCTCCTTTTGACTACTATATGTTCTATTTAAAGGCATCCAATGATTGGAAGAAGGCAGCAGAATATTGCCAAGAAGGTATTTTTAATACAGATTATTATAAGTTATAAATATACTATAAAATATACAGTCTAAGTTCGAAACAGTTCAAATATCGAGCATTATTTTTCCGGTTTAGCTCCTTTTGACTACTATATGTTCTATTTAAAGGCATCCAATGATTGGAAGAAGGCAGCAGAATATTGCCAAGAAGGTATTTTTAATACAGATTATTATAAGTTATAAATATACTATAAAATATACAGTATACGTTCGAGATAGTTCAAATATCGAGCATTATTTTTCCGATTTAGCTTCTTTTGACTACTATATGTTCTATTTAAAGGCATCCAATGATTGGAAGAAGGCAGCAGAATATTGCCAAGAAGGTATTTTTAATACAGATTATTATAAGTTATAAATATACTATAAAATATACAGTCTAAGTTCGAAATAGTTCAAATATCGAGCATTATTTTTCCGGTTTAGCTCCTTTTGACTACTATATGTTCTATTTAAAGGCATCCAATGATTGGAAGAAGGCAGTAGAATATTGCCAAGAAGGTATTTTTAATACAGATTATTATAAGTTATAAATATACTATAAAATATACAGTCTAAGTTCGAAATAGTTCAAATATCGAGCATTATTTTTCCGATTTAGCTCCTTTTGACTACTATATGTTCTATTTAAAGGCATCCAATGATTGGAAGAAGGCAACAGAATATTGCCAAGAAGGTATTTTTAATACAGATTAATATAAGTTATAAATATACTATAAAATATACAGTCTAAGTTCGAAATAGTTCAAATATCGAGCATTATTTTTCCGGTTTAGCTCCTTTTGACTACTATATGTTCTATTTAAACGCATCCACTGATTGGAAGAAGGCAGCAGAATATTACCAAGAAGGTATTTTTAATACAGATTATTATAAGTTATAAATATACTATAAAATATACAGTATACGTTCGAGATAGTTCAAATATCGAGCATTATTTTTCCGATTTAGCTTCTTTTGACTACTATATGTTCTATTTAAAGGCATCCAATGATTGGAAGAAGGCAGCAGAATATTGCCAAGAAGGTATTTTTAATACAGATTATTATAAGTTATAAATATACTATAAAATATACAGTCTAAGTTCGAAATAGTTCAAATATCGAGCATTATTTTTCCGGTTTAGCTCCTTTTGACTACTATATGTTCTATTTAAACGCATCCACTGATTGGAAGAAGGCAGCAGAATATTACCAAGAAGGTATTTTTAATATGGATTATTATAAGTTATAAATATACTATAAAATATACAGTATAAGTTCGAAATAGTTCAAATATCGAGCATTATTTTTCCGGTTTAGCTCCTTTTGACTACTATATGTTCTATTTAAACGCATCCACTGATTGGAAGAAGGCAGCAGAATATTACCAAGAAGGTATTTTTAATACAGATTATTATAAGTTATAAATATACTATAAAATATACAGTATACGTTCGAAATAGTTCAAATATCGAGCATTATTTTTCCGATTTAGCTCCTTTTGTCTACTATATGTTCTATTTAAAGGCATCCAATGATTGGAAGAAGGCAGCAGAATATTGCCAAGAAGGTATTTTTAATACAGATTATTATAAGTTATAAATATACTATAAAATATACAGTATAAGTTCGAAATAGTTCAAATATCGAGCATTATTTTTCCGATTTAGCTCCTTTTGACTACTATATGTTCTATTTAAATGCATCCAATGATTGGAAGAAGGCAGCAGAATATTGCCAAGAAGGTATTTTTAATACAGATTATTATAAGTTATAAATATACAGTATAAGTTCGAAATAGTTCAAATATCGAGCATTATTTTTCCGATTTAGCTCCTTTTGACTACTATATGTTCTATTTAAATGCATCCAATGATTGGAAGAAGGCAGCAGAATATTGCCAAGTAGGTATTTTTAATACAGATTATTATAAGTTATAAATATACTATAAAATATACAGTATAAGTTCGAAATAGTTCAAATATCGAGCATTATTTTTCCGATTTAGCTCCTTTTGACTACTATATGTTCTATTTAAAGGCATCCAATGATTTGAAGAAGGCAGCAGAATATTGCCAAGAAGGTATTTTTAATACAGATTATTATAAGTTATAAATATACTATAAAATATACAGTATAAGTTCGAAATAGTTCAAATATCGAGCATTATTTTTCCGGTTTAGCTACTTTTGACTACTATATGTTCTATTTAAAGGCATCCACTGATTGGAAGAAGGCAGCAGAATATTACCAAGAAGGTATTTTTAATACAGATTATTATAAGTTATAAATATACTATAAAATATACAGTATACGTTCGAAATAGTTCAAATATCGAGCATTACTTTTCCGATTTAGCTCCTTTTGACTACTATATGTTCTATTTAAACGCATCCACTGATTGGAAGAAGGCAGCAGAATATTACCAAGAAGGTATTTTTAATACAGATTATTATAAGTTATAAATATACTATAAAATATACAGTATACGTTCGAAATAGTTCAAATATCGAGCATTATTTTTCCGATTTAGCTCCTTTTGACTAATATATGTTCTATTTAAAGGCATCCAATGATTGGAAGAAGGCAGCAGAATATTGCCAAGAAGGTATTTTTAATACAGATTATTATAAGTTATAAATATACTATAAAATATACAGTATACGTTCGAAATAGTTCAAATATCGAGCATTATTTTTCCGATTTAGCTCCTTTTGACTACTATATGTTCTATTTAAACGCATCCACTGATTGGAAGAAGGCAGCAGAATATTACCAAGAAGGTATTTTTAATACAGATTATTATAAGTTATAAATATACTATAAAATATACAGTATACGTTCGAAATAGTTCAAATATCGAGCATTATTTTTCCGATTTAGCTCCTTTTGACTACTATATGTTCTATTTAAACGCATCCACTGATTGGAAGAAGGCAGCAGAATATTACCAAGAAGGTATTTTTAATACAGATTATTATAAGTTATAAATATACTATAAAATATACAGTATACGTTCGAAATAGTTCAAATATCGAGCATTATTTTTCCGATTTAGCTCCTTTTGACTAATATATGTTCTATTTAAAGGCATCCAATGATTGGAAGAAGGCAGCAGAATATTACCAAGAAGGTATTTTTAATACAGATTATTATAAGTTATAAATATACTATAAAATATACAGTATACGTTCGAAATAGTTCAAATATCGAGCATTATTTTTCCGATTTAGCTCCTTTTGACTACTATATGTTCTATTTAAAGGCATCCAATGATTGGAAGAAGGCAGCAGAATATTACCAAGAAGGTATTTTTAATACAGATTATTATAAGTTATAAATATACTATAAAATATACAGTATACGTTCGAAATAGTTCAAATATCGAGCATTATTTTTCCGATTTAGCTCCTTTTGACTACTATATGTTCTATTTAAAGGCATCCAATGATTTGAAGAAGGCAGCAGAATATTGCCAAGAAGGTATTTTTAATACAGATTATTATAAGTTATAAATATACTATAAAATATACAGTATAAGTTCGAAATAGTTCAAATATCGAGCATTATTTTTCCGGTTTAGCTACTTTTGACTACTATATGTTCTATTTAAAGGCATCCACTGATTGGAAGAAGGCAGCAGAATATTACCAAGAAGGTATTTTTAATACAGATTATTATAAGTTATAAATATACTATAAAATATACAGTATACGTTCGAAATAGTTCAAATATCGAGCATTACTTTTCCGATTTAGCTCCTTTTGACTACTATATGTTCTATTTAAACGCATCCACTGATTGGAAGAAGGCAGCAGAATATTACCAAGAAGGTATTTTTAATACAGATTATTATAAGTTATAAATATACTATAAAATATACAGTATACGTTCGAAATAGTTCAAATATCGAGCATTATTTTTCCGATTTAGCTCCTTTTGACTAATATATGTTCTATTTAAAGGCATCCAATGATTGGAAGAAGGCAGCAGAATATTGCCAAGAAGGTATTTTTAATACAGATTATTACAAGTTATAAATATACTATAAAATATACAGTATACGTTCGAAATAGTTCAAATATCGAGCATTATTTTTCCGATTTAGCTCCTTTTGACTACTATATGTTCTATTTAAACGCATCCACTGATTGGAAGAAGGCAGCAGAATATTGCCAAGAAGGTATTTTTAATACAGATTATTATAAGTTATAAATATACTATAAAATATACAGTCTAAGTTCGAAATAGTTCAAATATCGAGCATTATTTTTCCGATTTAGCTCCTTTTGACTACTATATGTTCTATTTAAAGGCATCCAATGATTGGAAGAAGGCAGCAGAATATTGCCAAGAAGGTATTTTTAATACAGATTATTATAAGTTATAAATATACTATAAAATATACAGTCTAAGTTCGAAATAGTTCAAATATCGAGCATTATTTTTCCGGTTTAGCTCCTTTTGACTACTATATGTTCTATTTAAACGCATCCACTGATTGGAAGAAGGCAGCAGAATATTACCAAGAAGGTATTTTTAATACAGATTATTATAAGTTATAAATATACTATAAAATATACAGTATAAGTTCGAAATAGTTCAAATATCGAGCATTATTTTTCCGATTTAGCTCCTTTTGACTACTATATGTTCTATTTAAAGGCATCCAATGATTGGAAGAAGGCAGCAGAATATTGCAAAGAAGGTATTTTTAATACAGATTATTATAAGTTATAAATATACTATAAAATATACAGTCTAAGTTCGAAATAGTTCAAATATCGAGCATTATTTTTCCGGTTTAGCTCCTTTTGACTACTATATGTTCTAGTTAAACGCATCCACTGATTGGAAGAAGGCAGCAGAATATTACCAAGAAGGTATTTTTAATATGGATTATTATAAGTTATAAATATACTATAAAATATACAGTATAAGTTCGAAATAGTTCAAATATCGAGCATTATTTTTCCGATTTAGCTCCTTTTGACTACTATATGTTCTATTTAAAGGCATCCAATGATTGGAAGAAGGCAGCAGAATATTGCCAAGAAGGTATTTTTAATACAGATTATTATAAGTTATAAATATACTATAAAATATACAGTCTAAGTTCGAAATAGTTCAAATATCGAGCATTATTTTTCCGGTTTAGCTCCTTTTGACTACTATATGTTCTATTTAAAGGCATCCAATGATTGGAAGAAGGCAACAGAATATTGCCAAGAAGGTATTTTTAATACAGATTAATATAAGTTATAAATATACTATAAAATATACAGTCTAAGTTCGAAATAGTTCAAATATCGAGCATTATTTTTCCGGTTTAGCTCCTTTTGACTACTATATGTTCTATTTAAACGCATCCACTGATTGGAAGAAGGCAGCAGAATATTACCAAGAAGGTATTTTTAATACAGATTATTATAAGTTATAAATATACTATAAAATATACAGTATACGTTCGAGATAGTTCAAATATCGAGCATTATTTTTCCGATTTAGCTTCTTTTGACTACTATATGTTCTATTTAAAGGCATCCAATGATTGGAAGAAGGCAGCAGAATATTGCCAAGAAGGTATTTTTAATACAGATTATTATAAGTTATAAATATACTATAAAATATACAGTCTAAGTTCGAAATAGTTCAAATATCGAGCATTATTTTTCCGGTTTAGCTACTTTTGACTACTATATGTTCTATTTAAACGCATCCACTGATTGGAAGAAGGCAGCAGAATATTACCAAGAAGGTATTTTTAATAAGGATTATTATAAGTTATAAATATACTATAAAATATACAGTATAAGTTCGAAATAGTTCAAATATCGAGCATTATTTTTCCGGTTTAGCTCCTTTTGACTACTATATGTTCTATTTAAACGCATCCACTGATTGGAAGAAGGCAGCAGAATATTACCAAGAAGGTATTTTTAATACAGATTATTATAAGTTATAAATATACTATAAAATATACAGTATACGTTCGAAATAGTTCAAATATCGAGCATTATTTTTCCGGTTTAGCTCCTTTTGACTACTATATGTTCTATTTAAAGGCATCCAATGATTGGAAGAAGACAGCAGAATATTGCCAAGAAGGTATTTTTAATACAGATTATTATAAGTTATAAATATACTATAAAATATACAGTATAAGTTAGAAATAGTTCAAATATCGAGCATTATTTTTCCGATTTAGCTCCTTTTGACTACTATATGTTCTATTTAAATGCATCCAATGATTGGAAGAAGGCAGCAGAATATTGCCAAGAAGGTATTTTTAATACAGATTATTATAAGTTATAAATATACTATAAAATATACAGTATAAGTTCGAAATAGTTCAAATATCGAGCATTATTTTTCCGATTTAGCTCCTTTTGACTACTATATGTTCTATTTAAATGCATCCAATGATTGGAAGAAGGCAGCAGAATATTGCCAAGAAGGTATTTTTAATACAGATTATTATAAGTTATAAATATACTATAAAATATACAGTATACGTTCGAAATAGTTCAAATATCGAGCATTATTTTTCCGATTTAGCTCCTTTTGACTACTATATGTTCTATTTAAAGGCATCCAATGATTGGAAGAAGGCAGCAGAATATTACCAAGAAGGTATTTTTAATACAGATTATTATAAGTTATAAATATACTATAAAATATACAGTATACGTTCGAAATAGTTCAAATATCGAGCATTATTTTTCCGATTTAGCTCCTTTTGACTACTATATGTTCTATTTAAAGGCATCCAATGATTGGAAGAAGGCAGCAGAATATTACCAAGAAGGTATTTTTAATACAGATTATTATAAGTTATAAATATACTATAAAATATACAGTATACGTTCGAAATAGTTCAAATATCGAGCATTATTTTTCCGATTTAGCTCCTTTTGACTACTATATGTTCTATTTAAAGGCATCCAATGATTTGAAGAAGGCAGCAGAATATTGCCAAGAAGGTATTTTTAATACAGATTATTATAAGTTATAAATATACTATAAAATATACAGTATAAGTTCGAAATAGTTCAAATATCGAGCATTATTTTTCCGGTTTAGCTACTTTTGACTACTATATGTTCTATTTAAAGGCATCCACTGATTGGAAGAAGGCAGCAGAATATTACCAAGAAGGTATTTTTAATACAGATTATTATAAGTTATAAATATACTATAAAATATACAGTATACGTTCGAAATAGTTCAAATATCGAGCATTACTTTTCCGATTTAGCTCCTTTTGACTACTATATGTTCTATTTAAACGCATCCACTGATTGGAAGAAGGCAGCAGAATATTACCAAGAAGGTATTTTTAATACAGATTATTATAAGTTATAAATATACTATAAAATATACAGTATACGTTCGAAATAGTTCAAATATCGAGCATTATTTTTCCGATTTAGCTCCTTTTGACTAATATATGTTCTATTTAAAGGCATCCAATGATTGGAAGAAGGCAGCAGAATATTGCCAAGGAGGTATTTTTAATACAGATTATTATAAGTTATAAATATACTATAAAATATACAGTATACGTTCGAAATAGTTCAAATATCGAGCATTATTTTTCCGATTTAGCTCCTTTTGACTACTATATGTTCTATTTAAACGCATCCACTGATTGGAAGAAGGCAGCAGAATATTGCCAAGAAGGTATTTTTAATACAGATTATTATAAGTTATAAATATACTATAAAATATACAGTCTAAGTTCGAAATAGTTCAAATATCGAGCATTATTTTTCCGATTTAGCTCCTTTTGACTACTATATGTTCTATTTAAAGGCATCCAATGATTGGAAGAAGGCAGCAGAATATTGCCAAGAAGGTATTTTTAATACAGATTATTATAAGTTATAAATATACTATAAAATATACAGTCTAAGTTCGAAATAGTTCAAATATCGAGCATTATTTTTCCGGTTTAGCTCCTTTTGACTACTATATGTTCTATTTAAACGCATCCACTGATTGGAAGAAGGCAGCAGAATATTACCAAGAAGGTATTTTTAATACAGATTATTATAAGTTATAAATATACTATAAAATATACAGTATAAGTTCGAAATAGTTCAAATATCGAGCATTATTTTTCCGATTTAGCTCCTTTTGACTACTATATGTTCTATTTAAAGGCATCCAATGATTGGAAGAAGGCAGCAGAATATTGCAAAGAAGGTATTTTTAATACAGATTATTATAAGTTATAAATATACTATAAAATATACAGTCTAAGTTCGAAATAGTTCAAATATCGAGCATTATTTTTCCGGTTTAGCTCCTTTTGACTACTATATGTTCTAGTTAAACGCATCCACTGATTGGAAGAAGGCAGCAGAATATTACCAAGAAGGTATTTTTAATATGGATTATTATAAGTTATAAATATACTATAAAATATACAGTATACGTTCGAGATAGTTCAAATATCGAGCATTATTTTTCCGATTTAGCTTCTTTTGACTACTATATGTTCTATTTAAAGGCATCCAATGATTGGAAGAAGGCAGCAGAATATTGCCAAGAAGGTATTTTTAATACAGATTATTATAAGTTATAAATATACTATAAAATATACAGTCTAAGTTCGAAATAGTTCAAATATCGAGCATTATTTTTCCGGTTTAGCTCCTTTTGACTACTATATGTTCTATTTAAACGCATCCACTGATTGGAAGAAGGCAGCAGAATATTACCAAGAAGGTATTTTTAATATGGATTATTATAAGTTATAAATATACTATAAAATATACAGTATAAGTTCGAAATAGTTCAAATATCGAGCATTATTTTTCCGATTTAGCTCCTTTTGACTACTATATGTTCTATTTAAAGGCATCCAATGATTGGAAGAAGGCAGCAGAATATTGCCAAGAAGGTATTTTTAATACAGATTATTATAAGTTATAAATATACTATAAAATATACAGTCTAAGTTCGAAATAGTTCAAATATCGAGCATTATTTTTCCGATTTAGCTCCTTTTGACTACTATATGTTCTATTTAAAGGCATCCAATGATTGGAAGAAGGCAACAGAATATTGCCAAGAAGGTATTTTTAATACAGATTAATATAAGTTATAAATATACTATAAAATATACAGTATACGTTCGAAATAGTTCAAATATCGAGCATTACTTTTCCGATTTAGCTCCTTTTGACTACTATATGTTCTATTTAAACGCATCCACTGATTGGAAGAAGGCAGCAGAATATTACCAAGAAGGTATTTTTAATACAGATTATTATAAGTTATAAATATACTATAAAATATACAGTATACGTTCGAAATAGTTCAAATATCGAGCATTATTTTTCCGATTTAGCTCCTTTTGACTAATATATGTTCTATTTAAAGGCATCCAATGATTGGAAGAAGGCAGCAGAATATTGCCAAGAAGGTATTTTTAATACAGATTATTATAAGTTATAAATATACTATAAAATATACAGTATACGTTCGAAATAGTTCAAATATCGAGCATTATTTTTCCGATTTAGCTCCTTTTGACTACTATATGTTCTATTTAAACGCATCCACTGATTGGAAGAAGGCAGCAGAATATTGCCAAGAAGGTATTTTTAATACAGATTATTATAAGTTATAAATATACTATAAAATATACAGTCTAAGTTCGAAATAGTTCAAATATCGAGCATTATTTTTCCGATTTAGCTCCTTTTGACTACTATATGTTCTATTTAAAGGCATCCAATGATTGGAAGAAGGCAGCAGAATATTGCCAAGAAGGTATTTTTAATACAGATTATTATAAGTTATAAATATACTATAAAATATACAGTCTAAGTTCGAAATAGTTCAAATATCGAGCATTATTTTTCCGGTTTAGCTCCTTTTGACTACTATATGTTCTATTTAAACGCATCCACTGATTGGAAGAAGGCAGCAGAATATTACCAAGAAGGTATTTTTAATACAGATTATTATAAGTTATAAATATACTATAAAATATACAGTATAAGTTCGAAATAGTTCAAATATCGAGCATTATTTTTCCGATTTAGCTCCTTTTGACTACTATATGTTCTATTTAAAGGCATCCAATGATTGGAAGAAGGCAGCAGAATATTGCAAAGAAGGTATTTTTAATACAGATTATTATAAGTTATAAATATACTATAAAATATACAGTCTAAGTTCGAAATAGTTCAAATATCGAGCATTATTTTTCCGGTTTAGCTCCTTTTGACTACTATATGTTCTAGTTAAACGCATCCACTGATTGGAAGAAGGCAGCAGAATATTACCAAGAAGGTATTTTTAATATGGATTATTATAAGTTATAAATATACTATAAAATATACAGTATAAGTTCGAAATAGTTCAAATATCGAGCATTATTTTTCCGATTTAGCTCCTTTTGACTACTATATGTTCTATTTAAAGGCATCCAATGATTGGAAGAAGGCAGCAGAATATTGCCAAGAAGGTATTTTTAATACAGATTATTATAAGTTATAAATATACTATAAAATATACAGTCTAAGTTCGAAATAGTTCAAATATCGAGCATTATTTTTCCGGTTTAGCTCCTTTTGACTACTATATGTTCTATTTAAAGGCATCCAATGATTGGAAGAAGGCAACAGAATATTGCCAAGAAGGTATTTTTAATACAGATTAATATAAGTTATAAATATACTATAAAATATACAGTCTAAGTTCGAAATAGTTCAAATATCGAGCATTATTTTTCCGGTTTAGCTCCTTTTGACTACTATATGTTCTATTTAAACGCATCCACTGATTGGAAGAAGGCAGCAGAATATTACCAAGAAGGTATTTTTAATACAGATTATTATAAGTTATAAATATACTATAAAATATACAGTATACGTTCGAGATAGTTCAAATATCGAGCATTATTTTTCCGATTTAGCTTCTTTTGACTACTATATGTTCTATTTAAAGGCATCCAATGATTGGAAGAAGGCAGCAGAATATTGCCAAGAAGGTATTTTTAATACAGATTATTATAAGTTATAAATATACTATAAAATATACAGTCTAAGTTCGAAATAGTTCAAATATCGAGCATTATTTTTCCGGTTTAGCTACTTTTGACTACTATATGTTCTATTTAAACGCATCCACTGATTGGAAGAAGGCAGCAGAATATTACCAAGAAGGTATTTTTAATAAGGATTATTATAAGTTATAAATATACTATAAAATATACAGTATAAGTTCGAAATAGTTCAAATATCGAGCATTATTTTTCCGGTTTAGCTCCTTTTGACTACTATATGTTCTATTTAAACGCATCCACTGATTGGAAGAAGGCAGCAGAATATTACCAAGAAGGTATTTTTAATACAGATTATTATAAGTTATAAATATACTATAAAATATACAGTATACGTTCGAAATAGTTCAAATATCGAGCATTATTTTTCCGGTTTAGCTCCTTTTGACTACTATATGTTCTATTTAAAGGCATCCAATGATTGGAAGAAGACAGCAGAATATTGCCAAGAAGGTATTTTTAATACAGATTATTATAAGTTATAAATATACTATAAAATATACAGTATAAGTTAGAAATAGTTCAAATATCGAGCATTATTTTTCCGATTTAGCTCCTTTTGACTACTATATGTTCTATTTAAATGCATCCAATGATTGGAAGAAGGCAGCAGAATATTGCCAAGAAGGTATTTTTAATACAGATTATTATAAGTTATAAATATACAGTATAAGTTCGAAATAGTTCAAATATCGAGCATTATTTTTCCGATTTAGCTCCTTTTGACTACTATATGTTCTATTTAAATGCATCCAATGATTGGAAGAAGGCAGCAGAATATTGCCAAGAAGGTATTTTTAATACAGATTATTATAAGTTATAAATATACTATAAAATATACAGTATAAGTTCGAAATAGTTCAAATATCGAGCATTATTTTTCCGATTTAGCTCCTTTTGACTACTATATGTTCTATTTAAAGGCATCCAATGATTTGAAGAAGGCAGCAGAATATTGCCAAGAAGGTATTTTTAATACAGATTATTATAAGTTATAAATATACTATAAAATATACAGTATAAGTTCGAAATAGTTCAAATATCGAGCATTATTTTTCCGGTTTAGCTACTTTTGACTACTATATGTTCTATTTAAAGGCATCCACTGATTGGAAGAAGGCAGCAGAATATTACCAAGAAGGTATTTTTAATACAGATTATTATAAGTTATAAATATACTATAAAATATACAGTATACGTTCGAAATAGTTCAAATATCGAGCATTACTTTTCCGATTTAGCTCCTTTTGACTACTATATGTTCTATTTAAACGCATCCACTGATTGGAAGAAGGCAGCAGAATATTACCAAGAAGGTATTTTTAATACAGATTATTATAAGTTATAAATATACTATAAAATATACAGTATACGTTCGAAATAGTTCAAATATCGAGCATTATTTTTCCGATTTAGCTCCTTTTGACTAATATATGTTCTATTTAAAGGCATCCAATGATTGGAAGAAGGCAGCAGAATATTGCCAAGAAGGTATTTTTAATACAGATTATTATAAGTTATAAATATACTATAAAATATACAGTATACGTTCGAAATAGTTCAAATATCGAGCATTATTTTTCCGATTTAGCTCCTTTTGACTACTATATGTTCTATTTAAACGCATCCACTGATTGGAAGAAGGCAGCAGAATATTACCAAGAAGGTATTTTTAATACAGATTATTATAAGTTATAAATATACTATAAAATATACAGTATACGTTCGAAATAGTTCAAATATCGAGCATTATTTTTCCGATTTAGCTCCTTTTGACTACTATATGTTCTATTTAAACGCATCCACTGATTGGAAGAAGGCAGCAGAATATTACCAAGAAGGTATATTTAATACAGATTATTATAAGTTATAAATATACTATAAAATATACAGTATACGTTCGAAATAGTTCAAATATCGAGCATTATTTTTCCGATTTAGCTCCTTTTGACTAATATATGTTCTATTTAAAGGCATCCAATGATTGGAAGAAGGCAGCAGAATATTACCAAGAAGGTATTTTTAATACAGATTATTATAAGTTATAAATATACTATAAAATATACAGTATACGTTCGAAATAGTTCAAATATCGAGCATTATTTTTCCGATTTAGCTCCTTTTGACTACTATATGTTCTATTTAAAGGCATCCAATGATTGGAAGAAGGCAGCAGAATATTACCAAGAAGGTATTTTTAATACAGATTATTATAAGTTATAAATATACTATAAAATATACAGTATACGTTCGAAATAGTTCAAATATCGAGCATTATTTTTCCGATTTAGCTCCTTTTGACTACTATATGTTCTATTTAAAGGCATCCAATGATTTGAAGAAGGCAGCAGAATATTGCCAAGAAGGTATTTTTAATACAGATTATTATAAGTTATAAATATACTATAAAATATACAGTATAAGTTCGAAATAGTTCAAATATCGAGCATTATTTTTCCGGTTTAGCTACTTTTGACTACTATATGTTCTATTTAAAGGCATCCACTGATTGGAAGAAGGCAGCAGAATATTACCAAGAAGGTATTTTTAATACAGATTATTATAAGTTATAAATATACTATAAAATATACAGTATACGTTCGAAATAGTTCAAATATCGAGCATTACTTTTCCGATTTAGCTCCTTTTGACTACTATATGTTCTATTTAAACGCATCCACTGATTGGAAGAAGGCAGCAGAATATTACCAAGAAGGTATTTTTAATACAGATTATTATAAGTTATAAATATACTATAAAATATACAGTATACGTTCGAAATAGTTCAAATATCGAGCATTATTTTTCCGATTTAGCTCCTTTTGACTAATATATGTTCTATTTAAAGGCATCCAATGATTGGAAGAAGGCAGCAGAATATTGCCAAGAAGGTATTTTTAATACAGATTATTACAAGTTATAAATATACTATAAAATATACAGTATACGTTCGAAATAGTTCAAATATCGAGCATTATTTTTCCGATTTAGCTCCTTTTGACTACTATATGTTCTATTTAAACGCATCCACTGATTGGAAGAAGGCAGCAGAATATTGCCAAGAAGGTATTTTTAATACAGATTATTATAAGTTATAAATATACTATAAAATATACAGTCTAAGTTCGAAATAGTTCAAATATCGAGCATTATTTTTCCGATTTAGCTCCTTTTGACTACTATATGTTCTATTTAAAGGCATCCAATGATTGGAAGAAGGCAGCAGAATATTGCCAAGAAGGTATTTTTAATACAGATTATTATAAGTTATAAATATACTATAAAATATACAGTCTAAGTTCGAAATAGTTCAAATATCGAGCATTATTTTTCCGGTTTAGCTCCTTTTGACTACTATATGTTCTATTTAAACGCATCCACTGATTGGAAGAAGGCAGCAGAATATTACCAAGAAGGTATTTTTAATACAGATTATTATAAGTTATAAATATACTATAAAATATACAGTATAAGTTCGAAATAGTTCAAATATCGAGCATTATTTTTCCGATTTAGCTCCTTTTGACTACTATATGTTCTATTTAAAGGCATCCAATGATTGGAAGAAGGCAGCAGAATATTGCAAAGAAGGTATTTTTAATACAGATTATTATAAGTTATAAATATACTATAAAATATACAGTCTAAGTTCGAAATAGTTCAAATATCGAGCATTATTTTTCCGGTTTAGCTCCTTTTGACTACTATATGTTCTAGTTAAACGCATCCACTGATTGGAAGAAGGCAGCAGAATATTACCAAGAAGGTATTTTTAATATGGATTATTATAAGTTATAAATATACTATAAAATATACAGTATACGTTCGAGATAGTTCAAATATCGAGCATTATTTTTCCGATTTAGCTTCTTTTGACTACTATATGTTCTATTTAAAGGCATCCAATGATTGGAAGAAGGCAGCAGAATATTGCCAAGAAGGTATTTTTAATACAGATTATTATAAGTTATAAATATACTATAAAATATACAGTCTAAGTTCGAAATAGTTCAAATATCGAGCATTATTTTTCCGGTTTAGCTCCTTTTGACTACTATATGTTCTATTTAAACGCATCCACTGATTGGAAGAAGGCAGCAGAATATTACCAAGAAGGTATTTTTAATATGGATTATTATAAGTTATAAATATACTATAAAATATACAGTATAAGTTCGAAATAGTTCAAATATCGAGCATTATTTTTCCGATTTAGCTCCTTTTGACTACTATATGTTCTATTTAAAGGCATCCAATGATTGGAAGAAGGCAGCAGAATATTGCCAAGAAGGTATTTTTAATACAGATTATTATAAGTTATAAATATACTATAAAATATACAGTCTAAGTTCGAAATAGTTCAAATATCGAGCATTATTTTTCCGATTTAGCTCCTTTTGACTACTATATGTTCTATTTAAAGGCATCCAATGATTGGAAGAAGGCAACAGAATATTGCCAAGAAGGTATTTTTAATACAGATTAATATAAGTTATAAATATACTATAAAATATACAGTCTAAGTTCGAAATAGTTCAAATATCGAGCATTATTTTTCCGGTTTAGCTCCTTTTGACTACTATATGTTCTATTTAAACGCATCCACTGATTGGAAGAAGGCAGCAGAATATTACCAAGAAGGTATTTTTAATACAGATTATTATAAGTTATAAATATACTATAAAATATACAGTATACGTTCGAGATAGTTCAAATATCGAGCATTATTTTTCCGATTTAGCTTCTTTTGACTACTATATGTTCTATTTAAAGGCATCCAATGATTGGAAGAAGGCAGCAGAATATTGCCAAGAAGGTATTTTTAATACAGATTATTATAAGTTATAAATATACTATAAAATATACAGTATACGTTCGAAATAGTTCAAATATCGAGCATTATTTTTCCGATTTAGCTCCTTTTGACTACTATATGTTCTATTTAAAGGCATCCAATGATTGGAAGAAGGCAGCAGAATATTGCCAAGAAGGTATTTTTAATACAGATTATTATAAGTTATAAATATACTATAAAATATACAGTATAAGTTCGAAATAGTTCAAATATCGAGCATTATTTTTCCGATTTAGCTCCTTTTGACTACTATATGTTCTATTTAAATGCATCCAATGATTGGAAGAAGGCAGCAGAATATTGCCAAGAAGGTATTTTTAATACAGATTATTATAAGTTATAAATATACTATAAAATATACAGTATAAGTTCGAAATAGTTCAAATATCGAGCATTATTTTTCCGATTTAGCTCCTTTTGACTACTATATGTTCTATTTAAATGCATCCAATGATTGGAAGAAGGCAGCAGAATATTGCCAAGAAGGTATTTTTAATACAGATTATTATAAGTTATAAATATACTATAAAATATACAGTATAAGTTCGAAATAGTTCAAATATCGAGCATTATTTTTCCGATTTAGCTCCTTTTGACTACTATATGTTCTATTTAAAGGCATCCAATGATTTGAAGAAAGCAGCAGAATATTGCCAAGAAGGTATTTTTAATACAGATTATTATAAGTTATAAATATACTATAAAATATACAGTATAAGTTCGAAATAGTTCAAATATCGAGCATTATTTTTCCGGTTTAGCTACTTTTGACTACTATATGTTCTATTTAAAAGCATCCACTAATTGGAAGAAGGCAGCAGAATATTACCAAGAAGGTATTTTTAATACAGATTATTATAAGTTATAAATATACTATAAAATATACAGTATACGTTCGAAATAGTTCAAATATCGAGCATTACTTTTCCGATTTAGCTCCTTTTGACTACTATATGTTCTATTTAAACGCATCCACTGATTGGAAGAAGGCAGCAGAATATTACCAAGAAGGTATTTTTAATACAGATTATTATAAGTTATAAATATACTATAAAATATACAGTATACGTTCGAAATAGTTCAAATATCGAGCATTATTTTTCCGATTTAGCTCCTTTTGACTAATATATGTTCTATTTAAAGGCATCCAATGATTGGAAGAAGGCAGCAGAATATTGCCAAGAAGGTATTTTTAATACAGATTATTATAAGTTATAAATATACTATAAAATATACAGTATACGTTCGAAATAGTTCAAATATCGAGCATTATTTTTCCGATTTAGCTCCTTTTGACTACTATATGTTCTATTTAAACGCATCCACTGATTGGAAGAAGGCAGCAGAATATTACCAAGAAGGTATTTTTAATACAGATTATTATAAGTTATAAATATACTATAAAATATACAGTATACGTTCGAAATAGTTCAAATATCGAGCATTATTTTTCCGATTTAGCTCCTTTTGACTACTATATGTTCTATTTAAACGCATCCACTGATTGGAAGAAGGCAGCAGAATATTACCAAGAAGGTATTTTTAATACAGATTATTATAAGTTATAAATATACTATAAAATATACAGTATACGTTCGAAATAGTTCAAATATCGAGCATTATTTTTCCGATTTAGCTCCTTTTGACTAATATATGTTCTATTTAAAGGCATCCAATGATTGGAAGAAGGCAGCAGAATATTACCAAGAAGGTATTTTTAATACAGATTATTATAAGTTATAAATATACTATAAAATATACAGTATACGTTCGAAATAGTTCAAATATCGAGCATTATTTTTCCGATTTAGCTCCTTTTGACTACTATATGTTCTATTTAAAGGCATCCAATGATTGGAAGAAGGCAGCAGAATATTACCAAGAAGGTATTTTTAATACAGATTATTATAAGTTATAAATATACTATAAAATATACAGTATACGTTCGAAATAGTTCAAATATCGAGCATTATTTTTCCGATTTAGCTCCTTTTGACTACTATATGTTCTATTTAAAGGCATCCAATGATTTGAAGAAGGCAGCAGAATATTGCCAAGAAGGTATTTTTAATAAAGATTATTATAAGTTATAAATATACTATAAAATATACAGTATAAGTTCGAAATAGTTCAAATATCGAGCATTATTTTTCCGGTTTAGCTACTTTTGACTACTATATGTTCTATTTAAAGGCATCCACTGATTGGAAGAAGGCAGCAGAATATTACCAAGAAGGTATTTTTAATACAGATTATTATAAGTTATAAATATACTATAAAATATACAGTATACGTTCGAAATAGTTCAAATATCGAGCATTACTTTTCCGATTTAGCTCCTTTTGACTACTATATGTTCTATTTAAACGCATCCACTGATTGGAAGAAGGCAGCAGAATATTACCAAGAAGGTATTTTTAATACAGATTATTATAAGTTATAAATATACTATAAAATATACAGTATACGTTCGAAATAGTTCAAATATCGAGCATTATTTTTCCGATTTAGCTCCTTTTGACTAATATATGTTCTATTTAAAGGCATCCAATGATTGGAAGAAGGCAGCAGAATATTGCCAAGAAGGTATTTTTAATACAGATTATTATAAGTTATAAATATACTATAAAATATACAGTATACGTTCGAAATAGTTCAAATATCGAGCATTATTTTTCCGATTTAGCTCCTTTTGACTACTATATGTTCTATTTAAACGCATCCACTGATTGGAAGAAGGCAGCAGAATATTACCAAGAAGGTATTTTTAATACAGATTATTATAAGTTATAAATATACTATAAAATATACAGTATACGTTCGAAATAGTTCAAATATCGAGCATTATTTTTCCGATTTAGCTCCTTTTGACTACTATATGTTCTATTTAAACGCATCCACTGATTGGAAGAAGGCAGCAGAATATTACCAAGAAGGTATTTTTAATACAGATTATTATAAGTTATAAATATACTATAAAATATACAGTATACGTTCGAAATGGTTCAAATATCGAGCATTATTTTTCCGATTTAGCTCCTTTTGACTAATATATGTTCTATTTAAAGGCATCCAATGATTGGAAGAAGGCAGCAGAATATTACCAAGAAGGTATTTTTAATACAGATTATTATAAGTTATAAATATACTATAAAATATACAGTATACGTTCGAAATAGTTCAAATATCGAGCATTACTTTTCCGATTTAGCTCCTTTTGACTACTATATGTTCTATTTAAACGCATCCACTGATTGGAAGAAGGCAGCAGAATATTACCAAGAAGGTATTTTTAATACAGATTATTATAAGTTATAAATATACTATAAAATATACAGTATACGTTCGAAATAGTTCAAATATCGAGCATTATTTTTCCGATTTAGCTCCTTTTGACTAATATATGTTCTATTTAAAGGCATCCAATGATTGGAAGAAGGCAGCAGAATATTGCCAAGAAGGTATTTTTAATACAGATTATTATAAGTTATAAATATACTATAAAATATACAGTATACGTTCGAAATAGTTCAAATATCGAGCATTATTTTTCCGATTTAGCTCCTTTTGACTACTATATGTTCTATTTAAACGCATCCACTGATTGGAAGAAGGCAGCAGAATATTACCAAGAAGGTATTTTTAATACAGATTATTATAAGTTATAAATATACTATAAAATATACAGTATACGTTCGAAATAGTTCAAATATCGAGCATTATTTTTCCGATTTAGCTCCTTTTGACTACTATATGTTCTATTTAAACGCATCCACTGATTGGAAGAAGGCAGCAGAATATTACCAAGAAGGTATTTTTAATACAGATTATTATAAGTTATAAATATACTATAAAATATACAGTATACGTTCGAAATGGTTCAAATATCGAGCATTATTTTTCCGATTTAGCTCCTTTTGACTAATATATGTTCTATTTAAAGGCATCCAATGATTGGAAGAAGGCAGCAGAATATTACCAAGAAGGTATTTTTAATACAGATTATTATAAGTTATAAATATACTATAAAATATACAGTATACGTTCGAAATAGTTCAAATATCGAGCATTATTTTTCCGATTTAGCTCCTTTTGACTACTATATGTTCTATTTAAACGCATCCACTGATTGGAAGAAGGCAGCAGAATATTACCAAGAAGGTATTTTTAATACAGATTATTATAAGTTATAAATATACTATAAAATATACAGTATACGTTCGAAATAGTTCAAATATCGAGCATTATTTTTCCGATTTAGCTCCTTTTGACTAATATATGTTCTATTTAAAGGCATCCAATGATTGGAAGAAGGCAGCAGAATATTACCAAGAAGGTATTTTTAATACAGATTATTATAAGTTATAAATATACTATAAAATATACAGTATACGTTCGAAATAGTTCAAATATCGAGCATTATTTTTCCGATTTAGCTCCTTTTGACTACTATATGTTCTATTTAAAGGCATCCAATGATTGGAAGAAGGCAGCAGAATATTACCAAGAAGGTATTTTTAATACAGATTATTATAAGTTATAAATATACTATAAAATATACAGTATACGTTCGAAATAGTTCAAATATCGAGCATTATTTTTCCGATTTAGCTCCTTTTGACTAATATATGTTCTATTTAAAGGCATCCAATGATTGGAAGAAGGCAGCAGAATATTACCAAGAAGGTATTTTTAATACAGATTATTATAAGTTATAAATATACTATAAAATATACAGTATACGTTCGAAATAATTCAAATATCGAGCATTATTTTTCTGATTTAGCTCCTTTTGACTACTATATGTTCTATTTAAACGCATCCACTGATTGGAAGAAGGCAGCAGAATATTACCAAGAAGGTATTTTTAATACAGATTATTATAAGTTATAAATATACTATAAAATATACAGTATACGTTCGAAATAGTTCAAATATCGAGCATTATTTTTCCGATTTAGCTCCTTTTGACTAATATATGTTCTATTTAAAGGCATCCAATGATTGGAAGAAGGCAGCAGAATATTACCAAGAAGGTATTTTTAATACAGATTATTATAAGTTATAAATATACTATAAAATATACAGTATACGTTCGAAATAGTTCAAATATCGAGCATTATTTTTCCGATTTAGCTCCTTTTGACTACTATATGTTCTATTTAAACGCATCCACTGATTGGAAGAAGGCAGCAGAATATTACCAAGAAGGTATTTTTAATACAGATTATTATAAGTTATAAATATACTATAAAATATACAGTATACGTTCGAAATAGTTCAAATATCGAGCATTATTTTTCCGATTTAGCTCCTTTTGACTAATATATGTTCTATTTAAAGGCATCCAATGATTGGAAGAAGGCAGCAGAATATTGCCAAGAAGGTTTTTTAATACAGATTATTATAAGTTATAAATATACTATAAAATATACAGTATAAGTTCGAAATAGTTCAAATATCGAGCATTATTTTTCCGATTTAGCTCCTTTTGACTACTATATGTTCTATTTAAAGGCATCCAATGATTGGAAGAAGGCAGCAGAATATTGCCAAGAAGGTATTTTTAATACAGATTATTATAAGTTATAAATATACTATAAAATATACAGTATACGTTCGAAATAGTTCAAATATCGAGCATTATTTTTCCGATTTAGCTCCTTTTGACTAATATATGTTCTATTTAAAGGCATCCAATGATTGGAAGAAGGCAGCAGAATATTACCAAGAAGGTATTTTTAATACAGATTATTATAAGTTATAAATATACTATAAAATATACAGTATACATTCGAAATAGTTCAAATATCGAGCATTATTTTTCCGATTTAGCTCCTTTTGACTACTATATGTTCTATTTAAACGCATCCACTGATTGGAAGAAGGCAGCAGAATATTACCAAGAAGGTATTTTTAATACAGATTATTATAAGTTATAAATATACTATAAAATATACAGTATACGTTCGAAATAGTTCAAATATCGAGCATTATTTTTCCGATTTAGCTCCTTTTGACTAATATATGTTCTATTTAAAGGCATCCAATGATTGGAAGAAGGCAGCAGAATATTACCAAGAAGGTATTTTTAATACAGATTATTATAAGTTATAAATATACTATAAAATATACAGTATACGTTCGAAATAGTTCAAATATCGAGCATTATTTTTCCGATTTAGCTCCTTTTGACTACTATATGTTCTATTTAAAGGCATCCAATGATTGGAAGAAGGCAGCAGAATATTACCAAGAAGGTATTTTTAATACAGATTATTATAAGTTATAAATATACTATAAAATATACAGTATACGTTCGAAATAGTTCAAATATCGAGCATTATTTTTCCGATTTAGCTCCTTTTGACTAATATATGTTCTATTTAAACGCATCCACTGATTGGAAGAAGGCAGCAGAATATTACCAAGAAGGTATTTTTAATACAGATTATTATAAGTTATAAATATACTATAAAATATACAGTATACGTTCGAAATAGTTCAAATATCGAGCATTATTTTTCCGATTTAGCTCCTTTTGACTAATATATGTTCTATTTAAAGGCATCCAATGATTGGAAGAAGGCAGCAGAATATTACCAAGAAGGTATTTTTAATACAGATTATTATAAGTTATAAATATACTATAAAATATACAGTATACGTTCGAAATAGTTCAAATATCGAGCATTATTTTTCCGATTTAGCTCCTTTTGACTACTATATGTTCTATTTAAACGCATCCACTGATTGGAAGAAGGCAGCAGAATATTACCAAGAAGGTATTTTTAATACAGATTGTTATAAGTTATAAATATACTATAAAATATACAGTATACGTTCGAAATAGTTCAAATATCGAGCATTATTTTTCCGATTTAGCTCCTTTTGACTAATATATGTTCTATTTAAAGGCATCCAATGATTGGAAGAAGGCAGCAGAATATTGAAAAGAAGGTATTTTTAATACAGATTATTATAAGTTATAAATATACTATAAAATATACAGTATAAGTTCGAAATAGTTCAAATATCGAGCATTATTTTTCCGATTTAGCTCCTTTTGACTACTATATGTTCTATTTAAAGGCATCCAATGATTGGAAGAAGGCAGCAGAATATTGCCAAGAAGGTATTTTTAATACAGATTATTATAAGTTATAAATATACTATAAAATATACAGTATAAGTTCGAAATAGTTCAAATATCGAGCATTATTTTTCCGATTTAGCTCCTTTTGACTACTCTATGTTCTATTTAAAGGCATCCAATGATTGGAAGAAGGCAGCAGAATATTACCAAGAAGGTATTTTTAATACAGATTATTATAAGTTATAAATATACTATAAAATATACAGTATACGTTCGAAATAGTTCAAATATCGAGCATTATTTTTCCGATTTAGCTCCTTTTGACTACTATATGTTCTATTTAAACGCATCCACTGATTGGAAGAAGGCAGCAGAATATTGCCAAGAAGGTATTTTTAATACAGATTATTATAAGTTATAAATATACTATAAAATATACAGTATAAGTTCGAAATAGTTCAAATATCGAGCATTATTTTTCCGATTTAGCTCCTTTTGACTACTATATGTTCTATTTAAAGGCATCCAATGATTGGAAGAAGGCAGCAGAATATTGCCAAGAAGGTATTTTTAATACAGATTATTATAAGTTATAAATATACTATAAAATATACAGTATAAGTTCGAAATAGTTCAAATATCGAGCATTATATTTCCGGTTTAGCTACTTTTGACTACTATATGTTCTATTTAAACGCATCCACTGATTGGAAGAAGGCAGCAGAATATTACCAAGAAGGTATTTTTAATATAGATTATTATAAGTTATAAATATACTATAAAATATACAGTATAAGTTCGAAATAGTTCAAATATCGAGCATTATTTTCCCGGTTTAGCTCCTTTTGACTACTATATGTTCTATTTAAACGCATCCACTGATTGGAAGAAGGCAGCAGAATATTACCAAGAAGGTATTTTTAATACAGAATATTATAAGTTATAAATATACTATAAAATATACAGTATACGTTCGAAATAGTTCAAATATCGAGCATTATTTTTCCGATTTAGCTCCTTTTGACTACTATATGTTCTATTTAAAGGCATCCAATGTTTGGTAGAAGGCGGCAGAATATTGCCAAGAAGGTATTTTTAATACAGATTATTATAAGTTATAAATATACTATAAAATATACAGTATAAGTTCGAAATAGTTCAAATATCGAGCATTATTTTTCCGATTTAGCTCCTTTTGACTACTATATGTTCTATTTAAAGGCATCCAATGATTGGAAGAAGGCAGCAGAATATTGCCAAGAAGGTATTTTTAATACAGATTATTATAAGTTATAAATATACTATAAAATATACAGTATAAGCTCGAAATAGTTCAAATATCGAGCATTATTTTTCCGGTTTAGCTACTTTTGACTACTATATGTTCTATTTAAAGGCATCCAATGATTGGAAGAAGGCAGCAGAATATTGCCAAGAAGGTATTTTTAATACAGATTATTATAAGTTATAAATATACTATAAAATATACAGTATAAGTTCAAAATAGTTCAAATATCGAGCATTATTTTTCCGATTTAGCTACTTTTGACTACTATATGTTCTATTTAAAGGCATCCAATGATTGGAAGAAGGCAGCAGAATATTGCCAAGAAGGTATTTTTAATACAGATTATTATAAGTTATAAATATACTATAAAATATACAGTATAAGTTCGAAATAGTTTAAATATCGAGCATTATTTTTCCGGTTTAGCTACTTTTGACTACTATATGTTCTATTTAAACGCATCCACTGATTGGAAGAAGGCAGCAGAATATTACCAAGAAGGTATTTTTAATACAGATTATTATAAGTTATAAATATACTATAAAATATACAGTATACGTTCGAAATAGTTCAAATATCGAGCATTATTTTTCCGATTTAGCTCCTTTTGACTACTATATGTTCTATTTAAACGCATCCACTGATTGGAAGCAGGCAGCAGAATATTACCAAGAAGGTATTTTTAATACAGATTATTATAAGTTATAAATATACTATAAAATATACAGTATACGTTCGAAATAGTTCAAATATCGAACATTATTTTTCCGATTTAGCTCCTTTTGACTACTATATGTTCTATTTAAAGGCATCCAATGATTGGAAGAAGGCAGCAGAATATTGCCAAGAAGGTATTTTTAATACAGATTATTATAAGTTATAAATATACTATAAAATATACAGTATAAGTTCGAAATAGTTCAAATATCGAGCATTATTTTTCCGGTTTAGCTACTTTTGACTACTATATGTTCTATTTAAACGCATCCACTGATTGGAAGAAGGCAGCAGAATATTACCAAGAAGGTATTTTTAATACAGATTATTATAAGTTATAAATAAACTATAAAATATACAGTATACGTTCGAAATAGTTCAAATATCGAGCATTATTTTTCCGATTTAGCTCCTTTTGACTACTATATGTTCTATTTAAAGGCATCCAATGATTGCAAGAAGGCAGCAGAATATTGCCAAGAAGGTATTTTTAATACAGATTATTATAAGTTATAAATATACTATAAAATATACAGTATAAGTTCGAAATAGTTCAAATATCGAGCATTATTTTTCCGATTTAGCTCCTTTTGACTACTATATGTTCTTTATAAAGGCATCCAATGTTTGGTAGAAGGCGGCAGAATATTGCCAAGAAGGTATTTTTAATACAGATTATTATAAGTTATAAATATACTATAAAATATACAGTATAAGTTCGAAATAGTTCAAATATGGAGCATTTTTTTCCGGTTTAGCTACTTTTGACTACTATATGTTCTATTTAAACGCATCCACTGATTGGAAGAAGGCAGCAGAATATTACCAAGAAGGTATTTTTAATACAGATTATTATAAGTTATAAATATACTATAAAATATACAGTATACGTTCGAAATAGTTCAAATATCGAGCATTATTTTTCCGATTTAGCTCCTTTTGACTACTATATGTTCTATTTAAAGGCATCCAATGATTGGAAGAAGGCAGCAGAATATTGCCAAGAAGGTATTTTTAATACAGATTATTATAAGTTATAAATATACTATAAAATATACAGTATAAGTTCGAAATAGTTCAAATATCGAGCATTATTTTTCCGATTTAGCTCCTTTTGACTACTATATGTTCTATTTAAAGGCATCCAATGATTGGAAGAAGGCAGCAGAATATTGCCAAGAAGGTATTTTTAATACAGATTATTATAAGTTATAAATATACTATAAAATATACAGTATAAGTTCGAAATAGTTCAAATATCGAGCATTATTTTTCCGATTTAGCTCCTTTTGACTACTATATGTTCTATTTAAAGGCATCCAATGATTGGAAGAAGGCAGCAGAATATTGCCAAGAAGGTATTTTTAATACAGATTATTATAAGTTATAAATATACTATAAAATATACAGTATAAGTTCGAAATAGTTCAAATATCGAGCATTATTTTTCCGGTTTAGCTACTTTTGACTACTATATGTTCTATTTAAACGCATCCACTGATTGGAAGAAGGCAGCAGAATATTACCAAGAAGGTATTTTTAATACAGATTATTATAAGTTATAAATATACTATAAAATATACAGTATACGTTCGAAATAGTTCAAATATCGAGCATTATTTTTCCGATTTAGCTCCTTTTGACTACTATATGTTCTATTTAAAGGCATCCAATGATTGGAAGAAGGCAGCAGAATATTGCCAAGAAGGTATTTTTAATACAGATTATTATAAGTTATAAATATACTATAAAATATACAGTATAAGTTCGAAATAGTTCAAATATCGAGCATTATTTTTCCGATTTAGCTCCTTTTGACTACTATATGTTCTATTTAAAGGCATCCAATGATTGGAAGAAGGCAGCAGAATATTGCCAAGAAGGTATTTTTAATACAGATTATTATAAGTTATAAATATACTATAAAATATACAGTATAAGTTCGAAATAGTTCAAATATCGAGCATTATTTTTCCGGTTTAGCTACTTTTGACTACTATATGTTCTATTTAAACGCATCCACTGATTGGAAGAAGGCAGCAGAATATTACCAAGAAGGTATTTTTAATACAGATTATTATAAGTTATAAATATACTATAAAATATACAGTATACGTTCGAAATAGTTCAAATATCGAGCATTATTTTTCCGATTTAGCTCCTTTTGACTACTATATGTTCTATTTAAAGGCATCCAATGATTGGAAGAAGGCAGCAGAATATTGCCAAGAAGGTATTTTTAATACAGATTATTATAAGTTATAAATATACTATAAAATATACAGTATAAGTTCGAAATAGTTCAAATATCGAGCATTATTTTTCCGATTTAGCTCCTTTTGACTACTATATGTTGTATTTAAAGGCATCCAATGATTGGAAGAAGGCAGCAAAATATTGCCAAGAAGGTATTTTTAATACAGATTATTATAAGTTATAAATATACTATAAAATATACAGTATAAGTTCGAAATAGTTCAAATATCGAGCATTATTTTTCCGGTTTAGCTACTTTAGACTACTATATGTTCTATTTAAACGCATCCACTGATTGGAAGAAGGCAGCAGAATATTACCAAGAAGGTATTTTTAATACAGATTATTATAAGTTATAAATATACTATAAAATATACAGTATACGTTCGAAATAGTTCAAATATCGAGCATTATTTTTCCGATTTAGCTCCTTTTGACTACTATATGTTCTATTTAAAGGCATCCAATGAATGGAAGAAGGTAGCAGAATATTGCCAAGAAGGTATTTTTAATACAGAATATTTTCAATTTTATTTTTATCAAAATAACATTTTTATCAAAGAAAAGTTACGAGTCAATTCCAAACACTGAGTTTGAATATAAAGATAAATCAAAACTGAACCGAATCATCAGATACGAAAAAACGGTCCCTGCTACTAAATTTAAATGGGCCACCATCCCCGGCAACTGTCAACTAAAGCCCTAAATGACATCGGAACGTAACAGACAATGTATCATGAGATCCATATTCCATTAAAGATTATTTCGAGCAGCCCGGAGCATCTCCTCTTTCAAAAACTCGATTACGATCTCTATCGCGATAAAATGACACCGAATCAGTTTTTATTGCGTCGGGATTTTCTTCCTATTCATCACGATAGCGTTTTGAGAGCTTTTTGAAACGGACGGTTGAATTAGGTGGCAATCGAACAACATAAATAAGTTGTTATTTATTGCCTAAAACAATGGAAATGAATTACGTATGAGAGTATTTTGAGGGATTCATAACAGATGGTTTAACTTACATCATATCGAATCCTTTTCTAATGAATATTTTCTGTGAGCCATATTTGGCGTTTGTTAGATAAACCGTCCGGTCAATGACCGGGTACCCGGGTATCCATTTCAATCCACAGGTAAAATATATTAACTTCTCCTTAAAAAAAATTTATGGCCGTCTGGATGCCCAGAATTGAAATAATTTGACACCCATTTTTCGTCAAATTTTTTAACAATCAATTAATTAATAAAAGTTATTAACTATCAAACTTGATACCCAGCCCGTTCAAAATCCAGGTCCCCGGGTACCCACTAAGATTAATGTATATGACCGACGAGTTTATACCTGAGGTTGAGTTTCTGCAATTTCGTGACGAATATTGTCGTTAATATGTTGAATCGTTTGGGGCTTACTCACACAAACTTTTGATTTTAAAAAACCCATAAGAAAAGGTTGATGCTGTTAAATCGCGAGATCTGGCTGGCCATGCCAAATCGCCGCTTCGCAAAACTGGTCTTCGTCGAAAAACGTCATTTAAAAAATTAATTTTTGAAGGAGCTGTGTATGCTGTTGTTCCATATTGCTGAAACCACATGTCCCACTTGGTACTGTTCTGCAATAACAGTAACAACACCTTGGTCACTTTAAAAAAAATTGCTGCCATTGATGTTTACACCATAAATATCGTAACATACCACAGAGTGGTTTTTAGTAGATGCAACGACATTTCATGAATTAATTGAGGATTGTGTTCCCCAAAACCGGCTGTTCTATTTATTAATGTGGCCACAGAGAAGAAAATGGGCTTCATCTCTCGTTATCTATTTAGACCAAAAATGTTCAATTTCACCAGACAACCTTAGTATTGCCTTACTGTACTTAACGTTGGACTAAGTTGATTTGGATTAACTGAATTTTGTACGGGAACATCTTCAAATCAGTTTTCAAAACCGCCTTAAACTGCGTGAAGAAATGTGTAACAATGTAACCACTTCTCCTAATTGATATGTCTGAAGACTCAGCAACACTATCGCGCACCAAAGCCACAATTTCAGCAGTACGAGACGTCCGTTGTCTTCCAGAACAAGGCCTGTCTGCTGTCGAACCGTACTTTCGAAGGTTAACATGTAAACGATAAATTCTGGTTTTGTGAAGCACTGAACGGTTAGGATATTTTTGACGCATTTTCCATTTAGTGACAATAATGGAACGATTATTTTCAATATACATTATCACTATTTCTGCTCATTCTTGTGACCTGTATTTATCCCCAAAGTGAGCTAAACGTCACATAACCAAGATAGCTAGCAATCAAAATGTTAGCGGAAATTTTGACACTTCTGTTGCTTTGTCAAAAATTTTATATTGCCAAATATGTTCTAAATAATTGTGCTATTTATATATTTTTCTGTAAATTTGGACGAAAACTCTAGGATACGACTGATATCGTCGTATTTCAATTACCTATCGTGAATGATAAGAGGATAAGGCTTCAATCAGCTTAATCGGCAGTAGACCTTTTTTCCGAATATGAGTGCGCAACTTGTCCGAAGGCTTTTTGGAAACTAGAAATATCTAGAGAGATGTTACCAAACTTCGGACCTTTATGAGGAGTCTGATGAACGATGGCTCCGACGCGGTGAAAGCTTGAAGGTTTAACAAGGAATCTAAATTGTTGACCGGGAAATATGTGGCTTGCGTCTGTGAAACTACATGAGCATGAAGCATCCCATTTTCTAACAGTCTGGATGATCCGGTTCGTTATTATAGTAAAAGCCAAATTGTTTCTTTGTAAATTCTTGAGCTTTCCTCAAATCTCTTTTGTTGGTTATTGGCGAGCTAGAATGTTAATGTTCGTGTTCTCTTAAATATCATCACGGGTATTTGGTAACAATTTACCACTTGGAAACTCTGGTTTTAAGCTAAACAAACTCACGGCAAGCAGTATTTAACATTATCAATTATATAACATTTATTGAAAGCCCTTATATTATTGAAACAAAGATATAAGTAACATTAATTGTTTTTGTAGTTCTTAAAAAAGTACAGAAAAATTATGGTAAACAGTTTATAGATATTTCGTGGAAACATAATCAGCACAACCACAAAATAATTATGAAGGATCAATCCTATTGCTGCGCTGTGCCCTGTATATAGCAAAATTTCCGAAATGTAAAGAATTCAATCGAAATTGGAAGTATGAGATCCGAAATGGTACCTCAGGGGGGCGTATGACTTAAGTTGAGTGGAGTGGTCAGAGGGAAGAACTTTCTTGAAGTCATTAAACCCCCAGTGGAGTGGCGTCAGACCCCCCCGTTATTTCTTGTATGTGGATTGAAAACATCGTTTCTCCATTGAGTTTCATGTCGGTATATTTTCAAATTCAGGTTAAGGTTGTATATTGTAACATATTGTAACATAATATTAAATATAGTTACATTGTATAACATATTTCCTTGTACCCTCTCTTTGGTCCCTTTTATTTTGTGCATCCCTTACCTCTTTGGTAGTTTGGGATATTGGAGAGACCCAAGAACAACGTATCGCCCATTGAGCAAAACTATCCGAAGGAAACGTCGAATTTGTTCAATACAACACATAGATAGCACCAACGAAAAGCGCTCTCTGCGTGGCTTGATTAGGAGTTGTATCGAGATTTAGGTTGTTGAAGAAAAGTAGACCACAAATTTCAAAATTCTTGTTGCTTTTAAAATAACCTCATTGTTACAAGTTGCAAAGGCAATAGTTTCAGTCTTACGAGGAAATGAAAAATTGAAAATATGTAATATTGTTATCGGTAAATCCATCTTTTGTTAAAAAAAATAAGCATAAATTTCCTTATCTTATTATGAAGACTATAATTCTTAACACAATTTTCTTTACAATTAAATATTATAAAACTAAGCACATAAAGCTAAGTTATAATATTTGATATCTTCATTTACTACCGATATATTATATCATCGTTATAAATCAGCTTAATATAAACATCTAAATTGGTAAAGATCGTTATTTAGATTATCTTTTATGACTATTATCTTTACGACTACATCGAAACAAGGAAAATAACTTGGGGTTTTAATTAAACTTTATTAACAACCTTGTTCAAGGTATAACTTGCGAAAGTAAAGTAAATGAAGAATGGCTTAAATTAAGCCGAGAGTCAATAATTAACCTCTAAATGGACCATAGAATCAAAGAGTAAACATCCTGCTCGCTAAAATATGAAATAAATTCGCGGAATTGGCCGAAAAATTAGTATTCGGGCGCAGAATACTAATACCGGAAATAATAAATCTAGATATCTATTTGGGATTAGGACAAAGCGTACGTTCTCATTTCCGATTTCGGTTTAAGTATAATTGAATGCATTTATTTCGTTCGTGACCCTCCTTCTTTACTCTTAGCAGTATTTGCATTTCTTTGGAGTATAATGAATTCATGTTTGAGCCTTGACGGATATATACAGATTGTACATTAATTTAGAGCTATATCGTATCCGACAATTTTGTGGAGTGGTTTATTTGTTGGTTTAATTTTACGAGTACATATTATTCACTTGTTAATAAAAACAATGGATTGAATTGGATAAGAGTTAATATCAGTTTTTTCTAATGGATAACTCTACCATCGTCTATTTATGGTAATAATTATTCAGTGAAGACGAATTACAGCTCTTTTGAAAGGCAACAGCTCGTAGAGTCATCTAGAAATAAGCTGTATTATTCGTTTATTTAGTTGAAAGTTATTCAGTGAGCATTGAAAATAAACACTCCAGAAAGTCATTTTCGGCAGAATTTTATTTCCGAAATGATTTAAATTAACATTATCTTACTCGTTTACCTTCTGGAACCATCGATGTTAGATCTTTGATGTGTTTAATTATTATTATCGGGGTAAACCTTTAAACTATTTAAATTAGACTACCGAATACCAAAAATAACTCAATATTTTAATGCAAAAATAATGTGGTCCAAATCATAACAATTCTCAAAATTGATTATACGAAAATTAGCTTTAATTCGAAGTTAAGGGTTGAGTAGGATCGGATAGGGATTGCTCATCATAAGCTATTCAAACTTGACCCCGAACGTTAAGAATTAATAGAATTGAAGGAGGCGATTAAAATATACTAGATCACACCTTTATTTGCTGTTTTTATTTAAAAAGCACATATATTACAACTGTAATTCTTCCAACAAAACAGCAAATGCACGTCATAAAAATTTATAATGCAGCGTTGCCGTTTCAAATTTAAGTTTAGGTTTATTTAGATTCTAATATGACAAAATATTAATGTAAATAAAATAATTAAACAAAAATAATGCTATCAAACATAAATTATTTTAACATTATTCTAAATCGAACACATACATTTCCGATTTTTTTAAATTATTTAATTATTACATCGTTACTAGTCGTTTCCGATTAACCTACCCGGTATATAACTAAGAGGACCCATCGGCCCTATCTCAGTATCTGATGAAATAATGTTTATACATGTCAGTGCTGTATTTTTTGTTATATACCCCTCACTGCACAACACTACACAAGATCAGATGGTTTGATTCGTTTGAGCCTGTGTCCTGCTATGGTGGTATCCAAGAGTTGCAATACTTCAATATTCTCATAAGAACAGAGTCTTTCCTCATGCCCTCTTGCAATTCTTGAGTTCTTGGCTGACTGTGTGTATCTGAAGGTCTCGATGTAGGTATTCAGTCTTGTAGTATTTGAATACGCCCGCCATACTTCTCAGGACTTTATATTTTATTTATATTATTCTTTGCCTGCAGAACATCTCCACAATTGAATTCCGTATGTTCATATAGGTTTCGGTATTTGCTTATATAATAGCAATTTATTATGTACTGATAATTGTGATTTTCTTCCAATTAGCCACTACATTTTCCTGTATTTCAATTCCGGTTCTTTTCTTTTCTTCTTTATATGTTCCTTCCATCGAAGTCTTGCATCAAGATTAATTCCGAGATATTTAGCGTTGTTGCTATATGGAATGATAGCATTATTTAATGTTATTAGTGCTTGTACACGTTTCCAAATTAAATAGCCACAATAGTTTGTAGGTTAGAGTTATTTTATTATATCTACCTTAAACTTTTTTTAAACTCCACCATATAAGGAAAGTCCAGTTTTTTACGTAGTTTTTTTTTTGCTGGAGGCCTAAACTACCCAATCAACAATTACATATCCAAGTAATGTGTTTTACTTTCACTAGAGAACATATTTATTTTTGTACGTTTAGTTCTTGTTACTTTCGTTCCTACGTTTCCTTGTTAAGTTGTTTTGATATTACTGTATTTCTATATTCACATCCGCAAACTTGTTAGCATTAGTTCTGTATAAATTTTAAGCTAATGCACATAAATATTTAAAACTCTACAATATTATTTTCTATAATTATCTCTCATCTCATCTTTAGTAATTTCTACTCTTATTACTCTGTACTCTGTATCAGCATTAGGAAAAAATATTTCATTCAGCCCTTTTCACTAGCAGAATCACTATTCTAGACATTTACCAAATTGTTAATTCCTAATGTATCAAGCACTTAGATTGTTGTGGATATCCTCCATTATAATATACCATGGGACGTTAATAATGCTGCGAAGAACCAGTTAAATTTGGATCTTATTGATGTTGGATTTCTTTTAGCAATAGCATAGCCGCACACCATAGGTCTACTTCGGCTTTAAGACTTGCCGCTATGATATATATTAATTCAGATTGTAGTTCCAGCAACCACCAGTTTCTTGAGCATCATGCAAATGAGTTCTGCTCACTTAATTTTGACATACCCTTTTCACTTAAGCTTGGCATCCAGTATCACGTGGGTAGGCTTCGTATCATTAATTTAATTCGCCATCTCTTAGTCCACTCAATCATTTTGGTTACAGTCTTTATTTACATATTTGTTCACTGTTACTTCTTTACAGTTACGGATTTCACTAGTATACATATACAGTAAATGATCGATATAATTGCCATCACAAGTATCGCCGTGTAAAGCCACTGAAAGTGAACCGAACTTGCCGTGAACCAGAATAATCTACTCGAACTAAGACTGAAACGTATATTAAGTAAAAAGAAAAGACAAGTCTACTGGCCACCAAAACTTGCAAAACTGTAATACCGATAGAAATTATTTAACCAAACGAAAAGGTAGGCAGAAAATTTGACATTTTTGGTTTTGTACAAAAATTGTTAAAATTCCTCAACTAGTCTTGGAAGTTTACAGAATAATACAGTAAAATACTTCATTTTGAAAAATATAAAGATGGGAGAAATATAATGTAGAACTGGGCAAAACTATTATGAGAACTTTTTATTAATTTTGATGGAAATTTTGCACAGCAGCACTGAAAACAACATTATTTTCTTAAATTATTTTTTAGAACCAATTTCTACAATATTGGTTCGGTTTAGTTTAATTGGTCCCATTTGCTTCAAAATTACAGTTCTGAGGTAAATATGTGTAATATTTACTAGACAATAAAGAATATTGAAGCTGTTGAAGAAATTGTTTTTAGAAAGAAAAGTGTAAAAAAATAGGCTCAAACGCTCAAAAAAAAAGGATACGAAGAATCGATATATTTTTCTGGAATTGTACTTAAAATCTACTTTTAAAAAATTGGTTAAAGTCTCGAATTTGTTTTATGACGTTTTTTAGAATCTTCTTGCTACATCATGTTTTTAAGTATTTTTCTGAAAAAGTGACAAATGAAATAAAACTTTATTAGCAACGCTTATATAACATGACAACGCGTCATGTTATATAAGCGTTGCTAATAAAGTTTTTATTCATCAGAAATTATTGTTATAAAGATGAAAGCGTAGTATTTAAAATAAATCTGTGAAAGTCTGTGGCATCCAATATCCATGAACAAACATAGGCACGTCTGATATTGGCATATGGAGAAGTGCAATATATATGTTTTATAATGATTCTTATCATTATATGCAATAAACATCATATGCATTATATTCATTATTTATAGCTTTATTGCAAATCCGTAATATATTCGTCATAATAAACAAACTTGTGCTTTAATAGAAATAGAACATAATTTAGTTGATAGTGATAGTTATAAATATCGGAATTCGAAATTAATTTCGTAGTTTGCCTGCTATATAAATACAAAGTAAATACAAAGTCCATTATATATTCTAAATCTATAGTTAATGAAATGAATTAATTGTTCTAACCAATTTTCTTAAATGAAAGAAAATTGTCTATTTATTTAGTGTTAGAAACTATAATATAATTAAGATATTAATACATTCCATCGTTATTGATTGCTTAATATGATAGTATAATTCATTAGATAGATATGTTAATATATAAATAGGTCTGGCTATTAGCTTTACATCAAAAACAAATATAAGTAAGGGTGTTTAACTAATGCTTTTTATTCTATATAAATTGTGAATATGTTCTTCGAAATAATATCTAATAAATTTTCATAAGTATATATATAGCCCAGGGATCTGACAGATAACAGGATATTTAATGCTGTGTAATTTATATTTAATATTCACTATTCTGCTGTGACTTTAAATGGTTATCCATTTTAATGTAGTTTAAACGAAGTGAGCTTTTCAGTATTTCCACCCTGTGGCAACTTACACAGCCAACCCAATTATCGCTATGAAAGGATATTTATTAGCTAGTAATCATTTATGCAGCTATAATTTTGAGGTAGAATAGCACGGTTGCAGTGTTACAATGCTTTATATAATGAAATGGATGACGGGAGCTTGATTTTGTTTAATTATATAGCGGTGACAAGTAATATTATATATTTTACACAGGAGTATGCTAATTACTATTATTATGTAGAGGCCTTTTGAAACTTTTTAATAAAAATTGATGGGTTTGTTGTCAAAAAAGTGACAATTAAGTCATAGCAACAGAAACAATGGTTAAAATGTTCAACAAAGTATTCAAAATATGGCCCAGTGCCAGTGCCGGAATGTGTAAATATGCAAGTGATTAAAAAATATGATTGCATTGTAAATACTATTATATTGGAATACGTATTAATTTATTCTTAAAAAATACCATTGCTGAAATGTTCATAATAATCACATATATACATATATACTCTTCAATTTTTCATCCAGTTTTTTCAATTATCTTGCAAGAAACGGTGATTTTAGTGAAGTAAGGTTTGTGATTTGTTTTTTGATGAAGAAAAATGCCGCTGAAGCCAAAAAGTGGCATTAAAATATTGGTGCAGACAGTGAACAATTGAGATTAATTATGTTAAAAAAACTAAGTAATCCTTAAATTAGTAGACTGTAGGACTATTCGGAGACTATATTATTGTTGGATTGTGAAAGTTACAGAATAATAGATAGAAATTGTGAAATCCACAGTACACATTGGTCACTTCAGTTGTCACTTATATTGATAACTAATTAGTTTTTATTTAAATGAGCGACTTTTGGAATCAATCCATTAATCATAAACTTTCTCTATAAATATACAGTACTTTTTAAATATCTCTAAAATTGTTTTATAATTAAAAGTGGGACTACTAAAATTTCACCAGAAATAAGAACAGAAAATTTAAAAATATGCCATATTGACGACACCTACCGTTTCCTAACATTCATTTCTTCATTCCGTTTGTAGGTTTCGATTTCATTTGAATTACTTATCTTGTATCTCGCGGTTGAAAAATTGGTTTTGTACTGCCAACGGAAATAATTGATCAACAAAAAAATTAAAATGGCATTTATCAAGGGAAATAAACTAAATTTGTTCAGAATAGATTCGTCGTTGATCGACCGTACTGTGTGACTGTATCTTATACAATAACTTTAAAAATACTACCAGGACTTTTGTAGAATAGGAGTGAATAAGTGTTCCAGACACTTAATGTGGCCACTTAACCAAACAGTATGAAATATGGTAAAATACTGAGCACATTAAGTAAAAAATAAGAGCAATTTGATGTACAAGATACATATATTTTTTTTACTATTTGTTATTCCTCATCCACTAATCATAAACTTTCTTTATAAATATACTGTACTTTTTAAATACCTAACATATAGGAGGTATTGATAGGTTAAATCAGCGTTGAAATGTTTCACCCTTAAAGGAAAATATGTTGACAAATAAAGTTAATTAGATCGTTTTATTCTCATTAAGATTAATTTTGGAAACGATTTATTTTAATTACACAATAAGTGCGAATGAACAAAACAGCATATCTTTGTTTTAGAATAGGCTAGATGACTATAATAAAGAATCACAAAATTATTGATTTTTATTAATAATTTACTACAGATAGATTAAAAAATAAAATTGTTTTAAAATTAAAAATGGAACTATTAAAATTTTACCAGATATAAGAACAGAAAATTTAAAAATATGCCATATTGACCACACCTACCTTTTCCTAACATTCATTTCTTCATTCCGTTTGTAGATTTCGATTTCATATGAATTACTTATCTTGTATCTCGCGGTTGAAAAATTGGTTTTGTACTGCTAACGGAAATAATTGATCAACAAAAAAATTAAAATGGCATTTATCAAGGGAAATAAACTAAATTTGTTCAGAATAGATTCGTCGTTGATCGACCGTACTGTGACTGTAACTTATACAATAACTTTAAAAATACTACCAGGACTTTTGTAGAATAGGAGTGAATAAGTGTTCCAGACACCTAATGTGGCCACTTAACCAAACAGTATGAAATATGGTAAAATACTGAGCACATTAAGTAAAAAATAAGAGCAATTTGATGTACAAGATACATATATTTTTTTTACTATTTGTGATTCCTCATCCACTAATCATAAACTTCCTTTATAAATATACAGTGATTTTTAAATATCTAATATATAGGAGGTATTGATAGGTTAAATCAGTGTTGAAATGTTTCACTCTTAAATGAAGATATGTTGACAAATAAAGTTAATTAGATCGTTTTATTCTCATTAAGATTAATTTTAGAAACGACTTATGTTAATTACACAATAAGTGCGAATGAACAAAACAGTATATCTTTGTTTTAGAATAGGCTAGATGACTATAATAAAGAATCACAAAATTATTGATTTTTATTAATAATTTAATGCAGATAGATTAAAAAATAAAATTGTTTTAAAATTAAATATGGAACTATTAAAATTTTACCAGAAATAAGAACAGAAAATTTAAAAATATGCCATATTGACCACACCTACCTTTTCCTAACATTTATTTCTTCATTCCGTTTGTAGGTTTCGATTTCATTTGAATTACTTATCTTGTATCTCGCGGTTGAAAAATTGGTTTTGTACTGTCTAACGGAAATAATTGACCAACAAAAAAATTAAAATGGCTTTTATCAATGGAAATAAACTAAATTTGTTCAGAATCGATTCGTCGTTGATCGACCGTACTGTGTGACTGTAACTTATACAATAACTTTAAAAATACTACCAGGACTTTTGTAGAATAGGAGTGAATAAGTGTTCCAGACTCTTAATGTGGCCACTTAACCAAACAGTATGAAATATGGTAGAATACTGAGCACATTAACTAAAAAATAAGAATAATTTGGTGTACAAGATACATATATTTTTTTTACTCTTTGTGATTCCACAATATGTCTTTGAGTTTTAGGTCCTAACAACTTTGACAGGTTCTTTCTTTTACGTGTCCTAATTAATCAGATATCATTATGTCTCTTTTTAAGTAGAATAAAATGTCAAACATCAATTTTTCTTCCAATTCCATTTTTCTGGGGATATAACTTTTATTACGGGTAAAGTAAATACGTCATAAAGTAGTCATAAAGTAGTTTTCCAAAAATAGTTTACTGGACGTTTTTGTGCATAATAGGAAACGGTAATACTACAAGAAAAAAAAAAAAATATATATATAATATATAATATATATATATATATATATATATATATATATATATATATATATATATATGTATATATAATATATAAAATATATTTTACTATGTAAGAATAGGTATTTTTTACTTATTGATTATATTTTATGTGTGGTAAACCAAAAATCAATTTCTGTTCGAAAACTGTATATATATGAACCGACGAATGAATTTTTATTGGATCTATATTAACATAATCTGATTTGGCGTGAAATTCCCAAAAAATTTCATCGACCTCTCGCATTCGACTTAACTTAAATATTCAATAACGCGATTCTGCAGGGAAAACAAATTCCGATTCGCTTATCTCAGTCGAAAAATAGCAAAATCAAAACGGTAGCAAAATAATAGACAAAAATCTATGAAAAAGTTTAATTTTAAATTTTTATATCTTATATATAGATAGATATTAATATATATATATATATATATATATATATATATATATATATATATATATATATATATATATATATATATATATATATATATATATAAATACTCTGACCCGGCAGGCTTCGCACTGCCTCGATCGATAAATAAAAGACCTAGTAATCCGTAATTAATAAAAAAATTCTGGCTATGAATGAATTTTTATTATTATTTTCGATTAATTACATATGATGTTTTATACTTAAAAAACAGAGTTTTCCCAAAATACTGGCTATTTATAAGGTTTCAATTAGATATTTACAGATACGCACAGTATGATACAGTTTGTTAAGAAATTAAAACTTTCTTATAAACTAATTTTTTTTGGGACATAAATAAACAAAGATGACGGTTTTACCACGCGCGAACACGCGACGTGTAATTGTCCATGCGCGAAACAGGAAAACTTCATTGATTGATTCCGCAAACTTCCAGCGACTGACCTTGTTTTACTGGATTAAAATCGAATGATAAATCTGTTGGAATCATCGTTATACACGGGAGCAACACATCCTCTCCTTTGTATTTTCCCTTTATCGCTGTTGCTTCAATGACGCTATTCATCATCTTTTTCACACCTAGTCTTGTTCCATTGCACAGTCGAGGTTGATTAATAATACACAGCATGATGACAACTGATCCTACTTTTAACTGCAAATTGTGAGGTGGTAATCCAGGCAATTCCATTGAATTTAAAAACTCCGTGGGATAGTTGACTACGCCGCTCTGGTTCATAATGGTGTCGACTCATTTGAAGGAAATCAACTGTCCCGGAAGAAAATTCTGAAGGGTCGCATTGAGATCCTCGACATCTTTATTTTTCGCCGTCAGTATTGCTCGTTTACCCAGCCAATTATGGTTATTGAATTGTTGCGGTATATCTGGGAAAACACGCTGAATAAGCTCCTCTTTTGAGTCTGTGATGTGACAGAAATTTGTGGGTAATGTGGTGATTCAGGTAGAGGTGTCCACTGCGACTTTATTATTTCCATTGTCCAACAACTTCTTCGCAAACACATTTGCAGTTTCATCTTGTTGCAAAAATACTCGCATGTTAGTTGTTAATTGGAGTGTCTTTACCAAAAATATTTTGGTTATCACGAAGATCTTTCAACGTTCTATAAAGGTGCCTCCAGTGACCTCTTATGGACAATTGTGCATTCATACCAAACAATCAATTTGCTTTCCCGTATGATCTTGGCCATTGCGCTATTTTTGGCGATGTTGTAAATTGTTGTTTCGTTGATTTTCATGTTTAATGGTAATTTCAAGACAGAATGTGCAGTTCGCCCGTCTTCTAGGAGAGTTCCAGCTATTCCAGATGAAACCAATGCTAGAGCTACATCTTTTCACGATCTGATCCTTGTCAAAAACAATGAAATTAAGAACGTTCTTCCGGTTCCTCCGGGAGCATCAAAGAAATTAATTCCACGAGATTCGTTGTTTACAGCTTCTATCAAAGTGTCGTACGCATTTCCTTGTTATTGATTTAATTGTGGGACATTTATACAAACTGTTTCGGCCAATGCTTCAATGTAATGTTGTTCTCTTTCCAACTCGTGGTTTAATGCATCGTGCATATGACATATATATATATATATATATATATATATATATATATATATATATATATATATATATATATATCTGAACAAATATAAATATATATCTGGTTTATCTGGACTGGACCAACAGTTTTAACGTGGGCTCCGAATCACGGTTCTACCGAGCATTAAGTCTACCGACTGATGAGTGACCATCTTAGAAAGTGATCCCAGAAGACATCCGGTCTTACCCAGCCTGGTTAGTGGCGTGACTGGGATTATGTTCGTTGTCTCTTGCCTGGAATAATCACAAATATTAAACAATAACAAACATAAATTTATGACCATACCCCAAGAGGATTCGAGGAATCAAGCCGACTAAATTATCATTGCTGATGAATTCAAAGCATTGCAGGCAAGATGATGGGCGTGTCAAATATATGGGCCGTCTGAAACAACAGTGAACACACATCGAATGACAGATCGTATTTTTCCTTTACATTTTATTAGAGTTAAAAAGTGATACAATATTGTCTCAAGCATTCGAACGTGTAATCAAATCGGCCTATAAAATTCGCCTGTATTGCCAAATGTCTGTAAGATTCTACAAAATATTAATGAGTGAATATAATTAGAGGTTATAAACCAACAAGCATTGTTTTAGCGCTTTTCTTGTTATGATTACTTTTTAAATTGCTGCTTAATAGTTATGATTGAACATGCCAAAGCCAACATATAGTCGGAGCCTGAAAAGGATTGCATGTCAAATTGCCATTCAAATGGGTTAGAGGTAAGTACTGAATAAACATTACTCGAAAAGAAAACTGTTTTTTTAAAATAAATTAATAGTTTTTGTGTTCCAAACCTTTTCACATTTTATAGCTAGCGCAGTCAGTAGGATTCCGGGAAGATCATAAGGGTATAAAAACAATATAACCTTGAATTCACCAAAAAGAAACCGTCTTTATGCGAAACGGGTGACGAATCAATATCAGCTTGATGTTAGCTGTATGAATTTAGATAAAAGTTTTCAGTTCATGGTGAACGGCTACCAAAGGCGAATTGTTAATTTAGTTACTTAGCTGTAAACTATTGGAATCTGGACCTACCAAAACCATAAATATCATCAATAAAAACGTAAATATCATCAGTATCACATTGTATCGCAATTTAAGAAGTTGCCTCATCTTTACTTGAATACAACTTTTATTTTTAAATAAATTAATAGTTTAGTACTGTGAAACGAATTCATAACCCTTATTCTGTGCATATATACACAGCATCTATATTCACTGAAGAATCTAATAATCCTAAAAATATAATACCTCTTATTTTATGTAGAGAAACGTCAAAACCATAGAAAAAGTAATATAAGTTAAATATACGGTATAATCATTATAGGAAAATACTGTTGTAGTAATAGGTTTCAACCACTGTAATATTATATTTTTTTACACCCATTTAGAAATATTCTTCGCTTTTCACTAGGTTTTTAAATGGTTTCATACCTTTCAGCCCCCTAAAGGCAATAAACCACCGTTTTTGTATAACTCTGAAATATTTATTAGTATACTTAAAAGCATACATTAAATATATCAATTTTAAAACGTGCTGAAAAAAATTTCATTAAATATGACAATGTTACAATAAAGCTGCAATATTAACGATTTTATTGTAAAATATATTTTGGAGGCAGATGTTTTTCATCGCCCTCTTTTTAAAATATTAAATTTTCACAACATTCTAAAAATAGTAAAATATTTAATAAATCTAGGATCAAATCAGACGTTGTTAAAATAAACCCTTTAAGGTTTATTAGGAATATTATTTCCATTATCAAAATATTCAGAATACTTAACGTTTTAAATTGAAATTCGAGATTTTTAAAATTTTCTATAGCCGATTCGATAATATTTATATATTAAAAATAAATTAATTCAAAAAAGGAGAAAAGATTTCTAAATTTTATTTTAAAGAGTTATTCGGAATTAATATTTCGACGTTTCCGCTAACCTACAATTTGTCTTTATGATAACTTAGATCTAGCTATATAACTAGGAGGACCCATTGCCCTAATTCAGTCTCTGGTGAAATAATGTTTCTACATGTCACTGCTGAATTTTTTAATATATGCACCTCACTACACAACATCAGATGGTTTGATACTTTTAAGTCTGTGTCCTGTTCTGGTGGTATCCAATATTTCAATATTTGTATGAGAATGGTGTCTTTCCTCATACCCCCTTGCAATTCTCTTAATTTCTTGACTTAATAAGGTCCCGATGTAGGTAATCAGTCCTATAGTATTTGGGTACACCCAAAATACCTCTCAGGACTTTGAGAGTTCTGAAAAATTTGTATTTGATTTATGTTACTCTTTGCAGAACATCCCTATAATTGAACTCCGTATGTCCATATAATATAATATAATAGCAATTTATTATGTACTGATAATTGTGTTTTCTTCCAATTAGCCAGTACATTTTCCTATATTTCAGTTCCAATTCTTTTTTTCTTCTTTATATGTTCCTTCCAGCGAAGTTTTGCATCGAGATTCATTCCAAAATATTTGGCGTTGTTGCTATATGGAATGATAGTGTTATTTTATGTTATTGATGCTTGTACGGTCTATTTATAGGTGAACTGCACATGTACAGATTTACTTTCATTAATTCTTATTTTCTAAGCTTGTGTTCAATTATTTATATTGCCACTTGCCTATTGTAATTTTCGTGAGGCTTCTTCACTATTGTGTCCGACAGCTATAATCAGCAAATGTAGCCATCGTAATATTTTCCATTTGTGGTATATCACAAGTGTAGAGTAGATAAAGCATTGGTCCCAGTACACTTCCTGGTGGTACACCTGCTTTAGCTTCTTTTATTGTAGAGTAAGCTTCTCCTTGTTTGACTCTAAACATTCTGCTTGTAATGTATGATTTTAATAGTTCGGTATGTTGTTTTGGTCGCATTTTCTGTAGTTTATGAATAAGGATTTCAACATTATCGAAGGCTTGTGCTACATCTAAGAATATAGCTGAGCATACTTTTTTATTTTCGTAGGCTTTTTCAATAACATCTGTTATTCTGTGGACCTGGTTAATTGTTGAGTGCTTGTTAATAAACCCAAACTAGTGTGTTGGTATTAGGTTTTCTCTCTCTATGACCAGTTTTATTCTTTTCAATAGGACTTTTACACAAACCTTAAATATTACTGGCAGCAATGATATAGGTCGATAGGCTTTTATTTCGTTTGGTGACTTCCCAGATTGTCTTAATGTAAATGCTGTATTGATCCAGTTGGTGGGTTTTACAGTTCCCTTTCTTAGTAGTTTTTGCAGTAATTCTCCTGTTATTAAGTCGTAGCCTGGTGATTTTTTGGGGTTAATGTTAATTTTAATAACTTTTGTTAGCTCTGTCGGCGTGACTAATTAATCATCGAATTTTCAGCTTTTATGTCCGGCAAATTATGTTCAATATTAGTTTCGTTTTGAAAGTTTTTTTCTAGATAAATTTTTAATGTTTTTTAAATTTCTCAGGTAGTCATTTATGGTTTTGTTTTTAAGTAAGTTCCTTTAATTGTACTCTTACCTTTTTTAATTTTTGGAGTATTATTCCAAGCAGCCTGTTGAGTATCTACTACAAATGTTTCTGCTTCAAAATTTAATTGTTCAGTTGTCTTGAGGGGTACATTTAGTTGAGTTCGTTTGTTCAATTCTTCAGCAAATCCTTCCCAAACTGTTCTCTTGTTTGTTAACGTTGGGTTTCTTTCTTTTTTTATTATATTTTTGCTCAATATCAGAATCATTGATATATAATTTGAAGTTGGCTATATATTTTTAACAGCGATGAACGCAACGTCGAAAATGCAAATTATCCATACAAACAACTGTCAAACAATTTACCTAGTTATCATTGTGTTATTGAATTATTCAATGTATATAATGTTGATCATGAAACGTTCAAAATAATGAATTGAATTGTTATATTTGTTGGCCGAAAACTAATCTCTAACTTCCATAGAATTCGAGATGGTTAAGAAGTTCATAAATCATGTATTTTCAGATGTGAATATGTAATGGATGATTAGAGAAAATGTTAGTCTTTTAATTATTGTTTCTATATTAATTATTGCAATTGCTTTTAATATGTGGGTCTTGGGCTTACTTATTGATTTGAATCAATAAGGTTTTTGTTAGATTTGGATGAGCCCTTTCCACTGTTTTATATTTATTTTTATACTTATTTAAATTTCTCTTGGTTTTTGTTTGGTTTTCGAACCTTTCCGGTTTTCCAGTATATTTTTTTTTCTTCAAATTTTTGGAGAGGCAAATAAAATTACGAAATTCCAAAAATTTTTAGTAGTTAGATAGAGATAAAACAAATGGTATTGAAATAGGTTAATTGCGTAAAATTCCATGGAAATTATTTAATAATCACAAAAAGTTCAATTTGTTGTAGCATGCAAAAGGAATAATATATTTTCTTAGCGTTTGGAAAGTGTATAAAATAATCATTACTGTCAAATCGGGGGAAAGCTAGAATATGTCATCTACTGATTTATATATTTATTACCGATAATTTTCAAAGTTTGTAGGAAATTATACATATAGAATGTTAACAATATAATAAAAAAATAAACATTATTGCAGAACATCAACCGCAATAAGTACCGAAGAATAGAACAAATGCATAGGCTCTTAATTAAAATAAATCTAGTACTATACAACAAAAGATATAGTTCGGCTGAATTCTTGGACATAACTTGGACCATTGATAAAGCGTAGGATAAAGATAAGCGGTTGTAGGGGAAATTATAAAAACTTCTCCCTCACATGTCATTGTCACGTCACACATATATCTCACACTGTTTACTTTAACATACTTCTTCAAGAGTAGCACCGCACATCCATAGCAGACTCCAAAAACAACTCGATGAGAACGCCGAAATCCCATGGTGAGAAGAAGCCACCTATCTCGGTCTTTTCTTTGATCGCAACTTTAGGTGGAACTCCCAGATTCAAAGGTCCTTCCAGAAAGGTCAATGTATTTTCAATCTACTGTTCCCACTCTTCAACCGGGCTAGCAGCCTTCCTTTTCAATAAAATCTCTCCTGTACAAGATGGTGGTTCGATAAGTCGTTCGATACGGCTCCATTGTCTATCTAAAATATGCCTCACCTAGCCAGGTGGAACGTCTTCAAGTCTTTCAAGACAAAATTCTCAGGAGAATAATGAATTCCCCCTGTTTCGTCAGGAATAATCAAATTCATAGAGAAACAGACTTCCCCCACGTTCACGATCTTATATCCGAGCCCTATTCGAGATATTTCTCCACTCTTCGTCTCTCGGACAATAGATGTATTACCGAGCTGGCCGATATTTTAGGCCAATAACTCATTCGGCTCTTCGTGTCATTATTCTATTACAGCCGACACTATCCCGTCGTGGAAAGCACGACGGTCTCAGTTTTCTTCGGCGAGCGATTAACTCATGTACCACAAGCTGCGTGGTGTAATAACGACGCCATGTCCTTGCCTGGCCCTTGTGCCTCTTAATAGTGTTACCGATTATGGGCACCTTTCTTACTAACTGTAAGAAGTACCAGTTAGGGTCATTGGATCAGCTGATAGGTTAGGGTTTAGTGGGTAGCCCAGGGGCAGTCTCCACATAACCAGTCCAACTCGATTATTCTTGTGAGCCTCACCGACTAGGTATTCGTAACAGGATTCCCCTTCCCGGTATCAGGTCCATAAAAAACAAATATGTCTTAGAGATAAATATTTCACCACAAAGCGAGAGCATGAACATACTGAATTACCTGCAATGTATTTAGGAGTTCCAAATAGTAGTGTACTGGGTCCGATATCTCCTATACACAGGTAATATACTGATCACAAGAACTACAACTGTGGCAATAAATGAAGACGACACGGCAGTATTAGATTCATACAAACAAATCAAAGGAGTTCTAAACGCACTTAAATTATATACAATTATGGATATATACAGCAAGGGAAACAAAATATATCCATGGAAATTTTATCTTTATTTATGGTAATAAAATAGTTTTTCAAACTAGTAATTTTTATGTTTAAAATACTTATCAATATTATAACTAATGTAGCCGGTAATATTCCTGGGAGATAATAAGGCTGCCTCCTTTTGAATTCTTTCTGTTAATCAATCTAATTATTGAATAAAGAAAATAGTATCTCAGTTGAAGCTGTAAGGTCAGAAAAGTTGGATTGAAGGTGCTCAAAGACCCCTAGCTGTAACAAATTCAAAATAAGGATCCCTCAACTAGTGAAAAACATTCCTAGTTCGTGGATTCCTCGCAGACGTATCACAGTTCAAGGTATATGGTCACGAAAGGCGCACTTAAGTTGATCTCAATTAACATACTCTATTGGAATTTGGACAGCTCCTTGCAGTTCAGGGCGAATAGCCATCAAAGAGGATTGTAGTAGCTTAGTTTCTTAGTTCATAATCATATTGTCAGAAATAAACCAAAAATATAGAAACGGATGGAAACATTTTAAGTAACTACCCTATTATTGTTTAAAAGATTATTTATAACAGTATTATTATCGGTGAAATGGAGAGTGATTGGCAAATAACTGATGGAATATCCAAAGCATGAGCTTTGCCTATTAGTGGCATATATCAGTTTATATCCTGGGGAAATTATATTAAACGTAATACTAACTGCTAGAGGGGGTTATAGAAAAGGGGATATGCCTTCTAGATTAGAGATTTTCACCCTAATATGACGTAAATTGTCATAAATTATCGATATATATTATTACAATTTTATCGGAAATTAAACAATGCTAGATCAGCATATTCCTAACAATAGATACTGTGAATTAAAAGTAACCCATATAAGTAATCCATGTGGACTCGTTCATATGGACAGGTAAAGTTTTTAAATCGTTTTATTCCTTAAATAAGGCGAACTAAGAAAAAAAAATTTAATTCATATATTTCTTCATTTACTACACAAACAGGAATTTATTATTTCGTACAAATATTTAGAACATAAAAGTAGAAAAAATAATTTTTGCTTATATATGAATCTCTGAATATGGTACAGTTCTGAATATAATCTTACAACGATAATTTTGTTACATTGTTCGGTAATGTTGTAATTTAAACTTACCAACACTTTATTGATTATCGGAATTTAATAAAAATTAGATTTAATGAAATTTAATTTAAAAAAGGTTAGTGAGTGTTAGTGTGTTAGTTATATAGTGAAAATATTGTCAAATTAAGTTTTAGTGGTAAAACATATCATTTTTAAATTATTTTTACTCTATTATGTGAGAATCATGATTAAAAAGAATCCAAATTAGTTTTTTCCAAACCTACAATAAAGTAAATTGTTTGAAAAACTTACGTGTTTGGTACATTCCTCATGGTCCTGTGTCTTAGGAAAATCACTACCAGGGTGCCGTTTCCCAAACAGCCGATCACGAATATCAAAAAGAATAACACCGGCACAAAATAGGTCTCCGGCCTTTGATCGTACGGAATGTAGTAGTCCGAGCCGTTGGAACCGTTACTAATCAGGTCGCCCCCCATGTCCGCTAAACTCTCGCGTAATTCCGTCGAGTTCATGTCAATATTCGATGATAGAGTGGCATTCATGATAATCAAATTTCCAGAGAAAACTATCGGCAATTAGTATCTAATCTTAGGCAGCGGCGGTTGGTGATATTGATGGCTGGACATCTCAAATTTTGAGGTAAATCTGTAAAGAAAAGTACGTTTCAGTTATATTTAATCTAAATAAATTTTAAAAATGTTTTTAAGAAACAACAATCTATCCCAAATAAATGATCAGTGTTTCATGTTACTTAGGTCAAAATACTTGGTGAGGATTTATATGGAATTATATCTCAATTGTTTTTTTAAGTTAGCAAGAGAAATTTTACTCAATTACAATGCGATTATATTTGTAATCATTTACTAAAATTTCCTGAATTATAGTTATAATGCTTAAAATAAAAAAAATGTTATTTAATATGTAGGATATATTTAGCAATAAATTAATAGTTGAACCTTTTCCAATTTTTAGTAAAGCAGTAATCATTTTAAAATGCCTTTAATTCTACCTCAATTCAATCTCATGCAGCTCTAACATAAGAGTGTGGAAACATTCATTTCGGTATTTCTTTATGCGCTATTGTAAAGTCGTATATTTCTATTAATACTTATTCTACCTACTTACTTAACTCACATAAGTTAATACTAATGTTAAATAAGGTGATTTTAATAGGTTATTTATATAATTTTTTTGATTTTATTATTAAGGAAAAGGGATAATGCAGTGCAGGAGTATATGGGATAACGAGTGTTTAAGTGAAGATAGGGCCAGATAATTATCTTATTTAAGAATCGCAGTTGGCTTGCACATTTTATTACGCATCAGATGCTTAGTTTGAATTACAATTGTAGTTTTTTCAGGCAATAAATATATATTAATTAATATACTAAAGAAAGCTAGAAAATATACTGCCGTTTTGTTGTGTTCAGTAGACGATTTTATTATTGTTTTATGAATTTACTCAATAGTTACAAGGGTTGCTTCTTCTTTTTTAAAGTTTTTCATAATTTGGTTTTACGTGGTTTAGTGTATGTTAGATTGTTAGATGCTTACATGCATTTTAGTGAAAATTCAAAGTGAATGATGTTGTCACTTTTCACTACGTAAAATAATTATTTTGAATATGAATATGAAAAATTTATTAGTTTTGGTTTGAAGAAATGGGGTACCAAAGCCTCAAATTCTTTTAGATTAATATTGAGTATGTCTTTTTATATATGTTTAACAGTGAGGATTTTAATATCAGTGACAAACAACTGGACTGGGCATGTAGAGTAGTTGTAAGACAATAATAGACATACAGCTTGGCAATTGATAAATCATTTTTCCGAAGCGCTTGTCGGCATCAACCTTCTTTTTTTTACTAACTGGACCTACAGCTTAACGTGGGCTCCGAACCACGGTCCTCGGCATTAAACTTACCGACTGGCCGGCTCCAGAAATCATCCCAGAAGACATCCGGTTTTACACAGTCTGGTTACTGGCGGGACCGGGATCATTTTCTTTGTTGGATTTTATACTCTTGCCTAGAATAATCACAACTATTAAACAATCACAGACATACATTTACGACAGAATTCGAACCCGCGACTATCGTAACATAAGGGGAACCATCCTGTCGCTTTTACGACTGCGCCACCAAGCCGGCTCATTTTTCGTTAGTTAAAAAAGAAAAATAGAACAATATATACAAATTATTACAAGGTTATATTACAATAACCGAAATAGTAAATAGTCATGAATTGGAACTATTGACTGTAAAACCATCCGCATAAATATCGAAAGGGTATATGCATGGCTATAAACTCTGGCTACGTTTACGATGAAATTAGCAGGTGTAGGATTATGTAAGACAACGAATAAGTATTATTACTGCAAAAGAGTTGCGAAGATTACCTTGTTGCAGTTCGAATAAGAAGTTCTGTCGCACTCAACACACTCAGATGCAGCATGTCTTACGCAAAAGTTCTTATGGCAATATTTTATGGCTATAAACATTTCTGATGACGATTTTGAATTTAAGCATTTATCATCACCATTAATCTATAGCTGGTGCTTGTAGAGAGTAACTAGTTTCTCAACCAATAAGCTGCTGCTGGTGCCACAGGGTTTCGAATATTGTTCACTAAATCTCGCAACAGTTGGCGATTGGTGGCAGTTGTTTCGGCCTCGGGCAATATCAGTCTTCTATTTTTTAGATCGTTTTAGATGATTTTGATTGATAAATTTTTTTAAATAATAAAATCATCGAGATCTGAAGAAGTTCAATAATTTTTATGGGAATATGTTCGAATCCAAAACTACTCAGAGCGTGAGCTTACCACCATTAGTTTGCTGACCACGATGGTGATTATATTAAATTAATGCGATTTTGGCCGATTGTGTCATTAGTTCCTTTTTGATTTATGGTCAGTCAATGGAGGTAAGATAAAATAAAATAGTAGTTGTTACATTATATGACCGTTATTTATTACCGTTATATAAATGCAGAAAATATAATAGAGAAAAGGTAGCGGCGCAATAATACCTGAAGTGACGCTTATGCAGTCGATAGTAGTATTTCTGAACTTAACGACTCGTCAGTGGCTGAATGATCTAAGGCACCCTTCAATAATATCCGCCAACAATCTTTCGGTGTTGCCAGATCTTCGTTATCGTTTACTGGACCTCGCTGGTGGCACCCCGCAACGTATTGAACATCTGGGAAAATAATGTGTGAGTATTTTGTAGGTCGGTATTCTAAGATGTAATATTCGACATGTCTCAAGGTCACCACACATCTAATAAAATCTATTTATATAAAATTTGAAACGACTAATGCACGACTCTTTCATATGTCTGATGTACATAGTTCCTTATGTTTTTATTACTTATTGAAACAGTCTACATAGTGCAACTAATGTCTGCTAGTATATTTTTCAGAATCAATGGCAGTGATTTCTTTGATTGCAGGAACTGACTACGAGACGCGGATCCAATTGAGTCGTCTGGTGAAGGCTAACGGCCCAGGAAAATTTGATCTGAATTTAAAATTCCATTCCTAAATCGCTATTTTTGCAGCAAGTTGTTTTCGTTATTTGCCGACGTTCGCCATCAAATATTTGCATAAATCGGCTTAATTAGATTGCGCAAATAGTAGGTAGTCGGTAAATTACCAGCTGCAAAGTGTACGCGAATTTTCCTCATATCCTCGGATGCTTTTTATTTATCTCTTCTGTTAGTTTTATTTCTTTCTCGGAGTCAAAAATCGTCTCGTTAAAGAGTTTCGCGTCTCTTCCTGGATATCTAGTATTTTTGTAATTTGTATGAAAAGCTGAAAAGAGAGAAATTGCTAAAATAAATTATTTAGATTTATACACGGGACTTTTTCTTCTTACTAAGTAATTTGTCGAAGAAATTTGGTCCAAGTTACTCTAACAATAGAGTAAATATAATTTATCTAGGTAGAAAAACGTTGTGCAGTAAATTAATTTCGTAAATTCAAGAAATAATTTTATACAATAAATGCATATATAGTCCTTTCAAAATAACAGTGAACTCACGTCATCATGACGTAGAATATATTGCCTATTGCAGTATGTAAATTTGTTTTAATATAGGGCCGTACTTTTCTTCTCAATCAGTTCTAGTTAAAAGAGATAGTGTTGTCTAATGCGTCCGATCATGTAACCGAATCAGTCTTCAAAATTCCACAGGTTGCCAACGGTCCGCAAAATGCTTCAAAATATTAGTAATTAATAATTAAGTTTATCAATCGGCAAGAGTTGTTTGTAATATTTAATCCATATTCAATTATATAAGTAGTAGTTATTTAATGTAGGCTTTTAGGGTAGGCTTCAGTAGGAGAGTCTCACATTTTAACTACTAAAATATTTTCCTTCAAATTATTTTTAGTTTGTTACACTATATGTAGTTGGACGACAAAACGATTGAATACTTTGTGTGGTTGATTTTTGTCGGAAATATTCTAAGTAAATAAGTAGACTAGATAAAATAGAACTTTTTTCTTATTGTATTGTTAGATTTGTTGCAATAAAACTTGCTATAACTTGAATTATTTTAATATTTCTGCGATATTTACCTTACTTTGACTGTTATATATATCGAAAATTTATGTCAAACACTTTAACTATTCTAACACTTAAACTATATTAAAAACCATCATGATCATGAAATATATTCCATGTATCTTCTACCTTATATTAATCTTTATATCCTAGGAAACCTTCAACCAATAATATCATTCAAAACCACGCTAAAACTTGGCATACGTGTCTTAGATCACAAAGCTCGCTTCAAGCTATGTATTTTCCTCATATACGATGGTGATGCATATCCTTGAATTGTACGGTCTGGTTACAACATCAGAGGTCAAAACAACGTCGTCTGACCAAGAACTTTTAAATTCTCCTTTAAAATGATTTCATTTCCCTTCCTACCTCTTTAAGGAATATGGATTTGCTAGTAATATTAAAAAGGCTACTGACTGATCATTGCCAATTTATTCATTCGTTGTTAATGAGTCCGAATGAGAGACCTCTGAATAACGCACACTTTGCACATCTAATTTGCAATTGTTTGCTGCTAATAGTCTCCATTAAGTTATAGGTTATTATATTAATTCAACAGACTAATTTAAGAATAATAAAAAAATTAATTCACAATAAATATACCACCTAACCATTACTCGTAAATAATAATGCTTGGGTAATAAGTACCGAAATGATGGCAAAAAATACCGGAACTTTGGAAGTATGCAGCATGACCAAACTAGTATTGGATCCTGAGAACGCCTGGAGGTGCTGGCGGAAATTGGACTGTTTGCTAACTGTTTAATCAGACTATGTGTAATTGATCATGTCATCCACAAAAGTAAAAATTGAATTTGTTATATTATAATAATAAAAGTTGTAATTTATAACAAAACTAAATAGTCGGATATATAACAAAGTGATGAATAAACATGTAGTAAATAAAATAATTGAGAAAATTGAGAATAATACGGGAGAGATAATTATAATGTAATTAATATATATAATTTTAAATTATTCCGAAATATTTGGACTAAAAACAATCGGATATCATATGCAAGCGCTAGTCATGGTCATGTTTCACCGCCGAAATTACCAAGAACTACTGATAGAGTAGCGTCGTTGCGAACACATATTTACAGTTAGAGCTTTTTCCATAACTCAACTGACATAACTGTTGTTGTGTGTCTGAGGTGTTTAAATTGAAATTAGTGTCCAACCAGTCCTCAGTCATCAAAAAAGGGGCAAAAAATCCCGAAGCAAGCACAATATTAATAGGACTCATAGTAGTATTAAATGTTTCATATAAACTATAATTAAAATAAAAAAAATATCTTCATGATACAATAGTGAACTTGCCATTTTACCAGATATGTCCACATTTCAGTTTAGTAGATTACTCCAAAATGACAGCGTTATAAAATATATATATATATATATATATATATATATATATATATATACATATATATATATATATATATATATATATATATATATATATATATATATATATATATATATATATATATATGATCAAAAAACGTCCCCAATATACTCAAAGACATTCTCATGATAAAATAATTTTGTAGCTTGAGAAGAAAGTAATATCTCATACAGCCAAATCATTCAAAATAAGTTGAGCTCGACTCAACTTGGATGAGTGAGTCTTATCGGCACTGCTTCCTCCCCAGACTCGCTTAAATCCGACTTTTCGCATCCGTGTCACATGCGGTTAGAGAGCAGCAAGCACAATATAAAGTGATATCCACAGATTATCTGAGCGATGGGAAAATGTATAGAATTAAAAGTCTGTATATAATTACTGACATACTTGGGACTATGATTTTCGAGTATCCATAGAAATAAATTTTAGAAAAGCATTTTTTAGCTGTCCCTGTTTTAAGTCCCATTAACAACTATGCCGACTAATAATGCATAAATACTGATTTTAGCTATAGAATATTTATTTTTATTTAATTTTTAAATTTAAGTTTTTTATCCAAAAGTCATTTTAAATTATATAACATTCTCAATACCATTAAATTTTAATCTTAAAAGGCCACTGAACCTTCTTCTGTAGGTTTGCGATATAATTTAATTAAATCTAATAACAATGACAAATATTTGTTAATGTATATTATTTTTGTAACAACCTTTTTATTTTTCTGTACAATAAGTAAATATTTAGAAGTAAAAATTCAAAAAATTAAGTAAATAAGTGTCGGAAATTCTCAGGTATTCTCGAAATAAACATGGAGATTTTTATTTTGCATAAAAATAACTTTAAATGAAAATTCCAGTTTGCTCTGAAAAAATAAACGTTAATTAAAATGGAAGTTCCTCCATTTGTAAATAACATTGTATACATTTAGTCCGATAAATACAATTAGTCATCTGATAGTTGAAACTAATTTTAGAAACTAATTAAAGAGAATATTCTCCTCAAAATAATAAATTTATATAGAATAAATGTTTGCCATATAGTACTATTGGGATGTTCGGAATCAGACACCAACTGTGGAACTCTTAAAATTGCAAATTGCATTTAACATTCATTATTATGATGCTAAAGCTCATGAAACGAACTTTGATTACGGTAATACTATTTAAACGTATCCAAATTACCTGTAATTCAGAAGAGGCATCTACATAAAGAGTTGTTGTTTATTTGGTGGATCAACAAGCTGTAGTATAAGGTACAGAAGATGTAAATCGGCGTCTATTAGGGGAAGTGCCAACGATATATAGTAATACCTGCCCACTTAGGCAAACCTAACGGGAAGCTCAATCACATCCAACGTACCCACTAGACATGGCGCCCTTTGATTGGCACTAATATATATCATTGCTTGGCTGTTACACCCCCTCCAAATGCTGAAGAAGTAAAAAAAAAGGCCAATGATTGGATCATTACTTTCGACACGCTATTGTCATGATACCAGAGATTGGAAAGAGCTGTAGAAATTGACGAAAAACCATTTTATTAAAAATTGTACCAATTTTTCTTAACAAAAGGTTTTTTAAAGTGAAAATATTACTTTACATACAGTACCATATTTCAGGTGCAACTTCGTGTTGTTTCAATTATCATCAATGAGACACGGCCTTTTTAAATCAACTGAAATTTTGATAATTAAAATTACTACTTGCCACTTGTCGATCTTATTTTAACATCTTCACAACTGCAAAATGTTCTTAGTTCAACAGATAGTGTAAGTAAGTATGTAGTATAGACTGCTATGGCAAAAAGGGAATAGAAAACTTGAACAAAAAATAATTAAGGGAAACAATTCGCTCAAACCATTCCGTTTCACTTTAATTGGTTTCCGGGTACAGTAGGGAGTTTTACAAATGAACGAGGATAAAAAGGATTAGCTTTTGGCAGCGCTGCTCCTGTTTCTTTGTTCCAACCTATTCATGAAATTAGAAGTTTCATGTATTGTTAGTAAATTGATTAAACTTATATTAATATATATATATATATATATATATATATATATATATATATATATATATATATGTATATGAAAACGATGAAATATACAAAAAAACATAGTAAGAATAAAATGAATGATACAAGTCGCAAAATAAACGTGTATGCAATTTGGTGAAAGGATGGAGACCAATAATATAGACCACCTTAAAGCTTTTTTTTTAACTTGTATAATATTATTTGTATACGATATGTTTACATATACAATATGTTGATCTGAGAGGCCATCTGCTTTTAATAATAAATTAATAGATTTTGTTTTCTAAACACTTTAACATATTATAACAGATGCAATCGGTAGGATTCCGGGGTAGAATCATAAAGCTGTTCTCTTTTGAATTCATTCATTTAATCGGAATGAAATTAATTATCAAGAACAGAAAACAGTTAACGTTAGATTGGCAATCGTTCGGCAGTATCTTAGTTTCAAGCTATAGACTATTGCAATCAGAAGTCACTGTAACGAACGTACCATTTCGAAGATCCTCGAATGCAAAGCGGCTGGCCAAGGCACAGACAATACTCAAACATAATTTTGTTAGAACTATAAGCTATTCAGAAAGAAAAACGGCCACGTCCATACCTGTGGTCTTTTATTTAGGAGGGAAGTGTTATGTTATAGGATTAGTACATTGCACAATATTCAATATTCAATCAATCAAATATTCAATCAATATTCACATAAGTTCAATAGTCAGTGAATACACTGTGATCTGTGGGGTCATCTGATATTACGATTGACATATCTTAAAATGACAAATCTAGAAAACTAATTAGTAGTTTTTAGTTTACAGATAATTTCACATATTATAACTTGAGGGATGAGATATGGTAAACCCGTCCCCTTTTAAATTTATTAAACTTATCGCATTTAACTTGCTTATCTAGAAAAGAAGACAGGTTGAAGTTGGATAGATACTCACTCAGCAGTTATATACAGCATTTATTGACATAGTTAAGTGATGTTCGGGCAGTAGTATATAAACTGTTGCAGTTAGGAAGCATCAGTTTTTTGAAAAAAAAAAACACTTCCAGTCCGTTGATTTCTGGTACAAAAATCGCAGGACTGTTTGTAACGCTACCAAAAATTGGGACTGTTAAGTACAGGAGTCTGGATCTATGCTTGAATTTCGTACAAATAAGCTTACGGTATACCAAAGCTGGATTAGAGTAACTCAGTTGCTCAACCGTAGAATATTGTAATTTGGAGTGACCAAGAGTTGAGAAACCTTGATTTTTTAATTATTAAAAACAATTTCTATAAAAGAGTGTTTACCTTTCATACAATATCCTGGTCATAGCGATAAAACCAAGGATGTCTTTGTTCTTATACACTATAGTACTAGAAGATGGTCTTTGGACATCTATCTATTTGGTTTTTTAAGAAGTTTTTAAACGTCAATAAATCTTAAATATTTGAAAAAGTGAAATATGTGAAAAACGTTTAATCTCTCTAACCTACTCAAAAATTAGCAACAATGTGGCCAGAAAATACTCTTGATATAATTATTTAAAAACCCGAATTACGAATTATGATTTTTGATTTAGAACCCGATTAAAAATTAGCGATTATTGTATAAGTAGAATTACCATCAATTGTTCGTTTTCCCGTAACATTTAATAATTAGCTTTAATTAATACAAATTTGATGAATTAATCCTTTAGCGATCCGCTACAATGCTGCATTTCAAAAATTAATCTCTTTATATTCATTTAACTCGCGATACTAATCTGTCGACTTTTGTGTAATTAACGTTGGCTAATTTCATAGGACGGTAAAACGGTTTTGTTAAATTTTTAGTCGTTTTATGTATTTGATTAGTTTTGAGTATTTTGATTATTATGAGTTTAATATAGGGAAGGATTTGGCATATATATATATATATATATATATATATATATATATATATATATATATATATATATATATATATATATATATATATATATATAAATTTAAGATTACAAATCTGTACTATGATGCCCAAAATAATAATGAAGTTTTCAATAAAAATTTAAACCATACCATCAATCAACTACTCTATTTGGATACAGAACAAATCATAGACACCACATGTATATTCCAGAGTATTTTAAGTTATATTAGGAGAATAACTGAAATGTGAAAATCTCTCAATGGACATAAGCTCATAAAGCAAAACATGAAATAGCAAAAAGATCTAATTTTATACGTTATATCCTATTAACATCATAATACTATAACCGAATATATTCGACACATTCCTGATTCTGGAATTACTAACCCCATATATTGAACCACTTGTGGCTGACTAGCTTTAGGATGCTGACCTTCTAGAATTAGGATTATAAAAACATTATTTTCCGATGGGTCATGTTGTGAGTTTTAAGCTTATAAAACACTAACAAGACCTAATATCTTTGTTGTCCTTTGAAGATACAATACATAAATAAAAATAAATAATAACGACTGGATCTAACAACTTGGCCACATTCGCTTTCCTTAACTTAAAATTAGTAACCATAGATCCAAGATACAGTCCTCGCTTGATAAAAATTACTTTTCGCGAAAGAAGCACAAAAGCGAGATGTAGAGCAATCTTGTGAATAGGATGGATTTGAAACATGTAATTTCAAAATTTCAATTAAATGATGAGCTGCATTTCTTAATATGTTGCCTTAAAGATACGATTGAAATTTTCCTTTTCCTCACTCAAAGCGTTTCTGTGTTTAGCAAATTGGATAATAAAAATTCTACATAACATTATATTGAATTATAGCATTGTTATAAGTAAGATAAGATCGACGTTGTCATTCCTAACTTCATCAAGCACATGGCTTCAACTAAAATTAAGAAAATCCTCAACATTATTTATTTTTCACCAAAAGAGAACAAAAGTAACAATAACATTTTGTGCATCAAAAAGCATTACAATAAACCCTAAAGCCGGCGCTTGGTGGTGCTGTGGTAAAGGCGATAGGACGGTCATCCCACTGTTGCGATAGCCACGGGTTCGAATCTCGCTGGGGCATGGTCGTAAATTTATGTTTGTGATTCTTTACAATTTGTGAATGTTCTAGCCAAGAGTGTATAATCCGACAAGGAAAATGATCCCAGTCACGCCAGTAACCAGGATGGGCAAGATCGGATGATGCCTTCTGGGGGATGATTTCTTAAATTGGTTACTCGTCAGTCGGTAGGCTTAATGCTGAGGACCGTGGTACGGAGTCCACGTTAAACCTTAGGTCCAGATAAACCCCTAGTCGGTAAATGTAGACTTTAACATCTATATATATATATATATATATATATATATATATATATATATATATATATATATATATATATATATATATATAAATGTAGTAACAAGTCATTCACTAAAAACTCTACATATTCAGCTTTAAGATTATCAAAAAATCCATGAGATTCTTGTTTAGAAATAATCAAGCATCTAACTCTTTCGCGGTAAGATTTGAACACTTTATTTTCTATAAGTTTTCTTATAACTGGTTAATAATCCGATTACTCCCTCGATTTTTGCTAAAAAATATTTCCTATCGATAATAAATAAAGCATTCAGATCATTTTTAATTATGTCATGGATTAGTTCTTTTCTATGATTAGGTATATGTTTAATTTTTATATAGTATTTATGGTTACTATACATCTTTCGATTTTAGGTTTTGTTTCAGTTCTGTTTTATTGTGTATATTTATTATAGTATATTATTTAAAAATAGCAATTGACACGTTAAAGTACAGTGAAATATTTATGTGGCATTATTTCATTCCATAGAAAAATTTCATTCCTTTCTCTGCCACATTTTTTTTCCTATTTTAAAGTTAGTTCGTGAAGGAATTTATGCATCTCCGTCACGCTTATACTACCGTTGGAAAATACAACCACATAAACCATAAACTTAACTACCCCAAGCAATTATCTCCGCCCTTTCCTCTCACAATTTATACAGGAATGTATTCGTACATTTTCGTCTCACATCACAAATTGAAAAAAACACTTACACCGTGCATTTGACTGAAAAGAGTAATTACTATTTTCAGTCGCCTGTTTTTTGACTATCGACTGTTTCGATAGTTTTGCGCCTATCGACTGTTTTCTTTTAATAGTTACCAACGCTAACAAAAACTAATTTTTTTTAAATACATGTATGAATTATAAGGATATAAATGAAATAAAAATGGAACTATATTTAATTTGAGAGCATTTAATATAAAGTTTTTTTTGCCCTGTATAGCTTAAAACATATAACGAAACGTTTTCGTTGAAATAAAAGTTGTTGAAGTTCTCGAGTTCTATCGAGCTTCCGTTTCCTTAAGTTAATTTCAGCGAGCTCATATTCCGAGAGTCGCCGGGTGTGAAATAACGACCTTACGTATCAACGAGATTCATTCCGAGCTTAACAATAAAGCTTCTCGGTAATATTGTACCTCATTATTATGCACCATACTCCACCAATTAATTAATTTGATGGGAATAAATTAATATTAATAACCCATACGGATTATGTTACTTAAAAGTTTCGTTTTGAGAGTTATTGGAACTTAAAATAATATTTAGAGTATTATTGTATATAAGGAGGGGGCAAAATCATATGAACACCAGGCATATACACAATATATATGTATTAAGCCACCAATTGCTCCTAAACGTCGTCAATATTTTTGAAAAAAATATCTTTAAAAAGGAAGTTTTAAAGGGTATCGATATATTCTGCATCAATGCAAATTGTATTAAAAGGACCGATTTCCGCTTTCTCTGAAGGTTTAGTATCAATCAAAGGCCCTCTCCTCTTAAATTAAGTTTCGATTGATACATACTTTGAGAGCTCTTGCTGTTCACAAAGTGACTTTATCTATAATGGAAGTTCGTTGAAAAGGGTATCTCAAGATTTATTTTCACCTAACATTATTACACACTGTTCGACAAAAATGGCCAAAAATTGGTTAGTATCCTTGGTTCTGTTTAATGTTTTATCTAATTAATTTTATTGTTTATATTAATGAGAAACTAATCTGATTCTGATTTTGGATACTAAATATTAGGATTTTGCGTCGTCTTGCAGTATCTGAAACAGGTCCTCTTACAATCCATGTCTGTGAATAATTTAACTGTATTCTTGAATAGATTCGTATAGTTTTTAATGATACATAGTCTCATTATTGTGCTAAAGCATTTGCGAATTGCATCATTGATGTCGGAGATGGAAATCTACTCATCAATATCTGCTATAAAACTCCCCATGACGGTTCAATTATGCTGAAGTCTAGATATTGTGCTGACCAGGGAAGACATTTGATGATAATCTAGTGTTCTTCAGATCAAAACTGGATCTTTTCGGCTGCGAGTATGGGTATATTACAATCCTGGAATATGAAAGTGTAATCCAATCAATGATGTGAATGAGAGGACCTCCCCCATGTGTGACTCTAGGAGGCAGGCAGTCCAGATCGTAGGGTTCTATTGGGGTCTTCCATAGTAAATCCGACTATTTGTAGGAAATAATCTAAATAACGATTCATCAAACACTAACCTTATACTACTAATCATCAAATATTAAGGTGTTATAGTAATTACACCACGCTTTTTTCGCTTTCTTTATAAAGGTTTTCGCAATAGCCAGCCCCTTCATGAATGTTAGCTTTGTGGAGCTCCCACCATCTTGCTTTTTGTCCAAATAGTGTTATTGAAGTAAATATTAAGTTCTGATATATTTTTTTTCTGTGGCAATTTGTTGTCTTTATGTTTTTTGAAGCGCAAAAAAAACTAGCGCGAAAAACCTCTACGTATACCGAGTAATGGTCGTACGGATCTCGATGTCGCCACCTATTTTTGGCAATATTTTGTTGATTTGGACAAAAAGCAGAGCAGACTAGACTCAAAGTCAAGCAACTGGAAGCAACTTGGTTAGTCGGAAGATACTCTCAACTTGACCTAAAATGAAAGAGATTGATTCATCACTCAATCAGAAAGCTAATTTTGATCTATGGGGTGTAAATATAGGATCGTACTAAGACATCAAACCAACTAGTAATCCGACGCACTCAAAAAAAAGTTCTACGATTATATACCAATGCTTATCGCTACGTTACCAACGGAGTGCTGTACGATGACCTTGAAATCAAACGGATATACCAATTGATCTAAGATATCGACTTAAATCATAATCATCCATCTTAAATAAAGTCGCTAAATCACAGCAATGTGGAAGCAATACAGTTACTGAACGACATGCAGGAAATCAGAAGTTTGAAGCGGACCAAACCACATGAACTAGTTTAGTGTATAAGTGTATTGTGAAGGTTATTTTACGTAGATTAGTTTTAATTTAATTTTAAAAATACATACTGATGTATTAATCCCGTACTGGTCTTGCTTGGATATTAATGCAAGTAGAACAGAATATTAGTAGTAAATTAATTTGTAAATTAAGACTGTACTAAGCCTATCTAATGTGAACTCAAATTAATTAAATAATGTTTTTGATATATGTAGGAAAATTGAAAAAAATATACCGATTATAATATATTGAGTTTAATCAAGTGAACTTTCGTTCTCTATACTATATACACTTGCCTGATGCTATAATCAGTAACGTAGATGGAGCAAATAGCAACGACATCGTTGATAAACTCGATTACACATCAGTCGGTATGAAAAATGACCTTTGAGTAGGATAACGTCTGCTGAATCTGATAGTTTTTATATAGGTATTCCAGGTTCGATTCTTACACGATAATATTTTACACTGCAATGGAGTGTTATGTCATGCTTAGTAAATATTCTGGTATTATAAATCTTTTCTATTAACAAGTGTTCGATTATCTGCAAATAGTTGAATTTTGTTAAACATACATAAGTAAAACAATTAAATAATAATTTCAATTATAATCTTCAAGCAATTGCTATCCCTATTGTTATATAGATCGATTTATTTATAACATATATTTTTCTATAATTTTTAATATATTTTATAATTATTCTATTAGAATACATCATACTTATTTTATCTAATAAAAAAACAAAGTTAATATACATATAACTTAATATATCTACACGTCTAATTAATATATTTTTTTAACAAATTAAGTGAAATTATGTTGTTAAAGAAATTATTATTAAACGAACAGAACAGCTTTCAGCTTCTTTTCGTATACCTATAGATTTATATATGTATTTATATACATGTCTTAACAAAGTCAATGCTCCCCCAAAACTAGTGTAATCTAACTACAAGGGGACCAATTAACTATACAAGGGTATTGTAAAAGAAAGTCTACCCATCCTACGCTCATACCACACACACTAAAGCTACGTGATATCTTTACTATGACTTTAATGATCCCCAAAACCTGGGAAGTCACCAAACAAAATAAAAGCCTATAGACCTATATCACTGCTGCTAGTAATATCTAAGGTTTTGAAAAACTCCTGTTGAAAAGAATAAAACCGATCATAGAGAGAGAAAACCTAATACCAACACACCAGTTTGGGTTTATTAACAAGCATTCAACAATTGAGTAGATCCACTATCCACTATGTAGAGAAGTATGCTCAGCTGTCTTCTTAGATGTAGCACAAAGCTTCCATAAGGTTTGGCATTACCTAGTTCATAAACTACAGAAAATGCTACCAAAACAAAACACCGAACTATTAAAATCGTACATTACAATCAGAATTTTTAGAGTCAAACAAGAAGAAGCTTACTCTACAATAAAAGAAGCTAAAGCAGGTGTACCACAAGGAAGTATACGGGGACCAATGCTTTATCTACTATGAACTTGTGATATACCACAATTGGAGAATATTGCGATGCCTGCATTTGCTGATGATCCTGCGATTATAGCTGTCGAACACAATGGTGAAGAAGCCCCACGAAAATTACAACGGGCAAGTGACAATTTAAATAATTGGACACAAGCTTGGAAAATAAGAATTAATGAAAGTAAATCCGTACATGTGCAGTTCATCAATAAACAGACCGTACAAGCACCGATAGCATTAAATAATACTATCATTCCATATAGAAACAACGCTAAATATCTCGGAATGAATCTTGATGCAAAACTTCGCTGGAAGGAACATATAAAGAAAAAGAGAAAAAAGAACTGGAATTGAAATATAAGAAAATGTACTGGCTAATTGGAAGAAAATCACAATTATCAATACATAATAAATTGCTATTATATAAGCAAATACTGAAACCTATATGGATATACCGAGTTCAATTATTGGGATGTTCTGCAAAAAGTAAGATAAATAACACAGACTCAGAAGAGTCAAACCATGTGATGTTCTGTAGTGTTGTGTAGTTAGGTGCATATAACAAAAAATACAGCAGTGACATGTATGAATATGTTAGACGGAAACAACTAGTAACAATGTATTAAGTAATAAAAAAAACTATGTACCTTTTCCTCTTCCTCCAGCATACTTTCGGTTGATTGTTTAAATAAAAGAAAAATTCGAAAAATTATTTGCATCGTACTGTTACTGATGAAAGAAAATAGCCTGGACGAGAATGTAAAACCGAATACCATGGCTCCAAGTTAATGATCTGTATTTGGTGGTATCCGCTTGGTCAGGTATACTACGAGCTGTTCATACCTAATGAAACCACTTGATATGTTCGAGCCGCGAAAAAACGCAAGAATACGAGCAGGGTATAGAAAACATAACAGTGTTATTCACCAGCATGACAACTCTCGACCGCATATTGCAAAACCGGAGAAAACATACTTGGAAAGATTAAAATGGAATGTGATACTCCACTCGCTGTATCTTCCGGACTTTGCTCCCTCTGAATAGTACTTCTTCCGACATATCAGTCCTGGCCTGTCTGAGCAGTGCTTCATTTCTTATGATAAAACATCATTAAGAGATACATAAACAGAATACTATAAAATTATTCACAGAAATGCCAAAACCATTGACTGTAAGAGTACCTGTTTCAAATATTGCAAGACGACGCAGAATCCTAATATTTAGTATCCAAAATCAGAATCAGATTACCTTCTCATTAATTTACATAATGAAATTAATTAACTAATACATAAATACAATATAAAAAATATATTAAACAGAACCAAGGGTACCAACCTTTTTTTGTCCAACAGTGTGTAATAATGTTAGGTGAAAATAAAGCTTGAGATAACCATTTCAACGAACTTCCATTATAGATAAAGCAACTTTATGAACAGTAAGAGCCTCTCAAAGTATGTATAAATCGAAACTTAATTTAAGAAGAGAGACCTTTTGATTGACACTAAACCTTCAGAGAAAGCGGGAACAGTTCCTTTTAATACAATTTGAATTGATGCAGAATATGTCGATACCCTTTGAAACTTCGCTTTTAAAATTAAAAATAAAATAAAAAATTGTGAACCTTTCCGTTTTGAAATATTTTATATTTTTTAATTATTTATGTATCATAATAAATATCTCGAAACTATAAGATCCATATACCCATTTCACTTAAAAAGTGTTTTTATTAAGCTCGAAGTTGACACATAAAATAAATACAAAACATATTCAAACATTGGCAAATATTGGCATTTTAATGGTAATTTAGTTTCTCGTGAATTGTTGATTGATTTAGTTATATGGTTGCTTAAGATTCTTTATAAACTGAAAATAGCAATCGGTTGATGATTCAGGTACAGTTTAGATTCGAATAATGGAGAAATAATAACAACTTGCACTCTAATTGAAAAAATAATCTGGGGAATAAAAGGTTTTCGAAAAAGTAAAATGGTGTTTTCGTAATATAATCCTTCCAAAATAACAGTAAACCCATGTTATCGTGACCTCGAATGAATTGCCGCTACAGTTTTTAAATTCCTTTAAAAATTAAGCCGTATTCCTCCATCTCATTTTACTTTAGCTAAAAGAAGCAAAATTCTTCAAAACGTAGTGATAATAATCAAAGGTTACCAATCGGCAAGCTTTAATTTGGCGCTGTGCCTATTAAATTTCAATTAAATTTAATTGATAATTTTTAAATCGCTGCTTAATGGTCTTAAATATTCTGAGTGAAAAAGTCGAAATCAATAAATAATCAAAGCCGTCGGCTTGGTTGGCACAGTGGTGAAGGCGACAGGACCGTCCTCCTACTGTCGCGAGTTCGAGCTCCTGCTGGAGCATGATCGTAAGTCCATATTTGCGATTGTTTAGCAGTTGTGATTTCCCTTGCAATAATGCGAAATCCTACAAAGAAAATGATCACAGTCACGCCAATAACTAGGCTGGGTAAGACAGGGTCTTCTGGGATGATTTCTAAATTGGTCACTCGCCAGTTAGTAAGCTTAATGCTGACGACCGTGGTTCGTAGCTCACGTTAAACTGTAGGTCGAGTCCAGATAAAACCTTGTTGGTGAAAGAAGATTTTAAAATATAAAAAAATATAGTCAGAGCCAGAAAAGAAATGCCTCTCTAATCAGGGCCCCTCTTACCAATAAAATGCGTTATAGATGAATTTTGTTACTGTTCAATATTAATTTCTGTTAATATTAAGTTGCTTCGGTTTTACTTTAAATATTCTTTTTTATGTTAATCCTATCGAATTGATATTGGGGGTGACAAGGAAATTTATAATAGATAAGCTGGTCGAAAGATATATACAATGAAATACTGTTTAGGCTTGTAAAAAGAAGCTTTGTCTAGACAGAGGAAGTGGTAGTGGCTGTAATATTCTGTAGAATGTTGAAAGATATGAGGGTAATTGTTCAGAAAACAAGGAGATTGGCTCCAATGTATGAGTGGAAAAAGGGTGCTAACTATTTTACAGAATAATAAATCAGAGTCATAGAGGAAATCGTAAAATTTTGCGAGAGAATTGTACACAGGTAGTAAAAGGTATTAAAAAAAAGATCCAGAAATATACTCATATCAAAACGTCAAATGGAAACAGCAGCGAAGGAAACAAGAAATATAAGTAAAAAGGTAAATATGATCTTGAATGAAAATAAAATATATCACAAGAATATAAAATTGTTAATTAGGAGTATTACGCCTCCTAGAGGATAGGCATATATCTGTCCACTACATAAAAAAACCGCATAAATCTACTTTATTGGTGGTGTGGTGCGAGTTCAATGTAGTAATATTGTGGCGTCACAAATTTTGATAATACCATATACGGATATATAAACTCACTTATTTCTGGTAACACTTCCAATGTATATGCAAGGATTATTGTGCTTCTATAGATTCCCTAGGCGGAAAACCTTTTTATTTTAAGTCTTACTCGTATATTTTCTATATATCAATCAGATCCGATGGTAGTTAACGTCTTAGTCTAAGTAATTCACTGTCAATCATGCATTTTGAGTTACACTGACACCCTTTCGAAGATTGATCTCGTTAAGTAGTAACTAAATTGCAAATAGCGTCTCAAATTTGAATTTATTAGGACCAAATAACAAATTGTTCATCGGGAACTGGCTGAAACCTGATCAAACATTTAAACCGAACCAGGCTCAGATTTGGCGGCTTCAGAAGAGTGTTATAAAACTAATTTAGCTAGAAGCTAAATTTTAATATAAGAAAAAAACCTCTGAATGTCTTCATAAAAATTTACTGATATACAATATTACATTACTTAATTAAACGTGTTCTCCGAACTTAAATAACCAAACTGGTATATAATTGAAAGGTAAGCTCGCATAGCGTTATTAAAAAAGATATATGACTCACCCTATGCTTAGAATAACCAAGCAATTGAATTTAAAATAATGTAATAATTTTTACTAAATTTATATTATTCTGGTTAGACTATCACTTTAATTAATGGAAGCTCTCAGAATATTTTAATATTAATGCCCAAGATAAACGAACCCTATATTTGTAATTAAATAATTAAGTGTGAACAATATAGTCTATATATACAACAAACTAGGGTTATATTATCAAATATTTACAGGCTTTCTATTATGTAAAAGGCATTTCCAATCAAGTAAATAAGTATTAATTGGAAAACTTAATTATAAGCATCAATTAAATAGCTAATTCCGGATTGAACGATTGATTGTGTAGGTTTTTTTTTGTAATAAAAACATTAGAGCAAGTGGCATCACATAATAAAACATAACCTCGCAAAAAAAAACAATTAACAGGTGAATTGAAAAATGTCAGGCCTACCATAGTAAAACACATTTTTTTGGCTAAATAAGTTTTTTTTTTATTCAACATAATTCCCTTCGAGGATTCCCTTCAACTATTCGATACCATGCTTGTACTACGATTTGTCCTTTGCTTCAAAATAGGCCTCAGCTTCGGCGATCACCTCTTCATTCGACGAAAATTTCTTCCCAACAAGCATTATTTTGAGATCTGAGAACAGGAAATAGTCGCTGGGGGCCAGATCTGAAGAATACGGTGGATGAGGAAGCAATTTGACGTCGTTTGCACTGACTGGTCACACGGTGCATAGTCTTGGTGAAGCAGCACTTTCTTTTTCTTCAAATGTAGCCGTTTTAAAGTGATTTCATCACATCATAGGTTGATGGTTCTTCCTTTTTCAAGGTAGTCAATGACTGTTGCGTTTTCCCACACTTTGGAGCGGGTTTATCGTGTGCAGTCCTCTCGGAGGACAGTCGATTCGACTTCGGAGTGAAATAATGGAGCCATGTTTCATCCATTGTCACGTATCGACGCATAAACTCGAGTTTATTACGCTTGATCATCTTCAAACACTGCTCCGAATCATCAATTTGTCATTGTTTTGGTCAAAAGTGAGCTGCACGACACCCACTTGGCACAGAGGTTTCTCATACCCGAATATTCGTGAATGATATGATGGGCACGTTAGTAAAGATCTTTAGAGTGTCTGCTATTTCATTCAATTTCAATTTACGATCATTAAAAATCATATTGTGAATTTTTTTAATGATTTCGTCGGTAATAACTTCTTTTGGGTGTCCACTGCGTTCACCGTCTTCAATGCTCATTTCACTACCTCTAACCTTAGCGTACCAATCCTTGATGGTTGATTTTCCTGGAACAGTATCCGGCAACTCGGCATCAAGCCAAGTTTATGCTTCAACTGTAATTTTTCTCTTCAAAAAGCAATATTTTATCATCACGCGAAATTCATTTTTATTAATTGTTTTCACAATAACAAAAGTTGCTTCACTCAAAATAACATAATTGACAAACTAATGACCCGACAGCTGTCAAATTTATACACGCCTCTTTTGAGGATAGTGTTAACTAAAAAATATATGGATTTATTTCTAGTAACGCCACCTATGTGTCAGGCAATTGACTTATTTAATAATCGTATTTGTTTAATTGTCTATTTTTTTCAAGACAAAGTACCTACTGTATACTTATAGTACATAATGTAACTTAAGTAATTCTCTTTATCAGGAAAATGATTTTGTCAAGTGCATATTGTTATTATTGGAAAATATTTGCAAGATAGCAGATACATTAAATGAAAATATAATAAAACGAGTGTTCGAATTATGAGTTACTAAATATAATATTTTAGAAAAATTATTTTTAAAATTTTTAAATAATAAATTTGTTTGTTAATTCCAATCCAGTATTATAAAGTCACAAGCATATTTTAATGGAACCTTAATGAACGAACTTGAGACATAATGCCAGCTTAATAAAAAAACTAATTAACAGTTGTGTTTGCTTGAACTTTAAATAACAGCTTATCTATTTTAAGTGCAATGAAATGCACTCTTTCAGCTGTATATAATGCACAATTTAAATGTATAAATAGATGTTCCAGAGACTCACGTGCTACAAACGTGCACTTTATGTACAAAACAATTATTAAATCGCCCGTTTTATGCAAAAGAAAGTGTCTTACTAGTTTGACATTTACATAAACTCTAGTTGGCTTCAAAAAAACAAAGAAATATTTAATTATTTAATAATTATATAATAATTTGTTTTTATTTTATAGAAGGATACAATATTTTAAATAGAAACAAGTATTGTTTTATCTTAACAATGAAAATATAGTTATTCTCAATTATAACACGATAATTTATATTACTATACTTTCATCACCGGATTATATAATGATAAGTCTAGGACAGAAGAAGAGAAGCATGAAGCAATATATAGTAAAATCAGTTGACATATGATCGGTTATCTAGCTGAAAGAGGGTTATGGATTGATTCATAATAAATATTCGACAGGTTTGAAGAATTACCATTAAATTTGGTGTGTCAACGGGTTTTTGTGTCCCTTAAAAAATTTTGTTTCATATCATCTAGCAGTACAATTTTGAAACTTCTTAACAATTAAAGCAGTTTGTACTATATCACCAACTTCCTTAGTTATTATTATTTTAGTACTTTAGTTATTTATGATATATTTTAATAATGTAATCGTCTTAACGTCATTATCAAAACACGGCCGGCGCTCATTCCACTTCTCATACAATACCATTAGTGCCGCGGGGCTTCGAACATTCTTAACTGAATCTCGTCACAGATGGCAGTCGGGCGGAGATCATTCTTCTTGATTTTCGCTCATGACTTTTTCAAAGCTGTTGTGTGCTGTGCCATGCAGAAGGATTGGCAAGATAACCATTCGAAAGAGGCAGATTTTAGTTTTAATATTTGGTATATTTTGAAAAATCTTTGATAATATATCCTCTCTCCCACATGCACTATCTAAGAGTAGTAAAAGCTCCTCTAGCTTGTCCCATTCAACTTATTACTTCGGCACTAGATGGTATTTCATTCTCCTGTTTTACTGATTCGAAATATTTAAATTCCTAAATTTTCTCAGAGTCCCGCAGTGATTTTCAATAATAGGGAATTGGTGACTTTTCAATGCTTTAGTGGTTTTACATTAATTACAAAGCCATATAGCTCTGCAGCATTTCATGACGAATGCTAGAAGACTCAGGGAATATAGCAGCAACATCGAATCTATCATAGCAAAAGTAGTTTTATTCATACCGTGATTATAAAATAGGTCTCGATATTTCTAAATAACTTAACTATAAGAATTATAGTTACTAAATAAAAATACTTTGGTTTCATTTTCATAACACTGCTGAAATATCACCTGCATTTTGATACTTTCAACCAACAATTTCGATTCATTCTACCTATATCTTGGTGTAATTAACTTTTTAGGCGAGTTTTAGAAAATTTCCCTTTAACGACGAAATTAATTAAAATAATTACATTTTAATTATTATAGATAAAAAAAAACATCTTAAAAGATATTTATATACGGTTATGTTAGTATTATGACTTAGGTGTACTCGCTTTTTTTGTGGTATTAGCAATCTATTTTCTATTCTATGCATACCGAGGAAAATATGCTAGGATACTATAAATAGCTCACAGCTTTGACTGCCGATATCAAATGTGTATCTTCATTATTGATTACATATTTCGCATAAATTTACGTCAAACTTGCATAAAATACAACGATATTATGCTTATATTAGAATATTCAAAACTATTTAAAGTTTATATGCGGAAATAAAAATACTAAGGCAGGAAAAAGTTTTATTGACATATATTATATTTTAATTTCATCTATAATTCTAAATTCTTTTAAATAATTATAAAATTATAATGGGAAGCTTAAAAATTTAATTAGCTTCAAACAACATTTTGGTTTCCAAACGGGAAAAATTACACATTTTGAGAATATTTAATAGTTCCTCACTTTTGGAATCATTCGTTCAATTAAAAAATTATGTTTACACAAACTACCTAACTTAGAGATAAAGTAAACTTGCTTTTCCCCAGATGTTCTCTATAAGAGTTTATTCCTAATTTTTTATACTCCTACTCCTTTTATACTAGCTTAATCCATCTATAAAATAATATATAATATAGATTATTCTTTCCCCAATAGCCCTAATGAAGTAAATCTGTTTCATTTCACGACATCTATAATGACTTAAATATAAACTGTAAAGCAATTGTAAACCATTATAAGATCGAGTCTCTATTAGTGAATACTCCAGCTCTATAACAAAATAAGGAAAGTTGGTTATTTTATATTCGAAACTAATATTGCCGGCTTGGTGTCACAGTGGTAAAGGCGATGGAACTGTCCTCCTACTGTTGCGATAGCCGCGGGTTCTAATCGTGCTGGGGCGTGGTCGTAAATGTATGTTTGTGATTGTCCTAGGCAAAGTGTAAAAACAAGGAAAATGATCCCAGTCACGCCAGTAACCAGGCTGGGTAAGACCGAATGTCTTCTGGGATGATTTCTAAAGTTGGTCACTGGCCAGTCGGTAGGCTTAATGCTGAGGACCGTCGTTCGGAGTCCACATTAAACTGTAGGTCCAGTCCAGATAAACCCGTACTTGATAAAAGGAGACTTTAAAATATATAAAAAAATAATATTGAATAAAAATAATAAAAGGGTAAAAATAAATTTTTAAATAATATGAAAATGAAATTGATTTATTTAAAATTATTGAATTGAATTACTTAAATTATTGAATTAATTTATTAGTATTATTCATTATATAAATTACATTTTTGTTTCTTTAAATATCCTTTTTATATTTTTCTTTTTCTTCTTTTCCTATTTTTTTCATTTTCTTATGGTAAAATTATGTCATATATTATATTGTTTTTTTTTTAATTTTTAATAATTCACTTGAATAAAGTTGGATTAAATGAAAGCAGTAATTGCAAAGTATTACAAACCACTTAAAAATGTAGGTTCTAAAATAATAGAGAGCGATTCGAAACCAGAAAACTGACATTTCCGAGGCCAGAGCAGGCCAACCGTCTGTGTGGCTAGATCTACTGTAGAATGATTGGTTGAGAAGTAGATACTGAAGACAATAATGGTAATGAGAGATATATAAATATAAAGCCATAAGGAAAGATCATATAACCGAATTATTTGGACAATCTTATATAATTATATAATAAATGAAGAACAAATTTGTTATACATAATTTTTAAATTTTTCATCCTATTTTATTAGATGTATGATTGGTATATAAAAATTACTGATACTAAAATAAACATATTCCTTATCTGGTATTCGTTACAAGCCATTGTAACAATTTATAAAACCCTTATTTGCAAACTGGCAACATATGAATTACGACCAATTTCCATGAAACAGCTATGGCTACGAGTATGAGTTTGCCAGATTTTACTGCCACCATATAATAATAATATTATTTCAAATGTTCGTCTATTAGTTTGATCAATTTTCATTGTATTTAATAAATACGTTAAATAATGGTCAAAACTGTAAAATATACTAGAAACAGAAAAAATACTATAGTTATTTTTACAACATTTCATTTTGGCTTATTTTATTCTCTATTTATAATATTCCCTATACACGAACGTACATGTTTTCGATATATAGCTTAATCCGAGTTACATATGTGTAACTGATAATTATTTTAATTTTTAATATCTAGAAAGCTTTTGGTGAACACAATTTAAAATTTACAAAAGCATGTAAAAACCATGTAAAATTTCATAGTTCATAACTGGTGCAGTCGGTTCTCTTTCAAATTAGTTCATTTAACCGCAATCAACATACTTATCAAGGAACAAGGACATGTTGATGCTGAATTAACAATTGTTTAGTAGTTATTTACTTTAGTTATAACTACTACTCAGGCACTTACTACAGAACTGATTTCGCAAACGCAGAGAAATTTTCTTTTTTTTAAACCCTACGCAAGCTAAAGTACGAATGACAATACTTTGCGCTACGGCGGTCGGCACTTGAGGTTCACTCATGGTCATAGCAAGCGCGTGAAACATGCGCTCCCGACGAAAACTATGCCACACTGTTCGCAAGGGACCAAGCCATTACAACTTAAGCCAGGACATTCAAAACATACATGCCTTTGTCTCCATCATATTTGAACCACCCTCGTACAATGGTGCGACATGACTACGATAGCTGAGTCGGAAAGTATTCTTAACAAGGAATAACCATCCCAGTTACCCTAGTAACCAGGCTATGGGATGGTCTCTAATTTGGTCTAAATCCGTAGGTTTAATTTAGAGATTCGTGGTTCAGAGCCCATATGAAATGGTAGTACAAAGAAACTGCCATTATTTAAAAGGAGATTTTAAAATATAACAAAAAAATATTATTATAAAAATGTGTTATTTTAAAGGAAATGCTTCAAATAAGAAAATTTTAATTGTACTTGGAAAACGCTATTTAATTTATGGAAAAAAGTGACGAATATTGAAGGGCTAGCACAAAACGATACTGACACATAACCAAACTATTATATCTGGACTTCTCACTCATGCTTTCAAGCCCCTATTTTCTGACCACTCTTTCCCTAATTTGTCTTTGAAAGTCATCTGAATAGTACTCTTTAAATTTACATTTCCATGGTATATCCTGCATGGAATAGCTCTCAATTTTTTAACAATATTCTAAATTCTAATAGTGTACGACTGAATAACTAGGCTACTGATGCCACCTTTGGTGGATATATATTCTGTCTGAACTTCAAACTGCTGTCTATATTCTAGTAAAATATTAGTTCAGAACAACTTCAGCCCGCCTTTACTTGCATTATACATTGAACTGTAATGATTGTGCCAAAAAAAGAACTAAAAAAGTCTTTGAAAGCTTAAATGTTTCTTAATTAGAATTGTTTAGGAGTAGTCAGTCGTATTTAGGAGTCTTTAAGCACTTTTTATCCACCTTTTGAAACCTCACAACTTCAGCTGCGATACCTGTCTGAACTTCAGGTTGAGGGCTAAAATGGGCCCAAGCATTCAATGATAGCCACCACACCGTCGAGAATGAGCCGCATGATCGTCGACTGCGAATCAACATCACACCAGACAACATTCGCCGCGTAAAACAACTCATTTTGAAGGACCGTAGGATGAGTTTTCGAGACATTTCGGCTGAACTCGGCATCAGTATTGGTAGTGTAGAGCCTATCATCCACAAAAACCTTCAATATCTCAATATAATGGCGCAATGGATTCCTAAACTGTTAAACTTCGAGAAAAATTTACGCGGTTGAGAGTTTGTCACCGCTTTCTGATGCGATACGAGGTGGAGGGGGGCGGTTTTTAACGCGAATCTTCACTACAGATGAGACATGAGTACACTGGGATGAGAAGGAGGAAGGGGCGCCAGTCGAAACGAAGACAACCAGGTCAGCGGGTGAGGTTTTATGTACGGTGCCCTGGGACCGGCGGGGCCGTATGTCAAATTCCTGCGCACCCAACGTACCACTAATGCTGCATACTACTCTAATCTTCTGAAAGCACACGTGAAACCTGCTTATCGCTCGATACGGGGGAGCATTCTAACACGAAATGCGATTCTTCGCTAGGATAGCGGGCGCCCTAATGCCGCGCTTCTCATGCTCTATATAATATCGAAATTTGGGTGGAGGTACTGGAATACCCCCTCTATAGTCCGGATTTATCACCCTGCGACTACCACATGTTTGGACCACTGAAAGGAGCCCTCCAATGTCAAAGATTCAACACTGAAGACGAAGTAGGGAGCGTAACTAGTGAGGAGAAATACCTAACAAAACTGTAAATTGTTGTATTTGTCTCTATCATATTTGAGCCACCCTCGTACCACAGTATACCTATTTGTAATTACGAAATATCCTCATAACATTCCCGAGACATCTTGTACAGGAATTAAAATACACTCTCGACTCATCCCCATCCAGATTCCAAATGGTAGATTGCACATTGTAAGCCCGACTAACAAAACTTAAAAAAACAATCGAAGCAAAATAACCCTCCTATTTTGTATTTATTTTTGTAGAGTAATTTATATTAAATACTGAGAAAAAAAAACAATAAAACCCATAAACCCCTTCACTTGTTTACACACATCATCTTTTATACAGACTATACATCTGCTTCAAAAATATATAATAATATATCTTTTGAAAAACATGTTTCGACAAATAAAATGATGTCAACTATAAAACCCAATCAATTGTATATTTCAAATTTGTTTCTCGCATCTAGAAAGCTTTGCCTTATAGGCGAGAAATGTTTCTCTAGCAATCTTCTGCATCCTTTATCGAATTTATGCGCTCTATAAATTCAGTGCTACATAGAGTGTTGTCCCAAATGTGGTTAAGAAGGAGAGGTCTCCAGGAAGTACTTCTTTATCTTATCGAATACATTTTCGAAAAGAAAGAATGGAAAACAGCCAGAACGATTTTAAATGGTATTCTTGATATGTAGTCGAAACAAATCAACATCGGTTACTCTTGTTTCGGCGAAATCCTTTTTATAGAACGGGCATTCCTACGGAAATGAATTATGCATGAGGTCGGAAACAATCAGCTGTCTTTTCCAATAGAACAAATCGTTCGAGGAAGCTTTAAACTTGGTTGGAAACAATTACACACTTTTATTTATTGGGTCCGATTTTATGCATTAAAAAAATAATTGAATTCTCTATTTAATTGAAGTCGAAGCAGAATCGATTACAAAGCTATATATCCAATTAAAAACATTCTTGCGGCTTGATATTAATTTGTTCTTCGTTGTTGTTATATTGTTGCTTTCAGGGTATTTACTTTTTTTTATAACGATATTAACTCTATACCCGCAAATATTTTGAAATTAAATCTAATCTAATAGGTTAATCGTTTAATTACCCTGTCAATTGTGGGTTTATTTAATGATTTTCATGATTTATCACGCTCTACCATCAGATGAAGGAACATTTCGACGACTTTCGCTCTGCCTTAGATTGTATACACTGGCCCTCCTTCTCCCAAAACTCCTTCAGGCGCTTTGCGATGGTTACGATAGCTGTGTGAATGTGTGATATGACTTATAAAGTCCCTTTGAGATCGCAGCCACTATTTTCCAAGGAGATGTTGCCTCTCCACTGTTTTGTAATATAGTAGTATATACAAAAATATGAAAATTTTATAAAAATAGATATGGTGTTCAATAAGTTAATCGCGTGTCTCTCATAACAGAATTAGCGGAATAATTTTAAAATGATACGTTACTAAAACTTATTTTCACAGTACTTTCAATATAAGGTCATACATATCATATGTAAGATTACTTTCAGAACAACTACAACATCAGAACATTTAATAAAAGTGTACATGATCTTTTTTACTTTTCTGTAATAAACATAAATATTTAAAACACAATACAGTAACACTTATTTGTATTACATATTCCAATATTCAACAGTCTCAGTTTGTTTTTCGTACCACCGATAAAACCAAACCAATTTTATAATTATCAAATATTTTAAAATATCGATATTAAAAAAATATATATATCGGTATATTCACATATCGGAGAAAAATCGTTTTTTTTGCAACAAAGATGAAAAATATCGATATTTTTAAAAATAAATAAAATTATAGATATATTGGTCCGAATAAATCAATATTCTTTAAATATCGGCTTTTTAAAACTATGTACCAATTTTAAAGGTTTAGTGAAAAATATTAAATAGTTTTTAAAATTTTTTGAATTTTTATTTGGAAATATATCGATATATCGGTCAAAAATATATCGGCTAACAATATCTATATTTCTTCGGCATCCCTAAGATAAATGATCCAGATAAAATCGAGAAGCACCAAAATTATCTATGCAAATAATGGATTGCGCAAACAATATTTAGGAGAGATTAAGACACGTGATTCTTTCGTAATTCTTTTAATTGGCCTTGAACTTGATTTGGCCAATTTTTAAATTGTGTGTCTTTATTTATAATAAAATCTTCCTAATATTACCTGCAATTAAAAAAAAATGTGCATCTCATCATCCTTTATTATTATTACAACTCAATATTTTTGTGATTTTTTATTATTGTCACCAGGCTTATTGCAATAATTTTTGGGAGTCGTCGGTCATGCCGGTCCTTGTTTCTGACAATGAAACTTTAACAAGCGTATGTGTCAATATCAAGTGCGGTAGTGTTGCCTGTTGCGGTGTGTTGATATAAAATCGCTCCAAAAATAAATCAACAGATTGCCATTCCATACACCTTAATTTTTTAGAAATATAGAATGTAGATGTAGGGATACAGACAACGAAGATTATTAATTATTCATTCATCATTCCTAGAGTATTTTTCGAAAAAATTAAAAAGAAAATATTACCAATGTGACATGCTAAATATGATCACGAAGTAACATTATCTAAAATATAGCCTAATACTATAAACACCTTTATTTAAAACAATTTTTTTCAACATGATTTTATCCCACACCGCAAAAAACTTAAAATTTAGGCTCTAGCCCGGAATAACCCTGCCTAGGACGTTTCCAAGCGCGAACTGTAAGAGAATGATCTATGTCTAGATGTGCGAAAAATTTGCCTCAATTTTTAGGGAAAAAGTAGCGCTGGGCGGCCTGAAATTTGACACGATTAAAACATTTACGGTGAAATAATTTATAGACCTAAAATTTTTGTATAATATGCACTACAAATAAATAAATTCCATGGCCGAGGCGCTGTCAGCTCCTAATCTTACATAAGAGATTATTTGCCGCTTCTGTTGATGTGAGTCCACTACGGACTGTAATTTGGCAGTAATGTACATCATGCTGGCAGTATATTTTTAAATTAGAAGATAGGTCTCTACATTTGTTTATTTCACAAGATGTTAAAAGGGAAAATGAGTATGTTAAACATTATTAAGCGTTTTTTTAATAACGCATTTTGTTTTAAACAGTTATCTAAGATTTTTTATTACTTTTGGTTATTTTCGTATGGTTGTAATTATTAAATGCTATAGGCAAGTTTACGAATAAAGCATTTGACATATTATATTTTTTGTAGGGACAACACATTAAAAAGTGTAAAAGAACAATATGAAATATGTGAATATTTTATCGTAATATTCAAAATAAAAATTGGATATATAAACAATAGTCCTGTGTTAAAAAGCTATTTAGATAGCAAGCAGCTTTTCAGAGTCATAATACAAACATTAACCAATCCTATTTCCATTTTAAGAATTTCAATTAGAGAGAAATATTGTTATATGGTACAGGTAATTGTAAAAGTTATTAAGGTTTTTTTGTATAATTGTTATTGGTATTCACTTTTAATCCACTTCAGGTTTCGTTCGCAAAAGCCTTTCTTAATAATGCATTAACCGAATATTAATAATAATCCACATAATACATTACGTTTATTTAATGAATGCTGAACAGAAAATTAACAATTTATAAAATAGCTTAATTTTATAAAAAATTTAGTTCAATTATTATTTCTCATTTGGGCCAAAGGTCAAAGACAAAATTTGAGATTCTAGAACATAATATTAGTAACACAACATATGTTAGTATCTTGAAATACATGACTGAACTAAAGAAAATAGCCATAACAAGTTAAACTAACTATCTAACAGGTATCGGACAAGTAGAATTCACAGTAATTTGGCGAATAATATTAATCAGCATGTTTTAAAATGCGTAACTAATTGACATTTTATTATTGGAAAGTTTTACTAATAATTTTAATTATATACTTACTTTCACTCACAGAATTTAAAAAATATATTAAATTAATGAATTAATGTAGTGAAATATGTAGCTATTTTATGTAGACCATTTTACTATTTTATCAATTATTCATAAATCAATAACTTAATAGTTAATTAAATTATTCTCTGTTAAATATAATGAGAGAAACTTCATTAATTTAATAAACTATGGTCTAGTTTGGACAACTGGGCCTGCAATTAGTTTTAATTAAAGTGTAATAGTCTGTATATTCTGACCACTAACTAGTCTATATATTCTGACTGGATATATTAATGCACATAGTCATATGCTCTTGAATGCTCATAAGTTCAAACAAAACTGGTTGTGACGAAGTTTTAGGAAAATTTACCTACTTATTATAAAAATGACTAACAATTCTATACACTAATAATTAGTTATCATTAAATAACTGTATGATGAATTATACTGTAGACCACTATCCTCTGGGGAAGCAGCTAACATGATGTATTTCATCAACAAGAGTTGAACTATGGTTTGATAAGCTCCTGCTTTAGATTGACGCTCAATGATGTATGGGTGATACAAGGTCCTGATTGTGATGGTCTCATATTATCCTTGCAACAGTGCAACTAGGACTTCATTTGCAAGGTGTAAAAATTTGCATAAACACAATTAGGACAGTAGAAGCTTACTGCAATCAAATCATCAGAATCAGAAGAATATTCGAACCGATTGTAGGCTCTTCAGAAGTCAAGTCAAGAAGTAAACAGTCTTTCTGAATGCTGGCTCTATGGATTGATAATAATGATATGACATCAGAATATGTCCTTAATACATCAAGTACATCTTTCCTAATTCCACAATTCATAAATATGGCTCCTATTTAATTTTATTTTAATATTGCCTGAATGATATTTGGAAATTCGTAAATAGCGAAGTAAAGATGCAAGAAAGAAGACTTTCCGATTTTAGCAAGCCAACTATTTCTAACAAAACGGCATATCCAGCACATTTCTTATCGAACTTATACGGTAGAATATTCTCCAAAGGATGCAAAATGGGAATACGCTTTAAAAGACATATATTCACGTTGGAAATAGCAGATAACTTAACGCCAGGAACTATTTTAGACACGACGCTGCATAAAAAAAGTTCCCTCGGCCAAATTGTCGAAATGAAGTTTGGGAGAAAACCTAGCTTTTTGTTTTCTTTTGGGAAAACTTCAGGTAATTCGATGAGATAGTTTTATTTATTTCTAAGTTACTTTTATTGATTTATTTAATTCAGCAGGATATAATTGTTATTGTTGTTTGTAGTTCGATGAATAAAAGAAAGTTTTCTAAATTACATCATTGTATTTACATATATAGGAAAACGTTCGGTTTTTTACCTTGTTTTTTTGGAGAGAAATTATTTTGACTAAAATTTTGACGTTAATTTTATCACTGAAAATAGTTATTCTTAACCTATTTAAAATGAATAACCCGGAAAACATTAAATATTTTTCATTTCCTGTACCTGCTACTTGCTATTTAAAGGATGTAGTGAAATATTGTAAAATTAATGTCTTATAATTCTACCATCCATTAAGTAATTGTTGGTTCAAAATGTACTGCCGCTTAAGAAACTCTTTGTTTACTTTGTAAACTTAAATTAGGGAAAGAAAGTTAATACAATATACGAAAATATTTTGATAGGCCAGATATAATCTAAATTGGACGTGGCCGAGTGCCTAATTGAGTCAATGTTGCAGATTTGGGGAAGAAGAGGAAAATAAGTTGATTATCCATAATTTGTCCTATTATAATTCCTCATCATTTAACATGTTACTGTACTCTCAATATTTAAATTTTTTAATTTTTGTTACTTGTGTACATTAACCCATTGATTCATGAATTGACATTATTATTTGGAGAAAGCCTTCTCGAAAAGTCTTTAATTTGTTATTACCCTTCCGATACACCTTGTATATATTCAAAAGGATGAATCGAGTATTTCCTAGTGGTTAAAAATGCTAATTGAAATAAATTTTTTTAAGTTGCATCGTAACATTATTTTTCACTGTTATATTCACCGAAAAACTGTTACTTTTAGGGGCTCTCTCAGGGCACCCAGTGACTACATTAACTATAAATAATTTCCTGTCTTTCTAGAATAGATACATTTTACTTAAGATTCTAGTAGCTGTTGAACTCTTAGACAGACAATGGCTTTGAAATTTTTTAAAAAATATCTATAATAATGTGACACAATTTTTGATAGAAATGAATCAAGTCAACATATTGATTTATTTGTCCGTATACACGATGAATACAATAAATAATAATAATCTTAATCTTAATTCAATAAACAGATTATTCAGCGAAGTACTTTAAACATCCAGGTCCAGATATGACCCTTTTCGATATTTTCATACTATAGTGATTGAGTTCTATCCATCGAAACATCACGGAATATATTTTGTTTTGTTTGACATATGTTTGATTTCAATTTGCTTGACCACATTTTCCATTCTCATATTATTCTAGTTAAAATGAGATACAATGATATAGTCAAAAACTAGTAAATAGAAACTAGTAAATAGTCAGGCAGAAACAAAATTACAGACAGACAGAATTTACAAACAGATATAAATTAGCCCTTTATACATTGTTAGGAAACATAGGATTTAAATGGTATAAAGATTACCCAGAAAGAGATCTAATGTGCCATCCAGACATTGTTCTTAAAGCAATACATTTTTTAAAAGCATATATTGAAAAGAAGGAAGGTCTATTCATTCAAATTGTGTATCTAGACGAGACAATCTGTGTATCTATTTAAAAAATAAACATGGATTATATTAAGATAGTAATAACTACATGCAATGACAACAAAAATTGATGAAAAAGATAAAAGTTCATGTTTCCTTTCTGGAGTAGAGTTGGTGTTTTCATCCAAGTCCAAGGACAACTAACATAATATAATGTTCTTGTTAAATTAAATGTTAAAGGATTTGGAAAAATCATCTGTTAATATAAAAGTTACACTAATATCATAGTAATCTGATGGAAAGAACTCCAACAAGTCGATCGAAAAAGGTTTTAACTAATGAAAGGTCTGCAAAATACCAATTAAATTTTGAAGATGTAATGATAAAGACTGAACTATTTCAAATTGTCGGACCTCTATGCTAACTAAACCTTGAGGACACCTTGCTTTGTATTTCGTGAGGAGGCAGATTAACAAGAAGAGGTAAATTAAATTAAAACTAAAATATGAAAGAACAATATCAACTAATGACATTAGTAGGTGTATTCTTATTTGATCATTCTTGTACATAGTGTCGTTCTATATCCAGTAACTTGTACTGGAAAGGTAATAGAACGGCCAACACCATCCCACTTTTACTGAATACTTAACTTTAATAATTTACGAACAAATCTATCACAAAACAGAAAACATTACTTAACAGTTTTAACCAACAGCTTATACATATTTTAACAATTAATATAATTTAATTGCACAATTATGTAAATATAATTGTTGGAACATTGATACTGACATGTAAAATGTAGAAGGCACCTATAATTTCAAATCCCAACTGTATTTGATACTGTCAGCGCGAGCTTGTTTTTTAATTAAAATTTTGCACGCATACAAATATGCCACACATTCATTTTTTTGATACAGACTCGATTGTTTCCATATATTTTACGAATATAATTCCTTGTTTTTTTCCAAGGTTTTTATTATGAACGTTGAATTATTATTTGGTATTTCAAAAGCCATACACTAAGCAAATTTTACGAATTTTAATATTTGTTTCTTCTCATTGAGTTTAACATGGTTTTTCAGTATTATTATAACAAAGCCAACATAGGTACATAATAGTTCTTATGATAAATACGCATAGAACAGGTATAAATATCAAACTAATATAAATTAGAATAATTAATTTTATAAGTTTACTATTCATGTATTATGTATTATTATTTATTTAAATTTTAAACGCTCTTTTATTATTTTATTTAGGGTTGGTTTACAATGTGATACTTAAATAAGGCATATAATAACAAATAGAAATTATATAACATACAGTACATAATGGTAAACTAACAAAATATAATATATATATAAAATATGGGACAAGTAATGCAGTTTGCAAAGGAACATAATTGCCGATTGCACTGAGAGTGTCATAATGCTGTATCAATCCCGCGGCCTTCAAAAAGTTGATAAGCGTCCTCAAAAATTTGGGTTGGAGTAGTTACTACAATGATCCATGAGTCTTAAGTTGCCGTCTAAGTAATTCTAGCTTTGTATAATCCAAAAGGATGTGTTTGACGATCATTTGTACCTGGCACCGGTCACAGTGGAGGGTCCGCTCCATTTAACAAGCCGTCATGGGTCAGTCTGCTATGGGAAATCGGGTAAGGATGCTAAGTTGGAACCTGCTGAAATTGTTAATGTTAGGATATTGACGGAAGGCCCATTTGATTTCCCACAGTTTGTTGTTTTCCATTATGAGATCCCAATTTAGATGATCCAGTCCTCTATATAGAGTCCCTATGTGTGTTTTGGCGTCTTCCCTGCTAAATAGTTCATTTTTTTTAGTTGAGTTCTCTTTTCTGCTCGCCAATCTTTCACTTCCGGATATTGCCCTATGAGAGGGGACCCATAAATAATTAATCCTTACACCCGTACTCTCCAGTTTTGTATGTAGCTCTCTGATAGCTGTAACGAGGTAGTGGATTGTTCTCACTCAAATTATTATTACTTATTATTTTAATGTGACACTGGGTCACATATAAAAATGGTGTAAAGATAACAAAAGTTGATGGTAAAAGCTAAACGTTGGAAAAACAATTGAATAGGTTTTGTTAGTCATAGCATTTATTAATAATTCGTAGCGGATATGTTGTTCTTTATGCTGAAAGTAGGAATCGTTTTATTCCAGGAGAAAAGTTAATTGTTTTTCCTCTAAGTTCAAGGGTGACTACCACGGAGAAATGAGCCATAACCTGATTTTTGTATGGTTTCAAAATTACCTTTTAAGAAATTTGGAGAAACCAAGCATTAGTTTCATGGATAATACACCGTATCATAGTATACTGGATGAAAAGATCCCAACAAGTGTGTTGCAAAGACTGAAATTAAGGAATGGTTTGAAGTACATAAAATAAGTTTTGAATAAACCGTGCTAAAGAGTGAATTGCAAGCTGTTTTCTGGTATATACAGTAAAGGTTTAATTGCGATTTATTTGGTTTACATGTTTAAAAATAACAGATTATTACTCTTAATTACCGCACATTCAGTCCAATCGAATTGGTATGGGGTGTGGCAAAGAATAATTACAATATACATGCAGGTCGACAAGTATATACAAGCAAGAACTGTATGTATATGCGAGAAGCATTATCAGAAATAACCCCTTCGGTTTGAATGAATTCGAACAGACACTTAAGAAGAAATTGACATATGCTGGAATCACCAGCAAGTGTTAGATATACTGGAAATTAAATATTTAGTTACTTATTTAGTAACTTGGATAGCAATTCCGAAGGTGACAGTGATTGAATGAAACTTTCTGAATGTGTGATCATGATTCAATACTGACAATTACCAAAATAGAGTGATGGGAGTAGAAACAATTAAAGGTTAGTATAAAATTAATATAAGATAATTGTAGAAAATGTAATGTAAAATATGAAAGATTTATGTACATAGACATGCGTGCAATCGTTCAGAATATACATCAGCATTTTGTTAAAATTTATGAGGAGCAAAATAATACTTTAATAGTTTTACACGTTTGGCTAATGCACTAATGGGAATGCAGTGATAAAAGCAAGTTTTATCGAGAAAGATGTATACAGGTACTAACAGGACAAACTAAAGAGAAATACAGTGATCTCAAAATGATTTTTGAAAGTGAACAGAAGAAAATAATAACTGCACGTAATAGATAAATATGCTCTATAATGGAAGTAAGTTACATTACTAGGATATACAATGGCTAGTTAGGTAGATTAAGCCACTAGGTGATATCATTACAAAAAAAAACGAGCCCAGACTTCTACATGATATTTGGTTTAAAATATAGTTGAATGTAAATAGAAAGAAACACAACCCTAACCTGTAAACTATTTTGACTGTATAATTAATTGTATTAAGTCGATAATATATGCATTAGATACATAACATCAATTTAGATGGCGTGAGTTCACCATTTTATTGAAGGGACTATAGGTATTCCGCAGGGTATTGTTGTATCTTGGCCCATTGTTATATTTTTTGTATACAGCTACCCTGCCGATCCCAAGAAGTTGTACTGTCGCATTATATGCTGACGATACAGCGGTTTTGTCATCACACGAGGAAGAAAGGAAGAAATAAGAAAACAAGAAGAAACCTCCAATTTCATCTTAACAAAGTCGAAGCGTGGTTGAAAACGTGGCGTATCAAAGCAATTGAGACAAAATCTATCCATGTGACATTCACCTTTCGTGAAAGAACTTGGCCCTCCGGAAAAATGAATAATTATAAACTTCCGCAAGTAGCAAAGTTAAATATCTAGAAATGCATTTTGATCGACGTTTGGCATGGAAAAAACATATAGTGACAAAACGCAAACAGCGTGGGCTTAAACTAAACCAAAATATATTGGCTGATAGTCAATCTACATTATCATTAGATAACAAGGTTTTGCTGTATAAATCAATACTTAGGCCTATTTAAACCTATGATATTGAACTATGGGTCACTACTAATAAATCTAACATAACTGTCTTTCAGAGATTCGGAATAAAGTGTAGCGAGTCATCGTCGATACCTCATATTGGGTCTTCAACAAATTGATTCAGCGTAAATTCCCTTAGAAGCCATAACGGGTGTGATGCGTGAAGTGCTAACAGTGCCAAAAAGTTAAATGTGCGTGATGGCAGTGAAGTGCATAGGCTCAAACACAAACTACCATATGAACTGATTAATAGAGTGAGATATAATTATCTCTAGAATAGGTTAGAATAGTCTTTAGAATAAGTTAGGATAGCTTTTAGAATAAGATATATATCTAGAATAAGATTTAGATTATAAGTTGGTACAGCAGATCACTTACTGAAGTGATTTTGTATATGTCGATATAGTTATATTGTATAACGGAAATCATATAATAATACTTATTTCCCACGGGCAGATTGATGAAGTTCTAAGATATCATTTTAAAAATCTCTTAGTATCGATGGGTGCCTTGATATCGTTTGAAGCTTCACTGCAATTCGATTACGATTCTTTCGCAATTGTTGCACGTGATTAACTTTACATTCCCCGTAATAATTTGCTCCTATATCATGTAATTCTTTTCACTAATAATTCGAAATAAATTCTGGCTCCATTAATTTTTTGACAGTTATTTCATGTGGGCCCATATCGATATTTCGGCCGATGCTCAATTTTTTTAACCCTCAAATAATTTCGTCGACTTCTTCAAGTACTCATTATAATATACAACAATCATTACATAACATTAAGACGTTAATTACTTCTGTCATAACGACCGTTAACATGCTAACGTTTGCCATTGTAGCATAACTAGCTTAAGCTTGCTTCATAGACGTTAAAATATTAAAAAGCTTAATATTATCCGCAGCTAGTTGATAATATGTTAGAAGATTTTCAAAGTTTAAGTTCATATGCTGCGTGTTCATTTATATAAATGTAAAAGCAACATTGGTCAAGCCTTACGAGATCAAGAAATCTTAATTTAAGAGATCATGGACTTTGAACAATTATTTCAATTCAATGAAAATATAATGGACACTACGTCTGGAATTTAGTAAAAGAACTAACTTGTAAACATGCCACAACAGACAGTGATAGGACTCACTTTTAAATTGTTTCCTACAAATTTGTGATTTGATATGGCGGCAAAAGTGATATGACAGTAATGTAGAGATATCGGCTGCGGAAAAATATATCGATATATTGCTATATCGATATTTTTTGAATATTGTATTTAATTATAACATCGATAATAAAAAATGATATCGATATATTAATATATAGTCTCCGATAAATATCGGAAAATACCAGAAATAAATAACGATCCATGCTTTAAAATTAAATCATAAATCATATATAATTAAAACCAAAACTGTTTAAAGAATATCATTAGTTTTATATTTTGAAAATATATCAAAAAATATATCTCAACAAAAATATGGATATATCGATATATAAGACCAAAATATAGATATTAAAAAAAAAATTAACATTCATATTATTTCGTGCTCAACACTTAAATATATTGAAGCAATATTTGGAACAAATGAGAAAAATTATTTGTCTAACGTTTATACATCAGCAACTTTCATAAAATAAGAAATATCCATAGAAATGAAGTTTATTAGAATTTCCTTCATATGTCCAAACTGTATCTGCGTCTCTGAATTTGTTTCTCAACTGTGAATTACTTAATTTTTATTATATTATAAATGGATGGTAAAAATTTTAATGGATTGAATAAATACATTAAATTTTTTATATAAGTTTAATTAATACATAAATTAATGAACCCATAATGCATTATATCGATATGTAATATTAATGTTAATTGATAAGTACATGAACATCTGAATTATTAACGTAACCATTTTAGTCAACTTCGGTTTAAATTACTATTAAAACATAATATCAAAATGAGGATAATACCCTGAACCTGATTGTTTTAATTAAATTTAATTAAAAGCCACATAATGGACGTTTATTAAATTTTGCTTATTTCGTTACATATTAGTTTCTATCGAAACTTTATTAATTTTGCTAGTTACGTATCTATTAATATGGATACTAATAACACCTAATAACAAAAATATTATCTTTGGTAATTGCTCATACATAATTTACAACAGGAATCATGTTTATTTTTCGTATCTTCCGATATATTTCTATTAACAAATTTGCAATATGATCTCCAGAATATAAAAGATCCAACAATGTAAGGTTAAACTATTTAGAATATACTGACATCCAAGATATACTAATAGGTCAATTGAAAAGTCTCCGGCCTGACACATAGATGGCGCTAATATAATTAAATACATGTTTTTTAGTTAGCCCTAACCCTCAAAAGATACGTGCATAAATGTTGTCGGATAATTAGTTTGTGAATTACAGCATTTTGAATCAAGCAATTTTTGTTATTGCAAAAAAAATGGATAAAAAGGAATTTCGCGTGTTGATAAAATATTGCTTTTTGAAGAATGATTTAGGAAAAAATACAGTTGAAGCAAAAACTTGGCTTGATGTCGAGTTTCCAGACACTGCCCCAGTAAAATCAACCATCAAGGATTAGTTGTCTAGACGGCTAAGTTTAGACGTGGTAAAATGAGCACTGAATACGGTGAAAGCAACGTACGCCCAAAAGAGGTTGTTACCGACGAAAATATTATAAAAATCCACAAAATTATTTTGAATGACCGTAAACTAAAATTATCGTTAACGAATATTTGGGTATGAGAAAGCTCTGTATAAAGTGGGTGCCGCGCGAGCTCACTTTTGACCAAAAATAACGACGAGTTGATGATTCGGAGTAGTATTTGGAGATGATCAAGCATAATAAACCCGAGTTTTTGCATCGATATGTGATAATGGATGAAACATGGCTCCATCATTTTACTCAGAAGTCCAATGGAAAGTCATTCGAGTGGACTGCACAACCCGCTCTAAAGCGTAGAAAAACGGAACAGTCGGCTGGCAAGGTCATGGCATCTGTATTTTGGGATGCGCATGGAATAATTTTCATCGACTACCTTGAAAAAGGAAGGACCATCAACAACGACTATTATATAGCGTTACTGGACCGTTTGAAGGACAAAATCGCCGAAAATGGCCGCATTTGAAGAAAACGAAAATGCTGCTTTACCAAGACAATGCACCATGTCACAAATCAGTGAAAGTGATGGCAAAAATCCATCCATCCACCGTATTCTCCAGATCTGTCCCTCAGCGACTATTCCATGTTCTCAGATATTGAAAGAATGCTGGCTGGGAAGAAATATTCGTCGAATGAAGAGGTGATTGCCGAAACTGAGGCCTATTTTGAAGCAAAGGACAAATAGTACTACAAAAATGATTTCAAAAAGTCGCTATAATCAGTATATCACCCTTGAAGGGATTTATATTGAATAAAAGAACTAGTTTTGCCAATAAAATGTGTTTTACTACGGTAGGCCATGGACTTTTCAATTGAGCTGTTTAATATATCAGTTCTGATATTCTAAACAACCTAAAAACAAAAAAAATATATATAAATGGGTAATTCTAATGTCCAAAATCTAAGATAGAGTTCAGAGTGGCTACTCTAAAAGGTAAGAGCACCATGACATATCCGCTGAAAGAGGCTCTAGCTATATATTGATTGATTCAAGTAAAACCCCAGAATTCTCCATAGCAAGAAACAATATACAGGAAACTCTGTGGAAGCTTGGAATCGTTTGAAAATATGTAAATAGACTGGGAAGGACTTTAGAAGAACTAGAATATGATAATCGCATTCAGCTAAGTTTATTAATTTAGACCACAGAACAATTAAACTTAGAAGTAGAGACGCTCGTTCTGTATATTCAGATTGTGGTTTATGTCTTAGAATTATCTGAAATAAATGAAGTAAAATTGTTTAGCGTTTAACTCAATCTTTGGCTGTTTGGTCAGTTTTAATTAATACATATTACAATATGGGAAAAGATTAGATTAAGTTGTATTTATGTTTATGCTACTTTATAAGATTTCCTTCAAAACAATGTTGTTTTAAATTTATATATTAAATAATAATATAATCATAAAGACGTATTAAACAGATTAACGAAGATATGATATATTCTTTACTAAAGAAGATGGACTTTCTTATTGTAACGACATAAGATGTGTTTGTTAGGAAATTGGGTTATCATGTATTCCCAGTGAGTGACATTTATTTATTGACTACTCAATATCAACCTTGAAACTAATTTTATTGCATAATAGAAATAAACTTCAACCCTTGCATTCTGTACATCTGAAAGAAAACTGCGTCAAAATTTTACTCGAAGCTTTGGTATATTAATAGTATGAATGACAGTTCAATGGATATTTTAAAATTCTAAGATTATTAATAGAAGACTGCAAGTTTCCGCAGAGACTAAACCGTATGTTCAACGAACATATCAAAAGGAAGTGAATTTTTTGTTAGGAAACAAGATTTGACATATTAAAATATAACTTTTTTTCGTACTCTGCTCTGCACCATGGCAATATATTTCTATGCAATAAACCGCTACGTTTTCCACTTTCTAAACTGTTTGTCCCTAATCTGGTGTCTGTAAACGGCAACTCCCATCCGTCTACACGAATCTGTGAAGCAGCGATAATGTCAGCTCGTTTCTATGTTGTCCAAGTCTCCTGTGGTAGGTTATGCTATAATTTACCATTTTTAATACATTACTGAATCCTGAACAACTGTTAGATAGATTATAAATTAGTAGTTTAGTTCTTTTCTTGAAGTGACTAGTGACTTACACTGGGACAGTGATTGGATGAAACTTTCGGGACGTGGGATCATCAGAGATAAAACAACTAAAACTGAATATATATCTAATATAAGATAACTATAGAAAACTGTACAGTATGAAAGGTTTATGTGTACCCAAAATATGTATTATGATCTCAATTAACTGTTTAATTATGGCATATGATAGCAGCATTTCTTACAGAGAATTTAAATCCCAACTCAAAAAAAGTACTGTTACCTAAAACTGTGTATTTTTCGAGATATAACATATCCTTAAGAAGCACTAAAATAACTCATTAATTCAAACAAAATTACTTATCATCACAATTATTGATGGAATATCATATTTAACAACTAAATATAACAAAACGTTTATACGTTTTTACATCCTAGAATCATAAATGATGAATACATTTCAGAATCTCATTTTGTTTTCGTCTAATTCTTCTAACACAATACCACATATGTGTTGTATAAGCGTTTAATTAAGCAAAACTTATTGTTTAAACGTATTTCTGGTGATAACAATTATTTTTTATGTTCTGCATCATTCACGGAACGAATATAGAGACCCTAAAACGTTTAGATAAAACAATATGATATTTCAGATACTAATTAAACTAGATATGCAAACATTCCGCTCGTTTTTATTTACCATTATTTCTCCTTTCAATTAGGATACCGTTTTGAATTAAACGCGTTTTTATAGCATTTTTTTATACATGCAAATTATTGTTTTAGCCCCTTGTCGAAACTTTACGTAATTTTTTTCATGTCGCGTTTTTTATACAGCGGATGGGTATGCGAAATTTCCTGGCATAGGCCCCTTTTTATAGTCGGTCTTGTTAATGTGAAGATTAGATTTTCAAATTTCGAGCGCACACATTGTTTGAGATGTAAAGGTTGGTTTTGAGCTAGAGAAATATTCATCCTGCATTTTAAATATAAAGGCGGTTCATACAATGATTTATGTGCTCGTATGGATCATTTTTTCGTCGTAGAAAAGCATTTATTGAAAGAAATTGCACAATACATATTAATCAAAATATTTTCCAGCTTTTTCTAAATTTTTCCGATTATTTTGGAAACATGACAATACTACATCGACATATTTTGGGCGTTTTCAAACTTTGGAAGCCGCGGTACAGCCAAGACATGCTGTACCGATGTAAACAAGTGATAATCAGAAGACGACTTTAAAAGGATTCAATTGTGCGTATTGATTGGCCAGAATTGATTATACGCATTTATTTAAAACTAGCTTAATAGATTTCACAACCACGCATTGTTATTTACAATATTTCTGGTCAAGGCGTGATTTTTAGATTCATTCTATATTTATAAAATTTTGTTGAGTTAATACATTTGTTTATAATTTAATGGAGCAAAGTAACGTCAGACAATGCGAAAGAAAATAAGCGTAAAATATGAATTATTAGTAACATGTTATAATTTTGTAGATTGCTATTGAACACACAGCAAAATAATATTTGTGCGAAATAATATGAAATAATAAGGATAAATAATATAATAAGAATTTGTTTGAAGAGTATAAGGTAAGGCAAGGATTAAAAATACTTATTCATATAATTGTTATAATTTATGCCCTTAACTTTCCGATTTTGCAGATATTTCAAAAAAATAACAAAAACTAGATACTTAAATGAAATGTCATGCATTTTTAGGCATATCTCTCTGAGATGTAGTTTAAAATAATATGAAATAAATTCATAACACAATATTTGAAGATTGTGTTTTTTTTTCTTTTTACATAAACTCTGGAGCAATTAAATATTGAAAAAAGACTGAAATAAATTATTGCAATTATTGGAACAACACATAAAACAAAATGTAATCTATGTAATATACACACATAAATTTTTATATACACACATAAATATTTATTTTGACATAGTATACTTCAACACATTTTTCATAATTTTATATTGATAATTTAGTCTAAATTTGCTTGAATTCTGTAAAACTTCAAATCAATCAGATTATCTTTTTTAAGATATTTGTTATTAGGAGATTATTTTCTCTTACCAATATTTGTGTTAATGTCAATTTTTTCTCAGAACCATTGAGCCCATACATTTGTTCTGTCCATGTCTTTTAAGTATTGCCTGCATAAATAGTATAACCATAAAATAATTGTTCAAACAATAGTAATAGCACCTACTACTATTATAATAATAACTTAAAATTTCAACTGCGTCAGCTTTTGTAACTTTGTAATGTACACGTCCACAAGTTGCATAAATTGTTAATAATTTAAATAATATTTGAGATACCCAATACCATACATTCAGGCCAAAATCCGAGAGAAGATTTAAATTCGTGTTAAAAGGATTACATTACGGGACGGATTTTAAAACCATCAAGGTAGCGCTAGCTGAAAAAGTCACGAGGTCGTAAATGTTCATAATATACGACATCGCATGAGAAAAAGAACCTCTGCCTATGTTCTATATTGATATAAAACCTAATGGAAATAATAAGGCGGTGTATGGAATCACCAAATTGGAAAATAATATTATTAAATGCAAACCACCACACTTAAAAAGAATTATACCACAATGCATGAGGTGTCAAGTGCACGGGCACACAAAGAACACACAGAAAACTGTCGTAAATCATATAGATGCGTAAAATGTGCAGAAGAACACAAAACAGGAGATTGTACTCGTAAAGTTCGCCATGGAAAAGTGAAATGTGTTAACTGTTACGGAAATCATTCAGCGAACTACAAGGGTAGCGCAGTTCACAAGCAACTACAACATAAACTCTATCCTACCTTAAGGGAAAAAAGGCATCAACAGCAACAAAAACAATCCACACCAACCAGACATAACTTATGCCCAAGTGGTTGAAAATGGTTCAGCACAAAATCGAGAGACGACATCTCAACCTACTGAAACTAGCAACATCTCTAGATGAGAAAACATGATGGCCAAACTAATGGATCAAATGAGTACGATGCTTGGTCTACTCACAACCGTCGTCAGCAAACTTGCCTAATGCCTAAAACCTATAGCTACAAAATTGCCGTCAGGAATGCTAATGGGCTCCAGCAATACGCCAGGGAACTAAAAATGTAACTGAACAAAATATTGACGTTATGATGGTTTCCGAAACACATTTTACGGACCATTAACAATTTCTGCGATTTATTGCCCACCCAAACATAACAACAAGGCACAACAATTTCAAGAATTCTTCAGTACGCTAGGTAATAGATTTATAGCCGGAGGAGATTATATTGCAAAACGTTTAATGTGGGGTTCAAGAATATTAACCTCAAAAGGTAGAGAACTGCTAAAAGCAATAAAGACAGATCATATCTCTACTGGTGAACCAACATATTGGCCTTCAGACAGAAATAAAAACCAGATACAATAGATTTCTGTATTACAAAAACTCTATAGACTGTATAGACACTTGTTTTAGTACCATCTAAAGTAAGAATACTTAATTGCCACATCCAAGTTTTGTTAGGCTTTTGAAGATGCTCCAGGCCCAGATTGTGTAACAGTAAACCATCTAAAAACCTCACTAGCAAGCAACTTTCAGATCGTCAACTCCATTTTGAGGTTAAAGCATTTCCCAAAGAACTGAAAACATGCGGTTTTCGCTGTTATTCCAAAAAAGAAATCCAAGTTCAGTCCATCTCACACAGGCCCGTCAGCCCGGTTAATTCACTTTCCAAACTTGCAAGAAAAGGGATTTTGCACGTTTTAAACAGTTTCACGAACGCATACCACATAATCCCAAACGAACAATTCGGTTTCCGTACCAAACACTCAAGCCTTCATCAAGCTGCCTGCGTCGCAGCAACAATCTACCAGACATTTAGAGAAGGTCGAAAAACTTGAGCTCTTCTTAGATGTTGCCAAAGCTTTCGATCAAATACGGCACAACGGTCTAATATTCAACGGTCTCCTCTAGAAAACAGACTTCCGCAAATACTCCACTAGCCCCCGCCCTGTTCACCCTTTACATTGCTGTTACAGGTACAAATTCTGCAGATAAACCCGAGCAAAACTCAGGCTATTCTGTTCCATCGCAAGAAGGAGTTTCGCGCTTATCGTCTCCAAATCGATAAAGCCCCTATCCCCTGTCTCCAGATAGTATCATACCTCGGTCTCCAGTTCGACCGCATTTTTCAATGGTCAGCCAAAATGGAGCACACTATGTGCAAAGGCAATGGCGTGTGTAGTCTTCTCTTCCCACTCTAAACTCCCAATACCCCGGAAAGCGAGTCTCTATAAAATGATAATCCATTCAGTCTGCCTCTACCGAGCAGAGGTGTGGTACAGGTATGTCTCTGAGAGATAACTTGAACTACTCGATGTATTCCAATCCAAAAAATCGCGTTACTCATTGCCCCATGGTTTATGAGGAACGTCAACACACATCTCGAATCCGGCATCCCGTTCGTGAAGATTTTCGCGAACATGCTCAATGCAAAGTTCTCCCTTAAGGCGCCTTAGAACACGACAACACCTTGATAAAATCCGTACCTACCTACAAACCTCGGTAGATAACCAACTACGACAATCCCGGTTGCAACCCAGGGTCTCTGTCACCTGCAAAACACTTCATTATCTCGAACCCGAAGCGACATCAGCAAAAGACCATTTGGTTCTGGCTGGTCATCTTGGAACAGAAAAAAAGGTTTTTTTAAAGATAAACTCTGTGTCAAACTCCAATATCTGCGAAATTTCTAATAACATGTTTGTCAAGTTAATAGTTAATAGAGCAGTTTGAAAAATGTTTAAAGAATAAATTGCTATGCTATTATTTATATTATTACAGTACTTTACAAATATTGATTCATCATCTATTACATTCGTCCTATAAGATAAATCGACACAAATTATCCGCTATATTTTCTACCTAAAATACACAGTGAAAAGAAATTAATATATCTTTATATTTTTTGACAAAAAAAAAACAACATATTTTTCTATACAGAGCCACAATGTACTACACAATGTAAATATAACCTACTTGTAGGACTGATTTTAATGATTGCCTCGTTTTATTTACTTTTTTTTATAGTTATGTCTAATACATATTATGTATACATTTTAATTTTAAGCTAAAACCCCTAATAATAAAAAAGGTATCTGAAATTTGGGTTCAGCGTATCAATATACAAACAGTACGAATCTATGATACAATCTAGTATACAGTATGATACAGAATGGTCAAAAAGACGATTGTAAGATAGGCCAAGACAGTCGGACTGTTAAGACGGCTTATTTCCAAATCCCCTAAGGCCCAATATCTGTTGGGTCGATGAAACAAGAGGCGTTAATTGACAATTGACTAAAAGTAATCGAAAAATAGCGGCTAAGAAAAAGATTAAAGACGAAAGGAAGAGATTAACTTATTTTCTCTTAGACAGGTCATTACCGATAGTTGATTCGAAATATTTGGAATGCCGCTAGATATAAAAATATCAAGAAGGAGTGTTTTCTTTTTAAGTAGCAGGAATAATTTTAAGGAATATCTGCAATTCGTTGGTTTAAAATACGATTTTAATACTTTATTAATTTTAAAATGTTAAAATTCCAATGCAAATTATTATCACGTTTAAAAAATTTAGCATCAAGTAATACCAAAATGCATTTATGAATTTAATCAAATTAAAGTTATTAATTATTAGTAATATGTAAAATGCATTCAACGTAATGTCGCAAATTCTGTTAATGCAGTAGATAAAAATAAAATAAGCTAACCTAAATGACTTAATAACTAACTTAAATATGAAGAAATAGAAGAAAATAACATACATTATAACAGCTCAAAGTATTTAATTATTTGTAATACACTAAAGTTTATGTAATATATAATACTAAATAAATATGTGAAATTCTTACTAGCTGTACAATACTTTAATATCGCCGGCTTGGTGGCGCAGTGGTAAAGGTGATGGGACGGTCTTCCTTCTGTTGCGATAGCCGCGGGTTCGAATCCTGCTGGGCATGGTCGTAAATTTATGTTTGTGATTGTTCTAGGTAAGAGTGTAAAATCCGACAAGAAAAATGATCCCAGTCACGCAAGTAACCAGGCTGGGTAAGACCGGATGTCTTCTGGGATGATTTCTAAAGTTGGTCACTCGCATTCGGTAGGCTAAATGCTCATGTTTAAACTTTAGGCTCAGTCCAGATAAAGCCATAATTGGTAAAAGGAGACTTTAAAATATATAAAAAAATGCCTTTTCTCTGTACAAAATAGTTGCGTAAACAACTATAATAATTATATATAAATATATACGAGTGGATGTGTAGATGACGAAAATAATGAAAACACATTGTCATCAATACAATACATTTAATCTGTCTACTTATTGTGATCAGATTAGAAAATGCAGAAGAATATTTAAAATAAGAGAAACAGCCTCACTTATTTAAAATCAAGATTATATGAAGATAACTTTTAAAAAAATTGTAAAATTGCACTGATGTTCAATTTGTCTCATATTTAGCTGAATGTTAGTATTATTTAATTTTTTTGCTATAAAATGATGTCAAATACTGTCTATATTTCCTTATTACATTTTTAGTATTTATTTGCTAAAATCACTAACACATAATTAAACAACTTGAAAGCTTTAAATACCATAATTATATAACAACAACTGTATTATTTTGATTAAAAAATTGCATAATATAGTTAGTTACAATATAAGGCATTCAAATAGATTAGTATCAAATAGATAAGTATCTACCTGTGAATAAATTTTTGTATTTTGTATTTTGTCCTGAATATTTTATTAAATGATAAAACTATAAATAGAGTAATTCTTGTCATTATTTTCAATATGTACGCTAAAATGCATGCGAAGAAAGTTTGTTCTCTCATATCTCTTGGGCACGCAAGACGACCTCTGGCATACGTATATGTTAACGTACGGTTACAATAACATAATGTAAGGTAACAATAATGTATTTATCAATATATAAAAACACAAGGTCCATTTATCTTTAAAATTACTCAATAATATATCTAGCATGGCACTAAAAATATTCTATAGAATCTGTTCACATTGTCCTTTATTTATTATGATTACCATAATATATTAAACAGTAGTAGTCTTCCCTTAAAAGTAGGGTCCAGAAACTAAGATTGTGTTTTATATAAAAATATACATCCTATGTTTTTGACCTCATCATGCGTCAACACTTGTAGCGTCACTTTTATGTTTTGTGCATGGGGAATTCAATTGGTTTGCTTGCTGACTATTATATAAATATTTATAAGTCAGTGAATCTAGTTCATTCAAATTATAACTGCTTAAAATAGCTCGAGTTTCATACAATATAACATCTATTGGAATTTTAGCATCTAGTTTGGCTGCAATCATATTTAGATCTAGTTTTAATTACTGTCACCTTACACCTTTTGATTCACTCTTATTAATTCCTAATCGATTACGCTGAAATTAGAAATGGTAATACTTTTAACGAAAGAGGAATCTTGTGTGGTCAGATCAGTGTTTCTGTTAAAACCGTGGAATGCCTATATGATCAGCGAGCTGTGATTTTGATGAGATCTACTCACATATCTGGGTCTAAAATATTTTAAATTTGGTATAGAATTGAATCCAATTAACAAAATTAAAATAAAAAGTCAGTGGATATAGCTGGAAGGAATGTCCTCATATGTCTACTCAGATTGAAAGTGTCATAAATTTTTTGACAATATTCATAAATCGATGATTTAATTAATCAATAAGAAATTAATAACTACTTAAATGTTTACCATTTATAATCCAAATATAGCAGTACAAGAAGGAATAGACTGTAAATATTAATCTTTTTAACCTTACAAAATGGAGCTCCATTACCAAGGTCAAATCCAAAATGGTCATTCCAGTTTGTTAGATTCTATTGGATCGATCGATCTTGATAGCTTGTACATGGAAACATCGCAAAATCAGACGGAAACTACCGAAGTTTACGGAATACCGGTTATGATTCTAGAGAAACAGCTATGTGGCGACCGCCACGACCCATTAGGCCACCACGAATTCATCAACAAGTACAAAGGTTGGCAATGCCGGTGGATTGGTACCATACAGTTCCACGCTATAAATGACCATCACGACGACGTCTCGCTCTCTTTACTTTTCTCCATCCCCTTTTAATAGTACCACTTCCACAGCGCTACCGTACTTCCGCTACCTAGCCTAATATCCTTTCTATTCTCCCGTCGACCACATGTATCATTTAACATTGAAATAAACAGTATTTCCTCAACCTGTGTTTTCAGTTCTCGTGTAAATTCCTTCCAAAAATAGTAGTGAGTGTTCTGATAATAATCGCAGCGGCAGCCACACATTTCCACCAACTGATCACCCGACGAACATTCCTACAGCTATTACTAGCTTATAAAGTGACAGAAAATAAATTAACTCTAAAGATAATATTTCATTATAATAATATACACCTAACAATTCCTTAAAAGTATTTTATTTTATTTTATTGTAAATTTTCTGTATTAAATTATTTATTACTATTAAATAAAGAATAATTATATTTTCTCACAAATAGACCAGTAATAAGGGAAGATGCTGAAAATGAAGCGTATCTATGAAGCAAAGAAAAACAAGTCGACAATATTGTAGTGCGTTTTGATGTATGCTCTGCATTTCGCAGTATTATTAATTTGTTCATTCAGAAGACATTCAGACGGCGGATCACACTCCATATATAGTCCGTATTAGAAAGATCTGAAAGACTTTTTAAATTATTCATTGTCCTGACAAATTATGCACTATTGGGAAGCGCTATTGTTAAATATTACAAGCGAATTTTACCTGAAAATGCAAATTCGTTGAATATCAACGTTTTCAACTCGTACAGCGTTATTTATTTAGCATTTGCAAAGCTAATCTCGACATTAATGGGACTGAGTCAGAAAAAGAGGGAAGCCAACATTCCACATTTCCATATATTACATAAAAAATCCACGTGAAAAAATTGCGGGAAGTTTCGACAGGGGACTAAACAATCATTTGCATGCGTAAAGGGAGCTACATATTTTCACTTTTTTCTCCTTTGTAAAGGTACAGGAATTATCTTTATTTCAATCCACAAAAGAAAAGAAAATCTTAAGTTATTTAGTTTCATATAAAGAAACCGCTTTTAATACATTTTGTTTTACAAATATATATATTAATACATAATGCATAAATTGAGTGAAATGTTGCAGTATACTACTATTATAAATAAAATACTAAGACTTTTAAATTTACGTTACACTGGCATTTCCAACCGACATTTTTTTTACTAGATTGGTAATGCCATAATGGAAAGGAGTGAGAAGGAGCTTCTATTTTCTTAACTACGTAATAACACATATAATATAACATTCTGAGCGAAAATATTTTGTCGAGCTGCATTATATTTTTGAACTAATCGAGTCGAGTATACTAGCTGTTTTCATTTATTTTTTACCTACACAACATAGATAGCACCTGTCAAGCACATTCATTCAGACATATGTAGAAGTATCATAGAGTATTTTTTCTCTGCTTGTTTGACAAGTTATGAATAATTTACTGTTTATTTACAGACAAAATATAATTATCTGTCTGTATACTGTACAATAACGGTAATTGTTACAAAATAAATAAGAGTTAAGTAAAGGCATTTCTTTAAATTCCATATATGGCGAAAATCTTTTCGAAAGAAAATTGAGTCTTGTATGAAGGGGCATTCTCGACTATTAAATCTATTTAGGATGGGGATTTAGGTGGTTATCTCCACGGGGTAGTGTCTTGGGACCATTTCTATATCTGCCCTATACTGCTGCAATCCCAATATCAAAAGAAACAATACTTGACAAAAACGTAATTATATCACATGACGGATGACCAATTCGTCAAGCAGAATAAGCTAAATACCTCAGAATATATGTCCATGGGAGGTTAAACTGGAAACATCATGCGATACAAAAAGCAGATCAAATTACACTCAAAATCAAGCAACTGTAATGGATAGTCGAAAGATATTCTCAACTTGATCTAAAATCAAAGAGATTGGTTCCGTCAGTCATAAAGCCTATTTAGACCTATGGGGTGCAAATATGGGGTTGCACTAAAACATTAATCTACTATTAATCCACTATTAATCGAACGCACACAAAACAACGTTCTATGATTAATTGCCAATGCTTATCGTTACGTAACCAAAGAAGATCTGCATCGTGATCTCGGAATCATATGGATACACGAAGTCTTCCAAGATTTCGCTCTAAAACATGAAAGAACGTTGCTAAATCGCAGTAATGTGGAAGCAATAGAGCTACTGATCAATACACAGGAAATCAGAGGATTGAAGCGAAACAAACCACACGAACTAGTTTAGTGTATAAGTGTATTTTTAAGTTTAGCTTAAGTAGATTAGTTTTATTTTAATTTGGGAAATACATACTAATGTATTAATCCAGTACACGCCTTGCTTGTATATTAAGGTAAGTGCAACAGAACAGTAGTAATAAATTATTTTATGAATTAATATTGCACTAAGCATATCGAATATAAAATGTAATAAATAAAAAAAATAGATGGAACAACGCCTTCTGTTAAAAACTTGTCACTTAACTACAGCGACCGTTATTTTGAAAATAAATGGAGACAAGATTTTCTTGTCGAACAGCGGCTATGGTCTTTCAAATGAACTTGACTACTATTACCGCACTCATGCACATTTAATGGACCGATTGTAAGATACCTAAAGAATTTTAATAATTTTAGTGAGATAATGTCAGCTTCTAAAACTGTCCAAAATGAGTGCAAAATTATACAGTCGAAATCGGAGCGAAAATATTGCTGAACTTAGACACTGACTAAAGACATTTTCCAATATATCTTGACTGATTTATAATTTTATTTAAAAGTAATAAATCAATCAACAGTAATGTACATAAATATTTTATTCATCTCATTTATCAGAGCGGATGGCAGAGTCTACCTCTGATTATATTAAAAGTTAATTAGCGAGGGGGAATTGTGACACGGAACACAATCTGATGATGAGTTTGTCGGAAATTAATCGTTTCCAACCGGAATATTGCTGAATGTATAAAATTGTTCCGCCGTTATTGTGTAATATGCATAACTTCACTTGAAATACGTAATATCTTGTTCTTTGCTCTAATTTTAATTGATGGGTCTCATTTGTTGGGTTCTTCAGAGAACATTTAGTGTCTTGTTACCGTTTCGATAAATTCTTGCAATCTGCAGGTATATTGTTTGTTATAATATTCCTGTTTCTAGTCATATGCGATGTTTATGGTTAAGTTATGTTTATATAGTTTATTGTTTATTTTTTTACGTATATCTTAAAGTCTCCTTTAAACCAAAGAAGGCTTATCTGGACTGGACCTACTACTTAACGTGGGCTCCAAACCACTATCCTCGGCATTAAGCCTACTGACTGGCGAGTGACTCATAAATAATCACAGAGGACATCTCATCTTAACCAGCCTGGTTCCTGGCGTGACTAGGAATAATTTCCTTGTCGGATTTTATACTCTGGCCTAGGAAAATCGCAAATATTAAACAATCTCAAACATAAATTTACGATCATGCCCCAACGGGATTCGAATCCGCGACTATTCCAACAGTAGGTGAACTGTCCTGTAGGCTTTACCATTACGCCACCCAAGCTGGCTTTTATGGTCGATAGACTAATATATAGTCCTTCCAATAAATTAGCCAATATACGTTAAAGAGGACTTTAAATATACTGTCAAACTTTAAAAACGTATTTTTTTTTTAATTCGGAGCAGAATTTTCTTTTTCGTTTTGCTACTCGGCATCAGTCTAGTTTAAAAAAGACAGAATGCCCTCAGATGCGTCTTAACATGTAACCTAATCACCCTATAAAATTCGAAATATCAAGTATATAAGCATCTAGTAAAAAAGTAATCTATTAGAACAGTGAGTAGTTTTTTCGATATAAACATAACTTAACACAATAATTTCTGAGAAAATTGTTAGTATGGAAAGTATCAATAGACATCTTAGGTCATTGAGAGATACAAGTCATCGATCGCTTCATACACTGTTGGAAGTATACGATTTAAATGGTAAAAAGCCAACCCATGAGGAGGTTTACTGGAACTTTGAGAAATTTATTTTAAAAGAGTACTATTTTAAATCACGATTTGAAATTTATTCCTAATAATTTAAGTATCTAGACGAGAGGGGGAATAGAGGACGGGAACTAGATTGGGCCACTCTTGACAAAACGCTAAAAGTGTAAAGACAATAAAATCTGAAACCAGAACTTTCTTCTCTATCTGAATGAAACTTTTTTGTTGCGGGTTTATAGCCCAATGCTGATAATTGCCAATACAGAGTGATGAGAGCGAAAACAGCTAAAGATTAATGTTGTATAATTGTAGAAAATCATATTGTAGAGTGTGAAAGATGTGTGTGCATTCATATGTGTATAATTATTCGGAAATTAATTAGCATTAAGTTAGAATTTGTTAGAAGAGAACTAATACTAACTGTTTTGTAGATATTAGGGAGAATGCAGAGATTAAATTTAATTTTAAAACTGAAGTGTACACATGCAGTAAAACAAGAAAGTAAGGAGAAATTCAGTGATTATAAATTATTTCACAAGGACATAGGAACCAAGGAAATAAGAACTAAACGTTAAAAGGTAAATATGCTCTATAATAAGATAAAATATGTTACTCTGATAAACAATTGTTAATTAGGTAGATGTGGCCTCCAGGTGTTACCAGTTAAATACGAACAACTCTGACCCACGGACTGTTGAAGCTGTTTAATTAACTGTAGTTTAAATCCTTCGATAATATATGCGTTTGATGTACTCCAATGTTAAAATAAATTATACTTTATAATGTTATTCTTGTTTCACTTTAAATTTATATTAGTATTTTATTACGTAAAAGCTTTGCAATATGCTGACGTCATAATTTTTTTAATGACGTGCATTGGCTGTTTTAATAGAAATTTAATATAATGCAAAATTATATTTCAAAACTTATTTGAGAATTAAAGATACGTTCACATTTTAATTGAGACAACAAAAATATGATTATCATTAAATAACTCAAATCATATACATGATATCTTATATAATAGTCCTTTAGTATATAATATTTCAAAAGCGCCCATTCATACTGATATTGGTATAAAACATTTTGGCACTAAAATGACCGAAAAGCTGAAAATTACATCTAAGAATAAAGATACAGTAATACATATATATTGCAATAATATTTGATCAATTATTTTATAATTGTCTAAGGTTCAGTACCTGTATTTAAACGGTCGTGTAAATAGTATGGTTAAACACAGTTTTATCTGCTATTTTATCTACAAACACATAACCCAAATAAGCCTTGCACTATTTAAAACTTATATATATTTTTATGGCATTCAGTACGAAATAATATTAAATGAAGTACTTAATCGCATATAATTTAATATATTAAAAGTAAAAATGTAGTAGTAAAAGAAAATTGTATTGATCCAAGTCAAATTTGCAAAATGTGATTAAGTAGTAAAGTTAAAGTATCTGAGTTATTTATAGTGAATGATCACAAAAAGCTATTTTTTTAGTTTGTCCAGTTCAAGATGTTAATCAAATTTTAGAAATGACAATTTCGATATGCGAGCTTAACATTGTTTATGAATAAATCAGATCAAATAATAGAATCACAATAATACCTGACAGAGAAACATGTATAGCGACTGCCACATGATCTGAAATTAAACTTACTACTGTTAAATTCTTCATACTACATACATAGGTCGTTCTGATAATAACTTAAAAATAGAAAATGAGTAAAAAATCTTGAATTGTTCTCAAATATATTTATCAACTATTAATAATTTTGTTTTGGTGAGAAAATAATTTAACTGGATGGTCTAGAAATTTGATAATATGGATTTTATTCGAATTTGCAAGCGAGGACTTTTGAAATTATAAATTATTTTTTGGGTTTTTCTACTAGCCTTTTTCTTTCGAATTGTTGTTAGGTGATGACTGAGATAAATCTATTCCTTTTGACAATTTTTAAACGCTTTTAGTTATATGCAGATATTTTGGTGTAGTTTGTTCACAGTGCGCTTTCAGTTACTGACGTGAAATTCAATTTACAATATAAAACTTAATATATATTGACTTTCTCACTCGGTGCTTTCATCTGTTGTACAAATAACTAGCCACACTTCAGATGAATGGGCGAAATATAGCACTGTGGTTAACGGAAGACATTCTGATATTGAACTCCGATTCTGATAAGGAAGAGTTTTGTCAAGCTGAACCCTTGAAACTCCTTCTAAGTCATTGTAATGAGTTATATGTCAAACTACCGATGGTATTTTAGCATAACACGATATTTAGATTTTGATTTCAAATAACAGTCATAAATAACTTAAATGAAACAATAAAACCAAGTTCGGAAAGAAATTTTAGAGAAACTAATAGTTCAATAGTGTGTAAAATTTAGAGGCGTTTAAATGTGATATGAAATATCGGCAAGAATAAAAATGACAACCTAAAGAACTGACCAAAAGTGATACTCCAACCCATTTCGACAATGCGGCTATTAGTATATTGCAATTGGTGAAGAAGAGGTTCTAATATTACCATGTTACCAAGCGCAAAAGTGATAGATTAGTTTAGGAGCGTCATACATTTTTGCTGAACATATCATGAGCGACTAAAATCGAAAGAATATAAAATAAATTAACAGTGCATTTAAAAAAAATACCATCCAAAGTGAACAACAGGCGCGCAAAAGCCTTTCCCTTATATAATAACGCTTATAATATATAGTCTATATATATATATATATAGCCAAAACGTCACAATATTGCCGCATCAACTCTGAGTTTTAGTTCAGTTTGGTTTTAACATACAACAAAATTCTAATCAAAAGAAAATTAATGAACAAAAATGTTATCAAGTATAATTAGTTTTAATATTATAGTACATCTATTACAAAAACTACACTTAATTATACAGCCACAATAATATATAGGTTAGAGTTATAACCCTATCACTATTGCTTTCAAGAATTTTGCATACGTGTGACAACCGGACGACTTTAACAGGCTCATTTGTTTACGTGTTCGAACTAACCAGACAGAATTGTGTCTCATTTTAACTAGAATAAAATGATAAGGAATATATTGTCTGATTCTGAAACAAATTTAAAAATTGCAGCAGGCAATGCTTTAAACATCCTGATAACACTTTGAATAGACTATATAGAGTATAGCTCGAATAGGAAGTTCTATCACACACAGCATACTAACCAGTGGTAGCGCCTACTAATTGCAGTAAATATTTTACACTGATTTATACATTGTATCATTTCTTCAATAAACAACTTTTCAAATCTAAAAATGAGACAGAAAAATATATCATTTGAACATTAAACGAAATTCTTCCAAATTCTGGCTTCGATGAAATAACGTCAGACGATAAAACTTAATGAATAACCCGGTATAGACGTAAGCAGCACAGAAAAAGTATAAATTATCTTAAATGTTCGTTTAAGAATATTGAAGGAATTAAGAATTTTTCGCCTGTTGCCTTTTTACGATCGCTTTTCACTCCATAAACATAAAGTTCCCAATCTTAAGTCGTCTGCTTGACTTCAAAGCACACTAATTTGAAGCTAATAAAGTCTTGAAGTTGAGTCGGCTTTTTACCACTTTATGGTGTAATTTCACTTTTAGTCGGTTTCTCTTTTAATTACCTTTCCTAAGTTTTTTTCTAGCTTTCAGAGACAGCATAACTTTGTTTAAACTTACTGAACCTGTTGTTAATTATACAAATATTAATGCATTATTGTTTTTTTTTGAATACTGGTTTAACCAATCACTATTACATTTATTTACTACGAAATTAGTGACTATTATTTTAAAATAGTTTTTCAATTATATGGGTTAATTAATTCGTCTTTAAATGTTTATAATTTTTATATAATTTTTTCTCTTTTTTAGGTCCTGTTACATATTAATATACACTTATACCATAATAAAATAAAGAATCAATAGTTTACGATATATTAATTGAAATAAATATAAACAAAATATCCTTCTATATTCGAACGTCTTTTCTTCTACAAAGCTCTACTTTTGTCTACTGGATTTTTGTTGCAGCTTGCTTCCTGAAAGTTATTTTTTAAATAAATTAAGTTTGTAATTCCACCATATTCAGCAAATGACACCTCATGTCACCTACGCATATAGCTTATTTATGATAACTGTTGTCCACTGAAAGAAAATATTTAAATCGAACTATATTTTTAATAGTATTTTAGTTAATATTTTGGCAATTGTACTGACTGTATTTCTACTAAAAATTCCGTTAAGGGGACAAATTAGAATAGGTTAGGGCATATAATCTAGAGCAAGGTTAGTATTAGTTAGTAAAGGTATCTTGAAAAAATAATGAATAATTAAAACATACTGGACAAATTACAACTATCAAACTGAAATATCGATCAATGAGTTTTTCGCACCTTAGGATTGACAACACAGAATTTTTAAGTGACCATCTATTCAATATTTCTCCTAGCAACTTCTAGAAGAACAAGTCGTTTGATTTCGAAAGATGAGCCCATCAATAGAGTATTCCTGAGAATAATTGTTAAGCACAAAAATAACAAAATTTTGAGTGAGCGAGAAATTAGGGAGTTAAAAATAATTATGTGGATGATTTAAACGTAGTTTTAAACATGTTAAATTGGGCATTCATTTATCCAAATCTATTGAATATGAAATAAATGAAGATGGAGCCATTCATCCCACCATTCAACGAAATTTCTATATACTGCATAACTTGCAACATAGGGTTGGCTTGGTATTCGTCATGTTCAGAAATGCAAACCAAAGAACTAAACAACTAAACAATCGACTATAGAAATGGATGCACTTGGTGATAAGAAATCCTCGAGTGTTTCTTGTCTGAATCTAGAAAAGGCATGTTTTTTTCATAGACAGTTGCACTTTATGCAATGTTGCACTGTTTATCCCAAAGCGGGTCACGGAAAGAATCAACCCGAGTGCAACCCATGTACCAACTGCATAGTTACATAAAACTAAAATGTTAATGATGCGCTATTAAAATAATTTTATTGATGTATATTTTCTTATAGAGATTATCCCAATACATTATTGGATTTAATTTAAAAAATGTGTATCCATTTTATTACGTTAATAAAATTCTAAACAAAGTTTAGCAAAAAGGTAACACGACATTCATTGATAATTATTCGGTACAAAGTTCTACGGGCCCGCTAATTTTGTATATAAATACCAAATATTAAACGTTTATCACTGGTCAATTAAATATGTATATGTTTCATACATATAAAATTTCGTTGTTATCTCTATGATATTATTTAAGTAAATCGTGTTTCCATACTACTTAGCACTAGTGTTTGTAGGATGACAATCAACAAATTAATGTTAAAAGATTATAACATTTTATACATTGAGTCTCATTATATTCATAGTCGCATTCATATATTGTATGCGACCTATTTTCTCTATTAAAGAAATAATAATTTTGTTATTCTAATAAAATTATTGAAGAATAACGTAAACTATGTAATGTTAATGTATACATCATCACCATAGATTAGTATATAGAGGATTACCACCACTGAGACCACTTTTTCGAGGCAAGATCGCTTGAATTGTCCCCAGAAAGGCATTTGATTGGTTGAGTTCATTTCGATTACTCGATTGTTTTTTATGGCACCATTGTTTGTGAGATTGGCATAAAATAATCATAGCATTTCTCTCACATAATTATAATCACGATTGTTTGATTATTATGCATTATGAATTCTCTAAATCTTGTGAATCCAGTCTATGTGTAGAAATACGAATATATGTCATTTTCTTGGGAAGATATTTACAGATCTATTTCAAAAATACATCAATCAAGTCAAAAAGCTCAAGAGCTATGTGTGTGTGAGTAATGATTTTTCCTGGTATGTATACAGTTATTTATATAGAATATCTGTGTTTATGTATATGTGTATTATGAAAATATTGCACAAAGCCTAGACCCATAAAAGATTCACATGTGACGATAGCAAAATTACAATAGGTAAAAGGTAAATGTGATTAAACTGAATTAAAAATTTTAATGCAAAGCCATTTAATGTAGTGCCAAATTTTATTGTCCTCTACTAACATGTTTGTAAAATGCCATTATTTAAATTAGTTTGAAGTGGTTCATTTGCTTAGAGAAAACTATTCTGGTTAAAATACTGAATCACAATTTGGCTTAAGATTGATTCATGATTGTTCCATCGTTTTTCCGTTGTCCCCTTTTAGTATAAGGGAACAAAAAAATAGGACTCTAATTTAAAATAAAATATAATCTAAAATTAATATTTTAATATAATAATAGATTTAATATAAAATATATTTAAATAGGATTTTGTTTTTAAATATTTTTAAAGTCTCCTTTTACCAACTATGGGTTTATCTGGACTGGACCTGCAGTTTAACGTGGGCTCCGAACCACGGTCCTCAGCATCAAGCCAACTAACTGGCAAGTGACCAACTTTAGAAATCAGCCCAGAAGACATCCAGTCTTACCCAGCCTGGATACTGGCGTGACTGGGATCATTTTCCTTGTCGAATTTTACACTCTTGCCTAGGACAATCACAAGTTTTAAACAATCACAAAAATAAATTTATGACCATACTATGAGCGTTTATTGGTATAATTAAGAGGAATTCGGGCAAGTAAGGTACAGGTGAAATGCAGGTGCTCAACAACCTCTAAATATAAACTATTTTCATGGTACCATGAAAATTTGTGTAGAAACAGTGCCATTTCGAAGATCTTCAAATGCAAATTGGCGGACGAAGGTATAATCGGCGCTCAAAAACAAATTTTATAACAACTATAAGATGTCCAAGCAACATAACGACCACATATACATCCCTGTAGCCATTTCCTGGGAAGAAAGTTGTTAAGTAACGCGGCCCAGACTATCCGGCCATCTGTTTTCCTAACTACGTGATTGACGAACGAGGGAGACGGGTTGGTCTGTTTTTACCCTCAGTATCGCTTTCCCTAAAACATAACATATATACTTGTCGCGACCACACTTATAGGTACCCTCAAACAAATCAGAACGCCCCAAGAAGAATGACATCCTGCTTTTCCTTCGATGACAGCTGATTCCGTAAAACTCCTGTTTGGTTGGATCCGCATCTCATTAGCTGAACCTGAACCACATGGAGGTACGTTTCACGGCAGCTCCACTAGGAGGAGAGTAAATTAGCGACCGCTATGACTCTTTAGGCCACCTCGCTTTCATCTACATCAAGTTCAAAAGTTGGTAACGCTGGTTCATTGGTACCAAGCAGTTTTCTGCTATAAAAGACCATCACGACGACGTCTCGCTCTCTTTTCTCTACCCCTTGTAACAGTACCACTTCCATAGCGCTTCCGTACTTCCTTTACCTAACCTAATATCCTATCTATTCTTCCGTCGAATACATGTATCATTTAAGAATGAAATAAACAATATTTTATTCAGCCAGTGGTTTTTGTCCCCGTGCGAATTCCTTCCACAAAAATAGTAGTGAGTGTTCGGACAAACAATCGCATCGAAAGCCACACATTCCGACTGACCAGACGAACATTACTACATACTTATATGATATAGTTATTATATTAATATTAGTATTAGTCAGTTGAGTGATAATACAAGTAAAACACGTACAAAACTTTCTTGAAATATGACTCTAATATTAATTTAAACTAGCCAATGTAAATGGCGTGAAATCGCGACCTGACCGCCTTCTCTGCTAAGACTTTATAAAATTCTAAAATTATATGTATTTATAAGTTAACGCTCTATAGTACTCTATGATCGTCACGTTGAAGGAATAACCGAAGTTACCGACATGCGCATATAGTAACTGGGCAATATTCTTGTGATTTTTACAATACAGCTTTCCACCATTGTCTGCATATGACTTTTTCGGGTTACTGTATTATTCTTCGTTTTTTCAATACTGACGATAAATAATGGCCTTGATATCTATCCGAATTATCTGAGACATCATCTATCTAAAAGACTACACTATACTGTTAGACACCCTACAGCCTATAACTTATCATAAAGTTATCTGAGTTATTCATGTACATTAATAATACTAAAAATACTAGTCTTTACTAACCGTTACCTTAAAACTCTTATTACAGATGATAAATTACATAATTTGCAGAGCGGTATTTAACGTACGGTGACGCAAGCACAGCATTACCTGTTCTCTAATTAATCACGTGAATTCAAGTAGTGGTCATTAATCTTAAAATAAAGACTCGCATCCAATAAATTATAAGTATTTGCAAACGATTATTCCGAAAGATAAGATATATGGTTCCGGATGACAAATAGAGCTGTTCTCTGCCAGCGTAGCCGAATGAAAATTCAGCTATTTTTATTGGCCAAAGTTAAACATAATATCATGGAGATTAAATACGGAAAAACTGCCATTTTTCTTTTATATATTTTAGTAATTTTTTGTTTGGGTCTTGTTTGTAGTAGATCCCCAAAAAAACCGGCCGGATCCTTCGAATAAAGATGTTCTAATATATTGGAAACAATAAAAATATTTCACTTGGATTACATTTGAATTTTGTTTAAGAAAATAAACAGAAATAAGAATCCTATCAGAAAGGACTTCGTATTTCTAAATCTTCGTTTCGATACCAAAGTTGCTTAATTTTGATAAATTTAATATGAAATAAAAAATGTATACTCGAAAAGGTTGCATAGAGAAGGCTCGTTTCAGATTTCATTTAAATTGGTTCGAAATTCGAAAGGAATTGTTTGAATTGTTGCTAAAATAGCTATATATCAGCAAATAATTTTATATAATAATTTTTTTAAAGCTTATTCTTAACGGGTTAAACTTTGAAATGTCTAGACCTAGAAATACCCCCTTAAGTTTACCGCCTGACTCATCTACTTAGAGGTCATCCCAGAAAACATCTGGTCAGGTTACTGGCATTTTATTTGCCATACTTTACACTCTTACTTATTTTACACTTACACAGTCCTATCGCCTTAACCACTGCAGCTACCAAGTCAGCAACTTAGTTTTCATTTATGAAAAGAAAATATTATTTTTAAATAATCGTTATTAACTTTTTCACATGATACATACACATACATGTAGTGATCATGATATTAATTCAATAAATCATAGGGCGTATTGTGGCAAAAGAAAGCAGATTGTCATAGCTCGAATGGAGAGCTTTGTCGCACTCAACTTACTTACCAGACATAGCGCGCCTGGTTCTGTTTACTAGTCGATTAGTTTTTCATGTTTTTCAGAAAGGGAGTAAAACGTTGCAGAAAACAATGGAAAATATTTCGATTAATATATATTACTCACTAAATAATACATTGCAGCGGAAAATGCACACTCTTAAAATGTTTGTACTCGGTTTTCTTACTTTTAAAGTTAAATTAATATTAATAAATTAATATTTAAAGCTCTGATTCAATTAATTAAAAGATATTATTATTAATTTGGCGATTTTATATTCAAGATTCATCGGCATTGTCAGGGACACATTTTATCGTTTGGTTTTTTTGTTCGTTAAACCTGTTCTAGTAATGGTTTTATGGGTTATTTAGTCTCTAAATACTATTATATTTCTAGCAATAATATTCAAAATTACGAGTTGCATCTAGAGTAGATTTTATTAGTAGATCAGTAGATTTTTGATAAGAAAACCCCAATTTCTTACCAAATCAAACCATTTATTTCGATAGAGTGATATGTTAATATATTTTCATGTTGTTTTATATATAAAAAGGTATATTTGCCTCTATAGATGTTTTATTTTTGTTCAATATAACACATTTGTTTATCGAAGCAAATGCTGATGTTTTTAGTGATATTACATTTTATGAAATAAAATAAAAATATATAAAGAGGATTAATAGTTGGCGTTGATGGCCGTAGATTGACAATCGTTTCGCCGTTATTCGAAATAGTCTTTGGTATCCCGAATTAGAGTTCGGCTAAAAGCAATTCAATTTAATCTGTGAGGTCATCAAGGGTGGACTAATTCCTCTAGCCATTATCAATTTCAGTTATGAAATATACATGCGTTGTAAAACAGCTTCTATATCCATTTCTGATCAAAATATCATAGTTAAGCGTGTTGAGTAATCAAAGGTGGACTACAGTACTTCAGTTGCTCAGTTATATATTATCGGAACTTGGAGTTTTCTAAACATGGAAATTCATTCTATAAGAGGTATGTAACGCATATAATGCGTTTATATCTCATTCAGCAAATCAACAAAGGCAAGCCAGCAGACAAAAGTATCGGTGATACATATAACATGATTGCATATCAGCTATTGAAATGGGACAAAAACCACTCCCATTTTTGGTGAATTTTTTAGAAGGGTTTTGTGCTCTTCAGCAAATAACAGTGTATTTGGGTTTGACTCTGAGAGCAATTTGTAAATTGTAAATTATTTATTAAATAACTAGCTTAGAGGTGACGAGGAAACAGATTATTCGTCCTGAAAAGCCAACAAATACATAAAACGATCAATTGAAATTGCACACGCAGCAATCAAGGAATAGGTCTAGTCCATTAAGCTGGTAGAAGTTATCATAATCCGAAAGCCTGGAAAATTATCGAATGAAATAAAAGCATGTAGACCTGGCTCACTACTACCAGTAATATCTAAGCTATTTGAAAAAAAAATTGTTAAAATGAACAAAACCGATTCTAGAGAGAGAAAACGTAATATCTACACATCAGTTTGGGTTTATTAACAAACCCTGGACAATTAACTGGAGAACAGAATAACAGATGTTATTGTAAAAGCATATAAGGGCAATAATTTAAGTTCATTTATATTCTTAGGTGTAGCTCAAATCTAATGATATTACGAGTCTTGCTGTCTTAGAAAATAGCAAAGAAACTAGACAAAAATTGCAACAGGTGCTATTATGTAAGAACTGAAACATATGGATATACGGAATTCAACTATGCAAATGTTCAGCGAATACTAATATAAATACAAGTTTTCCAGAACAATGTCCTGAGAAGTATTGTGGGTGCACCGAGAAACTATAGTACTTATTGCTTACACCGTGGCTTTCAGATACCGTCTGTCACCTAGGATATCAAGAAAATTGTAAGGAGATGTAAGGATAGACCTCATTCTCATTTCAACATCAACGTAATACAACTCTTATAAAACAACAGATAGATAGAGAAACAGATACAGAGATTCCAATCCTCTGATCTTGTGTAGGGTAGTGCATTCAAGTGAATTTAATAGAAAAACAGCTGTGTTGATACATAAACATTGTTAGAACAGAAACTAAGATAGGGCCGATGAGCCCTACGAGATATATACCTAGATTTTAGTTATTGTAAAGAGAAATATGATAAGAGAGATATGTAATCTTTTATGTTAAAATCGGATCGGGATAGCAGTATAGACTTTGCCGTCGCTTCAACGTGTCTCCACTTATTTCCCTTAAATCAAAATACATTTAAAGTAAAATACTTTCTCTTTTAAAAGCCAACTCGTTTCACAACTTGCATATATAACTAAAAGATTAATATGTTAAAATCCTTAATAAAATTATTGCATAGAGAATGAAATTAATATTTTGTTAAATACTAAATTTGCCGTTGCTATATTTTTCTCTAAAACTGTGTGAAACAAACTTGATCCATTATGGTAACATTATCCGCATCGCATATATGTGACATAAAATGTCCGGTCCCCAAATTAAGACTTTAATATGGCATGTGTGCCATAGCAGAATAGCGTCGAAAATATAGACTAATAAAACACACATTTCCCGCAAAGTGGGTCAGCTTCGGATAACACGAAATAAATAAAAAGATAAATAATTAAAATGTGTCGCGTATCCTCAGAAGTATTTCTATACGTGTCTACAAGACCCGTGTATATGAGAAAATATTTTTATTACCTGTAAAAAGCTAACGACAGCGATATTTCTTGGACCCTAATTACATTTGGATGAAGTAATTTTTTGTATAATAAAAACACATTCGTATTCATTAATAATTTTCAGCGATCTTTTTTCTCTTTCATCTAACTAGCTTATATCTTTTAATTAAATCGAAATTACCAAATCTACTTTAGTTAATAGAGATAATTTTTTATCGCAAGAATGAATCGCAGCATATTTCCTGCAGTTTTATGTAATACGCTCGACAACTCGAATTTAGCATTCGCTATTAATAGTTAATTTTTGCAGCCATTATAACTGTAATAACCTTTGTCTTTCTCTAATAATTATTCAACCTTAAGAATTTGAAATATTTCTATATATTCCAGAGACTACATAAAAGCGAAAGAAGAAAGTTTCTTGCAGAACGTGCAAACATGTAACATTTTTGTTCAACTTAGTTTTTTTTTCGAAACCAGGGAAGCTAACAAATACAGAGGACAGACACAGTTATATGAATATCATGCAACCAGTACAGCTTATTTCATATTTGCAACACTGCTTTCGTGTAAATCACGTGACTTATATTAATTATATTGCAGTTATATTACCCGCTTTGTTCTGCGATGGTTAATATAAGCGATTGGTAATCGTATAAACGAAGACCAATAAAAATTGATTTACAGTTAGTGTTAGCGCTTGTAGCGAATACAACCGAATTATTAAAGGTTTCAGGAGTGACAGTATCTAAAATAATAACAGCGTACAGAAAACATAGTAAAACATCATCGGTGACAAATTGGCGAAATTACATGCTTGATGCTTGGAATAATATGGTATGGAGCTATAAATTGTTTACATTGTTTCCTATAAACGGCCAGGTTTATGTATTTAGAACATTAAAAGAAGGAGGAGGTTCATTCACATTATTGGCCGGATTATTGCGAATCGATATCTGAACATCTTCAATCATATAATTTTTACTATGACTAACATATTCATGCCAAGCACTGTCATATTCCAAGATGATAATGATTAATATACCAAGCTCAATAACCTCTAAATAATTTGGAAGATGAAAAATAGCTTCAACATTAATGGCTTTATTTATATTTTGGTACGCTACTTAACGTTTTAAATGAAGAATTTGATATTGCTAGAAGTTTGAAAAACTTTAATTTATTGATGCTCAATGAGAATGTATAGAGAAAGTGCATAACAGATTTCAAGTAAATAGATCCAGTTCGACCTTGAGATATCATTGTCATTTGTCTTGAAAATGTAGTTTGAAGAAAAACGTGCTTAAAGTTTCGTTTCTAGATGCCACGTTACTATATCTTAAAAACTCTTCAAAATTGATTGATACAATGAAACATCCTCTTAAGGGTATATTCTTAAAGGATTTCCTTTTGAAAATATGATGTAACAAAATCGATTTTTTAAAATTTCTACAACAGAATATACCCCTAATCGTTCACATGATTACAAAAACTTCTCAAAAAATTAAATAAGGCCTCCTGAATTTTTTCAGATCTGTAACCTTGTTAATATTAACAAGCTTAAGGTGTACTAGTATTAAATGAATTTAGGCATGAATATATTGGTCAGATTTAACCAAAATTTGAACTTTATAATAAATTATATGTCCTATAAACAATTAACATATTTTTTCCAAGTAAGTTCTTTGTACAATTGGACTGATACATATCACTATAAACATATCGTAGACACTTAAAAATTGTTATAAAATTACTGGTATATTTATAAATAATCAAATCTTGTAGCTTCATAAAAGAAACAAGCTTTGGTTCGAAGTAATCGAAGGGTTATTATGATTTTAAAAGCAACATCTCTATTAATTAAAAGAGTAAAGAATAGCAGAATTCTATTTGGCCATCCAAAACTCTTTATTCAGCAATATTTACAACAAAACTGAGGGTTGCGTAATACAATATGGGAAACACCTAGTCACTATGACAGATCTCATAAGACTAGCAGAGTCTTAGTTAGAAGACATCAGACTAGTAATTACTCAAATAGTATAGTTAAAATCAGGATGAAATAAAATCAATAAGAGAGAAACAACGAGAAATTCGGAAGATATTTTGGAGGCAGGATTCAAATTCTGATGAGAGTTTTATATATAGAGATTATATAGGCAAATTTATCCTAACCAATTTTTACATATATATATATATACCCAGATAATGTTCTTAAACCTTAATATCCTCAAAGTTGTCCTGATATTAATAACTAATAAATGTAACTATAAATATGTAATAAATGTAATAATTAACTTTAATAAATGATATTTTGATAGGTTTAATTTTAGATATTATCTCCTGAATATTCATCAAACACAAAAGAGCTTATTTCGGACAAAAGTTAAAATATAGGTTAACAAAATAATATGAATTGGGTCAATATCAGATCTCACGGAAGACCTCAAAAACCTTAAGATTAAAATGCGGCAAAATCTGATTAAGTCCATTTCCTCGAATAATTTCTTTTTTCGTTCTGTTCGTCGTGTGATGTTTAGAAAAAATTTGCGTGTTTTAATAGGTCGATCATTTAATTCCGGACAAAATATAAATAGATAGACACATATTTACGGAAAGTGCTAGGTAATGCTATTTTATTTATGGAATCCCGATGATACAAGAGGATTTAATTAAGTATAAAGAATTTTTTCTTTGGAATAATTTGCATGATAACACAGAATAGACGAAATAAAATGTATGGTCACACAAAACATATTAGGTTTTTAGAAACTTCAACTAATAAGACTAGAAGAAATATATATACAGGGATTATTTATTTTTCAAAATTAATTTCGTCTTATTCAAAGTAATCCTCTTGGGGCAGGGCATTATGTTCTTGGGTTTTTTTGCATGTCCCACTGGACGTATTGGAATCGATTTTTAAAATAGCCTATAAAGCTCCTTCCGAACCGATTTTCACTTTCTCAATTTAGCTACAACGATGTCATCGAAGGAGTTGCCTTGGCGAAATAACCAGAATTCAAAAGTCCAAATTCAATTCCAATTCAAAAGAAAGAAAGATACTCCTCCAGTTTGTTTCTTAATTTGCCTTTTAAAATTAATTATTTTGAAATAATTTCCAGACATCATATTATATATATACTCAGTTTTGAACGGATTATAAATATTTAATCAAAATTATACGGTTTTAGCTCATGTGAAATATTTAAAACGCTATTTTGTCGGCGAATCTATTCAACAAATACATATTAACTACAGGCGTCATAGTAAATTTAACAACAGTTTATATCCTATAACGTTAATTGTAAAAAAAAATATGTGGATATTTCCTAACAATCTAAATTCTAGGATTTTACGCATTCTCACCATAATAATATATATATTGAGGCAACTTACCAAGTTTTAATCCACATTAGTTTGCTAGAAGTTCAACGGTTACAGATAGTATAACGATAAATAAATAGAGAAAACCCAAGACCACAAAATGGCTTCAATCCTTTCTGCCCAAACGTCATCATAAGATTAACTCCTTTTAAAAACCCAACGCAATGAAGAGCTCTTGGGTGACGTCCTTGAGATTATCTATCATGCAAGCACCTCCGGCAAAATGTCCAGAGATAATTAAGAAAATGTTACAAGTATATAGAGTTGATGATGTATATTATAGAGTTGATGACCCAGTTGATGACCATTACCTTGTGTCATTGGACAGGAAATAATAAAAATTCTATCTATCTAATTGAAGTTAAAAAAGAAAAGTATAAAATAATATTAATTATTATTTAATATTAATATTAATATTAATAAAATTAAGGAACGTACAAGAAAAATTTTAATTAAGATCATCAACCTAATAAGTGCTTCATTTAGATTACAACATGTACCAAGACTGTGAAAGGTGGTTGAAGTGATATTGTTTCCTATGATTTTACCTTATGAAGCGGCGTGATATTGGCCAATAATACAATAACACATTACTTTTTAGTGAACTTATGGTGTTCAACTTTGAGACTATCCCAGCGAAAATAATAGAAATATAATACAAAGATGCTCAAACACGGTGTTGTGAGGTTTTTTTGATGCTACATGATACATTCGAGTACATACAAGTTAATTACAAAGTATATATCATAGAATAAGTGCTAATAAAGTAAAGTGCAATTTTATTAAATTAAATGTAGCAAATTTGGATAAAAGCACATTAGCTTATTAGTGTTAATTTACTACGTTGCTTTATTAAATAATAAGAATTACTATGTATGATTTTCGAGTTACTAAAATCAATAATATGTGCGGCGAACAAAAATCATTATCAGACAGCGTCTTTTAAGAACCTATCTCGAATGGAATAAAGGAATTACCACAAAACATGGCATCCGTCGAAACAGAATATTTTTTACCTATCTCTAATAGATAAAAACCCTCTGGCCCTTTGTATCTCTATTCAACAAGTGGCTACTTCTTTTTTTTAATAAAATTTAATTTTAAATTATATTAACAGTTTTTGTATTCTAAGCCCTTTCACTTCTTATAACTTTCTACTTAACTCATTACATAGTAAACGTCATTACATAGAAAAAACGTAAATTTTGCTTTGAACATACTTTTAAAAAATCTTAAACTCCACGTTCAGGTCTAGTAAACTTTGTAGCTAAAACAGGAGATAGTCAGAGGATTCAATATTTGGAAAATGCAGAATTGGGACAGTTGTAGGATTTATATTTAAAAATTTTCTAAATGACTGCTATTGAATTTTGCTACATGAAACAGAGAATTATCAAGCCAAACAATAATACTAATCTCGTTCTACTACAGCTGTTAGACCTTCAATTTTTTCTCAGCTTGGATATAATTGAACCGGTCCTATAAACATCAGTTATTAACGGTGAAGAACAAATTCATTAAATTCAAAAATTAAGGTTAAATCAAAGCCGTTGGTTTTATCTTTGAGAAAAAACTGAGGTTGTAACTAAAAATTTTGAAATGAAGACTGTTGAACGGACATATAGGTAACATTCTCATAAATAATTGTACTACAATTATAATTTATCCAGACTGGGCCACTACCATGTATAACTCTTTAGTCGCTTTTTTATAAGGGAAGTATCATATCGCGCTCTTATTAGGACCTAGTTGTTCAAATAAAAGTGGTGTGACTGAAAGTTGTATTGATTGAGATATCTAGACTTCGATATTTAGTTTATCTTAAAACAAAATTACGCGTGCGGTCTCTTTCCATAAAATAAAATGAACGTTTTTGTGTTTTAAATACTTTACAATCCATTATGTATATTAGGCCTATAAATTAATGTTCGGTAAAACGCATCTTATAACGTTATTTTAAGGCTATATATACGAATCGACCAATTTATGATAACTTCTTAAATAGTGAAGCACTGCTCAAACAGGTTACTCTTCATATGTTGGAAGTATAATCGAAAGGAGCAAGGTCTGAAGAATATGGTGGGTGCTGCCGTCTGAGGTACTTCCAATTTTAATGTTTCCAAGTATGTTTTCACCGATTTTTTCAACATGTCTTCGAGCGTTGTCATACTGACATAATAAACTTTCTGTCTTTGCTCTAATTTCGGCCGTTTCTCGCCGTACTCGATCAAACGCATCAATTGTAGTCCATATCTATTCCCATTGACGATTTCATCGAGCAATGCCTTCAAATCCTCGTCTTCAAATGATTTAAATGCCTATCCAGAATGCTCTTAGTCTTCGCGGTCAAGATAGTCAAATCAGGTCAAAACTGCTTCAAAACTACTACTGATATGTTCAACTCGATGGATCCAGATTGTTATATTTCGCATTTTATTCAAATTAAATTAAACGGTGAATCTTGAAACTGACTGAACTTGAACTGAAAAAAGAAAAAAATAATTTGTTCGCACTTCGTTGAAGTTACACGTACTGAAAAGTGAAGTCCGTCAGTGAGGCTTCAACATAACGTTGGCTATAAATATACCCGATCATATTAATATGCACTATCATTCGTCGTAAACCTTTAAAATTAATGTATAGCACTTACATTACCTAATATATTTTACGCCGGTTTGGTGGCGCAGTGGTAAAGGCGATGGGACGGTCCTCCTACTATTGCGATAGTCGCGGGTTCGAATCCTGCTGGGGTATGGTCCTAAATTTATGTTTGTAATTGTTTAATATTTGTGAATGTTCTAGGCAAGAACTGAATGAATGTAAAATTCGACAAGGAAAATGATCCCAGTCACGCCAGTAACCAGGCTGGGTAAGACCGGATGTCTTCTGGGATGATTTCTAAAGTTGGGCACTCGCCAGTCGGTAGGCTTAATGCTGAGGACCGTGGTTCGGAGCCCACGTTAAACTTTAGGCCCAGTCCAGATAAACCCATAGTCACCTTCGTGATCTACACATTTTTGCCACAGATTTGGAAGCTTGAATATTCCTTCTTCATAAAATGTTTGAAGGTATGTTGTCAGGCAATTGCGTACCCACTCTACTTCTTTATTCCTTTCAATTCCTTTGCATCCAAGTGTGCTAAGCTAAATAGTAAAATTGCCGTTTGTATTTGATTTAGCCTAAAATTATGCAGGAATTAGTTTGTGAATGGTTCTAAAGTCACCGAACTTTAAAATTATCCTCGACAAAATCGATACTTTACGAATTAGTGGCCATTTTCGCATAAAAAATGTATCAGTTAAAACACTGTCAGTTGCGGAGAAAAGAGATTAATAAAAAAAATATCAGCAAAAAGCCGCATTTTATGGATCGTAGGCGGTCCGAATTGGTCAAAAAACCCGAACGACAGTCAATCTGATGCTCCACAGTGTTTCGATGATTGATGGGCCTTTATCGTTATACACTTGTTTGGGCGATTAATACGCCATTGTCTTTTTTATTAGTATTTGAACATTTTCTGTTGTTGCTGATAATCTGTCTAATATAATGAAAAAAATTCGTCACCAAGAGATTTCAGATTTATTAATTACTAATTCTAAGTACTATTAAATAAATAGTTAATATATTAGTAATATCTATATTTATTTATTTATTTTATGTTATATATTAATGGCAATTTTTTACTCATGAGGGTTTAGCACAACTGGACTTAGTTGTTATTAGTAGTACTGATTTACAAATATTATTCATCTAAATAGACTAGCGCTTAACTATTAAAATTTTAAGAGTGGAAATAGAAGTTATAATAACAAATTGAAGAAGAAAAGGAGAATTTAACAACAACTGATTGTATATATTAAATGTCTGCATGTATTTTGATCACTGCGAGTGTTATGTAAACAATTGTTATGCATTATGGTGTATAATATAGCTATATAGTTTTCCACTCAATAAATTATCAAAAATTCAGTGAAGATGGTCCTAAAACTGTACATTTTATGAGATAGGTAACTCTAGAATATATTAACTTATAGAGCAATCGTTAATTGCTTATATATCTATAAAACCATTACCAAAAAGAAGTAAAATATAACTCTACATGACCATAGTAAATATAATAACACTGATTTAAATTAAATAACAACGCTTATTAAGATTTTAACACATTCACTTTTGATTCTAATATGGACTAATATGGACTAATATTTAAGGATTTTTTAAATGAAATTTAAAGATTATTCCTCGCTTTTGTCGTAAGTGAATCAACGCAGATGGGCAAATTTCAATATCTTACATCATAGCACAGCAAAATGTCGGCAGACAATTTTGAATCAGAAGAAATATGTTTTTGTTTTATATTTGCAACGTAAACTGAGTATATTAAAACATTACTAAACGATGTTATTTAATTTTAAGCAATGTAATTTAAGGTTTTGCGTTACTTTCGGTTATTCACGTATAGTTGGAACTTTTAAAGAGTTAAGGGAAATTTAGACAAAAATGATTAAGAGTATAAGATCACGTAAAATTATATCACATTTTCGTCAAATGTCATCTTTGTTTACCAGAAATTTAGAAGTGTGATATCAGCTATTAATTTAATATGATGTCTGGAGAACAGGGAGCAGCTAAAAAAAATTGTCTTACTTGAGACTGATAGTAATTGATGTGGTTACTGAGACATACATATCATTAATAACGATTCTAAATTCTAAATGTTCTAATTGTAATTCTAAATGTTATTAAGATTTTTCTGCAAAATTTAGTAGTATTTACATAGGATTCATTTCAGGTTGTTATACTATATATATTAAATGCTTTTGTTTACCTAAGCACTAACCGAATATTGCAGGCAATAAATACCTTAACTTATGCATAAAGAGTTAAAATGAATGTTGCAAAGAATATTAACATTTATAAAATAGCTTCAAAGAATTTTAATTCCTTATTTGTTAGTGAATTGCTAGTTCCCATAAGGAACATAATATAAAGAAGAAAGCAGTAGAAGGAAAAGGAACGAAATACGTAGAACGCGAATTAAAGATGACCTCTTCATCAATAAAAAAGAAAAAAACGATATAATTTTGCTTTGTCTGGTGCATTTTTCGTTTTTGCAATATATTTTATGGGGGAAATATGGATCAAAGATAAAGACTGTATGAATATATATGAAGCAATGAAAATATATAGCCGTTAAAATGAAACCAACTACATAATTAAAATGAAATACATAGAACAAATAGAAGAAATTACTATTTATTAACAGTAAGTTTGTAAATATTTTAAAGAATTGATAAACGATAAAATTATGAATGTTTGATGTAACAAGATCAAATGTACTTCTAATCTTATATGGAAAATACTGTGAAAACAAGTTATAGTAAAATATCAATTTTAATCTTAATTCAATTAAAAAATTAGATTAGAAATTTATTTAGGGCGATAACTAGTAACTTATATATGAAAGGTTTTAGATAACAAAAATTTTAATTCTACTTAAAAAACTATTTTATTTTCTGGAACGACGTGGTGACTGGTTTGTTTCCTCGAATGCGCATTCCGCAGCCAAAGCTCTATCAGTCGCACTATATAACAACTCGTCTAAAAAAAATCAACATTTACGACGTCAGCACGTCGCATTGTTGCCGCATCTAATTTTACTTTTGCTTTAGAACGTTTGACGGTTCACACCAATATTTTGAATAATTTTGCCGACATTTGGCAACATAACCCAACAGTAGAAATTTACATAGAATTTATTCAATGATTCGATTACTTGTGTCATCGCGTCATATAGCATTCTATCACTTTTTAACTAGTATAAAATGAGGAAAAAATCCACTCCAAATTTTAAGCGAATTTTACATTTTTTCAAACTACAACTGGCTGTACGTCGGGTTAAATGTCGTTCTTCTGTTTTTCGTTATTCTCTCATTAACTTAAAAACTCGTTGTTATTTGTTTCTCCACAATTCATCGACCAGAATTCGTTTTGCTCACGCACATTTTAACATTAGGTGACCCTTTAGATTTGGCCCAGTTCAATATACTAAAGAGGCATTTCAAAAATTTTATTACATATATATTGGATATACAAAATAATATAAATAAATATACTAATGAGGTTATAACAATATAATAGGAAACGAGATATTCAAAAAACTTACCCCTCTGCACAATCTGACATAATAACATGCACTCAACATCAACATTTTGATGCTTTTCCAGATAATTGTCTTACAGTCCCGCAAAGAATGTAGAATAAAATTGTCAGCACAAAATAAAACAGTTCGATCAATATGAAAAAAAATTATCCAAATGTAAAAACACCACTTGGTAAGATAAATCTCTTTACACACTTCGACTCTTTCTATCTAAATAAAGAAGAATATATATAAATTAGTTGTTTACGTAACGAGCAATGTTCCAGGGCCGAAAACGTAGACTGAAACTAAACACTTACAATTACCGATAAATAAATCGTACGTTCTAGATGCTATATCGCAGTATGCCTTGAAGTTAAATTTGTTTTTCTGACTGGGCTCTATTTGCTATTGTTGTTAGCAGCGCCGAAAATGTCAATATAGTAAAATTAGTGTGTAACCGTTAACACAGTTATCTGGTCTGTTTGGGAAGCAATAATATTTTTTAATTATTTTGCCTCAATAAATAATTGTTTTTTAATGTAGCGCATTAAATTTTTAATCGCATCACAATCTATATATTGAATAGGGGAAAAAGTATTTTCGGTTTTCCTCAAAGATGGCTTTAGAGCCGCATATATCAAGAAATTCAATATAAATACCCAAAGATAGCGTGATAAACTTACTCAGTGTAAAGCTTGACCATCATTTTTATTATGTTTTGATCTGAAAAAGTAGTGTACACTCACCAATTGTGTGTTTATGGTGATGAATACATACATTAACGCTTCTTTAAATTTTTATGTAAATATATAAGTATATCTTCAAAGTTTACCTTTCAATATATAAAGCGTATACATACATCTAAAGTAATTAATATTAAGTCGTCATACCCTCCAAATATTCTTTAAAATCACTTTTACTATTTTGCGTGTTTTGAGAGCAATGTATTTTATTTGTGCTTAAGTCTGTGAATTCTGAACATTCTGGCAATAAAAGTATTTAATTAAGATGGGTTTATATACGTTTCGCAATATCCCATTAAGCAAAATCAAACGAAGGAGCTGCTCGTTATGTGAACATACAAAAAAATAAGAAACTAGAATCTGCTCTTACGAGAATAACTCGAAATGACAAGGAAATACTTTACTTCCTATATAATAAACATCGAAGGATCTGGTTCAATTAGAATGACATTAACTAAATGATGATAATAAGATACAATCCATTATACAAGATTTTTTGGGCTTTTTATCCTACTAGTCTAAGAAATATAAAAGAGGTCACGGTCAGTAGGCTTATGATATTATAGAACTTTATCTGTTCTCTCTTTCTTTATGGCTAATGATGTCGCCCCTTCATGTTATCATTATGGAAATGTAGTTGCTGCCCAACAGGTTAAGCTTTTATGTCAAGCTCTAAAATTTAGTTATGACAATTATAAATACCTGAGCCCTTCGAAGCTCTCAATATCTCAAACCGGTTTCAGAAACTTCTTGTCTATCTTCATGAAATAGGTTCACAATTTTTGTTGCATACAATATTTACAGTTTATAATGTTTTGTGTCTTCTATGTATATGTTTTTATATATTTTATAGTTTAAATACACTTATTAGTTTTTAAATTTTATTTGTTAAATTATGCCCTAAATTGTTACATTTTATTTTGTTGCTTTGGTTCACTAAGGTAGTACATTTTAATGAGTGAAATAATTACGTCTCCTTAAAATATTGTATAAAAGCAATAACATCCGGAAGAAGAGTTAATTACTTACAAAAACCTTTTCATTTAAATAATGAAGTAAAACATATTTTCAGCACATAAACGTTTTTTACCAGCTTTTCAGTCTGCAATGAAGTTAAAAAAATATTCAAGAATCGAGAGATAATGAAGTATACATCGAATGTATGAAGAATCTTTAACAATTTCAACTAACAAACAATTCTGAAGGGAAAAGAAAATTGGGTTCGATAAGATCTATTTTAGTGTAAGGGAACTAGCACATGATGTAACATTACGATTTATTACCAACTGTGGATATATAGCGGATAAGACGCCTTGCTATAAGGCCTATAGAGTTTTCATTGACTTCTTTTTGTGCCTAACACTAAAGTTTCTGCTTCAGGCTGCTTCGTTTTAAGTCAATTGAGGCTATAAAGTGTAACTGGTAGAAAGAGCTCAATGCTATATCGAAAATAATCTATAAAAATAGTTCGGAAATTGGAAAAACCACTGGTATGTTGTGTTTCATTCAACTACACATACTTTGAAATCGATAAAAATATAGATAAACATTTGTAGTAATTAATATATTATTATTAAATGTATGGAAAATAATATATTCTGGTTTAAGATATACTATGTTATATTTAATATGTTATAAATTGACTTAGGAATAAAATATATTAAGGAAACCTTATACTATATACTAAATGCTTAATTATCACATTTTGAAGCAAAATGTGTTTAATTATTAATTGTTTTATGTATAAAAAAGATCTTTTATAATATTGATACATAACTGAAATAAATACATTTATTGGTATATATTGACTTTGCCTATTTGGCTAATCAGATAGTAACCTATTTAAATAAATTTTGTTGTACAAATGTAAAAGCCTAACGGAGATATTAATATTTGCTTTTAATAAAGGATTAAGAAAAAGTTCATGAAACATTTTCAAATTTAATTGAGTATTTATATTCAAGGCATACTAAATAGATAAGATTGTAAATCAAAGTCTATAATTAATATTTACTGATTAATAATAATTAACTATTTCTAATTATTATTTTACAGATTATATAGCTATAGGAATCTTAATGGTAAGATACAAATATGGTACTACTTTTCATAAATTTTGACAAATTTAATCTTAGTAAGGTTTAATTACCATTGTTGTAGATATACTAAATCTGGAATAATATAGATACCTTTTTCCTTAATGTACTGCAAAACTTATCTGAGAGTAATCGAATGATTACTCTACATAAATAATTAACTCATAGTCCAGTTCATATGTTATTACTTAAATTGTGTTATTAATTATGTTTTAATAAACAAAATCTTCATTGTTAAAATTTTCGGGGTTGTATTGATTAATTATTAATTATCCCTTAATATTAAAGTCATCTTCCAGAAGTAGTAAATAGTAAGGAAATAGGAAAAAAGTGAAAGGAGATAGTTCCGGAACGGATGTTGTCTACTCCCTTTTAGCCTTTGATCCTGCGGTGTCAGTAATTACCTACTTCACAACACTTGTGATTTATAATAAGTGTTCAAAGGGAGAGTGATGAAGAAATTAGATTAAGGTCAGTATTAAAATATATCGAAAATGGGAAAAGAGGAAAGAGAGTAAAGGGGAACATGCGTCACCCATTTGCGATTACAGAATCAACTAAACATTTTTTCATCAAACCACTGTCGACCAACACTTCACTGAGGTATACAATTATAGGAGTGTTATATGCTAAGCTTAATGGAGACTCACGATAAGAGAAATCAATTTCTTTTGATTAGTAGGTTTTATTAAAATGCTTTTTAGTGAATAGAGACGCTAAACCAGAGAACATTATGCGATAATGGCTGAAAATTAAAAACCTTTTTATACACTGGAATCACAAACGTAAGTTGATAGCAACTCTAGGTAGCACTCAGTTATGTTCATCAGTTGTATTGAAAAAAATACTTTTAGAATTGCTTCCTAATCTGCCATATTTTCAGGTATACCTTCCGGTGAATTTTTACTGATCTCAAGAAGACGCCACAAAGAAAAGACATCACAAAATCGTGTAAAAATTATTTTGGTTTTGAGAGAAATTCTAATATGTGCAACAAAACAGTGTTACAAAAAATGTATCAAAATTGAGAAGCATATATTGAAACACTGAACGTATATTGAAGAATAATGTTTTGATGAATAAAATAAAATTTATATAAAAATAATAAGTTTCTATACATATCTTACCATGGTTTATTAAAATATTATGTATACTGACTCTCCCGCTAGGCAGCTATAGAAAATATATTTGTAACCTTAAGCGTTACCACATTTCTTCAGTTATATTACTTTAGTTTCACAAGCGGTTTGCGAAACTATTTGTCTCATTAATTTAAAATTCTAGCCACAAAGGGATCTCAAGGAATTTTTCAACCTAATACTTATTGCAATAATACGTAAAATATTTTAAAAGCAACAGCGTAACTGAACTAATGGTCTTGAATGCTCGCTATATTCACTGATACAGTTGTTGAGCTTCTGAGAATGATTGATATTACAATTCACATTGTAGACCCATATGACTTAAGAATAAGAAAGAAAAAGCTACAGTAATGACAATTATTAAAGTACTTCAAAGTTTGATACCACTAAGCTTTTAATTTCCATGCTTTATGAAAATTGTAGTTGTTTGTTTTTGGAGATCATGATCAAAGAACAGAACACGTTTGTTCTAGAATGAAATGGTTCCAGAATAAACAAAAAGATCTGTATCATAGAGGACATTATTCGAGGGCAAAACGGTTGTGATTGACCATCAACAGTGGTGAGATTTAGTGAATCGTATTGGCCGTTGAAGTCCAACTAGTGGCGGCTACAGCAACGAATTGGATGGGAAGTAGACCCTGGTGATGATGATTGAGCACTATCATTAAGTATTTTTTATTTTAATATTAAATAAATGTACAAAATATTTCCTTCTACTGTACAATTATACTTGTTACGTCATAAATATTGTTGATTCAATAACCTATAAATAGCTGTAAAATTGAAATATAAAACGACAGTATAACCACCTTGTAAAGATATTTCACGTTGCAGTCAGATGCCGATATAACAGCAAAAATAAACAAATTTACTGTTAATAATTCAATTAGCGATATTGTGATAAAATGACAGGTCCGTTCAAGTGGCGATGATACCACCAAATTATTCAAATTGTTAAATATACTTCCTGAGATAGCAGTGAGGTCACTTAGCGATATATTGATTTTTATCAACTGTAATAAATTAGGCCGAGATACATGTATTTAACGAATAAGGTTACTTAACACAATACCACTATCATAATTAGTAACATATAGTTTAGTTATTACATTCGCAATTTAGATATGCTCCAAACCTGGGGCTAATATCTGAAATATTAACCTCGAGATAAAGCAGTGGCTATTTTTAGTGAATCAATGACAGTACTCGGTTAACTTCGGTGAACTGAACTACTAAAAGAGATAACTGAAATTGGTTAGAAACTACTATTTATATTCTTTAATTATTGTGCTTTAGATTATTAGCATTGTTTTAATTATTGTATGCTACAAAAATATATTAATTGATTTTACATTTTTTAAATAGGGCTAAGAATCCTATTGATTTGGATAATTTGTTTTCACTTCTGTTATATATAGAATTAGGTTTTACACAATGTGTTCAATCACGTGGAAACTTAAATTAAGTTTTAGAGTAAATTCTGCCAGTGAAGTAAATTTTCAGACAAATATTAATCAATGTGTATTATATCAATGACAGACCATATACAGTTCTCCCAAAGTTATAAGATTAAATGAGAATTATTGATATGTAAAATATTTTAGAGTCTCTTTATTCTTTGTTGCCTTGTCTTGTTTCCTTGCCTTATAAAGAATCAAAATAATAAACAGGAATAAACATAAATGTACACAACCATGTCCCAGCAGGATTTGGACTCAAGAACTCTTCCTTTCCCTTAACCACGGCGCCTAATTTTTTTTATTAATCTTTTAGAACTCAGAAAAATGTGACTGCAGGCCATAAATATTATTTTATGATTTCCGTTAGACAGTATAACTCGAACTTGATATTGATATATAGAATATCGATTTAGTAAGTGATCTGCTGTACAAAATTATAATCTAAATCCTATTGTGGAGACTATTCTAACTTATCCTAAAAACTATTCTAAGTTATTTTAGAGATTATTTCTCACTATATGTGTCCATTAATCATTTCGTATGTTAATATTTGTTTGAGCTTACGAACTTCACTGCCATAGCGCACATTTAACTGTTTGGCGAGAGCATTGGGATGCCCTAACAGTCTTTTAACTCGTTATGAGTTCTAAGTGGATATCAACCCTGAATTACTATGTTGGAGATGGGACCAATTAAGCTGACAAACATTAAAAATGGACTAGAGTGCAAATGTGGAAATGTGGAAATAACCAATGATATCTATGGTTGTAAAAACTTTAGCATATCTAGAATTGCTTGTCATCCATCGAGGTATATAAGACTAAATCAACGTGTGAGATATATTTAAAAAGAAGAATTGGTTTAGCTGGTACAATACTAGCAGAAAAGGAAAAAGAATGCAATGTAGAATACATCGAACCATATTAGGGTATAACTTTGATAAGTTATTGATATCAGAAATAATCAGATATTGAAATAACATATAACAGATATTAATATAATACAGGGTATAGAAATTTTTCGTAAATCATATTTACTGATTCATGAGGATTATTGTAATATATAGCAAAAAAATAGATTGAATTCCGCAAAAGTCCAACGCATAAAAGAGATTTGTTAATAATAATGAATGAAGGGCAATACAAAGTGTTAAAAGTATATGGCGATGATTAAATATATGTTATATATGTTATCAAACATCTTGTTTTCAGTTGGTTCTTTTCCCACATTAAAAATGACATTAAGAAAATATGTTTATTGGAATTTATTGAATATTGTTTACTATTACTTTTACTAAATTATAGATGAAATTTATATTTTATATTATTTTGTGGTTTCAATAAACTGCGGTAAATGATATTCTTCAAATATACATGCAATTTTGATTATTTAGGTGTAGTTCCTCCTAAATATTTGACAGTGCTCTTATAAGGTTAATGCCAACAATTGAAATCGCTAATTATTTATCTGTTTTAGCTTCTTTTAAATGCTTTTATCAATTTTATAAATGATCATCCTTGGCTTCTAATAAACGTTCAGAACTACAAACTTCTGCTGCTGTTTTTACTATTCTAAAAAATCCAAAATAAGACCAAACATTATTTTTACACTTATTTAATTGTGACTTTTTCACTAATCGAGATTTTTTTCTTGTCGAAGAGGACACATCCTTCTTTTCCTAAACTACGCTAGCCTGTAAATATATAAATATTTTGTTACTTTCTTTTATCTCCTTGAAACCTCATTTAATTTAGACAGCTAAAGCTGCTTCTCTTAAAAATAGATCATTTTATTTAAAATATTTGGGACTAAAGTAATTAGGAATATTTAGAGCAAAAGATCTTGCTCTAGTTCCTTTAATAAATCTGAGAGAAAGTGGCAAAAGAAATCATGATATTTAGGTTAAATCTTTGAAAGTACGTTTAAGCGTATTAAAATCGTCATTGGTCGATTATTTCAGTCATTATTTTGTTGTAGTTTATTTTTGCAATTAAGGACACTCTGTCGTTATCCCATTTATAAATTATTCCGATAATAAATATTAAACAGCCTATTGACGGGTACATTATACTTAATTTTAAAGTATATTAAATGAACAAATTGGTTATTTTCAGCTGCCGCTTATAATTCTTCATTTCCATTACCGTATTTCCATTAATAGCTCTTAATTTGCACCATAAACGGTTCATTTCGTTGCGCTTAACCTTCCGGACTTGTTCTCTGTCTTTGACTTGCAAATAGCCTCCCGAACTCGAACTAGATCTCGATATCTTGACTGATTTTGTTAGTTACTCATCGATTAGAAAACAACACTTTCCCGGTATCTTCGATACCTCAATTTAGCTGCCGATGCTCAAACATTAGGTGTTCATTCAAGGCTTTTCAAAGAAGATAGAAATAAATACAGTGTTTCGTTTTTTTATAAGAATTTATTCCTTGAAAAAATCTGTCATAAAATTATATAAAAGCTATTTATTATGGGAGTGTTGATTTTCAGTTTAGCATCTGCAACAATTAAAGCTTTTTGTGGGTGAATAGACCACATGTGGTTATTGAGATTGACAATAAATTTTGGTTTTATACATATCCTATCACAAGAAGTTCCACCGTTTTATAACTGGCAACTCCTGTCCGATATATTTTAACTATGAGTCGGACCCTTAAACCCTCGGAATCAAAATACAGATAAATATTAATATAAGATGTTAGAAATTTTAACATACACTCCTGATTGAACATTGTGATTTTATCATTTTATTAAGTGCGCATGTCCAGTCCTAGCCAATAGAAACTTGTATAGGCATGGATGAAAAGATTTCTTTACTGTCGTCTCTGGGGTCATTCATTTTGATGATGCGATTGGCTGTTTTAATGAACTCATTATATGCACCGTTTTAGTACATGGCCTTTCGTCACTGTTTCATTAAAATCGTAGTTTTAACAAGTTACACCTAACTCTATATATATATATTCATATTATATCTAGATATATTTGCACAAATCAAATAAAAAAGCAATCGAACGTGTTAAATCCCACATTGTGGACGCATCTAAACTTCCCGATCGATCTCTTTCAATTTTTTGTTAGCCACTAAATATGTACGTGGCCTGGTCTTATTGAGAAGGAAGACAACTCCTATCCCATTGATCCTATGAATTGTTGTCGAATTATTAGTTTTACCACATCCCTGGCCACCAATGATAATTAGCAGGAATTTGTAAATATACTCTGCGTTGTGAAAATGTAAACGCATTATTATAGTTTCAAAAAAGGTTCATTTTCTCGTGTAGTTTAAATAGTGATTCACTAAGTAGCATTTTATTGTTAGTTGCTATTATAATTTTTATTTTATGTAAAATTATATTTGTAAGCTTATTTTTTATTTGTGTAATACAATAGGAGACGTATTTTTGAAGGTTTCCTAATATCACAAAATATAATGTTTCCTTTTTGTCTCGTAAATATTCAATAACGAGCAAAAGGTAATTTTAAATAAACAATAATTATAATCAAAAAACCGAGATCGGGAAATATTGAATGAAGAATAACAATGACTGTATAATATAACAACAGCACAAATGGTTAATTTTAATATTTTATATTTAATGAAATTTGTCGTTAATGGAAACGTATTGTTTAGAACTAATTAAGTATTGAATACACTCCAAGGTAATTAACGGTTTTTATAACAATCGATCACTTTACAATGGCTGCTAGGCATATCTTATTATAAATTTACGTTAATTACAAAATTACTGAGAAAGATTATTAAATAAACTCAGGCTATGGATAAAAAAATATATGAAAGGAAGTAATATTAATAAACAAATGAAAACGTGATATAGTATTAACATAATCAGATAACCGATCATCAAGAGGAATTAAGAGGAATATTTTTATATCTGGAGAATATGAATATGATGAAGCAATTCGGATCCCAATTCATGGATTTTGTCATCGTTTTCACTGACATGTGATATGGTGCATTGTCTTGGCGAAGCAGCACTTTTTCTCTTTTTCTTCAAATGCGGCGTCTTTTATGCGACAATTTTGTCCTTTAAAGCGGTCCAGTAACGCTATGTAATAGTCCCTGTTGATATTCCTTCCTTTTTTAAGGTAGTCAATGAAAATTATTCCATGCGCATCCCAAAATACAGACGCCATAAACTTGCCAGCCAACTGTTTTCCCACGCTTTGGAGCGGGTTCATCGTGTGCAATCCACTCGGAAAACTATCGATTGGACATCGGACTGAAGTGGTGGAGCCATGTTTCATCCATTGTCACATATCGGCACAAAAACCTGGGTTCATTACGCTTGATCATCTTCAAGCACTGCTCCGAATCATCAACTCCTCGTTGTTTTTGGTCAAAAGTGAGCTGGCGTGGCACCCATTTTGCACCGAGCTTTCTCATACCCATATATTCATGAATGATATGATGTATACGTTCAGTGTACAGTATATCTTTAAAGTGTCCGCTATTTCTATCAATTTCAATTTACAGTTATTCAAAATCATTTTGTGAATTTTTTTAATGTTTTCGTCGGCAAAAACCTCTTTTGGGTGTCCACTGCGTTCACCGCTTTCGGTGCTTATTTCACCACATCTAAACTTAGCATACCAATCCTTGATGGTTGATTTTCCTGGGCCAGTATCCGGTTTTTGTTTCAACTGTATTTTTTCTCTTCAAAAACAATATTTTATCAACACGCGGAATTCCTTTTTATCCATTTTTTTCACAATAACAAACGTTGTTTCACTAAAATGCTATAATTCACAAACTAATGATCCGACAGCTGTCAAATTTATACACGCATCTTTTGAGGGTTAGGACAAACTATAACATATATGAATTTAATTTTAGTAGCGCCATCTATGTGTCAGGCTCTGGACGTTTCAATTGACCTGTTAGCTAAGAAATGAGTATCAAATACAAACACTATATAACTGTATTTAGTGAATGAATGAAAATCGAACATTCATACATTGGATTACTACAACATATCTTAATAGAGACATTACTGACCTATATTTTAATAAAAGTCAATAGCATAAACTATGTTCGGAAAGCGCTACGAGTGAGAAAGAGAGATATTGGTTTGGGCAAAAATTAATTCCGCTTTTATAGATTTCAAACACAAGTCACCATAATCACACTTTCCAGACCGTCACTCTAAAATTTTTAAAAACTTGAAATTTTTTCTTGGAGCCAGCTTTATATAATTAAGTGAGTCTTGCTGAGAACAAAAAGTAGTCAAAATATAGAAATAGAAATCATATTTTTTTGTTAACAATCACTAGAGGGCCGGAGGTAAAAATATTACAGATTTCTTTTCTTTTATTCGATTTACAATTTTTTTGTGACAGGTTATTTTCAGGCCTTTTTCCTATTTTGTTGCATAATTGTCAGGAAATTTGTTGTCATTACGATATTTTTGTAGCATTTAACCTAAGTGTTATTTTCAAGAATGTTAAGGTTCAAATAAAATTCATTAATTTTCAAAGGATTCTGCTCTAGTGCAGAAAAGCAGACTTCAGGAAACCTCGTACGATGTTTTCGAACAGGAAGATGATTCGATCAAAATGTGGAACATCATTGTTTAACCAAGATACAGTTCCTAATAGTAAGTTTTTCATTAAAATGTACATCGATAATTATATTGAAATACATAATTACATATTTATAAATCATCTTTCTTAAGGTAGAGAAAAGAAAATCATGGCTTCGCGTTAAATATTAGAATTAGCAGTGGCTCAGCTGACATTAAAATATTCAAAAAGAAGTAAGAACAAATATCATATTTAAAAAAAAATTAATAAATTGGTAAAATTATAACCCATATGTATCCTCAGATGATTTTGAAGTAGAGGAATCTGTGCTTTCAACTTCATACTGATACGAAATAATATAACGAAAATTCTTCAGATATTGTCACTAAATAGTGATCTTTTTAAAAATGATTAATTTTGAACATCATATTGAGCAAAGATAATGTAATAAGAAAAATAATAAATTATGTTGCTTGTTCTAGTGTACGAAAAAAATTAAAAGGATGTCAAAGGGCAAAATGAAAGTTTTGCGTGGTTACATATAATATAGATAGTGTCCAATTAATATTTATATTTATTATTTATTTCGCCTTGTAATATAAATAATATTTTTGGTCTTACTTTTTACTTTCCTCCTGTATTAAATAATTAGATTGGTACAACTGCCAAGCTAATATCGTTCATTTAATACGGTATGGAAATATCACCCAAAAGATAAAACTATTTTGATTAATATGCATTATAACAATTTTTCTGAATTACCTTTTTGCCTATTTAAATTAAAAAAGTGTTCAGAATACATGCAAGGACCTAACAAGAATGATCGATATCCTTACAAAAACATCATTCCAACCATGACATTGATATGGACGCCATGTATCATATTTCCAATCTTTACCCTCCTTATTTGTCCCTGGTAAATTACAACATTACAAGAAAATCATTTAAAATTTTCTCTATATTGTCGTATATTTTCACAAAAAGAATTTATAGAATCATAATATGTATTCTTCGAAATCATCCTAATAACCTTATTTTACTATTTCAAAATAATAAAATAATAAAATCTTACCGTTCTCAATGTAGATTATATCGATTTGAATCTCGGAAACCTGAAACAAATTAGATATATCACAAACAATACTTCGAAAGACTTCCAGAACAATAAAGGAAATACCTGCAACGTGATCAAATAAAACAACTTTCGTTCGATATAGTCGTTTTCAGAGTTTCTTTCTAATGCTTATGTTGTTATACAATTTTTATTATTCACCATTATACGGGAAGCTTAACAAAGCAAAGAACTCGACCGTTTTATTAAATACGTAATTTCCTCAAGAATAATATGTACTTCAAGGTATAAGAAAATTTTATTAAACCCGGAACAGATATGAAAATCTGCTGCATTAATTTTCAAGACAATTCACTTAAAATGTCGCTGTCGTGTAAGCTGAAAATGTCAAGTTTAAAGTTATTAAATATTATGTAAAAAAGATCTCAGGTGTTTTCTGCAATATCTCAAATATGGTTCAAAGAGCATATAATGATATGCAATATAAAATATATGCAAAAAATCATGTTATAAAATTTAGTAAACAAAATTGCCCAAACCTAATCACGTCTTTGTAATATATCAATGAGGTATTCTTTTAATTAGCCAATGTGTTATTTCAGCACAGTTATATTCCACTATGAAAGAGTTTTAACAGGCGTATAGGAAAATCATTACCGTTTTTTATTTCGACAAATAACTACATAATTTTCAGTATTTTTTTATTAATTACACACTAATTACTAATTTTAATCTAATATTAGGTATGCTTAGTCCAATTTTAATTTACAATTAATTTGTTACTACTGTTCTGTTGTACTTGCCTTAATACACAACCAAGGCGCATATGGGTTTAATTAATTAGTAGGTATTTCCCAAATTAAGATAAAACTAATCTATTCTGAGTTATAGTTAAAAATACAATTATACACTTGTAGCGACCTTGAGGCATGTCGAATTTGACATCGTAGAATAACGGTCTACAAAATAGCCAGAAATATAATCCCAGATGTTGAATACGGGCGGGGTGCCAGCAGCGCCAACTAGAACCCAATAACGAATAGCTGACGGCAACTCCGAGACTTTTATCTGGGATGTTATTGAAGGGTATTGCGATTCAATCAGTGCTCAATCCTTGTTTGGTTTAGACGTGCCACCATCGACTGCCCAGGCCTCGTCACCAGGTAACACCGCTGCCATCCGTTTTATTATTTGTATTTTTCACATTTTGTTATATTGCCCTTAAATAACGGTCACATAATGTAAACACCACTGTTTCATTTCGTTTTACCTCCATTCACCGAGCCATCTAATTTACCCTAAAGTGGTGACCACGACGTGATCTTTCGCAAAATTGGGTTTGGACTCGTGAATGGAGGGTACATACAACATGGTGTATTTTACGTGGCCGTTATATTTTTTGTTTAAAAATTTTAAATATTTTTAAATCGATTCGTTTTCGATTTTACCTTCACTATTCCTTTTCATTTTATTCCTATTCATTTCATTATTTCCAATTCATTTTTTAAATATTTGTCAAAATTTTTTTTCACAGTCTTTTGAATTCATAGATATTTTTACACCACTGTTTAATCATCAGCGTCTCGGCTAAACATTTCTTTCGGCGCCATGATTAAATTATAATGTTTTCTTTCGCTCACCGTCTCCGTCATAATGGCAGACATTTTGATTTGAAAGGCTTTAGGCAGCATCGGTCGGACGTCGTTATTTGTTTTTTCTGAATACCGTAACGTATGTGACTATGGATTAGTCACAGAGCAGCTCCAGAAGCTAGGTACCGATTGGAGTCACCGTAGACTCGTCATGTTTTCGCCGAGGTACCAGAATTGCTAACGTCTCGTCGTCGAAGAAAATAATCTACCACGTCGTCGAACAATCGATCCTTCCACAGCGTCGATTACGGGAGCCCTGTCCGAAAAATAGCTTGTTTTTAACGTCGTCGATGGACCACATTCAAGTGCCAAAGCAATGGTATCTGTAGGACTAGAAGATATCAACAGCCGTACCAGATCGCGACCGTACCAACTACAACCGTTTCGATTTACCATATTTTTCAAAGCCCTTTTTAATTAATATAATTTTTTTTGTATTTAATATTTTTTCATACATTTCTGTATTTTTGTTGCTTGGAGTAATTGTATGTAAAATTCTGTCAGGGTTCGTCTTATCAATCAAGATTTTTCTGCAAAATTTAGTTATATTTACATCGGATTCATTTCAGGTTGTTTTACTATATATATTAAATGCTTTTGTTTACTTAGGCACTAACCTAATATTACAGGCAATAAATACCTTAACTTGTGCATTAAGAGTTAAAATGAATGTTGCAAAGAATATTAACATTGTAGCGACCTTGAGGCATGTCGAATTTGACATCGTAGAATAACGGTCTACAAAATACCCAGAAATATAATCCCAGATGTTGAACACGGGCGGGGTGCCAGCAGCGGCAACTAGAACCCGATAACGAATAGCTGACGGCAACCCCGAGACTTTTATCTGGGATGTTATTGAAGGGTATTGCGATTCATTCAGTGCTCAACCCTCGTTTGGTTTAGACGTGCCACCCTCGACTGCCCAAGCCTCGTCACCAGGTAACACCGCTGCCATCCGTTTTATTATTTGCATTTTTCACATTTTTTTTTATATTGCCAATAAATAACGGTCACATAATGTAAACACCACTGTTTCATTTCGTTTTACCTCCATTCACCGAGCCACATCATTTACCCTAAACACTAAACAAGTTCATGTGGCTTGATTCACATAAATCTTCTGATTTCTTGCGTGCTGTCCAGCAGCTGAATTGCTTCCTTATTGCTATGATTTAGCAACCTTATTTCATGTTTTAGGGCGATATCTTGGATCACTTCGTTTAACCATTTGAATTCGAGGTCACCGTGCAGCTCTTCGTTGGTTACGTAGCGATAAGCATTAGTAATTAATTGTAGAAATTTGTTATGGGTTCGTTGGATTATTAGTTGAATGGATATCTTAGTGCAATCCCATATTTACACCCCTTAGGTCCTAATTGTCTTTATGATTGACTAATAAAGCAATCTATTTGATTTAACCCAAGTTGAGAGTATTTTCCGGCTAACCAGTACAGTTGCTAGACTTTGAGTCTAATCTGCTCAGCTTTTTATCTAACATGATGTTTCGAGTTCAATCCACCGTCGGTCTACCAACAGATTTGGAGCTATTCCACTCTCTAGTTCATTTGTAGATCTTGTTGACCGCTACTTGTACTTTTCTATAGCCTCAGACAGAGATATATATTTTTCCATGATAGATCTGGTGTCGGTAAATTTTCAAAGTACTGTTTCTTTTTTTGTCGGAATATCACCAAGATACTACATCGTGGAACTCCAGTCGAAATCAGTTTAAGTGTTGAGAATCTTGCGAGATTTTAAATTTTCCTTAATTCCGTAATTCCGCGGTCGCAATTTGCTCATTTTGCATATTAATCCTAAATGCTATACCCGGTCTAAAACTTGTGAGACCGCAACCGCTACTACTCTGTGCGGTAATTTTGAAATTCACACTGGAAATGCGGAATTTCTCTAAATGGTTTAATGGGTTTTAACAGCAGTTTCTCAAATAATTTCGAAATCGCAGGTAGCAGCGAAATAGGCCTGTAAGATCCAACTTGTTCTGCCTGTTTGTCAGGATTTTTAAGCATATTTATTCAAGTAACCTTAAGACATTCCGGAACATGGTTCAGTCTCAAACAGGCCTTGAATATATATGTCAACATGATTATTTCTCTTTGTGGTAGCTGTTTTAATAACCCAAGGAAATGTTGTCAATTCAAGGAGCTTTTTATGATTGAAGTTATTTGAAATTCTGTTGCAACTTCCATTGGAGAAATTGGATTTACATCTACATCGGACTGACAAATACGATTTATATCTATTGTAGATTCTATATCATTCGGTTGGAACCCGTTAGCTAAATGTACTGCGAATAGTTCAGCATTTTCATCCTTTCAAGAAATTGGACAAATGTATTTATTCAAAGTATTGGCTATTTGCTTCTATACATCTTGCCATTCTTTAGGCAATTTATGGATGCCATTCCAAAAGAACTCTATTTGTCCTTTAAACAAAAGCACTCATCAAGCCAGTCTCTAACATCTTCGAAATTAACGAAGTGCTGCTCTGCAGGCGTATGTCCTATTGATGCGAAAAGTTGACAGTCGAACGGGGCAAGGCCTGGAGAATACGGCGGGCGCAATAATATGTTCCATACAAACGCTTTCAAGGCTTCGTTGACCAGTTTTGCTTTATGAAACCGTGTGTTCGGTTCTATTCTGGAGGGTTCTTGAGGCCCATTTTACGTTTCCTCCTATTGTTTTGGGTTTGGAGTTGGATGGGTCTTCATCCACAAAGTCTTGCAGTTTCACATCTTGAAACTTCTCCGGTCTACCGGAGCATTTCTTGTCTTTGAATTATCGAATCCACGCCTCACATGTTCTTAGAGCCTGCTCACTATAAGCTTCTACCAGCAAACGATGACTTTCAGCGACTTTCTTCCGTTAGTTAAATAACGAAAGTAATACCTTGCGCAAATGCACGTATTCGGAGAGGAAACTTGATATTTTCAAGTGAGTATAAATCTATCATATCATGCTTATTTCGCAAAATATAACTTGCATAGCCATGAAGCTTTCTGTGGTTAGCCTAGCGACATCTGTTAAGAAAACCGGTAATCACTTTCCGGTACACTTGGTTGATATTCTCTAAAGGCTTTATTGGCTCTTTAAAAATATTAGGAATATTCAAAGCATTAGCTTAGATACTTCTCTTTCCAAGCTTTCGATTCCGTATTATTGTTTCTAAGCCCTGATGAATTCTAGGACAATTCAAATATTTCTCAGATTTTCTGAATAGTTATGACATAAATTAACTCAGATGTGCAGAAGATAATTATGATAGCACATACATCTTTTATTCACCACTGCTTCTTAAATCGTTTTTACGTTGCAATATATAAAGATTCTATTAAAAATAACCTTAAAACAAGACAAGTTATGTTCCGGCCAAAGAGCATCGTTACAGATTTACAATTTTCTTGAATTTTTTAAATTTTTGCCTGAAAATGTGTATTTGTGGCACGTATTACTTTCCTTGTGGCATCAAAACATAAAGCCGCTGGTAGCCGTTTTTTGATACGATTGATTTAAACGTTCAACATTAACAATGTTCTGGCATATTTTGAACTGAAGCTATTGAATGAAAAGCCAGACCAGAAAATTTGTATCTGAGTCCTGTCGTAATATGTGAACAAGTACAACCGACAATAAAGCTATAAAATAGGGAAAGATGGATACCAAATCAATTAAAGATAGAAAAAAGCTGAGTAAAAGGGTGCCTCAGGTATGAAAAAAAGTTAATTTGCATTTAAACTGTAATGATTGAAAAAACATAATTACCGCCTGGCGAAGCGATCTCTGCTTGGTGAAACCAGCTTAGTGTCATATATTATGAACTGTTGGAGAACTTGGAGAAATGTTTAATACTGATCTCTATCAATCGCCACTTAACAAATGACAAAGTTGAGCTGTGCATTGAACAAAAAACACGCTCAAAGACATGATAAGGTGATTTTCCATCATGAATAGGCGCTATCTAATTCAGCAAAATCAGTCAAAGGAGTGTTAAGGCCACTTAGATGGGACTGATGGGATTTTCACCATACATGGCGGGATTGTCCAGATCTAACATCATCCGACTAACTTTTAACACCAATGTGGCTCGATTAGTTTTCTAGCTTAAAGGAGAACCCCTTATTTTGATACAGCATACATAAGTTACCTGAAAGAAGGGAAAAATATATACAATCTAATGGCCAATTCTTTGAGTAAATGAATTTTAACTATCTATTGCAAATAACTTGTATTTTTAAAGAAAAAAATACAGGGAAGGATTTACCGACATAGCTGGTATTTGTATTTTTAAATATAAATACATCACAATAAATATCAGAATATAATATATTTAATTAATTTTTTACGAGAACATTATTATTAACAAATATAAATTTAGTTTAGTTTTTATTGGTTACACATCCGTTCTATTCAAAATATCTACGCTATAAATTTACGACAGCCATTAATTCTGACTCCTTCCAAGTTGGACTTTATAACCCTAATCCAGGACAGGATATTTTCTGGAAAAGGCGACGTGTCAGATAACGACGTCTATATGAACCATCATCAAAAGCCGAGATTCTGAATAAATGTACTACCTGTAGCTCTAATATATTTTTCGGAAAAAAGTATTGAAATATTAGTGTATCCAACTTGTTTCCCATTTATTTTCTTCTTATTCAATTTTTATTCATAATACTAAAATCAAACTAATGTAACAGTTAGTTAATAGTGTAATTTAGTTAGACATTTTGTATAAAAATTTAAAAAAAATTATGTTTCCCTACTCATTTTCTGAATCCACGGTCCTCGGCATTAAGCGACTATTAGATATATTCCGATAATTTCCTCATATATTAAAAGAGTACTAATTTAAATATGCTACCATTTCTGTTATTCAAAATATGCTCGAAATTATTTTTTACAGCTTGTTGGTTTGGCAGGGATACTGTCATTGGCCCATTTTCGTATTTCTACAGGATTTCTAAATTGTGTGCTCCCCAAAGCTCTACTCCATTGGCCTGAATAATTGGTATTATATCTAAAGATTTCCTGACAACTCTTGCCTTTGCGTTACTTCCCATATTTAGTGTTACTTACAACAATAGGTGGTTCAACATGTGCAATTGACGTTGGTACGTGTCAAAAAGTATTTGAACTTCAATTTTTGTTGTCCAATTGCTCCAATGTTTCGTTTTTTCATATTCTTGTGTTACATAAACATCGAGATATATTTTGGTACTACTTCCACTTTCTAATTGAATAACAAATTATCTTTTTAGAAGCCGTCTATTCTATAATATTCAAAACTTCTAAATATTGTGAATGAAACACACGTAACTGTAAAGAACTATATATGGAACATCATTCAATAATTTTCTATCCTTTTATCCTTAACCCTGAAATAGTTACCACAACAAACAACTAAACAAATTACCTTTGGGCTGTGTAGTAAATATATTGGTTGTATTAACAAAATCGGGGTGCATTGTATAAACAGGTGGCAGGAGTCTTACATTCTCCCACAACGATTTTTTTAATACGAATGACTAATCAGAGGACATTTATCACTTATCATCAGTAAAGCGTAGTTAGTTTATATAAATCATTTATATCACCTAGGCAATTATTAATGTATTATTTATGACAGCGACCATACAAACATCCAATAATAGAAGTTATAACCTGGTGAAATTTAAATAAACGAAAAATAAAATATAGCAACTCTCAAGTAAAGCAGACTATTACCAATTAGTTTGCTTCAGAAACAGCTCAAGTATACACGAATTCTGATCCCATTATTATCCCAAGGTTTTAGGGATTAACATTTAAATCGTATTTGTCCATTTAGTACTGGCTTAGACCATTTGAAGATAACTTGGAACCAGTTGAATCATTCGAAGAAACACTTTCTCATTCGTTTGCATTCTTTAACTTTAAAGTTTTCGATTTTTTAAAATCGAATAACTTTTAATGATTATATTTTAGCTTTTATATTGAAGATAGGCTGAGAACTTCAAAAAACATATAATTATAATGATAATTAATAAGAAGATGTCGAAATTGCACTTATAATATAGATATTAACGATTAAAATTTGTATGATGTTTGATTTATTCCAATAAAATTCTCTTTGTCTATTTTTAATGCAATTATTAAACAAGATTGATTTCAAATATGTTTGAGGCAAGTTCCGTACAAGGCCATAATTGGGATGCATTTATAAATAAACAGATTATTACTCCAACTTTCATATAGCAAAATGGGCTTTTGTAAAGTCTCTCCGTTAACAAGTTTGGAGACAATACGCCATTATTTGTTAGAGTTTTTAAAATATCTGGTTGCTTTAAACTATATCTTAACAATGCCTTGGTTGATTTTAATTTAATAATGTCGATAATATCAATATTGATTTCGATAGGAAGAGGTCCTTACAGCGGAAAACTCTAACAAAACTCTAAAAACATTAATATAATTAAGTGAGAGTTTAATGTGTTGAACTGTAGAGCATTATAGACAGAAACTGTAAATTTGTATTGAATTTTTGTTGAAGCTTATGGGAGTTAATCTAATCTGATATTAGTTATTGAATTTCTCACTGACTATTTAATATTTAATTGTGTTTTTATTAAATATAGGTTTACATTTCCTGTCTGTGATTTCAGGTCAATCCTGAGATTGCAAAGTTCTCCTTCACAATCTAATGTTCTGATGATATTATAAGAAATATTATACCCCCTATATAATTATGAATTGACATTGTATTCAAATGCAGATAATTCTGCATTTGAATAATATATATATAACAATATATATAACAATAAACTATTATAAATAAATAACAATAATATATATAAAGAGTGTCAATATATAACAAAAAAGATAGTTGATAAAATAAAGTCTAAAATATAAACTAAAATAAACAGTAGTATGAAATTTTTAACATAAATATTTGCAGATCTTGAAAATTAGAAAATCTTGCAACGATATAGATATTACGTTGCAAAGCTTTTAAATAAAACAAAATAAATTCCTTTTTAGAGTTACCAATACGAAACTTTAGATCTACATCTAGAGAAAAATCCGAGGGAAACAATAATGACGCACCCTTTTTGAAACGGGGGGTTTATTTCAACTGCAGCCTGACATTGAAAAAGTTGTAGTCGATTTTCAGTCCAAACAAATGTCTTTTCTCAAAACCACATCCCTATAAACAAAAGCTTAAAGTAAAGTCCCAGCGACGTTGAAAAATAGACAAACCTATTTTATTCACATTTTATGGAGGACTCCGTCTAGTGACCTTAAATAACACGGAATGCAAAAAAAAGTTAACCTTACACGTTTTTTGGATTAGATATTTATTTATTTTGTTGAGTTGTTTTAATTAACATAGAAATAAAAGTGTAATATTTTTTTTTAATTTCATCATTTATTTTTAAGGATAATATTTAAACTAAAAATATAGTTGTTTAAGGGGGTTGCAATCATTAAGACGAAATCGATTTTTGTTTTGAAAACTTCAGGACTTGAAGAATATGCCTTTAAGAGGAATTCAATATATTCCGAGATATAGATAACGAGACAGTTAAAATAAACAAAGTCATCTTAGTGTTCTAGCATTTATGAAGGTCTCATTCCCAATTTCATTAAATCTACTGCCATTAAACTTGTTTGTTCCCTGGTAAACCTAACAATAGCCGGATTGATTAATCTTAAATACGCACTTCTAAGGCTTCAAAGAAGGCCGCTTATCTGAAAAGAAGAAGTTGGGAAAATACTTTTTTTATGTAGAGGAATGTAAGATGTATCGAGCAGGAATCGCAGGCTGAAAAATTGTAAGTGTAAAGTATTATTGTAAGGCTTAGGCTTTTTTGGCATGATATCTCAAGTTCTACTGAATCGATTTATTTGTAATTTAGATTGAGACTTTTATTCATTTTTCTATGATGCAAGTATAGCAAAATGTTTATATTTACTACCCTTAAGATATTCAGAAATGCCAACAAATTATTAAAAGGCAAAATGTACAATATTCAATTCTATAACTACTTTATATTAAGTAAATAGAAAATATGTCGTTAATTAAATCCAATCAACCTCAATATCTTTTCGCCTTCCTCTCTTATACCTGTATTTACACATGTACAGATATATACGAGTATAATCTGACTACTACAATGTATAGATATATCCTATGTTAATTATGTCAGTTTTAGGGTTTATTATATGACTCTGTGAATTTGACTGAATATGACTGTTATTTTATTGATGTAATATAAAATGTGAAAAATACAAATAGATTAAATGGATGGCAGCGGTGTTACCTGTAGACGGGGCTTGGGCAGTTGATGGAGGCATGTCTGAACTGAACCCTGATCAGTATCTGAATGATTGAAAGTATCCTTCGATAACCTCCCAGATAAATGTCTCGGGGTTGTCAGATATTCGTTAGCATGTATTAGTTGCCGCTGCTGACACCCCGTCCGTGTTCAACATCTGGGATTATATTTCAGGGTATTTTGTAGAGTTATTCCACGATGTAAAATTCAACATGCTCCAAGGCTACTACAGTACTCACCTGCGAGAATTTTACATACAATTATAAACAAAACCAAAATACAAAAAAAGGTATAAAAAATATAAAATATAGATATATCAGAAAAAAATGCTGCATAAAATACTTTGAAACATATGGATATGATAAAACAAAACGTCTGACGATACGGAATATACTGACGTGTGAATATTGGTACGGTTGTGCGCTGGTATGGCTGTTGATATATTTTGGTCCAACAGATACCGTTTTTTCATCGTCGCTTTGGTACTTGAATGTCGACGTTGTCAAAAAAATAACAAACAAACTAATTTTCGAACACGGTTCCCGTAATCGACGCTGTGGGGGATTCGACGGTTCGACGACATGGTAGCTCATTTTCTTCGACGACGAGATGTTGGCAATTTTGGTACCACGGCGAGGACTTGTCGGGTCTACGGTGAATGCAATCTGATGACCAGCTTCTGGAGCTGTTTTGTGACTAATAAATAAGGATGGTATCCGACCGAAGCTGCCCAAAGCCTTTGTCTGCCAATATGACTGAGAGTGCGAGGGAAGGAAGACATTCTGATTTAAAAATAGCACCGAAAGAAATGTCTAGTCAAAATGCTGATGATTCGATAGTGATGTCAAAAGCTCTAAGAGTTCAAAATATCGTCAAAGAAATAAAATTAGAAAAATAATTTAAAAAAAGGAACGTAATTTAAAGGATCATTGATCCAGCACTAAAATAAAATTTAATGAGGTACAACTATTTGGAAGAATGTAATGTTGAAGGAACAAAAGTAAAATGAAAAAAGAATCGTAGTAAAATGATTGAAAATTTGCTATAAAATAAAGAAAACGGCCACGAAAAAATCACCATGTTGCACGTACCCTGTGTTCACGATTGTCTTCAAACTCAATTTCCTTAAACTCCCCACCAACTTCGTCAACTTGTTTTTTTTTAGATTTTTAATTTTTTTTGTTTATTATTCTTTAAATATTAATACATATCTTGTAAAATTATTGTTTGTTTGACGATAACTACAAACTTCTCTGTTTCCTTAAGAAAGTTAATGTCAAGTGGTATATCTGTGTTGGAAGGTCTCATTCATCTTCACCTTAGATGAAGGACTTGGCTCTACCAAAATGATCTTGAAACAAAAGAAACATTTGAGATGTTTTTGTGCTCCACTAAAAAGACACAAGTAGCAGACAGCTTAATAATCTTTATTAATTTAATAATATTCCATATTTAAAGTATGTATATCGATAATGGCAGTTCAAGAACATTCTCTCTGATTGTGCTTTACTCTAAACATATTCTTTCATTATTTATGAAATAAATGCCCATGAATTCTTGGAAAACTTAGAAATGTCGGAAATAAGGGAGTATTTGAAGTTAGTATCAAACAAGTGCAACATACTAGTTGTAGGTTTCTTAAAATGCCTTCACAGATATAGACACGAGTATTATTTTTAGCTCGATGCATGAATGACAAATATTTTTCTTATAAATTCTTTAAACAAACGTGGTTTTGCTTTAAAATCGGTTAATATTTGGAAAAGTCGATAATTGTTGTGATTGAAACTACTGTTTAAAGATTCAACGTAAACCTAAAGAAAATTTAAAAAAACATAATGAGTAATGTTTGTGTTAATTTTTTTTAAGGAAAATTTTAATTTACAGAAGAAACTTTATTTCTTTATCAGTTTCTATAACATGGCGAATATCAGTAAACCAAAATACGACTTGTTAAATATTTCATCTCATCTACGATCATTACTGTTTCAAGATCTTAATCTATGTAAATGACATTAGTAGAACCATGTTTTGATAATATCAACGATTCAGAAATAAATAATATACACATTAAAGATCATTGGGATAGGATTTTAGATTTCATTCGGGCCCAGCTAGGTTCGGTCATGTCATGTAATTTCGATTCAATATATGCTTTATATTATATGATGTGTTCGTAGTGATCAGCAGTTGATATGGTGTCCATGGTTATAACGTTATCCACATCTTTTCCTTTAATTCTCATATGCCTGAGAATCAATGTAAGTTAAGTTATCTTTCTGAATGTGAGAGGCTCTCGAGGCACACAATATACAAGTGATATACAATTAGCAAACAATACTGTTCGGTTAAAATTTGAAATATAGATTTCAAACTATTAATTATAAACAGTGGTTGAACTGATCAATATCGATCTGGAAATTATATTTTTAATATCAGATTATTAATACTTATCAATATCCGTTATATTATACCTATAAATTCTCTTTTAATATAGTCTTGCTATCAATTCAGTTTCTATAGAATAATGGCCTAGAATTTTATATTTTCTTAATACCCAAGGAAAAGTTATATTCGGTTTTCCCTCAATATTTTTAACTGAGTTCGATCGTTTCGAGGAAATTATTTATTATACTAAAACTTTTACTTACATTTTTACAAATTTAAATAAAAAAACTTTAGAAGTAAACACTTTGCCATATATTGTTTGTGTCATTCAAAAAAATATAAATATATTGCTTATGTCTCTTTTTTTGAAAAGTCGCATTAGTCTCATTCAGTTTAGATCAGAAATAAGTTTTACCCTTATTTTATTTAAAACTTTTAGTTTAGTATCAATTTTAGCATGTCCCAAAATATAAATATTTTCGACGTGTTTTACTTTTTGTTTTCCTGGAGGAACTAAAGCTATTGGGACCTATTAAGTGAGAGCTTAATTTAATTCTGTTGATTCTATAAACTAGAGAACTTTTAAAATAAATGCCATATCTAGATGGAATTAAAAAACAATTCTAATATTAGGCAGAGTTATTATTTTAATAAAAATAACTTGATATTTCAATAGGTCTCCTGAATTAATTATTGTCTTTATTGACATACATGTGTACCATTGTAACATAGGGTATAGAAAAATGTTCCAGATTAGATAGAGCTAGTTGCAAATAATCCAAGCAACATGGGCTGCAGCTATACTACTACACAATCCTTGAAAGTCAATACAAGTCGAGGGTTACATTGAGTGGCATTTGTATCGAAATTGGTGCGGTGATTACTTTAGAAGTAAACAGTTTGCCATATATTGTTTGTGTTGGAAACAAGTTTTACCCTTATTTTATTTAAAAGTTTTAGCAATCTAAAGCAAGTAATTAACCGAGTTATTTGAACTTGACTCCTATTTTCTAATATTGCTGCGACAAAAGTAAAAATATTGCAAATAAACATGTGTGTTGTGTAATAAAGAGATGATACCAAAATCTGCTGTAGCTCCCTTTGTCAATTTAAACCCAAAATCTTAACAAAAATTAAAAATCCAATATATTAAGCATATTGGAGACAGTAATAATGTTGCTGAGAGCTGCTTATAGAAATCTCATTCAAAATCATTTTGTGGATTTTTTTAATGTTTTCGTCGGTAACAATCTCTTTTAGGCGTCAACTGGTTCAGCGTTAGGTTCTTTTTGTCATTATTAAGTTCCACTGAACCGATTTACTTGTATTTTAGAGTGTGTCTCCTTTATTCATTTTTCTATCATGCTAACTATAACTAAATTGGGATATTTACTATATTCAAAATATTCTTAAACGTTAAAAAATTTCATTAAACATACAAATTAGATCAAATGAAAATGAGATGATCAATGAGTTTTCAAATATTTCTATACTACTTATTACGTAGAGTGACTTAATTCTAATATGCATGTTCCTACAACTTCTTCATAAATCTTACTACCATTTAAAATTGTTTATACTAGAATAGTTAATAGTAATAAAAGAACAATATAAATTAATAGGATATAAATTTAAAACAAATCATTGTTTGTACTACTTGAAAATAAAATCTGCAAAAATGTATATTATCTAATATCTATATCTATATCTATATCTATATCCATATATAACAATATCTATATCTAATTTTCAACAAATAAAAAGAAAATATGTCGTTCATTAAATTCAATGTACCACAACAGCTTTTCAGCCTCCTCTCCTCTTATACATATAGTTACACGTGTACAAATCGTTTTTTCATTTCTTCAAGCACATAATTCTAGGGTATATGATTTCCCGATTCTATAATATCTGTTAAATTATCTGTTATTTATTATAACAGTTATTATACGTTATCTGTTAAATATTGAAAATCTGTATATTTACATAGACATAATTCTAGGTATGTGGTTCGCGGATTCTTAGCGATTTAAGGAAATTAAATGAAGGAAATGGAGGTAAAAATGAAATTAAATAAATAAATAAGACTATAAGTTGTTCTATAAACTAGTTAATATATGTCAACGCTGGTTTCAGTATATACAGTGATTACATATAGATAAGTTTGATCTCCTTAAAAGTATACAGGTTTGGCGTTGCTATATGTATTGTAAATATGTGTCGACTTCACTTCTTTCTCCACTCCTTTTTTATTCTATTTTGTCATCCTAAAAATATTAGTTATGATCTGTAATACACTACCCGTGAGCCTTAATTATGAGCATATTGTGTTATTACTGGTTACAATTTCGATTTGGTATCAGTTCGTTATTGGTTTCACATCACAAATTCATTCGGCTTAGATCTTGTTCTATTTGAAATAAATTCTATCTTAGGAAATGACCGGTTTTTCTCTGACCGCTTTCATAATTGAAGAATGTATTTGTAACATGTTTAAACCATAAGTAGTATTTTGTGAGTTTTTGTTCTAAAATTTAAACATTTTGTGTAAAACTGTGGTATAACGGACCCTATGGATCTACTTGACATAGAATCAAGAGACGCTATATTAAAAAAAGTGCTCCAAAATTACAAAAATATGTCTTATTATTTAATTTGCTATTTGGATAGTGCTTTCCCCAACTGAATTTAACTATAACAAGCTGTGTTTTAGATATAACGTTTTTTCTTATTTAAGAAGATCTCAAGCTACATCTAGCTGTACCACCAAATATATGTCTGAATTAATTCTGGATTAGAAATATCAAAAAAATCCATATTAAAGATGACCTAAGGTTGGCAAAAATCCGAATGTTTAAATTTTGAATAGATCTGCCACATACCAAAACTTAATTCTACTTTGTTAGCGTGATTTATGGTAAGGACATTTTGATTTTGTTTAAAAATCCAGTATATTAAGCATATTGGAGACGGTAATAATGTTGATGAGGGCTGATTATCATATAGAAATCTCATTCAAAATCATTTTGTGGATTTTTTAAATGTTTTCTCGGTAACAACCTCTTTTAGGCGTCAACTGCGTTAACCATCTTCGGTGCTTATTTCACCACGTCTAAACTTAGCATACCAATCCTTGATGGTTGGTTTTCCTGGAGCAGTGTCCGAAAACTCAGCATCAATCCAAGTTTTTGCTTCAACTGTATTTTCTCCCTTCAAAAGCAATATTTTATTAACACGCAATATTTCTCCATTTTTTCCATTTTTTCCACAATAACAAAATTTGTTTCACTCAAAATGCTATAATTCACAAACTAATGATCCGACAGCTGTCATACACACATCTTTTGTGGATTAGGGCTAACTAAAAAACATATGTATTTAATTCTAATGTTTTAGATATAACGTTTTTTCTTATTTAAGAAGCTGTCAAGCTAGATCTAGCTTTACTACCAAATATATGTCTGAATTAATTCTGGATTAGAAATATCAAGAAAATCCATATTAAAGATGACCTAAGGTTGGCCAAAATCCTAATGTTTAAATTTTTAATAGTTCTGCCACATATCAAAACTTAATTCTAAATATTTAGCGTGATTTGTTGTAAGGAAAGACCTGTGACTAGAAAAAACTAATGAAAAACAGTTTAGTGAGATTAAATTGTTTTTCCTTGTGGACCACTTCATATTACATCTGAGGAAAATTAGTAAAACGTAAGGTTCCATTTATATATATATATATATATATATATATATATATATATATATATATATATATATATATATATATATATATATATATATAGAAGAAACAGGACTATATATAATGTATTAAAAATACAAAAAAAAATGTCGATGATAGCTTAGGCAGCAATAGCCAAATTGGTAAGCCATATATATAATACAATAAAAGAAAAAGTCACTGTAAAAAACAATTTTAGGACAACTTAATTCGCCATTACAGTCTAAATACGTTTTCATTTGAGCTATGCTACATAAAAAGCCACCAATATTTTTTCAAAACGGGCGCATATTACAGTTCCCATGGCATTGAAATATGTGCGTTATATATTCGGGCCTATTTCTTTTTTGTTTTTTATTCATCTCCATTAGGTATTTCAAAAATATGAGTCTGTAATATTAGAGGCGTTCTACTTTTTCAGATTTATTACCAGAAATGGCAAGTTATTATGAAGAATAAGATGTAACCATTAGTTACGTTTCAAAAACGTTGGTTAAATATGTAGTTTTATTAATAATTGGTTTATTGATCAATTATTTTAAATATGTTCTATTTAATAATAATCTATTTGACCACATACAGAAACAGGCTTTATTTTTACTGCGATGTCTATTATTGTTAGTCAGATAAAACGCGACCGGAGAAAGCATCGTACTGCTTTACTTCTCAAAGTTTCTCTAGTATTTCCTCAAATTCGCATTTTGATACTAGAAAAATTTAGACTATAAGTTTGCCCTTTTAATATATACATATTGACATATTTTAATTATACATATTGAGAATCGTAGATGACAATTCCCAGCGAATATTATATATTTACATTAAGTGACAAATTAGATCTACTTTTTAATCATAAACTCATATAGTTTGGTTTGGCTTGACATAACCTAATAGACTAGAGACCGATATTTTCTCTACATTGTGATAACTTTTCGTAAACAGCAATATTTATTCAACATACAAAATTTCATAATTTTCGTTAATTTCAATTCATATTGTAAATAAATAAGGATCCCAAAACATCGTAATCATTTAGTTGTTTTTATTTAATTTTTATTTATGGATCCAATCTATTTTATCTAGATCTCATATTTTCTAAAAAGAAACAGAGAAACATGGAAGAGGAACAGTTGCTTCCTATTGATATATTTCGCGCCCTATATCTTGTTGTCTTATGCAGAACATTTGATCAGAAATAGACAACAGTTAGCAATATTTCATCAGTCGACAGTTCAGTTAGTCCAACAATACGGTTTTGTAAATTTCTTTTGAAACCACAATGTAAACCTATGAATCATCACACTTAGTGATATGTACACAATTATAAGAGACTGTGGGTGTCTAATGTATTAACCCATTTAGATAATAATAAAAAGTAACTTTAAAAAAGATCACAAATATTATAATATTACATAATGGGTAGTGCCTCAGTGATCAAAAAAATCTTGAATAATCTATCTATAAGTAAAATATAGCGCTTTGCTTAAACGAAACTGACAAGGGTGTTTCAGTGTGACAGCATTGTGTTTCATTTTAACTATAATAAAATGAGAAGGAAAATATTGTTTCATTCTAAAACGAATTTACAAATTGCGACAGGCAATATATTAATCATCTTGACGGCATCTATACAAAATAACTTTGGATAGACTGTATGTTTGTTTTTCAACTAAATATTTTAAATTAAAAATAATTGTGGATAAATGTTTTGACTTATTATATTCCCGTTACCTCTTTTGAGCTCTTGTTTCTATTCCTGTTCACGATGACACTAAATTTTATAAAAATCTGTGGTCTAATTTGTGTGCAATACTTTCTTCAGGTTTCTGTGATAAAAAATGTTGATACCGGTCGAGTTAATCAGCGAATTTCGAAATATCCAAAGGAATTTTTTATCGAGACAAGGGAATGACGGAGTTCTTGGAATAATTTGCCGAATATAAATCAAATCACCTACAAAAACTCTTCTAGCAATTGACTTTGAGCGGAAAAAATATTTAATTACTTCGAAGCAAAATATTTGGGAGTAGGACAAACTTCCGAAGTATCATTCCACCGAATTCCTCTTTGATAGTTAAACGTTTCTGCTGGCTGGTAAATACTGGCAAAAATAGTTCGCTTTTTAGATGATTAATTAATTTTTGGGGTTAATTGAAAACGTGAGTTAAATACGCAGTTAAATACCGAATATTTTTTGCTTTATATAGTTTAAAATTATTTATTATAATAAATTAAATATGGAATTGTAGAGGAATTTTTAATGTTCTCTCATTATAATATACTTTTACATAATATTCATCTAAAATAAACTAATATCGGATTTAATTAACTATTCACCAAACTGTTATTATATATGGAATATAAGATTTCTACTTTCTTTCAAATTCAATTATCAATTAATAATATATTATTAATAAAATTAATTTGCATTTTTTATACAAATCTGTATACCATTAGCTGAAATATTTCAATTTTTTACACTTACTATATGTAATACGTTTTAACATATTATTTATTAGGTGCTTATATGCATTTTCACAACGTGTGCATCAGCAATATCTGAAAGTAAAAATATGTTTAACAAAAAAATTGAACAGAGTTCAAAAAATAAATAAAAACTGACTAGAAATTAAAAAATAATCAAACTTAGATTTTTAGCACAAAAAACGTTTCAAAATAAAATATGTATATAATAATTGTTGTAATAATTAAAGAAAAATAAAGGAAAACCTTACTTAAACTATCTACAACACGTATTTTATATTCTACTATATACACACAATTTAGCTTAATACCTCCCTCAACCTAGTAATCTATTTACAATATTATTTTAATTACTACCAAGTGATCAAATTGAAGTCGGTGCCGAGCAACAAATTAGATTTGTTTTGTTAATACTTTTTTTGGGCTCGGCACGCACTTGAAACTGATTTGTTAATAGTGGTTAAAATCATATTGTAAATAGATAAATAGGTTTAGTTAGGTATTAAGCTAAATTCAGTGTATATAGTTGTAAAAAATACCTGTAGTATGTTAGATAAGGTTATTATTACAACGATTATTGTATGTACATATTTTAATTTAAAACGTTTTTTTTTTCGTGTGTTAAAAATCTATATCTAATTTAAATACTGGCAAAAATTGTTCACTTTTTAGATGATCAATTAATTTTAGGGTTAATTGAAAACGCGAATTAAATACGCAATTAAATACCGAATGTTTTTTGCTTTATATAGTTTAAAATTATTTGTTATAATAATTTTAATATGGAATTGTAGAGGAATTTTTAGTGTTCTCTCATTGTAATTTACTTTATTACATAATATTCATATAAAATAAATTAATATCGGACTTAATAAGCTACTCACAAAACTGTTATTATATATGGAATATAACATTTCTAGTTTGTTTCATATTCAATTTTCAATTAATAATAAATTATCAATAAAATTAATTTACGTTTTTTATACAAATCTGGATACCATTAGCTGAATTATTAAAATTTTTTACACTTAATGTATGTAATACATTTTATCATATTATTTATTAGGTGCTTATGTGCAATTTCACAACGTGTGTATCAGCAATATCTGAAAGTAAAAATATGTTTAACAAAAAAATTGAACCTCGTTCAAAAAATAAAAAAGGAAATCACTAAAAATTAAAAAATAATCAAAGTTAGATTTTTAGTACAAAAAAACATTTTAAAATAAAATATGTATATAATAATCGTCGTAATAATTAAAGAAAAATAAAGAAAAACCTTATTTAATCTATCTACTACATGTATTTTGTATTCTACTATATACGCACAATTTAGCTTAATACCTACCTAAACATTTCATTATTATTTTTGTATTGTTTGGACTCGGCATCGACTTGAAACTGATCTGTTGGCAGTAGCTAAAATCATATTGTAAATAGGTAAATAGTTTTAGGTAGGTATTGAGCTAAATTATGTGTATATAGTTGAAAATAACATATCTGTAGTTTTTTAGATAGGTCAATAATTACAACGATTATTATGTACATATTTTATTTCAAAACAATTTTTTGTATGCTAAAAATCTAAGCCTGATAATTTTTTAATTTTTAGCGAGTTCTTTATTTATTTTTTAAGTCGGTTTAAAATTTTTTTAAAGATATTTATCTCTTTATTTTTAATGTTAGACGAGTACTCAAAAAATTACGCAGTTATTTTATTTAATACTACAATGGCTAGGCTAATTAAAGGCGCAGCCCGTATGGGGAGAAATAGGTATAAAGAAACATAGATTGAAAATAAGGAAAGCATCAGGCCCCGGGGTCCTCTACCTAACCTAGGTGATTTGACAAATGTTCTAACTAAACAACAACAAAAAGTTATTATCCTCGTCGGGAATGAAACCTGAGACCTCCGTTTGGGAGCTAAAGGCTTTAGCCATTACACCATAGAAGTAGTGGTCTACAATATTTCTATGATGTCTTATATGGTATATTTAGTACTCAAAAAGCAAATTGAATGGCTTTTGCACTGAACGACTTCCAAGTTTTCGTCACATCAGCTCAGAAATAATATTATACATTATCTGATTATTTTAGATTAAAAAAAAAAAATATGTGAAAGCTTTGTACGTGCCTTTGAAATTTGAGCTATTCCTTCGATTCCCACCCCTTCTAATGGGACCCCCTCGGAAATGCACTCTTTCGAATGAAAAAGAATTTTGAATATCAGCCCACAATTGACTGAGAAATCGGCGTATATATATTTAAAAAAATATACAGCCGAACATAGAAGTCGGTTAAAAATGGCAAGTTTCAATATAAATAGCAACTAAGTTACATAATATCATTGTTAAATTTGATGATTTAAGGTATCTCCGGGTAAAGCAATAGTTATCTATTTGGCATTGCAGTGTTTTGTTTTTTAATTTAAATAATTCCGATGTCAAAGCCCATTAAGCTATTTTAGAAACTTATGGTGCTGCTGCATTACATACCAATTTTCAGTTTTAATTTTAATGATTTAAAAGAGGTGTCTTTGATGTAATTTACAAAAAAAATTACAACCTGAAGGACAAAAAAAGCTCAAAAATATTTAAATTTGAGGACCAGCTAGACAAAAAAACGCCCCAAATTCTTCAAGAACCGCTTAACAATTGAAGAATAAACAGTCTGATAATCCAAACTCAAACCTCATACTATTAATTGGATGAAAATGTTATTTTATATTTCGTATATTAATATTATTAAATACTATCACATGCATTGACTTATCGAATCATTTCAACATTGCGATTTTATTACTGGGGCAAAAAATGGAGGAAGGTTCTATGGTGTATTGTGACCGGCCGTGAAAATATGATATGATACCAAAGCAAAATTGAATGACATATTGCTGTTCAACTCGATGAACTTTGTCTGTCTTACGGTTTCGAAATGCTCAACAACTTTTGCCTCAATAAATGTCTTTTAAAGTGAAAAATTGGTTAACATACTAGAGATCTGATAAATTATGTAGAAGTAGAAATGATTTTAACAATAAAATAGAATATAACTAAAGATTTGTTCATTCGGTTTTATTTTTGAGATAAGTCCAAAACAAATAGGTTTTCTGATTTTACTGTATCTTTCTATGATCTAATTTTTTAGTTAGTAAGTGAGTAAGGATTATGAGTTGGAAATAATTTAAATGGTCTCTTATAACCTTCCATATCCACCAAAATAAAAAACATTCTGATGGTGATAAAAATAAAATCAACTGAGATAATTTGTTAGGTATGTTACCATAAACAACCTTGGTACTGTTGAAAAATCAAATTGATTTTATTATAAATTAAAATATGCATTTGGCTTCATTAATAAAATAAAATGAACTTCATAAATAAAATAAACTAAGTAAAAAAGTAAATTTCTTATACTTATTTCACTAAAGACCGGTTTTCTAGTATTTGCGTACCCTGTGATGGTAATTTCAACCTCAACTTGGCTGCACATCTATAAATGGGATGCTCCCTTCTATATGTAATACCCCTACAATAAAACAATCGACTCTCGTCATGGATAACGTCGAATATGTTGTCAATTATAGTTTGTAAAGAGTAAAATGTCGTTTGAATATTGGATTGGATATTTCCTTTTTATTATTTCCTAGTTAAAAATAGATATAATAATCTCTAATGCGACATATAGCCGGCGATGGCTCTATAAAATTCGGTACATAGCCAAATGTCTGAAAAAATCCACAAAATATTGTTGATACTATTTAAAGACTATAAATCGGTAAAGACGTTATAAATTTGACGTTTTATTGGTAAAAAAGCTTGCCTAAAAAGTATTTCTCGGACTATTTATGTGAATATATGAATCTACATATGATCAAATTCATTTCAAGTTGCACTCCGAGGAAAGCTAACGAAGAAAAAATAACTACTAATCCAACCACCATTAATTAGTCAAAATAGAACAAATGTATTTAGACATATTGTTGTGTTCATCTTCAACGCAACAACCTGTCTGAAATTAGAATTAGAAAACAAAAGAAAAAACATTTATAAATAAATGTAGCCGTCTTGACGTTGATAAATTGGACCGAACAAGAAAATCAAAATATCATCATCCATCATTCTTTTCTATCGTCGCAACGAGACGCGGAGATGTGTCGAACACGAACACACTGAAAAACAACCGATATTTCTTAAATTTCCGAACGATATATCGGCATAGGTTTGTTGGAAATTCGAGATGCAAAATTACCCGATATTTGGAAACTTGTATTTTCTCGCTTGGAGAACCGGCCGTGCTATTTACTAATTTTAATCTCAAACTTTTCAAATAGTTCTGGTCATTTCAAAAGTTTTTAAATAACCAGCAGCTGCTGTTGATACAGCACATAAACAAACCTCTATGTTAAACGGTGCGACAAAACTTTAGCACACCAACCATTTTTCATTAAAAATCTTAATAAAACTAGATTTTTACCTTTTGAACTTTAGGATTTAAGGCTGTTAATTATGCTACTTATGTAAACATTACATAGACTACTATTGTTTATTTATAGGCTCCACGTGTAAGTCGAACGACTCGACAAAATTATAGCACACATACAGTTTGAATGCCATACGCCAAGGGTAATAAATGACAAACGCTCGTTTTGCCAATTGGTTCAAATTATATGGTAATAGCAGTGAACGAAATAATCTGCAGTTAGCTGGTGTAAAATTAAATAGTAAAAAGAAAGAAAGTTTTTCAGAAACCAAATTAATAGATATATATAAGAAAATACAATTTTCGCGCACAATTCGCCAAAGAACAGACCTCAGGAAAAATTAGGTGTAATCATGTAATATTTTGGATAAAAGGAATCGAAGTTGGATTATCCTGATGTATACAAGCATTACTATAATAATTTAACAAAGAATCTGGTGATTATAAGTCGTAAAGGGCTAGGTGGAGGAAGTGTTATGTGTTGGGCTGCTATAAGTCTTGAAGGCAAGACAGAATAATATTAATTTCTGGGAAAATAAATATAATATTTCATATAATTAGTTAAAAATTATTTTTCGGAACACCATATTCAAATATTGAGGTAAGCATAATCCTTCCCTGATTTGAATATAATTGATAATAATTAGGTTAAGGTAGCACGTGCTGTATTTTCAAATGTTAAAAAACTTAACAATGTTGAACAGCTATCATCGAAAAGAAGGTTATCCAAGGTGACTGGAAACAATTAAATAAAAATTATTTTAAAAACCTATATGAAACACTGCCGAAGGGTTATTATTACTAGTTACTATCATAATTATTACCTTCAACTGTAATGACACCCCATTGTTTAGAAAAATACAGGGGGATATTTGCTGAAATAAAGATATAATATACTGGTATTTTTACCAAAATGCTATAGTTTGGCCGTGCTATTGCCGGTATTTATAATCGTAAAATATAACGGTTAAAAATTTATGTTCATTAAGAGTGTTATCGTGGAGAAAAAGTTTTGTGAATATTATATACTCGGCAGTATATTTATACTATAGATATAGTTTTGTTCGAATTTTTTAAAATATATTATAAAGTCTCCTTTTTACCAACAAGAGTTTATCTGGACTAGACCTACAGTTTAACGTGGACTCCGAACCACGATCCTCGGCATTAAGCCTACAGACCGGTGAATGACCAGCTGAGAAATCATGCCAGTCTTACCTAAGACAAGATATCCGGTCTTACCCTGCCTGTTTACTGGCGGGACCGGGTTTATTTTCTTTATCGAATTTTGAACTCTTGCCTAAGAACAATCACAAATATTAAACAATCGAAAACATAAATTTACGACCATGTTCCAGCAGGATTGGAACCCGCGACTATCGCAACAATTGGTGGACCGTCCTGTCGCCGTTACCAATGCACCAACCAAGCCGGCTCTGTTGGAATTTATTTTCTGTTAACTCTTAAGACAGTCTAGTGTAATCTAACTCACAATATGCTAATTCTATTAATGTGAAATAAATTGATAACATGAAGCTTTGTGATTTGTTATTTCTTCTACTTTATATAATGCCTAGAATATATATATCGTTTAGTTAAATTTATGGTAATAAACGGAAAATTTAAACAAAAAACACAAGTAATACAAATAAGACAAAATTGAATTATAAGTAGAACATTTAATGACCTAATCTATCTATTATTTTGGAAAACAAGATACAAGGTATTTGTAAATCGACTAACAGATTATTATTATTTTAAGATCATTTAGAACAAGTGATAATTTTGCTTTTTCCACAGTCTTAATAACCAAAGAAATTATATAGTGTATAAATTAAATATTGTCAACTGTTGAAATTGATTGAATATTGTGAAATACCCAATTTTCGGTTAGTTAGTTGAGTAGCGTTGATTGGCAGAATTTCGGATCTCATCTGTATATGATTACGACATTCTTACCTTACTAAATTATTTTAAATAGCAATACAACAAGCATCGTTATATGTTCCACTGTATTTTTGACCAAGATAAAAAGTTCCAGTTTCTTAAATAACTAATAAATGGTGAACAGTTTATATATAATTAGATTTTTATAGCTCATCTTCATGTTCCAAATCGATGCTAATGAGCTTATTTCTTGTTGATCAATGGCTAGTTACTGAATCAATTGTCCAACATAATGGATGTATTTGGCTGTTCTGGTCGAGGGTTAATTAATAACTATGACGTGGTAGTTAATATCTACTATTGTGGCTATGATAGCCCCGTTTATCTTCTTCAACTTTCCCTATACTATTTGCTCAATCAACAAAGCGTGGACACCGGTATCGAAATGTTGGCATGAGCTCGGAAATATTAGAGAACAGAGTGGATTTGAATGCACGCTGGCTTCCAGACTTGCACACCATTAGACTTCTCTCCGTGTTCCTTCCTGAGATTGTCATAATAAAAAGGGTTATTTTTAAGAAACGCGACAATTTATGAACAGTGGAGGAACAAATATCGAAGCGTATATTATAATATTTTGGAAATTTCTGTCAACCGAAAGGTGAACGAATTGCTCATAGACTTCTATGCAGAAACCGATTTTTTATGGAAAATGGATCTTGCAATGGACTCAAAGATGAAATAACCAACTATAGCCTATCAGTTGATGATGGTGAATCTTATCTCCTGATGAATTTGTTTAACACAGTCAAGTTTTGTTTTAAGCAAAAAAGTATAATAACTAAAATAGCTATTGTGTTATGTTATACTTATACTTATATTATAATTAATACCTTCAACTGTAATGAAACCCCAGTTTGCTTCACGATACCTTCTTAGAACAACCATGACACAGATAGTACATTATCCTGTTACTTGTTGAAATAAACAAAAAACTTTTATTTTGAGTTATTGCTCCAGATATAACATATTTTAGTTTCGTCGTCATATTTCCTAGAAGTTAAATCCCTTTGGCCCTTTTGGCCGGATTATCTAGCAACTAATGTGAATCCCTTGTCCGGTTCGACTTTCCCGTTCAGTATTCTCGACATGTTGTAGGTTAACTTATTATTTTGTTGCCGATTTCATCTGATACCCTGATACGGTTTAGAATTGACAGTAAAATAAAAAAAAATCTGTAAAACCCTGTGAGTATCAAATACTATGGTTTTTCAGATTTGTGTTAGCAACAAATATATTGGTAACAATTTTTCACTAATTATTTTTAAAAAATCATATAATTCATCATCATTACCAATCGCATTTGTTGTGGAAATGGACAATTTTGAATCAAAAGTTCATGTGAATATAAAATTTTTATTTATTATTTAATTATTACATTGTTACTAGTCGTTTCCGACAAACAACAATATGTCTTTATTATAACTTAAATCTAGGTATATAACTAGGAAGACCCATCGGCCTTATCTTAGTCTCTAGTGAAATAATGTTTATACATGTCACTGCTGTATTTTTATTATCTGCACCTCACTACACAACACTACACAAGATCGAATTGTTTGATTCTTTTGAGTCTGTGTCCGGTTCTGGTGGTATCAAAAAGCTCCAATACTTCAATATTCTCATGAGAATGGAGTATTTCCTCATGTCCCCTTCCAATTCTCTTGATTTCATGACTGTGGGTATCTGAAGATGTTGATGTAGGTCAGTCCTATAGTATTTACGTGAGTCCACAATACCTCTCAGGATTTTGTTCTGAAATTTTTTTATTTTATTTATGTCACTCTTTGCAGAACGTCCTCATAATTTAACTCCGTATCTCTATATAGGTTTCAGTATTTGCTTATATAATAGCATTTTTTTACGTTCTGATAATTGTGATTTTCTTCCAATTAGCCAGTACATTTCCCTATATTCCAATTTCAGTTCTTTTCTTTTCTTCTTTATATGTTCCTTTCAGTGAAGTTTTGCATCGAGATTCATTCAATATTGTCTCCGATAGCTATAATCGCAGTATCATTAGCAAATGAAACCATCGTAATATTCTCCATTTGTGGTATATCATAAGTGTAGAGTAGATAAAGCATTGATTCCAGTACACTTCCTTTTGGTACATCTGCTTTAGCTTTTTTATTATAGAGTAAGCTTCTTCTTGTTTGCCTCTAAACATTCTGTTTGTAATGTACGATTTTAATAGTTCGGTGTATTGTTTTGGTAACATTTACTATAGCTTATGAACAAAACCTTCATGAAGGCTTGTGCTACATCTAAGAATATAGCTAAGCATACTTTTCTCACTTTCGTAGGCTTTTTCAATAACATCTGTTATTTTACCAATATAAAATATGACTTTGAAATACCGACATTGTGACTAACGTGAGTTAGTAGGCAATAATAAAAGAAAAATATATTGAATAGTGTTAATATAGGGTAGTTGGTTGCTGATATGCACGATTCAGAATCGAAAGAGGTGTAGGTCCAGTCTACAAAATACTGAAATCTAAATATTTTCATCTGTCTCATATTCTAGGTCTCCTAAAGGAACGCCATTATTTGGTCTGGTTTACTATATAACTATTAGAATATAACTTAAAAAATATTTTTTCTTACATTTTAGTAGTCTTCGTACGATGCCTCTAGAAAAAAATAATGATTAAATTAATAAGCTATTAATATTCTACCTCAATATACTCAAAATAATCAGTAAAGTTTCACCAACAACGGTCAAATTAATTCATCCTAATTAGATTTGTAAGGGGTAGGTTTAAATTAAATATTTTAATTCAACGGCAGATGTCTCTCATTTGTAAAACTGCAATTAAAATGAGTGTCTGTGTATAGTTGCGTAATTTAATGGAGTAAAAATTCTGATTAATATTAATATCTTATAATTAATATAGATATGAAATGTAATATAGTTTTTTGATTGACTTATTTTTTTATTGTTAACATACCTCTCCTATTCTCTAAAATTTCTATTTCCTTCATATTTATTTCACTACGACAAATCATTGAGAGAATTTCGTCTTCGTTTTTATAGTTGTCTCCATTCTTTGATTGTGATTTAGGGTATACAGTAATTATATAATAGTTTTATAACACAAATTTTACGGTTTCTGGACATAAGCTCCTAGCCATTTTACACTATGCTGTTTCATTTATCATTATTTATTTCATAAGTCATTTTTGTTTTTAATACGGACTTGGCTATTTTCCATGATACTGGAATTATTGTACAAAATGAACAAATCTGACATCTAGTATTGATTTCATATTGCCACCATATAAAACTAATTTACTCTAATTTACGCTTAGATCTAAGACCACAAATATTTGTAAATTGAAGCCAAATATTCCATTGACTTTGGAGATCTTAGTCTTATTTTTAACCTTATATTTACCCATCGTAGAAAGCTGCTTTTTACACTTGTTTTTCTCTTTTTATAACAGACTTCCAATTTTTTTTACATGTATAATTACAAACATAACAAGAATATCTTTGTTAATAGCATGTAAACAAGTATTTTTAAACACCAATTTTTTAAGTGGAAATACATTTGAGAAAAAGGGCCTGAATTTGGTGTATGCTAGCTTGTATTAACTAAAATAATTCTACAATTATATAGAGGACGCTGTGACATACAGTCATTTCTCTTCATAAAATAAAATGTTTTCCATTTAGAATTGTTGAGTAATTCAGTATATATAGATGCTATAGACAATAGAAGATATATAGATAATAGAAGACTCAAAATTACATACTTGATACTTATTATTGTTGTTTGATTAAAAGGAAACTGCCGCAACCAGTATGGGTACATGGAGTATATCAAACATATTTTCAATTGCTGATTATGCAGCGTCATCATATCCCAATTTTCAGTATTGCTCTCAATGATGTGGTAATTTTGATGTCAATGACGAAAAGAAAAATTAGAGGGGCCAGCAAGTTTGAAAACAATGAATTTCAAAATTTATTTCACGAAAACCCTGCTTAAACATTCAAATAATTTTGATGAATTTTGAATCAACTATAATATCTTAAATGTCCAAAATGAATGAAAATGGCTATCATAAGATTGAAAATACTGTTTCGACATCACAGCAAATATGCAAGCAAACAAGAATAGTTTTCTCTAGCGTATTGTGAGTAGCCTTTAAATATTGAACTACTATGACAGTATCAAGGGCAGTAGAGAATAAATTAGTCCTGGAAAGCCATTCATATAGATATTGAAACGGAATATTCATGGCCAAGAAATGTTATTCTACAAATTACAGGATCAGTAAGTTGCAGGGCATTACAGTTAGTTGAAACCAAACATCATATTGCTATTCTTAATATTTATCGACGTGAACTGAACAAATTGAACGAGGTATTGCTGTATAAAAGCCTGTTAGATCTATGCATAAAGTCTTCTTGTAAAACAACACTCGGCCACAAGTTGCAGGAGTTTTTAAATATAATTTGTTGCAGTTTAAACAATAAGTCATGCTACAAGAGCTCCTTCTGATTATGACTTGTTGATATAGATAAGGCCCGAGTTTGCTTGCACACAGTTTGAAGTGCCGAAGCAGTGCGATAATAGATGGATATTTGGATCACTGCCAAATCTACGTAGTTATTTAGACAGGATATTACCATGTTAACAGATAGATAAGAGAAAGCTATGAGAAAACGAAGCGAAATATTTGTATTAATTTATATAATATGAATGTTTCTCAACGGGTGTGTTTTTAAAATGAAAATATAACCTGAATACACACAATCATCCATTTGTTATATTTTGCAATATTTACAATTTCTCACGCCATATTTTTTACATTTTATATTATATTTCTTTTTTACTCTTGGTTAAACTAGAGCATACTATATTATGAAACTAATATGTTCGGATATTGGTCGAATTTTTCTGAAAAGATATTTTTTCTCAGACTGTAAATAAAACTTCAAATCTCATTCAATATATACCTACATGCTTTTTACTCCGACGCAAAAACAGAGAGAGCATTTTGATTAAAATATGGGATTTACTGATAAAAATATCATGGAGGATTTTCTGCTTTGCCATGGGCTTACCAGTGCGCTCGTCCAAAGAGGCTCTCGATATTATTATATATTTATTACGTCAATAAAATGTATTTCTTTAGAATCCAATTTTGTATAGTATAAAGAAATATTTCCTCCATACACACGAAGGAGTATTTTATGAAAAAATAGGTATTGAAGAAGTAAGCAGTTGAATACTTAATATTGAAATTTCATAAAAATATTTACTTGTCGAATGTATTTATTGTGCAGTACCACTAAACTAAAATATACTACGAAAATATATTCCAGCCGGCTTGGTTGGTGCAGTTGTCAAAGCGACAAGACGATCCTTTTTACCTTGCGATACTTGCGGGTTCGAATCCTGCTGGGGCATAGTCGTATAACAGGTCAATTGAAAAGTCCTCGTCCTACCATAGTAAAATATATTTTTTGGCAAAAACATAATTCCTTTCAATAATGATACACTGATTATAGCGGCTCTCCAACTTTTCTATACCATTTTTGTAGTACGATTTGTGCTTTGTTTCATAATAGGCCTCAGTTTCGGCAATCACCTCTTTATTCGACAAAAATTTCTTCCCAACGAGCATTTTTTTGAAATCTGAGAACAGGAAATAGGATTTTTGCCATCGTTTTCACTGACTTGTGACACTGTGCATTATCTTGGTGAAGCAACATATCCTTTTCTTCAAATGCATCTTTCGTCGATTTCGTTCTTCAAACTATCCAAAAACGCTATGTTATAGTCGCTGTTGATGGTCCTTCGTTTTCCAAGGTAGTTAATGAAAATTATTCTACGCGCAGTGCCAAAATACAGACACCATAACTTTGCGAGCCGACTGTTGCGTTTTCCCACACTTTGGAGCGGGTTCATCGTGTGCAATCCACTCGGATGATTGTCGATTGGACCTTGGAGTGAATTGATGAAGCCATGTTTCATCTATTGTAACATATATATGCGCCATAGTAGCGCCATCTATATGTCAGGCCGGGGACTTTTCAATTGACCTGTTATGTTTGTGATTTTATAATTGCTGCTTTGTAAAAGGCAAGAGCAGAAAATCCAACAAACCAAACGGTCTTTTGCTGACGTCGTTTTAGGTTCGGGATAGTGGAGTGTTTTGCGAACGATAGAGACATTGGGTTACGACTGGGATTGTCGCAGTTGATTATCTATCTACCGAGGTTTGTGGATGGGTAGAGATTTGATCAAGATGTTGTCATGGTCTAAGATGCATAGGGAAAATCTTACACTGAACACGTCCCTTATAATCCATGGGACATTGAATAACGCGCGGACTTTTTCGATTGTAATATTTGAAGTAGTACAAGTTACCGCGCTCCGTAGAGGCAGACTGGACGCACTAGCATTTTCTAGAAAGTCGCTTTCTCGGGTATTGGGAGTTTACTTTTTCTATAGAGGAGCGGAAAGAGAATAATATATACGCCATTGCTTTTGCAGAGAGCGTGCTGGATTTGGGCTGGCTATTGGAACCTGTGGTCGAACTGGAGGCCGAACTATGACACCTTCTGGAACCAGGGGATAGGAACTTTATCAATTTAGAGGCGGTAGGCGCGGAAATCCTTCTTGCCGTGGAACAAAATAGCCTGAGTTTTGCTCGGGTTAATTTGCAGCTACCAGAAATTGTACCATGTAATCACCTGGTTTAGTTGGACTTGGATTCTGTAGCGAATAGCGCCGGGATTGTAGCCGCTAGTGAAGAATTATTTGCATAAAATGCTGTATGGGAATGTTGGTGGAGTGAAAAATTAACAAAGTATAGGTTGAACTAGGCAGGGGCTAGCGGAGCACCTTGCGGAACTCCTGCGGAGATTTCTTGTAGAGAGAAGACTGCGTCACCGATCCTCACTTTAAAGAACCTGCCGTCCAAGTATGAATCTATCAGGGAGATTAGGTCATTCGGCAGACCAAGCTGTTTAGCTTTGAATATTAAACCATCGGGCGAAACTTGGTCGAAGTTTTGGTAGTATCTAAAGAGGTGGCTCCAGTTTTTCGACCTATTCTTAATGCCTGATGACAATCCATCATGCTGCGATGCGAGCAGCTAGATGAAGGCTTGAGTGTTTGGCACGAAACCCGAACTGTTCGTTCGAGATTATGTTGTCTGCGTTGGTGAAACTATGTAAAGCGTGTAGTATCACTTTTTCAGCAAATTTGGATAGAGAGGGACGTCGTCGTGGTGGTCTTTTATAGCCGGGAACTGCACGGTACCAATCCACCAGCGTTGTCAACCTTAGAACTTAATATAAAGGTAATAATAGTGGCCCAATGTGATCTACATATAGCACCCATTTCCATTAGCATCCTTAATGTCATCATTTCGGCAGTTACCATGAAAATGTAACTCTTTCAAATTTACGTCAGTTGAAATAAAATATATTTTAAAAGATTCTTCCTGGACCTTATCGCAGCAACAATAAAACTATAAGGTCACAAGATGTGAATCAAAGGTGCTGGAACACCACTACCTATAAACTATTGCAGTTAAATAATATTTACGTTTTGAAAAATATTTTTACTTTGGGGATTCTTCGTACAAGCAACACAGATCAGTGTAGGAGGCCATCAAAAAGTTGTAATTGTAAAGGAATTTGGAGAAAAATTTGTAGTTCTGGGTGTACGGCCACTAAAAAATGATTATAGTAGCCCAGTCGCAGAATATTGGAATTTAGAACTACCACAATTTGGGAAAATATGCCTTATAAGGATACCATGAAAAATTGGTTTAAAATATTCTATTCAGACGATACAAATAATGTCGAGAATTCAAAGCTGTTCAGGTGGGAAAACGACCATGTACATACTTTCTGTCTTTTCTTTAGAAAACTGTTTTTATGTTTATAATTTTTCTTGTAGTAACGTAAAGGGTTTTAGGGCAACAGAAGAACTAAAACAATCTCTTCGGCTATATACACATGAATAAACGGTTTTTGATACCAGAATATTCATTTTTAAATAATATATAGGATGTTATTAATAACATGTTGATCCACCCCTTTACGCTACTCTCAAATAGCTGAAAATCACCGCGGAATATATTTCCATTGTGTCCGAATGGTTTCCAACGGAATGTTGTATCATCTTAAATAAAATATCCGCCAAGTGCTTCAGTGATATTGGAGATGGAAATCTACTAATCGCTTTCTACTGTAAAATTTCGTACGTAACAATAAGTAAGAACTGCATCGGTAGATATTAATCGGTAATAATTGGATCAAAGATGCAAATGTGAAAACCAGTTGAATACCACTGGGGAACTTTTTCTTGAGAGCGTTGGACTAATAATATGGTTTGACATTTTAGTGCAATCCCATATTTGCATCTCATAGGTTCAGATTGGATCTATGATCGACTGGTAAACCAATCTATTTTATTTTAGGCCAAGTTGGGACTATGTTCCGACTAACCGATACAATTGTTTTGATTTTGTGTGATCTGCTCTGCTCTTTGTCTTATAATGGTTTCAATTTAACCAACCATCGAGATGGATGGCAAGGTATCTAGCTGATACCACTTCAGCAATCGGTCATCCGTCAAGTGATATAATTAGATTTAGGTCATCTACACAAAATAGATATTGACAAATTTGGAGCTACTAAGCTGCTGAATTTTCCAGTCTCTAGTCCATTAATCTTGTTGACTAACACTGGTAAACTATCTATAGCCATAGATAGAGACGGATAAACGTGTCATCGTAAAATGTTCCAAGTACTCTTTCTTTTGTTGTTGGGATATCAGCAATGTAGAGCAGGTATAGGAGCAGTCCCAAGATGCTACCTTGGGAGCTCCAGCAGAAATATGTTTAAGCATTGAGAATTTCCTTTCATGGGGACTCTAATTTTTTTCGTGGTAGTAATTTGCTTATCTCGTAAATGCCATGCCCGGTCAAAACCTTGTGAGAGGTCCAGGAATATTGCACTGCAGTATGCTACTACAGTTACTATGTCTATTTAATAAACTGTTGACTCGTATTTTTATAATTTTTTGTTAATTACATCTTATATATGCTTCTTATCTATTGTTAAAATCTTAATCCGCAAATAAATTGATTACTACTGTTCTGTTCTACTTGCATTAATATACAGCAAGGCGAGTACGGGATTAATATATCAGTATGTATTTACCAAATTAGAATAAAACTAATCTAATTAAGCTAAGCTTAAAAATACACTTATACACTCAAATAGTTTGTGTGGTTTGGCTCGCTTCACTCTTCTGATTTCTCGCGTGTTGTCCTGTAGCTGTATGGCTTCTACGATTCTTTCTGTGATTTAGCAATCTTGTTTCATGTTTTAGAGTAAAATCTTGAATAACTTCGTGTATCAATTTCATTGCGAGATCGTGATACAGCTCCTCGTTGGTTCTGGATGCGTTGGATTACTAGTTGGTTTGATGTTTTAGTGCAATCCAATATTTGCAGTCCATATATCCAAATAGGTTTAGGAGTGACTGATAAACTAATCTCTTTGATTTTAGATCAAGTTGAGAGTATCTCTAATTTGCTCTGCTTCTTGTCTCACATGATGTTTCCAGTTTAACCTACCATCGAGATATATTCCGAGGTAACTATCTGATTCTGCTTGAGGAGTCCGATATCTGTCAAGTGATGTAATTAAGTTAACATGAACAGATTTGGAGCTAATAAGCTGTATTTTCCAGTTTCTAGTCTACATATCTTTGTAGATAGTAATCTCTATCTACAAAGATACATCTTTTGCCATTATAACTGGGTCGTCAGGAAAAGTTCCAAATACTGTTTCTTTTGTTGCTAGGATATCAGCAGCATAGAGGGGATATAGAAATGGTCCCAAAACACTACCTTGTGGAACTCCAGCCCAAATACGTTTAAGTGTTTAGAATGCCCCTTCATGTGAGGCCCTAAATTTTTTTTTAAATATTATTCCAGCAGTCAAGAGTCATTCCGCGGTAGCAATTTACTCAATTAGTAGAATAATCCCAAATGCCATACCCTATCGAAAGCTTGTGAGACTTCCAGGAATATTGTAATACTACCCTTCTTTCCTTCGGATGATTTTTGAAGAACCGCTGTTACTCTGTGCACTTGGTCTACTGTCGAATGATGATTCTGAAATGCAACCTGGATATCTGTTATTTCTATAAATCTTTTAGTGCGTTTTAATAGCAGTTTCTCAAATGGATTTGATATCGCAGGTAGTAGCGAAATAGGCTTTTACGATCCAACTTGTTCTGGCCGTTTGTCAGGTTTGTCGAAATGTTTATAAATGGTTTAAAACGTTTTTACTAACGTTTGATAATTTTGATGTTGTAGATAGCGCCAAAATTTGCCTACAGTATCCGACATGTATCCTACATATATAAGAATATTCCTCCTGTATATAAGTTATTGTTACATGAGTGTTTTCCTGCATTCATATCTGTAGTTTTTTATTGAACAGCTTAAATATTAACCTTGTCTTTGGAAATATGTTAGCTTGAATATCATAACTGGTTGTTTATATTTTTTAACATATTTAAACATATTTTTTAATAAACTAAAACTATTGTTTGGCACGGATAGCGATAAAAAAATTAAATTAAAGGAAATACTCTTGATTTCATAAAAAGCAGAAAAACTTGAAGAAAAGCGAGGCACAGGTACTATTTCGCCATTCTTTCGCCTTCCTGACCGTCCAGTTGATCTCTGACGCAGATATTACGAACTAAATGTGCTTTAAACCGTGGCTAAAAGGTAGCGCCGCGGCGCGATGGCGATATCGAAATGATTTATGCGCTCGAAAACGGTCTGGCTTCTATATATCTGTCAAGCGTGAGGTCACATTACTCGCCTCCTTGATGTCGTTGCTGGTTTAGATTATGTTTCGCCCACGTCTCTCTGCCCCAGAATCTCTGGAAATGAGATACACTAGTCACAATATTAAAGGACGAAATGGGTTGAGAAAAATATAGAAGCGGACGTCGCACGTGTTGGCCATGTTGTTATTACACGACGAACACTTCAGAAACAGAACTAACATTCGTTAGCCGCATTACCCGCGACCTAAACATTTTAAGTATATAAAAGTGAGTTTTATTTGATTATATTTTCTTGATATTTTTCCCTCAAATAAGTTAATTCGGATAGGAAATCATCTGTATAACATATATCCCGCCTTATTCGGTTTTGAACGCACAGTATAATGGGCTGTTTAGAAATTTACAATCGATCCAGTGAAAATAATAAAAAGTCTAGCCGGCTAGGTGGCAAACTTAGATTTTTAATACAAAAAAAATCTTTTAAAATAAAATATGTACATAATAATCGTTGTAATAACTAAATAAAAATAAACAAAAAACTTATTTAATCTATCTACTTCACGTTATTTATATTCTAACCTATTTGCCGGCTCGGTTGGCGCAGTGGTAAAGGCGAGAGAACGGTCCTCCTACTGTTGCGATAGTCGCGGGTTAGAATCCTGCTGTGGCACGGTCGTAAATATATGTTTGTGATTGTTTAATATTTGTGAATGTCCTAGGCAAGAGTGCAAAATCCGACAATGAAAATGATTCCAGTAACCAGGCTCAGTAAGAGCGGATGTATTCTGGGATGATTTCTAAGTTGGTCACTCGCCAGTCGGTAGACTTAATGCCGAGGACCGTGGTTCGGAACCTAAGTTAAACTGTAGGACCAGTCCAGATAAACCCCTAGTTGGTAAAATACTTTAAAATATATTTAAAAACAGAATCTATCATATTTATATATAATCCTAAATTAATAATTCTAAATAAATAATAATTAAATAGTTATGTTATTCCTGATGTTAACATGTATTGTAACATTCATGTATTTATATTTGTATTATTACCATTTCCAGATGCAGATCATCAATTATTACAAATTTATTTTGTGGGATAACGTGATACGGGTAATGATAGGCATTATGCTCACAATATTTTTTTATTCACCTCTTACCACTTCAACAATCTCTGCTCGTGCGCAATAAGTATTATTTGACGATTTTCGTTATATAAGAGGTCAATCGAAAATCCCCCGGACTGACACATAGATGCCGCTACTAGAATTAAATAGGTAGGTTTTTTAGTTAGCCCTAAGCCTCAAAAGATGCGTGTTTAAAGTTGACAGCTGTTGGATTATTAGGTTGTGAATTATAGCATTTTGAATGAAGCAACATTTGTTATTTTTAAAAAAATTGATAAAAATTAATTTCATGTGTTGATAAAATATTGCTTTTTGAAGCAAAAAATAAAGTTTAAGCAAAAACTTGGCTTGAGGCAGACACTTCCCCAGGAAAATCAACTATCAAGGATTGGTATGCCAAATTTAGACGTGGTGCACCGAACACGGTGAAGGCAGTGGACGCCTAAAAGAGGTTGTTATCGACGAAAACATTAAAAAAATTCACAAAATGGTTTTGAATGACCGTAAATTGAAACTAAATGAAATAGCGGACACTCTAAAGATATCAACTGAACATGTACAACATGTCATTCACGAATATTTGGGTATGAGGAAGATCTGTGCAAAGTGGATGACGCGCGAGCCACTTTTGACCAAAAACAACGACGAGCTGATGATTCGGAGCAGTGTTTCAAGATGACCAAACGCAATAAACCCAATTTTTTCCATCGATATGTGACAATTGATGAAACATGGCTCAATCATTTCACTCAGAAGTCCAATCGACAGTCATCCGAGTGGACTGCGCACGATGAACCCGCTCCAAAGCGTGGTAAAACGCAACGGTGCGACGCAAACAAAGTCGGCTGACAAGGTTATGGCGTCTCTATTTTGGAATGCGCATGGAATAATTTTCATTGACTACCTTGATAAAGGAAGGACCATCAACAGCAACTATTACATGTCATTATTGGACTGTTTGAAGGACGAAGTCGCCGGAAACGAACGCATTTGAAGAAGAAGAAAGTGCTGCTTCACCAAGACAATGCACCGTGTCACAAGTCAGTGAAAACGATGGCAATAATCCATGAATTGGGCTTCGAATTGCTTCCTCAACCACTGCATTCTTCAGATCTAGCCCCCAGCCACTACTTCCTGTTCTCAGATCTCAAAAGCTTGTTGTGATACAATGCAATGCAAAGCAATGCTTCTTGGGAATAGAAAAGCAAAGAATAAAATTATACAACACATATTTATTTGTGGTGAAAATATTTATTTTTTATACAGATAATGTTATAAAAAATAATTGAAAATAAAGACGATTCGATTTAAAGTTTAAATTCTACTTTTCTGTCGACACATCTCAATATAATTCTTTTTTTTTTCCTTCGATTTATCGTGTAGAGAACTTATTGAATTGATATTTTGTGCGAACAATTTCGACAATCGGTGCGATGGCCTGAACTCCGATCTCCCAGTTCGCAGGGAAAGTTTTTATCGCTCCTTTCGGAGACCACTTCGGCTGTTTTAAAACTTGGGAATCCGCGCGCGTTCGTCGATATGGTTTTTATTAAAACAGGTCTGTTTGCTGCTATGTCTAGACGAGTACCGATGATTGGCACCTGCGACACACTCGAAGATGTTGACGACGGACTGATTATAAGTTATGATTGCCTTTGGAGATTTTATATCGAAGGTTTTGGGGACAACTATAGTTTGTGTTCTTCAAAAGTTGTTTATTATTGCGTTTGGAACTAATATCGGGTTTACAGTATTATTGTTTTTATTTATTTTTATTTTAAAATGTGATTCTATATCGGCACTATATCACTATATCTATACCATGTTGTAAATATTTATAAATACTTGACACTCGATGCATCTATTCACGTTCTATCATTGAAGTTCTTCCCCTCTATTATTGGTGATAGCTGAAAAGACTGTCTCAAGGAAGAACAAGATATACCGAAGGTAATTATCGGATTAGCGCGTGCGCACAATCGTTTTTTATTACTCTCTCTTTTTCTATCTACAGTATGTGACATTTTGAAATGTACTGTTGATCGAGTGATACCAACAAATAATCTAGAATATTTAGATTTTGTGATGTATTAACAATAGTAAGTTTATAACAATAATAACTAAATTGTTGTGTTGTTGTTAGTATAACATACATTGGCTTTTAAATATGGAAGAACAAAGATAAGTATTGAATGTAAAGTTACATCCCTAAAAGTTAAAACATCCAAACGGCATCCATTTTGGTTATGGTGGGAATATTTACTGCTAAATTTGTAACAAAACATTTTCAAGGACATAAAATAAATTAGAAATCAACATATGCCAAAACCTTGCCTCGATATAGCTGGAGATTTAAATACGACAACAGGAAGTATTTGTCAATTTAAAATGTACTGTTGATCTAGTGATAACAACAAATAATCTGGAATATTTAAATTTTGTGATGTATTAATAAGTCTATAACAATAATAATTAAATTCATGAGTTTTTAATAGTATAACATACATTGGCTTTTAAATATGGAAGAACAAAGACAAGTAAGGGATGTAAAGTTAAATATTAAAGCATCTAAACAGCATTAATTTTGTTTATTGTGATAATATTTACTACCGAATTTGTAACAAAACATTTTCAAGGACATAAAATAAGTGAAAAGTCAACATATGCCAAAACTTCGCCTCGATATAGCTGGAGATTTAAATAAGACAACAGGAAGTATTTGTCAATTTAAAATGTACTGTTGATCTAGTGGTAACAACAAAAGCAACGATACTTTCCTCATTACTTTTCCAGAAATATTCTACAGATCGTATAGTAATGCGATAAGTTTATACTGGTCTTTGATTAGATGAACATGTAAACAATAGCTGCAATATAAATAACTTGAATAATAGGAAATCTGGTTGAAGATAATTATATATATATATATATATATATATATATAATCAATAGTTATAGTTATATACTTCTTATACATTAATAGTTATAAGTCAACTCAAAAATCAGTTACCCACGTGATCTGTCAAATCGTCGCAATTCTGCCGCAGCAACTCTGAGTTTTAGTGCATTTTGGTTTTGACATTTAACAAAATTCTAGTCTAAATAGAACAATGAAACAAAAATGTTATGTATTATAATTTACTATGTTATGTATTTAATATTATAGTACATCCAAGGCATATATTATCGAAGAATTTAAAACTACAATTAATTAACAGCCAAAATAATTTATAATAAAGAACTTTTTTTCACACTAGTATAGGTACACTTCTCAGCACTTTTTGTATGTAGTGGTATCCTCCGAAGGCCTAATCCAGCTAATTAAGAATTGCATATCTGAGTAATGTATTTTACTTCCAGTAGAGAGCATATTTACGTTTTACGCATTTTGATATATTTCTCCTTAATCTTTCTTGATAAAACTGAATTTCATCACTGCATTCTCCTGAATGCATTTACCAAATCACTAGAGAATCACAATTTAAAATAGTTCATTCTTTAACATGTTTTCGTAAAAAAATATTTTATGAACTTTAAACCATTCCTTAATTCCAGCCTTTGTTGATGCACTTATTGGCATCTTCTCCACAAGTGTACTATCATATGGTACATTGTCCATAATAACTGATGTTCCAATAACAATCCAAATGATGTTAACAATAACTGAAATTTCTTCAAGTTCTCTAAAACCTGATTTTCAAACCGCTAAAGCAAGTTATGGTTCATTTCTCCATGGTAGTCACCTTTGGACTTAGAGGAATATGTTAATTCTGAACCAGGAATTAAACCATTCCGGTTTCCAGCATGAGAAATGTGCATGAGGGGATGTTCTACATCCCTCAAATAGCTGCATATCTTTTGGCTTTTTATGGATACTTTCTAGACTAACAATTTTCTCTGAAATAATTATATGTAAGGTTAATTTTTTATTTTTTGAGATATATTGGTAACCGTGCCCGACTAAATATTAACAGTGCAGATGCAACGCGGAAAAAAATATTTTTTCAATGTATAAATATATTTTCAATAAAAACCGGGTGATTTGAAATTTATTAAAACAAATTTTTAAAACAACGTTTGCTGGTTCGTAACCCGTGATTTTGCAGACGTTTAACAAACGGACAACTTTTGCAAGTTCAAAGAAGGCTTTGTTATTTCGTAGGCTTTTAATAGAATAAGATGAGAAGGAAAATACTGTTTGACTGTAAAACGAATTTAAAACTTTCGACAGGCACATATTGATGACGTGCGTCACTACTGTTCTGAATAGACTATACATTTAGCGATCCTTTTATTCAGATTATTTGCATGTATTCTGTCGGATAATAATATTGTGTTCGTTAGTTTTGAACCTGTATTGTTTTCCTCTAAATTACTATAGATTTTGAAAGCTTTTTATAAAGTTTTATTTTATAATTTCAGTAGCTTTACTCCCTTCTGCAGACACGAAAAAATTCTTATGGGCAAACAATAAGCGCAAATAAACACAGAAAAATGCAATAACACAAGAAAGTCCAGTTATATTCCAAGCTATATCTCTTTCTGATTCACTAAGTCCATATTAGAACGTTATTAACAATAAATGTATAATAAGTTGTTATATAATATTTTAAAATGCACGTTTTCGAACTATTATTAATTATTCTCTTACCCATATTATCTGCACATGCAGGACAGTAAATCGACCTTACTGGAACGTTAAAAGCTTTGATCTGGATAAAAAGGAGAATTTAGCAATTTCATATAAGTAGCTATTTGGTCAAATATTTTTTTACTCGATTTTTTTCCACTCACGTATATAGGCGGATGACCATTTTTTGCGCTTGTAATGTATATAAACATAATACCCGATCTTATCTTTAATACATGAAATACGTATAAATAATTCCTTTTGATGTATGATGCTAATATAATTTTTAAGGCATAAAAATCTACTGCAGTTGATCTTAGGCTCGTAAAAATGGAGAATAACAAACGAAAAAATATGTTTACAAAAAAAATGTAACCGAGTTCAAAAAATAAATAAGGGACTGATTAAAGGATAAAAAATAATCAAACCTAGACTTCTAGCACACAAAAGAAACGTTTTAAAATAAAATATGTACGTAGTAACCCTGTGATAACTAAATAAAAATCACTTCTAAAAAAATCTAATTTAATTTTGTGTTAATGATATTAAATTATATTATAATTTTTTTAATGTTGGAGGTCTCGTCACCTACCGACGTTTATTTTGTATTAAAAGTCTAGGTTTGAATATTTTTTACTTTTTAGTCGGCTCCTTATATATTTTTTGAAGTCAGTTCAATTTTTTTTGCAGGCTTGGTGGCTCAGTGGTAAAGGTCCTCTTACTGTTGCGACAGCCGCGAGTTCGGATCCTGCTGAGGTATGGTCATAAATTTATGTTTGTGAATGTTTGATAGATCAATTAAAAGTACAGCCCGCATGAGCAAAAATAAGAATTAAGAAACAATGATTGAAAATAAGGAATGTTTCAGACACTGGAGCCCGCTACCTAGTCTAAGTGATTTGACAAATGTTCCAATTGAGGAGGTGCACTCTTTCGAATAAAAAAATAATTTTGAAAATTGGCTCAGAATTGACGGAGAAATCAGCGAATATACATTAAAAAAACTATGTATAACCGAATATAGGACCTCCTCCTTTTTCGAAGTCGATTAAAAAGACGCTAAAATGTATATTTGGTGGATGAAATTTATGTTTCGTCTTTCATCATTGGTTCAAATCTGATAAATTAATACGTTATAACAGCTTATAATTATACCGAGCAATATATGTTATTATTGAACTAAATATAGGTATGTTACATAAATGTTTTAATAAAATTTGGCGTCAACGACTTCTTGAATGTTTTCTGATAAAAAAATGAGCAGGCGAAAATCCAATTACTTTTCTGTATTTTTGCCATTTCTTCTTGACATGTGATACGTCGATTTTATTCTTTTGATGTTTTATTACCACTCGATCAAAAAGTTTTCCCATTACCGCAGAATTTTGTTTTTTAAGATAACGCAAAACTTAATCAGCAGCCATCAATCACCCAATGGTATTAATGGGACTAAAATTCGTTTTACAGTTTTATGATTACAGATCTTTTGTAGATCTTGTGTAGAAAAAAAGTAATTTCGAATATTTTCTTGATAAAGGAAGCGGACTTATTCATATATATTTTGAATGTCAATCAATAATATACGCCACAATTCAAAATCTCCTAGAAGGAAACACTAAGGTAATTAAAAAAAAAATGATAATAAAATAGATTAGTTATGATTTATTACAGTTAAATTTTTACCCTTTAGTTTGAAAATAATGTTCAGGTAGCTATATTCAGTACTAATTAAAAAATTAATAAATTTTTCAATAAGTTATAGAGTCAAGAGATAAGTCAATATGGCCTCCCTTATTTTTACTTACTAGTTCAGTAACGTTATTCATTTATTTATTAACCTATTTAAGTTTTAAGATGAACAAACTGTAAGAAAGACTCAGTTTTTAAGCGAAAACGATAATTTAGAATACAACTAAGATAATATTTTACTCAAGACATTACTTAATAAAGTGATTTTCTATATGTCGTGTATATAATATAATGATAAAAAATAATTATAGCGCACTTGGCAGATTGTTGATCTACTAAGAGTAATAATAAAAAACTAAGTATTCGGAGTCCAGTGTCTTCCATTTACCTTTTAAGTATTCCCATAACTGTTTTGAGCTCTACGTTATATTCTTTACGTTTATATTAAGCTCATCTTATACTAATTACATTCCGTTCCAGGAGGGTGGTCTGACGAATGTAATAACCATTTTACTATTTAAAATATATTTTCATTTTGCTTTTTCGCTGGAATAATTCTGGCGAGTATTTAGAGTCATCGTCTCGTAGGAAAACAAAAATCTTCTTTATACAGTTTTCCATCAATATTAATCACAAGTTCGGCCTCCATGCACAGCAGAGCACAAGAATCTGAAGCCCATTACGTGCGCAAAACCCAAACCTCGGTTCTCGAATTGACTCACCCGTCCAAAGGATATTTTTCCAACTTCTTCACGTCCAGTTTCTACTCGTTTAGCCCACTTCAGTCTATTATAGATACAAATTACACTCGTTATTTTGCCAGCTATGCATGCTCTCAGGTCAGCAATCAGCAAAACTTTTCTTATGTCTCATTTAAATTTGCGCTAATTTTAAGCACATTTAAACGTCGGCTTCGTTTTAGTAACATTACAATAAAGTTATTGTTCAACTTTATTATTGATGTAGGACCTCAAAAGCTCTTTCGATCTGGATTTCATTCGCTTTTATACAACTACAACTTCATCTGAAATTTGGCGAATTGAATATATTTCCTGGCTCAAGCTTCAGTTACCACTCCTTTTTTCAAGAAAAATCTATTGTAGCTATTACATGAACGTCACAAATTACATTAAATTCTAAACTTTTTCTAAAAGATGTTTTTAAAAAATCCATATTTACGATATTAGCCAATTTTAAGAACAATTATTCAAAGTTTAACAGTATTATTATTATGTTGCTAACTACTGTTTGAAAGTTGATAACTATATAGCGAAAAAATAAAGTTATTTCTTAAAACATATTTTTAACAAAAAAATTGAACCGACCGAAAAAAAAACTTAGATTTTTAACACAAAAAAGAACATTTTGAAATAAAATGTGTACATAATGATCGTTGTAACAACTAAAAAAATAATTAAAAAAATTATTTAATCTATCTACTACTCGTATTTTATGTGCTACTATATGACACAATTTATCTTAATACCTACCTAAGCTTTAACTAAAAAACAACAAAAAGTTAGTCCTCCGGCGGAAATTGAACCCGCGATCTCTGTTTGGGAGAGCTAAACGCTTTAACCATTACACCATAGAAGCGGTTGTCTATAATATTTTTACGAGGTCTTGTATGCTATAGTTATTGCTAAAAAAGCAAACTGAATGGCTTTTGCACTGAAGGATTTTCCATCACATCAGCTCAGCAATAAAATATATACATCTGAACATAGAACCTCTATCTTTTTCGAAGTTGCTTAAAAATCAAAAGTAACATTAAAATCCCTGATATGTTCATTAAGTATACTACCCTGTATATGCAGTACCACACCTATGTTGAGTATCCCCCCTGAACTTTTATAGAACAAGATAAAATTAATAATTTGAGTGGCCAATGATTTTTTTAGTAATGATATTATAAATGGATTAAAATTCTCACATCTATATCATGCCACTTTTCTTAACGGAATATAAAATTGCTGTCTAATATTCATTGAAATTACATTAATTTACAAACGTTCTAAAATTGATTTAATAAACATAATAACTTCTACATTACGAACATATTTATGTTCTATTGTGGATTGAATTTCGGAAATCACGAGACCACTAACCCTTTTACGGAGAATCAATAATGTATAGACAAGAATCTCCATAATTAATATACGTTCAGGTCTCGATCTGGTCTAGACCGATTTCAGTTAGGGGTGTTCGGTTCCTTACCTTTATCAGAAAGTCATTCATAAATACATTGATATTAAAATCAGACTGAAATGCTTGTATTTGGGCAGAGAATATCTGTACAAATTAGTTGTAGACTAATGTTTAGTTTGAGAAATTTAATTGAACGTAATACAGCATTTATATAAACCAAGTCTAAATCAAGCTATGTGACAGTGTATTATAATAATTAATGTTATTTCAATAACAATATAATATTGAAATCAACCAAAAGCAAGCATCCTCATAGGAAGCCGACGACTCAAGATCACCATAATTATCTTCATTCGAGATCAAATATTTTTATAGGAAATATAGGATTTATATAGTATATATATATATATATATATATATATATATATATATATATATATATATATATATTAAGGATTATTTGTTTTTTCCAATTGGTATAATAAGTCATTACCATATGGAATATTATACCTCTCTTGACAAGAGGCTGATAATAGGACTGTAAAGACAACAATAGTTGATGGAAAATATTAAAAGTTAGAGTGACCTTTGATTAGGTTTTGTTAATCGTAGTAATTTTTAAAAATTCATTTCAGATACATTATTTCTCATATATTATTCAGATAGTTTTATTCATACTAGAAATAGTTTTAAATCCAAAGTCCAGAACAAAAACATGTTTTTGCTCAGGTTTCAAAAGAGCTTAGAGAAACTATCATATTTGTGTTATGGATGATGTACCACACCATACTGCTGCATGCATACTGCTGGAAAAAATCCCAACAAATAAGTCGACAAAGGCTGTAATTAAAGAATGGTTTGCAAAATATAAATTAAGGTTTTGGAGATAGCATCTTAAAAAGTGAACTAGTTCCAATTAGAACCCGGTAAATATAAGTGAAATAGTAAATACTTTTTGGAGTAAATATAAATAATTTTTTATAAATATGCCAGGAACCAGAGTCACTGCAGATCAGATGTTTATATAATATGACCGCAGAGTATTACATCTTCCTACCTACCACCTGTGGATAAGGATAATGTATGAACCTGTAGTAAAGAATTGCTACAGTGGATTATTTTACATGGATAGTATTTGGTTATGTTAAAGCCTAAATAATCCTTATTACAACTTTACTTTTAACAAACAAATTTTACGAATAAGACAATTTTTCAGCAAATAAATCAAGTGCTTTTAAGCCTACATACGTTTAAAGTGTGAAAAAGGACAAAAATAAATACTAAATATATGTCGCATATGGGTTTATATATATGTATGTATATATATATATATATATATATATATATATATATATATATATATATATATATATGTACAACAGTATATTACAAAAGCATAACGTGTTTTACATACTTTTAACCAATTCAATATGACTTGGAGAATTCGTACTTACCATATTTTAGGCGAATTTATTAAAGGAAAAGAAAAAAGTACGATTTAAGTACAAATATAAAAATTTTCGAAGCCTCTCAAGCAGCTAATTTCAATCTACCTCTTAAAAGTCAAGACAAAAAATGGGCTCCACATGTGTCATGTAACTTTTGCAGATATATTCTGGAGGGTTAGTTTTATTTTTTAATAGTATGCAACCATTGATTAAGTTATGTGTTATGTCTTATTCTAGGCTGGTACGGATTCGAGTAAACAGGTATGAAGTTTGCACTGCTAAGAAATTGAAAGAAACCAAATGACCATCACACAGATTGTTACTTATGGTAACTTAAACTTACATAAAGGTAAAGATTCAAAGGAAATATCTTATCCTGATATACTATCAACATCCGATTCAATACTCTAAACAGCAAAAAATCCTCTAACTACTTCTCCTGTATGGTTTCTAGTGCCGCTAATATATGTACAACAGTCTGTTTTTGTATTTTATAGCTGCTTAGCTTATTTCATTCCACCTTTTAAAAGTCTCGACAAAAAATGGGCTCCACATGTGTATAGTAACTCCTTCAGATTTGTTCTGTAGTTTATATTCTTTTTTTTTTTTGAATAGTATGGATTGATAAGGTTATGTGTTACGTCATATTCTAGGCTGGTACAGCGGTAAATAAAGAACAATGAAGTTTGCAGTGCCAAGAATTTGGAGGGAACCAAACAACCATCGCACAGATTGTTATTTATGCATTGTAAATCCACTTGAAGGTGAACATTCAAAGAAAATATCTTATCCTGATCTACCATCGACATCCGATTGGTATGAAATATGGTAAAATTCACTGCCGGCTTGGTGGCGCAGTGGTAAAGGCGGTTGGACGGTCCTCCTACTGTTGCGATAGCCGCGGGTTCGAATCCTGCTGGGGCATGGTCGTAAATTTATGTTTGTGATTGTTTAAAATTTGTGAATGTTCTAAGCAAGAGTGTAAAATCCGACAAGGAAAATGATTCTAGTCACGCCAGTAACCAGACTGGGTAAGACCGACCGGATGTCTTCTGGGATGATCTCTAAAGTTGATCACTCGCCAGTCGGTAGGCTTAATGCTGGTGGTGCGGAGGTCACGCCCTTAGGCCCAGTCGAGATAAATCCATAGTTGGTAAAAGGAGACTTTAAAATATATTTTTAAAAAAAGTACAATTCAATATAGTCCTAAAAACACAAAATAATAAACTAAAAAGTTACAAACGTCTCAGAACATATTTTACAAAAATTATTGCTATTTTCTCTTAGTTTTTAAGATAAAATAACAAATTAAAGACAGCCATTTTAGAAAAATATTTGATGGATGACGTGGAATTCCATTCCGGTTGATTAAGCTGGAAAATACGGCTGAAGCCGACGCATTTTTCGAGATCCTGAAAATGTGACGAGACAAACGAATATCCCTTTTCCAGTTTACGCCATAAAAAACAGATTTACACCCTTCGATGGTTCCATATAATGTCAGCGGCGACGAGCTCATGAAATGTCATCCGCCGTGCTAAATCAGTCAATCAGCCTAGCGATTTATCGGCATAAAAGTATCGAATTTTAACTAGACCAAACAACAATTTATTTTTTTTATATTGCCCGTATAAATTACTGGCATTGAATCAAATTTAATTATATGCATTTATTATGGTGGATGCAATCTTCGAGTTAAATGGTGAATGCGCCTCAAAAAATATCCCAATAAAATGGCAAATGAAATCCAATCCAATCTATGAATCCAAATGAAATATAATTCTGATATATCAATATTTGATATAAATAGATAATAACTGTCGATACAGGAATGTAAAAACAGTTATCAATGTCTTGAGAAAGAAAATAAACTGAAAAACTAAGTTATCCGTATTTTCTCTTTTACTCAAGAGAATCTGACCTTTTTAACATAACGTGGGTTGTTTAGACATCGAATGTGTTTTGAAAGGTAAAAAAACTCTCAGAAGGGGAAGTTCGCTCAGGTGTTATAATTCGAATTGAATTGAAATAGAACAAAATAGAATTCTGTTGAAAATCGGAAGAATATTTTTAACACGATTCAGATGTTACATGTCTCTCTAAGTCTGATATTAACATGATATATATTACAAGAAGTTTTTGATTATTAGGGATTGATATAATTCATGAAGACGTACGGTATTTAAAATGTTTAGTGTAGATTCTAGTAAAACTTTTATTCCCGAGGAATAGTTATCTGTTGATAAAGTTGGCAACAATAATCATACTTCTTTTAACTTATTTAAAACTTTTGATGCCAACTAACGTACAATGCTTTTAATATATTGTAGCTTTTACAGTATCTTAGAGCTAGATATATTTCTATGAAAAGCAGTTCCTCTTTACTTCTACAAAATAATTTTGATGCACTGAGTAACACTTGATAGTGTAGTTGTTTTTCTGTTAAAAATACTTTACTGCCTTAAGCAGGATCAAATGATTTAAATCTCTTGAGTCTGCTCACTAATCCTTGTTTAGAATTTATTCCAAAATATGTTGTATTTCTATTAGTTTTCTCAGAACATTCCCATAAATGGATTTCGAACTAATTGTTTCTTCTGTTATGATTTCTTATAGATTAACCAATAATATGTAACCAATAATGTATAATAATAAATGTTTGTCTTTCTTTTTGCTGTACCCTATCCAACGGAAAAACTAATGTTATTTCCAAGATATTGAGCATTTTTACAGAAGACCCGATGGTATTTTTCATGGGTCGTATAGATTATATGGACTGTCACCATGTTTGGTTCCAGCTCTCTACAAGGGATGAAAAAATAATATGATCACCTAAAATATATACAATATGTATATATCGATAAGGTTATTTGCAATTCTACTCCTTATTCTCTGCTCTAAAACTCCCTATTACTATTCTGTTATGTTTAGGTCTGAAGATTGTGCTGGGCAAAAGAAATGATGATACTCTGTTGCTCCTCAAACCTCAATCGTTTCTGCTGTGTGTATTGGCACATTAACAATACTTGGAATATAGAAATGTTTGGCAGAAATATGCTAGTCATAGCCACAGCTTCATCATTGAGGATGTATAGATTTTCATTCGTAGTAATCCGGCCATCCGGTATCTATGAGTTTAACTTTATATGTTCACCAATATTCCTCTTTCTTCTTCTAAAAATTCAGTTGCTTTCATCACAAATGCTCTCACTAACCAATCTCCACCGATTTGGCCTTTTTCGAAATCTGAAACACCACATATTTAAATTTATTTATGTCGCTTTTTTTAGCCATTGCGAAGCAATATGTATAATATTCTGTGACATAAGGATGATCAACTGCAAGTGCACATCAAACACAGAAAAAGCAAATTTTGGTGAATCCAGGCTGCAACCAATAGACCAACCAACTGTAATAAATATGTATTGCATTGTATTTGATCTTCTCTGAAATTTTACGGTTTCTGTTGTAGCATTCCTTAGTTTATACCATGTGAGCAATCGGAGTAGATGGTTCCTTATCTCCAATGTGGAGTAGAGTCGCCTTCAAACTCTTCTTAGGGCCATCTATGAACAAACCCCACTAACATCGATAATTTCCTTAAGGTGTATTCATGACATCAAATAAACCTTTGGTATCTCATTTTCTTTCCTGAAAAACGGTTGAAAACGGTGAAAAAGATTTCTATTTCTCTATAGAGTGAGTTCTATTTTATGGTCAAGATATTTCCATTTCTTGAACCAAGATAGAAGCATCTCTGCTTTCTGTTTCCATAAATTCAATTTTCGTAATTAAATAATATTTTTCCGTAATGAAGAGATCGTGTTGCTCGATAATGATGAAGACGATGTTCTTTCAGTTGTACCTCGACAAATTGGCAATACACTACATACATATGATATGGAATACTGGCTTAGACACTGATGATTTGTCAGGATATTTACACTGTATTATTTTTTATATTTGTACCGATGATATTCATTGACCAAAAGTAGTAATTTATTTTTTATTAGAGTAGATTAGATATGTAGATTTTTCTGTTCTCTCCATAACGTTGAGACAAAAAATTAAAAGTATATATTTCCACCAAATGACGACATTGAATAGCTTTGCTCTGTAAACGTTACAGAACACTTTCTACATACGTCTAACGAACAAATAAAAAAATATAGGGAAGGACTCCGGTGTGTTACCAGTGAACAAGTTTAGCGTTCATTTACCACCAGAGGGCGCGACTGACAATATATGTAGCGGGAAATTTAAAATATTGTATTAATAATAATAGCAGTAATAGAAATAGTAAAAATAAAAATCTAACAAAAGTTTAAAACTCCATTTTATTTAAGTATATGTAAAATTTACATTACAAATATTATTTCAAATAATAATTCATAGAATTCTCTATGTTTAATGATAATATTACAATACAATATTATACTAACAATGCATTATAACGTCATATAACTAATTTAGCACAAAACTTATACTTTTAATTACTATAACTACTATTAACTAGTATACATAAAGTTTAATAAGCTGTTGAACATGGAGCATTATCTTAATTATAACTCGGCGAAATATAGAGTAAAGTACAATATACATGTTGAAGACTATTTATTTTTAAATGTCTCTTTAAATCTTTTTTGGCCAACGTTTACTGTAAGTATATAATTGTAAGTCATACATATAAGCTGTTTTATATCTAGATATTGCAATAAAAAATGTTTCATTTTTACATTTTGCTATTTTGTTCACTTTTTTCATCTACCAAAACAAACACCTAACTATTATCTTTCTAATCACGTCTCATTGACAATATTCAGTACAGTTGACCGTGTTGAAAAATACAGGCATTTGCTGGTATCAAATATTGGACACCCTGCTTGTTAAATTTTGTGCCTAATCACTAGGAAAGCTGTGCATTCTATTTGAAACTGCATTACATCCTGCGACGCAACACCTGAGGTGACTTCAGATTTAGACAAATAGTTTTAACTAAAAAATAACCATATAAACACAGTTAACAAAATAAGAATATTTAACACATAAGTTTATACGTTTTTAAAGTTTGCTCCGTCAGTCGTGTTGGAAAATATATCCAATTGGATGCTTTCAACGCTTTTAACAAAAGTTTGGTCGAAAAAAATTAAACCGAAATTCTATGTATATAAATCAAATTGTCTCTATAGGAATTAAATAATTACCAAAAATGTCCAAAAGTTCCAGTAAATTCATGATTATTTCCGCTAAACATAAATACGATTTACGCTACGATTTCTTATCTTCTAGAACAGTCTTGTGATAGCCGAATATGTCAAATTTATCTTGGCTGCCATATTTAATTTGTTGCAAATTACAATAACAGCATGAAAACAAGTTCCAAATTATGTTGAATACAGCGTCCTGTTGAATACAAAGCCGTTATAAGAGCGCACTGCTGCCACCATGAGCGAAATCGAAAACTAGAACGAATCTGGATACACTCAGTTGTTCTCTTCTCCTCTGGTCTTAAAATCAGTTATCCGATCTATCACGGCATCACTAATGAGACCCAGTCTACATAACCCCATACTCAAAAACTCATAAACTCAAAAATAAATAGTAAAAAGTAGATCTTAGAGACTTTTACAGAATCTGATATAATTAAATATATATTTATGTTTTAAAACAATGCATTTCAGCTAATATGCTGTCTCAGTATTCATAAATATTTTTTACCAAATATAATCCTGATATCTAATGTTACCATTCTGTAATGGCGATTTAGGAGCTAGCACAATAAAAGAGACTGATTGAGTGTATTGGCAGAAGAGAACTGAGTTCGTATTATCGACAATTCTGCGAAATTACATTTCCGCCTCGGGAGACACGATTAACCAGTCGGTTCTCTATCAAACTCGCTCGCTCGTTACGATTTGAGCGCTTGGCGACCGCGAGTCGGCATCAACGGAACCGAAAATCGCGCTAATAATTGTTTAAAACCGCATCTAAATAGGATTATCGCCTTGTTATCTATCCAGGTACGAGATTATCAAGTAATAAATTAACTGATTCTATCGAAGTCAATTGAATAGGGAATTTCTATGAATGTTTTACAGTTTCTAGGAGATTATAATTTCCAAAATAGAGAAATATATTTGTGGGGCTAACAATTTAATATTTTAATTATTGATATTTTAAATAAATAAAAACAGAGATCAAAATAAATTATATAACAAATACTTATACAGTAAACCACCAAATAAATAAAGCAAATTTAAGGGACCTAGCACCCTTAAATTTGCTTTATTTACTTTTTTGCTTTATTATTTCCTCGATGTCGAGGTGGTCGGGTGACAGTTACAAAACCATAATGAAAACGTATCTGAGCAATCAATTTTCGATGACAAGGGTGACGCTAAAATTATAAATGAAACATAATAAGAATCAGTAATTATTACGATAGATACCTCTAATGTATGGTAGTATTAAACTATAGCGGTTACGGACAGTCGATGCCCTGACAGATATAAGTATATCTAATTAATTGTGCTGGCAGATCATACTAGTGATACATAAATGTACCTACTGAAGTACTGATGATTGATAGTATAATAAACGACATTGACTATGGTAATCAATAAAAATGATGGAATAACAGGATAGTTAAAAACACTTTTAGTCCATAGTAGTCAATAACAGACAACAGACAATAACGGCAACTAATAGCAATAATAAACTGTACTAGGATGAAGCATGGCGTGTGAATATGCTACGAAGTGATGTGAGCTTATGTCCTAACACCAATAATAATATACGTGCAATGAAATCTCGCTAGGATTAACGAGAGCTAGCAGAAACTCCTTTCAGTGATATTCATATATCAAATTATCCATAGATCATAGGCCATAGATTAGTAACTCTGGCCACTTTGGAGTTAGTTTCTGCTTTATAAAATAGTTTATATAGTTTAATTTATATTTACAGTTGCAACCATAAAACTAATTTGCCGAAATGTACTAATTATTGGAAAGTTACACAAAGATATGACAAGAAGAGCCAGTTGAGTCACATCTAGTACACATAACATATGATTAATACTCAGCTGTGAAATACATTGATGCGGGTGTAACACAAAATACTGTCTTTGTACCAATATTGTACTTATATACCAATACGTACTACCTATATATTGCCTGCGCAATTACTAAATTGATTATAGAATCAGACAATATATTCGTCTCATTTTACTCTAATTGAAAAAAGACGCAATTCTGTCTGATAAGTTCGAACACGTAACCGAACCAACCTATCAAAGTCGTGGGGTTGTCAAGCGTGCACCAAATTCTTCAAGAGGTTATGAATCTGTAAATATTGTTTTTACGCTTTGCTTCTTCTGATGAATTTCAAATCGCTGCTTATTATTACTCTGGTTAATAATGGCAATGCGAAACAGAACAAATTGCACGTTCTAATCGGTTACGTCCAACAGGAACGAGATAATAGAGGTACCCTCATGCCATAAAATTCGTTAAAGAGGTAAACATTTTTAATATTTAATAGTTGCTATGGCTTTTATTAAAATTATTTTTAACATGTTACAGCTGTTCTGGATATGAATGTCAGCAGGATCATTAAAATATATCATAAAAGAAAAGAAAAATATCATTATAGATTCACCGAAAAAAAAAACGGTCCTCATACGAAGCGGGTGATGAATCAAGATCAGCTTGTTGTTAGCATTATCGGAGATTAAATATTTGAAATGTATAAAAGCAGTGAGTAATTTTTTCAATATTAATATAATTTAGTATAATTATTTCAGGAGAAACTGTATGGAAAGTATCGGTAGATAGGTCTTACTTATTATTTAAATTTGTGTATTTAGATGAGGCATGAATATTTCAGAAAGGAACATTGGGTCAGTTATGGCAAAATGATAATAAAAATAATGTTAAGACAACAATAGTTGATGGAAAAAGCTTTACATTGGAATAACATTTGATTAGGCATTATTAGTCATAATATATGTTGTTCTTACTGCTATAAAACAGGAACAGTTCGGTTTGGATGAACTAGAGCCATATTGAGGAAGAAATTGACAAAAAATGAAATTGTGAACAAAAGTTAGATATATTGAAAATTAACAGCTTAGTTATTCAGTTGAATTAAATTTCCTAAATGTGGGATTATAACTCAATGCTGACAATTTTCCAAGGCAGGATGAATATGAGGTTGTAGTGTAGAATGTGAACAATTTATGTGCATAGATATATGTGTAATTGTTCCGAATTTTGCATGAGCATTAGGTTATAATGTATGAAGAAAGGATGAATACTATTTTGTACTGAGGATACAAAAAATACAATGATATCAGAATGATTTGTCAAGGAAATACATCATCGAAAGAAACAAGAACTAAATATAAAAAGTTAAATATGCATCTAGTGAACTAAATTGTTAATTAGGTGGATTTGGCCTCCAGGGGATACCACTACATAAAAAAAACACGCCGAGAACCCTACCTCATGGGCGGTGAGGAAAACACTTCAATGAAAATATAATAAAAAAAGAACTATAACTGCGTATAAACTGTTGTGGCTGTATAATTAAATGTAATTTAAATTATTCAATAATAGATGCAATAAGTGTACTGTAATATTAAAATAAATTATATTTGATAAAATTTTTGATTCATTCTTTTATTTAGATTGAAATTTTGTTATATTTCAAGGACAAAATCTAAAACTCAGAGTTGATGCGGCAACATTGCCCTGGTTTGACGTCGTAAATTGAGATGACGTAGTTTCACAGATACTTTGGATATATTCTATATATCATTACGTATATCCTATGATATCTCTAAATGTGACGAGGTAACAATTGCCATATTTGCCGAAAATACTCGTTTGATTATTTGATGGTGACTTCGTTGATTACTCGTTATAAGTAACTATAGATTAAAATTGCTTAATGCATTAATTGCATTAAAACAAATTATATTGATTTAGCCGTAGCAAAAAAGTAAATTACGTAAAATGCAATCAAATACCTCATTTATATTCACCAAGTAACAATTTGAAATAGTTCATTCTTTCGGCTTCATCGAAACTTATTATATGTACTTTAAGGCATTTCTTAGTTACAACCTTTATTCAAGTCCTTATTGGGATCTTATCCACTAGTGTAGTATAATAGGGTGCATTGTCTATAACAATAACTGCTGGTTCCTCCAAGTTCTTTATAAGCTGATTTTCAAACCACTACAAAATCAAATTACGGTTCCTTTCTCCATGGCAGGCACCCCTGAACTTAGAGGAAAACACTAATTCTGCACCAGCAATATAAACATTCTTGTTTCCGGCATGAAGAACTCTATCACTGCAATGTATTACTAATAAATTTTATGACTAACAAAACCTAATAGATAGTAGTTATTCCTACGTTTACCTTTTTCCATCAACTTTTGTTAAATTTACACTATATTTATTATAATATTGCCATGAGTGACCCAATGCACAATTCTGAAATATGCATGTCTCATCTATATATATACACATTGATATAACAATTCTTCCTTGATTTTGTTACATGTATTTAAAAATTATATTCTTTTAAAAGCAATGTCTAGAAATGCCATTAAAGCCCTTCGTGTATTATCTTTACACCACTTAAATCCTATATTAGCCAACAGTGTATGAAGGGATGTTATATATCTCTCAAATAACTGCTGGTTTTTCAGGTCTTATGGATACTTTCGAAACTAACAAGTTTTTCTCAAATAGCTGTATTAAATTATGTTTAGATTAAAAAAACTACTTAGTGTTTTTATACTTTTCGTATATTTGAACTTTGGTAAAGCTCACATCAAGCTAATCTTTATTAGTCACCCGTTTCGCATAAAAACGATTACTTTTTGATAAATTTAAGGTTATATTGTTGCTTTCATGTTTTGAGATAATTTAGTGATTATACCCGTACTTATATTCAGTGCAGCTATAACATGCTAAAAAATATTTTCAATAAAAACCGCCGCATTTATTATTTAACACTAAAATTGCCTTATCTTATTCTTGTTCGAAATAACTTATTACAGACCTAATTAGTTTTTGATTCTGACTGTGTAACGGCTTAGGTACTTTGAACAAGAGTAATAATAGGCGGCAATTATTTCAATTATTAAAATAAAACGTAAAAACAAAGCTTGCCGGTTTATAACCCGTAATTATAATATTTTGAAGAATTTTGCAGATGTTTGACAAACGGATAACTTTTTCAGTCTGACTGTAAAACGAATTTACGAAAGTTGCGACTGCGACATATTGATGACGTGCTTCCATACTGTTTTGAATAGATTATAGTTCTAATATGTGTTACCATATCTTTATGTACTATAATATTTTTAAATAATAAAAATAAAGCAAAAAGTTGTTTAAATATAAAGGCTCCAAAGAATACTTATGGCCGCCAACTTAATCAGTGAGGCACTGAATAAGTACCCGCAATGTCCAGATTATTTCAAAATTTCCTAAACTACACCTAATTAAAAAAACAAGTTCAAGAAATTAATTCTAATAACAATTTTGACTACTAAAGGTACAAAGCAATATTGCCAATCACCACTAAAAAAGACCAGATAGCAAACTCATCAATTAACAGTTTACTCCGGCCTTACGCTGACAGACCCTCAATCAGAGCGCTCGTAAAAAAAACCTTCCGCTATTTCTGGAGTTTGTTCAGCTGTTGAAGAACGCCAACAAATAATAAAGCGGAATTTATCTCACCTTTTAAGATGTAATCAATGTAAATCAATTTAAGATCGAGCCAAATGGTTTTTCGAACGATTCGGGATTTTTCCGTTAAATGTCCGGGAAATGAAGATGTTGTTGACTGAATAAAGGAAGTAATATTTTTGAGGCATTCGATTTTATTTCAGACTTCGTTTTGGAATCTCGATGTTAATTTTATCGGTCGAACCGAAAAGCTATTCAATTAACCAAGAGAATTAAGTTTATTCAGTAGTAATGAGATTTTTTGCTTTTTTACGTATGAATTTTGCATAAGTGCATTTTTATGGACTGCTCTTGCTTTTATTTTTATCTGTCTGTTTCGGTTTTTTAAATGTAAGCAGAGCTGTGTAAAATATATGCTTTACTTACCAAACGCCATTTAGCATGTATATAAAATACTAATTACAAAATACTTTTAAGTCCATTTAACCAATGTTTATATAAAACACAAAATAGAATTTAAAAAGTATAGTCGTAAAGTTATATGAATAATACAAATCAAGTAAAGCTTAGTAATCCGCAATAAAAGGATGCTTCCCTTTCCTGAAGACTATATTTTTAAATACGCTATCAAATGGCATGTATTTTGTGTTTTTAATAATTTGTATTCTATCGAAAAAAAAAGTATTTATTTTGCTAAAAAAATTTCCTTATATATATTATATATGGGTTGGACTGTAAAAATATTTTTGCAATAATAAATATGAATTGCAAAGCTTTAAATTTTCTTCCTCTCATCTGTTGTGATGCTATCAACGTAATTTTTAACTAGAACTCTAGCCTGACGCCAATACTCCTTCATTTATTTCAGGTCAGATTTTAAAAAACTAATCAAATCTTCTTTTTAAGCTATCTTTTAGATATAAACATGAACATAGTAAAAACTGGTAGTTTAGAATTTTGGATTAGAATCAGAGGGTTAGATATATTGCTTTTTTCTAGCTGTGGCTTTGTTTCTTAGATGGAGACGTGATTAAGTTAATTTCCTACAAGTACCTGCGATTTATAACATTGATGTGAACTAATAGATTATACTCTTAAACTGTCATAAACTAATATAAATGAATACTCAAACACATAAATAAAAAAATAATGAAGAAGGCATGGAAATGTAAAAAACAATAAATACACTCTTGAAAAATTCACATATTTAGCGGTCGCTAATTTGCTCATCAAAGCTATCGAGCGTTATATTCTGTATAACAAACCTATTGATATGATTCTACTATTTTTGATGCAAAAAAATAGCATATGATTGTGAGAAATAAAAAATTATGCATTATTTTGCAGGTTGCTTTAAATGCCAATCTATCTGCTGTATCTAGTCGTGAGACTACAAGTTATTGCAGTGGGATATTACCATGAAGAGTGTTCTGAGAAACTTCAAACTTCCATTAACATAATTAATAATTGGACTAAAACTTAACGCTTGTCACTGGCCTGTTGTATTTTTCGTTTGGACTCTCAGCTATTATCCGACAGCAATAATTGCAGTGTCAGCAAAAATAGCCATCGTTGAACCAAAATATGATGAATATTATCAGTCGCCCGGCTTGCGTTTTCATATTCGTATAAAAAAATCTGTTAAATATAGCACATTTTTTTACCAGCATACACCTAACGCAAGAAAAGCCGAGCTCATCTATCAAAGACACAATTTTTTTATAACATCTTTATTAGATACGTTTAGTACAATCTTAATTTACAATTGATTTATTACTATTTTTCCTAGGTACTTGGATAAATTAACAAGCAAGACGAGTGCGAGAAAATACATCAGTATGTATTCCCCAATTATAAAATTATAATCATTTATTAATTATTAACTTATAGCTATAGTTTACACTAAATGTATACACTTTATACAAGTTCGTATGGTTTTGTTCGTTTCAATCTCCTGACATCCTGCGCGCTGTCCAGCAGTTGTATTGCTTCCACATTAGTATGATTTAGTAATCTTCTTTCATGTTTCAAATCGAAATCTTGGATAACTTCGCAAATCCATTTGATTTCCCGATCATCGTGCAGTTCTTCATTAGTTACATAGCGATAGGCATTGGTAATCAATCGAAGAACCTTGTTTTGACAGCGTTGAACTAGTTGATTTGAATTTTTAGTGCAACCCCATATTTGCATCCCATAGGTCCAAATTGGCTTTATAATTGTATTATAGATCAACCTCGTTGATTTTAGATCAAGTTGAGAATATCTTCCGACTAACCAGTATAGTTGTTTTATTTTGGTTCTAATGTGTTTTGCTTTTTGGCTAATGTGATGCCCCCAATTTAATCTACCGTCAAGATGGATTCCAAGGTATTTAGCTGATTCTGCTTGAGGAATCGGGCATCCATTGAGTGATATAATTAAGTTTTTATTATTTCGCCTCAATGCAAAATTAACGTGGACAGATTTGGAGCTATTAAGTTGAATTTTCCAATCTTTCGTCTATTTGTAGATTTTGTTGACTGCCACTTACACTTTTTCTATTGCCCTAGGCAGAGATATATCTTTTGGCATAATTGTGTCGTCAGCAAAGGTTCCAAGAAGTGTTTCATTTGTTATTGGAATGTCAGCAGTCTAGGGCAGATACAGGAGAGGTCCTAAGACGCTACCTTGTGGAACTCCAGCCGAGATATTTTTAAATGTCGAGAACGCCATTTCGTGCGACAGTCTAAATTTTCTTCCGACTAAATATAACTCCAGCAAGTGACAATAGTTCTTTTCCTCAAACGCTCTTTCAATAGCCTCAGTTACTTTGTGCACTTGATCGATTGTTGAATGGTGATTTCGAAAACCAAACTGGAAATCTGGTATTGCTACCAAATGTTTAACACGTTTAAATATCAATTTCTCAAATAGCTTTGATATTGCAGGTAGTAGCGAAATAGGCCTGTATGATTCGACTTGTTCTGCAGGTTTGTCAGGTTTTTTGAGCACAATTATTTGTGCAACTTTAAAGCATTCCGGGACATGATTCAGCCTTAAACAGGCATTAAATAAATATGTCAACATGATGATTGCTTTTCGTGGCAGTTCTTTCTATAATCCAGGTGAAATGTCATATATACCAGATGCCTTTTTAGGAATGAGGTTATCAATTTCAGTGGCAACTTCCAGTGGAGAAATTAGATTTATATCTACATCGGGTCGATAAACAGGAGATGTATCCATGGTAGATTCTATATAATTAGGTCGAAATATGTTAGCTAAGTATTTTGCGAATAATTCAGCTTTTTCATTGTCGCGTCGAACCCATTCATTTCGATCATATTTAATTGACGGTACTCGAATAATTAGTCTTTTAAATCTTCGAGCTGCTTTCCATAGCAAATAATCTTTGTCTGCTTGTGAGCTTAATTCACTTACATACTTTTGAAAGCAATTCTGTTTTATTCTTTGATCTTTTGATTCGTCTGATTACTAATTCTATTAAACGTAGTTCTGTCAGCAGCATTTCTGGTTCTGTGCCATACTCTTCTAGCTTTTCGCCTTTCTTTTATCATTTCTCTAATTTCGAGGTGGTAAAGTACTTCATATTCTGATTTCTCTTTTGCTAATGGGGTAGCATCTTTTGCAGCTGACCGAATTTATTTAGTTATATGTTTGGTTTGTTGATCAAGATCATCTATAGTTTTAAGTCTTACTTTTAAACTGATTTGTTCCTGCAGTATTAATCCGAATTTCTTCCAGTTAGTATATTTGTTGGTAAGATTAGGCTTTTTTTGCTTTTCTTAAGATTGTCGCGTCCAGTGTTAACAATACTGGAGCGTGATCAGATGTTAGATCGCACAAGCTTTCTGTACTAATTTGATTTAATGGGATGCCTTTTGTGATGTAGCAATCCAGCAGGTCTGGGACTTTATTACTCTCTGTGGGCCGCTGAGTGAGTTCGCGCCTTGAATGATAATTACAATTTGTAAGTTTCATAGCTTTGAGTAATTCGTTTCCTTGTCCTGGTGTTATTATTCGTGAACCCCAAGCTGTATGTTTAACATTAAAGTCTCCGCCAATAATAAACCTTGGGTCTAATTTTGAAAAGATATCTTTATATTGTTGTTGTGTCATTTTATGTCTTGGTGGACAATATATAGCGCCAATATTTATTTCAGCCCCGATTTTTTCGATACTAATTATCGTAGCTTGTATTTATTCATTTTTAATCTCTTCTTGTTCGAAATGTTTTATATTTTGTTTAATTATTAAAGCTGTTCCGCCTCGAGCCCGTTAACTGGGGTGTAGTGTCCAGTAAGCATCGTAACGCCGTATTTTAATGTAGTTTTTTTAGAAAAATGTGTTTCCGATATGAGAGCTATATCTATGGTATTTGTTTTTAAGAATAATTCTAGTTCCCGGACTCTTTGATTTAGTCCGTTTGCCTTCCAAGTTATAATTCTTAAAAACGAATTACTCATTTTTATTTTTCTTTAGCTTGTTTTGTGTAGTTTAAAGAATTCCAATTGAAATGAGACAGAAATTCAGTCATTTAGCAGACAGAGTGGAAAAATTTTAGAAATCCGGATTGGAGAAAAAATATTAAATAAGTTTTTCTCAATGCAAAACATTTACTTTCTAATACATCTAAACCGATTGGACAATTACAGTGCGAGGTACATTTTATTAAAGCCATATATCGAAGAAAAAAGTATTTCTTTTTACTAGACGGAAAATATGGTTATTTATTTTATGGTTTAGACTATGGAAATATTTTTGGTATAATAAATATCCTAAAATGTACATTAGTCTGGTTTCTAAAACAAGTTTTTTTAAACGACTACATTGCTTTTGTAACCAACGTACCAACTTTTAGTTTTAAACATTCTACGGTCATGTCAACTTAAAACTCCAAAATTATGGAAAGTACTTTACTTGTACTCTATAAACTTTGCGCTAAGCTTATCGAGCCAAGCGTTATACAAAGAATTTTAATATTGAAGAGTGCGGTTTTTTTTCTATTTTTAAGCAAAGATAAAATACAATAACTTTAGGTGACTAGGCAAAAGCTTGATTAAATGTGTTGAAGTTTTTGCATAAAATTTTACGCCTAAAGATGTTTAGTTTTGAACTAAAACAAAAAGCTGTTATGGAAAGAAACATTTTTTTATTGCGGAGGAAATAATTTCGCTTTTTTTCATGTTTTTTTTTAAGGGAATCTATTAATCTATTGACCTTTATCAATATACTTGTTGCTGTATCAGTAATTATTCATATTATTAAAATACACTAATCAATTAATAGTGAATCCTTCGCCAATTTTGCAATGTGTTACCCAACATTGTTATGCACGAAGATAATTGTGACTGTATCGGTTTTAGTTTATCGATTGGACATCTATTACATCTACAGTATACAGTATCATTAATTCGATATAGGTTACTGTCAATACACTACAGTTTGCTGATCCCACTATATGCATAACAAAACTTTATTACCTGTACCCTCCATACTTGACTAACTCATGACTATTTGATCTTGGAATTATTTCCACGCAAATTTCCATCGCCGACTATAATGAGCGCCTGAAACTTTTTTTCTTTCTCTCCTGTCAAGTAATCAAAGGAAATTTATATCGCAGCTATTTTTCCGTCTTAGAATGTATTTCGTTCTTTAGAACTTTATTTTCCATGAACAATAAAATCAACTCTTTTAAATTAGTGAAACAATATCCGGAAAATGGGTGACGATAGAGCAAGTTTAGACATACGTGTCTAAAGGTATTTAATAGGTAGTACGGGAATGGTTATCGGTTATATACATTAAGTAATTCTAAAACCATAGAATTTAATAGGTTAGGATGTTTAAGAGTTGTATATATTAACCCTTCGCGTTTTCACCAATAGATATCACTCATCAAAATACATGTAAGTACATAATATTTGCTGTTTTGGTAGTTTATTCTTTAACATGGTTTCTTCAAAACTTATTTTATGTACTTGGTCTTTGTTGATGGACTTGTTGGGATCTTCCCTACTATTGTATGGTGCATTGTTCATAACAATAACTAATGGTTCTGTAAAAACTGATTTCAAACCACTGCAAAAAATCATGGTGCATGTCCCCATGGTAGTCACCCTTGAATTGAGAGGAAAACACTTATTCTGCACCAGGAAAAAAAACCATTCTTGTTTCAAGCATGAACTATATGCCTGCGATGAATTATTTTGTTTTTGATACTTGGGGACCAACCGGCTTAGAAGCTTGAAGAAAGCTAGACCCATAGTTGTTCATTTTTTTCATAATCGGACAGTATTAGTCACTTTTTATTAAAACATTAGAACTATGTCGTTACGCTATTCACGTATATTAGCGCCGTCAAAATTATATTATTGGATTTATTCTTTTTTATGACAACTTTAATCTAGGTATATTACTTGGAGGACCCATCGGCCCTATCTCAGTCTTTGGTGAAATAATGTTTATACATATCACTGCTATATTTTTTATTATATGCGCCTTATACTACACAAGATCAGATGATTTGATTCTTTTGAATCTGTGTCCTTTTCTGGTGGTATCCAAAAGCTACAATATTTCAATATTCTCATGAGGATGGAACTATAGTACCTACAGTACCTCTCAGGACATTGTTCTGAATAATTGGTATTTTATATATGTTACTCTTTACAGAACATCCCCATACTTGAACTCCGTATATCCATTTCAGTATTTGCTTATATAATAGCAATTTATTATGTACTGATAATTGCGATTTTCTTCTAATTAGCCAGTACATTTTCCTATATTTCAATTCAAGTTCCTTTCTTTTCTTCTTTATATGTTCCTTCCAGCGAAGGTTTGCATTTAGATATCATGATAACATGATACTGAAATGATATTCCTAGTCTGTCCCATTGGAAGATTTAATAGTGGACATCCCAAATATTTTACTATTTTTTTATAAGAATAGTAATATCTACAATTTTTCCTATACTTTGCACTTATTTAATATTTACGTTCAATACTCACCATTACATTACTAGAAATAATAATAAATAGAGTTAATTTTATATACCTTGATCTTTTGTATAAAGAAAGAAAATGGCCACCTTGATAGATCTTCCTACTGATGCGATAGTCGCCGGTTTATGACTTTGTTCTGAAACTTTAAAATCTCAGAAATGTAAAGTATTTGCTATAAAAGCATGTGACTGAAACAGCATAGTAAAACTTCACATAAAATCGTCCCATAAAATGTACCGAATAGGAGATTTATTATAATAAAACGTAATTTTATCACCGCGCAAAAATCTTCGTCCTAACAAAATGTTTCCTTTTGCTCGATTCTTTCTAAGTTCTCACTGGGAACTTTTACATAGTTCCAAAGGCGATATATCTCTAAAATTCTTTCCGGCGTCTAAAACGTAGTTAATTAAAAATGTTTTTTTCTGTCGTCGAAAGGAAAGTTTGTGGAAGTAAAATCGACGGAGCAGAGCTGGATAAAAGGAAAGAAAAATTTGTGTTTTTCCGTTTTAGAGATTCCTTTAAAGTGGATGTTCTTTGAAGAAGTATTAAATAGCCTTAATAGATAATATAGTCAATTATGAAGCTAGTTCTTTCATAGATTTTTGGAGATTTTGCAATGAAAAATTACAAGAAATATTATAATGAGTAAACAGTGGTTTGAGTAATCACACTGAAATACAATTTAAATATTTCAGTCAAATATACTCAATCAATGACGAAACTATTATTGTGGGAGGAGTTCGACTTTAAACATGTACATTGGGGATTAAGTCAAACCGAAGTTAAAGGCATATAACTACATACAAACCAATTCCCACAAAGCTGTGATCAACATTTAAGAGGTAAGCCTAAATATTCACCTAATATCATCGATAAAATCTCTGACTAATCTAGTAGACCATTTATCACGATCTAGATATATAGTATTGCAAACAATCGACTGTTTATTAATTGACACATTTTTTGGCAAAATTTGTTTTTTTTATTCAATATAATTCCCTTCCGGGGTGATACACTGATTATAGCGACCCTATAACTGTTCGATACTATTTTTGTAGTATAATATGTCCTTTGCTTCAAAATGAGCCTCAGTTTCGGCGATAACCTCTTCATTCGACGAAACTTTCTTCCGAGAGAGTATTATTTTGAGATCTGAGAACAGGAAATAGTCGCTGGAGGTCAGCTGTGGAGAATACGATGGATGAGGAAGCAATTCGAAGCCCAATTCATGGATTTTTGCCATCGCTTGCAAATGCGGCCGTTTTTCGGCGATTTAGTCCTTCAAATGGTCCCATAATACTATGCAGCAGTTGCTGTTGATGGTCCTTCCTTTTTCAAAATAGTCAATGAAAATTATTCTATGCGCATCCCAAAATACAGACTCCATAAGGTTATGGCCGACTGTTGCGTTTTCCCACGCTTTGGAGCGGGTTTCGTATGACTGTCGATTGGACTTTAGAGTAAAATGATGCAGCCATGTTTCATCAATTTTCATCGGGTCTAATACGCTTGATAATCTTCAAACACTGTTCCGAATCATCAACTTGTCGTTGTTTTTCGCCAACAGTGAGCTCGTACGGCACCAACTTTGCACAGAGCTTTCTCACACCCAAATAGTCGAATGATATGATGTATAGGTTCTGTTTCATTCAATTTCAATTTAGGGTCACTCAAAATAATTTTGTGGATTTTTGAAAAATATTTTCGATGGTAACAACCTCTTTTGGGCGTCCACTGAGTTCACCATCTCCGATGCTCATTTCACCATATACAAACTTAGCATACCAATCCTTGATGGTTGATTTTCCTGAGGCAGTGTTCGGAAACTTGGCATCAAGCCAAGTTCTTGCTTCCAGTGTATTTTTTTCCTTCAAAAAGCAATATTTTATCAACACGCAGCAAGAACAATATTTTATCAAATATTTCAGGCTAACAATAATGGTCTTATGGTTTGAACAGCGTTTCGTTCGGAACACATAGGAGAGACTCTTGCGTCTTTTTCAATGATTTTATGAATTTATTATCCTCAGTCAATTTTCTTCTCACCTGATCTTCCCTTTTAGAGCCGTCAGTGTATATGAAGTGATGACTATTGAATTTTTCGTCCTTTATTTGTTCGAAGAGGCTACGTATGCTCTGCGAGTTCTCTTTTTGAAAATTTCATCCTGGACATTTAAATTGCAATGTTCAAAATTTAAAAAAAATTATCTTTTTCGAATATCCCAGAATTTGTGATATGATCCTTTGTACCTGTCAGTTGCGATTCTAGAACTGTATTTAAAGAAATTTTTAGGCAGAGGCAAGTTTTTTATATTAAATAGGGGTAAATTAGCATATTTTTGAGGAGTAATTCCCTCCCGTTCTTAAATGGGGATATTTCCGCCTAACCATACAAGCTCTCCACCGGACTTATTCGAAAAGCTCCCAGTGGTATTCTAAAAATGTGGAATGCTTCATGATTTTGCGCGTCATTGTACCGCCGAAGAGAGTACAGTGCTGTTCCCTAGTTGGAATTACACTATCCAACCAAAATTAATTTCATTTAAAAACTCAATAAAGCAAACCAAATTAAATCTAATATTATGCTTAACATAAATCTTATCAGGTAGAGCCAGCCTTATCCGTTTTTTATATTATACTAACTAAATTCAAACCCTCATTACCTCAACAATAACTCAATAATAGATTAAATACTCCGGGGACCAATTACCGACTTCAAATATCATCTTTTTGATATCATACCAGCTAATTTGCTTAAAATAAAATATTCGCCCTCCATATCCCTTCGAATTAGGTCTGTGCTGATTATCCTCTCGTTTAATTAAATACCGTTTTCATTTGGCAAGATTAAAAGGTAAAACCAGGCCGGAAAAATATGTAATGTAATTAATTTGAGTCAGTTTATCAAGAGCAAATTGAAAAGTTTCTTCAAGATCTTGTTAGCGGGATTTTATTTGTAGATTATACTAATTGTCCTGATTTTATATCTCCTTATTAAAATAATTCAAAATATTTCCATACTAGTTGTTCCTAACAAGGAAAGCTCCATGTCCCTAGTTTCTCACTTATCTAGTCTGTCGCAAAGAAGTTATTTGTTCCTATTAGTTCGTTTGCTTTTTTCATGGTAATTAAAGATCGTGTTAGATTTCTCACTGCAAAATCTTTTGCAGCTTTTAAAGCTTTTACTAACTAGTTCATTACCTTGTGTCTTATAATATTAAAATTATCGCCAGTAAATGGTACAATGCTTTAAAACTTTTTGAAATAATGTATAATGTCTAATATCAGTATTAGAGTTTATCATAATGTAATGTTACCATTTGTGTGTGATTATTCTAATACTATTATATCACAGAAAACCTATATTGTATCAGTTAGATCTTTATATTTAAATATTTTCAACGGGGATTTTTTATAACTACTGAAAATATTGCCATAATATTTTTTCCTAACAAGGATAGATCCATGTCACTAGTTTCCAATAGTCTCATTTATCTAGTCTGTCGCAAAGATGTAATTTGCTCCTATTAGTTCATGTGCTTTTTTCCTGGTAATTAAAACACTGTGTAAAATTTTTCCTTTAAAGGATAACGGGGGCACCTGGCAAGCGTTAAATTTGGCATAGTTAAAGCTTATATGTAGAAACAAATTTTAAGCATAATATTTTTATGTACTATGCGTAACAAATAAATAAATTTCAATAAAACGAAATACATCTAAATTAAGTGACCAGGAACAGTTATCAGATTGGTGACACAAAATATATAATCAAATATTTTAGGCTCCTTTCTATTTGGATTTGGCTGACGCGCTGCAAGCTCCAACTTTTATACGGTAGATTATTTGTCTTTCTTAATAATATTACTGTTAATGATAATCCTTTTCTTTTTTTTTACATTTGAGACGATATTAAAAAAGAAAGTGAGAATGTTAAAACATTATTACTCTTACTTAGCAGTGATGTTTAAGATTTTATGTTACTTTCGGTTATTCCCATATTGTTGGAACTACTAAAGAGTTACAGCAAGTTTGGATAAACATGAGCTAAGAGGTGTGACCATGTAAAGTCATAATTTACATTTTTTCTAAAGTTAATAAATTAATATATCAATTTTATTGGAAAGTAAATATAGCTAAAAAACAACAAGAATCGTATGTCCCAATTTTTACAAGATATACAGATGTCCACAAGAAGCTTTTGACTTAAGTCTCTGGTGATTACAAAACAGCTAAGAAAAGCTGTTCTCGTTTAAGAACTGATAGTAATTGCCATAGTTCTGAAGAGATTCAATTTTCATATCAGGCGATTACTAATATTGTTTTATATATTTAAAACATGAAGTGTTCTTATTACTATATATAAAAAAAGACTCACGCGAATCCATCTCATTGATAGATTTAGTGGTGAAGAAAATGAAAGGTCCTCATGGTTTAATATTATCTCTTATAAGAATTTCATGATTTGCATACGAAAGTCCTTCAAGTCCACAAATGAGCAAGTTATGAGAAATTATGTTCATCAGATTATCTTGATCTTACTCATAATTAAAGTGTTTGAAACTGGATTTTTGTGGAGCATGTTGATCCGATCTGCTAATATATTTTTATATTTGTGAGGAAATGGATGTAGTAGTAACACTTTTGTACTATATATAAAACCCTTCAGATACCTAGATTATATGTATTTTGACAGTGGAAAAATTTATGAAAAAGTAAAATAGAAGTCATATAAGTTATCACTTGCCTGTTTAAAATTATTGATTATTAAGTTGTTATTTGATTGTTGAACAAATAAGTTTTAACTAATATTTTTTTTTCTCTAAGTATTAGACAAATATGTCTCAGATATAAATAAACCACTTTACAAATAATAATTAACAGAGAATCCACTAGTATTAGATATGTTTTCGGGGAACTAATAATCAATATATTTTAGGGACACAACCTAAAACATTACCAAACTTTCAACAGAATAACGTGTAGGCGTTGACACCGATTCTAATTTTGTCCGTTATTTGACTTTACCAGCGCTATGTTCCTTGTGTCTTCTGAATATAAATAAGAAAGTATTTAATAATATACCATGGTTTTACTTTGGTGTAGCTCTTAAGGTATGTATAATATTAAATTTCTTTCAATCAAAAATCTGTTTGAATATTTATTTTTATTCTTTCTATTGTTCTAAGGGTGGGACCATTTTCTTTCAATTTACTATAAATATTAGTATACATATTATTAATAGAAATTTTATAGAAATTTTTTAGTCATTCTTATTATTTTAAGATATGTATATTATTCGAAATAGTAAATTATCTGACTAATACATTCTCTTATTTAATTATTAAATACTAAATAGCCAAAATTGTCATATATGTGCACTTATATATAATGACTTGCAACATAAAACTACAGAGTGATTCACAAACAACAGCTAATGCACCAACTTGTTGCTAGAAACCACTACTACGGATTAAAATCAAGTTGCTTATTTATTTGAGTATACATAGTAATACCATAACACTTAATTCAATCACTCCCTCAACTAATAGAACAAGAACTTTTTTAAACAAAAAGTCTTTTAATTCATCAATACTTTCGTTCAAGGGTCATATACTCGTATTCAGTCAAACGTTCATTTTATGGTACCTTTTCCCGAATAAATTGTCTTTGATTTCAAAACAAACCCAAATAAAATCAATCAAATTAAACTTCAGCAATAGACTCTTTATTTTACCTAAACTTCTTTACCCGTAGAATTTTCTTAAAGTCTGCAGTCACTGCAAGTCTGACTATACGGTCAGTATCAAACCCCTTCGAAGCGTAATTAATTCTTTTTTTAAATTTATTTATTACATTGTTACTACTCGTTGCCGACTAATCTACACTTTGTTTTTAAAGTATTTTAATGTAGGTATATATCTATGAGGGCCTATTCGATCTATCTTAGTCTCTGGTTTGATAATGTTTATGTAGTAACACTGCTGTTTTTCTATTAAACACATCTTCCCATACTACCTTAAACAAGGTCAAATAGTTTGATTCTTTTGAGTCTGTCCTATTCTGGTGTTATAAAGGAGTTGTATTACTTCAATATTGACGTGAAAATAATTTCCTGTGTGACAGTCGGTACTTGAAAGTCTCGATGTAAGTATTCAGACCTATAGTGCGATACACTACAATACTTCTCAGGACTCTGTTCTGGAAAACTTCTATTGTATTTATATTAGTACTAACGGAGCATTCCCATCATTGTATTCCGTATATCCACATAGATTTCAATATTTGCTTGTATAATAGCAATTTATTTTGTACTGATAATTGCGATTTTTTCCAATACCCAATACATGTTCTTATAAGTTCATGTTATTTCTTTTTCTTTACATGTCCTTCCAGTGACATTTTGCATCAAAATTCTATATTCTATTCTTATTCCGAGATACTTAGTGTTGTTGTTATATGGAATTATACTATTATTTATTGTTATTGGCGCTTGTGCCTTCTGATTATAAGTGGGCTACACATGCGCAGATTCACTTTTGTTAAACTTTATTTTCCAAGTCTGGGTCTAATTACTTATATTGACACTTGCCTGTTATAATTTTCGTGTGGCTTTTTCGCAATTATATCCGACAGCAAGAATCGCAGCATCATCAGCAAATGTTACCTATCGTTATTAAAATGTAAGATTGAAAGACACTGTTAATAAAGTTGATTGAGTATTTTTGAATGAAAAGCTATTTTCCAATAAATCAACATATAGTGGAAGATAATGTTTGGCGTGTTCTATTTACTATACGTTCAGAGAAAATCAATAAAGGCTTGCTTCTTTTTAATTTACAAAAAATGTTTATTTAAAAACACTAAAACTCATACCTGCTGAATAAAAAGGTAAATATTATCATATTAAATAATATTTATTACTAACAGAAGATGTACAAAATAATCTGATATCCAATACACACAATATTTATTTACTAATAAGTTGTTGAACCACAATTTGATTTTAATACAGCTGCACTTGTGTTATAAAATAGTAGTTACTATTTTCAGTCAAATTCACGGTTCGACTGGTTTTTTTCATTCCTGATGTCAGACAAAGATATAGGAGTTCTTATCTATATAAAATGTGAGATAGGCAAGGACGGAGATAAATGCTTGGAGCAGTTAATTTTAAACGTGTTTATATTCTCCAATGGTAGTATAAACGCGACAGAGATGTATATATATTCATTCACGTGATAACTTTAAAAAAGAAAAGGAAAAAAAATTACTAATTTCTATTAACATGTAATTAATAATATAATTTTAAAGTAGGATTACATTTATACTGAATGTCCTGTGGATTTGTAAAAATGAATGGAATAATAACACCACAAATATTCTATCGTGTTTTAATATATTAATTGCTGTTTTTAAATAACATAATATAATAAATATAAATAGTACAATACAACTTAAACAAAACCTAAAAACTAAAGATGTTCAATAACCAAAACTACTAAATAAAATGTAAAGGTATACCTAATCACTGAAAAATCTGATCCTGACAAACCTAAAAATGATTGTACTACCAAATAACTACCAAACCATTTTTAAATAAAAGTTTTATTTATTTTTGAACGGAAATATTTTTAAATTACTGTGAATATTATCATGTTCAAGTTTTCTCTCGTGAGGCGATTTCTTCGATCGTTAATTATTTGCCCAGATTTTGAAAAAACTCGTTCCCAGGGGACAGATATTGCGGGTATAGAGGAATATTTTCCGTGTAACTGATATAATTCAGATAGTTTCATTTTATGGGTTTGCCAAAAATCCAATGGTTTTTCTAAACGCCCAATAAATTGCATTTCCAAATACTATAAAGTCTTGATCAGTAGTTGTGTCTTGAATTTCGAATTGTGGAACTATATTTATATTTTTTGAAGTTGGAATGGAAGAATATTTGCAATACCAAATCCTGCTTTTTTAAGTCTAGGATCTAAAAATTTGTATTTCCCACATATCGTGTACATTTCTAAAATTGCCAGTATTTATTGATGACATCAAATAGACAATTTTGTAATTCTTTTCCCCATTCACTTGTCAAAATCCTGGATTTGATGGAATGTTGCAGTCGTCTTATTAATGGTATAATTAAAGAGATCGTGAGATATCTTTCACCAGATAACTCGGTCGTCATTATTTCAATGGGCTCTAAAAGTTGAACACATTGTGTCAAGATAGTCCTTTCGTCAACAAATAAAAACTGTGGTGCTCTTCTTAATAGCCATTAAAATAAATTGGTGAATAGTAAAGTAGAGTTTTCCTATCAGAAAATGTATTTATTACAAATATTTAATATACTTTATTCACCTCTTTACCGTTAATATTTTTTTAAAAAATTTCAAATCTTTTGGAATCTATACAATTTCTGAAACCTTTCGTACCTAATTTTAGTTTTCGTGAAAGTTTATCAAAAAAGTATTACCTATTATATCAGTCCATAGCATTACCTATTATGTCAGTTAAAATTATCTTACTATTTATCATTTACAACTAATTTAATTTATCATTTATAATCTATTTTTTTTGCCCTCGAAAACTATATGCGTTCCAAAATGCTGCTATATTAATTTACAATATATATTTATTCACAAGCAAACTACATAAAAACATAGAACCACATATATTACATATAAATCTATAAAAGCATAAATTCGGCGCATTACTTTGAAGCTCGAGGCTAGGACGACAAGACTGGAACGTTGAAAATCAGTCGAATAAACTAGTACAACTGAAAATAGTAACTAAAAGCAAACGACTGAAACAGTAGATAGTTAATAGTAATAAAATCAGTCAGACCAAAAATAGCGACTGAAACAGTCGATAGTAAAAAGTAGTCAATTACTAAACAGTCGATATCCGATTTCAGTCGATTGTACCGTCGCATATCAAAGCATATAATTCACTGAAATGTAACCTACAAGACTTGCCGTGTAAACTGAACAATAGATACGTATCTCTTTAATTATACGGAAGCATTTTGTCAACATTCAACAAGATGTACTATATTGCAAGGTGTTCATATTATTTTTTTTATCCCCTGTAGTGGAATTTGACGAGAGAACAGAAACAAGTTTCGATTGTTCTTAGATAATAGTTTGCTAATGCAATAACGTATTTAAACGAGCGCTATCTAGAGTTTAATAATTGAACCATCATATAACGGCGTTTTATCCATACGGCACCAGACCTATTACGTTGCACCCAAAGAGGAAGATTGAAATTGGGATATGGCATTTATGAATTCCGAGTTTATTACAAGGGTAGCGTGTTACCAATTTGGCGCCGCTATATGTTGTGGTGAGAATTTCAACAGGATAACATGTAGGCGTCCGTATTGTTGCTCATTTTATAAAGCGAATAAATCTCTGGAGATAACCCACGTCCGCGCTCCCATAACATGTCTTGGTTGTCGTTTCGCCATTCAACTATATCCATTAGTGAGTGTAATTTATAAACAATCTATACTAAACAGAACGTTAATTATAATACTTAAAAAATTAAAATAAGTTCACCGATTTGATATGTTTTAACTTTCCTGGGAGGGAAATGAAACTCCTAATGAGGAGATAAATGCTCTCGTTGACCTATTTTCGGATCTCGGCAATCAATCTTGCGGGGAAGATGAATGAGATATAAAACATGAAAAAATTGATATTAAAATAGAATGTTATTGTTGTGTGGAATATTGATTGGGAAGTATTTTTGCAAGCAAAATATGGTGAAATATGATATTTTTATTTTTATAGCATCATAAAAAGATACTCCAAAAGTAAAAATAAAAGGAGAAATATTAAATATATGAAAATTGAACTTCCATCAATGGCCAGTCGATGTTATTGATAAATTAACGTGCATGAGACGACGATATCAATAATGGTAACAGATGTTACCATACAAATTAATGGGTTGTAACTAAGTATGAACGGATGATGGTATCCAGTATTTAGTTGATTATAAAAAGGACTCAAGATATTTTACGACTAGTAGATTATTATTTCTTGATACCTTATATTAACAATATACTAAAATTTTACTGAATTTAAATTGTTCCTGTAAGATTGTTAGATATTTTTTAATCGAGGCCCTGTCAAGATTTTCCGAGAAGGAAAGAAAAATATGATGACAGGTAACTAATGCTGATTAAATAGTTACATCCGCTTTTATTCCCATCTCTACTTCTCTGATAATTTCGAGAAAGTTAAAACATTACTAAATACATCTTATTAGCTGGAACACTCGCTGGTAGATTCTTGGACTTCCGGATATATTCAGCAGATCCTCTGGATCTTCTTGATAATAATGATAAAAAGAAAATCTTACACAATCGAAGATGGGCTGAAATCTAAGCATGAAAACGACATCATATTTCCTTCACTTTGACCGGCGGTTCGGTTGGCATTCCCAAATCCAGAAAGCAATCCAAAAAGGTTCGGGGATAGGAAACCTGCTATCTTCTCTGATCTGCCCTTCTAGCAGACTTCCCATCTCCATCAAATGCTTATTTTACAAGATGTTAATTCGGTCCATACTCTTCTACGGATTTAATGTCTACTTCAAGTTTGTTACACCCAACCAGGTCAAACGGCTTCAAGTTTTCCAAAATAAGCTTCTCAGGAGAATATTAAAGGCTCCTGGTTTGTCCGAAATAATAAAATTCATAGGGAAAATGACACTCCAGAAATCAAACACTTCATATCTCAATCATTCCACAAAGAACAACTCAGCTCAAGTTCTTCTGAAAACGCGCTTGTTTGCGAGCTGGTCGACATGCTGGGAGCATAGCACCGCGTCACCGCCAAGCTCCCCCTTTTCCAGGCTGAAACGACCTCATCCGTCGTTACAGTCATAACTTTTGCCCCCATACAACATTATCCAGTTGCGTGTTAACTCAGGTTCGCGAATCAATAGAATCGCCGAGCCCTCGTGCCCCATAACGACTGCCCGATCAGCGGGTGCCATATCCCCAAATTTAATGCAGTAGCAGTAGTGATCCACAGGGCTCAACTGTGAGGCGGTTTCGGTTTAGTGTATTGGTAAGCCCAGAGGCAGTCCCACATAACCCGGTCCAACTTGTCACTCCAGGGCAAGTCTCCGCGGCCAGGTATGCATCATGCATTCCACCGCCTGGTGTTTTAGGCCAGAACAAAAAAAAATATATCATATTTCCCACTCATAAACTAAAAAAATGTGAATCATGTGTTTCCATGCAATGGTAAAGTACCAAGAGAAAGAAAAATGTCCACCACATTAATTCACTAATAATACCATTTGATACCTTTCAACATCGCGGTCTCTTTCTTTTCCAGATAAAGATAGTTTTCTATGCCATATGAAAAATATTGATGAAAAATGAATCTAGTATTAGTATAGCCAAATGAATTTATTACTGCTTAACTAACAAACAAAATGAACAGCATATGGTTTTCAAACTAGTAATAATGTGTATTACTTTTATGACAACGTTCGAACTCATATTGAAGAAGTTGACACACTGTTGCAGCCCGCATATCGCTGCTAAACCAAGATCGTTATTTCGATATGGTATTCTCGTTATGGCGGTATAAAATATTTGTAATAATATATATTGTATCAATTTTTCTCAAGAAATCCATTGTTGAGACGCAAATTTATTAGGAACGAATTTATTACGTGAATTGTAGAATTCTTTCGGTTCTATTGTTAGGGGGTCTAATTTATTAGACCATTTAACTGAAGTTTTTAATATATATAACATGGAAAAGAATTATGACCTGACAAAAACATAACGTTCGCAGTATATTGAACGTCTGGTAAATATAGAAGGCCAAAAGATTCCAAGTAAACAGAACAGACGTGTTCAACAAGGATGATTTCCATCGGCTCGTTGTCAAGTGTTTAGGATAACGAGTGTTTAAGTACTGAGGCTAGACGAAACGTGTTAGATGTTAGACCTGGTAGAGAACTCTTTATGGCGCCTAACCTAAGAGTCCGAAACACACATGTTTTATCAGCGTGAGAAGTTCCTGGCTGGAAGAGTGTTTCCCACCCCGATATTCTCAACGAATCGGGGTACAGGAAAGGGTTTCTTGGACCAGCCTTGTCCACCACCACCAAGAACCCGAGGGAGTTTCAGTGATAAAACACTGTGCATCCACAACGAGAAGACAGCCTGACAGTAATTTGCATGAACACCGAGGAAAAGAGTGTTATTGAAAATGAGAAGAATAAAATATTGCTGAGAGAAAGAATTGAATTGTTTGAAGAAGAAACTATTGAATTAAATGAAAAAGAAAGAATTGAATGAGCATTAATTGAAGAAATCATTGTATTAATTGAAGTATTATTGAAAGCATAGAATTCCTGTCTATATTAGGCAATCTACACATTCCGTTAATAGTAAGTATATGCGATGTGAATTATAATCCTTCGCCCATGACGTATTAAGTAATATATTTTAACCAACTCGTCTTTGCGGATTAATTTACTTAAGGAAGAGAGAAAATAAATTGTATTTCAATTACAACCTTGCTTTCTCTTCCGCATCTCAAGATTTCTAAATCAAAATTTATCAGAATATATGCAAAAACCTAGTAGTATATGTAAGCATGTATTCCTTATAGCAATGAATGGCAAGGATATGAGGGAGCTGAACTTTTACCTATGAAATCACAGTATATCAGGTGTAGTTCCGTTATGGTTATTTCTTTTTTACACTTATTACACTTACACTTGTTACTCCATTAAAAACAGTAAAAACGCACATCATCAATATGTGCTTGTTAAAGGTTGTAAATTCGTTTTACAGACAAACAATATTTTCCTTGCCATTTTGTTCTATTTAAAAAGAGATTCTATTTAATGAGGTATAAGAAGTTCGAACATGTAACCGAAATAACCTGCCAAAGTAGTACTTTTATCAAACCGGTAAACATTGTTTTAACGCTTTGTTTTTGCGATAGTCGCGGTTTGAATCCTGGTGGGGCATGGTCGTAAATTTATGTTTCTGATTGCTTAATATGTGTGATTGTCCTAGGCAAGAATATAAAATCCGACAAGGAAAATGATCCCAGTCACACCAGTAACCAAGTTGTGTAAGACCAGATGTCTTCAGCGATGATTTCTAAAGTTGGTCACTCGCCACTCGGCAGGCTTAACGCCGACGATCGTGGTTCGGAGCCCAAGATAAACTGTAGGTCCAGTCCAGAGAAACCTCTAGTGGATAAAAGGATATTTTAAAATATAAAAAAAGGTTCAAAATGCCCCGTATTTATTGAAAATATTATTAGTGTGTTACAGCTGTACTCAATATTAGTAGAGACACGATCACTATAATATCTCAAAAAATAAAAACAATATATCCTTATATTCGCCAAAAAAAAACCATCTTAGGCGAAACGGGTAACGAATCAAAATCATCTTGGTGTTAACTGCATCAAAGATCAAATATTCGAAATGTATAAAAACGGTAAGTAGTTTTTTTCAATCGAAACATAATTTAATACAATTATTTCAGTGAAAATTGTTAGTCTGAAAAGTATCCATAAAAAGCTGAAAGATATGCAGCTATTTGAGGGATGCAGAAAATCCCTTCATACACTGTTGGGTAATATAGGATTTAGGTGGTGTAAGTATAACCCACGAAGGGCTTTAAAGGAACTTCCATACATTAAACAATAAAATTTTTAAAATCATATAATAAAGTCCAGGAAGGATTACGATATCAATTTGTATATCAAGCTGACACATGAATATTTGAGAATGGTATAATGGGTCACTCATACTAGATGATAATAAATATAGTATAAAGTCAACAAAAGTTCATGGAGAAAGGTAAATGTTGGAATAACTATCGATTAGGTTTTGTTAGCTATAACATTTATTAATAATTTATTGCACACATATAGTTCTTCATGGTGCAAACAGGAATAGTTTTATTCCTGGTGCTGAATTAGTGTTTCCTCTAAGTCCAAGAGTGGCTACCATGGAGAAATGAACCATAACTTGTTTTTGCAGATATTTGAAAATCAGCAAGTGCATCAAAAAAGGCTGCAATTAAGGAATGGCTTAAAATACATAAAATAAGTTTTGAAGAAACCATGTTAAAAACGAAGTATGTCAAATTGATACTCGATAAATATAAATGAAATATTCGATTGTAAATTATGTAATTTACTTTTGAGAAATAAGCCTTAAAAAACATGGTATACCAGATTGCAGAACGTTATGGCCACAGGGTATTACGCCTTCCTCCCAATCACTGCATATCTAATCCAAATGAGTTAATATGGGTATTGCAATGAATTATTACTATAGACATTCAGGTCTAGAATGATATTCAAACCAGCACTCTCTGGATTTAGGGGAAGAAGCATTACCGACAATAACACCATCGGTGTGAATGAGCGCGAACACACATATTGAAGAAGAAATTGACTCTCGAATTCTAGCGAGACTAACGGATCACATGAATTTGTTTATATATTATGGTAATGAAACATTATTTAATAGAATGTTAATATACATTCTTTTTTGCGTCTATTTGAATATTTTATAAAAATTACAGAGTATATTCTTCCATTCTGTAAATTAATATTAAAAGATGACTAAGATATAAACAACAAGCAAACAAAAATAAACCGGACATTTAATGTATCTGGCTAGTCAGATGGCTTATTTCACTTCAGGAGTAAAGCGTATCATAAAATTGTAAAAAAGGAAAAAGCTGTATTGCTATAAAGTTTTTTAAGCCCGCCCGTGCAGGATATATTCCGGACATAAAAGCATTGTAGCTGTGTAAATAGTGTCACTAACCTAATATATTTAATAAAAGACTTCCTTTTTTCCCATAATATTTTTGTTTTCCGTTTATTTTTTGCCTTATTTGAGGAGGAACATTCTAATGGTACAAGTTAAATGATGACATAACAAAAATTAATATCTTTCTTCTATATTCTTTATATTAGGTACATTTTAAAAAATTAGGTTGGGGAGAAAGCAATATCTTCCCTAACAGCTGGCTTTAAAGTTACATACCTATAGTAATACTTGTCCAATTGTGCCGTATTGTAGCTCGTTTGAATCAACAGCCCTTATAATAACAGGTCAATTGAAAAGTCCCCGACTTGACACATAGATGGCGATACAGAATTAAATCCATATATTTTTTAGTTATCCCCATCCGCCAAAGGATGTGTGTATAAATTTGACAGCTGTCGGATCATTAGTTTGTGAATTATTGCATTTTGAGTGAAGGAACTTTGCTTATTGCGAAAAAAATGGATAAAAAGGAATTTCGCGTGTTGTTAAAATATTGCTTTTTGAGGGGAAAAAATACAGTTGAAGCAAAAACTTTACTTGACACCGAGGTTCTGGATACTGCCCAAGGAAAATCAACCAATCATCAAGGATTGGTATACTAAGTTTAGATGAAATGAGCGCCGAAGACGGTGAACACAGTGGACGCCCAAAAAAGGTTGTTACCGATCTCTTCGACCTCTGGAAAGGAAAGCACCATAAACAGCGACTATTATATAGCGTTACACGACCATTTGAAGGACTAAATCGCCGAAAGACGGCCGCATTTAAAGAGAAAGAAAGTGCTGCTTAACCAAGACAGTGCACCATGTCACAAGTCAATGAAAACTATGGCAAAAATCCGTGAATTGAGTTTCGAGTTGCTTCCTCATCCACCGTATTCTCCAGATCTGGCCTCCAGCGGCTATTTCCTGTTCTTAGATCTCAAAAGAATGCTCACTGGAAAAAAATATTCGTCGAATGAAGAGGTAATCTCTGAAACTGAGGCCTATTTTGAAGCAAAGGACAAATCGTACTACAAAAATGGTATCGAAAAGTTGGAGGGTAGCTAGAATAAGGTGTATCACCCTTAAAGGGAATTATGTTGAATAAAACACACTAATTATGCCGAAAATAGTGTTTTATTATGGGAGGCCGAGGACTTTTCAATTGGCCTGTTTTAAAGACATTCTTGTCATCATACACATCGTCCACTATAGGAAATAAATCTTAGGCTAAGCCTAGGTTAATAAAATAATATATAAAAGTGATTTGTTACACTAAACAAGAAAATTTAATTGTTATTATATGTAAAAACTTCAAACCTTCGAATGTTCTCAGTGAAGTTCTATTTCTCAGGTATTAACAACAGGTCAGTTGAAAAGTCCTCGGCTTATAGATTAATTCTAGTTGCGTCATCTATGTATCAGGTCGGGGACTTTTCAATTGACTTGTATATAAAAAGGCTAAAGTATTATAAGCTTAACCTTTTTTCGATCGATAGATTTTATTTTAATTTGATTAAATTTATTGATCATTTACAGGGAATACTTAAAAGTTTTTTTCGCGGATATTACATTGAATTAGTAAAGCATCGGTTCCCTTCAGGTTTTCGAGAAAATATCAAAGAGATATAAATGAAGGTTTCTGTCACGCCCGTCACTGTATCGCTATTAAAATTTAATCTTCAAACAGAAAAAAAGCCTCGCCTTAATTGTTTACTTTCAATTTTCGAAAATATTTTAACGTTATTGTTTTCAGATAGAAATGCCCTTTATTGTAATCGGTTTTGATAAAAACGGGATTACCATTTAATCAAAACTCTCAAACGTGTTTTTTAGAATATTAAAAATCAATTTCAGGGAAAAGGAAATCTCTCGCAACGCCGGAAATAAATATTGATATAATTTATTTTAAGTTTATGATATTTTCAATATTTTTTCTTATTTCTAGAAACCATTCTATTAATACCAGTGATTACCCATTGGTCGAAATTCGACAAAAATTTCTTATGTTAAAGAATAAGAATAAGTAAAAGAATAATTTAAAAATTATAAGTTATGGTATTAAAACTTGTTTTGGAAATATACAGATACATATCTGATATATATTTTTATATAAACTAATAACAAGTCAATTGAAAAGTCCCCGGCCTACCATAGTAAAACACATTTTTTTTTGGCAAAATTAGTTTTTTTTATTCAATATAATTCCCTTAAAGAGTGGTACACTGATTATACCTTCTCCAACTTTTCGAAACTATTTTTGTAGTACGATTTGTCCTTTGCCTCAAAATAGGCCTCAGTTTCGGCGATCACCTCTTCATTCGACGACAATTTCTTCCCAGCGAGCATTCTTTTGAGATCTGAGAACAGGAAATAGTCGTGGGGGGCCCGATCTGGAGAATACGGTGGACAAGGAAGCAATTCAAAGCCCAATTCATGAATTTTTGAATCGATGGATTGTCTTGGTGAAGCACCACTTTCTTTTTCTTCGTTTCCTTTCCCACGCTTGGGAGCGGGTTCATCATGTGCAGTCCGCTCGTATAACTGCCGATTGAACTTCGGAGTGAAATGATGTAGCCATGTTTCATCCATTGTCACATATCGACGCAAAATCTCGGGTTTATTACGCTTGATCATCTTCAAATACTGCTAATCAACTCGTCGTCGTTTTTGGCCAAAAGTGAGCTCGCGCGGCACACACTTTGCACAGAGCTTTCTCATACCCAAATATTCGTGAATGATATGGTGTACACGTTCAGTTAATATCTTTAGAGTTAGCCTTTTTATTTAACAAGTTCAAGGGAGATACACTGATTACAGCAACTCTCCAACTTTTCGATATATACCAATCCTTGATGGTTGATTTTCCTGAGGTAGTGTCCGGATACTCGGCAGCCAAGTTTTTGCATGAACTGTATTTTCCCCTTTAAAACTCAATATTTTATTAACACGAGAAATTCCTTTTTATTCATTTTTTTTTCACAAAAACAAAAGTTGCTTCACTGAAAATGGTATAATTCACAAACTAATGAAACTCCTTAATGGATAGCCATACCTTGAGAGAGTAGTTGATTTTCCAATATAGAAGGACCACGTACAGGATGTTGATGGTATATCAGGATAAGATATTATCTTTGAATTTCTACTTTTAAGTTTATAATGCCAACAAAATATGTAATGGTTTCCTTCCTAATCCAATATTATATTATTACTACTAAATACTACCAACTAATCAGTTTGATGTCGGAGCCAACCACAAATTAAATTTGTTTTTTTCGTAATTTAATTTCTAATACATGGCAGAGAATTATATTATTATTTTTGTATGGTTTAGGCTCGGTACTGACTACAAGCTCAAGGGTTGGTAGTATTTAAAATAATATTTTAAATGGATAAATAGGTTTAGCTAGGTATTAAGGTACATTTTGTGTATATAGAGGAATATAAAATACATGTAGTAGATAGTTTAAATAAGGTTTTTGTTTGTTTTGGTGTTAAAAATTTAAGTTTGATTATTATTTTTTACCTTTTAGTGAGTATCTTATTTATTTTTTCCTGAGAGGTATTGTAGGTCCACCTAAATACTATAGGATTGATTACCTACATCGAGACCTTCAGATACCCACAGAAATCAAGAGAATTGCAAAGGGGCATGAGGAAATACTCCATTCTCATACTAATATTGAAATATTGCAACTTCTGGATACCACCAGAACAGGACACAGACTCAAAAGAACCAAACCATTTGATCTTGTGTAGTGTTGTGTAGTGAGGTGCATATATTAAAAAATTCAACAGTGACATGTATAAACATTATTTCACCAGAGACTGAGTTAGGGCCGATGGGTCCTCCTAGTTATATATCTAGATTTAAGTTAGCATAAAGACAAATTGTAAGTTAGACGGAAACGGCTAGTAACAATATATTAATTAAATAATTTAAAAAAATATTTTGTCCGTTCAATTTTTTGTGTTATTTTTTTTTTTTTTTTTTAGTGTTTTTCCGATTTTCCGTCACATTAGCTCAGCTATAACATTATACACAAATACCTGATTTTAGATAAAAAATATGGGAAAATTTTATACGTGCTTTTGTAATTTGAGATTCGAGAAAATTTGTTTCCCTCGATATCCCCCCCCCATTCCCCAATCAGATCATGACTCAGTTCCAATGGAACCACCTTCAAATAAAAAGAAACTTTGTTAATCGGTCCATATCTAACGGAGCAATCGGCGAACATACATTAAAAAAATACATATAGTCGAACATAGCACCTCCATCTTTTTTGAAGTCGGTTAATAACTAAACATTGAACAGTGCCAGATATGCACGTGTAAATATTAATTACACTGAAATCGATTATCTCGATAAGAAAATCCAGAAGTGCTTCTGATTATTATTCGCGATGTTAGCTTTAATTCATATCATCTTCGCTCTTTATTGTCGGAACATTGTAACAATATATAATAAAAACTAAATCTGAATGTAGAAGAGTACATATTTTGATACTATATTTAACTAATATAATGTAGGGAAAGTTTAAAGAAAAAGATATATCGATTCCTAATAAATAGGTTTAACGTTACATATCCCTAACATTCAATGAGCTATACTATAACCTGAGTAAAAAGTATTAGTTAATAATCAAATTTAAATAGTTTTAAACATAGTAATGAATGCAATTATGCAAAAAGTGTTTTAAAAGCAGATAGCGTTCAATATAATACTACAACTACTTGATCATGATTTTCACTGATGATAGCTATGTTCGCTAGTACAGATATTGAGAATATTCTTGAAGATATAATTTGCACCATATGGCCATATCAAACCATATATCTTAAGAATTAAAGAAGAAAAGAATAAACAGAATCGGTAATAGCTTTTGATTCTCTAAAATAGAACTTTATTTATTAGCGTTAAAAAAATAAAATGCAATAGATAACAAGAAGCGGCGCAGTAGTTCCTAAAAAGATACATGGGCAGGGAATGGTGGCACGTCTCAACTGAACGCTGGTCAGTATTTGAATGATCCAAAGTACCCTTTAATGATATCCCAGGTAAACGTATATCTCGTGATATCTCGCACCTGTTCAACATCTGGGATAATATGTTCAGTGTATTTTGTATGCCGCTATTTTAAGATCTAAAATTCCACATGCCTCAAAGTCGCTACAGTGTGTATCGAAGAGAGAAATATTACGATCAAATCCACCTCTTTCGAAAGTTCATCTTGCTTATTCTTCAATGCTTGAAATAAAGTTACAAGGATTGTTTTGAGATCAGAGAAGATTTGAGGAAGAAATTCGGAGACGCAGTTTATCATGGTTTGAGAAAATATGATTGTTCAGTAGTTCTTAATTTCTGCGATATAGTTGGTATTTTCTTTTCGAAACTTTTAGTCAAGTTCATACATAGCTGAAAAACTAAAGAATCACATGGTATCAATATATTTTTCTGCATCATTTAGCAATTAAAGCAAAAATAAAATTATTAAAAACTCATAAACCCAAAAATACCGAAATAATAGAAATATATTGTTATTTTTTTTAGTACTAGATTTTTAAGACACGTGAATCATTATAAAGATATTAAAAAGGAAAATATTTACATTAAATTAATCTTCATAGAAATACATTACCGATGTTATGTGTAGGAATGTTCGTCCGATCGCTCGGTTACTGAATGTGTGACTTATTAAATTGGTTGTTATTGCGAGATTAAATGATCCATGTAGCCGACGGGAGAATTGGCAGGATATTAGGTTAGGTAGAGGAAGTCACGACGTCTCGCTCTCTTTTCTTTTCTCTGATCCCTTGTAACCGTGCACTTCCACGGGTGCTACCGGAGTGCATTCATAATTAACCAATCGCCTAGGAACTGTTTATGATATGGGAATCCCAACCTCAGCGAGGAGTTTTACAGGATCAGCTGTTATCGAAGTTGTAGCAGTATGTCGTTCGTCTTGGGTCTTTCCGATTTGTTTGAGGATATCTATACATGTGGTGCCTTGCGTGTCTTGTTTCGTGATGCAAGGGTGTTTATGTGTTGATGTTATGCATGATGGGAATCTGTGATTTTCATCCATCGGGTTAGTTCCGATTTATTTGAGGGTACCTATAAGTGTGGTGCCTTATATGTCCCGTTTCGTGATGCAAAGGTATTCATGTGTTGATGTTTTGCATGATGGACTTCTGTGGATTTCGTCCATCAGGCTAGTCTTGTGGGATAACGTCGAGCATATGATGTTGATGGGTTCCGTTCCTCGTACTATCCCTCCATGCACGTGACAAGTACCTGTCGAGTGGCTTATGTTGAACTGGTTTGTCGGTTAGGCACTTCGATGACGTCGGGATCACCAATTGTAGGAATGTTCGTCTGGTAGGTCGGTTGGAATGTGTGACTGTCGATGCAATGGTTTGTCCGAACACTCACTACTATTTTGTGGACGAAATTCGCACGAGAACTGAAAACACTGGTTGACTAATTACTTGTTTATTGCGATATTAAATGATACATGTGTCTGATGGGAGAATTGACAAGATATTAGGTTAGGTAGAAGACGTACGGTAGTGCCTTGGCAGTGCACAATTACAAGGGGGTAGAGAAAATAAAACAGAGCGAGATGACGTCGTAGTGGTAATATACTTACACACTTGTACCTTTGAGTACATACCTATTAATAATTAAGTCATATAAAGATTTGCAGCATATTGTTGCACATTTAAAATTACATTATTTCAAACGCCAATATCTCTTTCAAATCGTTTTTTGTAGAAGAAAAATTTATTCCGACTAGTGCGAATACTTAAAAATATCGTGGAGTGTCTTAATTAATCCCAACTTTTGAAAATAATTTATGAAGAAGCACCCGTTAAAAAAGTTATAAATTTAACCATATAACAAATATAATACATTAGTTACTAAAAACTGACCAGAAATAAATTTAAGTTTGGAAGATCTATCAATTCAACTACTTCCATATATTTTCAGCCACGAAATCTATTAGAATTATAATTGTTTAAATCATCTATGCGTTAAATTAAAGCAAGAACAAAAATTGCGACTAATGGCATTGATGCGAATTAATTTTTAAAATAATAATATTTTTCGCTGAATAGACAGGCACGATAGTAAACGAAATGAGTGAAAATATTCAATTCATCAACCAACAGAGCAAACCTTAGAATGAATCGGCGACAATAAGACATTCTCTGGAAAGAAAAAAAAATGACGATCCCTCGGATAATTCGGAATAATTCATCAACTTCGCTCCCAAAATCGAACGAGATAAAAAGCGTTACTCGGGATTTGTTTATTAAAAAAGAGAATGTCGAAATTAAGCAAAGTGGCCATTGAATAATCGCAAAAAACAATCCTGCTCGGTGATAAATTATTTAGGCTCCGTCTATGTGCGTCGACCTTTTGCATTAATGCTCCTAATTGAGTGACAATGTCTTTGTTAATGAGAATTCTCATCCGTTCTTACTGGGTTGTGAATAAATGAAACCGTTGTATTGTTTTCTGGAGTGTGATGGGAACAATACATTATTAAAAGCTGGAACAAAAAGACTGTTTCCTTATCAAGTTACGTCAATGGGAAGTGGTAGGTATACACTGGATGTTACTCACTTTACAATTAAACAACAAACGTGCTATTTTTAGGATTACAAACTTGTAAAAGTTATTATATTGTTATGACACTGAAGACGTTTAATAACAGACTTCTTGTCGGAGAAGTCTATAACACTAAACATGTTATATGGGGCTAAGACTGATTGAAACTGTGCACTAAAGGATAAGGAATTAGCTAGATCAGAAAACCAACAACATATCTCTGCTGGTGAACAAAAATATTGGCCATCTCTGGCCATCTCTGTACAACGATACAAAAAAGGTTCTTATTGTTCACCAGTAATTGAAACAGGCTTTCCAAAAATTATAACCAAAGATAAGCTCTCTTCTCTCTTCTCCTAGATACAATAACATATCCAGAATTGACCTTGAAAACTCAAAAAAATGCAAAAAAGTTAGCAAACAGTAATACAGTGAATACACCTAAAAGAGAAAATCACATATAAGCTAGAATTCAGAAAATAATTGCAGGAGTGAAAGCTATGAAAACATTGACAAGTAAGAGGAGAAGGAAACAAGATATTTTTTTAAAGAAATAAAAATCTGAAAAAAACTGATTCATAAAGAACGAAATGAATTGTTTCTAATAAAATTGGAAAATCGGAGTCCAACTGATTGTTAATTATCGTGAGCAATATAAATTTTTAAAGAGTACCAATGGCATAACCTACACTTTAATAATAATTAATAAATAATTTGTCAGCACCAATAATAACGAAAAGATTGAATATTTATCTATTTTGTTAAAATAATGCATTTAAACCCTTTCTTTCTAGTATATCTACAGATCAAGAAATTAATATTAACTACTGCCAAAATTTCTCATTTTAAATGGGACACTTAATTGTTTAACTGCAATAGAAACAGGCTATTAAAAAAACTACCTTAATTGATCTACAGAAAATGTATTCCATCACGACAACGCTTGACCGCCCACGTCCTTAGTGGCTTGATTTTAGAATTGTCCAAAATTTAAACGAGATTGGATAGGAAATTTTCATGAATCTACCGTAGATCCCGTCCTTTAACCCTTCCGATTGCCATATGTTCCACTATGTGCAAAACCCTCCTAACAGCTGAAACTTGGCTTGTAAAATTTACTGTTTTCAATTATTAACCCAGAAATACTATAAGTTTCACAATGACGCATTTATGGTTCTACCAGAAAAGGTGCAAAACGCCATCGAGACTCGATAGAGCAAACAAAGGAAGGGAGATCGTTTGGTCGTTTAGTTTCAGTAAGAAGTATTATTGAGAACTAAATTATTAGGTGCCCATTTGAAATGAGAAATTTTGAGAGCAGGTAACTTCAATATCTTAATCTGTAGATATCCCAGACAAATATTCCTGCATGATTAATGTAACAAATATTGTTGGTGGCCAGCATTCGGAACTTCTTGATACATCGTATATTATCTTACATCCCAAAGCCACGTGAGGTGATATATCTGATGTCGTCATTACATGATGATAAATAAATTGATTCTGCAACCGGAAGTAAAGAAAAACCAGCCCCGATAACATTTGGTAATCAGACCATAAGTGTTGTTGGTATAGCTGACAAGTTAAGCTGAACTTACTGCTGCTTTGTCAGATAGCAAAAAGTTTTACATGATAAATATGGACATATACCATGAGAAACAATAGTCCTTTCGCAGTAAGCAATAAGCTAGTAAGTAATTATGATCTTGTGTTTTTATTAGTATAATATGTATCACAATCATCTCCGAATGTTACAATGGACAACTTTTTTACCAGTTACAAAACTACAGAAAATGTATTAAAGAATCGCATGCTTAAGGCAGTGGGTACTATACGTACTAATAAAACTTGTATTATACCAGTTTTTGACTGCACCAAAAACATGCAATTAAAAACCCCCGTATTGATCAACAGAAAAGAATTCCATCAGGACAACGCTTGATTACCGACATCCTTAGTGGCTTCATTTTATAATTGTCCAAGAGTTAAACGCGGTTGGTTAGGTAATTTTGGTGAATCCGCTGTGTATATCCTGTCCTTTAACCCTTCCGATTGTCATTTGTACCACTCTATGAAAAACTCTCTTATTGGCTTCAAAATAGGCTTGTAAAAATTTCCTTACAGTTTTTCACCCAGAAATTTCTACCAGAAATGCTGTAAAACGCCATCGAGATTCGATAGAGCTGGCACACGAAGCGAAACAATAAAGATTGATCGTTTAGCTCCAATAAGAAGAATTTTTAATGTTTTATAAAAAGACGGTCAATATACCTTCTTAAAATCTTACAATTGATGAAGACTTAGGTGCGTTTAGAGGACCACGTCCCTTCCACCATTACATTCTTTCAAAACTGACAAAGTACATTATCACAATATATGCTTTGAAGAATAGCAAGAGGTCTTGGCATGGTAAATATGGAAATATATTGTGGGAAAAATAATAGTCCTTTCGCAGTATGCAATAAGCCTTATGATCCTTTAATGAGCCTTACAAGCCTTTGTGGATTGATCAGTATAATATGTATCACGATCATTTCCGAATGTTACCATGGACAACTTTTTCTACCAGTTACACAACTATAGAAAATATATTAAAAAATCTTGTGCTTATGGTAGTGGTTACTTTACGCACTAATAAAACTTGTATTACGCTAATTTTCAGGACAAGTCTCAAGAAGTCCCGAACGTTGGCCACTAACAACATTTTTTAAATTAATCATGCAAGAATATCTGTCTAGGATATCTACAGATTAAGAAATTACCTGCTCTCAAAATTTCTCAATTTAAATGAATTGATCAACAGAAAAGTATTCCATCAGGGCAACGCTTGATCAACCATATCCTTAGTGGCTTGATTTTATAATTGTCCAAAAATTAAACAATCTCGTTTAATAGGAAATTTTGGTGAATCCATCGTGTACATCCCTTTCCTATTGCCATTTTTTCCGCTCTATGCATAACTCTTCTTCTGCTTCAATATAGGCTTGTAAAAATAACCTTTTCCAGTATTTCGTTGAGATAACATTTTATAATCAGATCAATCAAAAAATCAAATCAATTGGATACTTCAATAAATTCATGCAGAAATAGATATTATGATTATACATTTGGGATTTTACAGTCTACATGGTCAGAGTTTTGCCACACCCCACCTAGTATATGCCAAGTTTTTTAATCACCATATAGACGGAGGGTTTAATAAACAAACTCAGTGCCTTTGGGCATTAATTTGGGTAAAGAAGAAAAAAAATAAATCGTATTTTATTTACAATGTTGTTTCACTACTTAGCAACCCAACAATAAGTATATACATACTGGCTGCATTCCTATATCCATTACGAAATGTTGTTTTTCTAAAAACAATGTGGTTATGCATAAAAATATTACTGAACTGAAAACTAGTATCATATGAAATTCACATATGTAAATTACAATGTTCTATTCGTATAATATCTAATAATTTTTGCAATTTTAATTAAGTTTACCTAAAAGGCGACCAGAACACCCAGAGCACCAGAGCCGAATAGCGAAAATAAGCGAACATGAAAATTCCACAGAGAACGAAATGGCGGCGCCTGCTTTTAGCCCAACGCCAGGCACTTCATGTTGAATCAAGGCTTCCCAGCTGACACCGGATTCAAACTATTTTGTTTAGATAATGAAATGAAATACTTTGATCCTGACATAAACATATTAGAATTTCAGATCTCTCGCCGTCTATTTTAGTTGTTTGATGTTTGTTCGAGCTTTCGACGTGTAGTAATTACCAAACGTCTGATGCGTGTAAGAGATATTAACTAATTTGCGTGAACAATAGGAAATTAATAAATATTTATATTTAGTTGAACAGTACTAATATACAATAAAATAATTAAAATAAATTAATATATATAGTCTATTCAAAATATTAGTGACACGGGAAACCTGTCAAAACGTCGCAATGTTGCTGCAGCAACATTATGCCTTTGATATATAACAAAATTTAAATATAAATAATGTAATGAAACAAAAGTGTTATGTATTATAATTTATTTTAACATTATAATACATCGAATACATATATTATCGAAGAACTTCAAACTACATTTAATTATATAGCCTCAAAAATTTATAGGTTGGAGTTATTTTATTATATATAGATTGAACTTTTTTCCACACTAGTGTAGGTAGGTTTCTAGGCGCGTTTTTTAATATAGTAGAATCTCCCAGAGGCCTAATCCACCTAATTAACAATTTTATATCTGAGCAATATATTTTAATTTCATTAGAGAGCATATTTATATTATACGCTTAGTTCTTATTTCTTTTGATGCAATGTATCCTTGTAAAGTAATCATGATATTATTATATTTGTCTTTAGTTTATTTTGTTACTATCTGTATACATCTTTCTTGACAAAACTACATTTAATCACTGCATACTCATTACCATTTTTTGGCAATTTCTACCATTTGCCAATTTCTTCTTCAATGTATCTGATCTGGATCACACAAACCGAAGGTGTTATTTTTGACAATGTTTCTTTCCATAAATCCAGACAGTTCTGGTTTGAGTATCCTTCTCGACCTGATTGTCTATTGCAATGCCCCATATCAACTCAATTCCATTAAACATACAGTGATACTTTTCTTAGTCTTATTTTTAAAATAAAATAAAATTGCATAAAATACAATTAAATATTTCTTATGTATTTACCGAGTAAATATTTGAAATAATTGATTCTTTAACATGATTTTCTCAAAAATTATATCATGTACTATAAGTTATTCCTTGATTTCAGTCTTTGATGATGCATTTATTGAGATTTTCCCAATCAGTGTAGTATATATATAGTAGTTATGGTGCATTGAACCTAACTATAACTGATGGTTCCTCCAGGATCTTTAAGCTGATTATCAAACTACTGCAAAAACAAGTTATGGCTCATTTCTCCGTGGTAGTCACCCTTGGACTTTGAATCAAACACTAATTCTGCATCAGAAGTAAAAGTATTCCTGTTTCCAGCATGAAGAACTATATGTTTGCAATGAATGACTAATAAATGACACAAAACTTTACCGATAGTTATTCCAACGTTTACCTTTTTCTATTGACTTTGGTTGTCTTTACACTATATATATTATCATCTTGCTACGAGCGATCCAATGTACCATTCTGAAATGTTTATGTCTCATTTAAATATATAAATTGATATAATAATTCTTCCTTTTTGTTATATGTTTTTAGAAATTGTATTCTTCTAAAAGCAATATCTGGAAGTTCCATTAAAGCCCTAAGTGACAATCTTTAAACTACTTAAATCATATATTTCCCTACAGTGTATGAAGGGATGTTCTACGGGTACATCCATCAAATAGCGGTATTTGTTTTGGAAATGACTGTATTAAATTATGTTTCGATTGAAACATCTACTTACTGCTTTTACATTTCGTATATATGATCTCTGATACAGCTAACAACCTGATCTTGATTCGTCACCTGTTTTGCATAAGCACGGTTTCTTTTTGGTGAATTTAAGGTTGTATAGTTTTTTATTCTTTGAGATGTTTCAGTTGCCGTGCCCGTACTAATATTCAGTGCAGCAGCAACACGCAGAAACATATTTTCAATAAAAACCCCAGCGATTTGCAATTTATTAAAACAAAGCGTAAAAACAACGTTTGCCGGTTTATAATCCGTAATTATAATATTTTGAAGAATTTTGCAGACGTTTGACAAACGGACAATTTTTCAGGCTCTTTCGTTAATATGATCCAACTTTTCTAACGGTATTCTATCTCTTTTGGAATACAATAAAATGAGAAGCGTCTGACTATAAAACGAATTTACAACTTTAGACAGACACATATTGATACACATATCACTATTGTTTTGAATTGACTATAGAATATATCCCTATGATTATAAAGTTTGCAAAAATACGTCCTGACTTTTTTTTCGTTACTTTGTGAATCTGTGCTCAGATAAGTTGGTATTTTATTCAAATTATTACACACCATCAGCTATTTAACCATCTTTTATTCAGCAAACAGATTCCATTTTGAAAACATTCTTCATGTAGGGCTATCTTTAAGCCCAGAGCGTACAATATAAATTAATGTTAACAAAAGAATATAAAACAATTTAAAATAAAACTAAATAAAATTTGAGATCAAAATAAATAATATAACAGCTACTTATACAAAAAATTGCAAAATAAATAATGTTTATTCCAAACACGAGAGATCTTGATATCGAGATGGTAGATCGATATCTGAGCAACCAACTTTCATTCACAAGAGTGAAATTAAAATTATACGATCATGTCAGTTACTAATAATGTCAGATAATACTGAAATATAATGGTACTGAGAGTATTATACTAGCAACTAAAAGTACAAGTAGTTATTTAGTCCCTAGTAATCATTAACAATGACGGACAATCATAAGAGATGACGAACAATAACGGTAACTAATAGCAAAGATAAACTTTACTAGGATGCATACGGTGCGACGAACACTAACAATAATGAACGTACTATGAGATTAAGGAAAGAAGACACACGAGATCCTGTCATGGTGGCTAGTAGTAGTCTAGGGCTAGGGCAAATCCTATAAATGTAATATATACGTAAACAAATAAGCAACTCTTTTGTTATTGCTCGCCCACTTCTACAGCTTCAGCTGCGGTTCACCAAGAGCTAACGGAAACCACTTTTGATAGCGTTTATGTATGCTTTAAATTATCAATTCACCATAACTACACATGAGTTACTTTGGCTACTTTCGCACCAGTTTCTGGTTTATAAAGTTGCTATAAATTATACTTCACAGTTGCAACCATAACATTATAATGTTTAATTTACAATAATTTAAGAATTATAGGAAAGATACGAAGATGCGCATAGACGAGAATAAAGCACATAAAAATAAATATGTACGTAAAAAGGGTTATTAGAGAATACTAAATAAAAAGTAATCAATAGAAAATAATAAATTGAGATTTAATAAATAATAAATAAAAAAACTTGAACAGTTTGTGAAAAAATACATCATTTGACGAAACTCAAGTTGGGAACCACCAAATACTGTTAATATTAACGCAATAAGACATAGGTAGTGACTCTGAGCCTCGTGTCTTCACAAATAAACCCTTATGAAGCTTTAATGTCGTTGGGACAGGTTAAAATATCAGATCTGGTAAATAGACACGAAATGACATCAACAATATTGCCATTCATGATAATTATTTCTGTTGCTAGGCATTTGCAAAAGTCACACTTTTCACAATTAAAAAGAAGCAGCGATCCCGCCTAGTTCACTTTAAATTCGTTCAAATCTTTTTAAAAAGCAAATAATCAAAAATTGAAAAGTCTAAAATATGTAACTACCAAATGGAATCCTAAGTACCATAGATATTAAATGCAATTTATGATTTCCTTATATTGTACATGTCATTGTCTATTTTAATTCAAAAAAATATGGAGAGAACATAAACAAATAAAACTCGCATTTAGACTTATCTATTGAGGCCGCTATTAATGATCTTCATTTCTATCAAGTCATCGCTGTAACTATAAGTGGTACTCAGGAAGAGTAATATCTTGAGATTGCCATGTAGATTTTGACAGGAGGAAAAATAAATATCCATCGCAAGCAAAGTTTGCTTGGTTCAACACTCGAATATAATAAAAGAAAAACGTATGTGATACTGATACATAATCGTTACTGCTTGAATACTAAATTACTTTCCAACCTAGGGATGAATCACATTATCGAGTGAATCAATTCAAACGAAGGTTTTCTTTATGCATGCCATTTGGATTACCTTTTACTATTAGTTACAATTTAACGTGAGATAATTGCTTTATTGAATGCATGATATGTGTATTGTGAAGATGTAGAAGTGTCGAATATGAAGTATTCGGAAGAGTCGAATTTCTATCCGAGAGAAGCGCAGAGAGTAGTTTAGCCGGTTGCCAGTTTATGGAAATATTGTAAAATAGTCCATTATTCTCCCAGAATGAAGAACCGAAGTGCATAGAACCTTCAGTTAAGATGCTGAGTAAATGAAAATACTAATCCCTGTGATGGGTTGTGACTGTAGAGCTAAATCAAAAACTTTCTCTATCATTCGAAAATCTCATGCATCGTCCGATATGGCAATATAGCATAGCATAGCATCGTAGTAGGAACTACAATTCCCAGCCCTATTGACTAATGAATAATTATCTCAAACTCCATCCGATATTACTTACTGGTTAGAAATAGCCATGCCCTGAGTGGGATTTGAACCCGGAACTGCCACAGAGGAAGAATGATCGCCATGTCGCCTAGACCATTGTGCACCAAAGTCAACTCATAGTTCAGCTCGTGAAGAAAAACAAAAGAAAAGGACAAGACCTAAAGATAGCATAGGAGATCTGGCAGAAACTTTTATTAAGACAACCTGCATATGTCACTAAATTGAATCATATTTGATAATAAAAGTCAAGTGATTAGAAACTAATTATAATAATAGTATAGTAGGAATGTTCGTCGGGCAGGTCGGTCGGTCGAAATGTGTGGCTGCCGCTGCGATTATTTGTCAGAACACTCACTACTATTTTTGGAAGGAATTTGCACGAGAACTTAAAACACTGGTTGAATAAAACTTGTTTATTTTAACATTGAATGATACATGTGGTTGACGGGAGAATGGTCAAATTAGATTAAGGTGAAGGAAGTATGGTAGCGCTGTGGAAATGGTACTGTTACAAGGGGGTGGAAAAAAGAAACGACAGCGAGACGTCGTCATGGTCTTTTATAGCCTGGAACTGCATGGTACCAATCCACCGGCGTTGCCAACCTTTGAACTTGTTGTAGCTGAATGCGTGGTGGCCCAAAGGGTCGTGGCGGTCGTCACAGTATAATTAAGATAAATTAATTTATTATCAGATGATATTTAATCTTATTATAAAATTACTAGTAACCGAAAAATCTTACCGAATGAAATAGCTCAGTTGTGGAGATCAATAAGACCTTAAAAGTCATAACAGATTAATAATATATCCATTGGTATTCGGGAGTTTAAGTCCCCCAATTCTAAATGATGGTCATATTGGGGATAGCCCAATTCTGTTAGAGTACCTGAGGGGTTTTTAATCCCCTAACTATCCCTTACCCTTATCTTCTGATAATAGTTTACTGACATAACTTTGAAATAGTTCCATCATATTGTAATTACAATCTTAGCAAAATTAAGGACAGGTAAATTTCAGTTGCTTATTAATTAGACACTAGAATAATAAATATAGTCATATTAAACTCACCAGTTAAATATAAACTTTAGCCACAATGTAGAACTTTTAATAAATTCAAGTGAAAAATCAATTTTAGCTAATGGTTGCTAGCAAACTAAACATATACCTATTACATTATTGTTAATATTTCTACAGTTTTGAAACATTTAAATATTCAAACAAAGGGTTTTTAGTCTATATTTTATTTTAGTTTAGTATACAAAGTTGCTGAGTAATTGTAGTACTTCGCGGCGTTTTTGTGTTCGTGCATTCTCATTTGGTGTTCTTCTCGCTATCTGTTTAATTTGTTCACTAATCATAGATAAACCTTAAGTATTATGGATATTTCATTTATCGTGAAGCGTTGATAAGTCAATACATTATCGTGTTTCCATTGCTGAGCTGTATCAATATTATTACTTGTCGCGAATAAGGCACCACCATCGCAAATTTAGGAATATCTCTGGCATATAGTAAGTACAATATTATCATTATTAATAATAATACAATATTAATACATCGCTATATTTTGTATTGAAGAGACGATCAAAAATATATAATCTGAGTATGTATATTAGGCTCATATGGATCTGGCTTAAATAGCTAATTATTAATTTAATTTTATGCCCTATATATATTTAAAAAAAAATACGTCAAGAAATACAATTATGCGTTTGGTTATTCAACACAAATTGATCAAAGCCCTTTCAAAAGAAACCACAATAATTTTTTGAAATTTTCTCTGCTGTTATAATCGTAAGTTTTCAGATTTTAATACAAAATGCGGGAAAGACTGAAAAATATATTTTAAAACACTTCGAAAAACCTCAGTCACATGTAATCAAATAGGACAAATCTAACTGCATTGTTATTATCACTGAATAGGAGAATCAACATTTGAAAACTGGACAATGGTTTGCTATTCATTAAAGAGTTCCTTTGTTAGTTTTTCGGATGCGATAAGCGTTATATTCCCCGACCAGCATTTTATTCTTTTACAAGAATGTATGTTTGAAATTGCTCTTTGTTCTTTTCGAGCTTTTTATATTTCTCTGTTGAAATTTATTGACAACAAAGCTGGAAAATTATAGGTACCATTGAAATCAATTTAATATAATTTCTGATGCTTAATGGTATATGTATCAGTCTTTCACAAACTCATGGAATCTCAAAAACGTATTAGCTTCAATTAAAATTCATCACATATATATTAAATTAATATAAATATAAAATTATAACACTAAATTAGCATTGATTAGCACTGAAATTATTTAATAATTGCAGAAATATTTAATGTATGTAAATAAAATATTAAATGGTTGTATCATTACCTGGCCTTTACAAACATTTTATGTTAAAACATATTTTATTTTTCACTTGTTGTAATTACTCATTTAACATATATATATATATATATATATATATATATATATATATATATATATATAATATATATATATATATATATATATATATATATATATATATATATATATATATATATATATATATATATATATATATATATATATATATATATATATATATATATATATATATATATATATATATATATATATATATATATATATATAATATATATATATATATATATATATATATATATATATATATGTATAATATATATATATATATTTTATTCTTTATTCAGATTTTATTTTATGATATAATTGCTGGATAAAATTATAATTATATATTAATCTGTTGAATAGGATTGATACAAAGTAATCTAAGAGTAAGTAAGCTTCGAGTTTATTATCTCTCTCTGTATTCTTACGTTTATATGTTAATATATCTTCGCACGTGTGTATTACCTTTTATTAAACCCGTTATATTTTTGGTGCAAGCATATTTTTGCTGAAACACTCTGAACATTGTATCATACTAATTTCTAACGTTTTAGTTTCACGGAATAATTTTCTCTTTTTCAATCATACATCAACATATCGGGAATTTAATGGTTCATATTCAAATCTACTAATATAGAAATGATATATTGATGATAGGTATACATAGGATTTTCTTCAGTTATCACAGAAATTGAATGGCTAGCATTATCTGCTTTAAGTTAATTCTAATTACTTTTACAAGAACTTAGTAGAGCAGACACTTTACTAAGTTTCGTTAAACATACTTATCTTTTTTAATTGCTCATATCACCATTGATTAATTAATCAAATAACTAATCTGAAACGGTAGTTATTTATTTCAAATATAGATACTGGATATGAAAATAGGTTAACTCCAGTTGACAGTTGCTAGAGAGTATAATAGAATAATAGATAAGTTATTTAGCATTGGTAAGTGATTGATAAAGAGGCTCCAATTACATCGAAGGCAATATCCAATGTGTATCAACACTCCTGTAATGTCAAAAAGTAAATTATAAAGTTTTTAAGTGCAAGGAAATCAAATAGTAGAGGATTTGTGGCAATGAAAACTTATATTACGATATGACTAGAATTAGAATGAAATAGGTATGACTCATCTAATAAAAATATTTGTCGTTAAATAAATTTCGTGGTTTATTTTAAAGGAGACTTTTCTCATATAGAACTTATATGAAGCTAGATTTACGACATTAAGACTAAGATCTGAGCTTGATACATCAACACTCGACAGCCAGTCTCTCCCAATTTTTGTCGAGTAACACCGAATATGAGCAGTCTAGCCGAATATGAGCAGTCTAGCGTTATCGTTATGAAAGATAATGATTTCCCTACTAATAACTTTTAGTCATTTTTAAATATTCTGCTTCAAAGATATTAGATGTTGACTCCAGATGGTTCTGAAGCATCCTAAATTGACAGAATCTGGGAATAAAACAAAGAAGTTTCACAAGGTATAATTAAACGGTATTGATGAAGCTGCTAAGTGAGACTATGTAAAATAAGTATCATGTTGTCGATGACTATTCATAGGAGAATGCAAAGATATACATGTATGCAAATATTATAGTACACAGCATTTAGATTATCTTTTAAAATTTTAAATTGTCGGAGTGTATATATTTATAGGTTCCTATATACCCTAAATATAACCTAAAAATATTTTGGTTAAGTATTAAACCTTAAATGTCTTACTTTGGATATTTAGCCTAACAAATTTCTTTAAATATACTAACCCTTTAAAGAATTGGTTATATAGTTGATGCCACATTAGTAACAATCTTTTTAAAGGGCAAGACATTATGTAACTAATAATTATTGAATGACTTTGCACAATATTATGCTGTATTACGATCAACACTATTAATTACTGTGGACAACATAAATTACAAGCATCACTCATTTGATGATAACTAGGTGAAAATATTATTCTATATTATTAATTGTATATATATTAGGTAAAAGCAATTCTGGGTCGCACATCACATATCCTTAATTCAGATAATTTGGAATTATACATATATACTGGTGACAAAACAAAATAAACAATAAACGCACCATAGAAATGAAACGAATCAATCAAATAACTTCGCGGATCTTAGCATGGAGATTCACAGAAGCCAATAAAATTGATGAAAAAGGCAAATGTAGCAAATGCCATTTGGATAGTGGACGTCGCGAGGCAATTCTCCTAAGTTGCTTATGGAGATTAAACATTTCTATTTAGTTTTTAAATATTCTATGAATTTGTTGAAGTACTAAATATAGTAGCCACATATTACATAAATCCGAAATTATTTTTTCTCAGCTACTATAGCATTCAGAATATTTATCAATTTTAAGATCCTGTATATTAATCGTTTCCCAACTTTAACCAACCTAATAATAAAGCTGTTAATTTAAACTTCTAAATTTTATTCAATAAACAATTTCTATTCAACTTACTGTATCGGCTAAAACATATGACAGGACTCATAAATATTTACGGACCTCTAGTTGGCCATGTAATAAACACATCTATAAATATCCGCAATAGATTTATTACACGGAAAAGTAACTGTTAACGCATCAATGCACTCGAACATTAAATTATTCAACGATCCATTCGAATTCCATTAAACTTTTTTAATTTAAATAAGTTTTCTTATCCTACTGTCTGTTTTCCTTCTCCACTGTGCAATCGAAATATTCCAGTTTCCTCTGGAACTCAGGTTTTAAAAACTATGATGCAAATGGGATTAAGCCATTCCATGTTCATATTATCTAAATAGTAGAGTTTTTCCACATGAATATAATTATCTGGGGTGCTCCATCTGATTAGAGAAATACCTTCTGGTTTAAATTTACCCAGGAAAATTTAACAAAGCAAATAACTGATGAAATATAAATCGATGTCTTTAATCAGTGCTGGCAGATCTAGCGCGGCGAACAACTATATTATTAGTTACGTGTTACGCGATAAATGAAAATTGTTAAAAGTTCCTTGTATACCATAGGTCAAGCTATGTGTAATTGTATACTTGTATTAAAACAATTCTGCTAAATATCTAAATTCCTTTAAATATATTAAAATGTTATTACTATTTGTTGAGGACTAAAATACGATTTGTCAATACAGTGAGTTTCTATCATTAATAATTAATAATAAATAAAATAATAAAATAAATAAAATTTTGTTTTAAAACAATTTTTTTTTCAGTTAAAACTTGGTTTTTAATGATTTTTACCTTTTAGTGAGTTCTTGAAGCCAGTTCAATTTTCTGTTAAAATAATTTATTATTCTCTTTATAGTGTTAGATACTTAGTTAATAAATTACGCAATTATTTTATTAGATAGACCAAGTAAAGGAGCAGCACGTATGAGAAAAAATAGGAATAAAGAAACAATTATTGAAAATAGGGAGCTCTTTAGGATATGGGGTTCGCTAACTAGCCTAGGTAATTTGACAAATGTTCTAATTAAACAACAACAAAAAGTTGTCTCCACCGGAAATAGTATCCGCGATCTCCGTTTGGGACCTAAACGCTTTAACGATACTATACCATAGAAGCAGTTGCTTACAATATTTCTACGAGGTCTTATATGAAATGGTTAGTAATTAAAAACTGAATGGCCTATACACAAATATCTGATTATTTTAGATAAAAAAATGTGATAACTTTGTAATTAATATGTGATATGTGCTGCCTTCTTTTTCCTCCTTTCCGACCTTCAGATCCTGATTTGGTTCTAATGGGACCACCTCGGAAGTGCACTCTCTCGAATAAAAGAAAAATTGTGGAAATCATCCCAGAATTGACGAAGAAATCGGCGAACATACATTAAAAAGTAAATATATACAGCCAAATATATAACCTCCTTATTTTTCGAAGTCCGTTAAAAAAACATAATATCTGGTGAATACGATTATTAGAATGGCCTGCTTTTTAGAACTTTTTGGACATTCATATTAACAGAAATCTTCACTTATATGAACAAGACAAGCTTCCAATAAAATTTGATCGCTGATATCTATTGGTGAAAAGTATCAATATAAGCAACTTATCCAGTTAGTATTATTATAGCTCATTACTTTTCTTTTTTAACTTGAACAAATCTATTGCCGAATACGACAAAACACTTTTAGAAACTTATGGTAATGACGCTCCGTCAAATTCTATATCAAATCCATATTTGTTTTAACTTTTTGAAAATTATAATTCTGATCTTGCTCTGCTGCATACGGACAGAGACAACGAACGACAACGAATGAACGTGTAGGATATTTTGACTTATTTTGTTAGTTATTTAGTTTGGGCAATCCGTAGAGTGTCGGTAACATCAAAAGAAATGAATGGAATCGACGAATGCGATGTAGACGCTAGGTAAATACACTATAGATGCCGCTGCCGTTGAAAAATACAGATTCACGCCCAACGAACGTTTGCAACAAATGAAATATCGTTTCATCGAATACCAATGACTGTTCGGTATCCAACGCCGCATTTCCTTCGTTGTCTTTCATTTGCCCGGCCTATACGCAGCAAAAGACAAAGAACAGTCTGAGGGACCAAAATAGTTCAAAGACAATAAACTAGAAGACTTATTAGACTCTTGCCTGACAACGTGACTTGTTATTACAGTTTGACACGCTTTCGAGATTTTCAAAAATTGTGAAAATTAATCGATGAGAGGATCTTTGACAAGTCAATTTCAGTCTTTCGACAAGGTTGCCAAAAAGGTTGCATAAAATGATGAATGATGAATATATTCTGTAGCAATTTGTCTCAATAAATGTCTTTTAAAGTTTGAATGAAAAATGATTATAATACTTGAATAATAAAAAACATTAGCTATAAAAAAGAAGGTAATACACAATATACAATAGTTTATATTTATCAAGATAGAAAAAATGTAAATCGCTAGAATTGCTTTCTCAAGATTATCTCAATTTTATTTATTAGTGTATTTTATTCCACGTTTATTGACTATTTTATCCAGCTATTAATCGCCAAAAAAAACATTATAATATTGAGCAAAAATATGATTTCGAATAATCTTATAAAAAATATCCCGGTCTGACAAGTGACCGAGCTTACACAAATCACAAAATCATCCTTTCTAATGTCCAGACTATTTAACTAAAACAACATTTTCCTTTTTGACCTTCAGCTGTTAGATTTGCGTAACAAAACCTTAGTTGGAAACTCTCAGCTTAAAAGACTTAATCCCAAGTAAAGTTACAAAGCTTTCTAAATAAAATTTAGCATCTAAATACCCTCAGACTCTACGTACACTTCGACCGTTGTTCTCAAATTTAAGAAAAAAATATGCCCGACCTACAAAATAACACCCTTTATCCGCAATAAGAAAAACATGTTTTTTATTTACAGAGCAAAGGGGAAAAAATATTTTATCAGGCTTCGGATGTATTATTCTAAACAAAATAAGTTTTAATTGCAATAAAGATTTTTAAAAATTATATCAAAATATGAATTGGATCTCAGATAGTGAGTGAAACTAGCCAGTAGTGCAAATTGTTGATTTCAGAGAAACACCAATTCTTTCTCTTATTATGGCTACCATTATGGGTAATTTCTAAATTCTAAATTTGCACTTTTGCGTAATTTTTTTTTATTACATCTTACAAAAAGCAACGCGAGTAAGGTTTATATACTAAACAAGTTTGTGTGGTTTGATTCGCTTCAATCTTCCGATTTCTTGCGAGTTGTGCAGCAGCTGTATTCCACGTTGCTATGATTTAACAACCTTATTTCATGTTTTATGACGAAATCTTGGATCACTTCGTTTATCCATTAGATTTCGAGGTCATCGTGTAGCTCTCAGGTTAAGTAGAGATAAGCATTGGTAATTGTTAGTAGAACTTTCTTTAAGATTGACCGATAAACTAATCTCTTTGATTATAGGACAAGTTGAGAGTATGATCCGACCAACTTCCGTTGTTTGACTTCGAGATTAATCTGGTCTGCATTTTGTCTAACATGATGTCTCCTGTTTAACCTCCCATAGAGATACATTCCGAGGTATTTGGATGAATCCGTCAAGTGATATAATTAGGTTTTCGTCATTTCGCCGCAACGCAAAATTAGCATGGACAGATTTCGAGCTATTGGGCTGTATTTTCCAGTCGCTAGCCCATTTGTAGATTTTGTTGACCACTACTTTTTGTGTACTCAACTTTTTCTACAGAAAAAGTACAATTTCTCTACAGCATTAAACAGAAATATATATTTTGCTATGGTAACTGTGTCGTCCGCAAATATTCCAAGTACTGTTCCTTTTGTTGTTGGGATATCAGCTCTCTAGAGCAAATATAGGATTGGTCCCAAGACACTACCCAGCCGAAATAGCTTTAAGTGTTGAGAATTCCTCTTTATGCAAGACTCTAAATTTTCTTTGGGTGTATTAATCTTGACGTAATATTTCGTCAGGATGATTAACCTTGACTATATTTTATACCGATACATAAATATAGACAAAGTGTGGACACACGAAAACCCTTCAAATATGTCAGTTCTAATTAATCATAAATTTTAATAAATAAGGGTTAATAGAATCTGAACAATGCCAAATCAGGCAACGTATTTTAGGGCAAAAGTTATCACTAAGAGTACTATGAATTATTATTGTAGTAATTGGGCAGATAATTAAAAGAAACTCCTTTCTTAAGAATTAATACATAAACATCTTCCATCAATAAACGAGATAATATCTGTGTAATTTCGATGACCAATATTATGAAATACAGTTCGAGCTATTACAACTTACGTCGAATATACCGGATTTGGCTTCCAGTATTTTTTCCAGGTTGTTCTTTATTGATGAAGAAATGAGAACGAGATAAATATTACGAAAACTATTTTCTATAAGATTTTCTATATTAATATGAATGCGGCCCACCGATGATTTGGTTATGTTTTTTTTTCGAATTTTTTTAATAAATTTATCTTTATAACGTTATTTTTGTAGCATTTAAGGTAAATAAAAATGTTGTTTTCTAGGATATGAAGGTGTAAATAACACTAATTATTTTCCAAAATATTCTTCACTGGAACGGTTTTTGAAAGGGAATTAAGGGAATCTCTTATGAACCTCTATGTTCTTGTTCTTTGCATTTCAAACCAGATGAAAAGTAACCAGACCAAGTAAATTGGGAGATTTGAAAGCTGAAAACTATAACATGTGTTTCTCCGCAGATGTTTTTGAAACCGAAGAATCTGTGCCTTCACACTTGTAGATAAGAACCGAACAATGTAACACCAGAAAAACTGAGAAGTGTATATGTGGCGATATTGTAAACCAGAATTGTTACAAATATTTTTGTTATTTTGCTATTGCTATTTTTAGTTCAATTCATTTGTACGTAATCTTTAGACTTATTTATTTATTACCAAAATTATGTACAATCCAAATTTAATGATAATTCTCAAACTAATATTATGCCAAAAAATGGTGTTTTATTTTTAAACAACTAATTATTTTGAGCAAGGTGGTATAATAAGAAAAATAATAATTAGTTGTTTATTCTGGCGGATTAAAAATGTAAATGGGATTAAAATGGATGAGAATAAGAATTTTGCATACGGATACATATAATATAAAGAGTGTCCAGTTATCAACATATAAAGATACCTAAGCAAGCAATCGAGATTTGACAACCAAAATTCAAATATGTAATTTAAAAATTCAATAAGTTTAGACCATGTATTCCGAACAAATTATTTTTAATGTATAATTTTTTAGTTTATAATATTTAAGACAATAACAGTGTACAATTACAAACAAATTAATAGTTGTCAGATTCCATTAAATAGTTTATTAATGTTTTTTTTAATTGTTTTATGCAAAGGTTAACTAACCAGTATTTAGCAAGAACACATAGCAAGTTCAAGAGTGTTTCTCTTTCAACAGGATTTCTTCAACTACTGGTTTAAATATACCACTGTAACAGCCTGAGAAATTTGGGAATAAGAAGGAAAAATTAATAAATGTTCCTGTTCCTCCAGAAACAGAAGAAACCTTCTTTAAGTTGACGTCCTGTTTTGATGTAGATGTATTGGGTTACAGCAGAAAATGCTCATTAGAAATATAATTTTTACCGCTTATCACAAAAATTATTTGAATTTTGATCGATTCCTCAGCCTCTAAAATACTTCTAGCAATAATTTCATAAGACAAAAATTAAAATACTATGAATCGATAATGGTGCCTCAAGAGCTTCCTTTCTTGTTAAAAGTTAAAAATATTTGTTGAATTTTAAGCTTACATAAAAATCGGTAGAATCAAAAATCCACATTGGTTGCTGTGCTATAAGAACAACACTTTTCCGATTTTTGTTTAGTATTATACATTGTAAAACTGTTAATAGCCCCTACATACACTAATGTATGCTGTCATATTTCTCCTCTACTTTCAAAAAATAAATTTTTATTTGCATATCCGTTTAAACTTAAATATGTATTAAACAGTTATTTCTGTTGATATGTTCAAATTTTAGCATATATTCCTTCTAAAATAGTGATTCGAAATAACTTGAACAACATTAGCAGGTTAAAAAAACATTTTAGTTAGTATAATGATCGTATGATCGAACACCTATAATAAATACCATCTGTGATATTTACTTAACCTATTTACACTTTTAACCTGATATACATATCGTTATATATATCAAAATTGACTGTTTATTCATTGCAATTATATCAGAAATTTATATAGAACATTACTCAATAAGTAAAATCAATAATTCAAACGATACTTTCTGAGTTTATAAACTATATTCGACACAGGTACCGAAATCCAGATGGGATGAATTTTTATGTACGAGTCTTTAGTTCAAAATATTTGGTGATTGCTTTGTTATTAGCTATTATTAATGTTAAAATAATAGTGCATACACTAAAATGTCTAGAAACCTTTGATTAAACTATCATTTTTTCTGTTAATTCAATAACAACAGAGTAGTTCACTTAGTAATTCAATTGCAACACACTGCTTAGTTTGCAATCTAATTGAAGAACTTCTAATTTTTTTTCTTAGTAATATGAAAGCTTATTGTTCTTATATATGTTCTAGTAGTATTTAATACCATATACGAGGATTTATACCATTACCTATCTTCTGACAGTCATGTAAGTCATTGTCATAATGGATTTTTAGTTAACGATCTTCATTAATAAATAGTATTATTATGATAAATATGACATGAAAAACACAACATGCTCAAGGTATATAAATAATAGACTGAAGATTAAATAATTTCAATCGTCTATTATTTAATTGTAAAATATATTTCTATCCAAATATCGCGAAATAAAATCCTACATTATTATTGCGTTAGTATTATCTACTTTGAAATCGATTAATACTCAATATTAAAAAAAGCAATAATTTAAATACCGCAAATAATATTTATATACAATGTTAATAACGTATCCACTTATTTAATTGTTATTTTGATACATATTTTATAACCTAAATAACAGATATCATAAATTAGGTACTTAAGTCAAACGTTTGAAATATAAAATACTATGTAAAACGTGCCAATTCATCCTAGTAAACTATCAAAAACTCATTTTTTTATACAAATGTATATAGTATATAGACGGGATTTAGGATTAATTATTGTTTCTATATGAAATAAGCTTTAACAGGAATTTGGATCGGAGACTAATGTTTTGTTTAATTAAATGCTAAACACAAATCAATTAGTATTGTTTATGTAAATGTAACTATATAAAATAATAACAAATAAATTGAGTATTTCCCCCTTGGTTTTAATTACTCCATATGTTGATGTTTGTTTTTAATCTTTAGGGTTATTAAATCATTATATTAAATTTGTTAAAAAACAACTCACCTCTCTGCATTTACTGTAAATTATGTTCCAGTAAATATTTCTTGAGAGCTATTGTGGATGAGCCTGGAAAAAATATATTATTACAAACTAGGAATTTCGGAAAATATTGAATTAGTTTTATCACGTATACTAAAACGTTTACTTAAATAATTTCTACAAAATAAAGGCGCAGTAATGCACTAAATGAGATATTAAAGAGAAATATTACAAGAAAGATATGAATTTGACAAAGTGGTACCAAGGAACGTGTCGCTAGGATTCCTATGATAATATCTGTTGTAATTCCATCCAAGGTTGGAAAAAGTATTCTTTTACTTATTTAGCTTTCATTTTTTTATTATAAAAAATATTATTAGGAACGTAATGATTTTGAGTGATTCTTTGCCGCTGTTTCATTCTGAGAAGAGATTTTCTGAGAAGAGCCGCTATTTTTTAATTATAAGTCTTGTATATTGGTAGTCACTATGTATTTTTGTTATATTGAAAGTTTTTAAATTTCAGATGAATAACATTATTTATGACTAATTTTAAAATAGGTACTGTAAAAATTAGATTGTTCACGTAAAACATTTTTTTTTGAGTCACTAAGGTTTCTTATTTCTTTATTGTGTACATTGCAATCATGTTTATACTTTTATACCATTCACCTATTAATTTAAACTATATACAATGATTTTTATTATTAAAGTATAATAACAGGTCAATTGAAAAGTCCGCGGCTTGACACAAAGATGGCGCTACTAGAACTAAATCCTTATATATTTTTAGTTAGCCCTAACCCTCAAATGATGCGTGTATAAATTTAGCAGCTGTCGGATCATTTGTTTGTGAATTACAATATTTTGAGTGAAGCAACTTTTATTATTATGAAAAAAAAGAATAAATAGGAATTTTGCCTCTTTATAAAATATTGCAAGATTGATGTCGAGTTTCCGGACACTGCCCCATGAAGATCAAAGATTGGTATGCTAAGTTTGGACTTGGTGAAATGAGCACCGAGGACGGTGAATACTGCGTTCACAGACGCCCAAAAGAATTTGTTACCAACGAAAACAATTCAAGAAATCCACAAAATGATTTTGTATGACCGTAAATTGAAACTTAAGGAAATAGCGGAAATTCTGAAGATATCAACTGAACGTGTACATCATATCATTCACGAATATTTTTGTATGAAATAGATCTGTGCAATGTGGGTGCCGCGCGAGCTCACTTTTAACCAAAAACAATGACGAGTTCATGATTTGGAGCAGTGTTTGAAGATGATCAAGCGAAATAGACTCGAGCTCTCGCGTGGATATGTGATAATGGATGAAACATGGCTCTATCCTTTCACTCTGAAGTCCATTCGACAGTCATCCCAGAGGACTGTACATGATGAACCCGCTCCAAAGCGTGGGAAAACGCAACAGTCGGCTGGCAAGTTTATGGCGTCTGTATTTTATTTGTATCTGAAAATAGAAAGAACCTTCACCAGTAACTGTTATATAGCGTTATTAGACCGTTTGAAGAACAAAATCGCCGAGAAACGGCCGCATTTGAAGAAAAATAAAGTGCCGTTTCACCAAGACAATGCGCCGTGTCACAAATCAGTGAAAACAATGGCAAGAATCCATGAATTGGACTTCGAATTGCTTCCTCATTCACCGTATTCTCCAGATCTGGCCCCCAACGACTACTTTCTGTTTTCAGATCTCAAAAGAATGCTCGCTGGGAAGAAATTTTTGTCGAATGAAAGGTAATCCCCGAAACTGATGCCTGTTGTGAAGCAAAGAATAAATCCTACTACAAAAATGGTATCGAAATTTGAAGGGTCGTTATAATCAGTGTATTATTTTTGAATGGAATTATGTTGAATAAAAAAAATAATTTTGTCAAAAAATGTGTTTTACTATGGTAGGCCGAGGACTTTTCAATTGACCTGTTATCGCTTTTATACCACTCATATAACTTTAAACTATATAAAATGATTTTTATTATTAATGTATACTATTTTTCTTGCATTATGATTGTCCATATATTGCTATGCTCTTGTACATCTTTGTATGGGAACCCCAACTATTGTGTTTCCTCCGGATTATCCTGGCATTCCTTTAACTACTCACACCAATTTATCTCAAGTCAAAGTATTAAACTGATGAAGTTACAAAGTATAAATGGAATATAACAGATCTTTGAAAGGAACCTATGGAGAAGCTTTGGAGTATTTTGAGCTTAGAAGCAAGACATCAGAAACGAAATAAAATAAAACAAAAACAATTCTTTATAAAATTTAGTAGCGTTTGGAACTATAGACTGAAAATACTCAAAACAGTCGAAACAGTCGATAGCCAAAAAACCAGCGATTGAAAATAGTAATTACTCAAACATACGGTTCGACCGAGAGGAGAGGAAAGGACGGAGATAATTGCTTGGAGCAGTTAATATTTAATTTTATAGCATTTAATTTTATATGTGCTTATAATGTCCTACAGTAGCATAAGCGAGACGGAGATATACATATTCGTTCATATACTAATTTTAAAAAAGAAAAAAAATTAATTAATTACTGAATACTATTAACATTAAATTTATAATTTCATTTTAAACAAAGTAGAACTGCTTTAAAATGTGAATGTTCTGTGGATCTGTAAAAAGGAATGGAATTTTTTTATGGAATGGAATACCGCAAAATGTTTTGTCGTATTTTAATATGTTAATTGCTATTTTTTAATAATATACTATAATAAATATAGACAACATAATATAACTTAAACAAAATCTAAAAACTAAAGAGGTACAATAACCATAAATACTATATAAAAATTAAAGTTTTACCTTATTATTTATTATTATTTAATTATTACATTCTTACCAGTAGTTTCCGTCTAACCTACAATTGGTCTTTATTATAACTTAAATCTAGGTATATAAGTAGGAGATCTAACATCGGCCCTACCTCAGTCTCTAGTGAATTTTTTAATATATGCTCCTCACTACACAACATTACACAAAATCAGATGGTTTGATTCTTTTGAGCCTGTGTCCTATTCTGGTGGTATCCAAAAGCTGCAATACTTCAATATTCTCATGAGAATGGAGTCTTTCCTCATGCCTTCTTGCAATTCCCTTGATTTCTTGACTGACTATGGGTATTTGAAGGTCTCAATGTAGGTAATCAGTCCTATAGTATTTGAGTGCGCCCGCAATATCTCTCACGACTTTGTTCTTTGCCTCCGACAGCTATAATCGCAATATTATCAACAAATGTAGCCATCGCAATATTCTCCATTTATGGTGCATCACATGTGTAGAGTAGATAAAGCATTGGTTCCAGAACACTTGCTTGTAGTACACCTTCTTTAACTTCTTTTATTATGGAGTAAGCTTCTTCTAGTTTGACTTTAAATATTATGGTTGTAATGTACGATTTTAATAGTTCAGTGTGTTGTTTAAACAGCATTTTCTGTAGTTTATGAACCAGGCCTTCATGCCAAACCTTGTCAAGGGCTTTTGCTACATCTAAGAATATAGCTGAGCATACTTTTTTCGTTTCGTAAGCTTTTTCAATAACATCTGTTATTCTGTGAACCTGGTCAATTGTTGAATGCAATTGTTAATAAACCCAAACTGGTATGTTGGTATTGGGTTTTTTTCTCTCTATGATCGGTTTTATACTTGTCATCAGGAGTTTTTCAAAAACCTTAGATATTACTGGCAGCAGTGATATAGGTCTATAGGCTTTTATATCGTTTGGTGACTTCCCAGGTTTTGGGTTCGTTACAATTTCCGTCATCTTCCAAATGTCTGGGACATATTTTCTATCTAAATGCTGCATTGATCAATTTGATGAGTTAGTTAATTCCCATTCTTGGTAGTTTTTGCAGTAATTCTCCTGTTATTAAATTGTAGCCTGGTGATTTCCTGGGATTAATGTCAGTTTTAATAACTTTGGTTAACTCTCTCGGCGTGACTAATTCAATCATCGAATTTTCAGCTTCTATGTCCGGCAAATTATATTCAGTATTAGTTACGTTTGGTTTGAGATTTTTTCTAGATATTCAGCAAATGATTCTACTTTACTACTGATTGGAGGTCTATACGATCCTATATTGTGATGGTTTGCCTGGCTTGAAAAACATGAAGACTTGGGCAAGAGTCTAGGGCAGAAATTAAAGAATTTGACTCATGATCCTCTTATGTGGTAGATGTTTCAAAATAGTCGCGCCGACAAGGTCGCAGCATCATGATCATTTAGGATATAAGGTCTTCAGTGGTAAGCACATTTGCCAAGGTGATTTAACGTACTTTTTTATTTCGGCTGTATGTTTCGGCGGCTAATCAGACTGCAAAAATAATTGAAAGATATCGCTTACAAAGTTAGCAAATGTGCTGACGTCATTTATTCTACTCATTCCCATTCTACCTCAATGGAAAAGCTTTATGGTGGAGTGAGAAAACAAGAGCAAGCGAGTTCTCTCATAAAAAAATACAACACACCAGTAATTTAAATTGAACAGAGTGCTTTATCCTTTTGAGACAGATTGCCATGGTTTAGTATAAAGAAGAATAAAATAATACTACTCTAAAGTATTATAATAGAAAAACTGAAAAAATATATGCACATATTCACAAAAACGCACGTAAAAAATAACGCACAAAAAACACAGAAACTGAATAACTATTATTTAAGATAAAAGACAAATTACTTCCGGCCAAATAATAAACTCCATATTTAAAATGCGCCAGTTAAAATGGAAAATTATGCTTTGCAGTTGGAATAATGGCGAGATATATTTCCTACATCAAAGGGGATCCGAATTTTAACAATTGGTTAAGTCTCTTCTGATGCTTCCTGAACAAAGAACTGCGAAGTAAAACCGACGGAAGACTTTTTATCCGCAATTGCTGGTCTTATTAACTTTCGGAGTTAATCCAGATGTCTAAGACGGTACAGAGAACTCGTTTTATTTTATGATAATTTATGAATTAAAGCTTTCAGTTGAAATATCTGGAATATTAAAAACAATGTTTAAATAACGTACACGAATTGCTCCTGCTAGTTTTGTGCGAGCTTTGAACGCAGTAGTCGTTATGATTTTGCAGTATTATGATTTATGATTTTTATGATGAAAAAATTGTAATGAACAAAATTAAAATGAGAAAACGACAAAATGCTTTAAATACAGAACCAGAGAGAAGTTAGTATGTGAAAATAATTTTCAAGAAGTTATTGCTACAAAATAAAAATGTTAAAATCTGAATTCAAATGTTCAGAAATAATTAAGTAGAAATTAAGTTTTTCCACCATAGTCTACCATAGTAAAACACATATTTTTGGCAATTTTTATTTATTCAACATAATTCCCATCAAGGGTGATACACTGATTATAGCGATGAACTTTTCGATACCATTTTTGTAGTACGATTAGTCCTTTGCTTCAAAATAGGCCTGAGTTTCGTCGATCACCTTTTCATTCAATGAAAATTTCTTCATTGAGCATTCTTTTGAGATCTGAGGACAGGAAATAGTCGCTGGGAGCAAAATCTGGGGAATTCGGTAGATGAAGAAGCAATTTGAAACCCAATTCACGGATTTTTGACACGGGGAATTTTTTGGAGAAGCAGCAATTCCTTTTTCTTCAAATGCGGCCGTTTTTCGGCGATTTCGTCCTTCAAACGGTCCCTTAACGCTATGTAATAGTCGCTGTTGATGGTCCTTCCTTTTTGGAGGTAGTCAATGAAAATTATTCCATGCACATCCCAGAATACAGACGCCATAATCTTGCCAACGGACTGTTGCGTTTTCCCACACTTTGGAGCGGCTTCATCGTGTGCAGTCCACTCGGATGACTGTCGATTGGATTTCGGAGTGAAATGATGGAGCCATGTTTCATCCATTGTCACATATCGACATAAAAACTCGGGTTTATTAGGCTTAATCATCTTCAAACACTGCTCCGAATCATCAACTCGTCGTTGTTTTTGGTCAAAAATGAGCTCCCGCGGCACAGAACTTTCTCATACCCAAATATTTGTGAATAATATGATGTGTACAATCAGTGTCTGATATTTAATTCAGTTTCAATTTACGGTCATTTAAAATCATTTTGTGACGTCCACTGCGTTCACCGCCTTCGGTGCTCATTTCACCACGTCTAAACTTAGCATACCAATCCTTGATGGTTGATTTTCCTACGGCATTATCAGGAAACTCGGCATCAAGCCAAATTTTTGCTTCAATTGTATTTTTGCCCTTCAAAAAGGAATATTTTATCACCACGAGAAATTCATTTTTTTCACAATAACAAAAGTTGCTTCACTCAAAATGCTATAATTCACAAACTAATGATCCGACAGCTGTCAAATTTATACACGCATCTTTTGAGAGTTAGCGCTAACTAAATAACATATGGATTTAATTTTAGTACCGCCATCTATGTGTCAGGTCGGGGACTTTCTAATTAACTTGTTATATTCTATTGTACTTACATAAATACACAAGCAAGACGAGTGCTGAATAATTATGTTAATATGTATTTAAACTTAAGAGCAAGCTACTTAAGCACTATGCTAAGTTCATATGATTTCGTTTGCTATAATCTTCTGATTTAACTCCTTTTAAACATACGAAGGAAGGAATAATGTTTAACTAAGTGTATGGTATACATTTACTAAAATATATAAAAATGTACTGCTTTTATCTAAAAGTTAGTTTTTTTGTGTGTGAATTGAAAGACGATGCCCGGGATTACGATAACCTTAGAGTCTTGGAAGGTTTATTACCTTAAACTCACAAAAACGATTCTGATAATTTTGAGTGTTCAATTTACGTAAATTTTTCGAAGCATATCCTCAGATCGTTCATCCAGAAATTATTGAGGTTTGCTGTATGTAACATTGTCCTGCTTTAACCACATATTCATTTAAGAAAATATTAATAGTTCATTATATTTATGGTGAAGGCACGAAGAAATACGGACCTATGAAGATGCATTGACATCTGGTGAAACTTGTGTGGGTTGGCAGTTCATAGTCAGCTACTTTACTTTTTCATATAGATATTTAAAATAGATTTCTCATTTTGGGTAATAAAGTTTTATTATTCGGACTATATCATTGGTAATATCAGTAACTCATATGATCAGTAAGTAATATACAGGTTGAAAAAACACTGACAAAATTATCGCCGATCAGAATGCACCCACGATAATTCCTTCTTCTTGCCGTTCCAGAAATAAAACCAAGACATTGAAAAGGTTTTAAATTGCATTTTCAGACAATTCACATAATAGCTGTTTTCCCTTTTTATGGGTCTTTATTCTCGCCTATAAACATTATTAAACGATTAATTTATCGATAGTTGGGATTTTTAAAAGTTCTTTGACAGCTTGAACTAGGTTTTAATTATTTAAAGGAACATTTTCATCCCTCTATGCCGTCCTGTGTCGTTGAAGTTAAAATCGGCTTTTTTAATAACTAAAATCAAAAGCGGCAACTGGGACATGGGGAAGGAGCATAACCATAAATTTCTAAAGATGTTAAAAAGTTCGTGAAATCAACACTAACGGATAACGGAAATACAATGTTGAGCGTTACATGATTAGCATCTGTATAAAAATTGTAATGTATCAAATGTTTAGAAAATAAAAACTGTTAGCTTGAAAATATTATTTTATTTAATGGAAAGAAGAGGCGATACTGAGGGTAAAAACAGTGCAACCCGTCTCACTCGCTCACCTTCCAGGTAATAAAAAAAACACATAGCCCGATAGTCCAGGCTGTATTACACAACACTTCCCTCTTAAAGAAACGGCCACAAGATTGTATATGGTCATTATTCCGTCTGGAGAGCTTATAGTTATTGTGGAATTATGTTTGAGTGTCGCTTGTGCCTCCTTCCACGAGTTTGTCTTTGAAGGTTTGCCCTCTATGGAATGACATTCCAGCTTCTGTAACTCCAAATTCCCAGAGTCCAACGGTTAAGGAACGAAGCTATTGAAATCGGCATTCTGTGGTCGTTCACCCTGAATTACTAGCTTCTGTCCAAATTCTATTAAAATATATAAATTTACAGAACCTTTAGTCCGCTTTTGGTGGCCTTACATCTTTAACTGTGATGCATGTGTCAGGGATACATGGACTGGGGGTGATTTCAAAGTTTGAATGTCCCTTACTTGGAATAGTTTTTGGCTAATGGTCATTAGGAAACTTCAGCTGCGATACTTTTGCCCGAACTCCACTTAACTACTACAAGAAGTGATACGAGTAACTGCGGAACGATTGCTAATCCAACATCCAACATATACCTGTCTTCTTTTTGTCTTTTTTTTTTGGCAACTAATTCGATTCAAGCTAATTGAATTAATTAAATAGGTGACAGCCTTATGATCTCCCAGGAGTCCTTCCGGTTATGCCAGTTATAACATGTGTAAGGGTTTAAAAAATGATACACTGAGGGTAAAAACACTAGTTCATCAACGAAACGTGTAAACACTCATTATGTAAAAAACGTCAAATCCACCGAATTTTATAACTAAGTTGGGTTGTTTAACAATTTTTTAATACTTCGCATTTCCACAAATAATCAAAATAAAATGTATAACTATATCTACTTGTGACCATTTTTAGTTGAAAGATAAATTATTTAAAATTACCAAAAAATCACAATTTTACACAAAATTTTAATAAAAAAATTAATTATAGAAGCCAACCCATTTTCTAGAATAATTAATAAGAAACTGAGTAAAATATTTGCATAAAACTGCAGAACGTTTCCAGAGAGTTGATTTTCAGTATTTGTTTATTAAATTATCTTCTGCAGCGCAGCATTCTGCGTTTCCGGCAGAGCGGTGACTAATTATTTAGAAACTCTAAGTATACAACTCGCACTGATGTTTCTTCAGGACGTATTTTACCTGGTCGGTAAAATTAATTTAATAAAGTTAAAATATTAATTACTGGATTAAAGTTTATACACTTTAAATTACCAAAATGATATAATAACGCATCAAAATAATTAAATATGCATAATTTGGAGAGGTAATACAATAAAATTTTTAAGTGGTTGGGTTATAATTTTATCTCTGTTCTGACTGATATGATATAGACATGGCATGCATTACAATGTTACATAACATAAAATTAATTTTAGTACCGCCATCTATGTGTCAGGTCGGGGACTTTCCAATTAACTTGTTATATTCTGTTGTACTTACATAAATACACAAGCAAAACGAGTGCTGAATAATTATGTTAGTATGTATTTCCTAAATTAAAATGAAATTATTAAAGCATTCAAGCTAAACTTAAGAGCAAGCTACTTAAGCACTATGCTAAGTTCAGGTGATTTCGTTTCCTATAATCTTCTGAATTAACTTCTTTTAAACATATGAAGGAAGGAATAATGTTTAACTAAGTGTATGGTGTACATTTACTAAAATATATAAAAATGTACTGCTTTTATTTAAAAGTTTTTTTGTGTGTGAATTGATAGACGATGGCCGGGATTACGATAACTTTAGAGTTTTGGAAGGTTTATTACCATAAACTCACAAAAACGATTATGATAATATTGAATGTTCAATTTACGTAACTTTTTCGAAGCATATCCTCAAATCGTTCATCCAGAAATTATGGAGGTTTGCTGTATGTAGCATTGTCGTGCTTTAACCACATATTCAATTGAGCAAATATTAATCGTTTATTATATTTATGGTGAAGGTACGAAGAAATACGAACCTATGAAGATGCATCGACATCTGGTGAAACTTGTGTGGGTTGGCAGTTCATAGCCAGCTACTTTACTTTTTCATATAAATATTTAAAATAGATCTCTCATTTTGGGTAATAAAGTTTTATTATTCGGACTATATCATGCTAATATCAGTAACTCATATGATCAGTAAGTAATATACAGGTTACGATACAGTATATGATCAGAATGCACCCACGATAATTCCTTCTTCTTGCCGTTCCAGAAATGAAACGAAGACATTGAAAGAATTTTAAATTGCATTTTCAGAAAATTCACATAATAGCTGTTTTCCCTTTTTATGGGTCTTTATTCTCGCCTATAAACATTATTAAACGATTAATTTATCGATAGTTAGGATTTTTAAAAGTTCTTTGACAGCTTGAACTAGGTTTTAATTATTTAAAGGAACATTTTCATCCCTCTATGCCGTCCTCTGTCGTTGAAGTTAAAATCGGCTTTTTTAATAACTAAAATCAAAAGCAAAGGCAACTGGGACATGGGGAAGGAGCATAACCATAAATTTCTAATGATGTTAAAAAGTTCGTGAAATCAACACTAACGGATAACGGAAATACAATGTTGAGCGTTACATGATTAGCATCTGTATAAAAATTGTAATGTGTCAAATGTTTAGAAAATAAAAACTGTTAGCTTGAAAATATTATTTTATTTAACGGAAAGAAGAAAAAAAACACATAGCCCGATAGTCCAGGCTGTATTACATAACACTTCCCTCTTAAAGAAACGGCCACAAGATTGTATATGGTCATTATTCCGTCTGGAGAGCTTATAGTTATTGTGGAATTATGTTTGAGTGTCGCTTGTGCCTCCTTCCACGAGTTTGTCTTTGAAGGTTTGCTCTCTATAGAATGACATTCCAGCTTCTGTAACTCCAAATTCCAAGAGTCCAACGGTTAAGGAACGAAGCTATTGAAATCGGCATTCTGTGGTCGTTTACCCTGAATTACTAGCTTCTGTCCAAATTCTATTAAAATATATTAATTCACAGAAACTTTAGTCCGCTTTTGGTGGCCTTACATCTTTAACTGTGATGCATGTGTCAGGGATACATGGACTGGGGGTGATTTCAAAGTTTGAATGTCCCTTACTTGGAATAGTTTTTGGCTAATAGTCATTAGGAAACTTCAGCTGCGATACTTTTGCCCGAACTCCACTTAACTACTACAAGAAATGATACGAGTAACTGCGGAACGATTGCTAATCAAACATCCAACTATACCTGTCTTTTTTTTGGTAATCAATTCGATTCAAGTTAATTGAATTAATTAAATAGCTGACAGCCTTATAATCTCCCAGGAGTCCTTCCGATTGTGCCAGTTATAATATGTGTAAGGGTTTAGAAAATGATACACTGAGGGTAAAAACACTAGTTCATGAACGAAACATTTAAACACTCATTATGTAAAAAATATCAAATCCACCGAATTTTATAGCTAAGTTGTTTAACAATTTTTTAATACTTCGCATTTCCACAAATAACCAAAATAAAATGTATAACTATAGCTACTTGTGACCATTTTTAGTTGAAAGATAAATTATTTAAAATTACCAAAAAATCACAATTTTACACAAAATTTTAATAAAATATTAATTATAGAAGCCAACCCATTTTCTAGAATAATTTATAAGGATCTAAGTAAAATATTTGCATAAAACTGCAGAACGTTTCCAGAGAGTTTATTTTCAGTATTTGTTTATTAAATTATCTTCTGCAGCGCAGCATTCTGCGTTTCCGGCAGAGCGGTGACAAATTATTTAGAAACTCTAAATATACAACTCGCACTGATAATACTTCAGGATGTACTTTACCTGGCCGGTAAAATTAATTTAATAAAGTTAAAATATTAATTACTGGATTAAAGTTTATACACTTTAAATTACCAAAATGATATAATAACGCATCAAAATAATTAAATATGCATAATTTGGAGAGGTAATTCAATAACATTTTTAAGTGGTGGGGTTATAATTTTATCTCTGTTCTGACTGATATGACATAGTTATGGCATTCATTTCAATGTTACATAACATAAAATGGTTAAAATAAACATCTGGTAGTATAAAATAATTATTGAAATATTTCTGCGAAATGTTACTACTTATTGTTCCTTTCGAAGCTTGACCAGCTTCCTTTCACATTCTAATTTATTATAAATAATTTGAATCTCCTGACTCCTGTTCTGGTATTATCCAAGAGTTGCATTGCTTCGATATAGATATGAGAATGGTGTATATCCTCATGTATCCTTGCAATTCTCTTGATTATCTGAGTGATAGTTGGTATTTGAAAGTTTCGGTATAATTGATTATTCCTGTAGTATCAAGACTTTGTTCTAAAAAACGTGTATTGTATTTATATTACTTTTAACATCCCCTTAATTGTATTCAGTATGTCCATATAGGTTTCAATACTAGTTAATCAATACATTTTCCTATATTTGAACTCTTATATAGCTTATATAACTAGCCAAAATAAGTAACCGTTTGAGAAAGTCAAAATTAGTTCACAGCGTGATTGTTGTAATATTGGCAATGACTGACTTGAAGCCACAGATCTTCTTCGTTAAATTTCGTTTTATTTCAGATTTCTTTGATGTTGTTCACCATTTTCTGTACGATATATCTTAAGCCGATGTAAAGTCGTGGTGAATTAATATATCGTAAAAATAATCAGGAATATCCCAATTTTTAATATCAAGGTGTACAATGGAATGTCTGGAAAACCTTGCGAATTTCATTATTTATTTGAACAATTTACAGCTTTTTCTTAATCATTAATAAACTTACATGTCTTTATTTCGTCTGATATTATTCAATGCGGTAATTAAAAACATTGACATAATTGTTTTTATATGATATTTCATGGAACGTTCACTGAGCTATTATCGAATTTTGTAGTTCTGTGTGATATTTTGATAAAATTTTTGAACAATTCTGTCTATTTTCGACGTATTACTAAGGTCTATTTGATATATAATTTAATTGTATATATAATATGGATTCATGGATGATATCCCTAGTGGTCTTACGAAGTGTTCAGAAAATATTGAGTGCTTGTACACGTATATTGGTTATCAAAGTCAAGTTTGCTTGTTTATCAGTTTCTGTACGTGTTCACCCTGATTTGTAATATTGCTGATTTTTTTTTCGTTATTAGAATTATTTGTGATTGGTGTAGTTACTGTTAAATCGGCAGAATTATTTGAAGGCAAGTTTTCGTTAAATTATTTTTATTTACTGTTTGTCTGTTCAGTTCGACTTTAACCATAATTATTTGATTATTTTTATAGTCCTATGTTACTTTCATAATCCATAGTAAATAGAAACCTTCGCGTTATACATAGAGCCATCCATCACAATCAATTCAATGGTTTAGCAACACACAGAGAGCTAACAAACTGATGATATTTCATCAATAAGAAGGAACAAGGTTAGGAGAAAATAGTGGGTGGGGTACCATTTTCTATTTTAACGTTTCCGAGTATATTTTCCCACTTTTTTTCATGCTTTTGTTCATGTTTTGTGTCTGTTGTGTCTTCTCTTGAATTCCGACAGTTTTTCATGTAAATCTTGGCTCAAACGCATCCACTATAGGCGATAGCTGTACTGATTGCTTCACCAAGAAAAGTCTTTACCAAAATCGCCATATCTAAAATTTCAAGACCAATATTGACATGTTGAAGTCGATGAATCTTGATTGCCATAAGCTTCACACAATATTCGATGACACTTAGCCACTATTGTCTTCAAATTAATGTAAAAAGTAAAACTTTCCACAAATACAATTTTGTGAGCATATATTAATACTTCGACAAAATGATTTATACTGAAAAGTGAAGCCTGTTGTTGAGGCTTCACCAAGAAATAAGTTAGATATGTACCCGGTTCGATCAATACACAATACCACCTTTTATTGTCAATCCTTCAAAACAATCATTTATAGACCATATATTAGCTAAAGAATGTCTGAAGAAGTTGGATGGTTTTTGAATATATTCCGTCAAGAGTACTCATGTAAAGGCAAATAAAATTTTAACTATTTACAGATTTTTCCAAATGTGGTATATATGTAATTCCTCACAAGGTTCTCGAAGTGAATAAGGTCATCATTGTAAACTATCACCACATACAAATTATATGTTTGACTCGACCATTGAAATAGAAAAGGGATGTAGGTCAACCCCCAGAAATCATTAAGAAATGTGCGTAAAGTTTTTAAATGCTATTATAATTTTGAAATAAATAATGCAAGAAAACCCTAAACAGCAAAATCTATTTCTACACAATATTATATAGTATATGCTCTATAAAATTAGTCGATCGCAATTCTCCAAATTTCCTGAGTATCTGAAGGTATAGGTCTAAGTAAACATTGTTCAAGTATCTGGATGTATCTAAAATACCTCTTAGGATTTTGTTCTGAAAAACTTCAATTCTACCTATATTATGTTTCCCAAAATTGGATTCCACATCTCCACAACAGTTTTAGAATTTGCTCATATAAAGCTATGTATTATATACAGATAATTTAAATCTTCTTCCAATTAAACAATACATTGTTGTATATTTGAAAACGCTTGTTTTGATTTTTTTCTAATCTATTTTCAACATACCTAGTGTTGTTGTTTCATGATATTGTATATATAATATTAGTATTATTCCATGATATTGTTGAACGCTATTTGATTATAAAACACGTTCAATATTCCCCTATTTGCTTTCATCAACTTTTATTATCAATATATAGATCCAGTTATTTATTATCATATACTAGTATATCATGTTTGTACGAGGGCTACTATTTATATTTCAGGAATTGGCAACACTGTTGTCATGTGAGTCCATCTGACGGTTCTATCGTGACGTTTGACGTTTTTGACGATATACGTACTCAGAACATTTTGTCGCACGGACTATATTTGTATTTTATATTTAGTTGAAAGTTTCGTCTCGGCAAAAAATGGAACTGAATCGTTAACATTTTCGTGCGATGATTTTTTACGATATTCGACGTGGATTATCACAACAAGAGTGCATCAGTCATCATGCTGCGTGCGAAATGATTAAGCAAGATCGTGATGTCACCTATTGTGAAATTGATGCATCCCTAAGCATTAGTTCCACCAGCATATATGAGATTCTACATCAATACTTAATGACACAACTAAATGGTCGTGTCAATTGGTGCAAAGAAATGCTTAAGGAATTCAATCGCGGTGCTTTGAAAAACGTTTATAAAATCGTGACAGGTCATGGATAAATTCGTAAGAGCCCGAAAGTAAGCAGCAGTCGACTGTATGGGTATTCCAAGATGAACCAAATTTAACAAAAGCTGTTCGCACACGAAGCATTTCAATTAAAATGGTGGCCTGTTTCTTCGGGAAAACTGGTCATATTGCAAGCGCACCTCTAGAGAATCGTAAAACAATAGATTCTAATTGGCACAAAACCATTTGTTTGCCAGAAGTCTTCGGTATAATAATGAAAACAAACAAGAGACGCCAGATTGTTCTTCATAATGACAATACGAGCTATCAAACCAGAGACTATTTGAGCACTCAAAAAATCGAATTGATGGGTCATCCGCATACAGTCCTGATTTGGTATCCAATGACTTCTTTTTGTTCCTATCCGTGAAGAATAAATTGCGGGATCAACGATTTTCATCGCTCGAAGAAGCCATTGAAACGTTCAAAAATCATGTTTTGAAGATACCTCATTCGGAATGGAATAAATGCTTTGGAAATTGGTTTAAGCGTATGCAAAAGGATATCGATCATCGTGGCGAGTACTTTGAACAACAATAAAAATATATTGGCTGCTTAACTATTTGATTTTTTTCCTATTTCCGAAATATAAATAGTGACCCTCATATGAGAATTTCAACATTGTCTTCGAACTTTGTTGACCCTCTAAATCGTTCTTTGTCATTCATGTCAAAATCATCACCACCTTAACCGACAATTGAGATATCATGGAACAGAGTTACCAAAACTTCGCAAAACTAATTTATGAGTTTCATCAGATTTCTTAAATTCATGCAACAAAAATAATAAATGTTCAAAAGGCTATTAGCCTACCATGATTAGTACCTGAAACTGAACGAATTTTCATGTATATACATGTCGAGACAATCAAATTTAATAGTTAAATATACATGTAAGAACGTAATAGAACGATTATTTTTGTTATCTCTTATCGGTCATTAACACTTGCTATCTCTTATCTGTCAAAGTCGGTGCGATCAAATTTTAATAATAGCCAATCGTCCTTAACTCTAATACTGAATACTTAAAAAACACACACACGAAACTAGAAACATACGCACACACACTATAAAACGACTAGTCTTCGAGAGATCTTGACAATTAGTATTGTATTAAAAAAAACCGGATTATTTTGATTATGTTTAACATTATTCAAAATGTTCAAGCCATAAAGCATATTTTATCGTTTATATTGAGAAAGTGGTTCTTTTTTCATACAACTTGTTCAATATTCCAATTAGATGTACTCGACAAAAGCGACCCGTCTCTGGCTATTAAATTTATTTCAGATATTTCGAGCTACGTCAAAGATCGAGCCAGCTATTATCGCCGTCAGAGAAAAAAAATCGGAAATCTCACTCAATTAATGAAAAATGAAACGAAACCAATTCGAATAATCTAAAAAAAAACTCTATGGAGTGGCGTATTTTATTTGTAATCGATAATGCCCAGATCTACTTTTCTCAACATCCAAAAGGTGGAGGGAGATTTATTAAGTTTCTACGGAGGGAAAACCTGAAAACGTAATATTGGTTATTCCCTGTTTCATCATTTTTATGTTTGATGAGTAAATATTTAAGGAAAACGTCACAAAATAATCAGATGAAAGATAAAGAAATTATGTTATTATACATCTTGTTATTATTTAATTTAGTGGTAGATAAACAACACAAAAGCGTTAAGAACGATAATTTACATATTCAAAGAATAACAAGTCAATTGAAAATTCCCCAGCCTGACACATAGATTGCGCTACTAGAATTAAATCTATATGTTTTTTTTGATAACCCTAACCCCCAAAAGATGCGTGTATAAATTTAACAGCTGTCGGATCATCATTTTGTGAATGATAGCATATTGAGTGAAGCAACTTTTGTTATTGTGAAAAAAATGGATAAAAAGGAATTTCGCGTCTATTTTATCAAGTGCTTTTTGAATGGAAAACATACACTTGAAGCAAAAACTTGGCTTGATGCCGAGTTGCCGGACACTACCCAAGGATAATCAACCATCAAGTCCGAAGAATGCAGTCGACGTCCAAATGAGGTTGTTACCGACAAAATCATTAAAAAAATTAACAAAATGATTTTGAATAACCTTAAATTGAAATAGAATAAAAAGCAGACACTCTAAAGATATCAACTGAATGTGTACATCATATCATTCACAAATATTTGTGTATGAGAAAGCTCTGTGAAATGTGACGGGTTAAAAAAAACGAAAAAAGTCGTGTTGATGATTTGGAGCAGTGTTTGAAGATGATGAAGCGTAATAAACCCGAGTTTTTGCGTCAATATGTGACAGTGGATGAAACGTGGCTCCATTATTTCACTCAGAAGTCCAATCATCCAGTCATCTGAGTGGCAAGGGTATGGCATCTGTATTTTAGGATGCGCATGGAATAATTTTCATTGACTACCTTGAAAAACGAAGGCCATTAAGAGCGACAAGTACATAGCGTTATTGGACCGTTTGAAGGACGAAATCGATTGAAGATAATGCACCGTGTCACAAGTCAGTGAAAATAATGGCAAAAATCCACGAATTGGGTTTGAATTGTATTTTTAAATTTGAATCAGTGTATCACTCTTGAAAAAATATGTTTTACTATGGTAGGCCGGGGTCTACCAAGTTTATGTCATGAATAAAGTTAGATATGGAGCGAAGTATCAGGATTTTCTAAAAGTGCAGGTCAATACCAATGTATTCCCTACATTTTAATTTTTATTGTGAAACATTTTTCAGCCAATTTGCGGATTTCAGCTCAAAAGAAGCATATATATTGTGAGCCTATTCACGGATCGCGTCTATTTGGGAACTTTCTAAGAAATGAAGGGCTATACAAACGGGTCACGACCCGTATATCGGTGCAAGCAGTAATCAAAAGGTTCAAGATCTGAAGAATATGGCGGGTAGGGTAGGACTTGACTTTTTAATGCTTCGAAGTATACTTTCACCAGTTTTACAACATATGTTCAAAAGCACTATTGCTGAAGAGTTACGTTGTTGTGTTTTTGGTAGTATGTAGTATCGCGCAGTGCTCTACTTAAACACATTAATTCTAGTTGATAGCGATTATTTGTTTTTCCAAAACGCTGTATTGTCTTTGGTGTCAAAATCACCACATTTAGAACGTTGAATACAATGCAATTTACTCAGTATGAATCTTCAACGCAGTGCAACATATCTTGTTCACACTTCCAAGAAATTACACATACTGAAAAGAGAAGTCTGTAAAGCTTCGTCAACAACAACAACAGTTATTTTAACCATATATTTTAAATATTTTAAACTTAATTTATTCGCCAATAGCAGATTGTATGTTTGAAAGATAACAATCCACAGAATATTCTATATATAAAGGTAGCGTGGATATTAAGTGGATAATCCGGAAGAAAATGTTCTCAAAAGAAACTGAATATTTGTTGTTCTAATTCTTCTACTACCTATTATTATTAACTACTTTTTTAAGTGATTGCTATTATAAATATATCTAGATAACAATGTGATTCGACAAGGAATAACCATCTCAACCACGCCATGTACCAAACTGGGTAATACCAGATACCTTTTGAGATTGTCTTCAAGTTAGTCACAGGCCAGTAGGTAGGCATATAGCCGAGGACAATGGTTGGAAACCTACTTTAAGGATTAAGTCCAATCCAGATGAAATCCAGATAAAAAAAGTACTTTTAATAAATATTTTTATTCAAAAAATACAAACAATCTTGAATTTTAATTATATTCAGTAGAAACAAGTATTGTAATTGGACCGTTGGCTGGCGAATAAAGTAAAGAAAGATTGAGGAAAAACAGTGGTACCCCAAATCTATGGTTTCGAAAATTCAACATGATAATCAATACACCTCAAATATATAGTAAGAAACCAAATTTCAAAGAAGATTTAAATAAAATTGAAATCCACTTGAAATAACTTGGAACGGTTGGAATGAAGTATATTTATAATTATGAAATGACGTCAAAGATGTCAGAAAATAATAAAAAATAAAGATTTCTCAACCAAATGTTATATTATGATATTAGCTAACTGTATTAGTTTTGCTTTAAAAAAAAATTAAAAAATTAGTCGCATTTGGATTAATAACATTTTATAAATAAAAATATGTGGCACTAAGCGATGAGGTTTAGGTGTACTATGTTTAGTGTCTGTTCTATCTTGCTCCATGTACTAATTCCCAGATTTTTTTGCTCAGTCTCCTACGTTTGATTTCTATATCCAGATATTTAAGTGTTCTAATTTTACATTTACTTGTTTTTTATTGGTTCCAATTTTACATCTTCAATATGGATATTTATTTCCTCTGACTCTCCTATCAGCACGACTTTCGCTTTTTTTATTTATTATCATGCTATATTCTCTTAGTAATATTCTCACTTTAAGATTATTATATCTAGTTTGAACATCATCAGCAAAAGCTCCTAACCAAATTTCTACAGTTTCTTTATTTTTATACTCCATTAATATTATAGTGATTGGATTTTTAAAAGATATTATTTACACCAGTTTTATATATCACAAAGAAGGTTGTAATTAAAGCCTAATTACTCACCACTGAAAATGGGAGCCGCTAAAGAACAAAATGTATACAATGACAAAGTATCTAGATAACGAGAGAAGTAATCTCGGAACCATTTATGGAATGTTTCCATAAAGTTCAGGTTAGACGTAAATCATCTAGATAACTCAGCACCGAAGGCTGTTTTATTAAAACTGATTGCGGACAAACTCAAAATATTCCTTATAATTTCATTAAATTTTTCTCTGGGAATGAAACCAATGTCTTTATATTCTGAATCGCTGTGAATATGAAAATTAAAACTTATTTTGTGATGATTTCTTCATAACGTATAATACATTGTAAGAATTAAAATTATATTTTTATTTCATAATCATATTTTGAAAAAAAAATCTCATCCTATGAATTGACGTTTGGAGTATAGGAATCCACATGAAATTGTTATCCAAAATAAAAGCATTAACAACTTCTATCACTGCTACAGATTTAGACATATATATTATTTCTGCACTCTCTTTTTTCGATAATCTGAATAGACCTTCACATATCATCATATTCAAAACATAGCACTTGGCGAAACTGTCTACTTCTCAACAGATTTGCTCCTGTTGGCAAATATCCTTCACCGTTGTGGACAAAGAGTCGCAACCATTCTAGCATTAATTCTCGTCTATTATGAATCCAATCCAAAAGATCAATTTTGCTACAGAAGTCTGTGAGAAAATCGTTAACCAAACCAAACCAAACTACCTCTAGTTCCTCCACCATGTACTTATTGCCTATCTTAATCAAATAACCTATTTTCTTATGCAACCTTTTGGGTGACAAAATAACCAGTGCATCACTACATACTATAAAAGAAAGTCGCCTTTTCTGTCCCTATATCCCTATGTACGCTTAAATCTTTAAAACTACGCAACGGATTTTGATGCGGTTTTTTTTCAATAGATAGAGTGATTCAAGAGGAAGGTTTATATGTATAATACATGCATAATATACTAAGGCAACATTGCTAATTTTAGAGGTTTCTAACGTGATGTCGTAAATTAACCTATTTTTTTAGGCTTATTTAGCAATTAGCAAAAACGCTGCCTAACCCTACGAGTTAGATCAAATTAATGTACTACAGTATTGTACACCATAAAAAGGTCTACAAAAAAGTCCGCGATGGTATATGTTTATCTTTTAGGGATAACCCACATTAACCATTTTTATTGTTTACTTTTTACGTGAGAAAATGGCTTATTTACGAAGCTATTTTAAGCAATACGGCATTAATCCTTATCGAATTAAGTACCTTAAATACAGTGTGCAATTAATATAGATCAATATGGTTCCTTACAGCATGTAAATTAAACAAATATTTTCGGAGATATTACAAATTTAAAATTTGCGTTTAAAAATGTGTAATGTAATAAAAATTGTATGAATTTAGATATTCCAAAGATAGCAGGAAATCTTCATAGTAAGTATAGGGGAAGAGGAATTGTTTTACTCCAAATTTAATGCGTGCAGGCCAAGGGCAGTAATGAATGAACCAAAAATACTGGATCGATTTTAATCATGTTTTCATTGAGTGACATAGGCACATATATTTTATGCCCGTGCAAAGTCGGAGCGGGCCGCTATGTTTTTATATAGAACGTTCATATTTTTTCTGTAGTGTATTTAATTTAGTATCAGCATTGCACCCGTGCTAAGCGGGGGCGAGTCGCTAGTTTGCACTAAAAGAAAAATTCGATAATCAACAAAATATGAAATATCTTGAAAAATTTGTATGTAACATGGTTATAGAACAGTTCAATAGAAGTGTGTATATATGACAGCAAAATAGCAAAATTTCTCTGAAAATCGCGATTAAAGCCGTTTACAAACATTACATTAAGAAGACTGCTCAATTTAGCACAATTATTTCAGATAGATATTAAAATGAAATAGCGTGTAATTCTTTGGAATAATTATAATCTGAAACATAATTCATTAACAATTCGGTTTGAAAATTCAGAAAGAAAAAATAGTTTATCTTCAAAATATATATTGAATCCTGCATTTTTATTAATCTTCTTGTCTTTGATTAATTGATTCTTAGCTAACTTGCCAAATTTTGTCAGTATTTAACAATAGATTTTCATTACTTTGCTCGTTATTACTTAATCTAACAAATTTTTTATTTAGTTTTTTTAACACAATTTAGTTGTCAGTTAGTTATTGACAATAATTTAAATTAATTGCCTCATTTGTTGATGTTAATAATATTTGAAATATCAATAAGAAGTAGCTAGAAAATCTTTTGCAATAATTAGTTTTTTTTTGGTTTCTAAGTACTATAATATTATCAACGCCAGTATTGGGAAAAATTATTTTAATTTTCCAGAACAGAAAGCTGCTTAAAGTTACTTTTTCCAAGTCAGTTATAAGTTGTAGCATATACTATGTAGAATACAATAAATATAATGCCACGTTACTCACTAATTACAACATTATATTGTAGTATCTAGGTCAAAATCAAATTCGTGCAAATAATACTTTTATACTATTGATTTTTATTGCAATTTAAAACACCTTCGCATTTAGTATCTTTCGTGTACCATTCCAGTACCAGATATCTAAAAATTTTTTTTTTTTGATTTCTCTAATCCACCTACTACTTTTCTGTATTTATTGGTCTAAACTAGGATTGTTGTTATTGCCTCTTTACTTAAAAGCTGTAACTTAATCCACTAATACTTAATTCATTACAAGCTGTTCTAGCTAGAGGTATATGTGCTAGAGACTATGTTTTTATGTTGTATTAGTCTCAATAATCAATGGACATTTTACTATATTACAATATCTTCAATTTCAATTTCAATTTTAATACCAAATTTTCAGAAAGCATACAAATTTATACCAAATACGATAAATTTCCTTCTATATCTAAGCTGACAAGACTTCAATACTAGCGTCATCAATATAACTTTGTTTGAATATACAGAAAACAATAAATATTCAGGGTCACAAATTGACTGCGGCTTTAATAAATTATTTCCAAAAGGAACGAGATAATGAAGGCCCCCTTTTTCCCGTAGATCCCGTTAGAAAGGTAATTATTGATGATATTAAATATTATAAATTGCTGCAATTTTATTGAAAGTGTTTCTTAGCTGCTGCGCTGAATATTATTGTGGATACTGTGAATAAAATTGCTTACAAAATGAAGAACAATACGTTAGATTCAACCAAGAAACCCCGTTTACATACGAAGTGGGTGACGAATCTTGACCATCTTTATATTGGCTCTATTCGAGAATAAATATACGAAATGTATAAGAACAGTGAGTACATAAACTATTTTATCAATATAGTCATAATTTAATAATATTATTTCAGAGAAGGTTGTTAGTCTGGAAAGTATACATAAAAGAGTTAGGGTCATGCAGTTTTTTGAGGCATTAAAGACATCTCTTCATATACTCTTACAGGGCATAGGATTTAAACGGTGTAAAGTTAACCCCCGAAGAGGTCTAGTGGAATTTCCAGACGTTGCCTTGAAAATAATTCAATTTTTAAAGGCATACAATAAAATAAGGGAAATAAATTATTTGAATTTGTGTATCTCTTGTGTGGGGCACTCTTAGACAATAACAAGGAAAGTGTAGAGACAACAAAAGTTGATAGAAAAAGGTAAAAGTTACAATAACATTTGATTAGGTTTCATTGATCATAATATTTATTAATAATTAATTACAAATATATTCTTATTAATGCGTGGAATAATAATGGTTTTATTCCTGGTGTAGTATTAGTGTTTTCCTCCAAAGCCAAGGGCGAATACCATGGAGAAATGAACCATAAAATGTTTTTGTTAAGGTTTGAAAATCAATTTTTAAAAAACCTGGGGGAACTATCAGTTATTATTTTGGGCAGTACATCATATTCTAGCATACTGGTGGAAAAAATTCCAACAGTAGCATCAACAAAGGCTGAAATGAAGGAATGACATGAATTGAGTTTTGAAGAGACAATGCTAAAAACTGAACTATTTCAAATTGTTACTAGGTAAATATAAATGAAATGTTTCATTAGGTTTTTGTAATTATTTTTTTTTAGAAATAAGCCCCATATATACAAATGATATAGAGTAGATCAGATGGCTGAACAATATCATCACATAGTATCATAAATTCCTTCCTATCACTGTATATTCAATCCAGTCCAGTTGATACGAGGGGTAGCAAAGACTTATTATAATAGACATGCTGGTCGAGAAGGATATTCCATCAAGAACTGTTTTGGATATGTGTGGAACCATAACTCCTTCTGTTTAGATGAACTCGATAAGACATAGAGATGAAGTATTTAATAAATGGTGGATTGTGAACATGTTTTAGACAGATTGGATATTAACAGTTTAGGATTGACTTGAACAGTGACTCGGAAAGTGAACTAAATGAAACTTTCAGGATATGTGATAATGCTGTGAAATGCTAGAAATCGCTGAGACAGAATCTTGACAGTAGAAACAACATAATTAATAGAATATAACTGTAGAAAATAGTATTGTAGGGAGCAAAAGGTTTATGTGCATAGATATGATTGTAATTGGTTAAAATTGAAAATGAGCATTAGGTTAAAATGTACGAGGAGAGAAAGAATACTAACTGTTTTGTAGATATGATAAATGCGTTAGGCAGCATTCAGTGATTAATTTTATCAAGAATCGTATGTACAAATAGTAGTAGAAGACATAAAAAATACAGTGATATCATGATGACTTGACTAGTAAACAGACCATCGAAGGAAACAAGAACTAAAAGTAAAGGGGTAAATATCCTATCGAATGAAATAAAATACATTACTTTGACAGATTAATTGTGATTAATTTTATCAAAAAATGTGTACACAGGTAGTAAAAGAGCAAACAAAAAATACAGTGACATCAAAATGATTTGACAAGGAAATACATCATCGAAGGAAACAAGAACTGTATATAAAAAGTTAAGTATGCATCTAATGAACTAAATTGTTAATTAGATGGATTAGGCCTACAGGGGACACCACTACTTAAAATATGTGCCTAGAACTCTACCTCATTGGTAGTTTAGAAAAGAGTTTAATGTAAATATACAAACTATTATACCCATGTTTTTAATTGTAGTTTTAAGTCCTTCGATAATATATGCATTAGATCTACTAAAATAAACTAAAATAAAAATAAATTATATTTGATTACTAAATTTGATTTGATTTGATTATTAAATGATTACTCTGCAGCAAAAAAACAGATATTTTCAAAATAAATAACAATTTTATTAAACTATTGCGGGCCCTTGTTCCCGAATAAAGCTTTTATAGTGTTTTTAAATATGTATTGGTACATGGAACGTTAAGAATCAATTAGACAATTCTTAGAAAATTACTACCGCGGTAAAGAAAATATAAACAATGACAAAGATCCCGAACGACGAAAAGTAATCTCGCAACAATTTATGAAGTGTTTCCCCGGACTTGAGGTTAGACGTAAATCATTTAGAGAGCACAAGGAAAATTGTTTTATTAAAATTGATGGTGAACAAACTGAGGATATTACGAAGGAGTTTTATTACAAAACGATTTCATTTATTATTAACATCTTTAGCTAATAATTAAAGTACTTTTTACAAATTGTATATTGTTGTAAATATTTTTTCAGTATTTACTAGTCATATTGATCTGACTGTAATCTGGATCAGTTGATATTTGTGAAATCTGTTCAACGCACAATAAGTATATTTTGTGATATTCATTATATAATATATACGTAAAAGATTGCTTCAGTAAATGATCTCCTGTGAAAACTTATAATTTAGAAATTAATATAGTAACGAATATTCGAAATACTGTTCTATCTTATTTTAAAGACTATTATTCTAGGTGTAGTTTAAAATGACAATGAAGATATGAGAATAAATAAAATTTTCACAACAAATATACACATGAGTCGTATCAATGTATTCTGAAATAATACGAATTTTGTATCCGGCTTGGTGGCGCAGTTTTAAAGGCAATAGGACGGTGGTCTTATTGTTGCGATAGCCGCGGGTTCGAATCCTGCTGGGGCGCATGGTCGTAAATATATGTGATTGTTTAATATTTGTGATTATCCTAGGCAAGAGTGTAACATCCGACAAGGAAACTGATCCCAGTCAGGCCAGTAACCAGGCTGGGTATGACCGGATGTCTTCTGGGATAATTTCTAAAGTTGGTCACTCGCCAGTCGGTAGGCTTAATGCTGAGGACCGTGGTTCGGATCCCACGTTGAACTTTAGGCCCAGTCCAGATAAACGCAGAGTTGGTAAAAGGAGACTTTAAAATACATTTAAAAAAAAATAACCATTTTGTGAGGATTTTGAAAGAGAGCTACTAGTCTTAATAATTATTTTTCATGTTTTCTTTTATATTGAAGTTTTGTATATTACTGCTGATTGCTATTTACGTTTCTATCTTTGCATATCAAAAGTTATCTGACGTTTTTATTGGAAACTTAATTTCTTATATTAATCTATTTATTTGTACTTTGATTTACTAATTTTTATTTTGAAATTTGATTTTAAAAAATATGATCATCATGTGAAATACTATGAGAATAGACATTAGAAAAATCCTTGAGCCATTAGAATAAGACAAATGTTCAACCAATGGTCGATGCAATGCGATGCGCAAGAAAATATTACGTACTTGAAACAACGTTAACAAGGAAAGTGAGTGAGTTAAGACTATAAAATGATTTTATTTATATTTAGGCAGTGTTGTTCAAGAGTTTGTATTAATTAGGATTATGTTCGTATTGTTAGAAATATTAAAAATTGATGGTAGTTCTGATTTAAAGATTAAGAAAATTATGATGATATAGAATTACATTTTACATTATTTGCAAGGACAAAATATTAATGAATCTATCTTATCGGAAAATGTATTCAGATGCGAGAGAAAAACACTACATATGCGAAAACTTTATCCTAAAATAGATTAACAAATTTCCAAAATAACAAGTACCGTCTATCTGTTTACGAGATATAGAAATGTTCGCAAGCATCTTTCCCAATTTCATAAAACATTAATCAATGTATTTTCAATTTTAAGGATTTCAACTACTTTAATATATGGTGAACTAAGAACGTTTAAGAAGAACTGTTCTTGCTTTAGAAGTAGTAGTAATTAATAAGATTCTGGAGGCATAATTACCCTATAACAAAGGTAACTGTAAAATGTATTAAGACTTTTCTGTACATTTCATTGGTTTTAACTTTCCAGTCCATTTCAGGTTGCATTAGTAGATGCATTTGGTAGCAAAGCAGTAACCAAATGTTGCAGATAATAACTACGTTAATTTGTGTATCAAGAGTAAAACTGAATGTTGTAAAGAATATAAAGTTGTAAAGTATAAGAATACTAGCAATCATAAAATAGGCTGTATAGTTTTAAGTACTCATTTCTTGGTGAGTTTTTAGTCCCCATGTGGGATACAAGGCAAAGTAGAAATCAATAGAAATAGAAATAGAAAGTAGAAAGCCGTAGATGATAAATTAAACATAACAGGTCAATTAAAAAGTCCCTGCCCTGACACATAAAAGGCGCTACTAGTACTAAATCCATATGTTTTCATTTAGCCCTAATCCTCAAAAGCTTCGTGTATAAATTTGACAGCTATCGGATCTTTAGTTTGTAAATTGTAGCATTTTGAGTGAAGCAAATTTTGTTATTGTAAAAAAAATTATAAAAAAAGTTTGGGGTATTGACAAAATATTGCCTTTAGAAGGGAAAAAATACAGTTGAAGCAAAAACTTGGCCTGATGCCGAGTTTCCGGACACTGCCCGAGGAAAATCAACCATCAAGGAATAGTATGCTAAGTTTAGATGTGGTGAAATAAGCACCGAAGACGGTGAAGGCAGTAGATGCCCAAAAGAGGTTGTTACGTAGGTGTCGCGCGAGCTCTGACTAAAAAACCAAGTTCATGATTCGGAGCGGTGTTTGAGGATGATCGAGCGTAATAAACGCGAGTTTTGGCGTCGATATGTGATAATGGATGAAACATGGCTCCATAATTTCACTCCGAAGTCCAATCGACAGTCATCCGAGTGGACTGCACCCGATGAACCCGCTCCAAGGCATGGGTAAACGCAACAGTCGGCTGGCAAGGTTATGGCATCCGTATTTTTGGATGCGCATAGAAAAAATTTCATTGACTACCTTGAAAAAGGAAGGACAATCAACAGCAACTATTACATAGCGTTACTGGACCATTTGAAGGACGAAATCGCCGAAAAACGTCCGCATTTGAAGAAAAAGAAAGTGCTGCTTCACCAAGACAACGCACCGTGTAACAAATCAGTGAAAAGGATGGCAAAAATCCATGAATTGGGCTTCGAATTGCTTCTTCGTCCACCGTATTCTCAGATCTCCTGTTCTCAGATCTCAAAAGAGTGAAGCACGCAAAATAAATCGTACTACAAAAATGGTATCGAAATATTGGAGGGTCGCTATAATCAGTGTATCACCCTTGATGGGAATTATGTTGAATAAAAAAAACTAATTTTGCCAAAAAATGTGTTTTTTAATTGCTATAATAGCTCGGGGATTTTCAATTGACCTGTTTAGCTATCTGAAATGATGAGATTCCAGAATGTTAGATAAAATTACAGCTCGAAATAAATAAATTAACTAACAGGAAATATATATGACAGCTACGGTTTTTATGATTGAATCGTGGAATAAATAGGCAAAGAATGATGCAATTTTATATAAAAATGTATATAAAGAAACTATTATTTTATCAAACAAGGCTGTTTTTAACTTACTTAATATAATGTCCATCCTCCAATTGGCCCTATGTAGTAGTTAAAATCGAAATAAACAAGTTTTTATTTAGCCGGTGTTTTCTGCCGAATTCCTTCCACAAAAATAGTAGTGAGAGTTCGGACAAACAATGACATCGACATCCACTGATTCCGACTGTCCAGACGAACATTCCTACAATTGGTGACACCGACGTAATCGAAGTGCCTAACGGATAAACCAGCTGAGCAGGATCCACTCGAGAGGTACTGGACACATTCATGGAAAGATAGCGCCACGAACCCATTACTATCAGAAGGTTGACATTATCTCACGAAACTAGCGCGATGGACGAAGACCACAAAAGTCCATCATGCATAACATCGACACATGAACACCTTTGCATTAGAAAACGGTACACGTAAGGCAACACATTTATAAGTACCCTAAAACAAATCCGAACTCCTCAAGATGAACTATGTCCTTCTACTCCTTTGATGACAGCTGATCCCGAAAAACTGACTAAGCTTGGATCCCCATCTCATAAACATCCCTGTGCGATTAATTGCGCGATTGCATGTGTGCTCAGGAACCTGCATCACATGGAGGTACGTTCCACGGCAGTTCCACTAGGAGGGGTGTGATGTAGCGACCACTACAACCCGTTAGGCCACTACAATTATATTTACATTAAATTCAGAGGTTGGCAATGCTGATGAATTTTTACCATGCGGTTCCCGGCTATAAAAGACCATCCCGACGACGCTTCTTTCTCTTTTCTCTACCCCTTGTAACAGTATCACTTCCACATCATATGTAGTAATTAAGAACGAAATAAACAACTTTGTATTCAACCGGTGTTTTCTGTTCCAGTACGAATTATTTCCACAAAATAGTAGGAGTCTTCGGACAAAAAATCGCGTCGACAGCGACACATTCCGACCGATCAGACGAACATTCCAAGTAATGAAAATATGTAAATCAAATGAAAGCAACTACATAGTTGCCTATGTGAAACACAAGGGATAAATAGAAGAATATAGGAATTATTATCAATAAATTGGCGAATATTTTAAACCACTGATAGATATTAAGGTGTTTAACGGTTAATTCAATAAAATATATAACTATATGACAATTCTTTGAAGCTTTTATCAATTATTTTAGCTACTTACTTTACAGAAGTTTCGTGAAGTTAATAGTTCATTTAATGATTAAAAATATATTAGTAATTTCTATATTGTCAAATATAAAGTGGCTAATTCTGTTCCTTATTATTTTAATTAATATGAAAATATGCATTACTTAATTTAGAATTACATGTTTATGTTTATAAAATAAAAGTAAATAAAAATCTTACATACTCATATTTCATCCTCTGAAATTGTTAGAGTTCTGAAAATAATCTTACTATTGTTATGATGTTCAGTGGTTTAGTCATTTTAAACTTATTAATACCTTGTTGATTATTAAAACAAACTTAAGGGAAATGTATTTAATTAAATATCATTTAAAAAAGACTAATGAGGTAATTCTTGAGATAGTTTGTATCAAATATATTTTTGATCTTATACTGAAAATATATTCAAAACAATTTATTATCTATTATATCAATTTTTAATTATTCTCTTTTCTCTATTATGAGGGAAACTTGATTTATTGAACAGATTGTGGAATAATTTCGATGACTGGGCGATCACTAGTATCATTTACTACCACAAGAAGAAGAACTATCCATTACGCTCAAAAAATGTGAAACATCCGTCAATTGCTTCAATGATGTTAGAGATGGAAATCTACCCTTCACCCTCTGCTCTAAAGCAACCCATAACGGTTTCAAATATATTAATTTCGGGCGATTATGCTGGCCTGTGAAGGTAATGATTCGCGATCCGCTCTAAGACGGATTGGGCGCATTATCTTGCATCTTGGATTATGGCAGTTTTTTTTTGCCGCAATATAACTACACATCATATTATTGACTCCCAAACAACACTTCCCCATGCTTCAATGTAGGATGCTGGCAGACCAGATCGTAGCTCTCTTTCGGGGTTGTCCATGCATAAGCCCCACCCTTTTTAAACAATGTAAAGAATGATATATCGGACCATCCATATTCTTCCAATTATCAGCTATCTACGTTTTATGACTTTTTATGATATATCTTATATAAAAATTCCTTTTTTAACAACGGGGGTCTATCTAAACTGGAACTACTGTTCACGGTTCTGGTTCTGTTCTGGATATTAAACCTATTAGTTTGCCTGTGACCAACTTAGGTGGACCGTCCTGTCGCCTTAACCGCTGCGCCACCCAGCCGGCCGTTTTATGACTCTTGCAGCTCTTTTTCTGCAGTTTTATTATAAAGGGTCTCGCAATCGCAACTCTTATCACTTTTTAACTATTTTCTTTACTCTATTATGAGGGAAACTTTATTAATTTAAGAGGTTGTGTTAATTTCAATCACAGGGCGATCACTAGTATCATTTATTATCACAAAAGTATGTGAAGAAGAACTATGCATTAGACTCAAAAAATATGATGGTGGCTTAGACGACTCATTATTTCACAACAAAGTATGATTATATAAAAAAATTGTTGTTACCAGTATGGATCTATGGTCTGTAGATATGGGCTTGCCCAAAGAAATTCGTTAAACATATGGTTCAAACTTATCATTACGTGAACTAATAACGTTGAAATCGAAGTCGAGTATTTTAAATTATATGAAGTGTCATCATCCACTAGACTTTATTAAGTACTAAGAACTATATTAAATAAAAATTCAAGTATTATTGAGTAACTAGCCAAATAATGAATAACTAGTACAAATATGTGAGGCACGTCTTTCTAAAAACCTAATAGATAAATAATAAACTTCTATCTCGATGTAGAATCAGACTGAATAAAATTTAATCAATACATTAATCATACTTTTTCATCGACATGGAATTAATATCAGAAAAAATCTATTCGTCGAGTAGTATAATTTATTATTAGCCATGTCGGAGAACCTATTATCTTATTCTTAATGATATCACCTACATTTATAGGTTTATCGTGTTCAGTAGCTGATTCGATAAAAAAACATCAATTTTGATTAACGAGATGTGCCACTCAATCCACGACTGCGTAACAAGATGTGAGTTGTCACTTATATTAAGGATAAAAACAACCTAAAAGCTCATTCCAACATCATATTTCTTGCTTTAGCTGAAAAAGCAGTAAAAAATTGTTTACTCTTTAGTCTCTACGGAATCAATAACATGATGAACATGTTTATATTTAGCGCATAACGACAAATTTTATTCAAATTATTCGTTCACTTGATTACCCCATTTATTAATTACTTCTTTTTGTTTTTGTTTATTACTTGTTTCATGATCGAGAATTGCAAAAAATTAATTTTTGCATATTTTCAAAACTTAAAAATGTGCCAATAAGGGAATTTTTCAAAATTAAAATAATTTTCGTTAATTCTGAAAACTACTTCTTTCGACACGTTTGACATGATATCTTAAGTTCTAGTGAACCGATTGATTTAAAATTTGGTATCAGCGTTCTCTGTACATTATAACTTCAAGTTAATGAAATTAAAAAGGTTTAAAAAAAGTCATATGACATATATTTTAATGTCTCAATACATATTTATGACAATGTATGAGATGATAATCTCACACTTTACACTAATTACGCTTATTAAATAAATAATAAACACATTTATTAAACCTTTGGGGACCCTTGTTTCCGAATATTGCTTTTATAGATTTTTTAAATATTTACTGGTCCAGGGATGAAACCGTTGAGGATTAATTAGACAATCCTGCGAAATTACTACTGCGGTAGAGAAAATATAAGCAATGATAAATGATAAAGATAAAGTCAATGAAATAAAAAAATGGTGAAAGATCGAAAAAAAATGATATGACTATATATTTTAATGCCTTAATAAAATAAACCTTGATAAACATTAACCCCCTAAAATGTATCTAAATATTAAAAAAGTTAAAAAACAACCGAGGTAAATTGCTATACAAACTACTAATTAATCTACATACTTTAATAAAAGAATCAATCCTTTCCAGTCAAACCCCTCCTTTTATAACGAACTTTCTTATTCTTAATAGTCCTTGAAACAGTCCCTTTTACTTTGATGGACATAAGTACATTAATGTATTTGCTAACAAATCAATTGAAAAGTCCCCGGCCTACCATAGTAAACCACATTTTTTGGCAATATTAGTTTTTATTACTCAACATAATTCCCTTCAAGGATGATACACTGATAATAGCGACCCTCCAACTTTTTGATATCATTTTGTAGTACTATTTGTCCTTTGCTTCGAAATAGGCCTCAGTTTCAGTGATCAGCTCTTCATTCGATAAAGATTTCCTGCCAGCGAGCATTCTTTTGATATCTGAGAACAGGAAATAGTCGCTGGGGCTAGATCTGGAGAATATGGTGGATGAGAAAGTAACTCGAAGTCCAATTTATGGATTTTTGCCATCATTTTCACTGACTTGTGACACAATGCATTGTCTTGGTAAATCACCACTTTATTTTACTTCAAATGCGGCCGTTTTTCTGCGATTTCGTCCTTCAAGCAGTCCAATAACGCTATGTAACAGTCGTTGTTGATGGTCCTTCCTTTTTTAAGGTAGTCAATGAATATTATTCCATGGGCATCCCAAAATACAGACGTCATAACCTTGCCGGCCGACTGTTACGTATTCCCACGCTTTGGAGCGGGTTCATCGTGTGCAGTCCACTCGGATGACTGTCGATTGCATTTCAAAGTGAAATGATGGAAGCATGTTTCATCCATTGTCACATATCGACGCAAAAATTCGGGTTTATTAAGCTTGATCATCTTCAGACACTGCTCCGAATCAACTCGTCGTTGTTTTTGGTAAAAAGTGAATTCGCGCGGCACCCATTTTGCATAGAGCCTTCTCATACCCAAATATTCGTGAATGATATGATGTACCCATTCAGTTGATATCTTTAGAGTGTCTTCTAATTCATTCAGTTTCAATTTACGGTGGTTCAAAATCATTTTGTGGATTTAAAAAATTTTTTCGTCGGTAACAAACTCTTTTGGGCGTCCACTGCGTTCACAGTCTTCGGTGCTCATTTCACCATTATTAATATGCGAAATCTACTTTTTTCACAATAACAAAAGTTGTTTCACTCAAAGTCCCATAACTCACAAACCAATGATCCGACAGCTGTCAAATTTAAACACGCATCTTTTGAGGGTTATGGCTAACTAAAAATCATATGGATTTAATTATAGTAGCGCCATCTATGTGTCAGATCGGGGACTTTTCCCATAGGGGACAGTTTCCCATAAATAGTTCTTAATGCTGATTACAAATTTATATTTGGTACATCAACTTCTATGTATACTTTTTCAGGATATAAATAGTAATAAATCCCTTTGCTAATATATTAGTTTTAACTAATATGATCAGTGTGAATCAATGTGTAATAAAACTTAATTTCAAGCAAAAGAAATAAGTTTTTAAAAACTTGTTTTAAATAACTACTTTTAATTTAACAGATATTATTTGTTAAATATAATTATAAAGTTACTTTGAATTTATCGAATCAACAAGAACTTGATACAAGACTGATATCATCCCGTATCACGATTCACTCAAATCTAAAGATATTTTTCGACAAAAATCCTCGATACAAAGTCTATTGAAGTTGTCGGTGGAAAGCTCACATGCTAAATAAATACTTGTGGAGCTGGTGGGGATTTGCTATTTTCTCACAGATATCCGACGAATACGTACTTACGAGGCTGGTGGATGGAAAAAGGTGGGCCGGGTAATCTGCCGCCCTGACGCCTCAATCAACTCACTTAGTTTCTTGTCGTACGAAATCAATATTCAAATTAGATGCCAGGACGGTGGTTAATTTTGATTGAATGAGCGTCGATCTCGGCTAGACAAAGCAGGTTTGTTTCAGGATATTGGATGCCTAGGTTGGTTTCGATATACAACAAAGGAGTCTTGAATAAATAAACATTGTTAAAGGTATAATAATACTGATAAAATATCTAGTTACATACTAATTATGTTGTTATCTAAATGTCTAATATATTAGGCCGATCAAAAAAATCGAAATCAAACTGTAGCGATCTTGGGGCATGTCGAATTTTACATCGAGGAATAACGGTCTACAAAATACTCATAAATATAATCCCAGATGCTGAACAGGGGCGGAGTGCCAGCAGCGCAAACTAGTAGACGATAACGAATATCTGGCAACCCGGAGACGTTTATCTGAGATGTTATTGAAAAAAAGCCCCCTTAAAATAACTCTCAAAGCGGCTCGCAGATCGATAACCCCAGTCCCTAAATAGTTAAAGGGCAAAAAGTCGCCTCCGGATTCTTTCACCTCCCACAATTCTGCCTCCACGGGCACCTCTAGAATTCCAGTTGAAATCAGCAAGGGCTTCTAAAACCAGCTGAGTCTGAGATTAAAAATGAAAAAAACATTGTTGAGTTCAGACGTTTCACCATCGGCTACCAAAGCGTCATCAACAGTTAAACATAGCGCCGTTTACTGCTATTTAATTGTATTTTCTATATATTTAATATATCAACAAATAACTGTCACACCATGCAAACAACCACTATTTCATTTCACCTTACTTCGATTCACCGAGCCATATAACAAGACTAAAAAACAAATGAAATTTTATTTTTAATATAATTTATATTAGCACAGTGATTGGACAATATGAATGCCCGACATATACACAATATTTATTTATTAATAAGGCGTTGAGCCACCATTTATATTTTAAAGATGCTGCAATTCATCGCGTAATAGACTCATATAGTATCTGAATAAATTCCAATTCAATTTTGTCCCATTCTTGTAACAAAACATCCGCCAATTGCTTCAATAGCTCACTCCCTGCTCTAAAAGTACCCATAAGTATTCCGGAGATTATGTTGGCTTAGGAAGATGACCATAGATCGGATGATATTCCGGTGTTCCTCTAAGACCGACTGGGCCACAACACATATTATATTGCACAACTTTCTTAACTTTATATTTAGTTCTGCTACCTCATGGAGAAAATGTTAATTTTTATGTTTAATATTTCTATCGTTGTTAAATTAAAGCAGCCTGTTATTATTCCAATATAGTCGACCTTTGACCTTCACAGAGTAAAGACGTGTTCAGAGAGATGGTCAGTGAAACGAAACAAAAGTGCAACATCTGTGTCACAAATGCGGCGTTAAAAAAAATCTAACATTTTACAGACTGGTGAAAAAGTGAAAGTGCGATGGGAAAAAAAAAGGTCAGTACCATAGAAAATAAATGCAAAATGCCATAAAATGTTAAGAGTCGAAAACTCAACATCTGGACCACAAATGTGGCGTAGGATAATTTGAAACATAAAAATAACAGTATTATTTCAACAATATATAAAAACTATGCAGAAGAACACTGCACAAAAAACAGATAAAATGGAAACATCGACATCAGGCGTATCACATAATGCAGTTTTGAATGTAGAGAACACAACTAGAACCCAGAACGAACAGGCACTCTACAATGCGTGGATGAATGAAAAATCGGTGCGGGAGAGTCTTGAAATAGCATTAGCCAATATGCAAAAACAAATAAATGCCCTCCAGCTACAACTAAATAAACAAAGCTCTGAGGGCAAGGACAAAACAACGATAAACCACCAAGCCAACAAAAGCAGTCCAATTGTTACATACCAACCAGATGAAGAAGAATTGCAGAAAGAAGTAGGATGGATAACAGTTAAAAATAAAAAAAAGAAAAGCAAATAATTCTCCAGGATCTTCACCACAGCAAATAAAAATAAAACCAAGTAATGAACAAAATAAAGAAATTGGAATGCCCAGGCCACCTCCAATTATTGTAAGTAATATTATCGACTTTGACTTGCTATACGAAACACTGAGGTTCAACTATATAGTATTCAAAGCAACGGTACTAAACAATGGACAAATAAAACTGAACGCCGAATGTCGTACAACATTCATAAAAATAATAAATTGTTTAGAGTTGCTGAATTTGCAATGGCACTCTTATGAAGACAAACAAACCAGAGACATCAAAGTTACGACAAGAGAGCTTCCCTCAACAGCTAAAAGTGAGAAAATTATCGTAGAACTAAACCAAAATGGGCTTAAATGCTTAAATGCGACTAATATTTTTAAAAAAGAAAAGACCAAAAATTACCAAGGAGAAATTTTAGTCCACAAGAAACTATTATCTCTATTTATGTTAGCCTTTGAACATGATACGGACACAAAAACCATTTATGATATTAAAAGAAAATTAGGGGTCGAAATAAAAATCGAACCTCTAAAAAAATCGAACATAATACCGCAATGCAAAAGATGCCAATTGCATGGACACACACAGAAATTCTGCAGAAGAGAACCTAGTTCTGTAAAGTGTTCAGGTAAACATATAACCACAGAGTGTAGAAAACCCAAAGAAGCTAAGCTGAAATGTGCTAACTGCAATGAAGCGCATCCGGCAAGTTATAGAGGATGTGTAGTTACTAAAACACTACAAGAGAGGAAAAATAAAGTAGCTCAAGTTAAACCTCAAGAAACAATGAGTGAAAAGAAATAACCGAAAAAATATAACAACGTTAATGGTGAAATGACTTATGCCCAAAGTATCAGTCAAAGTAACCAAAGAGACACCAAGGAAGATGAAGCAGGCACCAACGAATTGCTACTTAAACTAATAGGAAAGCTGGACAGACAAGAAAAACTGATTCAATATTTTTTCGAAAGGATTAAAAAACTAGAAATGAGATACATTAGGCCTGTGGCCCCAAAAACCCGAAATGGGAAATAAAGATATCCAAATAGCAATTTAGAATGTTAATGGAATCCAGCAACATCACGCTACCCTAAAAGTATTTCTGGATATTCAAAAAAATAGATATTTGCCTAATATACGAAACCCATTTAACAAAAGAATCCTTTATACAATTTAGAGGATATACATTCTATCATACCATACATCCAGCTAACACTGCAAGAGGAGGAAGTGCATTAATAATAAAAAAGAACATTTCCCACTATCAAGAACCCGGGCTCAGTACAGCAGAAAATCAGGTAACAGCAGTAACTATTAAATCAAACAGATACAAGGTTACAATAGCCGCAATTTATTGTCCTCCAAGATAAATCAAAAAAAGGAAAATTATTTGAATGTCCTAAGCAACTTGGGATAAAAAAATTATAAATGGAGGTGATTTTAATGCAAAAAATAAAAGATGGGGTTCCAGAATGACAACAACTAAAGGCTGCATAAAGCAGCTACTGAACTAAGATGTAGTAACATGTCAACTGGAAAACCAACTTATTGACCAAATGATCAAGAGAAAACCCCAAACCTGTTAGATTTCTTCATAGTAAGAAACATAACATCCAACTATATAAAAATCGAAGAAAATTTTGAGCTAAGTTCAGATCATATGCCAGTGATTCTGATGTTGAGCGAAAACATAATAAAAAAAGAAAGAAACCCAACGTTAACAAACAAGAGAACAGATTGGGAAGGATTTGCTGAAGAATTGAACAAACGGATTCAATTAAATGTACCACTTAAGACAACTGAACAAGTAAGTCTTCAAGCAGAAAAATTCGTAGTAAATATTCAATAAACTGCTTGGAATAATACTGCAGAAATTAAAAGAAAAATTACAACTAAAGGAATTAATTATTCAAAAGAAGTGAAGGAAATGGTAGCTGAGAAACGTAAATTATGACAAAAATGGCAACAAATCAGAACACCGGACAATAAAAATAGTTTAAACAATATAACCCAAAGACTGAAAAGAGAAATACTGGAAATAAAAAACAAAACCATAAATGACTATCTCAGAAATTTAACAGATGATAAAGAAACTGATTACTCACTCTGGAAAGCCACAAAATATCTAAAGCGCTCATGTCTACACAGTCCGCCCATAAGAGACCTATGTGGGAATTGGGCACGTGACAATCGCCAAAAAGCAGAAGCATTTACTGGATATCTAGAAAAAACTTTCAAACCAAACGAAACTAATATTGAACATAATTTGCCGGGCATAGAAGCTGAAAATTCGATGATTGAATTAGCCACGCCGAAAAAGTTAACCAGAGTTATTAAAACTGACATTAACCCCAGGAAATCACCAGGCTACGATTTAATAACAGGAGAATTACTGCAAAAACTACCAAGAAAGGGAATTATAAAACTCACCAACTTGATCAATATAGCATTTAGATTAAAATATGTCCCAGACATTTGGAAGATGGCGGAAATTATAATGATCCCAAAAACTGGGAGTCACCAAACGAAATAAAATCCTATAGACCTATATCACTGCTGCCAGTAATATCTAAAGTTTTTGAAAAACTCCTGTTGAAAAGTATAAAGCCGATCATAGAGCGAAAAAACCAAAAAATAATTGACCAGATCCACAGAATAACAGATGTTATTGAAAAAGCCTACGAAAATCAAAAAGTATGCTCAGCTATATTCTTAGATATAACACAAGCCTTCGATAAGGTTTGGCATGAAGGCCTTGTTCATAAACTACAGAAAATGCTGCCAAAACAACGCACCGAACTATTAAAATCATACATTAAAACGAGAATGTTTAGAGTCAAGCAAGAAGAAGCCTACTCTACAATAAAAGAAGCTAAAGCAGGTGTACCACAAGGAAGAGTACTGGGACCAATGCTTTATCTACTTTGCACTTGTGATATACCGCAAATGGAAAATATCACGATGGCTACCTTTGCTGATGATACTGCAATTATAGCAGTCGGAGACAATAGTGAACAACGAAAAATATCTCGGAATGAATCTCGATGCAAAACTTCGCTGGAAGGAACATATTAAGAAGAAAAGAAAAGAACTGGAATTGAAATATAGGAAAATGTACTGGCTAATTGGAAGAAAATCACAATTATCAGTACATAATAAATTGTTATTATATAAGCAAATATTGAAACCTATAAGGACATACGTAGTTCAATTATGGGGATGTTCTGCAAAGAGTAACATTAATAAAATACATATTTTTCAGAACAAAGTCCTGAGAGGTATTGTGGGTGCACCCAAATACTATAGGACTGATTACCTACATCGAGACCTTCAGATACCCACAGTCAGTCAAGAAATCAAGAGAATTGCAAGGGGGCATGAGGAAAGACTCCATTCTCATACTAATACTGAAATATTGCAACTTTTGGATACCACCAGAACAGGACACAGACTCAAAAGAATGCAATCATCTCATCTTGTGTAGTGTTGTGTAGTGAGGTGCATATATTAAAAAATTCAGCAGTGACATGTATAAACATTATTTCACCAGAGACTGAGTTAGGGGCCGATAGGTCCTCCTAGTTATATACCTAGATTTAAGTGAGCCAAAGATTTGAGTAAGACAAATTTTAGTTTAGACGGAAACAACTAGTAACAATGTATTAATTAAATAGTAAAAATATAAAAATTAATTTAGGAAAATCGAATATATATATAGAAAAAATAGTTTAGTCAGATTTACAGAAGTTAATACCTAATATTATATATTATCCTAATACCTGCATCTCTCAGTGCCGATTTTATAAGATATGCCTACCTTAAGTAGACGATAACAAAATTTAGTTCCTATCAAATATCTAATTAACGTATTAATTTTACACGACAAAAGGCTAATTAAGATATTTCGGTAATCAGGACCCACCCTTCCTATCATCCCCATTACTATCAGATGCCCCAAGGACATCAGCGAAATCTCTAAAGTTATTGATCACAAATATTTCCGGCTATCATTACGTGGTAATGGGGGATTCCGGACTATCAGGTTTCTGAACCAAAACTATATCTATTTACCTTAATTGAGATTAAAAAGAAAAAATTAATAGCACTTATAGCACAAATAACAGATAATTTTTTAGGCTATTTCGTGCCCACATTTTGTATTTTTGAAAAATTCAGCTTATCAATGAAGGTATAGTACAACTTTTTGTTGTTTTATCAATGATTGATTCTTAAATTCATTTTATATTTGGCATACAAGTCGGCTAAATCCGATCAATTAAATTATTGCTTATTATACCTCCTTTTCTGAGAACTTTATTGAAACTTACTTATTTTCCGACAAAAAAGGACTAATTATATATCGTTATTTTTATAGCACAGGAAAACAAATAAACAAAATCACAAAAATTGTATTCACCCCATTCTGGTAATTGAAACTAAATAAAAGAGGAGATACAAAAAAACGTATTAAAACTTATTTGATATTTATATATTTTTAGAAGGAATTTGTTGAAAGTTATGATTAGCTTTGAGAACTATCGACTAAAATCGACTCTCGACTGTTTAGTAATTGACTACTTTTTATTATCGATTGTTTCAGTCGCTATTTTCGGTCCCACTGATTTTGTTACTATTTACTATCGACTGTTTCAGTCGTGTACTTTTAGTTACTATTTTTGGTTCTACTAGTTTCATTTGACTGATTTTTAACGATTGGTGGTTTGGTAGTTTGCTTGTAAATAACAATATATTGTATATATGTTAATATAGCTAGCATTTTGGAACGATATTTTTCAAGATTCTTAATGTAATAGGGTAAAAAAATTGTGAATGATAAATGGTAAAATATTTTGACTGTTTTATGGCAATAATAGATAATATTCCGATTACTCTCTCGATTTTTGTTAAATATTTCTGTTCAATAATAATTAAAGCATTTATTTTATTTAAAAAAGCTCTTGTAGATATTGTGCGATCATTTTTAATTATATCATGAGTTAGTTTTTTCTATAATTAGATATATATTTAATTTTTATTTAGTATTTATGGTTATTGTACATCTTTAGTTTTTAGGTTACAAACAAATTAAAAACAAATTGAGTTCTATTGTACCGTCTATATTTATTATAGTATATTATTTAAAAATAGCAATTAAGGTATTAAAATCCGATAAAACATTTGTGGGGTATTATTCCATTCCATAGAAAAATCCATTCCTTTTTTCAGAACCACAGAACATCCAAATATAAAAGTAACTCTACTTCCTTTAAAATTAAATTATTAATTAGATGTTTATAGTATTTAGTAATTATTTGCATCCTTTTCTTTTTCAAAGTTAGTGCCTGAAGGAATATGTACATCTCCGTCTGGCTTATAAACCGTTGGAAAATATAAGCACAAATAAAATTAACTGCTCCAAGCAATTATCTCCGTTCTTTCCTCTCTCACAATTTATACAGGAAAGAGTTCGTACATCTTCATCTGACATCACAAATTGAAAAAAAAAACAGTCGAACCGTGCAGTCGCTATTTTTTTTTTTTTTTTTGAAAATCGACTGTGTCGACTATTTTCAGTCGATAGTTCCCAACGCTAGTAACAATAGTAATAGGAAAAATACATATACTTTATTTAGACATTTTCAACTATCAACTAAATGTTGTCTGTGTAAGCAGTTCAAATCTTCTAAAGTCATGATATTATTTCTTATTAATTTTGAGTTTTCCGTCTTTTCCTTCTGCTCCTTCACTCCAATTATTTTCAGGTATTGTGGTATTGTTTATCCATTCATTTTTTTGTCTCTTCTAATTTGTGTACCACATTTTTCGCGATGTAAGACATTCTTCTGCTGTCATGCTTCTTATTTTCTAATTTTAACTGCTATCACATGTTGTCTTTCATACCACGCTTATTTTAATCACTACTTTCATCTATATGATAACTCCATACCCAAATTAATGTAGATAGAAGATATTATTGTTTCAAGATTTTTTTTGTTGCTTTGAGAATAATTTAATAATAATTTCCTTTCTCGCAGTAGAACGAGATTTTAAGAAGCAGATATAACTATGGCCGGCTTGGTGACGCAGTGGTAAAGGCGACAAGATGGTCCACCTACTGTTACGATAGTCGCGGGTTCGAATCCGGCTGGGGCATGGTCGTAAATTTATGTTTGTGATTTTCCTAGGCAAGTATGCAAAACCTGACAGAGAAAATAATCCCAGTCATGTCATTATTCAGTCAAAGTCAGACCGGATGTCTTCTGGGATGATTTATAAGGTTCTCGCCAGTTGGTAGGATTAATGCCGAAGACCGCGGTTCGGAGCCCACGTTAAACTGAAGGTCCAGTCCAGATAAACCCACTGTTGGTAAAAAGAGACTTTGAAATATACATATAAAAAAATAAAAGTAATATTCCTCTTTTAATTGAACAAGTTATAACTGTATACGAGGGGGAATCAAATATAAACGGTAGTTTAACAATTTAGCTCAGCACGTAATTCTGATCTAGAGGAGAAACTCTTTATGAAGAAGGAATATTCAAGCTTCCAAATCAATGGCAAGGATGTGTAGAGCACAAAGGTTACTGCATTAAAAAATGATATATGTTTGTATATACCTTGATCAATAAATTTATTTTACAAAATAACTGTTTATTTTTATAAATATATGCCATCTGATACATATTTAAAAAAAACTCGATCGTTGACTTAGCAATCTGATAAAACTATTTTATATTCCAGTAACTAACTGCGTATTTCGTTGGAACTTCTCGTCAAGGAATGCAAAACGCTATATAATTAATACAATTGTTATATTTTAAACACCCGTTTCACAGTATACAATCTATTATATCAATTATATTTTACGATACCTTAATTGATAGTTTCATTCTGCCCACCACCGACACAAAGCTGAAATAGGTGTATCGGCAAACACACAAAAACTGGACAGCAGAGTTGTCGAAGTATCCAAAGCGACGTAAAAAAGTATTCAAAAAAACGTCCACAAGAGATGCGGTAAGAAAGTGAGGTTTATCGAGTATGTGAGAGACTATAATCCTTGTTCTTCTATCGAACTATTAGAACCTTCTATATATAGCTTTGGCAAACCATTACGTAAAACGTAAAATAATATGTTGCTATCAATTTCACTTTACTTTAGTCATGATTTTAACCAGTTCTTCCAATTCCAAATTTCCAAAATTCAATTATTTCAATTTAGTTCTATGGTCGACTCTATATATTTTTAATGTATGTTAGTTAATGTACCGACTTCAAACTAATCAGTTGAAAGTAGTTAAAATATTTATAATTAATTGTAATTAGATAAAAAGATTTAGGTAGGTATAAGGCAATATTGTGTATATATAGTAGAATATAAAATACGTATAGTAGATATGTTAAATAAGATTTCTGTTTACTTTTATTTAGTTATTACAACAAATATTATGGACATATTTTATTTTAAACGTTTTTTTCTTGTGTTAAAAATATAAAATTCATTATTTTTTAATTTTTAGTAAGTTCCTTATTTATATTTGAAGTCAGTTTTTTTTTTGTTAAAAATATTTTGTTAAACATTGTCCTAAGTAAGGACTTCAAATTTACTATATAATTAACAAATAGACGGATCATAACCATAATATAATTAAAATATTTTATTTTATTATTTTTATTTATATTTTAATAAATGTTACTCATTATTTTACCATGTTTAACTGCTGACGCCCACTTACTGAATTAAAAGGTATAAATCAGAAATGAACAGAGTCTTTTATACCGCGTGGGACTCGACGCATTAGGGTTCAACAGTATCGTTCATCATGCCTTTGTCCCAAATCCTTGGTATCGCCTTTCGATTTGGGCGAGATCTTGGAGTAGCAGCTCTCCTTGCTCGTCGCTCAGGTCGTCTAGGTTTTCAGGGAAAAGATCGATATGTGTATGCAGAAGATGATGTATTTTGAGACATTCAAGATCCAACTTGGTGATAAATTTGTAATGAATTATCGATTACGTGTTTGAAATCCGATGACTGTCGTTACCCAGAAAGTTGCAAATAATATTTTGAAACGATGCTCATGCTTCTGATTTATCAAGAGTTAAACATTTTCTAAACATTGCGTCAGTCGAATTGGTTTTCCAATGTCAGATCTGATAAATATTCAATCTTCTTCCATAAACAAATTACTTCCATTTCCATCCTATACCTGGGGAAATTGGCAATAGATCAGTGTTCGTAGGTGGAACTGACGATATTCTTCGAGCAAAAGATCATCTACATGATAAAAAGTCTATATTTTCACAAAGTGAACACTTCTACAGTGTTTACTACAAAAAAGCAAAGTGTAATGCAAATATGCATCTCGAAATGCACATGTGTTGATTTTTTCACGTTTAACGAGCATATAACATCCACAAAAACACTGTGAATCAACTTGCAACGTTGCCTCTTCATTTTCACACGTTCCGAAGCACAGTCACGTCACAAAAACAAGTTCTAAATATTGTTTAATGCAATGTCATCAGCTAGCTGTCGTTATAACAATGCAGTGCTGTCGCCACAGGCGAATTCGTAACCTAGAACCAATATTCACACAAGGATTGAAAATCTGAGTTTAGGGTATTAAATAACCATAAGAATTATCTGCTCTATCTTATCTGCTCGTATCCAAAAGTTGAGTCGAATTTGTAAATTTGTGCAATTAATAGAGCTATTTTTTAGATTTTTTTAAAATGTTTTTTGTAGTTTGATGTTGGGACGTAAAAGTATTTTAACTAATGTAAATAGCGAGTAGATATAAAATATAGCTAAAAATGTCTTGCAAGTTCTATAGAAGAATTACTAGAAACGTATTCTAGACACAAAATTGAACGTATTTTCTCTCATTTGATTGAGGCAGTGAGACAAAGATAGTCCTTGCCGACCAGGAGTGGTTTTCGATTAAATCTACTGAAGGAGAAGCATCAAGAATCAATACTGCTTTAACCGTCTAATCGACCTCTCGCATCTTTTACCATCACAATACTAATGCGATAGTAAACAATTCTCGTTGAGGTACTCGAGGTCAAATAAACAAGTTTCCGTCAACACCATCAACTAAGCACTACACCCAAACTAGCAAGCATTACCGTCAATATCTTAACCAGGCCAAGTTCGTGGTGGAATAACGGGGCGAAGGTAAAACCATCAGTCTTTGGCATACTCTTATATCTACCATACATAGTCGGTAAGCTGTCTAAAGTAAGAATAATATACAGAGCAAACCAGAAGGAGCATTCTAGCTTACAAGGGAGCATCAGAATCTGTACCACTGGGAAGAGCTTAGGTGGTCACTTGTAACGTTCACATCGCTCAACAAGCAGACTCTTCAAGAAAGGAAAAATCCAGTCACAAGACTTATACGAAGGCGTACGATCAGTACCCCCAGGAAGCGTACCATGAGCAAAACCCTTTGTGTTGACCAATTCTACACAATGTGATGAATACATTCTATCTCATCAGCATAATTAGATTATAAATAAAAATTAACTATAAATTAAAATTTAAGATATTAGTACTAATTTTAGGTTATAGTTTACCAGAAAAATATTTAAGATTAATTAATTTGCACAGAAAAGAAAGAATTACCCTTGAATTTTATCAATGTAATATGTATTCCTTTCTGACGCTTCAAGAGGTGTATTAAAAATTTGCCATCAAATTCATCAATTTTGAATCATTATAACCGAAACCGACAATTAGGATGAGCCAGTATATTATCATTATAAGCTTCTTGAAGTATTCGATGAGCTTTGGAAGCAAATTTCTTCAATTCAAATTAGAAAATGGATATTCCATACAATATTTGAAGCTTTCTGTGATTGGGGTCTATTCACTCTCTCGAACGCAATAATAATAAGTGAAAGACTGTTGAAAGTGTGTACTGTTTATGTAGAGAAGTTAGCGATCCAATACAAACTACAAAAAATATAACACCAATCTGATTCCACCAAATATCTGTCGTTTTTTTTATTTATTCTTGCTGAAAACCATCATTATATGATTATAATTTCTCATAATAATAATTGTCTCGTTTAGGTTGTTTGTTAATCGAATATTTTAATACCGATTATCTAAAATCGCAATTTCTTATTCTGCTAATACACCGAAATAGGCTTAATACCGAGGACCGTGGTTTGGAGCCCACGTGAAACTGTAGGCCCAGTCCAGATAAACCCATAGTTCGTAATAGGAAAGGTTGAAATATACATATAAAGCAACTAACTGTAGTATTCCTCTTTTTATAGAAAAAAATATAACTGTATACGAGGGGAATATAAACGGTAATTTTACTACTTAGCTCACCACGTAATTCTGATCTAGACGAGAAAACTTTTATGAAGAAGGAATATTCAAACTTTCAAAATTCATCAATTTTGAATCATTGTAACCAAAACCGTCAATTAGGACATGCCAGTGTATTATCATTATAAGCTTCTTGAAGTATTCGATGAGCTCTGGCAGCAAATTTCTATAATTCAAATTACAAAATGGATATTCCATACAAAATTAGAAGCTTTACTTTGATTAGGGTCTATTCACACTCTCTAACAGAATAATAGTAGGTGAAAGACTGTTAGTTTATGTAGAGAAATTACCGATCCAATACAAACTACAAAAATTATTACTTCAATCTGATTCCAATAAATATTTGTCTTTTTTTATTTATTGTTGCTGAAAACCATCATAATATCATTATAATTTCTCATAATAATTATTGTCTCGTTTAGGTTGTTTGTTAATTTTATATTTTATTACCGAATATCTAAAATCAAAATAGCTTATTCTGTTAATACTCCGAAATAACCTATAAAAGTAATATATCACTAAATTCTACTTAATACATATTCCTGATAGGATTTATTCTTCAAAAGAGATTTGTTGCATAAGTTTGGTAACTCGCCAGCAAAAAAATACACATTAAATATCTCAAAACACCTTTTATTAATTTTTTTCATGCGACTAATAAAGACTTTAGTGCAGTACATTTTTTTGCTTTTAAATAATAAAAATTATTGCTAGTTAAATATAGAGCGACTAAATTTTATTACCGTTAAAGTCGGATCATTTTATTATATATACAAACCGTCAGTTTCTGAAGAGCATCTGGCAGTCTAGCCAAACAAAATGTTTGAAATTTACATCAAATCCATCAAAAAATAATTTCGTTGAAAACTGATGTTATTTCATTTGGTGTTAATAAAACAAAGGTAAAATATATTTATTTTAATGATAGGTTCACAAGAAAGATATTTTAAGAGTGTTTAATTTGAACTTGTAAACAATTAACATTACCAAAGCTTGCGACGATCATTAACTTTAGTGAACCAATATTATTTGAAGTTTGAATTAGTTGTTGTAGCAATATCATGTATAAGTGCCTCTAAAAATTGGAGACAATATCCACAAGACTTCAACAAAAACCATAGACAAATTTGGCACTAATGGAATGCAAAAGTTAAGTTTAAAAGGTTTAATAACAAATATAAACAAATAAATAATAAATGTGAAATCTATATAATTAAAGATGAATCGATGAACGATAAGTATATAGATAAAATATATGTATGCTCCTATGTATAACAGAACTACTACAGGAATGCTTGGTAGGCGTAATGGTAAAGGCAACAGGACGGTCCTTCTGCTGTTGTGATATACCGTTATATGTAATTCAAAATAGCAGTGACACGGGAGAACTGTCAAAACATCACTGTGTTGCCGCATCAACTCTGAGTTTTAATACATTTTGGTCTGGCATATAACATTTTAATATAAATTAAATAATTGAACAAATATATTATTAAGTATAATTTGCTTTAACATGATAGTATATCAAATGCATTTACTATCGAAATTCAAATTTTCAAACTACAATTAATTTTACAGCCGTAGTAATTTATAGGTTAAAGTTGTTTTATTATATATACATTTTTTTTGAGTTTTGTTTTTGTGTGTAGTTTGCGTGTGAGTGAGTGCGCGTTTTTGTATGTAGTGGTATCCGCCGATGGCCTAATCCACATAATTAAAAATTGTATGAATTATAAACAATTGTGAAAAATTGTTGACAATTGTGAACAACAACAATTATGAACAATTGTATGAATTATTAATAATTGTATTGATATTATTGTATTTCTCTTTACTTTGTCCTATTACTATCTGTATACATCTTTATTGATAAAACTACATTTAATCACTGCATTCTCCTTAATGCATTTGCCATATATGCAAAACAATTAGCATTATTTCTCTCCTCATATATGTTAACCAAACATTATGGTATATTCTGAATAACACCACACATGCTCATACAGCTTTCACACTCTATTATACAATTCCCTACAACTAAAGTATATTAATTGTTCAACATATTTATGTTCATTTTCAACATATTTTGACAAGCTTCATTCTAACAAACAATATTACCAAAAATATATAGCAGTAACAACAAATTCGTTATACTAAAAAAATATTTATATTGATAATGTGGAGACGCCAGGTTAATTTCGTTATTTTATCCAGTCTGCCTCTCCCAATAATTCATATTTTGAAAACAAACAATGTATATTATTAATAACCCACAATGTAATCTAGACATTTCGAATCTAGTTCTCTAATTATGATTTAGATCCTCTTCTAAGCCGAATTTCTACAAGTAATAGGTAGTCCCGGATATCAAAACTTTCTATATAAATCACAACGGGCTTATATTTCTGAATTTCATCGAATAGACCAGCGCCACCGATGGCCTTAATCGATACCCCTCGAAACAAAAGCCTACACCTTCATGAACAACCAGATTCAGTTCACAAATGGCTAATTGGTCCATCAAACATATCATGCCGGTAAATCAGATTATTGTCGTTCCATATTTTCTGATATTCAACTCCTATTAAATGTGTCTCTGTTGTCCACGAAAATCCATGCAAACTTATCGGACTTTAAAACGTTGTCCGCGTCAGCTTTCTGTGGGATGGCTTTAGATAGAGTTTACGGTTACTCCGTGGGCTTTATTTTAGTTAATATTTCATAGGAGGTAATTTTTTGTACCCTATCTGAAGTCAAAAGTTTAGAAGTTTAGTATGGTTTTAATCTCCATGTACACGATATTGCTGCAATATTAATTACAACAAAGTTTACTTTGTACCAATTAGTTATTTTAGAGATTTATATTGCGGTATGAGACTTAATTTTAGAGTATCTGAAGAGTTAAACTTAACTATTAGTGCTATAAAATAACTTTAGAGTTTTCATTTTAATATGAAGCTTTATTATGAAAAATCGGTATTATATATTTTACTATTTTAGAATTATTTTCCATCGATAGAAGCTACTTTTTCCCATCCGGCTATTTACGTTTACCATCTCGAAACAACGATGTTTCTTTTGAAGATATACACCAATCGACCTATTTTATAACCGACTTCGAAAAAGAAGGAATTTCTAAGTTCGGACTGTATATTTTTATTAATGTATGTTCGCCGGTTTCTCCGTCTTTTATGGACCAATATTTAAAATACTTATTTTATTCAGAAAAGTGGACCACCACTTCCGAGGTGCTCCCACTGGAACATAATTAGGATCAGTTGGCGGGAAGAGAGGAAATCGAGTGAAACGCTCAAATTTCGGAGGCACGTATAAAGTTTTCACATGTTTGTGTATAATGTTATTGCTCAGTTCGTTCAGTGCAAAAGCCATTTAGTTTGCTTTTTAAGCACTAACCGTAGCATACAAGACCACGTAGAAATGTTATAGACAACTATCTATGGTGTAATGGTTAAAGCGTTTAGCTCGGTCGCGGGTTCGATTCCCGACAGGGACAATAACTTTTTGTTGTTGTTTAGTTAGAACATTTGTCAAATCACTTAGACTAGGTAGTAGAGCCCGAGTCCTAAAGGGCTCATTACTTTTAATCATTATTTGTGCCTATTTCTCCTCATAAGGGCTGCACCTTTACTTGGCATGCCCATTGTAATATTACTGTAATTTATAATTTTATATATTGTAATTTATTGAGTATATATATAGCACTAAAAAATTAAAAATAAAATATTTTTAACAAAAAAATTGAACCGACTTTAAAAAATAAATAAACAATTCACTAAAAATAAAAATAATCAAACTTAATTATATATAATTATCGTTGTAATAACTAAATAAAAATAAATAAAAACCTTATTTAACCTATCTACTACACATATTTTATTTTCAACTATATACTCTTTATTTAGCTTTTTGCATATATATTTTAAAGTCTCCTTTTACCAACTATGGGTTTACCTGGACTGGGCCGAAAGTTTAACGTGGGCTATTAACCACGATCCTCAGCATTAAGCCTACCGACTGGCAAGTGACCAACTTTAAAAATCATCCTAGAAGACATTCGGTTTTACCCAGCCTGGTTACTGGCGTGACTGCGATCATTTTCCTTGTCGGATTTTACACTCTTGCCTAGAACATTCACAAATGTTAAACAATTACAAACATAAATTTACGACCATGCCCCAGCAGGATTTGAACCTGCGGCTATCGCAAGTGTAGGAGGACCGTCCCATCGCCTTTACCACTGCGTCACCAACCCGGCTCATAATTTAGCTTAATACCTACCTAAACCTAGTCACCAGTTTATAATATTATTTTAATTACTACCAACTCAATCATTTTCAAATATGTGCCAAGCCCAAACAATACAAAAATTGTAATATAATTTTGGTACATATACAAAATATTTAATTTCCTACAAAACAAATCTAAATTAATATAACTGTTAGATTAAATACGTAGGTATTAAGCTAAACTATGGGTATATAGTAGAATATAAAATACATGTAGGAGATAGGTTAAATAAGGCTTTTGTTTATTTTTATTTGTACATATTTTATTTCAAAAGCACCAACGAAATCGGGAAGTTGGTATTCAAAATCTTCACAATATTTTAGTTATTTGGGGGTTGAGATATATTTTAAGTCCGCTTAAAACATATTTTTCTTAGACAAGATATCTTTGGTGTTACAAACGATCCTAAAAAGTCAGCTTTATGTCAAAACAGATCAGTAATAAAATATTATCTACAAATTATCTATGCTTCAATCGACCTTTAATACATATTCTAATTGTTTATGCTTTAAAAACGAACAAATAATGTTCGCCCTATACACCAAACAATTGTATAAAATACTTTAGTTCATACTTTGATATGATAAAAGACAATATGATCTTTATGATTTTTATATTACTCACATTACACGTACTAACACATATAAAAATATATGTTCTATTATCCTATTAGATTTATTATTTATGGCTTATAACCCGTAAAAGAGCAAACAAGTAAATCCTTTCAAAGAATATGGCTACAACTGTAGTTAACGAGAAAACAGGGATTCAATATTATATTAGTCGGAAGCATAGAACATAAAAAATCTGTTCTTTTCCATCAAACGTTCTATTTTCAACAATTAAATATTTCTTGAGAGTAACAGTAAATTTTATGACAACATATTAACAGAAATGATTTAATACAATTATGTTACATCTGTTTCTTTTAAAAATATACTACTTGGGTTAGAAAAAAGTAGTTTTGGGTTTTCGATGTAGATAGCTTTAAGATCGGATATGTTTAGAAATATTAATTTAATGAAGCTATTTTACAGCGCAGTCGAAAGCTAATAGTCCATAGAATATTCTAAATGTAAAGTTAACGTCGTTAATTTACTCCGTCAAAAATTATTGCGCTTTGAAAATGCAGTATATGATATTGTCCTACTTTACTTATTCAAAAAAGGAAAACTAGAAAATAGAGTACGAGCTCATCGTCTATCTGTATGCCCGTATCATAAATGTTGGAAATGTCTGAATTAAAGATAAACCACGCCTTGATTGTAAGAATTTATTAAAATATTTACATAAGTCTGGACAATAAGAGTAGCTTAAAATTTGGGTCCTATATAAAATAACAATTAAAAACTTAATGGATCCAGTTTTCATTTGGGAATGACTCCTGACCCAATAACTAAAGCTTTTCTCACACGAAATTCGCTCTCAAAGACCCGAAAAAATTTGCCGAACGAATGTCTTAAGCCTTCAACAAGAATTCTGATTCCTTCAGGACAATCTCCTTGAAGAATGAGGTTGTACTACAATGTACTTCATCAATTACTTTAATTTAACTGGACATATGTCCGTCGACCTATAAAATAAATTATTCATATTTTGAGAATAACAGTTCAATTGAAAGTTCTCCGGCCTGACACATAGATGGCGCTACTAGAATTATTATTAAATCCATGTGTTTTTTAGTCAGCCTTAACCCTCAAAAGATGCGTGTATAAATTTCACGGCTGTCGGATCACTAGTTTGTGAATTATAGCATTTTGAGTGAAGCAACTTTTTTATTGTGTAAAAATGGATAAAAAGAAATTTCGTGTGTTGATAAAATATTGCTTTTTGAAGCAAAAATATACAATTGAAGCAAAAACTTGGCTTGATGCCGAGTTTATGGGGACTGCTCCATGAAAATCAACCATCAAGGATTGGTATACTAAGTTTAGACATGGTGAAATGAGCACCGAAGACGGTGAAAGTAGTGGACGCCCAAAAGAGGTTGTTACCGACGAAAACATTTAAAAAATCCACAAAATGATTTTGAATGACCGTAAATTGAAATTGAGTGAAATAGCAGAAACCCTAAAGATATCAACTGAACTTGTACATCATATCATTCCCGAATATTTGGGTATGAGAAGGCTCTGGGTAAAGTGGGTGCCGCGCGAGGCCACTTTTGACCAAAAACAACAACGAGTTGATGATTCGGAGCAGTGTTTGAAGATGATTAAGCACAATGAACTCGAGTGTTTGAGTCGATATGTGACAATGGATGAAACATGGCTCCATCATTTCACCCCTAAATCCAATTGACAGTCATCCGAGTAGACCGCACACGATGAACCCGCTTCATAGCGCGGGAAACGCAAGAGTCGGCTGGCAAGGTTATGGCGTCTGTATTTTGGGATTCTCATGAACCATCAACAGCGACTATTACATAGCGTTATTGGACCGTTTGAAGGAAGAAATCGCCGATAAACGGCCGCATTTGAAGAAAAAAAAAGTACTGCATCACCAAGACAATGCACCGTGTCACAAGTCAGTGAAAACGATGACAAAAATCCATGAATTGAGCTTTGAATTGCTTTCCCATCCACCGTATTTTCCAGATCTGGCCCAAAGCGACTATTTCCTATCCTCAGACCTTCAAAGAATGCCGGCTGGGAAGAAACTTTGGTCGAATGAAGGGTTGATCGCCAAAACTGAGGCCTATGTTGAAGCAAAGGACAAATCCTACTACAAAAATGGTAACGAAAAGTTGAAGGGTCACTATAATTAATGTATTACCCTAGAAGGGAATTATGTTGATTAAAAAAGAAAACCAATTTTGCCAAAAAAATTTGTTTTACTATGGTAGGCCGGAGACTGTTCAATTGAGCTATTATTATTTTGTAAATAAAATTATTTCCAGGGTATTTGGGAATATCATTCAATTCTTAGAGCTTGTAATTTAAATTACGTCACCTTTTAATCTGTAACCAAACATAACCTTCTATCAACAAATGTAAATATTTCATGACAATTTAGCATTTAGATTAAAAAGTAGAGAAGTTTTAGGACAAATGCTTTTGTCTCTTTCTACATAGTAAAATTATGGGTGAAATTTGACGACTTGCGTTTCTAGCTGCTTTGCCATCAATTACGGAGCATAAATCTGGTTCCTTGTGAGTGGCTAAAAAGGTGCGCGAGGAAAGGAGGAAAAGGGAAAAATGTGTGGCTCAAGAAAAGAAGTTTTTTTATTAATCTGTTAGAACTTCAGCAATCCGCCCGTGGGCAATAGGTATTATTTTATGATTTCCATTATAAAATATAACTATACTGACATGTAGAAGATCGCTTCAGTAAGTGATCTGCTCTACAAACTTATAATCTAAATCTTATTCAGAAACTATTCCAACTTATTCTAAAGTCTATTCTAACTTATTTTAAAAACTATTCTAATTTCTAATTATTTTAAATAATACTATGTGTTTGTTAATCAATTTGTATAGTAATTTGCATATAAGCCTACGCACTTCACCGTCATCGCGCACATTAAACTCTTTGGTAAATGCATTGAGATGCACTAACTGTCCCATAGAGTATTGTGCACTCGAGTCATACTCGTAAGTCGATAATGCGCTGAATTAGTGTGTTGGAGACGTAATATGGGGCATCCACGATAAGTCGCAGCACTTTATAGAACCCCACAGTTCAAAACCGTAGGTCAAAATGGGCTTAAGCATTGACTTATATAGCAAAACTTTATTATGTAAGGATAGTTTAGATTTACGTCAATACAGACAATATCTTTGTTTTTGTTTAAGCTTTAGTTTAAGCCCAAGCTGTTTGCGTTTTGTCACTATATGTTTTTGTCATTTTAAGCGTTGATCAAAATGTATTCACATATATTTAACAATGTCTGCTTGCGGGGATTATTAATTTTTACTGGCTGACAAGTTCTTTTACAAAAGGTGAATGTCACATTGGTAGATTTTGTTTCATTTGCTTTGATACGCCATGTTTTCCACCACAATTCGACTTTGTTTAGATGAAATAGATGTATCTTGTGGCTAATATTAGATCCTCATGTGATGATAAGACCGCTGTATCGTCAACATTAGTAGTGTTTCTTGATGTCGGTAGGTCAGTTATATACAAAATATGTAACAGTGCACCAAGGAAACTACCCTGCGGAACACTTGAATATATTGGCTGTAGATCAGTGTATTCGCCATTCGGTCTAACAACAAAATGCCTGTCTGTAAGATTTAATTTCAGTAGTTGGAAATGCGTTTGGGGCTAGCGAATATGTGAAAAATCGACAATGAAGCCTATTTAATATAAATGACCAATCATTCTATATAAAGGTATAAAAGTTACAAGAACTAGAAAACCGTTCATTCTTGAATAAGATTATTTTTTAATTAAAATTTCCTACCTTATTGGGATTTGTAATATAATCGTAATATATTTATATCCTAATATATCCTAATATATATAGATATGCTAATAATTTTAGTATATTTACTTGTAATTGATGCTTATATTAATTAAAATAAAACCCGTAAAAAGTAAATTCAGGAAGGAATAGGTAAGGAACTCAATAAATTATATATAGTAATAGCTTTTACGAAGATTCACAAAATGTCCTGTAAATTTACTAAAATTAATATTTCGCTTAAAGTACAATACATTTGTTGTCTGATTTGGAAATAAATTTCCACAGCATGCAAACGTTATTGTGGTGTCAATCTTTCCGAAATAATTAGAGAATGCTTACTGAACAGAAATCTGAAAACAAGATGGCATTCAGCACATGTTACATGACTGTTAAAACAACTGAATGTTCTATTATTTTAATTAAAATACCCCATTATTAGTTTATATTAGGCAAAGTAATTGACTTTGTTGTGCTAAGCTTCTCCTTAATTGCCGCAGATGTTAGATAACACTGTTATTTCTGATTAAATTAGTATACTAGTTTGGATTCGCAATTAATTAATCGTCATATTCTTCTTCAAAAGTGAAACATTTCTGTAACTTTGATAGCTTGCTCCAATTAGCTTTTATGGTAAAGAGATTTGTTCTTGTTCTCAATACATATATTAAAAAATAATCTCTATATTTGGCTCGATTTTTTTTAGGGGAAAATCTTTTTTAATCGAATAAAAGCGAATTAAATTAGTGAGAGCTAAATATAGAAAAAAATAGGTAGAGTAATTCGAAGTGTAATATGTTTAAACTTTAAATTCCATTGATGATGACTGACTTGATGAAATGTAACCATATTGTTGGGTGCTAAATTGAATCTATCTAATAATGATATGTAGGATTTTGATAAACAGATACCTGTCGTGTCTCAAAATACGTATGTAATAACCTCACTAAGCCAATTTCTTCATTTTAAGTTGCTTTGGGTGATTTGCACTGCCGCCCATAAAACTGATGATCTTCAGATGCATGTTCCATTTATATGAATTATTTAAATAATATATCTGTATTTAAAAAATGAATCTTTATTTCCTTTGGCAACCTCATAACTCAAAAAGGACTGTTTCGATTCCATTCATCTTTTTGATTACAGAAATAATAAAATATTTTTAACAAAAAAAACTTTAAAGACTTCAAAATATAAATAAGGAATACACTAAAAATTTAAAAAATAATTAAACCTAAATTTTTAACACAAAAAAAACATTATAAAGTAAAATATGTACATAATAATTGTTGTAATAATTAAATAAGGATAATCAAAAACCTTATTTATGTCAACCTATCTACTACTCATAGTCTATCTAAACCTATTTATATATTTACAATATTATTTTAACTACTATCAACTGACTACTTTGACCAAGTCGATGCCGAACCCAAACAGTTATATTATTTTAAATTTATTTTGTTGGTATCACATCAATAACATTATACACGAATATTACATCATTTTAGATAAAAAATGTGTAAAAACTTTATACGTGCTTTGAAATTTGAGCTTTTCCCTCGATTTTAACCATATATTTTTCATCTATTTATCAAAAAGTTTATTTATTCAATTTTTAGTCTGGTTGTTTGAGTGAGTTTTTTGACTTTCTTCATCGCAGTTAGCTCACTGCAGTCGCACCTCATATTGAAATATTAATTTAATGTCAATTTTTAGTACATTTTGACATGTTTTTTATAACACCTGTTTTACATGGTTATACAGAAGCACTAATGGAGTAAATTTTTTATCTTCGTTTTAAACTACATAGGAGCAAAACAAACAGGTGGAATCGAAATTAAAAACGTAGAAATATCCATGGAGCAACATTCAATTATAACGTGGCAATCGATGACAGTTTACAGGAATCGTTGCTATGCACATCGCAAGGCATTTAAACTTAAATCTTAAATCATGAAACCCCAGGATTGTGTTGTGCCACTAGTCTAGTGAAATTAGCACCATTAGTACTGTTACCAGAGCCACAATATTTATTAGTTTCCGGGAATTGCATTTTGTACTGCCTATGTGGAAATTGGTTTCCTAACACAACCATTAATTTATTCTAAACGCCTAAAATTATTAGAATCTTCAATGTATTAAAACGTATAAATGTTTGACGTACGACATCAATCATTCATTCCAACGGATCAATTTACTTTGCTACAACATTCGCCCATCACAGAAAATCTCAAAATGGTGCAACTTGGAGTTTCATTAGATTACAAGTTCAATGATATTTTGAGCGCTTTATGAGCTGTTCACCCGCCTTTCAACAATGTGGATGTAATACTTCATGAAGCAAACACAAGTACAATTTCATTTTTCTATATACTACTTTCATGGCATAGGTTTGTAGCTGTCTTAAAAGAGGGATGTTTATTTGAACTGTTCATCTCATTGCCTCGGAATCATATGGGGTTTGGCGTCTAAAATCTTGATTAAATGCGTCGTGGGCATTTAAGCTTCATTGTCTCATCTTTTCATTCTAATAATATAGAACCATCAACATTCTTTATTTACTCGTCAGAATACAAAATTAAAAATGATGGGTATCAAAATCCATTGCAATAAACACTACATATCTGAAATATTTTTTTATCATTTATTCCAGTTTAAATTGAATATTTAAATCTCAAACAGGGCAACGTGTCTCGGTTCAGCTAGTATACTATATAATACATTATATTTGTTTTAAACAGCTTCAAATAGCCGTCTAAATTAACGACGCATTGTTGTTTTTCCTCCTACAGGATGGCTAATGTAAAAGTGTATCAAACTTAACAAATAAAACAAAGGAGCGAGGGAACAAACTTGATCATTTAATTTCAATCAACAAATATAGATAAACATAATCAATTAATATATCATCAGCTACCATTTAACTCTTAGTTTAAGCGCCTTAAAAAAGCGATTCATCAAAAATGGCGATATATCATTTCTGCAACTAATGAAAAAACATATAATAAATACGTAATAATAAATCATTTTTTGCTATCTACTCCAACCACTAGATCTAAATTAAACGGTCCTTATGTGGGTGTAAAGTAACTTGACGATAAAGATAATATTGCCCTCATGCTGGATAAAGAAATATGTAGATGTCGATAACGAAATTAATGAAGGACATATACATTTCCTGAGAAAATATCGTGCTGTATCAGCGACAAGCAATTCAGTTAATAAAATATAAAAAAATATTGAATTATCTTCGTTTGTGCTTCTAAAATAAAATTGCTGAACTTGAGATATTCAAGAGGTTTACATAATTCTTGTAAATAACTACTACAAAATATCTACAATGCATTAGGTACAAATTGAAACTCGTTTAAATATACTTTCTTTGATATTTTCTAAAACATATATGAAAGTGCTAATTGTGCAAAGGTTACTTTTTGCTTTTAGTTTCTTCATAAAAATATTACAGCCAATGATAGAGGAATAATAATACAGATGTATTAGTAAGATAATATATCGAGAATAGATTCACATTCAAATCAAATTATTTCAGCGTAAAATATGAAGAGAATCTTGAGGCCGCCAAGATTATTGACAAATTCAGCAAGAACTTTCCCTCTCATTAGAGGTTATTCAATAATCAAATTCAAAGGTAAAAAGGCAGCTTTGAAGTAGCACAAGCCTTCATTAAAGTACAGAAAATGTAACAACAACCAGCGAATAACTTAAGAAAATAAAACAGAAACAACACAGTGAACTATTAAAATCTTACATTATAGCCAGAATTTCCAGATTATAGCCAGAGTCAAACAAGAGGGCTTCCCATACTCTATAATAAAAGAACCTAAAGAAGGTGTACCACCAATAGAAAACATCGTGATGGCTATATTTGCTGATTATGCTGCGATTCTTTCTGCCGGTGACAATAGCGAAGAAACTACAAGAACATTGAACACAAACCTGGAAAATACCAATTAAAAAAAGTAAATACGTGCCTAAACAGTTCACGTATAATCAGACCGCACAAACACCAATAACAATTAAAGAGCTCATTTAATATATCAACAACCAGTATCTCGGAATATATCTTAGTATAAAGCAATGGAAGAAAAATGTAGGAGTTCAAATATAGGAAAATCCTATTATTATAAAGTAGCTATTTTACAAGCAAATATTGATACCTTGATTGGATCTATGATTAATGATGATGTTCTATGAACTTTTAAGAAATTGCGCACTTTTGGTATTCCTTCAAATTCCTTCAAATATTTTACCCATTTTGAAGCAGTTGCGCATGTCTTTTCACAAAATCTTCCCATATTTTTTTTCGGAGCAACTTTCTCAAAATTCAACAGACGTATACAAACTATTGTAATTTGCCTCTCTTGTAATTTGTAGGAATCTTCGTCGGGTCGGTCAATCGGTCGAAATGTGTGGCTGCCGCTGCGATTATTTGTTAGAACACTCACTACTATTTTTGGAAGGAATTTGCATGGGAACTGAAAACACTGGTTGAAGAAATACTGTTTATTTCAATGTTAAATGATACATGTGGTCGACGGGAGAGTTGAAAGGATATTAGGTTAGGTAGAGGAAGTACGGTAGCGCTGTGGAAGTGGTACTTTTACAAGGGGATGGAGAAAAGAAAAGAAAGAGAGGGAGACATCATCGTGATGGTCTTTTATAGCCTAGAACTGCATGGTACCAATCCACCGGCGTTGCCAACCGTTGTACTTGTTGATGAATTTGTGGTGGCCTAAAGGGTCGTGGCAATCGCCACAAATTTATTCCTGAACTATACCCAGATTGTCATCATCATTAAATAAATGACTTCATGCAATATATTTCTCTTCTATAATCTGGCCATAATATATAGTTTGTTTTAAGCATCGCTCACAGATGTCAGATTGTAACAGTATTCAAGTTTCGAAGCCATACAGAAATATTGACAAGATATGTATTCAAAAGACACATAATTTAGTCTTGAATATAATATCTTATCCATTACCCTTCAGAAGTCGATCCTGCTTTACCGATAACTAGTATATGAACGTCTGTTTACTATCTCCTTCTTTCACAATTCTAACACAATTCCTTCGGTGTTAACTCGTCATTAAATACATTACCAAGGAAAATATAACACATGGGGTGAAACGTCCCAGGCGTAACAAAGAGAACGCGTTTTTGTTTGTTCAAAACTGACTTTATTCATCAACGTAATCTCCATCAAGAGCCACACAATCATTACAGAGCCGCTTTAACATGTCAATACCACTTTTGCAAAAAGATTTATTTTTTGCCTGAAAATAGGCCTCAAAATGAGAGATAGACTTTTCATTCGAGCGAAATTTCTTGCCATTTTTTGGGGTTTGCGAACAGCCGGTAGTTCAGTAGCAGAACAGCCCGTGGCTAGGAGCCAAATCTAGTGAATATAGTGTATGTGAGAGCAATTGGAAGTTCAATTCATGTAGTTTTGCTATCGTTTTGATTGACATGTGACACAGTGTGTTACCTTGATGAAACAAAAATATTTTCTTTGTCATATTCTATCGTTTCTTTGCAATTTCTCCCTTCAATAGCTCCAATTGGATATTAAACCACGAATATCCCAAAATACCGAGGCCATAACATTTCCAGCCGATTGTTATGCTTTCGGAAGTTTCTGCTTTTGGTCGAGGTTCACCAGTTGCTATATACTCAGATAATGATCGTTTTGATTCCGAAGTGAAGTGAAGTGATCTACATTTTATCCATTGTCAAATATCGACACAAAAAACTCGGTTTGTTACGTTTAAACATAACCAAACACTGCTCAGAACCATCAACACGTTTTTGTTTCTGGCCAACAGTGAGCAAACGAGGCACCCACTTTAGACAGAGCTCTCTCATAGACAAATGCTCATACAATATAAAACCAACACATTCTTTTAATATCATTCCAAACGATTTTGTGGTTTTTTTTTATGTTTTCTGGTGTTATCACCTCATTTGGGCTTCCACTGCGTTCTGTATCATCGGTGTCTCTACGACCAAAGTATTATTATTGTTTCTGATGGAGAGGAGTCCTTATAACAGTTTTCGAATCATAGCTTTGCCCGAAAGGTATTTTTCCCATCAAGAAGCAAAATTAAAACACGAATTTGATTTTGATCCAATAATTTGATAATAACAAAAGTAGCTTCACGATTAGCACAATAACTAACAAACTTATAAGTAGAATGTCACGAAATAGCTTTCTATTAAAGTTAGTACCAAAACTAAAAAAATTTTTAATTCGTTAAAACCTATATGTTCCGGCCGGAAATGTTCAGGCCATATATTACTGCCAAAGCACTACTTGACAATACAATCAATGTTAAGTAGATAAAAAACATCCATAACTATAAAAACTAAATAAAATTAATGAAAACGGTATTCATAATATTTTGGGAAAATTCTGGAATTGTTGGATCATTCCAAACGATTTTGTGCGTTTTTTTATGTTTTCTGGTGTTACCTCATCATTTGTGCTTCCACTGCGCTCTGTATCATCGGTGTATCTACGACCAAAGTTTTATTATTGTTTCTGATGGAGAGGAGTCCTTATAACAGTTTTCAAATCATAGCTTTGCTCGAACGGTATTTTTCCCACCAAGAAGCAGTTTAACATTATAACGCGAATTTGATATTGATCCAATAATTAGATAATAACAAAAGTAGCTTCACGATTAGTACAATAACTAACAAATTTATAGAATATCACGAAACAGCTTTCTATTGAAGTTAGTATCAGAACTGAAAAAAATTTTAATTCATTAAAACCTATATGTTCCGGCCGGAAATGTTCAGCCCATATATTATTGCCAAAGCACTACTTGACAATACAATCAATGTTAAGTAGATAAAAAAACATCCATAACTATTAAAACTAAATGAAATTAATGAAAACGGTAGTCGTAATATTTTGGGAATAATATTTAGAAGAAAATTTCCCGCGGCCGCTTATATTAAACTTTGTAATATAGTAAACTAACAGGAATCTAAAAAATTTCAGCCGATAACTATTCCATAAAGTTTCTCGCATATTTCAGAGATACTTAAATTTCTGGTAGTTTATTATAATAAAAATTAAATTATGGTCTCTAGATCCATCATTTTAATTAAAAAAACTTTATGTAGATATATTTTAGAAATTTCCTGAACAATTAAAATTCCTTCTTAGCAGTTCTCTATTTTCTTTATTCATCAACATAATTGAGTTCTCGGGTATTACTATTTTTGTATACGAAAATTAAGTTTCTTCGACAAAAGAGAAACGAAATATATCAATCGTGTTGATTCTCTATTAATAGTTAAACGGCTCATCCATTTAAGGTCAGCGTGGGTCAAAATTGAACGGGCCAATATAAATATCGATAATGAAATAGCGTACCTCTTTTGTCTCGCAACTTATCGATTCGATGATATATTTAAGGCCACTTGTCTTCGCTGATAAAGAATTTGTACATTGAATCGACTGGTATTTAACAAACTAGACATTGGATAAAAATGGACCGAAAGAACTTATACTAAAGTTGTCTGTCATAAAATAAAGATATTTTATCGGGTATTTTAAGTTTAACTCCACATAGTGTACACTCTGTCACAGAAAAGTAGCGAGAATCGATCGATGAATCGACATTGAGCCTGTTCAGTTAAATGGACTGGCAAAATTATTTTTGTCCCTAAGCTGACACATCTATTCTATAAACTGTCATCTGTCATTTAGTTTATTTGTTTGGTTCATGGAGTATTACGTAGAGCTTTAACTTAAATAAGGGAAACCGAATTAATGTTTTGCATGGTCCCACCAATGCAGTCACTAAGACCAATTTTTAAATTAGTTGCTTTGAATTGTTCTCACTTCAATAACGCGATTGTTTGTTTCAATTTATTTATGACGCCCAGAGAGTATTTATAGAAGTTCTACTTAAGTAAGCGAAACCGAGAAAATGTATTACGTGGTCCAAATAGTGCTGGCTATGGGACCACTTTTTTAATCGGTTTATTTGAATTTCCATACAAAGGCATTTAATTTGATAATATCTATAACCCGATTATTTGTTTATATGGTTTCCTTATTATTAAATTTTTGTGTGTCTGACATTGAGTACGATCAACGTTATTGTGCCTTAAATATAATTACTATTATTTGATTATAATGTATCTTTTTAGTTTTAAAGTTTTATTATTGTTTCTGATGGAGAGGAGTCCTTATAACAGTTTTCGAATCATAGCCTTGCTCGAACGGTATTTTCCCATCAAGAAGCAGTGTAAAATTAAAACACGAATTTGATTTTGATCCAGTCATTTGATAATAACAAAAGTAGCTTCACGATTAGCATAATAACTAACAAATTTATAAGTAGAATGTCACGAAACAGCTTCCTATTGAAGTTAGTATCAGAACTAAAAAAAATTTTAATTCATTAAAACTATATGTTCCGGCCGGAAATATTCAGCCCATATATTACTGCCAAAACACTACTTGACAATACAATCAATGTTAAGTATATAAAAAAACATCCATAACTATTAAAACTAAATGAAATTAATGAAAACGGTAGTCGTAATATTTTGGGAATAATATTTAGAAGAAAATTTCCCGCGGCCGCTTATATTAAACTTTGTAATATAGTAAACTAACAGGAATCTAAAAAATTTCAGCCGATAACTATTCCATAAAGTTTCTCGCATATTTCAGAGATACTTAAATTTCTGGTAGTTTATTATAATAAAAATTAAATTATGGTCCCTAGATCCATCATTTTAATTTAAAAAAAAACTTTATGTAGATATATTTTAGAAATTTCCTGAACAATTAAAATTCCTTCTTAGCAGTTCTCTATTTTCTTTATTCATCAACATAATTGAGTTCTCGGATATTACTATTTTTGTATACGAAAATTAAGTTTCTTCGACAAAAGAAAAACGAAATATATGAATTGTGTTGATTCTCTATTAATAGTTAAACAGCTCATCCATTTAATGTCAGCGTGGGTCAAAATTGAACGGGCCAATATAAATATCGATAATGAAATAGCGTACCTCTTTTGTCTCGCAACTTATCGATTCGATGATATATTTAAGGCCATTTGTCTTCGCTGATAAAGAATTTGTACATTGAGTCGACTGGCATTTAACAAACTAGACATCGGATAAAAATGTACCGAATTAACTTATACTAAAGTTGTCTGTCATAAAATAGAGACATTTTATCGGGTATTTTAAGTTTAACTCCACATATTGTATACTCTGTCACAGAAAAGTAGCGAGAATCGATCGATGAATCGACATTGAGCCTGTTCAGTTAAATGGACTGGCAAAATTATTTTTGTCCCTAAGCTGACACATCTATTCTATAAACTGTCATCTGTCATTTAGTTTATTTGTTTGGTTCATGGAGTATTACATAGAGTTTTAACTTAAATAAGGGAAACCGACTAAATATTTTGCATGGTCCCACCAATGCAGTCACTGAGACCATTTTTTAAATTAGTTTCTTTGAATTGTCCTCACTTCAATAACGCGATTGTTTCATTCTATTTATGACGCCCATAGAGTATATATAGAAGTTCTATTTAAATAGGCGAAACCGAGAAAATGTATTGCGTGGTCCAACTAATGCTGGTTATGGGACCACTTTTTTAATTGGTTTATTTGAATTTCCATACAAAGGCATTTAATTTGATAATTTCTATAACCCGATTATTTGTTTATATGCTTTGCTCATTATTAAATTTTTGTGTCTGACTTGGACTACGATCAGCGTTTTTGTGCCCTAATTATAATCACTATTATTTGATTATAATGTATCTTCATTTTCAGAAGCGTATTTTTCCAGTATATGTGACAAAATAAATAAAAACAGACATATTTTTCCTTGAAAGAAGAAACCCAAGTTAGCGAAGTATATAAAAAAGTATTTAAAAACTTTTAAAGAAAAATCAATTAATCCTTAATAATACAAAATATTGAAATAAGAAGTAATATTAAGAGGAAATATAATGACCCTTATCACGAATTCAACAAAATTCAAACGATTACTGTTTTGATAGATTTTTTCGTATATATAGAAATTAATTAAAAACCTGGGTCTACAAAAATATCAGTGATTTATTGTTATAGAAGAGAACTTTAGAAATCACCACATTAAATTACGTAATATATACGGTATATTATAGTATCCAATAATATGTTTCTAATATAATCATTTCAAAAATATACCTATTATGCGTATTTTTACTTATCAAGTGTGTTCGAAATTACTTTCCCTTATTTTTTATTGTTTGTTTCTATGGTTTGTTTTAATTTATTTATAACGCCCATAGAGTATATATAGAAGTTTTACTTAAATAATCGGAACCGAGAAAATATATTGCGTGAACTAATGCTGGCTATGGGACCACTTTTTTAATCGGTTTATTTGAATTTCCATACAAAGGCATTTAATTTGATAATTTCTATAACCAGATTATTTGTTTATATGGTTTGCTTATTATTAAATTTTTGTGTGTCTGACATGGAGTACGAACAGCGTTATTGTGCCTTAATTATAATCACTATTATTTGATTATAATGTATCTTCATTCTCAGAAGTGTATGTTTCCAGTATATGTGATAAAATAAATAAAAACAGTCATCTTTTTCGTTGAAAAAAAAAACTCAAATTAGCGAAGTATATAAAAAAGTATTTAAAAACTTTTAAAGAAAAATCAATTAATCCTTAATAATACAAAATATTGAAATGAGAAGTAATATTAAGAGCAAAGGCATTTAATTTGGTAATTTCTATAACCCGACTATTTGTTTATATGCTTTGCTTATTATTAAATTTTTGTTATTGTGTCTTAATTATAATTTGATTATAATGTATCTTCATTCTCAGAAGTATATGTTTCCAGTATATGTGATAAAATAAATAAAAACAGACGTCTTTTTCCTTGAAAACTCAAGTTAGCTACATTAAAGATGTGTGTGACTTCGCATTGCTTTTACCTAGTATGTCTAAAATTATTTATATAGAGCATTTGTATTCATACATATTGTTATTTACAGGAACACAACAGAAGAAATCACGAATATATAACCCACACTATAAAATCAAAATGTGTCCAAATTGGGCAGCAAAATTACATTGAATGTAAATCTGATTATACTACAGGAAACGTTTTTGTTACCATTTAAAGAGTTGTTTGTAAAGTGCCATCAATTAAAAACTTAATTATTTTGAAGGGGTTCATTTACTTGAAACAAATGTGTATTGACTAAGGTACTTATAATTAATATTTTGGCTTTAATAAATTGTTTTAACAAAATATATTTGAGTTTTATTTCAAAATTAATTGGTCAGTATAAATAAGACGAATGAACAAAATCCTCAACCAATGAAAAGCTTTCCTAATAAAATATTTTCTTTAAGTCCATGTATTTTGTAATTTAAACTAATCAATGAAATGCAGCGAAATGACGTTCTTAGCGCCTTCATGCTGAGACCACGCAAAACAATTCTAAAATTAAATTTATTAAGTTAACACTCTATATATTACTCTATGATGACGCAATTGTGGTATGCCTGACATACAGTACGATCAGCATTTTTGTAAATTATTTAGAATCACTATTATCAATCAAAGTTGTTTAGGCATTATGTCAAGAAGTACAAATAAAAATATTTGCTAAAGTTGCCAACAATAGCAACGTAACCCTCTTAGTAATTACTTTAATAAACATCAGTACGACGAAAATAATTTTGTTCGATTAAAAATAAATCGATGGAAACCTCAAATTTCAAAGGCACGTACAATATTTTCACATATTTTTTATCTAAAATAATAAGATATTTGTCTAATATATAATGTTATTGCTGAGTTGATGTGGCGAAAACTAGAAAGTAGTTTAGTGAAAATGCCATTAAATTTGCTTTTTAAGCACTAAACATATCGATAATAACATATATGAGAAATTGTAGATACATAATAGGTAACTGTTTCTAGGTTGTAATGATTAGAACGTTAAGCTCAAATGCGGAGGACACAGGTTCCATTCCCGATAGCTATTTTTTTTGTTCTAGTTTGGTTGGAACATATGTTAAATCACCTAGACTAGGTAGTAGACCCCAGGGCCTGAAACTTTCCTTATATTTAATCACTGTTTCTTTATTCCTATTTTTCCTCATACGGTCTGTACTTTTACTTGGGCTCTCCATTATAATACTTAATAAAACAATGGCGTAATTTATTGAGAATATATCTAACACTATAAAGAGAAAAATAGAAAATTAAAAAAAATGAACCGACTGCAAAATATAAATAAGGAACTAACTAAAACGTAAAAAGTAACTAAACTTAGATTTAGACACAAATACTCTTTAAAATAAAATATGTACAGTATAGGTGGTCTAATAACTATTATATACATAAAAATAACTATAATAATATAATAAAAATTTAAAAAATTATTTAACCTATCTACTACACGTATTATATATTCTGCTATATTATAGACAATGTAGCTTCATACCTACATAAACATATTTATCTATTTACAATATTATTTTAACTACAACAAACTGATCAGTTTGAAGTCGGTGCCGAGTCTAAACAACACAAAAATAATAATACAGTTTCGTGAAACATACACAAAATTAACTTATAAGCAAAACAAATCTAATTTGTTATAAATATTATTTTAATTAATAATATATAGTGGTTTTTTTAAATAAGAAATTGCCAATATAAACTTGTCTGGTGTAAGCTGTTATAGATGTATTAATGATTTTTTTTAATTTCAAACGCCTATTTAATTTATTGTGTATTTAATACATCATTAGTATTAGCATCAATTTGTCCTTATTGAAAAAAGCCGTATATATTGAACTGACAAAGCTATCGTTACTGTCCCGAGATTTTTTGCGAAGAGAAGATCTCTTTAACAAATGATAGAAAAAAGGGAAACGAATAGGTTCAGTTAATTATTAGCCATTTGTTATCTCCCCGATCGATTAGACCTAAATTAAAACTGCCCTTATGTGGCTTTCGGGTATTTTCAAAGCGAAGACATTTGCTGACGCAGCACTCTTGTTGCGTAAAGAAATGAGTCGATGAAAGTTAACTAATAGTGGACTGGTTTTGAATATTGTAAGTTTAATAAGAAAATAAACAAAGAATTAATATTCGCACTAAATCTCAGAAGATTAATACATTGTATTTCAGGTTACACGGACTAAAGGAAAAAGTGACTTAGGATTATATATACTTCTTTTTATTATATTTTAAAATCTCCTTCTTATCAACTAGCGTTTATCTGGACTAGACCCACTGTTTAACGTGGGCTCCGAACCGCGGTTGTCGGCATTAAGCCTACGGATTGCCGAGTGACTATTTTAGAAATCATCCCAGAAGACATCCGGTATTACCCAGCCAGGTTACCGGCTTGATTAGCATGATTTGTAGGATTTTGTACTCTTACCATCAGAATAATCACCAACATAAATTTATAAACAGGATCACAGGATTCAAACCCGCGACTATCGCAACAATAGGGTGGACCATCCTGTCGCCTTGGCCACTATTAAAATGGCTGGTAGAAACTTTAGTAATACAGATTATTATATATTTATATAACATAAAATAATATATTAATAGCTAATAAAATACTAACTGTAGAGTATTATACAGAAAATTTATTGCTTTTTAGATTTTTAATTTAATTTTCTTTCTACAAGATGAAGCATTAAATATATAGATTTTACCGCAAAAATTGCAGAATGGGATTAATGGTAAATTATTTTAGCACCTAAACCCTAATACGAAAATATTATTATTTCCAGAAGATATAAAAGTATAGGATAACATTTATGTAATTATAAATCTTCTGTTATCAGCTCTAACGGCCCGATCTAAAGTAAAATTGTCTTTATGTGGGTGTAGAGTAATTTAACGGTAAATATAACATAGCCTTTATGATAGATAAAGAACAAATGTGTCATTAACATCTGTCGATGCCGAAATTAATGGAAAGTATTAAAGGTTATATGCAATATATAAAAAAAATTAATTAACATTTAGTATATAAAAAAGTATTTAAAAACTTTTAAAGAAAAATCAATTAATCCTTAATAATATAAAATAATGAAATGAGAAGTAATATTAAGAGGAAATACAATACCCCTTATCAGAAATTCAAAAAATTTCAAACGATTGCTGTTTTGATATCAGTGATTTATTGTTATAGAAGAGAATTTTAGAAATCACAACATTAAATTACCCAATGTATACGGTATATTATAGTATCCAATAATATGTTTCTAATATAATAATTTCAAAAATATACGTATTTTTACTTATCAAGTGTGTTCGAAATTACTTTCCTTTATTTCTGTTTGTTGACAAATTTCACTACCCATAAATATACAATGTTATTGCTTGATACATAACAGGTCAATTGAAAAATCCCTGGTATACCAGAGTAAAACATATTTTTTTGCAAAATTAGTTTTTTTTTATTGCAACATTGCCCTCAAAGGTGATACATTGACTATAGCGACCGTCTAACTTTTCGATGCCATTTTTGTAGTATGATTTGTCCTTTGCTTCAAAATAGGCTTCAATTCTTCATTCGACGAAAATTTCTTCACAGCGAGCATACTTTTGAGATCTCAGAACAGGAAATAGTCGCTGAGGACCATATCTGGAGAATACGGTGGATGAGGAAGCAATTCGAAACACAATTCATGGATTTTTGCCATCGTTTTCACTGTAACACGGTGCATTGTCTTGGTGAACCAGCACTCTCTTTTTCTTCAAATGCGGCCGTTTTTCGGCGATATTGTCCTTATATATCATCGCGAATGATACGTACACGTTCAGTTGATATCTTTAAAATTTCTGCTATTTCATTCAGTTTCAATTTACGGTCATTCAAAATCATTTTGTGGATTTTTTTAATGTTTTCGTCGGTAACAACCAATGTTACGGGCGTCCACTGCGTTTACCGTCTTCGGTGCTCATTTCACCACGTCTAAACTTAGCATACCAATCCTTGATGGTTGATTTTCCTGTGACAGTGCCCGGAAACTCGGCATCAAGCCAAGTTTTTGCTTCAACTGTATTTTTGCCGTTCAAAAAACAATATTTTCACAACACGCGATTCCTTTTTATCCATTTTTTTTACAATAACAAAAGTTACTTCACTCAAAATGCTATAATTCACAAACTAATGATCCGACAGCTGTCAAATTTATACACGCATCTTTTGAGGGTTAGGGCTAACTAAAAAACATATGGATTCCAGTAGCACCATCTATGTGGCAGGCCGGGCCCTTTTCAATTGACCTGTTATATCATATTATGTAGTTCATATTATATAGCTATGTTCTACCAAAATAGCAGCATTTTTATAATTTCTTGAAAGTGTCCAGAATTGTCTCTGAAAAAGGGCATTTCCGACAGGCATTACTTTTCTTAATTCATCGAAACAAAAAAAAGGCGCTAAATATCATCAATCAATTAGTCAAGTTTGCTGCTATAGACTTACGGTAAGCAAGCTCTAACCATAAGAATGTAGTTTCGACAATTTAAATATGGCGATTTAAACATTCATGACCAATAACACCCTGGTAAACAGAACACGCTTAGAGATGCGAAATTGCAGGAGTTATAGTACCGACTCTCAATTTCTGAACAACCAATAAGCGATGGGAAAGATCCAAAAGATGGAATATCGATTCCACATGAATTGAATGACAGGCAATTAGAAAATCGACAAATCGTCATTAAAATACTGCTTCAAATGTATGAAAGTAATGAGAGTCAGTTAATACTGATTTCTACCGACAACAAATTATTAATGTGAAGACGTGCTCGAAAGACGTCCACTATACTTGGATGAAGAGTTTCATCGAACACCAGACACCATATTCCCCAGACCTGGCTTTATCTGACTGCTTTTTGGCATCGATAGTGTACGCCCTTGCAGAACAGCACTTTGTCGATTTCTAAAAAATGTCTCTTTGAATGGTTTAGTTCAAAGAAGACACTGTTCTTTTGGAATGACATAAAAACTTTGCCTAAGATATGGGCAAAATGTATAAAATCATTAAATAACGAATTTGTCAATAAAATTATGCTCTATCGGCCTCATTAGATTGTATTTTTCTCGTTATTAGTTTTTTACTATGCACTATTAGATCGTTGGTCAGTTTCTAGATTTCATAACAATTTAGTGAAGAATACGCAAACTATAGCTTTTAGGTATATTTCTGAGCTAAGAAAAGCTCGATAATGTACTGCTTATAAATTAGGATAATGTATATCTTAGAACCACTTACACAATACAGTGTATATATACACTTTGCAAACGTTATTAATTATTTTTATTTCACTTAAAGTTTAAAAATAATCGGGACAATATGATTTTAAATTATCTTTAAACAATCCGACTGATGATGGAAATGAACTCATTGAAATTATGAAGGATTTGTATTACATTTATGCGACATTTTGAGTCCGCAAAAATATTACAATTATATCGTTAAAGGAAATTTTGTTCATTAGTTCTGACTCTATGCACAAAAAATATACTTTTGTTCTATGAACCATTCAAATACACGTTATAGCTTCATTGAACCGAAATTACTTTTCTTTCAATCATATATTAGCGATCATATTAAACTAAATTACCAATTAACTAAAAATTCATTCAGCATGAATAAAAATTCACAACTTTATTGTATATAGATTGACGCACCAATGTAATTTGTATGCACATTTATAAACAAAAAAGTATTTCTTGACGCCCAGTATATAAATACAATCAATTCGATCTTTTATGTAGGAGCTATTTTTAACATTTCATAAAGTTAGAAAACAACCCCCTTTTGTTGTATCACAAAAGTGTTTTGGTAACCTGATAAATAAGGTAAATAAGTTTTAGGGCATAAAGCAACCTGTCAAAAACTCTTGTAAAAAATAAAAGAAGAAACAACTACAAAATGTTTTAAAGTATTCCAAAGGTAAGGTATTCAATTTAATACATTATTATAATAATAAACAAGAAATCGAAAACACTATTAAGTTGATTAAAATTGAGTTAATGAGTATTATAATAATTACTATAGGGTTTTTCAATAAGAGCGGATCGATGATAACGTAGAATAAAACAAACTGTGTGTAAGGTATCATCGATTATTTCTTTATACTAAAACCAACTCTATTGAGAGTCTTGCCTCCCAGCCAAAATGTTTAGAATTAAACTAATGAGCAACTACTCAAAAGAAAAAGAATATATTTTAGAAGATATAACTGTGACTAAGTTTGTAGATGATGAACATAGAGAATAGGACCACTGTATATTAGTAAATCCGTGCATATTCATCAGTACCATGAATAATATAAGTATTTTGAGTTGAAGCTTGACAGTAAACACTATTGGAATGAACCTACCAAGAAGAACAGAAAACTTCAACTGAAATATGAATAGATATATTGAATAACCAAAAGAAATCCTATGTTATTCGTATATAATAGGTACAAAATATTTTACTATGGTGATTAATAAGATTTAAAACAATTATAGGCATACAAAGTCCAATTCTTAGTAGGTTTTATAAAAAGTAATATAAAGTAAATTTAAAACAAAAGGTTTTTCATAATAAAATTTTATAAAATATTGTTAATGCGTCTAAATATAATAATAATAATAATGATAATAATGATAATTTACAAAGATCTTTAGAATCCGATTGTTATTCAAAATATTAAGAGAATCCTAATGAACCTAATGCACAAACTTGCACACTGTGCTTGTGTAGAACGCGACCTAAATTATTTCAGAAGGGCGGTATGATGACACGTAGAAATAACATTTCCCCCTTGTACGCCTGTACTTTTTCAGTCCGTTAAGTTCACCCAATGTCTTTCAAACACTGGCATAGAGTTACAACACCATTCCTTATACCCGATAGAAATCAACAAATAATATTTGCTATCGAAATATATTAAAGACTCCTGATTCAACTAAACAATGCCAATGAAGAATTCTTGCAAAACAAAATAACAACAATGAGTAACAAAGGCGTCTTGCAAGATAATATTTAGCGACGCCTTTACAGAGATGTGAAACTCAGTTTTTTTCATCAGGTTTGGTGCTTTCTAATCATCACCTAAATAATATATTTTGCAAATTAAAAATTAATGTACCATGGCCTGATGCTGAGTCACGTATTTATTAGAACTGGTATGTATCAAAAGTCTCGCACCACCCACTTTATTCTCTAAATGTTGGTTTAGAAACTTCTCGGCTTAACGATTGTTACCAATGCACGATAGGTACGTTAAATCAATGAAGGAATTGCCTTTTTTATGAAAATTGTAAAAAAATTATGACTAAACTTGTAACTGATTAAATAATACATTTATGCCAAAAGAATTACATTATAGTTATAAATAAAGTAAGAGAACTGTTATTCCATTTTTTCAACCTTGATTTAGTGGTACGGTTTTCAAACGCTAGTAAATCACATTTGTGCCATTACTGTAGAGTTCGTATGATGAATGGACATAGTAGAGAAACCTCCAACACACCTCCCATGCCTCCTCTTTTGACAACTTTTTATAACGAAAAGAAATTTGCAGAGGCGTCAACCAATGGCCATACAGGATTAGGCGAGGGCTATACGCAAGATGTATTAAAACCTCCTAGCCAATATCTTTCAATTTTTGACATCTCAAAAACGAGTTGTGGCATCTAACGTTGCTCTTATGGAAAACAACGTCTTTCATTTTAATCAGTTCTGGTATTGTTTTTTAATAGATTGGTTATTAATCGTAGTGTATCAAATCATTTGTCCCTTAATGAACAATGTTGTGCTTTTTGATCTGATATATTCATTTTTAAAATGCAATAACTTTTAACTGAATACGCGAAAAAAGTTCCAATATCCAGGATATTCTATGGCACTATAGTACGGCTGGATAAATATTACTAGGGATTTGCAACATCAAAAACATCTATTAAGATCTATATAAATGTTAATAATTATTGGTCATAGTTACGATATTATAGTAACCCCTATAATATTAATTATCTTTATGGGAAAAAATGTATAGATCCCTTTCTTAAATTAACTTTAGCAACAATTTGTATAATGTAACAAGTCAATTCAAAAATCCCCCGCCTGACACATAGATGCCGCTACTAGAATTAAATGCTTACGTTTTTTTATTTAGTCATAACCCTCAAAAGATGCGTGTATAAATTTGACAGCTGTCGGATAATTTTTTTGTGAATTATGGCATTTTATTTGCATTTTTGTTATTCTGAAAAAATGGATAAAAAGAAATTTCACGTGTTGATAAAATATTCCTTTTGAAGGGAAAAAATACACTTGAATCAAAAACTTGGCATGATGCCGAGTTTCCGGCCACTGCCCCAGGAAAATCAACCATCAAGATTTGACATGCTAAGTTTAGACGTGGTGAAATAACTACCGAAAACGGTGAACACAGTGGAAGCCCAAAAAAGTTGTTACCAACGAAAACATTAAAAACAATCCATAAAATTATTTTGAATGACCGTAAATTGAAATTAAGTGAAATAGCAGACACTCTAAAGATATGAACTGAACATTTACATCATATCGTTTACGAATATTTGGGTATGAGAAAGCTATGTGCAAAGTGGGTGCCACGCGAGCTCACTTTTGACCAAAAACAACGACGAGTTGATGATGCGGAGCAGTGTTTGAAGATGATCAAGCGTAATAAATCCGAGTTTTAGCGTCGATATGTGACAATGGATGAAACATGGCTCTATCATTTCACTCCGAAGTCCAATCGAAAGTCATCCGAGTGGACTGCACACGATGAACCCGCTCCGAAGCGTGGGAAAACGCAACAGTCGGCTGAGAAGGTTATGGCGTCTGTATTTTAGGATGCGCCTGGAATCTTCATTGACTACCTTGAATAAGCAAGGACCATCGACAGCGACTATTACATAGCGTTATTAGATCGTTTGAAGGACGAAATCGCTGAAAATCGGCCGCATTTGAAGAAAAAGAAAGTGCTGCTTCATCAAGCCAATGCACCATGTCACAAGTCAGTGAAAACGATGGCATAAATCCATGAATTGCTCCCTCATACACCACATTCTCCAGATCTGGCCCCCAGCGACTATTTCCTGTTCTCAGATCTCAAAACAATGCTCGCTGGGAAGAATTTTTCGTCGTATGAAGAGGTGATCGCCTAAACTGAGGCCTATTTTGAGGCAAAGGACAAATCGTACTACAAAAAAGGTATTGAAAAGTTGGACGGTCGCTATAATCAGTGTATCACTCTTGAAAAGAATTATGTTGAATGAAAAACTATAAACGTTGCAACAAAGTAACTTTGCAAAAAAAATGTGTATTACTATGGTAGGCCGGGGACTTTTTAATTGACCTGTTATATCATATAAATTAATCTCATATCTATTTATACAGTCGTGTTAAAAGAGTAGAAATATTCATGCGGAATGAATAGAAATTCAGTCAGTTTACAAATCAAATTATACTTGACAAATCGTTCTATATACAGGGGATCTAAAATATGAAATAAACACCAGTCATATGCAACATTTTGCGTACGCCACCATTTTCTTTCGGAACATCTGCAAATCTTCGCGCAATAATGTCTGAATATGTTCCAACAAAATGTTGTCCCATTCTTGTCCAAAACATCGACCAAAAGAAGCGAGTCTACCCTCACTCTCTGATGTAAAATAGTCGAGTTTCCATAACAGTTCAATTGTATTACATTCTGATGATCGTGCTGACCATGAAAGATAATTGATGATATAGTGATGGTAAACAAACCAAGACTGAACCTTTTTAGTTGTGTGTGGACGCATTATTATCTTGGAAACTGGCAATACTATTGAAAGCAATATGCAATCCAGTCATTAATATGAATGAGAAGGCCAACTGAATACCACAATATAGCCACCCAAATCATAACGGAACCTTACCCATGATTAACTGTTGGTTTAACCTAGGGTTCCACCCACTATTCCTCTTCGCCGGTGTTTGCCGCAGAACAAAGCGCATAATACTGTAAGATATAACCTACAAGAATTGGCATGTAATATGAGCAATATATACGCGTCGCTTTATTTATACTGAAGCAGTGTGTAAGCTCATATTACTTTATCTACTCCCTGTATATATGATTTTTTCTTTCTTACTTATACACATTACTACATCATAATATTTGATGCATTCGAAACCATGAAATTCTATATCTTGTTATAAATATGTTATATGTTCGCTAAAAACGTTTTATTTGCTTTCTTGATAATGAATATCAATGAATAAATTCGGACCGTGGCCTGTTTTAGCTATTATTAAATATAAATAAAATAATTTGTGCAAATGTTTTCCAATAAACATCAACATCATCAAGAAATTTCATTTTACTAATTTCGACTAGTTCAGTTCCAACCTTCGTAGGGTGAAGACGTATTTTCAATACGGTCCAAGCTATAAAAAGATACCGTTCTTTAAAAAACCCAGTATTTTATTACGGTTATTTAATTGAGTGTTAAAAACGCATAACAGATACGGCTATCCGTCTCTCAGTGGACCTAAAGTGTAGTGAATACGTGTTTACGTGACCAGACAAAAGGACTGCATCTCATTTTTATTAGTGTTTAAAATTATTTCATCTTATTTTACAACAGTCCTTTTGAAATTCATTTATAGTATTTATAGTAAAAAACTAGTGCTAAAATAACGTAAGTGAAAAATGAAGTGCGTGAAATAAACAATGTATTTATTTTATTTTTTTTATCCTCTGGAAGTAAATTAAATAAAATATTAAAATATTGAAAAATGGCAAACCATAGCGATTCAACCAAATCACCTGCACACTTTGATATAAGATTAGAACAAACAGCAATAACGCAAACTCCACCATCAGAATGGACTACAGTCATTAACAAAAAACGATTGAGAAGTCCAGAAGAAGAAATCGCGAGGAAACAAACAAGAATCAGTGACTATTGGTTGCAGAAACCGATAGAGACAAAAAACAGTTTTAGCAACCTGTCGGAAGAAATTGAAGAGAACATACAACCAAGCCCTGAAAAAGTTGTTCCCAAACCACCACCAATAACAGTCTATAAGGTAGGATTAATAAAAAACATCCATGACTTATTGAAAACCATTACTACGAACTACACAATTAAAACAGTGAGCTATGAAACAATTAAAATCCAATTGTTCGAAGCGGATCACTTTAAAGTTCTTATAAAAGAATTAGATGAAAGAAACACCCAATACCATACATTCAGGCCAAAATCCGAGAGAACATTTAAATTCGTATTAAAAGGATTACATCACGGGACGGACTTTAACACCATCAAGGTAGCACTAGCTGAAAAAGGCCACGAGGTCGTAAATATTCACAATATACGACATCACACGACAAAAAAACCTCTGCCTATGTTTTATATAGACATAAAACCTAATGGAAATAATAAGGCGGTGTATGAAATCACCAAACTGGAAAATAATATTATTAAATGCGAACCACCACATATAAAAAGAATTATACCACAATGCACAAGGTGTCAAGCGCACGGGCACACAAAGACTTACTGTCGCAAATCATATAGATGCGTAAAATGTGCAGGAGAACATAAGACAGGAGATTGTACTCGTAAAGTTCGCGATGAAAAAGTGAAATGTGTTAACTGTAACGGAAATCACCCAGCGAACTACAAGGGTTGCGCAGTTCACAAGCAACTACAGCAGAAACTCTATCCTGCCTTAAGGGAAAAAAGGCATCAACAAAAACAATCCACTACTACCAATCTACCACTACCTACCAGAACAAGTCAACCAGACATAACTTATGCCCAAATAGTTGAAAATGGTTCAGCACAAAAACGAGAGACAATATCTCAACCTACTGAAACTAGCAACATCTCAAGATTAGAAAATATGATGGCCAAACTAATGGATCAAATGAGTACGATGCTTGGTCTACTCACAACCGTCGTAAGCAAACTTGCCTAATGCCTGAAACCAATAGTTACAAAATCGCCGTCTGGAATGCCAATGGGCTCCAACAACACGCCAGGGAACTAAAAATGTTAGTAAATGAACAAAATATTGACATTATGATGGTTTCCGAAACACACTTTACGGACAAGAATTATCTGAAAGTTCCTAAATATAAGCTTTATCATACAAATCACCCTGATGATAAAGCACATGGAGGTACAGCCATAATAATTCGAGATGATATAAAGCATTTCGAAAAAGAAAAATTCCGCAAAGACTACCTGCAAGCCACCAGTATAACCATAGAGGAAGCCCATGGACCATTAACAATTTCTGCGATTTATTGCCCACCCAAACATAACAACAAGGCAGAACAATTTCAAGAATTCTTCAGTACGCTAGGTAATAGATTTATAGCAGGAGGAGATTATAATGCAAAACATTTAATGTGGCGTTCAAGAATAATAACCTCAAAAGTTAAAGAACTGCTCAAAGCCATAAGGAAAGATAACTTACAACATATCTCTACTGGTGAACCAACATATTGGCCTTCAGACAGAAATAAAAAACCAGATACAATAGATTTCTGTATTACAAAAAATATTGATCCAAAAAAGTGTCAGGCAGAATCATGTTTCGACCTGTCTTCTGATCATTCACCAATAATAGTAACAATTTCTTCAAAAATTACCATCAAAGATAAACCCCCTTCTCTGTGCAATAATAGAACTAACTGGCCCTCATTTAGAGAAAACTTAGACCAAAATATCTCTCTAAACTTACCGTTACAAACTGAAATGGATATAGAAATAGCAGCAATAAATCTTACAAAAAATATACAGGAGGCAGCATATTCCGCGACTCCCAACAGTGAAACATTTCCAAGAAAAAATACACATATATCATGTACAATACAGAAAAAGATAGCAGAAAAAAGAAAGTTACGACGAAATTGGCAACAGCAAAGGACTGAAGAGAATAAAAGAAAATTTAATAGGGCCATAAAAGAGCTGAGAGATCTAATTCAAATTGAACAAAACCAAGGCATTCAAGAATACCTAGAAAACTTGACATCAACTGAGGCTACAGACTATTCGTTGTGGAAAGCAACAAAAAAGCTTAGGAGATCCCAGCAGCATAACCCACCTATTAAAACAAGCGAAAATAATTGGGCGAGAAGCAATAAAGAGAAGGCCGACATTTTCTCAAAACACTTAAAAAATGTTTTTAAACCTTTCCAGTCTCAGCTACATAAAGATGACGAAAATAAAATTACTAGCTTTCTAGTTTCGCCATTTCAAATGGATTTACCGCACGAGAAATTAACGGTCAAAAAAGTTAAACATACAATAATGAGAGAGATTAATATTAAAAAAGCTCCTGGTTATGACTTAATTACTGGCAAAATTTTAAAAGAATTATCAGAAAAGGCTATAAAACTATTAACATATATATTTAATGCTATGCTACGAATTAATTACTTCCCTAGCATCTGGAAAGTAGCTAAAATATTAATGATACTTAAACCAGGAAAAATACCAGAAGATGTGACCTCCTACCGACCTATAAGTTTATTACCAATAATCTCGAAAGTCTTCGAGAAATTATACATAAAAAAACTAAACTATATAATAGAAAAAAGAAAAATTATTCCAGAACATCAGTTTGGCTTTCGCAATAAGCATGGGACTATAGAACAAGTGCATAGACTTGTAAACCAAATAAACGCTGACCTAAATGCCAAAAGATATTGTTCGGCTGCTTTCCTAGACATATCTCAGGCTTTTGACAAAGTATGGCATACGGGCTTGCAGGTTAAACTAAAGAAACTTCTCCCTCATCCGGACTATCAGCTACTGAAATCGTATCTCACTGACAGACATTTTATTGTAAATCAAGGCGATGAACATACCGAATTAAATCCCATATATTCAGGAGTTCCGCAAGGTAGTGTACTGGGTCCAGTACTGTATCTTCTGTATACGGCTGATCTGCCCACCACAAAAATAACTACTGTGGCAACATATGCAGATGATACAGCAATCTTAGCATCCCATGAAGATCCAGTCACAGCATCAATAAACCTACAAACCCACCTGGAGCAAATACAATTATGGTTGAAGACATGGCGCATTAAAGCCAATGAATCAAAATCCACGCATATAACGTTTACCCTGCGTAGAAGAACATGTCCACCAGTAAATATCAATCATCGTCAACTCCCCCAAGCAGAGCATGTTAAATATCTTGGTATGCATTTAGATCGACGCCTAACCTGGAAGAAGCACATACTCTCTAAACGGAAACAACTAGGACTAAAATTATATCAAATGTATTGGCTCATTGGGCGCAAATCCAAGTTATCATTAGATAACAAGGTATTGCTGTATGAGTCTATACTCAAGCCCATTTGGACATATGGAATTCAACTATGGGGTACCGCTAGCAAATCTAATATATCCATCATTCAACGGTTCCAAAATAAGGTGTTGCGTGCCATTGTTGATGCTCCGTACTATATTTCAAATAAAGTGATACAACGCGATATTCCTCTAGAACATGTAACGAGTGTAATCCAACGCGTTTGTGTGAAGTACTTCGAAAGAGTGTCAGTGCATCCCAATGTACTCGCTAATCAGCTAAATATGCGACGTGATAGTGAAGTGCGTAGACTAAAACGTTTAACACCACCTGATCTGATTACTGGACATATGTAGAGTTTAGAATAAGCATTAGAATAAGTCTAATTAATTAAGTTAATATTTTATACAGAAGATTGCTTAATGAAGTGATTTTCTACATGCCATGTATATATAATATAAACAGAAGAAATACTTATTGCCAATAGGGCAGATTGTGGACTCACGAAGAGTAATTAAAAAAAAAAAAAAAACTAATTTCGAGCGAACTTTTAATCAGACTTTTCCGCCTTCATGCTTTCATCTTAGCCCTAATAATTCGAAATTAATAAAGATTCATACCTTTTCGCCCCTCTATTAACAAAATGAACAGAAAACAGGTGCCGACAATGGTCCTGCAGGCAGGTAATTACAACACCAATTTGCCTCGAACAAATCATCTTTAAACAATAAACTAAACTGTGCACTCGACCCATTGCCGTTAATATCCCGAAAAAAACTAATAGGAAGAGCGCCGGAATAGATTTTCTGACAAAATAATCTTGTTTTATCAGCGCAGGGAAGGAAAAAAAAACATATAAATTTGTTTAGTTTTTGTTGTTCTTGTTTGTTAAATGTTCGACAGCAATTTAGTCGACTGTTTTCAAAGTAAACCGGTTTATTGTATATTAGAATCCAGTTAAAAAACTATAAATGTCTTCTTAATGAGAAATAATATTTTCTGCAATGGAAGCGACAGTTCTTGCGATATCATGAATATAATGCATAATATCATCATAGATCCTAAACATGCTTTTTGACGTTCACTTATGGGTTGCTTTCATTTTTCTACTGATTATTATTTAAAAAATATTAGTACATATTATTGTTATATATTAAAATATCCTTTTTACCAAAGGCTCCGAACCATGGACCTTGGCATTAAGCCTACTGACTGGCGAGTGGCCAACTTAGAAATCATCCCAGAAGACATCCGGCCTTACCCAGTCTGTTTACTGGCATGACTGTCCTCATTTTCTTTATCGTTAGAAATTTACGGCCATGCCCCAGATACGAACGGGATACGAACCCGAGACTATCGCAACAGTAGAAGGGCCGTCCCGTCGCATTTATCGCTGCGCCAACCAAGCCGGCGATGTAACTTTTAATTAGTTGTAGTGTGACCAAGATAGAGATTTTTTATCTATATTCTAATATATGTCACGACGTATTTAACAAAAACTCAAATTAGAAAACTTTGCAAGAAACCATCGATGCATGGGTGAAAACAGTAATATTTACAGTGTTAACTTAATACATTTAATTTCAGATTTGTTTTGCGTGGTCTCAGCAGAAAAATGCTGAGAACGTCATTTCGCTGCATTTCATTGGTTAGTTTAAATTACAAAATACATGGACTTGTAAAGAAAATATTTTATTAGGAAAGGATTTCATTGGTGGAGGGTTTCATAGGCATCACGTGACCAACCTTTGATGTGACATTCTACTGACCAATTAAATCACTACATAGTATAAAACAAAGTCGCCTTTTCTGTCCCTATATCCCTATGTGCGCTTAAATCTTTAAAACTACGCAACGGATTTTGATGCGGTTCTTTTCAATAGATAGAGTGATTCAAGAGGAAGGTTTATATGTATAACACATGCATAATATACTAAGGCAACATTGCTAATTTTAGAGGTTTCTAACGTGATGTCGTAAATTAGCCTATTTTTTTAGGCTTATTTAGCAATTAGCAAAAACGCTGCCTAACCCTACGAGTTAGATCAAATTAATGTACTACAGTATCGTACACCATAAAAAGGTCTACAAAAAAGTCCGCGATGGTATATGTTTATCTTTTAGGGATAACCCACATTAACCATTTTTATTGTTTACTTTTTACGTGAGAAAATGGCTTATTTACGAAGCTATTTTAAGCAATACGGCATTAATCCTTATCGAATTAAGTACCTTAAATACAGTGTGCAGTTAATATAGATCAATATGGTTCCTTACAGCATGTAAATTAAACAAATATTTTCGGAGATATTACAAATTTAAAATTTGCGTTTAAAAATGTGTAATGTAATAAAAATTGTATGAATTTAGATATTCCAAAGATAGCAGGAAATCTTCATAGTAAGTATAGGGGAAGAGGAATTGTTTTACTCCAAATTTAATGCGTGCAGGCCAAAGGCAGTAATGAATGAACCAAAAATACTGGATCGATTTTAATCATGTTTTCATTGAGTGACATAGGCATATATAATTTATGCCCGTGCAAAGTCGGAGCGGGCCGCTATGTTTTTATATACAACGTTCATATTTTTTCTGTAGTGTATTTAATTTAGTATCAGCATTGCACCCGTGCGAAGCCGGAGCGGGTCGCTAGTTTGAAATAAAACCCAAATGTAATTCTTCAAAACAATTTATTAAAATATTATATAATTATATTATATATTATAACAATTTATTATATTATATAATATTATATAAAATATTACATAGAAGTACAAATATTATAAAATATCAAAAATCTAAAATATAAATATATAAGTGAATATATAAAGGCTGGAATATAATTGAAAACACAACATATCCCATGGCAAATCTAATCAAAAACCTTTTCCCTTTTTCATGTTTCTTTAGTACATCAATTGAAACAAGATGTTTTAAGTTTCTATCTTTTTTTCCTCATACTGAAAGCAGAGCAGCACAGATGAAAGTATGTGTCTGATAATATGTTACTTACTTGTTCAACACAAACATACATTGAGGCAAGTTATAATTATTTGTACAACGTTATTGTTAAAATTGTGGAACGGATAATTAAAACGATTAAATTGTACGATATACGTCAGAGTGGAGAAAACCAAACAAACAGCAACAAAAAATTAAATTAAAAACATTTATTATGGTTATTAAATTATGTTATTAATCGGGTTATAGAAATTATCCAAGCAAATGCAGGGAAATTCAAATGAACCAATCAGAAAAGTGGTCTCATTAGTTGGACGACAAAATATTTCCTCGGTTTCGCCTATGTAAGCCGAACTGTCGAACATATTTGAACACGTCTCACACCTCGGTCGAACTATGGGCGATCGTAGTGGGAAACCTCCGATAAAACCATATTTCCTAACACATAAACAAAGATCCCCTCTCTAAAGACAATTATAATATGAATGAATGTGATATTTTGAATTTGGTACAGTGATAAAATGAATTCTTATCATTTTTTTCATTTTAAAAGGGGATTTCTTAAGAATATTTGATAAAATAGATGATAATCAAAATATTTTGTGAAATTATCTACAACTTTTTCCTGTTTTGGCGATACCTTGTCGGAAGAACGAGTTGATTTAGAAACGATCTATCTGAAAGTGTAAAGAAGCCCTCTCTTTGGACAAATGGTAATTAGAAAATTGGAAGAACAACCCATTCGGGCTGCGAAAATATATGTTTTACAATTATTCTAATATATGGTAGAGCGTAGCCAGACAAGAGGATGGCCTTGTGACTGTTACTCTCTATTACCTTGCTAGTCCTTTTGCAATAACCTATGACTTTTTGCACTTAAGATTATCGTACTTTTGTCACCACCAGCCATGATATTTTACAAAAAACTCTTCTCCGTTTGCATAGCAAGCAATGAAATCTGATGATAAAAGTGTTCGAAATATTTTATGTTCGTTCGTGCGTTATCCATTCCCCTTGGATATTTCCCATCATATATACAGATCTACAAACTTTTTACCTTTATATAGTTTAATTCAACAGTTGCTCAGCCTCCTGAAAGTTTTTTGAGTGTTTGAGATCAATTTTTGTCCTGCCAATCATGCAATTCATTGACTATTTTTCTGGTCCTTCAGGCTGCTGACTTAACCACATTTAAATCGTTGAAACTAAAACCTACAATTGCCATATTTTTTTAATATTCATTTAAAACACTGTTACTACTAGTTGCCGAAAAACCTACAATTTATCTTTGCAATAACATAAATCTAGGTATACATCCAGGAGTTATCGTCCCTATCTTGGTCTCTAGTATAATAGTATTTATTTACATATTAATATTTCTGTTTCTCTATTAAATGCACCTCACTAAACTACACCACGCAAGATCAAATGGTTTGATTCTTTTGAGTCTGCATTCTGTTCTGCTCTTATCCAAGAGTGATATTACTTCAACATCGACATGAGAATGAAGTCTGTCATGTCTTCTTGTAGTTCTCTCGATTTCCTGAGTGATAGGCGGTATTTGAAGGTGTCGGTGTAAACAATCAGTCCTGTAATATCTGGATGCACTTTTAATAATTCTCGGGACTTTGAAATAATTGCAAAACTTGTATTGCATTTATATAATTTTTCGCAGAATATCCGCATACCTGAATTCCGTATATCCATATAGGTTTTAACACTTTTTTGTTTAATAACAATATATTATGTACTGAACATTGTGATTTTCTTCCAATTAACCAATACATTTTCCTATATTTGAACACCGGTTCTTTTCTTTTCCATTACACATCTGCAGCAAAGTTTTGCATCAAAATTCATTCCTAGATATTTTACTTTGTTGCTAAGTAGGATTGTGTTAAAATTGAGTTATTGTTATTGGTGCTTTTGCGGTATAATTAAACGTAAACTGCACATGCACGGAAACTTGTCCCGAATACAATTTCTGCTGCTACACCTGCCTTAGCTTCTTTTATTGTAGACCAGATTTCCTCTTGTTTTTACCTGCATAGACTCATTCCACTCTCACTAAATTCTTCATTTACATCTGTTATTCTATGCAGCTGACTAACTGTCTAACCTTTCTCTTATTTCATTTGATGAATCTGTCAGTGTTTTGGTTTAGTTTTACATGTTTAGATGTATTTAGACAATGCTGCATTGATCCAATTGGTGAGTTTGGTTGATCAAATTGCTATTTATTCCTTTTCTAGGTAAGTTTTGCGGTAATTGTCTTGCAATTAAGTCATGGCCTAGTAATTTCCTTTGACTCATGCGAACTTTAATAACTTTGATTATTTAGACAAGCCCTCAACTTCTTTCGATCCGACTAACTGAATCGTCGATAATCTGAATCGAAGTAATAGTCAATATAAGTTTCGTTTGGTATCAAGGTTTCTTCTAGATGATTAACAAATACTTCCGCTTTTTCTTGATAGCTACATAATTTACATGATGGCTTTCCAGAGCGAATAATCTGTTTCCTTGTCACCTGTTAAATTTCCCAGATTGTTATTTAGCAATTTGTTTTTAACTTGTAATCATTTGAATATATTGAATATATTTTTACTTTCGGGCGTTCTTTTTTGTCTGTAGTTTTCCGTCTGTTGTTTTTCGTTTTTCGGCTACAATTAACTTGATTTGTTTCGGATAATTATTACCTTCAATTGTACTCTTCATTTCTGAATTATTACTCCAAACTAATTCTATCTATATCTACAACGAATTTTCCTGATTTAAAATATAATCGGTCTAAAGGGGTATATTTAGTTGAATTTAATTGATATATTTTTCAGCAAATTCTTCCCAACCTGTTCTCTCGATTGTTAACATTGGAAATTGTTTATCTTAATATGTTTTCATTCAGTATTAGAGTCACTGGCGTGTAATCTGAACTTAGGTCAACGTTTTCTTCGACTTTCATATTGTTGGAATTTATGTTTCTAACTATAAAGGAATCTAATAATTCTGGGATTTTCCCTGAATCAGTCGGCAAATAAGTTAGTTTTTCAATTGATATATAACTACATTTAGCTAAACAGAAGCTTTATGAAGTTGATTGACTTTAGTTTTAGTCATTCTAAACCCCATCTTATATATTTACATTTAAATCACTACCAATTATAATTTTTTCTTCTAGGTTATTTCGGATATTCAACTAAAATAAAAGAAGATTTAAATAAAAGAATGGCTTTTGGTTGTATATCAAGGGCCTGATGATTTGATCACTGCCAATCGAGCATCTTTAACTATGTCGACACGGTATTGTAAAGTTATAACAAATATACCGAAAAGTACCATTTTTTCTCTAATTTTTTTTAAGTGAAACAATAGTCGAATTACATGAAAGCACCTTATAGCAAAAATCAAGTTGAAAAAAGAAATTTTGTTGAATATTGAAATTAGAATACACTTAAAATACATGAAATCGAAATATTTGAATCACGCCTGTTTAAATATGTAAATCCTTCGACAGCCCTCCAGGTGAATAAATGATAAAATAAAAACACTTATCGCCAACCGCTATAAAAACGTATTTTTACATTCCAAAGATCGTCGCTGAACGAGCGATGAGTGCTGTCGTTAGCGTAAGAGTCCTGTTTTATCGAACGGGAATTTGACGGAACGGTTTTACCGTGCGGGAATCGCTTTTATTATTCCATCAGATGCCGTATTAACTATTTCTGACGTCCGATGTTACTTTAGTGTTCGGGATATTTTAGACGTCGTTAATGTTCGTGTTTAGATTTTCGAGGGGACTTCAGCGAACGTAATCTGGTTAGGGTTTGGAGATCGGCCTCTAAAAGTTTCGTGTTTTTGTTGTAAATTCCCTATATAACTGAACAGGTTAGCGAAAAACTTTTAGGGAGCATTTCTGGTTAGTTATGTTGTGATTTAGACCAAGTATTGTTCGTTGTTTTACCTTAATTTGTTTTGTCTATTTGTATAAATATGCAGACAACTTTTATTCTACTGAAACAAGTTAATTGAAACGACTCCGGCCTGAAACATAAATGGCCAGCTATCGGATCATTAGTTTACGAATTACAGCATTTTGAATGAAGCCAGACGGTAAACGCAGTGGACGCCCAAAAGAGGTTCTTACTGAAGAAAACATTTAAAAAATCTACAAAATGATTTTGAATGACCATATGTTGAAACTGAATGAAATAGCAGACACTCTAAAGATATCAACTGAACGTGTACAGCATATCATTCACGAATATTTAGGTATGAGAAAGCTCTGTGCAAAGTGGGTGACGCGCGAGCTACTTTTGTCCAAAAACAACGACGAGTTGATGATTCGAAGCAGTGTTTGAAGATGATCAAGCGTAATAAACCCAATTTTTTGCATCGATATGTGACAATAGATGAAACATGGCTCCATCATTTCACTCAGAAGTCCAATCGACAGTCATCCGAGTGGACGTGGGAGCAAAGCTTGGGAGAACGCAACAGTTGGCTGGTAAGATTATGGCGTCTGTATTTTGGGATGCGCATGGAATAATTTTCATTGACTACCTTAAAAAAGAAAGGACCTTCAATGGCGACTATTACGTAGCACTAATGAGCCGTTTGAAGGACGAAATCGCCGAAAAATTGCCACATTTGACAAAAGAGAAAGTGCTGCTTTACCAAGACAATGCACTGTGTCAGTGAAAACGATGGCAAAAATCCATGAATTGAACTTCGAATTGCTTCATCGTCCACCGTATTCTCCAGATCTGGCTCCCAGCGACTATTTCCTGTTCTTAGATCTTAAAAGAATGCTTGCTGGGAAGAAATTTTCTTCGAATGAAGAGGTGATCGCCGAAACTGGGGCCTATTTTGAAGCGAAGAACAAATCATACTACAAAAATGGCACCGAAAAGTTCGTCGCTATAATGAGTGTATCACCCTTGAAGGGAATTATGTTGAATAAAAAAAATTTTGCAACAAATGTGTTTTACTATGGTAGGCAGGGGACTTTTCAATTAACCTATATTATAAAATGGGTTTAACAAAAAACTTTAAAATTTCTAGCCTGTGATAGTCAGAAATAGCTGATGTTCTGTTGTGCTGACTTCTTGTGTTCTCGTTTCACTCAAAACATTATTTTATTAACTAGTAAAGAAAATTCGAATTAAATCATCCACGTTAAATCACTAATGTTAATTAAATAGAACTAGAGATGTAGCACACAATTGTATAATAGTTTTAATCAAGGTATAATTAAGGTACATGTATCTGGAATCAGAATAGCGTTAAATAAAACTAATTTTAAATCGAACGTATGGTTGAAAGAGCACATGTATCGTTTAAGACAAAGCCTGAGCAAAGAAACCTTGTTTGGCAGAACACGCGCTTGCAAAACAACCACATAGTAAACTTTAGTTTACGTTTAAGTGTTTAGTCTAAGATCAAAGTTTCCTATTTGTCTTAAAATATAGTTATATCAAAAAGGCCTCTCAGCATCTTGTATATCGGGTAATTTAATTACTGTAGTACGTAGATGAGTGGACTGTTTATTTGCAAAATGGGTTACCCTATCTGAATTCAAAATATAACAAAAATTACAGACATAGTTTTTGATCGTTGTTGTTTTATATTTAAAACTAGCGACCCGCCCCGGCTTCGCATGGGTGCAATGCTGATACTAAATTAAATACACTACAGAAAAAATATGAACGTTGTATATAAAAACATAGCGGCCCGCTCCGACTTTGCACGGGCATAAAATATATATGCCTATGTCACTCAATGAAAACATGATTAAAATCGATCCAGTATTTTTGGTTCATTCATTACTGCCCTTGGCCTGCACGCATTAAATTTGGAGTAAAACAATTCCTCTTCCCCTATACTTACTATGAAGATTTCCTGCTATCTTTGGAATATCTAAATTCATACAATTTTTATTACATTACACATTTTTAAACGCAAATTTTAAATTTGTAATATCTCCGAAAATATTTGTTTAATTTACATGCTGTAAGGAACCATATTGATCTATATTAATTGCACACTGTATTTAAGGTACTTAATTCGATAAGGATTAATGCCGTATTGCTTAAAATAGCTTCGTAAATAAGCCATTTTCTCACGTAAAAAGTAAACAATAAAAATAGTTAATGTGGGTTATCCCTAAAAGATAAACATATACCATCGCAGACTTTTTTGTAGACCTTTTTATGGTGTACAATACTGTAGTACATTAATTTGATCTAACTCGTAGGGTTAGGCAGCGTTTTTGCTAATTGCTAAATAAGCCTAAAAAATAGGTTAATTTACGACATCACGTTAGAAACCTCTAAAATTAGCAATGTTGCCTTAGTATATTATGAATGTATTATACATGTAAGCCTTCCTCTTGAATCACTCTATTTATTGAAAAAAACCGCATCAAAATCCGTTGCATAGTTTTAAAGATTTAAGCGCACATAGGGATATAGGGACAGAAAAGGCGACTTTGTTTTATACTATGTAGTGATTTAAAAATTCTAAAGAAAATAACATTCATTCTATTGTAATATTATAATGCGAAAATTCTGAATGTTATTACTGATTCCTCAGACATTGTCATGAATAGAATATATTGTTATCCTTAATACGAGGATAAGATGAAAAGTTCTCAAGCAAACACAAAGATTGCGTTCCAGTCAGAAATCATATATAATTAGTATTTAGGCATTAGTTCGTATAAACAGTTTCAATTTATTCTCCCAAGTAGTTCGTTTACACTAATGTTGGCAGATGACTCCTGAAGTATTTGCTACTAAAACAGATGAACTAGATGCAATCGTAAAATTATTTATTTTGGGCGAATTAACCGGTAAATAAATTCCTTCGAAGTTGATAAATTTTTACGGGAACATTGCTTCTTCAAGCGGTTCATGTCAAGCATTAAAAATTAAATATATGAGCTATGAAAAAGAGTGCAGTGAGGTGATGGGAAGTGAAGGCGGATTAGATAGCTGAAGCTGTAAAGATATCGGGAGAAAGGTTACGAAATATTTTGCACAGATAATTAAGCTTGCGAAGATTCCAAATTTTGTTCCAAATTTGTTGAATACTAATCAAAATATGGGTACACCACTACATGTAAGATATGAAACAACTATCGAAGCAGTAGCAGTCGATGGTTCAGCGACAATACATTCGAAACCAATCCCATCTGAGAGGTCATAGTCGGTGTATTGTGATCCCATACAAAAGAGATCCTGCTACTTGATTACCTTGAAATAAGTAGAACAATTACAGGCGAATATTGCTCCAACCTACTTGATCAGCGAAGCTTCAAGGAGAAATCGTCTTCCTTTTCTTCGATAACGCACCTGTAAACCAAAGTGCGTTGACGATGGGAAATCTACGGACTTTGGGGTAAAACATGTTACATCAACACCCCATATTTCCCTAATCTGACACCCTAGCATATCCGTCTGTTCTCAAAATTGCAAGAGGTGTCTCGGAAAAGAGCAATTAGTGAAAAAGTTAAGAAGGTCATAGATGAATATTTCCACAACCTTCCAAACTTGTCATTTCCAGGAAGAAATACTGTGGGGGAAACGCTGGACCAAATATCTAGCCAAGGAGGATTATCTATAGGAATAAAAATAAAACAATGTTTTAGCTGAAACTTACAATATTTCCTTGCCATGCCAAAAATATTTTAACTTGTGCCTGTATATAAACTAGTTCAGTAAATTAATTGTCGCCTGGTTTTCAAGAAATCTGGTAATAGCCGTACAACTTTTCCTCTACCATTTCTTATATAACTTCAACGACAAAAAGTTTAGAAAAACAAATTCGCCCAACTGATTTCTCCAACTTCACACAGTTTTCAAACACAATTTTTGTTTGAAGCACTACAAGAGAGCTCTAGAAGTGTAATAAATAATAAACTATAAGAACTAGTGGCATTAGGAAAGGAATAGAAATAAACAAAGATATTATGTTAGGTAATAGGTGAAATATTAATATATCTACTAACAGTTATTGAACGAAGCTAGAGCGGAGTTTGAAAGGCAGTAGTCCATAACATATATATATATATATATATATATATATATATATATATATATATATATATATATATATATATGTATATATGTATTTGGGGTCCTTATGAATTAGCAGTGATCATACAATTTAGTGTAATGAACCGAATTTCCATTTGTGAATTGCTGATAAAACGACAGTAGAATACGTACAATTGCCGATATGTGAAAAATACTATTATGGTGATAGCCCAGAGAAACTTAGCTTCAAAAGAGCTTAGCTTGTGAATGCATTGCATTACTTATTGCTTCAATTTTTCGACATGAAATCTCATAAGTCCTACAGTGGCGGAATTTTATTTTAGTGGTAAAAGACAGTGTTTTAAATTTACATAAGTTAATCGGCCTCGAAAAATAGGAAAAAAGAGCTGCTATTACTTCTACATATGTGTAATTTGAACTTATTACAAACCACTGTTTACAATTGCTGCGACTTATTAATTCAGGTTATAAAAACATAAGATCTGATCTGAGTAAAGGGATGTATCTTCGAATACATTCACATTCAGTTGGGTAAAAAGGGAACAAGAAATATAAAAAAGAGAAAATTTACTTCGACAAGAGCCAATACACTTTATAGAGAAAATATTATTCTCTATAAAGAATGAGTAGCGATATACAAACTGGAATAACATAAGTAGCCGAAATACATAAAAAGAAACGGAAAAACTAAAATAAAACAAATGTTTCAATCTTTTTTTTGTGTGAGAAAAAATGTATGGTTAAATATGTTAAAATTTAATAATTTAAAGTTATTAAAATTGACTAACTAGATATATTAATATGAATATCATTACTAATAATATTATGTTATTTTTATTAATATTAATATTAGTTATTAGCATATTTTATATTAGTTATTAGTAATAAAGAGATTAATTGAATTTTTCGCCTTCGATAACATCTTTTTCAAATATGCTTAGTACAATCTTAATAATAAATTAATTTATTACTACATTTCATTTGTACTTGGACTAATTTACAAGCAAGACGAGTGTGAGATAAATACACCAATACGTATTCCTGAGTTATAAAATTATAATAACTTAAATTCAAACTATATTCAAAATATAGCATTCAAACACTTAACTTAATTTGCTAAAAACACAGAACAAATACTTAATGATTTAACAATTTAATGTTTAACATATATGATAACAAATGAATGAAATTCGCTAGAGATATCATAGATATTGAGTCATTTGTCAGATATAATTAAATTTATAATTTGATTGAATTCTTTTTTGATTATTGATATTATTTTAAAAAATATCTTTTATGGGTTATGAGTGTATAAAATAATTAATTAATCCTTTCTTAAATCGTTCCTATCTAAAACTCACAAAACACAAATTATAAATCAACTAATATAAGAACACATAGTATATATATATATATATATATATATATATATATTATATTATTTATAATATATATATTATAAATCAGATTGTGTCTAGTAAGATCAGGTAAGGTATTCAAAAAACATGTTTCTCGTACACAACTAAAATAAATATATCTTAGTTTAGTTCTTTTATGAGGTTCCAAAGTGATTTATTTATAAAATTGCCAAATTTTCTATTTATAAAATCGATCGCGTGTATATCGATCTCATATATAAAAAAATAAAAAGGTGTTTTCTTAGTAAAGTTCAGAAATATCAATCATTAGCAGATTTATTAACTAGTTGCAACATATGTGTGAATTTGTCGAGTGTATTTTTAACGTACTAATCGATAAACAATTACAAAATCGATACCAGAGGAAAATAGCGTTAATGCTTATCTTTATACATAAGTATAAGTTTTAGGACAGTGTAATAAATATACAAGGCAGATTTGTACACTCTATACATAGAGTATATACTAGTTTGTAGATCCAGCTTTTTACCTTTACAAATTACAAATTACAAATTTATTATATATATATATATATATATATATATATATATATATATATATATATATATATACAGAAGATAATGAACAGAATAATATTTAAAATAATAATAGCATTTTAATTTTGTTTTAGAATGTCCTTTATTGGTAAGGTTTTATGTGAACTAGTAGAAAAAGACATCTGGTCTTAGACCGCCTGATTACACATTTAACTATGTTGGTTTTTTCTTGTTAGATTTTATGGACCTATTTGTAAATAGAACGTCCATACCCTGGGTAGGATTCGAACTCTCCACTATCGCATCAGCAGGATGACCGTTGTATCACCTTGATCACTACACTACTAACTATATTTTCATGACTAGTAAAATGTATAAAAGTATACATGAAAATATATACAATAGCTGTAAATTCTATAAAAATAGTAAATCATGATAAAAATATATACAAATTATGAAAATGATTATTAGCATTAAAAATAAGTATAGTCATACATGAATTTGAATATGGCGTCGTCCATTAGAGTGATAAATATAATAAACACAACATTATTTAGGAATACTTTAAATTTGGTGGCCACACTTAAATTAGGTGATTGTACTACTAAATGATGCATTGAATGTTTCCTGTCATATTCAAGAGTCTGATGTGAAATAGTCATTGCATGATACATAACGAATAACCAACATCAAAACGTCAAAGGACACGAGCTAGACCAAAAACATTGACGTTACCGTTGAATCTATAACAACTCACGCGAAATTCACTAAGAGGCAATACATCGGTGAAAAGTTACTGCTTCCTGTGAATTTTGATCCAGAGTTGTCAGTGGTCTATATTCCTTCAAAATCTTAACGATAATATTTTATTATTCTTAATTCAAATTTCACGATATGGTGGTGGAAGAGATGAAGGTCCTGCTGGACTCGTCATTACGTACTAGTTCGCAAACGCTACGGTAAATCATCTTAAATAAAAACTCAAAAGACTCAACCGCATGACGCATGACGCACTCACGCGTCAAAAATCATGATAATAATTCGGCAAGGGGCAGAAAAGTCTGAAAATTATTCTCATTATTTAAAAAACGTACTTAAACCATTCCCATCCGAGATATCTATGGATTAGAAAATAAAAATGCCCGACACTCTAAATTTTCTTTTCAAATAGATTAATCCAATGAAAAATCTACTATGAAAGAAGCTAAACATATGGTAATGATGTAAACTGGGCGCAAGAAATATCTAGCAACTGGAAATATTCTGCAAGAATTCCCAGAAAAATGTACAAAATTAATAACGTTTATATTCAATGCAATTTTTCGAGTGAACATCCCTAGATTTTTATTGGATTTTCAAACTTGAATAATAAACAGAAAAGGTCAGCTCCTACTGGCCAATAAATTTATTATCTGTAATCCCAAATGTTTTTGCGAAACTGTATGTCAAAAGGCTTAACACAATAGTTAAATATAGAAATATTATAACTGAACATCAATGAGATTGGATTTCACAATAAATACTAATCTATAAAACAAATAGAAAGACTTCTGAGCCAAATAAATGCATATCTAAGTGCTAAAAACTGAAAGGAGGACATATTTGATAAACGAAAACAACCAAACCAAAAGTATTGCCTCATCTTAAGTTATCTTATTGGAAGTTATTTTTAGTTAACAAGATAGTGCTGTACAGATCACGGCTTAGGCCCATTTAGACTTAGGGATAACATTGATGGAGTACTTCTAGCTAATCTAATATAGTCATCATTCGACGTTCCCTAAACAAACAGTTCGTGCTATAGTCGGAGCTTTACACTACGTTTCTAATGATATGATCCAGCGTGATATCCTTCTAAAACTCATAACTAGTTTAACTGAAAAAGTTGGCGTTAAGTCCTTATAAAGAATGTCTATGCATCCAAGTGGATTTGTTAATGAAGTAAATATAAGTAATAGCAGTGCAATGCGTAAAAAAAGATATTTTACAAAGGAGATTACTTACTGAATAAATCGACATGTAAATTATAACTGCCGAAATTTATACTGCTAACGGTACTATAAAAACTATACTATAAAATTTTTAAAATATTTATACACAATGGCATACATGAATCTTTTACAGTACAAAAAATGTTATTACCCTATATGGAGTTTGTTCCAATCAATTTCAGTCTATTTCCACCCTTATTGGAAAACCCCATTTTATGTTACCAAACATGAAACATTCATCAAAATAATTATAAAATGTATTAACTGTTTAAACTTTTTTAACATAGCTCGTAGCTTAATTCACATCATTGGAAATTTAATTGAAACTGTCATAGGCTTTCTCCTTCTTGAAACTCTCCATTCTAAACATCTGCTACTCTAACAATAGGATTATTCAACAGACTGAACGGAGTTCAAGAGGTTTAAACAATACTAGTTTAATATACCTGTTAAGCCCTCTGTCATTTTCTGTATTGTTTATTCAACATTGTCTCCTTAATTTAAGTGATTTAAATAAAACTATAAAAGGACCTAATTTTTAACTATATACTTAAGGAACTAATTAATTGAAGACCACAGGAGTTTTACCTTAACAACATTGTTATGTATATATTTTACTTTGTCGGTATTCGTAATATTTTTAACTAACTTGAAGTCATTAAAGGCACTCGTTATAGGTCTAATGTAATAATTATGAATTTTATTAGCTATAAAATACTTATTATCCTCATGTATACATTTTTATTAGTAATAGTGAAGCTATTATATAGATAACTTACATAGTTAATTTAATGTCAAAGGCGTGACGTGCATAGATATTTTAAGCACAACTAATCTTATTAAAATAAATTATTTATCGTATATATATATATATATATATATATATATATATATATATATATATATATATATATGTATATATATATATATATATGAGAAGTAATTAGAATATAAAAATATGTTGGAAAATTAAGTTAATTGAAATATTAAAACAATAACTTTTAAAACTAAACAAAATATATTACAAAAAAAATATTAGGCAAAAATGTAATGTGTTAACAATTTGAACATGATGATGTATTATTTTAATAAGTAATTAAATTCCAATATTATTACATTAACTCCGAATTTCAAAAAGTTTCGTTCGATAACTTAATTTTTAACTAATTGAAGTACTTTTTTAAATTAATAAATTACTAAAGTATATTATATTAGTTGAACTAATTATAATATACACTATATATGCAGAGATAGATATAAGAGAAATTAGAATTATTAAGCTAACTAGTCTAATAAACCAATGTTTAGTGTATTATGTTTGAATTTAAACACAAATTATAACTGATATTTTACCATTGTAAATATATGCTTTATAATTCTAGAGTAACTTACATTTTAAATTATTAACTGTAAAATACTAGGTCACTATAATTGTTATTTATTTTTAAATTTATTCAAATGTTATATCAAATTTTAATTCATTTTTAAACATTTTTTTACTTTTTGGTACTAAGAAGATTATAAACTTTTTAAACAATTTACAGTAAAATAGTAAACCAGACATATATTTTCGTAAATAATTTATAAAATAATATTTTTGTTAATCAATCATTTTTTATTAAATAATTGAAATAATATCATATGTTTCATATTGTTATTAATATATTTATTAAATATGATTGTTGCATAGAAACAAATTGTTGATAAATTTTAAAAAGTCCGAATAATGTATAACTATATCTTCAAAAGAAAATCATAAAGAAATTAGGTTCATTATAACTGGCATATAATTTTTATTAAATAATTTTTATTCCTTAACAAGGCAAAAAAGCATATATTAAAAAATATTCTTAATTAGTATTATATTTTATAAATTTATATAATTAATAATTAAAATAATTTGTTAACTTTCTTTAATGTTTATTGATACGATTTTACCGAGCATTAATATGGTTCTTACAGTATTTAACATAAAAATACAAATGAATAAGATATTCCTGATAAATATTATAGTGTTTTTATTAAACTATATAATAAATTATTAATTTCCTTTAATGTTTATTATGTTAATACGGTTTTTAAACTATTTGGAATTGATACACGAATTTATAAAATGTAAGAAAATATTTGTAACTTATTATAATATTATTTTTAAACCTTATGTTGTTCACACTTAATTTATAATATAAAAAATTATGAAACCATGGGAGATTTGTAATGAGTTTTTTTTACTCGTCGAAAAATTTGTTTAGTATTTATTTGTAAATATTTACATGTTTATTTTGAAGAAGAACGGTAACTCAACTTGTTTAAAACAGAGAAACTATCTACTTACTTAAAACATAAACTACATCACATATTTCCATTCACAATTTCATATCAAGTCAAACCAAGGAAAAATCCAAACTTTCGCAAAACAATTCCTCGAACCGACAGTCGAAGTTTTCCACTATGGAAATAGTCAGCGGACTCGGGATCAGATTTTCCCGGCGCTGCCCGTTAGCGCGCGAGGTGCACTGAAAGTTTCTCGAAACCCCGAAGCGTGTCAGCGCAAATTTTCAGCGCCAACGCTCACCAGGCCTCCGACTCCTGACAAATGATTTTTTCATCATTCAGACCCCTCCAGAGCATCATCGTGCCTCATCTTCCTTTAATATCCCTTTTGTTTTTTCTTTCAGCTGTAATTTTTATTGGGCTCTATCGGATAATTACAATTTATTTTTCGAGTCCTTCGTTCGGTATATTTTTTGTTGACAAATTATGATTACAATGAATTTTTCGCTAAATGAGACATTTGTTTCATTAAATCTAATTGATTCCTACGATGAAGACAATCATTTTTGGCTATTTAATTAGGCTAATGGGTTTAAGTTGGACGAAACTTTGTCGGATTTTAATTTGCTGACTGAGAACTTTTTATCTGCTTGAAAAATTTAGATCGCGTAACTTCAACAGTCTTGCCTTCAATTTGAATGTTCGTTAGGACCAGAAATTTATCCCGAAGGATTTGAAATAGGTGAACTAACTTAATCCTTTGATTAAATTGTCATATATTTCAGAAAAATCGGCATAAATGTTTTATAACTGAATCATCCAATATAGTTAGAATTGCTAATAATTAATGTAAATTACACAGGTCTGGAACAAATTAGTTATATTTGGAGTCCTCCATTTGACAAATTATTATTACAATAAATTCCGACCCCTCCAAAGCATCATCGTTCCTCATCTTCCTTTAATATCCCTTTTGTTTTTTTTTTGTTGACAAATTATGATTACAATGAATTTTTCGCTAAATGAGACATTTGTTTCATTAAATCTAATTGATTCCTACGATGAGGACAATCATTTTTGGCTATTTAATTAGGCTAATGGGTTTAAGTTGGACGAAACTTTGTTGGATTTTAATTTGCTGGCTGAGAACTTTTTATCTGCTTGAAAAATTTAGATCGCGTAACTTCAACAGTCTTGCCGTCAATTTGAATGTTCGTTAGGACCAGAAATATATCCCGAAGGATTTGAAATAGGTGAACTAACTTAATCCTTTGATTAAATTGTCATATATTTCAGAAAAATCGGCATAAATGTTTTATAACTGAACCATCCAATATAGTTAGAATTGCTAATAATTAATGTAAATTATACAGGTCTGGAACAAATTAGTTATATTTGGAGTCCTCCATTCGTTTTTTTTTTGTTGACAAATTATTATTACAATAAATTCCGACCCCTCCAAAGCATCATCGTTCCTCATCTTCCTTTAATATCCCTTTTGTTTTTTTTTTCAGCTGCAATTTTTATTAGGCTCTATCGGATAATTACAATTTATTTTTCGAGTCCTTCGTTCGGTATATTTTTTGTTGACAAATTATGATTACAATGAATTTTTCGCTAAATGAGACATTTGTTTCATTAAATCTAATTGATTCCTACGATGAAGACAATCATTTTTGGCTATTTAATTAGGCTAATGGGTTTAAGTTGGACGAAACTTTGTTGGATTTTAATTTGCTGACTGAGAACTTTTTTATCTGCTTGAAAAATTTAGATCGCGTAACTTCAACAGTCTTGCCGTCAATTTGAATGTTCGTTAGGACCAGAAATATATCCCGAAGGATTTGAAATAGGTGAACTAACTTAATCCTTTGATTAAATTGTCATATATTTCAGAAAAATCGGCATAAATGTTTTATAACTGAACCATCCAATATAGTTAGAATTGCTAATAATTAATGTAAATTATACAGGTCTGGAACAAATTAGTTATATTTGGAGTCCTCCATTCGTTTTTTTTTTGTTGACAAATTATTATTACAATAAATTCCGACCCCTCCAAAGCATCATCGTTCCTCATCTTCCTTTAATATCCCTTTTGTTTTTTTTTTCAGCTGCAATTTTTATTAGGCTCTATCGGATAATTACAATTTATTTTTCGAGTCCTTCGTTCGGTATATTTTTTGTTGACAAATTATGATTACAATGAATTTTTCGCTAAATGAGACATTTGTTTCATTAAATCTAATTGATTCCTACGATGAAGACAATCATTTTTGGCTATTTAATTAGGCTAATGGGTTTAAGTTGGACGAAACTTTGTTGGATTTTAATTTGCTGACTGAGAACTTTTTTATCTGCTTGAAAAATTTAGATCGCGTAACTTCAACAGTCTTGCCGTCAATTTGAATGTTCGTTAGGACCAGAAATATATCCCGAAGGATTTGAAATAGGTGAACTAACTTAATCCTTTGATTAAATTGTCATATATTTCAGAAAAATCGGCATAAATGTTTTATAACTGAACCATCCAATATAGTTAGAATTGCTAATAATTAATGTAAATTATACAGGTCTGGAACAAATTAGTTATATTTGGAGTCCTCCATTCGTTTTTTTTTTGTTGACAAATTATTATTACAATAAATTCCGACCCCTCCAAAGCATCATCGTTCCTCATCTTCCTTTAATATCCCTTTTGTTTTTTTTTTCAGCTGCAATTTTTATTAGGCTCTATCGGATAATTACAATTTATTTTTCGAGTCCTTCGGTCGGTATATTTTTTGTTGACAAATTATGATTACAATGAATTTTTCGCTAAATGAGACATTTGTTTCATTAAATCTAATTGATTCCTACGATGAGGACAATCATTTTTGGCTATTTAATTAGACTAATGGGTTTAAGTTGGACGAAACTTTGTTGGATTTTAATTTGCGGGCTGAGAACTTTTTGATCTGCTTGAAAAATTTAGATCGCGTAACTTCAACAGTCTTGCCTTCAATTTGAATGTTCGTTAGGACTGGAAATTTATCCCGAAGGATTTGAAATAGGTGAACAAACTTAGTCCTTTGATTAAATTGTCACATATTTCAGAAAAATCGGCATAAATGTTTTATAACTGAATCATCCAATATAGTTAGAATTGCTAATAATTAATGTAAATTATACAGGTCTGGAACAAATTAGTTATATTTGGAGTCCTCCATTCGTTTTTTTTTTTGTTGACAAATTATTATTACAATAAATTCCGACCCCTCCAAAGCATCATCGTTCCTCATCTTCCTTTAATATCCCTTTTGTTTTTTTTTTCAGCTGCAATTTTTATTAGGCTCTATCGGATAATTACAATTTATTTTTCGAGTCCTTCGGTCGGTATATTTTTTGTTGACAAATTATGATTACAATGAATTTTTCGCTAAATGAGACATTTGTTTCATTAAATCTAATTGATTCCTACGATGAGGACAATCATTTTTGGCTATTTAATTAGACTAATGGGTTTAAGTTGGACGAAACTTTGTTGGATTTTAATTTGCTGGCTGAGAACTTTTTATCTGCTTGAAAAATTTAGATCGCGTAACTTCAACAGTCTTGCCTTCAATTTGAATGTTCGTTAGGACCAGAAATTTATCCCGAAGGATTTGAAATAGGTGAACTAACTTAATCCTTTGATTAAATTGTCACATATTTCAGAAAAATCGACATAAATGTTTTATAACTGAACCATCCAATATAGTTAGAATTGCTAATAATTAATGTAAATTACACAGGTCTGGAACAAATTAGTTATATTTGGAGTCCTCCATTCTTTTTTTTTTTTGTTGACAAATTATTATTACAATAAATTCCGACCCCTCCAAAGCATCATCGTTCCTCATCTCCCTTTAATATCCCTTTTGTTTTTTTTTCGGCCGTAATTTTTATAGGGCTCTATCGGATAATTACAATGTATTTTTCTAGTCCTTCGTTCGGTATATTTTTTGTTGACAAATTATGATTACAATGAATTTTTCGCTAAATGAGACATTTGTTTCATTAAATCTAATTGATTCCTACGATGAAGACAATCATTTTTGGCTATTTAATTAGGCTAATGGGTTTAAGTTGGACGAAACTTTGTTGGATTTTAATTTGCTGGCTGAGAACTTTTTTATCTGCTTGAAAAATTTAGATCGCGTAACTTCAACAGTCTTGCCTTCAATTTGAATGTTCGTTAGGGCCAGAAATTTATCCCGAAGGATTTGAAATAGGTGAACTAACTTAATCCTTTGATTAAATTGTCACATATTTCAGAAAAATAGGCATAAAAGTTTTATAACTGAATCATCCAATATACATAGAATTGCTAATAATTAATGTAAATTACACAGGTCTGGGACAAATTAGTTATATTTGGAGTCTTCCATTTGGTTTTTTTTTTGTTGACAAAATATTATTACAATAAATTCCGACCCCTCCAAAGCATCATCGTTGCTCATGTTACTTTAATATCCCTTTTTCCCTCTATCGGATAATTACAATTTATTTTTCTAGTCCTTCGTTCGGTATTTTTTTTTTGTTTACAAATTATGATTACAATGAATTTTTCGGTAAATAAGACATTTGCTTCATTAAATCTAATTGATTCTTACGATGAGCACAATCATTTTTGGCAATTTAATTAGGCTAATAGGTTTAAGTTGGACGAAACTTTGTTGGATTTTAATTTGCTGGCTGAGAACTTTTTGATCTGCTTGAAAAATTTAGATCGCGTAACTTCAACAGTCTTGCTTTCAATTTGAATGTTCGTTAGGACTGGAAATTTATCCCGAAGGATTTGAAATAGGTGAACTAACTTAGTCCTTTGATTAAATTGTCACATATTGCAGAAAAATCGGCATAAATGTTTTATAACTGAATCATCCAATATAGTTAGAATTGCTAATAATTAATGTAAATTACACAGGTCTGGAACAAATTTGTTATATTTGGAGTCCTCCATTTGGTTTTTTTTATTGACAAATTATTATTACAATAAATTCCGACCCCTCCAAAGCATCATCGTTCCTCATGTTACTTTAATATACCTTTTTTTCGGCCGTAATTTTTTTAGAGCTCTATCGGATAATTACAATTTATTTTTCTAATCCTTCGTTCGGTATTTTTTTTTGTTTACAAATTATGATTACAATGAATTTTTCGCTAAATAAGACATTTGCTTCATTAAATCTAATTGATTCTTACGATGAAGACAATCATTTTTGGCTATTTAATTAGGCTAATGGGTTTAAGTTGGACGAAACTTTGTTGGATTTTAATTTGCTGACTGAGAACGTTTTATCTGCTTGAAAAATTTAGATCGCGTAACTTTAACAGTCTTGCCTTAAATTTGAATGTTCGTTAGGACTGGAAATTTATCCCGAAGGATTCGAAATAGGTAAATTAACTTAGTCCTTTGATCAAATTGAACATATTTCAGAAAAATCGGCATAAATGTTGTATACCTTAACAATCCAATGTAGTTAGAATTGCTAATAATTAATCTAAATTACACAGGTCTGGAACAAATTATTTATATTTGGAGTCCTCCATTCGGTTTTTTGTTGACGAATCATTATTACAATTAATTTTTTGACAAATGAGACATTTGATTCATTAAATCTAATTGATTCTTACGATGAGGACAATCATTTTTGGGTACTTACGAACTAAACTTTGTTGGATTTTAATATACTGGCTGAGAAGTTTTCCATCATCTTGAAAAATTTAGATTGCGTAACTTCAACAGCCTTTTGCCTTGCCTTTTATTTGAATATCCATTTGGATCGAGAATGTATTCCGAAGGATTCGAAATAGGTGAATTAACTTAGTCCTTTGATCAAATTTTAAAATATTTCAGATAAAATATTTTTAATAAAAAATTTGAACCGACTTCAAAAAATAAAATAAGGAACTCTCTAAAAGATAAAAAATAATTAAACTTAGATTTTTAACACCAAAAAAAGGTTCAAAAATAAAATATGTACATAATAATCCTTGTAATAACTAAATAAAAATAACTACTATACGTATTTTATATTCCACTATTTAGACAAAATATAGCTTAATACCTACATAAACCTATTTATAAATTTACAATATTATTTTAACTACTACCAACCGATTACTTTGAAATTGCTGCTGAACCCAAAGTTATTTTAATTTAGATTTGTTTTGTTGGTAATTTAATGTTTTGTATGTATCACAAAATTAAATAATTATTTTTGGAATTTTTGGGTTCGGCACCGACTTCAAATACTTTTGAATTGATTTCAATATATTTTGGTATACTGAAAACTGAAATGGTAATGGTAGAAAATGCGTTTAAAATCTAGTACGATACAGCACAAACACAGCAAAGCATTTTCATGGATTCATCAAAAATTCATCAAAATCATTGCTCGCATAATAAGCCGTGTTTACGAAATTTCCTTCCTTTTTGCATCTATGGTATAGCAGATATCAAAAATACTTGGCCGTCGAGGGAATTTAATGTTAGCGATAAGAAAGTCCTCCGATAAACATTGGTACATCCATATTAAGTTTTATAACCACTACTAAACATAAAGTTAAGATTGATAAAGTGATTTATAAAACCACTTCCCAATGGTTGACATTTCTTCAAAAGCACAGTTTTAAAGTCTCCAGGCTTCTCACAAGCAGAGGTGAAGGAGGATAGTAGCTTAAGACTAACTCACAATTCGTCAAGACCATCTGTCTGATTGTTTTTGATAAAAATATGTAAACATTTTGTACGTGCCTATGAAATGTTAACGCTTCGCTCGATTTCGCCGTCTTGCCCTATCAGATTCACACTAAGTTCCAATGAGACCACCTCAGAAGTGCACTCTTTTGAATAAAAGAAGAATTTTGAAAATCGGTCCATAATTGACGCAGGAATAACATGCATGCATTAAAAAAGATTGCTTTTAAATTCGTTTTTCGATATCGGTTAAATATGTCTTCATACAATATACCACAAGTTTGTGCTGATCTGATTTGGTTGAGTCCGTTGAAAGATTCTTTTCTTTAACAGATTTTATTCATGCTTCAAGGATGTTTTTCGATATTACATTTAAAAATCTAGTGTTGGTTAGAAAATTCCCTTTTTATTATTGATTAATAGGCCGGGATGGATTAGTTCTATGCTATTTACATAACCTAACTTCTGACTGTATTCTGTAATTTGTATTTTAACTTTATATTTAATGTTCTTTACATACAAATATTTTGTATTTCGTATGTATTTTAAATGCATGTTAGATTATATTTTGGTACTTGCATTTTAATTAAAACACAACATTATTTTGCCTAGCTCGGCTTGTAAGGACGAGGAATGAAAAAACATTAGTCAGTTCTTGGCCCGTTGCTCTGAGATATTTAACACGATGACCTACTCAAGCTCGAGCTGTTGGCAATTGTCCATCTAATTGGCTACTCTGGTGGAAAACGGCCAACGCAATTGGACATCATTATAAACAATAGGATTTGAATTCAATTGATGCATATCAAGAGACAGCATGTAGGCTGTTCATAAAATAAAACTATATTTATTTATTGATACATGTTTCAATAATTTACCACTGTAATCAAAGAGTAGAAAAACTTGATATAAAATAAAAGGGGCTTTTTGTTTTTGAAATAGAGCTTATTTCACGTCTATTTTATAAATACATTTCCCTGTAGGTGCCATACATCTATTTTTATAATAGTACAATGTGAATAATTACAAATTAACTTCAAAACCAACATTCACAAGCAACAAGAGTGTGGGCAATAAGTTTTAATTTGGTTAGAATCGAAATCTGTTCGGAGGAAGGGGAGAAAATCGAGGGAAACGTTATAATTTCAAAGATCGGAAGTCGTTCAGTTCAAAAGCTATTCAGTTTGCTTTTCAAGCACTAATTATAGTATAAAAAATGTTGTAGAAATATTGTAGAATACTGCTTCTATTGTGTAATGGTTAAAGCGTTTAGCTCCATAACGGAGATCGCGGGTTCGATTCCCGTCAGCGACGGTAATTTTTTGTTGTTTAGTTAGAACATTTATCAAATCATCCTGGCTAGGTAGGGGATCCTGGGACCTGAAACGTTCCTTATTTTCAATCATTGTTTCTTTATTCCTATTGTTCCTCATAGTGGCTGCACCTTTACTTGGTGTACCCATTTGGCATCGACTTTAAAATAGTCAGTTGGTCATAATATTGTAAAAAGATAAGTAGGTTTAGGTAGGTATTAAGCTAAATTGTATGTATATAGGAGAATATAAAATACGTGTAATAGATAGGTTAAATAGTTTTTTGTTTTTGTTGTTTTGTTTAGAAGTTTGCTTTTATCGTCTATATATTATAACTCTCACATTTTAATGCCTGTGGTGGATTGTCAAATATATATTTCTTAACGCTATTTTAAGCTATTATATAAGATCAAAATATCATGACTTTTTTAAAATGATGAATGAAATTTTATTACCAGCTAGGATTGATTTATGTTTGTTAAGTAATTACCGGGTGATCTTTACATTGAACCAAATACACCAGCAATTTATAAACGAAGGGTTAATTACGACACTTTCAATATTTCATCCAGTCGGCCGCAATTAATATTTATCATTCGATACTACTCTTTGTCACTTTCCGCTTTGCTAAAATTAGAAATATCCGTAATAAATCCCGCAAATTAAAAGTACGATAATGATATATTGGTAAGATATCATATATTTTTATAGATATGCCATATTTGATCTTATGTTACTTTCTGTTATTTCGTAACATATCGAGTTAAAATGAATCCCTTTAAAATAAATTAACAACTCTACAAATACATTCAGTTTATAGGATTTGATAAACATATAAAAATTATTCAAATTTTAAAATTTCGGCGTAATATATTTATTTATTTGTTATATTGCTTCGAAAATAAATTATCAATTCCCTAAAAAAATTATTTATGGAAATTGAAAAATGGTAACATTATTCATATAATATATATATATATATATATATATATATATATATATATATATATATATATATATATATATATATATATATATATATATATATACTTCGATATATTATATTTATTAATTCGTTTTGTAAAAGTAGTTTTTTTATTACTGTTAAGTTTACTTTTTATATAATGGCCTGGAGAAAAGATATATTGCTTATATCAAGCATTATAAAACAAGTTTGTTTTCAATGATATATGCAAGAGATGGACGAAATAACGTGAAACCCTGCCATATACACAATATTTATTAATTAACAAGATATTGGACCACCACTTGCTTTTAAAACACGTGCATTTCTTCGCGGAATAGAGTTTTCTAAATAGTTTCCAACGGAAGGTTGTCCCTTTCTTGTACCAAAACACCCGCAATTTGATTCAATGATGTAGCTAACAACATATGCAGCTCTTTGAGGGTTGTCTAAGAAGCAGACAAAGTATTTTAATTATGTAAAGATTAAATAGCATTGCTTTCAAATGAAAACAATTTCCTCCTTATATAATTTCGTATTCCTAGATGAAATTTGGATATTGCAAAATGGAACATCAGACCACTCATGGCAAGACGTTAATAAAAATAACACAAAGACAACAACAATTAATGAAAACATGTAAAATTTGAAATTACATTTCGTTAGGTTTTGTTAGACATAATGTTTTTTAATAATTCATTTCAGATATATTATTCTTCATGAAGTGAAAGATAATGATTTTATTCCTGGAGCAGACTTTGTATTTTGTTGTTGTTCTTGTAATATGTTGTTCTTATAAAAAAAATCAACTGTTAAAGAACATTGAGGAAGCACAAAGCATACTATAGCACACGGGTGGAAAAGATCAAAGCAAGCGCATCGACAAATGCTGTAAGTAATGGCTTGCAAAACATAATTTAAGTTTTATTGAAGATATTAAAGATACCATATTGTAAAGTGAGCTATTTCAAATTATTACTCGGTAAATGTAAACGAAATATTTAACTGTTTTGTGTAATTTACTTTTTTAAAAATGGACCTGAATCAATCAATCAATCGAATTGTATATCAATTAAATCCAATCGAATTAACATGTGGTGTGATATACTAGCAAAAACTGTCTGGATATGTGGAAATAATCAATGTTTAGAATAATACTTGACGATACGATAAGAAGATACACTGAAGAAGAAATAGACTAGAATAGAAATAGAGAAAATCGTGAAATCGTGAACAAGCTTTATGACTTGTTGTTGACTTGAAAAGTGTCTCAGAAAGTAACAGTGTCTAATTAAAACTTTTAGGATGTAGTATTATGATCAAATGCTGACAGTTACCAAGACAGGATGATAAGAGTGGAAACAACTAAAGATCAGTATATTATTAATATAGGATAACTATAGAAAAACGTATTGTAGTGCATGAAATATTTGTTTGCATACATTTGTGTGTAATTGTTCAGAATGTTGACTATCAGATTGTAATTTATGAGGAGAGAATTAATACTATTTTCGAGGTATGGTAAATGCATTAGGGAGAATGCAGTGTTTTTATCTAATATTATGAAGGAACATCTACAAAAGTACAGAAAAATATAACAAATTACAGAGAAACAGTATCAAAATGACTTGACAAGGAATTACAGGACCGAAAGTCACAAGAAATAAACATACAAAAGTAAATATGCTCTTTTCATCATCTATCAGTAATATAATCATAATCTTTTCAAACATTATCAGCAAATGTAAACTGGCTTCTTGACACAACAACAGAAAATAACATAAACCTGCTTTTAAAAACCTAAATTCATATGAAAAAAAGCAAGCTATATAATAATTGCCAGGTAAAAAGTTAATATCAATTAACGTTGGAAACTATTGACTGAAAACGACTATCGACTGTTTTTAGTCGCTATTTTCGGTTCGATTGATTTTGTTACTGTTTACTATCGAAAGTTTCACTTGTGTACTATTACTTACTATTTTTGGTTCTACTAGTTTCATTCGACTGATTTTTATCGCTCTGGCTGTGTCGTCCTAGCCGCGACCTTGACAAAAATGTACCCAATTTATGCTTACATAGATTTATATGTCATATATATAGTTTTACGATTTTTTGGTAGTTTGCTTGTAAATAACAATATATTGTACATTAATATAGCAGCATTTTAAAACGACCTTTTACAAGCTTGTTAATGTAATAGAGTAAAAAGCTTAAACTAGTGAATGGTAAACAATAAAACACTTTTGACCGTTTTTATGGCAATGATAAGTAATATTTCGACTTCTCTCTCGATTTTTGTTAAAATGTGTTTACCTTCAATAATAAATAAAGCATTTACTTCATTTAAAAAAGTTGTAGTGGTGTTAGATATGCGATCATTTTTAATTATGTCATGGACTAGTTTTTTTTTATTTTGTGTAAGTTCTATTTTATTGTCTATATTTATTATAGTATATTATTTAAAAATAGCAATTAACATATTAAAATGCAATAAAACATTTGTGTGGTATTATTCCACTCCCTAGAAAAATTCCATTCCTTTTTACAGATCCACAGAACATTCAAATATAAAAGTAATTCTACTTCATTTAAAACGAAATTATTAATTGCATATTAATAGTATTCAGTAATTATTTATTTCCTTTTCTTTTTTAAAGTTAATACGTGAAGGAATATGTACATCTCCGCCTCACTTATACTTCCGCTGGAAAAAATAATCACATAAAATTAACTGCTCCAAAAAATTATCTCCGTCCTTTCCTCTCTCACAATTTATACAGGAAAGGATTAGTACATCTTCATCTGACATCACGAATTAAAAAAAAAACAGTCAAACCGTGCATTTTTGTTTCCTACGCTAATTTTTTGACAATCGACGGTTTCGGCAGTTTTGGGACTATCGACTGTTTCGATTGTTATCAATCAATAATTTCCAACGCTAATATTAAAAATAATTGGGCTAGGAACGATAAAATTGATTAATTTTGAGCAAGCGATGTCATTCACATTGAATATCTTAAGAAGAGTAAAATATTAGCAAATATTATTCAGAGGGTTTATACATACTTCATAAAAAAGCGTTCCATCAAAAGAATGCACAGGTATACACGTGTGTAGTCCGCTGGGTAAAAATTCATAAAATGGTCTATACACCGTTATACCATCCAGAATATTCTCCAGAATTAGCCGCCTGTGACTATTTTTTCCTTCCAGGCTTGAAAAAATTGTTGGATGGTAAGAGATTTAGGTCGAACGAAAAGGTTGTCACTGGCCTATTTTTAGTGTCTTGAGAATGCCTACTGTTGCAACGTAATTACATTTATCTATATCTCATCGGCTCCTGATCGAGAGTTCCGTACAATGTGAATGCAGATGCCGGCAGATGCAGACGAAGCATGCAAGAAGTTAAGACCTAATAGAAGACACCAACAAGAATACGATAGAAAAGCGTTCAGGAAATAACATAAAATAAAAGAAGCATGAAAATCAAAATTAGCCAAAGAATAGTAAAAGAAGAGCGTGAGAAGCAGAACAAGAATGGATTAAGAATCAAGAACAGTCAGACCAGTCAAGAATGTCGAAGTCAGGAACAGAATACTTTTTAGACTGGACTAATATTTAATGTGCACTCCGAACTATGCTTGGAGACCATCTCAAGGGAAATCCGCTCTTATCCATCCTGGTTACTGGCGTGACTAGGATGGTTATTCCTTGTCGGATTTTCCACTATTGCTTATAAAGACATTTATAATTACAATCACAAACATAAAATACATACACGCCCCAGCAGAATTCGAACCCACGACTATCGCTACAGTAGGAGGACCGCCTTGTCGCGTTAACTACTGCACCATTTTGATTTGACACTAAGGCAAAAGGCAAAAGTCCCTGTAGCATTTTGATTGCGCGTCATTTTGGTCGTCCAAATTTTATTATGGATAAATATTAGTCACAAGAATGACCAGAAATAGTGACAATATTTATTGAAAATAAACGGTCCATTATTGCCACTCAGCGGAAACTCTGTCAATGGTAGCGGGACTTTTGCCCCGCGTTGTATTTGAAAGGAAATAGAATAACTAAAAAACGCTGTACTAAATGTATTGAATTAAAAATAAATTATGTTGAAAACTAACGCGCTTTTTGGCGAAAAAAATATCTTTTTTTTCCAAGCGCAATCTGAAACATGGAGAACGCTATCAAGGACAATACCCAAGAAATTATAATGCCTCAAACGTTCGAAAATATACCATTCACTTAAATCGTCTTAAAATGTATAACTTCTGAAAAATTGATTAATAAAAACAATTAAGAACTTCAGTCAAGACGATCCGCAACAACGGCGTTCTTATTATTGTTTCCGACCGTTGGGTCTGGGAATTTTCAAATTTCTCTGGCTTTACGTTTTTCCACAATAAAATTATCTTTTAAAATTTATTACATGAAGAACGAAAGAGGCGTTATTTAGTCGTTGGCAAATTCGGTTTGCGAAGACGCGAATCTTCGACGCGGTGTAAAAAGATCGAGTCTTTGAATTTATCTTTGTGTCGGGATTTTTCCTGTATCCGAGGTTCGATCTGAAACACAATATGTATGAGAAAATCAAAGCAGAGACAAGAAGGTGCATAAAATTGAACTTGACTATAGTCGTCGATTTTATCGAGATTATTTATATTGTGCAAAACAGGATGTTTAATATAAAGAAAATACAATACAATACAATTGATGTAATATATCAGTTTTTATTTGTGAGGGATGAAAACATACATTCAATTTACTTTAACAGTTTTATTTTACGAATAACAAAATGATATATATGGTATAGGAATATGGTGTAGGTATATATGATGTGGTCTGGTCGGTCGGAATGTGTGGCTGTCGACGCGATTGTCCGAACTAATATTTTTGTAGAAGGAATTCGCACTTGCCTGTTGTAATTTTCGTGAGGCTTCTTCACAATTTCTCACTAGTCTCCGACAGTCATAATAGCAGTATCATCAGCGAATGTAGCCATTGTAATATTCTCCGTTTGTGGTATATCACAAGTGTAGAGTAGATACGCTTCCCTGTGGTACACCTGCTTCAGCTTCTTTTATTGTAGAGTAAGCCTCTTCTTGTTTGACTCTAAACATTCAGGTTGTAATGTACGATTTTAGTAGTTCGGTGTGTTGTTTTGATAAACTTTTCTGTAGTTTATGAACAAGGCCTTCATGCCAAACCTTATCGAAGGCTTGTGCTACATCTAAGAATATAGCTGAGCATACTTTTTAGTTTCATAGGTTTTTTCAATATCCTGTATAATTCTGTGGATCTGTTTAATTATTGAATTCTTGTTAATTGATGTATTGGTATTAGGTTTTTCCTCTATGATTGGTTTTATTCTTTTCAACAGGAGTTTTTCAAAAACCTTAGATATTACTGGCAACTGTGATATAGGTCTATAGGCTTTTAATTCGTTTGGTGACTTCCCAAGTTTTGGGAGGAATTTGTGGATGTGTAGGGATTTTATCAAGTTGTTATCGTGTTCTAAAGCGCCTAGGAAGAACCTTACACTGAGCATATTCGTAAAATTCTTCACGAACAGGATGGCTGATTCGAGATGAGTGTTGACGTTCCTCATAAACCATAGCGTATTAAGTAAAGCGCGGATTTTTTTGCATTGGAGCACTTGAAGTAGTTATAGTTGTTTCGCAGAGACATATATAGGTGTGGTACAACCTGTGCTCCGTAGAGGCAGACTGGACGGACTAGCATCTTACACATAGTCGCTTTCTGGGGGATTGGAAGAAAAGAAGCGTCGTCGTGATGGTCTCTTATAGCCGGGAACTGCATGGAATCAATCCACCAGCGTTGCCAAATTTTGAACTTAATGTAGATGTAATAGTGGTGGCCTAATGTTCTCGTAACTCCAGTGTTCAGTATTCTGGTTAAAGGAATGTATTCGAAGATAAATTGCCTAAGTAATTCTGCCTACTGCTCCAGATTTGTGTAGGCATGAAAATTTTCAATAGGAGAACAATCTGCCCAATGGGCAATAAACATTTCAGTACATATAAGGTCAATTGATAAGTCCCCGGCTTACCACAGTAAAACACATATTATTATAAAAAGAATTATTTGAATAAAAAATATTATTGGAACAATGCTCTTTTATATGCGTAGATTTATTAATAAAGCAATTATTAGGTAAAAAATGACAAAAAAACTTGTTTTAGTATTCGAAATCCTTTTCAATTCACACATTGAATACATTAAAGTTAAAATTGATATTATCGTAGGTATATGACCTTAGCTTTATGTGTGCATCTAATTATTCCATGCGCATCCCAAAATACAGAGGCCATAAAATTGCCAGCCGGCTGTTGCGTTTTTCCACGCTTTGGAGCGGGTTCATCGTGTGCAGTCCACTCGGATGACTGTCAATTGGACTTCGGAGTGAAATGATGGAACCATGTTTCATCCATTGTTACATATCGACGCAAAGGGTCATTCAAAATCATTTTGTGGATTTATTAAATGTTTTTGTCGGTTACAATCTCTTTTGGGCGACCACTGCGTTAACTATCTTCGGTGTTCATTTCACCACGTCTAAACTTAGCATTTCTTTCCCTTCAAAAAGTAATATTTTATCAACACGGGAAATTCCTTTTTATCCATTTTTTTACAATGACAAAAGTTGATCACTCAAAATGCTGTAATTCACAAACTAATGAGTGTCAGGGCTAACTAAAAACACATATGGATATCAAGCCGGAGGCTTTTCATTTGACCGGTTATGTATGAAAACTTTCAATAGAAGTACAATACTACGTCGAAAAAACATGTTTAAAGAAAGGTTTGAGACAAAGTTACGCTGATTATAATACTTAAGTCAGATAATAGAACTTCTTCAACTTCAAAATTATCATTTTATGTAGTTCAGCTAATCTGCCCTGCGAAATCTCATAGTTCATATCAACAAATTCGAGATTCTTTTCTCTTATAACAAGTCTATAAGGTTTAGTAGCAGTCCCATTCAAAACCTTATAACATAATAATATTAATTGGTAATATGGCTTTCTTAACTTAAATATCGACATAATAAATCAGGCCACAAAAATAATTTCCTTCGGAAATTATAATTCTAATACATAATTCTATAACAACAGTATGTATCTGAATCTTAAAAACCAATTTGTTTTAATATGAACTTCTAATTCTACAAATGTTACATTACTCAATCACACATTACATTACCTTGCATCATAATTTACATTACTTAACTGTATTTGTTACAACAAACATACAACTATCCGAAATTATGCCATCTATCGTAGATTGTTCAAAATTAATTCTCGGTCCTGTAAAACCCCCCTGTAAAATCATTTTTCTAAAAGATTAAAATTAATTTTTCAAATTAATTATCTACATAAGCAATACAGAATGCCATTAATTTTTTTACGTAAAAAAGAATCAGCTATCCAACTACAAATTGTATGAAGTTATTTCTTTTGAAGTGAACATTTGATGTTGTAATTTAAATCATTTTGGACTCTTTCTGAATCATCAATATTTTTCACTTCCGGCTTGGTGGCGCATTGGTAAAGGCGACAGGACGGTCCACCTACTGTTGCGATCGACGCGCGATCGAATCCTGCTGGGACATGGTCGTAAATGTATCTCTCTTCTGGGATGATTTCTAAGTTGGTTACTCGGCAATCGGTAGGCTTAATATCGAGGACCGTGGTTCAGAAACCACGTTAAACTCTAGGTCCTATCCAGATAAATCCCTAGTTGGTAAAAGGAGACTTTAAAATATATTTAAAAAAATATTTTTCACTTCTATAACAACAGTTTTTATCTGACTTTTGAAAACGAAATGGCCTGGTATGAATTTCTAATTATACAAATGTTACATTACTCAATCACACATTATATTATCTTACATCACAATTTACATTACTTAACTGTATTTGTTCGTTAACTGTATCTATAGTAGATTGTTCAAAATTTAATTATCAGTCCTTCAAACCCTTGGTAAAATAATTTTTCTAAAAGACTAAAATTAATTTTTCAAATTAATTATCTTCGTAAGCAATACAGAATGCTATTAATTTTTTTACGTAAAAAAGAATCAGCTATCCAGCTACAAATTGTATGAAGTTATTTCTTTTGAAGTGAAAATTTGATGTTCTAATTTAAATCATTTTGTACTCTTTCCGGATCATCAATATTAATGGTTTAATTAACGAATTCATTTTTAAAATAAAATTTCATATTAAATAGTCGATTCTTCTCATTAAGTTTTTTCTCATGCATCTTTAGTGGAAATGGGAAAGAACCAAATCCTAGGAACTTGTGTAATAGAGCGCGAACTAGAATACTGCAAAAGAAGAAATAGAGTTTATCAGATTATATAGTCCATGAAAACTAATTAAAATTAGTTAAAAAAATGTATAATTTATCTAAGAGGTCAGTTTTAATGAAAAATAAATACTTCAAATTATTATTCTAAAATTTTTTCTATATTATAATCAATTAAAATGTAACATTTCATTTGAAAAGTCCCAGGTCTGACTCATAGATCGCGCTATTAGAATTAAATGCGTATGTTTTTAGTTAGCCCTAACCCTCAAAAGATACGCGTATAAATTTGACAGCTGTCGAATCATTAGTTTGTGAATTATGGCATTTTAAGTGAGGAAACTTTTGTTATTGTGAAAAAAATGGACAAAGAGGAATTTCGCATCTTGATAAAATATTGCCTTTTGAAGGGAAAACTACAGTTTCCGGACACTGCCCCAGGAAAATTAACCATCAAGGATTGGTATGCTAAGTTTAGACGTGGTTAAATGAGCTCCGAAGTCGGTGAACGCACTGGACATCCAAAAGAGATTGTTACCGACGAAAACATTTAAAAATCCACAAAAATCCACATTTTTGAACGACCGTAAATTGAAATTGAATGAAATAGCAGACACTCTAAAGATATCAACTGAACGTGTACATCATATCATTCATGAATATTTGGCTATGAGAAAACTCTGTGCAAAATGATGCCGCGCGAGCTCGCTCTTGACCAAAACAACGACGAGTGATGATTTGAAGCCATTGTTTTTGAAGATGATCAAGCGTAATAAACCCGAATTTTGCATCGATATGTGACAATGGATAAAACATGGCTCCATCATTTCACTCCGAAGTCCAAGCGACAGTCATCCGAGTGGACTTCACACGATGAACCCGCTCCAAAGCGTGGGAAAACGCAACAGTCGGCTGAGAAGGTTATGGCGCCTGTATTTTGGGATGCGACATCAAGAGCAAGTATTACATAGCGTTAGTGGACCCTTTGAAGGATGAAATCGGCGAAAACGGCCGCAATTGAACAGAAAGAAAGTGCTGGTTCATCAAGACAATGCACCGTGTCAAAAATCCATAAATTGGGCTTCGAATTGCTTCCTCATTCTCCATATTGTCGAGACCTGGCCGCTTACATCCACTTCCTGTTCTCAGATCTCAAAGAGATGCTCGATAAGGAGAAGAGGAGAATGAATAGGTTATCGGCGAAACTGAGGCCAATTTTGAAGCAAGGGACAAATCGTACTATAAAAATGGTATCGAAAAGTTGTAGGGTCGCTATAATCAGCGTATCACCCTTGAAGGCAATTATGCTGAATAAAAGAAAACTAATTTTGCCAAAAAAATGTTTTTTACTATGGTAGGCCGGAACATTGCAATTGACCTGTTATGTCAATTAAAACTAAACAAAATTTAACAATAATAACAATAAAACTTTCTCTAAAACTCTAAAACAAACTCCTCTTAGATATTAAATTGTAATGGTATTCATGCAATTGAATCAAAATTCTAATGTTTTAAACCGTTTTAAATTATTTCTCGAGCAACAATAACGTCCTCAAGGATAAGAACCTCATCCAAATTTGACAGTCAACTATAAGTAGGTACGAGTACCATAATTAGTTAAGTTACATAAATCAACTGCATAGAGATAGTAAATTAATTATATAGAAAATAAATTAAACATTAGCTTTGAAATTACTATTACAATATTTACAGAAAAGAAAGTTCGCTTCTTTATGAGAAAAAAGTAACTTCGATTTTTATAATAAGTGGCTTTAAAGTTGAGTCTATCTAATAAATTTTATTCTGTGAAGACATTCTATAAAAGGTTTCGTCTCATAAGACATTCTAGTTATAAGAATAGCATCGTTTGTTTACTCATTCAATAGAGGAGTTTTGAGAACTTCAGAGGATCATTTCGTCAATTTTTTGTTGTTACTTTTACCACAAAAGGAAAATATACAGGCTCATCGAGAGAAGTATCGTGGTCATATTGAGTAAGTGTTAAAGCGAATGCCAATGCCAGAATTGGTCGTTTTCGTTTCGAATGTTCGGATGAAATGTCAAAGAATATCACATACAATAAAATGTACAAAAAAAGTAGTGGTCGAAGCCCTAAAATTTACTTAGTGGTTCACCTTCAGTTGGAAATAAACATTTCTTATGATTATATTATATATGACATATCGAAAATCACTTCATTACATGATCTTCTGCCTAAATTATTATATTAATTAATTAGTCTAGTTCTATTATGTGTGAAATGTTTTAGTCTACGCACTTCAATATCACCTCACACATTTAGCTGATTAGTGAGCACATTGGAGTACACTAAATATATTTAACACAGAAAAACATAGTACGGAACATCGACAATGGCATTCAATACTTTGTTTTGGAACCGTTGTATGGTGGCTATATTAGATTTTTTAGCAGTAGCACTCCATAGTTGGATTCCATACGATCAAATAGGCTTGAGCATCGACTCATACAACAATATCTTGTTATCTAATTTTACCTTGGATTTGCGCTCAATTTTAAGCCGATACATCTGCAGACACATCTGCATCTGGTTCTAGATGCATACCAAGATATTTAGAATCTTCAGATTAGGTAAGTAGACAATAATTAGTATTCATTAGTTGGCATGTTCTTCTATGCAAAGATACATGGGTATATTTTTACTTTATTTTTGCTTTAATACGCTCTATCTTCAGCCACAGCTGTATTTTATAGAGGCGTATTTGTAGGTTCACTGATGCTGTTATTGAATCTTCCTGAGATACTAAGATGGCTGTATTCTCTGCACATGTTGCCTCAGTAGTGATTTTTGTGGTTGGTAGAACGGCTTTATATATAGGAAATACCCGATACAGTGCCTTGCGGAACTCCTGAATATATTGGATGTAATTCAATGAGTTAATCACCTTGTTTATATTGAAATGTCTACTTCATAGTCTGTCATTTTCAGTTAATTCGTATGGTAGCCTCCTTTTAGATCTTTCACATCATATGTAAACGTCTGGAATTATTAAACTGTCTGAAATTATATGAGAATGTGTTCCTTCTTGAAAAAGTTCCCATCTAGTAAGTCTTTCAATATGTAGCTTTATTATTCCTATCAAATTCATCACTTAAAAGTTTACCAGCTTAAATCGCTCAAAATTGCTTAAAATAATTTTTCACTGTTCATTTTCTTAACCGTAATTAACCTACAATATATACCGATTGCATACACAACTATTTCATCAGTAGTTAAATTGATGCGGTTGTTTGCACTAATCAGTCATCCCCTTAGAGCAAACTCTACCCATAATACCTGAATTAAACAGACGTTATTGTTTTACTGAGATTATGCTAGTAAATCCCACGGTGACAAATCAGTACAGTTAACCATAACCGGTGTTTCCAATTAAAACAGTTTCGCTCTCGTATTGTATAAAGCAACAATACTGTTAAATATCAAAAATCAATTTGAATGGATTATATTATTCGATTTCTGTAAACAACTCAAAATTTATTTGTGATATAATATACAATTTTGCAAAAAATTTTATAATATAATCGTTAAGACATTTGAAAGTGAATACCTTTTTTTTTGTTTATATTTTAGAGTCTCCATTTTACCCACTAGGGTTTATTTGGACAAGGCTTTCTGCTTACTTAAGGTGTGCTTCGAACCACGGTTCTCATTCTCAGAAGATATCCGCTTTTACCCAACCTGGTTAATGGCATAATCCAAACCTACAAAAGGATAATCACAATTATAAACAATCACAAACATAAATTTAAGAGAAAATTGCTGGATTCAAACCCACGATTATCGCAACAGTAATAGGACAGTCTTTCTACCTTGACCATTGCGCCAACCATGCCGGCGATAATTTGTTTTTTATTAATATCTATATAAAAAGTATAATTTAATTCATTTTATTTTTCAATCGTATTTATTTTATATCATATATATACTGTAATAAAAATAATAGTAAGCCTTTAAAAATATATATATATATATAATTTATTTGATATGTGATGTGAGGTATTTTAATCAACAACTGCTAACACAACCTAATTTGACTCTTAAATTCGATGATTTGGCATTTTTCTATGTTTAATAAAGATTCTCATATATAGTCTATTCAAAGTTTTTTTAGTACTGCGTCGTGGATGTTTGTGACGTCTAAACATTACAATGTTGCCGCATCAACTCTGAGTTTTAATTAAGTTTGGCTTTGACATACAAAAAAATTCTAATCTAAATAAACTAATTGAACAAAAATGTTACCAATTAAAATTTATTCTAATATGATACTATATCTAAAAACTACAATTAATTATACAGCCACAATAATTTATAGGTTAAAAACTCTTATAACTATTGCCTTCAAGAATTTTGCATACGTCTGATAGCTGGTCGCCGTCCGGTTGTCAGATGTACGCTAAATTATTCAAAATATTATTTATAATTATTATAGGTTATAAACCGGCAAAAATTATTTTAGCCCTTTGGTTATTGTGATAAATTTTAAGTCGCTCCGTAATATATCATATTGCTTTGTTTGAAAATGCCGAAAACAATAGACATTCGGGGTCACAAATTGGGACCACCTTTTGCCAGTAAATTTCGTTAGAGGGGTAATTATTGATGATATTGTATAATATATGTCCCTACAATTTTATTGAAAATGTTTTATAGCGAGTTGCTGCCTTACTAAATATTACTGTGGGTACTGTGAATAACATCGCTTACAAAATGAAGAATAATACGTTAGATTCACCCAAGAAAACCCGTCTACATACAAAGTGGGTGACGAATATTGACCATCTTGATATTGACTCCATTCAAGACCAAATGTATGAAATGTATAAGGACAGTAAGTACACACAAACTAGCTTATCGATATAAACATAATTTAATAAAATTATTTTAGAGAAAATTGTCTCTCTGGAAAATATACATAGAAGAATTAGGGACATGCAGCTTGTTGAGGGATGTAAGACATCCTTTCATAGACTCTTAAAGGGCATAGGGTTTAAATCGTGTAAATATAACCCTCGAGGAGGTTTAATGGAACTTCCAGATATTACCTTAAAAGAATTCAATTTAAAGGCATAAAATAATATAAGAATCTTAAATATTTCAAAATGGTTCATTGTGGCACACTTGACAAAACAGTAAGAAGAAAAGTGTAAAGACAATAAAAATTGATGGAAAAAGGCAAAAGTTACAATAACATTCAGTTGGATTTTGTTGGTCATTATATTTACTAATAGTTAATTGCATATATATTGCTGGTTGAGAAGGATATTCCATCAAAAACTGTTTGGATATGTGGAAGAAAGCATTGTCAACCATAACACCTTCGGTTTGGATGGACTCGATAAGACATACAAAGGAAGTAATTAATAAATGGTGGAATGGTGAACATGTTTTAGACAGATTAGAAATTAACATCTTAGTGATTGTATTGGACAGTGAGTCGTAAAGTGAAAGTGACTGAAGGAAACTTTTAGGATATGTGATAATACTGTGCTATGCTGGACATTCCTGAGACAGAGTGATGAAAATGGAAACAACTAAAGGTATGAATATAATTAATTGAATGTAACTCTAGAAAATGGTATTGCAGGGCGTGAAAGATTTGTGTACCCAGATATGATTGTAATTGTTCAAAACTAAACATAAGCATTAGGTTTGTAGGTATGGTAAATGCATTAGACAGAATTCAGTGATAGTAATTTTATCAATAATGGTGTACACAGGTAGTAGCAGAAGAAATAAAAATACAGTGATACCAAGATGACTTGCCAAGTAAACGCACCATCGAAGAAAACAAGAACTAAACGTAAAAAGTAAATATGTTCTTGAATGAAAGTAAAATACATTTCTCAGATATCCAATTCTTAATTAAGTTGATTAGGCCTCCAGGAGGATAACATTAAATAAAAAAACGCGCCTGGAAACTCTACCTCATGGATGGTGTGGAAAAGAGTTCAATGTAAACAAAACAAATCTAACCTACAAACTATTATTCCTGTATTCTTAATAGTAGTTTTAAGTCCTTCGATAATATATGTATCAGATGTACTAAAATGTTAAAATAAATTATATTTGATAATATTTTTGTTCAATTATTTTATTCAGATTAGAATTTTCTTGTATGTCAAAGGCAAACTGAACTAAAACTCAGAGTTGATGCGGCAACATTGTAATATTTCGACGTCACATATATCCACGACGCATTATTTTGAATAGACTATAGTAATATTGAGTTATTCAATGTATACAGACGTTGATCATAGGACGCTCAAAATAATAAGAACTACTTTTGTAAAAATATAATTACTTTTGTTGCAACATTTTAAGAAAACTTCTGCCGAATGATAAAGATTAATCTGTAGGACCAAAAAAAAAGACAGTCAACTGTTAACACTTACTGGAAGAAAACTCGGGTAAAACTGTTAAAGAACTTTTATACAGTTTATCAGTTGATGAATCATCTGTTTACAGTTATTTGCATATGATGGGACTGACCCAAATATGAAAAATAGTTAGCCACATGATTTTATTGGAAAAGGCAATCTCTTCAAGACTATTGCTTATCAGACAAAAAAGTTTTCTGTGGCGTATTGTGACTAGTGATGACTGGAATGTGACTACGACAATTCCAAGCCCAAAGCCACAAGGGTTAGCCCGGAAGAGCTATCTACATCGTGAAATACTTAAGTCTGGCTGTGCATATAATAGAACCTGCAAGGTGTAGTGTATTCGAAATTTACTTTGTTGTTTTAAAAGAAACAAGTATACAATGCATATTTTGCCAATGCTCCCTCTACTATTCATGAAAATGGAAGGCTTTTTTGAGTTTAGGGAATAACTAGTAATAAGTCTCGGGGACCTAAATCTGCCAAATAGGGCTGTTTCTGAATAATAACAGGTCAATTGAAAAGTCCCCTGTCGGATACATAGATGGCACTACTAGAATTAAATCCATATGTTTTTTGTGAAGTTTGTGAATTATAGCATTTTGAGTGAATCAACTTTTGTTATTATGAAAGAAATGGAGAAAAAAGGAATTTCGCGCGTTGATAAAATATTGCTTTTTGAAAGGAAAATATACAGTTGAAGCAAAAACTTGGCTTGATGCCGAGCTTCCGGACACTGCCCCAGAAAAATCAACCATCAAGGGTTGATATAAGTTTAGACGTGGTGAAAGGAGCACCGAACAAGGTGAACGCTGTTGGATACAGTGACGCCCAATAGAGGTTGTTACCGACGAAAACATTTAAAAAATCCATAAAATGTTTTTGAATGACCGTAAATTGAAATTGAATGAAATAGCAGACACTCTAAAGATATCAACTGAACCTGTACGTTCACGAATATTTGGGTATGAGAAAGCTCTGTGCAAAGTGGGTGCCGCGCGAGCTCACTTTTGATCAAAAACAACAAAAGAGTTTATGATTCGGAGCAGTGTTTGAAGATGATCAAGCATAATAAATCCGTGTTTTTGCGTCGATATGTAATAATGGATGAAATGTGGCTCCATCATTTCACTCCGATCGACAGTCATCCGAGTGGACTGCACAAGATGAACCCGCTCCAAAGCATGGAAAAACGCAACAGTTGGCTGGCAAGGTTATGGCGTCTATATTTTGGGATGCGCATGGAATAACTGTCGTTGGCTGCCTTGAAAAAGGAAGGACCGGTAAAACAGTGATTATTACATAGTGTTATTGGATCGTTTGAAAGACGAAATCGCGGAAAAACTGTACACAAGTCAGTGAAAACGATGGAAAGAATGGCTATGAATTGGACTTCCAATTGCTTCCTCATTCACCGTATTCTCCAGATTTGCCCCCCAGCCACTATTACCTGTTTTCAAATTTCAAAAGGATGCTCACTGGGAAGAAATTCTCGTCGAATGAAGAGGTGATCGCCGAAACTGAGGCCTATTTTGAAGCAAAGGACAAATCCAACTACAAAAATGGTAATGAAAAATTGGAAGGTCGCTATAATCGGTGTATCACTCTTGAAGGGAATTATGTTGAATAAAAAAAAATTTTTGCCAAAAAATTGTATTTTACTATGTTGTGCCGGGGACTTTTCAATTGCCCTGTTATATGTTGACTTTTTTAAGAAAAACTGTCTAATTCTTTCTTTATCGTGCATTATCTTAAAAATCATTGACCCAGCTTTTCCAGAGTATACATATTTACACAAACTTAAACACAAACAAATCTCATTATTTGTTGAATTTCTAATACAGTAGAATAAATTTATGAGTTCATAATAAATTTCTATCTTTTTATCTATTTTTAATAATATAATATAAATATATAATATTTTTAAAGTTTTTTTAGAGACATCTATTAATTCTGCTACCTATTTTCTGAATTATATATCTTCAGTTATCAGCAGCAACGTTGCCAGACTAAAATTATTGACGTTACCAATTTAAATATTAATACTATTTTATCTAATATTAATTGTGCAACTGCATTGATAAGAACACAAAATCCATTAAAAATATATATATATATATATATATATATATATATATATATATATATATATATATCGGTTGTAAGAGGAGAATATTCGCATACCATAACTGTGAATTATTATAAAACTTAATATATTCTATTGGACATTTATTTACCTACTTTCGTCATAACGCTTCCTCATTTCTACTAAACAGAGGAGATTTACCTTTCATTGTGCTAAATAATAAACAACATATTTGTCTTAAAACCGAAGGTGCTGAATGGAAGATTAATGTAATTTTGGTCAATATAGCAATTTTACTGAGTAAGTGATGTAAGTTAAGAGTGCTAAGAATGTTATAATTTCTTATGGGAAAATACATCAGAAATGTCACATTATAGATTGCAAAAGACCACAATTAGCCATCTCTGGAGTTAAATAATATATGGGATGAGAACACCGTCGAAAGTAAAAAAAAATTTAAGCATTTCAACATATTCATCTCACTTATCCACAACAGTCAATCATGTTCAAAACGGTGACGCCACCAAACTGTCATCAATATAACGAGTATAAGCAAATGTACTTCGGCATCTCATATTGTTCTTATTTTTCTATTTTGTGTATTTGTATTTTCTATTGTATTAATTATAATCAAACAAAAACCACCTAATATTTCACATACACAATAATTGAAACGTTTTATTTCTTTTTATAAAACAAACTTAATTTTGAAATTCAAATAATCACATCAGTTTTTTTGAGAAAACAAAAATATATAGGAAATAATGTAGAATGTGATGATTAATCAAGTTTCAAGAATAACTCAGATTTATTACAAACATACAGCTTACATGTAGCTTGTTCAATAATACTAAAGCGTAAAATAAATGCATATATCACTAAAAATCGATTTATTCATTCAAAATACTAACCACATAAAAACCTTAAAATTCACATGTTTTCGTTAAAGTTTCTGGCGAATTAATAAGAAAAAATCATGGTCAATGTCTCTTGTAATTCCTATGGAATCAAACTATGCACAACACGTATAATAATGTGTTGTTCCTACTGCAACCTCATAAGTGTTTAATTATGGTCTCACTGTCCTACTCTGTTCATATTGCTACTCATTCATGCCTTTCTCAAAATCAGCGCAAACTACTGTGTTATAGTTGTCTTGTGGTAATTCAATTTTTTATAATAACCTCTTATGCAATAACTTATTTCTCAATCACTTTTCATTCTATTTTTACAAACTAATATTAGCTCTTTAATACAGTCATTTATTTTGCTTAGTAAACTATAGCCCATTCAATAAAACAATGAACTCACATCATCTAAAATAATTACCGTTAAAACGTCGCAATTTTGCCGCATAAAATTTGAGTTCTAGATCATTTTGGCTTTGATATATAACAAAATTCTAATATAAATAAAGTAATGCAAAAAAAATGTAATCAAATATAATTTATTTTTATTTAGTTGTATTTATATTTATTTGTTTGTATTTACACACATTAACATTCAGTGCAGCTGTACCACGCTAAAAATATTTCTAGGAAATCTGATTGTAAAGTGTAAAAAATATGTGCTATATATGTGTTATTTTTTTCTAAATTAAGATTGTATTAAATATATCTAATGTAGGATGTAATTTATAACAAAAATTCAGTTCATTATTATATATGAGCATATATATAAGGAGAATGTAGCGTTTAAATCTAATTTTATCAAGAAAAATGTATACACGTATACATTAACAGAAATAAACAAAAGGGAAATACAATGATATCAAAACCTTTTATCAGGAACACTGTACCGACGGACACAAGAACTAAGGGTAAAATATAAATATGCTCTCTAATGAAAATAAAATATACTACTTGGATATAGAATTGTTAATTAAGGATTGTTAAGGAGGATAAAGCCTAGGGAATACAACTACAAACGCCCTAGAACTCTAATGCATAGGTGGTATGGAAAACAGTACAATGTAAATATAATCAAACACAACCCTAACCTATAAATTATTATAACTATGTACTTAATTGTAGTTTTAAGTCCTTTGATAATATATGCAGTAGATTTACCATAATGTTCAAATAAATTATATTTGATAATAATTATTTTTTATGGATTAGAATCTTCTTGTATGTCAAAGCCAAACTGAAGCAAAACTCAGAGTTGATGTGGCAACATTGCGACGATTTGACGTCACAAATCTCGATGACGCACATACAAATAAACTTTGAATAGACTATATATTCGTAACATGAATCTCTTTTTAACTAGAATAAAATGAGAATGAAAATATTGTCTGATTCTAAAACGAATATACAAATTGCTATAGGCTAAATATTAAACATCGTAATGACATGTGTTCTCTGTTATGTTGAAGAGACTAGATATATTTAATAAATAAATATTCCAAAAACATGTAAACAATATATTTTAACTCATGATAAATATAATGTTTCTCAGTTTTGTTGACGGCATATACGATACTACAAATCCAAACTTAACCACACATCTTTTAAATTAAAATTAGCCTGCTTTGAAGGAGATGTTTCCTGCAGCACTTCCGCGTAAACTCAAAACTCCGTCTTAATTGAGTTCCAACTGAAATCTCAAGATATGATTGCAAACTTGTACGCGAGAGTGCGCCAGCAACCTCAATTATCAGCGAAAAAATATATATACGAACTTTTCTGACGTTAACATAGTTACTTCCTTTCACATCCTGACAAGAACAAAATCAGAGATCGTATATGTTATATAGCAGGAAACTCTGAAGAGGATTAGAAGTCTAGACGAGCACTTCTTATAAAGCGTCAGGCCAAGCATAATTTCACTCTTCACATGAAACGCGGCAGCGACGGTCGATTGGAAAATCAGCTTAAAATTAGAAAGTTCGCTGGCGGGATGACGCAGCCTTTATTTTGAGGCATCGAAATTGAACTTGCTCGTAAGTGGTCAAAGAGTTTTAACCTGATTAACGCGTGGCGCATTGGAGGTCGATTTTAATCCCTTAATTAAGGGATTATACATACCACCCATATAAGGCGCTGAAAATAAGTTTTTTGAAAACATTTATTCGAAACAGATTTTATTAATTTAAAACTGATGATTGAACTTCTGTTCAAAGTATAAATCTGTGATTTACTTCCCTTCCAACATCAAACCACACTTTTTCTAAATTTATTAATATATTATTACTAGTCGTTGTCATATTACACATCTTAGAAACTTTCTTTATAATCACTTAAAACTAAATACTTTTAAGAAGACCTCTTGGTCCTTACTTAGTCTCTAATAAAAGAAAATAAAACAAAAGTTTTCCAACACATTTCGAGGTTTTGACATTTAGTGACTTCACGAAATAATTACACGAGCTCACACGGTTCTTTAAACTTCTATCTTTCTATCTATTTTTAATAATATAATATAATATAAACATATAATACTTTTAAGGTTTTTTTAGAGACATATATTAATTCTGTCTCTAATAAGAGAAAATAAAACCAAACTTTTCAAACACATTTCAAGGTTTTGACATTTAGTAACTTCACGAAATAATTACACGAGCTCACAGGGTTTGATTCTCTTCAGTATGCGTCCTAGTTCAGTGTTGTCCAAGAGTTGAAGAACTTCAGCGTTTATATAAGAGTGGATTATTGTTTTGAATCTCTTATTTTCCTCTATAAAAGTTGGAATCCGAAGGTCTCGGTGTAAGTAATCGTTCCTGTAACATATGGGCGCATCAACAAAACTCCCGGACATTGTTCTGAAATATTTTTATCATGTTGATATTACTTCTCGCAGAACATCCCCATAACTCAATTCTGCATTCTTGTTGAAGTTCTAATACAGTAGAAGAAATTTATGAGTTCATAATAAATTTCTATCTTTCTATCTATTTTTAATAATATAATATAATATAAACATATAATATTTTTAAAGTTTTTTTAGAGACATATATTAATTCTGTCTCTAATAAAAGAAAATAAAACTAAAGTTTTCCAACACATTTCAAGGTTTTGACATTTAGTAACTTTACTAAATAATTACACGAGCTCACACGGTTTGATTCTCTTCAGTACGCGTCCTAGTTCAGTGTTGTCCAAGAGTTGAAGGACTTCAGCGTTTATATAAGAGTGGATTATTGTTTTGAATCTCTTATTTTCCTCTATAAAAGTTGGAATCCGAAGGTCTCGCTGTAAGTAATCGTTCCTGTAACATATGGGCGCATCAACAATACTTCTGGACATTGTTCTAAAATATTTTTATCATGTTGATATTACTTCTCGCAGAACATCCCCATAACTCAATTCTGCAGGCCCGTATAAGTCTTAATATTAGCTTGTTAGACAACAACTTATTACCTAATCAATAATTTAGATCATCTTCCAAATAAAGATTTTTTTGAATTTTTATTACAGTTTTTTTATTTTCTTTCTGATGTGCTCCTTCCAGCAAAGTATTGCATCAAGATTCATCTCAATATATTTAGGATTGTTACTGTATGGGATAATATTATTATTCATATTTATTATTATATGAACGGTTTGTATGTGAAATCAATGTGTACTAATTTAAAATGTTATATATTGTTTTTTAATATATTTTTATAAGCTTCAATATTTGGCAAGGAAACCGAATTGTTCCTTTGGGATTAAGTGGTGTGCGTCTGTGAATGTGCTTAAAACGTGTGATATCCATAGAGTAAATATAGAGGTTTAACTTAAATAGGCAAAATCGAGGAAATGTTTTGCGTGGTCCATTCAATGGCGGCTCTGAGACCACTTTTTTGATTGGTTCATTTGAATTGGCCTACGAAGGCATTTTATTGGTTCATTTCTATAACGCCATTGTTTGTTTCAGTTTGTTTCCGACGACAATTTTGTGTGTCTAATATAAAATACGATTAGCATTCTTGCGTCTTAAATATAATCACTATTATTCGATTTTAATGTATCTTCATTCTCAAAAGTTTTGTGTATCCAGTGTATGTGCGAAAATAAAAAGTACGATCAACATTTTGTGCCTTAATTATAATCTCTATTATTTGATTGTAATGTATCTTCAGTCTCAAAAGTGTTGTGTATCCAGTGTTTGTGCGGAAATAAAAACCGGGCGTAGTTTTCCTTGGAAGAAACACCCCAATTAGCAAGATTAAGGATTTGTGTGACTTAGCATTGCTTTTACCTGGTACGTATACAATTATTTATATAAAGCATTTGTGTTCATATATATTATTATTTACAGCAATATAACAGAAGAAATTATGAACATATTACCCACACTCTAAATCCAAAATGTGTCCAAATGAGACAATGGTAATTTTACAATAATAATTAATTTTAAAATATATCATATCTTAATTTTTTGTTGGTGTTCTTTAAAGTATTACTTTTTGGTATGTTTTCTCCATTCTGACGTATATCATACGATTTAACTGTTTTAATTATCCATTCCATAATAACATTGTAAAAATAATAATAACTTGCCTCAATACATTTTTGTGTTGAACAAGTAGGTAAAATATAAACAGACTTTCAGCTGTGCTGCTTTGCTTTCAGTATGAGCGAACAATAATATAGAAATTTTAATACATCTTATTTGAATTGATAGCACTAAAAATATATAAAAAAGGGAAATAGCTATAGACAATTTTGATTATATTTGCTATGAGATATGTTATGTTTTCAATTAGATTGCAGGCAATTTTTTTGTCCACATTTATATCATTATATATATATATATATATATATATATATATATATATATATATATATATATATATATATATATATATATATATATTCTTATGTTTTAGCTTTTTGATATTATATAATATTTCTATTTGTACAGAATTTTATATTTATTAATATAAAAAAAATACATTTTGGTTTTATTTAAAATTTAATTGGTCAGTAGAATGTGACGTCAAAGGTTAGTCACGTGATAGATATGAAATCGTCGACTAATGAAATGCTCCCCTTATAAAATATTTTCATTACAGGTGCCTGTAATGGTAATTTAAACTAACCAATGAAATTCAGCGAAATGACATTCTCAGCGCCTTTCTGCTGAGACCACGCAAAATAATTCTGAAATTATTTGTATTAACACTCTATATATTACTCTATGGTGATATCTCTTTTTCGGCAAGTTTGGAGTATTTCTTCTGTCCTAAAAGTAATACCTTTCATAAACGGTCACATAACCGAAACTAAATCAAAATATCGAATTTTTTTTCGGGGTGTCATCTATTATCTTGGATTTAAACCATACATTTATTGTGCTGCCATCTATCCAGTAATAGTTAAGAAACTTAGCACACAGGTTTCTGTAGAATTACAAACTTTTAAAGATTACTCTACTATAATTATTGACTTCAGATTAATATTGAAGAATCTACAAAAAAGTAATATAAATATAGTTTCCTTTATTGGCAAAGTATTTTCGCACATTACGGATAACTATAATCGTGTTGTATTTTTTATGTAGATCATCCATTAATTTTATGTATTCTCTCATAGAGGCCGCTCATTATACTAAAATATTATATACCCCGAAAAATTAATTTTGAATTTACAATACTATGTTACAAAGGATATAGTAAAATATGTTTTCAACTTATATCTAGTATGAATACCTTTTTATATTAAAAATGTGTGTAATAGGTAACGCATTATTAATTAATATTACTATTCAATATTTAAAAAAAATTGATTTTGTTATATATAATTTATATTATTTTATTATAAATTCAATATTTCATCTTAGTTAAGATAACATGTTTCATATATAGTAGTATACGTGGACAGTACGTTCTCATCCGTCTTTATTTTAAAATTTTCTTTAAATATACAGTAATACTGAAATCTGAATTGTCATAAATAAATTTATTTATTTGAAAAATTAGATGAACTTAAAATTGTACGAATACGAACACTTCTGAATAATTTCTATTTAAGTATAACAAAAGATGTCAAATTATAAAATGTAAACGGAGACATTCCAGCGGATATATTATTATAATAAATAGAATATTTCTAATTATGTTTTTGTCACCTGCTGATATATTATTATGTTGTTTATTAATTATTAATGATTTTTGGGGTGGTATTGAGGTGCTATATAAAATAACAGACGTTTTTTTTTTCAAAATTACATATCTATTTCAACATATATACCTGAAAAAACAACCAGGTACCCTAACGTACAAATAATATTTCAAACTAACTCGGAATATAAATCTATTAACTCCTATATCACAGTAAACATTTATATCATATTATTTTTAACAAACAACATTGAAAAAATATTTTTTAAAGCTTGAACCATTTCTAAAAGTTCTAAATAGATAGTTATCAAAATGATTTGATGCACAAACGTAAAAAAACAGAGAAGAAAAGTCTATTCAACTTAATAGATTAAAGATTTTTTCTATATAATTTCTATTGAATATAAAAATTAAAGCTACTGGAAGACGTAGGTTTAAATAAAATTAAAGCTAGTTTAAAGCTTGAGATTGAAGAATCACTGTCATTGCCCGAAGAAGTAAAATCACCATGGTCTCCACATCGGTCCTGGTTGGGCTTCGACTTTCGGAGGTTCGCAGCGCGGTGAAATGGGAGGCGTTATGGCGTTCCTGAAGTGAGGACTCTGTCTCATTTGTTGTTCTTGTTGGGCTTGGATATTCTGGGAGACCGTATCCAACTGTCTGACACAAGCTCCCAGGTGCTGGAGCAGTTTTCGTCCGGCTACGGGATCCACTAAGTCCGAAGAGATCGGTGACGATATGAAATGGGTCACTTCCTGAGCGCACTGGGTGAAACCCGAACGAAACCGATCAGCGTAACTTTGTTCCTGAGGGATGATTAACTGGTGCTGTCTCTTCAGGTTGTGAAGATGTCGCACTGTCAGTTCCAAGATATCGGCCTTCTCCAGCTTAGATACGTTCTCGCCCTCGCTCTGCAACGCGGTCACCATCAGCTCCTTCAGCTCGTCCAGGCACCTGTTGATGCGGGCGCGTCTCTTCCTCTCCAGCATCGGCTTCATCACTTTTCTGTACTGGTAGGTGCGAGAAATTGGTTCCTCGCCACAATCTCCGTTCACTAAATACGGGGTCGGTGCCATGATGGTACTCGTATAACTGCGTAACCGATCTGAGCCTGACACACAACGACAACAGAATGAGGTAACGTCTAGGCGGCATATAGTTTTATAATCCGTCTTTGGCTTTGAACGACGACAGAGTGGGGTACTTCGTGAATGGCTAGCGTCGTCTCCCTCCAATCCGATAGACGGTGCGCGCTCTCTGTCGGTTGCACTGGAGCAGGGAGGGTGCCCGAGACCGACAGGGTGTGCCATACCGATGGTGGGTCGTGTGGCGTGGGAATATGGGATTTTTTTGTTGTTTTTTTTTTCGAGAAAAGTCAGCGGGGGTACTTACGGAACGTGTTGATGTAAGACCCTTGTTACAATATGAAAGGGGGACCGTCTTGTGCCTGGATAAAGACCGGTATTTTTTTTTATTTACATTACTGCATATCCATTTTTTCTATTATAAAAATATATATTTAACAGTTTCTAAAAATAAGAAATAGATAGTTTATTACACGTACTTTGGTCGTTGAACCTTTTAATAAGAATCCCATTTGAATCAGGGGGTCAAAAAGTTAAACATGTGTCACTATGTTTTTTAAAAATATAAATTATATTGGATTTGATTGCTGTAAACAACAGATATGGAGATTATTTAAAAACAAAAATCGAGAAGTGCAATTTTATATTTCTATTCCAACAATTCAAAAAATACAATAACAGTATTATAAACATTTTATTGGCCTTTTATGGCATTTTCCAAGTCTCATCTAAATAAATAATTTGAAATAATAAGTCTTGTTTCATTTTATTATATGCTTTTATAAAAGCAATATCCGGAAGTTTCATTAAACCTCTTCGATACTTTTCAAACTAACAATTTCCTTTAAAATAAATTATTAAATTATGTTTGTATTGAAAAACTACTCTCTGTTTTTATATGTTTCTTGTATTTAATCTCCGATAGAGCTAACACCAAGCTGATCTTGATTCGTCACCCTCTTCGTATGAGGACGGTTTTTTATTCCGGTGAATTCAAGATTATACTTTTTTTTGAGATATTTCAGTGACCGAATCCATACTAGTATTCAGAGCTGCTGCAACACGCTAAAAGATATTTTCAGTAAAAATGACAGCAAATTAATATTTAACAATAAAAATGCTTACCTCTCTAACGAAATTCTTTAAATATCTTGATGCCGTATGTACTTTGGAACGCAGAAACTTTGGATAGAGTGTAGTTATATTTTTTTATATTGTAGCAAGAATCCGCCAAATATTAAAATATCTCATATTTTATATTTTCTTATATCTCTGATAATTTAAATTAGATGGTGTGGAATCAAGTTTTAATGTTTTTGTGAATCATATTGTTTGTTGTACAACTTGATGATTGGAGTCAAGATTATGGTAGGACAGGAAACCAATGGCGTTTATTAATTTCTGTACAAGATAATTCCGATAAGGTATTATCAATAATAATACTGTTTGTGCACAATGACATTATGACAGAGTGGGAATAAATCTTATTATTGGACACAGTCTGATATTCAGATATTTTAAGTGAGACTAGTATGCTACTTGATCTTTACGGTGTGTTCGAAAGTTTTTTGTGAATTAACTCGCAGATTCCAAAATGTGAGCTTTTTTAAATGAACTTCATTGTTTTAGAAACATTTATCTGTTTCAATTTTTCAATTGAAACTTAGTTTAGTGGTTTAGTGCTATTTTAAATTGTTCTAATTTAATCCCCTATGCAATCCATCCATCAAGACAATTGCTGTAAACTCTTAAAAGTAATAGATTAAAAAGTGACTGAAACTGTATCTCTTATCATAACTATGCCATACTATGTATAATATTTTTAAGAACTGGCTAACATAACAACGATTTTAGCTAAAAGTTTTGATATATCCGCTCGGATTTAACATCATCAGGTGGATCTTTTGTTCGCCGCAAAGTTCTTTAAGAAACGTGGGCATTGTCAATAAATAATACACCAACATTATCTAGACTTAGTTCTTCAAAAATGGCCAATTAATCAGAAGATATTTATATAATAGATTTATATAATAAACTGTATTAACATATTCTTGTAAAGGACTTAATCAGTAATTTACAAGTTACTTGTAGACGGAAGTTCTTATATTGAAGTTAGTAGTTAATTTAAGCCATTCTGAATTTTTTAATTTATAAACAATTAAAATAAAGAAACGCCAGTAAGCTCTACTATACATAATAATATTAACAACATATTAATACTATTTACACTATAATATTTCTACAAGAAGATTTTCTGCAAATAAAATATTAATTTATATTACTATTACAATTACCACAAGTTAACAATAATTGTATGTCAAAATTATACCATATATATGAAGATAATTATAAAATTATTATATGGTCATTATTACTAAACAATGTCATTTCCTTTTAATACAACAATGACGGATTTACCTGCGACGGATTAACAAGCTGAGTAAACTACAGAGTCTAGGACGACAAATTATACCCAAAATATTTTTGTCTTAGAAAAAAATTGTAAAAAAGTAATTAAATATATATCTATAAATTTTAGATTGCTAAAGATATTAGATTAATAACAAGGAACTATTTGATTTATTGTCAATGTATGTGGAGAAGATTAAAAGAAAAATTTGTAGCAGTAATTACTTCTACTTATTTTATTATCTTGTGATTCGTTTTGCACTATTTTTTATTTATTAATTTTTTTAAAGTTTATAACTAAAAATTGCATATATTTAGGAATTAGCTTTTCTTTCTTCTCTAGTATCATTTGTAATTTTCAGGTATTATTCTTCAGTCCCTACGTTTCCTAGAGTACTTCAAATACTTTTAGCAATACCTTTTTTTATTAAAGGGGAACATTAAAGTCTTCTATAACGGACGTTTTATTTGTTCATAATTCGATAACTTTGGACCTGAAAAAATTTTCCTGGTCTAGCATTTTAGACTCATTAATCACTATATTCTTACATCCCTTATTCAGTTGTCCAGAACAAATGATAACCGGGTATTAGAGATTCCCATTTCAGCGAGTCCCAATTGTCGATCAAGAGATACCTTCACTGAGCAAGTTTTTCGTTCAGTTTATCCAATTCTCGGATATAGTATTCCACAGTTTTTATGAGATTGAATCACAAAGGTTGAAAGATATCCGCTAATTTTCTAAACATTTTTAAGTACATGTTCTGCTTTGGAACCGATCTACTGGATGGTCTTTGATATACCCAGAAATTTGTACCGTTAGGAGTTTCGCAAAAATATATTTCTCATCAGGTATCCCATTTTTCTACAAAAACTGAGTATTTAATGAAATATATGCGTTTGTGCTTTGAACTAGGTTATATTGAGTCTTATTATGTGTAAAATTTGTGTGCGTAGATATACGTGTAATTCTTCAAAATATAACATAAATGAGCGTTTTGTGGGAATGTAGGAGGGTAAATGGATATTAATTAATTCATGAGAAGAAAGCACAGCACAAATTAAACAAGAACTAAACGTGAAAAGGTAAATAAGCTCTCCAATGAAAACAAAATACATTAAGTGAATTAGGCCTCCGAAGGATACTAGTATAAAATAAAAATGCCTTGAATTCTATTTATAGGTGGTCTAGAAAAATGTTTAGTGTATATAATAAACATAATAAAATAATAAAAATAAGAAATAATAAAACAGCCGTAACATAATATAGTTGACTAATACAAGTTCAAAGGTTTTATAACTATTTTTTGATAATAAATTGTACAAAAATGAGCAAAAGTTAATTCTCAAGTTCTCAAGAATCAAACTATCAAGCCTATAAATTATTTTATAGGGAAGGATTTATAATAGATTATGTGTATTAATCGCATCTTTGTAAATGTGTAACCAACTTCATGTTGATGCTTCACAAACAGCCTTCACTTTGTAGTATGTATCATTTCGTTGAAGTGTGAACAATTTTTTTTAATGAGTACCGAGTGAATTAGTGCATTAGTGCCATCTGGTCATGCATAAACATCTACAACAAAGCGGAACATCTATAGCTCCAAATAACAAGGATACATTACTCCACAACATCTCCAGATTTGGCGCATGCGCACTCTAATGCGCATTCTTTTCGAGTCGGTTGGTACCGCAAAACATAGAAGAATTCTAAATATTTTGTGATCGGTACGGTCGATCAGACCAAAACAACAAAAAATCTAAAATATTTAGATTTTGTGTTACATTAATAATTCTATAGTAATAATAATTAAATTGTGCTGTTATTCTTGATGGTCTGCTACATATACATTGGTTTTAAAATATGGACATACAAAGTACATAGATAAGTGCAGAATGTAAGGTTAAATTTTTAATGTTATAATATCCAAACAGCATTAATTTTTTTATAGTGGGAATTTAAGCTGCCAAATTTATAACACGCCATTTTCAACGACCTGGAATAAGTACCAACATATGCCAAAAAATTTGTATTTTATTTATGTTACTCTTTGCAGAACATCCCCATAATTGAACCCCGTATGTCGATATAGGTTTCAATAAGCAAGTATAATATATATATATAATAGCAATTTATTATGTACTGATAATTGTGATTTTATTTCAATTAGCCAGTACATTTTCCTATATTTCAGTTCCAGTTCTTTTTTTTTCTTTATATGTTCCTTCCAGCGAAGTTTTGCATCAAGATTCATTTCGAGATATTTAGCGTTGTTTCTATATGGAATGATAGTATTATTTAATGTTATGGGTGCTTGTACAGTCTCTTTTATAGGTGAACTGCACATATACAGATTTACTTTCATTAATTCTTATTTTCCAAGCTTATGTCCAATTATTTATATTGTCACTTGCCTGTTGTAATTTTTGTGAGGCTTATCATCAGGAAATGTAGCCATCGTAATATTTTCCGTTTGTGGTATATCACAAGTGTAGAGTAGATAAAGCATTGGTCCCAGTACATTTCCTTTTGGTACACCTGCTTTAGATTTTTTTATTGTAGAGTAAGCTTCTTCTTGTTTGACTCAAAACATTCTGGTTGTAATGTATGATTTTAATAGTTCGGTGTGTTGTTTTGGTAGCATTTTCTGTAGTTTATGAATAAGGCCTTCATGCCAAACCTTATCGAAAGCTTGTGGTACATCTAAAAATATAGCTGAGTATACTTTTTTACTTTCGTAGGCTTTTTCAATAACATCTGTTATTTTGTGGACCTGGTCAATTGTTGAGTGTTTGTTAATAAACCCAAACTCGTGTGTTGGTATCAGGTTTTTTTTCTCTCTATGATCGGTTTTATTCTTTTCAATAGAAGTTTTTGCAAAACCCTTAGATATTACTAGTAGCAGTGATATAGGTATATAGGCTTTTATTTCATTTGCTGACTTCCCAGGGTTTGGGATCATTATAATTTCCGCCATCTTCCAAATGTCTGGAACATGTTTTAATCTAAATGATGCTGTACTGATCAAGTTGTTGAGTTTTATAATTCTCTTTCTTGGTAGTTTTTGCAGTAATTCTCCTGTTATTAAATCGTAGCCTGGTGATTTCCTGGGGTTAATGTCAGTTTTAATAACTTTGGTTAACTCTTTCGGCATGACTAATTCAATCATCGAATTTTCAGCTTCTATGTCTGGCAAATTATGTTCAATATTAGTTTCGTTTGGTTAGAAAGTTTTTTTTTCTAGATATTCAGCAAATGCTTCTGCTTTTTGATGATTGTCACGTGCCCAATTCCCACATAAATATCTTATAGGTGGACTGTGTAGGCATGACAGACGCTTTAAATATTTTGTGGCTTTCCAGAGTGAGAAATCAGTTTCTTTATCATCTGTTAAATCTCTCAGATAGTTATTTGTGGTTTTTGGCTTTGGGTTATATTGTTTAAACTATTTTTATTTTCAAGGTTTCTGTTTTGTTGCACTTTTTTTCTTAATTTACGTTTTTCAGCTACCATTTCCTTCACTTCTTTTGAATAATTAATTCCTTTATTTCTGCTCTTAATTTCTGGAGTATTATTCCAAGCAGCTTGTTGAATATCTACTACGAATTTTTCTGCTTCAAAATGTAATTGTTCAGTTGTCTTGAGGGGTACATTTAGTTGGATTCGATTGTTCAATTCTTCAGCAATTCCTTCCCAGTCTGTTCTCTTGTTTGTTAACGTTGGGTTTCTTTCTTTTCTTATTATATTTTCGTTCAACGTCAGAATCACTGGCGTATGATCTGAACTTAGCTCAAAATTTTCTTAGACTTTTATATAGTTGGATGTTATGTTTCTTACTATGAAGAAATCTAACAGGTCTGGGAGTTTCTCTTGATCAGTTGGCCAATAAGTTGGTTTTCCAGTTGACATGTAACTACATCTTAGTTCAGCAGCTGCTTTATGCAGTTCATTGCCTTTAGTTGTTATCATTCTGGATCCCCATCTTGTATTTTTTGCATTAAAATCACCTCCAATTATAAATTTTTCTCCCAGGTTGTTTAGGACATTTTAAACATAATATATTTTAGCAATGATTTATATTTTATTTTATAGCTAAGATATAGCTAGAATTTGTTGACAGTAAAAGTCGAAGAATGTGAAATTCAGACTATCAGAGGAGAATTTAGACAGCATTTTGTTAGAAAACTGTACAATAATACTTTGAAATAATTAAATTTGCTAGCAAAATTAGACCTGGATCAATTAAATAAAATATAAGACTATCAATAATACCCCAATGCTCTAACGACAAGGAAAATACAATGCATTATTACATAAGAGTACAGGTAAATAAATTATAAGTAATAAAAATAATGATGTTTTGACTGAGATGTCTTTTAGTTTTAAATAACGATCATCTATTCATTTTAAGCTAGTAAATGTACAATATCTTAATCGATAGCTCGAGGTAGTGAATTCATTAATGGGGTTTGTGAATCAAGAATAGCGATAATATTTGGAGATTTTTAGGAAAATTTTACTACTTTCAAATATTGTGGCGGTTTTTTCGTTTGATTTTATCTGTATTGGCTGTATTTGATCTAAACGGTTTTGGTCTTTTCTATGGCAATGATTATTTATATAGTTCTTGGAGTTTCTGTTCTTGTCAATTATTCGAATATGTAAATTAATATAAACATGATCTTTTTATAAAAATAGAAAGATTATTTTTATTATTTAATTTTTTTCAATAATTTTTTAAATAAAATTTGTTATTTCCGAAATGTTACCATTTTTATTTACTTCCTGAATCTATTTACCAAATCTGGAGATGTTGTGGAATAATGTATCCCGGAATAACAACGTTGGACCACATGTAGTAATACCAAGAAAATATATGTTACTTGGAAACATTAAAACGAGAAGTCATACTCCATATTCTACAGACCTTGCTCCTTCCGACTTGTTTCAATGTATGGGCCGATATGTGGATAGACTGAAAAGATACATCGTTCTTTTGATATGGAACCCGTAAATTGTTTGAAATATGATGAAAAGTAGCGGTTATCGCTGAATAATATTTTTAGTAAAATACATTGCACCGATTTTCCATAATAAAGCTGCTAATTCAAGATTTATAGGTCTAATACTGAAACGATTCCCTGCTCCTCCGGTAATCATCATCTCTTCTATGGTCATATTTTTTTTATGCTGGTTTATCTTCGTCCGATGTTCCTTCCGAGGTTTCGTGATGCCGTGGCGTTTTTTTACGCTTCCCACGGTGTGGATCTTTGCGTGAAACTGGCAGATTGAAAAGCGGGCGGTTCATCTAGCGCGGCCAGTCACGAAAGTCATCGAAACTGATTTCGAATTAAGAAGAATATGCAAAAAAATGACCGGCGCTCCGTCATTAGCGGTCGGCGGGCTCTCTGTGTGTGTGTCGGTGAGACGATTTCGACTCGTCGAAACGAGCCAGTAATTATTTGATGGTAGATACGTATTCTTTTTTCCGTTGCTAAGATAATGGCGGACGGTATTAGTAGGCGGCCGCGGATCGTAATTTTAGGACAGATTCTGGACGTTATTTCGTCTTATTACCAGTAATACAAAAAATATTTAGTTAGTGGTTTTCGAACTACTGTTCTAATTTTACGATAAATTATGACTTTTAAAATATGGACTGAAAAGTCCCGGGCGTAACAAAGGATTCATTTTTTTGTTCAAAATTGACGTAATCCTCATCAAGAGTTACACAATCATACCAGCGCCGCTCTAACATTTTAATACCACTTTTGTAGAACGATTTATCTTTTAGCCTGCCACCAGTTGCTCTTCAATAAGATGACGACCGTTTTGATTCCGGAGTGAAATGATGGATCCATGTTCATTCATTACACATATCGACGCAAAAATTCCGGTTTGCTACGTTTAAACATAGCCAAACACTGCTCAGAATCATCAACAACTTCTTGTTTTTGGTCCACAGTGAGCAAACGCAGCACCCGCTTTGAACAGAGTTTTCTTACAACCAAATGCTTATGCAATATAAAACAAATACGTTCTTTTGATATTATTTCGATATTAGCTAGCTCACGCAACTTCACTTAATTATTTGATGGTAGATACGTTTTTTTTTTCCGTTGCTAAGATAATGGCGGACGGTATTAGTAGGTGGCCGCGGATCGTAATTTTAGGACAGATTCTGGACGTTATTTCGTCTTATTACCAGTAATACAAAAAATATTTGGTTAGTGGTTTTCGAACTACTGTTCTTACGATAAATTATGACTTTTAACATGTGGGCTGAAAAGTCCCGGGCGTAACAAAGAGGCTGCATTTTTTTGTTCAAAACGACGTAATCACCATCAAGAGCTACACAATCATACCAGCACGCTCTAACATTTGAATACCATTTTTGTAGAACAATTTATCTTTTAGGCCTGCCACCAGTTGCTCTTCAATAAGATGACGACCATTTTGATTCCGGAGTGAAATGATGGATCCATGTTCATTCATTGCACATATCGACGCAAAAATTCCGGTTTGCTACGTTTAAACATAGCCAAACACGCTCAGAATCATCAACAACTTCTTGTTTTTGGTCCACAGTAAGCAAACGCAGCACCCGCTTTGAACATAGTTTTCTTACAGCCAAATGCTTATGCAATATAAAACAAACACGTTCTTTTGATATTATTTCGATGTTAGCTAGTTCACGGAACTTCACTTTTCGATTATTCAAAACGATTTTGCGGATTATTATGATGTTTTCTGGTGTTGCCACCTTATTTGGACGTCCACTACTTTCTGCATCACCGCTGTCTCTACGACCACATTTGATGTGAGCAAAACAACAACTTTTTTTTGTTTCTGACGGTGCGGGGTCCTTATAACACTTTTCAGGCCATTGCTTCGCTTGAACATTATATTTTTATATCAAAAATTAGTGTAAAATTAAAACAGGAAATTGTTTTTGATCCATTGTTTTTGAAAATACGTAGTGTTATTCCTAGCACAATAACTCACGTACTTATGAGTAGAGTACCATGAAATTTTAACAGCTTTCTTTTGAAGGTTAGTAATTACTCAAAAAGCGATGAATCTACCCATGTGTTTTAAGTTGTGTTTAGTTCTGGATAATCCGAAACATATTCGGTAAAGTTCTGTAGTTTCCATCTGATAATGGGACAATACCATTTACAAGCCATCGAGATGTTGAATCCAATGTACTACAACAGCCATTTTGGATTTGACCCTGTCGTAGGTACAATCTGTGTTATGTAAGGCAAAAAATTGTTCAGGTCAATAAAAAAGTCCCCGGCCTGACACATAGATGGCGCTACTAGAATTAAATCCATATGTTTTTTAGTTAGCCCTAACCCTCAAAAAATGCGTGTATAAATTTGACAGCTGTTGGATCATTAGTTTGTGAATTACAACATTTTGAGTGAAGCAACTTTTGTTTTTGTTTAAAGGAATTTCGCGTGTTAATAATTATTAATGAATAATTATAAAATATTGCTTTTTGAAGAGAAATAGCAGACACTCTAAAGATATCACCTGAACGTGTATATCATATCATTCACAGATATTTGGGTATAGGAAAGATCTGTGTAAAGTGGGTGCCGCGCGAGCTCATTTTTGACCAAAAAAACGACGAGTTGATGATTCGGTGCAGTGTTTGAAGATGATTAAGCGTAATAAACCTGAGTTTTTACATCGATATGTGACAATGGATGAAACATGGCTCCATCATTTCACTACAAAGTCCAGTCGACAGTCATCCGTGTGGACTGCACACGATGAATCCGCTCCAAAGCATGGGAAAACGCAACAGTCGGCTGGCAAGGTTATGGTGTCTGTATTTTGGGATGCACATTGAATAATTTTCATTGACTACATTGAAAAAGGAAGAACAATCAACAGCAACTATTACATAGCTTTATTGGACCGTTTGAAGGACGAAGTCGCTGAAACAAGAAACATTGAAGTTTGATTTGCTTGAAGATTTTTTTGGGGTGTTTATTTTGGTAATAATATTGCTACTTCTGAATTTGAACGTATTCGATCAGGAACTCATATTCAAAGAGTAAGTGATGAATGTTATTAAACTCATATAGAAATATGATTGCAGCTAAACTAGCTGCTAAAGTTCAAATGGATGCTATATTGAATGAAACATGAGTTAATTTAAGTAGTGGTAATTTGAAAAGACTAAATTTATTGACTCGTAAAGATTTATATAATATTCTGCAAGCAAACCAATTGAATTTCACAGGTACAAAACATAAAAGTAACGCTACCAGTGTTAAACCATGAGTAATAATTATAATAAATGAAGAACAATATGAAATATTAAAAAAATATTGCCATTAATTTATATCGTTTAATACATATTTATCCGAATTGAATCCAATGCTTTTATTGATTGGATTGAGAGCCAACAGGTTTCTATGCTGTTTTTGCATATCTAAGAGGTTTGATCAGGAAACAGTGGTATTTTTTAATGTTATGTAAGATATTATTGACTTATTTTAAAGATACATAGATGCTTGCGTTTTTATATAGCGGTAAATAAATTATATTTGTTACCTTAAATGTTGTTTATTCTCTCTTTTTTCTTTTAAAATTAAATATGTTTATAAAAGGTGAAATAAGTTGAGAATAATACGTTGAGAATGAATGAATTGAATGTTCTTCGAAATACATTTTTTATATTATAGGGGATGAAAACTATATAAAAATATTTTAACTTGGGTTTCAACAGAAATATTAGGTATGCCGACTTTGTTGGCGCTGTGGTCAAGGCGACAGGATGGTCGTCCTACTATTACGATGGTCGCGAATGCTGCTGGGACATAGATGAAACTGTAAGTCCAGTCCAAATGAACCCTCGTTGGTTAAAAGGAGACTTTAAAATTAAAAAAAAAGGTACACTTTTGAACTAGTAGTAACGTTGCAAACTCAAACCCTTGTGCGCATGCGGGAATTCTCCAGTCCTAGAGTCATGTGTTCAATAAAACAGTAAATGCCTATCACCAAAATTTATGACGCCAACAGGTCACAATATTGTAGCATCAACTTAGAATTTTGGTTTAGAATTTTGATACCTTATAAGCACTTAATATCATTAAGATTTTAATGAATTAATGAATTTTGCAGACATTTGACAAGATATTCCACTAGTATCAAATCAAATTGTATTTTATAGGCTGATTAAAGTGCATCTAAATTTTGCTAAGTTGAAATTTTCTTAGAATTTACAGTGAATATAACCGATGTTTCCAAAGGTGAAAAACATCTCGTGTTATGCGCTTGGCATTTTTCTCTTGAAAACCCGAAACGTGCCGGCGCATATTAAAGACCCCAACAAAGAAGTTCGGCATCAGCAGCCTCCTCCATTGCCGAGCACACTTACGACACCCCGTTCTTCGTTTCTCCATCCCTTTTCTTGACGATCGACCGTCCGTCCGAAGTCCCGCGTCGGGAACGTTCCTCATCGGGCTCGCGCGTCACAGGCGTGCCGGGCTCGCGTGAGAAGTCGCCACCCGAACTTTCCCACGGAGTTGGCGACGGTAGTAGCGGCAGCAGCGTTATCGTAGACGGCCCGCAGATGCCCTTCGTGGCCGCACCTGGTCCTAAGCATTCACTGTTTTCCTAGGTGCGATAGATGCATCGGGGGGTGACGCGGCAAGGGGCGGTTGAAGTGAGGCGGGTCAATATGTTTAAGGGGTTTCGCGAAATAATAGCTATTGTGTCCCTGAATGATTCGATTTTAAATTGGATAACGTTGTACCGGTATGTATTAATATCAAACGGTTTGATCATTTCTTGATTCACTTTTAATATTATCAACATTTAACAGGTCAATTGAAAAGTCCCCGGCCTACCATAGTAAAACACAATTTTTTTCACAAAATTAGTTTTTTTATTCAACATAATTCCCTTCAAGGGTGGTACACTGATTACAGCGACCCTCCAACTTTTCGATACTATTTTTGTAGCACGATTTGTCCTTTGCTACAAAATAGGCCTCAGTTTCGATCACGTCTTTATTCGACGAAAATTTCTTGCCAGCGAGCATTCTTTTAATATCCGAGAACAGGAAATAGTCGCTGCGGGCTAGATCTGGAGGATACGGTGGATGAGGAAGCATTTCAAAGTCCAATTCATGGATTTCTGCCATCCATTTCACTGACTTGTGACACTGTGCATTGACTTGATGAAACAGCACTTTCCTTTTTTCAAATGCGGCCGTTTCTCGGCGATTTCGTCCTTCAAACGGTCCAATAACGCTATATAATAGTCGTTGTTAATGGTCCTTCCTTTTTCAAGGAAAGTAGTCGTATGTTTTTTTCAAAGTACTATTACGCCTGATCATCTTCAAACACTGCTCCGAATCACCAAGTTGTCGTTATTTTTGGTCAAAAGTAAGCTCGCGCGATACCCACTTTGCACAGCGCAATAAGTGCTCCAAGATTTACTCCCAAAACATAAAATAAGGTTTCTAAATCGCAGCAACGTAGAAGCAATTCAACTACTGGACAACACGAAGAAAATCAGAAGATTGCAGCAGCAAGTAGATTAGTTTATTATAATTTTGGAAATATATACTGATGAATTAATCCCGTACTCGCTTTGTTTGTTTATTAATGTAAGTACAACAGAACAGTAATAATAATTTAATTTGTAAATTAAGTTTGTAGTAAGCATATCTAACGTAAGATGTGATTAATAAAAAGGAACTTTATTTAACTGACCCTTATTAAAGGTTTCAATAAGATTTGAGTATAATAATTCTAACTTATCATATTATCGTTTCCAAACCTTCGAACAGCAGTGTACGTCAAACAGCTGCATCGAGTACAAAACCAATAAAATAGAAATTATTTAGATAATGCTTCATTAATCGCGTAACGATCGAACCATTAATAACTCCATTAGAGTCACGCGAATTAACGGTACCGTCTAACCGATGCGTACTATCCCATAAAAATTATTTCAGATAAAATCGCATGCCTCTTTCATTCATTCATGTTTGAACATACCAGTATGATCGAGCGTACGGGTAACGACACACCACTCGAACCGAAAGACAAACAGATGGTCTTACCAACAATCTGTGGCTTTTCCATTCAACGATCTCCTTAAATGGTCATTGGAGAGGGTCTGTTTGCCCTGGAGATGTGCGCGACGTGAATGGCGTCTGAGCGTTCGCCATCGACTCTTTCTTCAATGAACATGCAAGTAAACGGTCGGCAGGACGGGCAAATATTTGTTTTGTTAATTAGCGATGAGCACAGGGTTCTGGGTATTTGACGAAGACCCGAGGATTTGATCGATAGACAAAACCGTCTGTCGGCGGTGAATGGGACATGGTGTTGAGAGAGTTTATTCAGATCAGTGCCGTTTCTATGACTTTCGATATTTGTACAAGCTGTTTCTTTTCGTTAGTCCTATAGATCCAATAGAATTGTAGCGATCTTGAGGCACGTTGAATTTTACATCGTGGAATAACTGTCTACAAAATACCCAGAAATATAATCGCAGATGTAGAACATGGGCGGGGTGCTATCAGCGCCATCTATGAAACGATAACGATTTTCTGGCAGCCCCGAGACCTTTATCTGGGTTACTACCTCATTTGGACGCCCACTGAGTTCTGTATGACCACGTTTGTAGTTAGCAAACCAAGGTTTTAGTGTTGTTCATGATGGTGCGGAGTCCTTATAACAATTGTCAAGCCATTGCTTTGCGTGAACGATATTTTATTTCCATCAATAAGCAGTGTAAATTAAAACACGAAATTGTTTTTGATCCATTGTTTTGAAAATAACAAAGGTAGTGTCACTCTTAGCACAATTTTAGCAGCTTTCTTTTCAAGGTTATTAGCAGTAAAACTAGCGCCATCTATGTGTTATATTAATCGGCTTAGCGAAAATTTTGACCTTTTTTTAGGAAAACGGGAACACCGAGAGACCGTGCCGAAAGTTCCGTATTCTCCGTTTCTGTTGTACGTAAATCCACTGTGAACGTGTAATTTATGTTGTGACGTAAATTTGGCAAAGTCGTACTACGTTGAATTTATATTACCTGTGGTTATCCACGGATTGTTGAAACTTTTAAAGGTTTATGATTTTACATTTTACATTTTTTGTAGGGACAACAAATTAATGTCTCCTTTTTAGTCGAAGATATATTCAGCTGTGAAAGAAAAACACGACATATGCAAAAATTTCATGTTAATATAGAGTACCAAAATACAAGAATAACAAGAACCGTCTGTGTTTCCTTCACAAAGTATATAGATTTTCGCAGAGAGCATTTCCAGATTCATAACATAACCGCTTGAAATTAGGGAATTGGTAAAGGAAAAACGAAAAGTTAGAAGAGTATGGTACAGAACCAGAAACGCTATAGATGAAACAATATTTAATAGAATTAGTAATCAGAGAAATCAAAAGATTAAAGAATATGAAACAGAGTTGCTTCGAATAATATGTAAGTAAATTAAGCCCGGAAGCACACAAAGATTACTCGCTATGGAAAACAACTAGGAGATTTAAAAAACCAATTATTTGAGTACCGCCTATTAAAAATTATCGAAATTGATGGGTTCGATGCAACGATGAAAAAGCTGAATTATTCGCATAACATTTAGGTAACGTATTCCACTCGAATGATATATATTCTACAATAGATATAAATCCTCTTTATCAGCCCGATGTAGCTGTAAATTTTATTTCTCCAATGGAAGTTGCTACAGAATTTGACAAAAACCTCAATCCTAAAAAGGCGTCTGGAATTAATGATATTTCACCTGGGTTACTGAAAGAGCTGCCACCAAAAACAATAATCATGTTGACATATATATTCAATACCGGCTTGAGACTGAAGCATATTCCGGAATGTATTAAGGTTGCTCGAACAATTATGATTAAATACTGACACACCGGCAGAAGAGGTTGGATCTTAGGGCCTATTTCGCTGCTACCTGGCATATCAAGATTATTTGAGAAACTGCTGTTAAAATGTTGAAATCAATTATATAAATACCAGATATACTGTTTGGAATTGGAAATCACCACTCTACAGTCGACAGAGTGAACAGAGTAACAGCGGTTGTTGAAAAGGCATTCTGGACACTTCAGAAGCGTTTGACCGGATATGGCATTTGAGATTAATCAACAAAATAAGAAAATTGCTGCAGCGTAATTACTGTAAATTGCTGGAGTCGAAATAAAATTTACAGTCTGGCATGAAGGGACATTTTCAATACCTATTTGGGGTAGAGGTCCACAGGGTAGTTAGTGTCTTGGGACTTGGGACCACTCTTGTATTTGCTGTATACTGCTGAAATCTCAACAATAAATGAAACAAATATTTCAAATAATTACCGACACAGTTATCATAGCAAAAGATTTATATCTGTCTCAAGCTGTAGAAAAAGTACAAGTATCCATCAAGAAGATCTACAAATGGACTAGAGATTGAAAAATATATCTTCATGATAGAAACCTAATTATATCACTTGACAGATAGCGGATTCTTTATGTAGAATTAGCTAAATACTTCTACATATGTCTTGATGATCGTTAAGTTAAACATGATGTTTGCCAAAACACAGGGCAGGTTAGACTCAGTCAAGCCACTGTAGTGATTAGTCGGAAGATATTCTCAACTTAACCAAGTCGAAGAGAGTGGTGATTTCGCCTTAAAACATGCAATAAGATTGCTAAATCACAACAACGTGAAAGCAATACAGCTGCTGCACAACTCGCAGGAAATTGAAGGGGACCAAAACACATGAACTTGTATAGTATATAATTGTATTTTTAACTTTAGCTTAAGCAGTTAAGTTCTATTTCAATTACGAAAATACGTATGTTTGTTTATATATTAATGCAAATACAACAGAACACTAGGAAGAAATTAATTTTTAAATTAAGATTTTACTAAGCATATCTAATGTAAGATGTAATTAATAAAAAATAAAAATGAGATATTGATTAAATATATTTTAAAACATCAGAATATTATAAAAACAGATCCAGCTAACAAATACAGTTCTTCAGAACAAAACTTTTCCTTTAGCGGTCGACGCATCGCCTCATTTCATCGAAACAATTCAACAGATTGAAACCAGGTTCCTCTCGTTCCCATCAACGAGGAAATGAAGCGAGCGTCGAGGAGTCCCCTAGGTTCCGGCTCGAGTGGTTACTCCCCCCTCCCGCTTCTTCTCCCGATCTTCACCGGTCGTGATTGTGAAATTGGCGGCTGTTTAATTGTGGGAGACTGCCCTCGACTTCTGCCACTCGATCACGTATGAGGATTTAGTCCAGTAGCTGTGGAGCAGAAACTGTCTTGTTTATGGTAAGTGCGATGGATTTAGGTAAAAGTAGCAGGAAATGTTAATACATTTCTGCATGTTAATTAGTCCTATTAAATATCTGACGTTCTATTTTTACGGTTTTTGAAGAAAATCGAATCCAATTAAATTTCACTCTGTTAATTATTATTCGGTTAGAATTTTAATAATTATTTATTTCTTCTTTGCATGTATTTAAATTTATTAATTGTCCTTTGAAATCTGGGCAAACAGGTCAATTAAAAAATCCTCGGCCTACCATAGTAAAACACATTTTTTGGCAAAATTTTTTTTTATTCAACCTAATTCCCTTCAAGGTTGATACACTGATTATAGCTACCCTCCAACTTTTCAATACGATTTTGTAGTACGATATTTCCTTTACTTCAAAATAGGCCTCAGTTTCGTCGATCACCTATTCGTTGGACGAAGCTTTCTTCCCAGTGAGCATTCTTTTGACATTCGAGAGCAGAAAATAGTCGCTGGGGGGCAGATCTGGAGAATACGGTGGATGAGGAAGCAACTCGAAACCCAATTCATGGATTCTTCACACTCTATATTGTCTTAGTGAAGCAGCACATTCTTTTTATTCAAATGCGGCCGTTTTTCGGCGATTTCGCCCTTCAATCCTTTTTTAGGTAATCAATGAAAATTATTCCATGCGCATTCTAAAATACAGACGCCATAACCTTGCCAGCCGACTGTTGTGTTTTCCCACGCTTTGGAGCGGGTTCATCGTGTGCAGTCCACTTGGATGACTGTCGATTGAACTTCGGAGTGAAATGATGGAGCCATGTTTCATCTATTGTCACATATCGATGTTTGCAACTCGGGTTTATTACGCTTGGTTATCTTCAAACACTGCTCCGAATAATCAACTCGTCGTCGTTTTTGGTCAAAAGTGAGGTCGCGCGGCACCCACATTGCATAGAGCTTTCTCATATGCAAATATTCGTGAATGATATGATGTACACGTTCAGTTGATATCTTTAGAGTGTCTGCTATTTAATTCAATTTCAATTTACAAATCATTTTGTGGATTTTTTAAATGTTTTCGTCGGTAACAACTTCTTTTGGGCGTCCACTGCATTCACCGTCTTCGGTGCTCATTTTGCCACGTCTAAACTTAGCATACCAATCCTTGGTAGATGATTTTCCTGGGGCAGTGATCGGAAACTCGGCATCAAGCAAAGTTTTTGCTTCAACTGTATTTTGTCTCTTCAAAAAACAATATTTATCAACACGCGAAATTCCTTTTTATCCAATAACAAAAGTTGCTTCACTCAAAATGCTATAATTCATAAACTAATAATCCGACAGCTGTCAAATTCATACACGCATCTTTTGAGTGTTAAGGCTAACTAAAAACATATGGATTTGATTATAGTAGCGCCATCTATGTGTCAGGCCGGGGACTTTTCAAGTGACCTGTTAAGTTTCCAGAATTTTTACACGATTCACATGGGCTTGAAAAATCAAATTCTTTCTAGCTATTGGTCCTTATAAAAGTCTGAGCGAATAAAAGATAATTTTTTTGTTTAAAAATTCCTCTTCTTTGGTTCAGTTCTCCACCAGTTACCAGATATATAACTATGCAATGTTATATGATACATATGTCGTTTACATTAACATTAAGACTATATAAGATAAGCTTCGCCAAAATAACAGCGTTATAGATTTTAAATTTTTTCAAGATATTGAGTTTTTGCTCTTGAAAACCTGCATTTGCGGCACGCATTAATTTTTTTGTTTCATCAAAAGAAACAAGTAGATGAAAGTTATCGTTTGCCGATAGAGACTTACTGTGAGCATCTTCCTGCAATGTGAATGTGGTGATTTTAATGTTCAAGATCATCCTGCTAGGCCAGAAAGGTTTGTAGATGCGGAACTTTAGCGGTTATTTATTGAAGACCGAACACAAACTTTTTGCATCGATGGGACACAAATAGCTAAATTAATGATCTAGCTCAAAGGAGAAGTTGTTCTTTCCGAATGACAGAAAATGCTTTTTGAAAGACCGCAAAAACATCAAATGAAATTTCCTAAATGTTATTTAATATTCGCTTTTCCGCTGCCATTACCAGGTTTGCCAATAAAAATCATCTTCAATGCCTGAATGCTGCGCCACGAAAGCAGTTTTTTTCCTTTAAACAAATATTTTCTCAATACGTACAAATCCGGATGGTCAAAATGATTACAATTAAACTATAGATTTATTATTAATTGACTTTTGAGTAATCCAATCGAAATACGTTTTGCATTACAAAAACTGATGCAGATTGGCTGGCTTTTGTACTCACATCAGAACCAAAACACTAGAATTCCACCATTCACCTACTTGCTTCTATTGAGGACATTAATGATAACGTAAGTAGTTTCATTAATAATTAGGAAATGATGAATAAAGTCCTTTTAATATATTTTGTAAAAAGTGTATGTTGGGTAAAAACTCATGTGTTTTACAAGCAAAAATGAATCGAAAAAACAAAACGAGAAATCGCTTTTATAGTGTTATCAAAAAAGTGTTCAAGATATTCTATTAATAAATACTTTTTTGATTGGTATACAATCAGTACACAAGTTCGCCCTTTTCGAAAATGTAACCATACATTTCAAGTATTAACAAAAATACCGCCATACTGTCTTTTAGATAGGTAAAAAAGACTAACCTAACATTTTAAATTCAGCAAATAAAAATTCTTAGGCACTTAAATGTAAGGCAATACTTATAGTAGTTTTAAACAGTTCTCTTATAGTAGAGTACCTAGTTGCTTTTGTAGTCTAGAGAGTCTCACCTAATCCAGAGAATCTTCTTTTTTTACGCGACTCTGACTGAAAATGATGCCTTTCTTGAGTGAAAAATAGTTTGAATGAAATTTGGATATTATTTAGTAAAAATGTAGTAAGACTAGATGTTCATTGATTAGCGATCTATTAGCTGATACAGTTCCGGAAGAGATCTCCCCGAAATCTTATTATAAATGAAACCATTTATTTAAGATGCAACTATCTATGTACAGTTGAAGAAAAATCCTGACAGTTATAATGGTTTGGGCATATCTGTCACATGAAAGGTAAGGTCTCACAAATTTCTGTAGCGAAATCAATTTTTTGAATGGAATATGAATCAAGCAAATCGAACTGTTACCAATGAAATGGGAGGAGGATTACTAGGAGGATTAATGAAAGGAGAAAACGTATCAAATGCAAAAGACACATATCACTCAAATAATATTCTTTGTTGACAGTTTTAATCGGCAAAAGTAAATAATAATATGTAACAGCCCGATTTTTACGTCTTACTAATTTCTAATCACAGTAAATTGTTATAACAATCATAAGAAAATATTTGCTTAGCTATATTCGATAACCCCTGGCGTTAAACTCTTAAACTCCTACATCTCAGCTAGTATATTTAGGGTTAAATATGAAAAACCTTACTCAACAATAGAAGGAATAAAAGCAGAAGTACCGTAAGGTAATGTTTAGGGTCATACCTACTATATAATAGGTCAATTGAAAAGTCCCCGGCCGGACATATAGATGGCGCTATTAGAATTAAATCCATATGTTTTTTAGTTACTACTAACCCTCAAAGGATGAATGTATAGATTTGATAGCTGTCGGATCATTAGTTTTGTGAATTATAGCATTTTGCCCCAAAAAAATCGACCATCAAGGACTGGTATGCTAAGTTTAGACGTGGTGAAATGAGCACCGAAGACGGTGAACGCAGTGGACGTCCAAAAGAGGTTGTTACTGACGAAAACATTTAAAAAATCCACAAAATGATTTTGAATGACCGTAAATTGAAATTGAATGAATAGCAGACACTCGAGAGATATCAACTGAACGTGTAAATTATATCATTCACGAATATTTGGGTATGAGAAAGCTCTGTGTAAAGTGTGTGCCGCGCGATCTCACTTTTGACCAAAAACAACGACGAGTTGATGATTCGGAGCAGTGTTTGAAGATGATCAAGCATAATAAACTCGAGTTTTTGCGTCGATATATGACAATGGATGAAGCATGGTTCCATCATTTTACTCCGAAGTCCAAGCGACAGTCACCCGAGTGGACTGCACACGATGAACCCGCTCCAAAACGTGGGAAAACGCAACAGCCGGCAGGGTTATGGCGTCTGTATTTTGGGATGCGCATGGAATAATTTTCATTGACTACCTTGAAAAAGTAGGGACCATCAACAGCGACTATTACATAGTGTTATTGGGCCGTTTGAACGACGAAATCGCCGAAAAACAGCCGAATTTGAAGAAAAAGAAAGTGCTGCTTCACCAAGACAATTCACCGTGTCACAAGTCAGTAAAGACGATGGCAAAAATCCATGAATTAGACTTCGAATTGCTTTCTCATCCACCGTATTCTCCAGGTCTGACCCCCAACGACTATAAGTATTTTAGAATGAGATCTTAAGAAGTTTTGTAGACGCACCCAGATAACAGGCATCATTATTTACACCAAGACCTTTGGATTTCATTTATCATAGAGGAAGTTAAGAAATTAGTTTAAAGTTGAAATGAGAAATTACTCCATTTCCATGTTAACATCGAAGTGCTGTAATTCTTGGATAACACTGAACTAGGAAGCAGACTCAAGAGACCCAAACCGTGTGATCGTGTAGTTGTGTACTGAAGGGCACTAAATGGTTCTGCGAAAAGCAATATCAGCATAATACAAGTATTTTAGAATGATATCTTAAGAAGTTTTGTAGACGCCAGATAACAGGAATAATTATTTACACCAAGACCTTTGGATTCCATTTATCATAGAGGAAATTAAGAAATGAGGAACTACTCCATTTCCATGTTAACACCGAAGTGCTGTAATTCTAGGATAACATTGAACTAGGAAGCAGAGTCAAGAGACCCAAACCGTGTGAAGAACACACATAAGTTGAAACGGAAAAATGCCATTGCCACTGGACTATACCGCTTTTTACGGCCGGACAACGTTCAATCAGCTAACGGAAGCAGCTATCAAGGCATGGGCCGCGCGAAGCTCTCGATTCTCACGATGCACGAGCCCCACGCCTACCACGATACGGCCGAAACTCAGCCGCGATCGGTTAGCGGCTTTCTTTCCGATGGTTTTTTCAACAGTCGTTTTTTTAAATCAACTTTAATCTGCCGCTGTCGATGCTCGACTATTGTGACGTCGTCGATACCGACAGACGATTACTTTGGTTCGACGGTGGATGGTCGCCAGTAGTCGGATGGAGATGAGTTTCGGTCAATTCCATAACCGACTGTTCCGTGACTCTTTCATGCTCGGTATGTCGATCAAGATACCATGGAGATAACTTGGAATTGTTATCTGATGGGGATGTTTTCTGTAATTATCGATATTTGATATTTCCATTGCGACTGATAAACCTTGATATTATTGAGTAGTTAAATTCCTTGGATTCTTTTTTTTTTCTTATTAGAAACAGTGATTTGAATAGAGGCAAGCATCTGAATGAATAATTGATCAAATAAAGGAAATAAACAAGAAACAAATTTATACATACTGAAGATGCAAGTAGACGACGCACAAAAAGAATTGAGGATACACGGTGGAGAGTACGATGATCCCTTTCTTGAGCTTCATCATCATCATCATCAATCCGTAGCCAGCACTTGGAGCGAGTGTCTACTTCTCAACCAAAACGGTGCTATTGACGATCTGCTGCAGTAGTTCTGTTCCTGGACAAATTTAATCACCTATTTTTCAGATCAGCTTTCTGTGATTATGTCCACACAATTGTAATATGTGTCTATGAATTTGTCCCTAAACTGTGCACTGATTGTCGCATGTTAAACGAATGGTTTCGTTTTTAATACGATCTCGGAAAGAATCATGTTACACAATAACACAACTATAGGATCATCTATAATATTACACATATAATGACGAACATACAGTGACGAATTAGATGCATATCATGCAATCGTTCTTGGCTTAAAGTGTTCATCGTTTCTTCACCGGAGAACTTATTCGCCATTAAAACGTGTATTTGTTCAAAACTTCAAATAATAATATATTAACTGACACCGGCACAACATTTTTGTTTGAGTTGCGTTTAAAATTGAAGCAGTATTTAAAAAAGCATAAAGGAAACACCAAGTGACAATATGCCTGTGAGATCCAAAATACTGCCATAAATCTATAAAAATGCACATTTTATTTTATAAACATAACTGAGAAATTTACACATTTATCTGTCTGACATCCCTAACAATAAGTTTATTAGAAAACTGAGTTCATTCGTATAAATTACTTCCAATAGGTCAAATGAAAATTCCCCGGCCTGACACATAGATGGCGCTACTAAAATTCAATACGTATGTGTTTTAGTTAGCTCCAGCCCTCAAAAGATGCGTGTATAAATTTGACAGCTGTCAGATCATTAGTTTGTGAATTATAGCATTTTCAGTGAAGCAACATTTGTTATTGGATAAAAAGGAATTTCGCGTGTTGATAAAATATAGCTTTTGAATAGAACAAATACGCTTGAAGAAAAAACTTGGCTTGATGCTGGACACTGTCCCAGGAAAATCAACGATCAAGGATAGGTGTGCTAAGTTTAAACGTCATAATATGAGCACCGAAAACGGTGAACGCAGTGCACGCCCAAAATAGGTTGTTACCGACAAAAACATTTAAAAAATCTACAAAATGATTTTGAATGACCGTGAATTGAAATTGAATGAAATAACAGACACTAAAGATATCAACTGAACGTGTACATCATATCATTCACGAATATTTCAGTATGAGAAAGCTCTGTGCAAAGTGTGTGCTTGTGTGCCGTGCCGCGCGAGCTCACTTTGACCAAAAATAACGAGTTGATGATTCAGAGCAGTGTTTGAAGATGATCAAGCCTAATAAACCCGAGTTTTTGCGTCGATATTTGACAATGGATGAAAGGATGGCCCCATCATTTCACTCAGAAGTCCAATCGACAGTCATCCGAGTGGACTGCATACGATAAACCCTCTCCAAAGCGTGGGAAAAGCAACGGAAAAATCGTTCTAAAAAAATGGTATCGAAAAGTTGGAGGGTCGCTATAATTACTGTATCAATCTTGAAGGGAATTATGTTGAATAAAAAAACTAATTTTGCCAAAAAAAATGTGTTTTACTATGGTAGGCTGAGGACTTTTCAATTGACCTGTTAAGACCATATGAACTAACCAAACAAGCTCATCGTGGTTAAGTGAACTTGAGTGTTAATAGAAACAGTTCCTCTGAAGCTGGATATTAACAATTTTCAATTATTCAACCGTTAGTTCATAATTCTACAAACATAATCATTCCATTACAATTTAAATCTCCATGAATTTATTATTCGATGGTACATTTTAATCATCATGTTGAGGGTGTCTACTTCTACTACCAATACGTTGGTGTTAATATTAGTCTCATATTTCTCATCCAATATAAAACTCAGTTTCATGACAAACGTCTATAAAAATGGGATGACAACCACCTGGACATGTGCAAACCATTGAAATTTGCGTCTCTGGGCTTCTTTTTGTGCCTTTTTCCCATCAGTAATTGTATTAATATAAGACGATTAATTTCATCACACTGTATAACTGTGTATGAACTATTGTATTGCAACTTCATTATATTAACTCAATATGTAATATTAATTAATAATACCGTTATAGTTGATGATAGATATACTGAAACCTTGAGAAATCTTAAGATTATAGCCCGCATTGCCCAGTAATATGATCTAAGAATAATTTGAGAAAAAATCAAAGTAGTAATACTCTATAGGTCAACACCAATTAAAAATCGCACGTTATTTTATTAGAGTTCATTCCAAAGAAATAAAGAATCATCATATACGAGGGTCACTATTTATATTTCGGAAATAGAAAAAAGAACAAATAGGTAAGCTGCGAATATATTTTTATTGTTTTTCAAAGTACTCGCTACGATGATCGATATACTTTTGCATACGTTTAAATCAATTTTCAAAGCCTTTATTCCTTTCCGAATGAGGTATCTTCAAAACATGATTTTTGAACGCTTCAATAGCTTCTTCGGGCGATGAAAATCGGTCAAAGTAGTTTATTCTTCATGGATGGGAACAAAAAGAAGTCATTGGATGCCAAGTCAGGGCTGTACGGCAAATGACCCATCAATTCGATGTTTTAAGTGCTCAAATAATCTTTTGTTTGAACCGAGGTTTGGGAGGTCGCATTGTCATGATGAAGAACAATCCGGCATCTCTTGTTCTTGATGCAACGCAATACGTTGGTATTAGTGCCGCATGACTGAATATTCTTGACACCAAATTTCGCTACTGTTGATGATCTGCCGCAACCATTATGGCACCGGACAATATTAGTCTCCTGTTTCTCCTCCTATATAAAAGTAAATTTCTCGGCAGAAGTTTATAAAAAAATTGGTGACTACCTCCTAGACATGTGCAAAATATTGAAATCTGCGTCACTGGGCTCCTTTTTGTGCCTTTTTACCTTAAAAAATAGTCGATTAATTTCATCACACTGTATTACTGTGTATGATGTTACTCATACATGATTTTAGTATTGTACAGTAACTTAATTATATTAACTCAATATGTAGTATTCATTAATAATACCGTTGATATAGTTGATGTAACATAGTTTATGATAGAGATATTGAAATCAACCAAGATTATAGCCCGCATTGCCAAGTAATATGATCTAAAAATAATTTTTAAAATAATTAAAGTAATAATACCGTACAGGTCAGCAACAATTAAAAATCCCACGTTAGTTTATGTGAGTTTGATTCATTCCAAAGAAATAAAGAATCATCATATACACAACTATTTTCTGGGTGTTCTATTTTAATATGGTCCTGTCATTTAATGCGTTTAAATTTGAAACAATGAAGCAATAAAACAAATAAAATGAATCGCCGTGGGTCAGTCAAATCAGTACAAATTGATTTATGTAATCAACAAATAGCTTGTGGATGAGATTAAGGCGCTTGGAACTTTCTCACAGAAATAATTCATAATAATGGTGGTGTAGGTGTCCGTACCATAAGCGCTGCATCATTATAATGATTGACTGTGGCCGTTTACTAATGAAAGTCATTCGTCGTTTGATAACAGCAGATATTTAGATGCCTACCATTAACGCTGAGGTGTATCTGTGTGCGTAGGTCAGTTAAAGAGTTTCGGTAAATTATGTCTGTAAAATTATACGGAATTCTTTGAAACATAGTGAATTTTCATTTTTTATTGCTTTTTATTTCCGTTAAAATTATCTCCAAATAATGTTATGCTTAATGTTTGTTTTAAGACTTACAACTGCTTTCTTTTTTTAATAATAACACTTTAAATCATAAACAGCTATGGATCTTAATATTATTAAGTACTCATCCTGAAAAAACTGGGTATCGACTCAGCTTTAATACAAAGGAATCTACACCATAAATCTATATATCTTATAAATATATAATCTAATCTGGACTAAATATTCACTTCATTATAGGAGGACAATTTACTACAAAACAAAATGATGAACGCACTATATTATATCCTATATTGCGTCTAGTTGAACATCCAAATTGAAGAAGCATATATTTGCTAAGTGAAAATGACTTGGATTTAAATTAAGCCAAATATATTGGTTTGTCAAAGGCAAATCGAGATTATTCATATATAACTGTGGCGACCGCCACGACTCTTTAGGCTACCACGAATTTATCAACAAGCGCAAACGTTAACAAGGCCGGTGGATTGGTACCATGCAGTTCCAGGCTATAAAAGACCATCACGATGACGTCCCGCTCTCTTTTCTCCATCCCCTTGTAATAGTACCACTTCCACAACGCTACCGTACTTCCTCTACCTAACCTAATATCCTTTCAATTCTCCCGTCGACCACATGTATCATTTAACATTGAATTAAACAGTATTTCTTCAACCTGTGTTTTCAGTTCTCGTGCAAATTCCTTCCAAAAATAGTAGTGAGTGTTCTGACAAATAATCGCAGCGACAGCCACACATTTCGACCGACTGACCGACCCGACGAACATTCCTACATAACATTTTGATATATGATAGATATTGCTGTATAAACCAATTCTGAGGCCCGTTTGGATATATGGTGTCGAACTGTGGAGTACTTCTAATAAATCTGATATAGCTATCATTCAACAGTTCCAATAAAAGTGTTGAGAGAGCTATAGTTGATGCTCTGTACTTCGTCTCTAATAAAGTGATCGAACAATATCTCCCACATGTCATTTATATAGAAACATAAGCAGATACGGTTTTGGCCTGAGCAACCAAAAGCTGTTTATAAGATAAAATGGGGGGCTGATATCAAATCGGGATTTTTAAAAAGTCTTTCATACTGCTTGGAATCTTTTTCATTCTTGCTTAAGTGGTCCAAATTTTCTGGGCAAAAAAAAACAAGATGTGAACGTAGAAAATATATTTTGAAAGACATTCGAGCTCCAATATTTTGGTAATTTTGCAACAAATTAGGTGCTTATATTCCGAATTGTGGTTATCGAGGAAGTGAATAACATTTTGAGGCAATGCCCATGCTGATAATTAACATAAACATTTTGTAAACTTTGTGTCAGCCAATTTAGAATATTAGGTCCTTGGTCCTAAATAAAATATTTTTCTTCAATATCGAAATGACTTTCATTACTCGCTGGTGATGATGATGAAATTCTTAAACCATTTATTGAACATCTGCCTGGAGAAATTGGTAATGGATCATTGTTCATACGTAGAGCTGGTTTCGACACTGATGATACAACAGGATATTTATACCGTACTACTTTTTTGACCTTGATATCGATGGCATTCATCGAACAGTAGTAGTTTCCTCATAAGATTAGCACAGAAAATGAAAAGTATACATTTTCACCATTTTAATACGCAGCTTTCAGTGCATTCGTTATGCTTTTTCACGTTTACTGAGCATACAACATCTACAAACGACTTTGCAATGGTGTCTCCGCATTTTCACACGTTCCGAAGAAAAGGTTTTTTAAATTAAATGCTGTTACAATGCGTGAACTCGAAAACTAAAATCAATCATGATACATGGATTGAAGATATGAGTTCAGAGCATCAAATAACATTAAGAATCGTTTTTATCTGCTCGGGTCCTTATATAATTTAATAATTTTTTAGAGACTTAACAAAACTGACCCAAAAATTATAAATTAATACATTGTCACGAAACAATAATAATATAATTTATGTGCGAAACCCGAAAACGCTTTCTCGCCGACGTAACAATTAAAAAGAAACAGCGATAAACTCCATTATTCTCGTTCCACTCCGCAAAATAACAAAAGCAAACACGCCGAATAGCCTATGGAGACTCGATAAACTACCGAGCACAATCTGATGCGAACGAAAACAGTGAAAAAAAGCAAAGCCATGAAATAATACATCACCCGGAGCACGATTTTCAGACCGAAAGCGCACCTCGGGTCCGGTTTCTTCGTCTTGCTCGCGTTCGTTTTTCTTCTTTCGCTCGTTTTTTTCCTCTTCTACGACGACGTCGTCATCTCTAACGTGAGTAGCCGAGAAGTCGTACCTTGTAATTGGACTTCCGCTACACCGTGGGAATCGAAGGCAGGTGCTTTTATCCGCTTGTCTTTTCTTAATTGTTCGGTAGATTATCGCTACGCGTATGCCCGAAGCATACAGGTCGCGCGTTATACCGTGTGGGTTACTTATCAGAGTTTTATGAAAGTATCGGATGTTTGTAGAACGTTTTGGGCCATAGAAATTAAAATGTTCTTTACGTATATGATCGTTATATTCGAAATCTATAGTCTATTGAAAATAATAGTGAAGTCACGTCATCAAGATGTTTAATGTATTGTCTGCTGTAATTTGTAAAAGCGTTTTAGCATCAGACAATATATTCCTCCTTATTTCTAGTGAAAAGACACATAATGCTGTCTGATCAGTCCGATCATGTATATATGATCATGTATCATGTAACGAAATAGCCTGCAAAAGTCGTCCGGTTGTCAAACGTCTGCAAAATTCTTCAAAATATTCATTATAATAACCAGTGGTTATAAATCGGCAAACGTTGTCTTAACGCTTTGCTTTCTTAGATAAATTTCAAATCGTTGCTTATTATTACACTGACTGAAAATACCGAAGCCAGACAGAACAAAATGTGTCTCAGTTACTTCGAATAAAAACGAAATAATAGAGAGCTCATGTTGCCAGTAGAATTCGTTAGGAAGGTATTGTCTATTTAAAGTTACTGTGAACATACGTCATCAATATATTTGATGTATTGCCCATTGCAATTTGTAAATTCGTTTTAGAATCAGACAATATTTTTCTTCTCATTTTATTCTAGTTAAAAAGAGACACAATGTTGTCTGATAAGTCAAAATCGAACCAGCCTGTCAAAGTCGTTCAGTTATCTGACGTATCCAAAATTATTCAAAACAAAAGTGATAATGCGAACATAAAAAGGGTTGCAGACCAGAACACACCTGTTAAAAAATTATAAATTACTATTCTATCATTATTAATAGTAATATAAAATTATTTCTTAATATAATAAAAAACAATGTCGGTTTTGAGACTAAAAATTCATCTAGCAATCACACTTCCTCGACATATTAGAACAAATGAAAATCAGAAATTGCTATGTAGGGAGAATACGCTGAAATGCCTCACCTGACTCTGTAATACGAGAGTGTGACTTTGTCCCTGTATCTGGTTATTTCCAGAAATTAAATTATTGTAGACCTTAACAATGACGTTTTCAATTATTTTTCTACATCTCGCGACTTCTATCACCATTAATTTTGAATACAATGGCGATGATTCCAACCTAATTTATTGTGGTACACTTATATGGCGTAAAACAGTGTAAGCATTGGTTTACATTGTTTAACACTCCTCAAAATATTTACTTATCACGTATTTCAAGTAACCTTTCTATTACCTTTATAGGTTCAACAATCTGCCCAATGGGCAATGAGTATTTTTTATATTGCGATTATCACCATTTTCTGGATATTGCTCTAAAGCCTATAAATATATATATATATATATATATATATATATATATATATATATGTATGTATCTTTGAATCAGATTGGATAGTAGTAAATGATTTAGTCTACATATTTCATTATCAGTCACATTGCTAAGTCCATTGGGGTGCACTAACGCTCTTTCGAAGTACTTAACATCAACACTTCTAATTACAGTCGTTTCGGGTACTAGAAGAATATCAAGCTGAATCAGTTAGAGCATGAAAAACTTTCTTTGAAACCATTGAAAGCTGACTATATTATGTTAGATTTGCTTAAATTATCCCCACTACTACACCAAGTTTTCAGTCACTTCACATAACTTTAATTCGTTATTAATACACTGCAACTCTTGCGATAAACCTACTCATAATATATATATATATATATATATATATATATATATATATATATATATATATATATATATATATATATATAAAATTACAAAAACTTAATAAATTATAAAAATAAAATATTCTGTGTTTTATTCCCAAATTTTTCTATAATTTATGAGTTACACTTATTGGTTATATGTCGACACTGTATGAAGGTATATGCCGATTTTATCATACTTTACTGTAGATAATACCAAGTAGATTTTCACTAATTAACCATGTTATTCTTAACGGTAAATGATTTTCGTTGAAACAATGCATTGCATTGCTGAAAAGCTGAAAGATTTAAACAGTTATACAAGTTATTCTGTAATATGGACCTTGTTCCTTATATGCTTTACTGAAATAATAATTCGTAAAGAATATTTAAAATTTAATTTCCCTTTGTAGTTTATGGCGTTAATTATAATAATAGAGTGATTCGAAAAAGTTTACTTTAACATATTCTCAGAATATATATCAGATAACGATTTCAACTACTTCATAGAAAACAAGACACCTGGTACTGAAGCTCTCGTAATCAGGTTATCATATTTAAACAAGTGCACTAAAACGCACAATTTAACAGCACTATCCATATTAAGTAATAAATACATAAAAACTATTTTTTCAGGCTCTTATAGATGTTGTCTTGGTGTTTATGAATACCAAGATCCTCTCGATGATTCCTCTCAAAATAATTTTTGTCGAGTTGCTAAAATGTCGACTTTATTCAACAATGGCTTCAACGATTGGCAACAATGGTCCATATCTCGCTCATCGCTATTAAAAATTTCAAATCTAAAAGGACATACTACTGTTCACACCTTGTATTAAAATTATTACTCGTTATTTAATCCTACATATAGAAGCTTATATTCCAAATGCATAGCAGCTGGTTAATGATAACATATTTATCACATCTACATTTCGGGTACACGTTACAAAGAACAAAAAAAAATGAATGAATGAAAGAAAGAGTTCGAGAAGGTTCATCTATCTTATATTAAGATCCGTCTTAAAATAATCTTAATGATCTCTATGATCCATCTTGCATTAACAAATGAATTCATTATAATATAAATCCTGTTTCTGCTTGTATTTCCCGTCTAATCTTTTACTGAACGGTGTGTCTAATAAGTGACTTCCTATTGATTATATTACAGCGATGGAAACCTCTTTTTATATGAAGCTAACATTTACAGGGTAGCTGTAAAAATTATTTGATCTTTTGTGACTCTATAGCGAAAAAAAATTACATTGTTTTAATTTTTTTCTGTAACTAAATTTTTAACTACAAAAATATGCTTTTTAACACTAACACTTTAAATCATACTCATTATGGGTTCTAAGGGGATATCGCGTTGAATTAGTTTAAGAATAATAGAACGATTATTTTCAATAAATATTGTCACTATTTCTACTCGTTCTTGTGACGTAAATTTATCCATTATAAAATTTGGACTACACGACACAATAGTTATACTGAAACAGAGCTATACGTCACTTAACTAAGATGACGCACAATCAAAATGGTACACTTTTGCCCCACCTGTTACAATGTCTGGTGTACAGCTCTAAGGAAGCACAATATCAAATTTAATCGAACATACCAAATAGCCAGATTCTGTGTTTGAATGATGCTGCGTTAAAGTTAATTAATTTTCCAGACCACCCTCGTACCAGGATCAATATTATAATGAAACAGAATCAGTGGCGGGCTAATTAGCTCTAACGGCGTATAATTTAGGTAAAGGTGATGAGCGACAAAAAGGACCGACCGTTTGATCTATTGGTTATTAGTAAGCGGAATTATATCGGTTTGGCGTCAAGATGAATGTTTGCGTCTAGACTGTCTAATACCGATCAAGGTCTTGTTTTTGTTTCTTGCTTGTGCTCTTGGTCATGTCTAATGCTGTCGGTTTGTGTCAATAACTGGTTAAAGCACCATGCTTTTCTTCGAAACATTTTATTAAATGAAGCGTATAAGTGAAATTTTGTAGTTTTTTAATAAATCTGGAGAAAGAGAATGTTTTTTTACATAAGCATCTAACTTATATACATCATATCTTAACTTAATTTAACACAGTTTTAATTTATAAACAAACAAATATAGTATTTGCCAAATTAAAATTAAATTATTAATTACATATACAGTATACAAGTTGGTGTGATTTGCTTAAATTTTCTGATTTCCTGCACGTTGTCCATTGCCTCCACGATACTGTGAGTTAAAAACATTGTATCATGTTTTAAAGCGTAATCTTCGATAACATCAGAAAACCAATTCATTTGGAGATAATTTTGCGGTTCCTCGTTGGTTAAGTAGTCATAAACATTGCTAATTAATTGAGTATTGTCAGCGTTGTATTACTAGTCAGTTGTACCCCCTTAAGCCCAAAGAGGCTGTATAATTGGCTGATAAACCAATTTAATTGATCTTAGGTCAAATTGAGAATATCTTCTGATTAATCAGCAGTGTTATTTGATTTTGAGTTTGTTCTGCTCTGCTTCTTGTCTGCTTGGCATCGAGATATTTCACTGATACTACTCGAGGAAACGATCTCATAAATTAGATTAACAGGCAACAGTTTTTAACACAAGTAATAGACGTTTGTTTTCTCGTACAAAGAAATAAAATATAATTAAAGTATCTAAAATTACAACCTTTCCTAAGCTTTAGGGCAATGTACGAACTACTTCTCTATTGAAGTGCTCTCGAGATATAATTAATTTTGAGTCCTTGATCTCTTGATCTTGAACTTTGATCTGATTCAAAAAAAATATAGTATTATTTTAGCGAATGAATAAATAATCACCGGTCTCTATCGAATATTCTTTGATACAGTATATTCACAACTCGACCGCTCATATCTATTCTTTTGGCTTCCGGAAAAACGGATATTGAATCCTAATCAGGTTATCATATTTAAGCCTGTCTGTCATAGCTGAGTGATCAACCGATGCTTTTCAATGACCTGTTGAATAATTAAAAAACGAGAGAATGTTCTCCTGAGAGTCCTTATTCTCGGTGAGAGTATTTTTGTAAATCTTAAAACCACACGATATTTTCTCTCAATGTAGGCTCATAAAGTAGATAAAACTTCGACTTTGAACTTAAACTTATAAAACTTATTGAATATTATGCACATTATATATCCAGAGTTCAGCTAAAGCTGACTGGACCGTGTGTACTTTGGTAATATTCTTTTGTCCATATACTTTACAATTCGGAAGCCAATTTTTTAATTCTTCGCCAACAGTCATTTTCTTTTATCAAGCAAAATTGTATAAATAATCTTACAGTGTTGTGATATATGGACTCCTTTGGTAAGTTTAAATTCATAAAGTTATAATTTAATTTTAAATAACAGCTTCACATATTTGTAACTCTTTCAACCAAATTCTAACTCATGTATATTTGTAAGTTATCCGTTTTCCTAACTACAGGCAATACAATACCAATTTTAATATCCATGTACAAAATACTAATGCAATTTATATAAATTTAATTCAGAAAATGACAGGCAATAGACATCTTTTCTCTATATATTTCACATCATTGTTAATTTTTGTTAGGTAATATTATCCCCTAGACTATACGTAATTGTCAAAACATAAATAATTTAGAACGATTTTGATAGTGAAACAAACCTGTTGCTGTCTAAAGTAGTGGCATCCTAGGTCTTTATCTTATTTTCTACTATCTAATATCTAATATCCCTTCAGTGATTGCTTCGATACATTTTGAAAACTTTTTAGAATAGGTATTGAAACTTAAACTTTTATAGGAATGCAAAAACACTTGGAAATACTAGCGGCACGTATTAACTGGACCTTCCGTACTGATTCCGACAAGTCCGCTTGAATATTACTGTATCAAAAGTACATATTTTTACATCTCTTTAGTCTTCTTTTACAATCCTTCGTCAATAAAGTCTTGTTGCAGAAGAGCAACTACTATGAACAATACAATACAGCAACAATACAACAGCTCTACAGCAATATTAACAACTACATAATAGCAACTACAATAGGTCAAGACGGAATTCTTTTCCTTCCTTTTCAACACTTCTGGGCCATTGTCGCTTATCACACAGCCATTTGATGACTTCGAAATTTCGAGACCTTCGCAATTTAACTACCATAGAGGAAATTAGAGATTCGGAATAACACGAGACAAGATTCTAATCCCAACACAGAAGTGCGACAACTCTTGGAGAACACTGAACTAGGACGCAGGCTCAAGAGAACCAAACCTTGTGACATATAGTTTAAATTGTTTAGTGATCTTGTCTAAATGGTAAAAATACTGTAAAGTACTACTAACTTTTATTTTATGTAATTTTATGTAAAATGTAATTTAGTTGGAAACGAATAGTAAACGAAACTTATAATATATTAATAAAAATCTATCTTTACACCAATAATTTTAATAAATGTTTTTAAAAATATATAATTTATAGATATAATAAAAATATATAAAATATTTCACTGAAGAAAATACAAATATTTGCTAGATTTCCTCAAAAATTACAAAGATGTCATATATATCGAACACATTACTTAGGACTTATGCTTTTTTAATAATCAATAATCAAATGAAGGTTTTCTCCAGGAACACTTCTCCAGTTAAACATTCTTAAATATATCGACGATATCTAACATATTTATGTGTATTTAACTTTAATATATATTGATATAGTGCTATACTTTTAATATAATACACCTATTGATTACTGAAGGTCATTTACTTGTTACCTTAAACGAAGTGTTCTATTAATGGATTTACCTTTGTTTCTTGAAGCTGAAAAGGTTAATGATACATTCATATTGATATATAACATTTCCTAGAGAATTGCCATCAAATGCCTTATTATGTTATAAAGCTGATATTTCAATATCTACAATAATGTGTTGCTAATTACAGTTAATAATTTTTATCTCATATTTCGACACAGTATTTAATAATACTATGCTATTGAGTTGCTTAAACAAAAAATAACATTTTTATTTATATCCTAATCTACAAAAAAAGTTTATAATATATATATATATATATATATATATATATATATATATATATATATATATATTTGGTCTAAATAATTAAATGTTATAATAACAAGAAGTGTCCCACATAACTCTTTAAACAATTGGAATTAATTTAAATATATGAAGAATATAACAAGCAATAAAACTATGAAGTTCAAACGTGCAGTAGACATTTTGCTTCCTTTTGAATCTTTCCCAACGCTTTTAAACGCCTGGAAACAGTCATTCATAAACTAGTAAGCTGCTTGAAAGTAACTTGATAGTTTGAGGTGATTTGTCCAATAACTCTTGCAAATCATTGTCGTCGAACTTTTCTTTTGTAACAACAAAATCACCTTATTTAAATCGTTGACATCAAAACTGACAATTTGGATGTGACGAAGCATCATCACCATAAGATTTTAAAAGTGTCCACAACAATCAAACAAATAAATAACGAAATATAAATAATATTAAATTCTCTACATATTTTATGTAGAGAAGTACATCGAATTTAATAGTTAGGCTAGATTGTTTAAATTGATAATTTATGTTTTCGCCAGTAAATATCGCTGATAAGAGATATGTATAAGGGACTGTGGGAAAGTGAACATGATGTTTTAATATTATTAGCTAGTTTTGTGCATGCATATTTCGATAATATATTCCAGATAGTGTTTATTATTTGCTAATTTTAACAGATGAATTGAAAAGTCCCCGGCCTGACACATAGATGCCGCTACTAGAATTAAATCCCTATCTTTTTTAGTTAGCCCTAACCCTCAAAAGATGCGTGTATAAATTTGACAGCTGTCGGATCATTAGTTTGTGAATTATAGCATTTTGAGTGAAATAACTTTTGTTATTGTGAAAAAAATGGATAAAAAGGAATTTCGCGTTTTGATAAAATATTGCTTTTTGAAGGCGAGAAATATAATTGAACAACAAAACAAGTTCATGTGGTCTGTCTCGCTTCAATCTTCTGATTTCCTGCGTGTTGTCCAGTAACTGTATTCTTCACGTTATTGTGATTTTGTAACCTTATTTCATGTTTAAATTTTGGATCACTTCGTGTATCTATTTGATTTCGAGTTCATCCTGCATCTCTTCGTTGGTTACGTATCGATAAGAATTGATAGTTAATCTGAGAACTCTATTTTGGCTGCGTCGGTTTGATGTATTTGTGTAACCACATATTTATACTCCATAGGTCCAAATTGGTTTTGTTATTGAGAAAGACCAACACGTAAACAATAAAAACGTGATTTTATTTAAGTGCGCTGCTCTCAACTAGCCAATCATGTCGTAGTCCTTTGGTTGTTATGAATGTAACAGGTCAATTGAAAAGTTCCCGGCCGACCATAGTAAAACAATTTTTTTTGGCAAAATTTGATTTTTTTTATTCAACATAATTCTCTTCAAGGATACACTGAATATAGCAACCCTCCAACTTTTCGACGCCATTTTTGTAGTACGATTTTTCCTTTGCTTCAAAATAGGCTTCAGTTTCAGCGATCACCTCTTCATTCGACGAAAATTTCTCCCCAGCGAGCATTCTTTTGAAATCTGAGAACAGAAAATAGTCGCTGGGGGCCAGATCTGAAGAATACGATGGATGGTTGAATTTTTGCCATGATTCTCACTGACTTGTGACAGGGTGCATCTTTTTCGTCAAGCAGCACTTTCATTTTTCGGCGATTTCGTCCTTCAAATGGTCCAATAACGCTATGTAATAATCGCTGATGGTCCTCCCTTTTTCAAGGTAGTCAATGAAAAGTATTCCATGCGCATCCCAAAATACAGACGCCTAAACTTGCCAGCCGACTGTTACGTTTTCCCACGTTTTGGAGCAGGCTCATCGTGTGTAGTCCACTCGGATAACTGTCGATTGAACTTCGGAGTGAAATGATGGAGCCATGTTTGATCCATTATTACATATCGACGCAAAAACTCGGGTTTATTACGTTTGATCATCTTCAAACTGCTCAGCATCATCAACTCGTCGTGGTTTTTGGTCAAAAGTGAGCTCGCGCGCCACCCACTTTGCACAGGGTTTTCTCATACCCAAATGTTCGCAAATGATATGATGTACACGTTCAGTTAATATCTTTAGAGTATCTGCTATTTCATTCAGTTTCAATTTACGGTCATTCAAAATCATTTTGTGGATTTTTTTAAATGTTTTCGTCGGTAACAACCTCTTTTGAGCGTCCACTGCGTTCACCACCTTCGGTGCTCATTTTACCACGTCTAAACTTAACATACCAATCCTTGATGGTTTATTTTCCTGGGGCAGTGTGCGGAAACTTTTGGTGCCGAGTTTTTGCTTCAACTGTATATTTTTCCTTCAAAAAGCAATATTTTATTAACACGCGAAATTCCTTTTTATCCATTTTTGTCACAATAACCAAAGTTGCTTCACTCAAAATGCTATAATTCAAAAACTAATGATCCGACAGCTATCATATTTATATACGCATCTTTTGAGGGTTAGGACTAACTAAAAAATATGGTTTTACTTCTAGTAGCGCCATCTATGTGTCAGGCCGGGGACTTTTCTGTTGATCTGTTATGTCAAAGATTCTTTCCAGCCTTAGACTAGTATACATTTTAAACAGAATTAGTATTCTTAACCGACTTAAAGTACCGATATCATGGAATCGGTTTTTCTGTTTAGCAAATAGCTAGAAAACCTACAGAACTAGATCAGGCAAAGAAGACAGTGCTGGAATGATATGATATGATGAACTAGTTAATTTAATAACTTAATCAATAGATGTTGGATTATATTTGATGGCAAGTAAAAATATAAATGCCCCAGTTACTGTGTACTTCGTCATAGGCCACCACAGGCTATATAATTAAAAATAGGGAAGCTAATTCATCGTGAACGATGAACTAGCATGAATCTCTAGATCACTGATTTTCAATTACTCCACATTGATTTCGCCATACTGTCAAGAAGTGCATCATACGGAAACTGCCCGAGGCAGATAAACGCGAACCAGGTCGACCCTTCGACACGACGCAATGAATCGACATTTCTTCGCTTCAATTAATTCAATTAGGACCGGTAACCCGCAAAACTGAACGAAATCCATCGCTCTCGATCCTGACCGTCTTTTTGTCTTCGTTTTTTCTCTTCCTCTCCGTCCTCCATCGTCGAACTTCTTTAGGTTCGTTTTTTATTTGCGCCAATTATGTTTTGTAACGGCTCGGGAACGGAGACGAAGCCACACGAGCGCCGAAGACGCCAAATCTACAGCATAATTGCCCAGAGTTGGTGGTAAAAAAGAAGGCAATGTAACGTTTTAAATTGATAGGCCTATTAGCGTGATTGTCCAGGCCGGAATTAGAAATGACTTAAATTACTACAGTTTAATAAATATTAATTTTATTATATAGATTGTGCAGCAATTATACAATAACTGACTTGGTCAGCTTGAGTAACCTACCTGTTAAATTCTACGGTTTTATCATTAATTTTCTGGTTTCATTTCAGGTAATATACTGTCAAATTCCATCAAACACTTAAAATGATGATGCCGCTGCTCAAAGAACTGCCTGAATGTTGAACAGTTTCGAAGATAATGAAACATACAACTTATTGAAAAACATACATATCACTAGCTTGTGATAAAAGACAATAAAAGTGAAATAAACGTTCAGAAAGGAAAACATAATATGGGCAACTTTTGGTGTCTTGTAACGTAATATAATGTAGAGTATTTCCAAAGTTATTTTGTATATATGTCATCAAGATTTTTGATGTATTACCTGTCGGAATTTGTAAATTCATTTTATACTCAGACAATATTTTCCATTTCATTTTATTCTAGTTCAAAAGAGACACGAAGCTGTCTGATAAGTTCGAACGTGTAACTGAACTAGCCTGCCCAAGTCGTCTGGTTGCCAAACGTATGCAAAATTCATAAAAAAATAGTGACAAAATTCCGAAGCCAGAGAGAACAGATTGCCTTTCTAATCAGTGACTTTGAATAGAAACGAGATAATAGGAGCCCCCTCTTGCCAGTAAAAAAGGGAAGCATTTTTATTACTGTTAAATATTAAGTTGCTACGATTCTTATTGAATATATTTTAACGGGCTGCAGTTGCGCTGAATATCAATATGGACACAGTCACTGAAATTTCTCAAAAAATGAAAAATATAATCTCGAATTCACCACAAAAAAAAACGTCCTCAACGAAGAGGGCGACGAATCAAGATCAGCCTGACGTTAGCTCGAATAGAGATTAAATACATAGTTTTTCAAAACAAACATAATTTAATAGAATTATTCAAAGGAAACTGTTTGTTTTTAAAATATTGCTTTTAAAAGAATACAATTTTTAAAAGCATATAATGAAATGGAGGAAGACTTATTATTTCAATTTATTTATTGATGAGACATGGATATTTCAGAATGGGACCAATATACCCAAAGGTCGCTCACGGTAAGATGATAACAAAAATAGTGAAAAAAGTGTAAAAATTCAAAAATGACAATTCAATTCAAAAATGAACAATTGATTAAGTTATAACATTACTATATTAGTCATAACATTTACTAATAATTCATTGCAGATATATTGAACTTCGTGCTGGAAACAGGAACGGTTAATAACACCTTCGGTTTGGATGACCTCGATATCGAAGAGGAAATTGATAAATGATGGAGTTGCTAACAAATGTTAGATAGATTGGATATTTACAGTACTTACTCACTTGAATGAAACTTTCTGAATATGTTACGATTCAATGCTGCGAATTTCTTAGGCAGGGTGATGAAAATGGAAACAAGTAAAGGTGGGTATAGAATTAATATATGATAATTGTAGGAAATCTTACCATAGAGTGTAAAAGATTTAAGTGCATCGATATATGTGTATTTGTTCAGAATATACATGAGCATTTAGTTAGAATGTGCAAGGAGAGAAATAATAGCAACTTTTTTGCAGACAAGGCAAATGTATTGAGGAGAATGCAGTGATTGAATTTAGTTTTATCAAGAAAAATTATATTTATTATATATATAGGTATTAACAGAACAAACAAAGGAGATATACACTGTGTAGAAGGTAATAATATGCTCTCTAATGGTGATATACAATTATTTATTAGGTGGATTATGACACAATTATAAACGGGACTAGAACTCTAACTCATAGGTGGCATGGAGAAGAGTTAAATATAAATATAATCAGACACAACCCTAACCCACAAACTATTATATCTGTGCACTTAATTTTAGTTGCAAGTCCTTTGATAACTAATGCATTAGATTTACTATAATGATAAAATAAATTATATTTGATAACAGCATTTTTGTTTAATTATTTTATTTACATTTGAACTTTGTTGTACATTAACGCCAAACTGAACTAAAACTCAGAGTTAATACGGCAACATTGCGACGTCTTGACGTCACAAATTTAGATGACGTATATACAAAGTAATTTTGGATAGACTATAAGTTATTTTAGTGATAAGATAAGTTATATGAAGAAAAATTTAGATGTTCACATTATTGTTTGATGTGATGCGATGTAAATATAATCATTAGCTTATATACATTATTATTATGTGCATTCTGGTTCAATGAAGTGTAAGAAATACTTTTATTTATTGGTAAATAAAATACAAATATTCAACAAAGCGTTATAATAGTCACTATCTTGATAATATACAAGGTGATTACAATAACATTCGGCTATCAACTACGTTAATAACATACTCTTCGAAATACTTTTAGAAACTATATCCTTTCTAGTTGTTTTTTTTTTGTTGGGCCTGATTTAATAGCTGAAAAGGTTTTCTTGCTGATGTTAACTCAATTTATAAGAGATGATTACCCGTGAAGACGCTTTATTTTGGGGTATGAGAACCTTGGGTGGCATGAATAACCGCTTTTGGGGGGATAGTCTTCGGGGTTACCTGATTGGGAACGCCCCTGACAGGGATCTGATGTGGAAATTGTTGGAGAGAGCTGAGGTTGCTTGGAATTTCTTGTATAAGGAGAAAACGAACCGTCTTATTTCTGGTGTGTCAGTTTACCGATGAATTTGGGTATTTCTGACAGACCATGGCGCATTTAAAGTTTGCCTGAGAAGTTTATTTTGCATTACCTGAAGCTTTTCCACTAGTTCCGGCCTGATAAACCGATACCAAGTGTTAGATCCATATAATATGATGGGTCTGATAAGCAGCTTGTAAAGCAAAACTTTAATCATCGGAGACAATTTACTTTTTCTACAGATGAGAGGGTTAAGCACTGTGGCGACACCGTAGCCTTTGGAGATTACTTTTTCTATCTGTGATGACTATAGAAATCCACGGTCAATGATGAGGCTAAGATATGTGGCTTTTTGTCGCCACGGGATTGAGACTTTTTCCACTCTCAGCTGGTAGACGCGGATGTCTCTCTGATTATGAAAGATTATCGCTTGGTTTTTTTGGGGAGCCGATTTGCAACCTCCAGAAATTTAACCATTGGACTGTTGCATTTAATTAAATTTAAAGTTTTCTCTGAGCGGCATCTACAGAGCGGGAACTGATGAAGAAAGCTGTGTCATCCGCGTATTGGGCGGTTCCACATCTTTCTTCATTGTGATGTCTGACATGAAGAGGTTGAATAATGCTGGTGCTAATGGGGAACCTTGGGGAACTCCTGCTTTGACTGATTTAGGACTGGAGAGTATATTCGATCTATTCGACAAAAGGAACGCAGTAAAATTATCAGATACTCGGGTAAGCCTGCTTCGATGGTTTTGTGTATTAGGCCGTCGTGCCAAACTTTGTCAAACGCTTTTGTTAGGTCTAAAAAGACCGCGCAGAGCTTGTGCTTTTTCTTCATGGCAAAGTGAATTTCTGCGGCCAATCTAGTTGTCTGATGTGCACATGAATGTTTGGCTCTGAACCTGTGTTGTTCATCTGGTATGATATGTTTCTGCTCAGTGAACCGGTTGAATGCAAAAAGGATCGCTCTTTCAGCAATCTTGGACAATGAACTAAGCAGGCTGATGGGCATGTAGTCTGAAGGCGAAGAATCTACTCCTTTTTTCGGAATAACGACTATGTGTGCATGTTTCCAAATTTTTGGAAAGTGTTGCAGCCGCATGATGGAATTTATGATGTTGGTTAATACTGACAGTTGCTTGTGTGTGAGATTTTTGAGTTGGAATACTGAAATTTCATCGTATCCTGGTGCCTTTTTGGGTTTAAGATTTCTTTTCTAGTCAAGGCGCCAGCCTTTATATCCAAAAGCGTACATCTCAGCTTTCCCATCGCCCGGTCCCGGTACCACGCTCGCCTGGACTAGCCAATGAGTAATCAGGTGCCCTTTACGTAATTCTTCAACTTCGTCAACAATGCCGTTCTATGTTTTCTTAGAAAAGCTTTTAATTTGTCGTTAATATCAAATTACATGATTCTTAATTACGTCAAAAGAGGTCACCAAAATTATATAAGTATTGCAAAATACATCAACATTTTAAAACTTAGTCTTTTGATTAATATAGACTAAAATGTCTCATATGTTTAAATAATGGCTCAAATTGTTATCATCCAAAAACCAGGAAAACGACCAAAGGCAGTATGAAAATCTGTCAGACATATTTACTGCTACCGGTAGTAGTTACGGTATCTGAGAAACTCGTATTGAAAAGACTAAAACCAATTAGAGAAAGAAAAAAGTAATACTTTATACCAAAGATCTACGGAATCTACGGATCTTATGGAATTTTTCAGCAAAAGTGCTAAAAACGAAGTAAAAGAAAATCTAAACGAATAATTATTTACACTGAGCCCACTAGACACAGGCTATCATTAAGGAAATCAAGAGAATCACTAAGATGTTATGTTAGCATCGAAGCATTGCAATTCTTGATTATACTACAGCAGGACACAAACTGAAGAGAATCACATCATGATATGACTTTAATGACAAACATACCTTTTACTTGAAGCCGGCCATTAGATATGGAGAAATTATGAGTTAATAGCATCCACAACTTTCCACAATTCCTTAACCTCAATAAAAAATTTTAAGGACCACACCTTGAGTCAATTGAGAATATTCCAAAAATCGAATCCAACGATTTTTTCGAATATTGATAGTAAGTTTGGAAAAATAAATAACCTTTTTGAGTTTGATTTCAAATGTCTTATCATTCTTAATTATAGAAGTACATACCGCTATGTACGCCCAGTAAATCGGTACCAAATGACTAAAATATGGGCTGTTTTAAAAAATAAAGCAAATTCGTAATAGTACTGACTCATGTCAACGATGAATCACAATAAGCGTAACGTAACAAAACCGTACAGAATACGGGCATTTGTGAATTCCCTATTAGCGAACCGTTAAAATTACCGGCCGAGACACCTGTATAGGACGTTCCGTTTTGCCGTGGTCGGGCGGCGGGTAGCAGGGGGGCGTACAGACGTAGCATTGGCGTGGCGCTGTTTTGGGAAGCTAGTCCGAACGTGGTTCCCACGCTTCTGTGACGGCATGCGCGGTGAGCGGCGACGGGCACACATCGGGAGGGTGTGCGCGCGGCCAGGGGGGAGCACGAAGGCCGAGATGCTACCGCGTGCTATCGGCACCTGCCTACGAAACACGTGCTAACACTGTTACATGGGCGGAGCCAGAGATTGCCGTCCAGAGCCGGACTAACCAGTTTTTCGTCTGAGATTTATTAAATTTATTTTTATTTATTTATATTAATTATTAAACTTTCATAATTAAATGGTTTTCTTAACGTTATTTGAGTTTGTGTATCAAGTTTTAGAAATAATAATGTGATTGATAGTAGCAGCACTGTGCTCTTATAATGGCTGTCAACGGACAACGTTGCATTAAGTATCATTTGGAACTTATTTTTTATTAAGGTTTTGCCTCGAATCGTATACAAATACAGGGACAACATTAAAAAGCTGATTCAAAATGTTTTTGTTATACTTGTGTATGTTATAGGCTCGACAAAAGTGCTCTTAAAAAGGCGAATTTGTAGTACCTTGGTTTTGTTGTAATAAACACTGTTAAGGCATGTGTACCGCAATTGTTTTGTAACTGAACGAATTTGTCACTTGATGAAAATGTACCTTTTCCATTTTCTGTACCGATGTTATGGAGAAAACAGAAAAATTATATAGATAATTGTTGTTTTTTCTCAAGGAATATAATCACTATAAGTTCAAAAAGTAGCACAGTATATATATATCCTGACCTATCATCAATATCGGAGCCAGTTCCACCTACAGACAGACCATCCATTGCCAATTTGTCCAAGTACAAGTGCAAAAAATGCCTTAAGAACTTCGTCTTCATCACCGGAATAATGTAAGAAGGAATTTTTCTGCTACCTGATATTCGAAAATGAATAGTTGACGCAAAGTTTAGAAAATGTAATGCCTGATGAAGCAACAGCATGGGTATTTCTTCAAAATGTTGTTCGCTTTCTCGGAAAACACAATTCACCGCATTGCAAGTACGTATTAGACAATTTGTTCCGAATTAGTACAAGTTTGAAGCTCAAATTTATGTCAAAATGCATTTTCTGCATTCGCATGTTGATGTTTTTCCACAAAACTCGGGCAAATGGAACAAAGAGCAAGACGAGCGACTACACCAAGATATGGCGAAAATCGAATGGAGATACTAATTTAGGATGAAGGAATGTCACGCGATTACTGTTAGGCCATAATGCGTGAAAAAGATATATATAGCTGTACAAAAGACTCATTTCAGCCTCTGTTCATTTGTAATTTATACTGTTTAATTCAATAACTGGCCGTTAATGGTCCAAAAATAGTGAAATAATGAATATAATAGTAGCAGTCAAGGCGCCAGGAAGGTCCTCATATTGTTGCGATAGTCTGCTGGAATATGATAGTAAATTTATATTTTTGATTGTCCATAAGGTAAGAGTGCAATATTCGACAAGGAAAGCTACCTCAGTCACGCCAGTAAACAGGATGGGTAAGATCGGATGTCTTCTGGGACGATATTTATGTTGGTCACTCACCAAGTCTTAATGGACTTTCAGTAATCCTCACAGATTCCATAATCTTGCGCATTCTCAAATATTTCCTGTATTCCTGCTTATCATTTAAGTACACACACGTTGTTGTATACGAGATTAGTAGTTAGATGGTGTTTTGTTCGTTAATTTTATGTTTACATTATTCCTCGAATAGTTTATATAATTATTTATTACTTAACAGAGAAAGTTAGCAGCAGACAATGCGCATGTAGAGTATGAATTATAGCTAAAATGTTATAATTTAGTAACACTGATTTTGAAAATTGCTCAAGAATACACGTGACACAATTTTTATGTGAAATAATATGAAAATACTGATGAATATGATGTAGTTTCGGTAAGTGCGATATGCGAGAAGTCTGCCGAGTAGGGTACAGCTACAAATGAAAAATACGTTTAAATTTATATAACTGACAGTTTCCTGAAAATAATATGAAAAGTATAATGTGTAAACACATTTATGTTGAATGTCTTTTATAACAGAATTGGTAAATATTACTGTATGTTGGCTTAATGCCAATGACCGTGATTCGAAACCTGCGTTAAGCAGTAGACCCAATCCAGATAACCCCTAGTTGGTAAAAAGAATATTCTAAAATATCAAAAAAGTTCACCATGCGACCTATCTTTTAAACTCTATCAAAACAAAACTAAATTCACAGTAAAAAATATCACATATAAAAAATAAAAAGCCGAAAATCAATTTTTATTGTATGACATACGGCCCTGTTGTTGTTTCAAGAAATAAAATATTAATAATAGGCTCACCAATGTCCCATCATAATTTACGTCAGGTTTTTCCCGAGAAAAATCTCTACATGTCTTTTGATGGAGGAAATACGAACCTTTAAATCGACAAGAGTTACGGTAATCAAAATAGGGATGACTAAAAACTACGTACGTTACGGTCCTGTTCGTTTTTCCATATAAGAAATTAATTTGTAGTGATTGCCAGATACATTTTATATAAAGATCTGATAGTGATTCAGCGTTTCGCCGATTTCCATGCTTGCAGAACTAGATTCAATAAAACATTTTTGGTTGCAATTTAATTGCGTCAGCGTGACCTATATGATAAAATTGCTCCATTTTTTTTCGGGGATTGGTATTTTCAAACGGATATAGTGTAACAATTTTGTGGTTTGAATGGTGCGAACATTTTTATAGTCAATGACTTCAGCCGTAAGATTGATTATTGTGAATTCACAGTAAAATTGTTTTTCAGGGAGCAAAAAGACATTCATGGAACTTGCAAAAACGATCGTTTAAATGGCTCCGTGTAATGTAAATTTAATATACCAGGTTGTTCAATATATCTGTGGACAAAATTGAATATCGTATTGCACTATAATTAAGGTCTTTGTAAAAAAAGCTATAGACATCTATACCGAAGTGGTAAATGTGTTATGCTGCGTAAAGGTTGTCCCGACAACAAAGGACAATTGCATTTGTTGGTAGGGGCAAACGTTCGTTGGGCGTGAATCAGTATTTTTCAACGACGGCAGCGATTGTAGTGTATATATCTACTGTCAACACCGTATTCGTCGATTCCATTCATTTCTTTTGATGTTACCGACACTCTACACATTGTAAACCAATGCCAACAAAAAATTGTTAGCCGTCGTCAAACCGTCCAAACAGAACTAAAAATATCCCAACAAACGCATTCGTTGGCTTTCGTTAGCCCGGTCTGTACGCAACATTAGATGAATCTACTTCTCTGAAAAAATGTTTAATATGTAGCGACCGCTACAACCCTTTAGGCCACCACGCATTCACCTACAGCAAGTTCAAAGGTTGGCAACGCCGGTGGATTGGTACCATGCGGTTTCCAGCTATAAGAAACCACCAACAACAACGTCTCGCTCTCTTTTATTTTCTCTACCCCCTTGTACCATTTCCATAGCGCTACCTTACTTCCTTTACCTTAACCTAATTTCCTGTCCATTCTTCTATCGACCACATGTATCATTAAATATTGAAATAAAGAAGTTTTTATTCAACCAGTGTTTTCAGTTCGCGTGCAAATTTCTTCCACAAAATTGTGGTGAGTTGTCAAACAAACAATCGCATCGACAACCAGACATTCCGACCGATCAGACGAACATTCCTACAAATAACTGGTCAGATTTTTTGCAGTGGTAGTACCATCCGAAGGGCTATCCACGTGATGATTTTTAAAAATATCAGACCGACAGTGATTTAACAGAAACTTATCAACCGCAGTGATATATACACACTATAATATTCTTAGTAATGTTTTCGGTTTCAAAAAACTGTCTGCGCAAGAGTTGTCGAACACAAACATATTCGAATGTCACTTTAAATTTTATTTTAAGTCGACTTGGTTAGCGCAGTGGTAAAGGCGACATGACGGTCCACCTACTGTTGCGATAGTCGCGGGTTCGAATCCTGCTGAGGCATGGTTGTAAATTTATGTTTGTGATTGTTTGATGTTTGTGATTATCTTAGGAAAAAGTGTAAAATCCGACAAGGAAAATGATCCCAGGCACGCCAGTAACCAAGTCTGGGTAAGACCGGATGTCTCCTGGGATGATTTTTAAGTTGGTCACTCGCCAGTCGGTAGGCTTAATGCCGAGGACCGTGGTTCGGAGACAACGTTAAACTGTAGTTCCAGTCGAGATAAACCCTCGTTGGTAAAAAGGAGAAAAAAATTATATTAAATATTTTGAGAGCCCCTATCATTAGGGTGAAATCTGAAATTGCTATTGGAAGCATAATATGCTAAAAAGCCAAAGAGTCATGTGGAATGAATATTTGAGTTTAAGAAAAGGTCCTATTTTGTAGAGAGAAATAATTAATTTGTCATCAAAAAACGGAAAGCAGTGCATAATATTAAGAAATCAATGTAGAAATCACATAAAAATTGTTTCAACATAAAACATAATTGTCAGATTTAGTTCCCTCGGACTTCTGTTTCTACTTACGCCTGAAAAAATCTTTGGTTATTTACCACATAATATGCTAAAAAACCAAAGAATCATGTGGAACCAATATTTGAGTTTAAGAAAAGGTCCTATTTTATAGAGAGAAATAATTAATTAATTGAAAGTATTTTTCGAAAATTAAGGTGAAGATATCCCATATATTGTTAGTTTGGGTTTCAACGGTTCAACGGTTTAAAAGTCCTAATTTTGATGTCAACTACTAAGAACAGAAACGACAAAGAAAGAACGATAATGAATAGAAAGACATTAGACGAAAGCCCAGCTCAAACTTTCAACGTTGATAAACCGACAGTTTCCTAAACGTTTGGATGAGAAATAAGAAACTGATTGAAAATTTCTTTTTGAACCGATTTATCAACATTCGTAACTTTCCTCATAAAAAAAGAGTTTTCTGTCCAGTATTGTAACTGGCGACGAAAAATTAATCTGAATGATACCTAGCACAGTACGTTATGGGCTAGTCTTGGAGATCGATTCACGTCAGCATTAACGAGGTATATATGGTCTAGTATATAGGTATATCTATGGTCATAAAGTTTTGCTGTGCATATGGTGCATGACATGACTGACATACCGTTTCAAAATCCTTAAGGAATTCGAAAATTGTTTCATGATTATCCATGTTACCTGAAAGAAATGGGAAAAACTAGTAGAAAATGATGGAACATGTATATTTGTTCCAGTTTTTCTCGATAAATCGCTTTTTAAAATATAAAATGATCGAGGCAAATACAAGCAAGCACATACAATCCTAATAAAGTTGGATACAGTCAATTAACAACATTCTGCTGCTAGTCGAAAGCGATCCCGGTAGATACGTCCACCGCGCTCGTTTAATAAATACTTAATCGACACTGCCTACGGACATACCATCACATTTCTATTAAGTAAACAAAAAATGTCCTTGGAAAGGACGTACATTCTGTCACACATCGATAGACGACAGTGTTTATAACTGTTTCGAGGCGTTATAGGAAATTATACGAAATTATGCGTTGCTTCATTTGTAAACAATACTCACGGGTGCATAGTGAATATCAATGGAATACCTGAGAAGTACACGAATGTTTTTCCGCTGCCGATTGATATTCAGGTGCTACGTTGAGACGAATGGTTACGCGACTGACAACCGATGAATTTTTCATTCACCATTCTTTCGTTGTCGCGATCGCTTCCATGACGAGTATATTTTTTTTGTCGTTCGTCTCGTTTGATGGGGATCTGGTCGGGCGAGGTGCCGCCTTCAAGAAAAAATTAAGGCCCGATCATGAATAATTAACGACCGGTCTCAAATAAACAAGTGTTAGATGTGGTGAATACGATGAAATTGTAACCAACTTATGCAAATTAGATCTGTATACATTACCGGAGAAATCTACCGTGGTCAGGTACCCGCTTGTTATTGGAGTTGGACGTTCTTTTTCGGAAGATATGTGAATCAACAGAAATGATAGAAGAAAATTAAGTTTGATTTCGATACGTTTCGTTTTATGCTCTTAAAACAGATGCAATTCCTCGGGGAATAAATTCGTACTGTCTCCAATGTCATTCTTGTACCAAAACATCTGCCATTAAATTCCATCATGTTGGAAATGGAAATCTACTCCTCGCTCTCTTTACATCTTAAAACTCCCTCTAACGGTTCAATTATATTGAGAATTAGCTATTGTTCTGGCTAGGGAATTTGCTTGATGATATTGTGGTCAAAAAATATTGAGAATTTAGAAGGATTAGAAGGTATCATATATGGGAGCATGCGAAACTTTAAATTTGGCCGTAAAGCTAAATTTGATATATTCAGCTTTCAGAAGACTGGTCTAGAAGATAAGAGATCCTAGAGTGTGTGTTTATATTTGGTGGAAATAATCAAGAAATTACTGGATATTTTTGAAAAAATTTGATTTATATACTAAGAATTTATATACTAAGGTTTAATTTTTTTGCGACAAAGCTTTCGTTGAAAGCGCCTCTTTCAAATAGGATGCATTTTTCAATATGTTTTTATGGTTCCTTTCTTAGTTAAAATGAATTGTTTAATCATAAGTTGAATTATGTATCTGAAAACATCTCAGGTGTTGCGTCCCAGTATGTTATACCGTTTCAAATAGAATGCACATCTTTCCTAGGGATCGTGCTCTATTTCAGAAATGGCTTTTAGTAATAAATAATGAAAAACCATTCCCATCGGCTCCCGTGAAGTCTTAAATAAGAGCAAAAGGGTTTGTGGCGTACATTTTACGCAGGCAGACTAAAAACCGAAACGTTGAAAAACCGCATTGCTTAACAGGGATGCGGGTGAACAGGGGTCCAGTTGTTATTTAAATTGTAAGTCTTTTATAATGATAACTATATGTAGCTGATTTGAAAAATATAACATGCCTCTATTTTAGCTGTCACATAGGAAAAGGAAAACATTGATCCAAATATGCCAGAAAACGTTAATCAGTTGAACAGTGAAGTTATTGAAGCTCGGCAGTATGATAGATGTAATATGACAAACCCAGTGATTTTTTGCTCTGTTGGTAAATGATGTCTCGACTATTCTATTTAAGTACCAGATTATGCACAAAATTTATCAAGTAGACTGTCCAATAATTTATATCAGCAAATGCCTGTATTTTTCACCACGATAAACTATACGTTACTAGAATGATAATAGTTAGGTGTTGCTTATTTTGGTGGATAAGAGAATCAAAGATTTTTTATTGCAACTAAATATAAAAACATAATATCTAAATATAATACAACTTATATGGATGACGTATAATTATATACTTACAGCAAATACTTGACAAAAAAAGATTTAAAAAGACATGTAAAAATAAATGGTCTTCAACATATATATTGTACTGTACTCTATATTTGGCCGAGTTATATCTAAGATGATATATGTTCCGTATTGATGAATGTTCCATATTGAATAGTTTATTAAACTTTTTATATTTAAAAGATTTGGTGTTAAAATATAACAATTATATTTTAATGTATTGTTAGTATAATATATTGTCATTAAACATAGATAGGTTTAAGAATTCTCCTTTGAGATAATATTTGCATTGTAAGATTTACATATATTTAAGCTAAATGTATTTTTACATTTTTATTGCATTTTTATTTTTGCTATTTTTATTACTCCTATTCTTATTAATAAAATATTTTAAATTTCCAGCTACTGATATGACTATATGTCAGTCGCTCCCTTAGGTGGTAAATTAACGCTAAACTTGTTCACATTTTGTGATTGTGGAAATGTTATTGTGGAGTATAAAAGATTTATATGCACAGTGTAATTGTTCAGAAAATGCATGAGCATATAGTTAAAATTTTGGAGAAGGGAGAAAGAATAGTAACTCTTTTGCAGATATGGCAAATGCATTTAGAATAATGCAGTGATTAAATGTAGTTTTGTCAAGAAAGATATATACAGGTATTCACAAAAAAAAAGATGCACTGTACCGAAGAGCACAAGAAATAGGCGTAAAAGGTAAATATGCTCTCTAATGAATGTAAAATATATTATTTGGATATACATTTGTTAATTAGGTGGATTAGACTTCCAGGAGAAACAGATACAAACGCTCTTAGAACTCTAACTCATAGGTGGTATGGAGAAGAGTTCAATGTAAATTTTATTTAGATTAGAATTTTATTGTACGTCAAAGCCAAACTGAACTAAACCTCAGAGTTGATGCGACAATATTGTGACGTTTTGACGTCACAAATTTAGATGAGGTATGTACAAAATAACTTTGGTTATATTATATATATACTGTCGCTTGTGAAACATTAAACAACGTCTGAGAGATAACAAATTTCATCGATCGCATAATATACTGTAATACAGTATATATGTATTATATACTCAAATATAGCCTACAAGACTTGGCATGTAAATTTATCAATATATACTAATTGAAGGGATATTTTTACAAATTAATATATTTGTTGTGATAAAGTATTATTAACTTTACAGGTACTGTTCAGCGCTATTCACTAAAACGTTCCCACTTTTCTGTCTGTATTTTTTGAATAATTTCAAATATAATACTGTGTTTTTGAGTATTTGTAGTATTTGAATCATTTTCTGATAAATCAGAAGACCCATTTCTGGTGAATTCAGAGTGTAGTATCAAGCACTTTAAATAATTTTTATAACATATCATATAATGAAATGTCCTTATATTCTAACAACAGTTTATCGTATTGATACCTGAACATTTGGTAAAAATACATAAAGTATAGTTGATAGGTCATCTAATCCTATAAAATACAGAGCTTATAATAATATTGATACATAACGATATGATAAATGAAACGAATGATATTGATGAATTTATATTATTAATTTCCTATTCCTGTTCAAATATTTATTAACTTATAAGGAACATTATTTATTTCGCGCCTCAATACCTCTTCCCCAGATGCCTGGGCTTTCTGGTGACGACAATTAAGTTCATTTTGCCTTTAATATGACCTTTGTGAGATCACTGTTCATAATTCCTTCTTTAATTTTATCTAAACCATCATGTCCTTTACATTTAGATATATTTTTTTAGTATTTTTATTGAGAAAATTGGAAAATAATTTTCTCAAAAAACAGTATTTACCGGAATTTCATAAGAAATGATAAACAAAATTATATTTTGATTGGAGAAAAATAAAAATAACCATTGTTTATATAATCAATATCATTGAATTCATCTATTGTGGTATATATTTTATCTGACGTTTAATTTGTTGTAATTAGGTTGTTATGATAATAATTATAACTGATAATTATATGGAACGGTATATTTATGATGAAAATCAAGTTTTTTCACAACAACACAAAATAATCTATTAATTTCAAGAATGTACTCTTTGTGCAAATCTAATTTTTGAATATTTTTATTAATTTCTCCAAGAGAATGAAACACAAGGAATCGGGTTTAGCTAAATTATTGTAAAAAGAAATGGTGAAGTCGCCGGTGAAACAGTGCGTAGTCAAATCGTCATCACTGTATAATAAATTTTGGTTTCTGGACCAATCATTATTAGATATACGATTAATTAAAATCAGAGCTAATTAATAGTATGTGCATAATTATTAATTAAACGAAAACAAGTAATTAAAATATAATCTAACATTTTTGTGTTATTTTCTAAATATAAATTGTATTAGTTACACATATAATTGTATTTCTTTCAAGTTAATAGCTACATAATACTAACTGATGTCACTGCTAATACTCCCGTCTGATCATGAAAATCGTATTAAGAATCGTATTATTAAGAAGTGTTGTAGATATGTAATGATTTTGAGAGGACTGAATAACGTCATCAATTGTTGCAGTCTGGAACATTGGTTGGAATTTGCATAGTATTATTACAGTAATTGATAAAATGCTAACATAGTGAATCATAAACAACTTTTTTTTGAAATTCTCGATTTATGAATTCGTCTTTTTCGAATTACCTAAAGCTTACCAAAACTATTCAACTGCTTTTCCATTATATTACTTAATTTTTGGGACGATTTTTATGGAGCTGTCGCAGCTCAACAATAACTTTCAGAATAAATTTGATGTGGTGATGCTCCTCCACTATATCCTAATTTTCGATTATGGTATTAAAGATTAAAATGTGGTGGACCAAAAAAGTACTAAGATAATGAATTGTAAGACTTATTGGGAAGAAAAACCAGATCAAATTCTCTAAGAATTTTCAAGAGCTTAGCAGTTGCTTAATCAACTGTTTCTAGAGGTTTATCTACAATGGGAAAGATTTGGATAGGGGAAATTGACTACCATACAATCTTGTTGCAAACAATTTTATTGCTGACCAGGTAAATTAAGAATTCTTTGAGGCGCATTAGGACCGGTAGTGAAAATGAGTATACTACGACAATCCTAAGTGCATAAAATCATGGGTTAGTTCAGGAAACCCATCCACAGCGACATTGAAGCGATATTTATGGTCATTATTACGTTTTATTGTACAAATGATGAGATCAGCAAGACGTAGAGTATTAAATTTTGTTAAAATCAAATGAAACTGCTACTGCAGATATCTATTTATACCCATTAAACAAAGTGACCGACGTATTGTTGCAAAAAGACCAGAAATAGAAAACAAAAACAGACGTAAAGTAAGTCTGTTGCATGTCAGCGTTCGACCATGTATGGCAAGAGTTGTAAGGGATGAACTACTACGTCAATCTGCCAGAAGCGCGTATACACCAGAGATAACATTTTCTGATTGCCATTTACTCATATCGATGCGGCAAGCCTTTGCTGACACACGATTTCGAAATACTGAAGAACTACGAAAATGGATGGATGACTGGATTGCATTCAAACCATCATCGTCCTTTCGAAATGTTTTGGTTAATATATTATAGCCTCCATTTTTTTCTATAATGGTTGCTTTAACTTGATGACTTAAAAAAATTATTTGATTGTAAGAAATTTGCTAATGAAACTATGAAATTTTTTTAGAAATTCATGGTGACATCTCTCTAAACTACTCTACTACGAGTGTCTATACAGACAATGAGATATTGAGACTTATTGGTCAATAACTTGGTTGAAGCTCTCAAATAATGTTTTTGGTTTCATTGCTTCTGCTAAAAGAGAATAGTTCCCTGTAACGTACTGTGGCTGGCGATGAAAAATGTCCAAGCGCAAGAGGTCATGGTTTTGCGCAGGGGAATCCACATTGACACCGAGGCGGAATATTCATTGCAGTGGAAAGTTTTCCATAAGTTTGGATTCAATGATTTGTAGTATATTACGAGCATATAATCAAATGGATCTTTTAAATGTGAATGTAAGAAATGATTGTTGTTCAGATGGATGCAGCATGCCTTTGTTCGCTCACTACTTCGAAATACTGAAGAAGTAAGATATTAAGTCGATAATTGGATCTCTGTTAGACCAACATAATTTTTTTGACACCTAATCATCATTTCACCAGGGAGTTTTAGAAAACGATGGCAAAATTTTGATAAATATACCAGCACCATCAACAGAATGCAAGTAAACCGAACATATCATTTATGTGAATTTTCGCCGGGAGTTCCGCAGGGTAGAGTCTTGGGAGCAGTCTTTTATCTGCGTATCTGCTCTGTACTGCTTATAACACAACAATAAAATGTACCTGGAAGATTTCCCGACGGCACAGTTATCATGGCAAAAGATGTATCTCTCTTTAAGGCTGTAGAAAAAGTACAAGTAGCGGTCAACAATATCTACAGCTAAACTATAGACTAGATTTAAATTAACATTAAATTGAAAATATCATATTAGATAAAAAGCACAGCAGATTAGACCCAAAGTCAAGCAACTGTCCCGGTTATTCGAAGTTCTACGATTCAACGAATTACGAATGAACTTGTTTAGTGTATAAGTGCGTTCTTAACTTTAGTTTAAGTAGTTTAGTTTTATTTTAATTTGGGAAATATATACTGATGTATTAATTCTATACTCACTTTGCTTGTATATTAATGGAAGTTCAATAGTATAGTACTAACAAGTTAATTTCTAAGATTAAGATTTGAAATATAGGAAAATGTACTGGCTAATTGGAAGAAAATCACAATTATCAGTACATAATAAATTGCTATTATATAAACAAATATTGAAACCTATATGGACATACAGAGTTCAATTATGGGGATGTTCTGCAAAGAGTAACATTAATAAAATACAAATGTTTCAGTTACATGTATAAACATTATTTCACCAGAGACTGAGTTAGGGTCGATGGGTCCTCCTAGTTATATACCTAGATTTAAGTTAGCATAAAGACAAATTGTAGGTTAGACGGAAACGACTAGTAACAATATATTAATTAAATAATAATTTATTCTGAAACCTCTAGAGGATAGCTATGTTTGATTTGCTAGTTGTACCCCACAGTAAGATGTAATTAATAAAAACATATATGACAGATTGTGTAAAATGATAAAATCCGAATGCTTCATAGATCGAATGCTTTTAATGTCCATATAGCGTCATACAAAAAAAGTTCCCGACACGGATCGAGAAATATTTCAAAACAAAACAGAAAAAACCGACCAACGCTTAATGAGTCATCAAAGTCCAAAGCGAGACAAAATCCTTTTATTAGATTCAATCGAAATATCAATTAACCATGAAAAGATGGATAATAACGTGAATCGTTTTTACGATCGCCACGGACCCCTCGTCTAATGCAGAACGAGAAAATCGCGCATCGGCATCGAGGGAACAAATAAACAAATCTACGGTTCTCCTTATTTAATGCATTCCGCGCGAACCGAAAAGGAGCTATATCTCGACCGGCCGTCCATAAAACATAATTACCCGCACGATCGTAAAATCAAAAGCGGTACCACCTCAATTAAACGTAATTTGTTACCGTGGCGCGGTCCAGGGTTGGTTGGGTCGTTAAATCGTCTCTCCTAACACAGAAATAACCGTTGTAAACAAACGCCGTTCAAGGACGCCGCGAAATTGTTTACGGCCTGGTCGGGAATGAAATATGACATGAGGTGGTTGTCGGTATGGGATGACATCGAGGACTAAGAAACGTGGCGAAAACCATCTGCAACTTACACCGGCCGTTTGATATGTTGGTGATACCAATTTGTTTATTAATTTAAAACTAAAGTAATGGAACAAAAGTCTTATCAAATACTATTTATTTTAACGTTATAGTACATCTTGAAAGGACTTGAAACTACAATTAGTCATACAGCTATAGTAGATTATACATAATAGTTTGTAGCTTAGGGGCTGTGTTTTATTATATTTTCTTTGAATTATTTTCCACACCACCTATGACGCAAAGCTCTAGGAGGGTTTTTTTATGTAATGGTTTCCTATGGAAGCCTAATCCACCTTATTAACAACTGTATATCCAAGTAATGTATTTTACTTTCTTCAGAGAGCATAATAACCTATTATGTTTATTTTCTTATTTCCTTCAATACAGTATTTTCATGTAAAGTCGTTTTGATATCACTATATTATTCCTTAGTTTGTTCTTTTGCTAGCTGTATACATCCGTCTTGATAAAGCTAGATTTAATCACTGCATTCTCCCTAATACATTTACTATATTTTAAAACGTAAAACCATTAATATTATTTTTCTCCTCACACGTTTTAACCAAATACTCATGATTATTCTGAACAATGACAGACATATCTATGTTTACAATGACATAGTTTACAATACGATTTCCTACAGTTAGTATTAGTTATATACTCACCTTTTGTTGTTTACACTCTCATTATACTGTCTTGGAGATTGTCAGCATTGAATCATAATCCCATATTCAGAAAGTTGCGTTCAAGTGAATAACAAAGCTGTTCCAATTCCTAATCTATATAATATTTGTTCACGATTCCATCATTTGTCAGTTTCTTCTTCTTGTGTCTATTCGAGATCATCCAAACCGAAGGTGCCATTAACCATTCCTATTTCCAGCATTGAGGATCAATATATATGCAATCAATTAACAGGCCAATTGAAAAGTCCCCGGCCTACCATAGTAAAACATATTTTTTGGCAAAATTAGTTTTACTCCACGCCAACCCTTAGTTTAGTTTTTTCCCTTTAGTTTTTTTGACCCTCCAACTTCTCGATACCTATTTTCTACTACGATTTGTCCTTTGCTTCAAAATACACCTCAGTCTTGGCGATCAACTCTTCATATGATGAAAATTTCTTCCCAGCGAGCATTCTTTTGAGATCTGAGAACAGGAAATAGTCGTTGAGGGCCAGATATGGAGAATACGGTGGATGAGGAAACAATTTGACGCCCAATTCATGGATTTTTGACACGGTGCATTGTCTTGGTGAAGCAACACTCTCTTTTTCTTCAAATGCGGCAACGAAAATTATTCCATGCGCATCCCAAAATACAGACGCCATAACCTTGCCAGCCGACTGTTGCGATTGGAATTCAGAGTGAAATAATGGAGCCATATTTCATTTATTGTCACATATCGACGCAAAAGCTCGGGTTTATTACACTTGATCATCCTCTACGCTTGATCGTCGTTGTTTCTGGTCAAAAATTAAATTATGTGGCACCCACTTTGCACAGAGCTTTCTTATACCCTAATATTCGTGAATTATATGATGTACATGTTCAGTTGATATCTTTAGAGTATCTGTTTCATTCAGTTTCAATTTACAGTCATTCAAACTCATTTTGTGAATTTCTTTGTCATTTGTGAAATGTTTTTGTCGGTAACAACTTCTTTTGGGCGTCCACCGCGTTCACCGTCTTCTGTCCTCATTTCACCACGTCTAAACTTAGCATACCAAATATTGGATGGTTGATTTTCCTGTGGCAGTATCCGGAAACTCAGCATCAAACCAAGTTTTTGCTTCAACTGTATTTTTCCCTTCAAAAAGCAATATTTTATCAACACGCGAAACTCCTTTTTATCCATTCTTTCTACAATAACAAAAGTTGCTTCACTCAAAATACTATAATTGACAAACTAATGATCCGACACCTGTCAAATGTATACATGAATCTTTTGAGTATTAGGGCTAACTAAAAACATATAGATTTAATTCTAGTATCGCCATCTATGCGTCAGGCTGGGGACTTTTCAATTGATCTGTTAGTAATAAATGTTATGTGTTTGCAATATATGTTTGAATAAATTTTTCAGGACTCAAAATAAAACGAAATTATGAATTACTAGCACTAAATTTGTAAAAATCTGAAAGCATTGGTAAAAATTAATGACTATATGACAATTTATTTTTGAACTTGTTGATTATTGAAAATTAATAGATTAGATTCAATTAGATGCCATTTAAAAAGATTAGCGAGTGTTAGTTCTTGATCAAATACCTTTCTGATCTTATATTGGAAATACGGTAAAAACAAGTTTTAGTAATATAACATTTTGAAATTATTGCCTTTACTGTTATGGGAGAAAAATGATTTTAAATTAAAAAAAAATATATTGTGGAGCTATTACTAGTTTTATTTAAGTTTTAACCTTTGAGATTTTAAAAAAGTTTACCAAAATAATATGAACACCATATAATATAGTGCATCTTGTGACTTGTTGCCGATACTGCTTTCACATAAATAATGCGATTCGCATGTATTGTTCATACACAATTTACATCACATATCTTGTAGAATATATTTTAGTGCATTATGTGCTTTACTTTGTGATGGTTAAAACAAGCGATCGATGACAGGTCTGATTTCTCAGACTTCGAAAGAACCATTAGTGCTGATAAGTGAGTGACAATATCCAATATAATGATATCATACCTGTGAGCATCTATCACGTATCAGAATTAATAGCTATAATAACAGTCTGAATAGGTCTTTCCAAATAATAGTTTTTGACAGATCAGACTTTTACAACACTCAAAATTATATTCCATCTTCATGTAATGGTTATTAAACACTGTTGTTAGAGCCTCTTTCTAACAATGCTCTTGGAATACTGGAAAACTGGTCAGAATTTGGTGAAATTAATGTGATCTGATTTGTTCAAGTTGTTCTGCTAATCTTCAATTATTTCTTCTATTCGCTCGATGATTTATTCCACAGTCTATTATCTTCCTCCTTTCTTCACTTTAGATGCTTGAATCTCCTTTTAAAAATTTTATAATTCTACAGTTTCCACTCGAATAACCATCTCGAATTCCACTTCTGAAGTGAGAATTGAATGTGGGCAAGTGATGACTATTACCAGAAACTAAGGGGATTGCTTATAATTTATTGAATGAATTCATAATTTACAGTTGCCAACAAAGCCACTGGAGGAAACCCGGTAAAAAAATGTCTAATATCTATGTCGGGTATTACGTTAAGCTCCATCCTTGGGTTCTTGATTACGGGCGGCAGTAAGGTGTTTTCTGTCTGTAAATGGTAAAAAAAAAATTGTCTCCTGAGGATGAAACTATTGGGAAGACCATTGTTATTATCGCTATTTGTTCTGTATGGAATAAATGCTCACATACACAAAACACGATAAAATATTACTGACAAAACGGCGAAACCTAAATTTCGTTGACGAAGGCTGACGAAGGTATTGTGGACAGGCAATATAGGTTTGGTTATGATTTGAGTGGAAATATGGCTGTATACATCTGGTCCTCTAATTCACATCATCGCTCGGATTACTGCGACTGAATATCTCGATACCCTCTTAGCATATTGCTACCAAACACTGTCCTATTCTAAGATGATAATTCGCTAATAAACACAGCCAAAACGGTTTAGTCTTGTGTTGTGGAGCATCAGAATATTACCAAACATCTTCTGTATCCGCACAATCGCCAGATTTTTACAATTATAAATTTTTTAGACCTGAAAACTATTCTAATCTTCGAATGAACCTTCGAAAAGTAAAACTGAACTTTATTATTATCCTTTCCCTTTCTATTAATCTCTTAGAACTTGAACAATCTGCCTATGGGAAATAAGTATTATTTTATTATTTCGGTTATATATTATAACTATACTGACATGTGGAAAATCGCTTCAGTAAATGATCTGCTATATAAAGTTATAAGCTGAATCTTATTCTAGATTATATTCTATCTTATTCTAAAGTCTCTCCTAACTTATTCTAATTTATTCTAGGGAGTATTATATTTTACTCTATGCATCTATTAATCAGTTCGTATGGTAGCTTGCGTTTTGAGCCTACACACTAAAAAGAAATCGTCTTTATGCGAAACGGGTGACAAATTAAGATGGGCTTGGTGTTAGCCGAAGAATCAGGGATCAAATATACGAAATGTATAAAAACAGTAAGTAGTTTTTTTTAATCGAAACATAATTTCATACAATTATTTCAGAGGAAGTTGTTAGTCTGGAAAGTATCCATAAAAAGTTGAAACATATGCAGCTATTTCAGAGATGTAGAACATCCTTTCACACACTGTTGCGTAATGTAGGATTTAGGTGGTGTAAAGATAATCCACGAAGAGGTTAAACGGAACTTATGTCAAAGTCAAGGAAGAATTATTATATGATTATTTATATTTAGATGAGAGATGGATTTTTCAGAATTCCTCTAAGTCCAAGGGTGACTACCAGTAGTGTATTTTAAGATCGGTAGGTCAGCTGTATACAATAGATATAACAATGGACTAAGAATACTACTCTGCGGAACACCTGAATGTATTGGATGCACATCAATGTATTCGTCATCGTGTGTCATAATAAAATATCTGTCTGTGAGGTATGATATTATGAACCCTCTGTTAACCAGTGTTTTGATATTTCGGTCAATATTCGAATTGTGGCCTTTAATCATCACCCCTAGATGAAAAGAATCAATATATAATCAAATTTAGTTAAAAAGGATAATGACCTTCTAAATTATGCTTAAAAATATAAGATAGCACTTTTTTCCTTTTTAAAGACGAAAAATTGGGGATATAAAAGGGGAAAATTACAGTGTTCGTCATCAATCTGCTACTTTTATTCGTGCAAATGATTGCACGATAGCCCGACGAAATAATAAGAACAAATCTCGCGGATAATGGAAAAAAATCAGTACCGAGTCCAATTTTCGTCAATTTAACCCGAAATTACGAACGTTCGATCCGTCGAAACGTGTGAAAGTCGGCCCCGGGGCGAGGGGAGACTAATAATCCGTTTCCTGTTTTCGTTCATTACGGTCGCGGACCGGGCCGGGGCCCCGACAGTCCGCCCATCATCAGGTGCAAGAGTGGCCCAGTTCGTGTCCAAATCAAAAAAACCATAAGGCCGCAAATTGATGCCGGTAAAGGTACCCAGTCATTGACCTGATTAAGTTGCATCCGAATGTTTTTATCACGTTCCCTGATACGTGTGTATCATTTGATACAATATTATAATAACCTTTATTATGAAGTTTATTTAAGAGGATATTCTAGCCTAGAAATGTTAAAAAATCAATATTTTCGAAATGTTTCAAACGTTACCACCAAATAGCGGTTATTTGAAATAACGAGAAATGTTTTTGCTAATTTTTTTCTCCTTTTTACCAATGTAGGTTTATCTGAACTGGACCTACTGCTTCACGTGCGTTCCAAACCACGATCCGCGAGCTTACTTTACATAGTGGCCAGTAACCAATTTTGAAAATACCCCAGAGGGTATCCGGTCTTACCCAGACTGGTTCCTGGCCTAAAAAGACATTTACAATTATCATCTCAGAGATAAAATACATCCGTGCCTCAGTAGAACTATACGATAGAAGAATGACAAGGAAGGTTCTCATTAAACTTCAATTCTATAAAACCTTTTTTTTATTAATCTCTTAGAATTTAAAAAATCTGTCCGTTATGGGTCCTAAGAGGATATCGCGCTGAATCAGTTTTTTGCAGTCGTAATATGGGGCATCGACAATGACAATACTTTATTCTAGTGCCTCTGGAGGATAGCTATGTTAGATTTACTAATTGTAGCCCACAGTTCAATACCATAGGTCTAAATGGGCCTAAGTATTAAATTATGGCAAAACCTTGTTATCTAATGATAATTTAGATTTACGATCAATTTACGATCAGCCAATACATTTGGTTTAGTTTGAGCCCAAGCAGTTTGCGTTTTGTAACTATATATTTTCCATGTCAAATGTCGATCAAAATGCATTCCCAGATATTTAGCGTTCTCTGCTTGCGGAAGTTCATGATCATTCAATTTTACTAGGGGACAATTTCTTCTATAAAGGGTGAATGTCACTTGGATAAATTTTGTCTCGTTAGCTTTGATGCGCATGTTTTCAACCACAATTCGACTTTGTCTTGACGTTGGAGGGTTTTTGTGGCTGATATTGGATCTTTGTGTGTTGATAAGGCTCCTGTAGCGTTAGCATATGTTGCAACGGTAGTGTTACTTCACGTCGGTAGGTCAGCTGTATACAAAAGGTATAACAATGGACTAAGGACACTGCCCAGTCCCATTCCTCATCCTGTTGTAAAATTAAACAAAAGCAAAAGCTTTTTCAATATAACCTGCATTCCAGTATGCCAAACCTTGTCGAAAGCTTGAAATATATGCATAGAGCAAATATAAGCTCGAGAAATGCAACAGATAAACTGTTCTTCAGTTATAGAGGAATACATCCATTTGAACAAATAATGATACAAATAAAAATTCTAGAGTAAGGTAATTTGGTGAATACATAGGCTCTAGTATTATTTCTCCTTCTAGTTATTTCTAGTATTTTTCTAGTATTGGCTTCAAAACATACAACAGTTTCAGTGCCCTGACAGAAGAGAGAGAAGAACCATAGAACAACAAAGAAAACCAACCAAAACCAATTCCCAGACTACCCCGAGTAACAATATATAAGGTTATTAAATATCTGCATGATTTGTTCAAGACAATATCTAATAATTATACAATAAAAAATATCGGATTTGAAATAATGAACGTTCAAATGTTTGACCCTGACCACTTCAAATTGTTAATAAGGGAATTGGACAATAGAAATACGCAATATCATACTTTTCGGCTAATGTCCGAAAAAACATTTAAATTCGTCATAATAGAACTGCATTACGTCACAGATTTAAACACACTTAAAACAGACATAGCTGAACAAGACCACGTAGTTGTAAATATAAATATTAAACATCATGCAACAAAGTATCCACTTCCAGTGTTTTATATTTATTTGAAGCCAAAGGAAAATAATAAACCTGTTTAGGATACTAAATATTTAGACCACAAAGTCATTAAATGTCAACCATGCTTTTAGATAGTTTAAAATACCAAAAGGTCTATGTTTTGTCTTTCTTTCTAGTACTTTTTTCTGTAAGATTACAACGTTAACATTAATATCTTAGATCTATCTTCTCGTTGAACATTTAACTTCGTATCATAAAAAAACATATAGTTACAAAACGCAAGCAGCTTGGGCTTAAACTAAACCAAATGTATTGACTGATAGGGCGTAAATCTAAATTATCATTAGATAATAAGATTTTGCTGCATAAGACAATACTTAAGCCCATTTAGACCTATGGTATTGAACTGTGGGGTACTACTAGCAAATCTAACATAGATATTCCCGAGAGGTTCCAGAAAAAAGTGGTGCGAGTCATCGTCGATGCACTCTGAACCGAAGTACTCTGAAAGACTATTAGTGCATCCTAATACACACGCCAAACAGTTAAATGTGCGCGATGATAGTGAAGTGCATAGGCTTAAACGTAAACTTCCATAGGAACTGATTAATAGACACATAGAGTAAGATTTAATCATCTCTAGAATAAGCTGGAATAGTTTTTAGAATAAGTTAGGATAGACTATAAAATTAGTTAGAATAAGATTTAGATTATAAGTTGTACAGTAGATCACTTACTGAAGTGATCTACTACATGTCAGGATAGTTATATTATATAACTGAATTCATATAATAATACTTATTTCCCACGGACAGATTGTTGACATTCTAGGAGGCTAATAAAAAAACTTCGTATCAATAAATAAGAAAAACGAATTGGTGTTTCTGTTCTTACGTAAGCTTCAACAATAATGAGTAAAGCTTGTGTTATCCACCGTGGTACCATCAATAATACTAATCGGACTTAATTTTTTTTAGAAAGGAAAGCTTTTGCCACTATTCTACAACCCACTAATCCTCTAAAATCTAATTATAGTTTGCAGCGTTTTTCTCTCTCATCTCAAATTATCTAAGAATTGAAGATAATTGATGAAAATTCTATTACCGAAGCATAAAAGAGATCCAAAATGGTTTGGATAAGTTTACTGAATAATTATTGGAACTTATCGTATAATAATCAGCTCAAAAGAAAAAGAATTCAATAAGAAGACTACATTACGAAATATCAAAAATTATCAAACCAGCACTACTTGATTTAAGTGAACAGTTAAGTTAAATATCGATAAACTAAACCCTTTCGTTGGCTTCAACTACAGATCATGTATTTATCGGCACATAGGTCTTGTTTTAATCAATATTAACGTTATTCATATCATATGGCACCAAATAAATAAGTTGTATGTACAGTGTAAACAAATTCTAATCAATATCGACAGAGTGGATCTTTGTAAGATTATAAATGGGCATTAACGATCAGCGGTAGTGTTATATGACGACATAAAGTAGTTATTGCCTGTCATGTTCATTATTAGGAGTTTTATAATTTATGCCCCTATTTATGTATATGTATTGCCATAAACTTTAATAGAGGTCATCATGGCTTTATTATTACATTTATGAAAGCATCTAGCCTTCTATTGATAATTCTATTGATAAAAACTAAAAAAAATATATTAATTACTCTTGTATTAAAAGGTTTTATAAAATAATTCTGATGAATCAGTTGATGTTAAAATAAGATTTTTCTGATGAACTATTTTGGTTCATAATTTTTTCTACATAATTTCATGTAACTGTAGAAAAAGTAGAGTACTGTAGTAGAGATTTGCTGTTAGAATTTCGTATTAATATTCCATATGCATGTGATAATTGAGGAAAATTCTGTATTTCTTTCCGAAACACTTTAAAAATCACTTGATCAGATGCGATAACCAAGTCTTGTTCTTGTATTGTCAAATAAGAAGTCAGTAACTTCCGAGATTTCTGTAGCCATGTTATCTCCGCACTACAGTGATCAGTTCCACAAAAAACCATATGTTAAGATTATAAAGATAAGTTAGAGTATATCAAAAATGGTGTCTAAGGTAACGAGAGCTTCGATCAATGACTAGCTATAGCGATATAGAAGTAATTTGATGTACAATCCTGTGATACTGATTGAGATAATCATTAAAAACTATAGGATAAGGATTAATGATGCATCAGCAGTTTGTTTATAGCTATATAGCAGATTTTTAAACAAATTGTAAAACTTTGTTCAGTTCAGAATTTTAACACTAAATGAACCAAATTCCTAAATCGTATATCACCGAACAATATTTTAACTTGTTATGTTGAATGTACTAGTGTTTTAAATTATTATGGATATAGCAATATTATATAAACAAAATGATAAAGAACATAGTCATACAAAGGAAGGTGATACCAATTGTTTCGTCATATTGAAATGTCAGTTCCTTATGGGCTGCTTGAACTTGACCAAACAGTAAATTCGATTTTTTGTTCTCAGGAACCAAATCTACTGAAGTAGACGATTTGAAACGATTAAAATTGATCTAGGATTCATTACAAAATTGGGAGATATTGGCTGAAAAACACGGTCATTTTCTCGGCCAGACATATCAGATGTTTTATAGTGTCGAAGTTTTGAATTTACCAGAAAACTACGAAAAAGATGTTCTGTGGCAGATTTGGCAGATTGGCATTTGACATGCATTTTAATAAATTTGCTTCGAAAAATATGAAAAAAAAAACTAATTACCTACAGTAAGACTGTACAAGCACAAATAACATTATATAATACTATCATTCCATATAGCAACAACGCTAAATATCTCGGAATGAAACTTGATGCAAAACTTCGCTGGAAAACTTAAACAAGAAAAGAAAAGAACTGGAATTGACATATAGGAAAATGTATAGGCTAATTGCAAGAAAATCACAATTATCCGTATATAATAAATTATATAAGCCAATACTGAAACCTATATGGACATATGGAGTTCAATTATACAAAACAGTAAACAAAATACAAATTTTTCAGAATAAAGTTCTGAGAATATTGTAGGCGCACCCAAATACTACAGGACCGACTACCTACATCGAGACCTTCAGATACCCACAGTCAGCTAAGAAATCAAGAGAATTGCAAGGGGGAATGAGGAAAGACCCCATTCTTATGAGAATATTCAAGTATTGCAAGTTTTGGACACCACCAAAGCAAGACACAGACTAAAAAAATCAAACCATCTGATCTTGTGTAGTGTTGTATAGTGAGGTGCATATAATAAAAAATATAGCAGTGACATGTATAAATATTATTTCACCAGAGACTGACATTGGGCCGATGGGTCCTCTTAGTTATATACCTAGATTTAAGTTACTACACCCACCCAACTTTATTAAATATATTATTTGGTTTTGATTTTAATAATCGGCACTATAGAATCTTAAACAGAATTCTATCTTATCCATCTGATGTCCAAGAGAGTCTTTTATAACTTGTATGAGCTCAAATCGGCTGAATGATAAATGCATTTATGTTAAAAAAATTGATTTCACAAGTTTTTTGAAATACTAATTACAAAATACCTTAGCGTGAGATAATTAAAATGTCAATTGCAAATTACATTTAATTAAATTCAAATACTACCTAACTCTGGTTTATACTAAAAGTTCTACCTACGAATTAAAAATACCTACAAGTACTAAAATGTAATGATGATGTTGGGTATTAATTGAGAAGTGCAGGAGTTGTATTAATAAATAAATAATATTAAACGATGAAATTCAAAAGCAATCGAATTGTTTCACAATAATTTAATTTGGAATATACTGTTGATCACGGTTCTGCTCTTGTCCTATTCGTATGCCATACTGGTTTGAGAACTTAGTTGTAGTCACTATAATTTATTAAATATTCTCTTTTGTTTTGACTTCAATCAACAAAATATCACACCAAACGTAATCTGTCTAAGACTAAGATGAATCTGCGCATTCATCTTAGTCTTAGACAGATGTTTAATAATTATTTTCCCACAGAAAAATTTACCCCTCAACAACTTTTTACCCCCATGAACATACTTAACAATGCAATCACATATTTTCCCACTGGTCGTGATTACATCCCCTCATCAAGGAAAGTGCCCGCACGTGCCTGGTGATTTCATTAAACCATTGTGACGTGGCCGCGTTTCCGAGTTCCGGTTCCTCATTGGACGATGAGATTTATATCGCTAGGGGTAAGATTAATACATATAACGGTGTTTTTTCTCCATACCGTTTAGTTAGTTTGGTGTCAGTTAGTTGATGTGAGTGTCATGGAGTCTCCATAGGATATGTTGGATTTTATCAGTGCTAGTGATGGATTGGAAATATAGGTGGTGTTATGGTCCTGAGTATTTAGGAATATGATACAGTGATAATTGGTTTAATTTCACTCAAAAATATTTATATATGAAGGAATATGTGACATTTAAACTATAAAGTGAACCCATAGCAGTGCTGTGTTTACCCAAATGGTGGTGATAGTGATTTAGTAAAACCTTAAAATTATAGAAGATTGTAAGCTATTAGTTCACTGAGTTTTAATATTTCAGAAAATGGATAATTTATATTACATTTTTATTTACAAGTTTGCAGATAAAAAAATCGTATTTATTTAATTCTCGAATCATAAAGAAATGTATTACAGTAATTGTTGTTATACTGCACAGAAGAACTAGCTTTTTCAATAAGAGTTAGCTGAAAAAGACGAGGAAAACTTGACAAAGTACTTGGAAAAACGACATGGAAATTACTAATATTTATAAACTATAAAATATAAAAAAATTCAATATAGATTCATTCGAATTTACAAAAGTTATTCATCTTTCTGTCTCAAAAGTAATTCGTATCTGTATAATATCATTGATAGTAACAATTAATTACTAGTAAATAATAAGTAATTTTCATCATTTATGAACATACTAAAATTATTTTGTTCACACATGCCTATAATTTTTACAGTTTACTGTATATTATAGTTTCCTGTATAGCACCTAAATGATTTACCACTACTGGATGACGACATATTTTTGTTTAAATACATTATGTATTATTGGATATATCATGTTTTTTTGACAGCACATTTATATCAGAAAGAACAAACTTTTAAAAACTAATAATATACAATAGAGCCCCCTTAAAATTAATTCAGTCATTATAGGAAATCTAGAAATTATAATGAATAATATTTCTAAAAATAATTTAGTATCGGTTTACATTCATAAATTCACGAAGGTTTGAAATAATATCGTTAGTTACTGAGCAAATGTTCCATTATACCATTTATCAATAGATATACATACAAACGGATGAAACAGGTAATTATGAAGCATTCGTTGCTAGAGACACTCACATATATGATATTCATACATATATAATACGATTGATATATATTAGCTATGTAAGTAATACACGAATATGTACTAAAATTTGCATAATATATATACCCTATGAATTCATCTGGTTTTGATCATTGCTTCTACTTAGTTGAAAAACTTAGAAACAAATGTTTGGATGATTCACTGACTAATTAAACTGCAAGTTCTTGTGTTGTTAACGTTGAGTCTTCACCTACCAACGCTACTATTCCCTATCTTCAACAACCTTCGAGAATATCCAAAGTGCGACAATTTACAAATATCGAAATGTGTTGAACGTAAGAAATGTGTTATCAGTTGCGATCACTTCTTTGGTATTTTGAAGGTTATGACTCTTTCAAAACAACAAAATGGCGGGAAAATATTTCTATTTCAAATTTTAAATTTGTAGAAAAACCTAATAGTTTTTTACTCTATTATGATATATTTTTTCACATAACATGGAATTTATCGATAGGAAACTGTAACGTTTTCTCATCTTTCTGGCTATAAGGCGACATAGTTGTCCTCATTGCCTTCACTCTTTATTGTTCTAGAACTCTTTAACCCTCTAAACGGTTCTCTGTTATAGATAGGATTGAAAACACAGTTTTGAACTTTCCATTATTAATGTCTATATAAATAATATCTCAATATAATAAGTTTAAAACTGTTATTTTATGTACTAAAAGGCAGTATCATCGAATTTAAGAGTTAGGAATTGATATCACTGAACAAAATGCATGTCACTAACATAATAATAAAACGGTTTTTAAAAGTATATCAACTAATATTTGATGGATAATTTTATACCAGTTTGGTTATAAAATAAAGAGTGAATCTAACGATATCAATATTGTGCTAATCTCTTCACTATTTTGAGTTATGTTGTTGGATTGATATTTTCAATTGCATAGAAGCTTTCACGCATAATAGCTGAATAACCTTTAAAATTTAAATTCTGGTGATATCGTTCTTATTAGTTTTGTAATGGTTCTGTGTAAGGTATTTAGTTGGAAACTTCGATGATATTCATCTCACAAGGTCACACTGCAAATATCTGTATATATATTATTAGGACTTGTCTGAATAATGGAGATTTGTAGTTTTCATCGAATTAGCATAAGATTGTCTAACGATTATTATTGTTTGAGAAGCTGAACATATTTGAAATTCGTCAGATACATATTTGCATGTCCCAGACAGATGTTTGAAATATTTTTCCCACAGATAGATTGGCCCCTCGACGATTTTTTACCCCTATAAACACATATAACAAAGCAATCACATATTTTCCCACTGGTCGTGATTACGTCCCCTCATCAGGGAAAGCACGCGCACGTGCCCCGTGACATCGTTAAACCATTATGACGCAGTAGTTCTTCCGAGTTCCGGTTCCTCATTGGACGATAAGATTTATATTGTTAGGGGTAAAATTAATACATATAACGGTGTTTTCTCTATGCTGGTTAGTTAGTGTTGTGTGGTGCCAGTTGTTAGTTTGTCTGATGTGATTTTGCAAACAGCTTTCTCTGGATATATTGGATAGTATCAGTGCTGCTGACGAATTGAAATTTTTGTGTTGTGAACATTGGTGTTTAGGATGCAGTGATGCTAGTGAAGTCATGCTAAAATATTTCTTTGGAATATGAAGGATATGTGATATTTTTATTATCGAATGAGTTATAATTATAATAGTAAAACGGGTGATAGTGATAATAGTGATTTTGTGAGGATATTTTGCTTTTGTTTTAAAGTGCTCTAAAGTTGCAGTGCCCTACTGAGGTTCTGTATTCGAAGTTATAGATTTCCCCTAATTCCACACAATTATACAAAATTAATTTTTAATTTTCTACTACTCAAAAGGGTTTGAAAAACGTACTAATACTGGAAATATTTAATAACTTCTCAAGTAATATATTAACAATGTTTTTCTCTAGTAGTTTAAAAATCATAAATGATATAATTTATGACATAGGATAAATAACCTGACCTGAAAATCCAAATATAGATGTATAATGTTTCCCAATACAAAATAACACATAAACCTAACAAGCCACGATCTAAAGTAACCGAGTAAGTGGTCGGTTTATTTATGTTTTGTAAGATCGCTTCATTAAACGAAATTATACCGAAAACATTATGTCTGATATGTTCGAAAGTAAACTTAGTTATTAAAGTTGTTAAAGATAGCATAAAAACTTAAAAGAATAATAAATAGTTGAAAAATAGTAGAGAGTAGTACTTTGTTGATTAAGTAGCCATAAGTTTTGGTAATTAATCAAAGAACTTTGTTTTGACGGCGTTGGATTACTAGCCGGTTTTATATTTTAGTGGAATTCCATATCTACACCCGATAAATTCAAACAGACTAAAATATATGTACGAATATATTCAGTGCGATTTTGTAATTTCCATCCAAGTTTTCAACTGAATGCTGTAGGCACAACTATCACAAGATGGATAGGAATTAATTCATCAACATAACTGACATACTGACTTAAAAGTATATTACTATTTATCATTCCCAATTTTAATCTTTTTTCCCTATTACATTAACAATCTTGAAAAATATCGTTCTAAAGTGCTGCTGTATTAATAAACAATATATTATTATTTATAAGCAAACTACCAAAAAAAAACATAAAATATATCATAAAACTACATATATTACATATAAATCTATATAACCATAAATTGGGTACATTTTGTCAAGGCCCCGGCTAGGACGACAGAGTCAGAATGTTAAAAATCAGTCGAATGAAACTAGTAGAACCAAAAATAGTAACTAAAAGTACACGACTGAAACAGTCAATAGTAAAAAGTAGTAAAATCAGTCGAACCAAAAATATTGACTGAAACAGTCGATAGTAAAAAGTAGTCAATTACTCAACAATTACTAGATAGTGAATTTGAGACGATAGATCCCAACGCTACTATTTTTGCATCGTATTCTTCCATCCATCCATCCATTTAAGTCCATCATTAGATGGACTTAAATATATCAATTTCCATTTTTAGTGATATTCTTTAATTATCTCATTTGGTTTGAACTTAGAATACCGCATCATCATACAGTTTGATCCATTTATTTTTTGTCTTAGTCGCCAAATTCATTACCTTACCCGAGTTATTTCGTACCATATCTTCTGTAAGCAATTGGTGTATCCCATCTGAAGATATCTCCTCAATAAAATTAGTTTAAGTAAAAGTAAAATAGTTTCCGTAATATTCGTATATAAAAAAGAAAATATGTAAAAATCTCTTTAAGGACAATATTTAGATATATTTAGAGAGTAACTAACTAAACAATATGAAATAACTAATATGACAAAATATATTTACGTTAAACAATGACAAATCGACAAAAATTTACGACAAAACATGTTGATATCATCTTCGCTATGGTTCCAACTAGTTTTCTTCAGGAATTGATAAATTGATTTCATTAAAAACAGTTATATGCAATCTGAATAACTGTTATTTAGTAAATCAGTTATAAAACGAAAGTTTTCTTTTAAATCATTCAACAACGAATCTTATATTCGATTGAATAACGAATAACGAGTATTCTTCGATATATACCAGGTGTTTCTCAAATATTTTCCCACAGTTACCCCTCTTTTTTCACCCTGCTTTATTGCTATAATACAGCTAACAACTGACCCATATTCTTTGTTTGCATTACCTCTGATTATGTCCCCTCATCGAAAAGTCCCACGTGCCCAACCAACTACACCATCGTATTGTCATATATTTAGACTCGTTTTCGTCACTAGTCGTGAAATTTACAACTTATATCAAGTAGGGTTTACGGAAATCATTATCTGATTTTAAATAATTTTGATGACTAGATTAAATTAATATTTCCATCATAAAATGGATGTGATTATTTTATTATTAGAATTAGAAATATTATATAGAATTTTTAAATATTTATGTTATTATTAAAATTCAAATTGCCTGTGTGATTATTTAAATCGTAACTTAGTTAATTTCGATAATATATGAAAATACATGAAAAAACAATTTAATATAAACTGGCTGTGATTTTTATATTATAAGGTACTTCATACATATTGAGTAATTTTAATTTAGTTAGGAAACTTAAACTACGAAATTTGTAAGGTTTTTTTAAATTTGTTATATTAATAGAATTAATTAAGACCTAATCATTTTCGATTCATCTGGAATATTAATTATCAAATTAGTAATAGTGTTCTGACGAAAAATAATTAAATTCACGTATATTCAATTGCGGAAATTGAATGACTTGATTGGACTATTAATTGTTTTTATTTACCTTGATATTCTATTAATAATAAAATTGAGCAACGTTCAAAGGATTTTAGATTCTCTTATTTCAAGTTTTAAAAGAGGAAAATAACATGTCATATTGATTACTTACAACTAGACATAAAAAGTTGAACACTAAACAGCAGATGTACATGTAAGATTTTCTCATGCTTCTAAATCATGTAACTTTTTCACCCTATGTTTTTTTTTTACTCTGTTTGAATACAACAAACAATCGAATCACCGTGTTTCATACGACTCTTGATTATTTCCCCTCAGCAAGAATATCCACGTGCCAAGTAACGTCACGGTTCTATTGTGATGCACTCGGGCTTCCTAGTTCCGGTTTTTCATTGGATGATGAACTTTATATTATAGGGGAATAGTTTATACTTATAGGGCTGTTTTAAACATTCGTATTTAGTCTAGTGTAGTTGGTGATACGAAGTACGTAGTTTTGGTCAGTTGGTTTTTAATGATTTTTATCATTGTTCAGTGACCTTGTGGGATTTGTTATTTGCTTAGTATTAAAATAAGTTTAAACTGATTTATTTATTAGCTACTTTGTACAGGTTACCTCTCAACTGGATTTATTATTTATTATCATTAAGTAACAGAATGTAATAGTGCCTAACAATATTGCATTTGAGTTCACAATAAGTGTTTTTTCTTTGTCGGAAAATAACTGTTGTAAACTAAAATTATTTAATAAATAGTTAAAGAAGATATACAAAAGTAGTTTTTTGTATTGCTGTTTCTAAAAGTGTTTAATTTTAGAATTAGCTAAGAGTTTGAGAATTGGTATTAACGTTATGGCTATGCTTATTGAATTACAAAATGTGTGATATTAGGTAAGACATAGTTAATATACAGGTATTATATAATCTATTTAAAGTATATTAGTAGTTTTATCATTCTAATAAAATATTAGTTTACTTAGTTTGTATATACAAATAAAAAAATATTCAATTTTAATGATTGTGAGAATAAGAGACGTTAATGAAATAAGTAAAAACCTATTAATTTTTAGATTTTTTCTTTCAGTGTTATATAACCACTTTTGTTTTATATTGTGTAAAATAGATTCATTTTACAATAAAGTTTGATTGTGATGTGTAATTTAAATTATATTATGAATATATAAGTGATTAAATTTGGACATATGTACTGGAATTTTAATCGTATATGTATGTAAACGGGTAAACGTGTAAAAGTACTTAGCTGTAACTCGATACAGTTGATAACAATATGTTTTAACATCAGTGATGACTGTGAATAATTGACTGTGATTAATGTGATGCAGTGGCTACTTGATGTATTGTTTTCTTCTGAGAACTTCTACTTTCTCGTGTTGCTAAATAAATAGTTGCGATTGCTGAAGGAAATTTTGTTTTATTTGGTAATGTATTAAACATTTTTATTTCATTAATTGTTTTCTTGTTAGTTTTCTGTACCACTTTTTATTGATTTGCCTTTATGTATAGTTCCTATACATTTTGAGAGAATATTTTAAATTTTTATTATTAACTACATATTATCCCAAACAATAAATAATTATTCTAATCAAAAAATTATTCAAGATAAAATATTATATTCTTATGATTTCTCAACAGTTCTTGAATCTAGCGTGACTTATGGTGTTTACACTGCCTTTAAATATAAATACCAACCAAAGCAATACAAGGTACTGAGAGGTATTATTGATGCTCTATGGTACATTTGTAACGACAATGTAACGTTAATTACACACTTTTACAATTACACATTTTTAATCAATTAATACGTATTTTTTCGTTATTTTTTTGTACCACTTTTTATATGGTTTGCCATTATGGGTAGTTCTTATATATTTTGACTAGAATATTGTAAACTTTTATTATTAATTACTTAATATCCCAAACAATCAATAATTGAATTTTAATCTAAATAAAAAACGTCTCAAGATTAAGGTTATATTAAAAAAGTAGTTCCATTCAAATAAAAAAATAATTATTTGTTTATTTTTTAGCATTAATTACCTATTCTGATGGCTGACATTAAAAGTAATCAAACTTTTAAGTGTTACCAGTATTCCGATTTATTGCATTTATTTGACATTTATAAAAAAATATTCCGAAAAATTACAAAGCCTTGTACAAAATTTTTAAAAATTGTTGACATAAATTATCGCGCTATTTTCAAATGTTTAAAATTATTTTTGAGGAATCTTAGAACTGCCAATAAATTTCTCGGATGTAAGTTGAAGATTTTAGTGGTTCTAAACACGTGTTGACAAGAGCGGTCTTACACTTCCGCCAAACGATGATTTGTCTTCGTTCGAAAATATATATCAAATTTTCTAAAAGCAAAAACGTGTCTTGCGTAAGGTTGACAGTTAAATAGTAATCTGGGATCTTAATCCTTAAAAGGAATCGTTGAAAGATTTAAGCTTTAAAATCCATTTGAAATGACTAAACTTTACTGATACTTTAATACTCTATATCCATACATTCAGTTGCAAACTCATACATATATCATATGTTATATATCAGTATTTTACAACAAATATCATTAATATTTTATATGAAATATATAAATAATTTATGTTTCCATATAAATTATTTATGTTATTAATATATTTTGTTAATATAATAGGTCAATTGAAAAGTCCCCGGCCTAGCATAGTAAAACACATTATTTTGGCAAATTTTTTTTTAGTCAGCATAATTTCCTTCAAGGGTGATACACTGATTATAGCGACCCTCCAACCTCCAACGATACCATTTTTGTACTACTGTTTGTATTTTGCTTCAAAATAGGCCTTAGTTTCGGAGATAATTTCTTTATTCAGGGAAATAGTCTCTGGGGGCTAGATCTGGAGAATACGGTGGATGAGGAAGCAATTCGAAGTCCAATTCACGGATTTTTGCCATCGTTTTCACTGATTTATGCATTGTTTTGGTGAAGCAGCACTTTCTTTTTCTTCAAATGCGGTCGTTTTTCGGCGATTTCGTCCTTTAAACGGTCCAATAACGCTTTGTAATACTCACTGTTTATGGTCCTTCTTTTTTTAAGGTAGTCAATGAAAATTATTTCATGCGTATCCCAATATACAGACGCCATAACCTTGCCGACTGTTGCCTTTTCTCACGCTTTGGGAGTAGGTTCATCGTGTACAGAACACTCGGGTGACTGTCGTTTGGACTTCGGAATGAAATGATAGATCCATGTTTCATCCATTGTCACATATGTACGCAAAAACTCGGGTTTATTACGCTTGATCATCTTCAAACACTGCCCCGAATCATCAACTCGTCCAATCAAATATTCGTGAATAATACACGTTCAGTTGATATCTTTAGAGTGTCTGCTATTTCATTCAATTTCAATTTACAGTCATTGAAAATTTACAGTCATTGAAAGAGATTTTGAGAAATTAAATATTAAAAAGTAAAGAGATTAATAATTTAATTCACTGATTTCACTGATTCACATTTCATAAGTGTATAAAAAGTGTCTTGAAATTCCTTAGAAATTTGCTTTATTTAAACCTGGATCTCCACAATCATATAACCATCGTATAATTTTCTTCAGTGATAAATATATTAACACTAGAGACATGATAATTTTGCAGCAGTGCTGCAATATAACTTTCTGAGAGCATTTTATTCAATATAAAAGAACAAACGTTATCTGAAGATAATTTACAGTTAAAATTAAAATGATTTTGTATAAATAAAAATTTGTATTAGCTTACGGTCGTTCATTTTTTTTATTGACTTCTCAATTTACTTGAATAGATATTTTGTTTGTTTGGAGTAACATTTACATTTATTTTTTTCTCGTTTTTCTGCTGAATATGTTTTTATTTTATTTTAGTAATTGATTCATTACCATTATATACAATTTTGTTACGGTATATTAAATTATATCTTCTAATCCGTAAATTATTTTCCTTTTCTGTCCATTTTCAAATGCAGCGCGCTCGCGCGTTTTGCGATCATCGGCAATAAAATTTGAATATCGGTATCGAGATCAGGCTCTGGCGCGTGATACAAATAAATTTTTTCAAAAATCTAGACTGCGCTCACCATAAAAAACGTAGTCGGCTGTTAGTGTAAGTATTTGATCCCAAATAGGCAGCTAACAAGTTAAAAATTGATTTGAAAAAATTCTATTGAATAGACTTAAACCAAAGCATCAATTCAGGAAAAAAAGAAATAAAGAATCACTAGAAGAAAATAAATTTTTTTTGTTGGTTTAAAGCATAAGATTAAAATGCCAATAAATGAGACATATATAACTGACTGATATTTGAGAGTCAAATAAGAAATTGCCTATTCTGAATTGATGAGAATACAAGCAAGTGTGCCGCAGGGAAGTGTCTTGGTATCAGACGTTTATTTGCTGTACATTCGGGCCACTGCAATCTTAATCATTGAAGATAACAACACTTCAGTTCGGTTCAAATAAACCGAAAGTTCAAGCTGGTCTATATAAAAGAGCAAGTAGTAAATAGTAGCAAGTAGGAAATATAGCCAAATATCTTGGCATGGCCCTTGATGTTAAACTCAGGTGACAGCCACATGTTAAGAAAAATTCGAAGAACACAAGCTGAAGTACAAAACGTGTACTGGTTGCATACATATTCAGCACTGTCAGTATATTATATGCTTATGCTTTATCGACAATTCTTGAAACTAGTGTGGGCTTATGGTGTTCAACTTTAAGGATGTACCAGCCAAAACAATGACACTTAGGGAACCTTAAAACAGTGATAATTTATTAGTGTTTCACTAGATTGCTATAACTAAAATATAAAAAAATATTAATTACACGTTACCAGTAATTACCATATTTTATTCATTTTCAAGCATTAATTAACGGACGATTATCCGTAATGAAGGACCACCGACCCTCTAATACCACACGGCCAACACACGATGCTGCCCGATCGTCAAACATCGAAAATCGAGAAGAAAAAAACACGGGGACCCAACCGAACGACCGAGAGAGAATATTATAATCGTTGGGATTTGGAAGGATAATAAAAAAGTAAAACATCGTAATTCGGTAGCTCAATTGCGTTTCGGGACCGAAGAAATCGTGATTACCGAAACACCTGCTGGTTTTCTCACGGTTCATCTCGGGCGGGTTGTTGCAACGGTGCCCTTCCCTCGCCCCGTCTGGCCGGTCGCCGCCCCTTCCCCTTCGTTCTTCCGAAAATAAATCGAATCGTCGGGTTTCGGGTTGCGTCATCTTCAGCGACGCGGTGTTGAAGCGGTATGAAGCGTGGGGAGGGACGAGGTAGGAAAAAAGACAAGCGAGCGGCGGGGAGGGGGAGGACGACCGAAATCGAAAACGGGAAAAGTGAGACGTCCACCTGGTTGGTGAGGGTCAATTTTTTCTGACACCCTTCTGCGTTTTTCCCTTTCGCGCCGAAGTGAAACTGGGCCGATGTTAGGGAGGTCATCGGTGATGGGATCATTACGTATTGACATTATCTTTTAAAGATTGGCCAGCTATAAAAACCACTTAGTAATCTATGAATAATTTCCTTTATCAGTATAACCGCTCTAATTAAGAAATTTGACTAAAATATCGATCGACATATATGAAAACATCGATATATCGATATACCGAAGAATAAAAAAATGTCGATATTTCTTTTTAAATATATCGATACTTTTTACAACAGCCAGGAAAAAGAAAAAAATTTATATCTATACAACTGCCATTCAATCTAAATTCTGGCTGCTTTTCTTGGCTTTAACCGTACCAACTGGCGTGTGACCAACTTAGAAACCATCCCAGAAGACAACTGGTCTTACCCAGTCTAGTAACTGGCATGACTGGGATCATTTTCCTTAACGGATTTTACACTCTTGCCTAAGGACAATTGCAAATGTTAAACAATCACAAACATAAATTGACGATCATGCCCCAGCAGGATTCGAACCCGCGACTATCGTCCTACTATAGCTACTATACTAAGAGTAGGTGGACAGTTCTATCGTCGTTACCATTGCGTCAACCAAGCCAATTTTAATTTAATCATCGATATTTTTTTTTAATTTGGAAAAATACCGATATTTTTTCGGCATCCCTAATTCATATTATTAATCAGTTTCCATTACTTCTTCAAATGTTATTTATTTATCAGATATTTGATTTATTGCTTTTTAAAACCACTATTTTTATGGATGATTGACATGATTGTTTTATTCAGTTGCTTTTACCAACTATCTAATTACTATTTTTTTATTGACACACTAGATGACCTGGTGAATTTCGTATCTACATCGATCTTGCAAATTTTCTTTGACAATAACAATAACCATTTCATAGCTCGTTATTTTAACATCCTGGTTTTATTGCTGCCACGTTAAAAGAAGAAGGCAAGCGGGCAGATATGGTGCGCACATTAAACGACGTATTGTTGCATAAATAATGGCTGCAATGTCATCTTTTTGTATGACAACACTCCGACTCACACATTGCAAAAGTTGTGAAGGAGACATTATGAAAATTTATATCATTATGAGGTATGAGAAGTTCTGCCTCACTAAGCTTGCTCATCAGCCATAGTGCTTTCTGATTACTAATTGCTCAAACCGATGCTGTCAGAAAAGTGGAAAACATTTTAAAAAATGATGTAAAATATTACATCAATATATATTAATTTTTTTCAGTAAAAGCAGGTTTCAAGTGAAAAAAATATCACAATACATGCAAGCGTTTAATAAAGTTAGAACTATTCTAAAACAGATATATAATTAAAGCTCTTTAGACGTACTGGATTTAATTGATTTTTCAATGATACATTTTCTGTGCTTTAGGATGTTTTCATTAAGAAAAAATGACAACAATTTTGATTAGATTACATCGTATATAATAAACCCCATAAAAACGGAACCCAAAGAAACCAGACAATCTTGATTCATCAAAAGGCCCTTAATTTGATAACAGATAAAGCGAAGCTCGCTTTAATACGATTTTTATGCGCGACACAAAAAAAAAGAGAAACTAATAAAGGCACGTTATAACGACAATATAACGTGATCTTTTATGTCAAGATATAAATTAGACTTGTTAACATTCTCTATCTCGCCACAATAAAAATAAAGCCCTTTATCTCGCGCTCGTCGTCGTAAATATCCAGAAAGGACCTCAGAATTCGATAATTGCTTTTTTTCGTTTCGTTCCCTCGACGACAGGGAGACAGTTAAATACGGTTCACGACCGAAGAAGAAGAAAAAAAACTCCCGAAACCAGTTAGTTACCTAACATAACGAAGAGGCCGGAGCATTAAAAAAAAATCTAAATTAATCCCCCACAATCAAAAAAAAGTCTACGGGAAAAAGGGAAAAAATATTACGGGTATTCAAGTTGGCCTCATCATTTCGGACAAAGGCAATAGAAAAAAAACTTACCCTTAATATATGGGTAACCGTTTTAGTCTATTATATCGATGGTTCATGCGGAGATACGTAACAGAATCCATTTCGAACGGTTCTAGGGGAAGGTGGTGTACATAGAGACAAATTTTCTGAACTAATTTTTTGTGTCTCTTTATTGTGAAATGACGTAGTTATACTAATATACTTCATTATTTTACTGCATGCACGTTATCTCTAGATGTCGATAGCAAATATTTATCGATAGAATTTTGTTACTTAATTAATTCTAAATTGTATTTAAAACGTTAACTTAAAATGATAGAGCTGTTTTTGAAACTTAATAGTGTTTTTATTATAAATAATAATAAAACAATAAACTAAAACGATATCCATTAGCAGTTCAATTAGCAAATTTAAAGGAACTAATCCATATATTTTTGAGAGTCTTGAAGGACTACTTAAGGATTCCTTGAAATCAAGACTTAACAACTCTCTTTGTTTGCAAATTTAAAATACTAAACTATCGTCAATTCACATTTAAATGAGAGAACATTGAATTTGAGGTTGAAAAAATAACACAGGCCTACCAAAAAATATTATGAGAGCTGATTCCAAGAACTGTTTAGGTTTCCTGTTCCTTATAAACCTGAAAAATATTTTTTTTTTTAAAAACCATTAACGTTGCATATTTTTTTGTCTAATATACGTTCACTAGTACATACTAAGACCTTTTCTTCTTCCCAGTGAAGCTCATCTTGTCTCTCTAATGTCCCTCTAAAGTATCCAACAGTATCTGATCTTTCCTCCTATTCTTATAACATCGTCGTACAATCGTTCACTTTGTTCTTCACACACATCTCCCCATTTTTCCGGAAAGTAGTTGAGGTAGGAATGACAAAGCATATAAGCGACCATTGTGAAGTAAAACTGCTTTAAGACTTCTTTTTGATGAGTGTAAGGAAATAAATTACTGAAAAAATCTCCTGTGGCCTAACGTACTGCAATTTTTCCGTATTTTTTTCATTTTCAGTGTACCAAAATACATGCTTTATATGTAGTTGAAAATACTGAAACATATTTTTTGTTGCAGACCTGTGCAGTTAATAAAAAGCTAAACCATGGTAATCATCATCATTATTAGAAAAATAATTACTATTCATGATAATTTATAACAAACAGCGTTTATTGCTTTAATATAGAAACATACAATCATTTAAAAATAAATTAATGATTTAACAAATCAATTCGAATTTCAATAATTTTTTCACAGTCGTTCCAGTAAATCCACAATGCGATGATATATAGTTCCACGTACTAAACTACACCACCACCCACTAACAAATAGGGGTTACCTAGTGTTCAGTTAGTCACACAGGTGTCACAATGCGTGGTCGTTAGGTAAAAAAAAGTGAAAAGCCTCAACAGGTTAATGTCTTTTGTGCGTATGTGGGAATAACCTCGAGAGATGGTTTTACTTTTTAAGGGGGCACTAAATTTAAATCAACGTGCATGGGAAAAAGCGCCCCCAACGATTTAATGACGAGGCATCGTTAAAGACGTTGCCCCGGAGGGAGAAGTGATTGCTCGACGTTATTTTTGTTTTGTTAAGGGGGAGGAATTTGAAATTGATGGATTAAGACGGTACGGTTTTGTCGTGTGAGATTTCTTGGGGATTAGCGTTTTGGTCGTTACTATCGCTTGAAAAGCGTTTGTCGTATCGTTATGTTGGCTTTGATGATGTCTGAGAGGGGATCTTTTAGAATACACATCTTTTAATCTGTAGTTTTAGATCCCTTGTATAATATTCCTGAACTTGGGATTTATTTTGATATGTTTATTCATTTAATTTTTGATTCAGTACTTTCTATGAACAAAATTTAGTAAGAAATGCAAGAATGTTTTTAATATGGTTAATTGATTTTTAAAAACTTGGATATAGTACATTCATGCAAAGGCTTGCAGCATTCGGAATAATTAAGTTATAGTAATAGTCAATTTATGGAAGATCATATTAATAATTATAAATATATATAAAACCTGAACAAGAACTTTGATTAAAAAGGTTTAAAAAGTGTACATCAGATTAGACAAAAAACAGAGCAGATCAAACTAAAAACCAAAAAAACGGTGCTGGTTACTCGGAAGATACTCCCAATTTAACCTAACATCAAAGAGATTAGTTGATGAGTTACCATTTGAAGTTAGGGGTACATATATGCGGTTACACTAAAACATCAAACCGACTAGTAATCCAACGCTGCTGAAACAATGTTTTTTGACTAAGTACCAGTGCTTATCGCTAGGTAACCAACGAAGAATTGCACGATGACCTCAAAATCAAACAGATATACAAGGTTATCCAAGATTTTCCTGTAAAACATTAATGATTGGTTACTATATGATTTAGTAATTTTCTTTTAAGTTTTACGACGAAGTTTTGGATAACTTAGCATATCCGTTGGATTTTGAAGTAATTATACTTCGTTGATTGCATAGAGATAAGTGTTGGTATTTGAATATCCTGGTTTTGGTCTGATATATTCAAGTTTTTGTCTAATATGACATATTCTACTGTCGAGATGAATGTCGAGGTATTTTGTTGATTCTGCTTGAGAAATTGGCCATCTCTCAAGTTATATAATTAGGGTTCTATCTTTTCACCATAGCATAATATTTGCACGAGCATATTTTGAGTATTTAAGTCTATTTATCAATCTTGTCGCCGGTCACTCTTCTAATTTTTAGTTTTTCCATAGCTGTCATGATTGTGACGCCAAGAAAGGTTCTTCGTACTGCTTCAGCATTGTTGTAGTACAAGAACATAACAATATCATTCATTTTCAATATGGATTCTATCATATTTAGGTTTATCCATTTAACAATTTATTTTATAATATAAATCTAAATATTTCTTGCTTAGTTGGATTGGTTTCCAAAAACATTCAAATTGACACAATTTTTTCGATGGAAATACCGTTATATATTATGTTACATATAATACAAGTAATACTATTATACAGATGTAGCCAATCTGTACTTTTATTAAGTTGCATTGCGGACATTAAGAGTTCAACTTCAAAATGGTCAAATATTTCATAAAATGTTTCGCATTTTTCATTACAACTCTTTTTAAAAATGAACTCAATAAATTTGTATTTTTAGTTTTTATAATTAAAGATGTTTAATCATGGTATTCATCTAAATATTACAAGGAAGCCGCTATTCTTTACTTATAGTTCCCGCGTAAGATCGTACCCAAACTGTAGCACATCTAGTTGTCCCGCAAACTATTAATTTGTATTGTTTATTCCATACGTATTTCAGGATATTACGTGTTTTAAATATCAGATTGCTTCTCCATCATGCCTCGCGGAAAAATAATACAGATGAAATAAATATTATTAATATTCCAAAAAAAGTAAAATTTTATGTCACAAATAGCAAATATAATAAATAGTTCTAGAAAAGACATCACAGATTATTTAAAAGGTCCAAAAAATTATATAAAGAAAGCAGGAAGGCAAGATAAGTGATAGAGAAGTACCAGAAAATTTTCGAGTTACTTCAAATACTATGTTAACAGCAAAATATACTGCTTCTGTGTCTAACGTAAAAAGTAATGTAAGAAATATCCTATATCTCCTACATGATACTAGGTATCTAAGAAGAAAGACAGTTTTACAGAAACCACATTTAAATATAAAATATAAGAAATATCGCTTACAATCTGCCGAAGAACATTTCTTATGGAAAAATGTAATATTTTCGAACGAAAAAAACTTTAACTTGGATGGCCCTGATGAATATAAATATTACTATCATGATTAATTTGATATAATATTCTTGATATAATATTCTTATATATCAGACCATTTTAAGTCTCAGAAATTTGAGTGAAGAAAATGTTATGTGTTAGACTACTATACGTTTGAAGAAAAGACAGAAATAAAATTAATTTCTGATGAAGTTAATATTATAATTTATATTAAATTGATCGACTAAAATTCATTTGAAATGTGGAACACTGGTCGCCTGTCAGAATTATATTTTTAACCAAGACAGTGTGGCTGTTCATACTGCGAAACTCGTTAAAGACTACTTCTCAGAACATAATATTCAAATATTAAAGTAGCCAATACAGTCCTCTGAATTCAATATTATTGAAGATGAATTTAACAATAGTGACCAGCTAGTGAAATAATATAGATCAAGATTAAATTGAAAACCTATATGAAACGCTTCCAAAGAGGCTGGCGTGAAAAATATAAGTATTTCTTGTAATTACAATATATAATTAGTTACCCCTATTCTAAATATTATTTTATATACGTCATATAACCAAATCGGATGGTGTTCAAAGTTTGAGTCTACGCACTTCACTATCACGTCGCACTAATACACTTTTAAAGTACTTAATAAAAATATTTTGTATAATACCCGATCCCGTTTATCACCCATTCTATCACTTCGTTAGAGACATAGTACGGAGCTTCGACAATGGCAACACTTTCTCTTTAAACTGTTGTATAATCACTACATAGTATAAAACAAAGTCGCCTTTTCTGTCCCTATATCCCTATGTGCGCTTAAATCTTTAAAACTACGCAACGGATTTTGATGCGGTTTTTTTCAATAGATAGAGTGATTCAAGAGGAAGGTTTATATGTATAATACATGCATAATATACTAAGGCAACATTGCTAATTTTAGAGGTTTCTAACGTGATGTCGTAAATTAACCTATAGATCAATATGGTTCCTTACAGCATGTAAATTAAACAAATATTTTCGGAGATATTACAAATTTAAAATTTGCGTTTAAAAATGTGTAATATAATAAAAATTGTATGAATTTAGATATTCCAAAAATAGCAGGAAAGCTTCATAGTAAGTATAGGGGAAGAGGAATTGTTTTACTCCAAATTTAATGCGTGCAGGCCAAGGGCAGTAATGAATGAACCAAAAATACTGGATCGATTTTAATCATGTTTTCATTGAGTGACATAGGCATATATATTTTATGCCCGTGCAAAGTCGGAGCGGGCCTCTATGTTTTTATATACAACGTTCATATTTTTTCTGTAGTGTATTTAATTTAGTATCAGCATTGCACCCGTGCGAAGCCGGGGCGGGTCGCTAGTGGCTATATAAAATTCGCTAGCAGTACCCCATAGTTGGATTCCATATGAGCAAGTAGGCTTCAGTACTGAATCGTATAGCAATACCTTGTTACCTAATGATAACTAGGGTTTCAACCAGATAATCCAGGACCAGTCGGTCCATTTGCATACGATAGATATTTAGCATCCTCTGCTTGGGGAAGTCATCAATAATTGATATACAAGGGTGGGCATGTTCTTCTATGCAGAGTCTGTCTCTTTAAGACTTCTTTTTGATGAGTGTAAGGAAATAAATTACTGAAAAAATCTCCTGTTGCCTAACGTCCTGCAATTTTTCCGTATTTTCTTCGTTTTCAGTGTACCAAAATACATACTTTATATGTAGTTGAAAATACTGAAACATATTTTTTGTTGCAGACCTGTGCAGTTAATAAAAAGCTAAATCATGATATTCATCATTATTAGAAAAATAATTACAATTTATGACAATTTATAAAAAACAGCGTTTATTGCTTTAATATAGAAACATACAATCATTTAAAAATAAATTAATGATTTAACAAAATTTATAGTCAATCCGAATTTCAATAATTTTTTCACAGTCGTTCCAGTAAATCCACAATGCGATGATATAACTATTCAAAGTTTGAGTCTACGCACTTCACTATCACGTCGCACTAATACACTTTTAAAGTACTTAATAAAAATATTTTGTATAATACCCGATCCCATTTATCACCCGTTTTATCACTTCGTTAGAGATATAGTACGGAGCTTCGACAATGGCAACACTTTCTCTTTAAACTGTTGTATAATGGCTATATAAAACTCGCTAGCAGTATCCCATAGTTGGATTCCATATGACCAAGTAGGCTTCAGTACTGAATCGTATAGCAATACCTTGTTACCTAATGATAACTTGGGTTTCAACCAGATAATCCAGGACCAGTCGGTCCATTTGCATACGATAGATATTTAGCATCCTCTGCTTGGGGAAGTCATCAATAATTTATATTCACTGGTGGGCATGTTCTTCTATGCAGAGTCTGTCTCTTTATAATATTTACCCATAGGAGCACCATAGAAATGTAATGAAAAATGTGTAGTGTGTTAAGGTTTTGTCGCGGAGTATATAGAAAATAAATGCAATACACTAATACACTTTCTAAGTTTCCGAAACGATCTGGTATGACTATCGACAAAGTAATGGTATTAAATTGGAGAAACGTATACTTTAAGACATGCGAATCAATTTTCCCTTACCCAATCTATTATTATATTTCTATTTCGTCGAGCTATTAATGTTCGAAAAGCCACAAGCCGGCCAGTTTCATGTTCTGCCTCTATTATATAATGTACAAAAATGAGATGTTCCGAAAAAGCGGCGCTCCAGTTAATGGCGAAATAAGAAAGTCGGGTTGTTAGTAGACGGAAGAAAAAAAAGTCGAAACGGACACGATAGATCGAGAGGAGGAGTAAATCACGATGGCTAGGAACAGAAAAAATGCGGGTTAATCATTAGGTTATTTTCGGAGCGAATTGGCAATACCGTTCTTAAACTACCGAACTAAATTGAGAAACTAATTCTCTATAATCGGTCGACCGTATGTTGCGTAATTTCTTTTGGAAACAAAAATTAAATAATTATCTAGAGATATTACCGTTAATTTACTAATCTAATGATTAACTTTAATTACTACATGCTTGATACTCAGTTTTATTATTGAATAAAGGATTTGATTTTTACATATTTCATCAGCAACGATTTCTTTAAAATTTTTTATTAATACGTTGTTACTAATCGTTGCCGACTGATCTACAATTTGATTTTACAATAATCTAAGAATTACGAATATATCTAGGGCAACCTATCTCTCTCTTATTCACCTAATGTTATTTTTCAACTGCTACTTTTAGTGTTAAATACATTCCACTGCAATACTAACTGGTTTCATTCTTTTTGAATGGACTTCAAAAAAAGAGGAGGTTCTATGTTCTAGGCTCTATATATTTTTTTAATGTATGCTTGCCGATTCCTCCGTCAATTACCTATCAGAACCAGGTTATGATCTGGCGGGGGGAAGGAGGGGAAATCGAGGGAAAACCTCAAATTTCAGGCACGTACAATATTTTCACATATTCTTTATCTAAAATAATCAAATGTTGGTGGATTATAACGTTATTTCTGAATTAATGTGATGAAAAATCGGAAGCAGTTCAGTGCAAAAGTCAGTCAGTTTGGTCTTTAAGCACTAATAATATCATATGAGACATCGTGGAAACGCTGTAGGCAACTGTTTCTATGGTGTAATGTTTAGAATCATGAGCCGACCCGCGGAGTTCGTGGATTTGATTCCCAACAGGGCAACAACTGTTTTTGTTCTAGTTATATTCGAACATTTGTTCAACAAATAACCTAGACTAGGTAGCGGACCCCAAGGCCTGAAACATTCCTTATTTTCAATCATTTATTTCTGACTTCAAAGTGATCAGTGAAGGGTTGTAGTTAAAATAATATTTTAAATAGATAAATAGGTTTAGGTAGTTATTGAGCTAAATGGTTTTTGTTTATTTTTATTTATTATTTTTAGTTATATTATTATATTATTTTAGTTATTACAACGATTATTATGTGCATATTTTATTTTAAAACGTTTTTTTATGTAAAAAATCTAAGTTTGTTTGTTTTTTACATTTTAGTGAGTTTCTTATGTTACTTTTCGCGGAACATCTTGACAACTGGATTCCGTAGATCCATGTCCTTGTGCTTATCCTCATCCTTATCTCTAGAATTTTCTTATAAAACAGCAACTTGTTATGAATGGACAATTAAGATCTGTTTCCAATTAACCAATAGTTTTTTTTATATTTCAATTTCAGTCCTTTTCTTCGAGTCTTTTTGATATGCTGCTTCCAAAGACGTTGAGATTCATCCCAAGATACCGGGAGTTGTTGCTATAACAATATAAACCGATTTGCTTCGGATAACTTTTATTAATAATTCTAATATAATACACTTATAAGGCTGAGTCCAATTATTTAGGTTGTTGTAATATTTTGGTTGCTTCTTTGCTATTGTTTCCAACAGCAAGTATTGCAGTATCATCAGAAAATGTAGCCATAGTGATAATTTTCGTTTGCATTGTCCCCAAATACCTGTGTCTATATTTCTCTATGATCCAAGTGCGAGGGGTGCTTGATTTATTTTGAATATTCTACTTAAAATTGTAAGTACTTGTTATTTGCCAAATTTGCTTTCGTTTCCAAATCTCTTATATTATTGTTAATTCAATTTCGGTTGAAAATAAATTTTGAGAAATATAGCATGACCTTTACCAGCAATTTTCTCTTAATGAAAATGTAGGAAAAGGACAAACAATATAGTTTTATTGAAATATAATTTGCTAATGTTAATGTAATAAAAATACTTTTGCTTGGACCTCTATTAAAAAACATTAATGAGTATTTGAAAGTTACTGCAGTCTCTCTATGATTAAGTATCAGATGATATATTTAAATATAAAAATGAATATAATAATAAGTTAATAGAAATGACTAGAAAAATTTCAGTGCAATAGGTATTTCTTAATTAATTATTATATGCTTGGCATGCAGAAAATCTGCCCATAAATTATATCGAATGATAGTAACTGCTCTATTCTACACCTTTCACTACAATCTAACTGCATACATAAAAATAACAAGTCTTCCTTGGTTTTATTAAATACCTTTAAAAATTGTAATCTTGTAAACAATGTCTGGAAGTTCCATTAGACCTCTTAGTGGATTAACTTCACACCATTTAAATCCTATATTATCCAAAACTTTATGAAGGTATGTTCTACATCCGTCAAAAAGGCATATCTAAGTTTTTTATGAATAATTTCTGGACTAACAGTTTCCATCTTTAATTGTATTAAATTATGCTTATATTGAAAAAACAATTCACTGTTTTTATGCATTTTTTCTATGATAGAGCAAAGCTTAAGGTTATATTAGTTCGTAACCCGCTTCCTATGAGAACGGTTTCATTATGGTAAATCCAATATTAATCCAATATATTGTGTTGCTTCTCTTTTTTTTTTGAGATAGTTTAGTTACAGTGATGGTACTAATATTCAATGCAGCTGTAACAGGCCTAATTTTTTTCCAAAAAAATCGCAGCAACTTAGTATTTAACAGATTGATAGTTACCTCTCTAAAGCATTTTACTAGCAAGATGGGACCTACAATATCTCGTTCCTGCTCGAAATAACTGATTAGAGGCCGAATTTGTTTCTGAGTCCAACTGTCTAATGGTTTCAACATTTTCAATTAGTCAATCAATTATCTTAATGAATTAGTCTTATTTTAAAGCTTATTCTAAAGTATATATGTGTCCAATAATCAGATCAGATGGTGTTAAATGTTTTAGTCTACCCACTGCACTATCACGTCGCATATTTAGCTGATTAGCGAGTATATTGGGAGGTACTAACAATTAGAGTAATCATAAGCAGCGATTTGAAATTTATCAAAACAGGCGAAGCACTGAAGTAACGTTTTTCGGTTTTATAACCTTTAATTACTATCACTAATGTTTTAAAGAATTTGTCAGGCATTCGACAACCAGACGATTTTTTTATGACTGATTCGGTTACATGTTCGAAAGTGTCAGACAATATTGTATCTCTTTTTAACTACAATAGAATAAGGAGTAAATATTGTCTAATTTTAAAGGGAATTTACAAATTGGGATAGGAAATACAACATTTTGATGAGGTGATTTCACTATTATTTTGGATAGAATATAATATCATAGTGCGTTTTAACATCAGTAGTATATAAGATTCAGTCCAGTAATAGCCCTGTGGAACTCCTAAATATATTGTATATAGTTCAGTATGTTCATCATCTTGTTTAATAGTAAACTGTCTGTAGGAAAATTTCAGTAGCAGACAATCATGTATGATTGAGAGGCGTTTTTAGTTTAACTTTGTAGATAAGCATGAGATATATAATGGAGTGTAGTCAAAAAATATATTTTAGCATTTAGATCTGTATTTATTCAGGTTACCAAGCACTATCAGTATTACTTCTATAGTTAGGATAGCCAAATTGATGATCTGGAATAATATAATATTTTTAATTATCTCTTGGTGTACAATTTCTCGATAACTTTTGAGATTGTAATGTATTGATTAATAGACAGGTAGGATGAATTATAATTAAGAAGAATTATAATTAAGAAGAGAATTATAATATAAGGATTTCAGCCACTTTCCAAATGACGACTGAAAAGAAAAAATCGATTATTTTCATGACAGTCTTTTAAAAAGTGGCGGTTTATAATAACGGTTTATGTAATTTTGATATACTAAAAACTCTGCTTCATAAAATACAGATATATCATTAATACACGCCAATATATATTGGACATGTATATACTAACCACCACATGGTGAAATAACTTAACCAATCGTTTTGCATATCGATAATTATAACAAGACGTAACCATAACGATATCACTGTCACGAAAAAATATTAATTAAGTGTAAGCCCCGATGAATAATAATTATATTTTCACTTACGGATTTCACCAAACACATCATCTGCCATCTAGAAACGAAAAAAACTCGGTCCGGAGAATCATTCGGAACGCAAATACCGATTAAAAAGGCCGCGATTAAATGTCGAAAAAAATTCCGTCTTCGTTATAAAGAATTACCGGGAATTCTCGATTTTTCCTGCCGGATGGGGCCACGTTTCATGTTCGTGCTAATTGTATCGGTAACATTGTCTAGATGATTGAAATATCGGGGATCAATTTGGAATTAATACCGAACAGTTGGTGCTTTTGACAGAGAAACACATCAAAAATTAATGTTAACTTTTCTAAAGAAATGTATTTATGCTGGTGCTTACATATTAAAGCACTGCTCGGTAGTTCAAGCACCAGTTCCTTTGGATGGATAAAGAATTTAGTTGATGTATTACTTTTGCAACTCAAGATTTTTCAATATGTATTGTATTTGAAGGACCTGAAGCTTACAGGTGTAAGAGTGTAAGAATGCTCGCAACTATATTTTCCACATGGATCATATTAGTGAAAGAGCTTGGCTTGGCTTGCTTGGCCAATTCAGGTAATAACATAAGCTTTCTTCTCTTGAATTACTGATCCTAAGTACCTGAACTCCTGAATTTGCTTTAATTGCATCCCGTTGATATTTACAGTAGAAGGTATTCCCTTATTTGTCAATACTTTAGCATTTTCTTCAAAAATTCTCAAACTATATTGATCAGCAATGCGAAGTATATGATGAATTAAGGTATGATGAATCATCAGACAACATTATATTGCTTAAGAAACTTCAATCATATTAGATGTTATTTTTCTTCTTAAAAGTTTTTCTCATATTTGCATACACTATATCAAAAGCATCTCCTTACCGAACATCACTGTAATGTACCGTAACATGTTTGGATAAATTTTAGATGAACATGTTTCATGTCGGAACAGTCCCTTAACTTATATTCATGGAAACTTAATATATATTACATGAAAATGAATATGGATAATGAACAATATGACATAACTTAATATATGACATTTTTAATCTATCAAATCAGTTATCCAAAAATAGTTTCATCAATTTCAATTTACATATATCATTATATCGAACGCTAGTGAGTATCATAACTTAGAGTGATTTAAACTTTTTTTTATTATTCACCTAGAACGTCAACAATCTGACCGTGGGCAATAAGTATTATTATATGATTTCAGTTATATAATATAACTATCCTAAGACTAAGTTACTAACAGTAAGTGATCTACTGTACAACTTCCAAATCTTATTCTAAACGTCTAACTTAACATCTTAACTTAACTTCTTAACATCTAAATCTTATTCTCGATACTATTCTAACTTATTTTAAAGTCTGTCCTAACTTATATACCTATGCTTGTCGAAATTCATGGTTATTCAATTTTACTGAGGGACATGTTCTTCGACAAAGAGTGAATATCACACGGGTAGATTTGTGAAGATGAAGTTGGAGGTTTCTTGTGGCTGATATTGGATCCTCGTGTATTCATAAAACAGTTGTATCATCAGCATATGTTGCAACAGTAGTGTTTCTTGAGGTCGGTAGGTCAGCTGTATACATAAGATATAACAATGAGCCAAGAACACTGCCCTGCGGAAAACCCGAATATATTGGATGTAGGTGGGTGTAGTGTATTCGTCACCCCATTTTACAAAAAAATGTCTGTCTGTGAGGTACGATTTCAGCAATTGAAAGTGTGTGATTTGAACTTAAAAATAAATATATCTCTAAAGTCGAAATGTAAATTATATAGTACAAAAATTACCCTCAACCATATTATTAACGCAATTTCAAGTAAATAGTTATAAAGAACTTGAAAGATCATGTGAAACACATTGAATTTGGCAGTTTTGACAGAACCAGCTCAGTTGATGCAGTAGTATTGTCATTATTGCTTTTGTTAAATTCTAGACTAGAAGAAAAATCATGAAATAATGAGTTTGTTGAGTAATTCTATAAGTTTTTAATCTATTATATAGATAGCGTCACTATGAATGTATTATAGTAGCATATTAGATTATTTATATTAGTTTAGACGATATCTTAGTTAACGGTATATGTGAATAAATAGCAATATATTAGTTGGTTCTTCATTTGATTGTAAATACTATATTCTAAAAAAAATTATCGATGTGGTCAATCGCATTACCATGTATTTTACGACATTGTGTAAGAACAAATGGGGTCGCCATTTATTACATTTACTACATGTATGGTTTTTCAAGCCCAATATTAAATGGATAAAAGTTGTTTTTGGTCCTGTAGAAAAAAGGGGGTTAATTTTTCACTCTTCCCATATATTGTTTTTATTCATCAGGTTCTAGATTATTGTCAAATAGGGTGACGAATACACTGACCTAGAGCCCATATATTCGGGTCTGCCTCAGGGCAGTGTTCTCGGCCCATTGTTATATCTTATGTACACAGCTGACAAGAAACCTCCAACTTCATCTTAACAAAGTTGAATTGTGGTTGAAAACGTGGCGCATCAAAGCAAATGAGACAAAATCTACCCTTATGACATTCATCCTTTACAGAAGAGCATGTCCCTCAGTAAAATTGAATAATCATGAACTTCCGCAAACAGACAGCGTTAAATATTTGGGAATGCATTTTGATCGACGTCTGACTTGGAAAAAACATATAGTGACAAAACGCAAACAGCTTGGGCTTAAACTAAACCAAATGTATTGGCTAATAGGGCGTAAATCTAAATTATCATTAGATAACAAGGTTTTGCTGTATAAGTCAATACTTAGGCCCATTTGGGCCTATGGTATTGAACTGTGGGGTACTACTAGCAAATCTAACATAAATATCCTCCAGAAGTTCCAGAATAAAGTGTCGCGGGTCATCGTCGATGCCCCATATTACGTATCCAACAAATTGATTCAACCTGATATCCCGGTAGAACCCATAACGAGTGTGATTCGAAGTGCTAGTGCGAAGTACTCTGAAGGAATATTAGTGCATCGTAATGCACTCGCCAAAGAGTTAAATATGCGCGATGACAGTGAAGTGCGTAGGCCCAAACGCAAACTACCATACGAACTGGTTAATAGACACATAGAGTGAAATTTAATTATTTCTAGAATAAGTTAGAATAGTCATTAGAATAAGTTAGGATAGACTTTAAAATAAGTTAGAATAGTATCTAGAATAAGATTTAGATTATAAATTGTACAGCAGATCACTTACTGAAGTGATCTTCTACATGTTAGGATGGTTATATTATATAACAGAAATCAAACATTAATACTTATTACCCACGGGTAGATTGTTGACATTCCAAGAGATTAATAAAAAAAGGTTCTAGAGAGGAGCCTGTAAAAAAGCTTAGGAAGAAAGTTGTTCCGATCTAATCCTCTATGATTTTTAGTTTTTTTCAGAATATATGTTATATAGCTGTGGACAACGAATGTAGCTTCATTCGATTATTTGTAGCTATATGATTGCTGGAGAGTACTAAACTACAAACGCTACGCCCCAAGGCTTTATGTCATTCCAACTCTCCTAATTCATAAATTGCAGTGACAATGGATACACTACTGAAGCAGTAACTGATAAGGGCTGTGCGAGCAACCAAAAATAAATGTTCAACCACTAAATATTTGGGAACCTGTGAATTAATATTTTATTCTTGAAGAAAAGTGCCAGGTGTATTGGTAATTCTTTCCGAGTTTTGTGCAAATATAATTTTATTCTACTCATAGTCTCCTTTTACCAACTATGGGTTTATCTGGACTGGACCTAAAGTTTAACGTGGGCTCCGAACCGCGGTCCTCAGCATCAAGCCTAGCAACTGGCGAGTGACCAACTTTCGAAATCATCCCAGAAGACATCCGGTCTTACCCAGCCTGGTTACTGGCGTGACTGGGATCATTTGCCTTGTCGGATTTTACACTCTTGCCTAGAACAATCACAAACATAAATTTACGACCATGCCCCAGCAGGATTCGAACCCGCGGCTATCCCAACAGTAGGAAGACCGTCCTATCGCCTTTACCGCTGCACCACCAAGCCGGCAAATGTAATCTTAAATCGATGATAATTGAATTCAAAATAACGTGGACTGGTTACGTTAAGCCTCTCGCAAGCGAACGGCAAAAAATGATCGTAATTATTTCCCGAATAACCAAATATTGCTCGAAAATAATTACAAATGTCAATCGTTGTTCTAGAATCGTTAATTGTGCATTAATTATAGCCGCGACTGATACCGAACCATTCGATATTTAATTAGGGCTATCGATAAAAACGTGCCCTGTCCACTCCTTATCCGGGACAATTCCGCCGAGAGAGAGAGAAAGAGAGAGAAATAATGAAAAAAAAAACGCATCGAGTGGCGTATCGCGCGCACCTGCTCGCAATTCCCACGATGGTCGACGGCGCCTCGTGTCAGCCGCCGCTAATTTGTTAATTCATTCGGGATTTCGGTCGAATGCCATCGATCGTCGCCACGGAGACCATTTGCTCGCGACTTCCACGCTGCCAACGTATTTTAACTCGGTTACAATCTTAACTGGCGTTGTCGTAAATATTTTGATAAGATTCGAAATTCTTAAATAATTTACACACCAGAGGTCATCTGTTCATCTACGCTGGTAACGTGTATGATATTTGGGTATTATCAACATAACCGCATTGGAAAATTCATTGTCTTTAGGGGATATTCTAGTCTACAGACATGGAATGCGGATATGTTGTCTAATGAAGTAAAAAATTATGTATTATAGACCTTCTCTGGAAAATAAAGCTTAATAGCTTCAAATTTATCCCTGAGAATTTCCCGTTGCGATGAAATGACAATTATATAACCTGACGGGTGCCCAATTCCTCAAACAGAATAAACTAAATAGCTCGACATATATCTCGACAGTAGGTTAAATTGGGAATATTATGTTAGACAAAGAGAGCAGAGCAGATTAGACTCAAATTAAATCAACTGTACTGATTAGTCGGAAGATACCCTAAATTGATTTAAAATCAAAGATATTGATTTAACAGTTAATCATAAAGTTATTTCGACCTTTGGGATGCAAATATATGGGTTGCACTAAATCGTCAAACTAACTAGTTACCCAATGCACCCAAAAGAAAGTTATTCGATTAATTACCAAAGGTCATCGCTACGTAACCAACGAAAACCTGCACGATGATCTCGAAATGAAATGAATATACAAATTGATCCTAGATTTCCAAGATCCAAGTAATTCGTACTGATGTATTGATCCCGTAATCGCATTGCTTGTGTATTAATGCAAGTACAACAGAACAGCAGTAATGCTGGCTTGGTGGCGCAGTGGTAAAGGTGACAGGATGGTCTACCTACTGTTGCGATAGTCGCTGGTCGAATCCTGATGGGGCATGGTCATAAATTTATGATTGTGATTGTTTAATATTTGAGATTGTCCTAGGCAAGAGTGCAAAATCCGACAAGGTAAATGATCCCGGTTACGCCAGTAACCAGGCTGGGAAAGACCCGATGTTTTCTGAGATAATGTCTAAATTGGTCACTCGCCAGTCGGTAGGCTTAAGGTTTTTGCTGAGGACCGTGGTTTTGCGTCGATATGTGAATATGTTGAATGTCGAATGGATGAAACATGGCTCCGTCATTTCACTCTCACTTCACTGCACACGATGAACCCGCTCCAAAGCCTGGGAAAACGCAACACTCGGCTGGCAAGGTTATGGCGTCTGTATTTTGGGATGCACAAGGAATAATTTTCATTAACTACCTTGAAAGATGAAAGGCCATCAATAGCGACTATTACATAGCGTTATTGGACCGTTTGAAAGACGAAATCTCCGAAAAACGGCCGTATTTGAAGAAAATGAAGGTACTGCTTCGCCAAGACAACGCACCGTGTCACAAGTCAGTGAAAACAATGGCAAAAATCAATGAATTGGGGTTCGAATTGTTTCCTCATCCACCGTATTCTCCAGATCTGGCGCTCAGCGACTATTTCCTGTTCTCATATCTGAAAAGAATACTCGCTGGGAAGAAATTTTCGTCGAATGAAGAGGTGGTCGCCGAAACTGAATCGTACTACAAAAATGCTATCGAAAATTTGGAGGGTCGCTATAATCGGTGTATTACTCTTGAAGGCAATTATGTTAAATAAAAAAAACTAATTTTGCCACAAAAAGGTGTTTTACTATGGTAGGCCGAGGACTTTTCAATTAACCTGTTAATAGAAGAGAACATTTTCTGCTCAGTCTTTGCCTTATATGGTTGCTTCTCCTTAAAATCTTCCTCTACTTGAAAAAAGCATTTTCGGAACATCTTTCTTTCAAACGAGCGATTCTGACTTTTTGTGAAGAGTTGTATTCAGAAGTGCTTATTCCAGGTCTTGTCACGTTTAACGGAAAAGGCTTAAGTTTCTGGAGCAATTGTTATTCCCATACAGGAAACTGCTAAAAAGGTTGCAATTTCAATCGTGTAATTTCCCAGCATGTATATGTTTAAGTGCAAAAGTCCTTTTAGACAATAAACTCTCGCGAATCGGCTTTATAATTTTCAAAAGTTAACATCAGGCCACATCACTAAAACAGTTATATATCCGAAAATAATTTAAGTTTTGAAAAATTCTTTTAAGACCATAATTCTTAAAGGTGTAAACTTTGAACATAAGAAAAAAATCGAATTTTTCAATTTTCTAGATTAGAGTACCCACTTTAAAACTGTTCTGGAGCAGTCAAATCTCTCTCAAATTATTGCAGAATTATTATTGGTACAACTGCTTTGAAACCGGCCAGGTGAAATGTAAAAATATGTTTTCTCACATGATAATATAAATAATCTGGTACAACTTAATCCTGATGTGATCAGAAACGCTTAAATACTTTGGTGCATCAAGATACACTTCTTCTCTAATGCTCTCTACCAAAAATATCTTATCTGTAAATAAATTATGTTTATAATTGGGTATTCAATAGGGTATTCCTCATAGATCATTCATAAAGTAACTCTATATCCATAGAGTAATAGAGATGCAACTCAATAGGAGACTCTGGCGTAAAGTTTTGCTTTGCCCAACATCCAGAGGGAGCCATAATGGGCCATTCAAGTAATTTGTTTGGTCAATTTAAATCTCTATTATAGGCACCTGTAAGAAAAATGTTTTACCGTGAAGACATTTGATTGGCTCATTAGTAATGTTTGGCACGTGACAGCCTTGACGTTATGTATAATTTACCAATGAAATTTAAATAAAAAACAATGTTTTTCTGAAATAAATTTATTAGATTAAATTCAATTAAATATACATATAAATATAATATTTAAAAATAAATAAATATAAATATAATCTGTAAAAATAAATAAATATAAATATAAACTATAACAATAAATATAATAATTTATATATACATTATACATTATAAATATATTATAATGTAAATTTATCTACAAAATATATATAAAACCATAAGCAAAAAACTTTTGTTTGCATTGCATTGCAAATCAAAATTATCTCTTCCATCTCTACGTTAGTTCTTTTAATATTATATCCGAAAGTACAATTGAAGGGTTTTAAATTTACTTTTTTTGAAACATTTGACAAACATTTTGTTATATCATCGACGTGGCAAAATCGCTGAATAAAATAAGACATAGCTCAAAGACCTACTGACAGTATAATAAAACAATTTTGCCTGGGGCACGAGATATTGTCTTGCCTCTATAAAATCAGTCTCAATTTCTGGGTCTACTGATTTATCCATAATTTTATGTAAACAAACATCATACTTAATTTATTTTTAAAAAGTTTTACTAAATAACCTGAAATGTACACTACGGTACAATGTAAATCTTTGTTTGCTCTTATAGGAACATCTGGGCTGAAGTTATAGAGTCAAGTAATTAACAATAAGAATGAGCAGAAAGGGGGATACTGGCTAAATTAATACAAGCTTTACCATTACCTTCTGAAGTTTGTTCAAATGTCGATGATACTCTTTCGACCACACCCTGGTTGTGGGCCTCGAACGATGGAAATAGGCATATATAGAAATATAGTAAGACGAAATTTTTAGAAATCAATGGTAACAATTATGAACAGAAATATGATTGACTCCTTCAATCTAACTTCTATATAAATATGATTTTGATCCATTTCCATTTGTACATATTCTGGGCTCGTGGTATTATTTTCACCATCACTAAATTGTTCATAAGTACTTAGAGGAAAGTTTAAATGTATCACAAAAATGTATCATATGGTAACGTAACGTAATAAATTTGTTTCATGTTTAACCCAACCAGTTTAGGATTTTTAATGGTCTCTACTCATTTCTTAAAGAAGATCGATTTTTTAACGGAAAAAGATTATGCATTTCCTCACTATCTCTGTATCCGGGCACACAACACTTCCTAGAACGGGAATGCATTTCAACTACCGTCTTGTATATAGTAATAAAATAAAATAATAATTTAACGTATAAACGTTATAAAAAGCTAACCACACTGTTCTTTATATAGGGCACATTGAAAATGGTGTACAAAATAAACATACCATATAACGAAATGAATCAATCAGATTCTGTCGCGGCTCTTAGCATAGCGAATAAAACAAGTAATGTGTTAAAGGTAGCCACATCTACATGTTGGACGTCGCGATACATTTTGCCAAAATTTCCTATGAAGTTAAATCTCTATTTCTATATCTATGTCTATGTCCTATTATGACATATGTTTCCCCAAAGGGGGTAAACCTGTCCTGTTTTTGCACATGTTAACAGATGTTTACGCGGATATATCGAATGTTCACCAATTAATGTTAGTGATCAAAATACATTCAAGAACCTAATATATACTTTTTATACATCTATCTCTGAGGGGTAGGCTGTACAAAAATGATAATTTTAAGTTTTCCTTCGCTTTCTAAAGCGAATAGTTGTTGACCAATTTTTGGCAAAACCCTTTCAATTGAAATAATTATAAGGATTATCTTCTGGACGCAGAATATTCCATATACATTTTATAAAGGTATACGAGTCACACGAATATTTTTTCACAGCCGTACATATTTAAATAATTTTCCCCATTAATTTTATTCATGTCTGAAACCGATATCAACCGAGAGACAATTAAGATTGTTCTTTTAAATATCTTCTTGATTACCTGCACCTATTAAATTCAAGGAAACCGAGGATAAATTAAGTGATGCCTGTTACAAGGACGATATCTGAGTTTTTTTTAAACATATTGCTATACATTTCTACATATATTACGAGCAATTAACGCACTCCATTAACTTCATTAAGCTCTTTAAAGTTTCTCGACCCATTAACTTAATTAAGATTAAATTAAAAGGTGTCCGTGTGTTGCAGGAACTAATACAGCGACAGTGAGTCGTTGTAAGATTATATTAAATAATGGATACGATATTGACGTAAACAAATATTGACAAAAAATGTACAGTTATATTTCGAAAACTGGAGAATTTCAAGCAAATAGCTTTTTATAGATTTGATTTAGTCATGTTTACTTTGTATTATATATTTCTGTAATTTTTTACAAGAAATAACAGATATAATATGAAGGAATGATTGTTCAATTTTACACATGATTTTTGATTATTAAGTATAGTAATAAACCATAAAATTTTAAAGAAATAGGTTTTTCTGTATTGGGTTGTATACTGTTCATATAACAAAACGAGTAAAGTCCATTGATATATATGTGAGTAACAAAGTTAGAATTAATGTTTTAGTAATTAATGTGGTACTAGCAGTAAGATAATTTAACAAATATTAAAACAAATGCTGTAGTGTATCCTAAAAGTCTAATTGAAAAACAAGTTCTGTCTCAGCCAGAGTATTCACCAGACATAATTCACTTGTTTAGATCGATGCAGTATAACAAGAGCGAAATTGGATCCCTGCCAAACCAATTGCCAGAAAGATGGTAAGCAGTTGAAAAGTAGAATACATATTTATTAATATACTAGCGACCCGCCCCGGCTTCGCACGGGTGCAATGCTGATACTAAATTAAATACACTACAGAAAAAATATGAACGTTGTATATAAAAACATAGAGGCCCGCTCCGACTTTGCACGGGCATAAAATATATATGCCTATGTCACTCAATGAAAACATGATTAAAATCGATCCAGTATTTTTGGTTCATTCATTACTGCCCTTGGCCTGCACGCATTAAATTTGGAGTAAAACAATTCCTCTTCCCCTATACTTACTATGAAGATTTCCTGCTATCTTTGGAATATCTAAATTCATACAATTTTTATTACATTACACATTTTTAAACGCAAATTTTAAATTTGTAATATCTCCGAAAATATTTGTTTAATTTACATGCTGTAAGGAACCATATTGATCTATATTAATTGCACACTGTATTTAAGGTACTTAATTCGATAAGGATTAATGCCGTATTGCTTAAAATAGCTTCGTAAATAAGCCATTTTCTCACGTAAAAAGTAAACAATAAAAATGGTTAATGTGGGTTATCCCTAAAAGATAAACATATACCATCGCGGACTTTTTTGTAGACCTTTTTATGGTGTACAATACTGTAGTACATTAATCTGATCTAACTCGTAGGGTTAGGCAGCGTTTTTGCTAATTGCTAAATAAGCCTAATAGCTAAAAATAGGTTAATTTACGACATCACGTTAGAAACCTCTAAAATTAGCAATGTTGCCTTAGTATATTATGCATGTATTATACATATAAACCTTCCTCTTGAATCACTCTATCTACTGAAAAAAACCGCATCAAAATCCGTTGCGTAGTTTTAAAGATTTAAGCGCACATAGGGATATAGGGACAGAAAAGGCGACTTTGTTTTATACTATGTAGTGATATTGAACCAATTATTACCAATAAATGTATTTTGAGAATGAAAAAAATTTTGGAATACATGTGGCTCAGACTATCTTAAAAACAAATAATTATTTATGACATGACGTTTTGTGATTTCCCATGACGTTTTGTGATTTCCATGATAAAAAATTAAAATCACCCGATATTTGTCAGATATCGACATACCCGATTCTTAAAAAGGCAGTAATACTGATGGGTACGTATTTATTTGTATTTGTCATACAACGATAATTTATAATATTTATATAATTTGACAAAGTAAATAAAAAGTATACTATAATGTATTACCAAAGTATTTCAAGAAGTATTTACCTATAAACTGTAAGATAAATAGTAATATTGTTACGTCTTGTATGTTTTAAATAAATTCAATATATTTTAATATCCATCTATGAGCTTTCCCCATCCTTTAGCGACCTATTTATAGTTTTTTAAGGAATCGACTCAATTTTTCTTTTATGTATTTTAAAGTCTCCTTTTGCCAACAAAGGTTTTATCCCAACTGGACCTACAGTTTAACGTGGGCTGCGAACCACGGTCCCCGGTATTAAGTCTACCGACTGGCGAGTGACCAACTTAGAAATCCTCCCACAGGACATACGGTCTGGTTACTGGCGTGACTGGGATCATTTTCCTTGTCGGATTTTGTCCTCTTGTCTAGGACAATCACAAACATAAATTTATAACCATGCCTCAGCAGGATTCGAACTCGCTAATATCGCAATAGTAGGTGGACCATTCTGTCGCCTTTACCGACTCGATTTTTAGTAGTATATTTATACATTTACAAATATTATTAGTATATGAAGTATGTTAAGTTGAACTATTTAATATAGAAACTAATATAATAAATATAACCTGTAGCTTTCGATTATCATATTGTACATTTATTAGTTTGAAACGAATGGATTATCGTTCTCTAAAGCTGAAAGACATCTCAGTCAATATATCATTATATTTACAAAACAATAATTTATTTACCTATACTCTTTTAAAATAATGCATTGCATTTTCAAATCTTTGCAAATATCTTAGCAAAATGCTGTCTTCAACTATTACTACCAACAAATTCTAGCTACACCTTAGCTATAAAATTAAACAATAAAAATTTAAATCATTACTAAATGAATGAATGAATTCCATGAATTGGGCTTCGAATTGCTTCCTGATCCACCGTATTCGCCAGATATGGCCCCCAGCGACTATTTCCTGTTCTAAGATCTCAAAAGAATGCTCGCTGAGAGGTGATCGCCGAAACTGAGGCCTATTTTGAAACAAAGGACAAATCGTACTACAAAAATGATATCGAAAAGTTGGAGGGTCGCTATAATCAGTGTATCACCCTTGAAGGGAATTATGTTGAATAAAAAAAACTAATTTTACCAAAAAAGTGTTTTACTATTGTAGGCCGGCGACTTTTCAATTTATCTGTTATGTTTGTAATTGTCCTTAGGCGAAGTGCAAAATCTGCCAAGGAAAATGATCCCAGTCACTCCAGTAACCTGGCTGGATAAGACTGGATATTTTCTGGGATGGTTTCCAACTTGGTCACTTGCCAGTAGGTAGATTTAATGCTAAGGACCGTAGACCGTTGAAAATGAAAGCAGGTTCAAATGTATTTTGAATGCATGAGTATTTCATATACTAATGACAAGATCAAGAGACATCAGAGTCAGATATTTGAAATATAAATTAAAAATATCTAAGAAGTAATTAAGATGTAAATATAAAAGTTGTATATGTTTTTAAGTTACGTATTTTAATTACAAGTAATTCATATACCGCTGAAACCTGGCTCCAGTCCACTCAGGTAAATCCACCACCGATTCTTCGACTATCTAATGTATTATAACAATGTTAATGAGGTTAATGGTGCGTTTCCATATCGGATTCTATACGGAAAATATTCAACGAAAAAAAAACAAACATTTTTATCGAATTTTTTTCTCATTCAGGGATCCTCCGATAGCGAGAGTTATTCACGAAATCAAAAATGCTGACCAATCCCGCACATTCCTCCCATTCCTCGTCACTCGCGAGCACGCAGACAACCCTTTCGCTATACCCCCGCGTTCAAGGTCGTCGCTACCTCACCCCCCTCGCCCCGCGAAGTACACACACACATACACACGCCGGGCGTACGTCATACGTGACGCGTCGATTCGTTCGCGCCATTGGCAGGTGGTCGTGGAGCCTGGGAACCGAGCTTGGGCTTTGGTTCCCACAGCGAGCACGCACCTGGCGCGTTGCCGAGATGCGTCGTCGACGTCCTCCGATCCTGACACAGAAACGCGCCGATCCACACGTGATGGGGTGGCAGCGAGCGAGCGGGGGGTCGCGGGGAAGGCGGGGGCAGTAGTCGCCCGTTCCGATGACTAAGACGGAGACGAGACCGTAACCGTAACGGTCTCCTGGGGCCGGGCTAATGAGATCGAGATCTTTTTTTATTGTCGCTCTATTGGGATGTTCTGATTGAATTTCGCTGGACGTCCGTGAATAAATTAATATTGATATGTCGAATGAGATTTCGCTTATTCATCGTTGACGGTTGATATTCGGAAGGTATAATTATGTACGTACGCTAGCGGGAAGGTATGAAGACGACGATGCATTCTAATCAAGTCTATTGGCGAGAACCATCCATATGGTCTATCCAATTAAACAGTAAACTTACGTCATCAAAAGTTAATAAGTTTAATAATGTTAATGCATCGATTTTAAAGTTTGTTTATTTTGCTTTGAGATTTAACAAAAGTTTAAATGTAAATAAATTTTTTTTATTATTTAATTATTACTAGTCGTTTGCGTCTAACCTACAATTTGTCTTTATGATAAGTTAAATCTAGGTATATAACTAGGAGCACCCATCGGCCCTATCTCAGTCTCTGGTGAGATAATCTTTATACATGCTATTATACTCACTGCTGTATTTTTATTATATACACCTCACTACACAAGATCAGATGGTTTGATTCTTTTGAGCCTGTGTCCTGATTTGGTGGTATTCAAAAGCTGCAATACTTCAATATTTTCATGAAAATGGGGTCTTTCCTCATGCCTCTTGCAATTCTATTGATTTCCTGACTGACTGTGGGTATCTGAAGGTCTCGATGTAGGTAATCAGTCCTATAGTATTTGGGTGCGCCCATAATACCTCTCAGGACTTTGTTCTGAAAAATTTGTATTTTATTTATGTTACTCTTTGCAACATTCCCATAATTGAACTCCGTATGTCCATGTAGGTGTCAGTGTGTGCTTACATAATCGCAATTTATTATGTACTGATAATTATGATTTTCTTATAATTAACCAGTACATTTTCCTGTATCTCAATTCCAGTTCTTTTCTTTTCTTCTTCTTTATATTTCGTCCAGCGAAGTTTTGCATCAAGATTCATTCCGAGATATTTAGCGTTGTTGCTATATGGAATGATAATATTATTTAATGTTCTTGGTGCTTGTCCAGTCTGTTTATAGGTGAACTGAACATGTATATATTTACTTTCGTTATTCTTATTCTTCAAGCTTGTGTCTAGTTATATATACTTGCCTGTTGCCTGTAATTTTTGTGAGGTTTCTTCACTATTGTCTCTGACGGCTATAATCGCAGTATCATGAGCAAATGTAGCCATCGTAATATTCTCCGTTTGTGGTTTGACTCTAAACATTCTGGTTGTAATATACGATTTTAATAGTTCTGTATGTTGTTTTGGTAGCATTTTCTGTAGTTTATGAAGTGAAGTAGAGTTCTAGACGCGTTTTTTAAGTATAGGTATGCTTTGGAGTCATTGAATATCCAAGAAATGTATTTTACAATCATTAGAAAATATATGTTTTACGTTTAATTCTTGATTCCTTCGTTACTGTGTATCCTTGTTTAGAAGTTTTAATATCTTTTTAGGTTACTATTTGTGTATACTTTCCTTGATAAAATTAAAGGGCATAATCATTTATCACATTTACCTCACACATTCTGAATAATTACACACAAATCTATCACACTCCTCAATACTTTCTATAGTAATCACCCTCATCAATGCACTCTCATTGCCCTCTTGGTAATTGTCAGTATGGAATCCTAATCCCAAAACCCAAAAATTCTATTTGGTCGCTGTCACTTTCTGAGTCAGTATTCAAGTCAATAACCAAACTGTTAATTTCCAATATATATAACATTTGTTCACGATTCCACCATTGATTTCCACCAATTTCTTCTTATATGTGTCTGATGGTGCTTATTCTGGCTGAAGGTGTTATTGTAGACAATGAGTAACACTATTTGTGTGAATATGCAGTGATAGGACATAATACATATAATATAAGATATAATAGTCTGTGACCATATTAAACCATCTTTCCTACTGTGTATCTTTTCATTGGCCTATTAGAAAAGAAGTGAATTTCATGAAACGCTATTAAACATTTAATTTATATTTACCAAGTGGCGCTTCAAACAACTCTCACAGTTTTCCCTCAAAGGGTTTTCTAAGAATGCTTCCCAAATCAGTTTCATCTGAAAACATTTTATTAAATTATGATTATATCGAGATCACAGTATCGAAAAAAGCTAATCACTTTTTCATACTTTTCATATATTTGATTATGAATAGAGCGAAGATCGAAGTAATTTTGATTCGTCACCCATTTCGGATGAACCAACCCCGGATGGTTTTATTTACCATATTGTTTTGGGGACCAAAAAATATTTTCAATAAAAATATCAGCAACGTAGTATATATATTCAATACTTACCTCTCTATAGCTGGCCCTATTTTCTTGTTCTCATTCGAAGTAAATCATTTGAGATACATTCTGTTTCAGGTTCTGACTATTTGTTGGCTTTGGCATTTTCAGTTAGAGTAATCACAAACATACAGTAGCGATTTTAAATTTATGAAGACAGTGTCCTTCCCTACAAATTATATTCACTAGATTGATATAACACGATATAACTGTAATAATCTCAAGAGTTGAGTTGATAGAGCATCCATGAATTTAAATTTTCAATATTCAAAAAGACGGTTAGAAAATGATGAATCCTGAAAATCCATCCAATCAAATGAAATGAAAAATCCTTTAAAATGAATTCACACTCCTTAGAAATACAAAAATTGTAGCTATTAAATACATTTTAAATTAAATATCGAAACTAAGACCGATATGATTACGTGAAGATAATCATAAAAAGAAATTCATTTAAAATTAAGAATTCCAGGACGTCTCACAGGTTTTTGGCCAGGAATAGAATTTGGGACTAATACACAAAATGAGATAATTATTACCGTGGAACTATTGGCAATTGCTGGAGTGGTACCTTTTTTAAAGGATATTTAAAGTTTCTCATAAACAGCATTCTCAACTTTTAAACATATTTCAGCTGGAATTCTGCACGGTAGGGTAACCCTGAATATAAGTGGCAGTCAACAAAGTCCACAAATTGAGAAGTTACTGAAAAATACAGAAATATATCCATATCACATGAGGGATGCCGAATTCCTCAAGCTGAATCAGCCAAATACCCTGGCATTCATATCGTTGTTTGGACATATTTGAAACTTCCCATTAAATAAAAACAGAGCAGATCAGACTCAACATCAAAGACCAGTTATGGTTAGTCGGAAGATAGACCTAACAAAATCTAAGAGACTGATTTAATCAGTTAATTATAAAGCCTGTTCGAACTTGGTGGTGCAAGTATAAGGATCGCACTCAAAACTTTACTCGGGCGATAATTCAACGCTACGAAAACGAAGTTCTTCTATTAATTACCAATGCTTATCGTAACGTAACCAACGAAAAACTGCACGATGACAGGGAAATCAAATGGATCTACGAAATTATGTAAGATTTCGCCTTCGAAATTTATTCATTTCTGAAGCTCAGACGTTGACGCAGCCTAATCTACAGGTGCAATAAACGAGACAACCACGAAAATCCTTAGGCATATGTGAAATATGTAGCAACTAAGAATAATCCTTTTTTCAACCATAAAGCAACAAACTTATATGGCCCTATTGAAGAAACCTGATACTATCCATCAAATATTATTAGGGCTTGTCCTAATTATTCACAACGGCCCTAAATTCCTTTCATTTTCGATTGTGTACAGGTAGGTAACCCTTCTATTGTGTCCTCAAGCTCAAGGCCACAACATCTTTTCACTACCAGGCTTTGTGGGTTCGTACAGGCCATCAAAATATTAAACACATTTAACCGTGAAACTGTAAAAATATTCCGAATATTATGAGAAATGTTATAAACGGCCGTTATATTCATATTGAAAATATTTCTGGGTATAGCGGCGTATAAAAAATGTAAATCAACAGTTTTGAGAAGAAATGATGATGAATCAACGCCACAAATTAAAGAAGAAGTATAAAAAATGTTAATTAATTCTTGTTATTGTGCGTATTATTATTCAAAGATTATTTTTGTAGCTTCGGTTGACTTTTACGCCAATAAAATTATATATGGGCGCATAAAATATAACAGTATGATCATAAAATAGTAAAACTATTGAAATAGATGTAATTTTTGTATAAAATTGGAATGGAGTACATAGCTTCCTTAAATTTGGTTTTAATATCTCAAATTTATTCAAAACTCTACTTTCGAAGCTATTTTTTGAGCTTAAGAAATAACTATGAATTCCATGGAGCCAAATCTGTTAAATATGATGGCTGTGGAGTAGACATGAATTCAATTTTTCAATCAAAAAGGCTCGATGATTAAATGGCCAATAACACATAATAAAAATACTAAAAGAATAACACTAGATCAGTTAATATTTTATGCAAATATATAAGCTGCAGTTGATAATTAATATTCTTAATTAGGTAATAATTCATTCAGATCGTTAATATTAGGAAAATATGTACATTCTTAAAAATTTACAAGAAATATTTACTAATATATAAATATCAATCAAATATATAGAATCTGAATAATTTGGGAAACTTAGAAAAATCCAGTTAAATGTATTTGAGAAAATAAATAAATTTCAATCTAGCTAAAATTATAAATGAGAAAAAAAAACAATTTCAGAAAATGAAAGATTATCTGAAAGTATGGTGAATGCTCCATACGATCGGAAATGTATTTCGTGAAAGAGATAATTTTTTGAAAAACATAGACACCTTAAATAATGTAATACATTGATTACATTTAATAAATTTTGTTACAATGATTAAGACCGTTAATTTATGTTGATGGATTTACAATGGATGTAGTATAGTTATATATTCAACATTTTCTTTAAAAAAGTATTGCTGGAGGCGCAAAAGTATTGTTTTTTAGAACATATATTATATTTGGTTATTCGACTACAAATACTCTGACAAAGTGAACATAGAAAAGGTTGGAGAACTGAATGAAAAACGACTGTTATACAATGAGACTGTTATACAATGAGAAACATGAAAAACCTATTTTGCACCAGGACAACGTTTCCAGTCTATGCCATATTTTCGAAAATAGATTTGGTAGATTCAATAGAAACATTAGTTTTCCTAAGGGTCATTAGGTACTACCCACTGCTAAATAACACTCCCTAGACAATGGTCGCAATTCCTTATAACATAGATTTAAAACTACAAAAATATAAAACAACATAAAATTTTCTTACAAATTTTGTAATATATTAAATATATATAAAAAAACTTTCTTATGAATTAGTTTCACATAAGATAATTTTACTTATTTTACATTTCTTCATCTTACCATATTTTAATCGATGATATATAATAATATTTCCTCACAAAACGCTCAAAAAGTAGTTTATTTTATTATATATTTCTATGACTATTACATACTTCTTCAGTCAAATACATCTACATAATTGTTATAAGATTTAAAAATAAAATGGAAATTTCCTCTGATTAGTATAAATATTATTTCTTGATCATGATGAAATATTGGAGTCAATTGTTTGCCTACGCTACTCATGTGATATAGCACAAATGTAAAATATCACGACACTTGCACATGACACTTGACACTTCCTTCTTTCAACAGGCAAGTGAAAATATAAATAATTGAATCCAAACATGGATCATAATTAAGTAAATCTGTGAATGTATAGTTTACCTGTATTCAGACCGCACAATTACCAATAACAATAAATAATACTATGATTACTTATACTATTATTTACAAAAAAGCTAAGTATCCCAGAATGAATGTTGATGCAAAACTATGCTGGAAGGAATACGTAAAAAAGAAAAGGAAAAATCATGAATTAAAATATAAGAAAATGTGTTAGTTAATTGGAGAAAATTACAGTTGTCAATACAATTCAATTATGGGGATGTTCGGCGAATAACAATATAAATACAATACAAGTTTTCCAGTACAGTTCCAGTACATGTCCTGAATAGTAATGAAGGTGCACTCAGATACTGCAGGACTGATTACTTACAACGAGATACCAACACAACCAGGAAATCAAAATAATCACAAGGAGACTATCATTGTGTCAATATCAAAGTATTACAATATATTACACATGAATAGGACATAAACTCAAACGAATCAAGCCTAGTATAGTGAGATGCTTTTAATAGAAAATTAACCGTGTTAATACATAAACACTTTTGCATCAGACCGTAAGACATAGCCGATAGTAGAAGGTTAGTAAGCAATGACTAGTAACAATGTAATAAATAATTAATAAAAAACTGATGAAATAGATATCTACTAATTTATCATATTAAAATACATGATAGTAAATATCAATACTAAAAAAAATGTTTATCAAAAAATTTTATCACACCACTGTTACGCGCTCTTGTTACGCGCTCTTGTTACGTACAACTGCATATTAACTATGTAAAAGCAATTTAGAGGATATTCCAAAAGACATCAGTTGTTAACTCTGGAGGGTTCGAACCTGGGACTATTGCAGAAGTAAAAGGAAAGAAAGTTCGCTGAGATAATTTTGGTTCAAGTGATAAGGTCATTAAATCAATTAAAATAAATATTGAAGAACTGTATTTCTTTTGAATCAGCGTATATTATTTAATATAGTATTATTTAGTAAAAGAAGTGTTTTTATTAGTTCGGTCAAGAACTATTCAGCCGGTATGTTATATACACGTGTACGTTTCAAGATATGACACGTTTATAGACCAACTGTCCGACGTGTAACTAATATCCTCGATATAATTGACGGAACCTTCGAGGGACAAACATTACGACCGCCACTTCATCTATTAATAACATCATTAGTCATATTTTATGCCTTCCTTGAGGTCGTAATTCTCAATAAATATCTAAGATATCGGTAACACGTGTTCGATGGAAACTTAGCGCTTTTCCAATCAGGTGATTTGGCGACGACCTAATTGGATAATTAACTGCAAATGTGTCCTAGCATCGTTTGTTGTTCGGTGAAGTTTATGATGTGGATGAAATTTGAGAATATTCGTTCGATGCGGAGGAAGTGTTAACAGTTTGTCAATGTCACATCGTGTATTCTTAGGTGGACGATGGTGTCGAACATCTATAATAATTGTAAATAATGTTTCACGTTTCTAAAATGATCTCTAACAAGCGAGTCAAGATGACCAGTCTGTTCAAGCCATCGCGTTTCGGGTGACACGCGAACTTCAGTCGTCAAATAAATATGACATTCAAGGTTTCCGATAAATCTCCGGTTCAGGATACGCAATCATTTTGGGAATACGAAAAAATTGATAAAAAAGAATTTTGCTTGTTGAAAAATATTGCTTTTTGAAGGGAAAAAATACAGTTGAAGCAAAGACTTGGCTTGATGCCGAGTTTACGCACACTGCCCCAGGAAAATCAACCATCAAGGATTGTTATGTTAAGTTTAGAGGCGGTGAAGTGAGCACCGAAGACGGTGAACGCAGTGGACGCCCAAAAGAAGTTGTTACCGACGAAAACATTTAAAAGACCCACAAAATTATTTTGAATGAACCTAAATTGAAATTGAATGAAATAGCAGATACTCTAAATATATCAACTGAACGTGTACATCATATCATTCACGAATATTTTGGGATGAGAAAGTTCTGTGCAATATGGGTGCCGCGCGAGCTCACTTTTGACCAAATACAACGACGTGTTGAGGATTCGGAGCACTGTTTGGAGATCATCAAGCGTAATAAACCCGAGTTTTTGCGTCGATATGTGACAATGGATGAAACATGGTTCCATAATTTCACTCCGAAGTTCAATCGACAGTCATCCGAGTGGACTGCACACGACGAACCCGCTCTAAAGCATGGGAAAACGCAACATTCGCCTGGCAAAGTTGCTCATGCTCATGGAATAATTTTCATTGAATACCATGAAGGACCATCAACAGCGACAATAACATACCGCTATTGGACCGTTTTATGGACGAAATCGCCGAGAAACGGCCGCATTTGAAGAAAAATAAAGTGCTGCTGCATCAAGACAATGCCACAAGTCAGTGAAAACGATGCCAAAAATCCATGAATTGGTCTTCGAAATGCTTTCTCATCCACCGTAATTTCCAGATCTGGCCCCCAGCGACTATTTCCTTTTATCAATTCTAAATTATATCTTCTATATTAGATATAGTTATATCTAATTTTCGTCTAATGAAGAGGTGATCGCCGAAACTGAGGCCTATTTTGAAGCAAAAGACAAATCGTACTACAAAAATGGTATCGAAAAGTTGGAGCATCGCTATAATCAGCGTATCACCCATGAAGGGAATTATGTTGAATGAAAAAAACTAATTTGGCAAAAAACTGTGTTTTACTCTAGTAGGCCGGGGACTTTTCAATTGACGTGTTTTAAATAATATATTTCACATACATAAGACAACAAATATATACATTGATACATTTAACTGTAAACGTAAATATTTAGCAATAATATCATCCTTACAGTTATATATTTATGGAATATTAAAAAAAAACTCCATATCATTTTCTGATAGGAAATACATTGAAAAAGAAAACAAGTGGCGTAATAAAACTAATTTATATACTATATCTCAGTAAAATGTAATAACTCTGTACGGTTCACAATCCAAATAATGAAAATCTTAATTCGTTTGAATTAATCTCAAAGAAAATAGCGGTAGTTTTCCCTTTCAGGCACTAAAATGGATTCGGAAATACAACAACAGGTACGTGAATCGTAATGTCAAAGCCTCATAATGCTCCAACGGTTTAGAGTTCTTCTTCCAACAGGTGATCTACCTGTTGTAAAATTACGCCATAATAGAAACCCGTCGAACAGTTGATCCTCTCCATCATCGTCCTTTGTCTCGTGTTTGGAAACCAAACAAGGCTTCTTGCCATCGCCAAAAAAAAAATCGACGAACTCGAATACCTGCTGAATAAAATATGGTCCATATTCGGTATGAACGTACGGACGCGGCGGTTTTTTCGGTCCGTTTTTCATTCGATCTGCCCTTGCGATTCCGTTAGATCAGGACATAGAGTCTATATATATAGAGGTTTTACTTAAATAGGGGAAACCGAGGAAATGTTTTGTGTGCTCCGGCTAATGCTGGCTCTGAGACCACTTTTGTAACTGGTCCATTTGAATTAGCCTACAAAGGCATGTGATTGGATCATTTCTATAACGCGATTGTTTGTTTCAGTTTGTTTACGACACTATTGTTGTGAAAGATTTCGTTACCCTTTAATAAGTTGTTTGTAAAGTGCATTCAACTAAAAACCTAATTATTTTCAAGGGGTTCATTTATTTCAAACAAATGTATATTGATTAAGATACTGATTATTAATATTTTGGCTTAAGGCTCCTTAACCGAGATAAAATTTTCAATATTTGTATATAGAATTTTATATTAATAAATGGTTTTGAAAAATTACATTTTAGTTTTATTTAAAATTTAATTGATCAGTAGAATGTGACGTGAGAGGTTAGTCACGTGATGCGTGTGAAATCGTTGACCAATGAGATGCACTCCTAATAAAATAAGTTCATTACAGGTGCCTGTAATGCTAATTTAAACTAACCAATGCAATTCAGCCAAATGACGTTCTCAGTGCCTTCCTTCTGATATCACACAAAACAATTCTCAAATTATTTGTATTAAGTTAACACTCTATAGGTTTCTCTATCGATCAGGATGCTAGTCGATGCGAAAGCGAAATGAATGGAAGCGGGTTTTTTGTTTTCGGAAATCGCACGAGACGAACCGGTCGCGGACCGGCGCGCTTGCCGCGATCCTGGCCAAGTCAATTGCTCATTGAAAACAAAAGAGGGACGTCGGAAAAAATGCGCTATTGAATTTTCAGTTAGAACTGATCAATTCCCTCGGAGCCTCGTCATGGTTTAAACATGACGTCCGTCTCGATTTCAAAAGCTGGACGTCGTTGCATACAATCACATTTCTGAAAAAAGCACCGTTGATTTAAGGGTAATGCCAACGGTAGATGGAAATGTTTACTTTGACTTTACAGAAGATTTTTTTTCCTATCCGTTCTTGATTTTTAATTGTTTCAGATGGATGTAACAGATGCGCACGTGAATATTTTTTTAACTACCTTAAGAACGTTTATGTTAAGAAAGTTATAGAATGTTTGATCAGTATTAAAATTCTAACTTTGATTGGTAAAGTTTATGATAACAGGTCAATTCAGAAGTCCACGGCCTGACACATCGATGGCGCTACTAGAATTAAATCCATATGCTTTTTAATTTACCCTAACCCTCAAAAGAAGAGTGTATAAATTTGAGAGCTATTGGATCATTAGTTTGTGAATTATAGCATTTTCAGGGAAGCAACTTTATTATTGTGAAAAAAAGGATAAAAAGGAATTTCGCGTGTTGATAAAATATTAATTTTGAAGGGAAAATGCAGTTGAAGCAAAAACTCGGCTTGATGCCGAGTTTCCGGATATTACCCCAGGAAAGACAACCATCAAGGATTGCTATTTGGAAGTTAGGCGTGGTGAAATGAGCACCGAAGACAGTGAACGCAGTGGACGCCCAAAAGAGGTTGATACCGACGAAAACATTAAAAAAATCAACAAAATGATTTTGAATGACCGTAAATTGAAATAGAATGAACTAGCAGACACTCTGAACATATCAACTGAATGTGTACATCATATCATTCACGAATAATTGGGTATGAGAAAGCTCTGTGTAAAGTAGGTGCCGCGCGAGCTCACTTTTGACCAAAAACAACAACGAGTTTATGATTCGGAGCAGTGTTCGAAGATCAAGCTTAATAAACCTGAATTTTTGCGTCGATATGTGACAATGGATGAAACATGGCTCCATCATTTCACTCCGAGGTCCAATCGACAGTCATCCAAGTGGACTATATACGATGAGCCCGTTCCAAAGCGTAGAAAATCGCAACAGTCGGCTGGCAACGTTATGGCGTCTGTAGTTTGGGATGCGCATGGAATAATTTTCATTGACTAGCTTAAAAATGGAAGGACCATCAACAGCGACTATTACATAGCGTTATTGGTACGCTTGAAGGAAGAAATCGTCGAAAAACATCCGCATTTGAAGAAAAAGAAAGTGCTGCCTCACCAAGACAATGTATCGTGTCATAAGTCAGTGAAAACCATGGCAAAAATTAATGAATTGGGCTTCGAATTGCTTCCTCATCCACTGTATTCTTCAGATCTGGCCCTCAGCGACTATTTCCTGTTCTCAGATCTTAAAAGTATGCTCGTTGTGAAGACATTTTCGTCGAATGAGCCGAGGTGAGAGCTGAAACTGAGGCCTATTTTGAAGTTAAAGATAAATCGTACTCCCAAAATGGTATAGAAAAGTTGGAGGGTCGCTATAATCAATGTATCGCCCTTGAAGGGAATTATGTTGAATAAAAAAAAACTAATTTTGCCAAAAAGTTGTGATTTACTGTGGTAGGCCGGGGACTTTTCAATTCACATGTTATACCAATTTTATGATTTGGCACTATACATGAAGGTAACACCTTCACAGGTTTATACTGAAAATGTCAAGTTTCGTGTCTAAAAACATACATTTGCATTAGTCCAGAATGGGCCGAAGACAGAGTAAAGTAATTTTTCAAAAAAAATAGGTTATAAGGAAACATTGAAAGCACTTGGATTATTATCGCACCCACCGTACTCTTCAGACCTTGCCCGGGCCAACTATAAATTTTCACTGAGTTTAAATTTTATTGCCGATGGCCGCAAAACGCGGGAGAAGCGCGGCGTGGAAGATAAAACATATTCAGCAGAAAAACGAATAACTAAGTAAATGTTACTACAAACAAACAAAATATCTGTTCAAGTAAATTGAGAACTTAATAGAAATAAATTAACGACCATAAGCTAATACAAATTTTCACTAAAAACCCCGTATTCAGATAAATCATAAGAGGTCACTCATGACTAATTTTTGCGCAGTCTAAACAGTAACCAGGATATCTAGGACATGCACTGCATACCTAAATAGTACCTTTTTTATAAGTAAACATTTTTACATTGCTTTCTCATTGCCTTTCGTTCTCGTTTTTTCAAAACAGGTTTACTGATAACCGCTCTGGAAGTAAGTTTAAGGACGGAGCATTTAGTAATCTCTTTATGACAGACTAAATATTTATTGTAAAGTTAGGGCACGTTTCGTATCTATTTTTCTACTTTTAGGAAGAAAGGGCCTTGACAATGCAATTTTGTAATACATATGAATCATAATAAATAATCACTCACATCAGTCTTCAGATAATGCCTATACAATTCGCACACTACTAGTGCCGAACTATATACAAGGCTTAGAAAAACCACCGCACATCCAACGCGTTGAAGCGTAATTGGCGTCCAATGAAAGCATAACATTACGCGCTAGCGCGTTATTGGCAGGAAACGTGTTAATAGAATCTTAATTTACAAATTAATTTATTACTACTATGCTATGCAGCAATTCAACCAATTCAACCAACCAAACCAAACCAAGACGAGTCTTAAATAAATACATCAGTATGTATAATATTTAACAACATTAAGTTAAAGTTCATAGAAACACCATACAATTTCATGTTGCTTGGTTTGGTTTAGTTTGGTTTGGCGAACAATATTCAAACGAACACTATTCTAATTTCCTGCGCGTTGTTACTGAACAATTGAATTGAACAGTTGTATTGCTTCCATGTTGTCACGTGATTTAGTGGCTTTCTTTCACGTTTTACGGCGAAATATTAGATCACTTAATTTGATTTCGAGGTCATGACGCAGTTCTTCGTTGGTTACGTGGCGATTAGTAATGAGAATTTACGCAAGAACTTTGTTTTGGCAGCGTCGGATTATCAGTCGGCTTCGTGTCTCAGTGGAACCCAGTAAGTCTAAATAAACTTAGGAGTACAGCTGTATAATCACTACATAGTATAAAACAAAGTCGCCTTTTCTGTCCCTATATCCCTATGTGCGCTTAAATCTTTAAAACTACGCAACGGATTTTGATGCGGTTTTTTTTCAATAGATAGAGTGATTCAAGAGGAAGGTTTATATGTATAATACATGCATAATATACTAAGGCAACATTGCTAATTTTAGAGGTTCCTAACGTGATGTCGTAAATTAACCTATTTTTTAGGCTTATTTAGCAATTAGCAAAAACGCTGCCTAACCCTACGAGTTAGATCAAATTAATATACTACAGTATTGTACACCATAAAAAGGTCTACAAAAAAGTCCGCGATGGTATATGTTTATTTTTTAGAGATAACCCACATTAACCATTTTTATTGTTTACATTTTACGTGAGAAAATGGCTTATTTACGAAGCTATTTTAAGCAATACGGCATTAATCCTTATCGAATTAAGTACCTTAAATACAGTGTGCAATTAATATAGATCAATATGGTTCCTTACAGCATGTAAATTAAACAAATATTTTCGGAGATATTACAAATTTAAAATTTGCGTTTAAAAATGTGTAATGTAATAAAAATTGTATGAATTTAGATATTCCAAAGATAGCAGGAAATCTTCATAGTAAGTATAGGGGAAGAGGAATTGTTTTACTCCAAATTTAATGCGTGCAGGCAGTAATGAATGAACCAAAAATACTGGATCGATTTTAATCATGTTTTCATTGAGTGACATAGGCATATATATTTTATGCCCGTTCAAAGTCGGAGCGGGCCGCTATGTTTTTATATACAACGTTCATATTTTTTCTGTAGTGTATTTAATTTAGTATCAGCATTGCACCCGTGCGAAGCCGGGGCGGGTCGCTAGTATTAAGTAAAATATTTTCAGCTTTTTACTTAACGTGATGTTAAGACTTAAGTGATAAGATCCTATCAAACGTATTATTAAAACTCTATATAAATTACCAACGTTGAAATATATTATCAGTTAAAGTTACCAAGGCTATATAATGCTTACTTTACAATAGAAATGAGCAAATAATATAACCAAGTTTGATATTCAATATATATTAATTATTATCAGACAAAGTGAATCGGTGTGTGACAAATGTGATCAGAAAAATATTAATTGCTAATGTTTTTACTGCGCTACTAGAACTTCTTGTTAACATTAAAAAAAACACTATGTTTCCTCGGAAACCTTTTATACATTTTTTTATTTAGACCCTGAAATAATTCCAAATATTTTACTCATTTTTAATGACTATTAAAAATTAACATATAAAGATCTTATAAATACCAGACTTAGAGTTGTTAAATGTTAATTATGTTAGAGCACTAATCTTTTATACATTAAAAATATTGGCCACAGACCAAACTTACATCTAACTACTTAGTAAATATAATATTAAGCCTGTGAAAGTTAATTATTTAAATATGAATAAAATACAATAAATGCCCTAAAGATATAGAATAGCTTTTAGAAAAATAAGAATTACCATTAATTCACGAACGATCAATTTGTAAAATGATTAGAAATTAATCTAATTGAAAATATTAGCGTGTTCTCAAGATCTGTTCTGATATTTCAAAGTTTTTTGATATATTGAATGTGAGATACGTCGAATAGTGTTCAGCTTCTTTTGGATTCGGAGATCAATCGATTTGGAGTTTATTATTACTATTACCATATATCTGTTAGATAAGCAAACACAGCTGTTGCTACAGAACCATGACAGTACATGAGAGGTGAGTCATAGAAAATTTGTTTAGTGAGCTAGAAAAAAAATCTTTTATCATCCATAAAGTAGAAATGCAGTAGTAGGTAAATAGCCAGTATGTAACGTAGTAGAAAGAAATCCATTATTTTTTCATGAAACTGAAGGCTTCTCTTAATATACTTTAATAAAAAATGCATGGCTTTATTACATAATTTGTTGCCATTTAGAAGGTAATTCGATTATTTCTCTCTCATAGAGGCTCTTATCTCTATCATAAAAAACTGGGATTTTCGTTTTTTTTAACAGCAAATTTTTACCATAAAAAATTTTCTATAGACACAAACAGGCGGTGTTCGCTTAACACGAGGTCCTAATTATAAATTTTATATATCCAATTTACAATATCCCTATCAAGCTTCCCGATATTCTGAAGAGTCGCTATCGATATGCGTAGCCTGCCGTTGTCTTAATGAAAAACAGTTTCTGCCCTTGTGCTCAAAATTGGTCGCTTCTGGTGTTCGGGCGGTCTTATTATTTATGGCTTAGATTTGAATTAAGGGTTTGACAATAGGGAAGGAGCACATAATTCTTTGCCAGTCCCTTCAAAGCCATAACCATCTTGTGCACCGGCTCTATCTTCTTCAAAAATTAATTCATTTAGTTTCTCAGAATTCTGTCCTTGAGATTTTTTTGGTTTAACTCGCGTGTCACCGATATATCTTCTTATATCCACACTTTTCTGTAATTCACTTTACTGAAGTCCATATTTGAGGTTAGTCCAATCAAAACTGAGTCGTACATTCACAAAACTGTTAAATACGTTTTTTTGTTCGCAATGTCAGTTTTATGTTTCTATCTGGTGTCTAACAGACCGAACTCTTACAGCGTGAGATACCACTTATTAAAACCAGCTTTTACAAAAATAATGGATTTCTTTTTACTGGATCTAACATTAGATAATACATCCACTATTTTTATAAAGACGTTAAGTAACAAATATTTTTCTGATGTCGAATTGAAATTCTGCTACAAAAATAAGAGGAAGTAGCGACTAGAGCTAAACTGTGAGAATTTATTATGTGAGGAAACAAGATTTTGAAATAAAATAATTAATTCCCGTTAAACAACAGTGATATATGTTTATGTCATAATAACATTTTTAAACTAATTAGTTATTATTTCATTTCCAACAGGAACTATGATAGCTAGCTTTGTTGGCGCGGTCTTCTAGATAACAAGACGGCTCTTCTAGTGTTAGGATAGTCGTGGGTTCGAATCTTACTGGGGCATGGTCGTAAAATATTTTTTTTGGTTGTTTATAATTGTGATTGTTCAAAAAGGCAAAATCCGACAAGAATAATGATCCCAGTCACTCTAGCAACCCGGTTGGGTAAGACTAGATATCTTCTGGGATGAAGTATAAGTTGGTTGCTCGTCAGACGGTAGACTTAACAACGAGGACCTTGGTCGGAACACGATTAAGTAATAGGCTAGGCCATAAAATAGGTAAAAATGAGACTCTAATATATGAGAGAAAAAAAAGAACTGTGATATGAAGAATAAGAAAACACCATTTAATTAAAAGATAAAACGTTTCATACAATATTCTCTTTATAACATTAATTATATTCGTCTTAATTATTATTGGGTTCAAAGTATTTAAGACTTATTCGTAAACTAACATTAAAAACGCAATTAAATTAAGTAATATAATTAGGGTCTTTAACCGTTCTTCCTCTTCATTCTTCTTCGGCCTCGGGCTATATCTTCGGCGCACAGGTATAATTTAACGAGCTGCAAGTTGTCTTCGTTCCGAAGTTGAAGAACTAATGATAGATACGCGGTCGATTTCATCACGAAAACTGCCGGATCCCGACCGCCATCATCCGAAATTGCCATTTCGATGCGATTTTTACTGTTATTCGGACAGGAAATGATCCCAGAGTGACCCAATTCGCCTGATTGTTATTTTTCAATATGCAAATCGAGGTTGAGACCGAGTAAAAAGGAAAAAAGCGAGAAAGATAATAACGAAAACGAAAAAAAATCGAGGAAATTGAATACGTATATGTAGGTCGACGCGCAAATGGGTCGATTGCGGATCCACCAGATGACAACCGTCATCATCGACTTCAATATGTTGTTTAAGAAGTTCGAACTGAATACAAAGGGTGGACTTTAACCTCCTTTTTGGTAATATTACGAAAAAGAACGTCACAATAACTTTTTTTAGCTGTATTGTTACATAATATTTTAATATATATATATATATATATATATATATATATATATATATATATATATATATATATATATATATATATATATATATATATATATATATATATATATGTATCAATGATTTTTAGCAATAGTTATCAGCAAAAGTTATTATTATTTTTATAACATCTTTATTAGATACGCTTAGCTTACAATTCTTAATTCTAAATTAATTTATTACTACTTTTCATTTGCATTTATATTAATTCACAAGCAAGACAAGTGCGAGAAAATACATCAATATGTATCCCTCAATTATAAAATTTTAAAAACTTATAGCTATAGTTTATACTAAAGGTATACATTTTATATAAGTTCGTATGATTTGGTTCGTTTCAATCTTCTGACATCCTGCGCGTTGTCCAGCGGTAGTATAGCTTCCACGTTAGTATGATTTAGTAATCTTCTTTCGTTCTTTCGTTTTGGTTTCAAGGCGAAATCTTGGATAACTTCGCAAATCCATTTGATTTCCAGGCCATCGTGCAATTCTTCGTTGGTTACGTAGCGATAGGCATTGGTAATCAGTAATCGAAGAACATTGTTTTGACAGCAAAAATCATTAAATTAATTATATTGAAATAAATTAATGGCTAGATTCGGAGATTAATTTTAATGTAAAATTAAGTAACTGAAACATTAAATCAATTCGAACTACTCTCAGTTATCAAAAATAGGTTGATTAGATTTTAATAAAATTAATGCCTGATAACGAAGTTTTATCCTGAGTATATAGTTATGTGCGATAAATTAGTTCAGGGTCCCATTATATTTTTTTGCTATATTTTAGTCTCCTTTTTACCAACTACGGTTTATCTAGACGGGATCTTCTATATCCGGTCTTACCCAGATTAATTACTGACGCGATTTTGATAATTTTTCTTATTGGACTTTATCATTTTTTGCCTAATAATAGTAACAGGTACAAATATACATGATCATTCATGGGATCCGAAGCATCGAGATCTGAACCAGAGATTATTACAGTCCTGTCGCCTTCACCACAGCCAAGTAGGTTTATTATAGTCTTTTGATAATTATTGTATTTAAGCATTTGATTTTAAGCATTTTAAGCATTCATTGTGCACCACTGTAGATTTTTTTAAAATTTTATTATTTAAATAAAAGTGTTTGTTGCTGAATGATTAGTTTATTTTTCATGGCAAGAATCAATACAATTTCTTGGAATTCCGGAATAATATAATTATTAGATTATAAGATAAACTATAATATACTTTTATAATTATATATTTATGAATTATAAATAATTTATTTTTAATAATATCGTAAAATATACTAAAATAAATTAAATCCCTTGCGTCTGTCCATTTTCTGTAAAGTGTCATTAGTTTTACACATATACGCCTTTGTATAGAGTGATAAATTAATGTAATAAAACTAACTAAATTTTAAATTTCTATATGAAATTGAAGACATTGCATTCTAATACATACAAGATCTGCTATTATACTTTGTGTAAGATACAGAATAACTACATATTCTTCTCAACTCAGATGTTGAATTACCAGCCAGTAAACTATCATTCATGTCATAAAACATCATTCAGTACCCTTGGGAACTTATAATTGACATATAAAATTTAAATTCAATAAAGTTGATTAAAAAACCGTCGTTAACCGAGATAGTTGAATCTAGGATATAGTCCGAGAACTAGAGGATTAGATGGAATCAAACAATTATGATAAACATTATAACAGTCATATAATTCAATGAAACATAGTTGCAAGGTCTGTTATAACAACACTTATCATTATTTAAACCAGACAGGTAGAAAAAAATAGCTTAGTGAAGAACAAAATTTAAATGGTAGAAATATACACAACTTTTATAGTAAGTCTTGAAGTAATTACGTCCACTATTTTCAATAAAATTTAAACATATTATTATCCCGATATGATTTCTGTTATTTCCTACCAATATCTCATTCAAACAACTGTACTGGTTAGTCGGAAGATACTTTCAACTTGATTTAAAAATTAAAGAGATTGGTTTATCAGTGAATTATAAAGTCAATTTGGACCTATGGTGTGTAAATATGGGATTGCACTAAAACATCAAATCAGTAATCCCTCGCACCAAAAACAAAGCTCTACGATTAATTACCAATGGTTATCGCTACGTACAAAGAGCTGCACGATGACTTCGATTCGATATTTCGGCTTAAAATATGAAATAAGGTTGCTAAATCACAGTAACGTGAAAGCAATACAACAGCTACTGGACAACACGCAGGAACTCAGAAGATTGAAGCGAACCAAACCACACGAACTTGTTTAGCGTATACTAGCGACCCGCCCCGGCTTCGCACGGGTGCAATGCTGATACTAAATTAAATACACTACAGAAAAAATATGAACGTTGTATATAAAAACATAGCGGCCCGCTCCGACTTTGCACGGGCATAAAATATATATGCCTATGTCACTCAATGAAAACATGATTAAAATCGATCCAGTATTTTTGGTTCATTCATTACTGCCCTTGGCCTGCACGCATTAAATTTGGAGTAAAACAATTCCTCTTCCCCTATACTTACTATGAAGATTTCCTGCTATCTTTGGAATATCTAAATTCATACAATTTTTATTACATTACACATTTTTAAACGCAAATTTTAAATTTGTAATATCTCCGAAAATATTTGTTTAATTTACATGCTGTAAGGAACCATATTGATCTATATTAATTGCACACTGTATTTAAGGTACTTAATTCGATAAGGATTAATGCCGTATTGCTTAAAATAGCTTCGTAAATAAGCCATTTTCGCAAATAAGCCATTGATCTAACTCGTAGGGTTAGGCAGCGTTTTTGCTAATTGCTGAATAAGCCTAAAAAAATAGGTTAATTTACGACATCACGTTAGAAACCTCTAAAATTAGCAATGTTGCCTTAGTATATTATGCATGTATTATACATATAAACCTTCCTCTTGAATCACTCTATCTATTGAAAAAAACCGCATCAAAATCCGCTGCGTAGTTATAAAGATTTAAGCGCACATAGGGATATAGAGACAGAAAAGGCGACTTTGTTTTATACTATGTAGTGAAGTGTATTCTTAACCTTAGCTTAAATAGTTCAGTTTTATTCTAATTTGGGAAATAGATATTGATGTATTAATCCCGTACTTACCTTGCTTGTGTATTAATGTCTACCGCATATCTAATGTATGATATAATTAATCAAAAAATATTATGTCATACATAAATTTAGACTCTTGCCTCCTAGATAAATAAAAACTGAAGTACCAACCAAGCAACCAACCAACTTATCTTCTAATATTAGTTGTACAAATAAGTTTCCACTGTACTGTAAAACAAGAAGCAATGATTTAATGAATGCGAAATTTCCGAATATGATAACTGCCAAAATGCAGGGAAAAAATTAGTGACTGGCAACTGACATCACTGTAAATAAAACAAGATTCGTACTTTCAGGAAAAAAATATATTAAACGAATTTGTATTCCGAATATTACCTATTTTGTTAGTTTAGAACCTATTTTAATTTAAATATGTACAGTACTCAACTTACTTTCGTTTTAAGCTAATATATATATGACCAATTTACACATTATTTCAACCACACTTCATAATCAGACTGCCTGTTAATCGTCAAAAGGTTGTTAATACCCTACAGGCCTTATGTCGTTCGTCGACATCTAATCACTACTTCCTGTTCTATCGGCGCATTCGACTGTTTTATTTGCTCGACGTTATGATAACTGGATACTAACTAATAACTCATAAGTCCTGTTTAGAGTGTTCGTTAGCGTGAAAACGTGAAAAGAGAGCGGGTGTGGTCAGGTGGGGTGATTTCGGATTGTTACGGTCGTGAGAAAACTGTTAAACGATCGACGTGCTAACTAATTAACTGTGAAATTGGATAACATTTTAACAAGGGTTTTGTGAAATAGGCTCACCTATTGTCGGACTGCAAGAACTAGCTTTTCATTATTATTCTAATTATTTAATCTCATTGGGGTAAAATTAACAATTATAGGTTTTAAATCATTTTTCATATATTGGACCTGTAAATTGTTATTTTAATTTGAAACTGCCGGCTTGGTGGCGCAGTGGTAAAGGCGATGAGACGGTCCTCCTACTATTGCGTTAACCACGGGTTCGAATCCTGCTAGGGCATGGTCGTAAATTTATGTTTGTGATTGTTTAAAATTTATGAATTCTTTAGGCAAGAGTGTAAAATCCGACAAGGAAAATGATCCCAGTCAGGCCAGTAACCAGGCTGGGTAAGATTGGATGTCTTCTGGGATGATTTCTAAAGTTGGTCACTCGCCAGTCGGTAGGCTTATTGCTGAGGACCGTGGTTCGGAGCCCACGTTAAACTTTAGGCCCAGGCCAGATAAACCCATAGTTGGTAAAAGGAAACTTTAAAATATATTTTAAAAAAATTAACTTTATTGTGAAAAATCGGTACAATGTATTTCATTCAAAGTATCCATCAGATTTTGTCGTTGAAGCAGTATTTATTACATGAGAGAACTCCTTTCAATGTATGTGTGCTTCATTTCATCAGGGCACAAAATATCATCTTTTTGATCACTGCCATGTTCTTCAAATAATTGGAAATTGTTTCTTGTGTTACTCCCAACAATTCTGCGTATTCATTTTGCATTTTACGCGGACTTCAAATTCTCGTTTTAAAATGTTTTATCTTTCAAAATTACCACTTCTAAAACGTCCAAATCGGTAATCACATAGTGATATCGATAGAGTATGATTGTCATACAGCATTCGGAGACCTTCAGTTGCATTTTCTTCAAATTGTAGTAAAAAATTAATACTTCCCGCAAATGCGATTTACTCGCTACAAATTCAGACAATTTTAACGCACTAAAATATGTTTTTCCTCGCACTTTGACAAATTGCTAAATATTAAAATGTGAAGCAAAGTGAGTAACAAAAAGACTTATGAAGTATTTTCTCATCATCAACAATTTACAAGGGACTGTACGGTGTACACCAAAATTAAAGCTTCAATATTAAGTATATCTATTTGTATCAACGATCATTGAACCATCAATCAAGGAAATGTACAGTTTCTTCTACTAAATTGCTTGTACCAAGTTTTTACCATTTTTTCTTTATGCATTTGTAAGCATATAAAACACAAAAATTTTGTAAAACTAATTTTTTTTCAAGTTTAGAGCCAACACTATTTTCTTATCTGATACATATTGAAGGTATCTTTACATCAACCAGAAGTGATATTTGGTTATATATATATATATATATATATATATATATATATATATATATATATATATATATATATATATCGTTGAAATTTGCCCAATATGTTAGAATGTAATGTTACAATCTGCCTCAATGGAGCACAGGTGTGTTACAGGTATATCTCGGAGAGACAACTTCAGCTGCTCCAAGTGTCCCAATCCAAAAAAGTCCGTGCGTTACTCAGAGCCCCATGGTTTATGAGGAACGTCAACACACACCTCGAATCAGACATCCCGTTTGTGAAAAGTTTCATAAACATGCTAAGTGTGAGGTTCTCCATAGGAACCTTAGCACACGATCACACATCAATAAAATCCCTACCCGTCCACAAAACCCGGTAGTAAACAAATTACGGCAGTCCTAGTCGTAACCCAGGGTCGCTGACGCCTGATAAAAACAAACATATCCCTAACCTGAAGCGACATCAGCCGAAGACCATTTGGTTCTAGCTGGTCAACTTAGTAAACAAAAAAGAAAGCTATTTTAAAATTACTACAGTATTAATTTAAACCTACTGTAATTATTGATAATAAAACATGTTATAAATCAAAACAATGCTAATAAAAGGTGCTTTCAGAGTAGTTAAAAATGCCTGTCAATTCTTGTTGGGTTTTCTCTTGCTTTTAATATTATTTTTCCATTCAATACTCAAAATATGAAATATATTATAGGAAATATTGTTTTGTATGGTAAGTCAATGTGTTACAAAATTGCTGTTCGTTAATGTAATATATTATATTCTAGAAATTTAAAAATTAGTTTTATTTCTATGGCTTCAAGTAGCCTAAAAGTATGAATATACGAATCATATATCTGATACTGTAATACAAGACAATGATTATTTATTTATCACGTACTACCACGTTATTGTTTAATAAATTAATAATCTTAATACACAGTTTGACTGATAATTAATGACACATTATTGACTAAACCTTTTTTATATCCATACAAGAAAATACTGAAAAACTTTATCAGTAACACTATTTTTGTATATTTCTCTAAAATTACTTATAGCCTATTACAATTTTTTTAACTTTAATATTGTTATTTTTATTGTTAAAATTAATATATAATTTGTATCTTTCCATATTATATAATTTAAGTGTATTCACAATATTGCCAATCGCATTTCCTTTTACGTAACAATCCATATAACTTAAAATGCAAATGTATAACCAATTGAACTATATTAACTATAACAACTATATAAAAATTTACTCAGTGGTTTGTTGCAATTTTTTAAAAATTTAGTCCTATTGCATCCAAAATAATAAAAGATTGAGGTATCAAATAAAGAAGAGCATTTAATGTCCCATATGTACCTGCCACGGTAACATTTCATTAAACTACCTGCTAATAATTGTTATTTCCGTTTTTAAATGTATGTACCACTTAATTAATAAAAACTTAATTATTTTATCTATTCTATTTATTTTAAATTAAAATCAATCACACAAAATAAACCAAAATAGAACCCAGAACATCAAAATTAAAACTAAGACTGATTAAAAACTTTATTTTTAGAAACTTTAATATTCTAAACATTTTCAATGATATTATTCCTTGAAATACTCAAATGTTCAATTCATACAATGACTTAATGTTAAATAACTATGAATTTAAAAGTATAAAGTCAGTATAAATATATAATAATTAGTAATCAGTATAATAAAAAGTAATGATATATTACAAAATCAGTATTCAACACTTCAGTACTATTCTTGTTGTATATTTTTATCTTCTTTTTTAAAAATACTTTTAATTTTCAATTAACTTAGTCCCTTTCATTACAATATTATTATACATCTTGTTAAAAATACAAAACACATGAGTCTTAAATATATTACTGAATCCTGGTATTATTTAAAATTAAGAAGCGGTATTAAAACTATTGACATATAATAATCCATACAAAAAAAAACTGGGAAACATGAGAAAAACCTAACACAACTCGAAAAGTTCGTTATAAACTGTGAAGAAAACAAGAAAAAAGCCGATGGGTCACTAAGTCCGGTAGCTGTGTAGAGAGAGAGAGACTGATGGATCTCACCTTAAGATCAGTCGCGTGTATAGCGCGCGCTAAGTTGTCGTCGACGTAGTCAAATGGGTCTTCCATCCCATAACGAATAACTTTTAGTCAGAGGAACGCTTTTCTTTGAAACAGGGGATCGGCTCGACTATGTGGCAACGTTGCGTCAAGGCATGCGCCAACCACAGGTAAGATATACCGTATATAAGGTTCCGCGTCCGCCGCATAGGCACATTCCATCGTTTGCTCCTATTCGGTGTACACGAGTGTAGCAGCAGGTCGAATTCGAATCAGCTGACTGAATTGTACGTGTAGCGTCAACATGTGTCGAAAGCAAACATTGCTGGAGATGCTTCCGAAAACAACATCCCCTCTCTCGCCAAGGCGCCGAAATATCCGCGAGGTAAGCCGATTCTTTCTGATTTCGCCACCAGAAGTCGTCTAAATCCGCCACCTACCCAGACGAACTATTTACTGACGATTCTTTTTTTCTTTGCAGCCAATGAAACCGCGACTCTCAAGAAAAATCATCAAGAGCGCCAGGGTGAACCTGAACTGCTATTGGTCGCAGTTCGAGGAGGTGGTGAAGCAAGATTCATCTCTGGTTACTTATCAGTTGCCCGAGATGTACACCACCTACTACGACAACGAGATCAACGAAAATCTGATCAACGAGCTGTTGGAGTTGTCCAGCAAATAAAACGAACCAACAGGTAGTTGTTGGTTTGTTTGTACATATATACATATTGATAGAAGGTGCGTAAATGCTTGTACGTTTAGTTAAGTTAGGTTAGGATATCATTTTTTCGACAATAACTCTTAACATGTTAAGCTAAAGTGCAATAATTAGTTTAAAGAGCAAGTGCAATCCTAGTGCTTTAACTTCCTGATGGTGCAATAATTTAATACTGCAAGTGCAATGAAAGCTCACTCCAAAATCGATCTCAACATGATATAACACGTGCAATTCCTTCTAAATATAATCGTGATATTAACAAGCTTTAATTTAGTCTGTGATACTACATATATACCAGATCGGTTTTCGGACAAGCTTTACTCGATATAAAATGATTTCTCTATTGTTTAAAACTGTGATACTAGGTTAAGTTTACTGCAAGCTTTAATTCCTGCTTTAACACTTCGATGTACATTCTAAAACACCTTCTATTTTGCTCAAGCTTTAATTTCTGTCTTCGGCTAATCCCTCATTGGTTTTCTACCAATGTATATCGAGGAGAACCTTTGACGGGACCGAAGAAATCTCAAATAATTATGAAGCTTTAATTAGTTATGTAAGCTTATTCTGTGATATACTTGGAAAGCTTTAATTAGTTCGTAAGTTTTTTTTCTCTATTGATTATGTAATGAGACGTCACTGTTTCACATAAAACAATCATGGGCCGACCAGTGTCAATTTTAATTGTACATAAAAGCATGCTTTAATTTTTTGTAGCTTTAAGTTCGTTTAGTAGGTCTTTTATCGCACAAATTTATTTTTAGATTTTTTATACCATATATCATTGCACTTGAATATAGCTTTCCCTGAGTTAGTAAGAATAGGTGCTCACGAAGCTATGTGATGTGTGTATCAAAAGCATTTTGCGTGTTTCTCTGATTTACATCATTGTAAATTTTAGCGTGTTGTTACTGTGATATCAGCTTGTAATGATTTCGTGTCTTATTCCATGTAATCCTTTACATTTTTAAGCTTTAATGTTTTAGTTGTAGTTCTTTTTTTGCTTGTTAGATTAGGTTTTTCCTTGTGTGTGTTTTCTTTTTTGTTTTTCATTTAGTATAAAATCTCGCTCGATCTTTCACTAGTTCGTAAGGTTTTGTTTAATGATAACTTTTAGTTTTTAAGTTTGTAAACTGTGTTTTGATATTATCAATAAAATATTTCTTTCAAATAACGTGTTACCTTTTAATACCTGTATACCTGATATATAAATAACATGCCTAAAGATATATATCGAACCAAATATATTTTTTTAGTTTAATATTACGATCATATTCAAACAATTCAGAAAGAATATTTACATGAATCTGATGAATATTTATTTAGATAAATGTTATAGAAGATCATTTTTAGATTTCATTTTAGCTGTAGGAATACCTTAACATATTCACAATACCTAATTGGTTCAAAAGTTAACTATTTCCTTGGAGTTTTTTTTTCGAATGATTTTAATGTAAATGTGTCTTATAGTTCCTTTTTTAAATTAGTTTCAATACAATGCTTAAACTTATTTTGTGTACGATTTCTTGAGGTATTGTTATGGTACAAAAGATTGATTGAATTTATTATTGGATATAGTATATACGAATAAATATTTTTGTTGAAGTAATACAAATGTTGATTTTAAGTTAACAGTATTAGTGAATAAAGTTAATAGTATTTGTTTTTAAACAATTCTGAGCTTGGCAAATGTGAAAAAATGCCAACTCGAAATATTAATGACATTTCATTTAAAATATATAATCATCTAATAAAAATTAATCCTGTGTACAAAAGTGCAAGTGTGTTAATATAGTTAATAGGTTCTTTTTTATCTTTTACATCTTATTATATCATTTCATATATTATTTTCTATAATCACCATTAATTTATATTTGTTCAAAGATGTTTTAATATGTTGACAATGTGTTAAAGCCTATAGGAAGATTTAGATAAAGCCCTTGAATGCACCTTGAAAAACATTATAGATTTTTCATAGAAAATATATTATAATGCTTTGACAAAACTACAAAACTGTTTACTTATCGGTCTCTAGATTTACATAAATATTGATTTTTTGAATTTTAAAGTTGCATCTTTATGATATAAACGTTATATTTAATGGATAAATTAATAAATCTCAATTATGTTTTGTTAAGAGACTACATGGATATTCAATTACAAAAAAATATCACTTTCGGCATATAAAGCATACATTATATTCACACAAATTTTTAAGTAATACAAATTAACTGTATTAAACAATATATTATAAATTGTTAGTAAAAAATTTGGGAATATAGTTGTTGAGTATCAGTATAATTTATTATAGATTTGACTTTACAAACATTAGTAGACAAATCAATTTTATAATAAAGAATTGTGCAAGTGTGAAATGTACTTTTATAAATCGAATCTTGAAATAAAAATACAGTTCTGATAAGAAACTAATTAGATTACTACACTGCCACGTCTCTTTGTTGTAAAGGAATATAATTCTAAACATATTTTAAATCAAGGTAACTGCTTAAGAATTATTTTACAGTAAAATTTGGAGCTTCATTAGAATACCAAACTTTCTATTATAATTTGGATTCAAATCACATTATAACTTCATACTCAACAAGTATCATATTGTCACCTGTTTACCAAACTATTAGGGTCAATTATAAATTATTCACCCTTAGATTTACCGCACCCCTAATAAACGAATTACAATTACAACCTGTGAACTAACAAACGGAGGGTAAATACCCCCTCGGTGTTTAGTTCGAGCAACAGGTGTTAGATGGCGGCATCAGGACTAAGTCAATTTTATTCAGGGGTGGTTTTTATTGGGTTGAGAAGTGTTACTCTTTTAATTATCTTATAATGAATTACATTTTAATAACATATGACAGAGATATTACAAAAATACAGAAACCCATTATATATAAAAAGAAAAATATTTCATGAAGATATATTGACCCAGGAAGTGCATGGCTTACAAACGCCATGTATAGTAAGTCGTATTAAGTGACTTGACTATTTGACACTTAAACGCGGTTATTTTTAGTGTATTATATGTTATAACAACTGTTACATATATACATTGATTTGATTTTTTAGACGTTTTTCTGAAGATTCATACTGTATTTAAAATAATAGCAAAGCTTTCGAGGTGGGACGAGCAGTTTGGATTCAGAGCCAATCACTCGTCAGTCCAAAAAACTGCGAGACTAACGGGCGAAATAAACCGCACTGTTAATGACAAGAACCTCATGTAATATTTTTGGATGTCATTTTGCATAACTTACAACAGGCCATAGATTTGTAATTAAACAAGGCTTGCATACCATCAAGGTATCTTGTTTACCTATTAAAGAACGCTCTTAATCTATCCTTTAGGATTACTACCCGTAAATTGCACTCTACAAGCAAGACTAAAAAAAAATAAATCACTGAAGTATCAGAAGACAAGGACTATTTGTAATCACTTTAATTATTAAGGAGTTTAAAATAACAGTTAACAGTTAATATACAATTAATAGTTAGATTTTTTTATATTTAATTAATCCATTGTTACTAGACGTTTCCGTCTAACCTACAATTTGTCTTTATGCTAACTTAAATCTAGGTATATAACTAGGAGGACCCATCGGCCCTAACTCAGTCTCTGGTGAAATAATATTTATACATGTCACTGCTGAATTTTTTAATATATGCACCTCACTACACAACACTACACAAGATCAGATGGTTTGATTCTTTTGAGCCTGTGTTCCATTCTGGTGGTATCCAAAAGTTGCAATATTTCAATATTCGTATGAGAATGGAGTCTTTCTTCATGCCCCCTTGCAATTCTCTTGATTTCTTGACTCACTGTGGGTATCTGAAGGTTTCGATGTAGATAATCAGTCCTATAGTATTTGAGTGCACCCACAATAACTCTCAGGACTTTGTTCTGAAAAATTTGTATTTTATTAATGTTTCTCTTTGCAGAACATTCCCATAATTGAACTCCGTATGTCCATGTAGGTTTCAATATTTGCTTATATAATAGCAATTTATTATGTACTGATAATTGTGATTTTCTTCCAATTAGCCAGTACATTTTCCTATATTTCAATTCCAGTTTTTTTCTTTTCTTCTTTATATGTTCCTTCCAGCGAAGTTTTGCATCAAGATTCATTCCGAGATATTTAGCGTTGTTGCTATATGGAATGATAGTGTTATTTAATGTTATTGGTGCTTGTACGGTCTGTTTATAGGTGAACTGCACATGTACAGATTTACTTTCATTAATTTTAATTAATAATAGTTAGAGTTAACAAATAATATTAAAGTTAAATTATAATTATTGAATTAATTAATGGACCTGTGTGGATCGGTGTAAAAGCAGTATAATTTATGTTTTTAAAAATTACCTAAAAATGGTGCAATTTTCTTGGGTAATATTTTACAGAATCTCCACAAAATCTGAAACAAAATGAAAAATGAAGGTGTAAATAGTTTTAAAAATCACTACTTAAAGTTATATACAGTTGAATTTTTTTCCAGCAAGAATTAAAAGAAGTGATAATTTAATAAAAAAATTTTTAACGAATATGGACATGTATCAGTAGTAAAACTATCACTGATAAATTGGTATAAACCATATTTTCCAGCCAATATCCGTCCAAATTACTGATGGTTGTCGTCAAAGCAGGATGTTTTAACGCCACACCACTTCGAATTCACACAAGTCGAGAGCGTCAAATCCTCCAAGAAAGACCCATTTCCTTCGCACCAGCGATAATTTGAAGTGTTAATATCCTTTTTGTCAGCGATTATTAGTTGAAATTTACGTTGAGCTAATGGATCCACTTGGAGTTGTTAAAAATTACTCGAAAAGTAATTGCGAGCGTGTGTATGTGAGCGCTGTTTGGAGAAGGCAGAGGTGTCGCTTTGGTGGTGGTCTCTTTGATATTCAACAGGAAGCGCGCAAGAATATTTTTGAGTGTTAATGACACTAAACATGATAGTATTCTTTAAATATATTTATATTTTTCCTTATATATGCTATTAGGTGATTACATGTATTCTGATCATTTTTTCACCTTAAAAAGATATTTATTGAAAATAATTGGCACATTGTATATTAATCAAAATATTTCCCATAATTTTTGACGACTTCTCCCATATTTCTGCAGCATGGCGATACAGCATTGAGTGAATACACTATTTTTCACAGCTCTTATAACGTCTGGGAGATAATTGTTATTATAAAGATGACAGTATCTGATCCCATGATTTTTTTCACCTGTGATTGTCATAGTAGATCCACTTTCCATCGCCAGTCAGAATAAGCCCCACAGAAATATTTTCTTTTTTACTTTTAACACGACAATAACAAATCTTCTTTATATAAAGTAGGGTAGGTTCTCATAAACTAAGATTGCGGCTTATATAACACATATTTTTTATTTTTGACCTTATTTACCTATGCTTTGGTGTGCCTGCTGAATATTATATACATCTTTACAAATCTTCAAGCGAGCCAAACTTTAATGTTTCTTTTTGAATTTTAATACTGTGGATTGATGCTAAATGATTAACGAGCTGTGATTCTGATGAGATAAAGAACATCGAGTCATATTTAATTGTATTTTTACTTTCGCAGGATCAACTATGCCTAAAATATGAAGATTTCGATATATAACTGAATCTAATTTGAAATAAAGATGCTGGAACAATTCGTAAATATAATAGTCAAATATTTGTCATGATAGAGTAGCATCATCATAGGTTTCCAAAGGTGTTTGATAGTTTTCGACAGCAGATTTTTAAAAACAACTCAAAATTTTAAATAAAATAAAAATTATCAATATCAACAATATTTAAAAACAACTAAAGTAACTAATGACGAAAATACTATTTTATTATACACAATGAAAAACTGTTATTTTATTTAGAGAAATATCCAAAACCAAAAAATTTAACAGTTAGGGTGTTTAAAAACTGTCTATCGTGATATTTTTTTACAAGTTGCATTTGTGTGATTTTGGTCCATGCATTTACACAAAGCAAATTGTATGATATTTTTGCAAGCTATTAGTTAAAATTTGATGTTACAATGACAAATTTGATTTATTGCAAACACATTGCTCATGCAATTTTGTGTCTGATAAAATTAAAATTACCGAATTACTGAGAATTGCTAACTTGTATGGCATTGTTTGTCTACTATATCTTAAAAAAGTCTCATTTGTTGCAAAGGTGTTCAAATAAAGCAATTTTACAACTAATGATAACCCAAACACAATGACCTGATGATTTAGTTGCCTCAATCTGTATTCTAAATGAAATATCATAGGAAGTTTAATGTTTGTCAATGAACAAAAATTAAATTGATGAAAGAAGAGATTGTACTATTATTAATGATTACCAATAACAAAAGTACACTGCAGTTTTTTTATATAATTTGTTTTGTTAGTTATATTGTTCGGTCATGAAATTAATAAGTTATTCATACTAAAACGACTTTTATAAAAAGTTTTTGAAGTTGCAGGGCTATGCCAATAAGGCTGAAATTCAGCTGGATCTATGCGTCGGAATAATTGAAAATTATACCACTAGGACCAATCCGACAATAAAACTTCGCGGCTTATACCCAATTGTTATAATATTCTATCCATAATACGACACGCGAGCTCTGCAAATAAAAAAGTGTTTCATTAAACCATCTTGTTTCACTCCATCGCAGTATTTCCTTGCCTTTTTTGAAAATCACTAGTCTATATCTATATTACATACCAGTTTAAAAAAAAACTTAAAAATACATTTATCTCGGTTTTGTTCTATATAACCAAGTAAAAAAAATAACGTTTTCGTAATTGTCATTTATTAAATAGTATTTTAGTAAAATTTTAAAATGCATCAATTAATTTCTTTTATAATGTGTTTGAAATAAAATTAGAACTGTCGTTATGTTGTAGTCTATGAGGATACTGGTTTAATCAATTTATAATCATAGAAATAATGTTAAAAAACTTGTCAAAATGATGGTCAAATAATTTCTTATTCTTTATTATCTTTTTTACCATTCTTTTATTTTGTTGTAATCTTCACAGAGGTCCTCAAAATTTACCTGTACCTAAAATCCTAATGTTTTACTATCAGATAATGACCAAAGGCTATGATAGTTATTTGAAAGATATCACAACAGTTAACAGTACTTCTTATCGCTATGCTTATTTAATTGTATCGGCATTCCCTGACACGCAGAGAGTTTGCTTCTTAAGAGCAATTTATTATCGTTGAATATCATTACGTTTAAAATATTGATAAACATTTATATTGGTAATACGTTTGTTAAACTAGAGCTATTTAAGTAAAATATGTTGAGGTTGACTTATTTATTGAACATCCACCTTTACTACTCATGTTTTATGTATAAATATTAAAAACGTGGATTATTTTTTTCCAGAATATTACATAAATATAATTTCCCCTTATATATTCATCATCATCATAATCATCTTAATATGTAATGTCCTTAATATATCTTTAAATATATGTTAAAAATGTACGAATAGCCCCAAGAAAATAGCCATGTTTTTTTAAAATTATTTATAAATTAGGTCAAGCACCTAATACCATATAATCTGATAATTTATTAACTTTTTCACACCTTTTCAATATTTCAAACCGTATTCTAGCCAAGCGACACCACATTGATTTGAACAAGTGCCAATCAGAAAGGTAATCAGAAAAAAATCTGTTGGACAGGCTGAGTACTGCTGAACTTGGAGCTGTTACTTGCTATTGCTGATATTTTTGCGTTTGAGATTATCGCAGTAGATCCAATTTTCATCATCACACAATATGTTACAGACAGAAACTTCTTCGTTTCAATATTTTGCCGTCGAATGTAAAAATCTGGACAATTGATTCATGATCTGTTAAGCTAACTAAAAGTTTCTTGAGGGTTTGAGCTGGGTTTTTGTCTGTGTCTTGCAATTCAATTGCATTCTTTGCAAAAAATTAACACAGAATGACACTGAGATAATAAGCACCAGTTTTAAATCCAAACCGACAATTGGGATGCAAGTATCACCATAAGTTTCTAAAAATATTTGGTGGGCTTCGGCAGTAGAAGTATACATTAAAAATCATCGTGGTCCCAGGATTCGGCACTATTCGTATATTTGTCGACGCAATCACTCGCCGCTAGCCGAAATGCTAAAAGTCGATATTGCCAAATTCACAGCTAGGCTATTTGCTTGATGGATGTATTTTATTTTAGAAAAATTATATATTTAACAAGACTTTCTGATATTAACTTTTAAATTTTGTTTAAAAAAAAATAGAGTAGATACGTTTTGTTTAGTATTTAGTACAATATATAGTCTTGACCTTAGATTTGGCAACACTGCATGGTATTGCAAGCCAAGCGTTTTTCAAAAGAAATTGCGATGTACCGTATTGCTTTGATTAAACGTTGGGCATTTATTTGTTTAACTATTAACGCATTTGATACGGCATTTTTAAAGTTATATTGTGATGTTCCTTTTTACTTAAAAAGAGATCCTTTTAGTTTAACATTTCAGCGTTTGAACAGGATTATAAATATGGACAGTCAAAGGTAGGTTTAGTTTCATTTGTTACAAAAAGGATAAATTAATTAAATGACTTAAATTTTTCAGTGAAAGTAAATTAATGTCAAGTTTGTAATATGTCATACATAGTAGGAAGAGAAAGAAAGATTTCACCATGAGCTTATAGATCGACGCCTAACCTGGAAGAAGCACATACTCTCTAAACGGAAACAACTGGGACTAAAATTATATCAAATGTATCGGCTCAATGTATCGGGCGCAAATCCAAGTTATCATTAGATAACAAGTTATTGCTGTATGAGTCTAAGCTCAAGCCTATTTGGGCATATGGAATCCAACTATGGGGTACCGCTAGTAAATCTAATATATCCATCATTCAACGGTTTGAAAATAAGGTGTTGCGTGCCAATGTTGATGCTCCGTACTATATTTCAAATAAAGTGATACAACGCGATATTCCTCTAGAACCTATAACAAGTGTAATTCAACGTGTTTGTGTGAAGTACTTCGAAAGAGTGTCAGTGCATCCCAATGTATTTGCTAATCAGCTAAATATGCGACATGATAGTGAAGTGCGTAGACTAGAACGTTTAACACCACCTGATCTGATTACTGAACATATGTAGACTTTAGAATAAGCTTTAGAATAAGACTAATTAATTAAGATAATATTTTATACAGAAGATTGCTTAATGAAGTGATTTTCTACATGCCGTGTATATATAATATAGACATAAGAAATACTTATTGCCAATAGGGCAGATTGTGGACTCACGAAGAGTAATAAAAAAAATTATATATAATACATTTGTAGTATTGTATATTCAAATATGTGGTAATTTAGTAAATAGTTTATGGCATAGTTAAGGTTCATTGTTTTATATCTTCTAATTTATAATTTAAAATTAATATTGAATTTTAAAATATATAAATGAATATAATATAAACATTTAGTATTAGGCTGTATTTTTCTTTTTACCTCCTCTAAAAGTTTCGTAAATTAAAGTCATGTTCTTACTGTTTTTTTAGTCATTTTTACTATATATACATACGTATGGTATATATAATTTAATATAAAACTTATGGATATTATCCTTTATTTTAATAACTAATACAGAGTATATTTTACGCTTCGAAGACTAACACTATGCCGATACAGCATAACTTTGCTTGGTTATGGATAAGATACAGCCTTGCTCATGACGTCCCAAGCAATACTGAGAATATTTAAAAAAACACTGGAGACGCGCGCAGTATAGTCAATCTATCGGACCACGATGATTTTTAATGTATCCTGGTAATAGATACCTTCAAATCAAACTTGTGTTTGTATACACTCAAAAATACTAAGTGGAAAATTACTATTTTATGTAGAGAAATGTAAAAATCCTTCGAGTTTAACAATTGTTTAAATGCATACTTCCCATTTTCAAAAATTGTATATTGAATAAAATACGTATTACCTAATTTTTATGCTAATTTATAATTTTAAATAACGATTAATATATATTAATATTAATAAAAACCGAAGTATATTTGTATATTTCCATTAATATTTTAATAAATTCTACAGAAGTATTGATAATTTTAAAATATTTTACTGCCATTGAGATTTGCAATTGTTATTATCATATTTTAACAATATCTATAACGGACTTTTCAACATAAATTATATCTAATATATTAGAATCCACTGTTATTAAAATTTAACAATATTTGTTTCCATCTTAATAAAAATAAATTACTAAAATAAACCGTATTTAGTGTAAACTTTCTCTTAAGTGCAAGGACATAATTTACACTGGCGAAGTTGACAGGAAGTCGTTAACGGAACTTGGGTTTATCCACTGTCGCCGTATAGACACTTGGCTTGTTCTTGCACCGCTTTCTGTCTCCAATATTGAAATAGGTGGCGCCGAGACGCCATGACCGCCCCCGTGCCAAAATATAACCAAAACCGTAATATTCTCGTGTCTTTTTCTTATCAGTCATCGCTACAAGTGCTAAAGCTATTAGCCCTTATGGAAATACTCTCGGCACACTCAGAAACATTTTTACCAAAAAATAGCAAATGGTAATAAATATAAAATACGCTTTTTAGAATTTATATCCGTTGTTTAAATAGTCTCAGTAATTTAAACGAAGAACCATGGTTTTCGCTAACCTTTTAACTTTTTTATGACTTAAAGAATGGTAATTTAATTTTTTAAATAAATTTAATTATGAATTATAGAATTAATAGCGTGGTTCTTTAGAAAGACCTAAAACTTGTTCCCAACTTTGCTCAGCTCTCCTTGAATGTGCTTTGGCTTTTTATCATTATATATTTTGGTTATATTTTGGTTTTCATATTGTTTTATAACCTGAACCATAATCGTTTCGATACAATATTATTATAGAAGATATTGTTTTTAATAATAATCCAATCCTACCCTATACTGTTAAATACAATTGTTCCAGAGGAACTCTCAAGAGAAAATTCAAGGTCTTTAAGTCGATGAGCATATAAAGATATGGTCAATCCTACTCATACAAAATATTATGAGAAAGTGCTGTTTTACGAACTTATTCAGGCTTGGCTTATTAAGGATAATGACGATTATAGAAATTTTGCCAGGTCATTGAAGTGATATTTTCCTCTTAATATTTTATTATGGAAAATATATAGTTTTTTGATCATCGCGGCCTTTAGAAAACGATGTCATACTTGTAACACAATATTACCTGATAGATAATGATAATAATTGGGACTGGCAGTTTGCTTGATCTACAAAAAGAGAAAATAGTGGTTTCGATGCATAATAAGCTAACGATGTAAAAATATGTTTATATGGAATATAGTAACCTCAACACTAAATAAGACTCCTTAAGATCCTCAATTTGAGAAATTTTCTAACAATATACGATAATGAAACAAATTAAACGTGTTTAGTTGTAACCGATGTACAATCAAAGAATATATTCAAAAGAAGAATGTTTTGAAAAATTGAAATCAACTACCTCCTGAGCTAAAGTCGTCCTAAGATGGAAAGTATCAGTACAGTATGAAATAGGCCAGAGGGTGAGATTTTAATCAGTAAATTACAGAAACGAAGATACTAGTCGTTGAAGGTAGGGCAGCAACTGCTAGGCGTCAGTAATAAACGAGTAATATGTTACTAGTACATCAACAGATGGGTACTTTGGCATTGACATTTTCCTAGAAGTTGAAAAATTTCAAGATGGTAAAGATTTTTTATATTTAAATAATATATAGATACAGAGTTGAAAGTCTCCCTCATCTCTTGAACTGTTCACAGAATCGACACAATTTTCGACTGTAGCGATTGAAATACTGCTGAATCAGGTCATTGTGAAGTAATAATCAAGAGGAACAATGCCTTCTAGGGTACAGTTGGTGAGTTTTCATTACAACCATTCTACATAGAATATTATAAAATGTTCTTATATTTCATAATCATTTTATAGCGCTTTAACAAATATTTTAATTAACAAACAGTTGGTATTCAATATAGTTCACTTAATAGGCGAACGACTTTTGAACAAGTTCCACCAACGTTTGTGGCTTAAAAAAGCACTAGAATATCTTTCTCTTGCATATGTTGTCAAATTAAAGCTTAATTACCCTTTGAATACTCATATATAATAGTAAAGGTCGTGTTGTTCACAGATGTTCAAAGTTAAGCCATAATCTTTAAGACATAGTTTCAACCTTACATAACTCTTTTGTTGACTGCAAGAAACTTATTTGTATACCTAATACATTGAGACCTAATATATTCAAATAGTATATAGATACAGAGTTGAAAGTCTTCCTCATCTCTTGAACTGTTCAAAGAATCGACACAATTTTCGACTGTAGCGATTGAAATACTGCTGGATCAGGTCATTGTGAAGTAATAATCAAGAGGAACAATGCCTTCTAGGGTACAGTTGGTGAGTTTTTATTAAAACCATTCTACATAGAATATTATAAAATGTTCTTATGTTTCATAATCATTTTATAGAGTTTTAGCAAATATTTTAATTAACAAACAGTTGGTATTCAATATACTTCACTTAATAGGTGAACGACTTTTGAACAAGTTCCACCAACGTTTGTGGCTTAAAAAAGCACTAGAATATTTTTCTCTTGCATATGTTGTCAAATTAAAGCTTAATTACCCTTTGAATACTCATATATAATAGTAAAGGTCATGTTGTTCACAGATGTTCAAAGTTAAGCCATAATCTTTAAGACATAGTTTCAACCTTACTTAACTCTTTTGTTGACTGCAAGAAACTTACTTGTACACCTAATACATTGAGATCAACTGATACAACATGTAATATTATACCGATTTAATCTACAATCTAGTAAAATAATACATAGCAATACATCCGAATTTTCTTGAAACATATGGACTCAAAGGATTCAAAGTAAAATATACTTTTGTTACCAACAGACAATAGCATAACTATTCTTTACATAGATCCTATCAGCTCGTCGAACAATCCGACGATACGGTTACCGTTTTCTTAAGGCGCCATTTTTATCTTTCATCGGTACATCTAGGTAAACCATTTGTCGGTTTTATTAGTCAATATAGAATAACAGCTTGTCAAAGATAAATGTTATATTGACGACGGACATTGGCCAGAAACCGAAAATGTTGAAGATCTCGTCGAGATTGTGAAGGCGGTTAATTAAATGTTTATCTGATATTTTATTAAAAATTCACCTTTCCCGGAACCAGTGGAATCTTTAAGAAAATCGTGTCAAGCGTTGTCATCTGATGATGATTAATTATGATTTCTCCTTATTATACAACATAATGTTTTTGAGCTTTTCGGTAAATAATCCGAAAGAAATATTCGCCTGTTTAGATTTTACGAATCGATAGAGTGTTACGTCTTGTAAGGAGATACATGCTGGTTAGGAGATTGATGATGAATCTCAGACAGCGGCATAAAATATTGTGATGACGCTAGGATAATAGCTGTATTTAAATATTTTAAAAACATTTTTCTTAAAAATATAACAGGTCGATTGAAAAGTCCCCGGCGTGACAAATACATGGCGCTACTAGAACTACATCTATATGTTTTTAGTTAGCCTAAAGATATCAACCGAACGTGTACATCAAATCATTCACGAATATTTGGGTATGAGAAAGCTCTCTGTAAAGCGGGTGCCGCGTGAGCTCACTTTTGACCAAAAACAACGAGTTAATGATTCAGAGCAGTGTTTGAAGATGATCAAGAGTAATAAACCCGAGTTTTTGTGTGGGAAAACGCAACAGTAGGCTCTCAAGGTTATGGCGTCTGTATTTTAGGATGCGCATCTAATAATTTTCATTAACTACCTTGAAAAAGAAAGGACCATCAACATCAACTATTACATAGCGTTATTGGACCGTTTGAAGGACGAAATCGCGGAAAAACGGCCGCATATGAAGAAAAACAAAGTGCTGCTTCACCAAAACAATGCACCATGTCAAAAATCCATGAATTGGGCTTCGAATTGCTTCCTCATTCACCGTATTCTCCGGATCTGGACCTCAGCGACTATTTCCCTTTCTAAGATCTCAAAAGTATGCTCGCTGGGAAGAAATTTCCGTCTAATGAAGAGGTGATCGACAAAACTGAGGCCTATTTTGAAGCAAAGGACAAGTCGTACTACAAAAATGACATCGAAAAGTTGGAGGGTCGCTGTAATCATTGTATCACTCTTGAAGGGAATTATGTTGAATAAAAATAACTAATTTTGCGAAAAAATGTGTTTTACTATGGTAGGCCGAGGATTTTTCAATTGACGTGTTGTAGAAGCAGATATGCCAAAATTTCTAAATAATTTATAACTAGCGTTGGGAACTATCGACTGAAAATAGTCGAAACAGTCGATAGTCGGAAAACAGTCAATAGTCAAAAAAAGTAGTGGCTGAAAATAGTAGTTACTATTAAAATACACGGTTCGACTGTTTTTTTTCCATTCGTGATGTCAGACGAATATGTACGAATTCTCTCCAATATATATTGTGAAAATGCAAAAAACGGAGCTAATTGCTTGGAAAAATTTATTTTAAAAAGTTAATTTTGTCTAACTGTAGTATAAGGAGACGAATATATATTCCTTCATGCAATCAATAATTTCATTTTAAAGGAAGTAGAACTGCTTTTATATTTGAATGGTTTGTGGATCTGTGAAAAGGAATGAAATAATAACGCGACAAATATTTTATCATATTTTAATAGTAGGTTAATATAAAATAATAAATATAAATTATACAACAGAACTTAAAAGAGTCTTTATCATCTTCAAGCGCTCTTCACATGTAATTCAACAGAAAGAATTTAGTGATTTGATACCGAATTTTAATTTTATCTGTTGGACAAGCCGAATTACCTGCATCTACATTAAAATAATGGAGCTTGTGTTCGGTTCTGTGTTAATAATACAAAAATATCTGTACAAAAAAAACACGAAATAAAGAAATGGTGACAGTTGACTCTAGTACGAAAAACATGTTTCTATAACAATATCGCATCTTTAATGGCCAAGTTAAAATTTCCCTACAAGACAAAAAAGTTATTTTGTTTATTGATGGGTCCGAAGAGAGCTTGAATGTAGTTTTATCTCATAATGGTAATAAGTATCAATTGATACCAGTTGCTTATTCAATTGATTTAAAAGAAGTTTGCGAAAATCTGATTTGAAACTGATCAGTTGGTAGTAGTTAAAATAATATTGTAAATAGATAAGTAGGTTTAGGTAGGTATTTTCAGTTTCTTATTTATTTTTTCGATTCATACTTTTGTTAAAAACATTTAATTTTTTCCTTTTTAGCGTTATATATTTACTCAATAAATTACACATTTATTTTATTAAGTATTACAATGGATAGACCAATTAAAAGTGCAGTCTGTATGAGGAAAAATAGCAATAAAGAAACCATGGTTAAATATAAGGAAAGCCTCAAGACTTTTGAAATATGAGCCTTTCCTTTCCCTAAAGAGATCCTGATTTTGGTTCCAATGGGAAAATTTCGGAAGTGTGTAAAAGTATCTTTCGAATAAAAAAAATTATTTTGAAAATCGGCCATAATTGACGAAAAAATCGGTGAACATAGATTAAAAAAATATATATAGCTGAACATAGAACCTTGTCCTTTTTCGAAGTCGGTTAAAAATAAAATTAGAAAGTGCGTAAGCATATATACACCTCAAACTTCAAAAACAGCCAAGCATAACAGTCAAATGGCTCAAATTCTCATCAGTAAATGTTGCTTTTTGTCTGAAACCAATTTATTTATTGAAAAAGTTCCAATTCTGTGTCTATAAAAATTACATACATTTACAACTTTATTTCGACAGCCATCTAAACTGTTTCCAGCCATTTCGCAATTTACCTCTCCTGTATAGTAGGTCAAGTAAATTACTAATTTCAGTTAGAATCCTTATATATCAGGGTTTGCAAGTATGATTCCGATTCCTCAAAAAAAGTTCAAAATAGGATATTGAGAATGATTCTAAATGCCCCATGATATATCAATTTACAATCTCGATCACAGAAAAATTCCAGCAAAAATAATATGTTAATTTATTCCATTCCGATTCTATGGCAGTCATATTGCACATTGCGCAACAGTATACCGATTTGTAATTAAGAATTAAGTTTTTAATTTAAATAAAATTGTAATTATGCCCAAGTAACAAAACTGAAAAATAATCTGTCTATTCCCAAGAATTTTAAATTGATCCTCATACAACAGACGTCATTAATAATAATTAATTCTTACACAGTATTTATAGAGACAAGTCCAAAAGTATCATATATATTTAGGATTATATTGGCATCTAAAATAACCATTATAAAACGACCCAACAATACAGTATCATTTAAATAAGCTACTAGGACCGACCTAACACAATTTCTAAATCAAATCTCCCGAAGACCTATTCACTCGAAATCCAAAAAGCCATAAATACGGGCACAATACCTTATAGGATCTCAGTTTGTATACAATATAACGTATAATGACTGACTAACAATCGGTTAACCATTTTAAAAATCTTTTTGTGCAGCTCTTTTGTTGGATCACGTGTTGGATCCGTCTTAGACTGTGACGTCGGCCCGTGCTCGAGTCGTGAGCTACGCGCACATTCTATCGAGACAATGCACGTGCTAAAATAAAAGTAGATCTATTTTTGAAGTGCCTGAGGCGAAACTGAGATGTCGTTTCTAAGGTAGACTTAGCTTAATTCGGACAATGGGTTCGAAAATTACATTGTGAAGGATTTTAGTGGAGATCTCTATTGTAGATGTAAATATTTTACGTTACGGAGGTTTGCTGAAATAATGGTGTGTTTTATTACAGGGACAAACAGGGGAAATGATCGGAAATACTAGGAAGGTTTCTTGTAAGAGTACGATTGAATTTTTTTTCTTGTTAGGAGGAACAAGAAGAGAAACAGTAGCAGAATTAGATAAGATATTGACGGTTTTGTACCTTGTCTTTTACGTATTGTTTGGTTTGTGTTCACCTCATCTGATCATCATATTCTTATCCTTGTATCCCTCTTCAAACACGTTGTTATATGAAACTTGTTTTCTTGTTTTTAAGCTTACCAGCTCATATTTTGTCTTATCAGAACATTACTTGTTCTCTGAATCTAAACGTATTTGTGGATACAATAAAGTCCAAATATTAGGCGTCGAATAGGGGATTATATCTTCTCATTCACAGGTTAAAATACAAATGGTAGTTGTTTTAAATCATTACTAATATATTTTAATATAATTAAATCATTAAATAAATTAATTTTAAACTTTAAAAAAAACATTTATTGAAAAGAATTAATACAGTAATACAATTGAAATAATTTCTATAATTTTTTTACCACTTTTTCTTGTCTTTCTAACAATATGGTGATATTGTGCCGAAAAGAACTTTGTTGGGATACAATAATAATCCATGCTGAGGCCAGCTATGAAGGTATGAAAAAGTGGTATTCATATCTGAAAGGTACTATGAGTGATAATGAGTACACTGAGTGTCCTTAATACACGAATCTTTATAAGTCTTGCAATTTTTTGTTTTCGATTTTTTGCCCTCTAGGATGTTCTTTGTCTAAACTAAACCAAATGTATTGGCTGATTCAGGGCCTATATCTAAATTAACATTAAAAAACAAGGTTTTACTGTGTAAGTCAGTACTTAGGCCTATTTGGACTTATTCTCCAGAGGTTCTAGAAAAAAGTTTTGCGAGTCATCGTCGATGCCCCATATTACGTATCCAATAAACTGATTCAGCGCGATATCTCCTTAGAACCCATAACGATTGGAAGTGTTAGTGCGAGGTACTCTCAAAGACTATTAACATAACCCAATCCGCTCGCCAAACAGTTAAATGTGCGTGATGACAGTGTAGTGCATAGGCTCAAACGAAAACTACCACACTAACTAACTGATTAATAGACTCATAGAGTGAGATTTAATAATCTCTAGAATAGTTTTTAGAATAAGTTAGGATAGACTTTAAAATAAGTTAGAATAGTATCTAGTATAAGATTTAGATTATAAGTTGTACGGTAGATCACTTACTGAAGTGATCTTCTACATATCAGGATGGTTATATTAACATATATAACGGAAATTATATAATAATACTTATTGCCTAGGGGCAGATTGTTGATGTTCTAAGAGATTAATAAAAAGACATATAAATATTAGTGTATTTATTTATTCATCTTAAAGTTATTCTAGATTGATACTGTTTTAGTTCTATTTATCCGGTTTCATGGGAAGAAATCAGGTACTGAGGATTCATTAAGTTAAAAAGAAAATTAACAGAAGGCCAAAAGTATAAGGATACTGAATATAATCATAATCTGCAATTGATGAGTGAATGATGACTGAATTATGAGTGATATGTTTTAAGTAACTGTTGAATGTAATATTATCGTCATAGGAGCAAAAACATGAGGAAATAATTAAATTGTAAATCATACCTTACCATTTTATCCTTCAGATGTTTCTTCAATACTTAATAGCCAATATATCCATATATATCGAATATGAATATCGATTTATTGAGGTTTTTGGGTCTATATCTTGCGGTTTGTTTCAAAGAAGTATCGATAGTTGTAAATAAGAGTATAGAATCTTTAGTTGTAAAGTAAAATGTCGATATTAGAAACCTAGCGTTTTCAAAGGGCAATATCGAACATTTGTTTTGAGATTTCTCCGAGATTTTCTGGTCGCCCAATATATCGATATATCGAAATATCAATATTTTTCTCTGCAGCCGATATTCCTAGTACAGCATTTAATTATATTATAATTCTAACAGCCAGTGAAATCTGAAATCAACATATTTGTTGAAATTTACCTACAAATTATAATACCTAATTTTCAAAGCACTTATAATATATTTGTTGTTTTAAATATAGTTTTAATTTTCTTTCTTGCTTAAGAATCATCCCCAGATTACTGTCTTTAAACTTTTATAAAATGGAAGAACCATTCTTAAAAGAAACTTTAATACAATTTGTTATACATCATTAGGTCCAAAAACAAACACGCATTTAGCAGTTAGAGCTCTACCAACCTAAAGAAAAATAATGATAATAGTAACAGATTTGTAAAAACCCAGATGATTTAAACTTGAAAATGTATAACTGTAGTTTTCTGTAATATTTCTTATGACAAGATATAAAGAGCAAAAATAATTAAAGCAAATTAAATTAAGTATTTTTAAATGAAGTATTGTATTATTATATAAATAAAATGTAGAAAAAAAGTGTATAATATAATGTATTTTAATGATTCAATAATTATTTATAGTACGATATATAACGTTAACACAACTAATTCTTCAGTTTAAGAGCTAATTAAAATTAGGATATATTAAGTCTTCCTTTTTATTTTAAAAATCCCCATTATGTCTCATTATGTCAGTTTGCAAATTGACTGATAATGATATCTGGTTGGAAACCAAAAAGCCATTAATGCATTTGTGTAACTCAAGTGGCGTGAAATTCCGCCAAAGGCCGACTAATGTGACGGAGACCGGAAGAAGAGTAATTGGTAGGCGCCACATCTTAACTAATCAATGCCGGCGAAAGAAGTAAACAGAAGTTTTCATCCTGTGCTATCTCTAAGATAGGGTGCAGCACGGCGTCTTCGCTATGTGGCGCCCTAATTCTTTTAGCACAGTATGGATGCTCCTTTTAGTGATATTTTAATGCATTGTTGAAATTAGTACATTTCCGTTGATAACGTTTTAGAGTGACTTTTTGCACCTGACTGAGAAATGCCCTAGCGGATTTATTTCTGGTATACAATTATATAACAGTATAACAATTACCAGTTGTAGGTGAAATTACTGACCTATAGATAAGAATCTATTATTATGGGTACATTGTTCTCATTACGTTTTAGTGCACATATAATATTTGTTATATTAATAATTAACTATTCAATAATTCAGCCTTTAATCTTAGCAATACTGAATAAGTTGCTGCAAAGTAGTAAGTAGTAAGATCCCTATATTTTTCGATCCGAGACCTCGTTAACCCAGGGTCATATAAGTCGCGCTATATAGTATAATTATATTAATCTATACCCGTTTTATAATTTTTATCACATTTGTTTATTAAATAATTTTATTTTATAAGTTTTTAAAAGATATATTTTCGTATTATTTTTAAACATTGAAATGCACTATTTTGTAACTATAACAAAAATCATTGAGCCCATAATATGCCCTCATTGCTACAAAAATGAAAAATATTATCCAAAACGAGTAATAGAATAAAGCTGTGGGGTTATCAGGAAAATTAGAACACATTTTTCATTAAATAAAAGCACACAGAAAGAAACATCAATCACAACAAAAGAAACGGTAAGAGGATTATTTGCCAACATCACAGTTATCATGACAACATATGATCAAGATCTACAAATGGACTACAGCTACAACATGAAAAATACAGCTTAATAACTCCAAATAACGCCATGTTAATTTTGGATTGCGGCGAAATGTCAGAAACCTAATTATATCACTTGACGAATACCCGATTCCTCAAGCAGAATCAGTTAATTACCTCGGCATCCATATCGTATGGTAGGTTAAATTAGAAACATCATGTTAGACAAAAAGCAAATCAGATCAAGTTCAAAGTAAGGCACCTATACTAGTTAGTCGAAAGATACTCTCAACTTTCGCCCAAGGTTACCAAGATTTGGGTTTAAAACATGAAATAAGATTACCAAAACAGAGCAGCGTGGAAGCAATACAGCTACTGGGAAACAGGCAGAAAATCAGGAGAAGTAAAATAAAGCACACGTATACACTGTATAAGTATTACTCTTGACTTTAGCTTAAGTCATTTAGTTTTATTTTAATTTCGGATATACTTACTGATGTATTAACGCCATGAGTAAAATTATAACAGAAAAGTAGTAATAAAATAATTTGAAAATTAATATTGTACTAATCATATTTAATGTAAGATGTAATTTAAATAATGTTCCTGAATCACACTAGAACATTCGATAGAGTGTGGGCATTATGATATAATATTCATAGCATTAAAGCTTGGTACTTCCAATGAACTTTTAAACCTTATGCATTCATTTATTAAAAAGTGATTATTCCAAGTTAAAGTTGATTCTTGTTTGACTACGAGATTAACCCAGTTTGATGTTTCACAAGATACACCTCCAAATCTTCAAAATCCCGATTATATGCTATTATTGCTGCACTTATTCACTAATTTTTACTTTCAAACTTCTGGCTCACTGAATTGCTGTTGATTCCATGGATGAGTAGAGATTTAACTTTATAGGAAATATTGGGGAAATGTTTCGCGACCTCCAACATGAAGATGTTGCTACTTTTAACATATTATTTGTTTTAATCGCTATGATATGAGCCGCGACGGGATCTGATTGGTTCATTTCGTTCCATAGTCTGTTAATTTATTTTGTGTGCCATTTTCAATGTGCCTTACATAGAGAAGAGTGTGGTCGGCTTTTTATAACATTTATAGATTAAATTATTATTTTATTTTATTAGTATATACAAGTCGGTAGTTGAAATGTATTCCCGTTCTACGAAGTGTTGTCTGCCTGGATGCACAGATATCGTTAGGATCATTTTCCGTTAAAAAAGTACCCGGCGATCTTTAAGAAATGGATAGAAAATTAAAAATCCTAAACTGGTTGCTTGAGAGAGCTCAAAAACCTACTGACAGTATAATAAAGCAATTTAGTTGGAGTCTGGGACATGAGATATTGTCTTGCCTCTATAAAATCAGTCTCAATTTGTAGGTCTACTGATTAAGTCATAATTGTATGTAAACAAAAATCACAATTAATTTCGTTTTTCAAAAGTTTTACTAAATAACCTGGGGTATACACGACGGTACAACGTAAAATTTTGTTTGCTCTTATAAGAATATCTGGAACTGAAATTATAGAGTCAACTAATTAACGGTAAAAATGAGCAGAATGGGGGCTACTGGCTGAATTAATACAAACTTTACCATTACCTTCTGAAGTTTCTTCAATTGTCGATGACACTTGCTTCGAACACCCTGGTTGTGAGCCTGGAACGATACAAATAGGCACTACAAATATAGTAAGACAGTTTAGAAATTAATGGTAACAATCATCAACAGAAATGTGATTGATTCCTTCAATTTAACTTCTGTATCATTTTGATTCTGATCCACCTCCATTTGTACATGTTCTGGGCTCGTGGTACTATTTTCACCATCATATTCACATTTTACAATTTATGTTCATAAGTACTTAAACGAAAGTTTCAAGTACGTAAACAAAATGTATCACAAAAATGTCTATAACTCACGCGGTAACGATCATAAATCTGTTTCGTGTTTAACCCAGTTTAGGACTTTTAATGTTTTCTATCCATTTCTTAAATATCGCCGGGTACCTTTTATCGGAAAGCGATGATGCATTTTCCCACTATCTGTGTATCCGAGCACAGATTTCTTAGAACGAGAATGCTTTTCAACTAACGACTTGTATACACTAATAAAATAAAATAATAATTTAATCTATGTGTCTAATGTTACAAAAAGCTGACCACACTGTCTTCTATGTAAGGCACATTAAAAATGGCGCACAAAATAATTAAAAAAACTCTTTTAAAAGTAATAACAAGGTGTGCTATATACTTTTGGGCAAATACATTTACGTAATTTTATGAAGGAAAGACTCAACGTTTGCTTTCAGAATAAGACAACTAAAAGACAGAACTCTGATAGATCCTATTAAATTAATGGCAATAAACAAACATGAAAAAGGAAAAAGACTGAAAAGATCATCTTGATTTGCAATGTACCAAAGTTTTTTGTTAATGTTTCTATATGTATGTATTTTATATATACTATATATATCAATTACTTGTATTTGTTTTATATGTCATGTATTATGTCAAATTACTTGGTTCGCCAATTATGATGCCCTCTGGATGTTGGGCAAAGCAAAATTCTTCGCCGGAGTCCCCTGTTGATTTACATCTCTATTACTCTATGCTTAATTCTATGTAAGATGAATGAATTGAGAAGTTTAGTTATCTTATCAAAACTTGTTTTGTCATTTCAGTGATTTCATGTATTTTTGAAAAAATAAGACCTTTATGCTTTATTAACAGTTATAGCTGGTCGATATACCGAAGATCCCTTAGTAATTAAAATACAATAAAAAATATATTGAATATCTCGTTCATAAAAAACAGGAAATGGAGATGAAAGCGTACGCTGGCATACCACGAGATGTCCCATAAGCCAGATATCAAAGCAAAGCGTTTCAGGACTGCAAGAGGAACGCGAACAAAAAAAAACATTCCAAAAGAAACCGAACGTCTATTACAGATCGACTCTAGCGATAAATCATCAAAGGATGAACAATTAAAATCGTAAAAGATTATCTCGTCGCCGGACAAGAAAGAACTACCAATTAAATTAATCGTTTTTGAGTCTGACGTACAATCGTTACTGGTTATAATAAAAAAAATATCTTCATAGAAACATAATAAATAGCTGTTTAATACGAGATAGCCTAGAGAGATCAACATCGGTGTAAAACAGCAATCAGTAGCGTACTGTTGAATGTATAGCGTGTTTTTTTATGAAATATTCATTTTATTGGGATCCTTCGAACTACCATGTCAGTCGGTAATGCATATCCGTACACACATAAATACGTTACTTATAACGGGTAGTTAAAGATTGTTAATTGAAAACATTCACCAATTGTTAATTAAGATTAAGATTGTTAATTGAAAACACCAATTTTCATTTGTAGATACCATTCCAAAAGAACAATTTCTACTTGGAGCTAAAACATTCATCATGCCATTATCTAACTTCTTTGATATTGGTAAAGAGCTGCTCAACAGACACATGCCCCATCGATGCGAAAAAACAGCAATCGAAAGGAGTCAGGGCTGGAGAGTAGGACAGGGATTCTCCACCAGCAAACGATGAATTTCAGTGGTATTTTCCTGTGGTAAAACAAGAACGCACAAAATCTGAATTTTGCAAAAATTTACAAATCTGTAAGGCTGTTATTTTGAGGAAACATATATCTTGTAACTTTGAGGTTAATGCCAGTAGAATGAAGTGATATCAGTAACAAGTATTAGTATTGCATACCGGGTCGCTAGAGAAATTTGATACCAAAATCGGAAAGTAAAACAGTGTTATTCAGAAAATCGTTAAATGTAAACTAGCGGAAAAGATACAGGTTATACACTCAAATTATTTTTACAACTATAAACTATATATTTATCGACGATCACTTGAATCATTTTAGTCGTACCTTTAGGAGAGAGGTGTTATATGGCAATAGTGATATAGCCCTTATTGTTCAAAAAATAACAGAATGTGTTTATATTGCAAATCGCCAAATAAGCATTTCGTAAAATAAGTTCATTCTAAAGTAAAATAACTATATTTATAACTAATATTCATTACTAATTTTAATTGGAATGTAATACCGGTAGACTCTATAGAAAGACTTTAATAAAGAAGCTGCAAATGGGTAACGAAAGTTAATCAAATAAATGAACAGAACACGAGCTACTAAATTTTATTACTACTAAGTTCATTAACTTCACAAATATGATTCATTCATTGTTAATACCATTGGTACATAGAAATAATTATCAATATTGAAATATTTAGATAAATAGGGTAGACCAAATCAAAAATCCATTGACTCAATCTGTCACGTTGATATTATTAATACAGTTAGTAGTCCAAAATTTCTTAAATGGCAGTTCCTACTTTAGAAAGATGATTTGACATTAATATAGTTAATAGATCCTAAATTATACTAGTAAACCAGGTCTTTTTTATTAATCACTTAAGGGTTAGGTTAAAATGTGTGGCATGTTGTTTCATAACTATGAAGAAGACTTGAGTATATCTAAAAATTCGTGAAAAAAGAAGAGCTAACTCACAAAGCCAAAATATCAAGGCACAGTTCCTTATTCAACGGATTTAGCCCCCTTTGACTTTTGGTTTTTCTTTGATCTCAATAAAATCTGTTATGGAAAATGAGATTCATCTAGAATAATGATAATTATACATTGAATTATCACTGAAATAACTATATTGAAGTTGTAGGAAAGTATACTGAAAAATATAGTAATTTTTCACGTCTTGCTTTGTAATCATTATATTCGTTGCATATATATAAATAATGTCAAAACCATTGCAATCTGAGTACCTATAAAGGTATTCTTCAAATGAACATCATTTTAAATCAATGATTCAATTTCTAAATATCTCAGAGAAAAATATGTAGAATTTGTCTTAAAAGTCGCATTTGAAAGGCCTCTATATATATAAGGCCATAACAGTATCCAAATCGGGGAAATATACATAAGTAAGATAGGCGTTCGAAAGGGACAGAAATCTTGAAGGTAATATTTTCTCTCTTCCGTAGGGACTATCAGTTAATTCAGCAATATATGCAGACCGTTTTCTTCCCTAAAATCCTGATAGATGATTTTCATAAATACTTCCGTGATCTTATCAAACACCTTATTTAAACTAGTGAAGAAGGATGACACCTCGAATTGTAACTTAATTTACAGGTTTTAAGTAATATTCCTATAACTACATATAGGAGTATAGAATACTGATAGAAATTACGACAAAAAGCTTTCAGAAGATCAGATTAACTGAACAAATATCGAGAAAGAACTTTAGTTGACCATTAGTAAATTTGTCACGTATATTCTATTAATATCTTCTGGGTAATAGTAGCGTTTAGTTTGACATAAGTATAAGTAGCAATGGACGTGACTGATGACTCTTTTCTTTTTGTTATGAAATCACGAGACGATTCAGAAAAGGAGCAGTTGAGGATTCAATTGTCAGGCGATCGTTTATATTTTGTTTGGTGCAAATTTTCGAGAATGTGACCCATAATAGAAAACTGTGGATTCCAACTCGACCTCGTAGGTCTTTATAGCGTTGAAATAAACATTTTCTAGCAAGACTCTAGCCCTGCAGCTGCTTGTTAACTCGTATTGATTCCCAGTTCTACGATGTTTTTATTTATTCGAACATGTTTGACATATTTGGTCTCTATTCCTTTTCAATTGAGACGACTAATTGTGTACGCGTCGCGTGGGGCCACTTTAACTGGCGTCAATGAAAGAGCTCCTTCCCAAAATATGGCGTTGTATTTTTACGAATTCCCATTGCTTTGTAGTCAAAATGTGACTGCAATGAAAGCACGTCACTAAAAGAATGAATGAGTTATGCGTAGTAACGAAAATAAAAACATTTCAATAAACGAGATTTCCATTTGGTTTTTATACCGGGTGATTTATAGTTTTTTATCTGCCACTAAAATATAATGAAAAAGCGATTCTGGTCGATTTCCAATAAAGTTGAAGATTATTGAATATAGGGATTAAAGTCACGATATATGTGTGTTTAGTCATAGAGAATTGTATAGATTTGTTTGCGAAAACTTTTCATATAAGATTCGGTAAGTCTTTCTTTTTCAAGAATATAAAGACTTCAATATGTTAAAGAATTAGGTGCTTGTATACATTCTAATCAGTTTTCCCTTTAAGAGGCATTTATGGAGGAAAATTGGTATATTATATATTAATAAAAATATTTTCGATCTTTTTTCAACATAGCGATACCGTGCTGAAATTAGAATGTTGATTTGGCAGCGATCTAATCATCATTCATTATGGAATCTGCCAGCCAAGCCGTGCTGTGGCTAATGCAAAACTTCCCAAACATCCCGATCTGTATATTTAATTAATATTAAACGAAATTTGTATTTAAAGTGGTGACATCAAAAGCGAACATTCAGAAATAAATAATCATCTTATCCCCTTTCTTGCCAAAAATAAAAATTGTGAGATATTATGATATTTTATCATCAATTACAGTTGAAGCAATATTATTAATATTAAAAACTAGCAGTACGTGTTACCATCTGCACCAAACAGGGAGTTAAAAGAGTAAGAAATTGTTGATATTTCGATCACATGCTTTTATTTGCTCAGAATGTACAAAACTGTAGATTATATGAAAAAACTGAACAAAGTTGATGGCATCACTCACTCTTGGCTATGTGGATCCCTAATTGCTCCTGGCAATCTGTTTCTGCTGGGGCGTCCAAAGTTGGTGTATATTCTCTGAGGTTGGTTGTTTCCCTCCAGTTCAAATCCCTCTTCAGTTTTCAATAAACTTAATGCAATTTGGGATCTGAAATCGATTTGACTCATAGTAGAACCTGTTGCCAGTTGGTACATTTTACAGGCATTGGCAATAGCACTGTCACTTCCATTTCGGTTGTATTTATTTATTCATTATTGAATCAAGGGTACCAAAATTCATAACAACTGTTACAACATAATTGTCATGCCACCTAATAGTGAATACTTTGTTGTTATAATCAAATATATAATCAAGGTTCCCCTTTGGTTTTTTCGCTAATGTTTTGTTGTTTGAAGTGGACATGAAGCCACTCGGTTTTCTCTCATTGTGCCGGCTCCAAAGAATTTTATTTCAGACAACAAAGTAAGCATCATGAACAACTTTCAACAAGCTTGTTACAACCCCTTCACCTAAACCCAGGTTTTCATTGTGTCTTCTGTGAAGCCCCACCATAAGGGCCAATCTATCCTCCAGCTGATGCTATACACCACAGTTTGAATCCAGAGCTTACTAATTTCCCTTGTATGAACATCTTAGCAGAATCACGTCCAAAATATGGTACTCTTCATCAATCGGTATCTCATGGGAAAATACACCAAACTGCATGAACCGTTTAATTAGTTCATTATAAAAAGGTCTTAGCTTAGAAAACTTAGCAGATTTGTCCAACTTATCATTACCAGAAAGAGGAATGTACTTCTTTATTTCGTCAAATCTATTCCGTGACATTATTTTGCATTTGAGAGGGATCCCCTTATCCTAATCTAAACTCCAGTAAAATTTTATTGGAAGGAGAAAGTGATAACCAAGGAATATAAGAATAGCAATAAAAATTTTCAAGTCAGTGCGTGCCATAGCAAATGTATGGTTGTTTTTACATTGAGCATATTTGACAGAAAACTGTACTATGTCATCCAGTCTTGGTTTGTATAAGAAATGTTCAAACATTTGCGTTGGCGTCAATTTCCTAAACGTATTCTTTATTTCTTTGACACATTTGACTTTAGAGTTTTTATGAGTCTCAGTGTAAGTTGGAGCACACTGGTTATAGGCCATTTGTTACAGCCATTTGTTAAAGGGTTCTTCTTTTTTTGTTTTGTTTTTTCAGAAGTATTTTGTGTAGTTTCAGAAAATGAATTGCATGAATTTCACATGTGCCCACCGCATCTACTGGTAATTCATCACCCCCGTCATTAATACGTTCATCTTCTATTTCTTCTTCATCAGCAAGTTCATCTTCTTCTGGATGTATGATGACTGCATCAATAGTTTCTTCTGTCTTTAATTCCTCAATAATAGCTATAATTTCCTCAGTTGTTAATATTTTCTTTCTGTAGAAAGCCATTTCTATGTTTCTATAATCCGAAAATGGGGCAAGGAATAAAGCAAGGCAACTAGACAACTTGCAACGTTGCTTTAACGCAACGCATGTATTATTTGCTGCAGTGTCATAGGTCAAATATGTTCAAGAAAAAAATATACATGTGTATTCCACATATATAACATTCAGGAATATGCAACTAAAAGTGGAAATATATATATTTTGATACTTGAAATAAATTATTGAAAAATATTGAAAAACATAGTTTCAATGATTAAGTTTTTTTTCGAGAAGACTGTGAAATATCAACATATAGAAAGAGAGTTGCCTGTGATTTCCTTGCATGATGAATACATGCATGATGGCTTTTGTATAATAAGTTCATTCTGACTGCATTTTGTAAAGTTAAATGGCGCAACACTGGGAAGAAATGGGATAGCACTGAAGCTGTCAAATAATCGGTTGGTTGGTTGTTATTATAATTATAGTTAATGTTTTGCCACTTAAGCCACACACAAGGACAATACCTGAACAAAATTCCTTTTGATTCTCAGAATTTGATATTTAATACCTCCTTGGTCGAGTTCTGAAGTCTCAAGAGGAATCACCTTTCTTGCAATGATCTAGTATTGTTGAAGTCCAAATGTGATTTGTAGTGATAATATCATATAAAAATTCTATTAATAATTTTTAAAGTTGCATTAGAATGTTCCTCAAAGAATTATTATTGATTGTGTTACCCATTGTTACAATAAAATATATCCATTGTATTGTATATTTGAATGATATTAATTTTTCAACAAATTCATTTATGAGAAAATTCATTCATATACATGTCGAGACAAACATATGTTGCATAAATAATGTTGGATTTCTTTATATGCTCGTCAAACGTCTTGAATAGATGTTCTCGCCAATACTACTTTTCATAGGGAATATATATTGTTAATTATTTCTTGGATGCTGAATTTTCGTACTAAAAACTCACACTAGTCAAACGAATTTTGGAACGATAGGTTTTTAATTTCTTATATTAAGGTTAGGCTAAGATTTTTTACAGATTGTCTAAATAATATAAGGTAAAACAGATTATTTCTCAGAGGAATAAACTATACTTTTGTTTCAATATATCGCCTTTAAATTTCAATTCGTATCGCCGTTAATTCAATCTAGTAAAGTTAACTGACCCATTAGTGTTGTGAGCGAAGTTGATTGATTCATTTCGATATTAAAGTGTTTTCTTTTCGAAAATATTTGATGCCAATTCGATTTCCAATTGATGTTTCGGCTTCTTCGTACACACAAGAGTGTGATTACAAAAAAATCATCAGTCATTTCAGTAAAATGAATAATTTCTATATTACCTCAATATTTTCCAAAACGATAATAATTGCACATAAAGAAACCTAAAAATTAATTCTATTTTTAATTAATAACTTGAATCGATATTATCTACTTAAAAATTATAATAAATAATAAGTAGATTTTAGCAGTCTGAATAAATTTAATAAAACTTACAATAAAATTGAAGAACTTAATTAATTATTGATCGAATCACTGATCATCTTGAATTAATTGAAAAAATTCAAGTTATATAATCAATAATCTTAAATAAATCTGTATATATTTTAATTAGAGCTATATAGAGGGAAAACCAATAGATGGCGCATTAGGGTAATAAAGCTAACCCCTTTAGCACGATCAAGACTAGGTACATAAGGCTGTCATAAAACACACATACTGTACTCGCTTCGGCGGTACATATACTAAAATTGGAACGATACAGAGAAGATTAGCATGGCCCCTGCGCAAGGATGACACGCAAAATCGTGAAGCGTTCCACATTTTTTTGTGAATATAATCAGCAACTTTTTTATTTCTGTTTCGTTCTCTCGAAATTAACTCGAACTATTATGAATTGTAAATTTAATTATAAGCTCAAAAATTTATTCTAATTTTAAAATATTATTTTATTAAACAAATACGACAGAATCTGGATAACATAAATATACAATAATGAAAGAATTGCGTTAAAATAAATAGGAATTTCATACATTAAAATATTCCGCATTTTTAGTTCTATTTTTAAAAATTTTTTGTATATATATATTTTAAAGTATCCTTTTACTAACTATCGATTTATCTGAACTGGACTGGTTTAACTCATTTACCTAACTGGTTTAACGTGGGCTCCGAACCACGGTCCTCAGCACTAAAGCCTACCGACTGGCGAGTGACCAACTTTAGAAATCATCCCAGAAGACATCCGGGCTCTTACCCAGCCTGCTTACTGGCGTGACTGGGATCATTTTCCTTATCGGATTTTACACTCTTGCCTAGAACATTAACTAATTTTAAACAATCACAAACATAAATTTACGACCATGCCCGAGCAGGATTCGAACCCGCGGCTATCGCAACAGTAGGACTATCCCATCGCCTTTACCACTGCCCCATCAAGCCGGATTTTTGTTCAATTTGAATTAAATGTTTTGATTTTAGAGGACAACATATTTAATTTTGACGTTTAAATGTATTTTTGACTATACAATTAAGAGTTATAGTAAAATATTAATAGTAGTTTTGTTCTCTATTTTTATGAATAATTAAAGACATATTGTATGCTAATAGAAATTCTATGATGATGAACCTAGTTCAACAAGAGTTTATAAAAGCTAAATCAACGTGTGGTCATTGGATGTTTTAAGTAGCATAATCGTGATTAATCATAATTTAATGGTTCTGATTACACGTTACAATCTGCTGCATAGATATAATTTATTTGCATAACATATGCCCAAAGAAATGAACAAAAGCTCTAGAAGGACTTCAATGTAGATGTTCTCTAACTCTTAAATAATGATGCGGCAGTTATAAGATTAAAGAAAGTAAAACCATTTGATATAGTTAGGTTATGTTATAAGTAAAACTCACTGAAGACTAAAAAAAGTGATCAAGTTGATTTGCCATTTAGTCAATGGCAACTAAATTAAATGATCAAAATCAACAAATGAAATCTATCATAAATAGGAGAATCAGGTCAAACTCGACCTAGAAATTGAAATAGTCACGAAAGCTATCCCAAGATTTGCGATTTCTGTAAAAAAACTGAAAGACCATGTCAATATAGAGGCCTCCAGATATCTAAATGTGCATTATGTCATTAGACGTCACAAATGGAAAAACCATTCTGATCTTATTAAATGCCTTAATACTATGTAATTAGGTTGAAAATATCTTAGCTGTATTTATTGACTAGTACGTTAGGACAGAGAAAAACTAATCATTAGTTGTACACTAGTTTTAATACATATATTTAAAAAAAATGTATTAACATTTACATATAAGACAGATGCATTACCAAGAACCGAAAAACGACACTGAATTTTACTGGTAAATTCACAAAAGGGTTTCCGATCCTTTGGACTTCATCTATCGTGAACCTGACTGACAAAAACTCGCTACTTGTTATCAGTCTTCCACCTGTTTTCACGGTAATTACGGATTCGATTCTGCATCGGTCCAGTTCCCTGGCTCATTGTTCGACGACGTCCCAAGAAAAGATAGCAACAAAGACCGTCATGATTTCGAACAATAGAGGTAGTGTTTTTGAAGGTAACGCCGAACTTTTGGCCTTTTGTGACCGTGCGGGCGATTCGATTTGCTCGAACGAAATTGAAAATGATTTTCTGGCCTATAGTGGCACCTTTTAGGTCAGTTTTAACGCGGTTAGTTGGTTGAAAATCGATGAATAGCCGATGCACAGAAAGAAAAACGATTCTATTGCCCTGAAATCCGTGTAAAATTGTAGGCTGAACATGAAAAATTAACCATTGGTATAAGTCATTTTGTAAAAGATTACTTAATAGAGTCTTTCGCATTTATCTCTAATCAGTTATCTAATCACTAGATTTTGAGATTGTCAACAAATAATCTTAACATTCCAAAATAAATCCGTGTTTATTGACAGATAAAAAATCAGAGCCCTATCATAAAATCAACTTTTTATCGAAAACAAATTTTCTTTTAATTATTACTTTTAATGGTTTAACAATATACTCAGTATAAAGCTAAATAAGCATTTCTTATGATTATAATATATAATATATACATGGCATGTAGAAGATCACTTAATTAAGTGATCTCTTAAATAAAAACTACAAGATCATGTCTTAATTAGTTAGTCTTATTTTAATTGTTATTTTCAAGTCTATATATATCCTATATGCTCCGTATTATGTCCGAAATGAAGTTATACAACGCGATATCCCTCTAGAAACTATAACGCGTGCAATTCAAAATGTCTGTGTTAACACTTTACAAGAGTGTTAAGTTAGTGCGTAGACTAAAAGGTTTCTTAAAGTCATCCGATCTTCAGGGATGCAGCTTAACCTAAAAAAACCAACAAATATACTCGACGATCTTCTTTCTCGATAAAAGGGAATTTCGCGTATTGACAAAATATTGCTTTTTGATGGAAAAAAATACAGTTGAAGAAAAAACTGGGCTTGATGCCGAGTTTCCGAACACTGCTCCAGGAAAATTCACCATCAAGGATTGGTATGCTAAGTTTAGGCGTGGTAAAATGAGCATCGACGACGGTGAACGCAGTGGACGCCCAAAAGACGTTGTTGACGACGAAAATAATTAAAAAAATCACAAAATGATTTCGAAGGAACATAAATTGAAACTGAATGAAATAGCAGACACTATAAAGATATCAGCTGAACGTATACATCATATCATTCGCGAATATTTGGGTATGAGAAAGTTCTATGAAAAGTGGGTGCCGCGCGAGCTTACATTTGATCAAAAACAACGACGAGTTGATGATTCGGAGCAGTGTTTGAAGATGATCAAGCGTAATAAACCCGTTTTTGCATCGATATATGACAATGGATGAAACATGGCTCTATCGTTTCACTCCGAAGTCCAATTTACAGTCATCCGAGTGGACTGCACACGATAAACCCGCTTCAAAGCGTGGAAGAACGCATCAGTCGGCTGGAAAGGTTATGGCGTCTGTATTTTGGGATATGCATAAAATAATTTTCATTGACTACCTTGAAAAAGTAAGGACCATCAACAGCGACTATTACATAGGGTTATGGGACCGTTTCAAGGACGAAAACGCCGAAAAAGGGCCGCATTTGAAAAAAAGGAAAATGCTGCCTTACTAAAACAATGCACCATGTCGAGACTCCAGGAATTGGGCTTCGAATTGCTTCCTCATCAACCGTATTCTCCAGATCTGGTCCCTAGCGACTATTTCCTGTTTTCATATCTAAAAAGAATGCTCGCTGGGAAGAAATGTTCGTCGAATGAAGAGGTGATCGCCGAAACTGAGGCCTATTTTGAAGCAAAGGACAAATGGTACTACAAAAATGGTATCGAAAAGTTGTAGGGTCGCTATGATCGGTGTATCAGCCTTTAAGTGAATTACGTTGAATAAAAAAAAATTTTGTCAAAAAATGTGTGTTACTATGGTAGGCCGGGGACTTTCCAATTGATCCGTTAATTCCGTTAGTTTCTGTTAACAGTCACCACGTGCTCACCCGCAATAATCATATATATAAAACACTAGAAAAAATACTTGTTGTCCACCGGACAGATTGTTGAACCACTTAAAAGAATAATTAAAAATAATTAATCTATGATTATTTGAAAGAAAATAACAACAACAAAAATAACAAGTTATAATGAAGCGAAATATTATAATAACGTTTTAAAAATTTCTATTAACAATAGATTAAATAAAACAAATGACAAATGGCGAAGTGCAAGAAAATAACAACACAAATCCGAAAAGTAAGGATTATTGAGACTCTAATTGAACATATGGCGAATACGAAACGAGTCTTACAGTGAGGATTGGAAGATTAATTTGAATTTATTGAATCAATTTGAAAATCAAAAAATAAAATTCAACCTTTTCATCGCCTGCTGCCATAAATTCGCCGGCGACTATTGGACCGGCCAATTTTTCCGCAGCGTCGCGCGTGTCGTAAATCAAACGGAGCCGTAGACCGTTTGCATCTGTTTTACCAGACGCAATTACGCCGACCATAATGGAGACAATATTTCAGCGAAATGTACTGCCGCGGTATAATAACAGTGTTTCGAATCGGAGGAGGCCGTGATCGCGGAGATGAATCGCCGGCCCGCGGCGTCGGGCGCCCTCTCGTGCTCCAACATTAACTAACATTTCAATAATGCGAAGATCTTCACAATCGGATTCAGTGGCTATGAGTAATTAATCGAACGAACAGTGGCGTGCCTTGTATTTACTAGGAGAGGACAGGAAAAGAGACAGTAACATTTTTGGAGTTATACTGCAAACAACTGGTCGATTATATATTAATATCTGATCTAGAGGCATGTTGTTTAGATAAATTTTCAAGTAAAATAAAAAGTAAACGATGTATTAACTATCCATTTTTTACTAGATGTTTATTAATGCCTAAAAAGAGTTACGTGTGTTTAGAACTTAGAGTTTCAAAAATTGGTGACTTCCTCCGGACTTTCCTCCGAGTTCCGTCTCTCCCACACCCAAGAAAACCACTGACTGGAGACTGTTTCAACACGAGCTTCAGCGAACTGGACCGTCTCAAGTATAAATTCTCCAGACGATCTAGAAGAAGCAGTCTCAAAGCTCACTATGGATATCCAAACAGCCGCGGACAGAGCTACAAAACATGCAGCTCTGAATATTTTCAACTTAACCTACCAATCGAACTAAAAGAACTAATCAGGTACAAGAACCAATTAACGAGAAGAACTTGTGCCACAACTGAGGATAAACGCGTGGCACAGTGCGCAATGGGAGAAGTCAGGAACACGGCAAAAGCCTGGAATGAGAGGAAATGGGAATCATTTCTTCAAGATCTAAGCAATCCCACTCCTCTATCCAACGCAATCCAAACTCTAAAGGCCGATTTCTCCGCAGACATCGCCCTTACAAATCTGGAAAAAGCTTAGATTTTTGCTGAATCTTTCGAGAATCTAATTAAATGCAATCCATCTCTTGGCCCACCTCAACAGATGTTATCCATCATCAACAACACTATCCCCCCAGCATAGTCTGTCCGAGAGACCTTCAGCTCTCAATAAAACGTCCGTCTTCAGAAAAAGCTCCAGACCCAGATGGCATCATAGTAAACCATCTGAAAAGCCTCACCAGCAAGCAAATTTCAGAGCTTGCCAACATCATCAACTCCATCTTGAGGTTAAAGCATTTCCCAAAGAATTGTAAACATACACTTGTCGCTGTCATTCCAGAAAAGAAAGACAAATCCAATCCATCTCACTATAGGCCCATCAGTCTGATCAGTTCCCTTTCCAAACTTATCGAAAAAGCGATATTACACTTTAAACAGCTTCACAAACGCACACTACATAATCCCGAACAAATACTTCGGTTTCCGTGCCAAACACTGAAGCTTTCATCAAGCTGCCCGCGTCGCAGCAACCATCCATCAAGCACTAAGAAAAGGTCGCATAGCTGGAGCTATGTTTCTAGATGTTTCTAAAGCTTTCGATAATTTTCGATGGCACAACGGTCTAGTGTACAAGGCAAACAGCGATTATCTTATAAACCGATGGATTGCACAAATCTTATCAACGCAAACGCCATTCGGTCTAAATTGGCTGGTTTCTTCGTAATCTCTTTAAATTTTTGTTTGTAACATTTTCATAAATTATATTCCAACAATTCACAGTAAGCTTAATTCTCGGCAGTTTTTACAATCTCCAACGAGAACTATCAGTTCGTACCAATTTCTATAATACAAATAAAGAGGTAAATATTAATATAACTGTATATAGGATCTTCAGAATAACATATTAAGAAATATTACATAACACTAATACAAATAACCGAATGCTTTAAAGTTGCTCGATTATGCTTTAAAAAACCTGACAAACCATCAGAACAAGTTGCATCTTACAAGCATATTTCACTGCTGCCTGCAATATCAAAATTATTTGAGAAACTGCTATAAAACGTATTAAAGATTTATAATTAAATTAATCCAACGCACCCAAAGAAAAGTTCTACGATTAATTGCTAGCGTTGGAAACTATCGAGTGAAAACAGTCGAAACAGTCGATAGTCGCAAAACTAGCGACTGAAAATAGTAATTACTATTTACAGTCAAATGCATGGTTCGACTCCTTTTTTAAATTCGTGATGTCAGAGAAGGATGTAGGAATCCTTTCCTGTATATATTATAAGAGAGGAAAGGACGGAAATAATTGCTTGGGGCTGTTAATTTTATATGTGGTTATATTTTCCAATGGTAGTATAAGCGAGACGGAGATGCATAAATTCGTTCACGAACTAACTTCAAAAAAGAAAAAGAAAAAAATAATTACTGAATAGTATTATAATAATAATACATAACATGCAATTTATAATTTAATATTAAACGAAGTAGAATTACTTTTATATTTGAATGTTCTATGGATCTGTAAAAAGAAATGGAATTTTTATGGAATAATATCCAATAAATATTTTATTGTATTTCAATGTGTTAACTGATTTTTCAAACAATATACTATAATAAACATAGACAATACAATAGAACTTAAACAAAATCTAAAAACTAAAGATGTTTTATGTACAGTAACCAAAAATACTATATATAAATTAAAAATATACCTAATCATTGAAAAAAAAATTAATCCATGACATAATTAAAAATGATATGGATGAAATGATGTAAATGCTTTATTTATTATTGAAAGGATATATTTTTTAACAAAAATCGAGAGAGTAATGGAAATATTACCCATTATCGCCATAATTACTTTAAAAATCTTGAAAAATATTATACCAAAATGCTATAACGTTAATATACAATATATTGTTATTTACAAGCAAACTACCAAAAAATCATAAAACTACATATATTACATATAAATATATGTAGCATTAATTGGGTACATTTTTGTCAAGGTCGCGGTTAGGACGACCGAGCCAGATCGTTAAAAATCACTGGAATGCAATTAGTAGAACCAAAAGTAGTAACTAAAAGTACGACTGAAACAGTCGATAGTAAATAGTAACAAAATCAGTCGGACCGAAAATAACAACTGAAACAGTCACTGGTAAAAAGTAGTAAAATCAGTCGAACCAAAAATAGCAACTGGAACAGTCGATAGTAAAACGTAGTCAATTACAGTCGAAAGTCAATTTCAGTCGATAGTTCCCATCACTATTAATTACCAATACTTATCGCAATGTAAACAACGAAGAGCTGGGAATTTTAATTTGGGATATACATCCTAATGTATTAATCCCGTACTCGCTTTGCTTGTGTAATCAGAACAGCAAGTATACATTATTATTAGCAAGTATATCAGAACAGTAGTCATAAATTAATTTGTAACTTAAGGTTGTACTAAGCATGTATAATATGAGATATAGTTAATTCAAAAAAAGAAAAAATATATACATATAAAAGAAGAAGACAGAATAAATCTTATGTATTAAAATATCAACAAATGTCTATGATTCTATCAGTATGAGAATGTTGCAGCAATTCGTCTCAACAATACATACACATCTGTCCGTCTGTTAAACATTAATTGACATATATGAAGAATTTTGTTTGAATGTATTTGTATTGATGCCATAGCAGAATAAAACTTATTTGAACCGTTTGTAGTGTACTGTTTATTTAGCTGTCGGACATTACAAAACGTTTTCTGTGCCGCATAGTAGTACGTACCATTTTCGGTTCTCTATTAATAGATGAACGCTGATAAAGTTAAAGATAAGATGCTACGGGATCGCAGATTAAGATCTACATCAGCAGATGCACACCGTGATAATGAAAGGCCAGATCGTAGATTAGAAAACCGACCTTTGAAGGGATGAAGATCTGAGATCCCGATAACGATCTTTCCTATGAACAACGGGATATCGTAAGAGGGTTTCTTTCAAGATCTCGCTCAAATGAATCGAGGTGTGGCCGATATAGAATCTCTCTGACACAATCTTCGTTAAAGATGCTGTTATCTTAATTTAATTTCCGAGATAAAACTCTCAGTTACAAGTTTTTTTTTACTCAGTTTTTAAGTTTAGGGATAATTGACAGAAAAGTATAAATTAGAAATCTATAACATATGGTATATAAATTATGAATAAATTATTTTTACTGCCAATTTATTAACAATAGCAACATAAATATCTAATATAGTTTTACATAACAAAATTATAATATAAAATAATTAATTAAATATATAAATATGGTCGCAATCTTTTTAAAGCACAAATAAAAGATGTTGACTTATTCATGCAATAACAAATAAAACCAGTGTTATACTTAACCCCTTATTTCAATCTCTTTATGTACAAATTTTCTTCTTCTCGTGAATTATAAATAAGAACTGATGTGAACTTATTCAGACAAACATTTAACAGAAATGAATAAATAGTTGCCCACGTAATGTTGACTGCATCAAAAAGAAAATGTTATATATATCATTATCAAGAGATTTTAAGACAAGTTGAATTGTTCTGTATTCATTTTCTAGTCTTGTTTATTTCATAACTGTTTTATTTTTTATATATTATTAATATCAATCAACCATAAAGCCATTATGGACTTTTGAGATACAAATATGGGATTGCTCTAAAACATTAAACGTAGTAATCTAACGCTGGGAAAACAAAATTATAGCAACGTTTATATCTACGTAAACAACACGATAACCTCAGAGTCAAATAGAACGGAGTTACGAAGTTATCCAAGATTTCGCATTAAAGTATGAAAGAATATTATAAATCACAGCAAAGTGGAAGTAATACAGCTACTGGACGACACACAGGAACTCAGAAGATTGAAGCGAAACAAACCACACGAACTTGTAGAGTGCATAAATGTTACTCTTATCTTTGGCTTAATTAGTTTTATGTTAATTTAGGAAATACATACGATATTGTGCCATAATTTACGTCAGATATATATACACAGATTTGTAAGGGCAGTATTAGCAACAAAAAACAACTCGATACTAGTACAAGATCGAACATTATATAATAAAATATCGCATTTAATGAATTACTAAACATCAACAAATATATTTTGACCACAATCATCTTACACCATAAAGCTCATCTTCAAATTGATGGCTTCACTAATAGTCGAAATTAAGATAATTGGTATTCAGAGAAACCATAATTGTCATAATTGTAATTGTCGAAACACAATGTCTCAGTGAACTGTTAGGGATTTTGGTCACTAGTTTTCCACATTACAAGATGATTATTTTTAGAGAATATATAATGGTAAAGCAAATGAAAAGTTGACGGTCTGACAATAAAAGACTTAGAATTCCAGTAATGATAAAAAGTAACTTTATTTCTCTACATACTACATACATATCCCTTGTTTTCAGCACATCAACATTTGACCAATATCAGTATTCCTTCCCATAAGTGCGAATCTGGAAGGTATCAAAAATATTAATCAACTTCTTCATTGAATGCGATGTTCAGAAAAATTTTCCTCAAGTTTGGATAGAGATGGTAAGTTGGATCTGAAGGCGTCAAATCATGAATCAGAATCACTTTTCTAATACTCAACACACCTTTGTTCGTTTGTGTGGCAAGTTTTTTTTCTAGCCATGTATCTTATGGCAAATTTTGATCTTGAGCTGGTCAGACTGGTCATCAGCAACGGATACCTTTTGCATAGCACTGAAGTGCGGTAAAAATGCAATAAAAATCTACATTATCTCCTTATTTTAAATATATCTATTCAGACTTACAACCAGTAATTTTAAATTTTAATTATAATCTAACAACAGCAATAGATACTTAAGTACAATTATAAATTAAATAAAACCAAAATTAAGACATTTCTAAATTAATTTAAGTTATAATTTACAGCTATATCCATCATTACCAATTTGAACAATTCTATTTCATATTACTATTTGCAACAAATCTACAAATACATATTGTTAATTTTCAATTTCTAACAATTTTCACTCAATACAATATTCTAAATGGCGCTGTTGAACACCCAAGAAATCTGTCACCACAGTCGACAGCTAAGTAAACATTGGCCTAGTACTAGGTACGACATCAATACCTCATTCCTACACATAACTGAGGGCAACAACACAATATAATTGTCAAATTGATACAAAAATTGAATAGAATAAAAGAAAATATGGTTTATAGTTTATTTTATCAAGTCATGCGAACAACATTTGGTACATCTATCAAAGGGTATCTATCATGTACAATAACCATTGACATTTATTTTATGTTTTTCAACATTACCGCATAGTACTGCATTACTGTACTGCATATTTTTTATTTCTTTGACATTTTATTTTTTTCGCAATATAACATTTCTTTGTCATGCACCATTACATCACATTTTCCAGATCTTTTCAATAAAAATATAGACCGATAAGATTCTAAAGTGCAGAAATCATGACAAGGAGAAAATCAATAGAAAAATAGCGAGGAATACAAGAAAAGATTTAGAATCATGCGAGATAAATAGTTTTTAAATATAGTCATAGCGTTTAGTTTTTTTTATTATTTAATTATTACATTGTTACTAGTCGTTCCCGACTAACCTAAAATTTGTCTTTATGATCACTTAATTCTAGGCATATAACCAAAAGGACCCATCGGCCCCATCTCAGTCTCTGGTGAAATAATGTTTATATATGTCACTGCTGTATTTTTTATTTTTTATTATATGCACCTTACTATACAACACTACACAAATCAGATGGTTTGAAGAAGAATGAAGACCGTTTAGACGAAGAACTTTACAAGCCGACATATTACTACATTGATCTGAATGACATGCAAATAAAATAATAATCCAAGAAAATTACATCGCTCTAGCAATCTTCCACAAAGCACCGCTTTCGAAAGCAGGCGAATATATCACCATCGTCGGACATTAATCTGGAAAATCGTGAAAAGAACCTCGCCGAACTCACAATACCCCCGAAACTTTCTGACCATTGCCCACCGATAATTACGAATTTACACCCTCAAATAAGTTTTAAATCGAGAGTATAACTGTTCGGGATAGGGCGAAATCGTTTCACCCGAATCACGGATCCGTGAATTCGCAATAGAAAAAAATCTCATACAATGACCGACGCGGTTGAATAGACCGTACCGGTATAAATCCGAAAATCCACCGAACTGAACCGTCTATTATTCCGTTAGCGAAAAATGCTACGTCGGCCACTCCCCCGAAGACTTGCACATTTGAGAATACCCTCGAATGTGTTATATTATATTATTATAAAGAAGTAATTTCTTTACGGCTAAATGGCCACGCCAAGAAAAAAGCCCCTAAATAAAACAGTCTAAATTGTACGAGATTGTATCTGGATGGTCTTACAATGGGGCCGAAGCCCGAGCCAAAAACCCCCTATTCAAGCGTTTTTCTAAAGACAGGCCAATGTTTGGTTAGCTGTCGGCCATATAACAGTTTTTCTGAGGTGTACAATGGTACCATTTCGGGATCTCGATCTCGGGTTGAATGCTGATAAGGCGGCAGATAAAGTTCCATCTTTCGATTCGATTAGAATCTACATCGGCAGATGGTGGGTCGCGATAGTGAAAGGCTAGTCGGAGATTAGAGGGCGAGCCTTTGAAGGGATCGCGATCTGAGACGCTGATAACGATTTGTTCGATGAACAATGGGATATTGTGCGGGGTTCTCTTTCAGGACCTCGATCTCGAGCACGATAGATGTCGCAGATAGAGTATCTGACTAACACAATCTTCGTTTAAGATGCTGCTATCTTAATTTAATTTCCGAGATAAGATTATCGGCTACTACCAGATACTATCGGCGTAACACGAGTTACTATGGCCATTTTTGAAAGTCATTCATAAAAAACGCAAATATTTATCTTGCAATTGATACCACGATGTCATTCAAATGTAAATAATAGTCAATGAACTAGGGGCGTGCAACTCCAATGGTAAGAAGTGGGGCATAATGTTGCTTAGTTTAATCATTTGCGGCGCAGACAACGTGAATTTAATTGGTTAGTTTAAAATAGTTATGTAGAAACCTGTAAGGAAAATACTTTGCTTTGATTGGTCTGCCATTTCGCCTGATTATTTTGTGACGTCACATTTATTCGATAATAGTATTTGAATAAAAATCCAAATGTAATTTTTAAAATTAATTTATTAAAATAAAGTCCTACACAAATATACATAAGTGTAAATAATATAAATATATATAATCAAAAAGCAACAAAAAAACAATTATGGACTCTATTCTAGGCAAAATTAAAATATTTATAATGCCTTCCTATATTTGTTTAGTGCCATCAATTTTATGGGATCTATTAGAGTTCTAACTTATCTTGATATATTGAAGGTAAACTGTAAATCATTCCCTCTTGATATTGCATTAACTTCATTAAACCAAAAATACAATCACACCTCATAATAAGTTTTAAAATTTGGTCTTGGAAATCACTATGGATTGGACAGTTGAAACACTAAAAATGTATGTTTTTTAAAGATATTTAGATTTTAGAGTATTTAATCTGTGGAACTACTTAATGTAGAATATAGACAAATATTGCATGTTGTCTCTTTTTCAAAAGTTTTGTTAAATAGCCTGAAATAAGACTAAAACATAAATTAGACTCTTGTTTTCGTCAGAGCAAAGTTCTCTGGAACTGAAAATATAGACTCAACTGGTGATTTAACAACCTCAAGTGGTAGTAGATCTCCCGTTAAAAAAGAATATAAGTTATCTAATATGTTCATCTTCTTCACAATGTTCTCTGGGAGAATGATGTGAAAAAATTGAAGTGTTGATGAGCCCTTTTAAAGATTACTCGAACATACTAGGTGAAAGATGCTGTTTCTACCTTCATGACCTCTAATAGATCCAACAAAATTCTTTAAGCAATCTTGGTTAATATTTGTTAAACAAATGTAGTTATTTGTAAATTTAGACATAATAGGTTTCTTTAAGGTAATAAATCCCCTAAAAGTAGCAATTAAATTTTTAATTGATGGCACCGTAACAAATATTTTCTTAACAAGGCAATCAAATTTAAATATACAATAGCTCTACTATAAAATTATTGAACACTGATTGTTCTAAAAAGTTAAAGTATTACACATATTTTAGGGATATTTTACAATTAAAACTAGTATTTATTACTACTAATTATCCGGTTATCTAAATTTTTACCTTTTTGTAAGACTTTCTCTTTATGTAGAGACATCACACTGACAGCATACGAACAACTTGGTAAGTTAATTGAATTTTATAACCATTAATATCTTCATAAGTAGGTTTTGATTTTCTGTAAACAAACAATATATAAACAGACATGTAGTAGATAGATAATTTTATATGTACCTGATAAAAACAATGTTGGATATGCATTTAACCTAATACCTGTTCCTGGAGGAAGGGTAATTCTAAATTTTTCACTAAAATGTCCGTGACAGACACCATGACGTTGATATATTTGCATTTTGGTTTATCCAGGTAACTTACTACTATTTACTTGATTAACCCATTTTTGGAAAGGAGCGAGATCATTCTTTGGGAATCGATGTCTAATTTCCGTAGTAGATTTTTACCCCGGTACACTACATCTTTTACTACACTGTCGCATTGTCATCAATTTTTATATTATCACTACATAATAGTTAATTTTTTTTTTTTTTTTTTTTTTTTTTTTTATAATTATATACATTGTTACTAGTCGTTGCCGACTAACCTACAATTTGTCCTTATAATAGCTTAAATCTAGGTATATATCTAATAGGACTCATCAGTCCTACATAGTCTCTAACATAATAATAATTGTTTTAACACTTTGAGTTTTTTCTAATGCACCTCACTGCACTACACTACAACACACTACACAAGTTCAAATGGTTTGGTCCTTTTGAGTCTGCGTCCGGTTTTGGTGTTGTCCAAGAGTTGTAATACTTCGAAATTAACATGAGAGTGAAGTCTCTCCTCATGTCTCTTTGCAATTCTTTTAATTTCTTGATTGACAGTCGGTATCTGAAGATCTCGATGTAAATAAATGGTCCGGTAATATCTGGGTGCACCTACGATGCTTCTTAGGACTTTGTTCTGGAAAACTTGTATTAGATTTATGTTGCTTTTTGCGGAACATCCCCATAATTGTATTCCGTATGTCCATATAGGTTTTAATATTTGTTTATATAGAAGTAATTTATTATGTATAGTTAATTGAGATTTTCTTCCAATTAGCCAATACATTTTTCTATATTTTAACTCAAGTTCTTTTCTTTTCTTTTTGACATGTTCCTTCCACCGTAGTTTTGCATCAAGTGTCATTCCGAGATACTTAGCATTATTGCTGTATGGTATGACAGTGTGGTTTATGGTCAATGGTGTAAGCGCGGCCTGTTTATAGGTGAATTGAACATGCACAGATTTGTTTTGGTTAATTTGTATTTTCCAGATTTGGGTCCATTTATTTATAGCGTCAGTAGCCTGTTGTAGGTTTCGGGTTGCTTCTTCGCTATTGTTTCCGACAGCAAGAATAGCAGTATCATCAGCAAATGTAGCCATTGTAATGTTTTCGATTTGTGGTATATCACATGTATAAAGTAGGTACAGAATTGGCCCCAGTACACTTCCTTGTGGTACACCTGCTTTAGCTTCTTTTATTGTAGAGTAAGCTTCCTCTTGTTTCACTCTAAACATTCTGGCTGTGATGTAAGATTTTAATAGTTCGGTGTGTTGCTTCGGTAATATTTTCTGTAGCTTATGGACGAGGCCTTTGTGCCATACCTTGTCGAAAGCTTGTGCTACATCTAAGAATACAGCTGAGCATACTTTATTATCTTCATAGGCTTTTACAATAACATCTGTTATTCTATGCACTTGATCAATCGTTGAATGTTTGGTAATAAACCCAAACTGGTGTGTTGGTATTAGGTTTTTTCTCTCTATAATTGGTTTTAATCTTTTCAAGAGGAGCTTTTCAAATACCTTAGCTATCATCGGTAACAGTGAGATAGGTCGATAAGCTTTTATATCATTTGGTGATTTTCCAGGTTTTGGAACCATTATTATTTCAGCCATTTTCCAAACGTCTGGGACATATTTCAGTCGAAATGCTGCATTGATTAAGTTAGTGAGCTTTATAATACCCTTTCTTGGCAGATTGTGCAGCAATTGCCCTGTTATTAAATCATAGCCTGGTGATTTATTTGGCTTGATGTTAGTTTTAATAACGTTGGTGACTTCTTTCGGAGTTGTTAATTGAATTGTCGAATTTTCGCCGTCTATGTCCGGTAAAGTATGTTCAATTTCACTTTCGTTTGGTTTGAAAGTTTTCTCTAAATGGTCAGCGAATGCTTCTGCTTTCTCCAGGTTGCTGCGTGCCCAACTTCCATGCATGTTTCTTATCGGAGGACTATGTAGACAGGATCGTTTTAGGTATTTAGTGGCTTTCCAGAGCGAGTAGTCTGTGTTCTTGTCATCTGTTAAATTTCGTAGATAGTTATTTATGGAATTGTTTTTAATTTCCAAAATTTCCCTCTTCAACCTTTGTGTTATGTTGTTTAAGATATTCTTATTTTCAGGTGTTCTATTTTGCTGCCATTTTTTCCGTAGTTTTCGTTTTTCAGCTACCATTTCCTTGATTTCTTTCGGGTAATTTATTCCTTTGGTTGAAGTTTTAATTTCTGGAGTGTTATTCCAAGCAGCCTGTTGGATGTCTGCAACGAATTTTTCGGTTTCATAATTTAATTGGTCTTCTGTCTTAAGGGGAACATTTAGTTGAATTCGATTGTTTATTTCTTCAACAAATCCTTCCCAGTCTGTCCTCTTGTTGGTTAATGTTGGATTTTGTTGTTTTCTTATAATGTTTTCACTCAGCGTCAAAATCACAGGTGTGTGATCTGAACTTAAGTCAAAATTTTCTTCAACTTCCATGTAGTTAGTGGTTATGTTTCTAGCTATAAAGAAGTCTAACAGGTCTGGAGTTTTCTCTGGATCGGTAGGCCAATAAGTTGGTTTTCCTGTCGACATGTAACTGCACCCTAGCTCAGCAGCTGCTTTATGTAATTCATTACCTTTAGTTGTCGTCATTCTAGATCCCCATCTTGTATTTTTAGCATTGAAATCACCACCGATTATAAATTTTTCTCCTAGGTTGTTTAGAACATTCAAGTAATTTTCTTTTTTTTGGTTGTATCTTGGAGGGCTATATATGGAAGCTAATGTAACCCTGTATTTGCTAGATATAACAGTTACTGCCGTTACCTGATTTTCTGCTAAACTGAGTCCGGGTTCTTGATGATGGCATATATTATTTTTTATTATTATTGCACTTCCTCCTCTTGCTGTGTTAGCTGGATGAATGGTGTGGTAAAAGTAATAACCTCTAAATTTAATAAAGGATTCCTTTGTCAAATGGGTTTCAGATATTAAGCAAATATCTATTTTTTGCAATTCTAGGAATACTTGTAGGTCAGCGTGATGTTTCTGAATCCCATTAGCATTCCAAATTGCGATGCGGATGTCTTTACTTGCCATTTTTAGTTCTTGAGGCCACCGCCCTATTGTTTTCGAGTTTAAGTAATCTTTCAGAAAACGATTCAATAATCTTTTCCTGGTTGTCCAGCTTTGCTATAAGTTTCAATAGCAGTTCGTTGGTTGTAACGTCTTCTTTTTTTGTTTCTTTTTGAGCGGTTTGGTTTATGCTTTGAGCATAGGTCATTTCATCGTTGATTTCGTTGTACATTTTTGGTTGTTTATTTTGAGTCACTGTTTTTTGCTCTTTAGCCTGACTGATTTTATTTCTTCTCTCTTGGAATGTTTTCGCAACTACGCATCCTCTGTAGCTTGCTGGATGCGCTTCATTGCAATTCGCACATTTCGCTTTTGTTCCTTTGGGTTTTTTGCATTCTCCCGTGATGTGTTTTCCTGAGCATTTTACACACCTTGGTTCCCTTTTACAGAATTTTTGTGTGTGTCCATGTAATTGGCATCTCTTGCACTGTGGCACAAGATTTGCCTTTCTAAGAGGTTCTATTTTTACTTCGACTCCTAGAATTTGTTTAATTTCATAAATTGCTTTTATGTCCGTGTTATGTTGGAATGATAACATAAACAGTGGTAAAGGCTTCTTCTGGACAACTATTTCTCCATTGTTATTTTTATTTCGTTCTTTTTTCAGGATATTTGTGACGTCAGTACATTTAAGTCCATTTTTTATTAACTCTTCCACTATTTTAGTAGTTTTAGCTGTCGGTGGAAGCCCTCTTGCCATTACTTTAATGTCTCTGGTTTGCTTATCTTCATACGAGTGCCATTGTAATTTTAGGAATTCCAAGCACTCAGCAATTTTCGTAAAAGTTTTACGACATTCGGCGTTTAATTTGATTTGTCCATTGTTTAATGTTGTTGCTCTAAATAGTATATTATTTGTTTTCATTGTTTCATATAGCAAGTCAAAGTCTGTGACATTACTTACTATAATTGGAGGTGGTCTCGGCACTTTTATTTCTTTATTCAATTCTTGTGCTTTAATGGTTTTTGGTTGTTGTGGTGAAGCTTCAGGTGTGTAGTTTGCTTTTCGTTTCTTATTTCTTTTAACTGTTATCCAGCCTACTTCTTTTTGCAATTCTTCCTCGTCTGTTTCATAGTTTACAGGCAATTTGTTTTCAGTGCACTGGTTCACTACGGGAATGCCAGTTGGATTGTATGTGTTTTGGTTTTTTATTAGGAGTTGTAGTGCATCTAATTGTTTTTGCATATTTGTTAGTGCAATTTCCAGATTCCGTCGGGCTGTTTTTTCGTTAATATACGCATTATAGAGAGCTTGCTCATTTTGCGTTCTCTTATGGTTTTCTTGACAAAAGATTTGATTCTGTTGTGCCAGATAAGCTTCACCTGACGTTGAGGATTGTGTTTCCATCTCATTTAGTCTCTGGTTCTCTCTATTAATCATTTTTATTTAATGAATAGTTTAATTCACGTTTTTACAAAAATTTCAGTACCGGTATTTGTTTCAGAACCGTTATAACGCCGCATTTGTGGTACAGATGATGCACCTCCGACCCTTAACAGCCCCCAAAATTTTACCTTTGTTACTTTATTGCAGTGACCATCGTTTTAAACACATTTTCACTAAACATTTAACGCGCAGTTTTAACACTGTTATTGTCGTCACGGTTTTTACTTATTTTTTAAAATCGCATTTGTGGCACAGGTAGTACACTTTCAAATTTATTACACTGACCGTCGCTCCAAACACGTCTTTACTCTACGAAGGTCGAACGACAACTATAATAGTTAATGTAAAACATAAAATATGCACAACGTAAAACGAAGATTTTTTGATCTAAACAAAAACCAAAACTTTCAAACAACAAAAGTGAAAATGGACGCTCATAGAAAATGCTGATTTCACACAATTTGATCGACCAATCACGTTTCATGTTTTCACGTTTCAGCACCAGAAATTTAAACTAGCCAATCACAATTTACGATCGGAGCGCTACCGTTTATTGAACTAAACAAAACATTTCCCCAAGGTCTCCTATACCGTGAAATTTCTATTTTTTCTATCCAATGAACACACTTAACTGTCAATGAACGTCGTGTTACCTTTTTGCTAATCTTAATTCAGAATTTTACTAACGAAATAAAATACTACAATTTTATATAAAATCATTTATTAAGATAAGATATAACATTTTTTAAAATTATTTATTATTATCTATTACCTAGTAAATAAATATAAACTAGTTGATTTTTATATTTATTTGCTACGGTTTTATAATTACAAAGTAATTATTCTATGATAGATATTCTATTAAGATCTATGTCACTGTTTTTAATCTGCATTGAGCTTTAATAGTAACTTCACTGAACACTAGATTAAATGGTTTTACTCTCTTTAATCTTCTGATTAAGCCATCATCATTTACGAAATGGTGAACAGTCACTTCATCAGCATAACTTCAGGTTGTTAAGCGGATTGTCATTATGAATATTACATGGAGAATTGACAATACCTCGCAGTACCTTGTTTTGGAATTTTTGTATAATAGTTATATGGCTTTATCTGGTACAACCCCTCAGTTGAACACTATAAGTTCATAATAGATTCAAGATTTGTTGGTAAAGTAAAGGTTTATTATATACTCATTAGGCTAAAAACATAAATGCTTAGTTCTTCTGCTGATGAAGTCCAAGGGGGACTACCATAGAGCAGTGAACTATAACTTGTTTTTACAGTAGTTTGAAAAATTCAGCTTTTAAATAACTTGGAGTAATTATTTATCATCAAGGAGTGACTTAGAATACATAACTATTTCAAATTGTTACTCGGTAAATATAAATGAAATATTTAATTGCATTTTATGTTGTATAAAAAGTATTTTTTTTTAGAAATAAGCTTGAGAAAAGATACATGGTAGATCAGATTACTGAACGTTATGACCACAGAGTATTACGTCTTACTCCCAGTCACTGCATATTTAATCCAATTCAGTTGATATAGTGTATTGCAAAGAATTATTAAAATAAACATTCAGGTCGAGGAGGATATTCAAACCTGAACTCTCTAGATTTATGGAAGGAGGCATTATCCAATATAACACCTTCGGTTTGAATGAGCTCAATCAGACACATTGAAGAAGAAATTGACAAATGGTGGAATAGTGAGCAAGCTTTTGATAGATTGGAAATAAACAGCATAGTTATCCACTGAATATCATGTCCACAGAGTATTATGCCTCCCTCCCTATCACTACATTTTTAATACAATTGAGTTGACATGGGGTATTGCAAAGAATTATTACAATAGATATTCAGGTCGAGGAGTATATTCAAACCAGAACTGTCTGACAACTGTTTTGCAGATTTGGCTAATGAATTAAGGAGAATGCGATGATTAAATCTAGTTTTATCAAGAAAGATGTATACGATATACGAAGATAGATGTATACGAAGATAGGTGGTAACAGGACAAACTAAGGACTAAGTGAGTTTACAAGAAAATATCGCATCGAAGGAAACGAGAACTAATGGTAAACAGTAAATAACAGATCAATTGAAAAGTCCCCGGCCTACCATAGTAAAACACATTTTTTTGACAAAATTATTTTTTTTATTCAACATAATTCCCGTCAAGGGTGATATATTATAGCGACCCTCCAACTCTTGGATACCATTTTTGTAGTATGATTTGTCCTTTGCTTCCAAATAGGCTTCAGTTTCGACAATAACTTCTTCATTCGACGAAATTTGACATCTAAGTACAATAGTCGCTGTGGGCCAGAACTGGAGAATACGGTGGATGAGGAAGTAATTCGAAGCATAATTGATGGATTTTTGCCATCGTTTTCACTGACTTGTGACACGGTGCATTTTCTTGGTGAAGCAGCATTCTCTTTCATTTTCTACGGCCATTTTTCAGCGATTTCGTCCTGCAAACGATCCAATGACGCTATGTAATATGCGCTGTTGATGGTTCTTCCTTTTTCAAGGTAGCTAATGAAAATTATTCCGTGTGAATCCCAAAATACAGTCGCCATAACCTTGCCAGCCAACTGTTGCGTTTTCCCACGCTTTGGAGCGGTTTCATCGTGTACAGTCCTCTCGGATGACCGACAAATACTCGGGTTTATTGTGCTTGATCATCTTCAAACACTGCTTCGAATCATGAACTCGTCGTTGTTTTTGGTCAAAAGTGAGCTCACGCGGCACCCACTTGGCACAGAGCTTTCTCATACCCAAATATTCCTAAATGATATGATATACACGTACAATGTACACGTTCAGTTGATATCTTTAGAGTGTGTACTATTTCATTCAATTTCGATTTACGATCATTCAAAATCATTTTGTGGTTTTTTTAATGTTTTCGTCGGTAACATCTTTTTTTGGGCGTCCACTGCATCCACCCTCTTCGGTGATCATTTCACCACGTCTAAACGTAGCATACCAATCCTTGATGGTTGATTTTCCTGGGACAGTATCCAGAAACTCAGCATCAAGGCAAGTTATTGCTTCAACTGTATATTTATTTGCAATATTTTATCAACACGCGAAATTCCTTTTTATACATTTCTTTTTGAGGGTTAGAGCTAAGAAAAAACATATGGATTTATTTCTAATGGGGCCATCTATGTGTCAGGCCAGGGACTTTCCAATTGACTTGTTAATGTGAGGTGGTTTCTAAATTGATCACTCACTATTCGGTAGATTTTATACCAAAGAACGTATTTTAGAGCTATGTTAAAGCAGTAGGTTCAGTCCCAATATATGTTAGTTGGTAAAAAACATAAAAAAAACCCTAAAATATGACAAACATTATCAAATTTAGATGGTAGCCATGAGTACTCTACGTAAAATATTAATTATCTAAATTCGATGTGTCGAACATATGTGTTACTTTGAGACATTTTTTTATCTAATTCCACAAGAACATATAGTCTTGATATTGTTTTTCAATTTTGATTACAATTTTTATATAACATTTTTATTAGATCTGTTTAGTACAATCTTAATTATACATTAATTAATTACTACTTTTCATTTGTACTTGGAATTCACAAGCAAGACGAGTGCGAGAAAATACATTAATATATAATCCTCAATAATAATATTATAATAACTTATAGCTATAGTTTACACTAAAGGTATACACTTTATATAAGTTCGTATGGCTGTCCGGCAATTGTATTGCTTCCACGTTAGTATGATTTAGTAATCTTCTTTCGTGTTTCAAGGCGAAATCTTGGATAACTTCGCAAATGCATTATATTTCCAGTACATCGTGCAGTTCTTCGTTGGTTTCGTAGCGATAGACATTGGTAATCAATCGAAGAACCTTGTTTTGACAGCGTTGTATGACTAGTTGATTTGAATCTTTAGTGGGACCCCATTTTTGCACCCCATAGGTCCAAATTGGCTTTATAATTGTTTTATAGATCAACCTCCTTGATTTTAGATCAAATTGAGAGTATCTTTCGACTAACCTGTATAGTTGTTTTATTTTGATTCTAATGTGTTTTACTTTTTGTCTAACGTGATGTTGATTGATTACAATTGATTGCATTTTTTGCCCAATATTTTCTCACTTTTAACGCATTCTTTCTTCCCTTTTTTGTATTTTCTCGATGTTTTTTAAGCAATTACATCAAGTATTGTCACAAGTGTATCAATCGTTCGAAACGAAAACATATGCGACTAAAAAATGTCCCTTATTCCTGGCCGGTCGTGCTGTTATTCCTTCCTCACCACGTGTTTCTCGAAATCCCTAAAACAAATATTATTCCAGCAAGTCACGAAGCGTCGGATTTTCGAATCATTAAGTCACAAATCGAGAGAATAATTCCCCTCTCCAGATGATTGATTCATCTTCCTCGTTCCCTTAGTGTTTTCTTTGTGTTCGCCTAAGTAAACAGTCAACATTTTCGTAGGATCGATGGAGTGTCTGCTAATGTCGGCGAAAAATATTTGGTCGCTGTTCGACGTCTGGTTTAATCTATTTATGTTGATGCGATTGTATGCAGAGTGTGGTTTCTCTTCAAAATAGTTAAAACAAACTTGGGATACCGTAAAACGGTATTTTTATTTTCGTTCGGAGTTTATGATATTTGTTATAGTTTCCGAATTTTGTAAGAATTATAAAAAATCCCGTTTAATCCCATTATCCTTCATTTCCTATTAAATATCTAGTTGATCAATCTAAATAAACAGTAAAATTAAAAATACATTGAAAATAAAATGATTTTAAAGGAAGGATTTGAAGAATAAGTGCGAGAAATATGATTATGATGGATTGAATGAAGCTTGAAGATCTCTTGATATTCTTCGAACATTGATAATTATTTTTTCAAAATGTCGAATTTTGTTCGTCAAAATACGATTTTGCGGTATCCATTAATTTTCGTGTTTCATAAAAAAAGCTCCTGAAAGCCATCGTTTGCTGGGAGAGATTTACGCTGAACATATTCAATCATAACCCTATGAAAAACGCGGTTTCGACAATATAGACGTGGGGATTTTAACGTTCAAAAAACGTCACGGTAAAGTGAAAAAATCTAAAAGTGCGAAATTGTAGAAATTATTGGATGAAGACAACATGAACACAAAAACAATAAAAACAAAAACAAAGATGGGAGAATGAGTACCGAATCTTACACTAGATATAGATACGAATAGAATCATTCATATATTATCACCTAGTATTTTTAGGTATAACAGATCAATTGTCATATTCTTTTGACAAAATTAGTTTTTTTAATTGAACATAATTCCCTTCAACCATTTTTGTAGTACTATTTCTCATTTGCTTCAAAATAGACCTCATCCTTTTCACTGACTTGTAACACGGAACATTGTCTTGATGAAGCAGCACTTTCTTTTTCTTTTTCTTGTGGATGTTTTTCGGCAATTTCGTCATTCAAACGGTCCACAAACGCTATGTAATAGTCGCGGTTGATGGTCCTTTTTCAAGGTAGTCAATTATTCCATGCGCATCCCAAAATACAGACGACATAAACTTGCCAGCCGACTGTAGCGTTTTATCACGCTTTGGAGAGGATTCGTCGTGTGCAGTCCACTCGGATGACTCTCGATTGGACTTCGGAGTGAAGTGATGGAGCCATGTCTCATCCATTGTCACATATCGACGCAAAAACTCGAGTTTATTATGCTTGATCATCTTCAAACATCATCTCCTCGTTGTTTTTGGTCAAAATGGAGCTCCCGCGGCACCAACTTTGCATTCTCATACCGCTTTCTCACATAGCTTTCTCATATCCAAATATTCGTGAATGATATGATATACACATCCAGTTGATATCTTTGGAGTGTCTGCTATTTCCGTCAATTTCAATTTACAGTCATTCAAAATCATTTTGTCAATTTTTTAAATGTTTCCGTCGGTAACAACCTCTTTTGGGCGTCAACTGCGTTCACTGCCTTCGGCGCTCATTTCACCACGTGTAAACTTAGCATATCAGTCGTTGATGTTTGATTTTCCTGAGGCAGTGTCCGGAAACTCGGTATCAAGCCAAGTTTTTGCTTTAACCGTATTTTTTTTCTTTAAAATGCAATACTTTATCAACACGCGAAATTCCTTATTATCACAATAACAAAAGTTGCTTCACTCAATATGCTATAATTCACAAACTGAAAATCCGACAGCTGTCAAATTTATACACGCATTTTTTGAGGGTTAGGGCTAACTAATAAACATATTTAATTCAAGTAGCTCCATCTATGTGTCAGGCCGGGGACTTTTCAATTGACCTGTTATATGACGGATAAGTTTAAACATTTTCATTTAAATTCTTATTTCAATAGGTGCCTTATTAGAAAAGTACGGTCAGAATACATGTACAACTTTTTTTATTAATTACATCTTATTGCTTGGAAGTCGCTATGATTTAGCAATCTTATTTCATGTTTTAAGACTAAATCTTGGATCACTTCGTATATCCATTTGATTTCGAGGTTATCTTCCTTGGTTGCGTAGCGATAAGCATTGGTAATTAATCGTATAACTTTTGGAGACCTTCAGCTGCTTGTGCTCCAACTCTATATTTGCACCCCATAGGTCCAAATTGGCTTTATGACTAACTGATATATCATTCTCTTTGATTTTAAGCCAAGTAGAGAGCATATTCCGGCTAACCAGTACCGTTAACTTTGACTCTAATCTGCTCTGATTATTTCTAAGGTGATGTTTCCCATGTAACCTACCATCGAGATGTACGCTGAAGTGTTTAGCAGCTAAAATGTAGTATTTTTAAATTCGCCACAATGCGTGGACAGATTCGGACCTATTATTCTATGTATAGTCCATTTGTAGATCTTTTTGACTACAACCTGTACTTTTTTACAGCCTTAGACACAGATACATCTTTGCCATGATCATTTCGTCGACGGAAAATGTTCCAAGTACTGTTCCTTTTGTTGTTAGGATATCAGCAGTGTAGATCAGATTCAAGAGTGGCCCACTAGTCTGAGGAATTCCAACCGAAGTAGGTTTAAGTATTGATAAATGAGTGTTGATAAGTGAGTGATAACAACGCACATTATTACAGCTAGTAAATATATTTAATAATATTAAACAGCATTAAAACCTCATTTATTATTTGTACTTTCTTTTTTAATATTTTTAATATTTATTTTCTATTTTTCACTCATAATATTTTCATCTTACTAGATGTTTGTATATATTGTAATAATTTTTTCGCATCAAATAAGCCATTCATTAAGAAGAATAGGTATAATATATATGAATTTACCAAACAATAAACAATAATTTTCGGTAATAGACGGAAAATATCGATTTATCGATATTTTTTCGAGATCTCTACTTCGGACTTACCGACGTCAATTAAATAAATTGAACGAAGTATTCTTTCGGAACAGGCCAGCAATGGCAAGTAACAGATGCTGTCATTGTGTCATCTCATAAGACATAGCGTCTTCCAATTACCATTTGTTAAGATCGATGCAACATGGCTTGACTAGTACACGGTTTCGAAGTGCTGAAGAAGTATGAAAATGAATCGATTATCGGATCGGTATCACATAAACATCGTTTTTTCAATAGAGTATCGCAGTTTTGAAAGAAAAAGTTGTAAACATGACAGAAAATGTTTTTATTGGTATAAAAATGTGCTAATTTTTCTCAATAAAAGTTTTTAATGTAAAAATTTGATAAAAATACATGTAAACACCTAGCATGAAAATATTTCAGTACAAGACTGATCTTAAAAAATCACCTCGAATAGGAAATAGAACCATTCTAATATTTGTCGAGTAATTAAGAAACATAAGAAGGAAGAAAATGTATAATTTACATATTAAGTTATAGATTTTTACATATGTCATGTGAAAGTTATTCAATAGAATTTGATTAATTAGGTACGTATCAAAAAAAACCGTAGTCCCTCATATACGAACACAAATCCCAGAGGAAATAAAAGAGCTTGTTTATTCGAACGTATTTCGAATTTTGTACCAGGAAACGTCAATTACAAACGTCGAGCCGTACCTAATCGCTGTAACATTTCTCTGGTACATTCAAATTGAAACGGAAACCTTGACACAACAAAAATCATCTCAAACATCTCTCGACGTGGTTTTTTTCCTCTTATGTTTCGAGATGGGAGACCACACACTAGCCGTATCATTTCCGCAAGGAATCGATAAGCTGTTTATTTGGAAACAGGCAAATGTCGAAATTATAGACGCGGCACCCGCTCATAAGAGCAGCAGAAGTCCCTTCTGGCATTTCCTTTTCTGGCCATCCCCAGCTCGAACACAAAATATCAATTAGCGGCTATAAATATGGCAAATTCATATTTTTTTATGGGAATGGAACGTTTGTAGTCGAACGTGCCACTTGCTGGAGAAATATCGCAAGGGTACTGTGTAATTATATGTCATTTTCGTAAAATCGAGCATTCAAGTTAAAGAAATAATATGTTTAGATTTTGCTGAAAATTAATTTGAAAATTAATGCATTATTTTAAAAATGCTGCAAACAAATATTTAAAAATATTGCTAACTGCTAGTCAGTCTGATGCTAATTCTGATGTAAATTTCTAATTCTTCACAAATTCACCACAAAATTATTTCTAGATAATATTTAGCCGGCTTGGTGGCGCAGTGGTAGAGGCGATAGGACGACCCTCCTACTGTTGCGATAGCTGCAGGTTCGAATCCTGCTGGGGCATGGTCGTAAATATATGTTTATGATTGTTTAAAATTTGTGATGGTCCTAGACAAGAGTGCAAAATCCGACAATGAAAATGATCTCAGTCACGCCAGTAACCAGGCTGGGTAAGACCGGATGTCTTCTGGAATGATTTCTAAAGTTGGTCCCTCGTCAGTCGGTAGGCTTAATGCTGAGGACCGTGGTTCTCGGTAAATATATATATATATATATATATATCTATTATACGAATTATATCTGTTGAATAATCTGTAGAAATACTCATGCTCGGTTAATTTGAAAATGTTATTTTGATTTGATTTGTTTATTGGCAAACACGAGAAAAGACAACTATTAAACAACCTAACCTAACTGTTATATTTGATGCACATATTGTTTAGATTGACCAAATTTGTAAAACAACTTCCTACAGTTAGAGATTGCTTCAAATACATAGTTTTAATATTTGTAGGTGTCACAGAAGCAAAGATAAAAGAAGGTGTCGACAATCTTTCGGAAAATTTGGGAGATGTAAGTAAAGAGTACGATGAATGATTTCACCAGGATATTGAAAAGCCGGAGAAAATACATCTCTTAAAATGAAGGGTCTCAATGAATTTCCAGATTCTCACCACAAGTGAAAATGTAGAAAAAGTAGCCGCACTGGCAAGAAATAAGTTTTACTATGTGCAAATAACAGTTTTCAAGTCAATTCATATCAAAATGTCGTACTCTGAAAAAAGGAATTCATTCCTGGATTCAGAACTATTAATTTTTAACATGCTCAAACGATTGTAACGTATTTATATAATATTTTAAATGATATTCAAGTTAGACCTTACATTAATTCATTTAATACAAAACTGTGTTTGATTTCTTTTAACTGAAACTATTTTCTAACCAACCAGAGAGTTTTTATTGTTATATTTATCAATTATTATTTCCTTCAACTCTAAGTCAACATCGGATTTGGTACCTGTCAATGTTTGTTTTGTGTCTGCACTGGTGGTCTTCTTTTATGCTCTGTGCGAAATTAGAGTGACATTGAACGAAGCAAAGGAAGAGGTGGCAGCTGCCTGCCTCTTAATAAGCTGACCGATGTTTCTATTTATTTTTGCCCATGTTTGACAATTCAACTTTTATGTGTCACTAAATCTGAACAAATGCTGTGTGCGTTGGGTGATACGGCCAATAATAGAAGTAGTTCCAGACGTAATTATTGACATTGATATTCCTAAAAGTACGGAAACATTCTAACAATAAATTGTATACTCAATTTATCAACAAATTTAAATTAGTTCTTATAGACTATCCTGTATATATATATATATATATATATATATATATATATATATATATATACAGGATAGTCTACTAGTATCTAGAATGAAGCTTTGAATTTCTAAAATTAACATATCTATATATATGTAGTAACCGGACAATTCCTAATTTTATTTCGTGAAATCAACAATGGATAATAAAAATTTATTAGAAAATTAAGATTGAAAAAAATATGATTTTTTTAGTAATAATTATATTTATGAATTCTTAATGTACAGTTCATATATGATCTTATAATTTACTGTTCTCTGACAATATATTTGATAATAAGTAATAGGAATCTAAAATTCGCTTTTCCTATAATGTTACTCTAAAAAGGGCAACAAATTTAACACTAACAAGTTCATTTTGAATAAATATAATAATAAATTTAAGATATTTTGTTTGTATTGTAATGTTTAATTATAATAAAATTATAATTAATAAATGGAGTATATATATATATATATATATATATATATATATATATATATATATATATATACAGGATAGTCTACTAGTACCTAGAATGATGCTTTGAATTTCTAAAATTAACATATCTATGTATATGTAGTAATCCGACAATTCCTAATTTTATTTCGTGAAATCAACAATGGATAATAAAAATTTATTAGAAAATTAAGATTGAAAAAAATGTGATTTTTTTAGTAATAATTATATTTATGAATTCTTAATGTACAGTTCATATATGATCTTATAATTTACTGTTCTCTGACGATATATTTGATAATAAGTAATAGGAATCTAAAATTCGCTTTTCCTATAATGTTATTCTAAAAAGGGCAACAAATTTAACACTAACAAGTTTATTTTGAATAAATATAAGAATAAATTTAAGATATTTTGTTTGTATTGTAATGTTTAATTATAATAAAATTATAATTAATAAATGGAGTATATATATATATATATATATATATATATATATATATATATATATATATATATATATATATATATATATATATATATACAGGATAGTCTACTAGTACCTAGAATGATGCTTTGAATTTCTAAAATTAACATATCTATGTATATGTAGTAATCGGACAATTCCTAATTTTATTTCGTGAAATCAACAATGGATAATAAAAATTTATTAGAAAATTAAGATTGAAAAAAATGTAATTTTTTTAGTAATAATTATATTTATGAATTCTTAATGTACAGTTCATATATGATCTTATAATTTACTGTTCTCTGACGATATATTTGATAATAAGTAATAGGAATCTAAAATTCGCTTTTCCTATAATGTTATTCTAAAAAGGGCAACAAATTTAACACTAACAAGTTTATTTTGAATAAATATAAGAATAAATTTAAGATATTTTGTTTGTATTGTAATGTTTAATTATAATAAAATTATAATTAATAAATGGAGTATATATATATATATATATATATATATATATATATATATATATATATATATATATATATATACATATATATACAGGATAGTCTACTAGTACCTAGAATGATGCTTTGAATTTCTAAAATTAACATATCTATATATATGTAGTAACCGGACAATTCCTAATTTTATTTCGTGAAATCAACAATGGATAACAAAAATTTATTAGAAAATTAAGATTGAAAAAAATATGATTTTTTTAGTAATAATTATATTTATGAATTCTTAATGTACAGTTCATATATGATCTTATAATTTACTGTTCTCTGACGATATATTTGATAATAAGTAATAGGAATCTAAAATTCGCTTTTCCTATAATGTTATTCTAAAAATGGCAACAAATTTAACACTAACAAATTTATTTTGAATGAACAAATGAAAATGATGCCTGCTTGGCTGAGCACAAGATAAAAGATAATTGTGCAATCAATATGTAAAATATGAAATCCTTAATATTGAACGTTGAATTAATTTAAATAGTAAGCTCCTTGGAAAATTCTTTCTTAAGTAATAATAACACTACTGGAAATTTGTCAATCTTTACCTCGCGTCAATATATTATTTCAATTTGGCCTAAATTTCCACACTTTGCATGGTTTTGTAAAAGAGGACTAGAGACATCTACAAAATATATAGCAGCTGCCAGTACAATAACCGATGTTAACCGATGTTTCTGTTTATTTTCACCTTTGTTGGACAATCTGGCTTTTATAAGAATCGGTGACTTGTTCCGGTCACTGGGTGGTCACTCCCAGGCGAAAACAGTTTTTTTGTTGTAATTATCTTGTCCTAGGTATTGTCCAAGATGTTTGTTTGTTAAAAGATATGTTCTAAAATATACAATTTACGTGTCCTTGATCAGAAAAAAGGTAAACCTACAAACTGACATAATAACAGAGCGTATAAATTAGTTCGACCAGTGTTTTACATCAAAAACTGATAAAGAATTTTGCTCTAATGATATAGAGCAGACATATTTTAACTTATTAGACTTTTTATTAGACAAAATTTCTTCGATATTCATTAAATAACCCGTAAATATTTAGTTTAAGATAAATGAACCCCTTATTTATACAAAAAAGAACGTTAAGATTAATTCTTATTTAAGAACAATGTTTATTAACATATAATATATACAACGTGGGAGTATAATAAATATAACATAACACTGTTATATTGAAAATCGAGTATTATGTAATATAAATCACAGAACGATAAAAGTCTAACAGATATATGCGTATATAAACACGTATAGAAATATATAACTCGCCGCTTCTTATCGACTAACGCTACGATGATATACCCGCAATCAAATTTGGAGAATCGTACTCGCTTCGGCGGTACATATACTAAAATTGGAACGATACAGAGAAGATTAGCATGGCCCCTGCGCAAGGATGACACGCAAAATCGTGAAGCGTTCCACATTTTTTGCTTATTATAAGACTTATTTTTTAAAATATTCGTTCGATGAATTTTATTAATCATATAAATATTGTAATCTTAATAAATGTTGTATAATATTTTAGTATATTATTATTTTTGCACAATATAAATAGTTTTAGATAAGAGATAAAAAAATATCAAAGCAGAACAATAACTTACCATTTCGACTAAATTACAATTAATAAATTCAAGACCGGATATATTAACTCAGCTTTTGATAAAAAAAGAAGTTCTGGACCTTAATTTAAACTTAAAAGTAACAGAGCAGCTCCTCTTTCTCTCTCTACTTCTCCCAATACCTTATAGTAAACAAAACCATTATTAAAAATAAGACAAAACGTTTCAGGAATTTTTACAATTTTGCGATAACTAATACATCAGTTACGATTTTAGTTTATATAAACCATTAGAAACTAAACGTCAGTCCGACATATTATATCTATATAATATTATCAACCAAAAAACTTAATAGCGAAGAAATATTATACCCCAACATAACAAGGAACGCAGTTTTCTTATCTACCTACATGTTGTGCTTTTAATCACAATTATGGCAAGACATTTTCGTGTATTCCGTAGCCTTTATTTTCAAGAACTCTATAATGTGCCAACTATCCACAATAACTAAACGTACAAGAAACGAACACTATGCATATTCCATTCAGCAATCTTCTGACAAAGTTTAAAAATATAAAAAATAGTGTAAGTATAAATAAAATGGTAAAAGATAATAAAAAAATAGATAAAATTATAATTAGTTAATATGGAATAGTGAAACAACCGAAGAAGTTATAAGTAGTAATAAAAAGAAAGATTTGGAGATAATATAAATTAATTAGATATACATTAATGTATATTGCGCCTTGCTTGTATATTAATGAAAATACAACAGAACAGTAGTAATAAATTTGTAAATTAAGATTTTACTAAGCATATCGTAGACGTATGCGTCATATATATATATATATATATATATATATATATATATATATATATATATATATATATATATATATATAGATATATATATATATATATATAATGTGAAATACGTTCAATTATCCAAAGGTTCTTATAAAGTTCAACCAATTTATAGGACGATTGAAACGTATAAGAGTCAGAAAGAACAATGTAAGCTATAACTGAAATTTAAGCGTTTCTAACACGTTTTTCCTGATATAAAATGTTTATAACGATACATTTTTATACAATAAACAGCTTAAACAAAACAATCATGATGGTTTTCCAAGACAGCTTTATTGGCTTTTACCATTCATTTTTCGTTCTACGTCAAGGTATTCTGAAGAAATTACCTTCGTATACGAACCACTTTGGTCAGATTTGGTTGGTTTTTGATTAATGATCACAACTGATACGAACGAATCATTTTGAGCTTTTATCAAATTAACCAGAAAAAAAATTGAACGAAATTTTTTCACAGCTAAATGTTCATGCAATATCTTAATCATATCCCCTATGGAAATGCCAAACTATGATTCAATCTCATTGTAAGTCATATAACAATCTTGCAATATCATTTCGGCATAGCATCAATGCTTTTTGACACTACAACTGATTTTGGACTCGAATACTCGAATACTCGAAAGCTAGAAATAAGTTGATCGGTGTCGAATGTCGTAAAGTAACAGTGTACGAGTTAATTAAATATTTCCACTGAGACAAAATTTTCAAGACATCTTAAATGATATATGATATAAGTTGGGCTCTAATAACAAAACGTTCCGAATAAAATCATGTTTATGAAACTTCCCATTGTAAACGTCACATGAAATCTAACAACACTTCTAGTTTATCCAAAGAAGTAGTGAACTTACGTCAACAAAATGTATAATGAATATATAGAAAACGTATTTAAATGAAGATCTGTGAACAAAGAAGTTCAATTCAATTTCCAGACATTCCCTTTAAAATAATACAATTTTTTCACCCATATAATAAAAGTAATGGAGCCTTGTTATTTCAATTTGTATACTGACATAGGTATTTCAAAATAGAACAATATGTCACCCTTGACAAGGTTATAATAACTTTTGATTAAGTTTTGTAGATCATAATATTTTTTAATAAGTCATTGCAAATATATTCTGAACATATATTCCTGAAAAAAGAGAGTAGATCAGACAGCTTAATAATATGGCCAAAGTGTTCAATAAAATGGAATTGTTATGGGATGTGGCAAAGGATTACTACAGTAGATATGCAGGTTAAGAAAGAAAGATATACAGGCAAGAACTTTTTAGATATATGGAAAGGATTGTTTAGAATAACACCCTTCGGTTTGGATAAACTCTATCAGATAAACAGAAGAAAAAAATTGACAAATGATGGAGTCTAGAACAAGTATTAGAAATATTGGAAATTAGCGGTTTAGTTATTGACTTGAATACTAGCTCAGAATGTGATAGTGAGGGAATGAAACTTTCTAGTTGTGGTATTATGATTCAATGCTGACAATGCCATATAGTGTCATGAGATTGGAAACAACTAAAGGTGAGTATATAATTAATATAGGATAATTATTGTAATATAATATATTATTGTTGTATAGTTCTCGTACCATTGTAAACCATACTTACACATTTCTATAATTATTTCTACTGGAGAATACCGAAAATTTGCTTCGGTTATTAAAACATGACGTGATGGATTTTAATTTTGAAAACAGAAACGAATTTTTTGATGTTATGATACGAATATTGATTTTTTTCCGTATTATACGAAACTAATAACCCATTTCAATTACCCATAACAAGATATGATTTACGATCAATTTATTTGATCAAATTGAGATGTAATCTCTGCGTAATCACGTAATTAATGTTACCGATGGGGCAAGAAACGTAATTGGCCTGTTTGACGGTGGGCCGATCGGAACAGAACACCGTCGGTAAAAAAGGGAACTAATTTCTGAGGCGCGATTAAGTCAAAATGGACCGATCGGTGCCAATGGATGCGCAATTACGATTTTATTTCGGCCTTTCATTGACAGGATGCGCCGGCATCGAGCTAATTTGATGCCGTGGTGCCGTTCGTCTTATACATTTTTATTAAAACGGATGTCTCGGAGATAAATCGATTTCTCATGGATTTCATCAAAGACAAGTAGGTCTGTTTTTAATATTCAACTGTTATAAGCTGCTTACGGCGCATCCTGTTTTTTATTCTATGAACAATAACAGCTCAAGGTGACCTAAGAAATTTTTCATAACAAAATCAACTAATGAAGTATGATCGAAACAGATGGGTTATCTGTTGGCTTATTTTTGAATTGGTGAGTTATTTTAACATAGTAGTACCATCCCAGCTCGAACTACACCCCTCCCAAAGGATAAAGAAGTGTAATAAAATATTCCGAGAAGCAAATTCTATTAAACATCCACAATTCTTGAACGGACACCCAATCTCGCCTCTACTTGAGAAACACTAGTAAAAAACAATGAGTCCTCATTGAATTACAATCACCAAATTGAAATATCTATTTTATAAGCATCTGCCAGAGGAGTGTCGCAAATATTGAGAACAATCTTTAAGCTAGGTCACTTGGATATCAACCATACCACAAAATTAGCATGGTAACTAAAGAAATATTGTATGAAGATCCAGTAATTATAGTTAAATGGTTACAGGTTACATAAAATTAAAGAATGGAAAATACGAAAATATGTTCTAAGAAAGAAAACATTTATAACTCTAGGTCCATAACTAGACCGATTTGGCTAGATGTAGTTTTGCGCGACGGAATCACTCAGAGGCAGGAGCTAAAAAGATTACAGGTTTCTTTACCTTCTTTCCATTTAAAATTTTATGACATCTTTGTGACAGATTATAAGCACTTATAATCTGTCACCTAACTGTGTATAATTATCACTACATAGTATAAAACAAAGTCGCCTTTTCTGTCCCTATATCCCTATGTGCGCTTAAATCTTTAAAACTACGCAACGGATTTTGATGCGGTTTTTTTCAATAGATAGAGTGATTCAAGAGGAAGGTTTATATGTATAATACATGCGTAATATACTAAGGCAACATTGCTAATTTTAGAGGTTTCTAACGTGATGTCGTAAATTAACCTATTTTTTTAGGCTTATTTAGCAATTAGCAAAAACGCTGCCTAACCCTACGAGTTAGATCAAATTAATGTACTACAGTATTGTACACCATAAAAAGGTCTACAAAAAAGTCCGCGATGGTATATGTTTATCTTTTAGGGATAACCCACATTAACCATTTTTATTGTTTACTTTTTACGTGAGAATGGCTTATTTACGAAGCTATTTTAAGCAATACGGCATTAATCCTTATCGAATTAAATACCTTAAATACAGTGTGCAATTAATATAGATCAATATGGTTCCTTACAGCATGTAAATTAAACAAATATTTTCGGAGATATTACAAATTTAAAATTTGCGTTTAAAAATGCATAATGTAATAAAAATTGTATGAATTTAGATATTCCAAAGATAGCAGGAAATCTTCATAGTAAGTATAGGGGAAGAGGAATTGTTTTACTCCAAATTTAATGCGTGCAGGCCAAGGGCAGTAATGAACGAACCAAAAATACTGGATCGATTTTAATCATGTTTTCATTGAGTGACATAGGCATATATATTTTATGCCCGTGCAAAGTCGGAGCGGGCCGCTATGTTTTTATATACAACGTTCATATTTTTTCTGTAGTGTATTTAATTTAGTATCAGCATTGCACCCGTGCGAAGCCGGGGCGGGTCGCTAGTCAAGAATAAAGGAATTTAGCAGTGAAAGTTATATGGAAAAATTGGGTCCCACGTTTAAGCTTTTCGGAATCCCCGTTACGCGGCCAAATGTAAATGAAAAATGCAACACCTATATGTGTGTTTCTCTCTTGTTTGGCCTCGGTATTAATAATTCTAATCTGAGCAGTTAACGGCCATTCTTAGGTGATATAATTTGTGTTGTTTATTTACGTTCAGTTGTTCAGTATGTGTTTTTATATGTATTTGACAATTACTTTAGATTATTCAGTGTATTTTAATTTATCAGTGTAATAAAAAGAAAACCTTAAGGGGTTCTCTTATGATCTCTTATGAAGGTCCAGGAAAGTTTTAATCATTTTAAAGATGAAGACTATAGACCAAAATGAAACAAGATGTAATTCCTACCAGTAATTTAAATAGTAAGTATTTTGTTAAATAGTAGTGATTTATTGCATTGAAATAATTAAGCAATATTTATTGAGATTCTTTACCTTTACTACAAGACAAGGAAAATATGCTCCAAATGGCAATATTACAATCACATAAGTTTTTTGAGGCTGATAAATATATAGGAGATTCTTCTACCCTAACAAGACCCAAAAGTAAGAATATAGTCAGACATTTATGTTTATTATTAGAGAATGAGGGTTCTAACTTGAAATTTATATGTTCATTTATAGTTAACTCAGCATGTCCCATCAGCTTCGTTTCAGGTTGGCTGAAAAACTAATGTCTTTATCCTTATTGAAATGCATGCAGAGGACATAAACTGTTATCGAAGATATTCTGCTCGCCTTCTAGAAGAACATTAATGCAGATACTTAATAAGGTTCCTTTTTGCTGCTGGAGTGGTAACATCTAATTTTGATCGTTAGTTCAAAAACTTGACTATATAGACTGAACTGCTGTTGTCATACTTGATAAAATGTACCTCAACAGAACCATTAATAATTATATTATCATATTTTAATTTTTTTTTGGTTTGTTTTAAATATTAGAGAGAATATAATATCAGTAGATTACGTGTTTTGGGTAGTGGAGATGTCTTTGTGATTATATCAATGACTTTATGGTCATGGAAAATTAATATAATTTTAATATGTCAATAAAATATATTTAAATATATTGTTTTTTTATTTTCTCAGTAAAATTAACAAAATTTTAAAATTTCCTGCTAAAATTTTTTACTGTACATTTTTAAATTTCCTGCTCAAACTTTTAGAATTACCGCTAAACGTTTTTAAATTTCCCGCCGTAACTAACTCCGTCATATGGCGCATGCCTAAGCCCCCTCACAAGGGGATTCCGAGCGTAACTTAGAACTTTTAACATAGGAGATGCGCTTCTAAGTTTCTTTATTCCATGATTATCACTTTGTGTTTGTTTTCTTTATTCCATGAATATCACTTGAAATTGATAGACATTGTACTCACAATCCAACAGTAATGCGTTGCACAAGACGTACAGATGCTTCTTTATCAGATCAACGATTTATTTAATATGTTTCGCTGGGTTATCTAGTTCGAATTAATTATTATCCTTCTTCTTACTAATCTTCGAAATAATTTCTTAATAGTTAATGGTAACAGTCAATTAGAAATTCAGAATTGTCTAAAGTGGCAAGAAGATTTGACAGATATTTGTTTGTGTTTTATACAATAAAATATTAGTTCATTATTAATTTATTAATAAAATAATACTCGGTATTTAACATTTTGTTTTATAGTAAAATACTTTATAATACTATACATAGTAATATTCTACAAATTTTTTAAAGAACTGCTGTAAAGTAGAATCTAAACTTAGGTTATCATAATGAAATATAAAATATTAATTATAAAAATATTAAAATATATATGTTCTAAAATTAATGAAAAATACACTTATTATAACTGCTTATTAAAACAAGAATACTCACACAAATATTTTTTTTGAATTTTATATCTGGCAAGTAGCAATAAAAACTTAAAAATGGAATTTAAAATGTATGTGGGGAATTAGAGAGAACAAAATATATCTAATAACCTGGCGGATTATATTCACAAAAAAATGTGGAACGCTTCACGATTTTGCGTGTCATCCTTGCGCAGGGGCCATGCTAATCTTCTCTGTATCGTTCCAATTTTAGTATATGTACCGCCGAAGCGAGTACGGTTCTGTGTATGTTCACATCCATATATGTGCGAACGGTCTAACGATGATCAGCGGTGAGTTATAACGGTGCATATAACTATTTAATTATTATATGATTTTTTACGATATTTACCTGTTTATATTATAATTATCATTTTTTAATACAAATTTTTAGTGTAGAAATTCTGGAAAGTTTTTTTCCCGGATAGACAACTCTGAGTAAGTAATTCATTAAGCTAACTGACGTTTTTTTGGATACTTAAATTTTTGAAGAATAAGATTTGAAGACGTGATTTGAATGAATTTGATTGACGACGTTCTTTCGGTGCGATCAAAATGTTGGATTATAAGTCTTCATATTCACATTTTACATGTTATATTGTCCAATTATTTGTATGATCTATTAACGGATAAACGGTGTGATACTGAAGGAGACATTGACGCTTTTTGCAGGTCCAAACTTTCGAAAAAGTCCAGTTTTTCATGAAGAATTATCATTATTTTGTTAAATAAACCTCATCTTGGGAAATCGAATGATATATTTTAAGTGCTATATGCTTAAACTTTTATTAAAATTATTTATTTACGTTAAAATTTAAATTAAATAATTTAAATAATTAAATTAATTATTTATATTAAGATTGTAAATAAAATTTATTAGTGAGCAGTAGATTAAACTATTTTGAGATAAGTTACTCAAGTTACAGTCAAGTATAATTCTTAACTCAATAGTTAGGACTGTTAAGTGCTCAGGAAAATTCGGGAGGAATGTCTTGAAACCTAGTTAATTAGGTAATTTGCAATCAACTAACGCACTTAAACAAAATAATAATCAAACTATTAGTTAAATATAACAATAGACTATAAGTCTTTATATTAAATTATGGGAATGGGGTAATCAGAAACCAAGTTCCATTGAATAAAGCAATAATTATTATAAAATGCCTAGTAGTGTATTTTCAATAGTATCATAAAGTTTTTTTTTATTATTATTTCATTAATACATCTAATGTAGCTTAAATCTAGGTATATAACTAGAAGGCCCTACCTCAGTCTCTGGTGAAATAATGTTTATACATGTCACTGCTGTATTTTTAATATATGCACCTCACTACACAACACTACACAAGATCAGATGGTTTGATACTTTTGAGCCTGTGTCCTGTTCTGGTGGTATCCAAAAGCTGCAATAGTTCAATATTCTCATGAGAATGGAGTTTTTCCTCAGGTCCCCTTGCAATTCTTTTGATTTATTGACTGACTGTGAGTATCTGAAGGTCTCGATGTAAGTAATCAGACCTATAGTATGTGGGTGCACCCACAATACCTCTCAGGACCTTGTTCTGAAAAATTTGTGTTTTGTTTATGTTACTCTTTGCAGAACATCCCCATAATTGAAATCCGTATGCCCATATAGGTTTCAGTATTTGCTTATATAATAGCAATTTATTAAGTACTGATAATTGTGATTTTCTTCCAATTAGCTATTACATTTTCCTATATTTCAATTCCAGTTCTTTTCTTTTCATCTTTATATGTTCCTTCCAACGAAGTTTTGCATCGAGTTTCATTTCGAGATATTTAGCGTTGTTGCTATGTGGAATCATAGTATTATTTAATGTTGTTAGTGCTTGTACGGTCTGTTTACAGGTGAACTGCACATGTACAAATTTATTTTCATTAATTCTTATTTTCCAAGCTTGTGTCCAATTATTTATATTGTCACTCGCCTGTTGTAATTTTCGTGAGGCTTCTTCACTATTGCCTCCAACAGCTATAATCGCAGTATTATCAGCAAATGTAGCCATCGTAATATTTTCCATTTGTGGTATATCACAAGTGTAGAGTAGATAAAGCATTGGTCCCAGTACACTTCCTTGTGGTACACCTGATGTAGCTTCTTTAATTGTAGAGTAAGCTTTCTTCTTGTTTCACTCCAAATATTCTGGTTTTAATGTATGATTTTAATAGTTCGGTGTGTTGACTTTGGTGACATTTTCTGTGGTTAATGAACAAGGCCTTCTTGCCAAACCTTATCGAAGGCTTGTGCCACATCTAAGAATATAGCTGAGCATACATTTTTACTTTCCTAGGTTTTTTTAATAACATCTGTTATTCTATGGATCTAGTCAATTGTTGAGTGTTTATTAATAAACCCAAACTGGTGTGTAGGTATTACGTTTTTTCTCTCTATGAGGTACCATAGACTGAAGCCGAAAAACACAAGTAGATTACTCATCTATCACACCCGTTTTTAAATATAAATGAAACAGATTTGTTAGAACAAAATTAATATTGTTTTTAAATTATATACAAAATAAACCAAATAAATCCAAATATAGAAATCGATTATAATTGTCTCCAACTCTTCTGGAGCTTAGTACTAAGAAACAATGGTCGTGATTTCTGCTATATTCGATTTGATTAGCTTCCTACCTGGTGGCAAGTATATTTCAACAGCAATAATAATTTTTTAGTTCGAAGAAATATCATTTGCTTAATTGGTGAATCTACGAATTTTACATTTAAATTGCCATAATGTTGTCATTATAGAGCATTTACGCTATCGAGCGCCTGCAGTATTAGTTTAATAAAATAATCTTCTAAATTTTGAAACTTGAAAATAAATTCTAAATAATTAAAATAAAATAATTAAAATATCTTACAAGTCCCAAGTCTCCTACTTGTCGATCATAATTGCAAAAAATGTGGAACGCTTCACGATTTTGCGTGTCATCCTTGCGCAGGGGCCATGCTAATCTTCTCTGTATCGTTCCAATTTTAGTATATGTACCGCCGAAGCGAGTACGGCTCTGTGTACATTAGCGGTCAAATATGTAGATAAGAGTTGACGATGGTCAGCGGTGAGTTATAACGTCAGCGTATTCGTTATTTAGTGTAATAGTAGTAGTAATTGATGTATTTAAATTAAATTATATGTTATAATTAAAATTATTAATACATACAATATATGTATAATGATCTGATCTACAATAAATTTAATTGTCAACAATACACAGACCAACAATGTTGGTAAAAATTTGGTATTTGTGCGTTCTGAATTCGTATTTAAGAGTAGTTTTTTATTACTCACAATTATTTGGCCATGTGACATCCGAAAAATAAAGAAAATTATATAAATAAGAATTAAAAAATTATAGTATTTTAATTAAATCACAGTTTTTTCTTGCAACAATATTAAATTGCCGGCTTGGTCGCACAGTGGTAAAGGTGATAGGACGGTTCTCCTACTGTTGTGATAGCCGCGGGTTCAAATCCTGCTGGGGCATGGCCGTAAATATATCCGTGTGACTGTTTAATATTTGTGATTGTCCTGGGCAAGGGTGTAAAATCCAACAAGGAAAATGATCCCAGTCACGCCAATAACCAGGCTGGGTAAGACCGGATGTCTTCTGGTATGATATCTAAAGTTGGTCACTCGCCAGTCGGTAGGCTTAATGCTGAGGACTGTTGTTCAACGATTCAACGTTCAATAAACAATATTAAATTACTAAAATTCGAATGTTTTTTCTGGATTTTCTATGTAAAGTTTTTCGCAGACTCATAAAGTTCCATCATCATATTGCTCTTCATTCACATTACCCAAACTTTCAGGAAAACAGTCAAAATGGTTCTGCAAGAGGTAGACTTGAAATGTCATTGAGTAACTACAAATTTTGAATCTGTCTGTCTGTCTGAAACCATTAGTATATTCCAATGGTTATTATTTTGTAAATTAAAATTAATTTTGGAGAAACTGTTATTAACTAAATGTATTTTTTATTATTATTTTTTTAAATTATTACTCTTAATGGTTCATCAGTGTGCCGAGTGGGTAATAAGCATTTCTTATGATTATAATATATTCATGACATGTAGAAAATCATATCATTAAATGAGCACATGTGTAAAATATTATCTTAATTCGTTACTCCAAATGTTATTCTATATGTTAACCGACTTCAAAAAGGGTTCGGCTGTGTTCGTATTTTTTTTAATGTATGTTCGCCGATTTCTCCAATTTCTTCAATTATGAACCAATTTTCAAATTTTTTTTTAATGGAAAAAAGGCACTTCCGAGGTGATCCTATTAGAAACATGTCAGGATCTGAGGGGAAAGAGGGGGAATTCGGGTGAAAACGTCAAATTTTAAAGGCACGTATAATATTTCACAGATTTTTTATCTAAAATAATTAGATATTTGGGTATAATACTATTGCTGAACTGACGTGACGAAAAATCGGAAGTAGTCAATGTAAAAGCCTCTTAAGCACTAAGATATGAGCAGTTTTAGAAACATTGTACGCAACTGTTTCTATGATGTAATAGTTGGAATGTTAAGCTCACACGTGGAGTTCGCAGGTCCGATTCCCAACAGGACTTTTTTTGTTCAAGTTTGATTGGAACATTTGTCAAATCACTTAGACTAGGTAGCGGAATCGAGGGTCTGAAACGTCCCTTATTTTCAACGATTGTTTCTTTATTCCTATTTTTTCTTATGTTGTACCTTTACTTCGGCTATCCATTGTCACACTTGATAAAATTTAATTAATTTTATTTGCGTAATTTATTAAGTAAATATCTAACACTAAAAAGAGAAATATAATCAAACTTAGATTTTTAGCACAAAAAAAACATTTTAAAATAAAGTATATGCATAATAATAGGTATAATAACTAAATAAAAATAAACAAAAACTTATTTAACCTATCTACTATACGTACTTTATATTCTACTGTACACACAATTTAGCATAATACCTCCCTAAACCTATTTATCTATTTACAATATTATTTTAACTACTACCAACTGATCAGTTAGAAGTCGGTGCCGAGCCTACACATTTCAAAAGTAATAATATAATTTTGTGACATATACACATCATTAAATTACGAACAAAACGAAGCTAATTTGTTGCTTGGCACACACTTTGAATTAGACGCGTCATCTGGAGCATAGCTATATTAGACTCGGTAGCCCATAGTTCTTCTGTATAAACTTCTTCATTCTATATAACCATATAACATTCTATAGTCAGTTCAAAATAGCAGTGACACGGGAAGCGTCGCAATGTTGCCGCAGCTACTTTGAGTTTTAGTATATTTAAGATCTGACATATGACAAAATTTTAATATAAATTAAATAATTGAACAAATATTGTATTAATTATAATTTATTTTAACATTATAGTACATCAAATTATCGAAGAACTTAAAACTACAATTAATTTTACAGCCACAATAATTTATATGTTAGAGTTGTTTTATTACATATACATTGAGCTTTTTTCCACACTAGTATCGGTAGGGTTCTAGACGCGTTTTTGTATGTAGTGGTATCCCCCGAAGTCCACTTAATTAACAATTGTATATCTGAGTAAAGTATTTTACTTTCATTGGAGAGCATATTTATGTTTTACGCTTAGTTCTTGTTTCTTTTGATGCAATGTATCCTTGTAAAGTCATTATGATATTATTATATATTTCTCATAGTTTGTTCTGTTACTATCTGTATAAGTCTTTCTCGATGAAACTACAATTAATCACTGCATTCTCGTTAATGCATTTGCCAAATCTGCAAAACGGTTAGTGTTATTTCTATACTCATACTTGTTAACCAAACATTCATGTACATTCTGAACACTAACACACATGCTCATAAAGCTTTCACACTCTATAATAAAATTCCCTACAATCAAACTATATTAATTGTATACTGACCTTTAGTGGTTTCCTCTTTCATCACCCTGTCTTGGTAATCGTTAGCATTGAATCATAAACCAACATTCATAAAGTTTTATTCAATCACAGTCAGTTTCAGAAATACTAGTCAAGTTAATAACCAAGCTGTTTATTTCCAATCTATTAAAAACTTGCTCAAGATTCTACCATTTGTCAATTTCTTCTTCAATGTGTCTGAGCGAGCTCAAACAAACCGAAGGTGTTATTTTCGACAATGCCTCTCTCTATAAATCCAGACAGTTCTGGTTTGAATATCCTCCTTGACCTGAATATCTATTGTAATAATTCTTTGCCATAGCCCATATAATCTCTATTGGATTAAAAATGCAGTGATAGGGAGGGAGACATAATACTTTGTGGACATAATATTCAGTAATCTGATCTACTAGTTCATTCTTTAACATGATTTCCTCGAAACTTATTTTATGTACTTTAAGCCATTCCTTAATTGCAGCCTTTGTAGATTAACTTATTGGGATTTTCTCCACCATTGTACTATATATATATAGATATATGATAGATATGGTGCATTGTACATAACAATAACTGATGGTTCCTCCAAATTCTTTAAAAGCTGATTTTCAAACTACAGCAAACACAAGTTATGGTTCATTTCTTCATGGCAGTCACCCTTAGACTTCGAGAAACACTAATCCTTCACCAGGAATAAAACCATTCCTGTTCCCAGCATGAAGAACTATATGTCTGCAATGAATAAATGTTATGACTATCAAAACCTAATCGACAGTGATTCCAATGTTTACTTTTTTCCATGACCCTTTGTTGCCTTTGCACTATATTTATTATCATCTTGCCATGAGCAACCCAGTGTACCATTCTGAAATATTCATGTCTCTTTTAAATATATAAATTGATATAATTCTTCCTTGATTTTGTTATATGTTTTTCAAAAATTATATTCTTTTTAAAGCAATCTCTGGAAGTTCCATTAAACCCCTTCGTGGGTTATATTTACACTACTTAAATCCTAGATTATCCAACAATGAACGAACGGATGTTCATCATCTCTCAAATAGCCGTATATCTTTTGGATCTTTGTGGATACTTTCCAGACTAACAATTTTATCTGAAATAATTGCATTAATAAAACAAAACAAAAACAGAAATAACATTATGTTTTGATTGAATACTGTTTTGTTAATAAAACTCTTTGTAAAACTACTTACTGTTTTATACATTTCATATATTTGATCTCCGAAACCCCAAGATTTTTCCAAGACCTGTTTCGCATAAACAGGGTTTCTTTTTGGCGAATTTAACCTTATATTGTTTTTTATTTTTTGAGATATTTTAGTAACCGTGTCCGTACTAATATACAGTGCAGCTGCAAGGCGCAAAAAATATTTTCAATAAAAACCGCGGAGATTTCAAATTTATTAAAACAAAGCGATAAAACAACGTTTGCCGGTTTATAACCCGTAATTATAATATTTTGAAGAATTTTCAGACGTTTGTCACAGGGACAACTTTTACAGGCACAATCCGTTACATGTTCGAACTTCTCTAACAGCATTCTATCTCTTTTTAAATAGAATAAAATGACAAGGATAATATTGTCTGACTGTAAAACGAGTTTACAACTTTAGACAGAAATATACTGACACTTGTGTCACAGCTATTTTGAATTGACTATATATGACCAAATAGGCTTAAGTATTGTTTCGTATAGCAACACCTTGTTATCTAATACTATGAATGACTGTATTTACGCCGGATAAGTCAGTGCATTTGATATAGTTTAAGTTCAAGATGTTTTCATTTAGCAATTCAGGAATGCAGCCGAAAAATATATTTTGCCAGTTAAAATCACATTTATTTTTACCAGACTATTTGTTTTATGGTTCCATGCTTATTACGGAACCCAAATTGATGTTCAGGAATAATATTTCTTCTTTCTGTTATATTATTAAGCCTCTTGATATACAATTTTTCAAAAATATTCGAGATTGAGATCATTATTATTTTTGCAACTTTCTAAATGCTAGGAAAATTAATTCATTCCTAGTATTGCATTAAACATAAATGTTATTTTTAAAAGTTAAAACATTTTTTTTAAGTTTTCTATCCAGACATATAAATATATCCATAAATTATATTTCACCCTGTAAACGTCCAAGAATGTGACCGTTAAAAAGGAAGACGAAACCCAATACCCGGAGCTGGCACTCGAAAAAGTTCCTTAATTATCGAAAAAGCAGGAAAAAAACGGAGGCTGCCAATGGTGAGTCCTTTGCGTCGAAAAAAGGAAATATGGTAAATATTTGTTGATGGTAACCATGTGGTAAATATTGGTAAATACATGTGGCCTTTGTAACGGGCCAGTCTGGGGCCGCAAGTGGGCTGGATAAGGGTGGATTTAGGGCTAAACGGTCTTATTTGTTCATTTTTATATGCCTACCGGCTTACGTCAAGATTACTTGCTGTTGACGTGCTAATATTGAAGGGATGATCTCTTACAATCCTTAGTAGATTAACTGATATGATTGGAGATTATTTACTCATAAAAAAATATATAATTGACGAATATGTTCATTATTCATCCATACAATTTCACAGATTAAATAATTTATTTTTTTTATTGCATTTTCCATTATAAATATCTTTGTTAACTTAGTGTGATAGTATGGATCTACAATGCCTATCAAGATTGACTTGATCTTACTCTTAAATTTAGCTTAAGTAGTTTAATTTAATATTAATACATACTTATCTCGCACACATCTTTCTTGTGTATCGATGTAAGTGCAACACAAAAATAGTAATAAATAAAATTATAATGTATATAAATCTGAAATCTAATGTTATAAAAATATATTTTAAAATATATAAGAATAAATAAATAATTTTGTGGTACAAATTACTATACCCTTAATTAGAGGAATTCTTGAGAGCGTTATCAGCAGTAAATATTTAACATTGGAAATTCCCAATACTACAGTTATTTGTGACTGGCTCTGTACTTTCTGCAAATTCCTTCCTTGACTGTATTTGATAAGGTAGAATAATAAATAATTCATTATTTTATTCCTAATTGGGGTCCTCGAGAACTCTTGCTGGAGTAAACATTTTCAACGAAAATCTCGTAGAACGTCAACAATCTGTTCGTGGGCAATAAGTATTATATGATTTCCGTTATATAATATAACCATCCTGACATGTTGAAGATCATTTCAGTAAGTGATCTGCTGTACAACTTATAATCAAAATCTTATTCTAGATAACATTCTAACTTATTTTAAATTCTATCTTAACTTATTCTAAAGTATATTCTAACTTATTCTAGAGATTATTAAATCTCACTCTATGTGTCTATTAATCAGTTCGTATGGTAGTTTTCGTTTGAGCGTACGCACTTTACTGTCATCGCGCACATTTAACTGTTTGGCGAGTACATTGGGATGCACTAACAGTGTTTCAGGGCACTAACAATTCGAATAACACTCCTTATAGGTTCTAATGGGATATCGCGCTGAATCAACTGTACATTTTGGAAACTTCTTCGTGTATTATATTTATAATATTTTAACAATGCTATTCTTATTTATAGCCTATATATTCAGATTTATGTTATAGCACAAGAAGCCAGCTTAAAGGAATTGTAAGTTATTTTCGCCGCTTATCACTGTGAATTAATTGTTAAATCTTTGTTTAATAGGCTATGATATATTCCGATTTTTCATATAGTCCGCATGTGAAATCGTATCTCCACAAACAGACTAATATCGAAAAACTGGCAAAAATGATTCAAAAAGTCATTCAAGATGTTGAGGATTATTCTGAATCACGTGGTATGTCAAGAACGATCAAATATATCGAGAAATGGCTTTTAGCATCGGAATTCACAAACATAATCACCGAAAAGTTAATAAAACGAGCTTTCAGCACTAATAATAAGTTAATACATTTAATTCCAAGTAGATATTGTGTAATATACAATGGACAACAGCATACAGATTAGTAATTAACAAAGGTCGTCACACCATTCCCCAGTTATTTTACGAAGACATCAACCGACACAACTGTAAATCCGAATAACAAGTTTATAAAAAGGGTCTTAAATTGTCGATCTGCAAATGGGATTTCGTATGCCATGTCGCTGAAAATATCGCTTACTGTAAATCGCTTTATAAAAAAAAAACACCATATATATGAGTGGTACTATGAATTCAAAATTGTTCGATAGATGGTGGAAGATTTACGTCTCTCTAGTCAATTATCAACGCTTTCAACTGAGGTTAATTTTAAACTGAAATTAAGGAATTGGTGATTAAAAAGCAAATTCGTCAAGGTTAGGTATCTGGAAAGAAAGTTCTTAGACTTCTGGCAAATCGAACAACCATATTCACTCTTGCGGACTCTCAATAATCTCTTTCCAGAACTTAAGTTGGAATTACGACTAATTTTGATTTTTAAATTATGTATTTTTTCTTAGAAATGTATTACTTTAAGTTAGTAAAGGTCTTCAGGAAAAAATCGCTTTTTTATGTTGCTTATTGATTATAAAAAGCTATGAAAAACGATGGTTTTCAACAAATTGATACAGGGAATAGGCAAAATAACAATATAATAAAATACCATGCAACTTCCGTCTGAATATCGTCAACATAACAATTTAAACTGGGTTCGACATAATTGAACCGTTATGGGGAAACGCATTAGAACAGAGAGTTAGTAGTTGATTTCCATCTCCAAACATCATTGAAGTTATTGTCGGATGTTTTGATCCAACAACAGAACAACATTCCATTGGAAATTATTGTGTATAGGTCAAGTGTTTATTTTGTCATTCCCTATATATTTTTGCTCGTCGAGGTAGCAATATATATTAACGTAAATATATTATATAACGTAAATATGAGGTAGATGCCAACCTCTTTGAAATTAGCGATTAACATACAGAAGAAAAACTTTTAGTAAGTCTATACTATAGTGTTGGTTTCTACACTTATTAAGGAAGAAAATAATCAAGATAATTTTATATCATTTTTTTATTTCTTTGTTTATAAACACAATAAAAGACTCTTATATACAGGCATAGATGACTACTGTATGGGCTAAGTGCTGTAATAATATTTTCACTCGTGTGATTGTTAAAAATTATGAATATTTTTAGTTTCTTAATTATAATCGGTATTAACTAAATGAGAAGATAAAAAATACTAAAAACAATCATATATTTCTAAAATCATGTATTTGGCGAAACAATGTCTTTATTTTTCATATGGCTTAAGCGTATCTGGTACTTACTTACTTTAGATACTCTTTTATTATCATAAATTATCACAAATTCTTATTCAACTCCCTATTCGTAATTATTTATTTTACGTATTGTATTGTATATAGTAGGTATCTAATATAAAATACCGTAATTTTCTATTATTTTTAGGAAATGTATTAATTTTTTGACTTAGCTTTAACTTTAGTTATCGTTAGCTAGGTGACACAATCGTCTTTAGTTCTAATCTCAAATACTTATCATCTTAAAAAATCACAATCACTTTCTAGCGTCTTCTGTCTTCTTTGTTTTTCTTTTTTCGTTTTTTCCTGTTCATATTAATTTTTATATATTTTTTGTATATATTTTAAAGTCTCCTTTTACCAAATATGGATTTATCTGGAGTGGGCCTAAAGTTTAACATGGGTTTCGAACCACGGTCCTAAACATTAAGCCTGCTGACTGGCGAGTGACCAAATTTAGAAATCATCCCAGAAGTCATCCGGTCTTACCCAGCCTGGTTACTGGCGTGACTGGAATCATTTTCCTTGTCGGATTTTATATTCCTGTCTAGAACATTCACAAATTTTAAACAATCACAAACATAAATTTACGACCATGCCCCAGCAGGATTCGAACCCGCGGCGAGTAGGAGGACCATCCCATCGCCTTTACCACTGCGCCATCAAACTGGCAATTTTTATTTTTAATAACATATTTTTTCAGTGCGCAATTTTAAACATTATAAAAATTAATTACAATTAGTGTGGGTAACTATCGACTGTTTAGTAATTAACATTTTACTACCGCCTGTTTCAGTCGCTGTTTTCAGTTCGACTAATTTTATTACTATTTACTATCGGCTGTTTCAGTCGTGTACTTTTAGTTACTATTTTTGATTCTACTGGTTTCATTCGATCGATTTTTAACGTTCTGACTCTGTTATCCTAGCCGCGACAAAAACGTACCGAATTTATGCTTGCATATATTTAGAGGTAATATATATAGTTTTATGATTTTTTTGGTAGCTGGCCTGTAAATAACAATATATTGTATATTAATATTGCAGATATTTTTCAAGATTGTTAATGTAATAGGGTAACAAGATTAAAATTGTGAATGATAAGTAGTAAAATAGTTGTGAGTGTTATGTCAATAATACGTAATATTTCGATTACTCTCTCAATTTTTGTAAAAAAAATATTTCCGTTCAATAATAAATAAAGAATTTAATTTATTTAAAAAAGCTGTAGTTATTATTGTGCGATCATTTTTAATTATGTCATGATTTTTTTTTTCTAAGATTAGGTATTAATTTAATTTTTATTTAGTATTTATGGTTATTGTACATATTTAGTTTTTAGGTTTTGTTTAAGTTCTATTGTACTGTCTTATTTATTATGGTATATTATTTAAAAATGGCATTTATCATATTAAAATACGATAAAACATTTGTGGGGTATTATTCCATTTCATAAAAAAATTCCATTCGTATTTACAGATCCACAGAACATTCAAATATAAAATTAATTCTACGTCATTTAAAATGAAATTATTAATAGCAAGTTAATAATATTCAGTAATTATTTTTTTCCTTTTCTTTTTTAAAGTTAGTAAGTGAAGGAGTATATACATCTAGCATAGGAAAATATAAGCACATAAAATTAACTGCTCCAAGCAATTGTTTCCATCCTTTCCTCTCTCACTGTTTATACAGGAAAGGTACATCTTAGTCTGACATCACAAATTGATATAAAACCGTCGAACCGTGCATTTGACTGAAAATAGTAATTACTATTTTTAGTCGCTAGTTTTTTGACTATCGTCTGTTTCGACTGTTTTCAGTCGATAGTTCCCAACGCTATTTACAATAATCAAGCATAAAAAATAATATAATTAAAAAGTATAAAAATATAAGTAGTTGCTTTATAATATCACGTTCCGGGTGTATAAAGTGTTCCATACATTTAAATCCAGCACTCTGCGTTCTCGTAAAATGGTTTAGTTTTATAGTTTCCAGTGAAGTGCACGGCGTTGACTGGTGGAATTAGCGGGGTAAGCTTACAAAGCACTAAACACTGCGAACTTCTTTTCCGTAGAAGTCGCTACTTGATTACTTCAGCATCTATTTACCCTACATATTTTTAAATAACGATATATGGATATATCGACTTTTTTGCTATTTGCGATGTAGCTTTAGTCACTGAATACTGATATAACTCGCTACTTCAGTGGATAAATAATATAGTTTTATCTATCATTTTATCAATATATTTTATTATTATTTATCTTTTAAATAAAAGATATAGAAAATACGCATTAATTCCGGAAAATCGTTTAAAAGTGTTCAATGCGGAATCCTTAAATTTTGAGTATTCTGTTGTATCTGACAACTAGCCCCTTGATAAATATACCTTATATTTATATATAAATGACACTAAACTGTCCCTTTCGAGACTTGATTGATGTATAATATAAGAAAACCATCCCGTGAAAAATTATCTTGAAACGTGATACATCTTAATTATAAAAAAAGATGTCTTCTGCCCGAGTTCATTCATTTTATCGCCGTCACGCCAAAAAACGATCTTTTCATTAATTTCCATTAGCCCACGACCGTTTTCATAGTCCCGATTTTCGACCGAAAAAATCCCTTCGCCATAATTAAAAAAAGGAAACTGTATCATTACTCTAATTGACAGGCTCTTAACCTAAAACAGGGCGACGGAGCTGCGGGGAGAGAGAAGGGAGAAGAAAAAAAGCGGTGCCCTCGACGGGCATCAATTCGAAATAACTATGAATTCCTTTTAAATGGGCGTGCGGTAAAAAGTCCCGAAGCTGGCTCCTAAAACGACATTAATTTATCATTTTTAATTTTGACACGTGTTTGGATAATAACACGTGTTAAAACTGAGGCCCTGCTCGAGAAATATAATACTTTCCGTGGCCAATCAGCCGGGGGTTGGTTGAGAACAAGGACGGTGGGTTGTGACGGGCGAGGAGGAACCAGGGACCGTGTCGGTTAATTTTTTTCCTGTTGATGCTCCCATCTGATTTTGTAAGTTTTTTCCGCCTATATATTAACTTTATAAAATTTACATGAGACGTATATTGTAATCAACTTCATATTGAAGAATGACTGATAGGCTTTACTTTTCAGTAAGTGAAATTTTTTAATTGCTTTTAAGTAAATTGTCTTCATTTTTGTACTTCAAAATAAAGTATAAGATGTCTGAAAGTCATCAAATACTGAGTCAGGCTTATTGCAACCATGCTTCATCTATTTTAACCTGTGAATACTGGTTTTGACGTTTTAAAAGTGATCAAACCCAGGCAAGGAGGGTCCCAACAACTATAATTACAACCATAAATATAAAGTTCATCCATGACACAGCTGGAATCCGCGACTATCGCAACAAAAAGAGGGCCGTTCTGTCGCTTTAACTATTGCGCCACCAAGCCGATCCACGGAAATATATTTCCCAATAAATGATGTTAGGCATTGCGTTTTTTCATTTCAGGACAAGATAACTCAGGAATAGTATGAAAATCTGTCTAATAATAATTTTTGATAATTTTTGGAGTAATATTGTGTTTTTGATGCTTTAGTGCTTTTTTTTATAAATCGACGATATGTATATTTGACTAATGCATATTGAAAAGCATCATTTTCAACATCTTATGTAATTTTTTATGGAAGAGTATTTTGGGAGGAGAAGGGTTTACATATTTCTTTTTTTTTTAGAATTTGGAGAGATCTTTTGATTGTGAAGTAAAATCATAAAATAGGTCAATATTATAATTCCAAAAAGGAATGTATTCGATGATTCTAGTTGGGAAACTAAGAGTAAACCATATTATACTTGTTTTACACAGTGCGCTCCATTTTTATTTATTTTAAGTTAGCTAATAGGCATGATTAAGATAACAAAAAATTAGTGAAATTACAGTTTATAATTCTAAAAGCATTTCCTTTTTAATAAAGTAACCATATTTTTATTCATTTTAGTATAAGTTAAGTAAAATTTAAAAAATGGCAATTTGCCATATCATACTTATGTAAACATCATTTTGGTATTTTGCACTCTTTCGTTGCTCAGTTATTTGGTTGTAGTAATTTTCAGTCGACATATATAATATTTCTTAGTTTTGCCCTACCAAAAACCTATCTTTAGTTATGGAACTAGAACTGTTAAACGCAAATAACTCTTGAATAAATCATATATAATGCAGAAAGAACAACTGCTTTGGGGCAAAGAAGAACAAGTTGTTATCTTCATAGAACGTCATAATTGCGTTCAGAAATGATTCTGTAAGCACTCTATGGCATTCCTCATCTGCATCTAACGAGACTAGCATCATGTATATGATATTTTCGATGGTTTTAAGTAAATTGTGTTTTCGGTAAGTTTCACTTTTGTACTTCAAAATAAAGTATAAGGTCTGAAAGTCATTAAATATTGTGCCAAGCCTATTGCATCCATGCTTCATCGATTTCAACCTGTGAATGAAGAAGTTATAAATTCATTATCAAAAAAAAATCATTATCAAATAGTCTCCAGGGTATGAACCAACAAGTGGTCAAGTTCTTAAGTAACTGTCAAGAAAGGGCAGAATGAAACTAGCACTATATGTATTTGACGCTATACTATTACCAAATTTAACAGGTCAATTGAAAAGTCCCCGGCCTACCGTATTAAAACACATCTTTTTGGAAAAATTAGTTTTTTTTTTATTCAACATAATTCCCTTCAACGGTGATACACTGGTTTTAGGGACCCTCCAACTCTTCGATACCATTTTTGTAGTACGATTTGTCTTTTGCTTCAAAATAGGCCTCAGTTTCGCCGATCACTTCTTCATTGGACGAAAATTTCTTCCCAGCGAGCATTCTTTTGAGATCTGAGAAGAGGAAAACACGATGCATTGTCTTGGTGAAGCAGCATTTTCTTTTTCTTTAAATGCGGCCGTTTTCCGGCGATTTAGTCCTTCAAAAGGCCCAATAACGCTATGTATGGCCCTTCCTATATCAAGGTAGTCACAGACGCCATAAACTTGCCCGCCGAGTCTTGCGTAGTCCACCCAGATGATTGTCGATTGGACTTCGGTGTGAAATGATGGAGCCATGTTTCATGCGTTGTAACATATTGACGCAAAAACTCGGGTTTATTACCTTTTATCATCTTCAAACACTGGTCCGAATCATCAACTCATCGTTGTTTTTGGTCAAAAGTGAGCTAGCGCGGCACCCACTTTGCATATATCTTTCTCTTACCCAAATATTCGTGAATGGTATGATGTACAGGTTCAGTTGAGTGTCTGCCATTTCATTTAATTTCAATTTACCGTCATTCAAAATCATTTTGTGGAATTTTAAATGTTTTCGGTAACAACCTCTTTTGGGCGTCCACTGCGTTTAAACGTCTTCGATGCTCGTTTCACCACGTCTAAACTTAGCATACCAATCCTTGATGGTCGATTTTCCTGGAACAGTATCCGGAAACTCGGCATCAAGCCAAGTTTTTGCTTCAACTGTATTTTTCCCTTCAAAATGCATTATTTTAGCAACACGCGAAATTCCTTTTTATCCATTTTTTCACAATAACATAAGTTACTTCACTCAAAATGCTATAGTTCACAAACTAATGATCCGACTGCTGTCAAATTTATACACGCATCTTTTGAGGATTAGGGCTAACTAAAAAACATATGGATTTAATTCTAGTAGCGCCATCTATGTGCCAGGCCTGGGACTTTTTAATTGACCTGTTTCCTATATAATTATAGCAATCTAGTAAATCAATACGAACACGGTATTTGTTTTTATCCTAATATGGGCTTAACATCTATGTCACTATATTCTATAGGCCTATATTTTCTAAGCTCTTATAATGTTTATGAAGATTAATTTTTACTGACTCATATGATAATGAATTATAACACAATAGCTTCAAATGCCATTGTCAACAAAATTCAATAAAATTTCAATATCAAATAGACTCCAGGGTATGATCCAACAAGTGGTCAAGTACCTAAGCAACGGCCAAGAAAGAGTAGAGTAAAACTAGCACATATATTTAATTTTAAAATGATTCGAGAAACTGTTATTAAAACGTATCAAACTATTTATAGAAATACCAAATTTTCAGTTTATATTTCTAAATCCCAACTCCATAATCGATCAAGTGCACAGAGTAACAGCGGTTGTTGAAAGGGCATTTGAAGAAAAGAAATACTGCCTTGCAATATTCTTGGACGTCTCACAAGCCTTTGACCGGGTAAGGCATTTTGGCTTAATCTACACAATGAGCAAATTGCTACCGCGGAATGACTGTCTACTGCTGGAATCATATCTTTTCTAAAGATAATTTAGAGTCTCGAATTAAGGGGCATTCCCAACACTTAAACCTATTCCGACTGGAGTTCCACATGATAGTGTCTTTGGACTATATACTCTATATTGCTGATATCCCAAGAATAAAAGAAACAATATTTGGAACATTTGCGGACGACACAGTTTTTATGGAAAAGATATAGAAATGTTACAAGTAGCGATTAACAAAACTTGCAAATGAACTCTAGACTGGAATATAGAGCTTAATAGCTTCAAACCTGTCCATGTTAATATTGTGTTGCGGCGATATAATAAAATCCTAATTATACATTAATTTATAATTAAGATTGTACTAAGCGTATCTAATAAAGATGCTTAAAAAAACTTCTTATTTGACTGTAAATTATTGGTCAGTTATATATTAATCTAAAATAGTTAAATATTGGTCACGGACTTTATCAAAAGCTTCAACAACCTTTAAAAATAGTATACCTTTCTGCTCCGACTGTTTTGACTGTTTTGCGACTAACGACTATTTCGACTATTTTCAGTCGATAGTTCCCAACGCTAGTTATAATATTCACATCTCTGGCCTGGATATATTCTGATTCGAATTTAATTTCCTCATAATGACAATTTTTTTTATTAATATCGCATTTCTTCCTTTTGCTGCATTTTCTGGATGCTTTTTGGAGTATATTCTATAGCCTCTGAATTTAATAAAGGATTACTTGGCAAAAGGATTACCTATTTAGTATAAGTTGTAATATTTTACTATTGTTGCCTTCCTAGAATTTTACTATACTATTTGTTACAGTAAGGAAAAATTACTGGATAGTTGTTATAATAACTGGTTATAATGTGTGCCATGTGCTTTTTAATAAAAAAAACTGTACTGTTACGTAAATTCTACTAATACTTTTAATTCATATAATTTTCGTATAATTTTCATATTATACTGTAGTATAAAATAAATCAATATATTCGTAACTATAAACCGTGTTTTAACGATGTTATTTTGAAGTTTTTGACTATCTCAAAAAAGCCATCATCTAACAAGAAAACAAACAGGCATGAAACAACATTATCTACGCTTTTTAATTCTCCAGAAACCGGCAACTGTACTGGGGTCTGAATTAACTACCGACAGAATAATAGGGCTTAATCTGCGATGGCATCTTAAGAGATTTTAGTGTTGGGAGCAAGCCCTTTGATATATTCCATGAACAATGTACGTATACTGTATTGAAAAATAGGCAAATAATTTCATGGTGAACTGGCTAACGATAATGGGGTATAGTTGCGTTGTTTGGTAACGGGTAGTTGTTAAAGTTGTGTAAATAGTGGAACTTGTGGGCTTATTGTTACCTCTTTGAAGAAAAGGCCAAATATATTTTGGTTGAAGCAACATCCGACTTGTTAAGATCTCTACTAATCTCTACAGATGTTAGTCTTCTTTTATGTTACATACAGTTATAATATTATTTTTCTGATATTAATTAACAGATTGCAAGTTGTTAAAAAATATTTATACCGTGATTTCTGAAATTTACTCAAACTGTTGAGATCGGTTGCAGTTATTTGTATAGATTAATATTGTTTGCTTTTGATAATGGGGAACTAAAATAAATATTACATTTTTCCCGCATTTTAGTTTAGCGAAAATTCACAGAGATATTTTTTATGATATATACTTTAAAGCCTCTTTCTTGCCAACGAGGGTTTCCAGATAAACCCTCTTCCAGAAAAACCTAGACCTACTGTTTAACGTGTGCATCGAACAACGGTCATCGGAATTAAGCTTACCGACTGGCCAGTTATCAACTTACGAGACCATCCGAGAAGACATCCGGTCTTACCCCTTTTGGTGACTGGGACGGTTGTTCCATATCAGATTTTCTACTGTTCCAATTACAATCACAAATATAAAGTTTATCCATGTCACAGTAGGAATCCGCGACTATCACAACAAAAGAAGGACCTGTCGCTTTAACTATTGCGCCACCAAGCCGGTCCACAGAAATATATTTCCCAATAAATTATTTTAGAAGACCTTTTTTAATCTTGTTATTCACGCTTGCATTTTTTCATTTCAGGACAATATAACTCAGTAATAGTATGAAAATTTGTCTAATAATAGTTTGTTACTATTTTTGGAGTGTTACTGTGTTTTTTCTGCTTTAGTGCTTTTATATCTTATGTCATTTCTTATAGAAGAGTATTTTAGGAGTAGGGGGTTTACACATTTCTTAATTTTTTCTAGTAGTTGGAAAAATCTTTTGATTGTGATGTAAAATCTAAAAACTAAGACTAAACCATATTACACTTGTTTTATACAGTGCGTTCCATTTTTATTTATTTTAAGTTAGATAATTTTAAGTAAGATATTAGGGTAATTACAGTTAATGATTCCAAAATCACTTCTTTTTCGATACAGTAACCCATATTTTCATTCATTTTAGTATAAGTTAAGATAAAAAAAATGGCAATCTGCCATATATATACTTATGTAAACATCATTTTAGTATTTTTCACTTTCGTTGCACAATTATCTGGTTGTAGTAATTTCCAGTTGATATATCTGATACTTTTCAATTTTGCTCTACCAAAAATAACTTTAGTTATGGAACTGGAATTATTACGCGCAAATAACTCTTGTACAATTCATATATAATGCAAAAAGAACAACTGTTCCGTGGATAAAAAGAACAAGTTGTTATCTTCATAGAACGTCATAATTGCATTCAGAAATGATGCTGTAAATTGCATTCAGAAATGATGCTGTAAGAACTCTATAGCATTCTTCATGTAAAACATGTAGAATAGTAGATGAAACATGCCTTTTTAGGATTCAGGTTATCAATTTCAGTGGCAACTTCCAGTGGAAAAATTAGATTTAGATCTATATCGGGTTGATAAACAGAAGATGTATCCATGGTAGATTCTATATAATTAGGTCGAAATATGTTAGCTAAGTATTATGCGAACAATTCAGCTTTTTCATTGTCGCGTCGAACCCATTCATTTCGATCATTTTTAATTGGTGGTACTCGAATAATTGGTCTTTTAAATCTTCGAGTTGCTTTCCATAGCGAATAATCTTTGTCTGCTTGTGGGCTTAATTCACTTACATACTTTTGAAAGCAACTCTGTTTATATTCTTTGATCTTTTGATTCGTCTGATTACTAACTTTATTAAAAGTAGTTTTGTCTGCAGAATTTCTGGTTCTGTGTCATACTCTTCTAGCTTTTCGCCGTTCTTTTATCATTTCTCTAATTTCGAGGGGGTAAAGTACTTCATATTCTGATTTGTTATTGGGGTAGCATCTTTTGCAGCCGACCGAATTTGTTTAGTTATATTTTTGGTTTGTTACTCAAGATCATCTATACCTTTAAGTCTTACTTTTAAACTGATTTGTTCCTGCAGTATTAATATGAATTTGTCTCAGTCAGTATATTTGTTGGTAAGATTAGGCTTTTTTGCTTTTCTTAGGATTGTCGCGCCCAGTGTTAACAATACTGGAGTGTGATCAGATGTTAGATCGCACAAGTTTTCTGTACTAATTTGATTTAATGAAATGCCATTTGTAATGTAGAAATCCAGCCCAGGTCTGGGACTTTATTACTGTCTGTGGGCCAGTAAGTGATACTGTATATATACACTGTATGTGATACAGTAGCCTATACGATATTTAATTTAATTAAGTAATACATTATGTTGATAATCGGTATATATTTTGGCACATTATTTTTCAATGTTACTATCGGTCGCGAAAAAACCGAAAATTACGGTACTCTAAAATTTTAAAAAGATGATATGGGTCAGACCTTATCTATCGATATAATTCCGGAGATCCTTTATTTTTTTTATATCCGCTGTAAATCTGTCAGAAGCTCAACAGTTACAAATTAAATCGCTAGTGCCAGTGCTAAAACGATCTCCATGATTTCCTAAATTTGTGACAGTACAAAAGTTAGTTGAAGAGTGGCGAGCTAATGCTATTATCATCAACAAGGACTTGAACTTGATGAGGATAACATTTATGCTATTGTGATAAAGACCTCCCAAGAAAGTATAGAAGAAAAATAGTGATGTTTTTATTACTAATTCTGCTTCCTAAAAAGAAGAGTACCACAATGGCCTAAATAAAGGTAGTGTAATGTTTTTACGACAACCAGGGAAAATACCAAGAAATTGGGAAGCAATGTCTAGTTTAACACTTCTGCTTACAAGAAAAATATGGAAAAAATCGTAACGTTATAATTCTTAACACTATACTTTATTCTATATTATGAAAAGATAAAAAACAAATATTATTTAAACGGTTGAGACTTGATAACTTCAAATTTATAGGAGGATTTTGACTTGGATTATTGGGGACCTTTTAGTATTATTATTCGAGCTTGAAATGTGCAATTTACCGTTTTGAATCGGAACTGTGGTAGGAAATTTAAAGGATTAAGGTGTAATATGGCTACTGTAACAGAGTTGAAGTGAACTATTGATGCTGAAATTCCTCTGTATGTACTTTTCGGTTATTGAGTTTGTGAATTTAGAGACTAATCGCTAATTTACCTCTCGATATATTTGCTTGTTTCTAACATACCATAGGGCAGTCAGAACAATTCTTACTTAAAAAACAACTAAAAATTTAATGTTTAATTCCCAAATTTTTGATTAATCGAAAGCATCCAATTGAATAAACATATTCGCCGTTCAAATCGATCCCATATAAAGGAAATATAAATCTTTTCATCCCGACATTGAAAAGTGATCATTCCAAAGGCCATGAATCGATGCCCTCCGAAGCGTGATTACATAAGAAAGACAAATTACCGTCGTTTCCTGTAAAAGGCGTCGGAAAGTTCGTTACGGGAGGAATAGAAAGTCGCGCTCCGTGGCGAATCCACTCGGACCGCTCGAAAAGGACCCGAACAATAAAAGAACTCGGTCCTAATCTGGTCTCGGACACCTACATCACGTGCCGCCAAAACCCCCGATTGGTTCCAGTCGAACCCTAATCCCTAGACGGAAAAAGACAACCGACCGACGTAACTCATACGGGCACCCGAAAGGTATTCCCTCTAGCATCGGATTCGTTAGATCGTTTTCATTCCCGTACCTTTTTCGGTATCGATCCTAAAAAGTGTCACTGTTGCATATCGAATCGGCGAAGAATTCAGCATATTCAAGACGCGTTCGACATGCCGCAGCTGCTAACCTCTCAGGAAATTTACCACGTTTCACGAATCGGTAACGACCAAGGAAATTTCTTTGTCGGTTGTATGGGTGCGTGGAAAACGTCGAGAAATTCCGATTCGTACCGTTAAATTGTTTGGCCAAATATTACTCGAGGAAATTTTCATGGGTGATACCGGGGTGAATGCGGGACTATGATGACGCTATTAGAGATGGTTAAATGGGACTTAAGTTGGGGTTGATTCTTTCCTAAACACGTTCATTTTATTCGAATAAAGTTCCGTTTAAAATTATCTTGATTTAATGATGCCATCATAAAAATACCATATGTTCATTACATAATAATGTATTATAATGTTACTCTTTCCATAAGTAAATTATATTATTGATTAATAACTAAAATATATTAAAATTATTAAATAATGTTTCAAATTCAATGTATTGCAATGCAAAGAATAGTAAAAAAGTTATTGGTATAATCCTATTGTGTACCAAATCATCAGTTGTGTAATGAAATATATATATATATATATTAAGATCAGATCAGATGGTGTTAAACGTTTTAGTCTACGAGCTTCCAAATCACATCGCACAAACATGGTGTTATATATAATAATAGTTTATAATACAATATATGTTTATAATAGTTAACATAGATTGTGAGCCACTAAGAGTAATAATAAACAATTACATTTTTTAATAACTAGAAATACACCCTTTATCACAATTTTACTACACTATCAATATTTATATCATTTCATTAAAATTTTTGAATTTATTCATGCCATTAGAGATGAATTCTTTGATTGTGTTAAATTGCCAAATTATTTTAAATATTTTTATTCAAATTTTAGATTCTAAATAATATGTTGTCTCTAATTGACATAAAGATTTTACAAAATACAAACCTTTTAACGAACGCTACGTTTACCTTTTACATTTTAAATGAAATTAAACCAAGCTGGGTAAGACCTGATGTCTTCTGGGATAATCTCTAAGTTGATTGCTGATCAATCGGTAGGCTTAAGGCTGAAGACCGCGGTTTGGAGCGCATGTTAAGCAGTACGTTTAGTTCAGATACACATTGGTAGGTAAAATATAGGCTTCAAAACATAAAAAAACACCAGAATTAAATTATATTAATAAATCGAAGACCAGAATGACAAAATACAAGTAAATTAAATTCACACTCATAATTAGCAACTCCAGCTATCATGTTGCTCAACTTATCTATGAATAATTGGAGCTTAGAGATGAAAATTATTTAATAGTGACAACGAGTTGTAAGTGCGAATAAGTTATACTTTAAATAAATTTACATATCGTTGTATAAATATATTAATATTATTATATAACGTCAGTCATACAGAACATTTGAATATTGCATTAATCTCTAAAACATATTTATATTCTCAATTCTTTAAAACGCCAGAGATGTCAGACTTGTCAACCAATTTGTTTATGATATCACCATCATCATCAATATTAAACTGTAACTAGCGTAGTATTAAAATTGCGCTTATCCTAGTTTAGCCCCTAACGTTCAACAATCCCGTCTGCTCTCTCGGTATGTGTGATGCATGTTTTAATTATTTTTTACAATCCATATTAACTCATTTCCTTTATAAGACTGATTTAATGAAGTTTCCGCGTATATACTCTCAGATGGATAAATATACACTTATGCTTTCATGATAATTTTGTGGTAAAATCAATCTCAATCAATATATCTATATATAATTTTATTTATTAATTTACACTATATTATACTATATATACTACAAACTATATATACTTCTTGCCGATTAAAACTAAGTACTTATTGGCACACTTATTGGAACACCTATTGGTATAGTAAAATAAAATATAATAAAAGTTAGTACCAGTTTTCACTCTGTTTACCATTTAATAGACCTCATTACACAACTACATAAGCTCTCTCTGTTTGGTTTTTTTAAGTCTGCATCCTAGTTGAATATTATGAGTTCTTAGATGTCAACATGGAAGTGGAGTCTTCTTAAATTTCTTCTATGACACTTGGAATTTGAAGATTAATGTGTAAGTAATTATTCCTATAGTATCTGGTTGAATACACAATGCTTCTTATGCCTTTATTCTGAAATACTTCTATTATGCTGATTTTAGTTTTCGTACAAAAGTTCCATAGTTTTAGTATTTGGTTATACAGTATATAAGTCCAAATATATTATGATAATACCGGCACCGGTAGACATTTTCCTGTCCGAACATTGGATGAAATATATATTTTCGACAATAAAACAACTACTGCATATTAAGATTTTTTCTGAATTCACAATCTAATAGCTCCTATGTTTCTCGATGTATCTTTTTTTCTGATATACCATTAGGCATTCAGAATTATCCCTAATATCAGTTAATAGTTTCCTCAAAGCCCAACATTAATCAATATAGATGAACTTATATATTTCTCGAGAAATTTTAGAACTTACATGACTATAACATTTGTTTGTTCGACATTAAAATTTATTTTTAAAGCCCTGCTTTATCAGATACAAAACCTGTAATTATCTACGATCAAATTAGTAGCCTAATGATTATCAGCTTAAGATAATTAAGTAAAATCACTATACGTTAAACTTAATTACAATATTTAATATCAAAAATATTGTAAGCAACATGGGGAGTATGTAGAAAAGTTAAAACTAATTTCAAAATGTCTGGTGATTAATCAACAATGGAATTAAAAACCACCATGGAATTATTAAAATTTGTGTTTGGGTTTGCAGTATCGTAATTCTTGTACGACTTTAGCGATCAAAAAGCGTATCGCTAGTACTAAGAAATGAATTATAAATGTCAAGAATTTTGAAAAATAATTAAAAAATGCAGCGATTTCGACAGAATCACCTCAAACGTGTATACCGATATTTCTTCGAACTGTTTCAAGCTAACTGCAACAGCTTATCTCAACCAGCATATGTATATAAAATTCGTGCTCAGTATATTACTTTACCATCATTAACAAAATTACTCTAAAATTGAACATTACATCAACTACCGAGTAAAAATAAAAGACAGACAGTAAAACTAGATTCTTCAGACATATTAGGGCAGCTGCCTGCTCTTCATTAGATTTACCATAGTTATGTAGCATGTATGAAAAAAATCAAAGTCGACTTAGAATTATGAAGCGAATCGGATACTTTGTGTTCCGTTTCATTAAGTTAATGAAAGAACGGCTATTTACTAGGACAGCAGATGCCCTACACAATAAAGACTAATTATCGGTAACGAAGGCTGTTACAGAGATTTTTTCATATTCAATCTAAGGTACAGGATTTTTACAAAACCGCTATAATTATTTACGCTTATTAGAAACGATGTATCGTATAATCCTGATGTAATATTTATGAAATACTCTGAATACCAATTTATAATCACTTTTCCATTGGAGTTCAGTTCCAACCTTCGTAGGGTGAAGACGTATTTTCAATACGGTCCAAGCTATAAAAAGATACCGTTCTTTAAAAAACCCAGTATTTTATTACTGTTATTTAATTGAGTGTTAAAAACGCATAACAGATGCGGCTATCCGTCTCTCAGTGGACCTAAAGTGTAGTGAATACGTGTTTACGTGACCAGACAAAAGGACTGCATCTCATTCTTATTAGTGTTTAAAATTATTTCATCTTATTATTCCTTTTGAAATTCATTTATAGTATTTATAGTAAAAAACTAGTGCTAAAATAACGTAAGTGAAAAATGAAGTGCGTGAAATAAACAATGTATTTATTTTATTTTTTTTATCCTCTGGAAGTAAATTAAATAAAATATTAAAATATTAAAAAATGGCAAACCATAGCGATTCAACCAAATCACCTACGCACTTTGATATAAGATTAGAACAAACAGCAAAAACGCAAACTCCACCATCAGAATGGACTACAGTCATTAACAAAAAACGATTGAGAAGTCCAGAAGAAGAAATCGCGAGGAAACAAACAAGAATCAGTGACTATTGGTTGCAGAAACCGATAGAGACAAAAAACAGTTTTAGCAACCTGTCGGAAGAAATTGAAGAGAACATACAACCAAGCCCTGAAAAAGTTGTTCCCAAACCACCACCAATAACAGTCTATAAGGTAGGAATAATAAAAAACATCCATGACTTATTGAAAACCATTACTACGAACTACACAATTAAAACAGTGAGCTATGAAACAATTAAAATCCAATTGTTCGAAGCGGATCACTTTAAAGTTCTTATAAAAGAATTAGATGAAAGAAACACCCAATACCATACATTCAGGCCAAAATCCGAGAGAACATTTAAATTCGTATTAAAAGGATTACATCACGGGACGGACTTTAACACCATCAAGGTAGCACTAGCTGAAAAAGGCCACGAGGTCGTAAATATTCACAATATACGACATCACACGACCAAAAAAACCTTTGCCTATGTTTTATATAGACAGAAAACCTAATGGAAATAATAAGGCGGTGTATGAAATCACCAAACTGGAAAATAATATTATTAAATGCGAACCACCACATATAAAAAGAATTATACCACAATGCACAAGGTGTCAAGCGCACGGGCACACAAAGGCTTACTGTCGCAAATCATATAGATGCGTAAAATGTGCAGGAGAACATAAGACAGGAGATTGTACTCGTAAAGTTCGCGATGAAAAAGTGAAATGTGTTAACTGTAACGGAAATCATCCAGCGAACTACAAGGGTTGCGCAGTTCACAAGCAACTACAGCAGAAACTCTATCCTGCCTTAAGGGAAAAAAGGCATCAACAAAAACAATCCACTACTACCAATCTACCACTACCTACCAGAACAAGTCAACCAGACATAACTTATGCCCAAATAGTTGAAAATGGTTCAGCACAAAAACGAGAGACAATATCTCAACCTACTGAAACTAGCAACATCTCAAGACTAGAAAATATGATGGCCAAACTAATGGATCAAATCAGTACGATGCTTGGTCTACTCACAACCGTCGTAAGCAAACTTGCCTAATGCCTGAAACCAATAGTTACAAAATCGCCGTCTGGAATGCCAATGGGCTCCAACAACACGCCAGGGAACTAAAAATGTTCGTAAATGAACAAAATATTGACATTATGATAGTTTCCGAAACACACTTTACGGAGAAGAATTATCTGAAAGTTCCTAAATATAAGCTTTATCATACAAATCACCCTGATGATAAAGCACATGGAGGTACAGTCATAATAATTCGAGATGATATAAAGCATTTCGAAAAAGAAAAATTCCGCAAAGACTACCTGCAAGCCACCAGTATAACCATAGAGGAAGCCCATGGACCATTAACAATTTCTGCGATTTATTGCCCACCCAAATATAACAACAAGGCAGAACAATTTCAAGAATTCTTCAGTACGCTAGGTAATAGATTTATAGCAGGAGGAGATTATAATGCAAAACATTTAATGTGGGGTTCAAGAATAATAACCTCAAAAGGTAGAGAACTGCTTAAAGCCATAAGGAAAGATAACTTACAACATATCTCTACTGGTGAACCAACATATTGGCCTTCAGACAGAAATAAAAAACCAGATACAATAGATTTCTGTATTACAAAAAATATTGATCCAAAAAAGTGTCAGGCAGAATCATGTTTCGACCTGTCTTCTGATCATTCACCAATAATAGTAACAATTTCTTCAAAAATTACCAACAAAGATAAACCCCCTTCTCTGTGCAATAATAGAACTAACTGGCCCTCATTTAGAGAAAACTTAGACCAAAATATCTCTCTAAACTTACCGTTACAAACTGAAATGGATATAGAAATAGCAGCAATAAATCTTACAAAAAATATACAGGAGGCAGCATATTCCGCGACTCCCAACAGTGAAACATTTCCAAGAAAAAATACACATATATCATGTATAATACAGAAAAAGATAGCAGAAAAAAGAAAGTTACGACGAAATTGGCAACAGCAAAGGACTGAAGAGAATAAAAGAAAATTTAATAGAGCCATAAAAGAGCTGAGAGATCTAATTCAAATTGAACAAAACCAAGGCATTCAAGAATACCTAGAAAACTTGACATCAACTGAGGCTACAGACTATTCGTTGTGGAAAGCAACAAAAAAGCTTAGGAGATCCCAGCAGCATAACCCACCTATTAAAACAAGCGAAAATAATTGGGCGAGAAGCAATAAAGAGAAGGCCGACATTTTCTCAAAACACTTAAAAAATGTTTTTAAACCTTTCCAGTCTCAGCTACATAAAGATGACGAAAATAAAATTACTAGCTTTCTAGATTCGCCATTTCAAATGGATTTACCGCACGAGAAAATAACGGTCAAAAAAGTTAAACATACAATAATGAGAGAGATTAATATTAAAAAAGCTCCTGGTTATGACTTAATTACTGGCAAAATTTTAAAAGAATTATCAGAAAAGGCTATAAAACTATTAACATATATATTTAATGCTATGCTACGAATTAATTACTTCCCTAGCATCTGGAAAGTAGCTAAAATATTAATGATACTTAAACCAGGAAAAATACCAGAAGATGTGACCTCCTACCGACCTATAAGTTTATTACCAATAATCTCGAAAGTTTTCGAGAAATTATACATAAAAAAACTAAACTATATAATAGAAAAAAGAAAAATTATTCCAGAACATCAGTTTGGCTTTCGCAATAAGCATGGGACTATAGAACAAGTGCATAGACTTGTAAACCAAATAAACGTTGACCTAAATGCCAAAAGATATTGTTCGGCTGCTTTCCTAGACATATCTCAGGCTTTTGACAAAGTATGGCATACGGGCTTGCAGGTTAAACTAAAGAAACTTCTCCCTCATCCGGACTATCAGCTACTGAAATCGTATCTCACTGACAGACATTTTATTGTAAATCAAGGCGATGAACATACCGAATTAAATCCCATATATTCAGGAGTTCCGCAAGGTAGTGTACTGGGTCCAGTACTGTATCTTCTGTATACGGCTGATCTGCCCACCACAAAAATAACTACTGTGGCAACATATGCAGATGATACAGCAATCTTAGCATCCCATGAAGATCCAGTCACAGCATCAATAAACCTACAAACCCACCTGGAGCAAATACAATTATGGTTGAAGACATGGCGCATTAAAGCCAATGAATCAAAATCCACGCATATAACGTTTACCCTGCGTAGAAGAACATGTCCACCAGTAAATATCAATCATCGTCAACTCCCCCAAGCAGAGCATGTTAAATATCTTGGTATGCATTTAGATCGACGCCTAACCTGGAAGAAGCACATACTCTCTAAACGGAAACAACTAGGACTAAAATTATATCAAATGTATTGGCTCATTGGGCGCAAATCCAAGTTATCATTAGATAACAAGGTATTGCTGTATGAGTCTATACTCAAGCCCATTTGGACATATGGAATTCAACTATGGGGTACCGCTAGCAAATCTAATATATCCATCATTCAACGGTTCCAAAATAAGGTGTTGCGTGCCATTGTTGATGCTCCGTACTATATTTCAAATAAAGTGATACAACGCGATATTCCTCTAGAACCTATAACGAGTGTAATCCAACGTGTTTGTGTGAAGTACTTCGAAAGAGTGTCAGTGCATCCCAATGTACTCGCTAATCAGCTAAATATGCGACGTGATAGTGAAGTGCGTAGACTAAAACGTTTAACACCACCTGATCTGATTACTGGATATATGTAGAGTTTAGAATAAGCATTAGAATAAGTCTAATTAATTAAGTTAATATTTTATACAGAAGATTGCTTAATGAAGTGATTTTCTACATGCCATGTATATATAATATAAACAGAAGAAATACTTATTGCCAATAGGGCAGATTGTGGACTCACGAAGAGTAATAAAATAAAAAAAACTTTTCCATTGTTTCTTGTATGCTTCTACTACTACTAAATTATTTTTTCTAAAACTACTAATATTTTATTTATATCACAAATATATTAAGTAACTCAAACTGAGAACTGACAACAATGTATAACAATATTATTTGGTTTGAAAACTTTTGTTTATTTTTTATATATCTTCATTCTAAATCTGCTTAGGCCTTTTCTATTAAATGTTACGACAATTTTTACGTTTTCGTATACTTTCTGACATTTCATTTACATTGACTGTAATTTCCAAACATGATATTTGCAGCACAATCCTTTAAATTAAAATATTTCACATCATTATATGGCCTCAATATTGTTAGTGCCAATTTTAGGAATTTATAGTAGTATTTATGGTAATCTATGATAAACAACCTTCGTTTTATGCAAACACTTCAATAAAAGAGCTAATATTGTTTTCTCTGAATATTATTTCAAAATTAAGCTTTTCAAATAAGCTATAGAGAATAATTATGGCGTATCGAGAGCGCTATTGCTTTTCTTATGCGATGGTACACGTTCCTTATTTCAAAACAGATAAATATAAAGAGAAGTGCAGGTTATTTAATATAAAATGCTAATAATTAATTTGAATATGCGATGGTATATCAGAGACAATTAAATACGTCAACAAAGAGGTGGCCCCCCAACTATCGTTCAATAATTATCAAGAATCGTTTGGAGGGTAATTATCTACGCCCTTGTTAAAGTTGCGAAAATGAAAATCATCATTCAAAATGAGCAGTTTGGATTTCAAACCAAATATTCTTCAGTCCAGCAAGCTGCTAGGTTAGCAGACGTAGTAAACTACGCATGAGAAAAACTTCATTCTTTGTCTATTAGGAGATGAAGTCTAATCAGTCAGATCAGATCAGTATGAAATTTAACAGGGTTCTGCATTCACACCGGTACTGTTTAATATTTATATGATTGATATCCCTAAATTTGAAATAATAAAATCCGCATTTTATGCTGATAACACTGTCTTTTTCTACCTTTTCATATTTAGTCTAAGGTACAGGATTTTTACAAAATCGCTATAATTATTTGCGCTTATCAGAAACGATGTATCGTATAATCCTGATGTAATATTTATGAAATACTTTGAATATCAATTTATAATCGCTTTTCCATTGTTTCTTGTATGCTACTGAGCATTCATTAGTGATGAATTTAATTAATTTTTAAATTGAGGGGGTATTTTGATTCGACACTCCTTTTAATTATAGTTTTTTAATCTACTATCTCTATGTTATATCCTCTTCCTAGATGTTTTGTAAATGGTAAATTCGAAGATCACAATTATTTCAGCTTGAATAAATCGAATTAATTTAAAACTTCTCTATCTTAAATTTTTTTTTAAATAACTGGATAAGAAATACTTATTGTCAACTTGGCAGGTTCTTCAACCTCTAGGGGAATAAGTAAAAAAAATATTATAGTATTTTAGTATATTATGTTTTATCCAAAATATTAATAAATCAATCTCAAAGATAAGAGTAGCAAAATATCCCTTACTTTCATATCTGGTTTAGCCAAACGTTCATAATAAGTTGTTATAATATCTACTAACTTGATAGCGTAGTAATCAAGACTATGATACAATATTCTAACTGATACAATAATTACGAGTTCAAGTCTTCGATATCGATCAGGAATGAGTGTTTTTAATATATATTTATAATATTTCGGATCAGATCTGGTCTTACCCAGTATCTGAATATGAAGTTCCTTCTGGGATGGATTTTAAATGTGTTGCTAGTTAGACTGGATTTAACGCTAGAGACCATTATTTGAGGGCCACATTAAACAGTAGGTATAAATGATAGAATTTCAAGACAGATCACCAATTAATAAAATATTTTTGATATCGATCTAACGCGAGGTATCATCAAGTTTTGGATAAGGTTTAAATTTACCAGTTTTTAAGCTTTTTGAAAAATTATAATGCATAAAATTAGTTTTATCTAAAGCCAGTAAGGTCCCGAATTTAGATGAATCTGATCAGAACTGATATCATTAATTTAAATTTCTATTGATACTCATCTATAGATACTTTCTTATAAATAACAATAATACAATTTATAAAATGGTTGATAATTGATAATGTATAATGTAATTTTGTTGGATAAAATTAACAAAAGTAAAAGAAAAAATAGTCAGTTGAGCATAAGTCTCCATTAAATATTCATTTGTTGAAGCAAGAAAGTCTCTTAAAACAAAAAGATAATGCCAAAAGTCTGGGTGTATACATATAATATTTCAGAACATTAAAATATATCGATGAAACTTTGACGATTTTAGAAATCTTACACTGTAAATGGGTTTAAAAAGTTGCAGAAATTCGAGGTGTAGAAGAATGAATTATTATATTTGTTTTGATACCATTCACATATATATTCATATTATTATGTATCATTACCGAGTGATCTTGTACAGAAATGAAAATCCCTTGGGTTCAGTGCAAGCCCAAATAACACGATTGAAACAAAAAAAAATATATCACTCATTTAGATATTTAACTCGGCAGTTTGCAAATTTAGATTATACTTTTAATTACAGAGGCAATATTTAAACTTGACCGAGTTTCCATTTGTAGCGTACATTTCGTGACTATTCAAAGATTGCCTGGTTTCTTTTTAATTGGCTCTATTGAGAAAATAATAATGAAAAGAGATGACAAGAGAAAACCTTGCAAAAATTATGAGATGATAAAAGTAAAACATGATAATAAATGACAATTTTCTGATTTTATTCATATATATATTCATATGAAATGACGATAAACATATAGTAAATTAAATATTCGGTGTATGACAAACTAATTATCAAGTGTTTAAAACTATTTATTAAGGCATACTGAACCAGCTCAACTTCCCAAGTATCCCAAATTCTAAACAGACATTGTGACCTGCTTAAACATTATTAAATCCTGACTGTTCTTCTTCTAATTTGTTTTATTGCTGGATGCAACGTTCTACAATAAACTAAAAAGAAAAATATCTAAAAATTATTAAAATATATTCGAACATTATACGTAGAATATTACTGTATTTAACTGAACATGACACGAACCAAATTAATGATGTGGTACAGAATTAGATTTCATTTCTTAACCCATACATCTTTTTCCAAGTAACATCAAATTGAACAAATCCCTTGATTACATACCAAGTCACAAATAAACCATATCACGTCTTATCCATTACCCCCATTATTCAAATCGTCGGTAGAGACCAAAGGCATTTCAATACCGAAATTTGTAAGAGCATTGTGGAGCGGAACCAGCGTCTCTTTGACTAGACGTGCCGACAGAAGTGCCGACCAGACAGAAAAGTCAAATAATTAGTCGTTTCAAAAATACCATTCTGTATTTCGGCCTCTGTGTACCACTGAATTATTTTCTTTTTAGTCCGTAGTTTATTGTCTGTTGGAAATAACCCTGAAAATTGTCAAGGAGCAAGATTGATGTTCTAAATCAAAATCGATTAATCAGTTTGAAATAAAATTAAAAATCAAATTTGTGTATGGAATAAGTAATGTAAGGTGAACAAATTATTTTTTCTAAAACTACTAATATTTTATTTATATCACATATATATTAAGTAACTCAAACTGAGAACTGATAACAATGTATAATAATATTATTTGGTTTGAAAACTTTTGTTCTTTAATTATTTTTTATATATCTTCATTCTAAATCTGCTTAGGCCTTTTCTACTAAATGTTACGACAATTCTTATATTTTCGAATACTTTCTGACTTTTCATTTACATTAACTGTAATTTTCAAACATGACATTTGCAGTACAATCCTTTAAATTAAAATATTTCACATCATTATATGGCCTCAATATTGGTAGTACCAATTTTAGGAATTTATAGTAGTATTTATGGTATATAGAAAAGAATTATGGCGTAGCGAGGACACTATTGCATTTCTTATGCGATGGTACACGTTCCTTATTTCAAAACAAATAAATATAAAGAAAAATGCAGGTTATTTAAAATAAAATGCTAGTGATTAAGCTGAATATCCGATGGTATATCAGAGACAATTAAATACGTCAACAAACAGAGGCGGCCCCCCACTATCGTTCAATAATTATCAAGAATCGTTTGGAGGGTAATTATCTACGCCCTTGTTAAAGTTGCGAAAATGAAAAGCATCATTCAAAATGAGCAGTTTGGATTTCGAACCAAATACTCTTCAATCCAGCAAGCTGTTAGGTTAGCAGACGTAGTAAGCTACGCATGAGAAAAACTTCATTCTTGGTCTATTAGGAGATGAAGTCAGATTAGATCAGTATGAAATTTAACAGGGTTCTGCATTCACACCGGTACTGTTTAATATTTATATGATTGATATCCCTAAATTTGAAATAGTAAAATCCACATTTTATGCTAATAATGCTGTCTTTTTCTACCTTTTCGACAGTCCAAATTCACACGTCTCATGAATTCAATTTACTGATTGAAATATGTATATTATTAGTTTATCTCTCCAACGGTTTAGTATTTTTTAGAGACAATTAACATGACAATCATAGAAGGCCATGTGGAGGTTAAAATTAGCCTTTAAAATATAGACCGATTTCTTTGAGGAAATCAAACAATTTAGGCAGGTTTTGAGGCCATATCCTTCAATGAATCAAGGTAACTCATGAACTCTTATGACATCTAATAAATTTCTGTCTTTCACCAAAATATGGGATATTGGTTGCTCACAGTTGGGAAACAGAGGTCTGTCATTAGGATAGGATGGGGAAAATGGCGGTGACCAATGAGTATACAATTTGTTGTCCACTCGCAATAATGTCTTTGGCGAAATCATCAACCAGTTCGTTCCCAAATATATCTTTGTAGCTGGGGATCCAGACGAATATGATGTTGTTTTGTCGAGATATAACCAAACCGTATAATTCAAAGATTTGCACCACTAGCGGATATGAGGAAAATATAACATTGATAGCTTGAAGCGAGATTCATTAGTCAGAGCATATAAGCCATATTTCAGCAGGATTATTAACTGATATTATGGGGTTTAAGATTCCCTTAATTGCGAGCATTTCAGCTGTAAGTATAGTGAAAATACAAGGTAATCTAAATAGTTTATTTTAAACTAATTATTTATTACAGCACCTACTACTATAGAGGACTTAGAGCTATCCGTATAAACGATCTTACAATTCGGATACTCTGACAAGATTTGAAGGAATAATCTCTGAAATAATAAGTCCGATATATGTAATTTTTTGTAACCATGGGATGGAAATTTCACTAGCTTTTGATCAACAGGAATTTTGTCTTCGCACATATCTCTTATAATTTATAAAATGTAGTCAACTAAGTTTCACCTGTCTGTCTGTCTTGGAACTTGTGGTTTATGTATTTGGACATTCAAAAGCATAAAAATAATACAGCGTCATCCGCATAGAACTTAGATTTTACTGTTTCAACCTTAGGGATATCAGCCATGCAGATGACTGAGTAGGGAATCTTGTGGAACACCAGACTAAATGGATCCCCTACTCGACAAAAAATCACCAACATTGAATTTGAATGACCCGTTCTCTAAATACGATTCTATCCGTGTTTTTGGTCTGAAACTAGTTAAGGTAATCCAGTTATGGATACCTGGTTGCGGAGACCCGCAGAAATAAGCGAGTTGGAATGGTTATGTGGAGACTGCTTCTGGGCTACCTACCAAACCCCATTCCATCAGCTGACCCTATGACCCCAACTAATACTCCTTACTGTTGGTAAGGAGTATGTCAGTGGCCGGTAATACCATTAAGAGGTACGAGTGCCAGGCAAGGTCATAGCGTCGTTATCACACAATGCAGCTCGCGGTACCTGAGTTAATCGCTTGACCAAAAAAAGTGCGAATAAGAGCACGACGGGCTAGTGTCAGCTGCGAAAGCATAAGGCCATGAAGAACCAGATGAGTTGAAGACATTCCTTCTGATTACGTGAGACATTTGAGATAGACACTAGAAATGTATATAACAACTGATCGAACCAGCATCTTGTACAGGAGAGATTGTATTGAGAGAGAAAGCCTGCTGGATCGGTTGATGAGCGGAAACAGCAGAATGACAATACCTTAACCTTTCTGGAGGGACCTTTAAATCTAGGTATTCCACCAAAACTTCTAATCGAATAGTAGACCGAGATAGGTGGCTTCTTTTGACCATAGGAACGCTTCTTGTGGAAGAAGATGACCTGGGCTTTCTGTGGGTTGACTTTCAACTTCTAAATATGTGACCATCTCATCGAGTTGTTTCTGAAGTCTATTGTATCCATTTTACAAGATTACTAGAGAAGCCAAGCTGTAATAAGATATAAGTTAAACAATGATGACAAATATAACTATATTATTTTAAGAAAAAAACGAAACGAATTTTGAATTGTATCCATTTTACAAGATCACTAGAAATGCCAAGCTGTAATAAGATATAAGTTAAAAATTACTTTTTATTTTAAGAAAAAAAACGAAACGAATCATGGCTGCAATAAAAATTACTTTTTATTAACGTAAGATTCTGACATTATTCATCCCATATAATATTACACAGATATTTTGAAACTCTATACGTCCAAAGTCAAGTAATTATCGTTAAAGGAATTCCATCTGAGGGGAACAAGGAAGCTCTAATTGCAAAGCCATAAATTACCAACAAAAACGTCTTTTGTCTTCGGACGGGCCGCACGTGCAAAATAGCCCGAGTCGTGTTTTTCTAACGGAAACTAAAAACCAGACTCGGTAACACGATACTTTCCAAAAAAGGTCGATTTTGGCCACCGCTCCACCACGCCAAAAAGCACGAAAAAATCGGTCAACCAATATAATACTTCCTCCACTTTGAGACAACTTACTGTTACGATGTCGAGACCTGAAATATGTTTTATTTTCTCTCGGGAGAGGATTAGGTTTTTTTCCTAATCTAGATCGTATTTCACGAAAATGTTTTCGTAGGTGTTGCTTTTTTTTTTTAGTGGCCATAAAACGGTAAGTTAGTGGATAAGGATATGTTTCCTATTCGGGAAGTTTTGTAAATATAATTAAATCGTAAAAGTTGAAATGTTGGGACAACTGTGGTTTATTAGTCTATGACTTAGCAGTTGATGAACGGGCGTTGATGTAATGGATAATATAGACTGTAAGGGTGGTACTATGTTATGTATGTGATGAAAAAGGTAATTTAGACCTTCAAAAGCAAACATTTTCGGACCATTTACGTTAATTTACTAAGACTTTATTTTTATCAAACTAATGGTAAATATTTATTTTAGATGAAAAAAATGCTTTTTTCAAATGGATTGGGGAAATAAAATTATTTTGAATATATATCAAAATGCATATCACAAAATAGAACGAGGGTACAATACATATCTGACTTAAACACAAATAACCGTGATACTAATACCAGAAATTTAAAAAATGCCCTTATTCTGGGATGGTCTCTAAGTTGGTGACAGACCAGTTGGTAGGCTTAATGCTGAGGACCGTGGTTCGAAGCTCACGTCAAACTGTAGGTCCAGTCCAGATATATCCTCGTAGGCAAAAAGGAGACCTTAAAATACTTTTTAATTTTTTTTTAAGTGCCAAAGTTCAAGAGCTGCCACAAATACAAAAGTCTTGGTAACTGCAGTGGTTAAGGCGAGAGTACGGTCCTCTTACTGCTGCGATAGTCTTAGGTTCGAAACTCGAAGGGTCCGGATTTACTTTATGCATTTGATTGTTACTAACTACAATCCATTTATATATCGAAGTAGTATTCTGGGCTTCACTTCGCATTTACTTCGCGAAAGATTTCGGCATAATCTCATCTACCATCCTCAGGTCTTGCTTCCTTGTCATTTACTTCGGGCTACACGAAATAGAAGTTCCATCCCTGTGTGGTACCAGAAAAATCGTTTGTGGAAAACAACCTGGAGGGTGGTGCTTGTCCATAGTAGAGTCATTATCAATAATATATCTGTTTAATAAAGATAAAATACACGTGTATGTGTCAAGTCAATTTTGTTTGATGTAAAAATAACTTTCCAGCCACAGCAAGTCTGTTTACAGTGACAGTTCTTGGTAAAGTTGAGGAATTTACCTAGAAGAATCCTAGTTCCATTTTGAATTATCTGTAGCATAACATTAATTTTATAACTAGAATATATCAACATAAAATAATGAATATTAAAATGAGTAAAATAAGTAAACCTGTTCGAATAAAGCACAAAATGTCAAAACGATGTTTACAAAAGTACAAATCTATCCTAGTCGAGCAATTTAGAGGTCACCCTAGAATATATCCCGTCTTTCCTAGATTGGTTGCTCGCGTGATTGGAATGATTTCTTCCAATTTCCTTCAGTTAAATTTTATAATCTTAGTCAACCAAATTATTCAACCTCTTTATGTCAGACATTCCAATGAAGAAAGATGTTGAAACCGCCCAATACGCGAATGAAACAGATTTCCTCGCCAGTTCTCGTTCTGTACATGCCGTTCTGTCCATTGGCTAAATTTCTGGAGGTTAGAAATCAACCCCCAAAAAATCCAGGCCATAATCTGTCACAATCAGAGAAACATCCGTCACAACACTCAAGCGCCTACCAGCTGAGTGTAGAAAAATTATCAATCCCATGGCGACGAAAAGTTACAACTCGCTCTCATCTTTGATAGTAGATTTCTATGGTCAACACAGATAAATAAAGCAATCTCCAAAGACTACGGTGTCGCCAGAGTGCTGAACCTCTCATCTGCAGAGAAAGTAAATTGTCTTCGACGATTAAAGTTTTGCTTTACAAATTGCTCATCAGATCTGTCATTTTATGTGGATCTAACACATGGTATCGGTTTGTTAGGCTAGAACTAGTGGGGAATCTTCAGATAATGCAAAATAAACTTCTCTAGCAAACTCTGAACGCGCCATGTATTGTCAGAAATACCCAAATTCATTGGGAAACTGCCACATCAGAAATAAGATGATCCGTATTTTCCTTATACAAGAAATTTCATACAACCTCAGTCTTTCTCCAAGAATTCCCACATCAGATCTCTTAAGAGGCGTTCCCAAAATTAAGTTAACATCAGCAGGGAGTTTGCAGCTGGTAAATCAGGTCAAAAACATACCCCATCATCTAAATACCTTAATTTTTTTCTAAAATTATGTATTTCTTTTAAACCATTTTTCAAGGACGATTTTAAAATCCAAAGTAGAATCCAACCTTTTAATGACAGTTGTTTTATGTTAGCTTTAATCTGCCACAAAATCGTCCAAAGCGTGATATAAATCTTCAACAAGGTGAGTGATCGGATCTCCTTTCCAATAATTCAACAAACCTTTTAATTCCTTCCGCGTATTTAATGTATACACTACTTGATATTGCGTTATCAAGGATCACCCTTTGCCACTGCCAAGTAATGCAAACACACCCAATTCAAAACGAAGTTATTATTGCCTAATACCAGGTGGCAAACGAAAAGTGGTCTATAATTAACAGCGAGAAATATTTATACAAAAACCAGATGCTAATTCTGTGGAAACCTATTGAACTGGAATCGCTTAATGATGCCGTTGTTAGCAAAACAACTGGCCTTTCAATCATAACAAAATCCATTTGGACGTTTTTATCGGACAGGGGAATCTGTGCTAGTCCAAAAACATTCGCACAAACGTTTTACGCGCTATCTCGATCAGCGATCGACCCCACCGTTGGCTCACAAATGTTTGCTTAAAAGCTTTGCCCAATAAAAATCCGCATATATTTATTTTCATTTTTCGAAAAACATCCATCTCCATTTTCTTTCACTACCTGAAGTCTTCACGTCTCTTGACATATATTGGCGATTCTTGATGTTCCTTATCGGGAAGATCGAAATAAATTATTTTAAATTATATACAGATCTATCTCGATTTTGTTCTTAAATTATATTCTTCGATAGTGTGTAATTATATATAACACAAAATAACTAGAAATTAATAGTTTAAAAGCCTTAATTAGTACTTTTCACTCATTGTATGATATCTATAATCTATATAAGTCCTGATTATCATCCCGATGTAGCTGTAAATATGATTTCTTCAATGGAAGTTGCCACAAATATTGAAAACAACCTCAATACTAATTGATGGCTCCTGGAATCGATGACATTTCACCTGGGTTATAGAAGGAGCTGCCACGAAAAATAAACATTATATTGACATATAAATTCAATGCCTGTATAAAACCGAGGAATGTTCCGGAATGTTCTACAGTTGCTCGAATAATTATGGTGAAAGAACCTGACAAGCCGACAACGTACCTTACTCTTACGTACTCTTATCGTACTTAACTTTTAAAAAGTTTTTAAACCATTTATAGAAATACCAGATTTCCTATTAGGATTTCGAAATCATCACTCAATAATCGACCAAATGCACAGGGTAACAGAGTTTGTCGAAAAGGTATTCAGACGTCTCACAAACTTTTGAGCGGGTAGGGCATTTGGGATTAATCTAAAAAATACTACAAAATGAGCAAATTGCTACTGCGAAATTATTAGCGCTTCGAATGAAAATGTAGAGTCTCGCATGAAGAAGAATTACCAACACTTAGACATATTTCAGCTGGATTTCCCCAAGGTAGTATCTTGGGATAACTCCAATATTTGCTCTACACTGCTGTCACCCAGTGAACGGGCTCGAGGCGGAACAGCTTTAATAATTAAACAAAATATACAACATTTCGAACAAGAAGAGATTAAAAATGAAGAAATACAAGCTACGAGAATTAGTATCGAAAAAAACGGGGCTGAAATAAATATTGGCGCTATATATTGTCCACCGAGACATAAAATGACACAACAAATTAGGCCCACGGTTTATTATTGGTGGAGACTTTAATGTTAAACATACAGCTTGGGGTTCACGAATAATAACACCTGGAAAAGGAAACGAATTACTCAAAGCCATTAACCTTACAAATTGTAATTATCATTCAGGGCGCGAACCCACTTACTGGCCTACAGACAGTAACAAAGTCCCAGACTTGCTGAATTTCTACATTACAAAAGGCATTTCATTAAATCAAATTAGTACAGAAAGCTTGTGTGATCTAACATCTGATCACACTCCAGTATTGTTAACACTGGGCGCGACAATCCTAAGAAAAGCAAAAAAGCCTAATCTTACCAACAAATATACTGACTGGGACAAATTCAGATTAATACTGCAGGAACAAATTAGTTTAAAAGTAAGACTTAAAACTATAGATGATCTTGAGCAACAAACCAAACATATAACTGAACAAATACGGTCAGCTGCAAAAGGTGCTACCCCAATAGCGAGAGAGAAATCAGAATATGAAGTACTTTACCCCCTCGAAATTAGAGAAATGATAAAAGAAAGGCGAAAAGCTAGAAGAGTATGGCACAGGACCAGAAATGCTGCTGACAAAACTACGTTTAATAGAATTAGTAATCAAACGAATCAAAAGATCAAAGAGTATAAACAGAATTGCTTTCAAAAGTATTTAAGTGAATTAAGCCCACAAGCGGACAAAGATTATTCGCTATAGAAAGCAACTCGAAGATTTAAAAGACCAATTATTCGAGTACCGCCAATTAAAAATGATCGAAATGAATGGGTTCGACGCGACAATGAAAAAGCTGAATTGTTCGCAGAATATTTAGCTAACATTTTTCGGCCTAATGATATAGAATCTGCCATGGATACAACTCCTATTTATCAACCCGATGTAGATCTAAATTTAATTTCTCCACTGGAAGTTGCCACTGAAATTGATAACCTCAACCCTAAAAAGGCACCTGGTATAGATGACATTTCACCTGGATTATTGAAAGAAATGCCACGAAAAGCAATCATCATGTTGACATATATATTTAATGCCTGTTTAAGGCTGAAGCATGTCCCGGAATGCTTTAAAGTTGCACAAATAATTATGCTCAAAAAACCTGACAAACCTGCAGAACAAGTCGAATCTTACAGTCTTTCGCTACTACTTGCAATATCAAAGCTATTTGAGAAGCTGATATATAAACGTGTTAAACATTTGGTAACAATACCAGATTTCCAGTTTGGTTTTCGAAATCACCATTCAACTACCGATCAAGTGCACAGAGTAACTGCGGCTATTGAAAGAGCGTTTGAAAACAAGAAATACTGCTCTGCAATATTCCTGGATGTCTCACAAGCTTTTGATCGGGTTCGGCATTTGGGATTAATCTGTAAGATGAGCAAATTGTTACCGCGTAACTATTGTCAATTGCTGGAGTCATATTTATTCGGAAGAAAATTTAGAGTATCGCACGAAATGGCGTTCTCGACATTTAAAAATATCTCGGCTGGAGTTCCACAAGGTAGCGTCTTAGGACCTCTCCTGTATCTGCTCTACACTGCTGACATTCCAACAACAAAAGAAACACTTCTTGGAACATTTGCTGATGGCACAGTTATTATGGCAAAAGATATATCTCTGCCTAGGGCAATAGAAAAAGTGTAAGTGGCAGTCAACAAAATCTATAAATGGACAAAAGATTGGAAAATTCAACTTAATAGCTCCAAATCTATCTACGGTAATTTTGCATTAAGGCGAAATAATAAAAACTTAATTATATCACTCAATGGATGCCCGATTCCTCAAGCAGAATCAGCAAAATACCTTGGAATCCATCTTGACGGTAGATTAAATTGGAAGCATCACATTAGACAAAAAGCAAAACACATTAGAACCAAAATAAAACAACTATACTGCTTAGTCGGAAAATACTCCCAACTTGATCTAAAATCAAAGAGGTTGATCTATAATACAATTATAAAGCCAATTTGGACCTATGGGGTGCAAATATGGGGTTGCACTAAATATTCAAATCAGTTAGTCATACAGCGCTGTCAAAACAAGATTCTTCGATTGATTACCAATGCCTATCGCTATGTAACCAATGAAGAACTGCACAATGACCTGGAAATCAAATGAAGTTGTGCAGGATTTCGCCTTGAAACACGAAAGAAGATTACTAAATCATACTAACGTGGAAGCAATACAACTGCTGGGCAGCGCACAGGATGTCAGGAGACTGAAACGAACAAAACCATACGAACTTGTGTGAACATTTAGTGTGTATTATTAGTGTAAACTATAGCTATAAGTTAATAATTAATAAATAATTATAATTTTATAATTGAGGAATACATACTGATGTATTTTCTCGTACTCGTCTTGCTTGTTAATTAATCCAAGCACATAGGAAAAGTAGTAATAAATTAATTGTAATAATAATAATTAAGATTGTACTAAGCGTATCTAATAAAGATGTTATAAAAAAAACTGCTATCACAGTCAAGATATTTTTCTACCTAAGGCTAAACAAAAGTACAAGAAGAAATCAAGAAGGTATACAAATGAACTAGAAACTGGAACATACAGCTTAAGAGCTTCAAACCTGCCAACTTTATTTGCGTTGCGGAAAATGACAAATACCTGAATGCTTCACTTACGGATGACCAATTCCTCAAGCAAAATCAGCTAAATACTTCGGCATCCATGTCAACGTTAGGTTAAATTGGAAACATCATGTTAGACAAAAAGCAGATTAGACTGAAGACCAAGCAACTGGAGTGGTTAGTCGGAAGTATTAGTATTATTAGTAGATTTATCAGTTAATCATAAGACCAATCTGGCCCTATAAGGTGCAAATATGGGGTTGCACTAAAACATCAAACCAGCTAGTAATCCAACGCAATCAAAACAAAGTTCGAAGATTAATTAACAATTTTTATCGCTACGCCACGAACGAAATCAAATGGATTTACGAAGTGATCCAAGATTTCACCTTAAGACATGAAATAAGGTTTCTAAATCACAGCAACGTGGAAGCAATACAACTATTAGACAATTCACAGGAAATCAGAAGGTAGGAGCGAACCAAAACCCATGAATTTGTATAGTGTATAAGTATATTTTTAATTGTAATTTAAGTAGTTTAGTTTTATTTTAATTTGGGAAATACAGATTGATGTATTAATCCCGTATTGGCCTTGCTTGTCTATTAATGCAAGTACAACAGAACAGTAGTAATAAATTAATGTGTAAATTAGGATTATAGTAAATATATCCAATGTAGGACGTAATTATTTTTTTTTAATTACAAGACTATCGAACGAAAGTCTAAAATAACAGAGTGGAATCCCATCGTACCTCTTAATCGACATACAACACCTTCAAAGTAAGCTCGTACTAAATCAGTACCATATAAATTAGAATCAAACCATAGAGTAATAGGTCGGTTGCCTTGCCCAATATCCAGATGGGCTTATATAGGTTATTCAAGAAATTTGATTGACCAATTAAAGTCTACATTATAGGCACTTGTAAAAAAAACATTTTGTTGTGAAGACATTTAATTGCTTCTACGATAAAGTTTACGACGCAAGTACGGCACGTGACGGCCCTGACGTCACGTTTAATTGATCAATAATGTTTAAATAAAAAACAATTTAATTTCTGAATTAAATTTATCGATTCAACAAATGAAATAAATATAATCTGTAAAGAAAATATATTTATAAAATATAAATATTATATATATAAAATCATAAACAAAAACCTTTGAAACAATTCAAAATTACTTCTTCAGTCAATCAATTTAAGATCAATTCAGATCAATTTAATCTGTTAGAGATCAATTACGGGTTTACCCAAAAGTATATTATAAAAGTGTAGTTATTTTAATGGAAAATCATTATGTATTGTACAATTAAAACGTTTTAAATTTACACTTTTTAAATATATTTGGCAAAAATACACAGGTTTAAAATAAAGGGACCTGTTGACAGTATAATAAAACAATTTTCTGGGGCATAAGATATTGCCTTGACACGTTTATTCATATAGCAACATCTGGAATTGAAGTTATAGGGTCAACCCCCGCTAGTATAGAATGTAAATTATTTAAAGAGCCCTCATGTTTAACTGTTGTTAATTAAAAAAAAACTTATTTTGAACGCTTCAAATTACTTCTAAAACATACTAACCGAAGATGTATATTCCTAAATCCAAGACCTAGATCCAGAAAAAACTATCTTGGTTAAGTAGCCTTAAGCCAATACATTTATTTGTATAATTACACCATTTTCTTTATTGAAATGAACCCCTCAAGGTAGTTATTAAATTTATGAAAATGTGTTCTTACTTGGGCAATAAATTTTACACCAAAATTCATCTTGTGTTGAATATCGGTTAATCCTCTTCTAATAGATTTGCTAAGAAGGAAAGTTTATAGCCGTCTGCATAGCTTCTTATGGAAGAGGATTAATTTTTAAAATTAAAAATATAAATTTTTATATATATGGATAAACTTACCCCAACTTACAACAACAAAACATGCTCTAACGATCATAATTTTTTTTGATACTTCATCCAATCGGCTTGGGATTTATAACATTATCAACCGTTTTTTAATGACAGCCAAATACTTCTTTGAACAAAAATAATTCTGCATTTTTTTACAAACTGCATTCGGGTACACTTTCTAGATCGATAATTCACTTTACTTCTTGTACCACCGACTTATATAGTCAATTCAAAATAGCAGTGACACGAGTGTCAATATATGTCTGTCTAAAGTTGTAAATTAGTTTTACAGTCAGACAATATTACCCTTGTCATTTTATTCTATTTAAAATGAGATAGAATGCTATTAGAGTAGTTCGAACATGTAACGGAATGAGCCTGCAAAAGTTGTCCGTTTGCCGAACGTCGGAAAATTCTTCAAAATATTATAATTACAGGTTATAAACCGGCAAACGTTGTTTTAACGCTTTGTTTTAATAAATTTTAAATCGCCGCCGTTTTTATTGAAAATATTTTTTGCGCCTTGCACCTGCACTGCATATTAGTATAGACACGGTCACTAAAATATCTCAAAAAATAAAAAACAATATAACCTTAAATTCGTCAAAAAGAAACCGTGTATATGCGAAACAGGTGACGAATCAAGCTCAATCTTAGCGTTTCAGAGATCAAATATACGAAATGTATAAAACAGTAAGTAGTTTTTTCAATCGAAACATAATTTACTACAATTATTTCAGAGAAAATTGTTAGTCTGGGTAGTATCCACAAAGATCCAAAAGATATACAGCTAGTTGAGATGTAGAACATCCCTTCATACATTGTTGGATAATATAGGATTTAAGTGGTGTAAAGATAATCCACGAAGGGGTTTAATGCAACTTCCAGAGATTTAAAAACATATAATAAAATCAAGGAAGAAATATATCAATTTATATATTTATTAAAAGAGACAATATTTCAGAATGGTACATTGGGTTGTTGGTTGGCAAGATGATAATAAATATAGTATAAATACAACAAAGTTTTATGGAAAAAGGTAAACGTTGGAATAACTATTGATAAGGTTTTGTTAGTCATAACATAATGCATCAATGCATTATGGAAAGTCTCGCTTTATGGAAAGAGGCATTGTCGAAAATAACACCTTCGATTTGTTTGAGCTCGATCAGATACATTGAAGAAAAAATTCACAAATGGTAGAATTTTAAGCAAGTTTTATTTGATTGAAAATAAACAGCTTGTTTATTAACTTGACTAGTATTTCTGCAAGTGATTAAATCAAACTTTATGACTGTTAGTTTTTGATTCAATGCTGACGATTACCAAGACAAGGTGATGAAAGAGGAAACCATTAAAGGTCAATATACAATTAATATACTTTGATTCTAGGGAATTGTATTATAGAGTGTGAAAGCTTTACGAGCATGTGTGTTTTTCTTCAGAATATACATGAACGTTTGAAACGAAATAGAGAAATAACACTAACAGTTTTGCAGATATGGCAAATGCATTAAGGAGAATGCAGTGATTTAATGTAGTTTTATCAAGAAAGATGTATACAGATAGTAACAGGAGAAACTAAAGAGATATATAGTAATGTGATAATGACTTTAGAAGGATTCATTGCATCGAAAGAAACAAGAACTAAGCGTAAAACATAAATATGCTTTCTAATGAAAGTAAAGTACATTACTCAGATATACAATTGTTAATTAAGTGCATAAGGCCTTCGGGGATACCACTACATACAAAAAGGCTTCTAGAACCCTACTGATACTAGTATGGAAAAAGCTCAATGTATATATAATAAAACAACTCTAACCTATAAATTATTGTGGCTGCAAAATTAATTGTACTTTTAAGTTCTTCGATAATAAATGTATTTGATGTACTATAATGTTAAAATAAATTATATTTAATAGAATATTTGTTCAATTATTTTATTTATATTAAAATTTTGTTATATGTCAGAGCCTAAAAGTACTAAAACTTAGAATAGCTGCGGCAACACTGCGACGTTTCCCGTGTCTATTTTGATTTGACTATATATACTAATGAACTAATAATTTAATTTCTAAACGCAATATTCTTTATGTCAGCCATAGTGAAAATGGCGCTAAAAATAAATAAACAACAAATGTACCATAGAAACCAAGTGAGCCAATCAGATCCTGTCGCTGCTTATGTCGTAGCGATTAAATCAAGTAATAAGTTAAAAGTAGCACTATCTGGCATATATGTTGGACGTCGCGAAACATTTCCCCAAAATTTTCTCTAATGTTAAATCTCTCGGCATTCATCTATCTTTACAGATGAAAGAGGAATGAAGAGGATGAATATCAAAAACGAATTAAATATTTAATTATTTCCCTCTTAGTATCTCCAAAAATAATCATTTAAAATGAAATACACCAACTAATATCGTATACGATGAACAGGGGAGGCTTCCGTATCTAATATTTGTTTGGTTATTGTGTTCATATTTCATCCAATAATGTTCCGCATATATTTGTATTTTTCCTTAGAACATCCTCTCGATTTACCGATTTCTACCTGATTGAATCACGATTTTTTCGTCCTGTTTGGTCGGAATAGGACGACTTAGAGACGCTCGAGTGCTCCTTATCGAACGATTTTTGACATTTCTCCATGGACAGATGACACATGTTTATCTAAAAATTCTGACAAAGCCACCCCCCACGGTCGAGATCCTTCCTTCGGCGGTAACATAATATTTTTGTGTAATATTCCTCAGATTAAGCGATATGTTTACGTTGGAATTATTCCCTTTTTTTAAGTGACGTAGTCGAGCGCAAGAAATGGGATCGGATCCGACCGTGGACATGATAATGGAAATATGTTTTTCTATTTTCCGGGGTTGTTCGAGAACGAAGGTTTATGTTTTTTGCTTGGATGAGTCCGAATATGGTCCGAAGATTACGATATTAGGTTGCGTCTAGTTGGCAAACAAGATCGGGCGACACATGTGTAAACAGGGTAATATTTTTTATTGTCACGGTGGATGTTGTTAGACAAAATTAAATTGTAATTGAAAACGGTCAGTTCGGATTATCTTTGAAGGTATATGACAGCGGTGTTTGGAATCTTAACTGTGTGTTAAATTTCTTGAACTAAACCAGGTGTATGTTCACTTTTAAAACTTAATAATATATCTTCATTCGTATATTAAAACTTAAATTTTATTTGTATAGGCGTCATCGAAACTTGTGATGTCAAAACGTCGCAATGTTGCCACATCAACTCTGTGGTTGAGTTCAGTTTGGCTTTGACATTGGACAAAATATTAATCTAAATAAAAATGTTATCAAACATATTTAGTTTATCTTAATATTATAGTACATCTAATCCATATATTATCGAGGGACTTGAAACTACAATTAAGAACACAGGTCTAATAGTTTGTAGGTTAGAGTTGTTTTATTATATTTACATTAAATTATTTTCCAAATTTCCCATGAGGTAAAGTTCTAGGAGCGTTTTTTATGTAGTGGCATTCCCCTGGAGGCCTAATCCAACTAATTAAAAATTATATATCAAAGTAATGTATTTTACTTTCATTCGAGAGCATTTTTACCTTTTTACGTTTAGTTCTTGTTTCCTTCCATGGTGTTTTATTTGTCAAGTCATTTCGATATCACTCTATTTTTGAATTCATCTACTGCTGCCTGTGTCAACAATTTTTAAAACAATTAATCACTGAATTATGCCTAACGCATTAACAATATCTATAAAACAGTTAGTATTCATTCTCTCCTCATAGGTTCTAACCTAATGTTCATATTTAATTCTGAACAATTACAATCATATCTATGCACACAAATCTTTCACGCAGTACAATGCTATTTTCTACAGTTATATTCTATTAATTATGTGCATAACTTTAGTTGGCTCCACTCGCATCTCAGGAATTTCCAGCATTGCACAGCATTATCACATATCCTGATAGTTTCCTTTGGTCACTTTCATTCTCCGAGTCACTGTCAATCACTACACTGTTAATTTCCAATCTGTCTAAAACATGTTCAATATCCCACCATTTAGTTCTTAATGGAATATCCTTCTCGACCAGCATATCTATTATATCTTCTCCACCAGTATACTATGATATGGTGAATTGTCCATAAAAATAACTGACGGTTCCTCCAAGTTCTTCAAAAATTGATTTTCAAACCGCTACAAAATTAAGTTATCGTTCATTTCTCCATGGTAGCCTTGCCATTTCACCTTTGGACTTAGAAGAAAACACTTCTGGAAAACACTCTGCACCAGGAGTAAAAAAATTTCATTAATTTTTCTGTTTCCAGCATGAAGTAGTTCATCATGACATATAATTGCAATGAATTATTAATAAATGTTATGACTAACAAAACCTAATCGATAGTTATTCCCACGTTTATCTTTTTACATCATTTTTTCCAGCTATATTTATTATCATCTTGCCATGAGTGACCCAATAATAATTCTCCCTTGATTTTGTTATATTTTAGAAATTGTAATCTTTTAAAAGCAATGTCTGCACGTTCCATTAAACCCATTCGTTACTTATCTTTTCACCACTTAAATCTTATATTACCCAACAGTGTATGAAGGAATGTTCAAGATCCCTCAAATAGCTGCATTTATTTTAGCTTTTTATGGATAGTTTCAAGACTAATAATTTTCTTTGAAATAAGTCAAGCTGTTATTGATTCATCACCCGTTTCGCATAAAGACGGTTTCTTTTTGGTGAATTTTAGTTTATATTGTTTTTTATTTCTTGAGATATTTTAGAGTCCGTGTCCGTATCAATATTCAATGCAGTTGCAACACGCTAAAAATATTTTCTTGTCTGATTTTGTAACGAATTTACAAGTTGCGACAGGCAATACATTAAACATCTCGATGATAGTTTATCGATAAGTGATAATATTCAATTTACTCATAAAGTTCAAAGTCTTCATAAATATAGATTAGCTGCTTAATTTATATGAAATGGATCCAAATTCCACCTTCAGGCTACAAACAGGTCCATCTCTCCGGAAACCTGCTGATATTGCTGTTATTCCGAAAAAAAGAAACAAATTAGCTCCCTTTAAGTACCCTTCAATCAGTCTTCTGACCTCACTAACACAAAACGGCCGAGAGTCATTCTCTATGCTTTCTCATTGGAGCTGCAAAAATTAAAACGATATTCTTCAAGACAGCACAGTTCATTTTAATTAGAAAGAAATTGTTGGATTAACGCATGCGCATTTTCATTTATTTGAACTAATAAAGTCTGTAGGAACGATACTATTCAAAAGTCTAATATATATGAATAAATGTGACATTTACCTGTGGAATTATATGCACATTTTAATAATTACAAGTGTTATTAAACACATTTGGAAATAACAAGGCATATTTTGTTAAAACATTTTATTGCAAAAATCTGAAAAAATGACCGAGTGTAAACACATAAACATTTTTATAAAACTTCATCCATCAAATTTACATAAAGATTCGATATTATCTAATATTATTTACAAAAAATCGAGAAACAGTACGTCGTTCATCTATCTCAAAGTAAGATCCCCATCTTGCAGACCATCATACTTTTCAACTGAAAGAAGCCACCAGTCAATATAGCATTACTTCTACAAAACAATAACTTATTTACCTATGTTCTTGTATAAAATTGTGTTCTTCCCTTGTTTGTTTCACTCTTCCTCCTTTAGAGTAGTAGTCGTTAGATAATTAGGGTGTTGTTAACGGTTAATATGTTTTATATATTCGATTCAGATCAACCCATATTTGTAAATTTGATCTTTTCAAATTCTCAAATTTTCATTTCTGATTTCTTCTCTTATTCTAATTTCGCTTTACTCGGCCTTCGCTCACAAATTCTAATTCAAAAACACTTCACCTATGAAAAATAATCGTTACTAAAATACATCATGATTAAAAGAAATATTATTACCTTTACTTATTATTACTTACTATTACTTTTTTGCTACAATTTTTGATGAACAAACCCTAGTATTGAATTGACAACTGAACTGACTATCCACACTTTGGTTAACATATTGTACATTTATTAGTATAAAACGAATTGATGGTGAAAAGATATAATTACCTTTATATTAGTCCTAGTACAATTGTAAATTATTTATCTCATACCCTTTGCAATGTTTTTGTGTATACAACATGAGCAATTATCTTCTTGGATTCTTATTATTGTATTTGAAATCTGCAACTGCATAAATATTCTATATTTATTGTTCTTTTCATACGATCAATAGTAAATTTTATAATGGCCGATTATGGGCATGCAATACGTTAGGAAGGAAAAGAGATAGAGCAATATAGCCGATTAGAACATGACATATTTTCTGAAACATAAGAAAATTATATAAAACATATGTTATTAGGACAAACAAGATTAGTTAACCAAAATTTTCTATGGAAAAAGATAAAATTTATTGTTTATATTTTAAATTGTATATATTCAAATATTTAATATTAATCGTCTGTCTTACGCCACTGTCTTTCACAGCATGCTGTACATATTACATAAACATAGTAATGTCTAAAATAATAAATATATAATTAATGACAATACATCAGTACCAATAAATAAAATTTATTATCACTTCCCATATTTTATTTGTACTTCTTCATTATATTGTGATTTATTTAATTAATTAATTTTACGGTATATTAACATTATCCTATTCTTTGATGATTATTTAATTTTTGATTCCGACTGCCTTTATTCTGAAATCTCTAAATATCTCTAAGACAACCACCTGAAATATATGTGAAATGAAATAAATTTAATACATCAAAAAGTCTATTCATTTAACATTTTGTAACATGTGTTTCTTTGCGTATATCATACAAAGTAATTAATTAAAACAAAACCTTAATTATTTTGTTACACAATAGTTTTAACAAAATAGTTAAATTGCATTATATGATAAATTTAAACTACTCCAGTATATTTATTTAAATTTGTAATTTTAATCTATATTACAGCGGATTCCTAATAATCATAAAAGTGTAATATTAAAATAAAAATTAATTTTAAAATTTTCGCCCGAGCAGGGACTTGAACCCTGGACCCTTGGATTAAAAGTCCAATGCTCTACCGACTGAGCTACCCGGGCTGTGTGAAAGCATTGGTATGTAATTACTATGCTGAAGTGTTATTAAGTAATATAACAATATATATGTATTATAAAACTGCATTGATAAAACACGTCACTACAAAAAAGCTTTTTTAGCACTTCTACAATTAATTCAAATCAAATTTAAAAATGTTTATATAATTAATGTTTTTATGAGTTCAGTTTGAATTATATTAATCATTGATTAATTTCATTAGTATTTATTTAAACTTGGAAGCAAGTTGATATTAATTACTAAGAGTTATTTTGTTTCGCAAATATAATTCTACCACTCAAAATAGATGTCGTTAATATTGCTATTTGTACTTATTTGTTTCAATTTGTCGATGTCACAATAATTGTTTACTTCAACATTTGCTTTCACCATTTACCAAGCATTAAGAAATTAATTTTCTGAAAGTCACTCGATCCCGACTGTATAACCATTCCAAAATATTGCCCACCAGTAGGTTATTAAGCTAACAAATTCCATCTTCATGTTGCAAAAAATTTAGGTCCATATTTATATACGCACATATTGCTGTTGTTCCATAAAAAGAAGACAAATTCGAACCACCCAATTACCATCCAATCAGTCTGAGGTCACTATCAAAAATCGTCGAGAAGATAATTCTCTATGTTCTCAATGAAGCTGCGAAAATGAAAAATATCATCCAAGACTGGTAATTTCGATTTCGAATCAATCAATCAAGCTGCAAGACTACCGAGGAAATAAGCCGTATTTTTCATGGGTTTTAGGTTTAATTAGGGCCTTCACTGAAGTTAGGCATGGTTTAATATTCAACGCTATAAATCTTGACATCCCCAGTGATATTTAAACCTGAAACTAATATTTGGATACTTAATATTTGGAGCTTAAGTCAAAGATGGTGATCGATCAAGCCTAGTCTTCCACAGAATTGACTGACCCAGGTATTATTCAATATCTACGTGGCTGATGTCCCTAAAATTGAAACTGTAAAGTCCTAATTCTGTGCATATTAATCTGTCTTCGTTTTTAGAGAAACGGCGATGGCATTAGTTTCTAAATTCACGCACTTAAACGCGCAAAATTTCATTAAAGGAACTTCTGACTCTGCTATCGTAGTTGTTGTTGTTGCATATAGTGCAACAATATACTGATTCCCATCAAATTCTTATTTTACATGTTAATCCGGTCATTATTCCTCTACAGACCTAATATCTACTTCAAATTTGTTACACCCAACCAGATCAAACGGCGTTAAGTTTTTTAAAATAAACTCCTCAGGAGAATCTCAAACGCTCCATGGTTTGCCAAAAATAATCAAATTCACAGAGAAACTCACATTTCAGAAATCAAGCACTTTTAATCCAAATCTTTGCACAAACAAAAGCTCAGCTGAAGTTCTTCTGAAAACGCACTTGTTCGCGAGCTGGTAGAGATGATTCGAGCTTAGCACAGCGTCATCGCTAATCTCCCCTTTTTCCAGGTTGCAACGACCTCATTCGTCGCTGCAGTCATAGATTTTGCCCCAATATGGTAGCACCCAGTCGTGCAGGTTAAGAGGTTAATTGAAAGGTTCCCGACCTGACACATGGATGGTGCTACTAGAATTAAATCGATATGCTTTAGGTCTAACCCACAAAAGATGTGTGTGTAAATTTGACAGCTCTCTGATCATTAATTTGTGAATTTTAGCATTTTGAGTGAAGCAACTTTTGTTTTTATTTAAAAATGGATAAAAAGAAATATCGCCTGTTGATAAAATATTGCTTTTTGAAGGGAAAAGAATACGGATGAACTGACCTGGTGAAACGAGCACCGAAGACGGCGAACGCCGTGGATGCCCAAAACAGGTTGTTACAGACGAAAACACTAAAAAAATCGGCAAAATGATTTTGAATGACCGTAAATTGAAATTGAATGAAATAGCAGGAACTCTAAAGATATGAACTGAACGTGTACATCATATCATTCACGAATATTTGCGTATGAGAGCTTTGTGCAAAGTGGGTGCCGCCCGAGCTCACTTTTGACCAAAAACAACGACGAGTTGATGATTCGGAGCAGTGTTTGAAGATGATCGAGCGTAATTAACCCAATTTTTTGCATCGATATGTGACAATGGATTAAACATGGCTCTAGCATTTTACTCCGAAGTCCAACCCACAATCATCCGAGTGGACTGCACACGATTAACCCGTTCCAAAGCGTGGGAAAACGCAACAGTCGGCTGGCAAGGTTATGGCGTCTGTATTTTGGGATGCGCATGGAATAATTTTCATTGACGGCCTTGAAAAAGGAAGGACCATCAACAGGGAATACTACATAGTGTTATTGGACCGTTTGAAGGACGAAATCTCCGAAAAACGGTGGCATTTGAAGATGAAGAAAGTGCTGCTTCATTGAATCAAGAATCCATGAATTGGGCTTTGAATTGCTTCCTCATCCACCGTATTCTTCAGATCTGGCCCCCAGCGACTATTTCCTATTCTCAGATCACGAAAGAATGCTCGCTGGGAAGAAAGTTTCCTCGAATGAATAGGTGATCACCGAAACTGAAACGAAAAAATGTATTTTACTATAGTAGGCCGGAGACTTTTCAATTGACCTGTTATCTGTACTTTCGCAGGTTCCTTGCGCTCAATAATAGCTGCCCGGTTGGCGGGTGAATTTAATGCAGTAGCAGTAGCGACCCACAGCGATCAACTGTGAGGTGGTTTTTGTTTAGTGTATGAGTAAGCCCAGAGGACGTCTCACATAATCAGGTCCAACTTGTCACTCCAGGGCAAATCTCCGCGATCGGGTATACGTCATGCATACCACCGCCTAGTTTTTGACCACAACAAAATACTAATAATGCTGATCTGTAAATAAAAAATGTCTTCATACCATTTCCAAGTTATCAAAAAATGAATAACTTTATACTTTTTCTGGATAAAGCCATTATATGTCTAGAGAAATTGTTTGATTTCAATCGACCAATAGAGTTACTTTGACAAATTTTTTTTATGAATATTGATGGAAAATTAAGTTATGTATTACTCAGCACCTCATAACATTTATAAACATCTGTAAAATTGTTTCATACATATTCTGAGCCTACAGGGAAGGAATATTTTCTAATGAATGCAAATCAGGATAACATATATGTAATAAAAAAAGCTATAGAAGATCTGACAATAAATATCAGCAAAGGAAGAACACATTCATCAAAATAAATTGATAAATATTTTAGAAACAAATGTCGACCGACGATGACGAACGATAATCCCCCAGTTTCCCGCAGACCTAGCGTGCGCATCCGAGGAGATGCTTTACGAGTCTACGTTTTGCGCTTGCATAAATCCATCCTGACCCAATTAGCGACCGGAAAAAAAGTAAGTTACGACAAACAGATCGTGCCGCTTATTTACAGCCGTGCAAAACGACGTCGATAATCAATGTCACCCTTGTTCGTGTCCGTGGAATTCAAAGAAATATCGACATCCTATGTATGGAACACTTCCACCGACATACCGTTCGGATTCGGCTCGTTCCGCCCACTTCCCTGTGTCGTCGGTGCCCTTTTCATCATTTAATGACTGAATATTGACGTCCGAGGCGTCAGATTTCGCTTTCCGACTTTCCTATGCCGAAAGTGAATGGGGACGATGGTCGCCGAGGAAGCGATACCGAAGAAAAAAGATCGAGGCCAAGCACGAAGGCTTGACAAAGACCGGCCCGAAGGCGGTGGTTTACAATTGTCGGCCGTTAACTATATGTAAAGGAAACTATTGATAATGGTGCTAAATTATGGTTCTTTAGAGGTCGCCGGCATTGTCAACACTCGTGACGGTTTAAAAATTAAGGAGTTACCTTTACGAACGGTTGAATTTCACGAAGAATACGATTTGGCTCTGGTCCATTATCAAACGTAATGGCTGTTAGAAATAGTCTAAGAAAAGTATGTCAATACAGTTGAGCAATCATTTATTTTTTAATGTGCTTCAAGATGCTCACGAAGAGTAAAAAGTTTACTCAGCAATATTCTTGGACGTAGAGAAAAACTGAGACGATAGTTTGGAATAACTGACTGAGCATTTTAGGTCTTGTGACATGTGACAAACTGCAAATAGAAAATGTTACTATTGCTACATTTCCTGATGACACTGCGATTTTTGCTATTGAAGATAATATTAAAGAAGCAACCAGAGGGCTGAAATACGCTAGTAATAATATCAATAGGTCGGCCTAGATATGGAGAATAAAAGAAAAAAAAACTTTTGTTGAGATCAAATCAGTGCATATTCAATTCATATACATCAAATACCAATAAATATAAATATTACTATTCATATTCCATACAGTAACAATGCTAAGTATCTTCAGAAAAATATTGGCGTAAAGTTTCGTTGGCAAGAGCATATAAAGAGAAGAGAAAATATCTCTACTTAAAATGTATTAGTTAATTGGACGGAAGACTAAATTATTCGTACCTCCACAAGTTGCTTCTGTATAAGCAGATAATAAAATCTATATGGCCTCAGATACTACAGGAACAATTACATACACTTATACTTTCAGATTCCAACTGTTATAACGGAAATTAAGAGATTAAAAGAGGATTACATAGTCTTAGTTATATAATAGGAAGCAAGGAAATATAGAACAAGTGAATATATCGTTCATAGAGATATATAAGGTCTTTGATAAACTGTTGCATACAGGATTACAGGTTCAATTAAACAAACTTCCCTCCCATTCTCATTTTCAGTTATTAAAATCTTATCTTACAAATAGATATATTAATAAAAAAAATTGAATACACTGAATTACATCCAATATAGAAGTTTCCAAGGCAGAATAATAGATCTGGTATTGTATCTCTCACATAAAGTTCATCTACCGCCCAAAAAAAATCACCACTAGTGGCAATGTATTTAAATAACAGGAATTTTAGCACCACAACAAAATCCAATAATAGCATAAAGGAACCTCTAAATACATCCCAATTAAATACAAATGGGACTCAAAACATGGCGAAATAAAGCATCTGAAACAAAATCTACGTATGTAGCTTTTACAATGCAGAGTAGAACATGTTCACCAGAGAATATCCAGGTAGAAGATTATAACCAAATAGCTACAAGTTTAATAAATTTACTAAATTCTACCCTCAGATTTCAAAACATATCTATATCACTGTTTCTCCTAAATAAAGGAATCAAAATTTCACTGGCTAACAAAATTTGCTAAAGAAATGTATTATTATCTATATAAAATATTTATGTAGCAAGATATTTCAATACAAAATCATTTAATGCAATTTTTAGTGACAGATTTTAAAAGGAATGCAGAATATTATTTATATTTAATTACCGATTTTAGAGAATATCCGTTGTATTTGCTAAATATACTAATTGGAAAAGCTAATTTGGTACGTATGTATGCTCATTTAAAGAGTTTTGTCAATTATTCTTTTTGATTTCCGTTAGCATCTTCGAAGTGATTTTTTTCCGAATTTTAAATAGACATATAAAACTGTTTTCTTCAGATGCCAAAAAGGCAGAGTACGAATTAGACGTTATCATGAAAATTCATCTCTCTTCAATCTATATCTACATTTTCTATTAGCGCTATCAGTTTTCATGTTTCAGATGAATTTTGTTTACGTTTTTAACTATCTCAATCATGCAAAGTTTCAGTAAGTCTTTTAGAAACTTGGAGTGATCCAACATCACCTTTTATATTATTTCCATTAAACATCCAACTGAAGATTAATTAACGTGAATTAATTTCAGAAGAAAGAGACGATCGAGTTTAAATTAGACTAGCTATCAGAACTAAGATTATTATTCCTCATCAATTTTACAGTAACAAGTTAGTAATAGAATGAACGCTACTGCCATTCTACATCACCACAATGGTATAAATTAAAGTAAATTGCATGTCGCAGGACGTTAATTACAAGAATAAATAATATAAATATGATAATACAAGTTATATGTTTTCAGAACTGAAACAAATCAGATTTAGGCAGAAGGTCTTAACTCAAAAATACAAATTTGCATTACACTTTCTATAAACTTGGAGATTCTATGAACATTTCTATAAACTGACCATTTTATAGTCAACATGGAACTAATTTCAGAAGACAAAATTAAGGAATTTTTGAATTTTAAACAAATCTTGGCCCATTATCAATTAACAATTCAATATCAAATATAATGGCTGTTTATTACTCGAATGAAAATATCTCTCAATACAGTTTATATATTTATTTATTTTTTAGTATGATTCAACACAAATACTCATACATAGTGCAAACACTTTTCTTTTAATCTAGCTTTTTTACACCTTGTTCTACAATCTTACACTGTTTGTTCAACTAGTTGTGCGTGTAAGGTATTTTGCAGCAAGTGTAAAGTATTTGAGAACATTATGTTAATAGGGGTGTTTAAATAATTGCATAAATCATTATATCATATATTGATATAATCATTTAAAAATTTCTCATAAATTATATCTTCAGATCGCAAAAAATTCTTATATTTCTGTTAATCCTTATAAAAGAGACAATAATTTTCCACTACTAGTCTATTACTCCTTTATGCTCAATATCAAAACTATTTTTCTAGATTTAACTGAAAAATTCATTTACTAATATGTAATGTGTGTGTTTTTATGTTTAAAGTAATGTGTATAATATAATTGTGTATTTACTGAGATAAATTTGATCACACATTGTATAAATACGAACAATTTATACATATCAGTATCAATGATAACATACATATATCAATTATGCCTTTGACTTGTCAAAAGTTAATCATTATAAATTTATTAATGATAATTAGTTTGTTGTAAATAATAGGGATATTTATTACAATTTAAGATATTAGTATAAACGTCCATATAAAGTTGAATTCATAATAAAAGGGCTGAATATTGACGTCTAAGGGACCCATTTTCTGTCTTTCTGATGTTTTTGATGCCGAATTTCAAACGAGATGGTCTTGAAAAAGGCGACATCGAAGAAAATAGTACACTTAGAGCATGAAGGCTTGACAAACGAAAGACCCGAAAGCAAAATGAAACTATTGACAATGGTGTTAAATTTTGGTTCTTTAGATATGTCGGCATTGTCAACATGTGTGTTACGGTTTAAAAATCAAGGAGTTACCTTTACGAATGGTTAAATTCTATAAGAATAAAATTTAACACTGGCCTATTATCAAGCAGTAATGGCTGTTAGAAATAGTTAAGGCGTAAGAAAAATATTTATGAATACAATTATTATTGTATTTAATGAGCTTTCTTCAAGATAAATGCCTACATATACCCATTTCCAACTACTATATTTTATAATGTTTTTAAACATATTAGCAAATCATTAAAACCAACCAAACATTATTTTAAATAATGCTATGCGAAAAGTTAATGAAAATACAAAAGTTATCGGACATAATTCCGATCACTTGAAGTCAAAATTCTTCATTGATGATTGTTTGAGATAGTGACCTGGAGGAAGGAATTCGTATTGAATAACATTACAATTTGTACGTCTTATTAGTTTTTATCACCATGTTACATCTCAGAATATAGGATGGTCATGTGATATTTGTAAAATAAAATATTGGGATGATTAGTGATTTATATAAACAGTGTCATGAATCAAAAACTTATCGAATAAGAACTGAACCAATATCAGACGTTCCACGACTCTATTTACACTATCGCGCTCAAACTGTACTACAGCTTTTTTGCCAAAAATCTCTACTTGTGATCCTTGTGCTTTCCAGGAATGTCCAACCCTACTTGGCCGGCATATATAGGTAGTTCATAAGTCCTATCAAAATTATTGTTATCGGGTTTAGTTCTAATTAAATATATCCTTGAGGAAATTAAGAAACTCTCAACAAGTAACTCACCCATGTAAACAATGAAGTGCTGCAACTCTTCGACCGAACACTGAACGCAGACTCAAGAGCAACAAATTATGCGATCTTGTGTAGTTGTGTACTGAAGTCCATTAAATGGTAAAACACTGAAATGTCTTCTTTTGTTGAGAATTTCTTAATTTCAGATTTTAATTAATTTTATGTTTTATTCAGAATCCGAATGTCTCAGTGAAGTGATTGTTCAATCTTGTTGTAATGAGCGCATCAAAAATTCGGGTCCTTTTCTTTATATATATATATATATATATATATATATATATATATATATATATATATATATATATATATATATATTCCACATGACTTAATCACAGAATAGAAAAAAAAAGAAAATAAAGAAACATGTTCAAATTAATCTTACAATAGACATTATGTTTAAAAGAAACAAAGCAGCTAACACACTAAATTACAACCTATATCACATATTTAAGAATTTCACAAGGCTCCTCCTCCTTCACTATCCCTCATATTGTATATGTAACTTATATATTGTTTATTATAATAAAAATTTTCTTGGTTTGATTATTCTGCGTTCAAGGCGACGGGACGGTTCCCCTACTGATGTAATATTTGATGACTTGAATCAAATAAAAATACTATAATAAACACATTAAATGAAATATATGCTAGGATCATCTCTAGTTAGTTTGGCGCTGGTTAGATAACGCGTCATATTTTTTATTATTACTCTTAGTAGTTATATAATCTGCCCAAAGGTCAATAAGTATTAGTTATGTTTATATTGTATATATATATGGTATATAGAAAATCACTTCATTAAGTGATCTCCTGTATAAAGTACTATTTTAATTAATAATATTTTTAGTAAAGCGTCATGGAGAAGCAAATAATTCCATTGTTATTTTACTGACTCTCTCACACTCAGCATACTTGCATAATTATATTTGTCTCTCGTAAATAACAATAACTTTGATTTATGTTGCGTAAAATGAACATAAGTTACATATATTGTTATAAAGATATTTTATGATATACATTTTTGTCAGCTTTTTTTGTTGCTGCTGTTTATGACGCGGGAATTCGCAGCATTTGCAGTCCGGGTCCAACTGTTGTAGCCTCAAACAATATTAGTTTTATATGTATTAGATCTCTACACCTTCTAAGCGAAAGGTGGATTTCGCCACAGAAGTCGGCGAGCAATTGTTCACTTGTTGAGCTTGTTCTAACTGGAGCCTGTTGAGAATTACATTGGCAGACCACCAGTAAGTTGTCAACACTTTAATCTTTTGTTCAATCATTTGCAGGCCATACAGCTCTGCAATATGAACAATTTGGTAAAAAATGCTACTCTTAATATAATAACAATGTTCGCTATTATATTAAAAAGCAGTGGAAAAGGAGCAGTACTTAGGTTGATATTGGAGAATGGATGAAACAAAGATCCACTCTAGGCATTTGAATTAGAAATACCGTCACCTTACACGAATAGTTATGAACACCTTTGTAACGAATAACAAAATATCAAAAATATATTTAAACAGGCATTGATTTAAAAATTTAATTCAATATATTTTTTCAATAAAAAGATATCTAAGGATCTTAACAATTTCAGACGGAGAAATAATGGCCTGAAGTATGAAGGCTTGACAAAGGTTGTCCTAAAGGCGGTGGTTTTCGAATACGCACCATAACCTTTGACGTTAACTACATGTAAAGAATCCATTCAAAATCGCATGATAATGGTACAAAATTGTGACTCTTAGGAGGTGTAGGTATAATCAACACGTGTGTGACGGACCCAGTATTAAGGAGTTACTGAAACGAGCGGTGAAAAGTTACAATAATCAACTTAGGTCTGTTCTTTGTCTGTTTAGGAAGGTTCCACAAATATTCTTCAGAATTTTTTCTATCGGTTCTTACAGAAAATATATTTGTTACTTTTATAAACTCATTCATTGCTTTATAAATGTAGTTTGGTCTTCATAGCGCCATTTATAAGTATGTAAGTGTATTTTTTCAACAACATAATTTCAATATCTGAATAAAATATAAAATCCCCCCTTAATTACCAGATCACGTTAATATTGTTTCGAAAGAGAAGAAGATTAGAGTAACCATAAATACTTACTAATCGTCAGCCAATAAAATCACTGAGTGAGAAATGGCAAATAATAACTTTATTCTTCATAAATCTACACATGTGCATATTAGCTTCAAAAATACAAATTACCTGACATTGATACGCTAAATATCTCGGATTGAATCTTGGTGCAAAATTTCGCTGAAAGGAATATATAAAGAAGAACAGAAAAGAGCTGGAATTGAAATATAGGAAAATGTACTGGCTAATAGGAAGAAAATCACAATTATCAATACATAATAAATTGCTATTATCTAATCAAATACTGAAACCTATATGGACATACGGAGTTCAATTATGGGGATGTTCTACAAAGAGTAACATAAATGAAATAAACATTTTTCAGAACAAAGTCCTAAGAGGCATTATGGGTGCACCCATATATTATAGGACTGATTACCTACATCGAGACCTTCAGAAACCCACAGTAAATCAAGAAATCAAAGAATCTTGGATCCCACCAGAACAGGACACGGACTCAAAATAATCAAACCATTTAATCTTGTGTAGTGTTGTGTAGTGAGGTGCATATAATAAAATATACAGCAGTGATTGGTATAAACATTAGAGACTGAGGTAGGGCCGATGGGTCCTCCTAGTTATATACCTAGATTTAAGTTATCATAAAGACAAATTGTAGGTTAGTCATAAACGACTACTAACAATGTAATAATTAAATAATTAAAGAACCTGCTATTGATAATAGTGAAATTTAATTCTAGATTAGTTCGGAATGCATACATAGAATAACTGTTGACATTGAATGCCAAGTTCAAGAAATGTGGTGGTTGCTGCTTGGAAATTTTGAAGCTATTCTTGACCGAAGTTCTTTGTAGCATTGTAAGCGCCTGATGATATGTTAGAAATAAGGACATCGACATAGACCTAAGAAGACACCAACTGAGTTCGAGTGAATATAAAAACGTCGAAGTAACACAACTATTCGACAACAGTGGAGTTACTCGCAAATTAAAGAGACAAAAATTGTTTAAATGTGAACTAAGTTTCAGTCTGAAATATGAGACCTGGTCTTGGTTATGTTTTTAAATAAAAAAATTAAAGTAGGGTCAAAGAAAATATATTTAGAAATAAAAAATGGAGGTAAACATGCTATTTAACATCAATAATATAACATCAATTATAACATCAATCTATATTATTACAATCGTCAATTATATTATAAAAACTATTATATTAAAAACTATATATTATTATATTATATAAACATCAATTTATTTATTTATAAATTTATAAAATTTTTACTAATTCCATCAACCAAATCTTCCTCATTTTTTAAAATTTAAACATCAGGGCTACAAACCAATATTAAGGAATTTACAACGTGGCAACAAAGAGCAGGTGGCATCACTGTATATTAAACCACATCGAGTTCGTCTCTAACCAGATTCATGTTGAAGCCTCACTGACAGGCTTCAATTATCAGTATGTGTTAATTCGTCCAAGTGTGAAAAAGGTTTTCAAATACTTTATGAAGTATATGGCAATCATGCCCCTCTTACTTTAACATGAAAATACTAGTTTCGACGTTTTTAACCTGATGATTTTGAGTGAATACAAAGAACGTTCTGGGCAGTAAAAAAAATCAAAAAAATTGAGGGAATTATTCGATTAAACCATCAATGGGGATCGACGTCGATTACAATAGATGCGTTTGAGCCAAGCACTGCCCAAAATATGACCAGAATACAAGCCAAGATATAACAATATTATTCTTCACGATGATAACGCTCGAGAAAATGTTGCAAAACCGGTAAAAACACACTTGGAAACATTCAAATGGGAAGTGCTACCCCACCTGCAGTATCCTCCAGATCTTGTGATTACTACTTATTCTGAATTGTGAGGCGTGATATTAACATCGATGGTCATCAACGTGATCGACTACAATTGGTGCAATTGGGCCAAGCACTGGACAAAAAGACCGAAATACAAGCAAATAATAACAATATTATCCTTCGGCATGACAACGCTGTGATTCTCACTCTACTCACGTGCAGTATTCTCCAAACCTTGTGATTACTACTTATTCTGACATATGAGTCATGATATCAATGGGGATCGATATCGATAACAATTGGTTCATTTGATCCAAGTACTGCCCAAAATTCGCCCGGAATACAAGCAAAGATATCAAAATATTATTCTTCAGCATGATAGCGCTGGGGAAAATGTTGCAAAACCGGTGAAAACATACTTGGAAACATTAAAATGGAAAGTGCTACCCACGTGCAGTATTCTCCAAACCTTGTGATTACTACTTATTCTGACATATGAGTCATGATATCAATGGGGATCGATATCGATAACAATTGGTGCATTTGATCCAAGCACTACCCAAAATACGACCGGAATACAAGCAAAGATATAACGATATTATCCTTCAGCATGATAACGCTGGAGAAGATGTTACAAAATCGGCGAAAACATACTTGGAAACATTAAAACAGGAACTGCTAACTCACCTGCAGTATTCTTCAGACTTTGTCATTACTACTTATATAAAACTTTATAAAATTAATAAAAAATACCTTAACATCAATTTATAGGCTTAATATATGCAAAAAGTATTAAAGATGAAATATATGTATATATATATTCCTTCTCATTCAAAATCTTTAGAAATTTCAGGGAACAGTATTTGTGAAACCATTACCATGTAATAATGGACCGAAGCCAAACCGTATTCTTGTAAAGTTTGAACGATGGTCTACCAATTCAAATATCCGCCCATTCAGGGAGCAATTTATATCGGGGAAAAGGCGTCTCCTTAATTCTACGACCATCGCACACGTGTTAACTATACCGATACCTCCGAGGGCCGTAATTTAGCGCCTTTATAAAACGCTATTGAATACATCCAAAGAAATCTTGGGATCGCGTGAAGTTACTGTTAAAAGTTACAGTAGGTATTCGAAAGGCACTGCCCATTACCTCCCTTTGCCTTGCCTTATTTTTTCTTATTATTGATCTTTATTCTTATGTCTACACACATATACATATATTATATTATATATTAGCTTTAAAAACTTCGAGAATAATAAAATAATGAAAAACAACTACAATAAAACAAATAAATTATAGTTTGTTGCGCTCATATCTGCGTCAAACCTTAAAATAATATTTTATAGTTAGTTAAATATATATAATATATTTTTTGTTAAATCACCTAATAAAAATGACCAAACTTATTTTTAATCACTTGTCCACAAAGTTTACTAATTCGAATTATTAACTTATTTAAATGTTTGTATTATCTTTTTAAGTCTTTACTCGCCGACTTTGTCCGTCTGTTAGATGCAGATAAAATCTGTAAGTAGGACTCTTTTTTAGCCCATCCTCTCAGGTCAGGAAACAGTAAACGCCTATTTAGAGTTGTAGTTAAAACTGACATTTCACGTGTTTGATTTAAACTATTGGTAATTTGAGATGCAATTAAACTTCGATACCTTTTATAACATTACAACTAACTTATCCTTCTCGTTTGTTTAAGATTCGAGACTTCCAGAGTTGTTCGTTTTTTGATATCTTTCAGATGCTAATTTTCACCTAAAGGTATAATGTACATCTATACGGGAATCTCTTAATTTTTGCTGTAAACTCTATACGTCAAAGAATATTCTTCTTAGCTTAAAGTAGAGACAACATTCTGTAGCTCAAGAGCAATCTGTTTCATTTTTGTCATTATATACGTTTTTGAACTGTTGTAACTACTACATGAATACTACAAAGTACGCTGAGCAGTAAACTAAGAGTTTTTAAAATTATAAACCCATATTTCAACTAATAGGCTATAATAAATGTAAAGTAATAACTAAAATAGCCAATTCTAAGAGAACAACAATTGTTGCCGTAAAACACATCTGTCAGTATTTTTGTTTTCAAAATAAGGAACAATTGATAAGAAATTAGTCATTTTGTTGATTACTGCTATAAGCACTGCTGTAAAATTAACAAATACCAACACCAACATGTTTATTTAAAGATTTATTGCACTATTTTTATGTCAACTAAAAATATGGTATATCCAATCTTTAAAACGATAATGCATATAAGACAACATTTACATAAATACAATAGATTTTGAATTTGATCTAATTCATACAGTAAAGTACAACAACATATTAGACACACTCTTTGAAATATTACTTATTTAAATAAATATTTAACAATAATACAGGTTTTAGAGTCCATCATCGATGATATAGAAAAGAAAGTATGATTGCTTAAACTTGGATATATTAAAATTGACTTATTTTAAATCTAAAATAAACAAATTATTTATGATATAACAATATCAAATTGTTTACATTATAACTAAAAATATATGTCTGTTCTATTATGGATTAGTACTAACAATATAATGATCAAACAAAAGTCTAATCTAATATGTTAAATTTTATATATTTGAGTAAAAACTGTTGAAAAAAGTATATAAATTAATATCACACGATTTGGCGAAAAGAAGCTTTCGAAGGCTATTATTGAAATCGTTCTTCAAAGATATAAACATCTATTGTCAGTTACATTATATTTCATAACACACCACTCAATAAGCCTGACGTATACTTTATATGACGCCACTTACTAAGAACCCTATAATCACTGTATTGTCTTTAATTTAAATTTTATAATATTTTTAGTGAAATAGCTTCTGTGAAATAGATATGTTCAAAATAACATGCCGTGTCACAAGTCCATAAAAACAATGGCCAAAATCAACGAATTACAGCATCGAACTGCTTAACCACACTCCGTAATCCATATCTGACCATCAGTGACTATAGGCAGATCAAATTAATCTTCTAGGGTTTGGTCTAAATGAAATGATTGTCAAAGTTGATGCCTTTTTGAAATCAAGGACAATTGAATAATATAATCAAAAATCTAACATAATGATTAAGATAATGAATCAGATCAGATTCAGGTCAACTAAGAGCCGTTTTGTTCAATAACATGCTACCATTTTGGAAGTAATTCCATTATGTCCAAATTAAATTAAGAGTTCAGCCGTATGGGAGTAATATATTAATATTGGTCAATCCCTCCAAACGCACGGCGTCAATTTTGCCTTGACCACCATTGTTGTAAGTTGTAAGTGCTTTTGTTATAATTCAACGATAATTCACAGATACAAATTCGATCCATGAATTTTTTTGTTATGACAAGAACTCGTGTGGCAACCAGCTTTTTCTACAAATGTGCTTTGGTGCTGTTGAGCAGTAGAAAATATACGATGATCGAATTCCAAGTCGAAGTAACTTAGTGAAACCATCTAGTTGAAAAATAATATATTTATTTCAGATTTAATAGACTAGACCTAATATTAGAAGCTCTTGGTGACTATCGTCCATTCTCAAAGAATTTCAACAATATTCTCAGTAAAGGCAAGAAGCGTTATAGTAAAAATCAAGAAATGGATTGTGATTTTGTTTATATCCATCTGCTGACTGTTCTAAAATATTAAAAGAGAACCGTAAGTTGAAAATAATGTTGTCAGTTTCTTCCTATAAATTATATTTTAACCACTACATATATTAAAACCACTCATATTCAAAGACATAAACACCTTATTTTATGAAACCACAAAATCTGAAATTACCAATGGAGTTATTAAAATTCCAAGTAGTAGCAAGCAGTAAACTTTGTAATCTTCAAAACAACATAAACGTCAGCTACTAGACCCGAGTAAGCTTTGTTACTGTTAAATCGATATAATTTCACAGTTGATGGAAGTTTTATGTATTAAACATAATTACACAAAACTAGTTAGCGCAGTTTTAATTACTCTTCTTTATTTAACATCTTTAATAGTTTTCTTCTACACATTTTGCAACGGCGAATATATAAACATAATAGACACGCCTTTACCTCAACGCCTGTTATATGGTATATTAACAGTATGAAGTAAGTGTGGATCGTAAAGCGTAATATCGAAAATACAATATAGTATCGAATGAAACGGCCAGGTAAAGATAGAATCAGCAGCAAGCCTACGAAGTTTATCTCGCATATATAAATCACTTTTATACCTTGATTTAGCAACAGTTTTAGTACTAAACGTTATTCTTAAAAGCTTTAAACCTGTATATGGGTTAGATAGATCACAAGGCACCTGCGTAAACACCGATAAGCTTGGGAAATAGGAACGTGATATAAAAAGTATATATATACACACCTCGCGAGAAATTACATTCCCATTTATTAAAAATGTATTGCAACATATTCAATCGAAATCTAAATAGTAGTATATCTTGCATCTTTGATCTTGCAGTGTGCAATTTACAATTTGGAGTCGATAATGTGGTATGAAACCCAAAAGTTGTTTGTTAATATTTGCACAATAACTCATTAACGGTATGAAGACCTTTCTTAATTACAAATCGGTATACTGTTGCATTTTTTCAACACTAATTACGTCTTACATGATATATGCTCAGTATAATCTTAGATTACAAATTACTTTATTACTACTGTTTTTTTGGCCTGATTTACCAACTGAAAAGATTTCCTTGCTGAAGTTAACTTCACTACATAGTATAAAACAAAGTCGCCTTTTCTGTCCCTATATCCCTATGTGCGCTTAAATCTTTAAAACTACGCAACGGATTTTGATGCGGTTTTTTTCAATAGATAGAGTGATTCAAGAGGAAGGTTTATATGTATAATACATGCATAATATACTAAGGCAACATTGCTAATTTTAGAGGTTTCTAACGTGATGTCGTAAATTAACCTATTTTTTTAGGCTTATTTAGCAATTAGCAAAAACGCTGCCTAACCCTACGAGTTAGATCAAATTAATGTACTACAGTATTGTACACCATAAAAAGGTCTACAAAAAAGTCCGCGATGGTATATGTTTATCTTTTAGGGATAACCCACATTAACCATTTTTATTGTTTACTTTTTACGTGAGAAAATGGCTTATTTACGAAGCTATTTTAAGCAATACGGCATTAATCCTTATCGAATTAAGTACCTTAAATACAGTGTGCAATTAATATAGATCAATATGGTTCCTTACAGCATGTAAATTAAACAAATATTTTCGGAGATATTACAAATTTAAAATTTGCGTTTAAAAATGTGTAATGTAATAAAAATTTTATGAATTTAGATATTCCAAAGATAGCAGGAAATCTTCATAGTAAGTATAGGGGAAGAGGAATTGTTTTACTCCAAATTTAATGCGTGCAGGCCAAGGGCAGTAATGAATGAACCAAAAATACTGGATCGATTTTAATCATGTTTTCATTGAGTGACATAGGCATATATATTTTATGCCCGTGCAAAGTCGGAGCGGGCCGCTATGTTTTTATATACAACGTTCATATTTTTTCTGTAGTGTATTTAATTTAGTATCAGCATTGCACTCGTGCGAAGCCGGTGCGGGTCGCTAGTAATTTATAAGAAAGGATTGCTCGTGAAGGCGCTTTATTTGGGACATGAAAACCTTAGGCGGCTTGGAGAACTGCTTTTGGGGGATAGCCTTAGGGATTACCAGATTGGGAAAGCCTCTGACAGAGAACTGATGTGGGAATTTTTGGAGAGAGCTGAGATTGCATGAAATTTCTTGTATAAGGAGAAAACGAACCGTCTTATTTCTGATGTGTTAGTTTCCCGGTAAATATGGGTATTTCTGACAAAACATGGCGCATTCAGAATTTGCCTGAGAAGTTTATTTTGCATTACCTGAAGCTTGTCCACTAGTTCCCGCCCGACAAACCGTTACTAAGTGTTAGATCCCTATAACATGATGGATCTGATAAGTAACTTTAATCATCGGAGACAATTAACTTTTTCTGCAGATGAGAGAGTTAAGCACTGTGGCGACATCGTAGCCTTTGGAAATTGTTTTATTTATCTCTGTTGGCCATAGGAATCTACGGTCAAATATGAGGCCGAGATATGTCGCCAAGGGATTGAAAATTTTTTCACTCTCAGCTGGTAGGCGCGGATGTCTCTCTGATGGTGGAAGATTATGGCTTGGATAATTTGGGGGTCGAATTGCAACTTCCAGAAATTTAATCATTGGACCGTGGCATTTAATTAAATTTGAAATTTCCTCTGAGAGGCATCTACAGAACGAGAGCTGGTGATCTCGATGAACGAAAGCTGTATCATCCGCTAATTGGGCTATTTTAACATCTTTCTTCATTGGGATGTCTGACATGAAGAAGTTGAATGATACTGGGGCCTTGGGAGATTCCTGCTTTGACTGATTTAGGACTGGAGAGTGTATTACCGATCTTTACTTGAAAGGACCTCTCCAATAAAAAGGAACGCAGTAAAATTGTCAGGTCTTCGGGTAAACCTGCTTCGACGGCTTTGTTTATTAGGCCATCGTACCAAATTTTGTCGAACGCTTTTGTTAGGTCTAACAAGACCCCGTAGAGCTTGTGTTTTTTCTTCATGGCGAAGTGAATTTCTGCGGCCAATCTAATGGTCTGATAACTTGAATGTTTGGTTTTGAACTCGTGTTATTCGTCTGGTATGATATGGTTCTGCTCAGTTATTGAGTGTAAACAGGATCCCTCTTTCAGCATTCTCGGACATTGAACTAAGCATGCTGATGGTCCTGTAGTCTGAAGGCGAAGTTACTACACTGAAGTTACAGTTCTGTTATACTTGCGTTAATACACAACCAAATCGTATACGGCATTAATATATAAGTACGTATTTCCCAAATTTGTACTGTTTGATTCGTTTGAATATTTTGATTTCCTACGTATGATCGTGTAGCTGTATTGCTTCGAAATTGATATGATTTAGTAACCTTATTTCGGAATTCCATTTGATTTCTAGATCATTGTGCAGCTCTTCGTAAGTTACGCAAAGACAAACATTGGCAATTCATTGCAGAACAATGTTTTGGCAGCCTCGGTTTACTAGTTGGTTTTATATTTAAGTACAACCTATTATTTGCGTCCCATGGGTCTAAATCGGCTTAATGATTAACTGATAAACCAATTTCTTTATGTTGTAAATTGCGCAACATGGTAGAAGAGCCACAATTGACCGAATTAGCGAAATTACTGATACTGAGAATTCCTTTCATAAACTTATTGGTGATTGGGTTTGAGAACTTAGAGACTAATGGGAACATTTTGTGTTGGAATACTTGGAGGTTTTATTTATCCCAGTTTGAGGAAAGGCAATATAAATTGCCTTATACAGAAACGGAACGTACCGCCTAATTATATTGGGACTTCTTTAAAATTGAAAGTTGCAGAGACTTGGTGGTTTATTTGATCTATACAAGAGAAAGGACAGTCGCAATATCTGGTTGGATTTGAAATTACCATCCTAGGTAATATTAGTGATATCTGCCATATACATACTAAACATTTTTGCTGCAAATTGGAATAACTCTCAAATGCACTGGATTTAATAGTCGAAAAAGTATAAACGACTAACACGGTCCTAAATACAGAACAAATCTTTGATACTGAAGTTACTGCAGAGAAAAATTGTAAGTTAGTCGACAACGACGAGTAATAATATATTCATGTTTTTAAAAAAATGCCTAAGTTTTCATCTAATTTTTTTTAAGCGTGTAACAGACACATCTGCAACCCAATTATTATGTTTAAATAAAATACCATTAATAACCTAAGGTTTATTGTTATTCAACTGGTTTTTAATTCGTTTTATTTTTAACATCTTTGATAACAAACTTTGATTTCTGTATTAAATATTTATTAATAACACTCTCTCTTTCTTGTTTCTATTTTGTTTTTAATCTAAATGAAAAAATTAATTTATTTTAATTTTTCATAAAATGTTCATCACATATAGGTACTTTTAGCAGTGATTAAATATTGACTATATATACCTACCACCATTGGGCTGTTCCCTATAAGAATCAATTTTTCAAATAATAAATAGCCGGAATATTTGGCAACGGCTTCGAGGTTCTTTTCGCCATTGCCTATTGTCGCGGTCATTTCTGACTTTACGTCGTACATTTAAAGGAAGCTATTGAAACGTATTCTAAAACGGTTGTAAATTATGGTCTTTCGGTGCACTCGGTTTTGTCAACACGTGTGTGACGGTCGCAGAATTAAGAAGCTGCCTTTTTCTTGAATCAAATCGATCAGTGAATGGGGCGTTTGTGAATTGGTTTCTGCATTGAAGGCGCTTGAATGCGTCGACGGTTAGAGCGATCTTTCGCTCTGCCCTATTATGAAATCGTAATGGTTTCACAAATATGCTTCGCCCACTTCCAATGGGTGGTTCTGAAAAAATATTTGTAGATGTATTGATACAATAATAAATAACTTTTTTAAGAGTAATATAAGTATATAAGTAATATATAAGTATTATATATATATATATATATATATATATATATATATACATATATATATATATATATATATATATATATATATATATATATATATATATATATATATATATATATATTATACTTATTCAAACCAGAACTGTCTGGATTTATAGAGAGAGGCAATGTAGAAAATAACACCTTCGGTTTTTGTGAGCTTGATCAGACACATTAAAGAAGAAATTGACAAATGGTGGAATCTTGAGCAAGTTTTTGATAACAGCTTAGTTATTAACTTATTTAGTGTTTCTGTAAGCGACAGTGATTGAATAATACTTTATAAATGTTAGTTTATGATTCAATGCTGACAATTACCAAGACAGTTTCACGAATATTACAACAGGCAAGTGACTGACACTGACAGTGATTACTGAAGGTTATGGCCACAGAATATTATGTTTATCTCCCTTCCTCCCACCCTGCATATTTAATCAAATTGCGTTGATATAGGATATTTCAAATAATTATTACAAAAGACATTCAGGCCGAGAGGGATATTCAAACCAGAACTGTCTGGATTTATAGAGAGAGGCAATGTAGAAAATAACACCTTCGGTTTTTGTGAGCTTGATCAGACACATTAAAGAAGAAATTGACAAATGGTGGAATCTTGAGCAAGTTTTTGATAGAATGGAAATAAACAGCTTAGTTATTAACTTAATTAGTGTTTCTGTAAGCGACAGTGATTGAATAATACTTTATGAATGTTAGTTTATGATTCAATGCTGACAATTATCAATACAGTTTCACGAATATTACAACAGGCAAGTGACAGTATAAATAATTGGGCACAAGCTTGGAATATAAGAATTAATGAAAGTAAATCTGTACATGTGCAGTTTACCTATAAACAGACCGTACAAGCACTAATAACATTAAATAACACTATCATTCCATATAGCAACACCGCTAAATATCTCGAAATGAATCTCGATGCAAAACTTCGCTGGAAGGAATATATAAATAAGAAAAGAAAAGCACTGGGATTGAAATATAGGAAAATGTACTGGCTAATTGGAAGAAAATCACAATTATCAGTTCATAATAAATTGCTATTATACAAGCAAATACTGAAACCTAAATGGACATACGGAATTCAATTATGGGGATGTTCTGCAAAGAGTAACATAAATAAAATACAAAATTTGTAAAACAAAGTCCTGAGAGGTATTGTGGGTGCACCCAAATATTATAGGACTGATTACCTACATCGAGACCTTCAGATACTCAGTCAGTCAACAAAACAAGAGAATTGCAAGGGGGCATAAGGAAAAACTCCATTCTCATACGAAAAAATAAAGAATTTATTGCTATGTAAATATATAAAGTGCAAAATGTAATGACTGATCTATAATGCGAACATGTATGTGTTTGTTTAAAAACAACGTGTTACACACCCAAAAGTATTTAATATGCGGTAAAAAAATATTTATTTAATGACAGTTGCATAATCTATCATCCCTTTGATCTGTATTGTTATGTTTATTAATATAAAGTTTTAAGATTATTGTGCTATTACTTCAGAATAATAACTGTTAGTAAGCCAATATTACTGTTATTTATTCGTTACTAGCAAATAAGCTTAATGCAGAAAGATATTTTTGATCATGTATTGCAAAATTATATAAATTAGGAATGAAAATTATGAAAACGGGCATTTATTTAGAAAAACTTGCAATATGTTGATATTGTGTCGCAAGGACGACGGTTATTTGGCAGCGAACAGACATCGATTAATTTTTACACTTCCTCGGTATTTCAAAAACGTGTTTAGACTACTGGTATATAGATCTAAATAAGTAGTAATAAGGAGACGCTAAGCCTGGAGAGTACGCTAGGTCCGACAGAGGATTTAAATTCGAACTATAAAAGTGTGCCCTTCCTGTAAACTGTTACAATTGGAGCATGCTAAAAGATTAATTTGGAATTGTTTTTCTTTTAAGCGGCTCGTAAGTTACTTTTCCTCACAAGCCACAACACGACACAGAAAACCCTTGATTGGAATTTTTAATCAGTTGTCGCATGTAAAGACATGTAGATTTTGACAGTTGTTAATATTTATACTTCGCACTTCCATCAATAGATATCGCCAATCAAAATATATACAAGTGCCTTAATTTAGCTCCCAGTTATTACAATTGGTTCGTCAACTTCTAATATCAGCTCCAAGGATAGAGGATTTGGTACAGGTGGAGAATTAAATTCCATTTTTATTTATTAGTTACATCTTACATTAGGTATGCTTAGTACAATCTTAATTCACAGTTTAATGTTTTACTACTGTTACTAGTACTTCTGTTATAGTTGCATTATTAACATGTCAATTGTATAGTCCCCGGCCAACCATAGTAAAACACATTTTTTGGCAAAATTAGTTTTTTTTTAATCAACATAATTCCCTTCAAGACCGAAATACTGATTATAGCGATCCTCCAACTTTTCGATACCATTTTTGTAGTACGATTTGTCCTTTGCGTCAAAATAGGTCTCAGTTTCGGCGATCGCCTCTTCATTCGACGAAAATTTCTTCCCAGCGAGCATTCTTTTGAAATCTGAGAACAGAAAATAGTCGCTGGGGCCTGATCTGGATAGTACGGTGGATGAGGAAGCAATTCGAAGGCACATTCATGGATTTTTGTCATCGTTTTTCACTGACTCACACGGTGCATTGTCTTGATGAAGCAACACTTTATTTTTCTACAAATGCGGCCGTTTTTCGGCGATATCGTCCTTCAAACGGTCCAATAACTCCAATAATATGTAATAGTTACTGTTGATAGTTTTACCTTTTTCAAGGTAGTCAATGAAAATTATTCCATGCGCATCCTAAAATACAGACGCCATATCCTTGCCAGCCGACTGTTGCGTTTTACCACGCTTTGTAGTCTATAAATGTTTCAACTACTGTTTCTTTTGTAGTTGGGATATGGGCAGTATAGAACAGATACCAGAGTGTTTTCAAGACACTGCTCTGTGGAACTCCAGCCGAAATAGGTTAACGTGTTGAGAATTTCTATTCTTGTGTGACTATATATTTTCTTTCGAAAAGTTATGAATCCAACAGTCGACAATAATCCCGTTGTAACAATTTGCTAATTTTCTAGATTAATCCTAAATCAAAAGCGTATGAAACGTCTAGGAATATTGCAGGGTAATACAATCCCATGAGAATAAAAAATAAATCAGATGTTTGCTGAAGATAATCTATTGGTAAAACTAAGGGTATTTAAGACAATCATTATATTCAGTGTAACAAAAAAAAGTTTTGGGTATTTTAAGAGTGGATTTTGTTGTCAATAGTGAGGTTATACCTCTAAAGAAATAAATCTGAATAAAACCGTATTACAATATCAATCTTGGTCCATTTAAAACCGACGGCGTGTATCTCCGACAGCTCGAGAACCCTTATTGACAAAAAAAGGTGGAGATCGGAGGAAAATAAACGACCATACCGGAAAAAAAATTGCGACTTTGTCCGGCGAAATTAGCGGTTCGCTCGCTTGAAATTCGATTCCGCCTCCTCGATTCGGCCCCCGTCTCGAAAACCTCACCCCAGAATACGCCCCCGGGGACCCCCGACCGGCCATTATTCCGTAATCGGCCGATGCGTATGTGTAGCAAGTGAAGCAGAAATTTCGGCCCCGGTCTACCTGTCAAGAATATTATAAAATCACCAGAAACTATTCCCAAATAAAAGTTTCAGGTATCTTTTTCTACCTGATTCATCCTCTTCAACGGTATAGTGCATTCTGAAAGCCGTGTCCATATATATATATATATATATATATATATATATATATATATATATATATATATATATATATATATCTCAATTTTAGCGTTGCAGCGAAATGACAAAAGCTTAATTATATAACAGTGCGGATGCCCGATTCCTCAAGCAGAATCAGCTAAATACCTCAAAATATATTTCAATTGTAGATTAAACTGGACACATCATGTTAATTAAAAAGTAGAGCAGATTAGACTCAAAGTTAATCAACTATACTGGTTAGTCGAAAGATACTTGTCAGCTTGACATAAAATTAAAAAGATCGGTTTATCAGTCAATCACAAAGGCAATTTGGACCTATGGTGTAGAAATGTGGGGCTGCATTAAAACATCAAATCAACTAGTAATTTAACACACCAAAAACAAAGTTCTACGGTTAACTAACAATGCATATCGCTATATAACCAACAAAGAGCCCCACGATGACCTAGAAATCAAATTGATATAGGAAATAATCCAAGATTTCGCATTAACATATAAAATAAGGTTAACAATACAGCTAACGGACAACACGCAGGAAATAAGAAGTTTGAAGCAAACCAAACTACACAAACTTATTCAGTGATTTTTGTGGTTAGTAGATCAGTAGTACCACAGGAGATATTAAACCTGTAAACTGCCTTGTAGAACTATTGGTTGTAGTTCAGTTCGGTTCATCATCTTGCTGTATAAACTGTCATCTGCTTTTTCTAGATTTTAGAATCATATTTATTTCAGACACTTTCTAATACCTATACTATAAAACTCTTAATTATTCCAATATAGTATTTTATTAGTAGTAGCACGAGTTAAATTTCCTTTTGCTTAAAATTAACATACTGTTTCTTTTATAAAAAATAACCAGATATGTAGATGAAATATCAACTTATTTAATTTGGTTTAAAATATCATAAAAATGAATAATATTGTGCAACCAAGTATACAAAATGAATTATTATGTCAATAAAAATGACCCATTAAAATAAAATATTATATTGATATATCAATATTAATGAGGATATAGTAAGTCCTTTATGTATAGAAGCTATTTTATCGGAAACTACATTAGTGTATCTAGACGAATAAACAAAACTGGTTTTGATTGCATTTGCGTCACATTATCCTAATAATTTCTACACATAATCCTTGTTAATTAGGCAACTAACTGTCCATTAACGATAATGTTCATAATAATTTACTAGTGTATCAGTTCACAAGTTTTTAGACTTTAAGAGAATGTGATTGGACCAATTAATGATAAAAGGTATTCAATTTTTCTCTATCGTTTTTTGTGCTGAACGAACTTTTATGCATGATAAAATTTCTTAAAAACACAGCATAGAAAAAACCACATTAAATGTTACTTAACGATGAAATTGCACTGTTAATTAGAGTAGCAGCCAATTTTAATATATACCGTGAACTCTATTACACTAATTTTTCAGTAAGCAATAAATGAACTATATTTTTCTGACACAATATTTGAAATAACCCATATTATATCTCATATAATAATATCTAATCAAACGTATCGTATGGAACACACTCTAGACTCCATAATTTGCACGTGTTCAAATGTTTTCCGAAGCAACTCGAAATCGGTGTATAATATATATGGTATTAAGGCATTATTTTACATTTTTTTAGGAAGCCATAATATAGGAAGCCAGTAGGTGGCGGTAGACAACGGACAAGACACAAACATTTTTAATTAAGGTTCGGTATGGGAGCCGAGAAGAATTATGGAGTTTAGTCACGTCACGGCACTCTAGATTTTAGTTTCGGGGTATTGTATGTTATGAATTAATTAAGTGTTGTCTGCTCCTCTTCTTTTCTTCCTCCGATAACGAATAAATAGCTTCAGATCGATATGATGGAATTCGTTCAACCTGACTTAATTTTAAGTCATTATTAATCAATTAGTGTAATAAAATTATAATATAGAACTATTGGTTGTAGTTCAGTATATTCATCATCTTGTCATATAAACTGTCATCTGCTTTTTTCTAGATTTTAGAATCATATTGATTTCAGCCACTTTCTAATACCTAGGCTATTAAACTATTAATTATTCCAACATAGTATTTTACTAGTAGTATGTTGGCTTAAAATTAAAATACTGATTTTTTATAAAAAATAACCAGATATGTAGATGGAATATCACCTTATTTAATTTGGTTTAAAATATCATAAAAATGAATAATATTGTTCAACCAAGTATACAGAATGAATTATTATGTCAATAAAAATGACCCATTAAAATAAAATATTATATTGATATATCAATCTTAATGAGGATCTTATCAATCTCAGTAAGTCATTTTTGTATAGCAGTTATTTTGCCGGAAATTATATTAGTATGTCTAATCGAATAAACAAAACTGGTTTTGATTGAATGTGCGTCACATTATCCCAATAATTTCTACACATAATCCTTGTTAATTAGGCAACTAAATGTCCAGTAATGATAACGTTCATAATAATTTAATAGTGTATCAGTTCACAAGTTTTAGGACTTAAAGAGAGTGTCATTGAAGTACCAATCAATGATAAAAGCTACTCTTACACAGAATAACATTATAACTGAGTCAATTAAATATCGCCTTCTGCATTCCAACGATCACGGAATCCACCAGGATTTAATTATCTTGATGACAAAGAACTATTACATTTATAAACTAGCTGTCATACATTATATTTCTCAAATAAATACTACGTATAAGAATTTAAAAAATACAAGGAATTAATATCAATAAGAAAAACAATTCTGATGAAAACAGCTTAGAAATAATGTTTGTAGCTGTTTTCCTACATGCCGGATCTTTTTCATCACATGTAAATATCTGGATATAGTTAATTCGTCAGTTACTAAACTGTTTGAAAGTTTATTGAGAGATTGAGCTAAGTTTTCGTCTAATAAGTGTTGCAGTTCATTGTCTTTGAGCTTCTTTAGTCTTCCAGGAGCTCTTTGTCATTTTTTGTCATCTGAAACCAACACCGACAATTGCGGTAATTGAAACAACAAAAGTCATAATATAATATAGAGTTTTATGATTATCGCCTGTATACACTGAATAATAAATGGAAAACAGTAAAAGACTTCGGTTGTTTATCAGATTTTTATTGTTATTGATACTATTGTTGTTTATTGATACTTCTCATTTTCACCAACAAACATTATTATATTTCTGTCTGTAGTTTTATTATATTTTCTAATATTATTTTTTGTTGGTTTTTATTTAATTAATTATTTATAAGTCTTCGCTAGAATAATTATTATCTACATAGTGCAGAGCGTGGTGGACACTTCAGCAACATTCCAAATATTAGGAATTGGAAAGACGATTTTGAATGATTTTGAGAGTATCATCAAAGAGTAGACCGTAATCCGTCATATCTGTAACTGAGGATGGTGCAAAGGATGTTTTTCTAAACAGGATGAGAAGAGATATATCGTAGCGTCCCTGAGTGCTGAGCTGCACTTAAACTTGATATTGATTTATCACCTTCCATTGCATACTGAATCTTAACAGATATACCATATCTGCTAGGCATTCTCAGTCTCATTTCAACGTCGTCGTGGTTAAGGCGACAAGACGGTGTTCCTACTGTTGCTATAGTATCGGGTTCGAATCCTACTGGGGCATGGATGTACTTTATGTTTGTGGTTGTATTTGTAAATGTCTTTATAGGCAGCAGTGAAAAATCCGACAAGGAACAACCATCCACGTCGCGCCAGTAACCCGGCTGGGTAAGACCAGATGTCTCTTGGGATGATCTCCAAGTTGGTCACTGACCAGTCGGTAGGTTTAATTCCGAGGACCGTGATTCGGAGCCCACGCTAAACAGTCGGTCCAGTCTAAATAAATTTTTATTGTTAATCTCTTAGAACTTCAACAATCTGTCCGTAGGCAATAAGTATTATTATATGATTTCCGTTATGCATTATAACTATACTGACATGAAGAAGATCACTTTAGTAAGTGATCTACTGCACAAATTTGTATTCTAAATCTTAGTCTAGTTAATATTCTAACTTATTCTGAAGTGTATCCTAAGTTATTCTAAAGATTATTATATATCACTCTATGTGTCTATTAATCAGTTTGTGTGGTAGTTTGCCTTTGAGTCACGCACTTTAGTTACGCACTTCAATATCATCGCACACATTTAACTGTTTGACGGATACACTAACAGTATTTCGGAGTACTTTGCACTAACACTAACGAATTACACTCGTTATGGGTTCTAAGGGGATATCGCGCTGAATTAATTTGCTGGATTAATTGGTTACAGTTCCGACGCCATCCATGAATTCAGGCTCTTCTTTTTCACCGCAAGAAGGAGTTCCGCGCATACCGCCTCCAAATTGAAAAAGTCCCTATCCCCTGGCTCCAGAGGGTATCATACCCAAATCCAGCATGCTATCTGCAAAAGCAATGGCGTGTAAAACTTACTATTTCCACTCTTCTGTAGAAATAGCAAACTTCCAATCCCCCAGAAAGTGACTCTGTGCAAAATACTGTAAAAATACACAAAAGTCCTCGCGTTACTCAATGCCCCATGGTTTATGAGGAACGCAAATAACCACCTAGAATCTAGCATCCCGTTCGTAAAAAGCGTCACAAACATGCTCAGTAGAAGGTTCTCCCTAGGCGTCTTAGAGCACGATAACAATCTGGTCAAATCCCTACCCATCCATAAACCCCGGTATTTAAACCAAATACGACAATCCCAGCCGAAAGCCAGGGTCTCTGTCGTCCGCAATACCTTGCTATCGTGAACCCGAAGCGACTTCAGCAAAAGACCGTTTGGTTCTAGCTTTGGTCATATTCGAAAAAGAAAAAAAAATCATAATAACGAGCGAAAAAAACCCATGGATAAATAATAATAAAACGCACGTGTAACATAATAAGATAAATAATTGATGGACTCGATGAAAAAAGCGGACACTTAGAAGGTCCTTGAAAACGTCTCGGTCTCGTGAGCAATCCCGATGACCTTAAGGCGTTTTGGTCGATTTATGCAATTAGCGTTGCTTACATGGCCGAGCCGGTCAGCTGACGGTCATCCGCCGTAATAAGAAGGTGTTTTCGTTTTCCTTTTTCGGATTCTGCGGTTTCGTTCGGCCGATAAAGAACGGGTGGTATCACCGAAGAAACACCGTACGGATTAATATGGAAATTACCCGTTGCTTTGCAATCGCAGTAACTTTCGATGCGAAAAAGTCGCCCGTAGATAAAGGCCGACTAACAAAAAATACGTCTACGCGGCGAAATCTGAAAGAAAATGATTAAGTGTTTGCATTATTCATGAACTAACGTGGAAATTTATAAAGATGTCCTTAGTATCACCGCATGCAGGTCTCCATAGGTAGAACTAATGTTAATTCAAACCGGGTGGTACCGTAACACTCGACGACTATTTGTTTTTCAGAGAGTTTATATTAATTAGTTGATAATTTATGTAAATTATCGGTTTATAGGGCTTAAATAAATCTACGTACAGACAGATAAACCTGCCATGTTGTTTGATTCAAAGATTGTTGCGCTTTGTCGAATTAAATGTTGATCATAGAGTAATATATAGAGTGTTAACTCAATACAAATAATTTCAGAATTGTTTTGCGTGGTCTCAGCAAGAAGGCGTTGAGAATATCATTTCGCTGAATTTCATTGGTTAGTTCAAATTACCATTACAGGCGCCTGTAATGAAGATATTTTATTAAGAGAGTATTTCATTGATCGACGATTTCATACGCATCACGTGACTAAACTTTGACGTCACATTCTACTGATCAATTAAATTTCAAATAAAACCAAAATACAATTTTTCAAAACCATTTATTAATATAAAATTCTATATAAACACGAATATTATACAATATCAAGAAGCTAAAATATAAGTACATAATGAATTGATATATATTTCTGATTCAAATACGTAATACACCTAATACTTATTGTTAGTTGATATATTGTTATTAGCTTATGATAAATAAAATATAGGTATAATAGTTTTAATTTTCAAGCGAAAAATGGACCTTTTTCAGTTTCAAGCATATCTATATATAATCGATCCCTCTCGCCACGCCATCTCTCATATAATTATTTATTATTTTACCCTTTCAGAGAATAAACATCAATTAAAAATTTGGCTTGGCCCATAATAGAAAGATGATTTGATGTTTTTAAAAACCCATTTCGACTTTCTCAAATCCGAATAAATAACAGGTTCCCTTTGAATGGGGCCTAACGGTCCGCATGATTGTGCCAAAGCGAGGGTTAAAAGGGTTTGCTTGATCTATCGCACACCTAAAACCAATCCGAAATTGGCCGAGGACAACCCTCTCCCATTGAATGGGTCTATTCTTTCGTCGAAATTTAGACCGCGTTTAGCATATTCACCTGATTGACCATAACCGTCAGGTGTTATCACCTGTTTTTGGTTCGCTTTGTTGAGCTTTGAGCAGAAAAATGCCGATTTCTTTTGTTGGAAAACCATTTTGATATAGCTCCATCTTTATATAATATCTGTTGATTGAACCGCTCTAAACGGTTAAATCGATTTTTAACCAACATCAAAATTCTTTGGCAATTTTTGCACACATCGAGTAGACGGATGAGAGAGAAATTATGGCAACTTTGGGGACATTATTGCAAAATCATAACCAATTGGTCCAGTTGTTCAAAACCGATTCCAATAAAATAACAACTACGTTATTATCATTTAACCAGACCAATTACCATTTAGAAAGCACATAGGGAAGATATAATGTATCAACACTTAATGATGTTGCAATTGTTATGACTGGGGGTCCATTTAAATCTCGAGATTCAATGCAGATGGCGCAGATAATCCAAAACAATCATCGTACTCACGATGCTTTGCAATATCCATTGATATTTTGAAAAGATGGATATCATTTAAACATTAAACAAAGAAATTCAATGACATTTATATTTTTGTACAAGTAATTTTTTACGAAGCTTCGTTCTGAGGACTACATATTTTGGTCTGATGTTATCATCAGTACCGTAGAAGAACAACTGATCGACAACTTCGGTACTACATATATTTTTATATAATCATGTACTGGTATCTATATCTGCGTCATATGCAAGAATATGGTAAAGGCGCATCTACGTGTAATCTAAAGTGGAATGATATCAAAATTACATTGTTGTCTGGTCAAACATCAATGAATCTACAAAAACTAAAATCATTGATAAACTTGATTACACATTGACACCGTCTGTCGGGTCAACTCGTATCTATATAAATGTGAATTAATTTTGAGTTATCATGTATTATATTTTTTTCTGTAACCTGTTTAAATTTTACTTGCAAATATCTATTCTATAAAGAGGTAGCAGGGGAAAAGAAGTCCTTTTTAATGGGCTAAAGCTTGTTGTCCTATTCCAGCAGGTCCCACTGAAGTTACACTAGGTTATCTACCCTGCCATCTATAAATGAGTAAAAATCATTTTAATATAAAATATTTACAATTTGTTGACCATTTGCTATAGCGCCCTTGGCGAAGTCATCGGCCAATTCATTCTCAGGTATGCCTTTGTGGCTGGGGTTCCAGATGAATTTGATGGTGTTTTGTCGAAATATAACCAGAGCGTACAATTCAAATATCTCAACCAATAGCGGATGTGTGGAAAAAACATCATCGATAGCTTGAAGCTTGAACATAAAGCCTTGTTTTAGCATGGCTAATAAGTGATATATGAGGTTTAAGGCTTCCTTTATTGTGAATATTTCAGCTGCAAGTACAGTGGAAATAGAAGGTAGACTTTAGAGTCTATTTTGGACAAATGATGTATTGCAGCGCCTACTCCTATAGGGGATTTAAAGCCATCTGTATAAACGACTTCAGAATTCGGGTACGGTGACAAGATTTGAAGTAATAATCTCTGAAATACTAACGTACTCAAATTATGCTTATTGTAAGCGGCTAATGTCTGATCTATGTTGATGAAGGGCATAGTCTACGACAGCTCAGATATGAAATATTTTGGCTCATGTATGATAGGAGGTATAGTAATCGTTTCTGATGTCTTTGTTATTAAACATTTTTGTGCATTAGAGGATTATATATCTGTGTATAACTTCCGACCTGTCACCAGTCTGGACAACGATTCTTATATTTTCTTTGGGAGCCAGTGTCATTTTTCGATATTTGAGTGCTTTTATATTTCTTATATTAAGTGAGGCTTTGCAAAAATGTGGGACGCTTGGTCGGACTAGCATGGTCTTCTCGGTGTTATTTCAATTTTTGATATAGGTACCGTCGAAGTGAATACCAAAGAAGGCAGAAATATATTAATTCCATTTTATGTACATAACCTAACACCAGAATGTATTTTTAAATTTGTATTTTAAATAAAGAAAGTTAAGATACTGTATTTTCAATTTCAAAAACATGACTTAAAGATATTTTGTACTTCGTATTTTATATACATGCGAGATAGTATTTCGTAATTTGTATTTTAACTAAAACAAATCATGTATTTTGGCCAGTACTGTTCATACTATTTACGGGTTACCTTATCATTAAAAAAAATCCTTAATCCATCCTTTGGGTTTCATACTACCATCCCCATTCCAACAGCAATTTGTTGCAAGAATAAAAAAAGTCCATTTTGTGGTTTGAACTTTGAACTCCAACTCAAACCCATTAGGAATATCTATTTTTAAAAATGTTTAATCAAAAAATCATTAATTAGTAAGTTCAATTAATTAAACATTTTATGGTTCAAATTACATGCTTTTACGGCGGCTATTAACAATCACAAATATTTGCGCCGACAAAAAATCGGCAGGAGTCGGATTACTTGCACTATTTCGGCAGCTTAACATCTACCGAAATCCTACACCAGCCGAATACTTCAATCTTTCTTTCAAAAGGTTTTTTTTTTAAATAGCGGCTACGGCCATTTTTCCGACACACATGCAGGTTATTAAAAAAGAACGAAAATAAAACAGATAAAGACTCTCTATTTATGGCGTTCTCGCTTTGATTTTTTTCCCCCCGCTAGACCTCAATAGAGGTGGTTCGGATTTCTTACTGTTGTATAACATGATGGCGGTATTTAACACACACGTCCATTGTGTACCTTTACCCTTTTGCTCACCGATTGTCAGAAGGGTTGATCGACGTTCGCTAAATATCAGAAAGGGTGTAGTTTTTCTTTAAGGGCGTTTTATCGATGAGGGCGCTTATAGGCTACCCGTTAACCAATTTCGGTTTTAGTACTATTCGAGTCGTTTTAACTCTTTTCTTTCCGCCAAGCCGTGCGCACCGTTAATTCTCAAGAAACTGGGGTTTGAGTTGGTATAACGGAACTGCGTTCAAGCTTTGACAACATCGATAATTTAGGGTTTGATGCCTTCGAGATGGATGTGACAAAGAAGTAGAAATAACTTATTTATTAAAGATACATTCACAAGCTTTACATTAATCAATGAAAATAAATATAATTGTATATTTTTATTTAAGATTAAATGGTTTTACTCTCTTCGATCTGTGTTTTACTTGTTGCTCCAGAACTGTAGTACCTCCATAACCACAAATGAGTCTTTCATCAAGTATTCTCGTACATCTGTTGTTTCTTTCATTGACTATTCGAATTTGGAGGTTTTAATGTAAAAGGTTAATTGAAAAGTTCCCGCCTGACACATAGATGGCGCTACTAGAATTAAATCTGTAGGAATGTTCGTCGGGTCGGTCAGTGGGTCGAAATGTATGGCTGCCGCTGCGATTGTTTGTCCGAACTCTCACTACTATTTTTGGAAGGAATTTGCATGAGAACTAAAAACACTGGTTGAATCAAACTTGTTTATTTTAACTTATGATTGATACATGTGGTCGACGGGAGAATTGACAGGATATTAGGTTAGTTAGAGGAAGTACGGTAGCGCTGTGGAAGTGGTACTGTTACAAGGGGATGGAGAAAAGAAAAGAGAGTGAGACGTCGTCGTGATGGCCTTTTATGGCCTGGAACCGTATGGTATCAATCCACCGGCGTTGCCAACCTTTGAATTTGTTGTTGGTGAATTCGTGGTGGCCTAAAGGGTCGCGGTGGTCGCCACAAATCCATATGTTTTTTTAGTTAGCACTAACCCTCAAAAGATGCGTGCATAAATTTGACAGCTGTCGGATCTTTAGTTTGTGAATTATAGCATTTTGAATGAAGCAACTTTTGTTATTGTGAAAAAAAATGGATAAAAAGGAATTTACGCGTGTTGATAAAATATTGCTTTTTGAAGGGAAAAAATACAGTTGAAGCGACAACTTGGCTTGATGCCGAGTTTCCGAACACTGTCCCAGGAAAATCAACCATCAAGGATTGGTATGCTAAGTTTAAACGTTGTGAAATGAGCCCCGAAGATGGTGAACGCAGTGGACGCCCAAAACAGGTTGTTACCGACGAATAGCAGATACTCATCATGGCTCCATCATTTCACCCCGAAGTCCAATCGACAGTCATCCGAGTGGACTGCACATGAAGAACCCGCTACAAAGCGTGAGAAAACGCAACAGTCGGCTGGCAAGGTTATGGCGTCTGTATTTTGGTATGCGCATGGAATAATTTTCTCTGACTATCTTGAAAAGGAAGGACCATCAATAGCGACTATTACATAGCATTATTTGACCGTTTGATGGGCGAAGTCGCCGAAAACAGCCGCATTTGAAGAAAAAGAAAGTGCTGCTTCACCACGACAATGCACCGTGTCACAAGTCAGTGAAAACGATGGCAAAAATCCATGAATTGTGCTTCGAATTGCTTCTCATGCACCGTATTCTTCAGATATGGTCCATTTTTATTAAATACATAACTTTCCTGGGGTATTCACATATTATTTTAGGTCTCCTTTCCGTCCTTGCTTCTCAGGCTCTTTTTGCCTGTCTCGTGTTATTACCAAATTGTCTCCTTTCTATGTACTCTTCCACTGACACAATATTGGGGTCATTTCTTATTTCTTTACTTCTTTTATCTTGTCCATCTTTATTATACACATAACTTTTCTGTTGCATTTCAACCATATTTCGCAGCCGAATGATAGAAATTGGTCTATATATTACTTGGTATATTTCCATTTTCATTGTGCTGGATACATCTTTTTTGTTAATTAATTTACTATTTATAACAAAGTACAGATTCATGGCTTTTTTTATCTTCGATTTCTATACTCATATATTTAAATTAAATTACTAGGTCTGTTGTATCATCCTCAAATTAGATATTTATTTCTTCTGGCTCTCCGATCACAATGACTTTTGTTTTACATTTACTCATTTTTATTCCATATTTCCATTCAAATAATTTAATTCAATATTTATACTATATAGAATGACATTAAATTTTGACTGTAGCGACCTTGAGGCATGTCGAATTTTACATAGTGGAATAACGGTCTACAAAATATCCAGAAGTATAATCCCAGATGTTGAAAACGGGCGGGGTGCCAGCGGCGCCAACTAGAACCCGATAACGAATAGCTGGCAACCCCGAGACGTTTATCTGGGATGTTATTGAAGGGTATTTCCATCATTCAATAACCGATCATCGTTTGGTTTAGACGTGCCCCCATCGACTGCCCAAGCCTCGTGACCGGGTAACACCGCTGCCATCCGTTTTATCTATTTTGTATTTTCCACATTTTTATATTTCTTCCATAAATAACGGTCACATAATGTAAACACCCACTGCTTCATTTCGTTTTACCTCCATTCACCGAGCCATATCAATTTACCCTAAATGATAGTGTATATTTTTCATCTTTTTTAGTATATAAATAGTTTGATTGAGTACAATATTTACTAATTTACTTTCATTAAATTTTGTTAAATGTCTGGGTTCACTTGCATATGGGTTTGTAGCTGCTTTTTGGCCATTACCTTGTTGTTTAGTATCAGCCTTGTCAGTTAATCTAACCATAGTGAAATTATCATTTTGTGGTATAGCACATTTTTAAAATATGTAAAGAATTAGAATTAAACAATTGTCAATACCTTTTTTTTAATGCTTCAAATATTAAATAATCTTCTTCTATTTTGACACAAGTTCCTTCAGAGCTTTCAGTCATTAACTCAACACAATAGGTATATGGGTTACTAGCTTGTTTTTTTCTTGTACAAATTCTGTATCTATCATCTCAATCAAGATCTATGCTAACAAACCCATTTTAATCGCATGTTCATTTAAATGCTTTTTTCATTTGGGACCTCGCAATTTCAGGCAGGAGAAGTTTCCAAAGACGTCGACCAAAAATTATTGAAAAGACCTTATTTATCACATAGTCACAGGAAATAAAGGTTGCCAGATTCCTTAATGGATTTTCAAACTGCTATAAAAGTTCTAAATAATAATAAAAAAAATAAAATATTTATTAAGTTTCCCTTTGTAATTTTGTCTTGTGACATTCTTTCAAAAAATTAGTCCAGTAGTACCATAATAAATCGACTAATATATGATGTTACATAATATTTATTCAATTATCTAATACACCAGCTAGTGTATTTATTTTTTAAATACAATATTTACTTTTTATTTGGAACGAAAGCAAATCCTTCACCAATTTATCATTAAATAAATAAACTAAAATTCAACCGGATTACTAGCACTAAGAATTTCAAGATTATTAGTTATCTGGTTAGTTAATGCCACATGCTATAATTTTATATATTACTTTACTTTTTATATTATTACTTTACCTTTTAATGGCAATAAAATGACTTAAAATTATAATTTTATTATGATGATTCTCTATATTTTATTTGTAATTTAATATTAATTTATTTATTTTATTAATAAATTAGGTATATTAAATTTATTTTTATTAAATTTATATTGTTTCCTGATATAATATTATCTGATCTAGATGCATAGAGAAACAGGGTTGCCTTTAGTCTTTCAGTTTACATTCATAATCCCAAAAAACCTTATTCCTTTTCAAATGAAACTGCGGCCTCAATAATAGCATAAATCGAATTTGCAGAAAGGTTAGAAATCAGCTTTAATAAAAAATGTTTATTAAAATATTAATTAGTTTGCTAATTTCCCAAAAAATGCAATTATAAAACTCTCCAACATGATTATTGGCTGATGTTATTTATGATTCCGAATACCGAAAAACTACCAAATGAAGTCAACTCTTATTCACCATTTTCATTGATTTTTCAATAACCAATAATATCCAAAGTATTTGAAAAACTTCTGTTATAAACGTAAAAACCAATATTAGATATAAAGAATCCAATAGCTGTGCATTAGTTTAGTTTCTTGAGCAAATATTTAATAATGAGGCCGGTAAATAGAATCATAAATATTATAGAAAAACCGCACGAAAAGAAAATAGTTTACTCAGCTATATTCTTGGACGTAGAGCAAGCATTTGATTACCTGTACCAATAAACATATATAATACTATTATCCCATAGAGTAACAGTACTAAGTACTTTGGGATGGAAGTAGCAATTAACTTACTGTAGCGACAGAATATTAGTTAGTCGGCAACAACTTAGCAATAATGTATTAATAAATTAAGGAAAACTTTGCTAAATAGAAGTAATTTTGAAGAATACAAAAATGTGAGTTATATATTCGTACACTTAATGGTATAACATAGACCATATTTAGAATATAAAAGACATGAAATAACAAAAAACAATTAAATCTGTTTTTATTAAATTCATATTATTCCCTGACGTACCTACTGTAGATGCATAGAGAAACAGGGATGCCTTTAGTCTTTCAGTTTACATTCATAATCTCAAAAAAACGCATTCCTTTTCAAATGAAATTGCAGCATCAATAATACCAAAAAACGAATTTGAAGAAAGTTTCCAAATTAGCTTTAATAAAAATTGTTTATTGAAATATTAATTAGTTTACTAATTTTGCTAGTTTTAATTAGTTTGATAATAGTTATGTATGATTCCGAATCCTGAAAATCTACCAAATGAAGTCAACCCTTATCCACCAATTTCATTGAATTTTCAATTACCAATAATGTCCAAAGTATTTGAAAAACTTCTGTTGGAAACGTAAAAACCAATATTAGATATAAAGAATCTAATAGCTGTGCATTAGTTTAGTTTCTTGAGCAAATATTTAATAATTGAGGCCGATAAATTGAATCATAGATATTATTGAAAAACCACACGAAAAGAAAAGGGTTTACTCAGCTATATTCTTGGACGTAGAGCAAGCATTTGATCACCTGTACCAATAATTATAAATGATACTATTAGCCCATACAGTAACAGTACTAAGTACTTTGGGATGGAAGTAGCATTAAGTTACTGTAAAGACAGAATATTAGTTAGTCGGCAACAACTAGCAATAATGTATTAATAAATTAAGGAAAACTTTGCTGAATAGAAATAATTTTGAAGAATCAACATCATTTGAATCATTTCAAAAACGTGAATTACATTTTCGTATACTTCATGGTATAACATAGACCATATTTAGAATATAAAAAACATGAAATAACAAAAAAACAATTATTTGAAATCAATCTTTCAATTTAATTTGAATGTAGCCGAACCCGATCATCAATAATCCTCTACGTCTTAAGGAAAAAAGCCATTATTTTTCTTCACACCTTACGTGTGACACATAATCATCGAACTGTTTATTTAACTTTGCGTCGTTTACCACACTAATAAAAAGCGATGTTATATCCATACGTGACTCAACATAGACGTAGGTCTTTAAACTGACTCAGTTCAGTACAAATATTTGCACAGATTATATAGAAACCTCATAAAGTCAAAGGTATTATCGAGATTTCTTAGCGGTATCGGGTCGACAGCTGCTCTGTTTAGTTCGATGACTCACTTTTTCAAGCTTCAACCTGTTGAATCGATAAGAAAAAGTCTTAATATTTACTAATAGAACTCTTATATAATTTATTGTGGAATAAATTAACAATTTAGCTAATTCGTTTTCTGATATATTTATTCCTTTATTCCTATTATAAAGTTCTTATCATAATATCTAAAATGCTAAAATTTATATTTATTTACTACTGACTACATAATATTACGATGTCTTAACTAATGTTACAATTGACATTTATTGTTTCTTATTATGTAGATTCTAAATTGTAGATGTAGATTCATGTAACGAATATTTTTGTGGGTGCTTTCATGAGCCTTGCCTTGATTTATTTTTGAGATGGAGCACCTGAATCTGTATCACCCGTCATTTAGAGAGTATGACACTTGTTCAAGAACTAAAACAACCGTTGCTAGGTTTATATAGACTATTTCGTTCTGATATAACTATTATTTTAAATATATTACGTATACTAGTCCTTCAGTAATTTGAAAATATTAAATTTTATAATAAAACGGCTCATTCAGCCCAATAAATTAATTATAAAGGATCTACAACAAATGATGTATTGTCTATTACGTCGCATCGTGTATATTTGTAACCAACTTCATGCTGATGCCTCACTGACAGATTTCACTTTTCAGTATGTGTCATTCCCTCGAAGTATAAAGAAAAATATTTTCAATACGTTGAAAATGTCAGAATTTATACTAAGTAGTCATTTTCGCATTTGCGGTAAGTTTTATTTTCTTACTTCAACGTGAAGAAAAAGACGACTGAAGATTATCGGATGCTGTGTGAAGCTTATGGTGACCATGTTCTATTATTTTAATACGTAAACACTAGTTTCCATGTTTTATAGGTGATGGCTTTGAGACCGAATACAAAGAGCGTTCTGAACAGCAGAAAATATTGATGATCAGTATATAAAAGCTTACTGGATTGAACCGTCAATAGGGATCGTTATTAGCTATAATTGATGAGTTTGTGCCAATCACTGGGCTAAAAACAATTGAAATACGAGCAAAGAAATAATAATGTGTTCTTCAGCATAACAGCGCTCGAGCACATATTGCAATACAGGTGAAAACATACGCCGAAACATTCAAAAGGGAAGTCCGCCGTATTCTCCAAACTTTTCTCCATCTGATTACTACTTGTTCCGATACTTTACTCATTACCTGTCTAGAGAGCGCTTCACTTCTTATGAAGAGATATATATGAAGAGATATTATGAATAGATATATAGGAAGATGGGAAAAAATGTAGTGGCTATCGATGGATAGTACTTTGAATAAAATATATTGTATCGAACTGTCACAAAAAAGTTTCAAATTAAAAAAAAATACCTATATATAATTTATAGGTCTAATAAATTAATTAAAATACAAAAACATAGAGTAATAATTAGTGTTGGAAACTCTCGACTGAAACTGACTATCAACTGTTTAGTAATTAACTACTTTTTACTATCGACTGTTTCAGTCGCTATTTTTGGTTCGACTGATTTTACCACCTTTTACCATTGATTGTTTCAGTCGCTATTTTCGGTCCAACTGATTTTGTTACTCTTTACTATAGACAGTTTCACTCGTGTACTTTTAGTTACTATTTTTGGTTCTACTAGTTTCATTCGACTAATTTTAACGTTCTGGCTCTTTCGTCCTAGCCGCGGTCTTGACAAAAATGTACCCAATTTGTGCTTACATAGATTTATATGTAATATATGTTATATAGTTTTATGCTTCTTTTGGTAGTCTTCTTATAAATAAAAATATATGGTATATTAATATAGTAGCATTTTGGAATCATATTTTTCAAGATTGTTAATGTAATAGGGTGAAAAGATTAAAGTTGTGAATGATATATAGTAAAATACTTTTGGCTGTTTTTATGGCAATAATAGGTAATATTTCGATTACTCTCTCAATTTTTGTTAAAAAATATTTCCGTTCAATAATAAATAAAGCATTTACTTTATACAAAAAAGCTCTAGTAATTTTTGTGCGATAATTTTTAATTATGTTATGAATTAGTTTTTTATATGTTTAATTTTTATTTAGTATTATGGTTATTGTACATCTTTAGTTTTTAGGTTTTGTTTAAGTTCTATTGTATTGTCTATATTTATTATAGTATATTATTTGAAAATAGTAATTAACATATTAACATATCATAAAACACTTGTGGGGTATTATTACCTTCCATAGAAAAATTCCATTAATTTTTACAGATCCACAGAAAATTCAAATATAAAAGTAATTCTACTTCCTTTAAAATGAAATTATCAATTATTATTTATATGGATGTTAACAGAATTCAGTATAGTTTTTTCCTTTTATTTTTTAAAGTTAGTACGTGAAGGAATATGTACATCTCCGTCTCACTTATACTACCATTGGAAAATATAAGCACATATAAAATTAACCGCTCCAAGCAATTATCTCCGTCCTTTCCTCTCTCACAAATTATACAGGAAAGGGTTCGTACATCTTCGTCTGACATTACAAATTGAATAAAACAGTCGAACAGTAGTAATTACTACTTTCAGTCACTAGTTTTTTGACTATCGACTGTTTTGACATTTTTTCGGTCGATAGTTCCCAATAATCAGATACGAAGAATCATAATTTAAACTGCCATGGTTAACATTTGTCTTAAATATTAACTCATATCAACTAAGGCTTACCAGCGTTAGTGGTTAACATTATTTCTTGTTGGATTGTATGTTATTGGTTATGGACAATGTACAATTACTAAATAACACATAAATTAGCATTCATTAGTGGCCAGGATTCGAGACAACAATTACAGCAGCATTAGGATGATCGTTCTGTTGCCTGATGAACTAGAGCTCTCAAGTCTGTAGCTAATAAATTTGAAGATTAATTACAATCAAAGTACATATTAGTTATTCGGTCATTTATCATGTACGGTATGGTACTATATTAAATTACATAAAAATTAGCAAAAAAAAGTATCTACAGAAAAAATGTGTTTTAATAATCTATGAACTTTGTAATTATTTGGAATTTATTAAAGTTCTAATAAATTACCTTTTAAAGTAGTATAAATAGTGTTTTTTTAGTTGGAATAATATTTTTTAACTATTTATTAATTTAATAATATTATAAGATACTGTTAATTTATCACCAAAAATTATGTTAAAAAAATCAAGTCAAACATATTTTGTAATTTTAATTATTTTATTCCATTAATCTGTAAGCTAGGATGTGTCTATAATTAAATTTTGAGGAATATATAATTTCTTATTCCAAATTAATTAACCAGTTTAACGATTGATGATTGAAAAAAACATTTAGAGGTCTGTAGATTGTACAGTGTATACTATATTACATTCATATAAAATTGAAGCTTTCTGCTAATTTCACTAAAACTAATTTATATCGCTCAAGCATATATTCAATTATATATTGGATCTGTGTTTTAATTAACTCCAAAGGTTTTACTCCTTGAGTACTTTCGAGGAGTTGGTACTGTTGAGGAATCCGAATAATCTAATATTTAATATACTGATTTATTTGAAATCATTGCTAGTGGTCCTGTAATTTTTATACTCATACAGTGCCCAATTAAAGATCACCTTTTACCATACAATAATTCATATATTAACCAATTTTGAGAATTCGTTGTGTAATATTCTAGGTAGGTAGGTATTTAAAAAGGTAAAAGTATTTAAATAATTAAATATTGTTTATAATATAAACTCTCATCAGGATCATTAAAATCAATTGTTTTGTGTTTAAATAGTGAGTTCTAAAGCGTCTAGTGTGTACAAACATAGCTAAAATGATAAAAAAAAAGAAATTGTTAAAGTTTACAGAGAACAAAATGACGTTGGCATCTAAGGCAAATATGGATATAATAATAAAATGTATAATACTTTATTAGTTATATTTTTTCAACTATAAAAAGGCATTTTCCGGACAGATTACTATAATCGGGGTAATAGATTTAAAATATATATTCTTGAATGAACAGACACCATGGTAGTGCAGCTGTATATTCTGGCTACATTTTATCAGATCAGTTATCAGTCTCGATCTAAATACGAAAACAAATGCATTTTGTAAAAATATTAATCCGATTTACTTATAAAAATACAATATTTTGATTGTAAATTACTGTCATGATTTCAATTATCAGGAATTCATTTCGCTATATCTATCTGTATGATTGGGATACTATTCTTGGTGATGCATGAACTTTGGCTGGACAAGATTATACAATAAACATTTATTAAAACATATAGTCCAAGTTACCAGTGTCTAAAAATATGTATTATCAAGTTATCGTACCTAATTTAGATAATATTTGTATTAATTGATATGTCATTATGGCAAAAGATTCCTCTCTGCCTAACACACTAAAATCATTATAAGTGGTAGTAATGAGCTCCAGAAATCAACTAGAAATTAGAAAATACAGGTTAGTAGGTCGATATCGGCCCATGTAAATTTGCGTTGAATTAAATAGTAAAAACCTATTTATGTCTCTTCAGGGGTGCCCAATTCTTCAATCAAAATAAGCGAACTATCTGGGTAACCATCTCGATGGTAGGATAAATTGGAAATATCAAGACAGACAAAGATAAGTAGTCCAAATTAGACTCAAAAATCAGAGAACTGCACTGGTTAGTCGAAAGATTCATCCAACTTGACCTAAAAGCAAATAGATTCGTTTCTCAATGAATTATGAGCTTATGGGGTGCAAATAAGGGGTTGCAGTAAAGCATCAAACCTGCTAGTAATTCAATGCTGTTAAAATAAAGTTCTACGATTAATTACTAAGGCTTATCGTTTTGAAACTAACGAAGAACATCACAATTACTATGAAATGAAGTGAATCGACCATGTGATTAAAGATTACGCATTAAAACATGAAATAAAGTTACTTGGTCACTGTAAGGAAGGAATTTTACCGGTACTCATAGAATATGAATAAATTATTTGTGTTATTAGTTTTTAGTTATTGGTTTCAGCTTAATTAGTTTAATTTAAGTTTAATTTGTAGTAACAGTAACAGAACAATAGTAATAAATGAATTTGTAAATTGAGATTATACTAGGCATATATCATAAAATATTTAATAAAAAAATTTATTATTTTCGTCGTGAACTTTTCTAATTCACGATTTTTAGTTACAATTAGTTATTTAATTAACTTATGTTTATAATTTATTAGTAATTCTTATTTTATACCTAAATTTATTAAATAGATTAAATAAATTTAGTAAAAATATACAATAGTTATATGTTATGTCATAATAGCTATTTCTATATTGTTATAAATCAATATTTAATAACAAATAAGAAGGTACGAATTTTCAAACAATTGCTTGTGAACTTTATATTTGAGTAAATTTATTTAGATGAACTAATAAAAGACGTTTCATAACACTACCAGAAACTGATAAAACCTGATAAAGTTAAATTACATATAAAAGTAAACAAGAGTTCTTATCATTCGCCTTCGACTAATATCATTCCCATTCCACTTCCAACGAGTCTAGACTTGTCTAAAGTCAACTTTTTTTCTCACACCCAATTACAGTATCTTTGATTTTTTGCTTTCGCATAAAAGATTCAAGGAAGTTTTGTCCTATTTCGCTACCTATTCCACCCACAATGGGCCGAAGGTTTACTCATACCACGAGAAAAGATACAGAAAAGAGTCATTGTGTCTATACTTCGGATGTTCGGGATTAGATCGGTGATATATTTCTTTTGCAAATAACGCAGAACAGAAAGAAATTGCGTGTCTATTGAAAGATCACGCGTGAGAATGTAGGAAGGTTTTGAACACGTACAGACTTGTCTTTCGTAGGAGGAATATACGTGAGGTGATGAAATTTCTTTAATTTTGATTATTGGAAGAAAAAAATATATTTAAAAAGTATACTTTAATTTTATTTTTTATAATTTTTCCGTCTCTGGTTCAGTGTAATATTGATTATTGTGAAAGTAGATATATGTAGATTTATTAAGGCAATACATAACAGGTGAGGCGGAAGTTGATTACCATTTTGATTGCGCGCCGTCTTGGTTATGTGACGTTTAGCTCAGTTTCGGTGTAACCATGTTGTGTAGATGTCCAAATTTAATCGTGGATAATTGTACGCCACAATAAAGAGCAGAAATAGTGACAATATTTATTGAAAATAATCGTTCCATTATTTCCACTCAGCGGAAATTACGTCAAACATATCCTAATCGTCAAATGCCTCACAAAACCACAGTTTATCGTTTACCTCGTTCTGGAAGACAACGGACGTTTCGTAACACTGAAAATGTGACTCTGGTGCGCGATAGTGTTGCGGACTCTCCAGAAACATTTTGCGAATTTTGCCAAAAATTGCTACCAAGAGATCCTAATCAACAAGTTGAGTACAGTAATGCAATCCTAAGGCTATCTGGTGAAATAATTTTTCATCTAAATTGATAATGAGCGATGAAGCTCATTTTTTTCTCAGTGGCAACGTCAATAAACAGAACAGTCGTTTTTGGGAACACAGAATCATCAATTAATTTATGAATCATCATTGCGTCCCCCAAAAATAACTGTATGGTGTGGTGTTCAGGCTGGAAACATTATTGGTCCCTATTTTTTTTGAAAATGTCCAAGATGTTGCAGTTACTGTTACTGCTGAATGCTACCAAGACCTGATTAGAAATTTTTTTGTGCCTGAAATAGAAGGACAAGGACTAGAAGACACGTGGTTTCAGCAAGATGTGGCCACATCACACACAGCTCGTTCAACAATTCAATTATTGAATGACGTTTTCCCACAAAGACTAATTTCGCAAAGTAGCGATTTAGCAGGCCAGCCAGATCTCCGGATTTAACAGCACCATTCTTTTTCTTATGGAGGTTTTTAAAATCAAAAGTGTAATAAGCTCCAAACAAAAAAAAATGCCTTTAAAAGAGTCGAAAGTTGCATGCGATTCGCGATCATCATTTAGCCGTTATAATTTTTCAATCATAACGAAAATAAATATATAAAAGCCAAATAAACTTTTTATGTAAACCAAACTTACTTATCTTTTCTTTGAGCAAAGTTAGAGGGAATCAAAATAGATGCGGGATTTTTGCCCCACATGTTATAATTAAGATATTTCCAAAAAAAATTAATTGAATAAAAAACTCTGTATAAAATTGAGTATAAATATTTAGTACAAATTAAAGGCATTTTTACGTTTTAATATTTAATATAATTTCAATCTGCGCTTCTCGTGTCCAATTATTCATATTGTCACTTGTCTGTTGTAATTTTCGTGAAGTTTCTTCAGTATTGTCTCCGACAGCTATAATCGCAGTATCATCAGCAAATGTAGCCATCGTAATATTCTCCATTTGTGGTATATCACAAGTGTAGAGTAGATAAAGCATTGATCCCAGTAGTAGTAGTAGCAGTAGTCCCAGTCCCCTTGTGGTACACCTGATTTAGCTTCTCTTATTGTAGAGTAAGCTTTTTGTTGTTTGACTCTGAACATTCTGGTGGTAATGTACGATTTTAATAGTTCGTTGTGTTGTTTTGGCAACATTTTCTGTAGTTTATGAATAAGGTCATTATACCAAAACTTATCGAAGGCTTGTGCTACATCTAAGAATATAGCTGAGCGTACTTATTTACATTTGTAGGTTTTTTCAATAACCTCTCTTATTCTGTGGACCTGGTCAATTTTTGAATGCTGTTTACTGAACCCAGACTGGTGTGTTGGTATTAGGTTTTTTCTTTCTATGATCGGTTTTTAATGGTTATTTTCAACAGGTGTTTTTCAAAAACCTTGGATATTACTAGCAGCAGTGATATAGGTCTATAGGCTTTTATTTCGTTTGGTGACATCCCAGATTTTGGGATCATTATAATTTCCGCGATCTATTTGGAACTGTGTTGATCAAGTTGGTGAGTTTTATAATTCCCTTTCTAGGTAGTTTTTGCAGTAATTATCCTGTTATTAAATCGCCTTCTATTAAATATTCTCCTGTTAATAAATTAAATTATATTAAAATAATAATGTCAGTTTTGTTAATCTTGGTTAGGTCTGTCGGCGTGACTAGTTCAATCATCGAATTTTCAGGTCTATGTCCGGCAAATTATAAGGGGTTTGAAAGTTTTTTCTAGATATTCAGCAAATGCTTCTGAATTTTAGTGATTGTCACGTGCCTGATTGCCACATAGCTCTCTTATCGGTGGACTGCGTAAACATGAGCCCTCTAGATATTTTGTGGCTTTCTTGAGTGAATAATCAGTTTCTCTAAATAATACAATGCATTTGATCTACTATATGTTAAAATAAATTATATTTAATAAAATTTTTATTTCATTATTTTATTTATATTATATATTTCTTCTTTAGATAGACAATATTTCATATTCATTTATATAATTTAGTTATTTATTATGTTATAATTATAACATAATAAATTATTACAAAATACATTTTCGAACATATGCATAAAAATCTGACAAGTATTGATGACACTGATAGGGCCACTATGTATGGGAGAACAACATTTTGGTTTTTACTATTTTCCTCCAAATTATTCAATTTTTCTCACCATATAAACCTTTCCTGGGATACTACAAATATTTTACAAGATGTTTTAGTAAGATTAACAGCAATTCAGAAGCTATATAACTCGAAACAATCGACCACTTTTCAGAAAAGTTTTGCGAATAACAAAACTAAACAAAGATGTAGATCAATTAATTACAGTTTCTATATTAATATAAATTATATAAACACATTATACATAATAAGATATAAAGCGTGAAAAGTGAACGATTGTTTTAAACAAAAGCAAAACCCGATTAAAATTTCCGACATTTCACTGGAGACGGGCTAATTGCTTTAATTGAAAGTATAAACAAAGTAAGCGGCAACCTCCTTCCTTATTTGCGTAATGAGGCTCCTCGTCGGCAACGCGACCAATCCGCACAGGTCTGGACCCGTTCGAGCGCGAGGTTCCCACGTGGGTTCTTTGGTTTATTTTTCAGAGCGCACCTGCCGCTAATGGGACCAAATCGGACCTTGGCGTGATGATTTTGTATGCGCTTTTTTATGTTATTTTCTTCGATTAAAGATGTTGCGATTACACGATGGTACTGCCGTCCGTGTACGATCTTCTTTTTCTTTGTTTATTTTTCTCTCTTTTTTCGTTGTTGTGGTTCTTTTTGGCTTTGAATCGCGTACGATCTGAGACAAAACGCATTAAAATTATTTTTCAATAAAAAATGATTTATCATTATTTACTCTGAGTTTATACTTAATTTATTTTTATATATTCTTCAGATAAATTTGATCTAGTAATACATTTTTCTTTTATTAATTATATCTTGCATTAGATATACTTAGCACAATCTTAATTAAAGTTAAATTTTAAGCTTTATTTTTAAAATGTTAAGAGAACATATATACATTATACAAGTTTATGTGATTTCCTGCGTGTCGATCAGTAGCTCTATTGCTTCCCAAGTTGCCGTGTTTCAGTTATCTTATTTCAAGTTTTAAGGCGAAATCTTGAACCACTTCATAAATTCACTTGATTTCGAGGTCATCGTGCAGTCCTTCGTTGGTTGTGTAGCGATAGAAATTGGTAATTAAGCTTAGAACTTTATTTTGACAGCGTTGGATTACTAGTTGGTTTGATGTTTGAGTGTAACCCTATAATGCACCAAGTCCAAATTGGCTTTATGATTAACTGATAACCAGTATAGTTGCTTAATTTTAAGTCTGATTTCTGATTTTTTTGTAACTATTAAGCTGTATTTTCCAGTCTCTAGACCACTTCTGGATCTTATTGACTGCCACTTGTACTTTTTCTATAGTCTTAAGCAGAGATATATATTTTGCCATAGTAACTGTGGCACCGGCAGATGTTCCAAGTGCTGCTTTTTTTTTGGTTGTTGGGTTATCAGCAGTGTAGAGTAGATACAGGGGTAGTACCAAGATACTGCCACAGTTTTTTTTCTATAATTCACAATCATATTAATAAGATTTGTTTTTTCACTGAAATTGCAACTCTATGAATTGTGTTTTATTGTCCTTATTATATATTTTTCCCATTATTAGTTTGATTGTGAATTAGTGGATCAGTATTCAGAATATTATATCAAATCTCAGAGTAAATTTATAACCCAAGATTTAGTGAAAACTGCACAAGAAATAATTTTTGGGTGTATACGAGGGTCACTATTTATATTTCGGCAATAGGAAAAAAACGAATAGTTAATTTGCGAATATATTTTTATTGTTTTTCAAATACTCGCCACGAATCTATACACTTTTGCATACGCTTAAAGCAATTTTCAGAGTATTTATTCCATTCCGTATAAGGTATCTCCAACATATGATTTTTGAACGCTTCATTATCTTTTTCGCGCGATGAAAATCGTTGACCATGCAGTTTATTCTTCACGGATGGGAACAAAAAGAAGTCATTGGGTGCACACGCATTAGGGCTGTACGGCGGATGACCCATCAATTTGATGTTTTGAGTGCTCAAATAGTCTCTTGTTTGAGCCGATGTGTGAGAGGTCTCAGTGTCATGATGAAGAACAATCCGGCGTCTTTTGTTTGTTTTCCTTATTTCACCGAAGACTTCTGACAAACATATCATTGTGTACCAATCAGAATTTAGTGTTCTACCATCCTCTAGAGGCACTGCTGCAATATAACCAGTTTTCCCGAAGAAACAGGTCACCATTTTCTTTGAAGTGATTCGTGCGCGAACAACTTTTGTTGGATTTGGTTCATCTTGGAACACCCATGCAGTCGACTGCTGCTTACCTCGGGCTCATACGAAGCACTGCGATTGAATTTCTTAAGTATTTCTTTGCACCAATCGACACAAGCCTTTTTTTTGACCAATTGTCAAATAGTGCGGGAACCAACGCGAACATAACTTTCGCACAGCTAAGTGTTCATGTAAAATCGCATATATGCTAGTGGAACTAATGCTTAGGGATGCCTCAATCTCACAATAGATGACATGACAACCTTGTTTAATCTTTTCGCACATAACATCGATGTTTTCTGGCACAACAGCCGATTTTGGACGACCTTCATGAAACTTGTAGGACAGCGAACTACGACCACCATTGAATTCACTAAACCAACGGCACACGGTGGTTTTTGATGGAGCTTGGACATGACAACAGTGTTGCCAACAAGATGGACTCACATGACAACAGTGTTGCCATTTCCCGAAATATAAATAGTGACCCTCGTATCTGAGCTAGGTAAAGTTCGATAAGGTCCTACTTATAAGGTGTGGAAAGCTTTAAGCTAGAAAAATGCGATATCTATTTTTTGAAAAAATATCGATATGTTGATATATCAGTCACAAAAATATCGGCGAAAAATACCGATAATTTTTCGGCATCCCTACACCAAACCAAACCTATTGATCTTGCGGACACTGATCATTGTACAATATCTTGGGAAAAAATATGCTGGTGTATTTATCCTACATTCGTCCTGCTTGGATATTGATTTAAGTCAACAGAATAGTAATAAATTAATTTATAAATTAAAATTATGGTAAGCTAATATATAAGACTATAGAAACATTAAACCATAGAAAGCTTATTATGAACATTTTGTATTTATATAATTGTTAATTGAATGACTAATCTAAATGCCACATAAAATTGATGATTCCCATATTCTATTAACAAAAATATTTTTAATATCCCTTATTCGATATACAATAGGGTCATAATTTCATGGTTTAACATGTCTAAACAACGAGTTGTTAATAGAGTTGGTTAATGTACCAGGAAAATCACCTTTCAAGCTCCTAATGACTCTTCTCGACTTATAATATTTAGGGTAGTCATTAAAATAATAAACATCTAACACGTGCAGGTATCATAACGAACACAATAGGCCATCGATGTTGATGAATCATTTTACCCATCCGCTCCCCTTCGACCGACTACCCGAGGCTACGTCGCAACTAAGAAACCGAAGCGCCCGTCCTTGTCTTTTTGAGAAAACGGTCGTTAAAAAACGATTTCTGCAAAATTCGCAAAGCGATTCTATCCACGTGCAATCTCCGATTGGGCTCGGCCAGTTTAACTCGGATCGCTTCTCAAGGGGTTGTTGTTTAGGCATCTATTAGTGAACATTTGTTACTTCTGACATCCGGCAATCATGGCTAATGCGTCTCTCGAGCGAGAAAAAAGTTGTTTTAGATTTATTTCGTCGTTAGGGTGTTTGTTAGTTTCGCATTCCGGACAATCGTCGACTTAAAAGTTAATTAACATTTGTTTTAGCAGCTTTTGCTTTTTCAGCAGACCTAATAGTTCTTTGATATCTTTCTTCTTGATTTGAAGTAGTGTTGGGAACAATCGACTGAAATCGACTATCGACTTTTCAGTAATTGACTGGTTTTTACTATCGACTATTTCAGTCGCTATTTTCGGTCCGACTGATTTTATTACTATTTACTATCGACTATTTCAGTCGTTTACTTTTAGTTACTATTTTCGGTTCTACTAGTTCATTCGACTGCTTTTTAACAATCTGGTCTTCCGTCCTAGCCGCGACCATGAAAGAAATTCGCCGAATATATGCTTATATAGATTTATATGTAATATATGGGGTTTAATGTTTTTCTTTCTAAAATCAACGAGATTCATTTATCAATAAGTAATAAATAATTAAATAGTAATTCAACTAAGTAATCAAGCCGAGCAATACGCCAAAATGTTAAAACTAAAATCTTCGAATAATTATCAATTACCTATCTACCAATTGCATGGTGAACTGACCTCAAAATAAAATGGATACACGCAGTTCTACAGGATTTCGCCATAAAACACGAAAAAAAAAAGTTAAATCACAGCAAGGCGGTAGCAATATAGCTTCTAGACAACAAGTAGGAAATCAGAAGATTGAAGCGAACCAAACAATACGAACTTGTATGAACTGCATAACTTTGACTATTAACTTTTGCTTAAGTTAGTCTATATAATTTAATTTTAATATATCTGGCATCAGTATTTTGGGATATGCATAGAATAATTTCTATTTACTACCTTGTAAAAGAAGGACCATCAACAGCGACCATTACATAGCGTTATTGGACCGTTTGAAAGACGAAGTTGCCGACAATGCACCTCATGACAATGCATGTCAAAAATTCATGAATTGGGCTTCGAATTGCTTCCTCATGCACCGTATTCTCCAGATCTTGCCTCCAGCGACTATTTCCTGTTCTCAGAAACCAAAAAAATGCTCGCTGGGAAGAAATGTTCGTCGAATGAAGAGGTGATCGCCGAAACTAAGGCCTATTTTGAATCAAAGGACAAATCGTACTACAAAAATGGTATTGAAAAGTTTGAGGGTCGCTATAACCAGTGTATCACCCTTGAAGGAATTATGTTGCCAAAAAATGTGTTTTACTATGGTAGGCCGGGGACTTTTCAATTGACCTCTTATATTCAATAAAAGATAGCACTTTTTGTAAAGACATTTTACTCGAACCTGTCGAGTTAATTATAGTTATAATATTTAAAGCAATATATTATTCGTCCCATTATATGTTAACTAACACCAAAGAAAAAATCAAATCCATCAAATACCATCGCACAATTAACCTGTTTGTCTAGACCCTCATTCACCCCTCTTGCCAAAATTCTCCCCTAAGCTTTATTATTACGCACCTGATGCATCCCTACACCTCATGTAATACATATTCAAACATACTGTAGTATATATACATTCAATAATAATTCATACATTTTATTATTTATTAGGGTTTGTTTTATTTCATCAGACACTAACAAAGTACCAATTTCTAGATAAGTACAGTAGTGTTTTAAGTCACTGTGGAGACAAATTATAAGTTAACCAACACCAAAGATAAAATCAAATCCATCAAATACCATCGCACAATGAACCTGTTTGTCTAGACCCTCATTCACCCCTCTTGCCAAAATTCTCCCCTAAGCTTTATTATTACGCACCTGATGCATCCCTAAACTTCATGTAATACATATTCAAACATAGTAACCATAAAAACCCGGTTATGTCTTTTGTGATATCCTTTATTTCGCTATTACAACTTCAAACGTCCTTTTTATCACTCTGTTAACAATACGTGGCCTGTTTCATTGTTTTAGAATTTCATGCTTTGAATACGACCCGACCTGATACCTCTCCCTCGGTGCCTTTATCTCCATAATCAACCTGTTTGTCCGGACCCGCATTCGTCGCCCTTACCAAAAAGTAAATGTCAGTCAGGCCGCAAATCTGACGACACTTTACATTATTTATTATTCATGTGAAACATATACCTTTCTAGGGTCGGTAAGACTTTAAAAGGATTCTTAAAAACCAACCGGGCATATTAATATTCTAAATAGCATGTTATAAAACTAAAAATATATCATCAAATACCTTAACTGTAGTCTTTGGTACAAGGATAATTAAAAATGGCGAAAGCGCCGGTTCTTCCACCAAAATTATATAAAATTTAATAGATGATTCATTTCATACTGGATTGCCGTTATTTCTATATTAAATTAATCTGTAAGAAATAAACATGAAATACGTTATTTCTATAATTTATATTCCATCGTAAACCTTAGTTGTATAGCCTAATTAACAATATCCATTATAACTGTTTTTGTAAAGATGGTCATAAATAGGACCCCTGCTTTTAAATATTTTCCTCTTTTTTATGTTTTCTCTATCTGTCTCTTGCCTATGAGACCGTTGGTTACTATTCTCTGAAAATTGTTTGTACTACAATTTAAAATAAGTGTTTAATATAACTACTGGTACAATAATATTTTATAAAGAAATAAAAGGCAAGCTACTATATTATTTTATTTAACTCTTATTTGACGAGTACTTGTTACGTGCTCGTTGTTACGTTAGAAATAATGTTAAAATTATCGACTGTGTACAGAATTACTTTATGTAAACCTAAAATATTTTTTCAAATTATATATGTTGATCATACAGCATGAAGCATATTATAAAAACCTTAACAAGTGACCATCAAAAGTCGTTTCTATTTTTATTAGAGTTATTAAATTCATAATTCAATAATATAGTACCTACAAAGTTATTAAAATCCAGTAATCATAGACCATTGAAAAGTGCGTGATATATTCAAATAAATATTTCTAACAATACTGTAGTATATATACATTCAGTAATAATTCATACAACACTTTATTATTTATTAGGGTTTGTTTTATTTTATTAGATACTAACAACGTACCAATTTCCAGATAAGTACGCAGTTTTAAGTCATTGTGGAGACAAATTCTAAGTTAATCGGTAAAAATATAATGCATAATAAATAATTAAAGCGGACTTGTGCAAAATTCGTTTTAGTAAAACCGGAAGTACATTATAAATGGAATGTTTTAATTAAAATCAAATTAATAAATTAATAAACTAATCATCAAAGTTAAACCTTGTCAAACTTCCTTATTTTATCAATGTTTGTTTAAAAATAACAATGTTTCTGTGTGTGATTATTTCCCCTTTTTTTAATAATATAATGCTACTTTGGAAGAAGAGATTATGACGCAGACAGATTGTCATAAAGAGGACCTGCCCTTTTAAGTGAACATTTTTTATTCATCTCTTTTATATCTATATCGTTCTTTTCAATACCATTGGTTACAAATCACCGCAATTTTTTTTATTAGTAACTAGGATAAGAATATAAGAACTTGTTTTATAACGGGGAAATATAGATTATGAAATAAAACATAATAATAAATATAAAGTATACATATATGTGTATATATAGAGTATGTATATAAAAGTAAAAATAATTAAAGCAAGTTTGTGTGCAAAGTGCAAAAATTTGCTTTTGTAATAGCAAAAGTACGCAATAAGTGCATATACATGAATATTTAATTAATATAACATAAGCTACTTTTATTATTAATTAAAAACGATAGATTTTCGAGTTCATTAGGAATTAACCGAGAAATATATATTAGAAGATCTACATATATATATATATATATATATATATATATATATATATATATATATATATATATATATATATATATATATATTGTCCAAATGTTTGGCGAAATCTCGAATTCAACGAAAAAAACATAAGATTTAGGTATAAAAGAGGTGGAAAGAGTTCCTGAATTGAAAGGGACGCGGCCCATTCAAACTGACACAATTTTATACAAAACCGCCCGTCTTGAATCCAACAGTTATCGCAGATCAAAAGAGGGAATCTGCGTACATCTGCCTAAAACTCCGTATTCTTCGAGAAAAACAAAATTCCTCAGCCCTTTTCATCCTTTCCCGATACGATTTGATCGAAAACGGATATTTTCGACGCAAAACCACGTCCACCCCATTGTACGTTTGCACAAAACCTCCGATGTCTATTCATCCGAGTCGAAGAAGGATGAAAACTTAACCGACCCATTCTTATTCATCGTAACTGACCAGTTTCAACCTGTATGACGGTTTTGCACGTGTGCGCGTCCGATGACGGACGGGGTGAGAAAAGATGAGGTGTGTTAGAGAGAGAGAGAGAGAGAGAGTGGATGGAACGAAAAAAGGGTCAAGGCAATTTACAATGTATGAGGGAGTATTCTCGATCGAGCGCAAATCTTTTAAAAACAGCCCCTACGTATACCATCTGCCTTTCGATCGTGGGATTCGTGGGAACCGAGTTCTAGTTGCGATTCTCACGGGTTTCATCGGCGTCGAAACACCCTGCCCTCACACATACGTGTGTGCACACGTATATGTGCCGGTCGTCTCTGTCGCACCCGCGCATCTCCGTATTGAGGGCGTCTCGCTCGGTGCGTTTCACTTCGCTCGCCCGACCGAATTTGAACACCTGTCCCTGTACGATTCTCCGATAGGCCGAGGGTTGTACCCTTAGGGCTCGACGGTCGCTGACGTCACGCCGGAATCGAGTATAAGTAGGGAGCCAGGGCGACGGAACAGCATTCAACTCGCTTCCTTCGTTCGGAACAGTTATCTAGTTATTTTTGCGACTTTACGTTCGAATTTTCGCTCTGCAACATGAGTTTCAACGATTACATCGTCTCGTCCAACAACTCCATCAACGACAACAAGGTGAACGCCAGGAGAGTGGCGCGCAGCCCCATCTACCAGATCAAGAAGCTGATCAAGTGCGTGCTGAGGAAGAACGAGAAAAACACCTACAAGAAGAATACCCAGCCCACGTATTTCGTCGAAGAAGAGATCGAGGATAACATCGCCAACGAGATCTTGGAAAACGAGATTTTCGAGGAGATCGACACCTGTGAAGATTTCGCCGGAGTACAGATTTACGACGGTCAAGACAGTGAGATTATGGAGATCACCCGAGGTCAGAGGTACATCCCCGTCCGTTTCGCAAGAACCGAAGCCGGTACCTTCTTCTGGACCTCCGTGGCCACTCCCGACAGCGACATCCCCAGCCACGGCGATCACAACGCTATCTGCCATTATCAAACACCCACAATGCAAGTACCCTGCGATCGTTGGGCACAAGCTTAAGCGACCGCACAAGCTTCTGCTGATGTGTTTCTGTGATCGTCCGTGCCTTGTGGCTTTAATTTTTGTGATGCTGTTTGCTCAACTACCTCGGCTAATACCCCAATTAGTCGATTGTGATATTGTAAAGTTTTAATTTTTTTATTAATTAAGATTGTTATATAATTGTGATAAAAGCTTTAACTAGATGTATCATAACAAATATGTCTTCCACTAGTTTTTAAGTTTTAAGAATATTTTTATTACAATAAAAAAACAATTAAAAAATCATATAATCGTTTTATTTCCTCGGAGATCACCAAAAAAACCCACCCGCAAAACGGCAATAATTAAAAATTTTAATAGCCTCGAATAAAATTTAAAAAATTTATTTTACCAGTATGCCGCGATGAGAAAAATAAAACAAAACTCTTTGATGACCAAGACACATAAAATCGTCTATCTGAAGACGAAATCTCCCTTCAAAAACAGGATTTTAAAGCCAAAGACGTTGTACCAGGTAAAAGAACTAAGGACAGTGGACCAGACCATTTCTTCTTTGTACTATTTGAATGGGACGGTCAGAAGTATTTGGTCGATCTTTCGACTACCTGATGGATGGGTGAGTTTAGATGTGTGAATATAGGTTTTCGGTTATAAATGCGACAGGGTTTCTTGAAATATATTGTTGCTTTTGTGAAATTTTTCTTTTATTTCTAATGTTATTCTTGTACCTATCCATAATCTTCAAAAAGGATAAGAAACTTATATAACCTTTATATATAGGACATCCTGATAATTTTTTTACTTCTAATTTCTATCTGTGTCAGATTCATTAATCACAGATAAGATTACATTATTAATTATATAATAAAATTGCATATTATTATTTTATTTAATTTTTATATAAACTATTTTTATATAATATTCTTTAATTTATGTACACATTATTTGTTACAGTATAGTTTACTTGTTATTAATAAGCTATATTATATCTAAAGGCCAAACCATCCTATTACCTGAAGATATAGCTATATAAAGTTATACTTTCAGTGAATAATAAGGTGACTGTCACTTTCAATTACAAATTATATATTTTATTTTTATTGTATTCATATTTAAATTTAGTTCTAATCACATCTTACATTATTTTTTACATAATTCTTTATATAGATTCTATTTATATAATTTAATGTATGTGCAACACATTTTAATTATCATTTAAAAGCTACATATTACAAAAAATGGGATTATTTTTTAATTTTTTTAGAAAATTAACTTTAGGATGGAAATAAAATACGACTAAAATGAATAATATAGAAAAATAAAATAAACATCGGTCAAAATCCAACTAAATCCCATATCGGTCATTTAATATTTGAAGAAAAATCTAAAAATATACCAAAAATATTGATACATTTCTAGATTGTACTGATGGAACAAAATTTAATGGAATGAATTGGATTTATTTTGTTTAATTTAAGACTTATATAAAATTTGTACATTATTTAATAATAATAATGAAACATTGTTCATATCCATAAATAATTAAAAGTATAATATTATAATAAAACTGGTAGATTGCAAATATGAACCAGATATTAAAGGAAAAAGTAGACTTAATGTTAACCAGGTGTTGAACACTTCTGACAATACGATATATTAGATAATAAATAATAAATTCGGATATATGATGCAATGATTTTGTTTTTGGTACTCATATTGTTACTTATATTTCTTTAGAAAATTCTCTAAAGCCAATTATAAAAATAATATGAAATCTGAGTAAAGAAACGATCTTATTTAAAATGACATGATTTCTGTTTATATTAATTATATCCAAAAATTTTCTCTATAAAAATGTTAATAAAAAATTGCTGATCACGAGATAGAATTATATCATAGATACATGTTCAGACTCAAAATTAAACAACTGTCCTGGTTAGTCGGAAGATACTCTTAACTTGTGTTCAAAGTCAAAGACATCGGTTTTTTAGTCAATTAAAAAGACAATTTGGACCTATGGTGCGCAAATATGGGGTTACAATAAAACCTAAAACCAACTATCCACCGCTGCCAAGACAAAGTTCTACGATTAATTACTAATGCTTATCGCTACGTAATTAATGAGAAGCTGCACAGTGATCTTGAAGTCAAATGGGTTTACGAAGTCATCGAATATTTTACCTTAAAACTTATTAAATCACTAAATTACTAATTCACAGCAACATGGAAGCAATGTAGCTACTGTACAACATGATGGGATCAGAAGATTGAAGTGGACTAATCCATAAAAACTTGTATAGTGTATAACTGTTATTCCTAACTTCTGCTTAAGTTATTTACTTATATTTTAATTTAAGAAATACATATGATATGTTAATCCCGTACTCGCCTTGCTTGTGTACTAATGCAAGTACAACACAACAGTAGTAATAAATTAATATGTAAATTAAGATTGTATTAAGCATCACTACATAGTATAAAACAAAGTCGCCTTTTCTGTCCCTATATCCCTATGTGCGCTTAAATCTTTAAAACTACGCAACGGATTTTGATGCGGTTTTTTTCAATAGATAGAGTGATTCAAGAGGAAGGTTTATATGTATAATACATGCATAATATACTAAGGCAACATTGCTAATTTTAGAGGTTTCTAACGTGATGTCGTAAATTAACCTATTTTTTTAGGCTTATTTAGCAATTAGCAAAAACGCTGCCTAACCCTACGAGTTAGATCAAATTAATGTACGACAGTATTGTACACCATAAAAAGGTCTACAAAAAAGTCCGCGATGGTATATGTTTATCTTTTAGGGATAACCCACATTAACCATTTTTATTGTTTACTTTTTACGTGAGAAAATGGCTTATTTACGAAGCTATTTTAAGCAATACGGCATTAATCCTTATCGAATTAAGTACCTTAAATACAGTGTGCAATTAATATAGATCAATATGGTTCTTTACAGCATGTAAATTAAACAAATATTTTCGGAGACATTACAAATTTAAAATTTGCGTTTAAAAATGTGTAATGTAATAAAAATTGTATGAATTTAGATATTCCAAAGATAGCAGGAAATCTTCATAGTAAGTATAGGGGAAGAGGAATTGTTTTACTCCAAATTTAATGCGTGCAGGCCAAGGGCAGTAATGAATGAACCAAAAATACTGGATCGATTTTAATCATGTTTTCATTGAGTGACATAGGCATATATATTTTATGCCCGTGCAAAGTCGGAGCGGGCCGCTATGTTTTTATATACAACGTTCATATTTTTTCTGTAGTGTATTTAATTTAGTATCAGCATTGCACCCGTGCGAAGCCGGGGCGGGTCGCTAGTATCTAATATAAGATGTAGCTACAAAACTAATAATAAAGAAGATACAGATAACCATTATTCAAGAGGTAGAATAGTATTTTAACACAGCATACAAATAATTCCTTGAGTAGACACACCAATTTTTATTTACTCCAATTTTTAATTATCTGGTTTGAAACATATTTTTGGTATTCAAAAGTATTAATTATTTATAGGCAAGTGTGAAACATAACATCAACATCTTAGTCTCCCGCCAGTGGACTTTAAGAGGCCTTGAGAATCGATTAAAGAAGAATCGAAAAGTATGAATCGAAATCAACATTCAGTCAAAAATTCTAAAATTAGCAAAAAATAAAAATGTTGAAATTAAAATTTTCTTGAAAAAAACTAATCGGACTTAAAAAATATAAAATATCACCTGAATATATATAAAATATCATATTCATTGAACGTATAAAACTCATAATTCGAGAACTTACAAAATATTTTGGATAAAATTAACTTAACAAACGTTCTTCTAAATTCTAAAATTTAAAATTCTCTTCCCTCCTATCATAAGTCGTAGTATATTTTAATTGCACCCATTTCCTCTAAGTCATATAAACATATATTTTAAAATTCACGCTGCTTTCTCATCGTATTTCATAATGTCCGAAAAATATCTCCGGACCTGTCCGTTCAATAATTCACCTGACCCGATACAAAAGCAGATAATAAAAGGTTATTCCATCTTTACACCAGTATAAATTTGCTCTCTGCTTATTGTTTTCTCCCCCTTGAACGCTATTATAACTCCCCGCCAGGGACAGGTTGTATTGTCTACCCTTAGGGCTGATATTCAGGTAACAGGTACAATCTCTCTTTATTTTACCGGGGACCCCGCGGAGGGCGAAAGGGAACCGTAGTCAGGTTACGGTAACGTTCCCACACTCTGGGCCCCCGATCTGAAGGTATTCCAAACACCCCCGTCGCCATTAAGCCAGAAATTATTTATTTTTAAATGTATGGGGTGAATTTCTTGTTTGTCAAGTGGTCGTGGACACATGTGGATTTGCTTAGGGATATTTTTCGGTAAGGGGTAGATAAGGGGTCGTAAAATAAATATATTCGGTTAGGGAATGGTTTATTTTTGGATGCACGTGAGGTTTGGATGCGTGATGAGGGAAGGGATTTTAGAAATCTGCATTTTCACTTTCGTTTTTTTCCTGTTTTGATGGAAATTAAAACGGTTGGAAGATACCCTTGTCTAAAAATAGTTATCTGGTTTAGTTTCATACATAAATTTGACACAAAATAACTGAGATACATTCTCAGGGCGTCCTATATACTTCAGAATTTGTATAGTGAAATTATATTTATTAATTTATTGATAAATTGGTAACCAATATGCGCTAATATACAAATAATGTCTTGCTTAATTATTTCATTCTTATAATTAAGATACAGATCTTTTTTACATTTTAGTCTCGTATTAAACTGTTGAGAGTTGATCTCAACTGAAACTGCAATGGTCGAATTTTACACTCTGCCTATAGACTATTAGATAAATGAATATAAAGCATATATGCCTTAGTAGCATAACACCTTTCCCGCTGATCAATCAAACCAATTTAGATGAAGAAAGGGTTAATTATATATATATATATATATATATATATATATATATATATATTGTTATATAAGCTACAACTGTTATATAAGTTGGTTTTGAAACATTTGAATGAAAGTAAACTTTAAAAAAGTTTATCTAGCAAAGAGCATAATAAAACCTCTATTCCTGTGTTATATTACATACTGTATGTTCATTACGACATATCTAAAAATATAGCTAATTAATATTTGCATTTTAATTGTATTTGTTTTATATGAGTTTAATATTATTATATACTAGAGTGGGTAATATATGGTATATAGTACATTTAAAAATATTTATTGAATGAACACATTTTGGTAGCTTCAAAATTAAAGGATATAATATTTGCAGATTTATCCGTATTCAGTTTGTTCAAGACAAGCAGCACTATATTACTATATAAATGTTACGGTGTTAATGTTATTATATTAATGTATATATTATATGCATTTATACAGATAATTTTAACCATTTATAGAAATTATTATTATTAAATGCTTGGCTTCTAGAGGACCCCGTAGGATATGAATTTTGTTTATGCTAAAATAATTTACTCATTTTTTTTAGCTAATTATTAGGTGAATGTTTACAATGAAGAATTAAGATTTTGGTGTAAGTCAATATGCAGTTTCCAAAATTTAAGCATTTTAACTGTTATTACAGTTTTAATCATGTGAGTTTAAATATTTTAAACATTTAATAAGTATAAGAGAATTAAGCAAATCAACGTATTGCTGGTAAAAGAAAAAATTCATTAAAAAATTAAGAAAGAAAGGAGCAAACCAAACTAGATGTACATTGCAAAATAAAAATGAATGTCAGAAAAATATGAATAGAAATATCATGAATTATATCGTATAGAGTATGAAACCCTTATTTGCACAAAAGTAAATTGTAATGTTACGAAGAATATTAGAATTATTAGAATAATTTGCTTTTTTTAGAAACAAAGCTAACAAATATACAGTGTAGAAAGGGACATTGTTTACAATAACACTTTAACTTTAGATAAACTCCGTATGACATAAAAAACTAAATGAAACTTTTTTGTGTGGGCTTATGATAATTGCCAACTGAGAGTGATAAAAGCAGAGACAACTAAAGATTAGTATAATTAGTATATATTAGACTAGATTAGTTCTATTCTATTTAGGAAACCTAATATCTAACTAGACTTTGTTTAATGTATTTGTATTGTATTTTTAATATATATATATATATATATATATATATATATATATATATATACTTCATATGTACGAAAACAATTGTTGGCAGTTATTCTAAACTATTTCATTATAAAAAGAAAACTTAATTGCATAATATGTTATAGATTATTAAACCATTAATAAATCAATACTCAAAAGGTTAAAAATTCTATTAAAATAAATTACGCAATATCAGAACCATTATATAGCCCCATAGAAAAAAAAATAGATTTCGAGGCCTCGACTGAAAGTACGAAACGAAAAAAAAAATTAAAAGCTCAGCGAGAGGCATTCCGAAATAAAAGACTCGGAGAGGAAAAAAATGGGACCCACTGTAAATCTACCTGTCGTACCTTACCGAGGTCCGTATCTAATCATTTACATCCTGTCCGGTCCCCGCCCACCACACTTAGAAAACTTTTAGTGGGGCTTTTTTTACACCCCGCTCTGACCGATCGTGCACGTGAATCGCCCCGGGGCCTCTTTTTCCCGAAATGACCGTGAGCCGAAGACCAAGAGAGAGATTAGGCTTGTTTAAATGAAATTCTGAAATTTATTGGCTTCGATGGGGATGGACCGTCCGTTTATATTTTAGATAATGGTTAAATGAAGTACGATAGGACTGAATTAAGTCGGATTGATTTTTTTTAAACCTCTTCAATTTGAATTTAACGTTTTACTAGAATTGCTATCGAGTATTTGGTTTGTGAAGTTTACTACATTTATTAATACTAAAACTAGAAATTATATTATGATGCCTTCGATATTTTGGGGCCATTCATTCTTGGGGCGTCGGCCATGTCTTATTTTCTCTTACAAGGATGTACGGAAAATGCGCAAAGTTAAATTTGTACATTTAATATACAACAAAATACGATTATTGCCAAAAATAACTATAATCAATAATCAATAATCAATTTTATGTTCTAACTTATCTTGATATATTGAAGGTATACTTGAGATCCTTCCCTGTTGATATTGCATTAACTTCATTAAACTAAAAATACAATCACACCTCATAATAACTTAAAATTTGGCCTTGAAAATCATTATGGATTGGACAGTTGAAACACTAAAAATGTATGTGTTTTTTAAAGATTTTAGAATATTTAATCTGTGGAACTACTTAATATAGAATTAAGACAAATATTGCATGTTGTCTGTTTTTCAGAAGTTTTGTTAAATAGCCAGAAATAAGACTAAAATACAACATTAGACTCTTGTTTTCCTCAGAGGAAAGTTCTCTGGAACTGAAAATATAGACTCAACTGGTGATTTAACAACCTCAAGTGGTACTAAGACTTCTGTTGGTACTTGTAAGACTTCTTTATGTAGAGACATCACACTGACAGACCAAAAACAACTCGGTAGATTAATTGAATTTTATTACCACTATCATCTTCATAAGTAGGTTTTGATTTTCTGTAAACAAACAATATATAAACAGACATGTAGTAGATAGATACTTTTATATGTACCTGATAAAAACAATGTTGGATATGCATTTACCTTAATACCTGTTCGTCAAGGAAGAGTAATTCTAAATTTTTCACTAAAATGTCCATGACAGACACGATGACGTTGATATATTTGCATTGTGGTTTATCCAGGTAACTTACTACTATTTACTTCATCAACCCATTTTTAGAAAAGAGCGAGATCATTCTTTGGGAAACGATGTCTAATTTCCGTAGTAGATTTTCACCCAGGTACACTACATCTTTTACTACATGGACGCATTGCCATCAATTTTTATATTATTACTCCATAATAAATAATGTAAGACAGAAAATATGCACAACGTAAAAGGAAGGTTCCTTGATCTAAACAAAAACCAAACCTCCAAACAAAGAACTTAAAAATGGACACCCATTGAAAATACTGACTTCACAAAATTTAATCGAACAATCACGTTCCATGTTAGTGGCGGCACCAGTAATTTAAACTACCCAATCACAATTTGCGATCGCAGCGCTACCGTTGATAGAACTATAACTTTATACTCTTACACATGGCAGAACATAGAACAATAGTACTAAATTAATTTGTTAATTAAAATAAAACTGAGCAATTTATATTAATAATATTGAAAGAAAAACTGCCATTCTAAGTATAAACGTGACAAAATAAATATTGCAAAACACATGGAAATATGTGATATAGTTGGATAGTTACAAACACTTTTGTTCAGGAATATCGATATCTTTATGTCAGCCTTTAGATTTGATGAGTGAAGTGTTTACAATTAAGGGTTTTGTTTATATAAGAATATAATTATATTCGGCGGAATCGTTCTTTCCTTTAAAATAAAACTTCAACTAAATTGATTGATTAATTGATAATGATATTGATAATGAGATTGATTGATAACTGATTTCAAATAAATTGATTAAAAAACAGTAAAATGTTTATTTTAATTCCTGAATGTTACATAACAGGCACTGTCGAGGACAAAATGCATCTCAGTTCATTATGGCTGTAAATAACAGGTGGTTAGAAGTTGTTCAAAATCCACTAGCCTTAAGATTTTGGAATTAGGAAACATCCATACTTTGAAAAATACTTTTAGTGCATGGACACTTGAAACATTATACTTAAATAAATAATTAACATTTTCTAATTACCACTAATGGTCATTGTTGTCTTACGCGGTTCTCATGTAACACAGCGACAATCAATGGGATACCTTATTAATAAATGGCTGCTGACAATTTGCCAGAAAGTTTAAAAAAATGTGGTGCGGTGGTTTATACCCTCAATAAGCTACTTTTCATATTTCTAGAGGATTAAATATTGTTTTTGTGAAAGAACAAGAATTTTTAATCAGTGTACTTGGTATAAGCTATCGAATGAGCTACTTCATTAAATCGGTTAAAATCGTCCATTGAGATTGGTTATTATACTAAAAAAAACTTTCACGACCTGCTCTTGCATATTGAAAAACCTTTGTGTTAAAATTGCCTTATTCCTAAAGGTAACTGAAGGATATAGTTTCACGTTCTTGCAAATTGAAAGGGACCGCATAGACAGCCATAAGCAATGTACTTGAAATTACCAACATATTGAACAATGATACTCCAGGTGTACCCACTACCGCTTATTCTACTCCTTCAAGACGGATCCGATTGAAATAATGCAAAAGTTTAGCTACGCTACATCCGTAGTACTTTTCTATCTTGAATCTTGTTGCCTTTTAAAGTGTTCTCGAGACAGTTTTGAATGGGATCGCCTCGAAAAACATCAAAGTAGGCTTATCAATGGGTTTATTGTACACTTATTGTGCAGTTGCAATTAAAGACGAGGAGATTTCCTTGAAATTGTAAGAAAACCCAGCCCATTCATGGTGGACCGTGAGTACTATCGTAGTGAATAATAGTAGAGAACGTATCGGTAGTCTATGGGGCTTTTTGTAAAAATGCACCTCATTGTACTGCATTGAGACAGTGCTTTAAAGCGTATTCAAATTTCTTTCGGTTAAAGTTACGAAAGCTTTAAAGTTAAATAATTTTTTGTATGTGGGAAATAACCAAGAAATTCCATATTGAATACACTCGAATTGCTATACAGTATTGATGTGAATACATCTTGAACAGAAAACTGAAATTTATTGCTTGACAGCAACATACATCAATTATAAACTGCATTGTAAAAAGACAGACATTGTTTAATTTTTTTGGTTGTGTCTCTACATTTGTAATAACAAATCAAAATAATTTGGTACACTATAAAAATTCAACCGAATGTTAACTGTTTTATAATCTTCAAAGAATTAACTCATCGCAATCGCTCATATAAGAATATTTGAAATATTTATATCTTAGTGATACCAAAAATCTACTATGATTTGCCATATAATGTTGCCATATATTAAAAAACGTAAAAAATATCTTTATGATAAAATAAATAACGTTTTTAACGTTAAAATATTTATTTTTCAATTTTTTCTCTGTATGTCAACCAATCTTCAAAATTGTTATTAATAAATTAAATTAAATTGATAAAAAAATTTTAAAAATAAATTTTCTTAAAATAGTAATGTATATAATTAAAAATATTATTTCGTATATCTTGATTAAGAATTAAAAATAAGGAAGGTTTTCAATTTTAATAGTGTATGCAGTTCTAGAGTGCAGAGATATGAGTATACATTTTATAAATTTACTTTGGTAACACAATTTGTAACAACGACATTTGTTTTGTTTGATAAATAATACTTACGAAAGGATTACCTTTTTACAATCTTGCCAAAAATGCTCTAATTAACCGACTTCCAAAAAGGAGGAGGTTCTATGTTCGGCTATATATATATATATTTTTTTTAAATGTATGTTCACCGATTATGGGCGTATTTTCAAAATTCTATTTTTATTCGAAAAAGTGCACTTTCGAGGTGATCCCATTGGATCCAAATCAGGATCTGTTGGGGGGAAGGGGGGAAATCGAGGGAAAGGCTCAAATTTTAAAGGCGCGTACAATGTTTTCAAATATTTTTTAGCCGGCTTGGTGGCGCAGTGGCAAAGGCGATAGGACGGTCCTCTTACTGTTGCGATAGGCGCGGGTTCGAATCCTGCTAGGTCATGGTCGTAAATTTATGTTTGTGATTGTTTAAAATTTGTGATTGTTCTACGCAAGAGTGTAAAAGCTTAAAAAGAAAATGATCCTAGTCACGCCAGTAACCAGGCTGGATAAGACCGGATGTCTTCTGGAATGATTTCTATAGTTGGTCACTCGCCAGTCTGTAGGCTTAATGCTGAGGACCGTGGTTCGGAGCCCACGTTAAACTGTAGGTCCAGCCCAGATAGACCCATAGTTAGTAAAAGGAGACTTTAAAATATATTTAAAAAAATTATTTATCTATAATAATCAGATATTTGGATATAATGTTATTGCTGAGCTGATGTGACGGAAAATCGGAAGTCGTTCAGTGTAGAAACCATTCAGTTTGCATTTTAAGCACAAACTATAGCATATATAACATCGTAGAAATATTGTACACTACTGCTACAATGCTGTAATGGTTAAAGCGTTTAGCTTCCTAACGGAGATCGCGGGTTGGATTCCCGGCGGAGACAATAACATTTTGTTGTTTAGTTAAAATATTTGTCAAATCACCTAGACTAAGTAGCGAGCCCGGAGACCTGAAGGGCTCCTTAATTTCAATCATTGTTTCTTTATTCCTACTTTTCCTCAAACAGGCTGCACCTTTACTTAGCCTATCCAATGTAATATTAAATAAAATAACTGCGTAATTTACTGAGTAAATATCTTATACACCAAAAAGAGAACCGAGCGAGCCGGTACTGAACTCTCAAACCATACAAAAATTATAATATAATTTTATGTCATAAACACAAAATTAAAAAGGAGCCAAACAAGTCTAATTCAATATAACTATTTGGGCACGGGACCGACTTCCAACTGATTTTTGTTTAGTTATTACAACGATTATTACGTAAATATTTTATTTTAAAACGTTTTTTGTTTTGTTAAAAGTCTAAGTTTGATAATTTTTTATATTTTAGTGAATTCCTTATTTATTTTCTGAAGTCGGTTGAATTTTTTTGTTAAAAACATTTTCTTTCTTTATTATATTTTATTCTTAAATGGATATTGTTCAAACTTCATTAACAATTATATATATATATATATATATATATATATATATATATATATATATATTTGTAAATTTTACAAATTTTCTATATATACCCACAACAAATTTACAATAACTTCTTAAAGAATCTGAAAATGGTCCTCACGCTCTACAACTGCCTGGCAACTTTCTCATAAAGCTCGTGGATTACAATTAACAATATCAGTAGTGGTGCTCCAGGTGTACAACATCCCATTCACTAGGTTTTAGGAAATATAGTAAAATTTAGTTACGCTTACAACTGTAGTATTTTCACTTGTAATACTGTGGCTAAAGTGGTTTCAAAAAGCCTTTTGAATGAACTCGGCTTAAGGATACTCAAAAGTGCATCAATGGTCATTTTAGTGTCGCTATGCGACAGAGTTTCAATCAAAGGGTGTCTGCTTCCTTGAAATGCCATTAAAATTGAACTTATTCATATTTTAAGCTGCATATCCATATATCACAATTTTACAATGTAGCAAGCAAGCAAGCATTTAAGCAAAAATATAATTTTGTTAATCATCAATATTAGTAATAAATATTATTAATATTCATAATGATAGAACTTAATTGTTACTACTGAGAACTATTAAGAGCTTGAGAATTATCATCATTAGGTCATTCTTATTCATAATGGCTTTCTAATAGGTAGGATTACTAATATTTAATATAATTATTTCAACCTATAAATTGCGATTAGTTATTTTATACAGAAACAAAAACAAACAAGTTAAAAACAAACTTAGTTTCTTTCTTTAATTTTTCTTGACAAATTTATTCCAACACTTGATAATATATAGTTTTTGAGACTTTTAATGTATAATTGTCAAACTCGACACGCATTTTATTCACCAAGTCAAAACGAAGAACGAAATATTTATAATTTAAAAGTTATATTATGGTTAATAAAATCATATTAGTGTATTTAAGTTGTTGAAAGTTATTATGTTAATCATTAGAAGCCATATTTATTTGTTTAAAAGAAAATATATTTTTTAAATTATTCTTTTATTATTACATATTCTGCCCAATGGGTTTTTGGCGAGATTTATATTATACAAGAAGTGATCAATAAGTGACTTCCTCTACAAACGCATAAATTAGTATTATACTTAATTTAATTAACATTTTATGTCGTTCAAAGAACTATTCTATGTGTCTATTAATCATGTTAGATGGTAATATATGTTTTAACATAGGCACTTTATTAACATCGCGCACATTTGATTCTTTGGCGAGTGCATTCAGATGAAACTGACACTCTCTCAGAGTACTTTACACTACCCCTTCGTATCACTCTCATTACGGTTTCCAGGAGGATATCACGCGGAATTAGGTGAATTTAGTGGTTAGAACTGGTGTAACATAGGATGTTACGCGAGAGATTTTGTCCTATTCGCCTTGATACTATTTTTAGCTACAAACGAATTTTGTTGAGATGAAGTTAGAGGTTCGTTGTGGCAGATATTGATCCTCGTGAAATGACAATGCGATTTTATCAAAGAAAATATTGAAGAACAAATATTGATATAAATGCTATTTGATATTACTGAGCATTTTTCAATCGTATTTAAAGCATTTACTAATCATATATATAACAGATCATTCAATAATTTTCGAAATTGTGACGAAATCTTTATTAAAGTCGGTTTAGTAGCAGCAGTTGTCAAAGCAGAAGGAGAGCCCTACTGCTACGATAGTCGCAGTGTTAATTTTGTAATTTTGGTTTTCATCAGGAAAAAGTATAAAATCAAACAAAGGAAAACATGGTAAAAACATTTCAACAAATCAAATTAAAGCCGAAACTTTGTGCGAACTAACATTTGATAACTAACAACACATAACGAAAAAAAAACGAATCTTACTAATTGACTGGAAAAATAATGGAGGAGGAGATCTGTTTAAACTTAAAGATTCAATACTATAGACAATCTTGAGCAACAAACCCGAAATGTAATAGAACATATTCGTTAAGCTACCTCAAGGACAAGAGAGAAGTCCGAATATGAAGTAAATTAGCCTTTCGAAGTTAAAAAAGTATTAAAAGAACGAAGACAAGCTAGAAGAGTGTGACACAGAATCAGAAATGCTTTAAAATGAATGTTCTTTAGTGATGTTAAATCAGTAAGTAAATTAATCAAAAGCTTAAAGAATACAAATGAAGTTGCTTCTAAAATTATGCTAGTGAGTTACGATAGAAAGCAGATAAAAGATTCTTTACTATGAAAGGCAGCTCAAAGGAGTATCACCTATTCGAAATGATTGGAGACCAAAAAAGTCGAAGACCGGGATTTGTAAGTCTTATCGGACGTTTAGCAGTTGATGAATCAACCTATCAATCAAATATCAATAAACAAATAATATTTAATATTTAGCTAATGTATTTCAACCGAACAATAATTAAATTTAATATACTATAAATGTTATGATAAATTGCAATAATATAATATTTTCTTCATTATTACTGATAGCCTATACTTAACAAAGACTGTATATTTATGTATATAGAATAAGGTTACTAAGAACCGTTTAATCAATGACAAATATTAACAACAATAGTACTCCAGGTGTACTCCTTTCCTTTCAATCGGTTTTCGGAAATATAGTAAAATTTAGATACGCTTACAACTGTAGTACGTCCACTTGTATTACCTTCTAAAGTGGTTTCAAAAGCTTTTTGAATGAACACAGCTTAAGGACCACCAAAAGTGCATCAATGGGTATTGTAAATTTCATTCTGTAGAAAATTTCAATTAACGGATATATAGGTCTCCAGCCATCAACATTTAACTCATTCATAACACGATTGTTGAAGAGGTAGTATTGAAATAAAGTGTAGCTAAGCTGAGAGTCCTGTAGATTATTACCAGAACATTACAAAATAGCAATGACTTTTTAAAAATATATTTTCTTGTTACGAATAATATTTTCAAATATATTTCTGAATAACACTTGCTATACTTTAATATTAAGTCCTTCGATATTCGTTAAATATCTGTAATCAACAGACAATAGGTACTTCTTTTTTTGATTTTTTCGAAATAAATATTTACAAGTTATTTTGAAAAGTATTTTAAAATAATTTCTAACGTATTTAATTATAGGAAAGTAGATGACTAACAGAATAACGTTTTTGTAATATATTTTTGATGTTTCTTTTTCACATTCTATTATTCTCATTCAGTCTAGCTCATTCTAATATCGTTTGAGTCACTTTAAAGAATACAAGCCGCAATAATAATGTGATTGTAGCGTTACTAAAGTTTATTATATGGGGCACCGAAAGCTTCTCAAAATAATATAAGTTTACCTGGAATATTATTGTTGTAGCTTCTAATAATTGTACTGTAGTTTGAAATAGTGTCTCTTTAACTGTTATATTACGAGTAAAGTACTTTCTGTATTGTTACGTACTATTCAGGATCATTCGAGCTCGCATAAAGTTTTTCTGGGTTGTACTATACTATTCATACTTTAATACAATAAGAAAATCTAAGAAACATTCTCAAGCTTTAATATTAAGTGCTTGCATGTATTCTAATCATTGCTTAATTTTAAAAAGCACTTATTGAGAAAAATTGGCATTTTATCTTTCTGGCAACATGGCAACACCGTACAAAAGCTCGATGTTGGTTTACCAGGTGTCCAATCATCGACACCATCAGAATTTCGAAAGCCCGTGCCAGCTAAGACATAATGCATCAATCTGACGAAGTGGTATCAGTAGAAGAAGGTATTCATTTTCGATTTTGTTTATTGATATTTGATTGATAGGTTGATTCATCAACTGCTAAACGTCCGATAAGACTTACAAATCCCGGTCTTCGACTTTTTTGGTCTCCAAGGTAGTTCTTTCCCATTGAGCAGTGAAGTCACCTCTTTTAAATCGTTGAAACCAAAACATACAATGGTGCAGCATCACCATATGCTTCTGAAAGATTTTTATGAAAATCGAGAGCAGATTTCTTCAAATCAATCAAGAAAAGTAAGGAATGTCTGAAATACAATTTTGAGCATTCTTTTATTAGCACCTATATACACTACAATAACACAATAATACTAAATATAAATCTGTTATTTTATCTAGAGAATTGTTAAAACTATCGATTTTAACAGTTAGGTTAAGCTATTTAAAGAGATATTTCGCATATTTAACAATTTTAATCGCTGATTAAAATTCATGCATGCACCTAATATTTCAAAAAAACTGTTTGAAACTAACTTGATAACTATATTTACAAACTCTTCAATGAAACCCTTTTGAAAAAGTTAACTGATTATTTATGTTTCTGTAATAAATATTCGACTATTAATCACGTTCATCGAGTAATAATATCCATTCCTATAATACTGTGTAGAAGAACCCTTCAGTTAATGTTAAAATTCCAAAAGCTTTATTTTGAAGAAGGACATATTTGCAAAGCGTAAATAAATTTGACTTAAACACAAATTACGACTGATATTTTCAATCCAATTTGATTGCTTAATCCTGTTAGTGGAATAATACTGGATAATAATGACGGGCTTCGGAGGATCCAAAATAGAATTCACTCATTATGACCCTTATTTAGTTCCATATCGATCTCGGAATGAAATAAGGCGGTCAACCTCTATAGATTTAAACAAGTGATAGACTGTTTCAATGACCGTCCGCTGAGGAAAGTGAACAAACCAATTCTGATCATGGCATTCACTTAAAGATTCATCTCAATGAACATTGCTCATTTTCAATTGTAAGTCTACGCTTTACTTTTGCAACAAACAAAAATGACCTTCTGAAAGGATTGTGACCAGACAACATAAAACGACCGCTGTAAAAGTGAAAACTAATTTGAGTAATATTAAAACTGCGGTACCCTCAAAAAACTTGCATTCACAGAAGAGCTTTGATTGCGAAACCACTTATAAAGGAAGCTAACACTAAGGTACGAAAGGAGTATGCAACGATCATAAAAGATGGACAGTTGATGATTGGAAGAATGTGCTATGGTCTGGTGAATGATCGTTTACACTGTTTCGTATATATAGCCAAGATTTCATATGGAGAACACCAAAGGAAACCTACCATTCGACAGCCTGCTTCCTACAGTTAGGCATGGAGAAGGTTCCGTTATGATCTGGGCAGAAATATATCTCGACATCCTCAATGATGAAGTTCTTACTGTGACTAGCATATTTTGTCAAATAGTGTCATATTCTAAGATGATTAAGTCACAGCCAGAAACATCTTCTCTTATCCTTATAATCGCTAGACTTCAACAGAATAGAACCGTTATTGGGAGTTTTAAAGATTGAAGAATAGATTCATCATCCATCTACAAAATCATTGAAGTAATTGGCGAATGATTTGATGCAAAAATAGGACGATATTCCAATGAAAATTATATAGATATTCCATAAATCTAATCTGCAAAAAATTGCAGCTGTTTTAAAAGCAAATGGTGGCTCATCGCCTTGCAGTAAAGAAACATTTTGTATTATCAAAAAGATTCACATAAATAATCATCCCATATCCTACATCATGTGCCGCAAATATTGCTCCACTGTACCGGGTGCACCGGAAAGTCATTACCGGCTTCTGTATCTATTGCCAAAGGCGTTAAATGTGCCCCAAAAAATGATTAGCAATGGAAAAAATCCAAAAGATGAAAAGATGGGTGCCAATCAATTGAAAGATAGCTTCAAAGATATGATTGGAAGTAATTTCTGCATCGAATAGTAACGGGTGATAAAAAGTTGATTTATTTTAAAACTCTAAGTGCAAAATGTCATGGCACCTGAAGAAATCTACCGAACGACTGCAAGGCCAAATCGTTTGTGTTTGGTGTTTGGTAGGACCAGAGTGGCATGGTGTATTACGAACTGTTGAAAACTGATTAAAACGTTAATAGTGATTGCTACTGACAACAAATGATCAATTTGAACCATGCATTGATCGAAAACGTTAAGAATGGTCCTGAAGACACAGTAAAGTGATCTTACAGCACGATAACGCTCCATCTCATAAAGCAAAACCGGTCAAGGCAGCATTGAAACCACTTTGGTAAGACATATTATCGCATCCGCCGTACTCTGCCGACCTTGCCCCGTCCAACCATTAATTTTTCGCATCAATGGGAAATGCCCTTGTAGAACACGAGTTCGAAAATTTCAAAAATATATTTTTTTTTCGAAAAACACGGTCATGTCTTTCCGGTACACCCAGTAAACCATAAACTAAGGTTTTTCCAACTCCTAGTGAGGAATATTAATATAATTTTTATTCATTAGGAATTATTAGATTATATTCAATAGTATCATCCAAATTATAAAATTAATCACCTAACCAGATGAAACAGCTTCAAGCATTCCAAAATAAGCACGTAAAGGCAAGCTTAAACGCTCCGTGGTTTGTCAGAAATAATCAAATTCACAGGGATACTGACAATCCCGAAATCAAGCACTTCATATCTCAATCATTCCACAAACAACTCTCTTCTGAAAACGCGCTTGTTAGAGGACTGGTGGACATGCTGGGAGCTTAGCCCCTCGTCACCGCTAACCTTCTCTTTTCCAGGCTGACCTCATCCGTCTCTGCAGTCATAACTTTTTTCCCATACATCAGAATTCAGTCGTTAACTCAAGTTTGCGAATTTATAGTTAGTTTTACTATCTGTTTTTTCGTCGGGTTCTCGTGCCCAATAACAGCTGCCCAGATAGCGGGTGCCATATCCCCAAATTTAATGCAGTAGTAGTAGAGACCCACAGGGGTCAACTGTGAGATGGTTTCGGTTTAGCGTATTGGTAAGCCCAGAAGCAGTCCCACTTAACCCGGTCGAACTTATCACTCCAGGGCAAGTCTCCGCGACCACGTATACACCACCGCCTGGCTTTAGGTCAGAATAAAAAAACCAAAATTAATTGTGCTACTATACCAACTAGTTTAATATATCGATCATTACCTCAGTTATCGTTAGATAACATCTTGGTTTTCGGATACCCTAATATTCCTTGAAACCTCGGCGTTTTCAGGGAGCTCCAACAATCCCCCTTAATAACCCCTAATAAAAAGATAACAAATAACGGCATAGTCACGTGATTTGTCCGCCGATCTAATCGTCAACCCTTATTCCATAACGGATTACTTTCAACCCTAGGTGTAATTAAATTTCTACCAGATAACGTCTTAACGATGCGGCAACAGGTAGAAGAATAAATAGTTCACAACAAAGATAGTGAACGATTATGATCGAGGCCATTTATTTGGTTGAAGTTACCAGTTTAATCAGCCTAATTATCAATGCAGGAATGAGATGCTTGACGTGAAGGTATTTTTTTTCGAATTTTTCGGATTTTAAAACAGCCAGAGATGGATTTAGGCGTAACGCTTATTTAGATTAGTTTAAAGTTAACTATTGCTTGTTAGTATGAGGTACAATTTGTTATATTTTCGATTTAGATATGTATGATTATTATATTAATTACATTTAATAATATTTTAGAAACATATTCAATGAAATTATTATAAAACTTTTTTTAAATAATTTAAAGACGTCTTTTTACCAACGAGGGTTTATCTGGACTGGACCTAATGTTTAACGTGTTTTTTTAGCATTAAGCCTACCGACTGGCGAGTGACAACTTAGAAATCATCTTAGAATTCATCCGGTATTATACAGCCCGGTTACTGGCGTGACGGTGATCGTATCTCTTATCGGATTTTGCACTCTTGCCTAGGACAATCACAAATATTAAACAATCACAAACATTAATTTACGACTATGCCCCGGCAGGATTCGAACCCGCGATTATCGCAACGGTAGGTGGACCGTTCTGACGCCTTTACCACTGCGCCAAACAAGCCGGCTATGAATCTTATATTTTTAAACACTGATACAACCTAGAGCATATTCATATTCATTTATTTACTCAACTAATTACTTCAAAATTTATCCTTATTCTCAAGCTTAAATTTGAAGAATATTCGTTCATTCTATAATAGAAAAATACAATATAACTAGCACGAAAAACAAAATGAAGACAAATATAATATCAATCCAAATATAGGTTAAGCCAAATTACAACCGAAATATGAGTATGAATAATTTGATATGTTTTTATAAAAAATGTTTGAAATGCAAACAGTGACCGTATTTTATTACCAAGTTCATTGATTAGCAAGTTTCATTTATTTTTTCAATTTCATTGGCAGTTAAAAGTATTCATCCAATGATGAAATCCATGACCCAATGAAAATCACAATAAAAAGCTCCTGCTAGCTTTAGCTTTAGATAAGCAAACAACATTTTAGGCGTTCTGTATTTTCAGTTAGTGGAAAGATCTTTTTTCAGTTCAGTTCAATTTTTAGTATTGGCGTACCAATTTACTGTCATTATGTAAATTGTTGTTTAAATGTTATAAAGGGTAATAATATAGCTGTAACGGTGAACTTCATAGTGCTTTTGTTGCAACTGCTGTAGAATGTCCTGTTTTCGAGTTTCTTAAAGAGAGGTTTATGACTCTAATTTTCCTTATAGTAAAGTAGGATATTGTGAGCTATACATTTATGTTGAAACTTTGATTGGATTGCGTTGCATTTGAAAAATAAGATAAACCGAATAGATTAAGCCAATCGAAATTGCAAGTGATTTTATTTGAGATCCAGGTACAAAATTCAGAGTTTCTAGATAATAAAACCAGAGCAAGTCACAGCAGAAGAGGAAAAATACAGCGATGTGAGCAATAGCCTAATAGCAATTTTAATATTAAGGTCATTAATAAAAGTGTGATCACACCTTAAATATTATTAGGATATGTAATTAAAATGTATCACGTTCTTCGAAACAACTAATGCAATTTTTCCTCATCAAGCATATAATTTTTCGTAATTTAGTCAAATTTGCTAATTAGCAAGGATACAAAATGTGTAGAGTGTAGCAAATCTGGACACAAAAAATCTGGAGAAAAATCTCATTTGATGCTCACAAAATCAAACATTGCAAGTACACTTTATTCTTGATTAAAAATAATAAAGAAATTCTATTAAAGTGGAAAATCAACCCTTTTCAGTACTTACTTCATTTTCAAGGTGTTTTACTTCTATATACAGATGATAAAACTATTTTATCAAAAATATAGACGAATCCTAATCTAATTGTATTATTTCGGAATAAAACTAAATTTAGATTACCAATTAAATTAAACATTACCAACAAATAAAATTAAAATTCATTATCTGTTTTAATTAATTCTTAGATTTGCCCGAGATTATTCTACATTATTCCTTGTTATTATTCTCATATATACGGAAAAATGGTTAAATAGCTGTGATTGCAAACCACAGTTATGCAGTGGCCAAAATCAATTTCACAAATTAGCGGTCAAAATAAATTAATTAATAAAACTATAAAATATTAAGTAATGATTTATTAATAAATATAAAACTATTATATGTTTTAATAATTTTATAACTATATTAGATAATAACTTTTTTAACTTAAGTACCTTAAGTTAACTAGTAACTTTAACATAAATATTGTATTACTATAACTCAGTGAATATTTATATTCTATCCGTTATTTTTCTCACAATTTCCAACATATGAAGCGAGAAAAACCAGTAACGAGGACACCTAATTAATGAGCAAGGGGAAACAAAACGTAACACCCTTCGCTTGTTACCCCCCTGAAGAGGAAACGTCACGTAATGTCACGCTCGTCCAACTCGACACAATCACCGATTCCCGAACGTTTTTTCACCACCAAAGACGTTAGATTTGACGTGGAAGGCGACGAACACGGATCTTTCTCGGCGTCAATCATCTGGACGCCGAGTTTCTTTCCGATCGTGACCGAAAATAGCTCAATCACGGGGAATGGTAAGTGACACTGGCAAGTGCCGCAATGACTGGTGACATCGTATCGTCTAGACGAGCACCAGCATGGTCTGCATCTCATGTTTCCGCGATATATTGTTGCAGTAGGCGTCAGCGGTGCCATGGCTATAGTGTATCGTTTGTCACGATGGGTCTGGAAGAACTAGAAATGTCGGGAAACCCAATACATCCAATACTAGACATTTTGTGATGAAATGGTGAATGAACTATATATATGTATATATAAATATGAATTGAACCGTCACGCAAGATAAATCTAGGATAGACCAAGAGAAATTATACAAAAGAGTAAAGCATAATTTCTTTTAATTCTCCTTGTACTGGTCCAGGTTCATTTAGAGTTTATGTTGATTTTAAGCAAACACTATTTTAAAGGCCTCTTAAGGATTTGGTTTATATAATTTAATTATGTAATTATGAACCATTTTAAATAACTATTAATATTGTTTTCAATGGGTTCTTTTATACATTAAAATATTGTATCATCGAAATCATCAATCCTTAAGTAATCCAAGAATTACCCATAGATTAGCCATTTACAAGATTTTAGTTAATTGCATCTCACATTAGATAAGACAATAGATCAATTAGATCACATAACATTAAATAACTAATTAACTTATTATTTTATTATCCATTTCCGAAAATAATAAAACGATATTTATATATGAATATGAAACTGAATGAAATAGCAGACACTTTAAATATATCAACTGAACGTGTACATCATATCATTCACGAATATTTGGGTTTGAGAAAGTTCTGTACAAAAAGGGTGCCGCGGGAGCTCACTTCTGACCAAAAAAGACGACAAGTTGATGATTCGGAGCAGTGTTTGAAGATGATCAAGTTTAATAAACCCCAATTTTTGCGTTGATATGTGACACTGGATGGAACATGGCTCCATCATTTCACTCTGAAGTCCAATCGACAGTCATCCGAGTGCACCGCACACGATGAACCCACTCCAAAGCGTGGGAAAACGCAACAGTCGACTGGCACGGTCATAGCGTCTGTATTTTGGGATGCGCATGGAATAATTTTCATTGCCTACCTTGGAAAGTGAAGGTAGTCAATGACTATAGGTAGTTAACAGCGACTATTACATAGCGTTTGAAGGACAAAATCGGCATTGGACCGTCTGAAGGATAAAATCGCCGAAAAACGTCCGCATTTGAAGAAGAAGAAAGTGTCCATGACAATGCACCGTGTCAAAAATCTATTAATTGGGCTTCCAATTGCTTCCTCATCCACTGTTCTCAGATCTCAAAAGAATGCTCGCTGGGAAGAAATTTTCGTCGAATGAGGAGCTGATCGACGAAACTGAGGCCTATTTTGAAGGTCGAAAAATTGGAGGGTCACTATAATCAGTGTACCACCCTGAAGGAAATTATGTTGAATAAAAAAACTGATTTTGCAAAAAAATGTGTTTTACTATGTTATGTTAAGCCGGGGACTTTTCAATTGACCTGTTATGTCGGAGTTAAGAACATATTATCAACTATAAATCCGCTTTCATTTCCGTTTCCGGGATGTCTTGTTTCATTTCCTTATTAATTTTTTTAAATACGCTAATAATATTTAGTACGTTAGGAAGACCATCTGTATATCAGGTTCTACAATAAAAAATATGGTAAGTTTACGATCTGGATCAAGAATCAAGTATCAATTATTTTTATTACTGACATGACTTAACGTCACTTTTGATATTAGCAGAAGAAACCAACAGGTGGCGACATATTTCATTCATCGCTGTTTCGCACGCTTATCAAGTTAACTCAACATGCAATCTGAGTTTGAAAAATAAACCGAAACCATTCCGAATAAAACCAGAAATGTTTGGAGAGAAAAAAGCGGGATAGTTTTTCGCGATCGTCAGACATAAACAACAACAGACACGAAGCAGATGCTGCCCGTTTGACACCCGCCAACAACCGAAAACGAGCGCATCCGAAAAAAAACCCAGGAAAAAATCAGTCGGTCGTGAGAACGTGTACGGCACGGCATGTGAGCTCGATTTCTGCTTGTTTGTTTTATAGCAGGATCGGGATGCTGCATACTTTCGGGAAGACGTTCCCAGGCGACTTGATGAGTGGTGGTCCATCTGATTTCAGCAGCAGTGCGAAATATATCGCGATAATTGGTCTTGAGTGTGAAAAAAATGTATATGGTAAAGTATGAATCACCACTATTCTACTTATTTTTAATTCGTTAATATATTATTACTAGTGGTTGCCGACTAACTTTCAAGTGATTTAAGGCTAGGGCTTCTAGGCAGACCAATTGGTCCTTGCTTTGTCTCTAATAAAATAAAATAAAAGTTAATAGCTATTTTCAGTCTTTCACCATTTATTTCACTTCACTACACAACTACACAAGATGACATGATTTGATTCTCATGAGTCTGCGTGTTATCTGCGTCTAGTGTTATCCAAGAGTTGCAGCACTTCGGTGCTAATTTTTTTTATTATTTAATCATTACATGGTTACTAGTCGTTTCCGACTAACCTACAATTTGTCTTTATGATAACTTAAATCTATAGGTATATAACTAGGAGGGCCCATCGGCCCTACCTCAGTCTCTGGTGAAATAATGTTTATATATTCCACTACTGTATTTTTTATTATATGCACCTCTCTACACAACACTACTCAAGATCAGATGGCTTGATTATTTTGGGCCTGTGTCCTGTTCTGGTGGTATCCAAAAGCGGCAATACTTCCATATTCTCATGAGAATGGAGTCTTTCCTCATGCCCCCTTGCAATTCTCTTGACTTCTTGACTGACTGTGGGTATCTGAAGGTTTCGATGTAAGTAATCAGTCCTATAGTATTTGGGTGAGCCCACAATACCTCTCAGGACTTTGTTCTGAAAAATTTGTATTTTCTTTATGTTACTCTTTGCAGATCATCCTCATAATTGAACTCCGTATGTCCAGGTTTCAGAATTTGCTTATATAATAGCAATCAATTATGTACTGATTATTGTGATTTTCTTCCAACTAGCCGGTACATTTTCCTATATTTCCATTGCAGTTCTTTTCTTTTCTTCTTTGTATATTCCTTCCAGCGAAGTTTTGCATCAAGATTCATTCCGAGATATTTAGCGTTGTTGCTATATGGAGTGATAGTATTTTTTAATGTTATTGGTGTACGGCCTGATTGTAGGTAAACTGCACATGCACAAATTTACTTTTATTAATTTTTATTTTCCAAGCTTGTGTCCCTTGTTTGCTGTATTTTTCGTGAGGTTTTTTCACTATTGTCATCGACAGCTATAATCGCAGTCTCATCAGCAAATGTAGCAATTGTATTATTCTCCATTTATGGTATATCATAAGTGTAGAGTAGATAAAGCATTAGCCCCAGTACACTTCCTTGTGGTATACCTGCTTTAGTTTCTTTTATTGTAGAATAAGGTCCTTCTTGTTTGACTCTAAACATTCTGGTTGTAATGTACAATTTTAATAGTTCGGTGTGTTGTTTTGGATTTATTTCTGTAGTTTATGAATAAGGCCTCTATGCCAAACCTTATCGAAGACTTGTCCTACATCTAAGAATATAGCCGAGTATACTTTTTAACTTTCGTAGGCTTTTTCAATAACATCTGGTATTCTGTGAACCTGGTCATTTGTTGAATGCTATGTACTAACATGACAATGAATTCTTGCCTTATGTCTTGTTGCGATTCTCTTAGTTTCCTCTATAACAGTTGTAATCCGATAATCTCGCAGAAAGCAATTATTCCTACAGTATCTGGATGCATCCTCCATATTTCAGAAGACATTATTCTGAAATAATTATATTATGTTGATGGTCTGTATAGATTTTAGTATTTGCTTTACCTCAGCAATTTATTATGTACAAATAATTTAGATTTTCTTCCATATAACCAATTTTTTTTTCTATTTTAATTCGAGTTTTTTATTTTTGATATGGTTGTTCCAACGAGGATTTGTAACAAAATTTACCCTAAGGTTGCATGGTATGAGATAATAGCTTGCTGTATAACTAATTACTCATATTTATTGGTATATGAACAGTTAGGTTGTAGGTTAATTCAAAACGCTATATATATCAACATGATTTACTCGCGTTGACTTTTATTCTCCATATCGAGGTAAACGCATTTTTATTATTACTTGCGTTTTATAGATACCTAGTTGATATCTCGCTGTGATATTCAACAGGAAATATAGCAGTGTTATCAGCAAATGTAGACAGGACTCAAAATCCTGCCTTGCGGTACGCCTATTTGCATCCTGGTTCAGATATAGGAGTTTAAGAGTTCAACATATTGCTTCCATAACATTGTATAGAGTTTGTACATGATACTAAGTATTATTAAAAGCTTACGTACAAAAATATAGCTGCGTAAATTTTTCTCCTTGTAAACTTTTTCAATAATGCCTGGAATTCTATATAACAGATCAATAGTTTAGTGTTTGTTCACAAAACCGAACTGATATGCAGGTATTAGATTTTCTCTACGTATCATTGGTTCTGACCCTTTTAATAGGAGTATATTTAAATACTTTGGGTACAACTGGCAACGGTGAAATTTCCTTATTAGATTTTTAAACCAGTTTTAAAGATTTTTTTCAATTTGAAGCTTTATATAGAACAATCGATACAATTTGTTTTACTCACTTACTAGTTTATTGTTTCCCATATTTCAGACAATTAACGCTATCAATCGACCTATTCTTTGGTATTTTCATGAGAGGTGAAGTGCTGCTCAGACGACACGACACGACGGTATGTCGGAACAAGTAGTAATCAGTAGGAATCAGAGATTTTGAAGGGCTGGGAAGCACTTTCTTAATGTCTCCAAGTTCGTTTTCAATGTTTCTGCAATATGTGACCGAACGTCATCATATTGCTGTGTATTTACTCGTGCTATGGATATTGGGTTTTTCCGTTGATATGACGTATGGTCAGGTAGTCGTAAATAACAATACGATGCAAAAGACCTCCCCAGTTTTACCGTTGAACAAGTATTTCACACATGACCAAAAGCCTTTCGATATATCTTGGCATAAATTCATTATCCAAACGTTTGGATCATTGCCATGTTCTTCAAGTGATTGGAAATTATTTCTCGTCTTACTCAGAGCAATTTTGGATATCTTTCTTACGTTTCACACGGATCATCATCAGGTGATGTGTTCAAATCTTCATTTTCAAATTTGTTTGACTCTCCAGAACGCTCTTTGTCTTCAGTGTCAAAATAACCACTTTTTAAACGTAAAAGTCGGTTTTCTCACATAAAAATCCATGGAGCATGGTTAGATAAGCTTGACACAGCATTCGATGATCACCCTTGACTTCAACCTCCTTTTCCTTGAAGTAAAAAAGTAAAACTTCCCGCAAATGCCATTTAGTCGGTACAAATTAATACATGTCAAATGCACTGAAAACATTTTTAGTTCACACTTTGATGGAATGACGCATTCTGGCTTCAATAGAAAGTTGATTAGAAGTGTACCCGATGCGATTTAATACACAGTAATACCATCGGTTGTAAATCCTTTAAATTTAATGTATAACAACTTCAGCCATTTTTAAAATATTCGGTACCTGTCTCGGAATGCGAATACCTTTTTTAGCACTTAACACATCCGATTATTAAGTCATAGCCCGGAGTTTCTTGCGATTGATATCACTATTTATATATAACTATTTATTTGACATAACATCACGTTAGACAAAAAGCAAATCACATTAGAACCAAAATAAAACTATACTGGTTAGTCGGAAGATACTCCCAACTTGATCTAAATTCATAGAGGTTGATCTATAAGATAATTATAAGGCCAATTTAGACCTATGGGGTGCAAATATGGGGTTGCACTAAAAATTCAAATCAACTAGTCAAACAACGCTGTCAAAACAAGCTTCTTCGATTGATTACCAATGCCTATCGCTACGTAACTAACGAAGAACTGCACGATGGCCTGGAAATTAAATGGATTTGCGAAGTTATCCAAGATTTCGCCTTGAAACGCTTTTTTTTCGCTTGTGAATTAATCCAAGTACAAATGAAAAGTAGTAATAAATTAATATATAATTAAGATTGTACTAAGCGTATTTAATAAAGATGACATAAAAAATATTTGGCATAATTTGACTAATATATGTGGTATTTATTAATAAAGGATTCCACTTACATATTAAAATTATATAAAATGTGAAATTAGAACACATTGTTCGCTGGAGCTCGTCATTAATACTTGTTGTTTGCACAAAAAAAATTTTGAAAAAAGTGGTGTATAACAAATAAACCGTTAAACGTTATGCGAAATTTTCAAGCGATGATATTTGGATCCTTTGAATATCCTTAAAAAATTTAACAAAATATATTTTTACTGTAATATATTGCACTCTATTAGACTAATTTAGTTTTGTCAGGATTAAAATTAATTTTTAATGAACCATAATTCTTTTTATAAGTAATAAAACTGCGATGTTAAATCAGTTTATCGTTGACATCAAATATAACCACATTTATATCGTTGACCAACCGGCAATTGTGATATAATGGAGTAGAATCATCATAAGTTTATAAAAGTAATTATAAAATGTAAAAAACAATAAAATTAATAAATGTCGAAATTAAACTTTTCAAAGTTCCATTTTTAGCATCTGTATACAATGAATAATTCAGTAGCCCTAAATAGAAACAGATTAAATATGTGGGTAAATATCGAATCTATCCAATTTTACAGTTAGGCCAGGTTATTTAACAGCTTTTTAAAATGATAGTTCGCATTATCACCTACAGGTTTCTCAGAACAAAATAGAAGAAGATAGCTCCTGTATAAATGAATTGAAAACGTTGCAAAATTTCAATCAAGTTTTCACTTATTTAAAAAATAAGAAGAAATTAAGACAAAGAATGTTAGCGGAAGAACTGCTTGAAGAACTGAATCACCATATTCATAACGTGTTCAAAGTTTCAAGTTACACAAATTTCCTTATTTAATGGCGGTAAATCTGGGTGGCTGCTCTTAACCTGCGCGCCGAAGCTCCGCCGAAGAATGTCTTCAAGCGCATCTCGGAAGGCGTTCTCGGATTACCCGATGGCACGTCGCTTACCACGTGTTCGCTGCCCGTAATGGAAAACGAATGAGCCGAGGCAGGAATCGTGAATAGCAGGAATTCGATTAAATCGATCTGTCATCTGCTTAAAGCTACGTGACTTCTTGTCCGCTTTCTTACTAAACATTCAAATTTATATATAAGGACATAATCATTTTCGACAGTTCAAAAATGAAACGTGTTTTCTATGTTTAAGTAATAGATTTATTTTGTTTATTTATAACCTTATTATATTCAAAGGATATAAAATTTTCATTTAAAGCAAGAAAAATTTCTCACTACAGATATCTCAGTATGTATATATGTTATGTATGTGTATATGTATGGTATTTTAGCCACGTCAATATTTTAGATTATATAGGTATTGGATCTACTGTTTCCAGGGCCATTCCAGAAGTCATCTGGTCTTCAGCAGTTTGACTACTAACGAAACTGGAATGATTTCCCTTGTAGGGTTAAAGACTCTTGTCTAAGGGTTCCTTAATCTCAATTGAAAATAATAAGTTAGACACTGCGGCTATATAGACTTATTATAAGTATTAGTTATTTTATATTTGCATCTATCTCTATATCTGTTTTTTTTTCGAAGAAGCAAAGACGAAATTTTCAAACGTCATTTGCAATGAACCTAAGACATTAGGTGAGGCTGCAATAAATTAGGATTGATGCATTTGAATATAGAAGCACTGAACTTAAAATATATATATAGAAGTAAAATTGCAGTCAAATGACTTTGCAACAGTTACATCTTGCAAAACATTGTGAAAACCTACATGCGATGCTAAAGCGATTATGAAATAGCTATAAACTCAATACAGGTAAATCAGGTATATATGGCAATCGCTCAATGAAATGATTCTATAAAATTCTATAAAATAGTTTCGATGCCACGTAATAAAGCGCATTATTACGATAAGAAGGCTAGTGTTCTAATCTAGATCAAAGAGAAAAGAACGGTTTACGCAAATGTCACACACACTCATATGAAATTATTTTCTTAAAGTGTGGTTCCTCGGAAATAATTCATAATTCATGGATAATTAATATGGAATGATAATTCAAGATAATTGTTAACACTGTATAGTTATGAACCAGAAGCGTTTGTGTTAATTAAAGTTAATTAAAATAAAATTAGATATAGAGTTAGTAAAAAATGTAAACACTTACAAATAAATGGTTTTCACAAAAATGAATTGCCAACTTGGAACAAAAATATCAATATTTTTTCAATACCCGATATTTTTTGATATTTAAAAAAATATATATATATAAATATAATTTTTAATAAACCTTTAACATTGGTACTTAGTTCTAAATGTTTAGTAAATTTCAATAATTAATTTTAAAGGTACATTAAAATATTAGTTTTTAAAATATTTAGAAAATATCGATTTTTTTTTGGCCCAATATTTCAATATTCTTATATTTTCTTAGGAAGTACAGTTATTAATAAGACTTAACTAGAGTACCCCAAATCTTAATGTTTTATTCAAATCCTACTTTTTTGGATAAATAACTGGTTTTCCTGAAAAAGTAAATAGGTAGAACTGTTGTGAAATAGTTTTTTTTTAATTACTCATCATGTCTATTACACTAGAAACATATATTTCATTGGCCTATAACTTAGTTTAAAAGGATTTTCTCTAATGCATTGGATTGCGTTTTTGTGAAAAATCGATACAATATATTTTATTCGAAGTATTGTCCATCCATAGCCGCCCATTTTTCATTGAATTTGCGGATTCCATCTCCAAAGAATGATTGAGGCTATTCACGAATTGATCCATTTCGTAGTATCTTCATAAGAGGCGAAGAGCTGCTTAGACAGGTCACGACTTATATATCGGAAAAGGAAGTAATCAAAGGGAGCAAGGTCTGGAAAGTATGGGGGGTAGGATAGCACTTCCTAATTTAATGTTTCCAAGTATCTTTTCGCCGGCATTGCAACATATGGTCGAGCGTTGTTATGCTCACTTTGTTTTTTCTTTGCTGAATTTGAGTTTACAACAATTATAGTCGATGGAATGCCTTCAAATTTCCGTCCTCATATTTTTTTTCGCTGTCTAAAAAGCTTTTTGTCTTCAGTATCATAATAACCACTTTTAAAACGTCGAACCCAGTATTCACATGTTCGATAGGGCATGGTTGTCATAAGCCTCATACCTTGAATGTTGGAAATAAAAGCAAAAGCATTCGATGTACTTCAGCCGCCTTTTTCTTCAAATTATAGAAGAAAAGTAGAAAATTTCCCATGAATGCGATTTACTCAGTAGAAATTCAGACATTTTCAACCCAGACAGATTTTTTTTGTTAACGCTTCGACAAAATCACATATACCAAACATGAAGTAAGATACATCATGTTAAGAGGATACATTGCTTAACAAATATCTGCGAATTTGGCACATGTGCACTGTCAAACATAGAAAACCATAGCGTTGTGCTATTCTTAGAGGTTTGACAAACATTAGTTTTAAAACATGCAAGGAAAAGGGTAAGGGCAGAATGTAAGGTTAAATTTTTAAAAGTTATAATATCCAAACAGCATCAATTTTATTTATAGTAAGAATGTTAGCTGCCAAATTAATAACACATCATTTCCAACGACATCGAATAGGTATTAACATATGGCAAAATTTAATGATAACAAGAACAGAGAAAAAAATTATTCTTAGTTTCTTGAAAGTAGTCAAGTTATTAATGAGATTTGTCCATCAAGAATAGTGCCAAAATTTGTAGTAACTGGTAATAATTAGACATTTATTTTAAACATAATATATTTTGGTAATTATTTCAATTTTATTTTATAGGTGAGATGTAGCTAGAATTTGTTGAAAGTGAAAGTCGAAGAATGTGAAATTCAGAGAATCAGAGAAGAAATTAGACAGCATTTTGCTAGATGTAAGAACAGTGTACGGTGATACTATGAAACAATTAAATTTGCTAACATAAGTAGACCTGAATCAAATCAACAAAATATAAAACTATCAACGACACCCTAATGATCTAATGACATTTAAAATACATTGCATTATTATATAAGAGTATAGTTAAATAAATTATTGTTTTGTAAATATAATGATATAGTGACTGAGATGTCTATTAGCTTAAAAGTACGATCAACCATTCGTTTTAGGCTAGTAAATGTACAATATGTTAATCGAAAGATCGAGGTAGTCAATTCATTAATGGAGTTTGTGGATCATGAATACCAGCAAAAAATGCAGTTGCGATCATAGTTGATCGTATTTGGAGCTTTTTAGGAAAATTTTACTACTTCCATGTATAGTAGTGGCTTTTTCGTTTGGTTTTAACTATATTGGCTGAATTTTTTATAATAAAGTTTATTTATATGGTTCTTGGAATTCATATTAGTTGTTTAAATATGTAAATTAATTTAAGTGTGGTGTTTTCATAAAATAGAAAGGTGTGTAGGAATTATTTATATTATTTCATTTTATTCAGTAACTTTTTAAACTAAATGTGTTATTTCAAAAAAAAATATTTTCAATGTTTATTTCCCTCTTGTATATAGTTTCAACTTTAAATCAATTATTTATCAAATTTGTGTATATTTATTTATAAAAATAATTTATATATAAAAAGGAGTAAGTAAATGAAGCTGTAGCATATACACACATGCACAAACTTTAATTATTCTTTGTTTCAAAAAAAAATGGAGCTCATTTAGCCCATGCGCCAAATCTGGAGATATTTGTTGAGTAGTTCGTTGAGATCTTATAAATCCATTAACATTAAAATAAAAACGCGTATAAGAATTATTTATATTATTTCATTTTATTCAATAACTTTTTAAATTAAATGTGTTATTTAAAAATATTTTCAGTGTTTATTTCCTTCTTGTATATAGTTTCAACTTTAAATCAAAAAGGAGTAAGTAAATGTTAAGTTATAGACTAGAAAAAATACTGTTTATTTCTTTAAGACGCTTCTTATTTTATTTTTCAGACTATAATCATACAAAATTTAAGACAATTTCTTATACAAATGAATGAGGACACCAATTACAGCAGAAATTGATACATTTTACGGAAATTGTTATCGAGAAATAATTATATTGAATCTGTATAAAGGACACGCCCTAACATTTTTTTAGGCCGAACAATAATACTTGGCATTTTCGAGTTCTCAACAGTAAACGGTAATTACTGTTATAAAGGCATTAATATGTATTAAGCCTCGGAACAAGTTACCTTAACTATCACCCTTCCAGCCCGAAGCAATCGTAACAACGGTCACGGACCGTATTGTTGAGCAACGTTTAATAAAGCAATAACCAGGACGTTATAATTTGCGCTTCTTGTATAATACACTTTTTTTAGAATAATGAAGAGATTTGCAGGTGGCGGCAGTACGTGTGGTTTTATGGAGGCAAATTGACGGCCAGACAATCTCCGGGCCATTGAAGTGCTCCAACAAAGGCCGTGATGATAGGTGTTGAAGTCTGTCCTCGTTGTTGCAATTCGAAACTGGAATTGTGCTACTTAATGGTAAATAATGCAAATGGGTGCCGGACGCCGTAAGTGTACCATCAAATTGAGTAATAAACGTTTTGGGCTGGTTCTAAGTATCCTTTCAACAGACCGAAGAGAACTTTTGCTTTCTGGGAACGTATCAATTTTCTACATTATCTAAGAAACAAAAACATAGTCTTTAAAGGTATGCAATTTTCGCCAATTCGACTTCATATGCATAATACTTCACTTATATTCATATGGGATATACGCATGCATCCCAACTGGTGCTCAAAATGTTGCAGATAATATTATCCACCTGTTATGCAGTTTAAGTTTGTCGTCACTAAATCTCGCCACAGTTGGCGATCAGTCGCAACGATTAGTCGCCTCAGAGAATCTTACGCTCAGAAATTTTAGATTACTTTTTATTGATGTTGATTTATGTAATCTTCAGAGCTACGTGTGTCACCTAAAAAGTCAATTTTTCCGCAGAAATCTATGACGAGTTCTATCTTTGATGTAATTTTCAAGTTATGAAATACGAAGGGGGTTAAAACACTAACACTTTTTACATATTTTAGTTATTTGTCATGGCAGTCTAGTAAATTAACACTAATAAGCTGTTTGTTTTATCCTAATTTGCTAAAGTTTTAAAATTATAAGATATTTATTCTACGATAGACACTTTGGGCCTAACCTGTATTGAGTTTTACTTATAACTTCACTGAACTGGATCAAAGGGCTTTACTCTCTTTAATCTTCTAACTATGCCGTCATTATCTGGAAGCTAGACCTATTGATGTGGTGATGAAACCTCTGTTCGTGTCTGATAATGTAGTTTAGGGCTAATTAATATGTCTCGGGAATGGGGTTAAACGGAATGAAACAGTGGTGTTTACATTATGTGACCGTTATTTATTGGCAATATGAAAAATATGGAAAATACAAAATTGATAAAACGGATGGCAGCGGTGTTACCTGGAGACGAGGCTTGGGCAGTCGATGGTGGCACGTCTAAACCAAATGGTGGTCGGTTACTGAATGTTGGAAATACCCTTCAATAACATCCCAGATAAACGTCTCTAGGTTGCCAGCTATTCGTGTTCAACATCTGGAATTATATTACTGGGTATTTTGTTGACCGTTATTCCACGATGTAAAATTCGACATGCCTCAAGGTTGCTACAATAGATTAATAATGATAATTAATTAGATAATCCTGGACATGTGGATTGTTTTTACGAATGTACGAAATTTGTAGTTATGAAATATTAAGGGCTTCAAAAAATAAAATCTGTTAATATGTATTAAAATTTTATTTTATGGGGCGACTGCATTATTGAATTTACTTGTTGATTAATTGAATTGCTGAACCAAAAAACCTATTCAAACATAAATAGAACTACGAGTACCTAGAAATTTCAACAGGCATTTTAGCGGATATATCTTCAACGAACATGATATCGATCAAGTGATTTGACGAACGCCGGCTCGGAATCATCGTAATATGTCGGAAGAAGTTTAATAATTTTTAGGAGCATGTTCATCTTCCAGAACCATTCAACAGAAGAGGGCGCTAGTGTATGTATACAGTCAAAAGCAGACCGAATGTCAATAAAATTGACAATGGCACATTTTCCACATCTAATATGTTATAAATTTTAGTGCGAAAATCTTATTTGCATAACCGTTCTCACTCTGGCTACTGGTTGTTCCACAAATGCAGCAGGATTTGACATTTCACCAGTTAACTTTTTTGCAGTTGTTAATCCTTAAAATATAATTGTTTTCTTAATTTTCAATAATTGTATCAAACAATATACAAAAAAAACTTCAATGAATATTTCTCAGATAATACTGGCATATGCTGATGTTATATATATTATATATCTATCCTATGATGATTCTATACTATGAGGCATCTCAATTAATTTTAAAGGTTTTACAATAGATATTGTTACTGTACACTAAAAGGCATCGGTTACATCTGTAACCAACTTCAAGATAAAGCCCCACTAATAGGCTTCACTTTTCAGTATGTCATTTCGCTGAAGTCTAAACAAAAAATGTTTTAAGTTCGCTGAAAATGTCTGAATTTGTTTTACAAATTTTAAGATTTCCTTCTGTATGTCAATTTGAATAAAAAGCCGTCTGAAGGTGATCGAACGCTGTGCGAAGATTATGGCAACCATGCCCTATCGTTTTTATGTTTTAAAAGTGGCGATATTGACACCCAAGGTAAGGGGCATTCTGGACAGATAAACATTTTTGAAGACGAGGATTAGAAGGAATTAATCGATGATGATTGGTGTAAAACGTAAGAAGAATATATAGAATTGTTGAGAATAATACTATAAATTATTTTTAATAGCTCGAAGAACATGGAAAGGATCCAGAGACTTCAAGAGATTCAAGTCAAGATACATTGAAAGCAGTTTTGTTAGGTTAGAAAATCTCCTTCAACGGCAAATTTGAAAAGGCTTTCTTCATCGTATTGGTACTGGTGATGAAAAGTGGATCTATTAATCTATTATTGTTATTATTATTATAATCCAAAGTGAAAAAATCTCGGAGAACGCCTGGAAACTACCAATGGAGAACGCTATCGATTACAGTTAATTTGTTTGAGTCCAGAACCATACGAAAAACGTTCGGAATACGAGCAAAAACATAATATTGTCATTCTTCAGCATGATAACGCTCGATCATATGTCGCAAAACCAAAATTGAAAATAATAGAAATAAAAGGGAAGTGCCCACTCAAACCGTAGACTTTGCTCTTTTTGATTACTACTTGTCCCGACATATTAGTCGTGACCTATCTGAGCAGCGTTTCACTTGTTATGAAGATATTAAAAAATGGACCGATTCGACGATAGCCTCAGAAGATACATCGTTCTTTCAAGATGGAATCCGTAAAATGCCTGAACGAGGGGAATAAGTAGCCGCTAATGATACACAATATTTATATAAAATACGTAGTACCGATTTTTTACAATAAAGCTTAAAATCAAAAAAAAAACTAGACCAATATAAAGGTAAAATAGGCCAGTATAACGGCTGAAAATTAATTTTAAAAAAATTAAAACAGCCAGGTCACCAATAGTAGTAAAACAAATTTTATTATTATTACAGGAGAAAAAAGACAAGTGTCTAGTAACAGTATATTCAGGATTATGGTTTGAGAGTAGAGCCTTATTCAAAATCAGTATATATCAGTATATAACACAAATATATTGTTATCTTATATAACAGGTTAATTGAAAAGTCCCCGGCCTACTATAGAAAAACACATTTTTTGGCAAATTTTGTTTTTTAATTTTTTTTTTATTTCATTTTAGTTTTTTTTTATTCAACATAATTATCTTCAAGGGTGATACACTGATCATGGAGACCCTCCAACTTTTCGATTCCATTTTGTAGTACTATATGTCCTCTGCTCCAAAATATACCCCAATTTCGGCAATCGCCTCTTCACTCGACGAAAATTTCTTTCGAGCGAGCATTCTCTTGAGATCCGAGAACAGAAACTAGTCGCTGAGGACCAGATCTGGAGAATAAGGTGGATGAGGAAGCAACCCGAAGCCCAATTTATGGATTTTTGCCATCATTGTCACTGATTTGTGACACGGTGCATTACCTTGGTGAAGCAGCACTTTCTTTTTCTTCAAATGCGGCCTTTTTTCGGCGATTTCGTCCTGCAAACTGCCCAATAACGCTATGTAATGTGATAGTCGCTGTTGATGGTCCATCTTTTTTAAAGGTAGTCAATGAAAATTATTCCATGCGCATCTCAAACTACAGACGCCATAACCTTGCCAGCCGACTATTGCGTTTTCCCACGCTTTGGAGCGTGTTTATTATTACTCGGACGACTCTCGATTGGGCTTCGGAGTGAAATGATAGGGCCATGTTTCATCCATTGTCACATATCGACGCAAAAACTCGGGTTTATTACGCTTGATCATCTTCAAGCACTGCTTCGAATCATCAACTAATCGTTGTCTTTGGTTCAAAAGTGAGCTCGCGCTGCACCCATTTTGCACAGAGCTTTCTCATACCCAAATATTCGTGAATGATGTGATGTACATGTTAATTGATATCTTTAGCGTGTCTGCTATTTCATTTAATTTCAATTTACAGTCATTCAAAATCATTTTGTGGATTTTTTTAATGTTTTCGTTGGTAGCAACCTCTTTTGGGCGTCCACTGAATTCACCGTTTTCAGTGGTCATTTCACCACGTCTAAACATAGCATACCAATCCTTGATGTTTGATTTTCCAGTCTCCTGAAACTCGGCATCAAGGCAAGTTTTTGCTCCAACTATATTTTTTTCCTTCAAATAGCAATATTTTATCACGCAAAATTTTTTTTATCCATTTTTTTCACAATAACAAAGTTGTTTCGCTCAAAATGCTCAATAAGGCCGGGGACTTTTCAATTGTCCTGTTATATAAGATAACAATATATATATATATATATATATATATATATATATATATATATATATATATAAACTTTAACATAAATATATTTACTTATGTGGGAGGGTGTAAGTTAAATTATGTCTTAAATTTCTCTGTATTAAGAATAAGCCAATAATAATAGTAGGAGACATAAATTTTAATATATTTTAATTTTATATCGATCGTATCCTCCAAAGAATTACTTAACATTAGTATCTTCACCTATAAATAATACTTTACGGTTATATACCGCACCCAATATTTTCTAAAACGCAGCTTTTTATAAAGGCTTCGATAGATAAAACCAACTTTTCCTTAATACAATATTAACATTTTGTGTTAAACACTTCATTTTATCATATGTATTAATACAAACAAGTATAAAAACATTACTGATAATCCAAAAGAAATGCAGCGGTCTGTATCGACAACTAATGCATATTTATGGACAAGACCTCGATATTACATACAGTCCACTTATTTATATAAATATCCAGCAAGAGGTTTTAATTGACACAGGTGACTCGCCATATTTAGCTCGGTACACTGATGCCGATGGGAAAGTATCAGAATCGATTCCTCTAATTATAAAAATTAAGGTGGCAAAGCGAAGTGGGCGTGGTCGGTATCATTACGGATTTTCTTCGGTCAATTTTTGTTCATCAACTGACGCTTCGTGTTGGTTTTAACTCGGATTATTGGGAAGGTGGATGTGTAATTGTCAGGTGTGTAAATTTATTTAAAATTTCACCCATTAGTTCATATAAGAAATCAATTAGTTCTGATGGGCTTCACAAAGGCTTTAAATCTTTAAATGGACACTGTCTCGTAACAATAGCAATATAGCAGGTTGTATATCTTCTAGAGAGACTAATAAATAGTTTTACGGTGCCATGACGGTATTTGGTAGCCTATGATTTATTTTACGTCGAAGTGTTTAGTTAAGATAAGATTCATGAAGATAATGGGTACTAAATAAACATATATAGCCATATTGTCAAGCGATTAATATTAGCAATGGCCAAAATGTAAAGCTGGTGACAATAAGCATAAAGAATAGGCTATTTCTTACCACGGGTTATAATATTTCTAAACAAAAATGTAGTATTATAGTACATATTACAGAGATGACAACACTCTGATAATGCTCTCACGTAAAAAAGTTAACAAAATGTTACAATATACAAATTTTTCTTTAACTTTTTCTGATGTTTCGAGTAGCCTGACCAAACCATATGGAAAAAAATCGATTTTGCTTCAACAGGGATCCCATTTCACACTTCCTTAGTTTTTCAAAATTGTATGCCAGCCAAACCGTGCTGCATCTATTTGAAGAAGTGGTACTAAAAAGGAGCTATATCTGGTGAGTTTACTGGGTGCGATAGAACTTCCCAGATGATGCAACAGTCTAGTCTGCGATGACCCTTGGTCTCTTACTCACTATTGCTGGTGATTTTTGTAACAAGATATCGTTCAATTTGTATAGGTCAGTGGGATTCTCGCATAATAAGTCTTAAAATATATAGTCTTCAACATTGTTTGGTACTCCAAGTCGTTTTTCATCAAAAACAACTTTAAATCTTTAAAACTTTAAATATTTCAAACATTAAAAAAAGTTACTTGGAGCTGACTATTTGCTCCACGACTCTTAGTGACATGTTAGCGATTGCTTAATAGAAAAGTAAACACTAATCTTTCTAATATTGGTCTCTTTTATTCTCTTTACAACTTGATTTAATATGACCTAACAATCATAACATGTATAACCAGGCTTTCACTACCTACATTATTTCTGTAACATCAAGATTTATATAATGTGCACCGTATTTGATATAACCCAAAGGTATACAAGGTATTTAAGAAATGATGAAGAAAAATAGGAACGTAATACAAAAATAAATCAAATAATATAAAAGAAAAGTTGTGTCAACGTTTCATGGCACATCATAAATCATCAAATCAAAATCAATTCAAAAATTCTTGCAAACGTGTGTGTGTTGTATGTGGGGATGTACTCGAATACTTAGCCTGTTACTTACTAGCCTTTACTTTGTATTTGAGACTTTGGACTGTCTTAAATAACATCTACTGGCTTAGTAAAAGACATTTATTAATTATCAAGTCTATTTAATGATTTAATTTAAAAGTTTAAAGAAATAGAGACCTATTTAGCTCTTCCTAAGCATATTCTTCTCGCAACTCGGAATATGTTGTGGAAAACAATGTTCATCCAACAAAGAGGCAATAGTAAACTTACACTAAAAAATGCTAAATTTTGATTTAAGAAATTACCTTTCTCCGAAGTTATTGAACAACTTGCTATTCACTTTTCTTTATTTTACATACATTTACAATTTCTTTATAAACCTTCGATAAAGTCCTCCAGAAGGTAATTTCTTTGGGCAATATTTTATTTACTTTATAGAAGTGATGGTCTAAAATATGAAGGAGTAACTATATTTTCGGATGACCTTACCACAAGACATAACATTAATGACTAGACCATAAAATAAAATAATACGAATAAAATGCCACAAGTTTACGTATGTGAATTTCATCTACAAAAATATACTAGAGGAAGAGATATTTACCTGCTAATGACAATCAGCTATAGAGTATTTTTGTATGAAAAACTTTAGGCAACAAGTGCTCGATACAGAAGACTTGCTAGGAGGTTTAGAAGACAAAAACCCTTTGAACTAGTATAATCAACTGTGCTTATTTTAATATGGGCATGGTTATTAAACTATCTCAAAAAATTAAAAATATATAACCTAAGATTGACCGAAAAGTTATATAATATTAAAATAAATTATATTTTATAACATTTTTGTTTCATTATTTTATTTATATTACAATGTTATCATATATCAAAACTAAAATACACTATTTGTTTTTTCATTGTTTACATCTTACATTAGATATGCTTAGTAGAACCTTAATTTACAAATTAATTTATTACTACTGTTGTGTTGTACCTGCATTAATACACTAGCTAAGCAAGCCCAGTATGCTAAGTTTAGACGTGGTGAAATGAGCACTGAAGAGGTGAACGTAGATGAAAAATGATTAAAAAATCCACAAAATGATTTTGCGTCGTTCGACCTTCGTAGAGTAAAGACGTGTTTGGAGCGACGGTCAGTGTAATAAATTTGAAAGTGTACTACCTGTGCCACAAATGCGATTTTAAAAAATAAGTAAAAACCGTGACGACAATAACAGTGTTAAAACTGCGCGTTAAATGTTTAGTGAAAATGTGTTTAAAACGATGGTCACTGCAATAAAGTAACAAAGGTAAAATTTTGGGGGCTGTTAAGGGTCGGAGGTGCATCATCTGTACCACAAATGCGGCGTTATAACGGTTCTGAAACAAATACCGGTACTGAAATTTTTGTAAAAACGTGAATTAAACTATTCATTAAATAAAAATGATTAATAGAGAGAACCAGAGACTAAATGAGATGGAAACACAATCCTCAACGTCAGGTGAAGCTTATCTGGCACAACAGAATCAAATCTTTTGTCAAGAAAACCATAAGAGAACGCAAAATGAGCAAGCTCTCTATAATGCGTATATTAACGAAAAAACAGCCCGACGGAATCTGGAAATTGCACTAACAAATATGCAAAAACAATTAGATGCACTACAACTCCTAATAAAAAACCAAAACACATACAATCCAACTAGCATTCCCGTAGTGAACCAGTGCACTGAAAACAAATTGCCTGTAAACTATGAAACAGACGAGGAAGAATTGCAAAAAGAAGTAGGCTGGATAACAGTTAAAAGAAATAAGAAACGAAAAGCAAACTACACACCTGAAGCTTCACCACAACAACCAAAAACCATTAAAGCACAAGAATTGAATAAAGAAATAAAAGTGCCGAGACCACCTCCAATTATAGTAAGTAATGTCACAGACTTTGACTTGCTATATGAAACAATGAAAACAAATAATATACTATTTAGAGCAACAACATTAAACAATGGACAAATCAAATTAAACGCCGAATGTCGTAAAACTTTTACGAAAATTGCTGAGTGCTTGGAATTCCTAAAATTACAATGGCACTCGTATGAAGATAAGCAAACCAGAGACATTAAAGTAATGGCAAGAGGGCTTCCACCGACAGCTAAAACTACTAAAATAGTGGAAGAGTTAATAAAAAATGGACTTAAATGTACTGACGTCACAAATATCCTGAAAAAAGAACGAAATAAAAATAACAATGGAGAAATAGTTGTCCAGAAGAAGCCTTTACCACTGTTTATGTTATCATTCCAACATAACACGGACATAAAAGCAATTTATGAAATTAAACAAATTCTAGGAGTCGAAGTAAAAATAGAACCTCTTAGAAAGGCAAATCTTGTGCCACAGTGCAAGAGATGCCAATTACATGGACACACACAAAAATTCTGTAAAAGGGAACCAAGGTGTGTAAAATGCTCAGGAAAACACATCACGGGAGAATGCAAAAAACCCAAAGGAACAAAAGCGAAATGTGCGAATTGCAATGAAGCGCATCCAGCAAGCTACAGAGGATGCGTAGTTGCGAAAACATTCCAAGAGAGAAGAAATAAAATCAGTCAGGCTAAAGAGCAAAAAACAGTGACTCAAAATAAACAACCAAAAATGTACAACGAAATCAACGATGAAATGACCTATGCTCAAAGCATAAACCAAACCGCTCAAAAAGAAACAAAAAAAGAAGACGTTACAACCAACGAACTGCTATTGAAACTTATAGCAAAGCTGGACAACCAGGAAAAGATTATTGAATCGTTTTCTGAAAGATTACTTAAACTCGAAAACAATAGGGCGGTGGCCTCAAGAACTAAAAATGGCAAGTAAAGACATCCGCATCGCAATTTGGAATGCTAATGGGATTCAGAAACATCACGCTGACCTACAAGTATTCCTAGAATTGCAAAAAATAGATATTTGCTTAATATCTGAAACCCATTTGACAAAGGAATCCTTTATTAAATTTAGAGGATATTACTTTTACCACACCATTCATCCAGCTAACACAGCAAGAGGAGGAAGTGCAATAATAATAAAAAATAATATATGCCATCATCAAGAACCCGGACTCAGTTTAGCAGAAAATCAGGTAACGGCAGTAACTGTTTTATCTAGCAAATACAGGGTTACATTAGCTTCCATATATAGCCCTCCAAGATACAACCAAAAAAAAGAAAATTACTTGAATGTTCTAAACAACCTAGGAGAAAAATTTATAATCGGTGGTGATTTCAATGCTAAAAATACAAGATGGGGATCTAGAATGACGACAACTAAAGGTAATGAATTACATAAAGCAGCTGCTGAGCTAGGGTGCAGTTACATGTCGACAGGAAAACCAACTTATTGGCCTACCGATCCAGAGAAAACTCCAGACCTGTTAGACTTCTTTATAGCTAGAAACATAACCACTAACTACATGGAAGTTGAAGAAAATTTTGACTTAAGTTCAGATCACACACCTGTGATTTTGACGCTGAGTGAAAACATTATAAGAAAACAACAAAATCCAACATTAACCAACAAGAGGACAGACTGGGAAGGATTTGTTGAAGAAATAAACAATCGAATTCAACTAAATGTTCCCCTTAAGACAGAAGACCAATTAAATTATGAAACCGAAAAATTCGTTGCAGACATCCAACAGGCTGCTTGGAATAACACTCCAGAAATTAAAACTTCAACCAAAGGAATAAATTACCCGAAAGAAATCAAGGAAATGGTAGCTGAAAAACGAAAACTACGGAAAAAATGGCAGCAAAATAGAACACCTGAAAATAAGAATATCTTAAACAACATAACACAAAGGTTGAAGAGGGAAATTTTGGAAATTAAAAACAATTCCATAAATAACTATCTACGAAATTTAACAGATGACAAGAACACAGACTACTCGCTCTGGAAAGCCACTAAATACCTAAAACGATCCTGTCTACATAGTCCTCCGATAAGAAACATGCATGGAAGTTGGGCACGCAGCAACCTGGAGAAAGCAGAAGCATTCGCTGACCATTTAGAGAAAACTTTCAAACCAAACGAAAGTGAAATTGAACATACTTTACCGGACATAGACGGCGAAAATTCGACAATTCAATTAACAACTCCGAAAGAAGTCACCAACGTTATTAAAACTAACATCAAGCCAAATAAATCACCAGGCTATGATTTAATAACAGGGCAATTGCTGCACAATCTGCCAAGAAAGGGTATTATAAAGCTCACTAACTTAATCAATGCAGCATTTCGACTGAAATATGTCCCAGACGTTTGGAAAATGGCTGAAATAATAATGGTTCCAAAACCTGGAAAATCACCAAATGATATAAAAGCTTATCGACCTATCTCACTGTTACCGATGATAGCTAAGGTATTTGAAAAGCTCCTCTTGAAAAGATTAAAACCAATTATAGAGAGAAAAAACCTAATACCAACACACCAGTTTGGATTTATTACCAAACATTCAACGATTGATCAAGTGCATAGAATAACAGATGTTATTGAAAAAGCCTATGAAGATAATAAAGTATGCTCAGCTGTATTCTTAGATGTAGCACAAGCTTTCGACAAGGTATGGCACAAAGGCCTCGTCCATAAGCTACAGAAAATATTACCGAAGCAACACACCGAACTATTAAAATCTTACATCACAGCCAGAATGTTTAGAGTGAAACAAGAGGAAGCTTACTCTACAATAAAAGAAGCTAAAGCAGGTGTACCACAAGGAAGTGTACTGGGGCCAATTCTGTACCTACTTTATACATGTGATATACCACAAATCGAAAACATTACAATGGCTACATTTGCTGATGATACTGCTATTCTTGCTGTCGGAAACAATAGCGAAGAAGCAACCCGAAAACTACAACAGGCTACTGACGCGATAAATAAATGGACCCAAATCTGGAAAATACAAATTAACCAAAACAAATCTGTGCATGTTCAATTCACCTATAAACAGGCCGCGCTTACACCATTGACCATAAACCACACTGTCATACCATACAGCAATAATGCTAAGTATCTCGGAATGACACTTGATGCAAAACTACGGTGGAAGGAACATGTCAAAAAGAAAAGAAAAGAACTTGAGTTAAAATATAGAAAAATGTATTGGCTAATTGGAAGAAAATCTCAATTAACTATACATAATAAATTACTTCTATATAAACAAATATTAAAACCTATATGGACATACGGAATACAATTATGGGGATGTTCCGCAAAAAGCAACATAAATCTAATACAAGTTTTCCAGAACAAAGTCCTAAGAAGCATCGTAGGTGCACCCAGATATTACCGGACCATTTATTTACATCGAGATCTTCAGATACCGACTGTCAATCAAGAAATTAAAAGAATTGCAAAGAGACATGAGGAGAGACTTCACTCTCATGTTAATTTCGAAGTATTACAACTCTTGGACAACACCAAAACCGGACGCAGACTCAAAAGGACCAAACCATTTGAACTTGTGTAGTGTGTTGTAGTGTAGTACAGTGAGGTGCATTAGAAAAAACTCAAAGTGTTAAAACAATTATTATTATGTTAGAGACTATGTAGGACTGATGAGTCCTATTAGATATATACCTAGATTTAAGCTATTATAAGGACAAATTGTAGGTTAGTCGGCAACGACTAGTAACAATGTATATAATTATAAAAAAAAAAAAAAAAAAAAAAAAGTTTAGACGTGGTGAAATGAGCACTGAAGAGGTGAACGTAGATGAAAAATGATTAAAAAATCCACAAAATGATTTTGAATGACCGTAAATTGAAATTGAATGAAATAGCAGACACCTTAAAGATATCAACTGAACATGAACATCATATCATTCGCGAATATTTGGGTATGAGAAAGCTCTGTGCAAAGTGGGTGCCACGCGAGCTCACTTTTGACGAAAAACAACGACGAGCAGATGATTCGGAGCAGTGTTTGAAGATAATCAAGCGTAATAAACTTGAGTTTTTGCGTCGATATGTGACAATGGATGAAACATGGCACCTCCATCATTTCACTCCGAAATCCAATCGACAGTCATCCGAGTGGACTGTACACGATGAACCCGTTCCAAAGCGTGGGAAAACGCAACAGTCGGCTGGCAAGGTTATGGCGTCTGTACTTTTGCGCATGGAATAATTTTCATTGACTACCTTGAAAAAAAAGGACCATCAACAGCAACTATTCCATAACGTTATTTGACCGTTTGAAAGACGAAATCGCCGAAGAACGGCCGTATTTGAAGAAAAAGAAACTGCTGCTTCACCTAGACAATGCACCGTGTCACAAATCAGTGAAAACGATCGTAAAAATCCATGAATTGGGCTTCGAATTGATTCCTCACCCACCGTATTCTCCAGATCTCGCCCCCAGCGACTATTACCTGTTCTCAGATCTCAAAAAAATGCTCGCTGGGAAGAAATTTTTGTCGAATGAAGAGGTGATCGCCGAAACTGAGGCCTATTTTAAAGCAAAGGACAAATCGGACTACAAAAATCGTATCGAAAAGTTGGAGTGTCACTATGATCAGTGTATTACCCTTGAAGAGAATTGAGTTGAATAAAAAAAAATTGGCAAAAAAATGTCTTTTACTTATGGTGGAACGGGGTCTTTTCAATTGACCTGTTATATGCAATTTAATGCACCGTCTATTAAATCCTTTAAGATTAATTTATAGGCCAATATATTAATAAATAAAAAAATTACTATTTATCGCGTCCAAACCAATTGATATTTATAGTAGGCGGTTAGTCGGAGACTCCGTCCGGACTGCCGACCACGCGGTCGTAGGCCCGTCGAGCGTCATACACGAGACGGTCTCGGGGTTGGGCGCACACGTGTGCCCCGACGATCGTGGGAAAAGAGGCAGATGCGGCTTACGGCCGCGGACCGCATTGTGAATCACGCACATCGATGCATACTCGGCACGTTAATCAGCGGGGCCTATCTCGTCGCTATCTTCATTCTTCGCTTCCTGCGGCACGAATCGGACGAACCTTTAAATTGGGTGGCTTTGTTCGCGTGGCAAAGGTCGACGTCGGCCACGAACCGAACGATCCGGGTGTTAATGATCGTCGTGGTTTCGATTCAATCATAATCATCTCGCGCATGTTGTTTGTCTTAACCGGAATTTTAATGTATAGGTTTGATAGCATCAATGACAGGGCCTCTTATAATTGTACAACAACAACCTCATTAAATACGTTTTACATTTATTTCTTGTTCATGCAGATCAAATAACAATTTTTCTTATTTATTAATATGTTATTACTAATCTCTACAATGACTTAAAACTAGGTACTTAACAGGTCAATTGAAAAGTCCCCGGCCTACCGTAGTAAAACACATTTCTTTTGGCAAAATTAGTTCTTCTTATTCAACATCATTCCCTTCAAGGGCGATACAGTGATTATAGCGACCTTCCAACTTTTTGATACTTTTTTGTAGTACGATTTGTAATTTGCTTCAAAATAGGCCTCACTTTCGGCGATCACCTCTTCATTCGACGAGCTTTCTCATCACTCAACCTCAGAAAAGCCAGCTGCCAAAGGCCGACAACAAGGGGAAACAGGCAGCTACTCTCAAATCACAACCCAATCCGGTAGCCAAGCCGGCCATTCAATCTACCCAATCGAAAGCCAAGTAACATTATAGCCTTCGATTACAAAATTTGCCACCAGACCAGTACAAAACAAGCCGACCACCAGGACAGCCCCACAACCACTACCGAAACAAGTTACCACAAGACCAACCCAGCCTGCGCAGGTAAGTAACCAAGCCACTAAACAAACATTAACCTCCACAGCAAAAATAGTGCCAACCGTTTCGGCGACTGTTTCTCAAACTCCCCTATAGTGCTCCGTGACAAGAAGAGGTTCATGGAGCTCATTAGAATTACCAAGGCACAATCAATAGATATTATAACCCGAAACAAAAAGGAGGGCATTTTCTTATTCGTCGCCACGAGCGACGATTATCGAAAACTCTCTACCCTGCTCGAGGAAAGGAATTACCCTTCATCCGGAGGAGGGAGCATTTCGGATAATAATAAGAAACATCCCAGAATCACTCTGCATTGACGAGGTACGTGAACTTCTCTTTGATCAAGGCTTCCATCCCAAATTTGTGCAAAGATGGAAATTAAAATTCGGGATAGAACTACCAATTATTCAGGTAGTTGTCCCTCGCGAAGAGCGACAGATCATATGTATGACCAAACTCGGCGTCATCACTGTGAAGGTCGAGGTTCAGAGGGGAAACGGCCAGCCAATGCAGTGCTTCAACTGTCAGCTTTTCTGGTATTCCAGCTCGTATTGTCGAGCCCCCCCACTGTGCGTCAAATGTGCCGGGCATCACGACACTAGATCCTGTACCAAAATCCCAGAAGCACCTCCAAAGTGCAGCAATTGCGGTGAAATTCATACCGGTTGCAGCTGCCATCCTGCTCCAAGAGAACCAGAAATTCCGACCGAATCCAGGCCTCCACAAGTTTCTGCATGGAGTAATCAAGGCGGCAGGAAGCTAGCCCAAAAATTAACCAGCGCCAACCAGCCTGCTTCAACTCAAACTCCTGCTCCAACTAATACACCGGACCTTAACTCCCCAATGCAGGCGTTTACTGACCCGCAGGCTTTCCTGCAAGTGACCGCCCTGACTCACCAACTTGCTCGTCTTTTCCCAAATGTCGCCGCCTAAGCGGTAACATTTACCTGTTTCTTTAACTTCCCTCTCTTCATTTTCCCACCAAAACCATCGTCTGAATGAATTCATGTTTGTTTTCCAACAATTCCATTTTTAAACTTTCTGATATGTTGTTTAAATAATTGTTATTTTCCTGTGTTCTATTTCAATGCAATTTTTTCTTCCTTATGGTTGCCTCTTAGTTTCAGTTTAATTGCTTGGTTATCTTGAGTGGTATATTCAGCTCAATATGATTTTACATTACGAACTGCTATCACTGCAATTACTATCGCTGTTATTTAATGAGGCTCCTGTTCTAGGAACGGAGGCTATTAAAGCTGATTTACACATTTAGTTGATTTTTATGTCCATTGGAGTGCACTGACACTACTTAGAAGAATATAGTACTAATACTTTGAATTATACATATTATGTATTCTAGAGAGATATCACGCTGTATAGTGTATGTATGACACATTAATATCGACATGTTTTCGAAACAATATTTTTTTCACAAATAATGCTTTTTAATATACCAAAACTGTATAATTTACACCTTTACCAGATTATTCTGTAGAATTATTACAGGTACTAAAGACTAGTATTAGATCATAATAAGCAGTGTATAATTGAAATAATCCACAGATATTTATTTACTGGTACTTTTCTCTGGTAAAAACTATACTACAATGCAAATGACAGTCATTAATTCGCCTAGCTATTTTTCGTAAAATTCCAAACTGTTAAGAACGTATATTCTAGCTGATAAATCGTTATAGCAAACCAAATATACAAATTAAATACGAACATATTTGTTCAGTTCGACGGATGTATATACGTAAAAGGTATATATGTAAAAATTACTTGTTATATTACAAAATAATAGAAGTGTAATAGCTTTTTATATCCACGTATCTGAACAATATATCAAATTACATTTTATTGACGTAGAATTAGTTTTATATGTTATAAATGTACAAATATTTATAAATTATGTTTAATATAACTATAAACCCAATCATTCCTTTTAATATATGGGAAATAAAACATAGACGTCTTTATTATTTAATTTTATTATATAAAATGACATAGTATTAGAATTATAGTTCCAAGCAATAAAATACCCATTCTTTTTCATTGATGCCAAATTTTAACTACATTATAATATAATACAGTGATTCAAATCACATGATATGTAATATAAGGGACTGCAAATTAAATTGCAGAGAAGAAATGATCACTCCTAGACTAAGACTAATTTATCTAGAAGAAAATATTTAATTTCATATTAGAAAATAGCCTTCAAATGATAAAGTGATAAAAGTGCCGACCAAACGATAAGTTTTTGTGGATACATTGTCTGCGACAGGAAAAACATCGTATGGTAACAAGTATATTACATAACCATACATCAAAAAATACGCATTGTCGTTAAACACAATTTTTTACTCCTAATAATGTACTCTTCAAACATCTCGCGACTTAACTTCTTGTGCACAACGGGCAATTGACTTTGGGTTGTTTTTCATCTTATATTGAGTAGCGATGATGCTTTCGATCAGTCTGGACTTTGGTGATTATTGTGAACTAGTCTAAATTGGAAACCTCATTCAAGTAATAGCAATAATATCAATCAAGTAACTTTGAAATAATCTCTTCTTCATGCGAAAATTCTCCATGAAAATCTTCATAAGGAATTACCAATGACAAATTTGTCAGTGGTTACAAAAAAGAAGCTTCAGAAATTTTACTATTGAATGTTCAAGCAACGAAAACCCAACTAATATCTGAAGTTTGTATATTAATAATAAGTTATATAAGAAAAGCAGAAAATATTGCCATACCGTAGCGCTTGCATTTAATTGTTGTTAAAATTAAAAATGAGAAGACCCAAATATTTTATTATATTATAAAAATATTGATCGTTAATCTGATAATTTCAAAATGATTTGTTAAAAAGCGACTGGTGCTGTTAAATTTATCATATTATAAGTGATGCGTAATAGAAATACTTATTAACATGTGGTTTTATAAATTATTTAAATATTCGTACGACATTTCTTCAGAGTTAAAATAACAAATCTTACATAAACAAAAGCTATGTTCAAGTACATATTAATATATCTGCAAACACAAAACTGCTTCAAAACTGGGCAAAACAAATCGGATTTTAAAAGACTATAGAATAAATGTAAATGCAAGTCAACAAGATCTACGAATGGAGGATGTCAGTGGTACATTATTTTATAAACATTACATTAGACCAAAAAAACAGATTAGACGCGATATCAAACAAATACACTTGTTGATCGGAAGATATTCCCAACTGGGTTCAATACCAAATAGATTTATTTATCAATCAATTATATAGAGTAATTAGTAACTAGTAATCCAACGCTACAAAAATTAAGTTCTTAGATTAATTATCAATGCTTATCTCTACGTAACCAAAAAAAACCGGTTAAAAATATGGTTACTAAAACCCAGCAACGTAAAAGCAACATAGCTGCTGAACAAAATATTAAAATATTGAATTAAATCAACCCACAGGAACTATAATATATATATATATATATATATATATATATATATAAATATATATATATATATATATATATATATATATATATATATATAAATATATATATATATATATATATATATATATATATATATATATATATAAATATATATATATAAAAATAAATATATATATATATATATATATATTTTTAAATATATTTTAAAGTCACCTTTTACCAACTATGGGTTTATCTGGACTGGGCCTAAAGTACGTGGGTTTCGAACCACGGTCCTCAAGCATTAAGCTTACCGACTGGCGAGTGACCAACTTTAGAAATCATCCCAGAAGATATGCGGTCTTACCCAGCCTGGTTATTGGCGTGACTGATCATTTTCCTTGTCGGATTTTACAACTCTTGCCTAGAACATTCACAAATTTTAAATCACAAACATAAATTTACGACCATACCACAGCAGGATTCGAACCCGCGCGGCTAATGCAACAGTAGGAGGACCATCCCATGGCCTTTACGACTGGGCCACTAAGCCGGCTATAATATATTACAGTCTTCCATAGTAAGTGCTAGTCTCAACTCTTAGTTTAAGTATGTTAATTTAATTTTAATATGGAAAATACATGATGATTTATGTATGTACCTTCGACTGTTTGTAAACTGCTGCAATTACAACAGTAATAAGTTGATTTCGAAATTAGGATTGCACCAATTGTAAGATGTAATAAAGAAATACAGAACCGGCAACAAGTAAAGGAAAAGTAACATAATGCGTCTGTTATAGTTATAGTCTTATTTTACAGCCGCGCTGCTAGAGTAAGTGATTTTTTTGTTGAAAATCACCATTTCCTATCATTAAATGTTATGTTAAATGTCAATAGTACGTTTACATGTTTTTTTATATATATTTTAAAGTCTCCTTTTAGCAACTGGGTTTATCTGGATTGGACCTAAGGTTTAACGTTTAAACAATTACAAACATAAATTTACGACCGTTCCCGAGCAGGATTCGAACCCGTGGCTTATCACAACAGTAGGAGGACCGTCTTATCGCCTTTACCCCTGCGCCACCAGCTATGTTTACATGTTAATGGAGCAATTTTTACTGGCGATAAAATACATCTTTACGAATATTAATTATAACTATTAGACATCAAATATTAATATCAAATGTAAAAATAATACTCATTAGCTATTTAGACCAACTAAGCTGGAAAAAACCCAATGCTAACATAACAATTATCTTGAATGAATCTCGATTTAGTCTCATTCATAATTAGAGGATATCGATCACGATCCTAAGCCACCTCTTGATGGCAAAGTAATTGAGGAAATAAGGGATCATAAATAATAATTATCGCAGACGGATTACATGGATTTATATCGAGAGATGAATGGTGCTCGGTATCGTTTCCTTCTATAAATCATATTCAGGTACAAAACAAAATACGTAAGTTCGTTAAAAATTTATTACAATTCCTAGAAAAATTATTTTTAGAACAATGAATGAGACAAATATACGCCATCGTTATCAGTCGACGTTGAACAGGTGATTTTTTATGTTACTCTGAGCACATTATCATTTATATTTCATTTACGTGGCACTCAATGAATCAGTGAGCAATATGAGCGATGGTAAATCACCACTGCATCGAATGGGGTAATTTTTTTGCACTGCTGAACAAAAATTTTACCAGATTATTCAAAATTTTGTTTTTTAAATATTATTTTTTAGAATAAAATCAATTATTGTCAAGTGTCAATATATATAATTTTAATAAAATTCATGCCTTCTTTGCATTTTTTTTCTTTATTTTACCGTGCTCATGATTCAGATTATGACGAGCAGGACCGAGAATTCAACTCAGAGGATTCAACCACAGGCCCGCGTGGTGTTTACGATTTTTCTCATAACCGGTTGAAAATACGTTATTTACTTAACTTTAAATTTTGATGAGCATGTTTTTGATGCCTGCCCCCGACATCAATAGACTTCTTCGGCAACGTATCTGTATTTATTATCAACCGCGCTTCTGCATCAAAATTTCGTATAACATCTTCCTCGTCCGTAGATTCATTAGATGATAACGTATTGTTCATTTTTTCTGGATTATTGAATCGAGTGACGACAAAACAACATTGATGGTTATTTTTAAGGTTAGAGGTAGCAACGTTAGTGACAGCGAAAAACAATTTGTTCCAGCGACAGAATAAATAGTCCCTAGTTACGTGTATAAATACGTATAAGAAATTCTTTCCTCCCGCCGATATAGAGGGCGCGGGTGTACTTCTCACAGGGAGTAAATGTTTGAATTTCTTCCCTGTTATTAGTGACGAAAGTACGTACTTTCGACCAAGGTATGAGAAAAATATTATTACTAGTTGCTGACGAACTTAAATTTGTCTCTACAGCGACTTTCATGGACCTTGGCACTTTTCAGTGTTTTTACCATTTAGCGCAATTCACTAGACAACTATACAAGAACACACGGTTTGGTCATCTTGAATCGGCGTCCTATTTCAGTGATAACTAAGAACTGCAGTACTTCGGTGTTTGGAATAGCGTCTTTCCTCGTGTCTTGTTGCGAATCTCTTAATTTCCTCTATGACAGTTATTAATTATGCACCTAATATCTGGGTTCATCGACAATAGTTCTTTGGAATTTATTCTAAAACAGTAAAGTGTATAGTGGCGATTTTGAAGTTAATAGAAAAAACAGCCTGCAAAAACCCAAATTAAATTCCGGAAGTACTTTCAAAGTCCTTAGGAGATGACGAATCAACGGTTTCTAGACGTTTACGGGCTATGTTAAAAATTCAAAAGAAGAGCATTTTCAGTGTCGCGGTTTCTACAAAATTTACAATAACAACCCTAAATTCAAAAAGTTATGGGTTAGGAACTATTTGGGAACTATCGACTGAAAACAGTCGAAAGAGTCGATAGTCGCAAAATAGTCGATAAAAAATAGCGACTGAAAATAGTAATTAATATTTTCTGTCAAATGCACGGTTCAAGTGTTTTTTCTATACGTGGTGTCAGACGAAGATGTAGGAATTCTTGTTTGCATAAAATGTGAGAGAGGAGATGGAGATCTATAAATATTCAATAATGTGCTAACTTTAAAAAAGAAAATGAAAAAGAATATTACTAATTTCTATTAACATTTTATAAATAATATAATTTTAAAGGAAGTAGGATTACTTTTATACTGAATGTTCTCTGGATTTGTAAAAAGGAATGGAATAATAACACCACAAATATTTTATCGTATTTTAATATATTAATTGCTATTTTTAAATAACATAGTATAATAAATATAAATAGTACAATAAATCTTAAACAAGACCTAAAAACTAAAGATTTTCAATAACCACAACTACTAAATAAAATGTAAACGTATACCTAATTATTGAAAAATCTAATCCATGACGAACCTAAAAATGATCGGACAATAACTACCAGACCCTTTTTAAATAAAAGTTTTATATATTTTTGAACGGAACTATTTTTAAATTACTGTTCAGTAATATTTCTCCCGTCAGGCGATTTCTTCGATCGTTAATTATTTGCCCAGATTTTGAAAAAACTCGTTCCGAGGGGACAGATGTTACGGGTATAGAGCAATATTTTACGTGTAACTGATATAATTCAGGTAGTGTCATTATATGGGCTTGCCAAAAATCCTATGGGTTTTCTAAACGCCCAATAAAGGGCATTTCCAAATACTGCTTAATCTGTAAAGTTGCTGCAGTACTTAGGGTAATTACTTTTTTCATTCTAGCCATTTCTTTATCAAAATATCTCCAGATGTCAGTACATTCTTGGTTATTAGTTGTGTCTTGAATTTCGAGTTGTGGAACTATATTTGAATTTTTTGAAAATAATAACAAAGAGACAATTTTGTAATTTCCTTCCGCATTTACTTGTTGAAATCCTGGATTTGATAGAATGTTGCAGTCCTCTTATTAACGGTATAATTAAAGACATCGTAAGATATCTTTCACCAGATAACTCGGTGGTCATTATTTCAATGGTCTTTAAAATTTCAACACTTGGATTCTGTTCTTGGTTGGATTGTGATAAGTTAGTCCATTCGTTAACAAATAAAAACTGTGGTTTTCCTATCATAATTTATTACAGAACCTATTACAAATATTTAATATACTTTATTCACCTCTTTACCGTTAATGTATTTAAAAGAAATTTAACAACTGCTTCTGCAAAAAATTCTTCAAATCTTTTGGAATCGATGCAATTTCTGAAACCTTCGGAACCTAATTTTAGTTTTCAAGATTTTAGGAAAAAGTTTTGATTAACAAAAGTCTATTAGTTTATCAATTTATATATAAAGTTTATCAAAAAAAGTATTACCTATTATACCAGCCAAAGGTTTTACCTATTAGGCCAGTCAAAAGTACCTTACTATTTATCATTTACATTTTTTTTCCTCGAAAACTAGGGTTCTAAAATTTACAATGTATAGTTATTTACAAGCAAATTACAAAAAAACATGAAACCACATATATTATATATAAATCTATATAAGCATAAATTCGACGCATTACTTTTAAGGTCGCGGCTAGGACGACAAGGCCAGAACGTTAAAAATCAGTCGAATGAACTAGTAGAACCGAAAATAGTAACTAAAAGTAAACGACTGAAACAGTCGATAGTAAATAATATCAGTCGGGACGAAAATGGCGACTGAAAACAGTAGAACCAAAAATAGGCACTGAAACAGTCGATAGTAAAAAGTAGTTAATCACTAAACAGCCGATAGTCGGTTTTAGTTGATTGTTCCCAACGCTAAGTTAGACCATGAATGACATCGACATCAATGCGACATATTCATGATCACAAAGTATTGGTATACATATAGTAGGATCAGTAAGTTGTAGTGTAATACGATCTACTAAATCCCAATGAAACTATTGACATTAAACCTTGCAAGAATTAACAGGTCAATAGAAAAATCCCTGGCCTATACATTTTGAGTGAAGCCTTTTGTTATTGTGAAAAAAAATGCATAAAAAGGAATTTCGCGTATTGATAAAATATTGATTTTTGAAGGGAAAAAAGACAGTTGAAACAAGAACTTGGCTTGATGCAACATTTCCCGACACTGTCCCAGGAAAATCAACCATCACATTGGATTGATTGGTCATAAAATGATTTTAAATGACCGTAAATTGAAATTGAATGAAATAGCAGACACTCTAAACATTCACGAATATTTAGGTATGAGAAAGCTCTGTGCAAAGTGGGTGCCGCGCGAGCTCACTTTTGACCAAAAACAACGACGAGTTGATGATTCGGAGCAGTGTTTGAAGATGATCAAGCGTAATAAATCCGAGTTTTTGCATCGAAATCTATTATGAAGGATACACTGTTGCAGCTAGAATGAATGCTCTGTCCCCTCCAGATTACTCACCAGACTACTACTGTACTCACCAGCGTCTTCGACTTGGCTGATACAGATACGGTTTCGAAATTCTAGAAAAGCGCGAAAAATAATACCGATACCATGTCGAAGTTATTGCTATGTTATCAGAAAGAGGGGAAAGAATTGTAAAAAATAATATAAAATATTTTTATTGATATATATTGTATTAATTTATCTCAAAAATGTCTTTTTAAAGTGAACTGCAAGATATAGATGCATGCAAGAGCCTAATACATCTAAATAATAAAGGCATTAAGTCTTCAGCATCCTATTATTAAGAAAAAAACAATTTAAATTGAATGGATATTTATTTACTAACTTTTTATCGGTTATAGCAACAGTTCACTCATGATTCACTTTAAAACCCCATAGAAACCTATTTATTTTAATTTCAAATTAAACCAAAATATCTGTAAAAATTGAGTATACGTGTGGATTTGTTTTACGTGATAGAATTTGTAATAAGCACTGTCGTAACTGCAAAAAATAACATTTTGCATTTAGAAAAACCACTTACTGAAACGGTACTAATAGAATGTAAGATAGTTTTGTCATGACAAGATCCTTAACAATTATGTGTTTTTATTTTAATTCATAAAAGTTATTTGGCTTTGAATAATATCACGTTAGAAGTTACCCCAGATTTAGATTATCCAAAACATGGAATAAAGTTATTAAATCACAGCAACGTCGGAGCAATAGAGCTATTAAGCAATACACAGGAAATCAGAATATTGAAGGGAACCAAATCACTTGACTTGATTACTGATTATTGATTGACTTGATTATTGACTCATTTAACTTGATCAAGCAACTATCAAACAATTAAAAATATTTTTCCAAAATTGTGACATTAAAAAAGTACGAGGTGTGAATGTTTGAAAGGTGAAAATGGTTAAAATAGAGATTGCCATCAAGAGTGCCTCTTAACTTGATAAGTATTTTACTATAAAATATTGTATATTGACCAAAGGTTATACACTAAAATTTAGAAAAAGTTAGACATTTCACAGATAGCTAAAAATCATAAGGGAAGATTGAAAAACCATGTAACTGCCAATGCAGGCTACTGGTCGACATTGACCTTTGCTATAAAGAATTAAGCCATCCGACTATATATAGTAATATTAATTGTATATGGTCTAAATTGGTATGAAACGAAGAGTGGAGAAATATCTCCAGTAGAGCTCGGATATAAAATCGTGAACTCGGGGGACGCCTGTTTATCTATGAATTTCATTATTCCTGACAAACCAGAGAATTTTGTTGAAGACGAAAAAATAGAAAAACTTGAAGGCGTTCCACCTGACTAGGTGAGACATTCAGATAAATACTGTAGCCGAATAGAACGACTCATCGAATCGGCGTCTTGTATAGGAGATATTTTATTGAGAGAGAAAGCCTGCTGGCCCTGTTAATGAACGGGAACAGCAGATTGACAATACCTTAACCTTTCTGGAGGGACCTTTTAATCTGGGAATATATCCACCTAAACTTGAGATCGCAGACAAGACTGAGATAGGTGGCTTCTTCTGACCATGGAATTAGGGCGTTCTCGATTTTAAGACGCGAAATCCTCGATGTAAAACGCTTCTTGTGAAAAAACCACTGAACCGTTTCATCGAGTTGTTTTTGGAGTCTGCCTTGGATATGCTGTGCTACTCTTGAAGAAGCTCTGAAAGGAAAGATATCTGAAAGAAAAAGATTAAATAAAGCCGGTGCCAGGGGGAACTCTTGCGTCAATGGTTTTCCGGTTAGAGAGACTATCTTTAATACTCAACTGGAACGATCGTCCTGAGAGAAATGATTTGATAAGAGCGGTTAGGTCTTCGGGTAGACCTAACCGAATGTATTTCGCCACTAAGCCTTCGTGCTAAACCTTAACAAAGACTTTAGATCCAAGAAAACCGTGGTATTGCTTTCTGTGTGTGACTGTTATTATAGTGTGCTATGACTACCCTGATATTAATTCCGCTATCTATAAATATTTTAAGAGTTTAGAAAGAATGCATACTAGCAATGGAAAGTGACCAACTGATGGTATAACATCTTAAAAACACAGAATATGAAAATTTTAAAGAAATCTCGTTAAAATTCGTTTAAAAAAATTCAAGCTACATACCGTATCTAAAATTAACCACTCAAGTCATAATTGCAGTAAATGTCGATCAGTTTATCGACATATTTCGGATGATTCCACACGAAACTATTTTATTTAATCTCGATATTTATTTGCAGACGTTCGCCGAAACAATTTTAATCCTCTGCTCCTCAAAAATATTGCTCGTGTATTTATTACAAATAAATTACATAGCACGGTGAAAAAAACAACGTGACTTTCGATTTTCGAAACCGAGGAAAACAATGCCCGGCTAAGCCGAAAATCCCCACCAAAAAAATGCACTTAATACCATCCTAAACTAATTAATAACGTTTATTTATAACGATATAAATCAGTCTCCGGTATATGCGACACGAGTTCGTCGCTGATAAACGGATTAATTACGCGAGCTCTAGTCGCATCCGTTTCCTGAACATACAGTAAACAGAATGTAATTTCGGTTTAGCACATACGCATTTTCATTTATTCGAATAAATAGCCCGAGCGAATGGGCGCTCTTGTGTCAGGCTCTGTACAAACGCATATTTTCCTTTGTATCTTATATCCCTCTTGGAGATATTTAGCCCCATGCAATTAAAAAGCAATAATCAAACATATGCTACAATAGTTAAGGTAGTTGCTGATCTCCTTTCCAGGGCTTGAATTAACTTGTTGCGTCCGCCCTTGTCCACTACCCCAATTTTCAACCTAGCACCTTCATTACCCCCTTCGTAAACACATATTTATGTCAATTTTACAAAATAGAACATTGTTCTTACCTTATTCAGTCCGATAGGGCGTAAATCTAAATTATCATTAGATAATCAGGTTTTGCTGTATAAGTCAATACTTAAGCCCATTTGGACCTATGGTATTGAACTGTGGGGTACTAATAGCAAATCTAACATAGATATTCTCCAGAGGTTCCAGAATAAAGTGTTGCGAGTCATCGTTGATGCCCCAAATTACGTGTCCAACAAACTGATTCAGCGCGATATCCCCATAGAATAGATAACAAATGTGATTCGGAGTGTTGATGATAGTGAAGTGCGTAGGCTCAAACGCAAACTGCCATACGATCTGATTAATAGACACATAGGGTGAGATTTAATAATCTCTAGAATAAGCTAGAATAGTTCTTAGAATAAGTTAGGATATACTTTAAAATAATAATATTTAGATTAATAGTTGTACAGTATATCACTTACTGAAGTGATCTCCTATATGTCAGGATAGTTATATTATATAACTGAAATCATTTAATAACACTTATTGCCCACGGGCAGATTCTTGACGTTCTAGGAGATTAATAAAAAAAAGACCTTATTCAGTCCAAGTTCTGTGAAACCGATGGCTCCAAATCTCACAGCGGGCAGATGGCAGTGCAATTGTGATGGACAACCGGGCATTCCGTTTCAATCTCCGTGAACAGGGTTCAGTATTGACCGCTGAACTCTTCGCGATATTCAAAGCTTTATCCTACATCACAGCACAATCCTTCAAAGAATGGCTAATCCTAACCGACTCCCGAAATGCTCTCGAGTGTTTCCTGGAACAGAAGTTCAACCATCCCCTGGTCACTGACTCACTGTTAATCATCCGTAAGCTGTATCTGAATGGGATCAGGAGACGTTTAGTGTGGATCCCTTTTCACATCAATATACTGGGAAACGAGCGCGCGGAGAATGAATCTAAATCGGCTGCTTCCTGCTGGGATGTTTGTGTCCATACTCACCTTATCCCATTTGTTTCTTGTTTCACAAATAATGAGGTACAACGTAATTGGGCCCAGGAGGCCAACCACAATAGACTCTTTGAGGTTAAAGCTGATTTTTTCTCGCCTCTTCGCGTTCCTTCCATTTGTTACCGTGCTATAGCTCTGAATCAACTGAGATTGGGTCAGTGTCATTTCTCGCGCGGTGACTTGATGATTTCGAGCCCGCCTGCTCACTGTGAATTTTGTGCCCTTGTTTCTACCACATACTGGACGACTGTCCACAGGTCACCCAGATAGTATGAGTGAACTAAGTATGGGCTGCAAAATTTTAGAAATGCCTTAACAGGAAAATACAGACAGACTCCTCTGATTTCTACGAGAAATCGATTTTCTCCATAGAATCTAGCCTATGGTTAAGTGTTACTGACCTCAGTAACAGTGCTCCCTCAGTAGAACCTCTACTTCGTTATTGTTGAGTTTGTAGTCCCGTATTTGTGTTCAATTTTACATTGTATATACACTCTTTATTCTTTTAGCGTCTTTGTTTGTGTTATTAATTTTATTTATTTATTAAATTATTATTATTTTTTTATATATTTTAAAATATCCTTTTACCAACGAGGGTTTATCTGGACTGGACCTACAGTTTAACGTGGGCTCGGAACCACGGTCCTGGGCGTTAAGCCTACCGACTGGTGAGTGATCAACTTAGAAATCATCCCAGAAGACATTCGGTCTTACCCAGCCTGGTTACTGACGTGACTAGGATAATTTTCCTTGCCAGATTTTGCACTCTTGCCTAGAACATTTACAAATATTAAACAATTACAAAGATAAATTTAGGACCATCTCCCAGTATTATTCGAACCCGAGGGTATCGCAAGAGTAGGTAAAGCGTCCTGTCGCCTTTACCACTGCGCCAACCAAGTCAGCTATTTATTATTTTATATATACACTTTAATTATGTCCCCGTCCCTTCTATATCTACACAGTACTATTGTATAGTCGCGAAATGACGACATCCGCCTTGTGCGTGTGCTTAACACTTCCTGAAGTGTTGGTAATTGAGTCTCTTTAAAGACTAGAGAATATAGTAATATGAAAATTTATCAATAATTTGATATGACATGAAATATTTTAAATTAAATACTAATTAAATTGAACTGAATTGAATAATTAGTCCATACACCATATCTACATCAAGATATGGCATTGAATAATTTTTACACAAAGTCCAGAATTCACATTTGTGTATTTGTCATTCATTTATCTCAAAACAAAATCTTCGTCTTGTTGACAATTTTACTTTTCACCTGAAAGAAGTCTCCATCCAGTCAATACATATTTTGTTCTTCAAAACAAAAACTGATTTACCTATGCTCTTTTATAAAAATTTATTCTTTTTTCCTTGTTGATTCCACTCCTCCGTCTTCAGTGCAGTATATATTTTGTTTATTTGTATTCGATTCAAGGCAAATCTTATTAGTAAATTTAATCTTTTCAAAGTATCGTTCTCCACTATTCTTGCCTCCTATAAAATCCTATCCATCTTTCACTAAACAATTCTAGCAACACTTCACCTATAAAAGAAAAATCGTTACTAAAATATATCATGATTAAAGTAAATGTCTAATTCTTATCAGTTACTACTATTTTTGCTACCATTTTTGATGGACAAACCACATTAATGAATTGACTACTGACTATCTAGCTTTATGTTGACGTAAATTTTACTAACCTAAAACGAATGTTAGTTATTTTTACCTTTAATATTAGTTCAAGTACAATTGTATATTCTCTCATGCCCTTTTTAATGATTTTATTTTAACGAAAATAATAATTTTCTATTTTGTTTCTTGTTACTGTTGCAAAATCCGCAGCTATATCGGGGTTAAAGTTTAGAATACTACGTCTTCTATTTGATGCCCTTAAAAATATTATGTTACAAATTTGGCAGTGAATATTCTCACAATAAACAAAATTGATGCTGTTTGGATATTTTAACATTTAACATTACATTCCGAACACTAAGAATAACATAACAATTTAATTATTATTGTTATAGATTGGTTAATGCATCATAAAATTTAGTATTCTAGATTATTTGTTGTTTCCACTCGATCAACAGTAAATTTCAAAAATGGCCCATTATAACAGGTCAATTGAAAAGTCCCCAACCTGACACATAGATGGCGCTACTAGAATATGTTTCTTAGTTTCTGTCGGATCATTAATTTGTGAATTATAGCATTTTGAGCGAAGCAACTTTTGTTATTGTGAAAAAAATTGATAAAAATGAATTACGCGTGTTGATAATACATTGCTTTTTAAAGGGATAAGATACAGTTGAAGCGAAAACTTGTCTTGATGCCGAATTTCCGGATACTGCTCTAGGAAAATCAACCATCAAAGTTTGGTATGCTAACTTTAGACATGGTGAAATGAGCACCACTAACGCTGAACGCAGTGCACGCCCAAAAGGGGTTGTTACCGACGAAAACAATTAAAAAATCCACAAAATGATTTTAAATGACCGTAAAATTAAACTGAATTAAATAACACTTTAAAGATTTCAACTGAACGTGTATCATATTATTCACGAATATTTGGATATGAGAAAGCTCTGTGCAAAGTGGGTGCCGCGCGAACTCACTTTTGACCAAAAACAACGACGAGTTGATGATTCGGAGCAGTGTTTGAAGATGATCAAGAGTAATAAACCCGAGATTTTGCATCGATATTGTGACAATTGAGGAAACGTGGCTCCATAATTACACTCCGAAGTCCAATCGACAGTCATCTGAGTGGACTGCACACGATGAACCCGCCCCAAAACGTGGGAAAACAGAACAGTCGGTTGGCAAGGTTATGGCGTCTGTATTTTGGGATGCGCATGAAATAATTTTCATTGATTACCTTGAAAAAGGAAGGACCACCAAGAGCGACTATTACATAGCGTTATTGGACCGTTTGAAGGACGAAATCGCCGAAAACCGCCTTTGAAGAAAAAGAAAGTGCTGTTTCACCAAGACAATGCACCGTGTCAAAAATCCATGAATTGGACTTCGAATTGCTTCCTAATCTACCGTATTCTCCAGATCTGCCACCCTGCAACTATTTTCTGCTCTCAGATGTCAAGGAATTCTCGCTGGGAAGAAATTTTCGTGGAATGAAAAGGTGATCGACGAAACTGAGGCCAATTTTGAAGCAAAGGACAAATCGTACTACAAAAATGGCATCGAGAAGTTGGAGTGTCGCTATAATCAGTGTATCACCCTTGAAGGGAATTATGTTGAATAAAAAAACTAATTTTGCCAAAAAAATGTGTTTTTCTATGGTAGACCGGGGACTTTTCAATTGACCTGTTACATACCGTAGGTAAATAAAGAGAGAATGTGCTAATCGGAAAATTCCCTTCTATATATCGTATTCTCGTTTCCTGCCACGCTTATTCTTTGACGGAGGCCAAGGATATCCGTTTTGCGGGTCATCCGCTAGCGAAATTTGTGAGAAAGGAGGTCAGGATAGCTGGGGTGAACAAGTGTCGGGGTCGATTCAGGGCGCACCGTTCAAATTCGTCGGGTTAGTGGGTCATCGAGGGTTATATTTGAGGGTAAAGGTCCCGGATCAACAGGTGGTTTTCACCCTGAACCGATTGAGCCGTTTGCACGACCCCGTTCCAAGGTCTAACTGAACTTGGAAGGGTGTCAAAAGGGGACCGATATTTACCGCTTTATTAATAGCGAATGCAGAGATGGTAAACGTAATTACAAATTCAATAATTTATTAGGATAATATATATTCTATACAAAATAGCAAAGATCTCGCATCATCTGCCGTATTTATCTTTGTCTTTTAGTTAATTTTAGCTTTGATATATAACAATATTCTAATATAAATAAGTTAATGAAATAAAAATGTTAAAATATAATTTATTTTAACATTATAGTACTTTTAATGCGTATAGTATTGAAAGATTTATACTACAGATAATTAAGCAGCCATAATAGTTTTTAAGTTAGAGTAATTTTATTATGTTTACCTTTAACTCCTTTCTAAACCACCTATGGTATCCCTCTGAGCCTATTCCACTTAATTGTATATCCAAGTAATGGATTTCAATTTCATTAGAGAGCATATTTACCTTCTTAGGTTTGGTTCTTGTTTCCCTTGTTGCTGTGTTTGCATCTCAAATCATTCAGATACCACTGTATTTCTTTTTAGTTTCTTCTGTCACTACCTGTAAATTTTTGTTAATAAAACTAGATTTAATTACTACAATTTTCTTAATTCATTTGCTATATCTGCAAAGCAGTAAATATTAATTTTCTCCTCGTACATTTTAACAACTGCTCATAAATATTCTGAACAATTACACACATATCTACCTATGTCTAAAAAATATTTAACAATTTACAATTCGATTTTCTCTAGTTACACACAGTACAGCTTTAGTAGTTTCCACTCCCATCACCCTGTCTTGATATTACTAGCATTGAATCATAATCCCGCATCATCTGTTAATTAACCATGTTGATAATTTCCAACCTAAGACTAGTTCACTCTTCCACCATTTGTCAATTTTTTCATTTCTGTATTTGGAGAAGTTTATCCAGACCGAAGAGTGTTATTGGAAAAAATGCTTTCCATATATCTACATAGTTGTTGCCTATATATCTTTCTCAACCTATATATTTACTCTAGTAATTCTTTCTTACATCCCATAACGACTCGATTTGATTGAACACGCAGAGATAGGGAGTAAAACGCCACATTGCTCAGTCTCTGTCCACGTTAATTTTGCATTGAGGCGAAATAATAAAAACTTAATTATATCACTCAATGGATGCCCGATTCCTCAAGCAGATTCAGCTAAAGACCTTGGAATCCATCTTGATGGTAGATTAAATTGGAAGTATCACGTTTGACAAAAAGCAAAACACATTAGAACCAAAATAAAACAACTATACTGGTTAGTCGAAAGATACTCTCAGCTTGATCTAAAATCATAGAGATTGATCTATAATACAACTATAAAGCCAATTTGGACCTATGGGGTGCAAATATGGGATATATGGTAAAGAAAAATTGCACTAAAAATTCAAATCAACTAGTCATACAACGCTGTCAAAACAAGGTTCTTCGATTGATTATCAATGCCTATGGCTATGTAACCAACGAACAACTGCACGATGATCTGGAAATCAAATGGATTTGCGAAGTAATACACGATTTAGCCTTGAAACACGAAAGAATATTACTAAATCATACTAACATGGAAGCAATATAAAGTGTATACATTTAGTGTAAACTATAGCTATAAGTTAATAATTAATAAATAATTATAATTTTATAATTGAGGAATACATATTGATATATTTTCTCGCACTCGTCTTGCTTGTTAATTAATCCAAGTACATAGAAAAAGTAGTAATAAATTAACTGTAAATTAAGATTGTACTAGGCGTATCTAATAAAGATGTTATAAAAAAAAATATTACTCAGTCATCTGATTCATTGTGTTTTTTTATCAGACCTGTTTCTAAAAAAGTAAATTACATAAAACACAATTAATTATTTCATTTATTTTTACCAAGTAACCAAGTTACCAGGTGACCAAGTACCAAGTTTATATTTACCAAGTAAATTTGAAATACTTAATTTATGTTTTACAATCCTTTCCTTATTTACACTCTTTGACGACCACTTGTTGGGATATTTTCATTGAATTCCTATATCTAGCATGGATGGCAATATATGTGTAATCAATTATTAATACTATTATTTAATATTATTAATATTATTATTTACAAAACCTAATAAAATGTTTTCCTTTTATTTTTTTCCGCCAACTTTTGTTGTCTTTACAATGTTTTTGTGTCTCGATAAGAGTGACCTAATATTACATTTTTAAATATCTATGTCTATACACAAACTGAAATAACAAATCTTCCTTAATTTTATTACATGCTTTTAAAAACTGTATTCTTTTAAAAGCAATCTCTCGACGGAATATTAGAACTCTTCGTGGGTTATCTTTGCACTATTAAGTCCTATATTTTCTAACAGTGTTTGAAATATGATATCTCTCAATGAATCGAACTAACATCAAAATATGTAGACATTTTTTTTTCGGTGAATCGAAAATTAAATAATTTTTCTTTTTTTTAAGACACTTTTATCATAGTGTCCATAATAATATTCAGTGCAGTTGTAATATAATAAAAATATTCCCAGTAATAACCCCAACCGTTTGACATTTAATAGTATCATTACTAACCTCTCTAGCGCATTTGACAACCGGCTGATAATAAGTATTTATTATGCTTATAATTATATATACATGGCATGTAGAAAATTACTTCATTATCTTCATTGATATGTATAAAATACTATTTTAATTAATTAGTCATATCCTAAAGCTTATTGTAAAGTCTATATATGTCCAATAATCCGATCGGATGGTGTTAGACGTTTTAGTCTACATACTTCACTGTCACTTCGCATAATTAGCTGATTAGCGAGTACAATGGGTAGCAGTAACACTCTTTCGAGGTACTTCAGACAAACACGTTGAGTTACACTCGTTATTGGTTCCAGAAGAATATTGCGTTGTATCACTTCATTTGAAACATAGTACCGAACATCGACAGTTGCTAGCGGTTTCCCATAGTTGAATTCCATATGATCAAATGTGTTTGATTATAGATATATACAATAATATGTTGTTATCTAATGAAAACTTCATTGTTGATTCATTGATTGCGCCCGATAAGTCAATACATTTGGCAGAGTTTAAGTTCAAGTTGCTTCTGTTTGGCGAGTATGTGCTTCCTCCAAGTTAGGCGTCGATCTAGGTGCATACCAAGATATTTAGCATCGTCTGCTTGAGACACATTCTTCTGGGTAAAAGTCATATGACTGGTAGAATACAATGAGAAGGAAAATATTTTCTGGTATTAAAACGAATTTACAAGCTGCAATAGGCAAGGCATTATATATTTTGATGACGTACCTTCACTGCGACTTTAGATAGAATATATTTAATATAAGCATCAATAATACATGGGATATACATTTTCATTTTATTCCAAGAAATGGGAGTGTTATTTTGGAATTGTACTTGGAAATCTCGGATCGTGTCAAATAATAAATAAAAATCCCGCTATTGAAAAAAAAAACTGTTTGATATGATTATCTGGCGGCAACTTATTCTCGCTTGAATAAGCCTCTGCATACATTTTAGACCCGCAACGCAATGTAAATGACGCTCTCTTGATGAGACCATTATCACGGTCCGCCGCCGTATTTTCCATAAAACGTGCCCCATTCTCGACCAGTTAACACGTGTTGCATCACAAAATCCGGCCACCGTAAACGTTCACGTTATTTTAAATTTGACTTTGGATGTCCGTTGAATTAATGAAATTGCAACATGGAAATTTCGTTCGACAGCCACGCCGGTTGCAGCTGGATTACGTCGTCGCACATTTCGGAAATCCCCATCGATAGAAAACTGTTTGGCCGCCGACGGAAAAATCTAGAAGGCGGCTCACGCGTCCCGTAATTGTTTATTGAAATTCACACCCGGACTACTTGATCGGAATAAGCGGCCGCCGTAATTATGGGAACGAAATTGAAATATGTGCTTTGCGGCCGTGAAGTTTATTAAATATTTATTTATTTTTTTCGTTTGTTGTCTCTTCTGGGTGTTCCGTTCCGAGCAAATCGAACAATGGACCTGGAACGTTATGGTGAGGAATTTTTATGGCTTAGCGCATACCTGAGAAAATTCAGATCAAATTAGTCGAATATGTCTAAAACTTCTAATTTGTGATTGTTCTCACAAAATAGGATAATTAAATATCCTAAACTTTTTACAATATCTGATTTAAATAGAGAACATTAATTTTTTTATTATAATTTTAAAATTGAATCATATATAAGTACATATATATATACAGTGTGGGTCAAAAATCCCTCTACCATTTTGATTGCCTATAAATTTGCTCAAAGAAAAGATAAGTAAGTTTGGTTTCAACAAAAAGTTTATTTGATCTATATATTTGTTTTAGTTATAATTGAGAAACTATACCGGCTAAATGGTGACCGCAATTCTCTATGCAATTTTCGGTCCTTTTTAAGGAATTTTTCATGACGTCCTGCAACACCTAAGGCTGAATTTTTTCAATTTCGTGACGAATGTTGTCCTCAAGATGTTGAATTGTTTGTGGCTAAAATATAAACTTTTGATTTTAAAAACTCATAAGAAGAAATCTGGTGCAGTTAAATCTGTACAGTTCCAATTGTTTAAGGAGCTGAGTGTGCTGTGGCCCCATCTTGCTGAAAATCATTTCAGGCACAAAAAAATTTCGAATTATGTCTTAATACCGTTCAACAGCAATAATAACAGCGATATCTTGGTCATTTTCAAAAAAATAGAGACCAATGATGTTTCCAGCAAGAATACCACACCATAAAATGGTTTTTAGTGGATGAAATGATGTTTCATGAATAAATTTAGGATTCTGAGTCCCCTAAAACTGACTGTTCTGTTTATTGACGTGGCCACTGAGAAGAAAATGGATTTCATCGCTCATTGTAAATTTAGACGAAAAATGTTCAATTTCACAAGACAGCTTTAGGATTGCATTACGGCACTCAACTCGCTGATCAGGATCTCTCGGTAACAATTTTTAGACTAATTGAATTCTATAAGGGCACTTTTTAAAATCAGTTTTCAAAATTCGCCTTAAACTGCGCGGAAACGTTTAACTGGGAGCCACGTCTCCGGAATGTTTCTGGAGACTCTGCAACACTCTCGCGCACCAGAGCCACATTTTCAGCCTTACGAGATGTCCGTTGTCTTCCAGAACAAGGCCTGCCTGCTATCGTACCGTAATTCGCTTGTAAACGATAAATTGTGGATTTGTGAGGCACTGGAGGATTACAATATTTTTAACGCAATTTCCGCTGAGTGGAAACAATGGAAAGATTATTTTCAAAAAACATTGTCACTATTTCTGCTCGTTCTTGTGGCGCATATTTATCCATAATAAAATTTGGACGTTTATATAGCACAATGGTTAAAGCCAACTTGAGCTAAAAGTCACATAACCAAGATGGCGCGCAATCAAAATGGTAGCGGCACTTTTGCCCCACCTGTTACATTCCTTTCAATTCCATCCATAATATAAATGTTAGATGCTGGCCTATGTATGACCAAACATTTCCTATGTTTCTAGTAACTAGAAACTAGTAAATGTCAAAGGAATGATGTTCATTTCACGGAGGTCCATCTTCCAGCTTCTTCGCCCTTTCGAACCAGTGTTCTAATCAAGTCCTGCTACAGATGGTCATCAGCATGCGTATTTTCTGATGAGTAGATGATTTTGATGAGTATATTCGAGATGATTTTGCCTGTTATTGAATGCATCTGCAGTAACCGTTTCATTCGATTCTTGCAACTCGTAAACATCACACCTTTCTGATCCCACTATATGCACAGCAAGACCTTAAGACAATGAATATTCTGAAGTACCTTGGGATATACGACATTTTTCGTTTAGTTATCAGTTCCAGAAACAAATTGACTGGATGGTTTACCGAAACTTGAACATGCGACGTAAAATTGGTCATAAAAATAAGCATACATTTTCTAGATGCAGCCTACAAATACTCAGAGATTGGCCTTAAGAGAAAGCAAGACGAATTAGACATTGAATTCGTTTAAACGTCAAAGGGCTTATCCGTTGGAATCATTGGAGTCCTCGGAATAAACACTTCCTCACCTTTTACTTTTCCTTTGACTATCAACCAGCCGCTTCAATGACATAGGTCATCAATTTGCTTGTCACCAAACGCATTCCATTGTATAGTTTTGGCTAATTGGTTGAAAATTATTATATTTTCTCCGTATCTCGACTAGTTACTGATTTGCGGTGGATATCACTTATTACTATTAGCTATAAGCGTGCATGACATGAACTATCAATTATCGAATTTGACGGACTTGCAAATCTAATTTATTTAAAACATAATTCTCTTTATAATATCTTCCGCAAATTTTTCTTATATTTTAATACATATTCTGCTATCCTGGGTGGAGACTGAACCAACAAATTAGAGATCATTAAAATTGGTCTAGTCAAAACGAAACGAGGAACGAAATTGAAATATATGAGGCCATGAAGTCTACTTTTATTTTTTTGTTTGTTGCTTCTTCTGGGTGTTCGGTTCCGAGCGAATCGAACAATGGACCTGCAACGTTATGGTGAGGAATTTTTATGACTCAGGCATACCTGAGACGATCCAGATCAAATTAGTCGAATATGTCTAAAACTTCTGATCTGAACTTCTATCTAAAATTTGTGCGTGTTGCCACACTAAAGAATAATTAAATATCGCAATTAAATAGAGAAAAACTTTTTAAATATAATTTTAAAATTCAATAATATTATATATACATTCATTTCAATTCCACTACCAATATATATATATATATATATATATATATATATATATATATATATATATATATATATATATATATATATATATATATATATGTGTGTGTGTGTGTGTGTGTGTGTGTGTGTGTGTGTGTATACCTTTTTCCATATTTCTGGCAACACAGTGTCAAAGATATGATGATCAATATAAACAACTATTAAATAACCTAACCTAACTGTCAAATTAGATGGTCTTGGCATATTTCTATTTTCTCATTCATTTTTGCTAATTATGTAATGAAACGCTGAAAAATAACTAACGATATTAAACATTTGTATCATAAAAAATTAAAACGAACTTTTTCCAACAGTATTTGTCTATATAATATATGTAGTAATCTTAGTAATATATAAAAAAAACAATCTCTAAACTTACTAAATAAAGGATCTCCTAAAATATATGTTTAATGTTTTTAATGTTTTGTAATATGTTTTATTTATACTCCTAAAGTAAATATATAAGTTTTAAATTTGTCGCCATTTATGTAATAAATTATTAGTAATCAATATAGAGTTTGTGATGAAATTGTGTGTTTTGAAATGTCGAAATAAACGTGAAAATAATTGACGAAATAAAAAATTTTATGTAAAGTGCTTGTATCCAATAAACTTTGATTCGTGACACTTTTTGCTGAAGAGCTGCAGATATTATTGTAATTCCTATTAAACAATATAACCGTTAAATTCGCTAACATCACATTTTTCTAGATAAAATAGTCATGCCGCTAATCATAGAATGTCCGAATTACATTTGGATATTATTCTTACTGTTAGGCTTTCAAAAGCTATACTATCGGAGACTTTTAAACAGTTATGGCCTGTAAACTCATATCCCAATTGTGGGATTTGGTTCACAGATTAAAAAGTGAGTATTTTGGTGTCAATCACAGAGGTCGGCCCACATGACCAACAAAGTTTGAATATAATTGCAACACTTATTGAAAAACAAACAGTTAAGGTATCTCTGTCAAACCAAACCATATGGCAATGTTACCACAAAGATGAGAAGAATTTGTACGAAATTATGGAAAATGCTTTTATTAATATATATTAAAATAGAATAAAATAGAATATATGTTCTACAAATAATTCACAATAAATAGCTTTTTAAAGTGAAAACATGATTAGAATACATGCAAACACGTAAAGTTTGTCTTTAATGTGATATGTTTGTTTATTAAATCATAATGTATGCATAATTTCTAATTTGTATGACGAATTGTTTTGTTTTTTCCCTATATTTGTACATCTAGATAAATAATGTTTGTGGCGTCATTTGATTAGGTAAGCGATCCAATACAATACGTAATAATAGTATGTTTTGAACCACAACAATTTGTAAACAACGGAATTATTATTCGGAGCAGTGTCCCGTTTGATGTTATTCAATCGATAACAACAAATCCCAGTCACTCTTGTTAAAACGATCTGAATACGAAAAAAGTCAAAAGTCTCTCGACAATTCCATTATACTCAACATTAGCATTGAGAACTATCGATGGAAAACAGTCGATAATCGCAAAACAGTCGAACTAGTTGATAGTCAAAAACCTAGCGACAGAAAATAGTAATTACTAGGGTTGGGAACTATCGACTGACTACAGTCGAAACAGTCGATAGTCAAAAAATAGCGACTGAAAATGCATGGTTCGACTGTTTTTTCCATTCGTAATGTCAGACGAAGATGTAGGAATTCTTGTCTGTATAAATTGTGAGATTGGAAAGGACGGAAATAAATGCTTGGGGCAGTTAATTCTAAATGTGTTATATTTTCACAAAAACATTTAGAATTACAACAAAATCTAAAAACTAAAGATGTTCAATAACTATGTCAATAACCATAACTACTAAATAAAATGTAAACGTATACCTAATCATTGAAAAATCTAATCCATCCAACCTAAAAAATGATCATACAATAACTACCAGACCCTTTTTAAATAAAAGTTTTATTTATTTTTGAACAGAGATATTTATTCTATTCTTATACTTTACTATTCATGAATATTATTTATTCAATCCGTTCAGGAATATTACCACGTTCAACTTTTGTAGCGTGAGGCGATTTCTTCGATCGTTAATTATTTGCCCAGATTTTGAAAAAACTCGTTCTGAGGGGACAGATGTTGTGGGTATAGAGGAATATTTTCCGTGCAACTAATATAATTCAAGTATTGTCAATTTATGGGCTTGCCAAAAATCCAATGGGTTTTCTAAATGCCCAATAATTGGCATTTCCAAATACTACTTAATCTGTAAAGTTACTGCAGTACTTGGAGTAATTACTTCATTACTACCATTCTAGTCATTTTTTTTATCAAAGTATCTCCAGATCTCAATACATTCTTGGTCAGTAGTTGTGTCTTGAATTTCGAGTTGTGGAACTATATTTGTATTTTTTCAAGTTGTAATAATGGAAGATACCCCTTTTGTGATAACTTTTTGTATCGCCTCAGCATTATTTACAATATCAAATCTTGCTTTTTTAAATCTAGGATCTGAAAATATGGATTTCCCGCATATCCTGTTCATTTATAAAATTGCCAGTCTTTTATTGATGACATCTAATAAACAATTTTGTATTTTTCCCCCATTCACTTGTAAAAATCCTGGATTAGATTCAATGTCTTAGTACTCTTATTAACAGTATAATTAAAGACATCGTGGGATACCTTTCACCAGATAACTCGGTGGTCATTATTTCAATGGGCTTTATAAGATGAACACATTCTGTCATTCGTCAAGAAATAAAAACTGTGGTGCACTTCTTAATAGCCATCAAAATAAATTGTTGAATAGTAGAGTTTTACTATCAGAAAATGTATTTAATATACTTTATTCACCTCTTTACCGTTAATATTTTTAAAAGAAATTTAACAATTTTTGAAACCAACAAACAAAGGCTTGGACAAAAATCGTGAAAGTTTATCAAAAAAGTATTACCTATTATACCAGCCAAAAGTATTACCTATGATACCAGTCAAAAGTATCTTACAATTTATCATTTACAATTTAATTTTTTTGCCCTCGAAAACTAGCGTTCCAAAATGCTGCTATATTAATATAAAATATATAGTTATTCACAAGCAAACTACAAAAAACATAAAACCACATATATTACATAGAAATCTATATAAGCATAAATTCAATATAAGCATTACTTTCAAGGTCGCAGCCAGGACAACACAGCCACATTGTTAAAAATCATTCCAATGAACTAGTAGAACCGAAAATAGTAACTAAAATAAACGGCTGAAACAGTCGATAGTAAATAGTAATAAAATCAGTCGGCCCGAAAATAGCGACTGAAAACAGTCGACTGAAAACAGTCACTAACAAAAAATAGCGACTAAAGCAGTCGATAGTAAAAAGTAGTCAATTACCAAACAGTCGATAGTCGATTTCAGTCGATAGTAAAAAGTAGTCAATTACCAAGCAGTCGATAGTCGTTTTCAGTCGATTGTTCCCAACATTAGTAATCACTAATTCAGCCAAATGCACGCTTCGCTGTTTTTTCCTTTTGAACCTTTTTTCAACATTATTTATTATTATAACAAGGTTAAAAGAACAATATTTTGATTGATAAATAGCAAAATAATTTTAACTGTTTGAACTATTAAGTCTATTTGGATTTCCTCGATATTTTTTCAAGCCTTTTCGATATTAAAACTTCATTCTGTGACGTTTCAACGAATAATAATCTTAAAATATTCCTGATTAACAATAAGTAGCATTATTATTCTATTTAAAAGGGGTTAAAAGGCGATGGTTAAATTGTTGGGAAAGATTGATTGAGAAAATACGATACAAATATTTAGCTCCTTTACAAGCAGGTCCAATATATACACAGAATAAGTATTATTCTATATTTTATGAATATATGAAATATAAAAATAATTTTGAATTATTCAAAATGAAACTGTCCTTTTTGAACGAAATAGAATCCAGCAATTATATATTTCCTTATGGCACGGTTTGCAAAAAAAACATTCTTAAGTATATATTGAAATGAAATAGAAATAAACCAGGTAATTTTGTTGTATTATGTCACTGTTACTATTAAAATGTTAAAATACTATGAAACATATTTGGGATCATTATTCCATTATTTTTTTCACCCTGTCACTTGCCGATTTAAAATAATTTGAAATAAACTGATCTATGCAGAAAAAAGAATCAAACAATTATCTCCGTCCTTTCCCCTCTCACAATTATTATGGGAGGAAATTCGTAGATCTCCGTCTGTTATCACGAATAGAAAAACAATCGAAGCATTGACCTTCCGCCTGAAATAGTAATTACTATTTTCAGTAACTAGTTTATTAAATATCGGCTAGTTCGACTGTTTTACGACTATCTACTGTTTAGACTGTTTTTAATCCATAGTTCTCAACGCTATTTAATACCTAGCCAGAAAAAAACTAATAACGCTTGTTCCAATTGACTCAGGTAGTCGCTAAAAACAGTCGAATAAATTAAGGATACCGAAAAATATTCATATTTTGTGAAAAAAATGTTTTTAGAAAAGCATATCGATAGTTGTAAAAGAGAGCATCAAACTGAGATATTTAGCCGATATTATTCGATATTTTTCTCGCTTAAAAAGCATATCGATAATTCTAAAAGAGAGTATCGAACTTTGAGTGTTAAATTGGAATATCGATATTAAAATCCCAGAATTTTTGAAGGAGAGTATCGAGCTTTTGTTTTAAGATTTCTACCTCGGGGTCATCAAAGGATTTTTGCGATGAAAATTAGGGTTGTGAAGTTAGTGAAGAAATATCGATAGTATTAAAAAGACACAAAAATTTGGATCCATCAATATTTTTCTCCTTTATCGACATCTGTAGAATGAACAAGCCACGGACTGAATTATTTGGACGAAGAAAATTAGTCGACTAAAACAGTCGATAGTCCCCAACATTAGTCTGTAAGGACGTGGTGTGATTCGAAAACGTGGATATGCAACATTTACGTAAAACGAATTGTGCGTCGCCGAGTGGTTGTTTACGATGCGGTCGCCCGACTATGTAGTGGAAAAATAACAACGAAAAGCAATTTGGGTAAAAACACCAACAGAAATTTAACACGTACGAAAGATTTAAAAGTTATGTTGACCCGTTCGAAGAAAACGCGTAACAATTGGTAATTAGCTGCATTGACAAAGGAAATCTTAATAAAACCGAGTGTAGTTGTAGAAAGCTGACGATTTCAATGTTGGTTTTGTCACTGTTCGGTACTTACGTTGTTCATACGACACTTGGAACATAACTACTTTTGACTCGATGAATGCCAATCAGGCTTGAATTTTCTGCCTTTTAGTTTTGTTCAGAAATGCATTAGTTTAATGTTATTCTGTATCATTTCTACCTTGAAGTAATATTGGAAGTATAAATTGAATCATCTATATGGTACCAAACTGAAAGTAAGAAAATCAGCATCAACTATACCCAACATTATTAAAATAATGTCACAATTTTAGTGTATCAAGTTCCTTACAAGGTATATATGTATAGATAGTTCCCTTCCAGATCTTTTTTAATGAATAGTTAAAATGTATTTATTACAACATTTTATTTATTGGCCATTATATTTATTCTATTAAGGTTTAGTATGAAGGTCTTATAAATAAACTACAGAAAATTCTGCCAAAACAACACACCGAACTATTAAAATCGTACATTACAAGCAAAACGTTTAGAGTCAAACAAGAAGAAGATTACTCTGTAATAAAAGAAGCTAAAGTAATTAATAGTAAGTATTTTAAGAAGAAATTGACATGCCCACCTGAAGCAATCGGCCAAGCTCCAGAAGCTTTTGTGTTAATGCGTAGAGAAGAAATATTACAATCAAAACTCTTTCGAATAATTCTTTTCTCCCTTAAAATAAGCTATGTATGGTTCTGTATCGTTCAAAAAACCTGGGCACTGTTACATCATGACATGTGTAAGCTTAATGCTTTCAAAGTTTAGTGTTTAAAACAATTTCTACATTTCTCTTTTCCGAGATCGTGTTGGGAATGAAGCTATCCAACTAGGATGTGACAATCAGGGTTCCGTTGTGCAACACATTCAAAGACACAGAAAGTAATAGCTTTGACAAATCTGTCGAATAAAATATCAATCAATTCCTTACTCCAGGCATCTGTTCCAAAAATGGCAACAGCTCCAAAAAAAGAAATGCATCAAGAGAGCGATCTGAAAGATAAAAGATAAATTGTTTCCAAGCCAGAACGTTAACGGTCAATAAGCAATTGTGTAGCGTATTGGTTTAAAACTAGACAGTTTACTCGCTAGCTCTGGTTATGTATTGATGATGAAGGATGTAACCAAAATTACTTATCTGAGATGATATTGCCGATCTGGAACGTATTGATTTAGTTTGAGAATGTTGAGGACGCCAAAAGTTTTGGAAACAATTCCCTACAAGTTATATCATAGAATTTTAGGTAAAGTACTGCAATTCAGCAAACCATTAAAGGCAAACTGGCCGAGGAAGGTATAGATAAATTAATAAGTCTATATTATTTTATAATTGCTGTTGTTTCCTCCCCCTCTCCATCCTGTTTACCGTACGCATTTATCTCATATAATTCCCCGACAATGTTTTTAATGTAAGTAGCCTATTCATTCCACATAATTAACTTTCAATATCGATAAAGTAACAACTCAACCATAGAGGCAATAAATAAACATACACTATCGATGGTCATCAATTTAACAATCGGTTAGGGGCCATCTCCGTCGAGCGCTTTCTCAGAACCGCGGAGATACACGGCGTCGAAGCCCGTGCTGAGCACGTGGAGGTGAGTCGAGAGAACGACGTCGTGCCGACGGCGCATTCCGATGTCCTGGAGCGTGGCGACCGCGGCTCTTTTCTCACGGCGCGGCGACCGCAACGTGACGCGCCACGACCTGAAAATGGGACCCTCGAGACGACGCGAATAAGACAAATGGCGATTCGGCCGTGGATGTCGTTAAATCATCGACCCCGTAATGAAAAACCAATTATTTTCGATCCATCCGCGTCTTCTGATATCGATTTCATTTGTCATCAATATTATTAAGTGTACACTAAAATATGATTTCGGACTTTTTTTTTTGGTAAACTGCATGCAATTGTTTGTGCTCTATCTCAGCCTATTACCACTCGAAAAATTTACAGTTAGTGAAGTGAAACGAACAATAATTACTTAAATTAATGTCAAAAAATCTATGGATTTTGATCTAATAACTATCAGAAAAGCGCTTCAAGTTAATGGCATTTACTTTTAGTTAGTGAAGAAGCCTCACGAAAATTACAACAGGCAGGTGACAATATAAATAATTGGACACAAGCTTGGAAAATAAGAATTAATGAAAGTAAATCTGTACATGTGCAGTTCACCTATATACAGACCGTACAAGCACCATTAACATTAAATAACACTATCATTCCATATAGCATCAACGCTAAATATCTCGGAATGAATCTCGATGCAAAACTTCACTGGAAGGAACATATAAAGAAGAAAGGAAAAGAACTGGAATTGAAATATAGGAAAATGTACTGGCTAATTGGAAGAAAATCACAATTATCAGTACATAATAAATTGCTATTATATAAGCAAATATTGAAACCTATATGGACGTACGGAGTTCAATTATGGATATGTTCTGCAAAGAGTAACATTAATAAAATACAAATTTTCCAGAACAAAGTCCTGAAAGATTTGTGGGTGTACACAAATACTATAGGACTGATTACCTACATCGAGACCTTCAGATACCCACAGTCAATCAAGAAATCAAGAGAATTGCAAGGGGGTATGAGGAAAGACTCCATTCTCACACTAATATTGAAATATTGCAACTTTTGGATATCACCAGAACAGGACACAGACTCAAAAAAAACAAACCATCTGATCTTGTGTAGTATTGTATAGTGAGGTGCATATATTAAAAAATTCAGCAGTGACATGTATAAACATTATTCGACCAGAGACTGAGTTAGGGCCGATGGGTCCTCCTAGTTATATATCTAGATTTAAGTTAGCATAAAGACAAATTGTAGGTTAGACGGAAACGACTAGTAACAATATATTAATTAAATTTAAAAAAAACTACTTTTAGTGCCACGGTATGTCTAAACTACTTCCCTAACACTTTAACAACAGTTAACCTAACCATTATGATTCTCAAACGAGAGAAAAATTCGGAAGATGTTTCCTCCTATAGCCCTATAAATCTGTTACTTATACTATCCAAGGTTTTCAAGAAAGTATTCATCAACAAGCTCAAAATAATCACAGAAGGAAGAAATATTATTCTAGAGTAAAAAGAGAGAATAAAAACTGAAATGAAAAAATATTTGCTCGGCTGTATTCCTTGACATATCTCAAGATTTTGATAAGGTGTGGCACAATGGACTTCAAGTTAAATCGAAAAATCTTCTACGATTTGATGAACACACATCCAATATATTCGGGTGTTCCGCGGGGCAGTGTCCTTGGCCCATTGTTATATCTCCTCCATACAGCAGATGTACCGACCTCAAACACCACCACTGTGGTAATATATACTGACGATATGGCGATTTTGTCATCTCACGAGGATCCAATATCAACTACAAGGAACCTCCAACTTCATATGGTTGAAAAGATGGCGTATCAAGATGAATGAGGTAAAATCTACTCACCTGATGTTCACCCTGCGCCCTTACCAATAATATTAAATATCTGGAAATGCATCTGGATCGACGCTTAAATTGGAGGAAACTCTTACTAATAATACATAAACCAGTTGGACTTAAACTGAACCAGATGTATTGGTTCATAGGGCGTTAATCCAAATTAACTTTAGATAAAAAAGCATCGCTGTATCGAACTGTGGGGTATGACTAGAAAATCCAATATAACCATTCTTCAGAGATTCCAAAATAAGTGCTACGTGCCATCGTTGACGCCCCATATTATGCCTAATTATGCCTACCGTGATCCGAAGCGTGAAGTACTATGAAAGAGTGTCAGTGCAACTGCATGAAGCGATCTTATACATGTCATTGTATAACATAAATCTCATCTAATACTTATTGCCCATTTAGTAGACCTAGTTTGCTAAAAAAGTCATCAAAGAAATGTTATAAAACGAATTCTTGACTCAATAAATTTAATGAAAATCCTTGCCTACCGTTTTAGCGAATGAAAATGCGACAAAAACACTACTTTGAATTTGATACTTCACTTAATTTTGAAGATTCACCTTAATATCTTTATGAAATTAAATTGGCGCTTAAAATGTAAACGACAATGATTATTTTAAGAAAAACCAGCATTGAAAGACTATTTGAACATTTTCTAGGCAACATGGGCCAAATAAATTTATCACGCTTCAGAAACGAAGCCCAATTTCATACAGAAAAATATATATGCAAGTACAAATGCAACTATAGTACTACAAATAGTCCGAAACGGAGGCAAGAAAGACTTTAAAAACTTTAAAGATAATTATTTCGCGTACTTTAGGTTTTTGCAAAAGATGAAGCTGTACAATCTCATATCAATTGAGCATGAAACAAATAGCCAACCCTCTAGAACTTCTTTTTCCTCTGTTATATTACTCATTGATTTTCTATATGAACTGTCCTTATTTACAAAACTTATTTATTAGGTGTTTGCATGTATTTTTATTAACAATATCTGTTGATCTCAAACTATCAATATAGTTTTTAAGGCAGTTTTCCATTTCATTAAATTGTATTTTCGGTATTCGTTGCATCACATGTACAAATACATGTATAAAATACCGAAAGTACCCCAAGGACCGAAATTGATCGAACATAATAAATTTCAAGTCATATAGCCCAGCTAAAACTTTCAAGTAACTTTAAGACAGCTTAGCAGTTGATGAATCAACTGTTTCCGAACGTTTTCATACAATAGAAAGACAAAAAACGAGATATATGCGATAAAAATGCGAACCATACGAAATGATTGAAAATTGGGGACTAATATATCAATCTTAAGTACGGAAAGTCTTGGTATAATCCACGAGACCCGAAGTTTGTAGAGTTCTAATACAATCATCAAAGTTCAGAGTGTAATGCCACCAAAGGCAGATTACAGTAGTACAGTGAAACTACAAAAATTATTTTATAGTGGGCATAAACTGTTGTAGGCTATAGAATATAATATTTAGACAACTAAAGTAAAGTAAAGAAATCATCAATTTTTATGTCCGAGTTGTCCTGTAAAGTTAGTACTGCAAATGTCGAGTGATGCAAGCTGGACAAGTTGACAAAGGCAAAGTCATCCTCTTTCATGACAACATTCAACTTTCATCGCGTAGGATAATTTTACTGTAAAAATCAAAATCAATTTGACTTCAATTGATATTCAATCATTCACTGAACAAACTCTTCTGGCTGGGCAGGTAACTAGGATTTAGTCCTTGTATCATTTGAATATGCAGATCTTTAGTAAGCATACAATATAACGCGATTGGTTGTTCGATAAAAGGTATGTTTACGTCTGACTGTGAGATGTGATGTAATTGTCATTGTCTGTGCCGTCAGTCAACACAACAAATTTCCATTTGCTTTTAAAATAAAATGGTTTCCGATTGAAATAACAAGATTTATTTTAAACCCTGTATGTTTCATACCTAGTATAACCTGTGGAGGACGCCTTGAACTTTGTAATTATTATTATCCTAGGTGCCGAGTTAATATCCAGCACACACTGTCACGCACTCTGTTTCGATGTTAACATTTGAACGACTTGTTATTGGATGAAGAGTGCATCACCAGTTGGCCCAGGGTTCCTGAATTCATAATTACCCTCTTCACAGTTGAAGTTAAATTAATATTCTGACTAAAATTAAAATTTTGGGATATTTTTTAAAAGCAAAAGCATATTTCACATTTCTGAATTTAGAAAATTATTGAAAATATCCACTGAAACTTACTTTGTTACAATACCCGCCTATAACTATGACCTGTATTAAGCATAGTTTATCTCATGTGATTTGCAATATAGTTTATATCTCTTCTAATTTAGCGACACGAGCCAGACATTATCGTAGACATACGACCCTAAAGTCAATACAATTATTGAATAAAATAAAACGCCATAACTTATCTTAGACTTATTAATTAAACGTTTAAAAAAAAGCTGTCTAGCAATTAATATACGATCATAAACGCCTAATTAAAAGCAAATGGCAATATTTTCAACCAGTTCACCGACTCGAGTCAAGAGTCCAAAACCTGTTTCAATTGAAATGGCTATTTTTAAGGAGACCCGAGACGAAAAAAAAAACTCGAACCGTGACCTAGAGACTTAATGTACCAAAACGATGATATAAGTGTCTCGTCATCGAACAAATGAACCTCATTAACGAAGTCAATACGATTAGGCTTCGAGTGTGCTTGTGTGTGCGTACGCGAAAACTATCCTTTAGCTATATTATCAGATAATATCTTCATACTACCGGCAGAAAATAAATTAAAATAACTGATGAAAACGTCTAAGGTATAGTGTAGAAAATCACTCGTTTTACTAACTTTTACTAACTACTCTTGTTATAGAAGTGTTTGAGTCACTTGACTCAATAGTCGTTAGCAGTTCCAGTTAGTGAGCTACACTTCATTATTAGTTTCGGTATTTTAAAGAACTTCTACATTGTCAGTAATAGCATTCACTTTTTTCCACTTAGTAGTAGCTTTTATTAAATTTACACATCCAAACATTTGTCTTGAATCTATTAGGCAAATGATCCATCTATTCTGGCTGGAGACTTAAACACGCATACACAGACTTAGCGGTGTTGGAGCATGTTTTGACTCACTCCCGTTTTGGTTCAACGCTCAACGATCTAATTGCGATGTAATAACCTGATGGTGGTTTGTGACCACTGTCTCCTCCATGAAACTATACATTCAACGAATTCAAAGTCTAAAAAGTCGCATTCAATCAATAGCGACGGCTCGCAAAATCGAAAACATCAGATAGAATTTCAGACCAAGAACATCTAAACGGTACAGAGCTTGATGTAACAGAAAAGCGATTATCTGAAACAATTATTGAGTGAACCATTAAAGTATGTTCAACGGCTCGTTTCATGAGGCCCTGAACAGATGTCTACACATGGTAGATGATCGGAAACAGGCAAAATCAACTCATCTGGTGAAATGGTCAATGAGGTATGAAGAGATATTGGACCAAAATTTAAAATAAAAAGAGACGCAATGAAAATGAAATGAAATGGATTTAGTAGTTACTGCAGCGAATCGTGAAGATTAGACGTTGTACCAAAAACCAAAAACATTGCCATTAGGCGGTAGGAGTAAATCTACCAATAATAATATTTAAAAAGCATATGAAACCTTCTATTAATGGATAATTCGCTAAAATCATGATCCACCACGGGGATACTCTGTCAGTAGTTCTCGAAACTTCTACACATCTTCAATAAAATAAATCCACAAAAGATGAGTGAGTTCCCCACAGAGTTCTGTAGCGAAACCAATCTTTTGTATGGAAGCATATAGCCGCATATTAGTTGAATCGATATTGTGTCAACAGCGGTGACAATTTCTTGAAATTATGTCAATGTTATACAAACTGTGCGAGAGAGAAAAATAAATTTTCTTTAAATATCTAATTATCTTGGAGTTGATTAAATTCCTTTATAATTACAGATTGTTTAAAAAATTCTACCCGAACGCCGTAGATGTAGAATAGTAAATAAATTTTGCTCCATGATTTGTTTGAAATCGAATCAACAGGAAACTAATCTATTGCTGTTTTATTACGTTGTGATCCGCATAGGCTTCACACATAATTCAAATGGCCTTTCGAGTCATAAGTTTAATTTTACATAAATGTTATGAAAAAATGGCCTAGATAACTAAAATTTCGAAGACAAATGAACTAAAAGGCTTATTCTTGAAAATCCAGCTTAAATTCCAAAAATAAATGCATTTTGGAACCATATCAACAACACAGTTGCATTGCTTGCCAAGTAAAGTAATAAGAAGCTGTGGAGTGTTGTCCGTCAAAAATTCAGAGCATCATGGATTCAAAATAGATCAAAAGTGGTATGGGTTAGTCCAGGAGAGTAACACGCATCGACACCAAAGTGGAACATTAATCGCCACAATGTCTTGCTACGCATATGGCGAAATCAGCAAGGTGTACTGTATTACGAACTTCTAAACCCCAATAAGGCTATTCCTTCAGATGTCTACTGACCCCAAGTGATCAAATTGAAGAGCGTGTTATACCAAACAAAACCAACAACATCGAGTAACCAACACAAAGCCACTTACTCACATGACAACGCTCATGTTGCAAAACAACGCTAAGTATCCTGAAATGAATCTTGATGCAAAACTTCGCTGGAAGAAACATGTAAAAAGACACTAACTAAAACTATAGTACTGGAGTTAAAACACAAGAAAATGTATTGGTTAATTGGAAGAAAATCACAATTATCAGCACATAATAACTGCTATTATACAAGTAAGTATTGAGACATATATGGATACACAGAATTCAATTCAATTATGGGGATGTTCCGCAAGAAGTAATATAAATACAATCCAAGTTTTCCAGAACAAAATCCTGAGAAGTATTGTAGATCTAGCCAGATACTATAGGACTGATTACTTACACCGAGACCTTCAGATACCTACTCAGCAAATCAATAGAATTGCAAGAAGATATAAGGTTGTAGTCTGTCCTCATGTTAGAGACTCAAAATAATCAAACCATTTAACCATGTGTAGTATAGTGAGGTGTTTTTAATAGAATAACAGCAGTGTTAATATATAAACATCGTTAAATCAAAGACTAAGAGAGAGCAGATGGGCCCCAAGATATATATCTAAATTTAATTTTTCGAAAAGAAAAAAGGTAAGTTAGTCGGCAACAACTAATAACAATGTAGTAAATTAAAAAATAAAAGAAACAAGTTGCAAAAATTATAAACTCGAACGGGAATTATATACTCATGATACTCATCAAATATAGTGCTTTCTGATTACCATTTGTTCAATACTTGGATCGTTTCCAAACCAGATGGAAAGATGGAAAAGAAAGCAACAAATTGTATGCAATCTTTTACACCAAATTTTTCTCAATAAATGCCTTTTTAATGTGAAAAAATGTCAACAAAAAATAAAAAATTACAAAATCAATATACAAATAAGCACGGGATCTGTATATATACGTCAACGAGCGTTTTTTTTTTTCGTTCTTTCTGCTTCGTGTTCGCCTGGTTAATTGTGAAGTCGTTAGGTGGGCGAAACAACAACGAGACGGAACTTTTCGAAAGTATATGGGGCCGAATCAGAACCCAAACAATTCCCACAGCGTTAGTGACCCGTGCGGGCCTTGGGCTAAACGTGAGGGGTCACGAGGTCGTCACGCGCCGTGCCACTCACTGCCGGATCGAGCCAAGGCACGATCTCGGTACGTCCGCACCAATAAACCATAATAACATTACCAAATCAGCACCAATATTTATTTATAGAATCCGAATTGAAAACATTATAAATAACATATCCTAATTATCTTTAATGTTCAATATCATCAATATGTCAATGTTAAAAACAATTAATACAAGTCTGATTAATCTCTTAGCTACTTCAACAATCTGCTCTTGGACAATGAGTATTTTTTATGATTTCCGTTAGTATTGGGAACTATCTACTGTTTAATAATTAACTACTTTTTACTATCCACTGTGTCAGTTGCTATTTTTGGTTTGACTGATGTTACTGCTTTTTGCCAGTGACTGTTTCTGTCGTGTACTTTTAGTTACTATTTTTGGTTCTACTAGTTTCATTCGACTGATTTTTAACGTTCTGGCTCTGTCGTCCTAGCCGCGACCTTGAGAAAAATGTACGCAATTTATGCTTACATAAATTTATATGTAATATATATTGTTTTATGATTTTTTTGGTAGTTTGCTTGTAAATAACAATATATAGTATATTAATATAAAGGCATTTTGGAAGGATATTTTTCAATATTGTTTTTCAATAAAGTTGTGCTTTAGTGAGCATAATCAGAATAGAGAAAAAACAAGACAGAGAAGCAAAATTTCAGTCAAGCATTTCACAATGTAAAACGGAGTTTTTAACCGATTGTTTCATTCCATTTCCGAAATTCAGATACAGAGAAAGTAAAGACAGTTTTATGTCATAGCTCTATCTGTTAAATTTAGCACTCACAGCTTATTATTTATTTCCTATATTAAAAAATTACTTTTAAAAGGACAGAGTTACAAAAATCAAGATAATCTATCGATGCTACATATATAACTTATGGAGAACATTATGTTGTATCAAAGTAAACCAAACCCAAATTTGCCTTCTATTCTTTTGTTTTATTTGTTAACTTGGAGGTCTGAGCTGCTCGAGTAGAACAATTTGCAGCAATCACGAAAACCTAAGTTGGGAATTTAGTTATTGAAAATGTAAAAATATAGGAAATCACAATTATCAGTACATAATAAATTGCTATTATATATGAGTTTAATTATGGGGATGTTCTGCAAAGAGTAACATAAATACAATACAAATTTTTCAGAACAAAACCCTGAAAGGTATTGTGGGCGTACCCAAATACTATTGGACTGATTACCTACATCGAGACCTTCAGATACCCAGAGTCAGTCAAGAAATCAAGAGAATTGCAAGGGGGCATCAGGAAATACTGCTTTCTCATGAAAATATTGAAATATTGCAGCTTTTGGATACCACCAGAATAGGACACAGACACAAAAGAATCAAACCATCTGATCTTGTGTAGTGAGGTGCATATAATAAAGAATACAGCTACAAACCGATGGGTCCTCCTAGTTTTATACCTAGATTTAAGTTATCATAAAGACAAATTGTAGGTTAGACGGAAACGACTAGTAACAATATAATAATTAAATAATAAAAAAAACCTGTTAACTTAAATTTACTGACATTAAACTTGCAAAAGTCCATAATACTTTGGAACTAATATATATATATATATATATATATATATATATATATATATATATATATATATATATATATATATATATATATATATATATATATATATATATGTATATATACTCTTTCAAAATAGATTTCTTAAATTAGTATTATCACAGGAAATTAATATCTATCAATGTATCAGTCTCTATGTAACCATAAATCAGCTTGCTTCAACTGTTAATTATATTATACACTACCTATCAACAATTTCATGTCAATAACGGTAGGTGCCAATTCATTAAAACATCAGACAATTACTGTGAGTATTTATTTCAAACGTACCATCTACTTAAGTAATTTTTCTTGTCTCGCTTACGTACTGAAGGAACGTGTTGAATTTATTGTGAGTAAATACAGAAAAACATTGTAATTTTAATTAAAATTAGGTGAAAATAGCACCGACCAGGTTTCTTATTCTAAGTAAGCTCATTAGAATTCAATGCAATGTTGGAAGTGATAGAAATTCACGAATAATTGATTACATTAATTTCATATAATCTAGACAACAATAGTGTCGAGTATGTATTGAACTTGTTTTGTTTTATCATATGTATTTTTCTATTATATTTATAAACGTCTTTTATTATATTATGTTATAATTTTGGACTATTGGTATTGCCTCAGAATTTTTTAAAGATTCTTCTTGTATCCTTGGGAGCTCGTGACTTTTCAAATAAGCAAATTTGTATAATGTATAACTTGTTAACATATTGATAAATTACTAGGATTTGATTATATAATAGTATGATTGAAAAGTTGAGGCTAAGATATGCGGCTGCTTCATCGACAAAAAATGAGAGATGTTTTTTTACTAATTGGTGTTTGGTGAAATATCTACACTATAATAATTATTCGCCTAGGCACCATACTAAGTCATTGTGAATACCAAATTTCTTATAGTTCTTTAAGAACTGTCAAAAACTGAAAATAATCAACATAGGAATTTCAGTTTATGCATTCAAATAATATGATGAAAGAAAACTCATCATTTAAACAAAAAATTAAGTTGCTGAAAAAATATGGTTAGTATAATAATAAAATACTGAGAAATAGTAATGTACACAATTTGTCATAATAAAACCAATTTACAAAACGAAGCATCAACATTAATTATGTTTTGGTAGCATTTGTTCTAATAAAAGTCTGGAAAGAGCCAAGTTTTAGTGATGAATTTATACTATTATCCTAGAACTCAGAAAAATAAGCTACAAAAGCAATTAATCAATACAAATAATATTCGTCAATTTTTCGTATTAATGCTATGGATTAAGAAATACTTCTATTTATTTACTTATATACATTTTAAAGTCACTTTTTACTAACTAGGTTTATGGACCTACAGTTTAACGTGAGCTCCGATCTACGGTTCTCGGCATTATACCTACTGCCTGGCGAGTGACCAACTTAGAAATCATGCCGGAAGATATCCGGTCTTACCCAGTCTGGTTACTGGCGTAATTGTGATTATTTTCCTTGTGGAATTTTACACTCTTGCCTAGGATAATGAGAAATATTAAACAATCACAAACATAAATTTACGACGATGCCCCAGCAGGATTCGAACCCGCGGCTATCGCAACAGTAGGTGGACCGTCCTGTTGCCTTTACCGCTGCGCCAACCAAGCCGGCTAATTCTATTTTAGTATTTCGATTTTATTTTTTATGTCCATTCCAAAATTCACTGATTTTTGCAGATGTGAGCTGTGAATAAAGGTGTTCTACTTGTGGTTCTGCTTTTATAACAATAATTTCTCTTGCAGTTCTTGGCATAAAACGCATCAATTGCAATCAACAAATGCGAATGTTCCAACTTGCTCTACTAACCAAAACGACTGTAGCCAATATTCTACAAATATGTATCATTTAATCCTTAATTTTATATACCGAAATGAAAAACACATTTTGGCATTACACCATTGTTGTTCATTTACTGAAAACGAGATAGGGTTGGATTCCCGATGCATAGATATTTGAATGCTGTGCAAGTGTCCTAAAACTAAATACCAAAGAACAATATCAGTGCTGCTTCCTGTTAGTCGTATGTTCAAAATAAATCATTATAAGATGCTAAAGTTGATGATTGCCAAAGAAAGAACCAAATAACCTATCAGGACTCATGAAAAATCCAAATATTGAAGGGTTTTATAAGTTCAGTTTATCAATGAACAAGAATAGATTGTTCAGTAAATTATTTCAAGATTCTGTGCACGCCACCGCGTAGTAGATACTGAGGCAAAACTAGTACTAAGCACATTAGATACAGCATATTTGTAACAGCATCAAATTTTATGGACATAATTAATTTCTCTAATGAGATATAGTAGGCTGTCGATATTGCCTCCAGTAATAGCAGGTCTATAATAACAGGTCAATTGAAAAGTCCCTGGCCTGGCATATAGGTGGCGCTACTAGAATTAAACACATACCGGATCATTAGTTGGGCGCAGTGGACGCCCTAAAGAGGTTGTTACCGACGAAAACATTTAAAATATCCACAAAATGATTTTGAATGACCGTAAATTGAAATTCAATGAAATAGCAGATACACTCTAAAGATATCAACTGAACATGTACATCATATCATTCACGAATATTTGGGTGGCGAGTACTGTGGCGGAAAACGGCCGCACTTAAAGAAAAAGAAAGTGCTGCTTCACCTAGACAATGCACCGTGTCACAAGTCAGTGAAAACGATGGCAAAAATCCACGATTTGGGCTTCAAATTGCTTCCTCATCCATCGTATTCTCCAGATCTGGCCCCCAGCGACTATTTCCTGTTCTCAGATCTCAAAAGAATGCTCACCGGGAAGAAATTTTCGTCGAATGAAGAGGTGATCCACTAAGGACTATTTTGAAGCAAAGCACAAATCGTACTACAAAAATGGTATCGAAAAGTTGGAGGGTCGCTATAATCAGTGCATCAACCTTGAAGGGAATTATGTTGAATAAAAAAACTAATTTATCAAAAAAATGTGTTTTACTATGGCAGTTAATCTAAATACTTGTAAGTGTTTAAAATCTCTTGTTATTGGTATCATTTTGTTGATTTGATAGTATTTCTCTAAAAAAAACTATAAATATATCACTACTGATTTTTCTTACATGATATGTCCCCCATTTCCCTTTAGTGATCCTTTTGTACTTTGATAATTTAATATATCCTCGCATGCTGCTTACATAATATTACTAAACTCTAAATATTATTAATTGATTAATAAATATATTATCTTCAATATAACAATGATGAGCCTTTTTTCTATTGACGTAATATTTTCATCAGAAAATCGATGGTTTGAACTAAGTATTCTCAATTCAGTATATCTTATCTATATTTGACAGAAACGGTGTTGAAAATCATCCAAATTATCATATCCTAGTGACATTCTAGAAAAATCAGGGAATAAGAGTGATATTGTCTCGTACTCTCTCAAGTATAATATCTATAGGGAGATTTGCCCCGCGCTTTTAATATATATATAAATATATATATATATATATATATATATATATATATATATATATATATATATATATATATATATATATATATATATTTTTTTTTTTTTTTTTGAAAATCACGCTATAATGTTTAAATATTGTTAAAATTGGTGATGAGGATTTTCAAAGCAAGGAAGAGCTTGATCGGACAGCCGATAAATTGGACTTTTTGTTGTTAAATGGCTTGTTGCAATATATGGTACATGTGATGAAAAATTAACTTATTATAACCTAAAATTAAAAAGTGTTTAATCTCTGCAAACCATTAATATGAGTAAATACAGTTTTCACAGTGTCCACTAAGAACTGTGAAAACTATGTGGAACCATGGATCAAAAATAGTTAAATGTTATTCCATCCGGAACCACCAAACATTGACACATGACCCATTAGAACAGGAGTTCTTATGAATGTTGCAAATAAAGACAGGGTGCTCTTCCACCCACCAAATCTTTCTAGACCGAAGTAATACAATAACAACAGCATCTTAAATAATCTATTTTTTACTAGAGAAACGCTAATAGACATAGTTGTTTTTCAAAAAACTCTTGTGAATTTCATAACGACAGTTCTACATTTTAATATTAATAGTTCTATTAATGAAAAAACTATCAAATTATCTTAATAACAGCGACTTGTGCCATTTCAATGTATAATTAATTAGGGGAACGTCTGCTGCGCAATATAGTTTTTATAAATGCCAAAAAATTATGGCAATCATAATTAATACTAGGAAAGGAAAAATATATCGCCTAGAAACGGCATCGATAATTATCATAATTGTATAATTTAGTCGTATTTTAAACTTATTTTCAAATGAAAAGGTTTTTTTTATTTCAATTTCTCAAGACTTTTACTTTTTAATAAAAACAAGCGACCAGTTTTTGATTTCTTGTTATTAACTCTGTTTTCGAATAATATCACATGGTATGTTCATATTACCAACAAAATTGTAGCTTCCCGGTTTATAATACTACCATTTCTAATATTCTTGTATTTCTTTAGACTATTTTAGAAACTAGGAAACCATACAAATATAACAGCTTTTGTGGTTTTACGATAATTTTTTTCATTGTATTAAAAATTAATTTGTTTTTAACCGAAAAAAGAGAAGGCTTTATGTTCGTTTCTTTTTTTAATGTATGTTCGCCGATTTCTCTGTCAATTGTGGGTCGGTTTTTAAAAAACATTTTTATTCGAAAGAGTGTACTTCCGAAGTTCTGCCACTGGAACCAAATCAGGATCCGTTGGGGGAAAGGGAAGCAACTCTCAAATTTCAAAGGTACGTACAAAGTTTTCAGATGTTTTTTTATCTAAAATAATCAGATATTTTTGTATAATGTTATTGCTGAGCTGATGTGATGGAAAATCATTCATTGCAAAAGCCATTCAGTTCACTTTTTAAGCACTAACTATGGAATAGAAGACTTCGTAGTAATATTGTAGACAACTGCTTCTACGGTATAACGGTTAAAGAGTTTAGCTCCCAAACGGAGATGGCTGGTTCAATTCCCGGCTGAGAAAATAACATGTTGTTTAGTTAGAACACTTACATATTTACTGGGTCTACCCATTGTAATATTAAATAAAATAGTTGCGTAATTTGTTGAGAAAATATCTAACACTAAAAAGAGTAAAATAAAATATTTTTAACACAAAAATTGAACCGGCTTAGGAACTCACTAAAAATTCAAAAATAATCAAACTTAGATTTTTAGCATAAAAACACATTTTGAATTAAAATATGTACATAATAGTCATTGTAATAACTAAATAAAAATAAAACAACCTTATTTAACCTTTCTACTACACGTATTTTATCTTCTAGTATATACACACAATTTATATATTTACAACATTCTTTTAACTACTACCAACCGATTACTTTGAAGTCGGTGCCGAGACCAAAAAATATAAAAATTATAGTATAATTTTGTGGCATATTCAAAAAATTAAATTACGAACAAAACAAATCTAGCTTTTGAGGGTTTCTTGTTTATTTTATTTTTTTTTCGGTTAAATTTAAGTCTATTCAATTTTTTTGTTAAAAATATTTTATTTACATCCTATATTAGATATGCTAAATATAAACTTAATTTACAAATTAATGTATTATTACTATTTTATTATGCTTACATCACATCAAAACAACAGAACAACAGAAGACAGCTCTAGCTGAATGAATAATAAATGAAAGAGCCTATAGACCTATATCACTGCTGCCAGTAATATCTGAGGTTTTTGAAGAACTCCCGTTGAAAAGAATAAAACCGATCATAGAGGGAAAAAACCTGATACCAAGGCACCAGTTTGGGTTTATTACCAAGCAATCAACAATTGGCCAGGTCTACAGAATAACAGATTTTATTGAAGAACGAATTATTAGGAGAGTAAAAAAGTATGCTCAGCTATATTCTTAAACGTAGCACAAGCTTTCAATAAGGTTTGGCATGAAGACCTTATTCATAAACTACAAAAAATTTTACTAAAACAACACACCGAACTATTGAAATCGTACATTACAACCAGAATGTTACAAGTATCAAACAAGACGAAGCTTACTCTAAAGTAAAAGAAGCTAAAGCAAGTGCACCACAAGGAAGTGTACTGGCGCCGATGCTTTATCTACACTACACTTGTGATATACCAGAAATGCAGAATATTTCGATGGCTACATTTGTTGATGATACTGCGAGTATAGCTGTCGGAGACAATAGTGAAAAAGCCTCGCGAAAATTACAACAAGCAAGTAACACAAGCTTGGAAAATAAGAATTAATGAAAGTAAATCTGTGCATGTGTAGTTCATCTAAAATCAGACCGTACGAGCAGCAATAACATTAAATAATATTATCATTTCATATAGCAACAACGCTAAATATCTTGGTATGAATCTTCATGAAATTTCTCTGGAAAGAACATATAAAGAAGAAAAGAAAAGAACTGGAATTGAAATATAGAAAAATATACTGGCTAATTGGAAAAAAATCACAATTATAAGTATATAATAAATTGCTATTATATAAGCAAATACTGATACCTATATAGACATACGGAGTTCAATTACGGGGATGTTCTGCAAAGATTAACATGAATAAAATGCAAATTTTTCAGAACAAAGTCCTGAGAGGTATTGTGGGCGCACCCAAATACTATAGGACTGATTACCTATATTGAGACCTTCAGACACCCACAGTCAGTCAAGTTGCAAGGGGGCATAAGGAAAGATTCCATTATCATGAGAATATTGAAGTATTGCAACTTTTGGATACCACCAGAACAGGACACAGACTCAAAAGAATCAAACCATATGATCTTGTGTAGTGTTGTGTAGTGAGATGCATATAATAAAAAATACAGCAGTGGCATGTATAAACATTATTTCACCAGAGACCGAGATACGGCCGATGGGTCCTCCTAGTTATATACATAGATTTCATATAAGTTATCATAAAGGCAAATTATAGGTTAGTCGAAAACGACTAGTAACAATATAATAATTAAATAATAAAAAAAATTGATGAGATTTGTTTTGGCAGCATTGGATTACTTGCCTGTTTGTTAGACGAGCCTGTTTGTTAGACTTACAACTAAGCCATAGAGTTATTTGGTTTTTAGTCTGATCTGCTCTATTTTTTGTCTAACGTCTTGTTTCCAAATAACATACAATTAACATGGATTCTGGGATATTTTGCTGATTCTGGTTGAACAATTGGGCATACCTCAAGTGATATAATTAGGTTTTCTTCCTATATAATACGCCGAGCAATTGAAACTAGTGCCGCAGTAACCTTTTACTTATTTGTGGGTTAGTAAAAATTGCCAAATCTGATCAAAGCCCTATGAGACCTTCAGGAATATTCACGGGCAGTTATTTAATTTCTTCAGTTACGAAATTCCATGATGAAATTTAAATATAGCTTTAATAAGTTTTAGGCTATTTGATTCTTCATTATCAACTTATAAAATGTAAGACAGTCGAAGAAAAAGACAGTTATAAATTACAATTATAAATATTTTATAATTAATTATATGAAAAAGAACCATCATCTTCAAAATTTACTTTGACATTCCAATGTAAAAGAAATAATGAAAAAAAAATGTTATAAAATATAATATATTAACGAAGGACTTAAACTACAGTTAATTATACAGCCGCAATAGTTTGTCGTTTAGGGTTGTTTAATTACATTTGCATTTACACTTTTACACTCCACCTATGAAGTAGAATTATCTTCTCATTTTTTATGTCGTAGTATCCTCTGGAGGTCTAATTAAGAACTTTATGTCATAAAGTAAAGCATTTTATTTTCATTGAGAAGCATATTTACTTTTTTACTCTTAGTTCTTGTTTCCCGTTAGTGGCTGTGTTTCCATCTTGTTTCCTTATCAAGCCTTTTTGACATTAGTCTCTTCTTTTACTAACTGTATACATTTTTTTTGTCAAAGTATACTAATTTTCGCTATCGCTTTTACTTAATCATTCCCCATAATGCATTTTTTATGTCATTTGATAAGGTTAAACTTGGTATCCATTCCCCCATCATACCTTCCAACCAAATGCTCACATCATACTCTCAACAATTACACAGATATCTGATATAATTACAAACAAATCTTACATGTAATATTATTTTCCACAATTATCCTATTTCAATTACATGGTGTGGCCACATCAGTAAAGTTTCATTCAGTCACTGTCACTTTTATTTTCAGAATAAGTATTCAAGTCAATTACTAAATTGTTAATTTCTAGTCTCTGATGGAGTTCACCTAAACCAAAGGTCTAATTGTACACAATGTTTCTTTTCAAAAAACTACAACATGTCAAAAATACTTCAAATAAAAACCGAAGCAACTTGGGAGACCCCATATGTCGTTGCTGTTCAAAGTACTTGACTCACTTTGTCATCATTAATCCAACTAATTACAAATATTAAGCAACAAATTTTGGCAACGACATTTTAGAATTACGCGAATTTTATAGTATCATCAAACAGCATTATATGTTTTTAACTAGAATAAAACTATTTTCAAACTATATAATCAACACATTCGACGTCATGCTGACGTCTGTTCAATGTTATTATGAATAGATTATAGATCAAAAGTATCGTCTTTAACAAAATTACTTAAGTTTAATTTGGTATTAATGTCAGATATTTATAATATAATACCCGTACATTATATAATACATGATAAGATTTAAGTAAACTTTAATTTTCTAATTAATTTACGCTACTCAATTTATCTTAATTTGCTGCTATAATAATATTCGTGAATGGTACACGCGAGAGCATCATTTACACACAAAATGTCTATATGTAAATAATATGATTGTAAAATGATGAGACACACGAGCGAAATTCTAAAATGAATATCATTGTTTACACCGAACAAACATAAATGAGCTATTCTTTGTCTCTATAATTAACGGTAAAATTCTATTTAAAATGTGAATGTCCTAAAAATATTACCCAGGAACTAACCGTAAGCTATAATCTTGATAACTTTATATTATTAATAACCTTTAAGTATTTTATTTAGACAAAATACTAAATTTTGTTACAGTACAATACAAGAGATTCAGTTGCACAACTTCGAGAAATGTATAATAAAGACGATAAGACTTTTTAAATACATTAATCTTTAATTAAATTGTGTGTGTCTTGTGATACAAAACGAGATTTACTTTAATACTAATGTTAAAAATAAAATAAAAACAAGGTATCATTTTTTATATCATCATATCAACATTTAAGGTATCCAAAATGAAAGTTTTAATTTAAAATGCACATGGAAACACTATTACTAGTGTTTCACTGTCTAATACTTTTCTTTGATACGGTTCCTCAAGTCTAGATGTTTATCGAAATTATATTTACCGAAAATTAAATGTGTTTGAAGGATATACATCCTAGTAAAATCCAAGCAAGTTTAAAACACCACTATATTTACACATCGTCTACCCATACTAGTTCAAAGAGTTTTTGTCTCATCAACTTCCATGTAAGTCCACTGCTATCGAAGATATAGTACAATTTAAAAGTTTTCTCACTTCGCAAATCGTTTATATGCCTAGCATGATCTAATTTATATTATACCTGTGTGCTTTGAGAAGTTAGCGCCATTTTGATATTGATTTCTTGGTGCAACTCCATAGTTGTCCACCATAGATCCACCCCGGCTTCTCGCAATGCGTTTATGCAATAACAATTTATTGTTGTTGAATTGTTGTTCAAGCAACCAACAAAACTATTATCTAGAGTCCATTGTCACAGACAGGTTAATTTATTTTCTGTAGGCGTAATCCAGATGTGAAAATTTCGGGCTATTAAATTTTATTATTCATTTCTTGGTCCAATCATTAATATTATTGTCAGCTACTTTTATATTGCTAATTATAGCAAGTCAAGGAATATTCTATAGAGTAGTGCTATTATTACGCCTTCACAACAGAGCTGAGCAAATTACATGGTTTGCTTTAATTAAAATTCAAGGTTTAAAGTGCTTTATATTTTATCAAAGACTTGAAACTTCAAAGTCAACAAGTCTAAAAATATTTCTGAACAAATTTCCTTATTTACTAACGTTTTTTTCAATGAAATTCATAAGAGATCAGTTGTCGAGTAGTCATTTTGATTGGCATATGATTAATACTAGTTCATTTTGACTTAACTTACTGCTTATAGTGGGTCTTATCTGACTCCTCCGTACTACATCTACTGACGGGAAATAAACCATTTCATAAGACACAGCAAAGGTAAACAAACTTATACTGAAATTTTTTTTTATTTATTGTTCTTATTTTCAATTCTGAAACAAATTTCACTTATTTATCTCTAATTACCGATCTGTCGTGTAGATTCTACTATGTACTCATGTATCTAACAAATACCAACTAATGATGGAGAATTTTCTGAAGAGAGTATCATCTTTACATATATCCAGTCAAGTCAATTTCTTTATTTGAACAATATTATTCCCATAAAAACCAAGTCAACAAATAGCATGCTACTACGGATTATATGTTTTTCGAAAAATACTTGCAAATATGTAAATATATTTGGCGGATGCTGTAGCTTAATAACAACGTACATGAATTTTATTATAATTTAAGATAGAGAAAACAGTTCAGTTAGTATGTTATCATAGATTATAATATAATCTTATATTAGTTTTAGTTAGGTTTACGGGTACAGATATCTTACACTCGGTTATTTTGCTACTTCCATCATACATACTGTATTTATCTGATTAGTAGTAATTAGATTATTAGGATTAATTGATTTGGAATTTATCAATGTACCCAACCAGCTAAACGCGCGTGATAATATAGTACCTACCGTGTTATGAACAGGAGATCACTTAGTGAAATGATTTTTGTGCAATGACGTCATATACCTATATAAAAATCAATAAATGTATACCAATATTTTTACACTTCTGTACTGAAGCAGATGTATTGACTCACAGGGCGTAAATCCAAATTATCTATGGATAATAAGATAATCTACGGCATTAGTCAATTCTTCGGTCCATGTGGACGTATGATATAACATATCGATCCTTCGGAGATTCGAAAATGAAGTGTTATAGTTGACACCCTATATTGTGCTCCCTGGAAACCATAACGAATGTGACCCAAAAATAGCACTGTAAAGTACTCTGAAAGCGTACCAGAACACCAGAATGCACTCGCCAAACAGTTAAATTTGCTCGATATCAGTGAAATGGATAAAATAAAACGTCTACTAATATCAGACCTGAGTAACAGACATATAGAATAGTAACGAAAGTAAGTATAATTCCAGTTTATAACGTTGTAAAGGAAATCACTTATTGAAGCAACAGGTCAATTGAAATGTGCTACTAAAATTAAATCCATACGATTTTTAGTTAGTTTGAGTTTCTGAACATTGCCCCAGGAAAACCAACCATCAAGGATTGGTATGCTAAGTTTAGACCTGATGAAATGAGCCCCGAAGACGGTGAACGCAGTGGACGTCCAAAAGAGGTTGACGAAAGCATTAAAAAAATTCACAAAATGATTTTGAATGACCGTAAATTGAAATTACATGAAACAGCAGACAATCTAAAGATATCAACTGAACGTGTACATCATATCATTCACGAATATTTGGGTATGAGAAAGCTGTGTGCAAAGTGGGTGCCGCGCGAGCTTACTTTTGACCAAAAACAACGACGAATTGATGATTCGGAGCACTGTTTGAATATGATCAAGCGTAATAAACCTAAGTTTTTGCGCCGTTATGTGACAATGGATGAAACATAGCTCCATTATTTCACTCTGAAGTCCAATCAATATACGATAAACCCTCTCCAAAACGTGGGAAAACGCAACAGTTGGCTGGCAATGTTATCACGTCTGTATTTTGGCATGCGCATAGAATAATTTTCATTGACTTACATAAAGGAAGGACCATCAACAGCTACTATTACATAGCCTTAATGGACCGTTTGAAGGACGAAATCGCCGAAAAACGGCCGCATTTCAAGAAAAAGAAAGTGCTGCTTCACCAAGACAATGCACTGTGTCAAAAATCCATGAATTGTGCTTCAAATTGCTTCCTCATCCACCGTATTCTCCAGCTCTGGCCCCCAGCGACTATTTCCTGTTCTCAGATTTCAAAAAAATGCTCGCTAAAAAATGTTAGTCCAATGAAATTGGTATGGTTTGGTTCGCTTCAATCTTCTGATATTCTGCGCGTTATTCAGTAGTAGTATTGCTTCCACGTTAGTATGAGTTAGTAAGCTTCTTTCATGTTCTAAGACGAAATCTTGGATAACTTCGCAAATTCATTTGATTTCCAGTTCATCGTGCTGTTCTTCGTTCGTTACGTAGCGATAGCTTTGGTAATTAATCGAAGCATTTTGTTTTGACAGCGTTGGATGACTGTTGATTTGAATTTTTAGTGCAATCCCATATTTGTACCCCATAGGTCCAAAGTGGCTTTAGGATTGTCTGATAAATCAAACTTTTTGATTTTAGATCAAGTCAAGTTTTTATTATTTCACCGCAATGCAAAATTAACATGAACACATTTGGAGTTATTGCCACTTGTACTTTTTCTACTGCCCTAGACAGAGATATGTCGTTTGCCATAATAATTGTGTCGTCAGCAAAGGTTCCAAGTTGTGTTTCTTTTGTTGTTGGGATGTAAGTAGTGTCGAGAAGATACCAGAGAGGTCCTAAGACGCTAGCTTATGGAACTCCAGCCAAAATAGATTTAAATGTCGAGAACGCCATTTCGTTTGAGACTCTAAATTTCTTCCGAAAAGGTATGACTCCAGCAACTGACAATAGTTACGCGGTAACAATTTGCTCATCTTACAGATTAGCCCCAAATGCCAAACCCGATCAAAAGCTTCACAAGCAACACATCCAGGAATATTTCAGGGCAGTATTTCTTTTCCTCAAAGTCTTTTTCAATAGTCACAGTTACTCTGTACACTTGATCGATTGTTGAGTGGTCATTTCGAAAACCAAACTTGGCTTGAGGAATCGGACAACCATTGAGTTATATATATAAGTTTTTATTATTTCACCGCAATGCTAAATTAGCATGAACAGATTTGGAGTTATTGCTACTTATACTTTTTCTACTGCCCTAGGCAGAGATATGTCGTTTTCCATAATAAATGTGTCGTCAGCAAAGGTTCCAAGTTGTGTTTCTTTTGTCAGCAACTGACAATAGTTACGCGGTAACAATTTGCCCATCTTACAGATTAGCCCCAAATACCAAACCCGATCAAAAGCTTCACAAGCAACACATCCAGCAATATTTCAGCACAGTATTTCTTTTCCTCAAACGCTTTTTCAATAGCCACAGTTACTCTGTATACTTGATCGATTGTTGAGTGGTGATTTCGAAAACCAAACTGGAAATCCGATATTATTACAAAAAATTTAACACGTTTCAAACATTAGTTTCTCATATAGTTTTGATATTTCATATAGTAAACGAACTAGGTCTGTAAGACTCGACTTGTTCTGCAGATCAGGTATTTTGAGCATAATTATTTGTGCCACCTAAAAGCATTACGGAACATGCATTATTCTTAAAAAGGCATTAACAATTAAAAAATCAGAGATAAAATATTATTTGATTTTTTTGATCACTTGAAAATATACCTAAAATATATCTTCCGAAAATCAATTTTGGTAACGTACTTGTATTTATAACAATTTGTATCACTTACGCTATTATCGATCAAACAACCTGTGGAGGAACAGGTTTCTAATGTGTTCTTTCTTCCATCGGTCGATTTTCAATATTTTTGCGCAAAATTTTATTACTACCGCGAACAGTCATCTAAATCATTTATCGTTTTTTTTTATGATGTTGCGTGTGCACACGACTTGTTAAACGACTCCGTTCGATTTATTTCTGTATTTAACACCGTCTTCTCCCGGTGTCCGTAATTCGTTATTCTCGACTAGTATAAGGGTGTTAACATACCGAATCATTTCTTTATATCATCTAGAATAAAACGTACACGGTACTCTTTGATGGGCACGCTACTTATAACCACGGTCACGTATCCCCAGCAAAGGATAATCCGAAGAATAATTTTAAATATTTTATTTTAGATAAAAATCTTCTAAATCTTACCGAGGGAATCAACATGAACCAAATGTCGTAGAAAAAGTCCAGCCCAATTTAAATATTATTAAGTGGATCTATCTAGAATAACTTTAAAATAAAATCTTATGTTTATATTATATATACATGTCATTTAGAAAATCACTTCATTAAGTGACCCCCTGTATCTTAATTAATTAGTCTTATTCAAACGTTTATTCTGTAGTTTATATATGTCCTGAAAAATTCAGATTACATGGTGTTAGACGTTTCAGCTGTTAAAGTATATTTCTTCTTTAGTTTAAAGAAGGAATTTGTGTTAAGTACAATAATGAAACCTTACTAGTTTCTAGGGGAATTTTTAAATTATGTAGTTGTTAGATATGTGTTTGTATAAAGTGTCAGCCTAGTGAAAAACAACTTTATTTTTGTTGTCTGTTAATGTTGTATCATAAGAGTTGGGGTCATCAAGAAATACGTCACGTGAAATCAAAACTCAAGAAGAACTTTTGTATGATGTCAAGATAGATGAAGCAGAAATCTGTGAACCATGTACATATGTAAAGGCACCTCATTTACCATTTGTTATAAGAGATATATCAAAAACTCCAGATGAACTAATATCATCAAATGTTACCAAACAAAAACAAAACAAAATGTTTGGTTTTTTGTTAACAAAAAACCAAACATCTAAGGATAATTTGTTCAACATGTTATGCCTATAACCATAGTCAAAAGCGAAGAAAAATTGATAGAAAAGCCGTAAAAGGACACCTCATACGATTTGAAGAGAAACCTGGATGCTGTAATGCATATATTAAACTACCACTTCAAGGAGTGAGACCAGAAGGGGAAACTGTTAAAGATGCGAGAGAAACAGACTTTGATGAAGATATTTCGGAGCTCAAGAGGGACTAGGTGCCAGACTAAGAGATCGGTCAGCTTTCAAAAAGGCCTTTGTATAGTTATATTATTTACAATCAGGGAAAGAAGATAATAGAAAACAGAAGTTTCCATACAGAGAAGCAGTTGGGGCATTAATGTGTTTACTGCTATTTGTTAGATATACATAAGTATCAGTCAAGAAAAAAATCACATTGTTGTTGTTGTGTATAGGTAATTCATTAGTTTGTTTATACAAAGTCTTCAACTGTTTAGATAGGTGTATTAAATAAAGCTGTTTGTTAAAATAATCTCAGAATATCTACTAATGACCTATAATCTCAACATTAGCCTACGTACTTCATTGTCACTTCACATATGTAGATTAGCGAGTACATTGAGATGCACTAACACTCTTTCGAAGTAATTCATACAGACACGTTGAATTACATTTTTTATTGGTTCTAGAGGAATATCACGTTGTATCATTCATTTGAAACATAGTGCGGAGCATTGACAATGGCACGCAACACTTTATTTTGAAACCGTTGTATGATTACTATATTACACTTGCTAGCGGTTCCTCATAGTTGGATTTCATATGACCAAAGAGGCTTGAATATAGATTTGTACAATAATGTCTTGTTATCAAATGATAACTAGGATTTTCGCCTAATAAGCCATTTGATGGAGTCCAAGTTGTTTCCGTTTGATAAGTTTCCTTCCAAATTAGGCGTCGATCTAGATGCGTACCAAGATATTTAGCATTCTTTGCTTGGGGTAGTTGATAATTGTTGATATAGACTGGTGGACATGTTCTTCTGCGAGGCGTAAAAGTTATATGACTGGATTTTTTCGTTGACGCCATATACGATTACAGTTGTCAATATTTTTTGAAAAATAATGGATATAAATAAATACTCAATATGTTGCTCAAATTTACTAATATGCCCTCCATCACTAAGTTATTAACATGATATAAATAAAAACTTTTAACTGAGGAATCGAAAACATTAGTGTATACGAAAGGAACAAAGTAATGTTGTTATCAAATATGATATATTTCAATATCAAAATATCCACTAGGGACCATTAAATTAATATTGATATATAAAATTTTAACATATCTCCTACCAAACACGGTTAGATAACTAATTATTTTACATTCTCTACTATTATATACGTTTTGAAAATTACCATATGGTGGCGATTTTCTTTATATTCTCAGATCTAGAATATATAATATTTGTTCTTTTTAATTTAGTTACGTATTCGAATTGAGTTTGTTTCAGTAATATATAGTATGCTAACGTCGTCTCAGCTTCATTATAATTTGTCTATTTCTTTGATTACGAGTACATACATAAGAAATTATTAAGGAAGTGAAAACATACCCATACATTTAGCAAATAATAAACATAATCGGATGCAGATTATCGTAATGAACATACAGAGAATTAACCAGCCATATACCATACCTAATTCACTCACCTGTGGTCTTATTATCCGAATCAATTTTTCTTAGTACCTGCACAAAAAAGCATTAAGCAGCCTTCGCATTAACTCTCTTTTCACCATTTCTGTGAATCTTGACGTTAGATAAAAAAACGCATATGACTTTCATCCACGCAGTAGGATTTCGGTATCCTAAAATTCGCAATATGTCGTTTACATTTAGGAAGATAGAACAGCAAATGTTTCACGCGGTGGATGTAGTTGTTTTTCGACAATCATGCCAATTGGAGAAGGCACAAAAATAGAACACAAATATGTAAATATGAAAGGAGTTTATATATAATAAATTATACGTTGGGGGGATATTCCAGAAAAGAGAATAGGTTAAAGTGTCTTGTAAGAAATGGGAATACCGAAGAGGAATACATATAAAAATTATCCGTCAATGACATGAATCAATTATATATATAATTTGCCCTCTCAGAGCTTTTGCGTTGCAAGAAACTATTTTATGCTGAGCCATAATTTACTATTATTCCAAAAGCTCCAGTCCAACTCTATAACTGTGGATCAGGATCTCTGTAAAATAAAGCATTTGAAATTAGATAACCGTTCAACATTGAATATCCTATCATTTATTTCATTATCTAGCCATTGTAACTTTTAATGTAAATGAAAAAAAAAGAAGAGAATGAGTTTTTGAATAACTCTAAGGAATGTGAGGAGTGAAAGTGTAATAGCCAAGGTTTGACGAATCGAATGTTCTCAGAACCTGAGGAAAGAGGCTCTAAAACTGAAATAATCTAATGTTGATTTTCAGAGTCTAGACAATCTTCACCTAGAAAAGGATTCCTGGTTGATTGAAAGAGAAGTTGAAGTAGACTGAAGAGATAAATGCTATACCAATTATTATTGGTTAGTTCATCTAGAAAGTTGAGTTTTCGATATCAGTATGCCTGGGCTTCCTATCATGTGCATTAATGATTGAGAAAGTAGTGGTTGATCTAACGATGAGTACTTTTTTACCTTCTTTTTAACCTTTGTACCTTGTTTAGCTTCATAAGTACCTTTACAGCTAATTGGGATCTAAAAGTACCAAGGGCAATTCTTGGGACATAATTATCAATAATAACTTTATGAGTATTTATGTTATCCCTGCCACTACGAGGGTAACTTTTTACCACCCACCAACTAAACTTTCTTACTAAAATCTTTTTGTATATTTCCTATTGAATGAACAATTTATTTATCATACAAAAACATGTTCTTATGTTAACCTTCGAAATCATGTAATTTTCCTTTATTTTCTTAACAACAGTACCATGCGTAGACTGATTATGACTAAAATTCCTATTTCTTATTTACATTCTTAACAGCCAGATATTTCCACAATACTAAATATGGTTTTTAATCATAACAAAGTCAATATTGCTAGAATACAGTCTGGAGTATTTTCTTTATCTAAAATTGTAGTAATACTCGACTAAGTCAGTATTAAATCTCAAGACACAATAAGTGTGATTAAAACAATTCATAGAAGCAGACATAACAGTATTTGAATTTCCTAAAATTGGTAATAACCGGTAGTTATTCAAAAATTACAAGGTCTAAGCATGGAATTTTTACTACACAATTTTTCGCTAGATATTACTAAGCAAATTAATTAATAAGATTTAAATTTTTATGCAAGCGATTGATTTCTATTAACGCTGAGTATACCTTTACAAGGTAGTTTCAAACTTTATCTAGTAGACTCATAGGCACGTACTATTATGTTGTTTATCATAAACGAAGTATAATGATGACAAAAAAGTCCTTAAGACAACACATGCTTTAAAAAATCAATGAAGGAATACAGATATGAGGAAACCAACCAGCAAACCATCAACCATAATGTACCATCTAAATCAGGATCAGTAACATTGTCAATAATTAATAATCCCTGGTGTTTCCAGGTGAGGAAAAATTAATAGATTTCACGGTAAAGTAGCATAAAACATGAATTGACGGCCTTTTATTATGTTTACATAAATATTCAATCTAAAGGTCGCTGTTACTTGTAAGGATGTTGACACCTTGAGCATTCATATAAAGGTACGTTATTACCATACTATGCCGCTATTATGGATATTCCATATTTCTTTACCGCTACCATCTTCACTTACTCTTAATTGTTCTTAGACCTTTCTTTATAACCTAAGACACTTCATTACTATTTGATTTTTGTATTATTTTACTACTCCAATAATTTTATATAATTTAATAATAGTTCTAATATTTATCTATTCAGTCACCTGTATATCCTCCAGGCTATCTTTCACTAGAGATGTCAGCCATGAAGAAACATATAGATAAACCGGCGTTGATACTAAAAAATAAATATATACATCGATATGATAATGTAATATGATAATGTTTTAAGAAGTAGCTAGTAAAAAATACATAATAAACCTCATAATGAAATACCGAGATCCTAACTTTAAAACTTTATTAAAAATATCGATATTTTTATAAAATGTCGAAAAATATTTATTATAAGCTATTATATTTAGCTAATACTATCACTATTCAAATAAGTGACTTAAAATTCAAACATCCTCCAGCAAGATAGCTGACTGGGTACTTTGGGGAAGATAAAACTATTAATAATGTATATTCATGACTTTGTTGGATTAAGTGAGTGAAGAATGAAAACAACTGAGAATCAACTGAGACAAGTTAGCGGAAATGTTGATAAAAGTGAAAGGGTGTTTCCAGCTAAAAATCAAGTCTATATTTCACTGCTAATAAGAACCAGTAGTTTCTAGACAACAATTTGTAACAATTTTCAAACAACCTAACTTAACCGCTATATAGTTTTGACATTTCTCAGGATAAATAACAGTTTCCCATGTAGTATTATTAAATTATTCAGTGATGTTGATGCTAATCATGGAAGGTTCAAGATTACACTTTTAACATTTATTACTTTTGTTGTTTGATTTGAATAAATATACCATCTCATCGATCTATTATAAAATGATTAAAAAACTTCTGTAGTTTTTTTAAACATCAAAAACAAAATACCGATTTGTCATTCATATATATATTGACCAGCGAAATATCGAAATTTGTGAACAGATACCTATAATTTTGTTTTTATCGAAATACATACAACGTTTGGCTAAAAAATGTTAAGTACTAAAAACAAAGCTACGTAATATAGGAAAAACAAAACTTTAATAGTTAATTAGCAAGTTAATTTTTGCATTTTTGACGTTGATATTTTGCATTCAATTTACACGGAACTTTTATTCAAACAGTTTGTAGTCCAAAACAGACATATTTTTCAACGTTTGGCTTAATAACAACTGTTCAAAAAAAGTATTCAATAAAGTTTCTAATACGTATTAAATAAAATAACAGAATCAAGTGAATAACAGTCTCGTGACATATTTCGCAGTACGATAATCTCTACATTCACGTGATTTTATTAAACACTGGACACTATCATTCACACCAAACAAGTCAGAACGCATATAATTTATTCAGTTATAAAATACATTTTAATTTGCTACTTTCATTGGTCACTAGATTTCTAAATAAGACAAAAACAACACAGATTGTATATTTTAACAAAAAAACTGAAGCGAATTCAAAAAATAAATAAGGAACTCACTAAAAAAAATTAAAGAATAATCAGATTTAGATTTTTAACACAAAAAATCGTTTAAAATAAAGTATGTACATAAAATAGTTGTAATAACTAAATAAAAATAATCAAAAACATTATATAACTTATTTACTACACGTATTTTATATTCTACTATATACACTTTCTTCTTTATGTTCTTTATTTATTTTTTGAAGTCAGATATTTTTTAAGTTAGTTTTGAAGTTAGATATTTACTCAATAAATTACGGAGTTATTTTATTTAATATTTCAATGGATAGGCTAAGTAAAGCTACAGGCTGTATGAGCAAATATAGAAATAAAGAAACAATGATCGAATATAAGGAGCCCCTTCGCACAGGGAATCGAACCTGCGGCCTCCGTTTTGAAGCTAAACGCTTTAAGATTGACACCATAGAAGCAGCTGACTATAATTCCACGAGATTTTATATAGTATAGGTAGTACTTAAAAACCAAACTGAGTGGTTCTACATTGAACGAGTTCCGAGTTTTCGTCACATCAGCAATAACATTATACACAAATATCTGATTATTTTAGATAAAAATAAGTGAAAACTTTGCCTTTGAAATTTAAGCGTTTCCTTCCATTTCGCGCCCCTTCTCCTAACCATATCCTGCCTTGTTTCCAAAGGAACCACCAAGGAAGTGCACTCTTTCTAATAAAACAAGAATTTTGAAAATTGGCCTACATTTGACGGAGAAATCAGCTCCTCCTTTTTCGAAGTCTGTTAATAAAATACATTGTACTGATTTTTAAAAATAAAGCTTCAAATTAAAATATTCTTCTGACTTCCAATTGACAAAATCACTGTAATATTTATACAAAATGTCAGAATATTATTGAATTTTGACACGGGTGATCAAAAGATTCAGATCACTAGGTTAGATTGAGGAAGGTTAGAAGGTATAGTTCGAATACTTTCTGCAAAATAAAAAAAATGTAAAACCATTAAATAAACATACACGACGCATCTTTTCTAATCTGGTGCAACGTACTTATCAATCAACGACACGCGTGATATCAACTTTCCGAAACCCCGCTAACGCTACGTGTTTAATAACCGGGAAACCTTACGCGAAACGACTTCGCAAAATCACGAACCAAGATCGCGGTAATGCAATTATTGTCCGAGTCGGTGTAGCGTGGTGCCTACACGAATCACCGAAGAAGAGAACGAAGAAGAATGGAGAAATTCTGGAGAATCTCTACGGGTTCGGTATCAGATTTCCTCGCCATTCATTATGTTTCGTTATCGGCGTGCCTAGGAAACCATTCATGGAACCCAGGTGTTGCTTTAGGAGAAACTGAGTTAAAACAAATATTTGCGATATAAGTATGTCTTGTCATCATCACCATCTTTTAGATAAAATGATTTTTTTATGAATCTCCTAGAACGTCAACAATCTGTCATTGAGCAATAAGTATTATTATATGATTTCAGTTATATAATATAAGTATCCTCTATATACTATTCTAACTCATTTTAAAGTCTATCCTAATTTATTCTAAAAACTATTCTAGTTTATTCTAGAGATTATTATATTTCACTCTATGTGTCTATTAATCAGTTCGTATGGCAGTTTGCGTATAGCCTACGCACTTCACTGTCATCGCGCACATTTAACTGTTTGCCGAGTACATTGGGATACACTACTAGTCTTTCAGAATACCTCGTACTAACACTCCAAATCACACTCGTTATGGGTTCTACGTGGATATCGCGCTGAATCAGTTTGTTGGACACGTAATATGGGGCATCGACGATGACTCACAAGACTTTATTCCGGAACCTCTGGAGGATATCTATGTTAGATTTGCTACCCCACAGTTCAATGTCATAGGTCCAAATGGGCTTAAGTATTGACTTATATAGCAAATCCTTGTTTACTACTGATACTTTCCTGATAATTTAGATTTACGACCTATCAGCCAATACATTTGATTTACTTTAAGTCCATGCTGTTTGCTTTTTGTAACTATTGGTTTTTTCCATATCAAACATCGATCGAAATGTATTACTAGATATTTAATGTTGTTTGCTTGCGGAAGTTCATAATTATTCAATTTTACTGAGGCACACGTTCTTCTAAAAAGAGTCAAAGTTACATGGGTGGATTTTGTTCCATTTGCTTTGATACGCCACGTTCTCAACCACAATTCGACTTTGTTAATATGAAGTTGGAGGTTTCTTGTGGCTGATATTGGATCCTCGTGTCATGATAAAACCGCTGTATCGTCAGAATATGTTGCAACAGTAGTGTTTCTTGAGCTCGGTAGGTCAGCTGTATACAATAGATATAACAATGGACCAAGAATACTGCCCTGTGAAACAACCATATAAGAAGATGATGTTATTCAATTTTGATATAACCAAAAACCAACATAACAAAACAATAAATCGCTGAAAACATATTCAACTAAACAAGTAGTTTATTAAATGTAGTGACAATGTATGATATAGTAGAAAGGCTCCGACAAATATACATAAAAGTTGCATGATTATTGATACAACATAGAAATATTAAAGCAATTCAAACAAATCAAAATGTAATTTGTTCTATTGTTGCAGAAAAAACTTCCACAATAGTTTTTCAACAGTCTCCATTGTTTTAACAATTTCATCAGTTCGACAACAGTAGCATTAGTTTTTGGTTTATTATTGAATTTTCAGAGCACTTTTCTAATACTAATTTATTACCAATAATAATTTTCTGTAACAATCAGTTATATTAGCTTCACTAGATTTTAAAATTCCCGAAACAGTTTAAATTTCTAATACCTTGTATTTCCGTTCATTTAATAAATTGCTTCTGCTTTTCTCTTCTTTCTATATAAAGATTAATATTATAATTAATATAAAAAAAATGTTTCAATATAAGAAAACTAAGACGTAAATTTTCTTCATTTTTAAAGGCACTATTATTTCTTTTTTGTTCCAATGTGACCAGCAATAACCAAATGGTGTTTTACTGATATTGCTTCGGATTCGGGATAGTCAAGTGTCTTGCGGGCGACGAGACTCTGGGTTACGAATGGGATTGTTGTAGTTGGTTATCTACCGAGGTTTATGGATAGGTAAGGATTTTATCAAGTGATTATCGTGTTCTAAGGCGCCAAGGGAGAATCTTACACTGAGCATATTCGTGAAATTCTTCACAAACGGGATGTCTGATTCGAGGTGAGTGTTGCATTGAGTAACGTGCGGACTTTTTTGGATAGGAATACTTGGAGTAGTTCAATTCGTCTCTCAGAAACCTATCTGTACCACACCTGTGCTTAGTAGAGACAGACTGGACGGACTAGCATTTTATACAGAGTCGCTTTCTGGAGGATTAGGAGCTTACTTTTTCTACATAGGAGCGGGAAGAGTAGACTATTACATACATATACGATACACGTCATTGCCTTTGCAGATAACATGCTGGATTTGGGCTGACCATTGGAACCTGCCGTCGAACTGAAGACCGAAATATGATTTTTTTCTGGAACCAGGGTATAGGGAAATCTTGTGGTGGAACAGAATAGCCTGAGCTTTGCTCAGGTTTATCTAGAGCCTTCTTGATTTGTACCACGTAACCGCGTGATTCAGTTGGACTTAAATTGTGAAGTGAAACCGATTGTGAAGGAAGCTGTATGATCTCCATAAAATGCTATGTGGGAATGTTTGTGGGGTGGGTAATCAGCCAAGTAAAGGTTTAACTGGACAGGGCAGTGACTAGAGGAGCACCTTGCGGGACTTCGGCGGAAATCTGTTTTCAAGAGGAGCCTGCGTCACCGATCCTCACTTGAAAGGACTCACCGTCCAAGTATGAATCTATCAGGGAGATTAGGTCATTTGGTACACTAAGCAGTTTCGCTTTGAATATTAGACTGTTCTGCATTACTTGATCGAAAGCTTTGGAAACATCTAAAAGGATGGCTCCAGTTTTTCGACCTTTTCTTAATACCCGGTGGATTGTTCCTGCAACGCGAGCAGCTTGATGAAGGTTTCAATGTTTGGTATGAAAACCGGATTGTTCGTTCGGGATTATGTGATGTGCTCCTGTGAAACTGTTCAAAGCATATAATATCGCTTTATCGGCAAGTTTGGAAAGTAAACTAATCAGGCTGATGGGCCTGTAGTCAGATTGATTGGACTTCGCTTTCTTTTTAGGAACGACAGCAACAAGTGCATGCTTTCAGTTCTTAGTTACTTGCTAATGAGGTTTTTCAGATGGTTTACTGTTATACCATCTGGGCCTGGAGCTTTACCAGAAGACACACATTTTATTTTTTAAGCACTTTAGACTTTTTAGACGTTTAGACAGAAGCCTTTATTCTATACACAATTCATAATACACTTAGCAATTGCTATTGATATGATTATTGATAAATTAGAACACCAATAACCAACACTTTTTTAGATTATGAACTCAGTGAATATTCGCTTGTGTTCCTCAGCATTTCCCAGCTTTTGTTAATATCTAAATGTATTACTAAGTAGTCTGGTGAGAATAAAAGAATAATTTTCTGATAAAGAAGTGAATAGTTAATTAATTTAGTTAGCATGGTGCTGTTAATTTAAATAAATTATTACTTTGTTAAATTACTTCTCAAAAGAAAAGTAATGATAATTAATCTAGGTATTCTCCAAACTCAACTTAAATATGAACTTAAAGTAACATCGTAATGAAAATAATAATTAGATGTAAAACAGCCATTCAGTTCGTCTCAAGTTATAGGTTATAGGAATTTTAGGTCTATAATATTTGGTTTTTAACTTTGTATAATGTGCTTTCTAATACAGCATCGAATCTAAAGCCGTTCTATTCGTCTGATTTATATTCGTCGCACTTTTGACTATATTTTAAATTCAAAAAGCTTTGTTTTTGAAAGAAAATTTTAGAGTCTCGTACAAAGGGACATTCTCAATACTTAATCCTATTTCGGCTAAAGCACCAAAGCATTAAATCAACTGGTAATCCAACCCACCCAAAACAGAGTTATACTATTAATTGTCAATGCTTATAGCTACGTAACCAATAAAGAGCTGTACGATGATCTCGAAATCAGAGGGATATACGAAGTGATCCAAGATTTCGTCTTAAAACATTAAATAAGGTTACTAAATCACAGCAGCGTGGAAACAATACAGCCACTGTACAACATGCAGGAACTCAGGAAATTGAAACGAACCAAACCACACGAACTTGCATAGAGTGTATTCACTTTTTATTGTTTTATTTTAATTTGTGTATTAATAACCTATTGATGTATTAATCCCGTACACGCCATGCTTGTCTATTAATGCAAATACAACAGAACATTAGTAATATATTAATTTGCAAATTAAGATTGTACTAATTATAGTTAATGTAAGATATAATTAATTTAAAAAAAAACTCATTCGTATCATTCGTTATAATTTCCTTGTTTAGTTGCTACTGACATTGCAACAAGACCATTGTTATAATTATATACAAGAGAAGGTATGTGTAATAGTTTTTAATATAACTTATATTTAATTACTCTATGTACTTAGAAGCGTTGGGAACTATCGACTGAAAACAGTCGAAACAGTCGATCGTCAAGTTTTTAGTTTTTAGCCACTTAAAATAGTAATTACTATTTTATGTCAAATGCACGGTTTCACTGTTTTGCTCAATTCGTGATGTCGGACGAAGATGTACAAACCCTTACCTGTATAAATTGTGAGAGAGAAAAGGACGGACATAATTACTTGGAGCACTTAATTTTATATGTGCTTATATTTTCCAACGGTAGTATAAGCGAGACGGAGATGTACATATTTCTTCACGTACTAACTCTAAAAAAAAAGAAAAAAATTACTGAATACTATTAACATGCAATTAATAATTTCATTTTAAACGAAGTAGAATTACATTTATATTTGAATGTTCTGTGGATCTGTGAAAAAGACTAGAATTTTTTTATGGAATGGAATAATACCCCACAAATGTTTTATCATATTTTAATATACTATAATAAATATAGACAATAAAATAAATCTTAAACAAAACCTAAAATCTAAATATGTACAATAACCATAAACACTAAATAATTAAACATATACCTAATCATGGAAAAAAGCTAATTCATGGCATAATCAAAAATAATCGCGCAATAACTACTAGAGGTTTCTAAATAAAGTAAATGCTTTATTTCTTATTGAACGGAAATATTTTTTAAGAAAAATCGAGGGAGTAATCGAAATATTACCTATTATTGCCATAAAAACAATCGTCAAAATTATTTTACTATTTATCATCCTCAATTTTAATCTTTTTACCCTGTTACATTAATAATCTTGAAAAATATAGTTCCAAAATGCTGCTATATTAATATACAATATATTAATATCTACAAGCAAAGTAGTAAAAAAATCATAAAACTATATATATTACATATAAATCTATGCAAGCATAAATTGTCAAGGTCGCGGCTTGGACGACAAAGCCAGAATATTAAAAATCAGTCGAATGAAACTAGTAGAACCGAAAATAGTAACTAAAAGTACACGACTGAAACAGTCGATAGTAAATAGTAACAAAATCGGTCGAACCAAAAATAGCGACTGAAACAGTCGATGGTAAGATGTAGTCAATTTCTAAACAGTCGATAGTCGAATTCAGTCGATAGTTCCCAACTTTAGTATTGAGGTATGTTAATGTTTCATCACGCCACTAATAAATAACACGATCGACTTCAATAAAACACATTAATATGTATATAAAAAACACGATCGTAAGCTTTAATGAGACTTTCTTGTCGTTATTTATGATACATTGTTAAATTTCACGATCTAAAAATGAGGGACGATAAATTTCATCTGCAACAACAAATCTAAAAGATCAGGTGTGATTTTTCTCTTAATTTACCAAACTATGAAACTAATTGGCGCCGAAGAAAGCGTTTCAAAAAATGTATTTTTATTGTGACCTGTCAATTTCTATTTTGATACTTTCGGACATTCGTAACATGGCACGCTTTTGTTTGTTCTTTTGGTGGAATATTTTTCCTGCAGTTAAAAATGCGGAACACAAAAGAATACGATGTCGAAAGAAATTTTCCATTTTAAATATTAATTTATTTTAATTAACATTTCTCTAATTATGTAAATAAATCTTTGTCTTTAAAAATGTAAATCTTCTTTTTAATATGGAAAGAACAAACGTTTTAAATATAAAATGGTTAAAAACAGGAAGAATGTTAACCAGAAAATATACTTTTCATTCATCAACTTTTCGAAAATGGATGAATCTCAGAACTTTTTTTGTTCATTCAGGTCATTCTTTGTCATTAGTATCAGAATCATCACTATTAAATCGTTACACTATTAAACCAAAGCCTACAATTATATCACTATAAGTTTCTAAAGGTGTTTGATGGACTTCGGCAGTAGATTTTCCATTATTTTATTTAGAAAAATGCCTCGAAAAAATAAAAAAACAACATGGGATGTAAGAGTTAGGTTGAATTGTTTAATAATTGTTTACATTGATACCTGGCATTTTTACCAATAGATAATCTTAATAATTTGTAAAGATTAAATCATAATAAAACATAGTTTTATTTTATCTGGAGTACTTTTTCATGTACCTCATGTAATAATTATAAGCCAGAACAAGAAATCATATGAAAATATCTCATTAGATACTTACGATTCCAACTACTAGACTATAGAATATTATCTAGGTACTAGGAACTATAGAAAAAAACGCCTATTTTATGAATCGATGATGATCAAATGCTGGATCAGGCACGCATTTTATCCAAATTCATGCATGATATTAACTTTTATCTTGAAATATATTTATAAATATGTTTTTGTATTTTAATTCGAGTTTTTTTTTCGTTTCCTTTTGAAATGTTCGAACGAAGTTTTGCATCAAGATTCATCCCAAAGTACTTAGCATACTTAAAATAAATTGAAAGAAGCAACTTTAAAATACTGCCAACTGAAACGAATTAGCATTAAGACTAAATTAAATTTTTCAAAATTTTTCATTCATTCATTTGTTTTCAACAAAAGAATGTTTGGTAGTTGATTCCAAGTTGTTAAGGAGTTATGGGAATGGAACAACTGACATGATGTACAAGTGGTGATATCAAGAGCCCAACATATATATGCTGAAACAAAAGGCAGCCTATAAGTTATAGTAACACATAGGAGTAAATAAAATTACTTGTTTCGAACAAACCACCAGACCCAGGGTAAGACTAACGTTTTTAGTACTACATTTTTGTTACTAATTTTTGCCTACTTTAATAGCTATATGAACCAGATTATTGAATTGAATATCTCAGATGAATTGCCATCTGAGATATTTTACTATAATTGCATTAGGACTAAAACAGAGCTTAGAAAGCACATGTTACCACACTAGTCGTGTTACCACACTAGTTACAAAGTGCATTGGTTAATAGAAAGAATCACAACAGATGAGATGCAAATGATTCAAAATCTTGCAATTGATGCCTTTAAGAAAAATTACTATAATCATTAAATAATGCCTGGGATAACAAAAACAGCAGTGCTAGTAAAGAAGATAATGATTTTATTGTTTTTTTTTTGCGTACAAGGATAGTGATCAACCACAGACATCAAAAGCGGGTTTAGATTTAGTCAGCTTCCTAAATGATAAAAGCAAAATTCTTCCCATCCTTGAACGCTATCCAAATGAAGAATATGTTCATGCGATACAACACATACAACACATATACAAGTATACAAGCTTCTGCTGATCAGGACCTATCGAAAGATTGCTATCTTGAGTACGTTTTGCTAATACTCCAACAATAGGCTGTTTGTTTACATTTAAAAATCTAGTGTTCATAAAAGGTAATTCTTCTTTTATTGATTAATAGACTGGACTGATAAGCTCTAATCTAATTACATAACCTGACAACACCTGACTGTATATAGTAATTTTTATGTTTAGTGTTAATTAAAAATTATTAAAACACTGTATTAAGCACGTCCAAAGCCCAAAGTTTAGCATATGAGACTTCTTACACATTTTCGGGAAATGGTACCAAAAAGGATGAAACTCCTAAACATTTAGATCTCAACCAAAATATTTAGAGTCAAACAAGAGGAAGCTTACTCTACAATAAAGCTAAAGTACATATGTTAATTATACAACTCTATTCACCAAATCAAGCATTAGTAAAGTCATTTATAAGTAATCCTTTATAGTCAAGTATGAAATGTAATACATTGTAAAAAAATACATTTAAATATTTTGAATATTAATTCATTTTGAAACTGGCAAATGTCCGAGGATACGTCAACTCTATACCGAGATAACGACAGAAGACGTTAAAGATTATAGACCCAAAAAACGCTTAAAATCCAACGGATAAAACCTCCAGATATCAACTGTTTCGTAATACTAATTAACATCTCGCTCTTTACGATCAACTTTCTGTTATAATCCCGTTATTTATGGGACATCAATTAGTTTTATATACACATATTAAAAAATAAATATATCCGATTTGTAATTACCGAAGATTAACATACGCATCCGCCTCGGACGACCGAGGAGACCGAAGAAGAGCACCAACCGCGAACGAATGATATAAAAAAATTCGCATCCGATGCGAAACGGACCCGCGTCGGTCGTGATTGTGCCGACTTTCTCCGTCATTAAGCCCATTGCGCACTTCCTCCCGTGCCAGCGAGCGCGGTCAAGTAGTCACGGCGTTCCCACGACGTGAAATTGCCTCCATTTCCTGTCGCTGGATAGAATGAGGGCGCTACGTCGCTCGTTCGATTGTTCTCGATTCGAACCACGCGGTTACTTAGCGGCAACTAATTCGTTCCAGCGCGATCGTAAACTTTCATCTTAATGGTTTTTTGTTTACCTCGTAAGCGCCTGTAATGTCAACGTGAGTCGATTTATATGAAGACTGAAATGTCGACGAGCATCAAGAATATTAATAGATTTTTTCTCGATCAATCTGTTCAGTTTTTGCATTAACCATTCAAATGAGTTAATATAAGAAGCTAAACACCCTGTGCCGGATAAAGGAGAATAGGTTGAGAATAGACTCCACTAATATCGTAAAGTTTTAGCTGGTTCATTCGAAATAGCGCATGCTCTCTACTTACAAACATTTTGGCAGGTTCTTGTCGAAAAGATACATTATCTAGCTAAACTACAAGCAAGACCCAAGCAAGAAGAAACAAATTATCATATATAACTGAGTGATTGAGTTTCAGCATATGCCCAATTCGATAAAATGAAATTTCAAATTAGTTTGGTTATTAATAACTCTTTTATTCCCTATAACGTAGCACATTGTCTTTATTTACATTATTCTATACCTATTAGTAGATTTTGTTACATCTTACATTAAATATGCTTAGCATACCATTAATTCACAAATTAATGTATTACTATTGTTATGTTATTCAGTAAATAAGCAATATGTGCGCGAGATTAAAATTAAATTAGTAAATTAATGTTGAGACTAACATTAATACACTATTTCTGCGCATTGCCCAGTAGCTATCTTACTGCCACCCTAACGGGATATAATAACCTTCTTTTGTGTTTCAAGGCGAAATATTGGATAATTTGGTAGACCCATTTAATTTAGAGGTCTTCCTGGATTAACCGTTATCTTTGATCTTAAGTCAAGCTAAAATTGATTGGCCTTTTATTTAAACAAATATGGCCTTTTTATTTTTATTTCTAACATATCTTAAAACTTAATATCAAAAGATCTCCAAAGCCTCTACAGGCTATGATCGGCAAACTTCTAACCAAAATATTTCCGGATTTCCACAAAATGTCGATTACCCGATTAAAAAAAGCTTCCGCATGTGCAGCTCGCAAAAGTGGCAAACATCCTTAACTCCATCATGACGCCGCAATATTTCTCGGCGTCTTGGAAACACACACACATAGCGGTTATTCCCAAGAAAGGAGCAAAATCATCTCCATCTGACTACAGGCTCATGACCCTTCTCAGTACCATTTCGAATCTTCCCGAGAGGGCAATATGCTACGGTCTCAACTCTTTCACAAAGGAAAACAACATCATTCCTGGCAAACAATTCGACTTTTGCGCTCACAATTCATCCATCCACCAAGTCACCAGGTTATCCAACATAAAACAGACAGATCTTTCCAGGTCAAGATCAGGAAAACACTATCCAGTCAACGATGGCATACCTCCAGGTTCCCCGCTGGCCCCAGCCTCATTTAACATCTTTTTTTCAGATCTGCCAAGAAAAGAACACAATAACGTCGCGTTTTACGCTGACAACACTGCTTTATTCACAGCCTCCAGGCTCGAGGGTACCATTCAAGAATGTTTACAAATGCAACTCGATCATGCGGTCAAGTGGTTCAATTTCTGGAGGTTGCAAATCAACACCCTGAAAACTAAGAGCGTCATTTTCCATAACAAGTGTTACGCACTGCGCGTCTCGCCTAGTACAATGTCACGTACCTAGGTCACCATTTTAATCGACAGTTCGGTTGGCATTCCCAAATCCTAAAAGCAATCCTGAAAGGCTCGGCGATAGCAAATCTGCTATCTTCTATGGTCTGCCCTTCTAACAGACTTCCCATCTCCATCAAATGGTTATTTTACAAGATGTTAATTCGGTCCGTACATTCGGAACTGATTTCTATCTAAAATGTCTACTTCAGGTTTGTTATACCCAACCACGTCAAAAAGCTTCAAGTTTTCCAAAATAAGCTCCTCAGGAGAATCATAAATGCTCCATGATTTGTCAGAAATATTCAAATTAATAGAGAAACTGACTTTGTTCATCTAGCTGCAGTCAAACTATACTCACTGATCTTGGATCGTGTATGCAACATACGCAATTAAAAGTCGGACGCCTTTTTAAATAAGTTGAATGGAACAGCATGTCAAGAGTTCATTTGAAACGTTTCTGAATGTTATTATAGTTTATTATTACTTCCCATTTTAATGTTTCCAAGGTTTTCACCGGTTTTGCAACATATGGTCAAGCGTTATCCTGCTGAAGAATAACATTATTGTGCCTTTGTTCGTATTCCGGTTGTTTTTACGCAGTGTTCTACTGACACGCATCAATTGTAGTCGATAGCGATTCCCATTGATGGTTTTATCGAATAAAACCTTGAAATCTCCGTCTTTCCCCATCGACTCTGCAGAACGGTATTTGTCTTAGCTGTCAAAATCATTACTTTTAAAACGTTGCAACCAATATTCAGATTTTAAAATCGATGGAGTATGGTTGCCATAAGCTTCACTCAGTATTCGATAACCTTTAGCGGCCTTTTTCGTCAAATTAATGTAAAAAGTAAAAAGGTAGAACTTCCGGCTAATGTGATTTATTTGGTACAAATTTAGATATTATCAGAGCGCTAAAAAATGTTTTGTTCACACTTTGCACTTCACACGATCAGTGAGGCTTCGACATCAAGTCCATTACAAATGTATTAAATACAATTTAATGTACAGTAACACCATCTGTTGTAACAAACCAATTGAAAAATCCCTGGCCTACCATAGTAAAACACATTTTTATGGCAAAATTTCGTTCTAGTGTGATACACTGATTGTAGCAACTCCCCAACATTTGATACCATTTTTGTAGTACGATTTGTCCTTTGCCTCAAAATAAGCCTCAATTTCGGCGATCACCTCTTCATTTGATGAACACTTCTTCCCAGCGAGCATTCTTTTGAGATCTGAGAACAGAAAATACTCGATGCCGGCCAGATCTGGAGAATACGGTGGATGAGGATTTCCTCGAATTCTAAGCCCAATTCATGGATTTTTGCCATCTTTTTCACTGACTTGTCACACGGTGCATTTTCTTGGTGAAGCAGCACTTTCTATTTCTTCAAATGCAATCGTTTTTCGGCGATTTCGCCCTTCAAGTGGTTCAATATCGCTATGTAAAAGTCTCTGTTGATGGTCCTTCCTTTTTAAAGGTAGTCAATGAAAATTATTCCATACGCATCCCAAAATACAGACGCCATAACCTTGCCAACCGACTGTTGCTTTTTCCCACGCTTTGGAACGGGTTCATCGTCTGTAGTCCACTCGGATGACTGTCAGTTGGACTTCAGAGTGAAATGGTGGAGCCATGTTTCACCTATTGTCACATATCGCCACAAAAACTCAGGTTTATTACGCTTCATCATCTTCAAACACTGCTCCGAATCGACGAACTCGTCGTTGTTTTTCATCAAAAGTGAGTTCGCGCGGCACCCACTTTATACAGAGCTTTCTCATACCCAAATGTTCGTGCATGATATGATGTACACGTTCAGTTCTTAGAGTGTCTGCTATTTCATTCAATTTCAATGTACGGTCATTTAAAATCATTTTGTGTCAATCACAATCAAGTTTTTGCTTCAACTGTGTTATTCCCTTTAAAAAGTAATATTTTATCAACACGCGAAATTCCTTTTTATCAATTTTTTTCACAATAACAAAAGTTGCTTGACTCAAAATGCTATCATTCACAAACTACTGATCCGACAGCTGTCCAATTTATACACGCATCTTTTGAGGATTAGGGCTAACTAAAAAATATATGAATTTATTTCTAGTAACGCCATTTATATATCAGGCCGGGGACTTCTCAATTGACCTGTTAAATTCTCATAAAAAACTATTTTATAGACATGATATGAGACAAATAATTAAAAACTATTATTACGAGGATTAAAAATAATTAAAATAATTCTACAGATACGAATCCGAACTGATTGCAAATACAAGAATATTCCATAGGCCTGCAAAAGCTCCAATAAGTCAATTACACATCAATTTCCTTCGTCTACAAAAAAGTGACAAAGTAATAATTAACTATAAACTATCCGCAACGAAGCAGATGCACGAGCCTTGTTTCGTATTTAAAACCGATAAAACTGAAACATAATTACATCGTCTTAATTGTGAATCTGTGGCATCGCAACAATAAGACGAAAAAGAAACAAAAAACGACGCGGTCCAGCATATGCCGGCACACTCGTAACTCTTTTCAGCCGTTGTGCCTTTCTACTCGATCATCCACCTAATTCTATTAATCTACGGTCGCGCGTTTCCTTTTGTGGTTCTTTTGTTTTTGATTCTCCGCTCGATCCAGGAGCGTTAATCCCATCGATATCATCGGACGACCCTTCATTAAATTGTTACGCATGTTCGGTCGGTTAAAACGAAAGTTAAAATGACGACAACGACGAAGACGCAGTGAGACGAAGGCAGCAGAGGCGGCAGCAGAAGCCGCACGGGTACCAATTCATCAAGCGAGGCCCGCCAGCCAGTGATTAGGATCAGTATTATTATTAACTCGCTGGTCGTATGAAAGAAAAACCAGTGGAAAATGAAAGCGCTGCGTTTAATGGTTGAAGTCCGCCACACTTTTTTGATTGAATGAACAAGGCAGTGGTGTAACATCATTATTAATGAATCTTCCATAAATATATAATAAAATATTTTTAACAAAACAATTGAACCGACTTCAAAAATAAATAAGGGACTAACTAAATAATCATTGTAATAACTAAAAAAAATAAACAAAAATCTGATTTAACCTATATACTGGTAGATAGGTAAAAGTTTCATTATTTTTTATATTTTAATGAGTTCCTTATTTATTTTTTAAAGTCGAGAACATTTCTGTTAAAAATATTTTATTTTTCTCTGTTTAGTGTTATATATTTACTCAATAAATTACAGAGTTATGTTTTAAATATTACATTGGGTAGACCAAGTGAAGGTGCAGCCTGTATGAAGAAAAATAGGAATAAAGAAATAATGATGGAAAGTAAGGAACGCTTCAGGCCCCGGGGTCCGCTACCTAACCTAGGTGATTTGACAAATGTTCTAACCAAACTAGAATAACAACAAAAGTCGTTGCCCCCGCCGGAATCGAACCCGAGACCTCAGCATGTGGGCTGAACACTTTAACCACTACATCATACAAGCAATTGCTCGAAAGAATTTTACGGCTTCTCATATGATATGGTTAGTGCTTAAAAAACTGAATTGTTCTTGGACTGAACAGTTCAGTTCAACAATAACATTACATATAAATATCTAATTATGTTAGATAAAAAAAATATGTGAAAACACTTTCAATCACAACAAACAAAACAAAAGAATTATGAAAATCGGTCCATAACTTTAGAAAAGTGACGATTTATTGCTCAACATAGCCTCCTTTTAGCTCCACACACGTGACCCAGCGATGATGCACTTATTTAATACGTCTGAAAAATACATTTTCTCGAGGTAGGAGTGTGCCTCCGTGGCGGCGATGACCTCCTCACTCGATTCAAATTTCTGCCCGGCGAGTGATTTTTTCAAGTTCGAAAACAAAAAGAAGTCGCACGAGGTCGAATATGGAGAGTAGGGTAAGTGTGGCAACGGTTCGTAACAACTTGAGTGCGGAGATGTGAGCCGGTGCGTTGTAATGGTGAAAGATCACTTCTTTCTTAGTCAAACGAAGCCGTTTTTCTACAATTACGCGTCGAATCCGCCCAATAATTTGGCATGATGCGGCCCTATGACCGTTGTTGTTTTCCTTCTCCAGATAGTCGATGTTGATCACACCTTGTGGATCCCAAAGAACGACGGCCTTCACCTTTCCGGTCGATAGGATAACATCTTCGCCTTCTTCAGAGCACGTTCGACGGGTTAAGTCTGCTGTTTGGACTGTTCCTTGATCTCTAGAGTGTACCAGTCATGAAACGGAGATTCCTTCGGAGAACACTTAAACAGCGTCAAAAATATTTCATTTAGAATATAACTTACGCGGTCTTTGGAGATGCCTACTGTCCCCAATATCTCGCGCACTTTCAATTAGAATAAGTGAAAGTACTAAACAACAATTTTGTTTTGTTATACAAAGTGTCACTGTCATCAATAGTTCCATCACAAAGTATCGATATTGTTGTTAGTTGTAAAATATTTATGGATGTGTTAGAAAATTTAATGTACAGTAACACCATCTGTTTTAACAAGCCAGTTTAAAAATCCCTGGCCTTCCACAGTAAAACACATTTTTTTGGCAAAATTAGTTTTTCTTATTCAACATAATACCCTTCAAGGGTGACGAAAGTTTGACTATGGAGAAATAAATGACAATGGTTTACGTTTACTGTTACTTCTCTCATTAAATTACACTGTAATGGATACCGCTGTATATCAACACCTTCCGAAGCACCAAATGACATTGTAAAATACAAGACACTTCCAGGCACAAGCAATTACTGTAAAACTGCTGGGATCGACCAAGTCATGACGGAAATGATCTGGGCCGGCCAGGAAACATTATTTCAACTACTCTACATGCAACTTATAGAAATTTGGCGATCGGAAAGAGTACTGAAAAGGACGACAGTAAACAGTCAGAAAGGTGTCACAAGATCATACAAATGAGACAGTAAAGGGAACGCGAGCACCATATTCCAGATGTACCGTCACCCATCTGGTTATAACAGTTTCTTTACATTTTTACATTTACATTAACTGAAATATAAATCACGGAAAATATAGTTAAGTCATTTGAAGCCATCTATAAATGAATTTACAGAAAGCCATTCTACATTTGTACTCTGAAATAGATATAAGTAAAATAACAATGGCATAATATAAAGTGATATAATGTGAACTAGAAAACATAACATACAAATACTCTATAACAATACTCAATACGCAATAAATAAGTGTATATAACTTATTACGCCTTCATGATTCTTAGTAAATAGCACTGTGAAACTTATATTATCCTTATAATTTTACACAAATATTTTTACTAAACTATTATTTACTAAATATAAATACTTCTAGGTATATGAGATCGTTCTAACTACCGCAAATATACAACATTTATGGGTGTGACAGTCACAATAAGTAATAAGTAAATAATAAAAAATACAGATAAAATATGTTACATTTACTAAAAAAATAGTGTACTACTTGATTTAAAATGTAATTTAATTTCAAAGTTCATATTATTTTTTGTGTTGATATGAGATCCACTAGATATATACATTTTAACCAACAAATTTATAATAAATGATTTTTGCGATTTTATAACATTGTTTGTATCTATAATGATTTCCTTAGTAGTATCTAAATACGGGACTATATGAAAAGTACTGATAAGATGTTATTGCTTATTGAGAAGTGATTTGATGAAGTGAGCTTTTACAAATATAGTGTACAATTCTAAAGCATGAGTCTTCATTTAAATTAAAAAATATTGTTTGAAAAATATTGTAATAAAAATAATTTACGATAAACGGAATATATTAATGGGAACTAAATTATTTTAAAAAGAAAAAGGAAGTATATACATTCAATCGTAGTCATTAGATAAGTATATTGACTGCTTATTACTATTGGCCTGTTTCAATCATTTGTTCATTGATAATAATATTTACCATAACATAGCATATTAGTGTCCGAAAATCGTAATCCAAAAAGAGTTAAAAGATAATTTACAACAATAGGCAGCTTAACTCATGTAAATTTCTTGGAAGGAACCAAGCAACAACCAAGCATCTAACGATTCTAAACGATTCATTTTTAATTAAAACTTCTTATGCTGAATGCAAATACATATCATACAGCCCTCGTATACATTAATACAATGTAAATAAAAATCACGTTATTGAAGAGAGAACATGCAAAAATACAATCTTTGTATTCCAGAATATTAATATTAATCGAATTCTCTAATTTTCCTATAAATGATAACAGAACAATACTATCAAATGCAATATTTTTGCTAAGATAATCACACATATTTTTATTAAATGACAATCACCAATAACAAGGTCGTAGTAATTGAAATAATACTGATAATATGCTAACATGCAGTGTTATAACACATATTAGGATGTATTAGTTGTACAATAATATTAGTCAAAATATTTCCTTTCATTTTCTACAACTTTTTCACAACTCTTTCTGTCAACATGGCTATACCATTTCGAAAGAACGATATTGGTCTGACGTTTTGTAACATAATCTATATATTTTCAAGTATCATGAATCCGAAAATTACTTCCTTTTTGTCATAGGACGACAGGTTTTTTGACCGTTAATGGGTAACTGTATTAAACGACGTTAGATATTAAAATAAAAGGGAATAGACTTGAAGAATGTACATTTTCGCCTGTAAGAGGAAACCGGAAGACAGTAGTCTGACATCATTGAGACGCACCACTTTTCTTGGGATATTTTCTCCATTTTTTTTTTAATATTCTAGTGAAATTGTTCACGTTGCTCTTCACTCTCATGTCCCAAGTTTTCCGGAAAGTAACCGAGATCGGAATGAAGAAAATGTACTCTTAAACTTATTAGACAATCCGAAGTTTGAAATGCTTTTAGCATTCCTTTAACTATTTGTTTATGGTTGGGGTCTTTATGATTGCCTGAATACTTCTCTCTGACCTCCTAAAAAGCAATCCACCTTTCCTTTTGAGGATCCGTTATGGTCATTAAGGCATGAAAGCCTTGAAACCATGTATTTGCAACAATCAACATTAAGAGGATCTTTATGTGGAGGAATTTTATGAGGACCAATGTTTCTTAGGGGATGTTCTTTTCACCAACTTTAAGCTCCCTCGGCTGCCAACTCTTTTTGGTCCAGTGACTTGCGCGGTCTCTACATTCCATAGATACAAAAACCAACCATGTACAAACTATAAAATCGTCACACGCCAACTATGGTCTTCATATTTCCAAATTCTAAACTCTTATGTCAATATACTTAGAAATCAGTTGAAAATAGATTTTTTGTTGTTTTCGAAGCCGTGTTCTAAGCAAGCCATGCTGCATCGATCTGGACATGTAGTAATCAGCAGACGCTATGTCTGGTGATGAAGCTGGGTGCGGCAGAAGCACCTATTTGAGCTGCAACAGTGTACATGTCACATCTTTTGCAGCGTGTGACCGAGCGTTGTCATGCAAGAGGATGACTTTGTTTATTTACTCGCTGCTGTTAGTTTCTTTCGCAACAATATGTCGTTCAATTCGCTCAGATGTCCAAAGAACATCTGTATTAATACTGTAGTGTACTGAGAAAGAATAATATAATGACAAAACCCATGGGAATGTGAATCTCGAGAGTTCCATCAGTAACATATAATCCTTCCCAAAAAACACCCAATACATAGCCAAATTTAAGTTTTCGCTTATATTAACTCTGACAACATAATACTAATATAAATAAAAAATGAAACAAAAATAACGATATAAAATATAATTTATTTTAACACTATGGTACATCTAATGCAAATTTATTGATGGACAACAAACTACAGTTAACTAAACAGGCACAACAGTTTGTAGGTTTGAGTGGTTTTATTATATTTTCATTGATATATGCCGATCTGCGCCAGTATAAATCGAAATGTATGGACCGAATATGGACGCACCAAGCTTCATTCTATCCCTTTTTAACTAGAGTAGTAATAATTAGTAAAATTAGAAAGAAAATGCTCCAACGTTAAAAGTGATGTTGCGTTTTCATAAACTTAATTTGGCAAAATTTTCGACATGAGTCATTGGCTGTTTTATAGGAAGGATTTTGGGTATTATATGGTTCGATGAATGAAGGTAGGAATAAATCAAACAGTTATGGTTACATTATGTGACCGTTATTTATTGATGTTAACGGTGTTAGTCTGCGGTGCTGGCAGCTCGCACGTGTTTAATATCTGGAATAACATTTTGTGGGTATTTTGTAGGCCGCTATTCTAAGATGTAAAATTCGACATGCCATAAGGTCCCTACATGACTGTAGTTAGATAAGACGAATGTTTTTCTGCAATAGTCTCTGAATTAACTATTAATTGGCTAATTAGCTTGGTACCGAAAACACAGGTGTGTCCGAGTCTACATCAAGTAATAAGTTCAGTCCAGTACTATTAATATTTTTTTATTATTACTCTTCGTAAGTCCACAATCTGCCCTATTGGCAATAAGTATTTCTTATGACTATATTATATATACGTGGCATGTACAAAATCACTTCATTAAGCAATCTTCTGTATAAAATATTATCTTAATTAATTAGTCTTATTCTAAAGCTTATTCTAAAGTATACATATGTCCAGTAATCAGATCAGGTGGTGTTAAATGTTTTAGTCTACGCACTTCACTATCACGTCGCATATTTAGCTGATTAGCGAGTACATTGGGATGCACTGACACTCTTTCGAAGTACTTCACACAAACACGTTGAATTACATTCGTTATAGGTTCTAGAGGAATATCGCGTTGTATCACTTTATTTGAAATATAGTACGGAGCATCAACAATGGCACGCAACACCTTATTTTGGAACCGTTGAATGATGGATATATTAGATTTGCTAGCGGTACCCCATAGTTGGATTCCATATGATCAAATAGGCTTGAGTATAGACTCATACAGCAATACCTTGTTATCTAATGATAACTTGGATTTGCGCCCGATGAGCCAATATATTTGATATAATTTTAGTCCCAGTTTTTTCCGTTTAGAGAGTATGTGCTTCTTCCAGGTTAGGCGTCGATCCAAGTGCATACCAAGATATTTAACATGCTCTGCTTGGGGGAGTTGACGATGATTGATATTTACTGGTGGACATGTTCTTCTACGCAGGGTAAACGTTATATGCATGGATTTTGTTTCATTGGCTGTAATGTGCAATGTCTTCAACCATAATTGTATTTGCTCCAGGTGGGTTTGTAGGTTTATTGATGCTGTGACTGGATCTTCATGGGATGCTAAGATTGCTGTATCGTCTGCATATGTTACCACAGTAGTTATTTTTGTGGTGGATAGATCAGCCGTATACAGAAGATACAGTACTGGACCCAGTACACTACCTTGCGGAACTCCTGAATATATGAAATTTAATTCGGTATGTTCATCGTCTTGATTTACAATAAAATGTCTGTCATTGAGATACGATTTTAATAACTGATAGTCCGGATGAGGGAGAAGTTTCTTTAGTTTAACCTGCAAGCCCGTATGCCATACTTTGTCAAAAGCCTGATATATGTCTAGAAAAGCAGCCGAACAATATCTTTTGGCATTTAGGTCAGCGTTTATTTTGTTTACAAGTCTATGCACTTGTTCTATAGTCCCATGCTTATTGCGAAAGCCCAACTAATGTTCTGGAATAATTTTTCTTTTTTCTATTATATAGTTTAGCTTTTTATGTATAATTTCTCGAAAACTTTCGAGATTATCGGTAATAAACTTATAGGTGTACTATTAATTGAAATAAAGGAGACTTTATATTACTATTTATATTTCGCAACTATACAGTCGCTAAATTACGATATCCGTTAAAGAGACAAATACATTTTAATTTTTTACACATTTACAAGAAAAAAGAAAAGGAATTTATAGATAACACTATGTTTAAGAGAAAATACTCTTACAATCAGCCATTTTAACGCATCCAATAACAATTAGTAAGAATTAAAAAAGATATGGAAATTTAAACAGCCCGATAGTATCATAATTATAATAAATATCACACGTAACACCCAAATTTATTTTAATGTTACGCTGTTATTAACATCATCAGACTTTAAACAGCATATCGTAATCGTAAGTATTAATAAAGAGTAAATGGAAATTTATAAAACGTTGGCACGGGTGTTTTTCCATATTTTTTGTGAAATTAATCACGCAGTGTTATACTTAAATATAGAATGTACAAACAGAACCTTATCTTTATGAGGGAATTAAGTACACCATTTTTGGTACCATATTCATTCTATAAAAAACAATTAGTAGTAGATTTTAGTAGTTGCTTTATAAATAGTAATCTTATTTGTTTCTACGACATAACCAATCTTCAGTCGTTCATTTAAAATGTTTAAATAACTCTACGTTATATTTTTGGTCTCCTTTTTTTTTTCAATGAATGGTACTGGACTGAACCTATTACTTGATGTAGACTCGGTGTATACCAGTACGGTGTTGATATAAAGGGTATGGGGACAGACATAGTGTGTATATATAAAATAAAAAATTTAATAAATCAAATAAAATTAAAAACTCAACCAGGGGGGGGGCTAACATTAAAAATAGTGTATATACAATTTAAAAATGGACACAAATACAAGACTACAAACACAACCATAATGAAGTAGAGGATCTATTCAGAGAGCACACATTAGCACCCATACCGAAGCGGTAATGGTTATTTGGTCGCCGACGCTTATCTTAGCATAAGCTAGATTCTATGGAGAAAATCAATTTCTCGTAGAAATCCGAGGAGACTGTCTGTTTTTATTCCTGTTAAGGGATTTCTAAAATGTTGAAACCGATACAAAGCTCTAATCTGAGTAAGCCGTGGACCGTTGTTCAGCATGCGGTAGACTAATATAAGGACAAAGTGATAAAACTCATTAAATGACGGTGCGAGAAATAACACTGACCCATTCTCAATCGATTCAGAGCTACGGCATGGTGACGAAGCTGCGAGAATTTGTAAATGTTGAGTATGATACTATTTTTAATATTGAATGAAGAATTTTTCGTCAGAAATCTTTGAAGATTGTCATTTTATCCTCTTGTATTTTTTTTCGTCTGAACAATGTTGTCCAGCTTGTACCAAATAGTATTTTGCTAATGTTGCTTTTGTGTAAAGAGTTTTAATTTTGCGGGTGACTAACACCCTGCATTATTACTGAATGAAATAAAGTGATGTAAGGTACAAAGAGAGAACCTCACACTGAGCATATTTGTGAAACTTTTCACGAATAAGATGCCTAACTCGAGATGGGTGTTCATATTCCTCATAAATCATTTTTGGATCGGAACACTTGAAGTTATGCAAATTGTCACTCAGAGACGCACCGGTTCCATACAAATGTCCTCCATATAAATGTCCTCCATACAAACTAACTGCTCGAACCAGCATTCTATACAGACTTGCTTTCTGAAGAATTGGAAGTTCGATTTTTCTGCAGAGAAGTAAAAATAGAATGCTATACTCACCATTGTCTCTACAGAGCGTGCTGGATTTGGGATCACCACTGGAACCTGAGGCCAAAATGTAGACCGAAGTAAATGGCTTTCTGTATTCAGCGGATTTTGTCATATAGCCCACTTTCTCAAATAGTAGACTATCATTAAATGAAACTGAGAATGAGGTACAGACTATTATATAAGGCATAATTGGAAAGCGCTACCTCTGGTGAATACGCTAGGGATGGCAGAGCTTTCCATTCGAGCTACAAAAGCATATCCTTCACAACTCTTGTACTGTGTGGCCGGGCATTATCACGAAAGAGGATTACTTTCATCTCTTACTCGCTATTACTGATCTTTTATACAACAATAGTTTAGTTCATGTAATAAACGCCAGTAGACGTCCGCAGTAACAATTTTGTTCAGTATTAACAGCCTATAATACACCCCACCATTTTGATCCCACCATATGTACATAAATACTTTATAGCCATGAATATTCCGCTTCGATGTCAGTGTAGATAGCCCTCGTAGACTAACCCGTGACTTTTTAAGATTGAGATTATCGTAGTAGATCCACGTTTCATTACCAATCACACTAGAGAAAGCTCTTCTTTTTGCCTGGTAAGAATACACCTGCGATGTTAAAATGGTTTGAAATCGCATTTTCAGTGATTTCGTGTGATAAACATTTTTCCTCCTTTTTGGATATTTCCCATATGTAAGTCCTATGAAATAATTGATTCATCAGCTGCTAAACTGTCTAAAAGTTCTATAGTTCTAGGAGTTTAAGCTTTCGTTCGGTTTTCATTCAATTAAACTTGCAATCACCAATTTTAATTGAATAAATCTAAAGTTTTGCCCATTTTCTACCAGGGTTTTAAAATATTTAAATCGAATATGTCAAACAGTCAATGATCAACGATTTTGTCAAAATAAAATTAACAATAATAGGCAAATAATAATGAGTACACCAATAGGCACTATAGGAACATTATAACATATACTGAATAAACCATAATATAATAGCTGAAAGGCTATCAGAATAGTCTTGCTTAGCTGTTTTCAACTTTTAAACAGCGCTTGAATCCGAAAACCTTTTACAGCCTATCCAATATTAATTTTTAGATATGATCATCCAAACCAGATAGCCTCAATCGAAAAGTATTACTCATAATAATTGTTGCTTTTGTTTCGATATATTTAACATTACAATGTTATCCATCATAGATTACTTTAATCTCGATCTTTTTAACTTTATACCATCTAACATTTTCTCAATAGAGACAAAATATTAGGCAATAGAGAGTAATGGAAGACAGTAAGACATCTATCATAATATCATCAAAATTAATTCACACCCCTAATACACATCATGAAACTGACTGACTTCGCAGGAACTTTTTTTACTTTTATTATTAACAATACAGATCTGATCATGTAGAAGACGACCTGATATAGGTCGTCGAAATCAATCAAATGTACGTTCTAACCTCACTGACGACCAACGAGAGACAGAAAATGTTGTGAATAGTCTTAGAATGTAAGGAATTCATGCACGCAAAATACCATAACAGAGATCAACAGAAGGAATTACCCGGGATTAACATACACCTTTGCTATCAACACCCTTGCTAATGTGCACTCATTTCTCCAGTTTCGAATATGATGAATATGCAATGCGCACAAGGAAAAAAAGCGAAAGGCTAGGCATGCTGCCACCAAGGCCCAACAGAAACCACTGTTTATGATTATAAATAATTCATAACTACACGTCAGTTACGTTGGCATCAGTTTCTGGCTTTAATAGTTAATATACTATCATACAGCATGAAACTGACTGACTTAGCAAGAACTTTTTTTTACTTTTATTATTAACAATACATATATGACCATGTAGAAGACCTGATATAGGTCTTCCAAATCAATCAAATGTACGTTCTAATGTCACTAATGACCAACAAGAGACAGAAAACGTTGTGAATAGTCTTAGAATGTAAGGAATTCATACACGCAAAATACCGTAACAGCTACTATGACACAATGACACCAAAACGAGATGCTTAATACAGAAATGAGCAGCATCTCACTACGATAAGGAAAGAGATCGGATTGTAATTGGCGTTGTGCTCATAATCCAACAGCGAAGCCAAGCAATGTCCAAGAACTCAAAGCGTTTCTTCATCAGAACAAATTTGATGGCTACATAATAAGTAACTATTATTATCGTTGGAGAAAATCGGCAAGATAGGTAGGTGATATAAAGTTTATCGAATAATCAAGTAATTGATATATACTCATAATATTTGTTAAGTATTGTCTTAATACTATTTATCGAATCCCCTGGTAAATTAAAGACACTCCCAATTAACTTAGGAGACATTTCCATTTGTAGACGAAAAAATCAACTAATTTTCCATTAATTAGCCGCTCGTTTATATGCAGATAGAGATGCTCGAGTTTAATTGCTCCGGTGTTTCATTCGATATGAGGCAGATATAATTCGTCTGATGCGACACAAACCGCCATCCGACCATAAAAATTAATCAGAGTAGGCTTTTAATTACCTGACTCGGTTTTTAAGAAAACAGTTACGATGTCAATAAAACTATGTCGTTTTCCGTTTAATGTCTCATTCACTTTTTAATGCGAGACGTCACCAGTTGGTGGTGCAATGAGGTAAACTGGACAGATGGGGAGTAGTTATGGTCACAAGGCATCTTATAAGTTAATTAAAACAGGTAACATGTATTACATTAAGTCTCAATAAATTATATTTGTAGATCTGGCCACCTATTAGTGGTCTGGCCAATACTAGAGATATCTTATCATCAATAACCCATAACTGACGCTCGGTGAAAATATCTGCAGCACTTCGTATATTATTTACAAAATTCGCCACAGTTGGCAATCGGTCGCAACTGTTCTGACAGAAATGTCAAACTGTAACAGGTTCCAAGTCTGGAAACCCTACATATTAGCAAGATAAGCATCCAAGAGGCGTATTTTAGTTTTGATTCTAACAATTCTCCTCTTCCACACGCAACATGTTAGAGAGGCTAAATGTAGTGGTGCTTCTCTTACAATCTAGAATTATCAGGTCATATGACTTTGCATTGCGAATTATATCATGGTAATTGCCATAAACTTCGGCATCTGTATCTGCGAATATTAGAATCAATTATCAGCGAACATCAAGTCAGTCAAGGAGTGTGTAGCATCATACTGAACTACATCCCACTATGTTGAAGAGCACTAGAAAGACGAATTCGCCTTTGTGAACATATGCTTAATTAACTGACTTCAAAAAAGGAGGGAGTTCTATATTCGGCTGCATATATTCTTTTAATGAATGTTTGCCATTTCCTCCATCAGTTATGGACCGATTTACAAAATTTTTTTTTATTCGAAAGAGTTCTCTTCCGAGGTGGACCCAAGTCAAGATTTAATGGGGGAAGGGAGAAAATCAAGGAAAAACCACAAAATTCAAAGGAACGTGCAATGTTTTTACATAAATTTTATCTAAAATAATAATTATAATATAAATATTATAAGATATTTGTGTATAATGTTAATAATGGTTAGAACGTTAAGCTAACACGCGTAGGTTGCGGGTTCGATTCCCAACAGGGTAGCAACTTTTTTGTTCTAGTTTTTTTTTAAATATATTAAAAGTCTCCTTTTACCAACTATGGGTTTATCTGGACTGGGCCTAAAGTTTAACGAGGGCTCCGTACCACAGTCCTCATCATTAAGCCTACCGACTGACGAGTGACCAACTTTAGAAATCATCCCAGAAGACATTCGGTCTTACCCAGCCTAGTTACTGGCGTGACTGTGATGATTTGGCTTGTGGGATTTTACACTCTTACCTAGAACATTCACAAATTTTAAACAACCACAAACATAAATTTATGATCATGCCCCAGCAGGATTCAAACCCGCGGCTATCGCAACAGTAGGAGGACCGTCCCATCGCCTTTGCCACTGGGCCAACAAGCCAGCTATGTTCTAGTTTGATTGGAAGATTTGTCAAATCAACTAGACTAGGTAGCGAACACCAGGAACTGAAACGTTCCTTATTTTCAGTCATTGATTCTTTATCCCTATTATTCATCATACGGGACGTACTTTTACTTGCTATCCATTGTAATATTTAATAAAATAACTGCGTAATTTATTTAATGAATATCTAACACTAAAAAGAGAAAATAAAATATTTTTAACAAGAAAATTAACCTACTCCAAAAAATAAATAAGGAATTAACTAAATAGTAATAAAAAGTAAATAATAATAAATAAAATAAAATAATCAAACTTAGATTATTAACTAATAATTGTTGTAATAACTAAACAAAAATAAACATAAAACTTATATAACCTATCTTCTAGACGCAATTATGGGAATGTTCTGCGAGAATATCAACATCATACAAGTATATCAAAAATGAGATCTAAAAAGTATTGTGGATGTAGCCAGATACCATAGAAGCAATTACTTACACTGAAATCTTCACATTCCAACTTTCATATCGGAAATCAAGACATTCACCACAAGATTTAAGGAAACATTTCCCTTTCATATTAAAATAACAAATGCAAACACTTAAACAACACTGAGCTAGGACATCAAAGAACCAAACCGTGTGTGCACTAAATGGTAAATACGTTGAAAAGTGCTACTAACTTTTATTTTATTAGAGACTAAGTAAGGACTAATATGGCTTCCAGATAAGTATCTAGTTTTAAGTCACTGTACTGCTTTCAATGATTAACAGAAAAAATATCAAAGCTCATAATTTATTTTAAATTCTTCAACCTCTAAAATGTTTTCAAGACAATATTTAGATACAGTAAGCTTGGGTCTCACTCTGCATTGTTAATAATATTCAAGAAGATCCTTAATAATAAAAATAACCTTAACCAATAAGGCAGTTTAAAAAGAGTTTACTTTTAGTAACCAGTTTTTAATGACTTTAAACAATTCTAAACATTTAGATCTTGGTCCAGAGTAGTCAGTAATGATGATAATAGCGATAACTGAAACATACTATGATAAACTTTCTATAACTTCTAGAATAACTCTAACAATAATGGACGTGCAATGAGATCAAGAGAAGGAGACACTTGGGGATAACATGTCTATGAAGCCAAAATCTTAAACAAAAAGAAAGCAACACCCTTGCCATTGTGCATTCATTTCTCCAGCTTCGAATATGATGAATATGCAATACGCACACAAAGGAAAAAGGGAAAGGCTAGCCATGCTACCACCAAGGCCCAACAGAAACCACTGTTTATGATTGTAAATAATTCATAACTACACGACAGTTATTTTGGCATTAGTTTCTGGCTTATAATAGTTAATATACTTATTATATTTATTATATATTATAGTTGCAACCACAAAACTCTTATATTTAATTTTTAGTAATTCAAAAATTACGGGAAAGATACCAATAAATAATAAAATAGATAAAAATAATTGAATAAATAGATAAAGAAATACATTGTAGAATTTTTTTATTATTTAATTAATACATTATTACTATTCGTTTCCCTCCAACCTACAATTTGTCTTTATGCTAACTTAAATCTAGGTTTATAACTAGGAGGACCCATCGGCCCTAACTCAGTCTCTGGTGAAATAATGTTTATACATGACACTGCTGAATTTTTTAATATATTCACCTCACTACACAACACTACACAAGATCAGGTGGTTTGATTCTTTTGAGTCTGTGTCCTGTTCTGATGGTATCCAAAAGTTGCAATATTTCAATATTAGTATGAGAATGGAGTCTTTCATCATGCCCCCTTGCAATTCTCTTGATTTCTTGACTGACTATGGGTATCTGAAGATCTCAATGTAGATAATCAGTCCTATAGTATTTGGGTGCACCCACAACACCCCTCAGGACTTTGTTCTGAAAAATTTGTATTTTATTAATGTTACTCTTTGCAGAATATCCCCATAATTGAACTCCGTATGTCCATATAGGTTTCAATATTTGCTTATATAATAGCAATTTATTATGTATTGATAATTGTGATTTTCTTCCAATTAGCCAGTACATTTTCTTATATTTCAATTCCAGTTCTTTTTTTTTTCTTCTTTATATGTTCGTTCCAACGAAGTTTTGAATTTAGATATTATGGTAACGTGATACTGAAATGATATTCCTAGTTTGCCCATTAAAAGATTTAATAGTGGACATCCCAAATATTTTAGTAGATAGAAAATAGTAGAAAATAATAAATAAAATAAATACTATAAAATGAAATTAAAAAGAGAAAATTGGATAATCTGAGAGACAAACTTACCCTTTGACGAAACTAAGGATGGACCGCACAAAACCCTGTAAAATGTAACTCTGATAGTCGCGTCTTTACAAATAAACTCCTATGAAGTTCTAAGATTCCTTGAACATGTTAAGATATCTCATCTGGTAATAACAGCCCCAGAAAAAGGACCAAACATGTTATTATTTTTGGCAATTGCTTCTGTTGCTGTGTATTCGCAAAAGAGACAAAACCTCTTAACTAAAAAGAAACGGCAATCCCGCCTTGTTCACTTTATAATATCGTTCAAACCTTCTCAGACATAAATAGAATTAATTGATTTTTTTATAAAGATATCAGCAAGCTTTTTAAAAAGGCATCTTCTCTCTTATATCCAAATTAATTTTACCCATCTTTTAAAAGGTATCATCCTGTTAAATGTTCTCGAGGAAAAGTTTAGAGACAGTATTATTCATTTTCATATTCATCCATTATTCAGACGTATTATTCGTGATATTCAAGAACATTCTTAACAATGAGCAGACTTTAATTAAGCTATAATACAGTATAATAGACTGGCTCTGGTTAAACAAGAAGAATAACGAAGAAATATAAAAAAATACAAGAACGCCGCGAAATCGATTCAGCTGCATCGATATCCTTGATTCTACGAAACGTGAAAAATGCGAATCGGTCGCAATAATTAATTTAAAAAAATGACCATAAAGCAATTTGCAAATCAGATTATCAATTCCAGGTTAATAAGCATAAACTGTAGTTTAGTCTGTTATTAAGAGAGGCCATAAGGAATAATCTATATTATTACGTGCTTCCTTGTCAGCCCCAAGCGACTCGCTATCTTCCATCTTTTTTCAACGCTTCCTCCGATCTGTGGGAAAATTAAGCAGGTGTTGGACTTGAGGTGTTCAGGAATTTTCTGTATCCTTGATACTCCTCTTTCTTTATTTTTTGACGAGGTCATTTATCGTTGAGCTCCTTCTGCATATCGGAACAGATTTAAATAAAGTCGAGTTTCTGAAACATCGTTTTATTTTTGCGTTTGGACACTTTGGTTTTAATGATGACTGTAAATCTTGTAGGCGACCGTTCATTATACGACACCAATTAGTTATATCTGCTTATAGTAAAATTGCTACACTGTATACTGACATACGTTACTTTGCGATAATAACATGGGACGAATGTGTCTGGATCGATAGATCATTTGCACATTTGTTTTTAATTGCCATCATGTAAAGGAACTCGCTTAATATCTTTTACTCTACGAACGGAGGAAATGAGTGTGATTTATTTAAGATTAATTTAATGAAATTGTCATTGCAGTCCTTTTTTATTGAAAACTATTTTTCACCACAATATTTCAAATATTTATAATGGATGAAAATATTGAAACTTTATATTTTTCTTCATCGATATATCAGAAAATGTCTATGATTGCAAAAAATATCGAAAATATCGAATCTGACTTACATACTTATTTATACTTGCATACTATTCAAAATATTTTTCATCCATTTTTTTTCTACAACTTTTTTCCATTTTTCCGTCAACATGGCGACACCCTGTCGAAAGAGCGATATTGATTTGGCAGCGATCCAGTAATGGATCCATTTTCACACTTCTTCAACCTCTCGATATCACATGCTGGCCAACCCATGCGACATTGATCAAGTAGTATCCAGAAAATACTATGACTGATTTGTAAGTTGGGTGTGGCAGAACTCCCCATTCGAGCTATAACGGTGTATCCTTTACAACTCTTGCAATATGTTATCATGCAAGAAGATGGCTATAGTTGACCTTTTTGCAACAATAATTAGTTTAATTCGTTTAATTGATGACAACAAATATCTGAAATAACAGTTTCAGACAGTTTTAGCAATTCGTAATACACCACATCTTACTAATGTCACCAAATGCACAGCAAAACTTTATTTATTGCCATTAATATTCTGTTTCATTCTGTTCGGTGTCTATATAGATAACTCTTCTGGACTAACGCATAACTTATAGCGGTTAATGGCACCTTTCATAGTACGGTACCTTTTGTTAATAGTAATGTTGTAAAATCAATCACAATATGCAGCAGAAAATCCTTCTTTTTTATTGTCAAGCAATGAAACCGCATTGTTAAAACGGTTCAAAATGACATTTTCAATCAATTTGTATGGTAGATAGTTCGACTCAAAACAATTCATTCATCAACTTCTAAGCTGTTTGAAAGTGTTTTGGAAGTTGGAGCTTTTTGTTCAATAACTCATGTACATTGTCTTCGAACTTTTTTCGGCCAGACATTCTTTACCATTGACATCAAAATCACTACCTTTAAAAAAGTCATACTAGAACCGACGATTGGGATGTGACGGAAAGGGTTTGGTACTCGATTTCAATCACGCAACAAAATATTTTTCTTCAACACCATAATGATTTCTAAATATGCCATTTCTAGCGTTTCATGATTATACACACTAATGGTTCCAAATAAGTACGGATATGTCAAAACAGGTCAATTGAAAAGTCCCCGGCCTACCATAGTAAAACACTTTTTTTGGCAAAATTAGTTTTTTTATTCGACATAATTCCCCTCAAGGGTGATACACTGATTATAGCGAATCTCCAACTCTTCGATGCCATTTGTGTAGTACGATTTGTACTTTGCTTAAAAATAGGTCTTAGTTTCGGCGATCACCTCTTCATTCCACGAAAATTTCTTACCAGCGTTGATTGATTTTTGCCATCGTTTTCACTGACTGTTCGGCGATTTCGTCCTTTAAACGGTCCAATAACGACATGTAACAGTCGCTGTACGCCATGTAACTGCCTTGAAAAAGGAAAGACGATCACTTTCCTTTTTCAAGGCAGTCAATGAAAATTATTCCATGCACATCCCAAAATATAGACGCCATAAACTTGCCAGCCCACTGCTGCGTTTTCCCACGCTTTGGAGCGGGATCATCGTGTGCAGTCCACTCGGATGACTGTCGATTGGACTTCGGAGTGAAATGATGGAGCCACGTTTCATCCATTGTCACATATCGACGCAAAAACTCGGGTTTATTACGCTTGATCATCTTCAAACAATGCTCCGAATCATCAACTCGTCGTTATTTTTGGTCAAAAGTGAGCTCAGGCGGCACCCGCACAGTGTTTTCTCATAGCCATTCAAAATCACTTTGTGCATTTTTTAAAATGTTTTCGCCAGTAAAAATCTCCTTGATGGTTGATTTTCCTGGGGCAGTGTCCGGAAGCTCGGCATCAAGCCAAATTTTTGCTTCAACTGTATGTTTTCCGTTCAAAAAGAAATATTTTATCAACACGCGAAATTCCTTTTTATCCATTTTTTTTTTCACAATAACAAAAGTTTTTCCTATAATTCACAAACTGATGATCCGACAGATGTCAAATTTATACATGCATCTTTTGAGGGTTAGGGCTAACTAAAACATATGGATTTATTTCTAGTAGCACCATCTATGTGTCAGACAGGAGACTTTTCCATTAACCTGTTAGGTTAGGTTATTTAACATTTGTGTATGATTAATGGTTCATTTAATAATCAATCGTCAATTAATAACAATAATTGGTGTCAGATTTGGTGTTATAGTGCGCAATGGATAAGCAGTTAAACTTCAATTATACAATCTTATTATGAAACTCAACAAACAACATCATGGTATATTGTTCTGGTAAAGGTAGAATGTTTTCTTGTTAGAGCAAAGTTATGTGAGACCGATAGCCTTGTCACACAGCTGCTTGTTTATAATATGTGGTTGTTCTTTTTTGAATTCAAACAATTGAAGGAATTAGAATAACAACATCAAACAGCTCTTAGCTCACCTTACTGGAACTAGACAGAAAAAAACAGAGTTGAAGTCTGCTTAGAATCCCAGAGTATTCTAGGGAGAAACATCGCTATTCAGAAAGTATAGCAGTCTGCTTTCTGGATTTTCTCAAAGGAATAGGCAATAATTTATCCAGACAAGGCTGACTTGATCTAGATTGCGAAAAATAATTTAAATTTTTTAATTTTGAAACAAAATGTTTTCGTTCAAGTTTCGAACATTAAACAAACTTAATTTAATATAAAATTTATTTCAATTATTATTAAATTATTACTAGTCGTTGCTGACTAACTTACAACTTGTCCCAAACGACACTTAAAACTTCGTACTTATCTGAAAAGACCCATTGGCTTTTACCTAGTTTCTAATAAATTAAAAATTAGCAGCACTTTTCAGTGATTATACCATTTAGTGTACTGCTAGTATTTAGTAACTGCACAGTCCGGTTTGGCTCTCTTGAGCCTGCACCCTAGCTCAGTGTTGTCACAAGAGTTGCAGCACTTCGTTGTTAATATGGGAGTAGAGTATTTTCTCATGTCTTGTTGCGATTCTCTTCATTTCCTTTATGATAATTGGAATCCGAAGGTGTCTGTGTAATTATTTCACAATATCCACAATACTGCTTAGGACTTTATTCTAAAATACTTGAATTACGTTGGTATTACTTCTCACAGGACATCTCTATAACTAAATTCCATAGTTTCATATAGGTTTTGGCATTTCCTTATGCAGTATCAACTTATTATGTACGGATAATTTAGGTTTTCTTCCAAATAACAAGCAAATTTGATCGATTTCAGTTTTTAGTGGCCCTCCAGGGTCAATAAAAGTCATCTGTTAGATCTCCAGGACAGTTTTTTATAGATTCATTTTAGATTTCCAACATTTCCTCTTGTGTTATATTTTTAACCTATTTTTATTTTTAGGTGTTTTATTTGCATTCCACTGGTTTTCGTCTTAATTGGGATGGTGTTATTCCCGTCAGCTTGCTGGATGTTTTACTGGTTTTAAGTTCAATTGGTCAGTTTTCTTGAATGGTATATTCAACTGAATTCGATTGTCAAGTTCTTCTGCCAAACAAACTTGAGTTTAAGTCAGAATCTTCTTCTTCCATATAGTTTACAGATATGTTTCTGTCTATGAAAAAATCTAATAGGTCTGGAGTTTATTTGGATTTGTCGGTCAATAAGATGGCTTTCCTGTTACGTCCTAGTTCAGCAGCTGCTTCATGGAAGTCGTTACCTTTAACTGCTATCATTCTAGATCCCCATCTTGTATTTGTGGCATTAAAGTCATCACCGATTACACATTTTTCTTCTTTTTGTGTATCTTGAAATTGAATAATTGCCACGTTCACTTCATACGATAATAAATGGAAAAATCTCAAAGCAATTAGCTGACATTCGATTTAGTAGCGGTAAACAACATGTTAAAATTATTATTCAATATTAATTTTTAACGATTCCGCTCATTACAAGCCATCGGTGCCACCACGTGCTATAACATTTATTAATCAGTCCACAGAAATAATATAAACATCGTTAATTTATCGCAAAACAAATGTGTAAATAACGATCTGAGACGTCTGCCATATGACGGCTATAGACAGTTAATCTTTCGACAAAGTTACAATGTACGCTCGATTTAAATATGTAGCACAAGCGTGAATTATAAGTTACGGAAAAAAACAAATTAATTATTTAAAAATTTCCACTGATTTTATAATACGTATCAAGGAAAAACATGTTTTGTCTAAACACAAGAGGTGGATAAATATCAGACATTTCTCGCCCATTAAACAATTCATATCAATCTTGTTTTCTTAATGTAAATAGCCAGTCAAAATATAGGTTTTTCAAATCTGTTTAATAAACAAATCCTGCAGTTACCATAAGTATATTAAACTATTTTAACAAATTTCTATAATTATATTTCTCCGTTACTTTGTTTTCTCCGTTTTAATTACCTTTTGTTCAATAAGTCCGCAGATCATTATCTGTTATTATAAGAACATAACCAGAATATCATAATTAAACTTGAATTAATTTTTGTTCAAGCGTTAGTTTCAGATTTTTTGGGATGCAAAGGCATTTTATTAACTGGCAAACATATGGCAAAAAACAATATAAATTTACAACTTTAAACACATGATGTATGTGTTTCCTAAATTAAAATTAAATTAGATTATCTCAAGCAAAAGTTAGTAATAGTGATAGTAACACTTATACACTTTATACAAATTCTTGTGGTTTGGTTCACTGCAATATTCTGATTTGGATGCGTTGATAATTAGTGGTATTTTAGTAGCCTTCTTCCATATTTTACGCCGAAATGATGGACATATCCTGAATCAATTTGATTTTGAGGTCATAGTACAGTTCTTCATTGATTGCGTAATGATAAACATTGGTAATTAATCGAAGAACTTTGTTTTGATAATGTTGGGTCAGTCAGTTTGCTGACTTAGGGCAATCCCATACTTGTATCCCATGAGTTCAAATAGGGTTCATTATTTTCAGAAATTGAGTAGAAAATATAAAATATAGAGTTCTCTTGCTCTTTCTCATGCTTCTTTTGAATGCAGCTTACGTTAATTGAGAGAACTCTTACAGTAAACAGAATAAATAATAATCAAATGATGCTATGTCTGGATTATATTCTGAAGGCATCAACATTTTCTAATAATGTTTGAGGGGTCACACTGACCAACAGTGAAAATGACTCAAAATAACCTATGCTCCTATATTTTCAGCCGCTGAATACAAAAATCGCCATAAAATACTGATTATCTCTAATTTTGGATAGTTTACCAATTACTACTCGACTGAAAAAAACATCACAGATATTAAAGAAGATAGACAACCAGAGATCTCAACATCCCATTGCTCTTTTTTCTATAATTTCTTATACTCTTCTCAATCAAGATTTTGATTTAGAGGAAGAAGGGAAAACTTTTAGGAAACAATGGAATATTCTGCAGAATAATGTTAATATATTCAAATATAAACATTGTCAACAACATCTGATTTCTCTTCTGAGGAGATAATCAATATTGTTTGTTTTTGTGACTTTATTATTTAATAAAATATTTTTTATTTTATCTAATTCATTTAAGCTTAATTATAATGGCGAATTCTTAACTGCTATTGGTCATATAAAAGCGATAGATAGAACCTTAGAAACTAGATGGCATACGTCAATGTATATCGGGTAGTAGAAATAAGAACTCAAGTAGAACATATTAACTCTCATCTGAATTTAAATCTAATGAGAAAAATGTCATTGTAGAATATCTTCTTGATCCGAAACCTATTCTTTTTCTACCCATAGATACTAAGTTGGATTTAATAAAGGATTTGATAATAATAAATGATATATTTTAAAAGACCCTGCGATTTGTTTTTGAAAGGAAAAAATTATTGATAAACTTTCTAAGAGAAGCAAAGATTTTTGAGGAAGAAAATAAATAATAACCATTCTGAGTTGGTTACAAAACTTCTATAAAACTACCATTAACTCGAATTCACATGCCTCTTCATTTCCATCTACATTTTCCAGTTAGTTGTGTAATTATAAATGAAAGAAAGAGCTCCATAAAGATTTCGCTGTGATTGGACGTGTGTGAAATGATGCTTTAAGGCATAATCATATAAAGCAGACCCTATAGCCATATTTTTTTCAATAATTTAAAATGTAAAATAATTAAAAAAGAACAATCTCATTTTCAACAATCATGTTAGCACATGTTATTAACATTTACCATTTCTTAGTTTATATAGATACAATTATTTATGGATTTATAACTTCCAAGATTTGTCCATTCAATCTTTGTATTTTCCGATTTTCTCTTTGGTTGCCATATCCTTTCACATTTTGTTTTTACCGGTACAAAGGTCTTAATTTTTTTGAAATAACTAACACATTTAATTCTGTTTTAATTTCTGGGGTATTATTCTAAGTAGCTTTCCGAACATCTACAATAATTTTTTCTGTTTCTACGTATAATTGTTCGATTGTTTAAAGGACTGCGTTTAGCTGAACTCAGTTTTCAGCAAATCCTTCGCAGTTTCTTTAATTATTTTTAAAGTATGATCTTGTTAATTTTCAATCAGCGCCAGAATTACTGGTCTGATTAGAGTCATATCTGAGCTTAGGTCAAAATATTCTTCAACTTCCATATAATTTAACACCAATTTTATATCTTCTCTTTTTTATCAAATGGTTTAATACGTTACGTTACTCCTCGTTCATCTTTGGATTGGGCGCATGTACACCTCCTGCATAGAATAAACTATAGTGGGAATGTTAGATGCCCAATTTGTAACACATAATTTTCAACGACATCGAATAGGTATCATCATTTAAACATAATATATTTTAGTAGTGATTTAAATTTTATTTTATAGTTAAGATGTAGCTCGAATTTATTCAGAACGAAAGTCGAAAAATGTGAAATTCAGAGAAGAATAATTTAGGTAGCATTTTGCTAAGATGTAAGAACAGTGTACAGTAATACTATGAAATAATTAAATTTGCTAAAAAAAGTAAACCTGGATCAAATAAACAATATATAAAATTATCAACGACACCCTAATGATCTAATGATAAGAAAAATACAATGCATTATTATATAAGAGTACTAGCGACCCGCCCCGGCTTCGCACGGCTGCAATGCTGATACTAAATTAAATACACTACAGAAAAAATATGAACGTTGTATATAAAAACATAGCGGCCCGCTCCGACTTTGCACGGGCATAAAATATATATGCCTAGGTCACTCCATGAAAACATGATTAAAATCGATCCAGTATTTTTGGCTCATTCATTACTGCCCTTGGCCTGCACGCATTAAATTTGGAGTAAAACAATTCCTCTTCCCCTATACTTACTATGAAGATTTCCTGCTATCTTTGGAATATCTAAATTCATACAATTTTTATTACATTACACATTTTTAAACGCAAATTTTAAATTTATAATATCTCCGAAAATATTTGTTTAATTTACATGCTGTAAGGAACCATATTGATCCATATTAATTGCACACTGTATTTAAGGTACTTAATTCGATAAGGATTAATGCCGTATTGCTTAAAATAGCTTCGTAAATAAGCCATTTTCTCACGTAAAAAGTAAACAATAAAAATGGTTAATGTGGGTTATCCCTAAAAGATAAACATATACCATCGCGGACTTTTTTGTAGACCTTTTTATGGTGTACAATACTGTAGTACATTAATTTGATCTAACTCGTAGGGTTAGGCAGCGTTTTTGCTAATTGCTAAATAAGCCTAAAAGAATAGGTTAATTTACAACATCACGTTAGAAACCTCTAAAATTAGCAATGTTGCCTTAGTATATTATGCATGTATTATACATATAAACCTTCCTCTTGAATCACTCTATCTATTGAAAAAAACCGCATCAAAATCCGTTGCGTAGTTTTAAAGATTTAAGCGCACATAGGGATATAGGGACAGAAAAGGCGACTTTGTTTTATACTATGTAGTGATAAGTAAATAAATTATTGTTTTGTAAAAATAATGATTTATTGACTCAGATTTCTTTCAACTTAAAAGTACGATAATCCATTCATTTTAGGCTAGTAAATCTACAATATATTAATTGAAAGTTCGAGGTAGTCAATTCATTAATGCGATTTGTGGATCAGGAATAGTAGCCATGATAGTTGATCATATTTGAAGAATTTCACTGCTTTCATATATAATGGTGGCGTTTTCATTTGCTTTTAACTATGTTGACCGTATTTGATCTAAACGATTTTGGTATTTTTTATGGTAATGTCTATTTATATGGTTCTTGGAGATCTTGTTAATTGTTCAAATATGTAAATTAATTTAAATATGATGTTTTTATAAAAACAGAAAGGTATATAAAAATTATTTTTATTATTTCATTTTATTCAATAATTTCCCTCTTATACATAGTTTCTGATTCGGTTACATGTTCCAACGAACTTTACATTTTTACAAACTGCATTTGGGAGTATATTCAGAATTTTCGCAGTATTATTGGAAATACTATATTTTCTAGCTAATTTGCAATTCAAATTCTCTATCTGGAAAAACTCCACGAACTTATCCCCAGACCCATTATCTCATAGTATTTAGCGAGTAATATAAATATGTTTTTAAGCAGATATTCAAGTAATGTCATGTAGTTTTGTTTAATTTTTCGTGCGGACGCAAATCAAACAGACCAAAAACTAAGTACCAACGTGACCTCTATTCTAAACTTGGCGATACATCTTGGCCGTACTATTTGCGTTAAAATAATATTTGTTCTACCGATATGTAACGTATCTACACGCCAAGTAAAATGTCCCAACGATAAAACAAAACATTATCAATGATTATGGCTTGCTTTTGTAATGGCCCAACCAGATAACCAATTTAAATATTGTTTGATGTTTCTTAACTGGAGTGCGTGTTATCAGTATTCGAACCTAAAACAATTTGTTACCATGTAAACATTGTAGAAATGTATCACATTTTAGGACGACCCTCTTCAGTTCAATTGATTTTCGGTTGTCATTGAACGAACGGAACGAAAGTGATCCAGCTTTTTGATAACGCTCTCATACCGGTGCGACTCTATTGCATGGTGTACGGTGCAAAGTCAGATTAAATACCTAATCAGATTTTTATCTTGTGTAAATGAACGGATTTTGAAAATCATTTATTTCGAGTGGAGAAACGTGCCAAATGAAAGGTAAACGGATGCGATTTCATTTCTGATAATCACTATAAACATTTATTAGGACATCGATTTAGTTCTTATCAGTGCGGTTGGTTGGAATTTTGATGTTCTGAAGCTTATTGATAATCAATTTCTGTTGTTTCGATGATTAGGGTATTTGAATGACATTCTAACCTCTATTATATTATTTGATTTATTATTTACATATATTGGGTTATTAAAAGAGCTGCCACGAGAAGCAACCATCTCGTTGACAAATGTATTCAATGCCTGTTGCAATACCTGACAAAAATTGATAAATACCTGACAAATCCGAAGAATAAGTTGGATCTTACAGACCTATTTAGCTGCTAACTGCGATATCAAAATTATTTGAGAAATTGTTGCTAAAACGCATTAAAATATTTATAGAAATACCAGTTTGAATTTCGAAATCACCACTCGACAATCGACCAAGTGCACAGAGTAACAGCTGTTGAAAAAAACGCATTCGAAGAAAAGAAATACTGCCCTGCAATATTCCTGGACGTCTCACAAGCTTTTCACCGTGTTTGGCATTTGTGATTAATATACAAAATGAGCAAATTACTACCACGGAATTACTGTCTACTGATAATATGGAACAACTTATATACTTTATACTACTGATATCCCAACAACAAAAGAAACAGCACTTGAAACATTTACCGACGACGCAGTTATCGTGGCTAAAGATATCTGCCTAAGGTTGTGGAAAAAGTACAAGTAGCGATCAACAACACGTTAATTTTGTTTTGTAACGAAATAACAAAAAATTAATTATATCACTTAGTGGATGCCCGATTCTTCAAGCAGAATTGACCAAATACCTCGGAATATATCTCGATGGTAGGTTAAAGAGGAAACATCATATTAAACAAAAATCCGAGCATATTAGACATAAGTCAAGCAACTATACTAGTTAGTCGGAAGATACTCTCAACTTGACCTAAAAATCAAAGAGATTGGTTCATTAGTCAATCATAAAGTCAATTTGAACCTATGAGGTACAAATATCTGTTCATGTATCACATGTAGGTATCACTAAAGAGCAAATCAAGTAGTAATCCAAAGTACCCAAAACAAAGCTCTACGAATTTCCAATGGTTATCGCTAAGTAACCAACGAAGAGCTGCACGATGACCTCGAAATCAAATGGATATACGAAGATATCTAAGATTACACATCTGGTAATCTAAGATTTCACATTAAAACATGAAAATTTTTTTTTTGTTTGGTAAATCACAGCAGCGTGAAAACAATACAGCTACTGAACAACACGCAGAAAATCAGAAGATTGAAGCGAACCAAACCACACGAACTTGTTTAGTGTGTATTATAAGTGTATTCTTAACTTTAGCTTAAGTAGATTGTATTAATCCCGTACTCGCCTTGCTTGTATATTAATGTAAATACAACAGAACTGATTATATTGATCTTTGGAAATGGATGTATGTTATATTATGATATAGAGGTGAGAGCAAAAAATCTGATCTGAATCACATCTGTAACCGGGCTGGGCACTAACCAGTCTGTAGGCTTCATTAATTGTTTAAGATTTATAATATAAATAATATAACAGACGATAAACAATCTGTGATAGAATCATTAAAACTCGAAGAGTTTGACGTGATTGAAACTGACGTGAAATCGGCAAATACAACAATATTTTCATTATATGATATGAAAATATTTCCTTTAAAATTTCTAAAAAAATGTAAAATATATACGATATGTTTACTATATATCGTTACATTTCGGCAAATTATATTATCACGATATGACGCCAATATATTTATTTATCCATACTGTACAATAGCTACTATTGTACACATAAATAAATAATCATCAATCTTTAGATTTCTTATCATCAAAAGCTAATTAATATTAATGGCCCCATGGAATACAGTAAATAAAATATTCTGTATTGAAGCAATTAATTATTGATAGAAATTATTACAAGAAAACATATTTGTAGTAAACTCACTCATTCATTTAAAACATCATAATTTCTACTATTTATATGAAGCTGTTACCTAATGTAACTAAAACTTACTTAAAATGTGGTCAAATGTTTTGCCGGAATATTATTTTTTTCAAATTATTATAACTAACCAATAAGTAGAAAATAAAAAAGGCCCTTCAGTCAATCCCTGGCATCCATCTATTAAAGCAGAAATCATGTTAGATAAAAAACGGAGCAGATCAGATAATATATAAATTGGAAAAACAAACAAACAAAAAGGGTATATAGACAAAATTATGTATTAGTTAATATAAAGTATAATAAAACGAAAGAGTGGCGATAAATCCAATTAATAAAATAAGGAACTGAATGGAAAATTGTAGATTTATTTCTCTCTTTCTCTCTAGAGTCACATACACATCGTAGTATCTACAGGTATTTGCTTTGCTTTTAGAATGGAGACTGCCATGTTTCAAAAAACGATTCAGGACGCATTTAGTGAATCTGATAGGATTTTGTTTATTTCAATGATAAATTTCAGTTTCAACGATAAACTATCAGCACTTATAAAAGTACTGTCACGGCACCCAGTAAACATGTTCATAATGAACGCCTTTATCAGGTACGCACCTAGATTAAAGATTGGGGATTCCATATTCAGCTGAAAAAATGTTGCGACATAACATGAGAATATCGTATCGAAAGAACCATGCTGGTTAGGCAGCAATCTAAAAATCATCTATCTATTTTCGCACTTCGCAATTTCGAAAGCATGTGCCAGCGAAGACATGCTACATTGATCTGAACAAGTAGTAACCAGAAGACGCTGTCTCGTTAATACGCCGGGTGTGGCAGAACTTTCCATTCGAGTTCCTGCAATATGTGGCCGAGCGTTATTATTACAAGCATCTTCAAGTCATCCTGCGTCTGTTACTATTGCTGGTCTTTTTGTCAATAAATATATCGTGTTAATTAACGGTGGTAGACATCTACAACAACAGTTTGGATCAGTTTCAGCAGCACAAACTGGCTCTAATAGACCAAACCGTGACTATTTGCACTTAGGATTATTATAGTAAATACACTTTTCAGCGCCATTGACAATATGCAATTAGAAAACTCTTCTTTCTTTGACCGGTAAGCAATGTCGCCACAATATTAAAGCGGTTCGAAATGGTACCTTCAATCAATTCTCCGTATTACCTCCTTTTAAACCTTTCCCACCGCATGTAAACATCTATAAACATTTAAATCATCAACTGCTAAATTGTCTAGGAGATCCTTCACAGTTTCAAATAAATTCACGTACAACAAATCTTGCAATTTATAATATTCCAATTTTTCTTTGTCACTGACAACGAAATCACCACTTTTAAAGTTGAAACCAACCAATATTTAGAATATGATGGAGCAGCAGCAGATGATACGCCTCGACGGTAGATTATATTCACTGCATAGCTGAATAACAGTAAATGAAAAACTGTTATTTTATATAGAGAAATGACAAAGCTATCGAATTTAATAGTTAAGTTAGATTGTTTACCAGCTCTTTACATTGATATTTTACATTTTCATCAATTTCTGCTCAAAATGCATGCGAGCACCTTATACTGTGAATAGTTTCTGTACCAGGTCAAAGATCCGCTGGAAATCGACCGACGGTTTGGTTGGCATTCCCAAATCCAGAAAGCAATCGAGAAAGGTTCGGGAATAGCAAATCTGCAATCTTCTCAGATCTGCCCTTCTAGCAGACCTCCCATCTTCATCAAATGCTTATTTTACAAGATGTTAATTTGGTCCGTACTTTTCTACGGATCTAATGTCTACTTCAAGTTTGTTACACCCAACCAAAATGGTTTCAGGTTTTCCAAAATAAGCTCCTCAGGAGAAGCTTAAGCACTCTATGGTTTGTCAGAAATAATCAAATTCACAGAGAAACTGACACTCCAGAAATCACGTACCTCATATCTCAATGCTTCCACGAACAACATCTTAGCTCAAGTTCTTTTGAAAACGCGCTTGTTCGCGAGCTGGTGGACATGTAGGGAGCTTAGCCCCGCGTCACCTGTTAACCTCTCCTTTTCCAGGCTAAAACGACCGTATCCGTCACTGCAGTTATAACTTTTGTCCCCATGCGACAACATCCATCCGTGTGTTAACTCATGTTCCGCCAAGTTCTCCTGCCCAATAACGGCTGCCCGGTTGACGGATGCCATATCCCCAAATTTAATGCAGTAGCAGTAGTGACCTACAGAGGTTAACTGTGAAGCAGGTTCAGTTTAGTGTATTGGTAAGCCCAGAGGCAGTCCCACATAACCCAATCCAACTTTCCTCTCCAGGGCAAGCGTTCGTGACCTGGAATGTGTCATGCATTCCATCCACCACTTGTTTTTAAGCCAGAACAAAAAAATCCGCTGGAAAATGTGCTACTTGAAGGCGTTGCTTGAAGCTACAAAAACAAACGATATTTTCAACAGTTCAAATATATTATCTTGATGATAATAATAATGATGAGCATAATATTAATTTCTTATAGTGAGCTGTCTAACAAATATGTCAATGTTATGTTTGATATATTGTCAAATTCAAAATAAGCCTTAGCTCATCAAAAATCTATAGCCTATCCAATATATGTCCTAATAAAAATATTATTATTACGATAATACGACATAAAATATTTTGGACGTAACTCTTTAAAAAAAATGGGAGATAAATAGTTAAATATTTCCATTCTTTATTAATGTTATTGTATATTATCATGAAATGACGTAAATTCGTTACAAATACTTCCATAAAACATAACACACTACATTTAATACGTTTAAATATTTTTTAAATGTCTTATCATTAAAAATAAATCATTCATAACAACGTCAGGGGGAACGACATAATAAAAAAAATATGTTTCTTTCTAATTCTTTAACGTAGCTGGAACCGATTAGAATGATATCTTATACAATATATGGTCGGATCAAAAATATTTTGCCCGAAATTCGTAAATAAAAAACAGTAACTCGCTAGCACGGGTTATTTATTAACCGACTTCAAAAAAGCAGGAGGTTCTATGTTCGGCGGTATATATTTTTTTAATATATGTTCGCCAAATTCTCCGTCAATTCTAGACCTATTTTCAAAATAATTTTTTTAATCGAAAGAGTGCACTTCCGAGGTCCCATTGGAACCAAATCACTATCTGGCGGGGAAAGAGGGGGGGGGGGGTTATCTAAATGCTAATTATCGAAAATTAATAGGAAATCTAATTAAGAGAAAATTGTTCATCTAAAATAATCCGATGTTGGTGTATAATGTTATTGCTGAACTGATGTGACAAAAAATCAGAAGTAATTCAGTGTAAAAGTTAGTTAGCTTGCTTTTCAAGCAATAACCATATCATATGAGACGTTTCTATAGTGTCAAGATTAAAACGTTGAGCTCGCACGCGGAGATCGATGATTCGATTCCCAGCAGGGCAGCAGCCTTTTTGTTCTAGTTTGACAGGAAAATTTGCCAAAAAACCTTCAATATTGTACAATACTAATGGAAATGACAAAAACAAAATACGGTGAAGTGTCGTGTCGACGTCGTGCCGGCCGATGTAAAAACGCCATTTCTTTATTGCTATTTTTCATCATGCTGGTTGCATTTTACTTGGACTATCCATTGTAATACTTAATAATATAACTGCATAAATTATTGATGAAATATCTAACACCAAAAAGAGAAAAATAAATAAATTTAACAAAAAAATAACTTCAAAAAAAATAAAGAACTCACCAAGAAAAAAAAATCAAACTTAAATTTTTTATACAAAAAAACCTTTTAAATAAAGTATATACATAATAGTCGTTGTAGTAACTAAATAAAAATAAACAAAACCTTTATTTAACCTATTTACTACACGTATTTTATATCCTACTATATATATACACATTATTTAGCTTAATACCTATCTATTTATCTATTCACAATATTATATTAGCTATTACCAACTGATCAGTTTGAAGTCAGTGCCGAGCCCAAACAATACAAAAATAAAAATATATCTAATAATAATATAATTTTGTGACATCCACAAAATTAAATCACCAACAAAACAAATTTATTTTGTTTCTCGGTACCGAGTTCAAAGTAATCAGTTAGTAGTAGTTAAAATAATATTGTAAATAGATAAATAGGTTTAAGTACATATTAAGCTAAATTCTATCTCTATCTATTTTTTGAAGTCAGTTTTTTGTTAAAAATATTTTATACAATATATGGTCGTATCAAAAATATTTTGGCCGAAATCCGTAAATAAAAAACAGTAACCCGCTAACATTCGGGTTATTTATAAAGATCGTTAAAACTACATTACATATTACACACATATTTTTAGATAGACATTGATGATAACCCCGGTCTTTCGTAAAACTAGACTATGACTGCACTTTTTTTCGGTTTGCTCGATATCAGCATTAGACTAAACATATTTATGTTACATAAACGATAACGAAAAGGCAAAATAATTTCTGAGCCTTTTGCACCCCTTTATCTGAAATATCAGTAGCGCAACTAAAAACAGAATTTTAGTACGAGTATTTTAAAGTGCAGTATTGTTATTCGTTTGGACATTCGGCTATCTGGTGATTGGTGCTAAGAGTTAACTTGATTAAATAAAAGTAATCAAATGTTCGGTTTAATATAAATAAAATTGTCCTTTCTCTCTTGCTCTTTCTTTCTTTTCCTGTATAAACAAAAATATAAATTATGTTTTTGTGGTTTCTGTAATATTACTGATATCTGTGATATACTATGACATAATAAAATAAAACACTAGACAAATCAATGCCCAAATATATTAATTGCTGTTTACAATTGCTCAATAACAATAATGTTTTTATATATTGCCTTATTTTAACATCGTTTTGACTTGATTTTACAGTTATAAAAATATTTTGATTTTTCGTGGATACAACATGACATATACTATAAATTAAATAAATTTGGAGTAAAAAAGATGTGCTCATTTGCACGATTGCATACATTGCAACATCTTATGGTCATCTAGAACAAAACTGATATAAAGATAGTAAGAGCATCGCTACGAGGGTATCTCTCAAAGATATATTCTTAAAAGTGGCGCTGGGAACAATCGACTGAAAACAGTCGAAACGTTTACGAAAAAAACGTTTACAATTGCTCAATGACAATAATGTTTTTATATATCTCCTAATTTTAACTTTATTTTGACTTGAATTTACAGTTATAAAAATATTTTGATTTTTCGTGTATACAACATGACATATACTATAAATTAAATAAATTTGGAGTAAAAAAATTTGCTCATTTGCACGATTGCATACATTGTAACATATTATGGTCATTTAAAACAAAACTGATATAAAGATAGTAAGAGCATACGAGGGTATCTCTCAAAGATATATTCTTAAAAGTAGCGTTGGGAACAATCGACTGAAAACAGTCGAAACAGTTGATAGTCAAAAAACTAGCGACTGAAAATAGTAATTGCTATATTTTCAGTCAAATGCACGGTTCGACTGTTCTTATCAATTCGTTATGTCAGACGAAGATGTACGAACCCTTTTCTGTATAAATTATGAGAGAAGAAAGGACGAAGATAGTTGGTTGGACCAGTTAATTTTATATGTGTTTATATTTTCCTGCGGTAGTATAAACGAGACGGAGATGTACATATTCCTTCACATACTAACTTTAAAATAGAAAAGGAGAAAAGTAATTACTGAATACTGTTAACATGCAATTAATAATTTCAATTTAAACGAAGTAGAATTACTTTTATATTTGAATGTTCTGTGGATCTGTAAAAAGGAAAGGAATTTTTCTATGGAATGGAATAATACCCCACAAAGCTTTTATCAACTTTTAATATGTTAATTGTTGTTCTTAAAATATACTATGATAAATATAGACAACTTAAATTAAATATATATCTAATCATAGAAAAAAAAACTAATTCATGACGTAACTAAAAATGATCACACAATAACTAGAACTTTTTCAAATAAAGTTAATGCTTTATTTATTATTGAACGGAAATATTTTTTAACAAAAATCGAGAGAGTAATCGAAATTTTACTATTTATCTTGCACAATTTTGATCTTTTATTTTTTAATAAATTTAATAAAATTAATAATTTATTAAATAATCTTAAAAAATGTCGTTCCGAAACACTGCTCTATTAATGTACAACGTATTGTTATTTACAACCAAACTACCAAAAAAATCATAAAACTATATATATGACATAAATCTATGTAAGCATAAATTGGGTACATTTTTGTGGGCTAGGATGACAGAGCCAGAACGTTAAAAATCAATCGAATGAAACTATTAGAACCAGAAATAGTAACTAAATATACACGACTGAAACAGTTTATAGTAAAGAGTAACAAAATCAGTAAGACCGAAAATAGCGACTGAAAACAGTCGATAGTAAATAGTAACAAAATCAGTCGGACCGAAAAAAGCGACTGAAAACGACTATTAAATATAGAAAGCATGCGATTGAAGTTTGTTTTGATGTTCGTTCTCCTTTTGAAGGAATACACTGGCACCCATATTGTGCAGTTTTGGAAGCTAAACATAATTTTATTAGCTGCGCGCGAATATGAAATGAAATTTGTCATTGATTCATTTGATTGGATTTGATCCAAGCCAGTTCTCGTCAAGGGGATCTCTTGATCTCTCTCTTCACCTCTTTCAACATAGTGATAGATCAAAAAGAGAAGCAATGACATTTACATCCGAAGTAATCAGGCAAATCTCTTGATTGCTTCTCTAAGATGATGCTTGTAGAATAAAAGGAATATTCCAATATAGATTAATTCCCACTCTTCTTCTATGGCTCCGAGATACTGTTACACTCTAAGATCTGTAAGTTTGAGGTATCACGGAACTAATCCAGCGATGCATTTTATGATGGTTTAAACATGTCTGTTAAATGAAAGTTAACCAAATTACTCCCAGATAGAACAGCGAACAGCTCCAAAAAGGACATGGATCAAGGTAATAGAAAGCGATTTGAAAAATAAGAGACTAATATTGTCCGAGGCCAGAAGAGAACTGTCACGAATTTTAGTGAAGAATATTCGAAGTCCTATGATATCAACAGCAACCTATTAATTTAGAAGTATGGATGATGATGAATTATAATTCCAACAAGCATTGAAAAATCGATAGATAAACATTTATTGATATTCCAACAATGATACCTACCAATACTATATATATATATATTATATGAAGATACAAATCAATAATACATAGTAAAAATTAATAAGCGTCATTTAACTTAAGTTATTTTCCAGAAATAACAGAACGTTTTAATGTTGATCAAATAACATAATTTTCGTGTGTTATTTATTAAAATATTTATCCTCTCAAGATATATACAAATATAACTTAAATCTATTCTAATCATATCATTATCGGAAATAATACAAAAAAAAACCATCAGAAGAGCTTTTAAATGACACCCAGATTATTGAACCAGCAAAGTCAATATAGGTGAATAATTTAATCATATTTAATCCGAAATTCCGATTATAACAGGTGGGGCAAAAGTGCCGCTACCATTTCGATTGCACACCGTCTTAGTTATGTGACTTTAGCTCGATTCGCTTTAACAATTGCGTTGTGTAGAGATCCAAATATTATTACTAATAAATATATGCCATAAGAATGAGCAGAAATAGTGACAATGTTTATTGAAAATAATCGTTCCATTATTACCACTTAGCGAAAATTCCGTCAAAAATAACCTAATTGTCCAGTGTCTCGCAAAACCATAATTTAACGTTTACATGTGAATTTTCGACAGTACAGTACAACAGTAAACATGCCTCGTTCTGGAAGACAACGGACGTCTCGTAACGATGAAAATGTGGCTCTGGTGCGAGATAATGTTGCAGAGTCTCCGAAAACATCAATTCGGAGACGTGGTTCCCAGTTGCACATTTCTGCACGCAGTTTAAGGTGAATTTTGAAAACTGATTTGAGAATTCTCCCCTATTTGAATTGAATTAGTCCAAAAATTGCTACCAAGAGATCCTGATCAACCAGTTAAGTACAGTAATGCAATCTTCAGGCTGTCTGGTGAAATTGAAGATTTTTCGTCTACTATTATAATGAGCGATGAAGCCCATTTTCTTATCAATGGACACATCAATTAACAGAAGAGGTACACAAAATCCTCAATTATCTGATAAGCGACCGTGTCGACAGCCACACATTCCGACCGACAAGACGAACATTCCTATCGAAGTACCTAAAGGAGAAACCAGCTCAACAAGATCCATTCGACAGATGTTCGACACGTTCATGGAAAGATAGCGCGAGGAACCCATCACCATCATGTGTCGATGTTATCCCACGAGACTAGCGCGATGAACGAAGACCACAGAAGCCTATCATGCATAATGTCAACACATAAACACCCTTGCATCACGAAACAGGACCCGTAAGGCACCACACTTATAGGTACCCTAAAACAAATCGGAACGCCCCAAGATGAACGACATCCTGCTACAACTTCGATGGCAGCTGATCCCGTAAAACTCCTGACTAAGGTTGGATCCCCATCTCATAAACAATCACTAGGCCATTGATTCCGTGATTGCGGGTGTGCTCATAAACCTGCACTACATGGATGTACGTTCCACGGCAGCTCCACTAGGAGGGGGTGATGTAGCTCGGACAATACTTATCCGATTCATCATCCTCTAGAAGGGCTGAACATATACAACTTTCCTTAATATATTTTCTAAACGTTCTTGTTCTTCTTCATAGCTCACCATAACTAAATCAGCTTTCATTAAAGTTAAATTAACTTTTCCGTTACTACAATCTCTACCTTCTACTAAACGATATTATATCACAAATAGTCACCTCGATCTGTCATATGCTGCAGATTGACACAAACCCTCGCAGCAAGGAACGCACCCAATCTAAAGCATTGGTTTAGACAATATGTTAAAGGAAGATACTTAGAAACTGCAGCGATTCTCATACCGCCATCAGATTTTACGCGAAAAAGAGTAGCGGTTCGGTCTCAGCACCGTGCGCGACTTGTTCAAGGTTAAGAGAGCGAAGAGTTTAAAAAAATCCAGTGATAGAAATTTCCGTTTCATTAACGCATCAACTTATTAAACAACCCACATAGTATAAATCTGCCCATGTACTTAAACAATATAATGCGGTAATAAATAATCCTTCAATTTATCAGCAATATGTTGTTATTTAACACGATCGGCAGTTCCATGATAAAGCCGCATGATTTCTGTTTACGGTCTCCATTCAAAACTTCGCTGATTTTATGCAACAACAATAGTGGCCTGATCTGGAATTTTTTTCCTTCAATCCCCGATATAAAACCCACCTTAATGATCTGGCCGCACGGCTCCGTTCCTCCTTATCTCGCCGTATTGTTTAATTGTTATGAACTTCGTCTTGGTACCACGCGACTGTTATTTTTATTACGCTAATCTTGATTGTTTACGTTTACGCTCTCCGAAAGCTGTGTTAAAAATAGCAATAGTAGGAAAGTTGAAGGTCGAGATCGGACCGTGTTATTAGCATTATCTTGATTTTGTAATTGTATCGGGTTGTAAACATTTTCTATTGATATCGGATATTGGTTATTAGACCAATGTATTTTGGACATTTCTTAGATCTCAAATAAACCCTATTAAGAAAAATTGGTGCAATATATTTGGCATCAGTGACAATCAGAAGGCGCTATGTCTGGTGAATACGCTGCATACGGCAGAACTTTGAACTGCAACAGTGTACACTTCACAGCTATTGTGACCGAGCCTTGTCATGCTGCAGAATAGCTTTACATTACTAGCGCTGATCTTTTTTACAACAAACGTCGACAAATAACAGGTCAATTGAAAAGTCCCCGGCTTCACACATAGATGGCGCTACTAGAATTAAATCCATATGTTTTTTAGTTAGCCCTAACCCTCAAAATATGCGTGTATAAATTTGACAGCTGTCGGATGATTAGTTTGTGAATTATAGCATTTTGAGTCAAGCAACTTTTGTTATTGTAAAAAAATGGATAAAAAGGAATATCGTGTGTTGACAAAATATTGATTTTTGAAGGGAAAAAATACAGTTGAAGCAAAAACTTGCCTTGATTTTGAGTTTCCGGACAATACCCCAAAAAAATCAACCATCAATTATTGGTATGCTAAATTTAGACGTGGTGAAATGATCACCGAAGACAGTGAAAGCAGTGGACGCCCAAAAGAGATTGTTACCGACGAAAACATTTAAAAAATCCACAAAATGATTTTGAATAGCCTTAAATTGAAATTGAATGAAATAGCAGACACTCTAAAGATATCAACTGAACGTATACATCATATCATTCACGAATATTTGGGTATGAAAAAAGCTCTGTGAAAAGTGGGTGCCGCGCGAGTTCACTTTTGGCCAAAAACAACGACGAGGTGATGATTTGGAGTAGTGTTTGAAGATGATCAAGCGTAATAAACCCGAGTTTTTGCGTCGATATGTGACAATGGATGAAGAATGGCTCCATCATTTCACTCCTAAGTCCAATCGACAGTCATACGGGTGGACTGCACACTATGAACCCTCTCCAAAGCATGGGAAAACGCAACAGTCGGCTGGCAAGGTTATGGCATCTGTATTTTGGGATGCGCATGGAATAATTACATACATATCTTAAATAACTGATTGGACGATGCTTCAAAATTTTGCTTCAATGCCTCCCACACTCCATAAGCCGTCTCTTTGTCCCTAATCTTTTGATATACAGCATCTGTTACTGAACTTGTAATTATACTTGGCATCACTGTTAGCTTTTCTATATAAATCCGATTGCACTTTATGATTCTTCGTTATCTTTTTTTCAGCGTCTGCCGCCAACGCACCTTGTTTCACCAACTTACCATCGATTGCATCAATTTACGAGCCCAAAATGTGCACAAATGGAAGTGGATCAAAATCAAAATGATATAGAAGGTAAATTGAAGAAGTGAAGTAATCTGTTGAAGACTCTATAAACGAACTAATGAATAATGTACATTCAACAACAATGTGGTTTTTCTCTGGACTGACACCATAGAGAAATAGAGATTTAACTTCATAGGAAATTTTGGCGAAATGTTTTGCAACGTCCAACATGTAGATGTCGCTACGTTTAATATATTACTTGTTTTATTCGCTATGCCGCGACGGAATCTGATTAGTTCATTTTGTTCTATGGTTTGTTTTTTTTTTCACGCCATTTTCAATATGTCCTATATAGAGAACAGTTTGATTATACATAGAAAGTAAATTGAAGGAGTCAGACTCATTTCTGTTTATAATTGTTACCATAAATTACTAAACTGTCCTATTATATTTGTAGTGCATATTTTCATCGTTCCGGGTCCACAACCAGGGTGTTCGAAGCAAGTATCATCGACATTTGAACAAATTCCAGAAGGTAATGGTAAAGTTTGTATTCATTCAGCCAGTATCTCCCTTTCTGCGCATTCTTACTGTTAATTACTTGACTCTATAACTTCAGTCCAGATATTCCTATAGGAGCAAACAAAGTTTTACCTTGTACCATAATGTACATCTCAGGTTATTTAGAAAAACTTTTTAAAAAAGAAATTAAGTGCGATTTTTGTTTACATACAATTATGAATAAATCAGCAGACCCACAAATTGAGATTGATTTTATAGAGGCAAGACAATATCTCGTGCCCCAGACTCCAACAAAATTGTTTTATTATACTGTCAGTAGGTCTTTGAGCTATGTCTTATTTTATTCAGCGATTTTGCCACGTCGATAATATAACAAAATTTTTGTCAAACGTTAAAAAAAGTAAATTTGAAACCCTTGAGTTGTGCATTCCATATTGATCTTTCGGATAAAATATTAAAAGTACTAACAAGGTGTGCTATATACTTTTGAGTAAAACAAGTGAATAAAATATTAAGAGGGAACGACTCAAAGTTTGCTTTCATTATAAGAAAACAAAGACATACCTCATTAAATTGATGGCACTAAACAAATATGAAAAAGAAAAAAGACGGAAGAGATAATTTTGATTTGCAATGAACCAAAGTTTTTTGCTTATGATGTTATATATATGTATATAATATTTATATTTTTTAGATATATTTATTTTTATATTATATTTATATTTTGTAGATAAATTTATATTATAAATTTATATTTATTCTTATAGATTATTTTTATATTTAATTATTTTTACAGATTATATTTATATTTGTTTATTTTTAAATATTATATTTATATGCATATTTAATTGAATTTTATTTAATAACTTTATTTCAGAAAAAAATTGTTTTTTATTTAAATTTCATTGCTCAATTAAACATGACGTCAAGGCTGTGACGCGCCAAACATTGCTAATGAGCCAATCAAATGTTTTCACAGTAAAATGTTTTTCTTACAGGTGCCTATAATGGAGATTTAAATTGACCAATCAAATTACTTGAATGGCCCATTATGGCTCCCTCTGGATGCAGGGCAAAGCAAAACTTTGCGCCAGAGTCCCCTATTGAGTTGCATCTCTATTACTCTATGACTGACACTTACATATATCTAACAATAACATAATTCAAAAGTCCCTAGACACTAGTGACATTTTATTATTGTAATTAACACAGATTCCTTCTTTTAACTGAAGAAGAAATATTATTCTTTAACAGAAATAAAACTGTTTCTTACATTTTGCTGTAACTGCAACTAATTTCAATCCAACGAAGCGCGTAACTTTGTTATTCTTTAAAAAATTCGATTTAACCTACTTCGCAACTGTCCTGCTCGATTATTAGCATGTCTTTTAAGCCTTAAATACGTGCGTACAAGCACAAAAAAGAATCAAACCCGGCTTACGCTCGGCCTTATAAGTCGGTCCTCGGTTCCGAGCCGCTCGCGCATTAACCCAAATCGACCTGACCGCATTCATTTTGACATTTTGTCATTCGATCGGATAATTGCCCGCCGCCTTACCGTTACAGGGAGTGCGAAATTTCGAGAAAAAATCGAACGCGACACGTCAATTGCGTACGCTCCTCGCCCGAAATGGTCACGATCCCGCCGATTAATTGCCCCGTTAACGATAAGCAATTATGCCCGAATAGGGAGCGCCTAGCGCTCTCAGCGAAAGCGCATCGTCCCCCTTTTGTGTTTCATCTTCTTATTCTTCTTTTTTTTTCGTTTTTTCGATCGCGGCATTTGAATTACGCTCACTTCGATCGGACACGCGTAGAATTTATGCAAAATACTTTTAATATCAATCTGCATGTGTTTTAGCTCTATATAATTAACTAATACAGGATACCTTACTCACACAGTCATCTCCGGATTTGGCGCATGCGCATATTGAGCTCCATTTAATATTAAAACAGAGAATAATTCGAGTTTAGTTCATGCGTACATACAGCTTTATTTACTTACATATCAGAAACTATATCAGGAGGGAAATAAACTTTGAACATTTTTTTAAATAATACATTATATTTAAAAAATTATTGAATAAAATTAAATAATAATAATATAGTTAATATAAGTATAACCATTGTATTTTTATAAAAACATCATGTTACACATCATTATTTTTTATAAATAAATATACACAAATTTGATAAATAATTGATTTAATGTAGAAACTCTATATAAGGAGGGAAATAAACTTTTTGAAATAACGTATTAATTAAAAAATTATTAAATAAAATCAAATAATTAAAATAATTACTATATGCCTCCCTATTTTTATAAAAACACCATATTGAAATTAATTTATAGATTTGAACAATTAACAAGATCTCCAAGAACCATATAAATAAACATTACCATAAAAATATAAAAATCCTTTAGTTCAAACCCAGCCAATAGAGCTAAAACAAAATGAAAAAGCCACCACTATATATGAAAGCAGTAATAATTTTCCTAAAAATCTCCAAATATTATCGCTACTATTCTCGATCCACAAACCCCATTAATTAATTGACTACCTCAAGCTTTCGATCAACATATTGTACAATGACTAGCCTCAAAGGAATAGATGATAGAACTTCGAAGCTGAAAGACATCTCAGTCAATACAACATTACTTTTACAAAACATTTAAAAAATTTATTTACCTGTACTCTTAACAGATCAATTGAAAGGTCCCCGGACTACCATAATAAAACACATTTTTTGGCAAAATTAGTTTTTTATTCAACATAATTCAATTCAAGGGTGATATACCGATTATAGCGACCCTCCAACTTTTCGATACCATTTTTGCAGTACAATTTCACCTTAATTTGACGAAAATGTCTTCCCAGTGAGCGTTTTTTTGAGATATGACAACAGGAAATAGTCGCTGGGGCCAGATCTGGAGAATACGGTGAATGAGGAAGCAATTCGAAGCCCAATTCATGGATTTTTGACACTGTGCATTGTCCTGGTGAAGTAGCACTTCCTTTTTCTTCAAATGCGGCCGTTTTTCGGCGATTTCGTCTTTCAAACGGTCCAATAACGCTATGTAATAGTCGCTGTTGATGGTCCTTCCTTTTTCAAGATTGTTAATGAAAACTATTCCATGCGGATCCCAAAATACAGACGCCATATCCTTGACAGCCGACTATTGTGTTTTCCCACGCTTTGGAGCGGGTTCATCGTGTGCATTCCGCTCGGATGACTGTCGATTGGACTTCGGAGTAAATGATGGAGCCATGTTTCATCCATTGTCACATGTCGATGCAAAAATTCGGGTTTATTACGCTTGATCATCTTCAAACACTGCTCCGAAGCATCAACTCGTCATTTTTTTTGGTCAAAAGTGAGATCGCGAGACACCCACTTTGCAAAGAGCTTTCCTTATTTTCGTCAATGATATGATGTACACGTTCAGTTGATATTCTTAGAGTGTCCGCTATTTCATTCAGTTTCAATTTACGTATTAACATACATTCAAAATCATTTTGTGGATTTTTTTAACGATTTCGTCAGTAACAACATCTTTTGGGCGTCCACTACGTTCAACGTCTTCGGTGCTCATTTCACCACGTCTTAACTTAGCATACCAATCCATGATCATTGATTTTCCTCGGGCAATGTCCGGAAACTCAGCATCAAGCCAAGTTTTTGCTTCAACTGTATTTTTTCCCTTCAAAAAGCAATATTTTATCAACACGCGAAATTCCTTTTATCCATTTTTTTTCACATTAACAAAACTTGCTTCACTCAAAATGCTATAATTCGCAAACTAATGATCCGACAGCTGTTAAATTTAGACACGCATCTTTCGAGGGTTAGGGCTAACTAAAAAACATATGGATTTAATTCTGATAGCCCCATCTATGTGTTAGACCGGGAACTTTTCAATTGACCTGTTATATAATAATGCATTGTATTTTTCTTGTCATTAGATCATTAGGGTATCATTGATAGTATTATATTTTTTTTATTTGATCCATGTCTACTTTTGTTAACAAATTTAATTATTTCAATGTATCACTGAAACGTAATCTTACTATCACGCAATTCTTGCATCTTAGCAAAGTGCTGTCTAATTTCTTCTTCTCTGGATTTCACATTCTTCGACTTTTACTCTCAACAAATTGTAGCTACATCTTACCTATAAAAAAAAATCAAATCATTACTAAAATATATTATGTTTAAAATAAATGTCTAATTATTACCAGTTACTACAGTTTTTGCTACTATTTTTGATGGACAAACCTCATTAATGACTTGACTACTTACAACACCACAATAATCATTTTCTTCTCTGTTCTTGTTATCATTAAATTTTGGCATATGTTGATACCTATTGCAGGTCATTGAATATGATGCGTATAAATATAATAATATATATAAATAAAATTGATGCTGTTTGGATTTTATAAGTATTAAAAATTTAACCTTAGATTCTGCACTGACCCTTGTATTTCCATATATTAAAACCAATGTATGTTAGACCACCAAGAATTTTTTTTTGTTATTTCGTTCTGATCAATCATACCGATCGACTCGAAAAGAATGGAGCGCCATTAGAAAAGGAAGACAATACAGTTCGTTCTATGCAAAAGAGTGCGCATGCGCCAAATTCGGAGATCTTTTGGAGTAATTTATGACGTAGGTACAAAAAAACTTTAAATAGTCCCATTGTCAAAAAAAAATAGGCAAAGCATTATCAATATTATAAAATTATCCCTCAAAATTCAATCCCAGTCCTAGTTATTTCAGTTCAGAAACAAATTTTTTATCTTGCAATACTTAATTATACTTAAATGCACAGAAACGTTCTTAATTCTTGCTTAGTTTTCTTAAGTAAAGTTATAGAAACAACAATAGTCATCGAGACAATTAATTATACATATGCTACGCAAATTTCAAGACACCACCGTTTGTCTGGCGAAAAATGAGCATTATTCTTTCAAAGTAAATAATAATCAAATTACAGAATCTGTAAAATCCTGTCATGTTCATTTCTAAAAATGCAACAAATATTTTAATACTAAATTTAAAAGACAAAATAGGAGGTGGTGGTTGGAAAAGAAGTTTTTATTTTTCCTGTACTACTTATTAAATGTACAAATAAACAAACTAAGGAAAACTATAGCTCAGAAACCATTCCATTCACATCGTCCATCATATTATCCATCATCATCAGCATAATCAAATCTACCTGACCATAAAGTACCAGTAACACTTAACTATTTCTAAGTATAAAAATCAGCTTAAATTTGCATATATATAGGATCTTCACTTCATTTAAAACAATTATTTGAACTCAAATTTAAAACTAACCTTTTATCTGCATTTTCAAGGATGTTTTAGTCTGATTTTAGATATGCCCGTGTTTGAATATACTGTGCTGATGCCCGATACATCAACAGATACCAACATAAAAGATTAATTTTATTGCATTTATTATAAATAATGTGGCAATAAATTGGTTATATAAACATGTCGGCGAAATAATTAATACGATCCAAAAACAGTTCGCCATTTGATAAATATAAAACTAATTCTTTCAAATAATTATCAGCGAACAACAAAACACACACGAGTTCACGGAATGGGACTGTTTTGCGGAGACTGATGGGTCCGATATCATTACTTATATCTATTCTATAGTAAAAACGTTAAGATAAACACTATAATAACAAATAAAATTAATAGTAAAAGTTTAAAAGGTTATAAGGTCACACCAAGCCCATCGAGAACAATTTATAGATTACATTATATTTATAGAAACTATAAAAACTAAAAAAAAGTTTTGGTGAATTTTTCAGGGCTCTGTGGTAAAATACAATCGAATAGCCGTATTGTCTATGACGTTTTCCATGTTTTGGAGGCCTGCACTGGTGTGCTGTGAAGCTATGGTTTGATAAATCCTCGATTTTTGCACCAAATGACGACTTTTTAATACACTATCACTATGATATAGTGTTAAAGCGTACCAAAATACTTATAAATTAGCACAAGATATCTGAGCCAGCCTGATCAGAATTATGCTACAGATATGTCGGAATAGCATAAGAAAGCTAAGTATTAATAATTATTATACTGCAAATTATTCACACCATATGTTGTATTAATATTAATCGAAAAAATTCTTATATTAGGATAATTCACTCTATTTCTAATGGTTTGATCAAAAACATTTGCATATATTCCCAGTTAGTTCTTCTGGAGACTTAGTGAATAAATTACTAAAATCCAAATAAATTAGATTTTGATTAGATTAGATTTATTTATTAAAGGCCCATCAGCCTCAAGGACTATTTAGGACGTATGCACTATATACATTTTAATATTACAGAGCAAACAATATAAAGAACAAAACTAAAAGAGCTTATAGTTAACATAAGCATGGGAATAATATGGAGTGAACAGTTTAAAAGACATAAGTTAACAACAGTAGTATTCATAGTCTATTATATATGTTGAAGTACTCCAATGGCAGCCAAATAGTTCATCAGTTGTTCAAGGTTCTTCAATTGTAGAAGTTGTTTCATGGATCCCTTCAGGCCAGAGAGTCATCTTTGGTCGAAATAAATCATCTGTATATATAGCAAATACGAATACTGACAAAAAAATCTGAAAATAAGTAATCAACGATATTAGTTCTTGAAGCTTATTATTGGAGATATAACTCTCACCAGATTTCTTGAACAATAATCGCATACATACCGCACTTAATAACTATAATAATAGTCATCAAATTATGAATAAATCAAAGTCAAATATTCATGATAGTTCAAAGTGTTACTTTGCATCCAATGGTAAGGGGCCCAATGTCATTCTTTTATCACGTAGGATGATTTTAGGAGAGACCGATTGACCTTGTATAATTTTTTTTGAAAAAAGTCAGAGAAAGAGATCTTAATAGTAAAAAATTAAAATTAAAACAAACTAAACGCGTATTTTATTTCCTTAAGATTATTACGTATTAAATATTAAACAAGAGATAGGGGGTCTTATTTCTATTCTCATTTGTCCTTGCATAGAAGGGAGAAGGGATTAAACAAAAATCGTCTTACATGATGAATATATGGCACCAAGCAAACCTATTACAGGGAATTGTTGTGAATTGTATTTCAGGTGATTGAGATGAATATCGAGAGAAAATTTTTACATAGACATTAGATAAAATAATATTACAATGATGGCACAACTCGATGATATATCGGAAATTTTTTAAAAACGTGCTTTAAAACGATTATTAAATTTAGTCGTTATTAAAAGAATAGCCCCAAAATCACGCATAACTTCTTAGACACATTGAGTTATTTATCTCTCCTATTACCAGTAACTTCTTTTCTATATTATTGTAAAAACATAGAGTAATTATTTCAAATAAAATGATCTTCAACTAACATTCGGGTAATAAAAAGTGTTTTACAAGATGCTCTTAAAGGAGAATGGGTAGCGCTAAATATAATGTTATATAATTTCAATTACACATATCAAAATCAAAAGTCCGTTATTAGATTTCCCTTTATACTGTTTTGATTTTTAGAATCGTCAAAAAACATTCGAATAACGGTCTATAAATGTCTTATAAAAAATATACACATATACACACACGCGTAGAAATGAGATCAACCCATTCCGTAGACCAATTATCTTTTCCCTTTTGTCAACCCAGGTGCATTCTAGAGACCCAGAAAAACGAATATAGGAATGGGCAAAATATATTCGATATAGTTTACAAATTTTCTTTTAAATTTTAAAACTCTTTGATTTTAGGAACATTTTAATTTAATTAATTCATTTTATTATATTACATCAATTTTTTATTTATTTATTTTTAGGAATAAAAGTTTATAAAGTAAAAGAATTACATAACAATTCATTTATAGAGCTGCAAGACTTGAGCTTTATTATAAATTGACATTCGCAAATTATAATTATTTCACTGTGAAACGGTATTAAAAATTAATATACTATAATTTGGTCATATTTGTCGAACGCAGAATGAACAACTTCCTCTGCAGTAAAGTTAACCTTTCAAAAGTGACTCTAGCCTCCTTGACTTTTTGCACTTGGGATTATCGTAGTAGATCCACTTTTCATTGCCAGTCCGAATACACCACAGAAAATTATTCTTTATTTGTCTATAACAATGAAACAACGATGTGAAATTCGATATAGCAATTGTAGTCAATTCATAATCACTCCTTTTAGATATTCTGGAAAGGCTGTTCATCAACTGCTAAGCTTTATGAAAGTTGTTTAAGTTTGATTTGGTTAATACGTCTTGCACTTCATTATCTCTAAAATCTATTGGTCATCTAGGCCGTTGTTCGTCATTAGCATTAAAATAACCACTTTTCGTTGAAATCAAGTCCAACGTTTGGAATATGACGGATCACCATCGTCATACATTTTTAAAAGTTTTGTAATTATCAGTGTTATCATTGCTATTATATAAGCAAGTACTGAAACCTATATGAACATGACAGACTCTATTCTCATGTCACTATCGAAGTAATACAACTCTTGGATAACACCAGAACAGGACACAGACTCAAAAGAATCAAATCATTTGATCTTGTGTAGTGTAGTGTAGTGAGGTGCATTTAATAGAAAAATAGAGACTCACCAGAGACTAAGATAGAGCCGATGAGTTCCTACATATATACCTATATTTAAGTAAATGTAAACTGAAATTGTAGGTTGGTAGGCAACGACTAGTAACAATGTAATAAAATAAGATTAAAAAATGCTATTTCATAATCTAAGTACCTAAAAAGTCTAAAAAGTTAACGTGACTAAAATTTGTATAAATGCAATTGACAATGCGTTGATGAAATTAATTTCAATTCTCATATAAACTAAAAATTCCCATGCTTGTCTAATTTTAAGTACCCATTGAATTATCTCGCTTTAGTTGACCATAAGCATTAAGAGTGTTCTTCAACATTTTTTTGATATAAGAATCCATTTATATTCTTTTTAAAACTGTCTCGATATTTTTTTTCTGTCTCGACTGTAATAACATCGATAGAAACCTGCTTTTATCATTTGAGGAATACCAAATTCCTCGAGCAGAATTAGTGAAATAACTTAAATGAAATAATTGACAAAGGTTCCTCGCTATGGAAAGCAACTCGGAGATTTAAAATATAAGACTAGTTATTAGAGTACCGCCTATTAAAAATAATCAAAATGAATGGGTTGAACGCAACTATGCAAAAGCTGAATTATTCACAGAACATTTAGCTAACGTATTCCAACCGAATGATATAGAATCTACAATAGATATAAATCCTGTTTATCAGACTGATGTAGCTGTAAATCTGATTTCCCCAATGGAAGTTGTCACAGAAATTGACAACAACCTCAATCCTAAAGGGGCTCCTGGAATTGATGATATTTCACCTGGGTTATTAAAAGAGCTGCCACGAAAAGCAATAATCATGTTGATATATATATTCAATGCCTGTTTGAAAGTGAACCATGTTCCGAAATGTCTTGTCGCCAATAATTGCGTTTAAAAAACCTGACAAGCCATCAGAACAAGTTGGATATTACAGGCCTAGTTCGCTGCTACCTGCGGTATAAAAATTATTTGAGACCCTGCTATTAAAACGTAGTAAACCATTTATAGATATACCAGATTTCTAGTTTCGATTTCGAAATCATCACTCGAAAATCGATCAAGTGCACAGAGTAACAGCGGTTGCAGAAAAGGCATTCGAAGAAAAGAAGTACTGCCTTGTGATATTCCTGGACATCTAACAAGCTTTGGACTGGACATTTGGGTTTAATATACAAAATGTAACAAACAACAACAAAAGAAACAGTACTTGGAACATTTGCCGACGACACGGTTATCATAGTTATCACAGTTACCACATATATATCATCTGTCTAAGGCTGTAGAAAAAGTACAAGTGGCAGAAATGGTCTAGAGACTGGAAAATACAGATTAATAGCTACAAATCAGTCGATGTCAATTTTGCTGACTGTCTTTTCTAAAGTCAAACCCTAACTTATTATTTGGAAATTTGCAGCAATAAACTAGCATGAATAAAACATTGATTCTCTCTATTCTGACTCTGATATCGTAGTCACCGTTGTTCAACAGTATATCGAGTTTTAATTAAGAATGGTCTGCACACCATTCCCGAAACTAATCTAGAAAACCAATCAAAGATATAATTAAGAGATTCCAACAACAAGTTTTCAAGAAAAGAAAAGTGATGGATATAAAAATCGTCGGTATCGAATTTGTCGAATACTATCGCCCACACTGCTCCTCCCTATCGCACAATTCCCTTTCAACGCTCGCCTATTTGTCGGTATGCGTAGGGCGATCTGGTCATAAGAGCAATCTTGAGGTATTTAAGCGAGATTTCATTTTCTTTCCCACGATCCGACGGTGGCCATATGTCGTGCGCTCTGCATGCGCCCGACACAAGGGCGTAGGACCGACCCTTTTGGGGTAAAAACTCGATAATGAAAAGGTGTTCCGTGTCTGGGGACCGTGAGAACCGTTTCGCGTAGGACCGGCTCGTACGTCGGTTTCCCCTTCTTTATTATTATTATGATTTTTTTCTTCGCCGCTGCAACGGATTAGAGAAAGGCGACGGGGAAGGGGGAAAGGACGGGCGCGCGGACGGTGAAAAGGAATTGGGAGAAGTGCGCGGATTGTGATCTTAGAAGAAGCGTAGCTCGGCACACGATTTTTGTTCGGGATGTTTTTGTCTGGCTGACCTACCAAACCGGTCCTGAATTACGACGAGTGTTTAAGCGTGATCGCGACGAGCGAGATCTCTGCACGGGTTACTTTCCATTTTGTTTCGGTTTTGGGATTGTGACCGGCGACGTTTGACGTCGGTATTTTTTTTCTTTTCGGTTAAAAGTAAAAAGGGAAAGGAATATTAGGTTTCCTTTCGGCTTAACAACGCGTTGAATATTATTCGACATTTTTATAGTTCTCATACTAATGGTATTTAATTAAAAGTACCCAAATTAACAAATAAAATGCAGAAAAATATTTTGATACTTTCTCTATCAAATCAACACTAGAGAATCAGAGTTACTTGTATAGACTTACGAAAAATGCATTCGAATCATTAAAAGTATCATTAAAAGTATGTATTTCCAAAATAAAACTTAAATCAAACTAACAAAATACGTATACCCTTCCGTTCTTAACAGGTTAATTGAAACGTCCCCGGCCTACCATAGTAAAACACACTTTTTTGGCAAAATTATTTTTTTTATTCAACATAATTCCTCCCTTCAAGGGTGATTATAGTGACCCTCCAACTTTTCGACACCATTTTTGTAGTACGATTTATCGTTTGCTTCAAAATGGGCCTCAGTTTCGGCGATCACCTCTTCATTCTAGGGGCTAGATTTGGAGAATACGGTGGATGAGGAAGCAATTCGAAGCCCAATTCATGACACGGTGCATTGCCTTGTTGAAGCAGCACTTTCTTTTTCTTCAAATGCGGCCGTTTATCAGCGATTTCGTCCTTCAAACGGTCCAATGATGCTATGTAATAGTCGCTGTTGATGGTCCTTTCTTTTTCAAGGTATTCAATGAAAATTATTTCATCTGCATCCCGAAATACAGACGCCCTAACCTTGCCAGCCGACTGTTACGTTATCCCACGCTTTGGAGCGGGTTCATCGTGTGCAGTCTACTCGGATGACTGTCGATTGGATTTCGGAGCGAAATGATGGAGCCATGTTTCATCCATTGTTGCATATCGACGCAAAAATTCGGGTTTATTACGGTTAATCATCTTCAAACACTGCTCGGAATCATCAACTCGACATCGTTGTCGTTGTTTTTGGTTAAAAGTGAGCTCGCGTGGTACCAACTTTGCACAGAGTTTTCTCATACCCAAATATTCGTGAATAATATGGTACACGTTCAGTTGATATCTTTAGAGTGCCTGCTATTTCATTCAATTTCAATTTACGATCATTCAAAATCATTTTTTGGATTTTTTTCGTCGGTAGCAACCTCTCGTGCTCTGATGCTGATGGTTGATTTTCCTAGGGCTGTGTCCATTTTTTTCACAACAACAAAAATTGCTTCACTCAAAATGCCATAATTCACAAACTAATGATCCGACATCCGACGATTTAATTCTAATAACGCCATCTATGTGTCAGGTCGGAGACTTTTCAAATATGCTTTTATTTGACTGATGAAGTCCTTGACTAGTCTCTATGATTTTAGGTCAAATTGGGGATATTTTCTGACTAGCCACTGGCCAGTCACTTATATTATTATTCCAATTTATTCAAAAGGCAAGCATTTTTTTAAACTTTTTGTAAAAGTAAGTTTATAGTGTTAGTAACTTTCTTTATAAAATAGGCATATAATAATGCAAGACCAAATATCTTTTGAGATAATGTTTACTCCAATCCCTCGCCAATACAAGCTAAAACGAGAATAGTCGTCCATGGTCTGGAGACGAGAGTCCATCACAACTGAAAATGCACATTTTTGTCTAATTCGAAGTATCCATTTAAATATCTCGCTGTAAATTAACTATAAATATTAAAAATATTCTTCAGTATTTTATTTAAAAAACTCTGGATTTTTTAATTATTTTAATTTTTATATTTTATTATTTTATATTTTTAATAATTAAACTATTTGTTATTAATCAAACCAAGACTTTTTACTGCCCTGAAGATTTCTCGATCTTTCCTCCACTTTATAGACTGAATTTTTCAGTGGGACACATTTTTGATAACCAACAATTTAACGAATCGAAGATGTTTTAAAAGATTATTAAGTGTTATGCGCGAGACTGACGTCCTCCATGCAGTATCTCGAACAACTATATGATGATGATACTCTTGAACTATGAACGGTCCTCTTGAACGTTGGTCATCTTTAATTGCAAAATCTCTAGAACGGAATTTTTAAACCAATTCTTTGTTAAACGTAAATATTTGGTCTTTTTTTGGCAGTTTTTTTTTCCATATAGAAAAACAAACAGTAATATCAGTTTGTCCACTCAAAAATCAGTTTATAATAAAGTAGAATTATTTAATTTTAAGTGCTATTATGCGTATATTATAAATTAATAAAATTGGTTTATGTATTAAATTTTTTTAGACGTTTTAAAATGTTTATCTATTAAAACGTAGGTAGTCGAATACTCAGGAGAACTTTTCATTCGATCTTTAGGTTAGTCTTCTGTCTGCTTACACAATAAAAGTACTTTTATGATCAAACTACTCACTCAGTTTGTTCAATTGTTGCTTATAGCGTTCTGTTCTTATCAGTTTCCAGGAAATAGTAATAAAGTATTCCAATCTTGTTCTAACAGATACAGAGGAGAATTATTTTATCATCGATAGACTGGGTTATCATCATCCATGACAATTATTTACAAAATAACTTAATAAAATTAACTTGTTTAAACTAAGTATTCAGATATTGTTCTAGCATATAGGTACTGCTCGGCCAATACATGTGAAAATCACCTTCAAAATCATTCCATTTGGTGTAAACGATTGCAAATAGGATTTTGAGTGACACCACCATGTTTTTCTGCAAGGCATTCTCTCTAATTGCGTTCTGTAAGTAACGACTGGTTACTCAGAATGAAACCAGCGCTTCAAAAACATTTGTACGGTTTATCAACAACTGGTACAATATATATTAATAAGAATATTTCTTCTTGGCAACATGGCTATCACTAACAAAAAATGCAAGAACGTTATAAATTTGGTACCGATCTATTGTCACACTTCGTATTTCGAAGCGTGTGAGAACATAGTGCGCTGGACGCCGCAGAGCTTCCTTCCTCCAGCTGTAACAGTTCCTTACAAGCCTTAAAACGTGCAGACCAGCATTGTTATCAATCTGTTACTCATTATAATTAAACTTCAATGCAACAATATGTTGTACAATTTATTCAAATGACGTCGGTAGAAACCTACAATAACTCTACATACGCTGATCTCTGAACCATGTTCAGAGCCGGAGCTTATGAACAGACATGAAGATTCCGCATCGGCATCAATATAGATGGATCTACTCGACTAACCCATGACTTTTTCGCTTGGGATTATCGCAGTAGATGCACTTTTCATCACCAGTTACAATACCCCACATAAAAGTCTCCACCCAATTTCTTCCCTTGGCAAGTAATGAAACAGAGATATTGAAGCAATTTGAAATTAATATTTTAATGACTTTGTATGCTGGAAACTTACCTTCTTTGGGATCTTTTCTATTGCATGCAAATATCTGGAAACTTGGATTTGATTTGATTCCTTGAGATTTTAAGCTGGGTATATATGTCTCGTAATTGATTGTCTTCCAACTATTTTGGCCCTCCAGGAACAAAATCTGTGTAACCAACACTTGAGATATCACGGAACAGCATCACCATAAATTTTTAAAAGAGTCTGATGGACACGTCAGCAGGTTTCTTCAAATCCTCGATTATCGTCTGTAAGTTCTGAACGAATCAATGATATTAGACTGTTATAAATGTCGAAACTATCAAATTTAACAGTTGTTTACATTGACATGTCGTCTTTTTCACCAAAATACAACCAAGCCCCTAATAATTTTAAGCTGGAAGAAAGAATTATGTAAATATTATTATGTAAATGTTATCATATTTGTTCGCTTCTGACGTTTCACCAAATAATGCATAATTCTTAAGTTCAAGGTGTGTGTGCTTTAACATTAAAATATCAACAATGATAATGACGGCAATCGTGGATCGGTACATCAAAAACCAGAAGCAATAAAATCGAACGTGGGAAATGGATGCAAGAAGGATAAAAAAGGCAACAAGCTCGCTCGTCACGTAATCTTCATGGGCTTATCTGCTGAAAGGCCCCGTTCATTACGAAAAATTGCGCATATGGCATGAGCCCGGCTCGTTGTTGACACGACGCATTCCGTAACGGGCCCTGATGTTTTGATAGCACAATCGGGACCCGTGTTTTATCGTTGACACTCTCCGCCGCTCGGATCGTGAGAAAACTAACAAAAGCCCCAGGCACGTTCTTCACTCGTCGCGTCAATGAGCTTTTGCCCGCTTGTGTTTTGTTTTTTTTATGTTTTGTTTTTGTACGTGTACGTCCCTCTCGCTCTTTCTCTCCCATTGCGGGTTTGTCTTGCTCGTGGGTTCTGTTTCTGTTCGGGAGTCGGTCTGTGGCTCGTGTATTATATTAACAAAAGGAACTTAATATAAACACACGATTTTATTGATAAAACTTTTTATGTAAGCTTGACGAAAGACCATTCAGTTTTTTGTTAGGTGTTTATCTGTAATCTGATACAATTATATACATGTTTATACACATAAATATTTCACATTCCACAATTACTACAATTATTTCTACTGTAGGAATGTTCGTCTGGTCAGTCGCTACATATTGCATTGATTGTCAAGAAGCATCACAAGAAATGAGAGGCAATTATTCAGAATCAATATTGATGCAAACAAAAAACCATGATAAAACGTCTAGGGGTAACAGGAGTAACAGCACTAATAAAGAAGATCGTATTTTTTTGCAGACGGGAACAATCATCAATCGCAGACATTGAAATAGAGTTCGAATCAACTTCCTAAACTATAAAAGCAAAGAGCTTACCATCCTTGAAAGCTATTCTAACATAAGAAATGTATTGAAACAATATAACGTAAGATTGCTTTCTTTGGCAGTTTTTATCTATTCCCCAACAAAAGGCTGTTCGTGTGATAGTATATTTATATAGGAAGAGAACGTTCTGACTTCACATACTAATAGGTTGGGATGGATTAGTTCCATTCTATTTACATAACATGACATATAACACCTGACTGTATTCTGTAATTTGTATTTTAAATTTTAAAAAAATGTATTTTCAAATACACTATTTAAAATTATTTGTAAATTACGTTTTAAACCCATGAGAAATAATATATCGTATTTTGTATTTTCATTTAAACATAGCATGTATATTGCTCAGAAACGCCTAATAATATTGTAGGAATGTTCGTCGGGTCGGTCAGTCGGTCGAAATGTGTGGCTGCCGCTGCGATTATTTGTCAGAACACTCACTACTATTTTTGGAAAGAATGTATACGAGAACTGAAAACACTGGTTGAAGAAATACTGTTTATTTTTATATTAAATTATACATGTGGTCGACGGGAGGAATTGACAGGATATTAGGTTAGGTAGAGGAAGTACGGTAGCGTTGTGGAAGTGGTACTATTACAAGGGGATGGAGAAAAGAAAAGAGAACGAGACGTCGTTGTGATGGTCTTTTATCGCCTGGAACTGCATGGTACTAATCCTCCGGCGTTGCCAACCTTTGTATTTGCTGGTGGTGAATTCGTGGTGGCTTAAAGGGTCGAGGCGGTCACCAAACTATGAATGCCTTAAAATTAATTCACGGTCGTACGATATTTGAAGAAACAACGAGGAAGTGAATATATGGCTTATAATTGGCATTTGTATTAGGTAATTAGTTTTGAAGATTACCATATCGTGGCAATTTTGTTGATATTATCACATTTATAAAATATTATAATTGTTATTCATAGTTTAATTCTAATTACGTTTATTAACAGTTATTATTTATCAAATTACCTATATTAACAGATATTTACGGGGAATAATATATATTCATAAACTCAATTGTAATCTCAGCTTCACTATAGTGTAAAAGCGAGTTTTATTTGTTTATATTTTTTCGATTTTTTTTTCTAAAACACAGACAGAGACATGTACCATTCAAGGAAGTCATAAATCGTATCGAATATCTATGATACTTGGAATTCCCTCTTGTAGTTCGATATTTTAGACCTTTTAATTTTTGAATCAAGTGTTTTTAAAAAAAGGTTTGAACGATAGTGTAAAGGAACCACTACAACTAATTACAGAACAGAACTAATTACCACGAATGGCAACATCGTTGACTTTTCTTCGGGGATTGTATTTGCCAGATGTGGTCACGTCCTAAGAATGTTAAAACTTCATAAAAATACATTTCTAAAGACGCGACGGTCAGAGTCACTACGTTCTCGTCCACTTTATTTATTGTGTTTTGTACCGTCCATGAGTTTCATCAAATGGTGAGTTTGTTCACATAGTATTCCATTTTTTACTTTTTAATGATCATTTATTATTTATTAAATCTCCATTTATTAGGTTATTATTATTTTACATTTATTAGCGTTCATTTCTCGTATTGTATTTATTATTTTCCATTTATTATTCTAAATTTATAATTATCTACTTATTATTTTATACATATTATCTTCTATTAATTATGCCCTACTTATTTATTTATCATGCATCGTTAGAGATTTTATTCTACTCTATTTTATTATTTCTTCCAATAGTCGTATATTCCCCGTAATTCTCAAACTATGGCAAATCAAGAATAATTTTATGGTTGCAACTGTAAATATAAATTATAACTATTTTATAATTCAGAAACTAACGTCCAAGTTGCTAGAGTTACTGATGCGTAGTTATGATCTATTGATAACTTGAAACATACATAAACACTACCGAAAGTGGTTTCTGCTGGCTCTTGGTGGTAGCGTGCTTAGCTTGTGCCTTTTATCTTCTTCCCTTGTACGCATTTTACGTCCATCATAGCTGAAGCTGGAGAAGTGAGTGCACTAGTAACAGTACTGTTCATTTATTATTCTTAATTTATAATTCTCTACTTATTATTTTATGCATATTATTTTATATTAATTATGCCCTACTTATTTATTTATTTATCCATGCACCGTTAAAGATTTTATTATACTCTATTTTATTATTTGTTCGAATAGTCCCCAGAATAGTTAGTATATTCCCCGTAATTCTTAAATTATGGCAAACCAGGGCTAATAATTTTATGGTTACAACTGTAAATATAAATTATAACTTTTACAATCCAGAAACTAACGTGTAAGTTGCTAAAGTTACTGATGTGCAATTATGATCTATGAAAGTGGTTTCTGCTGGCTCTTGGTGGTAGCGTATCCAGCTCGTGGCTTTTAGCTTCTTCCTTTGTACGCATTGCAGTTCCATTATAGCTGAAGCTGAAGAAAGTGAGTGCACTAGTAACAATACTGTTCACTTATTTATTTATTTTGAGAATAGCTTATTCCTAGCGATGTCTACTAACTTTAGTGACAACAGATCTCGCGCGTTGCTTTCCTTGATCTTATTGCACGCGATTATTGTTAGTGTTAGGACATAACACGACACATGTGCACTTGTCAGACTTCATCCAAACACAGTTTATCATTGCTATCAATTATCGCTATTATCGTTATGTTCCATTATATGTTGTTTTGTTGGCTATATACATCCATCATATGTGGTTTATTGACTTTATGATCTGAAGCATACATAAACGCCACCAAACGTGGTTCCTGTCGGCTCCTAGTAACATAGTAAATAGCATGCTTGCCTCTGGCGTTTTCCCTTGTATGCATTACACGTTCATCATAGTCGGAGTTAGGGGAAGTGAGTGCACAATAGCAACAGAGTTGCTTATTAATTGCATTTGCATATTTACTTATTTATCTACCTAATATCTCAATTATATATTAATTTCACCCTTGTCATTGTTAATTGGTTGTTCAGGTAGGTTTTTATTATGTTTGCAGAATTTTCTCCTGACCACCTCAAACATCAAGATCTCGCACGCTTTTTTGCTTTTGTTATTTTGCCATTTATTGAGTAAATAATTATATCATTTATTTTGATCTTTGTTCATTTCTTCGATTATCAGAAGCATATATAAGATAATAGTAAGAATGTGAAAACATAACCACCACAACAAACCAATCGTAACGAACATCTCACTCATTTCCCTGTAGTCGTACTTGGAAGATACTTTAGCGTAACGACAAGAATGCCTTTTGACTTAGAAAAATACTAAAGTAACCAGGAATCAATGCTTTATTTTTCTTAACGAACTGAATTCGTGTTATCCTCGAACTGTCAAAACACATCATTATTTACACGAAATGAGCTATTTATTCAGTGGCAATTAATGCGCAGCCGACCTCTCCCTAGCACAAAGGGCCATCTGTTCGGCTCTTGTTCGCAGGCGACCAGCTATAGAAACGCGAAGTCAACCGTTCTCAGCACGTGCTCCTCTCTGTTTCCCACGGTTCCCCTTTCCGCGCCGGGCTACCGCCCCCGACCACCACTATCTACCGTTCGTGCCTACGCGCCGCCTCATAATTAATGACCGACAATTATTTGATATATGTTGTGGCGTGGTGGCGGCGTGTCCTTAACTCTGTTCGGTATTGTTCCTCGCTTTTATCGTCCGATTTATTGCTCGTTGACGGATTGTTTGGGTTTTAGGGACATGCCGAGGGGTGGTGGAGGATCACCGTTCACGGGACATATGTTCACGTGTCGTGTACATCATTATATTAGTCGGGTAGGCCTTTAGTATATCGATTCGATTTAGTTTATCATCGGTTAATTGGTTTGTCACTCCCTCCTCAATTATCCCAAAGAAATTAATAGTATATTTAAGAGAAAAAACTAAAACGCATTATATGTTGCTCAAATTTACTAATACACCTTTCTTCTTCACTAGATAACCCAGAATAATACAAACAAACCCTTTTAACTAAGGCATTGAAAATATTAATGAAGAATCTGAAAAATAAAACCAAAGAAACAAAATAAAGTTTATGTCAAATATGGTTTCAGCATCGGTATTTTCATTTGTATTAAATATTCACACCCTTTTTTGACATAACCAATATGCCCTAAACCTTCCTTGTAACATAATACTTATATTACATAGTAATATATAACATAATAATTAATAAAACACATTTTTTGGCAAAAATTTTTTTAGCGACCCTCCAACTTTTCGATACCATTTTTGTAGTACGACTTGTCCTTTGCTTTAAAATAGGTCTCAGTTTCGGCGATCAGGAAATAGTCGCTGGGGCGAGATTTGGTGAATACGGTAGGTGAGGAATCTATTCGAAGCCCAATTCATAGATTTTTGCCATCGTTTTCACTGACTTGTGACACGGTGCATTGTCTTGATGAAGCAGCATTGGCTTTTTCATCAAATGCGGCTATTTTTCGGCGATTTCGTCCTTTTAACGGTCCAATAACGCTTTGTAATAGTCGCTGTTGATAGTCCTTCCTTTTTCAAGGTAGTCAATGAAAATTATTCCATGCGCATTCCAAAATACAGACGCCATAAACGTGCCAGCCGACTGTTGCGTTTTCCGACGCTTTGGAGCGGGTTCATCGTGTACAGTCTACTCTGATGACTGTCGATTGGACTTCGATTGGACTTCGGAGTGAAATGATCGAGCCATGTTTCATCCATTGTCACATATCGATGCAAAAACTCGTGTTTATTACGCCTGATCATCTTCAAATCGAATCCGAATCATCAACTCGTCGTTTTTGGTCAAAAGTGAGCTAGCGCGGGACCCACTTTGCACAGAGCTGTCTCATACCGAAATATTCGTGAAGGATATGATGTACACGTTCTGTTGATATCTTTAGAGTGTCTGCTATTTCATTCAATTTCAATTTACGGTCATTCAAAATAATTTTATGGATTTTTTAAATATTTTCGTCGGTAACAACCTCTTTTGGGCGTCCACTGCGTTCACTGTCTTCGGTTCTCATTTCACCACGTCTAAACTTAGCAAACCAATCGTTGATGGTTAATGTTCCTGGGGCAGTGTCCGGAAACTCGGCATCAAGCCAAGTTTTTGCTTCAACTTTATTGTTTCCCTTCAAAAAACAATATTCTATCAACACGCAAAATTCCTTTTTATCCATTTTTTCACAATAACAAAAGTTGCTTCACTCAAAATGCTATAATTCACAAGCTAATGATCCAACAGCTGTCAAATTTATACACGCAACTTTTGAGGGTTAGGGCTGACTAAAACACATATGGATTTAATTCTAGTAGCTGTTACTTACCTATACCTTTCATAATTTCTACCAAAGACTGAATAATTCCCATATAATATTTATTTCATAATTTATAACACTACGATATCTTGCGTCTTACTGAAATTATACATAATCATAATAAGGTTATAAAAATACAGATCATAGATTATTTTATATCGTACATATACAATATTAAAGTATATTTTCTTCAATCATTTCCTACTAACCAACTCCCTTCATTTCCAAGTAAAAGTCCATTCGCGGCGATCATTCACGGCAATGGTATTTCAACAAACACATATCTACGTTTTATTTGACCAGCAATTAAGTACCTAAAAAATGGCGAGCGTATAATATCACGTAAGCCAATTCAGCCGTGTGTCGGGAAACACTTAAAACCGATTCGCAATGGAGAACGCTGATAACGCAAATTATGGCAGCATTGACTGTTCCTGGTAAATAAGGCCATAAGTTATTATATACGAACAGATATCTCGAACGTACAACCTTACGTAAAGTGTATTTAAAATTGTTTGTTTTAGATTTGGATTGTTTATATAAATTGGATAAATTCGGTGCGGTTATCTGAGACGGACAAGACGTGTTGTTACTAACGAGACGACGATATCTAATCGATATTTTTACAGAGAGATTTTTCCGTCTACCTATACCGATGTGATTTGTAAGGATCCTCCATGTTCGTTGTTTTAATGATAAGCGGCTAGGCACCAATTATTTATCTACGAATATCACGAGCTATCTACCGATTAGTAATTTAGTCGAATGTTATTTGTTTCGAGTGGCTAAATATGCTTATGAAGTAACGATAGCAATGTTGTGCAAGGTTGTGATGCATTTTTTAGAAGGTTGATTCCAATCAGGTCAATCTCGTCTTTTTTTGTATTAACATTTACTAAAATATGTTACTAATTTTGTTTTAAATTTATTGAGGATTTTTTAATTTAAAATGTGCATGTCACACATGTTGCTACATGATATTAACTTCCTAAAGCTCAGATCTGAGATTTCAGACCTAAACTTAGTTACTGGTGGTGCACTGAACATCGTTTTTTTAAGTTAGTAGTAGTAGTAAGAGCAGTGTTGTTTTATAATATTATTTGTCTCTACAATAACTAAAAACTAGGTACTTATCAATAGTCTATCCAAAATAACATTGAGCTCATGTCACCTAAACTTATGACGTCAAAACATCACAATGTTGCAGTATTTAATTTTTACTTTTAGTTTATTTTGACTTTAATATATAACAACACTCTAATGTAAATAAAATAATGAAACACAAAATTTTATAAAATATAATTTGTTTTAACATTATAGTACAATTAATGCATATGTTATCGAAATATTTAAACTACAACTAACTCTAGAGCCACAGTAGATTATAGGTTAGAGCTGTTTTATTATATTTACGTTAAACTCTTTTCCAAACCTATGTTTTGAATTTACAATATATCTACAATTACACATATAATAAGAAAAATAATTAAACTTAAAATTTATGTTCAGTCACTCGAATTAATTTATTAAATTATAAATTATGAACATGCTCTATAACAGAAAGCTACATCAAAAAATATCGGATCACCTTTAAGTCATTTTCGATATTTTACAAATACCGTAAATATTTCCCCGACCCTGGGGGTTCCAAATATCCTCGAACAGAACAATTTTTAAAATAATATTAAACCAAAACTGCGATCAATTGTTATCAGACGACATTTGGTGAAGAAATAATTTCATGCCTTAGTCTAAAAATAGTCAGGCAAGTACAACTTAAGATCTACCAGTTTCACTTTCAAAAATATTCCCACGAATTCACGACAATAAAACAACCCGAAATTCCCAGTTGAGTCGTTCGATTGTTTTGATGACGTCACCCCGGTTAAACCGTGCCCAATCGTTTCGTCATCTCCGTGACCTCAACGACAAGTGACGGTGACTCACCACTTATTTGGAAGTCGTCCAAAGAAGTCTCGAGACCGTTTCCAAGAAGCCCACTGGGCGTCAATATACCCATGCGTTTTTTTTTTGTTAATTAGCGTAATACGAGATATAAATTACCAATCTAGGGCGCGAATACAAACACACTTTTATCGGATTGTTTGAATTTTATTACTTGCACAATCTCAGGTGTAGTCAGCTAGTCAAACGATGATCTAAATTATTAAATAAAAATCAGGGACGTATTAGAAGTATTTAAAAATAATGCTATATATCTAAAAAATTATATCAGTTATATTTTTATAACGAATCGCCAAGGATATTGTAAAGTGAGTGAAAAATATATATATATATATAAGATTTTACTACCCATTGTCTATCCTATAAATTTCCTTAAATCATCCTAGTTCCTTGGTTCTTCATCCACTTGTGTATGTTTGCCATATTAAAGTATATATCTAAATATTCTTGATTTGATATTATTGACATTTCATTTGAAAATAGATAAAAAGGAAAATTTTCAGAACGAAAAACTGTAAGTGCCCTTTCGTTTTTCGCACTAGAATTTCGATACAAGATTCATACAACTACAGACAAATAAATATGAAAAAACTACAAACATACTATCTTTGTTTCTCTATCAAAAAAAAAATAATAATAATAATTGCGAGTAAAATGATTGACGTAAGTATTCTGAATGAAAAATAGGGCTCATTGAATAGAGAGACATACAGAAACAACTACAGTGTGAATATCTTTAAAAATAAATATACAATTATTTCACAATAATTATGAATTAATTCGTTTTATATTTATATTAATTATAGCTAAATAAACTATTCATTCATTAATATATCCCTCTCAGGAAATCACTAACTCCATTGTCATGTTAATATCGAAGTACTTAAATTCTTGGATAACATCACAACAGGACACACAATAAAAAGATTTTGTTTTTCTTTTTTATTGTTCCAGAATGACCAGCTAGAATCAAATGGTCTTTTGCTGATTTCGCTTTGGGTTCGGGATAGTAAAGTGTTTTGCGAGCGACGGAGACCATGACTTACGATGGGATTGTCATAGTTGGTTATCTACCGAGGTTTGTGGATTGGTAGGGATTTTATCAAGGTGTAGTCGTGTTCTAAAGCATCTAGGGAGAACCTTACACTAAGCATGTTCTGAAACTTGTCACGAACGGGATGCCTGATTCGAGGTGAGTGTTGACGCTCTTCATAAACCATGGGGAGTTGAGTAACGCGCGGACTTTTTGGATTGGAAAACTTGAAGTAGTGCAAGTTGTCTCTCAGAGACGTACCTGAACCACATCTGTGCTCCGAAGGGGCAGACTGGACGGACTAGCATTTTATACAGAATCGCTTTCTGTGGGATTGGGAGTTTACTTTTTCTGCAGAGGAGTGGGAAGAGTAATACACGCCATTGCCGTTGTAGATAGTGTGCTGGATTTGGGCTGACCATTGGAAACTGCGGTCGAACTGGAGACCGATGTATGATACTCTCTGGAGCCAGGGGATAGAGACTTTATCGATTTGGAGGCGATAGGCGCGGAACTCCCTCTTGTGATGAAACAGAATAGCCTGAGTTTTGTTCGGGTTTATCTGCAGCCGCCAGAATTTGTACTCTACAATCGCCTGGTTCAGTTGGACTTGAAGTCTGTATGGGAATGTTTGTGGAGGGCGAAAGCAGCCATATAAAGGTTGAACAGGGCAGTGCCAGTGGAGCACCTTGCGGGACCCCTGCGGAGTTTTGTTTTCGAGAAGAGACTGCCTCACCGATCCTGACTTGAAAGGACCTACCGTTCAATCTATCAGGGAGATTAGGTCATTCAGTAGACCAAGCTGTTTCGCTTTGAATATTAGACCGTCGTGCCAAACTTGATCGAAAGCTTTGGAAACATCTAAAAAGATGGCTCCAGTTTTCGACCTTTTCTTTCATCTGTAGTTTCTTGTCTTTCTGTGATATAGTGAAGTGTAGTTAGGCGCTACAATTTCATTTCATTTTGAATCACAGTTCGTTTATTATTTCGTATATTAGTTCATCCTTTGGGTTGTCGATCATACTCACAATTTCAACAGATAAGTTACATAGTGCTAAATTGATCAGGGTCCATTAAAAAAAGAAACGTAGAGGATAAAATCCACTTAAAGTTCATAGAACGCATAATATGGCAATTTGAAATACCTACAACAATATTTTCGATGAATAAGAACCATCATTTTATAAGGTTTAAACCAATCACAGATAGAAAAGTCTAATAACCTGCTCATCAGTTATTATGATTCTGAAACATAGAAAACTACCGTATTCTCGAACGCAGTCCAAGTCTTCGCTAAAGTATGGCATAAGAAACTGATGTATACAGCCATAAATTGTTATCAAAGCAACACATTGACCTCTTAAACTCCTACATCTCAGCCAATATTTTCAGCGTTAAACAAGAAGAAGCTTACTCAACAATAAAAGAAACAAAAACACTGTTCTTTTTCTACTCTGTACATGTGTACGTGAGATTTGCTGATGACATTACGATACTTATTATTAGAGACAATAGCGAAGAAGCAACCAGAAAACTGTAGCACGCAAATAATAATGGAAATCCTTTGGAAAGACTCTTACAGCAATACTTCGTTGAAAATATCATATCACAAAAAAAGAAAAAAACTGGAAGTAAAACACAACACAAGAAAATGATTATTGGGAAGAGATCCTAAATTATTCGTACATAATAAGTTTGTGGTGTATAAAATGATTACAAATATAAAGCCTCGAAAAATATTCTGGATGTACCCAAATACTATAGAAATAATTAATTACACCAAAACTTTCGATTTCTGTCATAGAGGAAAGACTTCACATTTATGTAAACACCTAAGTGCTGCAACTCTTTAACAGCACTGAATTAGGACGCAAACTCAAGAGAAGCAAAGCGTGTGATCTTGTGTAGCTGGAACTGCAATAACAAAGAGGTAAAAGCACTAAAACTCTTATCTTATTGTAAGAGCCAGTGGGTCTGTCTAGATAAGTACTTAGTTTTAAATCACTAGAAACAAATTAGAAGGCAAAGAAATAATATATTAATAAATAAAAAATTCTTTTGAATCTTGACACAACATTTCATTAAAAGGAACATATCAAAAGCAAAAGAAAAAAACTGGGATTAAAACTAATACTTTTATTTTATTCGAGACTAAGTACAGATCAATGGATCTTCCTGGCTTGAAGTACCTAGTTCACATATATTTTATAAAAAAATATATCAAGTTTCCAATATGGAAATAATGTTTAAATACTAAAATTCTACATTTTATATAAAATATATCAAGTTTCCAATATGAAAATAATGTTTAATTAAATCTAATTTAATTATCCCAGCAGATTAAAAACGCAACCAAATCAGATAATAAAACGTTAATATCAGCCACTTTCTGTTTCGAATCGGTAGACTCCGTTTGGTTCGCTTGATGAAAAAGAAAGAGACGGAACTAGGAGATCGATTAAGAATAATATTTCGTCAAATGCCATCGACTATCGATAACCTCCGAGATGGTTTCGGACAAGTGCAAAACCGTCCGCCGTGCTCGTGTCAAGCGAGAAGGAAGAGCCGAGAGACGGACGAACAAAACAACAAAACAAAACAAAAAACGATCGGGCGCACTCCCGATCCGTTACTGGCCGTGCTGAACGAGAGAGACGACCGCGCGTCGAGACGGAGACGGACGATGTTCGGGCAGCTGCACGCGCTAACGTTGCCACAGGTGGTCAAAGTGTGGGAACGATCGAGCTCCTGCATTTCCCACGATCAAGAGACATCGTCGTTATAACTATACACCTGAGGCGGCTATAAAACGTCGCCCTACCACCGCTTCGCTTCATTCCACGTCCGACTGCCGCGCAGTTCGTACAGCACAGCTCAGTCGAGTCTGAACGTACGAGCACGCCACATATATCCGTCTCATTCTCTATCTCTCGCCGTTCCGTTCAGTTTTATCGTATCGCCGCGCAATGATGTCGACGACCGTCGAAGAACCGCAACCTATCTCGAGAACCTACCAGTACAGGAAGGTGATGAAGCCGATGCTGGAGAGGAAGCGGAGGGCGCGCATCAACAGGTGCCTGGACGACTTGAAGGAACTGATGGTGGTCGCGCTCCAGAGCGAGGGCGAGAACGTGTCCAAGCTCGAGAAGGCCGACATCCTGGAGCTCACGGTGCGTCATCTCCACAAGCTCCGTCGCCAGCAGCGATTGTCCTACAATCCCGTCGTGGATGCCGATCGTTTCCGTGCCGGATACACTCACTGTGCCAACGAGGTGTCTCGTTGTCTGGCCGCCACTCCCGGAGTGGATATCCACTTGGGAACGAGACTGATGACCCATCTGGGACACCGACTCAACGAGATGGACAAAGTGTCGCCGTTAGTGATCAATGTGCCCACTCCGTATACCCCACCGGGTTCCCCGAACCTCGAGGGTGCCTCCACGCCGTACGCCTTACCACTAACGCCAGCCTCCTCCACGTCATCGTCAATCAGACATACACCGTCACCATCGCAGCCCATCGACTGTACCACCACCGGACTTTTAAAAGTGGCCACGCAAGAAGAAAAAGTGTGGAGACCCTGGTGAAACACCATCTCCAAGTCGAAAACATAACATTGCTCAAAATAGGATTAGTCGATAACAAAACTGGAATGGGTCCGATAGCCTGTTCCATTCGAAGCTTTAAAATTAGTTTTAAGAGAGATAATGTTTACACTTTTCCTTGTTAGTTAGGGATCTTTATACATTTAATCGGTAAGATTGTGATATTTAATTAGATTAGATTTTGTACCTGTGATTTTTGTACGCAAACTTTGGCAATATTTGCGGTTGCTTTCGTTTAGATTGTTTTCTGACGAGTATCCCAAGCTCCGACTGTGATACGGAATGTGTGTAATTTTTAAACGTTTTAAAAATACATTTTTCTAATAAAATTGTTACTTGAAATATACAACCTCGTTTTATTCCACCCTGAAAGTTTTAACAAACAATTCACTTTGCATCATCGATACTCTTAATAGGCCGACAGAAGATACGAATTTCAATGAGACCTATTTTTTTTTTATTTAGAACACTTCAGACAATTTTCCAGTTATGAACTTTATGTTATAAAAAGTTGCCAATATCTATTCCAATTTCATGGTTATCAGAACTATAACGATGACAAAAACAATATTCTTAATTCGGTAAATGACCTAGCTATTACAGTCCACACTTAAATAGATTATGAAACTGGTTATAGCTGAAGTAATGAGTTTAAATTATTATTTTAACTATATTCAGAAAAATATTGAGAGTATTCTCTATACTTCTCACGCCTTTTTTTATTAAATCTAATTTAGTCAGAAATTAAAATTATTTTTTAACTCTACATATATTGGGCCATCATTTAGTTTTTTATCAACAACAGACCTTAATATCCAACCAGCAGACTTTAATATTATTAATTATCATATAAAAACTTTTTGAAATATTCGATTGAATATGCGCATTAATGTTAATATTCCCAAATTACGTTATGACCTTATTATTTCAAAACTAAATAGTTTGCGACTGAAATAATAAGTATTCCTTAATGAGTAAATGAATAAACATAGATAATTGGTTCTCGGTAACAAGTAAGAGGCTTTGTTCTAGAAAAAGTAAAACAATTTACATGATCAGTTAAATTATGAATAGTTTAATATTAGATTAGATAATATTTTTCCTTTAAAAACGTATGCCTATCATTTTCTACAACCTTCTCCCATATTTTAGGCAACATGGCGATGCCGTATCGTCAAATCGATGTTGGTGTAGAAGCAATCCAATTATCGAGCCATTTTCACACTTTCTTAGCCTTTCCGCAATACAAATCATGCTGTATCTATCTCAACAAGTCATAATTAAAAGGCGCTATATCTGGTGAATACACTGGATGTGAAAAAACATCTCATTCGAGAGCTGCAACGGTATATTCTCGTCAACTCTTGCAAGGTGTGGTCAAGCCTTATCATACAATGGGATAACTTTACGTCTATTATCCAATGTTTTAGCAGCTCATAATATACCACACTTTGCTGATAGCACCATACGCCCATTAAAGCTCTAAGGCCACGAATTTTCCGTTTCGATATCAATGTGGATAGCTATCATATGCTAAACAAAGCCTTTTTGCGTCAATCCTATTCTGATATAGAAAACTCTTTATCAAAAACTTCCTCTCATTAGCTACAAAACCAAAATCAATAAAAATTAGTTTTAAATCGTAGAAAATAAAACCAACAACAAGTGTCTAAAAATATTTAATAGGCTTCGACAGCAAAGAGTATACATTGAATTACAGTATACATTGAATACCTCAATAATGCTAAATGGAAAACTGCTGAGACATGGATGAATAATCGACAAGGAATAACGCCAGTAACCAAGCTGGATAATAATACCGCGGATGTCTTCTGTGATGGTCGTTTATAAGTTCGCACTGATAACTCGATAGTCCGGAACAAACGTTAAACTGTAGGAGGTCCAGTCCAAATAAACCCTCGTTGGTAAAAAGAAAACTTAAATTATTTAAGAAAAATACTATCAAGTTTTTACTAAATATCTATTAATGCTTAAAGAATACATAAAAGAAAACAAATTAAAAATCCAAAAAATTACAGGCTCATGACATTCAGGACGTCAAAAAAAGTGCGCGCCCTCGTTGGTACGATCGCAAACTTCCTAGTAATCTGAATCCAAAGAAGAGAACATTTTTGATCAATAATAATTAACCAAATAATTTTTTTCGCAGAATTACTGCGGTTTGAGAAAACAAGACTTTTTACATTTCCGATTTTTTTCAAAAATAGTAAACATACAAATTTTATTATAACTATATTTATTAGAAGAATGTAAAGGGAAGGTTTACACCAAATTTCAAGTAAATCAGTCCGATGCAACTTGAGATATCATGTCAACTGTCTCGAAAAAAACAGGCTTGAGAAAATAGCTTCGTTTTTAGACGCCGCGTCACTAAAACAGCTATATCACCGTAAATAATTTACATATTGAAAAAGCCTCTTAAGAGCATATACTTAAAGGATTGAACTTTGATAATATGAAAATAAATCGGGGTTTTCCCTTAATTTCTAGACTAGAATGCCCCCTTAAGTACAGCAAATACTTGTATACAGACAATATTTGGCGCCTTCGCCATTTTATAAAATATGCGCATTTGGGTTTTCTGCAATATTCAAACCATTTTTAATGCAAACGACTGGCTCATTATGCTGCCATTAAATTCGTTGCAATTTTAATATCGTTACAAGACGATCCAGTACCCCGTAGAATAACGATTACATCGATAAAATAAAAAGGAATGACTATAACCCGAAAGGAGAGGTATAATTTCGAACCCCCCTCGCCCCAACCCGGACGATTAGATCGTTCGACGGCGTACGAAATAATTATGCAACGTTAGACCCGCATATGGCAGGTTTCCAAGCATTTCCTTTTAATCGTGGGAACTGGTCGGCCGGTCGGGCGAGCACGCGTTGATATCGGCTCGTTTTCTCATAAATTAACTGCGGGTTTCGTCATGGTCCTACGCACCGAACGCCGGCGTGGGAGGCGGAACATTTAAAGGTATTTACGCCGTGCATATCGGGCCGATTATTATTTTCGATATAAATAGGTGCAGCCAAACCGATTAGTCCAGGATACATTAAAAATCATCGTGGTTCAGTAGATTGACTATACTGCGCTGGCGCACGCGTCCGCTGTATTAGAAATATTTAAATATTCTCAATATTGCTTGGGACGCCATGAGTAGGGCTGTGTCTTATCGTAGGCGTAAAATATACTCTGTATTAGTTATTAAAATAAAGGGTAATGTTCATAAGTTTTATATTAAGCTATATATACCATACCATACCTATCTATAGTAACAACATTATTTATAATTTGCAACAACATTCATTTATATATTTTAAAATTTAATATTAATTTTAAATTATAAAAATTAGAGGATATAAAACAATGAACCTTAACTATGCCATAAACTATTTACTAAATAACTGCATATTTGAATAGACAATACTACAAATGTATTATATATAAATAAAATTTTATAACAACTTTCTTGTAGATATAGTCCTTTATACTTCCCACACTAATTACTAATTAATTACAATACAATAAAAGTTGCAATAGAAAATTTCCAAACAAAGGCAAATATATTTCATGGAAAAAGGGCTTACCGTCTAAAAAACACCACCATAATTAATGAAATCAAGGACTCAAGTACCTAAAAACTCAATGATGTTAATATTTTGTGTTTTATTTTAGTATATACCTTTAATAATATATACCTTTCAAATATTTTCTTTTATTTCGGCTTAGGTCTGCTTTTCTTTTCTTTAATATTTTGGCAGATTACTTTTCCTTATCAATAAATCGGTCGCAAATCCAAGTTATCATTAGATAACAAGATATTGCTTTATGAAACTATACTCAAGCCCATTTGGGCATATGGAATTCAACTATGGGGTACCGCTAGCAAATCTAATATAACCATCATTCAACGGTTTCAAAATAAGGGGTTGCGTGCCATTGTTGATGCTCCGTACTATATTTCAAATAAAGTGATACAACGCGATATTCCTCTAGAACCTATAACGAGTGTACTCCAACGTGTTTGTGTGAAGTACTTCGAAAGAGTGTCAGTGCATCCCAATGTACTCGCTAATCAGCTAAATATGCGACGTGATAGTGAAGTGCGTAGACTAAAACGTTTAACACCACCTGATCTGATTACTGGACATATGTAGACTTTAGAATAAGCTTTAGAATAAGACTAATTAATTAAGATAATATTTTATACAGAAGATTGCTTAATGAAGTGATTTTCTACATGCCATGTATATATAATATAGACATAAGAAATACTTATTGCCAATAGGGCAGATTGTGGACTCACGAAGAGTAATAAAAAAAATCAATAAATCATACCGCTGTAGCAAGTACAATCCTTTTCTAAATAGCTACCTTTTCAAGATTAATGGTATGCAATATTTTCCTGCACTTTTGCAAAGCCTATAAACTGGACGATTAATTGAAATTACTTAGATATATAATTCCCTATTACCTTGTCAATATCCAAATGTTGAATATTATTCCGGGATTCATATTGGCTACTTGTATTTGCTTCAATATTGAGTCTTATCACATTCTTAACAACAAAAAACTTATATAGGACAGGTTATTATTGATGATATAAAACAATATAAGTCCCTACAATTTTATTGAAAATGTTTTAGCGGGTTGCTGCAGCGCTAATTATTAGTGTGGGTACTGTGAATGACATCGCTTAAAAATAAAGAATAATACGTCAGATTCACCCAAGAAAACCCATCTAAATACAAAGTTAGTGACAAATCTTGACCATCTTGATATTGGCTCTATTCGAGACCAAATATACGAAATGTATTAGAATAGCAAGTACATAAACTATTTTATGGATAAAAAATTTAAAAAAATGATTTTAGACAAAATTGTCTGTCGAAATTATACATAAAAGAGTTAGGGACAGGCAGCTTTTTGAGGGATGTACGACATCCTTTCATACACTCTTACAGTTACATACACTCTCAGGGTTTCAATTTTGTCAAGATAACCCTCGGAGAAGTTTAATGGAACATCCAGACATTGCCTTAAAAAATTCAATTTTTAAAAGCAAGGAACATAAACTATTTGAATTTGTGTATCTTGATGAAACTTGAATGATTCAAAATGGTTCATTGTGCAAGTCGATAAGACATTCAGAGGAAATAATTGATAAATGGCGGAATCGTGAACATGTTTTAGACAGTTTAGAAATGAACATTTTAGTGATTTAATTGTTGTTAAACTTTTAGGATATGTAATAGTGCTGTGCAATGCTGGAAATTCCTAGACAGAGTGATAAGAGTGGGGTGTGTTTTATTATATTTATATTGAACTATTTTCCGCACCACCTATGAGTTAGAGTTATAGGCGTATATTTTTTGTAGTGGTATCCCTTAGAGATCTTATTAACAACTGTGTATACAGTAATATATTTTACTTTCATTAGATGCCATATTTACCTTTTACGCTTAGTTCTTGTTTCCTTCGGTACAGTGTTTCCTTTTAAAATCATTTTGAACCTATAGTTATTTTAACTAATATTTTGAAGGATTTTGCAGACTGTTGACTGAAAGCTGCTGAGCTGTCTGAAAGTTGTTTGAGAGTTTGAATTCAGGTTGCGTCCAATAAAATTTACAATTCATGTTTCCTACCCTGTCTCCTTTTTTCTTTTCTATTGCTTTTGGACGATAGGCATATTTCACCCATCGTAGTCCAACTCCATTCTTATCCATATCAGGAAGACGGGTAAACCCCATTATTCCGCCTATAGTTATAATACTCGTAGACCTCATATCCAAATTATTCGAAAAAATCGTCTCTTCTAAACATTAGACTCAAAGTCCAGCAAGCTTATTTTGGATTTATGGGATTGCACTAAAATATCAAAGCAACTTGTCATCAACGATGTCCAAACAAGCTGCACGATGACCTCAAAATCAAATTCATGCCCGCCCTCGTCTTTCTTCCACTAAAATAAGATTCGAGCTGAATAACAGCAGGAATACCTTGGTTGACGACAATAATGATAAGTTGACGGGATTTCTGAGAGAGATGGAAGAATATCTTTGATTTGACTGAGATAAATCATACCTTTTACTCCTAATAATTATCGTTTATGTTTGTATCATTCAACTGTTTCCTGTGTTCCTGAACGTTGACATCTCGTTTTTTCTTACTCCTTAATGCCCATTCTATACACACATTAACATTTGTTTATAAGATATGTCAACAAGATACTCTTCGTGCTACTTTTCGTAAGATTTCATGATATCTGATATGTCATCAGAAGTCCTCGTCCACGTAATTATTTAACAACATTCACTTACGAGTAACAAATTAATGTATAATAAATATTGTCTGGAATTTTTTTATAAACTAAACACAAATACACTCATCATCTAGCATTATGTCTAATACAATCACCAAATGAAGTGAAAGCCTATAGACCTATATTAATGTTAGACGTCTTGTGACCCCTACCAATATCTCCATGACCTCAATACATTAGCATGTCCTTTCTAGTAATCCAATTTTGAGTTTTATCAACTATCATAAGTTCACATCATTATTCCTATTCTGAAAAACTATTCACGCTTCTCTATCAATGTCCACTTGCCTTTACAGCTTTAATACTCGACATTTGGGTGCGTATCTTATTTCACTTTCCTGTTCTCATCGTAACGGCATTTTTGTTTCACTGATATTTAGTATATTGTCATAATTCGATTTTTGAAATTCAACTATATATATCTACCAAATCGTCCATCGAATTACAGTTATAATGTCGATTTTGTCCATAACATCGTCAAACTCAAACATCATTCAATAACTCTGGAGTCACTGCTTACCGAACTCACCATCTTGTAAAGTCTTGGGATAAATGCACTTCCATAATCACCAATTATTAACTAACACTATCAGTATCATCTTTCTTGAACAGCTTCTTATATCACTACTCAATAGTAGTATAATCGAATTCGATACATGATCACAAAGCCACCAATTTTTTGGTAAATAAGATTTCAACAGAATATTATAATAGTCACTATCTTGATAATATTCAAGGTATTACAACGGTGGATACAATAACATTCGTCTATAAACACTTCAACAAGATATTCTTCGAGAGACTCTAAGAAACTATATGAATTTCATTCAAGGCGCCGGTCTTTGTATTCCAAAAAGTGTACATCTCAGCATTCCCATCGCCCGGTCTCGATACCACGTCCGCCTCGATTAACCAATGAGTCATCAGGTTCCCTCTTCGTAATTCGTCAACCATGCCGTTCTGTATTTTCTTACGAACAAACAATTAAAAAAGAAATTCAATGCGAAACAGTTCTTTTCTAGTCCATCAAACATCAACACCAGCTTATTTATTTACATATTCCGTAAGTGTATTGTAAATTCATAAAACACTCCAGCGGATCATTGTGTGATACGGTGGAAAAACCGACCGATGAATCCTCAAGACAGGGAGAGAGAGAGAGAGAGTGTGAGAGACGCGGCGAAAGGAGAGAACCGAACCCGGCCCGGCTCTGTTATCAAATCACAATCGTACGACCGACAAACCGTATCCGCTGCGAGCGTGGGAACTCGTGTGAAGCACGTGTTCGAAGCCCCACCGAATAACAATAAGCGAATTGACCTCTGAGCGCGCCAGGCATATGTCGCATTTTTACAAGTTAATATTACGCCAGAGGGGCTCGGGCTCCGATACGTGAATGGTAAAATGCGGCTTTGGCGGGCTTTCAGCCGTCATTTAATCGTTCTAATTGTCGATGACGGGCGCACGGTCCGTTCTAACGGCCCCAAGTGGATTAATTGGTCGACATGTTCCATAAACAGCTCGACTTCGTTCTACAATCAGATTATTAGTTAAGAGCATCATTAAAGTATATAGGACACGTGCAGAAATGAGCTGCAATATTAATACAACAAACTGCTCTTTTCAGTTTCCACACTGATGTGCCTAAAACTAATAATAGCCCTACGGTCGAATTTCGAATTTATATATCACTCACTAAGCTTTTTTAAAGGGCATTTAATTAAATCTAATTTTAATTAGGTTTTAATAATCAAGAAAGTATTAATAAGTTTAAATTATTACATAACTGAACATTATCACAAAAGTATCACGAGTAAAATTAGTTAGTTAGTTATAATTAGATTAGTTATAAACATGGAGTATTAAATGAAGTAATACATATTTGTATATTAATTAAAACAATAACAAACACAATTAGTCATTTTATTTTGCACAATATAAAAATTATATTTAAGCAAGGTTTTTATAATTATTAAATGAACTACTGCTTTCTCAAAACTTAGGCCTATAAAGTAAATATCTAAAATATTTGATAAAAGGCTCTAAGAATAATTTAATAACATTCTAACATTAATTTTACATCTAAAATATATATTATAAAATTGAATACAAGACCAAACAAATTCCAGGTAACCTAGAAACTTGACCGAGTGCAATATGATATAAAAAGCCAATAAAGCAATATCGTAAGATCGATAACTATAGATAAACAGTAAAACAATGGTTATTTAACAAGCGGTGTTGACATTTTTTTTTTTTAATTCGAAAAACTGACTGTTGTGGGAGATTGAATCTTTGAAAAAGAAATTCACCCACCATACCAAAGCAATTGAATTGTTTTACAATATTTTTAACGGTCTTTCTACCATTCATCAATTCTAAGTATCCAAGAAATGTATACCTATCTATAATATCAAATAAAAATTCAATAAAGCTATACCGTTAAATTAAAGCTCCAGGTAAATAATAAAATATAGGGTTTAATTATTATACAATTTGTTAATTTATTTTCAAAAACACATGCATTCCAATTAACAGATAAAACAACGATTTTCACTCGAAATAAATCAAATTTCATTATATTATATTAACCAACGTAAAAATTTTACTAGGAAATAATAGATTTTCAAGTATGTCTTCTATTCATTTACATATTTGCCAAAACTCATATAAACGTTGACTTATTAATAAATCTCAAGATATTTTTAGATAACCAACACAAACATCAAAAAACAAGTCGCATCTCGAAATTTAATAACTTAATCACATTCGAGCGAAGATAAGATCGTTCTATTCAAAACAAAGTTTAAAAGATCGATGTTCTCGAATCTGAATAAAAAAAAAACAAAACACACACATAAAATCAATTCAAAGATTACTTTGTTTTATCTGTCGTGTCACTGGTCACATGCGTCACTCATTATCATTGATTTTTTCCTCTTGGTGCTTACGTGACGTGATTAAGATTGTTTTAACTCTAAACTCTCAGAAAAACATCAACAGTACGTCAGATCTTATAATTAAATACTGAGAATGTTCTTCTTTTCAGTTCAACATGGTATCAGAACAAAACATTATTAGACTCGTGATTTAACTTTAATGGACTAATGGGATATTTAATAGTCAGATCATAGTCGTGTAGTCAGATTTGTTATTATACCAAGATATAAACAACTTATTTTTCGTAAGATAACATTTCAAAAATGATGAGTCACCAAACCAAATACTATTTACGTAAAAGTTTTATTTTTATTGTTTAACTCAAAAAGATGTACTACCGAAAGACTTTCTGGAAGTGATGGCTTCGACATATTTAAGTGCAAGTAAGAGGGTACAGACACCAAAATAAAAACCCCAAAAACAATAGATGATGACCTAGGAAATGAAACGGAAGAAAAAATTCTATCGTCAAACGAATAACATATATATAATATAAGCATACATCATTTTAAAGAAACCAAGGCCAAAGAACAAACAATCGGTTAACTGTAACACATAGATATAATTTTGTTTCTAGATTTAGATAATATATTCAAATATAACCACCAGACAAAAATAGATAAGGCATAAGTAGAATGAACAGAATAATAAGTTTTTCACAATAAATCTCTCATTTTCATAAACATACAATACACTTGTTCTTGGTAAAAAAAATGTAGCGAAAGACAAGTTATTAATGTAATTAATTAATGTAGTGTTTTTTTTTTCTTAACTTTGACTTAAATAGTCTAATTGAATATTAATTTGTGAAATACATATTGATATATTTATCCCACCATCGTTTGTATATTGCTGCAAGTTTAACAGAACAATAGTAATAAATTAAATTTATAGATTCAGGTATGTAATAGGGAATAGCGAATGAATCAATTAACAGGTACATATAAGTGTGATTAAACACAGTAGGCGTCCAAAAATACTAATCAGGGAATAATTGAATTCATAAAATGAATTCATAGGGCAAAATTAGGACAAATACTTTATTAAAATATGTGGAAGACTCCACAATAGTTTGACACTATCGTTCCAGTTATAGTTTTCTATTCTCTTTAGCGACATTTTAATTACTAGTATATTGTTGTTTAACTTCTTCCAGCTTTAACATTAAATGTTAACAATCTTCGAATTTCCTAAAATAGCTATCACCAAATCAAATAATCAAATATTAGCGAGAAAATAGGGTAAAACATCTTCAAATACCAAACATTTTTCCTAAGAACAAATAAAATTACTTTAATATAAACACATAATAATAATAAATATAAATAAAATAATAAGTATCTCCCTTTATAGAATTCTGAATTAAGATTCCTAAAATTATATTTAGAATTCATCGAATAATCCTTAAATAAATGTATATAATAGAATGAAACATTATTTTCCAAATACCAAAGAGAAATTTAAATGTAAACACAAAATCATTAAAATGATATAATGTTATTTAGAATTCATAGTTAATATAAACACTTGCTCAGGAAACTAAACATAAAAATCAATGCAACTGTTAATATAATTGCTGAAAGAGTAACTATTCTAAAGATATTCCTTTAATATCTTGGAGACACGAAAACAGATCAAACAACATTTTTAAATTTCACAGTATCAATCAGACGAAACGATTGTCAAAATCTTCTTGATACATAAAAAAATAATGTTTAAGTTAACAGAACCAATGAGGCTGATGTTTATGGAAAAATTAATGCATATACAGTAATCGCGACGATCTATTCCCTCTAACATCTTTCGGATAAACTGTTAAGGCGACGGATTCGATTCCACAAAGGCCGTAATAATTAAGGATGGCACAAGAGGGATCGAAGAATGAGAAAAAAGCTTTCGTCTCACGTGCCCCACACGAGTTCCCACGTTCTCGACACGCATCCACCCTTGACGTCATCCGTACACGCACACTCGTCCACCCGGCCTCCAGGACTTCGGCGTACATTCCCACGGTCGACGCGATCCGGCCTACACCTGGCCGGCGCAGCCCCGCGTATATAAGCATCGACTTGGCGCTCTCGGCGTCATTCCGAGTTTAGCGCTCGTACAGCTTGCACCGTGTTCAGTGTTCAGTCGTTGCGTAGTGTCCCGCTCTGTTACAAATTGTGCGCCATGTCTAGCGTTTACGATTATTCCGCCTCCGTTGTCCAACAACAGCAGCAGCATCAGGTTTACGATCAGAAACCGATGTCGAAGACCATGCAGTACCGCAAAGTGATGAAGCCTCTGCTCGAGAGGAAGAGACGCGCCAGGATCAACCGTTGCCTGGACGAGCTCAAGGACCTGATGATATCCGCCCTAGCCATGGACGAGGAGAACGTCACCAAGCTGGAGAAGGCCGACATTCTCGAGATCACCGTGGCCCACCTACGAAAACTGAAGAAACAGAAACAGTTAAGCTCGAACCCCGTCCTGGAAGCCGACAGGTTCCGATCGGGTTACACCACCTGTGCCAAGGAAGTTTCCCGGGTGCTCGCCTCGATTCCCGGCGTCGACATTCAGCTGGGAACCAAGCTGATGACCCATCTCGGATACCAGCTCAACGAGTTGGACAGTTTCCCCGTCAAAACCGGACCATTGATGGTCAAAGTTGGGCCTCCGAGCGATATCAGCGAGGAGTCTTACAGCCGCGGATACGCCATGCCTCTGACGCCGCCCTCCTCCAGAGGATCACCATCGCCTGTTAGTGTGACAACTGACAGTGACCACAGCAAAGTCTGGCGTCCGTGGTAAATTGTCGTTCAGCCGAAACAAAACCTTTGAAAGCTTTAATTATCATCTGAATGTCTGTGATATTACGATAAGCAAGAAGATATGTACGAGTGGATTAGTACAAAAATCAATTATATGTTGAAACTGTGATATTAGATATAGTTTTCCACTTTTCTTAATAAAGAAAATTTTATTACTCATATATTGTTGTTTTACCTTATTAAGAACTTATTAACATTATTATCCTTCAACAAGATACAAGAGTTTCTGCACAAATTGATTCTTCAAACAACTTAACTACAATAATTTCTTTAAACATTTGCTCAAAGTATAACAAATCTATCCTACACCTTGCAAGGGATCCCTATCAAATAAAATTAAGTTGGAAAGACAGCAAATATCAATAACACATTAATTCTTCCAACAACTTTGTCTCAGTATATATATTTTTAAATGGTTCACTAGTACCAATAGAAAACAAATTTGAAAACAGTTTTCTACATGAGGAAAACTTAAATGTTATTCTATTGTTGAGCATCTTTATTTTACCTTATTAAAAACGTGATATTCAATGTGTAAAAATTAGTATCAAATAAATAATGCTGCTGTCATCCTACAGTTTGCAAAAAATCAAATTAAGGTAGAAACACAACAAATATCAATTATACACTAATTATTCAAAACTTAACTCTCTCCCAATATATATATTTTTAAATCATTAACTAGTATGTATAAGTATTTAAAAAACATTTCCTCTATAAGGAATACTTAAATAATGTTATATTATTGTTTCTTTTTCTCTCTTTTACCTTAATGAGAAGTTAGTGATCTCCGAATATGCCAGAAATACCAATGAAACAATAATTCTTAAAATAAGTTAGACAAATCCTTAAAATAAGTGCAAAAGTTTAGAGTATTTTAAAACTATAATTCCAGTTATTGTTTTCCACTTTTCTTAGTGAAATAGTAATTACTAGTATATTGTTGCTTAAGTTCAACCTGTTTTAATTATAAATTTTAACAGTCTCCAAATTTGTCAAAATAGCTATCAACTAAACCAAATAATCAAATATTAGAAGAAAGTAGGGCCTAATAGCTTCAAATCCCAATGGAGCATTTAGTCCCAGAACAAATTAAATTAATACTTTATTACAATTAACTTTTAAATAGTCTATCCCTTTATATTATTCTGAATAAAAATTCCTAATGTTATATTTAGAATTCATCAAATAATTTTTAAACAAATCTCTATATTAAAATGAAACATTATTTTCCAAATATCAAATAGAATTTCAAATCTAAACACAAAATCATTAAAATAGAATATCTTATTTAGAATTCATAGTTAATAAACACTTAATTCAAGGACCTAAACATAAAAGGTAAAATTATATCGGTTTAAATTTTTTTTTAAATGCTTATTAGCATTATGTCCAAATAAAAAAAAAATATTTAGTGGCAATAAAAAATGGCATAAGAGGCGACATCTACTAGCAGTACAAATAGATCTTTATCAACAGAATTATGAACCAGGGGTCAGACCTACCAACCAATTTGAACAAAAATCTGTAAAATATATAATACATTTGTGATAAAAGTATGGATTTTTCTATGGTAGTTAGTTATTCTAATATATTACTAGTAGAGGTATAGTATACATTAGTTGATAGTCATTCATAACCATATTTTATTTCAGTTTATAAATGAATATAAAATTTTTTTTTTCTTTATTACAGCTAAATCACAAAAATATTACTGTTACTATATAGGCAACCCTAAAAACACAATTAATAATTCACAACCACAATAATCCGGAACTAATATACACTTCATGACGGCCACATCTTTTCGGGTTTATTTCTTTATCACTTATATGTATAGTCGTTTATTTGGAATAAAAACAGCTTAGGCTTTACGAGTATTTTATTCAATGCACCAAAGTTTGTTAAAAAATAGCAAATGTTTATCAAATAAAATAGTGCTGCCATCTATTTCGTCGAGACGTAATATCAAACAGATAGGCCACTCTTACTAATTTTATGAGTGGATCTACAGCACTGCGCTGGTACTAAAAATATTTTTTATTAATTACATTTTATTTTAATTCATTAAGTAATTTAATTTCCTTTTAATAATTACCGAAATCCTATGGTTTGGTACACCGATATCTATCTATATTTGTAGTAATTTCTATAACATTTATAAAGATGAATTTTCATTCAAAGAGAAAGGTTCACAGGCGTACCGCTAGATGGCCCGTTCGCTATCGAAAATTTAGGAACTAGGATGCCATTACCTTAAAGTTTTCTCCTTGTTAAAAAAGCTCTAAATTTGTATACAGAAAACATTATTAATATAATAAATTTACATCCTATATAATATAAATTGATTTGTACATGTTTTACATATATATTTATCGTTACAGAATGTATTTATTTTAATATAGCTAATAAATTTTATTTAATAATTTTTTTTCAAAGTTTTTATTTAAATGTCTTTCAGGGGTGTGCAACTGCAATGGTAAATAATGGGGCAAAGTTTCGCTTAGTCCAATCATTGGCGGCGCTGACAACGCGAATTTGATTGGTTAATTTAAAATAGTTATGTAGAAACCTGTAAGGAAAATACTTTGCTTTGATTGGTCTGCCATTTCGCCTTGATTTTTGTGACGTCACATTTATTGGCCAATAGTATTTAAATGAAAATCAAATATATTTTTTTAAAATTAATTTATTAAAATAAAATCCTATATAAATATACATAAGTGTAAATAATATAAATATATATAAACAAAAAGCAAAAAAAAACAATTATGAACTCTATTCAAGCCAAATTAAAATATCTATAATTCTATAATGCCCTCCCACATTTGTTTAGTGCCATCAATTTTATGGGATCTATTAGAGTTCTAACTTATCCTGATATATTGAAGGTAAACTTTAAATTCTTCCCTGTTGATATTGCATTAACTTCATTAAACCAAAAATCATACGTCATAATAACTTTTAAAATTTGGTCTTGAAAATATTACGGATTGGACAGTTGAAACACTAAAAATTTATGCTTTTTAAAGATATTTAGATTTTAGAGTATTTAATCTGTGGAACTACTTAATATAGAATGTAGACAAATATTGCATGTTGTCTCTTTTTCAGAAACTTTGTTAAATAACCTGGAATAATACTAAAATATAATATTAAACTCTTGTTTTTCGCAGAGCATAGTTCTGTGGAACGGAAAATATAGACTCAACTGGTGATTTAACAACCTCAAGTGGTATTAGATCTCCCGTTAAAAAAGAATATAATTTATCTAGCATGTTCATCTTCTTCATAATTTTCCCCGGGAGAATGATGTGAAAACATTGTAGTGATGAGCCCTTTTAAAAATTTATCGAACATACTAGGAGAAGGATGCTGTTTCTACCTCCATGACCACTAATAGATCTAACAAAATTCTTTAAGCAATCTTGGCTATGATTTGTTAAACAAATGTAGTTATTTGTAAATTTAGACAAAACAGATTTCTTTAAGGTAATAAATCCCCTAAAAGTAGCAATTAAAATTTTAATTGATGGCACCATAACAAATATTCTCTTAACAAGGCAATCAAATTTAAATATACAATACCTCTACTATAAAATTATTGAACATCGATTGTTCTAAAAAGTTAAAGTATTGCAAATATTTTAGGGATATTTTACAATTAAAAGTAGTATTTATGACTACTAATTATCCAGTTATATTAATTATTACCTTCTTGTATGCAGAGACATCACACTTGACAGCATATGAACAACTTGGTAGATTAATTGAATTTTATTACTACTAACATCTTCATAAGGTTTTGATTTTCTGTGAACAAATAATATATAAACAGACATGTAGTAGATAGATAATTTTATATGTACCTGATAAAACCAATGATGGATATGCATTTACCCTAATACCTGTTCGTGAAGGAAGGATACTTCTAAATTTTTCACTAAAATGTCCATAACAAACACCATGATGTTGATATATTTGTATTGTGGTTTATCCAGGTAACTTACTACCATTTACTTGATCAACCCATTTTTGGAAAGGAGTCTCGCTCCTCATTCTTAGGGAAACGATGTCTAATTTCCGTAGTAGAATTTTACCCCGGTACACTACATCTTTTACTACAATGACGCATTGTCATCAATGTTTATATTATAACTCCATAATAATTAATGTAAAACAGAAAATATGCATAAAGTAAAACGAAAATTTTGTGATCTAAACAAAACCATAACCTACAAACAACAAACATAAAAATGGACGCCCATAGAAAATGCTGATTTCACACAATTTGATCGACCAATCAAATTTCATGTTAGTGGCGTCACCAGGAATTTAAACTAGCCAATCACAATTTGCGATCGCAGCGCTACAGTTGATTGAACTAAACAAAACATTTTCCCAAGGTCGTCTATACCGTGAAATTTCTATTTTTTCTATGATGTCATTCTTTCATAATGAAACATGACGCTTTCTCAAAGAACCAATCAAGTGCCTTAAGAGCAACCTTTTTTCCTTACAGGTACCTTTAATGGAGATTTAAGCGAACCGATAAAATTACTTGAACGGGCTACTGTAGCCCCATCTAGATATTGGATGTATCGAATATTTTCTCCAGAGACACCTATTGAGTTTTCACTCTGCTGAATAAAAACTGAATTTCAGTCAGATATAAGTGCGAAGTAAGGATGACGCCATATTGTGGTTCTGACTTTTGAGAGTGTTTATAGTAGCACATTTTTAACAGTTTGATTGCATTTATATTTTAATAATCACCATGCCTAAGCCGAACTATAATAACAAGCACTGGATTCGTGATAATGATGGTAAGAAAACATATTATTTTTCTCTGTAACATAATTAAGTCTTTATTTTTTAAGAACGAATTTCGGATAATCGTGATCGAAGAGTTGCTTTCAAGCAAGGCCGTAATTTCAAAAACAAAAATAGAGATTTATCTTCCGCTGTTCGAGAATACCTTGTAGATGAGGATATTGATATGGGTCTAGGTGGAGGATCTGCTAAAAACATCCGTAGAAGTGGTGGAAAAAAAGGTAGACATGGCGGAGGAGAGCCTATCCACAAAAGAAAATTATTGGAAGGCCCTACAGGATGGTACAAAATACTGGTATTGATTAACTTCAATGTGTTGTAATTTTTTTTTTGCTACATTATTTTTTTCTAGATTCCTTATGGGGAGAAATATGAGAAAAGTTTTTTGCAGAAGTTATTATTAGACAAATTGGCCCCGTTGCCATTTTTACCTGTAGCTGTAAGAATATTGTGATATATAAAATCTTACCAACCAAAAATAATTAATCATATTTCAGTGGCAAAGTTCAGGTACAGCTGTAGTGTTTTATGTTGACGACTATAAAACTGCAGATAAATTACTTTCACTGAGTCATCAAGTGCAGTTACCTAATGGTTTTAAGTTAATTGTAAAAGTACATCCAGGCTCTCCAGCAGTTGATATAACACCACAGCTGAAAGAGAAAATGAAATTAGTAATGGCAAAACGTTATAACTCATTGAATAAAGCATTGGATCTAACAAAATTCCATGCTGACCCAGATTTAAAAAATGATTTTTGTGCTTTATTTAAGCCACAAATACTAATAGCAGTTCTAGACATTATCGGGAATGAAATTCCAGATTTAGAAGCCCTCAGTCTGAATGATAATAGATTAATGTTTTTAGAGGGTATGAAAAAATCTATTAATAAACTTAATAATGTAAAAATTTTCCATCTGCGTAATAATAAAGTAAGTATTTTAATGCATAGACTGATAAAAATGTAATCACTTATATTTTTAGCTGCGGGATATTTCAGTATTAGATGGTTTATCAGATATGCCAATTGTGGATTTAGTTCTCGATGGTAATCCACTGTGTGATAAATTCAAAGAGCAATCTTCTTATATAAGGTATGATTTTCAGGTTTTCTAAATTTCAGTTCAGTTTAAACTTGTTTTGGGTATTTTAAACTCTTAACTATTTTGAATCTCATAATTTTCTCTTTATTATTAATGTTATCGACATTTTCTGGTAATAGATCTTATGTTTTATGGTGTAATCTAAATGCTAAATTTGCATTATTTCTATTATAACTTCACACTGCAGTATAAAAACAACGTAAAATAAAAATAAATATGTGCAAATGGTTTGGTATTGAATGTATGTTTTAGTAATGAATATTATATTGTGATTTATATATAATTAAATGCATGATAATTCGAACTACATCAAAAACAAGTAGAGAAAAAATAAAAAAAAGAATATAAAACAAATTAGTTCTAATAAATTAAAAAAATAGTGTTGAACTTATTTTTCAAAATTTCTGGATAGATTTACAAATTATAATATAAGCAAATTATGATCATCATTAGTTTGAGAACAATCATGCTTTTAGTAGACAGTAGAAAAATAATCTCTTCTGCGGTTAATTGCATGAAGTGGGTATAGGGCATAAGTATGTCCAACAAAAACCCACAATACAAGCAATATTACAACTGCTTCTATCAAGTTCCATTGAACTGCTATGAGTTTATGAAACTCATTGGAGAAGAGATTTTTAAAAAATAAATAAAAAAATACTGTCGAAATAAAGCTATATCACAAACTAACAGAAAACAATACAATAATAAATTCTATTCAGAAATTTTGGTAATTTTTAACATCTGCTTACTCATAAATACCTTGTGGAATTGTTTATTTACCAATTTCCAAATATAGTTCTATTTACAGGCTGCATATATTTTAAAAAATGGGTTCCAAATATCATGTATCGATAGAAACTAATAAATACGTGAATTGGACAATCAAACCAAATCATTTTCAATTTAAATGATATTTAATTGTTATTCTTACTTTTGAAGTAATAAGTAAATATTTAATGACAGTGTGAAGGCGAATTATTACAGTCACCATGACCAGAAATATGTGGAAACATTAATTTGGTGAGAGAAATAAATTGGAGCCCTGTGAGCTTTAGTTCTTATAATGACGTAATCTATACTGTGAGCGAGTGTTGCAGGTCTATAATGTTTTCATCGAGCCTTTGGCTCATCATTTTTTGTTTGCAGTGCAGTCCGAAAGGTATTCCCCAAATGCATGAGATTGGTGAGTAATTCAAAAATGCTGTTGGTAACAAATTTGGATTAATTTTATATTACCGAATTTAGTTTTTAATGTTAATTAGTCTGCAGTATACAACTCTATGTTATTAAGAAGCAAAACATGACGGGAATTTTGAAATTTGTTTGTCTGTGTTTAGGTATTGGCACCATTTTTTGTTATTTATTGTATTGGAGAGTATGTACGACTAGAAAGCATCTATTATATACTTGAAAATGTATATAATATTTGCTTACTTTTTATTAACTGTTGAAAGTAGATAACAGGTCTAAACATTAATCGAGGGTCTGTGAGTTTATGGGTGATATTTTTCAACAACTTGGTGACAAGAATTTTCAGAATGTCCGTCGGAAGATCATCTGAAGAAAAGTGAAAAACAATGATAGAGGCGCACACATTTCTTATCGTGTTGACTATTGTTTTAAGATTGTGTGGAATGGTTCGTTTTAATCAATTTTAAGTTACCCAAAGTCAAATATTATTCATTTTTAAAAAGAAAATGCAAAGATGTATTACATATTTATTAATCACATTACTATTCATTATAATATAAACAAGCATATCATTATTAATCAATTCGTAAATATAACTGCATTCTCTGCATAATTATGATTAAACACTTATACACTGTACATTCATAAGTTCATGTGATTTCCTGCTTGTTCCTTTATTGTTTCTACGTTGCTGCAATTTAGTAACCTTATTTTATGTTTTACTACAAAGCCTTGGATAAATTTGTAAATCCATTTGACCGATGATAACCAATGGTCGTTGATTTTCACTCTGATCTGCTCTGTTTTTTTTATCTAATGTGATGTACGATTTAAAATAATTCGGTAAATAAACTCAGTCATAGTCCGTGAATAACGAAAAAACCGGTGATTGTATGCTAGATAGGGTTGGCCTTTTTATTCGGTGTTCATAAAACTCAAGACCCTTTCGATGTTTTCTTTCAATAACCATCAATAGTGATGGATGGTAATGAATTTGGAGTAGTTACGGTTTTCATAAATTTAATAAATAAAAATTCCCGTTATCTTTTGAACACACCTCGTATATTGAGAAATGTTTATTGATTTTTAATGTTTATAATTAATTGATTGATACAGTGATATTCAAAACTGTTTTTTTCTAGATTCTTTTGTTGGTGGACAATTAACATCTGAATTAGCCATTATTGTACTGACGGCCTAATTGTATAGAGCCCAAGTTACAAACTCTTAATATTCAAATCAAGTTTTGTTGATGAAAATTTAAAGTTTTTTGTTTTAACAAAAGTATAGAAAAAAAAACATTTTTGAAAAACAAAACAGAATTTAGTGAAGGGGCTATCTTATGCTCATAAAATATTTTTATAGGATGAAGTAGATTTACCACCACCAATAAGTTTTGATATTGCTGAAGAAATCAACGTACCAGAAACGCAAAAAACATTTTTGTGCAGTCTAGAGGGCGAGCCAATCATTAGACAATTTTTGGAACAATACTATTTGATCTATGACACCGAAAATAGACAGCCTCTCTTACAAGCCTATCACGAAAATGCTGTCTTTTCATATACAATGTGTCATCCAAGCGGATCACTGGGGAAGGACAAGAATTCAGCATGGTTGAATTGGTATCAAACTGATAACAGGAATTTATTGAAAGTTTCCGATAGTGATAGAAGAACAAAGTTATTACGCCAAGGCCAGTTATCGGTGGTATCATTTTTACAAGAAATGCCCCTCAGCAAACATGACATCCACAGTTTCACTATAGATTTAACCTTATTCACAGTAAGTTCAGCCATTTCTACAAGAGCAATAATATATTTTAAAGCAACAATACATTTTTAGCCTACAATGATTTGTTTAACAATATCAGGCATGTTTAAAGAATTGAAAAGTGGCCATAAGGTTCCTCCAATAAGGTACTTCTTCAGGACGCTGGTAATAGTTCCTGTGGGATCTGGATTTTGTATTTCCAACGATGAATTGCATATCACTAATGCTACTGCAAATCAAGCTAAGGTAAAAATTCATTCAAAATTCGTATATAGTATATATAATTTCTTAATTATCAACATTGAACAATATTATGTAGTCATAAATTATTTTCATTAATCATTCATTCGCGGAATTACCAGAGTTATTAATGTATCATTCATGAATGATATTTCTGGTTCAAATCAAGAGATACATAATTATGTGCATTCTACAATCTTGAAAAAGTTAAATATAGTCATTGCTTGTACTGATAATACAATAATAACGTTTTTTTGAAGCCTTTTTTTGATTAGTTAAATTTTTCGTCTTTAAGTTATTATATCATCGCGTTAGTTGTTGATTTATTATTGTTTGTTATTGTTAATGGCCTTTGAAATATAATATCTATCCACATTAAATATATAAGGTTATCAGGTATACCTAAGTACTATATTGCTCAATAAATGTGTTTATCAGGTTGACTGAGTTGGTAATATTGATTTTTTGAATAGGTAGTTTTAATAATACTTATGCACTGAACTCATACTACAGTGCTTTTAATCGCATTCATTCCTTCATTCAGTTAAAAGTTTTTTTTAAAAATAGGGATACATATTGTACTTTTTTACTTCTAAAAAGGGAAAAATAAAATTCAGGTAATTCAGATAGTGATGATAATCACAGCTCTGAACCGTTTATGTAAGACCTGATACCAAAAGAATAATCGATACTTGGATTGAGTTCCAAATGAAAAAAGTTAATGGACCGATTGTCAATTTGTTTGAAACGATATTGAGCCATTTTTTAAACGAATGGTTGTAGATACCATGAAATGGTCATATACGACAATAATGTGTGAACAAGATAGTGTCGAAGCCCGTAAAAACTTCATAAGCGGCAGCAAAGTTTGCATTGACGCTTTGGTGGGATTAAGAAAAATTGTGCATCATAAGCTGTCCAAATCTGTCTAAGCCATTACCAACCAAGACCACACACATCTTCAGATACTCAGCAAAAACTTGAGAAATACAGCTAAGTGTGGTTGACTTTAGCGAAATGTTGTGATTTAAATAGTAAATATTTTATCAAAAGAAACTATTAATATATAGTATATTTGTAACAAACAAAAAAATAACTAAACTTTTAACTATTTCTTCATTGTAAATGCATAAGAGATTAATTACGAATGAGTAATTTGGTTTGAATTTCGAAGTTATTTTGACTCTTGTCTTGTGTCTCAGTAAATCATATAGTAATATATATTTTTAATAAACTAGGAAGCTTTCAAGACGCCTTCACTGCCCTCGCCTCTCCCAGGCACAGCTGCGCCACCATCCACACCAGTAGCATCTCCAGTTATTCAGCCTGTAGCTGCGGGAATACCGACCATATTGGATGAAGCTACAAAGCAAGAATTAGTAAAACAGGTTGCCCTTCAAACTGGAATGAATTGGGAATTCTCAACACAGTAAGTTATGTTATATGCTGTATCTATTTTTATAAAGAACTATTAGATGGCCGATTTTAACAAAAGTTCCTCTAGATAATATATATTTGACAATATCACCATCAGAATCAATCATTACCAGATTTTGTTTTGTCAAATACAATAAATAGGTACTAATATGTAGAAAGGGTAAAGCCAGGACAAAATGCATTTTTTAGTAAACAAAACAACTTGTTGGTAAAGTGTACCACCATTTTGGCCAATATATGCTTATTGCCTTGTCAGACTTTGTATGATAATCAATTTTTTACTGCAACATTTTCCATCGGTCAGCTTGTATGTACACTTCATTGGTATTTTCAGCTAAAATTTCCAACATTTATGTTCAATTTGGCGACAATTCTCAGAATAGTGCTGGTATCTTCATTAAATCAAAGCCAGTTATTTTTGCCGTTAATTATTGCTAGACAAATCTTTGTGAATTCCTAGAAAGCGCTTATAAACATGGTTTAACCAAACAATGGAGCGCGATTTTCAAGTTTTAAATCTTTGCTGAGACCGGTAACTTTCAACCACTCACAGCAGTTCTTTGCTCCTGTTGTGGTTAGTTCCCAAGGTTAAGCAATTTTTTTAATTAAAAATATGATATATTTTCTTTTTTCATAATTGCAGAATAATTCAGCTTTCTTTTTTTGACTAATAATACCGAAGTAACAGATCAATCGAAAAGTCTCCGGCCTGACACATAGATGGCGCTACTAAAATTCAATCCATATGTTTTTTAGTTAGCACTAACCCTCAAAAGATGCGTGTATAAATTTGATAGCTGTTGGGTCATTAGTTTGTGAACTTTTGTTATTGTGAAAAAGTAGATAAAAAGGAATTTCGTGTGTTAATAATAGTGAAACGAGCACCGAAGACGGTGAACGCAGTGGACACCCAAAAGAGGTTGTTACCGACGAAAACATTTAAAAAATCCACAAAATGATTTTGAATGACCGTAAATTGAAACTGAATGAAATAGCAGACACTCTGAAGATATCAACTGAACGTGTACATAATATCATTCACGAATATGTGTATGGGAAAGCTCTGTGCAAAGTGGATGCCACGCGAGCTCACTTTTGACCAAAAACAACGACGAGTTGATGTTTCGGAGCAATCTACTCTAGTTTTTGCGTCGATATGTGACAATGTATGAACCATTGCTCCATCGTTTCACTCCAAAGTCCAATCGACAGTCATCTGAGTGGACACGATGAACTCGCTCTAAAGCGTGGGTAAACGCAACAGTCGGCTGTTAATGTTGTGGCGCCTGTATTTTGGGATGCGCATGAAATAATTTTCATTGACTACCTTGAAAAAGGAAGGACCATCAACATCGACTATTACATAGCGTTATTGAACCGTTTGAAGGACGAAATTGCCGAAAAACGGCAGCATTTGAAGAAAAAGAAGGTGCGGTTTCACCAATACAGTGCACCATGTCAAAAATCCATGAATTGGACTTCGAATTGCTTCCTCATCCACCTTATTCTCTAGATCTGCCCCCCCAGCGACTATTTCCTCTTCTTATATCTCAAAAGAATGTTTGCTGGGAAGAAATTTTCGTCGAATGAAGAGGTGATCGATGAAACTGAGGCCTATTTTGATGCAAGGAACAAATCGTACTACAAAAATGGTATCGAAAAGTTGAAGGGTTGCTATAATCAGCGTATCACCCTTGAAAGGAATTATGTTGAATAAAAAAAACTAATTTTGTAAAAAAATGTGTTTTCTATGGTGGGCCGGGAACTTTTCAATTGACCTGTTATTTTACAACTTTATCAGTCTACTTTCACTCCAAGTACTCTGGCTAACTAGTTTATGTGTGTAAACGTTTATGTTATACTATGCTCTCAACTATGCGGTACTTCCGTAAATATTAATCAGTATACTTTCAGAATGTTATATTTTCGGAAAATTAAAAAACTGGTATCTTGAAGAATGTAAAATATTTTGAAAAAGTAATGTTACTGCATTTTTACTTCGTACCCACCAATTTCTGAAGATAGCCATACAAAGAAACGTCATCAGCGCATCTAGGTGTCTTCAAAAATATATCCACCAGTATCCAAAAGTATATGTAAAAGCAAATATAGCAGATTTGACGAAATAAACCAAATTAATTATTCCAAGCAATTTAAAGAACACTACAATGTCATCCATCTAATAGTACATCAATTCAATAGATTACATACTACATAATTTCTTACTAAATTTAAAATTATAACTTTTTAGATGCTTGGACGGAAATAATTGGAATTTAGCTGAAGCCAGCGCAGCTTTCCAAAAACTGCAAAGCCAAGGTTCAATCCCACCAGAAGCATTCATAAAGTGATATTAGTCTAAGTAAACTAGGTTACATATTAATTAATTGTAAGCATTTCAGAACAGAATGTTTAGTTTTATACACATATTGTATATAGGTCTAGAAGATGTAACTCTCTTACAGGTTTTGTTTTGGTTCTATATTGAATAATATTTTCACTACTCATTCAGTTTTTTGTATGATTGTTATGGATTTTTAAAATTTTTTATTTTCTGGAAGATAAAAAAACTGAAGCGAGTATCCGAAAAAAAAATGAATCTAAAAATATTTGTATAGGAAGCAAAAAATATATCAAATTTTGTATTATTGAAAGTGGCTATAATTTTTCCTATAAAACTTATCTGTAAATTATGTAAGAAACACAATTTATTTATACTTAAAGTAGTAGAATTAAAAAAACTAATTATTTATGAAAAAATGTTTATAGCATATACATAAAAATGTATATAGGTACTTAAAATAAATATATGACATATTATAAACAATAAAAATATCGAATGCTTAGCTGTTAACATTTTTTCAGAAGTAATTAGTAAAAAATGTGGTTTTTACAAACTAAAAACTTCTGAATATATATATATATATATATATATATATATATATATATATATATATTCATCATTTCTTACTTGATTTAAAATTATGACTTTTTAGATCATTTCTAGTTTAGTTTTTAGTTTTTACACCTAAATTAAAGAAATAAATTTTTTTAAAGTAACCATCCTTTTTTTTGTCGCATTGTGCGTCTATATTTTTTTTGTCTGTGAAATTGCACAAAATTAAATGGACCATTATTGTCCGTACTACCTGTTTAATATTGTTCATGTTCTGCAAATATTTTGTCATCACAGTATTACATGTTCAAAGTACAGTATTTGTCTTCCAATATGGTACATAAATGAGTATCATTAATAAATCTAGCAAGCTAGTAATGCAAATATGCATGCAATGCAATCTAGCAAATAACAGATATTAAGAGGACACTTTGATTAGGTTTTGACGGCGTTTCTATTATTTATTAGGCCTTCAGGCTCGAGGAAACCGTTGAAGGATATTTACAGAAGCACTCCGATTATGTGGTTACACACTGCGCGTCTCGCAACTCAAGATCGACACCCCAATAATTCTATGACTGGAAAACGCCACATACCTTTCTTCATTTCGACCGACTATTCGGTTGTCATTCTCAAATCCAGAAATGTTCGGAGATAGCAAAACCAGCTATCTCCTCTGCCCTTCTAGCAGACTTCCTTCAAGTTTGTTACACCCAACCAGGTGAAAAGGCTTCAAGTGTTCCAAAATAACCTACTCAAGAGAATCTTAAACGCTGCATGGTTTATCTGGTCGGCATATTGGAAGCTTAGCGCAGCGTCACCGCTAATCCCTTTTTCCAGGCCATACCACTTCGCGAATCATAGTTAAATTCCCTATCTTTCGCCGGGTCATCGAGCCCAATAACGGCTGCCGTATCCCCAAATTTAATGCAGTAGCAGTAGCGATCTACAGAGGTCAGCTGTGAGGCGATTTCGGTTTAGTGTATTGGTAAGCCCAGAGGCAATCCCCGGTCTAACTTGTCACTTCATTCATATTGTCAATTGTCATTCCACCGCCTGATTTTAGGCCAGAATAAAAAATATAATATCAGTCATTGATGTCAAATCAAAATCCAACATCCAATTGGTAAAATTTTATTATTAGTGTTCGTTAGAGTGTTCCTTAGTACCAATAACACCGTTAGCAACAAAGTTAACAAGCAAAATTATCAAATATGGAGACACAAGATGATGCCCATCAGATATAATCTAACAAAAAAATACTATTTGATGTAGATTTTTGGCTTGCGGCGTTATTGATCTTTATTTCTTATTCGAGGACGAGCCTTTACAGAATAATGTTAACCAGCTTATATAACCCGATATTTTTTGTGGGTTTTTTGAAGTCTGTGTCAAACGGAATTGGGAGAACATTCAAGAAGACACAAAGCATACAAAATGTTTTATTAATTTGTTGATTACCTTAGACTTACAAAATTATCGAATCAGTTTTTTTTGTAATACATATTTAATTGAATAAAAAGAGACAAAAATTATTATTAATGAAAGAAATTTAGCGAACTAAACTTTTCATCACTAGAGAATAATTGTACCAGTCCAAAATAACTATTTTAAGTATTATTGTTTGACAAATTGACTCTAATAAAGACTCATGATAACAACAAAGCAACTTATATTAATAAGATAAAGAAGTACTTAAACCATCAGGTTACTATCTTAACTCTTCTTAAATCCCAATAAATGGATGCTTATTTAATAAACTATAAATATTTAATTCCATCCAGGTTTATGCAGCCAGTTCGTTATAAAGAAATCGACCGTATTAGAATAATGAACTCTCACTGAGTGACTATCTTTTTAAGCAGATTATTTACAAAGGATGTAACGAACTGCTGGTTACATTTTTCATACGATAAAGACGGTTAACAACCGGATCTAAAAAATCCTCGAACTGTATCTGAATTATTTTTCCAACGGATGACTAACGAATCAAAATTATTTGGAATTTTAATTATTGGAATAACTAAAATGTGGCAATACTATTATTGAACTTGAATATTGTAATCAATTATAAAAGAGAATAATAGCAGTAAAGAAAAAAATATTTATAAAACTTATTTGAAACACAAAGTTTTAAGACTAGCTAGAATACATAAACACCTGCATCGACACTCAACGACTGGTCTCTTCTTTGCATAAGACAGTTTTTAAAGTAAATTGATATTTGTTCTTTGTTTAAAATCTTTTCCAGTTTTATAACTTATGTCCTTAGGTATACAAAGGTATTTTAATAAAATAAATTCAAGAAAACAAAATCAAGGGTAGGACAGATTTTTATACTGTCTATTGCATTATTACAAGTAATTTACTACATATAACAGAAATAAAGAAAATTTCGTTCAAAAAGACAACAATAATTTCTATTGGTGGAAAAACTTTTTAATTGTCGGTAAAACATGATTAACAGTCTGAGCCTTTTTAACGACATGAAAACACTAGATGGGTGTTTTTAGTGTAACTAGCTAATCAGGCCATCAGAATTATTGGAATTTATTGATTTTTTTGATTATTAAATAATTTTATAGTTACAACATTACAAATGAATATGTACATTGCCTGTAATCCTATCTGATAAAACAACAGATGTAGCTGGTCTATTAATATCGTTAGTTTGTTGAAAATGTACAACTCTATATGCTTTTAGAAACCCATTCCACTACAGAAGAAATATTTGAATATGTATATGGATGGGACAGCAGCAATAGTAGGAACGATAAAAGTATACAAATATGGCGTCCTGATATAAAAATAGTCAATGCATTTGTATGTTACACCAGGCGTAAAACCGACTCAAAAAAAGAGCCAGAACAATTTTTTTTCATCAACATTTAAAATAAAGAAACTGTTCAAAAAACTTTTCTCTTGTTTAAACTGCTATATTCTTGATTTGATGAGGATTTCTATAAAATAAAAGGATTCCCTAAGAGTGCTTCCTTACATTAAAAGCCTAGGAACCTTAACTAAACACTTCTATTTGGTCAAATAGACTTGTTAGTCCATTTAATATTAATAGAGTCCTCATGCAAATAGAGACTTAAACATACCGTAAGTTAATGGGACAATAAAAAATATTTGTAGGAACAAGAGGCAATAAAAAACAATATTTAAAAATAACAATTTATTGATTATTTTCTATTGAAATCCTATCTGATAAAACAAAAGATGTAGCTGGTCTATTAATATCGTTACTTTGTTGAAGAAAATGTACAACTCTATATGCCTTTAGAAACCCGTTCTACTACAGAAGAAATATGTGAATATGTATAAGGATGGGACAGCAGCAATAGTAGGAACGATAAAAGTATAAAAATATGGCGTCCTGATATAAAAGTAGTTAATGCATTTGTATGTTACACCAGGCGTAAAACCGACTCAAAAAAAGAGCCAGAACAATTTCTTTTCATCAAAACTTAAAATAAAGAAACTGTTCAAAAAACTTTTCTCTTGTTTAAACTGCTATATTCTTGATTTGATGAGGATTTCTATAAAATAAAAGGATTCCCTAAGAGTGTTTCCTTACATTAAAAGCCTAGGAACCTTAACTAAACACTTCTATTTGGTCAAATAGACTTGCTAGTCCATTTAATATTAATAGAGTCCTCATGCAAATAGAGACTTAAACATCCCGTAAGTTAATGGGACAATAGAAAATATTTGTAGGAACACGAGGCAATAAAAAACAATATTTAAAAATAACAATTTATTGATTCTTTTCTATTGAACGTACCGACTATTATTTTAACATTTGGAATCAAGAGAAAACTACTAGAATTTCGACCTTAAAAAAAGCCTACTTGCTGATCTAATGAACAACGGAACTTAGGATGACGACAACATTTCTTATAAATTCTGTTTTATAGTTCTGTATTTTACAATATGCTTTTCATAATAAATCTTATTCACATTCACATTTATAAACTGAAATATTCCTATGATAAAAAGAGTGAACAAATTGGAACACTGGCTTACAAGATACATGATATTGTAGTGTATCTCTCTTTATCTATCCAGTTTCTTTTTTGTTGGTTCCAAGGAAAAGAACATTTTGTTATAATAGTAATAATGATAATAATAATAATAGTAAATTGACGGTTATATTTAGCTTAAATAAAACCATTTTAAAATGGCCGTTAATGGAAAGCGTAAAAGGCCAAATGTACAAAAAAAAACCAAATGTTATATAAATAACAATAATAACCAAAAGGGGGTAAAATGCAAGACAACGCGGGCTTCGCTCAGCGCAATCTGGATGAAATTGTGGTCTACATTAAGTTCGCCTTAAATACTTAATTGTCAACAGATAAATTCCTTTAATTGCTTTGCATTTAACCATTACCTAAACATTAACTTAATAGTAGTACTTAATTTATACATATTTAAAGTGCTAGGACTATGGATTCAGGAAGCTCACCGCCAAGAGCAGGTTTCAATTTATATTTAAGTTATATACATTAGTAATTTATAAATACAACTGTAAACAATTACAGGCTTGATAGAAATTAATGTTTGTTCTCGGTACACAGGTGCATAGTACACATTTGATAGTCCAAACAATCGTTCAAAGAACAGTAAATTGCACCTTTAAGGCCAAATCTATAATATTGATGTGATTTACGTTGAGATTGGAGATAGGCCTTGTATGAGGTAAAAAATCAATAGTATAAAAAATCTATAAATACTGGTCTCAATATTAAATTAACTACAATCTTACAAAATCATTTATAAATAAATGCAATTGTAGCATCTTCATATGGATACAAAACAAAATATAAAAGACAATTTTATTACTATTCCGTTTAAACGGTACATCAAAATATACAAATTGTTTGATAAAAAAGAAGATCCGGCAAACAATAAATTATTGTGCTGGCAGTTGTTGATTTACCTTTAGTTTAGTTCACGTTGAGCTGAACTCTTCTAAAACCCCTTGTAACTCTCTAACACTAGTCTCTCCTAATAAAAGTCCTACCGCTGAAAATAACAAAACATGTGGTTATTTTATATAAACATTGAAAAATTTATAAAAATGTTTGAAAACAAATTTTTAACAATTTATTGAATTGATATTCTTTACAATATCAATACATCCAATAAACCCAATATTATTGCGCTTTGAAAATGGGAGATTATTGCTTGAGGTTATTTTCATTATATTTGGCTATTTTACTTTCGAAAAGAAATTTGATTTGTGGTGAATATTTTCTTTTCGAAAGTAAAATAGCCGAATATAACCTCAAGGAATAATCTCCCATTTTCAAAGCTCTTGATAACAAGTCAATTGAAAAGTCCCCGGCCTGACACATAGATGGCGCTACTAGAATTAAACCCATATGTTTTTTAGTTAGCTATAACCCTCAAAAGATGCGTGTATAAATTTGACAGCTGTCGGATCATTAGTTTGTGAATTATAGCATTTTGAGTGAAGCAACTTTTGTTATTGTGGAAAAAGTAGATTTTTTTGAATGAGCGTAAATTTAAATTGAATGAAATAGCAGGCACTCTAAAGATATCAACTGAGCATGTATATCATATCATTCAGGAATATTTGGGTATGAGAAAGCTCTGTGCAAAGTGGGTGCCGCGCGAGCTCAGTCGATTGGCGTCTGTATTGTGGGATGCACATGGAATAATTTTCATTGACAACCTTGAAAAAGGAAGGACCATCAACACCGACTATTGCATAGAGTTATTGGACCGTTTGAAAGACGAATTCACCGAAAAACGGCCGCATTTAAAGAAAAAGAAAGTGCTGCTTCACCAAGGCATTGTCTTGGTGAAGCAGCACTTTCTGTACCCTGTCACAAGTCGATGGGCACAAGAAAACGATGGTAAAAATCCATGAATTGGGCTTCAAGTTGCTTCTTCATCCACCGTATTCTCCTGATCTGGCCCCCAGCGACTATTTCCTATTCTCAGATCTCAAAAGAATGCTCGCTGGGAAGAAATTTTCGTCGAGTGAAGGTGATCGCCGAAACTGTGGCCTATTTTGAAACAAAGGACAAATCGTACTACAAAAATTTTTTTTTTTTTTATTATTACTCTTCGTGAGTCCACAATCTGCCCTATTGGCAATAAGTATTTCTTATGTCTATATTATATATACATGGCATGTAGAAAATCACTTCATTAAGCAATCTTCTGTATAAAATATTATCTTAATTAATTAGTCTTATTCTAAAGCTTATTCTAAAGTCTACATATGTCCAGTAATCAGATCAGGTGGTGTTAAACGTTTTAGTCTACGCACTTCACTATCACGTCGCATATTTAGCTGATTAGCGAGTACATTGGGATGCACTGACACTCTTTCGAAGTACTTCACACAAACACGTTGGATTACACTCGTTATAGGTTCTAGAGGAATATCGCGTTGTATCACTTTATTTGAAATATAGTACGGAGCATCAACAATGGCACGCAACACCTTATTTTGGAACCGTTGAATGATGGATATATTGGATTTGCTAGCGGTACCCCATAGTTGAATTCCATATGTCCAAATGGGCTTGAGTATAGACTCATACAGCAATACCTTGTTATCTAATGATAACTTGGATTTGCGCCCAATGAGCCAATACATGTGATATAATTTTAGTCCTAGTTGTTTCCGTTTAGAGAGTATGTGCTTCTTCCAGGTTAGGCGTCGATCTAAATGCATACCAAGATATTTAACATGGTCTGCTTGGGGGAGTTGGCGATGATTGATATTTACTGGTGGACATGTTCTTCTACGCAGGGTAAACGTTATATGCGTGGATTTTGATTCATTGGCTTTAATGCGCCATGTCTTCAACCATAATTGTATTTGCTCCAGGTGGGTTTGTAGGTTTATTGATGCTGTGACTGGATCTTCATGGGATGCTAATATTGCTGTATCGTCTGCATATGTTGCCACAGTAGTTATTTTTGTGGTGGGCAGATCAGCCGTATACAGAAGATACAGTACTGGACCCAGTACACTACCTTGCGGAACTCCTGAATATATGGGATTTAATTCGGTATGTTCATCGCCTTGATTTACAATAAAATGTCTGTCAGTGAGATAGGATTTTAGTAGCTGATAGTCCGGATGAGGGAGAAGTTTCTTTAGTTTAACCTGCAAGCCCGTATGCCATACTTTGTCAAAAGCCTGAGATATGTCTAGGAAAGCAGCCGAACAATATCTTTTGGCATTTAGGTCAGCGTTTATTTGGTTTACAAGTCTATGCACTTGTTCTATAGTCCCATGCTTATTGCGAAAGCCAAACTGATGTTCTGGAATAATTTTTCTTTTTTCTATTATATAGTTTAGTTTTTTTATGTATAACTTCTCGAAAACTTTCGAGATTATTGGTAATAAACTTATAGGTCGGTAGGAGGTCACATCTTCTGGTATTTTTCCTGGTTTAAGTATCATTAATATTTTAGCTACTTTCCAGATACTAGGGAAGTAATTAATTCGTAGCATAGCATTAAATATATATGTTAATAGTTTTATAGCCTTTTCTGATAGTTCTTTTAAAATTTTGCCAGTAATTAAGTCATAACCAGGAGCTTTTTTAATATTAATCTCTCTCATTATTGTATGTTTAACTTTTTTGACCGTTAATTTCTCGTGCGGTAAATCCATTTGAAATGGCGAATCTAGAAAGCTAGTAATTTTATTTTCGTCATCTTTATGTAGCTGAGACTGGAAAGGTTTAAAAACATTTTTTAAGTGTTTTGAGAAAATGTCGGCCTTCTCTTTATTGCTTCTCGCCCAATTATTTTCGCTTGTTTTAATAGGTGGGTTATGCTGCTGGGATCTCCTAAGCTTTTTTGTTGCTTTCCACAACGAATAGTCTGTAGCCTCAGTTGATGTCAAGTTTTCTAGGTATTCTTGAATGCCTTGGTTCTGTTCGATTTGGATTAGATCTCTCAGCTCTTTTATGGCCCTATTAAATTTTCTTTTATTCTCTTCAGTCCTTTGCTGTTGCCAATTTCGTCGTAACTTTCTTTTTTCTGCTATCTTTTTCTGTATTGTACATGATATATGTGTATTTTTTCTTGGAAATGTTTCAATGTTGGGAGTCGCGGAATATGCTGCCTCCTGTATATTTTTTGTAAGATTTATTGCTGCTATTTCTATATCCATTTCAGTTTGTAACGGTAAGTTTAGAGAGATATTTTGGTCTAAGTTTTCTCTAAATGAGGGCCAGTTAGTTCTATTATTGCACAGAGAAGGGGGTTTATCTTTGATGGTAATTTTTGAAGAAATTGTTACTATTATTGGTGAATGATCAGAAGACAGGTCGAAACATGATTCTGCTTGACACTTTTTTGGATCAATATTTTTTGTAATACAGAAATCTATTGTATCTGGTTTTTTATTTCTGTCTGAAGGCCAATATGTTGGTTCACCAGTAGAGATATGTTGTAAGTTATCTATCCTTATGGCTTTGAGCAGTTCTCTACCTTTTGAGGTTATTATTCTTGAACCCCACATTAAATGTTTTGCATTATAATCTCCTCCTGCTATAAATCTATTACCTAGCGTACGGAAGAATTCTTGAAATTGTTCTGCCTTGTTGTTATGTTTGGGTGGGCAATAAATCGCAGAAATTGTTAATGGTCCATGGGCTTCCTCTATGGTTATACTGGTGGCTTGCAGGTAGTCTTTGCGGAATTTTTCTTTTTCGAAATGCTTTATATCATCTCGAATTATTATGGCTGTACCTCCATGTGCTTTATTATCAGGGTGATTTGTATGATAAAGCTTATATTTAGGAACTTTCAAATAATTTTTGTCCGTAAAGTGTGTTTCGGAAACCATCATAACGTCAATATTTTGTTCAATTACGAACATTTTTAGTTCCCTGGCATGTTGTTGGAGCCCATTGGCATTCCAGACGGCGATTTTGTAGCTATTGGTTTCAGGCATTAGGCAAGTTTGCTTACGACGGTTGTGAGTAGACCAAGCATCGTACTCATTTGATCCATTAGTTTGGCCATCATATTTTCTAATCTTGAGATGTTGCTAGTTTCAGTAGGTTGAGATATTGTCTCTCGTTTTTGTGCTGAACAATTTTCAACTATTTGGGCATAAGTTATGTCTGGTTGACTTGTTCTGTTGGGTAGTGGTAGATTGGTAGTAGTGGATTGTTTTTGTTGATGCCTTTTTTCCCTTAAGGCAGGATAGAGTTTCTGCTGTAGTTGCTTGTGAACTGCGCAACCCTTGTAGTTCGCTGGATGATTTCCGTTACAGTTGACACATTTCACTTTTTCATCGCGAACTTTACGAGTACAATCTCCTGTCTTATGTTCTCCTGCACATTTTACGCATCTATATGATTTGCGACAGTAAGTCTTTGTGTGCCCGTGCGCTTGACACCTTGTGCATTGTGGTATAATTCTTTTTATATGTGGTGGTTCGCATTTAATAATATTATTTTCCAATTTGGTGATTTCATACACCGCCTTATTGTTTCCATTAGGTTTTATGTCTATATAAAACATAGGCAGAGGTTTTTTTGTCGTGTGATGTCGTATATTGTGAATATTTACGACCTCGTGGCCTTTTTCAGCTAGTGCTACCTTGATGGTGTTAAAGTCCGTCCCGTGATGTAATCCTTTTAATACGAATTTAAATGTTCTCTCGGATTTTGGCCTGAATGTATGGTATTGGGTGTTTCTTTCATCTAATTCTTTTATAAGAACTTTAAAGTGATCCGCTTCGAACAATTGGATTTTAATTGTTTCATAGCTCACTGTTTTAATTGTGTAGTTCGTAGTAATGGTTTTTAATAAATCATGGATGTTTTTTATTATTCCTACCTTATAGACTGTTATTGGTGGTGGTTTGGGAACAACTTTTTCAGGGCTTGGTTGTATGTTCTCTTCAATTTCTTCCGACAGGTTGCTAAAACTGTTTTTTGTCTCTATCGGTTTCTGCAACCAATAGTCACTGATTCTTGTTTGTTTCCTCGCGATTTCTTCTTCTGGACTTCTCAATCGTTTTTTGTTAACGACTGTAGTCCATTCTGATGGTGGAGTTTGCGTTATTGCTGTTTGTTCTAATCTTATATCAAAGTGTGCAGGTGATTTGGTTGAATCGCTATTGTTTGCCATTTTTTAATTTTTAATATTTTATTTAATTTACTTCCAGAGGATAAAAAAAAATAAAATAAATACATTGTTTATTTCACGCACTTCATTTTTCACTTACGTTATTTTAGCACTAGTTTTTTACTATAAATACTATAAATGAATTTCAAAAGGACTGTTGTAAAATAAGATGAAATTATTTTAAACACTAATAAAAATGAGATGCAGACCTTTTGTCTGGTCACGTAAACACGTATTCACTACACTTTAGGTCCACTGAGAGACGGATAGCCGCATCTGTTATGCGTTTTTAACACTCAATTAAATAACCGTAATAAAATACTGGGTTTTTTTAAAGAAAGGTATCTTTTTATAGCTTGGACCGTATTGAAAATACGTCTTCACCCTACGAAGGTTGGAACTGAACTGTTACTACTACAAAAATGGTATCGAAAAGTTGGAGGGTCGCTATAATCAGTGTATCATCCTTGAAAAATTATGTTGAATAAAAAAATATTTTGCCAAAAAAATATTTTTTACTATGGTAGGCCGGGGTCTTTTCAATTGATCTGTGAATTGTGTGGTGTTTGTTTTGATGACAGTTGAAGTAAAGTGTAAACTCATACTGGCTCATTTTCGATTTTTTTAGATGTTAAAAATGAACCGTTGAAATAAATTAATCTTTGAAAAAGTTAATGAAATTCTTTAAAATACGGAAGTAGAACGACTATTATCTCGCAGCATTGGTACGTAACTAAACATCGACCGCAAAGGAACATAAGAACATATACCAAAAGAAGTCTCATAAATAGCAGTCCGGATTTTGTTATGATTGTAGCATATAAATTTTAGAAATTCAATAATGAAGGAATAGTGGTTTAACCGAAAGGCGACAAGAGATTAACCAAAACGCTATATATAGTCAATAAAACAGTGAACCCACGTTATATAAATTTTTGATGTCAAAATGTCGCAATGTTGCCACATCAACTTTTAATTTTAGCTCCTTTTGACTTTGATATATAATAAAATTCTAATCTAAATAATGTAACATTCTTGTAAATTGAAATTGTTAATACATAAAATTATCATTGTAATCAGAAAATAAAATAAATAAATAAAAAAACACATCTAATGCATTTATTATATGGTTCCTGTTTGAAGTACCTGATTAGATACGCAATCTGTTTTTGACTCTGACTATCTAATGGCTTCGATATTTTCGATCAGAGTAACAATAAGCAGCGATTTGAAATGTATTAAAACAAGCAAAACACCAAAACGTTTGCAGGTTTATAACCTGTAATTATGATCAAGAATTTTTTGAAGAATTTTTCAGAGGTTTGACAATCAGGCAAATTTTGTAGAATGATTCGGTTACACGTTCGAACGTATCAGACTGTATTGTATTTCTTTTTAAGTAGAATAAAACGAGAAGGAAAATATTGTCTGATTTTAAAACGAATTAAAAAATTGCGATAGGCAATACATTCGTAATGACGTGAGTTCACAGTTATTTTGAATAGACTATATATAATTACATTATGTTTGAAATTCCCAAAATCAATAAAATTATCAAATCCGGAAAACCCAAAATTATTTCTTCCTCAACCCACCATTGTAGCATGATATCTCATTAGTATTTTACGCTCACTGAAAGAGAGACCAGGGAAATATTCGGCGACAAATATTGCTCTAACAGCTCTATTAGTGTCCTGCATGGTATCAACAGTTGTTGAAGAGCTTTTATTTAAAAGTATAGTTACAAAAGTGGGCTCTTTCAATCAATGTTACAATTTTAGACGCAAGATTCAGCATGATGAATTATGTATTGCGGTGAGATCAATCTTGGATCGTTCTGACTGTGAGTTTGGCACTTTAAATAGCTGATAGTATATAATAATAGTAGTTATTTCATATAAATCTCATTGGAAGCGTGGATAGATCACAAAGTACAATTTTACAATATAGTAAAACAATATTTAATTGTTGTAGCCAGTTCTGTTCTACCTAATACACTATTTGCTGCGATAACACGTTACTGTTAAAAATACCTCCCCGGTGCGGCTCTTACCTTTCAGTTTAAATGAAAATCATTTTGCACGAAATTTTTTTTGATGTTCGGAAGCTGATTTTAATGATGGTATTTTGATGTGTGAAAAATCGAAAACAGTAACCAAATTTCAATATTAAGAGAAACAAACTAGGCAAAATTAAGTAAAATTTTGCAAGAAATTAATCTTTTAAAAAATTCCAGAATAATGTAAGCTATGATTATAGCGACAGCAATAAAAATTAAAAACTGACCCATATTATTTAAACATACCGTTTAATATGTATTCATTTAACTTTCTATTGAATATTTCAACAAAGAAAATCCATAAAGCTAGAACTAGCAACTAAGCTCAAACTCCGCTTTAAAATAAACATAACGTAATTACTATATAGCAGACACTTCGTAATAAAATTAAGTAATAAAAATTAAGCAAATGTTACAAATTTCAAGGAAAACTGGAAAAAATGTAACTATATCGCATATCATAAAAATTTAAGTACATTAATCCTAAAATAAAGAATGCTTTGAAATTGAGCAGCTACAGTGTTGCATAATACTATTATTATAATGAGATACTAACAAATGATTATTTAAAACAAAACTAAAGATAATATAGGACATACATAAAAATAATAATAATGTATGGCTAAATAATGATAACTTTATGTGAATTAAAACCATACCAAAGCAATACAATTGCACTCTTTCAACCAACAAAAAAAAAACAATGTACACGTAATAAATGCGAGCTACTAATAAATACTAAAACTGAGAAAAACGAATTAACAAGAAAAACAAAATAAGAGATTAAAAAGGTTGAACATTATTATGAAAATGGATCAGAGATCTTACAGTAAATGTAAGAGGATGGAAAACAGTACAAAATGGAATAAAAAAAACCAAGATAGAGATGGGTCGACTAAGTAAAACATTATTTTTTGAAAACAGATATAAGTGAAGATAAAATATGGAAGTCAATAAAAGTATATAGAAGAATCCATCAACAAAAAAAAAAATTTAACTGATTCCAAAAAAGATCCAATTCAAAGAATTTAAAGCCTCTTAGACGTGACGATCCTTTCAATGATTAATACCCATATTTATCATTCAGCAAAAGATGAAATATAAGAGAAAAGTTAAAATATCCATTAAAATATATTTTTGGAATCAACTATCAGTTTAAAATATGAATTTAATTCTACGAATGTAATATAAACAAAATACAAATGTAAATTGAAACTTAAAATGTTATAAAGTAGTTCATTTAATTATAGTTAGCACAATGTAAATGTTTTACTTACGTAATAGTTTTTTTATCAGTGGATTTGTTTTCGGGCCTTGCTCTATTCAAAACTTTAAGGAATTCAGATGTCTTGGCTCGCATCCGACTATGAATGTATGCTTTCGAACACTTTATATGATAATGTAAATAATGCCTGAACATATGAATCAAATTGATTGTATTATCTCTGGTACTTTTTGCTGTGTGTCTTGGGAATAGGACAAATGTCACATAGCCTAAAATTGTTGGTTTTCTATATCTGAAAGTACAAAAATATTAGTATAAAACCACTTACCAACATTGTTGTCAACTTTGGCATCTGTATCCTGAAGTTCTAGAGGAGGTTCTCGATGACTGAATAAAACTGGTGGTGCAGTATGGGAGGCTCTTAGTCCTTCCTTCAATTCCTGCATGAAAACTTTACCTATAATAACATCATCTTCATCTCGAAATCTTGTAGAGAATACAACCGTAACCCTGTCAGCTTTAGCTTCTACATATCTAAAATTAGTATAAATAACTTATTTTAAATTAAACAGACATGTTATGCATTACACATTAGTCAGAAATAGACTGTAGAGTGTCATTAATATTATGAGTAATCAAAGAACAAAGCATCTAATTTACATATGTTGTACACTATACCAAACAGTTAATTACATTTAACCTGAAAAACAAAACAAATCTCTACAAACTTACAAGGTTTCATCACTTCTGTAGTGAATTACAGCCCTTTTATGTCCTTCTTCACCAGCTTCTTGAAAATTGAAATATTTTTCAAACACAGATGCAAAACAGTTTCTTTTCAATAAACCAATTTTTTTAACAACCTCCTGCCAATTTGAGGGTATATTTTCTAAGTCTATTAAACATGTCACATTGAAATCATTTTCTGGTTCTACCAAGTATGATCCATATTCCCTTTTTAAAAGTTCATCTGCTCCATGCTCTTGTAATTGTTTGTAAAACTTTAATGCTATACTTATCTAAAGATCAAATATTACAAATATCAGTTATTTTATCTCAAGTTAAATACATATTGTCAAAGTTAAAAACTAAAATGATTAATAAAATATTATGTTTATTTTACTTACTCTAATCTTGGACTTATCTCCATTTAAATTGGAAATATGATATAAAACTCCATCAAAATCGGCAACAGTTACATCAATGCTTTCATTTTTTAACCTACAACAAAATTAACAGTTATAAATGAAAAGTTAGAACCCCTGGAAATTAGATCTGTTGATACAGGACTGATGACTCATTAAATTTTTTTATCAGAATCAAAATAGATATGGGTGTGATATTATAAATAAAAAAGGACAACAGGAAATATAGTCCAAATATTATCAGTTATGAGAACGCCTCACCCAATCAAAAACCGGCCCAAATTAGTGGAAACCACAAAAAGGGTTAGCCTATTACTTACCCGGCTTGAGCATTTTTAATTTTTACGGTTAAAGTTTCTTCCACTAGCCTGTTATTAATTTCTAACAGAATCATGTTAAAACTTTACAAATAAGTACTAATTTACTAGAAATCCAAAACAACACTTTTATCATCAGACATGGGAGGTGCAGATGTTCTATACATCTATCAAGGATTACAAACGTCGTTTTTGACTTTGTCATTTTTGTACAGTTTTCTATAATTCATTGACACATGTACTTTCATTTGTCGAAATATTAAGACGTTCATGACACCACACGTGTCTTAAATCCATAAAATTTTATTTAACTAATAGTTTTATACGTTAGAGTTGTATATATTTTTTTATTTTAAAATAAACACCCTCAAATAATATACATTGATTTTTTCTAGTTTTACTATATTCCTGAGAAAAAAGACGTCAGGAACATTCAATAAGATTAAAATTAATTTATTTTATTTAGATTAGAATATTAATTTATACATTTTTATTAAACAAATTGGTTAAATTGAAATATGTTTATTAAAGCAAAATAGGTTTTTATTTTTTTATTATATAAAATGATAAAATGAAAGTATTGGTTTACCTTAGTAAACACTTACAGTACTTTCTAATGAATCCAAGCAATCAATATTTGTCTAAAATTTCATTTAATTTTTAAGTAATTGAAATATTTTTACGAAGTGGTTTTTTAAAAATAGATTCATTTACTTTTGCATAGTGATATCTATTAGGTTATATTATCCCGTAAAAAATATAATTTTTTAAAATATTTTATATTATTCATGAGGTTCTCACCACTAGTACTAGGTGGCGCAAGTATCGCCAGTATTTCTACGAATATCTAAAAGATGGCATAAACAAAGGCGCGAAAATATTTTAAAGTAAGGATGACGTTGAAATAAAAAATAACTTCTGAATTATTCTTCTGCTTTTCATGTAATATTAACGGAAATAATACTAAGCCATATAATAATTTTTATAAATATTGGCGTAATTTACCAAAATAAGCTTATTTAAATGTCTCCTGGGAAACTATATCGGGAGTTTGGTCAATAACTAAGCTCAAATAGGCTATAGATATATTATAATAGTGTCGTACTACCCCGAACAGTACAGCAAATAGATTTTCTATGTTGTCCACGTTTGGTTCGTTTAATATCAAACTTATCTCAAATTAAATCTGGCAATTGTCGACGTAGTAGCAGCTCTAATTAGAACCGCAGCGAACAAGATGTTCCTGCAAAAATATATTTTGATTCACGACAGTAAAGGTGAGTGCAAATCTGTGCATGTGACTCAGTGGTATTAATTTAAGTTTAGTTGAATGTTGTTGCATCCCAATACTTTTCCATGAGTTGGAATATGTAGGAGTAGGATTCTAATGGGTTAGTATTAACCAAATAAAAATCAATAGGTATCTGTACAAATGAAGAATAACAATCAGACACAAATTTACTATATTCTCAATTCCAATTTACAGGATATATTCACAAATTAATACAGGGACGTATTAAACATTTTTCAAAAATTATAATACTAATAATTGTTGCGTTTTTAATTAATTGACATGTACATTATTTTAGAAAACGTTATCAAATTTAGAACAAAGGAAATTCTTTCGTTAGTCATAGTTTCGTGAAGTTTTTTAAATGTGCCTTTTATTCAAGTTTATTTAGTTTTTAAAACACGTTTAATTTGTAAATAGATATTTTATCATTTACCCGATAAGATATCTGAATGAAATATGTTTTGAATAATTACGTATAGAAATTACGAATTTATGTGGCAGTCTGTTGATGAAAGGATGGAAAAGTAATTTGTATTTTTTTTGTTACAATTTGTCTCTATAGTGAGTTAAACCTTCATTAACATTTACACTATTTTAGAAGACCCATTAGGCCTTACTAAGACTCTTATTTAAGAAGGCTCATTAGTCTATACTAAAATAAAAGTTAGTAGCACTTTTCAGTGTTTTTACCAATTGGTGGATTTTACTTCAACCACACAAGATCATAGGATCTTTTATCTCTGTGTTTCCAGTTGCAGCTTATTCAATATTCACATAGGAGTAGAGCTTTTCAGGAGTAGAGCAAAGGGTGCAAGATCCCCATAATTGTATTCCGCAGGTCCATATAGACTTTAGTATCTGTTTGTACAGCAACCTTATATTATGTACGGATAATTTAGAATTACTTCTAAATAATCAATACATTTTTTGGTATGTTAATTCCAGTTTTTTTTGTATGTTCCTAAGTTTTTCATTGTCCCAAGATACTTAGCATTGTTATTGTGTGGGATAATAGTATTTATCACATTTATTGGTATATGAACCGTGTGATTCAAGTTAAATTAAATATGCATTGATCTTACTCTCACTGAGTTTTATTCTTCATGCCTGGGTCCACTTATTTATATAATTGTTTGCGTGTTACAGTTTCCTGGTTATTTCTTTGCTATTGGCTTTAAGAATCAGCAAATGTAGTCATAATAACATATTTTGTTTGTGTTATGTCACATTTATAGTAGTAGATGTAAATAACAAAATCCAAAACTTCTGCTTTTATTACTTTCATTGTTGAGTGAGTTCCTTCTTATTTAGCTTCTTATAGAGCAAATCTTTTACTCCACGTAAGCTTTTTCAATAATGTTGAAAATGTTGAATAATACTCATAATCCAACTGATGTACAGGTATTACATTTCGATCTATGTCATTTGTTGATAATACTTTAGTAAGAGTTAAATATATTTGATAGATTTGCTGGTATATATTGTTTAAAAAGGCAGAAAATAATAATTGCATGGCCACTGAACACAATGATCATTTTTTCACTTTAAAAGGCTTTTATAGGGACATATTTGTGCAATATATATGTTAATTTAAATACATCCTATCATTTTCTACAATTTTTCAACATCTCTGTAACAACATAGTGGTACCGTAACGAAAGAAGGATGTTGACTTGGTAGCTATCAACTAGGCAACAATCATCGAGTCATTTAGGCACTTCTTCAGTATTTCACAGCCGTATGTCAGTCAAAGCGTGTTGCATCGATCTGAAAAAGTGGTATTCAGAAGGTGCTGTGCAGACACAGATAATTGATTAGATATATTGTATGATTGAGAAAACTTTTGGAAAAAGGAAATGTGTTCAGCCATATTTCTAACGAGTACCAAATCTTTAATAAAAGATGGGATGAGGACATCGACCACAGGTTGGCAAATTACCTACTCAGAAGAGCCAGACTCTCAAGTCGCTCTCTGGTGTACCACAAGATTGGATCAATGTAGTGTAAACTATACTAATGATTTCCTTAAACCTGATACAGTAACAAGGTTCATATTTGCTGAAGGTACAGCACTATTTGTTTGTTTAATATTGAGACAACTGTAAATAATGTGCGAACAGCTGTCAATAGCATTACAGAATGAATAAGTAATTCCGTATGCCAATACAATAAAATTCATGAACATGACACTGGATACCAATGTTAAGTAGAAAGAGCATGTTAAAAAGAAACATAACGAGCATAACTTTGTATGAGGCTGAGAAATGTGTGATTGTTGGTTGGACTGTTGTTGGATTGTTATTTAAACAAATTTTGAAGCCAGTACCAAAAGTTTGGGTCTCAAATATTATATTTGGTCAGTATTATTATTTAGAGAAATTACTAGATAGTGAATAATTAGTTGTAATATGCTGTTGAAATAAAAAGATTGATTCAAGACTATGTTATCAAAGTGGTTTTTTAGTTTATAAGTTTAAGAAGTCCGTCGACGCTAAATCATTCGAATAAGGCGTCTGTGGAATTATACTAGATGGATTTTTAATGAGAAGGTAAAGGTGCTCGTGATGTAAAAATTGAATTACACGTTTATTAGAAAGCCTGCCTGAAAGATGGTGAAAAGTCTAAGTGGGTTAATAATTTAAATTTTGGATTTTTAGTGTAAATGATTTTTGTAAATCTGATTGATTATTTTTATTTAAAGCTAGTACTTAAGATTCCTTGTTATAGAATTTGAAACTAATGTACAAGATGAGAAAATTCTTACAGCGGAAGATTGTCAACTGCTGGAGTCATATCTCGAGTTTTGTATGAAAGCACATTCTCAACATTTAAAAATATTTGAGCTGGAGTTCTCCAGGGTAATGTCTTGGGACCACTCCTGTATATGCTTTACATTGCTTATATCCCAACAACAAGAGAAACAGTACTTGGAACATTTGCTGACGACATAATTATTATAGCAAAAGATATATCTCTACCTAAAACTGTAGAAAAAGCACAAGTGACAGTCATCATTATCTATAAATGGACTAAAGACTGGAGAACACAGCTTAATAGCTCCAAGTCTGTCCATCTAATTTTGCGTTTCGGCGAAATGGCAACAGCCTGAATATACCACCTGACAGATATCGAATTGCTCAAGCAGAATCAACTAAATACTTCGGCGTCCATCTCTATAGTAGATTAAATTGGAAACATCATGTTAAACAAGAAGCAGATTAGACTCAAAGTCAAGCAACTGTAGTGGTTAGTTGGAAGATACTCTCAATTTGACCTACAAACAAAGAGCTTGTTTTATCAGTGAATCATAAAGCCATTTTGGACCTATGGGGTGCGAATATGGGCTTACACTAAAATATCAAACCAACTAGCAATCCAACGTTGCCAAAACAAAGTTCTATGATTAGTTACCAATTGTCATCGCTATGTAACCAACGAGGAGCTGCACGATAACCTCGAAATCAAATAGATTTATGAAGTGATCTGAGATTTCACATTGAAACGTAAAATAAGTTTATTTGATATATAACGTGGAAGCAAGCTACTGGACAATACGCAGGAAGTCAGAAGATTGCAGCGAACCAACCCATACGAACTTATATAGCATATAAGTATTACTCTTAACTTTAGCTTAAGTAGTTTAATTTTATTTTAATTTGGGAAATACATACTGTGCTAATCCCATACTCATCTTGTTTTTTTTAACTCACAGACAGACATTTTATTGTCAAACAGGGTGACGAATACACTGATCTACACCCAATATATTCGGGTGTTCCGTAGAGCAGTGTTCTTGACCCATTGTTATATGTATTGTATACAGATGACCTGCCGATCTCAAGAAACACTACTGTTGCAACATATGCTGATGATACAGCGATATCATCACACGAGGATCCAATATCAGCTACAAAAACATCCAACTTCATGTTAACAAAGTCGAATTGTGGTTGAAAACGTAAAATCTACCCATTTGATATTAACCCTTTGTAGAAGAACATGCCCTTCCGTAAAATTGAATAACCATGAACTTCCGCAAGCAGACAACGTTAAATATCTGGGAATGCATTTCGATCGACGTTTGACATATAGTGACAAAACGCAAGCAGCTAACTGGGTTTAACTAAACTAAATGTACTGGCTGATAGGGCGTAAATCTAAATGATCATTAGATAACAAGGTTTTGCTGTATAAGTCAATACTTAGGCCCATTTGGACCTATGGTATTAAACTGTCGGGTACTACTAGCAAATCTAACATAGATATCCTCCAGAGGTTCCGGAATAAAGTGTTGCGAGTCATCTTCGATGCCCCTTATTACGTGTCCAACTATACGAACTGATTAATAGACACATAGAGTGAGATTTCATAATCTTTAGAATAAGCTAGAATAGTTTTTAGAATAAGTTAGAATAGACTTTAAAATAAATTAGAATAGTATCTAGAATCAGATTTAGATTATAAGTTGTACAGTAGATCACTTACTGAAGTGATCTTCTACATGCCAGGATGGTTATATTATATTACTGAAATCATATAATAATACTTATTGCCCACGGGCAGATTCTTGACGTCATAGGAGATTAATTAAAAAAATCTTGTTTTTGTAATAATGTAAGTACAACAGAACAGTGTCAATAAATTAATTTGTAAATTAATATTATAGTTCGCACATCTCATGCAAAATGTATTTATTTAAAAAATTCTGACATTGAAGTACAGCCATTAATATTCAATCCGTCTATAAATCCAATCCTGTAATATGAGAATAATTAAGGCAAGATCTCATAGAAAATAAAGAGGCCCACGCTCGTTACCATTTTTGATTTTAATAAAAATCGTCCTTCTCGGAATAGTTCAACAATATTGCTTCATTCACCTGACACCCAGAACAATATTATGTTTGTTGTTATCTTAATATTTTGTTGTTGTTGTTACGTTTTGTTGCGAAGGAAACAAGCGGCTTTATCAAATGGTAAGCTACTTCTTCATACGCACGATTTGTACAGCTGGTAAGTAGTATTTGAATGGAATAGCGTCCTTGACCAGATATCGCTGATGATTCATCGTCGATAGAGTAATACCATTTTTATGCTTCTTATATTTAAATGATCATTTTCACTTTCTGTCAAAAATTGCAATTATTATTGTAGATAAGTAAAATGTTTTATATGAGCCCGTAATATTTTATTATTTTTTTAAATTTAAGTATAATTTTTTTATTAATTACCTTTTACTTTAGATATTATTAGCACAGTTTTAATATATAAAATTAATTTATTATTATCGTTCGGTTGTATAGTCTATCCAAAAAAGTTTTGAAGATACGTTATCCAAATTTGTGACGTCAAAACGTCGCTATATTGCCGTATCAACTCTGAGTTTTAGTTAATTTTGGCTTTGACATACAACAAAATTCTAAAAAATCTGATCTAAATAAAATAATTAAACAAAAATTCTGTTATCAAATATAATTTATTTTAACATTATAATAGATCTAATACATTATCGAAGGAGGTTAAGGTTGTGTTTGATAATATTTACAGTGAACTCCTTTCCACAGCACCTATGACTTAGACTTCTAGGCGCGTTTATAGTTATATCCCCTAGAGGTCTAATCCACCTAATTAACAATTGTATATCCAAGTAATATATTTTACTTTCATTAGAGAGCCTATTTACCTTTTACGGTTAGTTCTTGTGTCCTTTGGTACAGTGTTTCCTCATAAAGATATTTTGATACCACTGTATTTCTCCTTCATTTGTTCTGTTAATACCTATACATCTTTCTTGATAAAACTAGATTTACTGACTGCATTTTCCTTAATGCATTTGCTATATCTGCAAAACAGTTACTATTCTTTTTCTCCTGATATATTTTAACCAAATGCTCATGTATATTCTGAACAATTACACACATATCTGTGCTCATAAATTTCTTACACTCTGCAATAACATTTCCTACAGTTATCATATATTAATTATATAGTCATCTTTACTTGTTTGTACTTCCATCACTCTGTCTTAGAAATTGGCAGCATTGAATTATATCATATTCAGAAAGTTTCGATCAAGTGAATAACAAAGCTGTTTTTATCCAATCTATCTAACATTTGTTCACAGTTCCATCATTTGTCAATTTTTTCTTCAATGTGTCTGATCGAATTCATCTGCAATTAATTATTAGTAAATGTTATCGCTAATAAAACCTAATCAATTGTTATTCCAGCGTTTACCATTTTCCATCAAATTTTGTTGTCTTAAAACTATTTTTATTATCAAAATGCCATGAGTGATCATTGAGTATATTGGTCCCGTTCTGAAATATCCATATCTCATCTAAATACATAAATTGAATTAATAAGTCTCCCTTCATGTTATTATACTTTTAAAAATTGTATTCTTTTAAAAGCCGGAACCGGATGTTCCATTAGACCCCTTTGATACCTTTGAGACTAACAGTTTCCTTTGAAATAAATGAATTAAATTATCTTTGTATTGAAAAACTACTCACTGTTTTTATACATTTTGTATATTTAATCCCTGATAGAACTAATATCAAGCTGATCTTGATTCGTCACCCGCTTGGTATGAGGACTGTTTTTTTTTTCGGTGAATTTAAGATGATATTTTTAATTTTTTTTTGATATTTTAGTGACCGGGTTCATAATAATATTTAGTGCAGATGCAACACGCTAAAAATATTTTCAATAAAATCAAAACAAATTAATATTTAATAGTAAAAAATACTTACTTCTCTAACTAATTTTACTGGCAAGAGGGGCCTCCATCATCTCGTTCCTGTTCAAAGTAACTGAGTAGAGACGCAATCTGTTCTGTATGGCATATTTTGAATTAGAGTAATAAGCAGCAGTTTGAAATTTATCAAAACAAGCAAAGCATTAAAATAACGTTTGCCGGTTTATAACCTCTATCACTATTATTTTGAAGAATTTTGCATACGTTTGACAACGGGACGACTTGATCGTATGAGATCAAGTGTGCTATATAGTAGTTGCATTATCTCGACGTTGATATAATTTAGTAACCTTATTTCATGTTTTAAGGCGAAATATTGGATAATTTTGTAAATCCATTTGACTTCTCGGTTATCGTTCGTTGGTTATCTAGCGATAAACATTGGAAATTCATCGTTGAACTTTGTTTCGGCAGCCTTGCTTTACTAACAGGTCAATTGAAAAGTGCCCGGACTGACACATAGATGGCGCTACTAGAATTAAATCTATATGTTTGTTAGATACCCCTAACCCGCAAAAGATACGTGTATAAATTTGGCAGCTGTCGGGTCGTTAGTTTGTGAATTATAGTGTTTTGAGTGAAGCAACTTTAATTATAGTAAAAAAATGGATAAAAAGGAATTAAAATATTGCTTTTTGAAGGGTAAAAATACAGTTGAAGAAAAAACTTGGCTTGATGCCGAGTTTCCGGACACTGTCCCAGGAAAATCAACCATCCAGGATTGGTATGCTAAGTTTAGACGTGGTGAAATGAGCACCAAAGACGGTGAACTCAGTGGACACGGACGCAGAGGTTATTACTGACGAAAACATTAAAAAAATCCACAAAATGATTTTGAATGATCATAAATTGAAATTGAATGAAACAGCAGACATTCTAAAGATGTCAACCAAACTGAGACCTATTTTGAAGCAAAGAACAAAACGTACTACAAAATCGAACGTATCGAAAAGTTGGAGAGTCGCAAAAAAAACTAATTTTGCCAAAAAAATGTGATTTACTATGGTAGGCCGCGGACTTTTCAATTGACCTGTTAGTTGGTTTGATGTTTTAATGTAACTCCATATTTGCACCCGACACACTCTTTGATTTTAGGTAAAGTTGAGAGTGTCTTTCGATATCTTACGTAAGATGTAATTAACAAAAAAAATGCTTCATTTTAGTCAAATTTCGTTTATTGAGGCTTATAAGAAACCATTAGTTGGGTGCAGATTTAGAAAATATGGTGGGGTAACAAATCTTAGAGTAATTCAATTATTTTAATCATCGCTAATCGATCCAATGGTACAGCAATGTAATATTCTTTATTGATAGTTCTGAGTTTCTCAAAATAGAAGATGAACGAAATGAACAACTTATATAGTAGTTCCAGAATATGGATGTTATAACCTAATCAGCTTATAAAAAAATCAGTATGTATTTCCTTTGTCAAAATTACATTAGATTAAGTCAAGCTAAAATTAATTGTGTGGTTTGGTTCAGTTCAATCTTCTGATTTCTATTTATTTAATTTAGTGTGTTTTAGCAGACTTCTTTCACGTTTTGCAGCGAAGTCTTCGATAGCTTCATAGAAATTCCAAATAGGTTTAATTATTGAGTTATTGACTGGCTATTAAGCTGTATTTTCCAGTTTTTAGCCCATTCATAGGTCTTGTTGAGTCTTATTTGTAGATTTTCTATAGATATACTTGGAATATCAGCAGTTTAGAGTAGATATAGGGACGACATCCAAGAGAGTACCATGCTGAACTCTAGCTGAAATAGGTATTATTCAGAAATAATATAGATCAGTCAAGAGCAATGTCGTATCATTGTGTTAGTGAACCAGTAGATGTAATTGAACACTTGATTGATTGATTCATTAATCAATCAATATTAGTACATCAAGAATGTGTTGGATTAGATATTCAATTAACATATAGTAGTTGAACTGATAGAGAAGCCATTATATTCTGGAAGAGTAAATATTTTATATGGGTTTTAAAATCATAGTGTTACTAATTAAAAAATGGTAGTCGTAATAGTATTACAGTAAATGGATAGCTTTAGATTCTGTTATATGATATAACTATCCTGACATGTAGAAGATTGTTTCAATAAGTGATGTGCTGTACACCTTATAAACTACATCTTATTCTAGATACTATTTTAACTTATTTTAAAGTTTATCAATTATTCTAAAGACTATTCTAACTTAATCTAAAGATTATTAAATCTCACTCTATGTGTCTATTAATCAGTTCGTATGATAGTTTGCGTTTGAGCCTATGAACTACACTGTCATCGCTCACATTTAACTGTTTGCCGAATGCATTAGGGTGCCCCAACAGGGTATGTCTTTCAGGGTACTTCGCACTAACACTTCGAATCACACTCATTATGGGTTCTAAGGGGATATCGAGCTGAATCAGTTTGTTGGAGACGTAATATGGGGCATCGACGATGACTCGCAACACTTTATTCTGGAACCTCTGGAAGATAGCTATTAGATTTCCTAATTGTACCCCACAGTTCAATACTATAGGTCCAAATGGGCCTAAGTATTGACTTATATATGATGAAAAATGAACAAAAAATGTGTAAAAATTGATTGATCGTCAGCAGCAGTCATCGTTGTTGATCGTTGCCAAACTAACAGCAGTCAATCGACATTGTATTCCCATTTTGCTAGAAATATGTGTAAAAGTCGAAAATTATGCAAACTATGTTGATGCATATTGTAACAATTTATTTGAATAAATGGCTTTTTAAATTGAAAACATGATCAAAATATATGCGTAACAGACAATTATGCACAAATACAAAACAAATATTCTTTCATAATAACTATATACCTTTTTAAACATAAATGCATAACCACAATGAAGAGTTTGCTACTCATATCTAACATAACAGGTCAATTGAAAAGTCCCCGGCCTGACATATAGATCATCAACATTTATAAAATCCACAAAATGATTTTGAATGACCGTAAATTGAAATTGAATGTAATAGCAGACACTCTAAAGATATTAATTGGACGTGTACATCATATCATTCGCGAATATTTCGGTATGAGAAAGCTCTGTGTAAAGTGGGTGCCGCGCGAGCTCACTTTTGACTAAAAACAATGACGAGTTGATGATTCGGAGCAGTGTTTGAAGATGATCAAACGTAATAAATCCGAGTTCTTGCGTCGATATGTAACAATGGATGAAAAATGGCTCCATCATTTCACTCCGAAGTCCAATTGACAGTCATCCGAGTGGACTGCACACGATGAACCCGCTCCAAAGCGTGGGAAAAGGCAACAGTCGGTTGGCAAGGTTATGGCGTCTGTATTTTCGGATGCGCATGGAATAGTTTTCATTGACTATCTTGAAAAGTGTAGGGCCATCAACAGCGACTATTACATAGCGTTATTGGGCCGTTTGAAAGACAAAATCGCCGAAAAACAGCCGCATTTCAAGATAAAGAAAGTGCTGCTTCACCAAGACAATGCACGGTGCACAAGTCAATGAAAACGATGGCAAAAATCCATGACTTGGGCTTCGAATTGCTTCCTCATCCACCGTATTCTCCAGATCTGGCCCCCAGCGACTATTTCCTGTTCTCAAATCTCAAAAGAATTCTCGCTGGGAAGAAATTTTCGTCAAATGAAGTGGTGATCGCCGAAACTGAAGCCTACTTTGAAGCAAAGGGCAAATCGTACTACAAAATTGGTATGGAAATGTTGGAGGGTCGCAATAATCAGTGTACTCTTGAAGGGAATTATGTTGAAAAAAAAACTAATTTTGTCAAATGTGTTTTACTATGGTGGGCCGGGAACTTTTAATGGACCTGCTATCTGAAGACATTGAATTGTAAACATGCTAACTTATGAAATAAAGATATTTTTTGTAAACTTTTTGTGTTTTCTTTGATCAACCTAAGTTTTATAGTATTGTAGTATAGTATAGTATAGTAGAATTAAAGTTTCTCGGTACTTCAACAAATACATAAACAACGTTTTAGATATCACGCTAACAAATATATGTACTAAAGTGAACGGTACACATTATGGTTAATAAGAAACATTGATATATATATATATAAAGATGTAATGCGATTGTAATTCAAACTCATAATATTGAAATGGATAAGAAAAATAAATGTGTAACCTTCTTTTATCTGAAAAAAAAAAGACAATTTTTTTTTAATCTGTTTCAATCATTATTACTGCAATCATTGTTTTATCATTAATGATTTTTTATTGTCAACCAGCTTTCAGGTATATTACTACATGATGCTTGAAATCACGTTTGACATTTAAAAATTTTGACAGGAGGAAAAATGTTTCCGTACCTCATAGAAGAAACGAAGAGACCGTCCAAACCGTCATCGCCAATGGGAAGGAGCAGTGATGATAACTCGAGGAATACTAGCAGTTTTGTCCCAGTACGTCTCAACAATAATTCTTCGCCTAGATTGCATGGTAAGTAACTTATTTATTATATAACTGTTTTATCGACATAATTCTCTTAAACATATTTGAATAAATCATTCAATTAGTATTAAATAATAACTAGTATTATGTTTTCGCTCCTATTCAACTCTCCGTTATATTGTTAATTATATTCTCCATTTTAATTTTAAATTAATGAGTATCAGGTTTATTTACACTCAATTTTAATAACATTTGTAATATAAATTTTTAAATTTTATATGTATTTTAAAAAATTCCGTTTTTTTAATGATTAATTAAAGTTTAATAATGGATGAAGCTTAATACGAGGGTTTTTTTTATATTTCGAGACTTCGAAAAAAATTTACTTCTAATTATTAATCTTCATTGTTTTGCAAGAAAAGGTGGTCTATACCACAATTTCGTTCCAGCATCTCTGGGGTCACCTCCATCCAGTCCTCCTAAGTCACCAACCCCGAAGAAAGGTACCAGATCCAGGCGTGATTCCGTGTACGATTATAAATCGGAAGCAGCGAAGAAGGTGGAGATGATAGCAAGAAATCGAGATGAGCGCCGTCAGAGGCAGGCCGACGAGAAAGCGATAAAGGATCAGCTGATGCATTTAGAGCAACACAATCCCTATTGGGAATTCGAACAAATGATCAACGAGTTTCGAAACGGTCTGGATTTCAGGCCGTTGCGTGAAAATGATCCAGTTGTGGAGAATCAGATAACGGTATACTATTAGCATTAAGCTTTTTTAAGACCTTTGGCGTGGATAAGTCTTTCTTCGGTTTCTATTTAGTTACTGACACTTTTCTTCATACCCTACTGTCTTTAACATGTTTTTATTTTATTTTATGTAATCTTCTGCTGTTCCTATTTCTCTCTGTTAATTTATCTTTGATCTTTTTCTTTGGATTTGCTATTATTGTTCGTCAAATCCTTGATTTTTTGGTTTATTGATTTTTTATTATGTTATTTATCATTTCTATTCGTCTTTATCACTAGAAGTGCTGTTCACTTTGCTTGTTTTATTCTACTCTATTTTCACAATTATGTTGCTTGTATTTCTTTCATTTATTGATGTTAGCATACTCTGTAACTCCTTTTGTTTTTCTTCTCTGTTACTCTCTTTGGATAAAATAAGAGTTCTTCCTTATCTTGTTTGTTTTAGTAATTTTGCAATTTGTTCAATAACCTTATCTAGATCTTTTTGAATCCTTGATTCTTTTAACTTTTGCTTTTTTTTCAAAATTTCGGTTCCTTTATTTTTGTACTTATCTTGTATTATATTCTTTTTTATTTAATGCCTCATCTTCCCTCCTCTCTCACTAAAACTATTCTCAGGTTTGTTTTGTTTGATTTTCTCTCACTTTATATTCATTCTTTATGTTATTCTATTGCCTTGCAAGTAGTCTTGTAAGTTTCTTGTGTTATTTTCATTAGTAATATGTTCATATTTTCTTCATCTCTCTCTTTTAGTAGCATTAGTTTTATTTTTTTGTAGTCTTGTTTTTTGTAATTGTCGTGGCTTTATTCTTGTAGCTCTGCCACTTCACCTTCCTATGTCCATTTTCTTTTTACTTTTTGACTTAAGCTATTATATCCACACTTGTTAACTTCACTAATATTTTGATCTATTTAAAAATCAATAAAATCTTGATCATATATTATCTAAAGAAATTATGAAATTGGTAGCCATATAAGATCAATATACTAGTATGGGAAGAACTTCATTACTTAGCCTTATTTGAATATCTAGTGTTCGTTGGCATGCTGAATCTATTATTTAGTTGGATTTATTTGAAAAATCTTTAACAACAATTAATTAATTGTTTTATAAAGACAGGTTTTTTCAAATTAATTAATTAAATTTTTCTAGTATTGTTCTTATATATTATATTGTTCTAGTAACACCTGTTGTTGATGTTGTAGGTATGCGTTAGAAAGCGACCTTTAAATGATAAAGAAGAACGCAGAAAAGAAGTTGATGTGATGACGGTGAACACCAAGAATCAACTGATAGTTCACGAGCCAAAGCAAAAAGTCGACTTGACCAAATACCTGGAAAACCAACATTTTCGCTTTGATTATGTCTTTGACGATACTTGTACGAATGACATCGTTTACAAATTCACTGCTAAACCGTTGGTTAAGACCATCTTCGAGGGTGGAATGGCCACATGTTTCGCTTATGGACAAACTGGTTCCGGTAAAACTCATACAATGGGAGGGGAATTCAGAGGTAAAATTTTTCGTATACTAAATATCATACAATTATAAGGATTCACATAATTTATTGAAGATATTATAAGTATTTTTTAAGGTACATGTTTATGAATTGAAGCAACACTTAAACGGTATTTTGTTGGAAACACTTTTAAAATAATCATAAAACTTTTGTTTTTATTTTATGAATATGTTTATGAACTGCAGATTATTTATAATTAAACAAAAATCTTAAAATTTTACAGATTCTGATTTAAGGACGAAGTCCAAATAAGCGTTTATTGAGTATAAGCAGCCAATATTCTTATTTTAATTTATGGGATCACACGTAGAGTACTTAATATTATTGGCTATTGCAATTTTTTATTAATATGTTATTATTAGTTGCTGGTGACTTCAAACATAAAATCTAGGTGTTCATCTAGGCATCTATAACTCTTCACTTTATTCTATGTCCTTATATTTTTATTTTCTAGTACTTTTTTCGTCGTTTTCGTTTTTCAGCCACCATTTCTTTAAGATAATTAATAGAACCTTGCTTTTTGTAAATTGAAAGTTTTTGCTTCTTTATTCGCAATATTACTTCTTGTTTATAGATTCCAAAATACCTTCATTCGTGGTGTAACTTTATTATCGGGTCAAGCTAATAAAATGTAAGAAAGTTTGGGAGTAGAATATTTTTACGGTACTCTTAATTTAATTTTTGAGGGTTAGGGCTAACTAAAAAACATATGACCTGTTGATAAAAATGTTTTTTATCATATCCGTTTTACTCAATGTTATTTTAACAACATAATTTACAAAATAATATTTTCAGGCAGACAACAGAATTTCAAGAATGGCATTTATGGATTGGTCGCCATGGACGTCTTCAAATATCTGAATCATCCGAAATACTCCAAAATGAACTACATAGTCTCGGCTAGCTTTTTCGAAATCTACGGAAAATTAGTTTTCGATCTCCTGGCCAAGAAACAAAGACTTCGTGTGCTGGAAGACGGGAAGCAACAGGTGCAAGTGGTGGGGCTTACCGAGAAAGTCGTCACGAAAGTGGAGGACGTCCTGGAGCTTATTCAGAAAGGAAGTCTGGAAAGAACCTCGGGACAGACATCTGCCAACTCAAACTCCTCCAGATCTCACGCCGTCTTCCAGATAATTCTACGGAAAGCCGGATCGAGGCACATCGAAGGCAAGTTCTCTCTGATCGATTTGGCTGGAAACGAGAGAGGCGCCGACACCAGCAAGTCTAACAGACAGACCCGCATCGAAGGAGCCGATATCAACAAGAGCCTTCTGGCTTTGAAGGAATGCATCCGGGCTCTTGGCCGTAAGGGAGCCCATCTGCCATTTCGTGGAAGCAAACTGACCCAGGTGTTACGAGACTCGTTCATAGGAGAGAAATCTCGAACCTGCATGATAGCTTTAATAAGTCCGGGGAATTTTTCCGTCGACCACTCTTTGAATACTCTTCGATACGCCGATAGAGTCAAAGAACTGATCGCTACTGATAGCCCCGATGATGATCTCAATGACGAAGTGATGATAAATGACGAGGATTCTATCGAGGATTTCGCCGAGGTGGATGAGGAGATGCTGAAGGACGAGGAAAGACGACTGAACGTTTCTTCTATGGAGTGGGAGGTGTTGGAGAACAACAAGCACGTGATCGAGAGCTGTGTCTATTTCCATCGGGTGGCGTGCGACCTATACAAGGCCAGTCAGAAGAACGGGTTCGACAAGAATCAGTACGCCACCAATTGGAAGAATCTGTTGAGCGAAATGATCGACATTCAGAAGGAGGCGTTGATGAAGGTCAACGAGTTCTGCAATATATTAGACGGTTGAATGCAGAAGGTGTACTTTGATTATAATTTTCTCTATTTATTTCGTACTTTTATTTAACAATGGAACTATTTTTAATAAAAGCCTATCAGAAAATCAATTATGTTGTTATATTTTGATCCTTACGTTTTTGAATAAAAATATTAAAAAACATTTCAGACTTTGGACTTTAAAATTTAAAAAACTGCCTTCGCCATATCGTGATCAAAAATATTATATAGTGAAGACTTCATAATACAACCAATAAAAAAAACCAAAGACAAAAATGGATTTATTCTAGTGATATTTTAAAATATATTTGAGCTTAAAATAACGTTTTAAGTGTAATTAATTTTGATTTTTACTTTATAATATTTTAGTATAAATATACAAAAGTTATAATTGTGGTTTAGATAAAATTTGTTATTAAAATAATACAAAAAATGAGTGAAATGAGCACAGAATGTTTTGTAATTCAAATATATTAAAAAATATGTACAAATAATTTTTAATGAAAATTAAATTAAATAATTCAAGAGAGAATACTATATTCCTAATTTTATACTCTTAATAAAAATAAAGCTTTTTTAAATGAACACTTTTATAACAGTTTAATAGAACTTGCTTTTTAAAAACATTAGTTTATTAATTCAGACATTATTGTTAAGTTTTGTTTAAAAAAAATATTTCTATTTGCAAGTTTTTCAGTATAATATGGTGAAGGTGAATGTTAAAGTCTGTTTAATGATTTAATTTTAAAACTTTTTTATAATTGATATGTTACGTCAGATAAAACTACTTTAAAACTAAAAAGGAACTGCATTATATGAAAGCTCCTTCAAGAATGAAACATGTTTCAATATAATTAAATTTCCGTAGTATATTTCAAAGGTATTTTTAAGATATTGTAGATTTATAATTGCCTTCACCATATTATACAAAAACCTTAATTTCAAAGAGCCTTTAGCATTATAAAGCAATGATACTAGTTCTCAATTTTGTTATTAATACTAATATGTACACTTTTAACAGTATATTGCTGATAGTGTTGAACAAGTTGATTTATTTTTACTTAAAATTATTTATTAAAGTTGAATGCAAAGAAATATGTATTGTAACTATGTATGAAATATGTATGAAATATATATATGTATATTTAATTAATGGGAAACTAATACAAATACTTTCGGAAACTTTTATTAAGAAGATATAACATATTTTATGACTTATTAAATAAAATGTGTAAATAATATGGCGAAGGAACCACTTATAGCTATATTTAAATTGATATAATTTAAATACAGTTGTATTTCTTTCTTAAATAGTTAAAATAGATTCTCTAATAATAATTACAAATAAAACTAATTAAAATATATTTTATCTTGGGATATTTCGCTTATTATTACTAGCAATTAAAAGTCGATTTATAATAGCAATCAGAATCAAAAATTATTCAAAAATTAGTCAAGTAGAGGCATTCATATCGACTCCGAACTGAATATTCACGGTCATAAAATCATGCTGTGCATATCAGTGGGGTCACAGTGTATTACAAACTCTTAAAAAATTATAAGTCATACATTTTATTAAAACAGTTATCAAACTAACAAATAAGTTTTATTTTAACTAGTCTTTAATATTATAAAGCAATGATACTAGGTACCTAAATTTTGTTATTAATACTAATATGTATGGTGCTAACAGTATACTGTGGATGATGGCAAACTAATTGATTAATTTTCATTTAAAGGTATTAAAATCATTAATGTTGAATACAAAAAAATGTATATTTTAAAAAATGGAATTTCTGAATTATATGCTTTTGAAATAATACACTAATACTATTAAAAAATTATAAAGTATTTTATGATATATATTAAATAAATATGTCAAAACATTATGGTGAAGGAGCTGATATTTCAGTAATTATTAAATTAATACAATTGTATTTTGTTTATATTTATTTTAATAAACTGACAAAAGTGATATAATTCAATATAATACTAATTAAAATATTTTTATATTGGGATATTTCTGTATATTAAGATGACATATGACGCAGCATCGTATAGCCTATTGTGGCTCGCAATGGAAAGTGGATCTACTACGACAATTCCAAACATAAAACTCATGGGTTACTGCAGGAGAGTTATCTACATCTATAGATGAATATTCATGGCCATAAAGTCTTGCGGTGCACATGATGAGACCATGAATTTAAAGACGTATTTTTAGAAAATGGCATCAAATGACAAAAAGTTGCATGTTTGCATGAAAACACCTACAAGAGTTGCTAAAGAGACAATGTTACAACTGGAATGGTAAATTCTACCGTATTCAGTGCATTTGCCAGTCATAGCACCTTCTGATGTTCAAATTGATGCAGCATAGTTTGGCTGGCACACGCTTTTGAAATGCTGAAGTGTGAAAATGATCGCTGTCAAACTACCATTGATTAAGTCTTCTTTCTAAACGGTATTGTTATGTCAGAAAAATCGGAAAAAATTGTAGAAATTGATCAAAAATTAATGTATATTGTACCCATTTTTCTTAATAAATGACAATTTGAGATAAGAAAATAAGATTTCTTCAATTTAAACAATAAAAGTAATGAAAATCAAAAATGTATACAGTGCATGAGTCAATAAATATCAAATGGAATTCTGTTATTTTATGTGAAAATGTCAAAAGCATCTCCCAGTAAAGACAAAAACCATTTTTTCCACTAAGTACACTCGTACTTAATAGAACTACTTTTTAAAATTAGAATCATGTTATGGCTCTGTAATTTAACATAACAGAATGAAGATGGAAATCAGATAATGCTCCTCAAGCTACCGGACAATCGCTAAAAAAATGAATAATACTATTTTGTTATTTTGACGTTCCGCATTCAAAACAGATTAGCAACTGGACAATAGTTCCGTTCCCATTTCGGGACCAAAAAAAACGTCGGAATCAGACCTTCGAATCCGCATTATTCACCGAAAACCTGAAAAAAGAACCCTGTAATTTAACGCACAATTGCTCAGCTAACCTTACGTTTGCGGAAAATAGTTATCTGATATGTATATATTGGTGGAGGATTATAATTTCAAAGCATATCCGATTACGGACAAAGATGTTTTCTTGGAGCAGAATACACCGCTAAATTGATGTTTATCTAACCTTTGGAAGTTTTTTTTTTTTATTGGCAAGTACACCAGTTTGGTTCGTCCTAAGGAGAATATTATTTTGAAATATTTAGTCCAGTTAACGAGATTATTAACGAACGAGATTATTTGATCAATTGTGGTTGAATTTATTGAAGCTTGTGTTTCGTCAAACATGATGTGTATATATTTATGCATACACCTGTCACATGTTGAAATAGCAGTGAAACAGAAAAAGCAGTAAATATAATTAAGTATTTTGGAAGCTACAAATTAATTAACAGAAAATGAGACGATAAATTTTTCTGTAAACGCTTCTTTACCGAGCTTAATCTATTTATTGAAGACGTCGTCATTACATTGCAACTAGGAGGCTCATATTAGATTCAGTAGATAATTAAGAACGATTATACAGTATTGGCACTGTGTTGTTACCATTTTTATGTGGATTTTGATAACGACTACAAGTCATTATATGTGAAGAACAAATGTTATTGTAAAGTGTAAAAGATTTATGTGCACAGATGTGTGTAATTGTTCAGGATATAAATAAGCATTAGGTTAAAATGTGTCAGGAAAGAAAGAATAGTAACTGTTTTGCAGATGTGGTAAATGTATTAAGGAGAATGCAGTGATTAAATCTAGTTTTACGTTAAAATGTCTTTACGAGGAAGGACTGTATCAAAGGACACAAGAACTAAGCGTAAAAGGTAAATAGGCTCTCTAATGAAAGTAAAATATATTACTTGGATATACAATTGTTAATAAGGTGGATTAGGCCTCTAGGGTATACAACTAGAAACGCGTCTAGAACTCTAACTCATAGGTCGTATGAGAAAGAGTTTAATGTAAATATAATCAAACACAACACTAATCTACAAACTATTATAACTGTATACTTCATTGTAGTTTTAAGTCTTTTGATAATATGTTTTGATAATGTTAATATAAATTATATTTGACACTTTTTTCTTTAATTATTTTATTTAGATTAGGATTTTGTTGTATGTCAAAGTCAAACTGAACTAAAACTAAGATTTGATATGGCAACATTGCAACGTTTTAACATTACAGATCTAGATGGCATATATACAAAACTTCTTTCGATAGACTACACATAATGATATATTAATTTCGTACTCGCCTGACTTATGCAAATATAAGTGAACAGCAGTAATAAATTAATTTCTTGTAAATTAAGATTATATTAAATATGTCTAATGTAAAAATGTAAAAAAAATAACCCGTTATATCTTCTAAACATTTCAGTGGGAAACATTCATTATTAGCAAATGAGGCAACAAAATGTTTTCATGACATTTCATTCCAAGACATTTTTTCAGACATTTCATGACAAAGTCAGAGGCCGAATGATGTTTCTTAACACTATAACAAATCCATAGAGTATATATAGAGGTTTTACTTAAATAGGCAAAACCGAAGAAATATTTTGCGCGGTCTAACCAATGCTATCTCTGAAACCATTTTTTTGATTGGTTCATTTGAATTTCCCTACAAAGGCATTTAATTGGCTAATTTCTATACCCTAATTGTTTGTTTCTTTTATTTGTTTTTGACACCATTTTTGTGTGTCTGACATTGAGTACGATCAGCAATATTTGTGCCTTAATCATAGAAAAATGGAGATTTGACTTCATAGGTGAAATGTTTCGCGACGTCCAACATGTAGATGTCGCTACGTTTAACATATTACTTGTTTTATTCGCTACGCTAAGAGCCGTGATGGAATTTGATTGGTTCATTTCGTTCTATGGTTTGTTTGTTTTGCACGCCATTTCCAATGTGCCTTATATTGAGAACAGTGCGGTTATCTTTTTATAACGTTTATATTTTAAATTATTATTTTATTTTGTTACTATATACAAGTCGGTAGTTGAAATTCATTCCCGTTCTAGGAAGTGTTGTGTGCCCGGATGCACAGATAGTGAGGAAATGCATCATCGTTTTCCGTTAAAAAAGCGATGTTTAAGAAATGGATGGAAAACATAAAAAATCCTAAACTGGTTGGTTTAAAGACGAAACAGATTTATGATCGTTACCATGTGAGAAATTTTTGTGATACATTTAAACTTTCCTTTAAGTACTTATGAACAATTTAGTGACGGTGAAAATAATAACGAGCCCGGAATATGTACAAATGGATCAAAATCAAAATTATATAGAAGGTAAATTGAAGGAGTCAGTCACATTTCTGTTCATAATTAGTTACCATTAAATTCTAAACTATCTTACTATATATATATATAGTGCCTCTTTCCATCGTTCCAGGCCCATAACGAGGGTGTTCGAAGCAAGTATCACCGACATTTAAACAAAATCCACAAGGTAATGATAAAGTTCGTATTAATTCAGCCAGTATCCTTCTTTCTGCTCATTCTTACTGTTAATTACTTGACTCTATAACTTCAGTCCAGATGTTCCTATAAGATCAAACAAAGTTTTATGTTGTACCGTAGTGTACATTTCAGGTTATTCAGTAAAACTTTTTAAAAAAGAAATTAAGTGTGATTTTTGTTTAAATATAATTATAAATAAATCAGTAGACCCAGAAATTGAGACTGATTTTATAGAGGCAAGACAATATCTCCTGCCCCAGACTCTAAAAAAATTGTTTTATTATATTATATTGTCTTTGACCTATGTCTTATTTTATTCAGCGATTTTGCCACTTCGATAATATAACAAAATTTTTGTCAAATGTTTAAAAAAAAGTAAATTTAAAACCTTTCAGTTGTACATTCCATAATGATCTTTCGGATAAAATATTTTTTTTTTTTTTTTTTTTTTTTATAATTATATACATTGTTACTAGTCGTTGCCGACTAACCTACAATTTGTCCTTATAATAGCTTAAATCTAGGTATATATCTAATAGGACTCATCAGTCCTACATAGTCTCTAACATAATAATAATTGTTTTAACACTTTGAGTTTTTTCTAATGCACCTCACTGCACTACAACACACTACACAAGTTCAAATGGTTTGGTCCTTTTGAGTCTGCGTCCGATTTTGGTGTTGTCCAAGAGTTGTAATACTTCGAAATTAACATGAGAGTGAAGTCTCTCCTCATGTCTCTTTGCAATTCTTTTAATTTCTTGATTGACAGTCGGTATCTGAAGATCTCGATGTAAATAAATGGTCCGGTAATATCTGGGTGCACCTACGATGCTTCTTAGGACTTTGTTCTGGAAAACTTGTATTAGATTTATGTTGCTTTTTGCGGAACATCCCCATAATTGTATTCCGTATGTCCATATAGGTTTTAATATTTGTTTATATAGAAGTAATTTATTATGTATAGTTAATTGAGATTTTCTTCCAATTAGCCAATACATTTTTCTATATTTTAACTCAAGTTCTTTTCTTTTCTTTTTGACATGTTCCTTCCACCGTAGTTTTGCATCAAGTGTCATTCCGAGATACTTAGCATTATTGCTGTATGGTATGACAGTGTGGTTTATGGTCAATGGTGTAAGCGCGGCCTGTTTATAGGTGAATTGAACATGCACAGATTTGTTTTGGTTAATTTGTATTTTCCAGATTTGGGTCCATTTATTTATAGCGTCAGTAGCCTGTTGTAGTTTTCGGGTTGCTTCTTCGCTATTGTTTCCGACAGCAAGAATAGCAGTATCATCAGCAAATGTAGCCATTGTAATGTTTTCGATTTGTGGTATATCACATGTATAAAGTAGGTACAGAATTGGCCCCAGTACACTTCCTTGTGGTACACCTGCTTTAGCTTCTTTTATTGTAGAGTAAGCTTCCTCTTGTTTCACTCTAAACATTCTGGCTGTGATGTAAGATTTTAATAGTTCGGTGTGTTGGTTCGGTAATATTTTCTGTAGCTTATGGACGAGGCCTTTGTGCCATACCTTGTCGAAAGCTTGTGCTACATCTAAGAATACAGCTGAGCATACTTTATTATCTTCATAGGCTTTTTCAATAACATCTGTTATTCTATGCACTTGATCAATCGTTGAATGTTTGGTAATAAACCCAAACTGGTGTGTTGGTATTAGGTTTTTTCTCTCTATAATTGGTTTTAATCTTTTCAAGAGGAGCTTTTCAAATACCTTAGCTATCATCGGTAACAGTGAGATAGGTCGATAAGCTTTTATATCATTTGGTGATTTTCCAGGTTTTGGAACCATTATTATTTCAGCCATTTTCCAAACGTCTGGGACATATTTCAGTCGAAATGCTGCATTGATTAAGTTAGTGAGCTTTATAATACCCTTTCTTGGCAGATTGTGCAGCAATTGCCCTGTTATTAAATCATAGCCTGGTGATTTATTTGGCTTGATGTTAGTTTTAATAACGTTGGTGACTTCTTTCGGAGTTGTTAATTGAATTGTCGAATTTTCGCCGTCTATGTCCGGTAAAGTATGTTCAATTTCACTTTCGTTTGGTTTGAAAGTTTTCTCTAAATGGTCAGCGAATGCTTCTGCTTTCTCCAGGTTGCTGCGTGCCCAACTTCCATGCATGTTTCTTATCGGAGGACTATGTAGACAGGATCGTTTTAGGTATTTAGTGGCTTTCCAGAGCGAGTAGTCTGTGTTCTTGTCATCTGTTAAATTTCGTAGATAGTTATTTATGGAATTGTTTTTAATTTCCAAAATTTCCCTCTTCAACCTTTGTGTTATGTTGTTTAAGATATTCTTATTTTCAGGTGTTCTATTTTGCTGCCATTTTTTCCGTAGTTTTCGTTTTTCAGCTACCATTTCCTTGATTTCTTTCGGGTAATTTATTCCTTTGGTTGAAGTTTTAATTTCTGGAGTGTTATTCCAAGCAGCCTGTTGGATGTCTGCAACGAATTTTTCGGTTTCATAATTTAATTGGTCTTCTGTCTTAAGGGGAACATTTAGTTGAATTCGATTGTTTATTTCTTCAACAAATCCTTCCCAGTCTGTCCTCTTGTTGGTTAATGTTGGATTTTGTTGTTTTCTTATAATGTTTTCACTCAGCGTCAAAATCACAGGTGTGTGATCTGAACTTAAGTCAAAATTTTCTTCAACTTCCATGTAGTTAGTGGTTATGTTTCTAGCTATAAAGAAGTCTAACAGGTCTGGAGTTTTCTCTGGATCGGTAGGCCAATAAGTTGGTTTTCCTGTCGACATGTAACTGCACCCTAGCTCAGCAGCTGCTTTATGTAATTCATTACCTTTAGTTGTCGTCATTCTAGATCCCCATCTTGTATTTTTAGCATTGAAATCACCACCGATTATAAATTTTTCTCCTAGGTTGTTTAGAACATTCAAGTAATTTTCTTTTTTTTGGTTGTATCTTGGAGGGCTATATATGGAAGCTAATGTAACCCTGTATTTGCTAGATATAACAGTTACTGCCGTTACCTGATTTTCTGCTAAACTGAGTCCGGGTTCTTGATGATGGCATATATTATTTTTTATTATTATTGCACTTCCTCCTCTTGCTGTGTTAGCTGGATGAATGGTGTGGTAAAAGTAATATCCTCTAAATTTAATAAAGGATTCCTTTGTCAAATGGGTTTCAGATATTAAGCAAATATCTATTTTTTGCAATTCTAGGAATACTTGTAGGTCAGCGTGATGTTTCTGAATCCCATTAGCATTCCAAATTGCGATGCGGATGTCTTTACTTGCCATTTTTAGTTCTTGAGGCCACCGCCCTATTGTTTTCGAGTTTAAGTAATCTTTCAGAAAACGATTCAATAATCTTTTCCTGGTTGTCCAGCTTTGCTATAAGTTTCAATAGCAGTTCGTTGGTTGTAACGTCTTCTTTTTTTGTTTCTTTTTGAGCGGTTTGGTTTATGCTTTGAGCATAGGTCATTTCATCGTTGATTTCGTTGTACATTTTTGGTTGTTTATTTTGAGTCACTGTTTTTTGCTCTTTAGCCTGACTGATTTTATTTCTTCTCTCTTGGAATGTTTTCGCAACTACGCATCCTCTGTAGCTTGCTGGATGCGCTTCATTGCAATTCGCACATTTCGCTTTTGTTCCTTTGGGTTTTTTGCATTCTCCCGTGATGTGTTTTCCTGAGCATTTTACACACCTTGGTTCCCTTTTACAGAATTTTTGTGTGTGTCCATGTAATTGGCATCTCTTGCACTGTGGCACAAGATTTGCCTTTCTAAGAGGTTCTATTTTTACTTCGACTCCTAGAATTTGTTTAATTTCATAAATTGCTTTTATGTCCGTGTTATGTTGGAATGATAACATAAACAGTGGTAAAGGCTTCTTCTGGACAACTATTTCTCCATTGTTATTTTTATTTCGTTCTTTTTTCAGGATATTTGTGACGTCAGTACATTTAAGTCCATTTTTTATTAACTCTTCCACTATTTTAGTAGTTTTAGCTGTCGGTGGAAGCCCTCTTGCCATTACTTTAATGTCTCTGGTTTGCTTATCTTCATACGAGTGCCATTGTAATTTTAGGAATTCCAAGCACTCAGCAATTTTCGTAAAAGTTTTACGACATTCGGCGTTTAATTTGATTTGTCCATTGTTTAATGTTGTTGCTCTAAATAGTATATTATTTGTTTTCATTGTTTCATATAGCAAGTCAAAGTCTGTGACATTACTTACTATAATTGGAGGTGGTCTCGGCACTTTTATTTCTTTATTCAATTCTTGTGCTTTAATGGTTTTTGGTTGTTGTGGTGAAGCTTCAGGTGTGTAGTTTGCTTTTCGTTTCTTATTTCTTTTAACTGTTATCCAGCCTACTTCTTTTTGCAATTCTTCCTCGTCTGTTTCATAGTTTACAGGCAATTTGTTTTCAGTGCACTGGTTCACTACGGGAATGCTAGTTGGATTGTATGTGTTTTGGTTTTTTATTAGGAGTTGTAGTGCATCTAATTGTTTTTGCATATTTGTTAGTGCAATTTCCAGATTCCGTCGGGCTGTTTTTTCGTTAATATACGCATTATAGAGAGCTTGCTCATTTTGCGTTCTCTTATGGTTTTCTTGACAAAAGATTTGATTCTGTTGTGCCAGATAAGCTTCACCTGACGTTGAGGATTGTGTTTCCATCTCATTTAGTCTCTGGTTCTCTCTATTAATCATTTTTATTTAATGAATAGTTTAATTCACGTTTTTACAAAAATTTCAGTACCGGTATTTGTTTCAGAACCGTTATAACGCCGCATTTGTGGTACAGATGATGCACCTCCGACCCTTAACAGCCCCCAAAATTTTACCTTTGTTACTTTATTGCAGTGACCATCGTTTTAAACACATTTTCACTAAACATTTAACGCGCAGTTTTAACACTGTTATTGTCGTCACGGTTTTTACTTATTTTTTAAAATCGCATTTGTGGCACAGGTAGTACACTTTCAAATTTATTACACTGACCGTCGCTCCAAACACGTCTTTACTCTACGAAGGTCGAACGACAACTGATAAAATATTTAAAGTACTAAAGGAGAGTTGGAAGAGATAATTTTGATTTGCATTGCACCAAAGTTTTTTGTTTATAGATATATTTATTTTTATATTATATTTGTATTTTTTAGATACATTTACATTATAAATTTATATTTATTGTTATAGTTTATATTTATATTTATTTATTTTTAAATATTATATTTATATGTATATTTAATTGAATTTAATTTAATAAATTTATTTCAGAAAAAAATTTGTTTTTTATTTAAATTTCATTCGTCAATTAAACATGACGTCAAAGCTGTCACGTGCCAAACATTACTAATGAGCCACTCAATTGTCTTCACAGTAAAATATTTTTCTTACAGGTGCCTATAATGGAGATTTAAATTGACCAATCAAATTACTTGAATGGCCCATTATGGCTCCCTCTAGATATTGGGCAAAGCAAAACTTTGCGCCAGAGTCCTCTATTGAGTAGCATCTCTATTACTCTATGGCTTTAATTATAATCACTATTATTTGATTATAATGTATCTTCATTCTCAAAAGTGTTGTGGATCCAGTATATGTGCGAAAATGTTATATTGTTATTTACAGGAATACACCAGAAGAAATCATGAAAATATTAACAACTCTTTAAAACCAAAATGAATCCAAATGATGCAATGATAAAAATTGCATTGAAGGTAAATGTGATTATACTACATGAAAAGTTTTTATTATCGTTTAAAAAGTTCTTTTTAAAGTGCCATCAATTAAATACTTAATTATTTTGAAGGGCTTCATTTACTCGGAAGAAATATATATTGGTTAAGATACTTATAATTAATATGTTGGCTTAAGGCTCCTTAATGAAGATAACCTTTACAACAAAAATGTTAAAAAATACATAATCACTACATAGTATAAAACAAAGTCGCCTTTTCTGTCCCTATATCCCTATGTGCGCTTAAACCTTTAAAACTACGCAACGGATTTTGATGCGGTTTTTTCAATAGATAGAGTGATTCAAGAGGAAGGTTTATATGTATAATACATGCATAATATACTAAGGCAACATTGCTAATTTTAGAGGTTTCTAACGTGATGTCGTAAATTAACATATTTTTTTAGGCTTATTTAGCAATTAGCAAAAACGCTGCCTAACCCTACGAGTTAGATCAAATTAATGTACTACAGTATTGTACACCATAAAAAGGTCTACAAAAAAGTCCGCTATGGTATATGTTTATCTTTTAGGGATAACCCACATTAACCATTTTTATTGTTTACTTTTTACGTGAGAAAATGGCTTATTTACGAAGCTATTTTAAGCAATACGGCATTAATCCTTATCGAATTAAGTACCTTAAATACAGTGTGCAATTAATATAGATCAATATGGTTCCTTACAGCATGTAAATTAAACAAATATTTTCGGAGATATTACAAATTTAAAATTTGCGTTTAAAAATGTGTAATGTAATAAAAATTGTATGAATTTAGATATTCCAAAGATAGCAGGAAATCTTCATAGTAATTATAGGGGAAGAGGAATTGTTTTACTCCAAATTTAATGCGTGCAGGCCAAGGGCAGTAATGAATGAACCAAAAATACTGGATCGATTTTAATCATGTTTTCATTGAGTGACATAGGCATATATATTTTATGCCCGTGCAAAGTCGGAGCGGGCCGCTATGTTTTTATATACAACGTTCATATTTTTTCTGTAGTGTATTTAATTTAGTATCAGCATTGCACCCGTGCGAAGCCGTGGCGGGTCGCTAGTACAAAATAAAATAACACAATTTGTAGACCAACAAGATGAAGTTGATTTTATAGACAAGAGATTATTAGGCTTGTTTTATTATATTGTTAATAGATGCTTGAGCTGTCTTTGTATCTCGTCTATTTTACTATAATAGTAAGAAGTAATTCTAATATATATCAAATATTTTATGTAGTATTATTTTTGGTATCTTCTGCATTCTGACGCATATCAAACAATTTAACCGTTTTACTTATCGTTTCAACAATTTTTACAATAACATTTTAAACATAATTATAAATTGCTCCTAAGCACAAACTAAATTAAATTAAAACATAAGCATTTTTTTGTTGAACAAATAAATTTTTAACAGACGCAGATTTTAAGCTGCTTTCAGTATGAACGAACAAAAATATAGAAACTTTAATACATTTTATTTAAATTGATAGCACTAAATACATATGAAAAAGAGAAAAAGAGCTATAGACAATTTTGCTAGGAGATAAATTGTGTTTCAATTATATTGTAGCCTTTTTTATATTAACATTTAATTATATTTTATTTATATATATATATATATTTTATAATGTTTTAATTTATATTGAATTTTATTTTATAAATTGTTTTGAAAAATTATATTTGAATTTTATTTCAAATTTAATTGGTTAGCCGAATGTGACGTCAGAGGTTGGTCACGTGATGCCTATGATATTATCGAACAATAAAATGCTTTTCTAATAAAAAAATTTTCTTTATAGGTGCCTGTAATGGTAATTTAAATTAACCAACGAAACGCAGCTAAAAGACGTTCTCGCACTTTACTGCTGAGACCATGCAAAAAAATTCTGAAATTATTTGTATTAAGTTAACATTCTATATATTACGAGAAGAAAGAAATCATTTGAACTTTAACCTGCGTCCAATTATGTTGATCAATGTTGAACCGGTCGACCGTCAACGAGGGGTAGAACATTATCTCCGGTTTCTCAGGTTAACACAGTAACGCACGGTAAAAAATAACCGTCGAAATGTGTCCTTCATCGAGCAACAACAAAGAATATTTCGACGATTAAATTAGAAAATAGGGGCGCACCGGGACGGTTGTCACCGCGAAGGTAAACCGAACAAGCCGGGGATCCGACCCCTGCCGGATTTAACAACCCCCCGGCATGGCCCCCGGGCGCCTACCCCCTTCACGTTTCATAATACGGCAAAGGCAAATAAATAATGTTAGATTAGAGGTGAATGCAGCGGCGGATGGGGTGTGCTCCGGCCAATTTGGCTCGGCGAGGACTAGACGGGATCCGAGCCTGTCTTTGGCTCGACGTAGAAATGAAGTTTTCGATATTTCGCGCGGCGTTCTGTTAAGTGAGAGAGCGGCTCTCATGCCCGGATAGACAGATGGTGCGTTAGAGGATCTTTTATTCGGTCGACAGTCGCATTATCTTGTACGAATTAATCCTCTCGAAGCCCTCTTAATTCCTACAGGGCGTGTACACATATGTGATTTTGGGTTTATCATGCGAATATTTTTTTATTATTAGGTCATTTCACTACATTTCATTGGTTAGTTTAAATTACCATAACAGGCACCCATAAAGAAAATATTTTATCTTTTCATGGAAATTATTTCATTGAGTGAGGATTTCATACGAATCACGTGACCAACCTCTGACGTCACATTCTACTGACCAATTAAATTTGAAATAAAATACACATGTAAGTTATTTTGTACATAACAGTTCAATTGAAATGTCCCTGGACTATCATAGAAAAACACTTTTTGGGTAAATCTTTTTTTATTCAACACAATTCCCTTCAAGAGCGATACACTTATCATAGCGACCCTTCAACTTTTCGATACCATTTTTGTAGTAAGCTTTGTCGTTTGCTTGAAAATAGGGCTCAGTTTCGGCGATTACCTCTTCATTCGACGAGAATTTCTTCCCAGCGAGCATTCTTTTGAGATATGAGAACAGGAAATAGTCGCTGGGGCCAGATCTGGAGAATACGGTGGATGCACGCAAATACAAAATACAGACGACATAACCTTGCCAGCCGACTGTTGCGTTTTCCCACGCTTTGGAGCGGGTTCATCGTGTGCAGTCCACTCGGATGACTATCGATTGATTGGACTTCGGAGTGAAATAATGGAGCCATGTTTCATCCATTGTGACGTATCGACGCAAAAACTCGGGTTTATTACGCTTGATCATCTTTAAACACTGCTTCGAATCATCAACTCGTCGTTGTTTTTGGTCAAAAGTGAGCTCGCGCAGCACCCACTTTGCACAGAACTTGCTCATACCCGTATATTCGTGAATGATATGATGTACACGTTCAGTTGATATCTTTAGAGTGTGTGTTATTTCATTAAATTTCAATTTACGATCATTGAAAATCATTTTGTGGATTTTTAAAAAGTTTTCGTCGGTAACAACCTCTTTTGGACGTCCACTGCGTTCACCGTCTTCGGTGCTCATTTCACTACGCCTAAACTTAGCATACCAATCCTTAATTGTTGATTGGTTAGTTTAAATGTAATGTAAATATTTTATTAAGAAATCATCTCATTAATTGAGGACTTCATACGCATCACCTCAACCTCTGACGTCACATTCTACTGACCAATTAAATTTGAAATAAAACCCACATGTAATTTTTCAAAACAATTTATTAAAATAGAAGTTACTTTGTACAAGCGTCATCTAAATTTGTGACGTCAAAACGTCGCAATATTGCCGTATCAACTCCGAGTTTTTGTTCACATTGGCTTCTATATACAACAAAATTCTAAAAATTCTTTAAAGACTCGAAATTTTCGGCTCTAAGATTGCCTAAAAATCCATGAATTATATTCTTCAGAAATAACCAAGCCGCTAACTCTTTCGCGGAAAGATTTTCATCGAATTCATTGCTCTTTACATTACGTTACTTTAAAATTTTCTTATTTGTGGGCCAGAAAATGCTTCCTGCCTAGCATCAGCTAATTTAGAGAAAAAAAAATTAAATACAAAAATCCTTTACAGTTTTTATCCATGGCCATGAAAAATTTTTCGCAAAAAGAATCGCATGTTCTTGTGGAATAAGAGATTCATATTTAACGTTTGATTTATTACAAACAAAGTCAGTTTCTTCAATCGGTTTTTGGCTAATCTTATACTTCATAGTGATTTTGATCACTAAGGAACGTGACGTGTTAGATAATCATATCGACAGATATTGTTTTTAACAATAGAATAAGGAATTCAAAACAGTAATCTTATTTATGTTAAAAAAATTGTGTTACACCGTGTTGTTGGAAAATGTTAACCACTTAAATTATAAGTATTAAATTTTATTCCACACATTCTATTCTTTTGCGAGTGGTCACAATGGTTTTTGGTGAAATAGCTTTTGAAATAATGGATATAAAACAATATTGTCAATTCGTTAAACTTTTTTATTAGGAAAATATCGTTGAAACTAAGTAATAGCTCCGTAAGGATCTGGACAATATCTGCCAGATAAATCAACTATTATTGCTTGTTGCTTACATTTTATGGAACCCCATGTTTTCCAATCGTTTAGCTTTTGAAATGTACATTACGTAAATTATTTTATATTATCAGAAAATAGATGAGAATGTATCAGATAAACCGTGAGGCATTTGCTACGAACTTTTTTATTTCATTTGGATAGATTTAGGCTGCGTTGAAACATGTAATGGCATGGGATCCATCTAATTTCACAGGTTGGACCAGAACTCTGTACAATATATACTTGTTCTTTAACAATCTCACTTGTTTTATAAATTGTCCTGCAAGAATATATAGAAAATTTAGATTTGCAGCTTTATTCAGAGAGATGGTTTATATACTCTTCTTTCATAATTTACTCCCATTCATGGTACGTTCGTTCATTTTATTTGGCTGTCACTATAACACTTTACTGAATAAAAAAATCCCTTTATTATTTCCATCACCCTTTTCACCCACTCGCCAAACCAAACCAGAGCAATCCAACCGAATCCAAATCCTATCAATATCACATGAACGTCATATAAACACCTTTTATAAACGCATTTTTCGGAAGGCGTTAAACCCCGTGCTTTTTTTATACCGCATAAAAAAATAATAACAAGCGAATCAGTTGAGAAAATCTTGAGGTGAGTTATGAACAGACGGTCGGCAGATATTTTCGGTGAAAACTTAATTGTGTTGCGTTTCTTTGTGCCCCTGAAACCAGATCATCGATGCTGTGCTCTTTTGTCGTTTTTAGATGGACGGGAGATTACAATCAAGGACTATAGAGTTTCTTTTTTTAAACGTATTCATTTCAACTGGTTTTGTTGCGAACTGATGTAGTTATGTGTTTTTTTATAATCATTTTGTGTCGTTCTATTTCCTAGTTGATATTATCGTACTTGAATTATTTAAATAACTGCTTCTTTTTCATTGGACATTTTTATGTTGAATTTTTTAAAATTAATTACATCTTACTTTTGACATGATACAGGTACAATCTTAATTTACAAATAAATTTATTACTACTGTTCTGTTGTATTTGCATTAATGCACAAGCAAGGCGAGTACGGGATTAATACAACGTGGGGTATAAGTTCCGTTACTATTGACGCAATTTCCGCTGGGTGGCAATACTGGAACGATTATTTTCAATAAATACTGTCACTATTTTTGCTCTTTCTTTTATCTAGTAAAAAGTTTTGGGGAAGTTTGGTTGGTTATGAACACTTTTCTTAATTTCCAGTTAGTATATTATTGGAACTTTTCAACATGACAATGGCAAAGCGAAAATGTATCGGAAGTTCTTTTTATGAACCTGTCTGTGATTGTGTGTGTGAACTCACATACTAATGGTATCACCGTTCAATCGTTACTCGTTCAACAACGAGTAAGTAAGTAATTATGTATATAAAATAATGTAATATTTTAAATTATATTATAATTTTCAAGGGAAAATATTTAAGATTAATTGTTGAATGTTAAGAATAAAGTAAAAAGTATAAAAACAATTTAATATAATTGCTCTTAATGTAGAAAATACTAAAATACTATTACAAGGATAAAATAAGTACTAAGCAATATACTAAAACAAGAAAACATTATATTTTTTATATATGTAGAATTTTTATTATATACTCATGTAATACCTAGTGATTTAAAAACTTTCTCTAATAATAACATTATTTTATATCTAGCCTAGATAATCCATAATTCAAAGTAACACGTATACGAGTATTAGCTATGGGGTTAGGTTTTTGAGGATATAAAAACTATTTAAACCTATTAATCTATTTACAATATTATTTTAACTACTACCAAATGATTACTTTGAAGTCGATGCCGAACTTAAACAATAAAAAAATAATAATATAATTTTGTGACATATACAGAAAATTTAATTATCAACAAAGCAAATCTAAATTAATATAACTATTGGGGTTCGGCACCGATTTCAAAGTGATTAGTTGAAGTTAAAATCTATTTACACATAGATGATACATATGATTTTAATTTCCCTAACATGATGCGTGTATAAATTTGACAGCTGTTGGATCATCAGTTTGTGAATTATAGCATTTTGAGTGAAACTTTTGTTATTGTGAAAAAATGGATAAAAAGGAATTTCGCGTGTTGATAAAATATAGCTTTTTGAAGAAAAAAAACACAGTTTAAGCAAAAAATTGGCTTGATATTGAGTTTCCGGACACTTCCCCAGGAAAATTAACTACCAAGGATTGGTATGCTAAGTTTAGACGTGATGAAATGAGCACCGAAGACGGTGAACGCAGTGGATGCCCAGAAGAGGTTGTTACCCACGAAAACATTAAAAAATTCACAAAATGATTTTGAATGACTGTAAATTGAAACTGAGTGAAATAGCAGATACTTTAAGGATATCAACTGAATGTATACATCATATCATTAACGACTAATTGGGTATGAGAAAGCTCTGTGCAAAGTGGGTGCCGCGCGAGCTCACTTTCGACCAAAAACAACGACGAGTTGAGAATTCGGAGCAGTGTTTGAAAATGATTAAGCGTAACAAACCCGATTTTTTACGTCGATATATGACAATGGATCAAACATGGCTCCATCATTTCACTCCGAAGTCCAATAGACAGTCATCCGAGCGCACTGCACACGATGAACCCGCTCCAAAACGTGGGAAAACGCAATAGTCGGCTGGCAAGGTTATAGCGCCTTTATTTTGTGATGCTCATGGAATAATTTTTATTGACTACCTTGAAAAAGGAAGGACCATCAACAGCGACAATTACATAACGTTATTGGACCGTTTGAAGGACAAAATTGCCGAAAAACGGCCGCATTTTAAAAAAAAGAATGTGCTGCTTCACCAAGACAATGCACCATGTTAAAAATCCATGAATTGGGATTTGAATTGCTTCCTCATCCACCGCATTCTCCGGATCTGGCCTCCAGCGACTATTTCCTCTTCTCAAATCTCAAAAGTATGCTCGCTGGGAAGAAATTTTCATCGAATGAAGAGGTGATCGACGAAATTGAGGTCTAGTTTGAAGCAAAGGACAAATCGTACTACAAAAATGGTATCGAAAAGTTGGAGGGTCGTTATAATCAGTGTGTGACCCTTGAAGGGAATTATGTTGAATAAAAACAAACTAATTTTGCTAAAAAAATGTGTTTTACTATGGTAGGCCGGGAACTTTTCAATTAACCTGTTAGTTATTACAACGATTATTGTGTACATATTTCATTTTAAAATGTTTTTTTTTTGTGTTAAAAATCTAAGTTTGATTATTTTTTAATTTTTAGTGAATTCCTGAGTTATTTTTTGAAGTCGGTTCAATTTCTTTGTAAAAAAAAATTACAATGCATTTCTTATTTGTTTCTATTTCTATGTTAAAGTGACACTAATTGGCACGGTAACTTGTACTATTTCATCATTTTTGTGTTGCCGAATAGTGTCTATGAATGTATGTTGATGTAGAATTTTCTGCGAATGATCATTTTAATCAATTAAAAGGTTATAGATTAGGGTTATATTATAAAATACATTGATATACCAAATATATAGAAAATCTGCGTCTATTCAAATGCAAATGTATTTATTTCAAAGAAACTAATGACTTGTAAGAAATAAATGTTTCGATGTTCTTTTTACGATAGCTTATTATCATTATACCTGATAATTTATTATTATAATCGTTCTATATACACGTCAGACAAAAAGGAAAGCATATCAGACTCAAAATAACTCTAATAGTTAGTCGACAGATATTCCCAACGTGACTTAGGATCAAAGAGTTTATCAGGTTGGTCTATCAGCCAATTATAAAGCTTATTTCGACTTATGGGGTGCAAATATGGGGTTGCACTAAGCCATTAAAACAACTAGCAATTCAGCGATGCCTAAACAAAGTTTTTAGAATAATTACCAATACTTATCCCTATGTTACTAACGAAGAACTCTATAATGTCCTCGAAATCAGTTATGATTGAAAATGAAAAACATGAAATAAAATTATTAAATCACAATGTGGAAGCAATAGAGCAACCAAGTAGAAGTACAATTTCTACTAATTTTTCATTGAAGGATTTGTAAAACTTTTGTACAAGTTGAATTTTATAATTTTTTCATTTAGCATTCATCTTTGTTAATATTTTTAACTGATTTGATATTTTTAACCGACTTTAAAAAATTATGAGGTTCTCTGTTCGAATAAAAAAGAATATATATACATATACATACATACATACATATATATATATATATATATATATATATATATATATATATATATATATATTCCTTTTTTACTCTAATATTATATATATAATTCTTTTTTTATTCGAAAGAGTGCCCTTGCAAGGTGGTCCCATTCGAACTAAGTTAGGGCTAGATTAGGGAAATTGAGGGAAAACCTCAAATTTCAAAGATACGTACAATGTTTTCATATATTTTTTATCTAAAATAATCAGATTTTTGTGTGTAATGCTATTGCTGAACTCATGTGATGAAAAGTAGAAAGTAGTTCCAAATGCCATTCTGTAAATGCCATTCAGTTTGCTTTTTAGGTACTAACCATATCATTTGAGAAATGAACTGTTGCTATGGCGTAATAGTTAGAGCGTTAAGCTCACACGCGGAGGTAGCGGGTTCGATTCCAAATAGAGCAGCAACTTTCTTTTCTCTAGTTTCTCCCTTTTTTCAATCATTGTTTCTTCATATTTTTATTCATATATATAAATTAAAAATATATAAATATATAAATATATAAATATTTTATTCATATTTATTCATATTTTTTCTCATACTATTACTTGGGCTATCCATTGTAATACTTAATAAAACAAATGCGTAATTTATTGTGTAAAATCTACACTAAAAAGAGAAAAATAAAATATTTTTATAAAAAAAAAATCGAACCGACTTCAAAAAATAAATAATTAACTCACTAAAATGTAAAATATAATCAAACTTAGACTTTCAGCATAAAAACAACCGTTTTAAAATAAAATATGTACGTAATAATCGTTGTAATAACTAAATAAAAATCAGTTGGAAGTCGGTGCCGAGCCTTCAAACAATACAAGAATTATAATATAATTTTATGTCATTAACACAAAATTAAAAAGGAATAAAACAAATATAATTTAATATAACTATTTGGGCACGGTACCGACTTCAAACTGATTTTTATTTAGTTATTACAAGGATTATTACGTACATATTTTGTTTTAAAACGTTTAAGTTTTAAGTTTGATAATTTTTTACATTTTAATGAGTTCCTTATTTGTATTTTGAGGTCTGTTAAATTTTTTTTGTAAAAATATTTTATTTAATTTTAGGTCGGTTTTGACAAGATTCTATCAAAACTATATATTGGGCTACATAATTTATGGTTTATTTTTTATTTTTTAAAATAAATGATTTGTACTAATCGATCGTTAAAGGTCACTGTCTATTTTACGATATGGAATAACGAGCTTTTTAGCGTTTTGTAAGAGTTTAAAGGATGTTTTCTCCGTAAATCTTTATCGTCGTTAATATCCAATTTTTCGCATGTGCTACTGAGACGAATGGTTAGCAGTGGCTAATAATGGCAGCACCAGTACCACCTCTCGTGCGGGACAAGGCTCGCACTGACCCCAATAAAACCATTAACGACGAAATTAGACACACAAAGCCTGAGACGAAAAAGACATCATCGTAAATTACTGTTACAAAGCGGTCAAATAATAAATGCCTTTATGGCCAGCTACATTACCAGAATTTGTGTAAATTGTTGACGTTTTTTGGCCAAGGAATGGTTTCGATTTTTCACGCTGTCGGTTTCCGAATCCCCGTTTTGCGCTGAAAGAGACTGTGGAACGGTACGACCTCGAAATAACACAGCGGAATCCGGTGTAAACCGTATAACATTTTCAATGTGTTCTAGTGGAGAATATAAACGGCTAACTGATTATAAAGAGTTAATTTATAAGTTGCCATGTTGTACAAAACTGTAATTTTTATTCATATGTCAGTAAAATTCTTGTCTGTTGTTTATAGAATTTGTTTGTAATACTTGAATTTCCAGATACTTTTGATTCAGCTCTTATTCGAAATTAGTATTTTCAAAAATTGTATTTGTTTAAGTGTAATGTGTAAAGTGTGTTAAGTGTGAGATATGTGGTTTTTCGTCGAGACGGGATTGAGACTTTTTCCACACTCAGCTGGTAGGCGCGGATGTCTCTCTGATTGTGGAAGATTATGGCGTGGGTTTTTTGGGGGTTGATTTGCAACCTCCATAAACTTTGGCATTAAATTTAATTGGAAGTTTTCTCTGAACGGCATCTACAGAACGAGGACTGGCAAAGAAAGCTGACAGCTGAATTCTGACATAAAGAGATTGAATAATACTGGGGCTAATGGGCAACCTCGGGGAACTCCTGCTTTGACTGATTTAGGACTGGAGAGTGTATTAACGATCTTTACTTGAAATGACCGTCCCGACAAAAAGGAACGCAGTAACATGATCGAACGCCATAGTTAGGTATAAAAAGACCGCGCAGGACTTGTGCTTTTCTTCTCTGAACTTGTGTTGTTCGTCTGGTATGATATGGTTCTGCTCAGTAAACCGGTTTAGTGCAAACAGTATCGCTTTTTCAGCAATCTTGGACATTGAACTAAGCAGGCTGATGGGCCTGTAGTCTGAAGGCGAAGAATCTGCTCCCTTTTTCGGAATCACGACTGTGTGTGCATGTTTCCAAATTTTTGGGAAATGTTGCAGCCGCATAATGGAATTTATGATGTAGGTTAATTGCGAGAGCTACTCGTGCTAGCTTTTTGAGTCGAAATACTGAAATTTCATCAAGCTTGGGTCTGTTACGGCAATTGCAAGCAAGGTTCACGCATTATTTAATCTAGGAGAACCATCTTCATTGACACCGAAGCGGAATATTCATACCTGCATGTGTATACTATATATAACTGCATTTTATATGAAAGTGTATTGCCATGAAAAGTGTAAACTGTCACTACAAATGTCTGCCGATGTCAACTGAACAATTTGAGCGACATGGTGTTGCAAAAAAAAAGAGCAGCGATAGCGAGTAGCCGACTTAAAGTTATTCTCTTGCATAACAACGCTGGGCCATACGTGGCCAAGAGTTGTAAAGGATATGCTGTTGCAGCTCGAATGAAAGGTTCTGCTGCACTCTCCGTACAGATATAACGTTTTCTGATTCCCACTTGTTTAGATCGATGCATGATGGCTGGCACGCAGTTTGGAAATATTAAATAACAGAGATTAAATATAGATTGATGATTGAATCTTTGATTAGTTGCAGAAAATGGTGAAAAATATTGTGAAAAATATATGTTGTATCCTATCCTAATCTTGTAAGGTATCCTTATTGTCAATTCATACGATTATAACACTAATTTCCAATTGTATTAATAAATATTTTCGAACTCTGATGCAAATTTCACTATATTTCTCCGTTTATCGAATGCATCTTAGCTGGTGGCCTAGCATATCGTTTCTGTTCCAGCCTTCTAGACGATATAATAACTATTTTAATATTATAAGTTGGTGGATTTAAACAGTATTTATGATGTTGCAGTGTGCTTTCAAAAAATATTTTTGTAAACTGTCAAAATATTATATATTACGATATATAAATGTTAAAAGATTCTCCATTTCCATTATTTATATTATTTAATAGATTATTATTTAATAGTGTTAGTTTTAGCGTAAACCTTATAAATCTAAACTTATTCTTCTAACGTTGTAGTAAATGTAAATATTAACGTTGAAAACTATCGACTGACAACGAATATCAACTGTTTAGTAATTGGTTACTTTTTAAAATCGACTGATTCCGTTGTTATTTTCGGTTAGAGTGATTTGACTATTTTTTACTATCGACTGTTTCAGTCGTGTACTTTTAGTTATTTTTTTTCGGATTTACTAGTTTCATTCGACTGTTTTTTTAATGTTCTGGCTGTGGCGTCTTAGCTGTGACTTTGAAAATAATGGGCCGAAGTTATGCTTACATATATTTATATATAAAATATGGTTCTATGAATAACAATATATTGTACATTAATATAGCAGCATTTTGGAACACTAATTTTCAAGATTATTTATTAAAATAAGAAGGTAAATAGAACAACATTTTGATTGATAATTTGTTTTATTAATCTCTTAGAATTCAACAATCCGTGGGCAATAAGCATTATTATATGATTTCCATTATAAAATATAACTGTACAGACATGTAAAAGATCGCTTCAGTAAGTGACCTGCTGTAGAAACTTATAATCCAAATCTTACTCTAGATACTATTCTAACTAATTCTAAAGAGTATTCTAACTTATTCTAGAGATTATTATATCTCACTCTATGTGTCTATTAATCAGCTCGTATGGTAGTTTACGTTTGAGCCTACACACTTCAATGTCATCGCACATATTCAACTATTTGGCGAATGCATTGGGAGGCGTTAACACTTCAAATCACACTCGTTATGGGTTCTAAGGGGATATCGCGCTGAATTATTTTGTTGGAGACTTAATATGGGGCATTGATGATGACTCGTAACACTTTATTATAGAACCTCTGAAGGATATCTTTGTTAGATTTGCTAGTAGTACCCACAGTTCAATATTATAGGTCCAAATTGGCCAAGTATTGACTTATACAGCAAAACATTTTTTCTTATCAAAGGATAATTTAAATTTACGCCCTATCAGCCAATATATTTGGTTTAGTTTAAGCCCAAGCTATTTGCGTTTTGTTACTAGATTGATAAATAGAAAAATAATTTTGACTGTATTTATCTTGGTTACTAATAAGTCTTTTTCGATTTTCTAAATCTCTTGATGTTTGTTCAAGCCTTTTTAATGTTAGAACTTCTTGCATGCAAGTTACAAAGAATAATAGTCTTAGAATATTCCTTATTAACTATAAATAAAAATATTATTGTATTTAGAAAGGGTGCGATGATATTATATTTAGTAATCGTTACTATTATTTTATTTACTAATATTCCTCTTTACAATCGAACCAGATATATGAATTATAAAAGAAAACCATTTAGAAATAAACTGTTATTTTGAAGTTATTAAATTACAGCCATTTTCTCTTTCCTTTTCTTTCCCAAAGACAGTTCGAAATGGAATATTTACATCACCGTAATACTTATGAAATTAGTAGCGGTTGAAAAAAAAATATAGAAAGAAAATGTTGAAATCAAATAGAAATAAGCCAATTACTTTTCTAATATTACGTCAATATTACTTTCCGCATATCCGTTTTTTACAGTGCCAATTGCCAATTTAAAATTTATTAAAATGAACTGATCTGTACAGCGCAGAAGATCAAATAATTATCTCCGCCCTTTCTCCCTCAAAATTAGTAGAGAAAGCAATTTGTAAATTTCCGTCTGTTATCACGATAACAGAAAAGCAGACAAAACCTGAATTTGGCTGAAAGAGTAATTGTTATTTTCAGTCGCTATTTTTTTGACTATCGACTATTTCGACTATTTTGCGACTATCGACTGTTTCGACTATTTTTAGTCGATAATTCCGAACGCTAGTAAATATCAACATTCCTTATTCAAGACTCTCTTATTTCAAGATTTACATCTTTGTTGTGCTGTTTATAACACTATTTATCAAATTTAACTAATTAGTGGGTAGTGTTTGAACACTAAGTGAAAATTTTGGCAAAATTACACTATCTTCCCCTGTACGAGGATACCGTGGTTGAAACGGGACGACGTTATTCGGAAAAGTCTGTTTTTTTGTCGGGAAGCCAATTTAAATTTGGCCTTTGGCCTTCAATTTGGCCAGAGCCGAGTATTTTGGTTCTCGATGGGAGATCGGGGGCGGTCGCCAGCTAGATACACATGTTCGAAAGCTATTAGTTATTAATTTAACACGCAACGCAGAATCGAGGATGATCGTCGAGAATATTAATCAGACCGAAAAGCGTTACTTCCTACGAACCTTTCGTTTTTGTTTCGGATCTTGTTTATTTTGACATTATATATTGATGCCTTGGCAACCCGTTTTTTTGCGGTTTGTATTTTTAATTTATGATGCATATTTAACATTGTGGAATATTTGTATTTATGGGTTTTACATTCGAATCAAACTAGGTCAATATCTTTTTTATTTATATACTATAACTTATACCTACAGGCATCAGAATATTTAATGTGATTTATAAGGTATGTGGAAAAATAATTTAGATTTTTAAACTTTTATGGGTATATTTTATCTGTTTATATATATGTTTGGAGTCTAAAAAAGTTTTTTCAATGTCTTTTTTATTACAATTGCTTACATTACTTTTTTTCACACTAGTATAGGTAATGTTCTAGGAGCGTTTTTTTGTAGTGGTATCCGCCGAGGGTCTAATCCACTTAATTAACATCTGTATATCTAGTTCTTGTTTCCTTCGATGCTACAATTCATTTTCACAAATAATAAAAATAATACTTAAAAGCCACATAATCAATATATGTCGGAGTAACTCTCCAAGAGTAAGAGAAAAAGTGTAATATATATATATATATATATATATATATATATATATATATATATATAATTTTATATTCATATATACATATATACATATATAATGGATGTCAAATATACAATTTTTAACATTCCAATCGTCAGTGTCACTAAATAACTATAGAATTTAACAGTTGTTTACATTTATACTTCACATTTTCACCAATAGATATCTCGGACTAAATACATGGAATTTACTATTATATTATTAATATTATTTTGTTAATATTATGTGTTAATAGTATTTAGAATTATATCCAACAATAACATCAAAAATTATTTCTAATAACTGTTTATAATTATTTCCTGTTTTAGCACTAGTTGAATAATGAATAATAATAATAATGATGGCTTTTTGAATCATCCTGTATATATAATCCAATTCAACCGGCAATCTGTGTAAAGCAATATCGAGTATTATGCTTGAAGAATTTATCTGAAATAGATATTAAAATATAGTCCTTTAATATATTAAAGTTTATTTAAATTTTATTTAATAAATTACTAGACAATAACCTATTATTATAAATCAATTCGATTTAATGTTAAAAATGTTCAAGCGGTTCCATGGTGTAATGGTTAGCACTCTGGACTTTGAATCCAGCGATCCGAGTTCAAATCTCGGTGGAACCTACGAAATATTTTTAGTTTTCAATAAAAACACCTGTAGCACCTACCTGGTTCATCCTAAGCCTTACTGCGAAGGTTCCATGGTGTAATGGTTAGCACTCTGGACTCTGAATCCAGCGATCCGAGTTCAAATCTCGGTGGAACCTGATGAATTTTTTAATAATTTTTTACAGTAAATTAAATTAAATAATAAAATATTTTAGATATTACTAATAGTTTTATTTATTTTTTAACTGCCTTTAGCAACGTACACTTAAAAGGTATGTTTTTCAAAGCCATATGAATGTTATTAATTTTTAACACTACATATTTTGTAAAAGTGAAATACATTTACTGAGAATGATTTTTCGTACTGTAATCACTACATAACCTATATATACCTTTAATTAATATTTTTGTTCAAAGCTACTACTGAGATAGGTGGGATTTTTTTGGGTCTACTCATGGAGTTTGAAAAATTAATTCTTGAACAAATATGTTTAAAAAATACATTAATACAAAATAAAATAATACATTTTGAAGATTAACGAGTTAAGACTGATTTTATAGATAAGATAGTATTTCATGATTGTTTTATTATATTCTTGATAGACCTTTAAGCTGTCTCTTTAACTCCTTGATTTTACTATAATAAGAGCACAGCAGTAATTCTGGTATATATCATACAATTTAACTTGCATCAATATATATATATATATATATATATATATATATATATATATATATATATATATATATATATATATATATATATATATATATATATATATATATATAATACTAGCGGCCCGCTCCGACTTTGCACGGGCATAAAATATATATGCCTATGTCACTCAATGAAAACATGATTAAAACCGATCCAGTATTTTTGGTTCATTCATTACTGCCCTTGGCCTGCACGCATTAAATTTGGAGTAAAACAATTCCTCTTCCCCTATACTTACTATGAAGATTTCCTGCTATCTTTGGAATATCCAAATTCATACAATTTTTATTACATTACACATTTTTAAACGCAAATTTTAAATTTGTAATATCTCCGAAAATATTTGTTTAATTTACATGCTGTAAGGAACCATATTGATCTATATTAATTAAACACTGTATTTAAGGTACTTAATTCGATAAGGATTAATGCCGTATTGCTTAAAATAGCTTCGTAAATAAGCCATTTTCTCACGTAAAAAGTAAACAATAAAAATGGTTAATGTGGGTTATCCCTAAAAGATAAACATATACCATCGCGGACTTTTTTGTAGACCTTTTTATGGTGTACAATACTGTAGTACATTAATTTGATCTAACTCGTAGGGTTAGGCAGCGTTTTTGCTAACTGCTAAATAAGCCTAAAAAAATAGGTTAATTTACGACATCACGTTAGAAACCTTTAAAATTAGCAATGTTGCCTTAGTATATTATGCATGTATTATACATACAAACCTTCCTCTTGAATCACTCTATCTATTGAAAAAAACCGCTTCAAAATCCGTTGCGTAGTTTTAAAGATTTAAGCGCACATAGGGATATAGGGATAGAAAAGGCGACTTTGTTTTATACTATGTAGTGATAACATATAGCCATAAGTAACATATAACATATAGTTATTTTTCTCTTTTTAGAAAATGACGGAGTTATTTTATTTAATATTAAAATGGGTAGGCCAAGTAAAGGTGCAACCCGTTTGAAGAAAAATAGGAATAAAGAAACAATGATTGAAAATAAGGAGCGCTGCAGGCTCCGGGGTCCGCTACTTAGCCTAGATGATTTGATGTCTGTTTGAACAACAACAAAAAGTTGTCCTCGTCGGGAATCGAACCCGCAATCTCCGTTTGGGAGCTAAACGCTTTCACCATTACACCATAGAAACAGTTGTCTACAATGTTTCTACGGGGTCTTATATGCAATAGTTCATGCTTAAAAAGCAAACTGAATGGCTTTTGCACTGAACGACTTCCGATTTTCCGTCACATCCACTCAGCAATAACATTATACCCAAATATCCGATTATTTTAGATAAAAAAATATGTGAAAACTTTGTACGTGCCTTTAAAATTTTAGCGTTTCCCTCGATTTCCCCCCTTTCCCCCACAGATCCTGATTTGGTTCCAATGGGACCACCTCGGAAGTGCACTATTTCGATTAAATAATATGTTTTGAAAATCGGCCCATAATTGATGGAGAATCGGGGAACATACATTAAAAAAATATATACAGCCGAACATAGAACCTCTTTCTTTTTCGAAGTCGGTTAAACATACCTACATTTGTAGGAAATGTAAATGTAACGTCAGCGCCGAGCAATTATCTTCAATGTTTAATACATTACACGTTCTGAGTACACTTTCATAATGGTAACCGCTAGATTTAATCAGTATTTAGCATTTTCAGTGTCGCAAAGACCGTAAAGATTTGACAACCAACAAAAATTGTGATCCTTTGTGACAACGAAACTTTTGATGACACTTGTGTAATGGTTAGCACTCTGGACTTTGAATCCAGCGATCCGAGTTCAAATCTCAGTGGAACCTACGAAATATTTTTAGTTTTCAATAAAAACACCTGTAGCACCTACCATGGTGTTCCATGGTGTAATGGTTAGCACTCTGGACTCTGAATCCAGCGATCCGAGTTCAAATGATGATGACACTTTGTGTGAGAAAACAAAATTGTAATTTTTACCATATTCTTAGCAGTTAGCTTTTTTTGTAAATATTTTAAGTCTCCTTTTTACCAACGAAAGTTTATCTGGATTTGACATACTGTTTCATCAAAGATCACTTTCCTTGTCGGATTTTACACTCTTGCCTACGACAATCACAAATATTAAACACAAACATAAATTTACGACCATGTCCCAGCAGGATTCGAACTCGCGACTAACGAAACACTAGTTATTATTAGCTAGAAATTTAGCGACAGTAACCACTTGCAATTCATTTATATCTATACGACATTACCTGATTAATACTAGAGAAATCATTAAAAATTTTACTTCATGTTTCAATAAAAGAAGTTACTGAATAAAAGTCACAAATATTTACCCATAGACTTCTAGCATTTATTCTTCTTTACATAAGTAATAAATAAACCTAGTAAATACGCATGATATTAAGTTATTGGAATATCAACGGAACTTGATCCCTATATGCTATTCATTATTCAATAAAAGTGAAGATTTTCGAAAAAAAAAACATCGAATATCGCACACATCTGCTCTTCAAATATCACGGCATTTCCGAAATTGCGCGTATAAAATTACACATTCGGCTGATTCTCAATCCTAATCTGATTTTGACAGAGGGTAATATGCAGAGATTGACAGCTCCCGGAATCAGGTATAACCAGGAAACGCTGGCCGATCTATTTTGCCGATTGCATGGTAATCTGGGTTTTAAATAATACCGGAACGTCTTGATTTTGATGTTTGAATGCGTCCCCCACCTACGATCTAATTTGCCTTTGTTGTTCGGCTTCTTTCGACGTTTTTCTGAACATTTTTTTTTCGCTTCGATGTTTACCTGAATAATTTCGGTTACCATTTCGGTATTTTTCCTCAGTCTTATTGTTTGTTGTTGTTTTCGTAGGCGTGGAGAATATACTGGTCAAATTGTACGGATATTTTGGGATATTTTCAGAATAAAAAATATTTCTTTGAATACATATAAGCATTTACTAGTATTAAATTATATATATATATATATATATATATATATATATATATATATATCCCTGAAGATCTGATCTTACTCAACCTGATCTCTGGCATGACTGGAATGGTTATTCCTTGTCGAATTTTCCACTGTTGCCCATAAAGACATTCACAATTACTATCAGAAACATAAGATACATCCATGCCCCGGTAGTATTCGAAGACGCGACAATCGCAACAGTACGAGGATCATCCTGTCGCTTTGATCATTGCCCCAAATCAAGCTGGCTCTTGATATTGTTTCGATAAAAACAGTACAGCGAAAGCTTCACAAGATATCCACCTTAATAACCGAAGCCAACACTAAATTAGCAGGTTTATGTATGGAGAACCCCAAAGAAAAGCTACATTTCTACATTACTAACTAACATATAGTCTAACCAAAGTTTTTTTCTAAATTCGTTTTAGAATCAGACAATATTTTCCTCAAATGAGACAATACTGTCTCATAAGTTGGGACGTGTAACCGAAATAGCGTGTCAAAGCCGTCCGGTTGTCAAACGTATGCAAAATTCTTCAAAACAAAACTGATAAGAAGTTATAAACCGGCAAACGGTATGTTAATGCTTTCCTTCTTTTGATAAGTTTCAAATCGCTGCTTATTATTACTCTGATTAAAAATTTCGAAGCCTCGCAGCACAGATGCGTCTCTAATCAGTTACTTTGAACAGGAACGAGATAATGGAAGCCCCCTCTTGACAGTAAAATTCGTCAGAGGTAAGCATTTTCACTGTTAAATATTAATTTTCTGCGGTTTTTATTGAAAATATTTTAGGGTGTTGCAGCTGCACTGAATATTAGTATGAACACGGTCACTGAAATATCTCAAAAACTGAAAAATACGATCTTGAATTCACCGACAAAAAACCGCCCTTATACGAAGCGGGGGACAAATAGAGATCAGCTTGGTGTTAGCTCTATCAGATACTAATTATATGAAATGTATGAAAACAGTAAATAGTTGTTCAATACAAACATAGTTTCATACAATTATTTCAAATGAAACTGTTAATCTGGAAAGTATCGAGGAGGTCAAATGGAACTTCCGGATAATAATTTTAAAAGAATAAAATTTTAAAAGCATATAATAAAATGGGACCAATATATTCAACGGTCAGTCATGGTAAGATGATAATAAAAATAGTGTTATGACAACAAAAATTGATAGAAAATGGTAAATGTTAGAATAACTATTGATTAGGTTTTATTAGTCATAACATTTATTAATAATTCTTTGCAGATATATTGTATTTCATGCTGGAAATAGGAATGATTAATAGCCCCTTCGTTTTGGATAAACTCGAACATACACATTGAAGAAGAAATTGATAAATGATAGAATTGTAAAAAAATGTTAGGTAGATTGTAAATTAAGAGCTTACTTATTCACTTGAATGAAACTTTCTGAATATGGTATGATTCACTGCTGCCAATTTCTAAAATAGGGCGATGAGTATGGAAACAAGTAAAGGTGAGCATATAATTAATATAAGCTAACAGTAGGAAATCTTACTGTAGAGTGTAAAAGACTTGTTTGAACAGATACGTGTGTAATTGTTCAGAATATACATGAACATTTAATTAAAATGTGTCAGGAGAGAAAGAAAAATAACTGTTTTGATTGTTAACAGTGAGTAAATCTAGTTTTATCAAGAAACATGTATACAGGTATTAACAAAGAAAACGAAGGAGAAATACAGTGATATAAAATTGTATTTATAAGTAAAGACTATACCGAAGAACACAAGAACTAAGCGTAAAAGGTAAATATGCTTTCTAGTGAAAGTAAAATGTATTACTTGGATATACAATTGTTAATTAGGTGAATGAACTTTAACTTATAGGTGGTATGTAGAGTAGATTCCCATCTCCACCATTACTTACGCAATTGGCGAATATTTTGAACAAGAATGAAAAGACATTTAATTGGAAACTATTCAGATACTCTACGAGGCTATTCCTCGTAGAACTACAGCTGGTTTAAAATCAAATGCTGTGATGCTGTGACTGGATTTTCATGGGATGCTAAGATTGCTGTATCGTCTGCATATGTTGCCACAGTAGTTATTTTTGTGGTGGGCAGATCAGCCGTATACAGAAGATACAGTACTGGACCCAGTACACTACCTTGCGGAACTCCTGAATATATGGGATTTAATTCGGTATGTTCATCGCCTTGATTTACAATAAAATGTCTGTCAGTGAGATACGATTTTAGTAGCTGATAGTCCGGATGAGGGAGAAGCTTCTTTAGTTTAACCTGCAAGCCCGTATGCCATACTTTGTCAAAAGCCTGAGATATGTCTAGGAAAGCAGCCGAACAATATCTTTTGGCATTTAGGTCAGCGTTTATTTGGTTTACAAGTCTATGCACTTGTTCTATAGTCCCATGCTTATTGCGAAAGCCAAACTGATGTTCTGGAATAATTTTTCTTTTTTCTATTATATAGTTTAGTTTTTTTTATGTATAATTTCTCGAAAACTTTCGAGATTATTGGTAATAAACTTATAGGTCGGTAGGAGGTCACATCTTCTGGTATTTTTCCTGGTTTAAGTATCATTAATATTTTAGCTACTTTCCAGATATTAGGGAAGTAATTAATTCGTAGCATAGCATTAAATATATATGTTAATAGTTTTATAGCCTTTTCTGATAGTTCTTTTAAAATTTTGCCAGTAATTAAGTCATAACCAGGAGCTTTTTTAATATTAATCTCTCTCATTATTATATGTTTAACTTTTTTGACCGTTAATTTCTCGTGCGGTAAATCCATTTGAAATAGCGAATCTAGAAAGCTAGTAATTTTATTTTCGTCATCTTTATGTAGCTGAGACTGGAAAGGTTTAAAAACATTTTTTAAGTGTTTTGAGAAAATGTCGGCCTTCTCTTTATTGCTTCTCGCCCAATTATTTTCGCTTGTTTTAATAGGTGGGTTATGCTGCTGGGATCTCCTAAGCTTTTTTGTTACTTTCCACAACGAATAGTCTGTAGCCTCAATTGATGTCAAGTTTTCTAGGTATTCTTGAATGCCTTGGTTTTGTTCAATTTGGATTAGATCTCTCAGCTCTTTTATGGCCCTATTAAATTTTCTTTTATTCTCTTCAGTCCTTTGCTGTTGCCAATTTCGTCGTAACTTTCTTTTTTATTTCTAGAACATATTGAACTACTAATAATACTAGGTTTTTTTCATATAATTTTATATTGTATTCATATTTTATATTTTATTTTTATATTGTTATTGGAATGGTGATTATTGTGTTGAACAAAGTTTATTTTAAAAAAATCTGAAATGTTTTTAAACGTTAAACTGTGCTCATATTTGTTATTTCTACTAATAGATGTTATTAAATTTGATATGTTGAATTGTTAATAAACTTTCTTTGTAACCGAAAACAGTTTAATTTCCTACATTATCTTCACCAATCTCCACCTGAACAATTTTAATTAAGCTCCTAAAACGAATTTCTATCTTAAATATCATACGACACATAGATAAGGTCCAATTTCAGTTCACCCTCTCCATCCACTTGTCTCTGGCACGGTCTATTAATTTGGCGAATAACTCTCCGTTCCGAAAGGGGCTATCGTAAGACATAGATTGCACTTCGTTTACGAAGGGACAACCCGGACTCCTTCCCCTCGCACGCCCTCATCGACGACATTCGCTTCTGGATAGCCTAAGGTGTCGATTAAGAAGGTCCGCGAGGGCCCTTATCTGCTAATAATACACGCTGGGGCCAACTTATAGCTTTGTTAAGCCTAATGAGACGTGTTATGGGGTTCTGGATTAAGGAAGTTTGATCTGGTGTCGAGGAAGTATAATTTTTTTTGTTCCCTGTTGCTCCGTCTTCTTACTCTCGCTTTGTTCATCTCTATTTAGCCATCGATGGTTGTTCCGATATGGACTAGTAGTTTAATGTGTATATTAAAGACGTAATTTAACAGAAATGAGATAGTTGAATGGTATTATGAATTAAATTAATTCGAAAATAATAGAATTAAATATCGCTAATATGCTACATGGCTAAATATAATCACATAAATATTGATTTATAATAATATACTATACACATATTAGTTAAAATACATTTATTTTAAGAAACACGATGTTGTTGAACAAATGCTGACGATACAGTGGTTTTAACATCACATGAGGATCCAATATCAGCCACCAGGAACTTCCAACTTCATCTTAACAAAGTCGAATTGTGGTTGAAAACGTGGCGTATAAAAGCAAGTGAGACAAAATCTACCCATGTGACATTCACCTTTTGTAGAAGAACATGTCCCTCAGTAAAGTTGAATAATCATGTACTTCCGCAAGCAGACAACGTTAAATACTTGGGAATGCATTTTGATCGACGTTTGACATGGAAAAACATATAGTGACAAAACACAAACAGCTTGGGGTTAAACTAAACTAAATATACTGGCTAGGACGTAAATCTAAATTATCATTAGATAACAAGATTTTGCTGTATTTGGCCCATTTGGACCTGCGGTATTGAATTGTGGGGTACTACTAGCAAATCTAACATAGATATCCTTCAGAAGTTTCAGAATAAAGTGTTGTGAGTCAGCGTCGATGCGCCATATTACGTGTCTAACAAACTGATTCAGCGCGATATCCCCATAAAACCCGTAACGAATGTGATTGGGACTGTTAGTGCGAAGTACTCTGAAAGACTATTAGGCATCCCAATGCACTTGCGATTTAACAGTTAAATGTGCGCGATAACAGTGTAGTGCGTAGGCTCATACGCAAACTACCATACGAACTGGTTAATAGATACATAGAGTGACATTTAATAATCTCTGTAATGAGCTAGTATAGTTTTTAGAATAATTAGGATAGACTTTAAAATAAGTTAGAGTAGTATTTAGAATAAGATTTAGATTATAAGTTTGTACAGCAGATCACTTACTGAAGCGATCTTCTACATGTCAGGATGGTTATGTTATATAACTGAAATCATATAATAATACTTATTGCCCACGGGCAGATTGTTGACGTTTTAGGAGATTAATTAAAAAAAAACATTTTAAAGACTTGAAGTGAGTGAGTATTCGAGATACACTAACCATGAAATGTGGTAGAATATTGAAGAACATTCTGTAAAAATACTGTCAGTGTAATAATCAAGCTCTTACACCAACATACTAAGAAAATTCATTAATGCGGATAATAACTTTAAAGAGTAGGTAGTAATAGCACAATCGTCATTTAGCAACTGTAATAATGACATTAATGAAATCAAATGTTCTATATTTGTTCAGACAAATCAAAATTGTTACGTTAACAAACCTATTGAAAAAAAAAATATTTCATGATAATTTGAAGATACATATGCAAATTTTTTTGACGAGGATATTAAAATATCCATTCCACATAGTTCTACATACAATATTATTAGGGACTCATATACGCAATATACAAAACAAATGAGGCCCAACCTCAAATGTTATGAACAGTGTTATTTGATTCAACACAAAAAATGGTTTAAGTTATATACATTTGATGATGCAGCTCTTTATTGTATTGATTGATTTTGCAAAATCTGTGCTTAGCTTCTTTTACTTTACTTGACTTCTGTCACCAAATATGGTTCATACATTGTCAGTACATTAGTATTGTTCAAAATGTTTGAAATTTCTATAACACATACCAAGATGTAATCTTGGGGTTTTTTAGCGACGTATAATTACATTAGGGGCCCTGACACCATCGATCCATCATAACATAACTATTTAGCGCACAAAATTATTAAAATAATGTATACATAGGACCTCTAACCCTATAAACCGCAGTTTTTGTCATAAAGGAGTATTTCAAAAATAGTCATCTAGCCTATTACTCAAGTTTACAAATTCTGGTCAATTTTTGGACCCGAGCAGATGAGAACGATTCCTAACATTATTTGATGCCCTGATGTCAGATTTTCAATCCGTCTGTCAAGATTACTTCTAGATTCAGAGTTCGCGTATGGTGGCAGCATTGGACTGTCAACTGACGACGTTGTAATAAACATAAATTAGGTCTTGTTTTTGTTGTTGTTCTGCGGAATGTGTGAAAATAGAGAGACAATATTGCAAAGCCGATTCAAATTGATTTTTATATTTGTGGATGTTATAACAGGTTAATTGAAAAGTTCCTGGCCTGACATATAGATGGCACTTCTAGAATTTAATTCATATAGTTTTTAGTTAGCTCTAAGCCTCAAAAGATACTTGTATAAATTTGATAGCTGACCGATCATTTGTTTGTGAATTGTAACATTTTGAGTGAAGCAACTTTTGTTATTGTAAAGAAAATGGATAAAAAGGAATTTCGCGTGTTGATAAAATATTGTTTTCAGAAGGGAAAAATACATTTGAAGCAAAAAACTTGACTTGATGGCGAGTTTCCGGATACTGCCCCAACAAAATTAACCAAGGATTGGTATGCAAAGTTTAGACGTGGTGAAATGAGCACCGAAGACGGTGAACGCAGTGGACTCCCAAAAGAGGGTGTTACTAACGAAAACATGTAAAAAATCCACAAAATGATTTCGAATGACCCTAATTAAAACTGAATTCAATAGCAGACACTATAAATATACCAACTGAACGTGTGAATCATATCATTCACGAATATTTGGATATGAGAAAGCTGGGTGCAAAGTGGGTGCCGCGCAAGCTCACTTTTGGCCAAAAACAACAACGAGTTGATGATTCGGAACAGTGTTTGAAGATGATCAAGTTATTGCATAGATATGTGACAAAGGATGTAACATGGCTCCATCATTTCACTCCGAAGTCCAATCGACAGTCATCCGAGTGGACTGCACACGATGAACTCGCTCCAAAGCGCGAGAAAACGCAACAGTTGGCTGGCAAGGTTATGGCGTCTGTATTTTGGGATACTTATGGAATAATTTTCATTGACTACCTTGAAAAAGGAAGGACCATCAACAGCGACTATTACATAGGGTTATTGGAATGTTTGAAGGACGAAATCGCCGAAAAACGGCCGCATTTGAAGAAAAAGAAAGTGCTGCTTCACCAAGACAATGCACCGTATCAAAAATCCATGAATTGGGTTTCGAATTGCTTCTTCATCCACCTTGTTCTCTAGGTCTGCTCCCCAGCAACTATTTCCTGTTCTCGGACCTCAAAAAAATGCTCGCTGGTAAGAGATTTTCGATCACCATTATCGATCACCTCTTCAGTCGACGAAACTGAGGCCTATTTTGAAGCATAGGACAAATCATAGTACAAAAATGACATCGAAAAGTTGAAGGGTCGCTATAAACAGTGTATCATCCTTGAAGGGAATTATATTGAATAAAAAAAGTAATTTTGCCATAAAAATGTGTTTTACTATGGTAGGCCTTCGAGTACTTTGGTTTTGCTGTAAGCACTGACAAGCCATGGATACAGAAATTGTTTTGTAACGCGTCCAGAGCAAAGCTGTCTAAGCAAATACTTGATAGTCGAAAAATAATTACTGACGCAAAATTTATAAAATGCTTAAGGCTTGATGAAGCAGCAGCATGGGCATCGCTCTAAAGGGTTGCTCGTAACTTTCACGATAACCACATATCACTGCCGATCACATTGCCGATGTATCGAGCTCGAATGTATTTCAAAATACATATTCTGTATTCTCACTTCTTGATATTTACCTACATAACTTGGGTGGCATAAGCGATGAGCAAGAAGAGCAGCTATACCAAGATATATTGAAAATCGAAAGGCGATACCAAAGATTTTTGGGACGCAAGATAAGCGATTATTGTTGAACCCTAATGCGTGAAGTGGATCCCAAGCAGTGTAAAAAGCTCAATTCTAGTTGTGCTTATTCTGATTTAAATTCTTTAATTCAATAAATGGCCGTTAATAGTCAAAAATAATAAAATAATGAATTTATTGAAGATTTCGAAATCTAGAACCAATTAAAAAAACAAGCTGCTGGTTTATCTTTAGTATTCCAATATACCTTATAAACAGCTTTTGATTGCTCATGTCCAAAACCGTATATACTTGTGTTATTAATAATAATAGAATAATAAAATATAGAAATAATAGGAAAATATAGAATAAAACCACTGTGAACTCATTTTGAAAGGTTTAATATATAGAATACAGCAATTAAAAGTATGAGTAAGAATAATCAATCTTGATCCTAGAAAAAATGCCTATCAGTACAGTGTATCTATTGATAAGCAATAGAAATCTATATCAGTCGTTACTAAACTAAACTGTCAAACGATTGACTGAACTAGACCAATGAAACCTTTGACAATGTCGTTTTGTCTTTTGCTCTTTTCCGTCCGGGACACGCCAAGACCTCATTAATATTTCCTCAAATCGTAAGTTTATCAATGGCCTGATCTTATCTGAAAGTGGACCGAACTTGTGGCTTTTTGCGACCAGAAAATGAGACGCATATATCACCGCCACCGGTTACAAACTCTGTCCGATGACGTGTCTGCAGATGGCGACAGATAATGGCCGTCTACAATGCCGACTGATCGGTAGGAAACTATTGTCAATCGTTATCTGTCGACCGGTGATTATTAGAGCTATTTGTTAGAACCGACTGAAAATGTTTAGCGAAATTCCATTGACGGTATTTTTTGGCTTAGTATTATTTTAGTTTCGTTCTCCTTAATCGGCTTAATTTACAAATTAATTTATACTACTGTTCTGTTATACTTACATAAATACACAAGCAAGTGTGTGGTTTGTGGTTTGTGTGGTTTGGTTCGCTTCACTATTCTGATTTCCTGCGTGTTGTCCAGTAGGTGTATTGCTTCCACTTCGCTGCGATTTAATAAACTTATTTCATGTTTTAAGGCGAAATCTTGGATCACTTGGTATATCTATTTGATTTCGAGGTTATCGTGCAATTATTCGTTGGTTATGTAGCGATAAGCATTGGTAATTAATAGTAGAACATATTTAGACCCCATTTGTCCAAATTGGCTTTATGATTGACTGATAAACTTTGATTTTAGATCAAGCTAAGAGTGTTGACTAACCACTACAATGGCTTGAGTTTGACTTTTAATGATCGGTACTCATTAAATTTGTTAAAAAACACTGTAGGTCGAAATTTAATATTTTTGAAACCGAAAAGTTTAATTAATACTAGTATGAAACATTGAAAAATATATTTGAGTGATTGAGTTATAAAATTAAGTTATTACAAACACATAGATACAATTTTTTCTTTAAAACAAAATCGAAAATCCCTTTAGATGAGAAGATAATAAAGCGATAGATAATAGAGGATATAGTAAAAGCAAGATATAAAATAAATAAAATATAATATTTATTTGAGTGTACATGAACTAAAATATATTTGTTCATAGAATATTATTAGGAGATTGCTTTATCAGTGATATCTGTTACACAAAATAATATTTTGCTAATTAGTGTTATCAAGTTCAGTGTAAAATGTATAATATTCAGTGTATAATTTCACACTCACCTGATTTTTGACACGGTATCGCTTCGTTGTCAGAGATTTGGGAAAAAGTTGTAGATAATGATGGAAAATATTTTATTTAATATATATCGGACCAATTTCTCTCAATAAATGGTTTTTAATGTTGTAATATGAACAGACTGCATGCAGTCATCTAAAATATTTTACATTATGGCATTTCCTATTGTGGAAATCTCATTAAGATTAATATTTGTCTTTATATTAGTTTTATTATTTTTTCATTGATTTCATTAGTTTTTCCTAGGTTTATTAAAGTTCCATTGAAAATTCCAGTAAAACCAATGATGGAAGTTACTATACATTTTAGCAATTTGAACACCAGTAGGTGCTGAAAAGTAACCATGATAGTAGATTTATTTTGTATAAAATCAAGAATGCTATGCTATTTACATACATGCCAAATAACAAGTGAGTTCTCCTCTGACCAATATTGTCTATAAAAGGGCTAGTACTTATTGACGATTCAAGATCACATAATATTAGCCTTATTTGAGATTAAATTTATGAAATCTACAAAACCAGTGAGTAGTTTATTTCATATAAATATTATTTGACACAATTAATTCATGTTAATTTCTTAGTCAGGGAAGTATCTATAGAAAACTTAGGGATATGCAACTGTTTGAGGCAAGTCATCCCGTTATACACTGTTAGGAAAAATAAGGTTTAAGTAATGTAAATATAACTCTCGAAGAGGTTTATTGGAACTTTAATAAAATGATTTTAAAAGAATATGATTTTAAAACCGTATAATAAATTGAAAGAAATTTCAATTTATGTATCTATATAAGATATGCATATTTTGAACAGTGGGCCACTTTTAGTAAATCGTTAACAGAGCGTATAAAGACAACAAAAGCTGATTACAAAACGTAGAAGTTAGATTAATATAGGTTAGACATTGTTTATAATGCTTTTTAATAGTTCATTGCAGATATGTGTTCAAGGTGGAAACAGGCATGGTTTTTTTCCTGGAGCTGAGTTAGTATTTGGTCACACGTTAAATGTAATCTAACTGTTTGTGTTTGTTTTTGGAAAAAAGCTTGAAAGATACACTGTAGAAACACATCACACATCAGATAGATAGAAAAATAAATTAATAGATGTTGGAATCGTGTTCGATAGATTAGAAATTAACAATAAGGTAATTAACTTGGATAGTGAATCGATAGTTAAAGAGACTGAATGAAACTTTATGTTGTGGACTTTTGGTCTAATGTTGGTTATTACCAAGACAGAGTGATAAGATCAGAAACAACTAAAGATTAGTACATAATTAATATAGGAAAATTGTAGAAAATCATATTGTGTGAAATATTTATGTGTATAGATATTAAAAATGGAGGAGATAATTAATACTAACTGTTTTGTAGATATGGCAAATTCATTGTTGATATTCACTGACGGTTATATTCTTCTGCGCATAGTGAATGTTACACGGGTAGATTTTGTTTTATTTGCTTTAATACGCCCTATCTTCAGCTATAATTGTATTTCATCGAGGTATGTTTGGAACAAAATATAAAAATAAATAAAGTGATGTTTACTATTAAACTGTAAGGAATCTTAATAATGAGCTCTAATAGACGCATTTATATTGTCTGAGATATTTAAACGCATTTCAATTAGTGCATTTCCCATAAAAGCCACTTAAATCACGCCGGTTTAAAAATATTACCTCGACAATAGCAAGACGTCCCACCGCACCGATAATAATTCGTAGCCGTTCACCAGCAGCATCATTCAATTGACGCCTTTTCGGCAGTATTTATAGAACATCTGAGGACGCTTTTAGCCTAATGACAATTCCTATGAAGATGTTAAGTAGAACATTTGTCACGTCAAAAAGGCAGCGGGTGGCACACGTTGCTCCTGATCACCTACGGAGCGGGTGAACTGTACAGCGGTCAACTCTGAGGATGCTCCTTTCCATGAAAACGTTCTAGTTTGGTTTCATTTTTTCGTCTGCCATTGATCGGTGACAACGGAAGTACAAGACAAATAGTTATTGTAGTTAAAAGTTCATTATTTAGAGTTTATATCTCATTCTATATCTCAAACATAAAATTTAAAGAAATTTAAACATTATTTAACAATAAAAATGATTATGAAACGTTAAATATAGTGTGAATTACTTTTGAAAGATTTAAAGTAGTTTCTTGTATATGCTATATTGTATAGAACACTTTTGTAAGAATACAATTTTTTACAGCTCACAAAATGTTATATTTTCAACTATTAAAATATGGTTTGTTATTTTAATTAATTAAATATTACATTAGATATGCTTATGTTATATTGCAGATATGTTCCGTTGTACTTGTATCAATATACATGGTACGGCATAAATACAACGTGAGGCAAAAGTTCCGCTACCATTTTGATTGCCTATAACTTTGCTGAAAGAAAAGATAATTCAGTTTGGTTTTCATAAATATTGTATTTGGTCTTTGCATTTTTTTTCGCTATGACTGAAAGATTATATCTGCTAAATGGTGACCGCGATTGCTATGCAACTTTCGGCCCTTCTTAATCCATTTTCATGACATCCTGCAACTTCTAGTGCTGAATTTTTTCGATTACGTGACGAATATTATCTTTAAGATGCTGAATAGTTTGGGGCTTGTTCACATAAACTTTTGATTTTAAAAAACCGTATAAGAAAAAGTCTGGTGTTGTTAAATCCGTAGATTTGGCTGGCCATGCTAAATCGCCACTTCGCGAAATTAGTCTTCGTGGAAAAACGTTATTCAATAAATTGTGACCCCCATCTTGCTGAAACCACATGTCCGCTAGTCCTTGCTCTTCCATTTCAGGCACAAGAAAATTTCAAATCATGTCCTGGTACGGTTCGGCAGTAACAGTAACTGCAACACCTTGGTAATTTTCAAAAAAATAGGGACCAATGATGTTTTCAGCATGTGGTTACAGTTATACATACAGTTATTTTAGTGGATGCAATGATGTTTCATAAATTAATTGAGGATTCTGTGTTCCGCAAAACCGACTGTTCTGTTTATTGACGTGTCTACTGAACAGAAAGAGGGCTTCATCGCGCAAGTTCGCGTGGTTTGATTCGGTTCAGTTCTCTGATTGCCTGCGTGTTTTCCATTAGCTGTATTGCTTCCATGTTGCTATGATTAAGTAACTTAATTTTTTTGTTTTAAGTCGAAATCTTGAATCACATCGTAAATACAATTGATTTCGAGGTTCTTCGTTGGTTACGTCAATTTTTTTATAACATCTTTATTAAATACGCTTAGTACAACATTAATTAAAAATTAATTTATTACTACTTTTCATTTGTACTTGGATTAATTCACAAGCAAGACGAATACGAGAAAATACATCAATATGTATTCCTCAATTATAAAATTATAATAACTTATATAGTTTAGTTTTAACTATAGTTCACACTAAAGGTATACACTTATATAAGTTCGTATGGTTTGGATCGCTTCAATCTCCTGACATCCTGCGCGCTGTCCAGCAATTATATTCCACGTTAGTATGATTTAGTAATTTTTTTTCGTGTTTCAAGGCGAAACGTCAATAATGCACGAATGTCTTTCAATTGAGGTTAAGTTGGGAGTATCTTCCGCCTAACCAGTACAGTTGCCTGATTTTGAATCTGATATACCCTGATTTTTGTCTAACAGGATGTTAAAATATTATTTCTGAGAATTTTCTCTCCAGTCTTGATATTTAGGCTTCAGTATGCAGATTATCGGTTGGAAACGGTACTGTGGTAGGGAACCTAAACGATGGGTTACATGAATTTGTGTTGAATTTCGGTATACTATTGCAATAAAGCAGAGTTAGTCGGAAGATTCTCTCAACTTTAACTAAAAGTAAAGAGATTGTTATATCAGTTTTCGATTTATGGAGTTGCATTAAAATAGCATACCAACTAGTAACTACACCAATGCTGCTAAGACAATGTTCTACGATTTATTACCTATGCTTTTCGCTATACGTTTATAGCGATGAAGAATTGCACGATGTCCTTGAAATCTAATTGATTTATCAAGTTATTATAGATTTCGCCTTAAAACTTCGGTTTGAAGAAATTGAAGCAAAACCAACTATCCAACTATCGTCCAATCAGCCTTCTGAACTCATTTTTGAAGAAATGAAGAGTATAATCATCTCTCCATACTCTATACATCAAAGGATTAGCGAAATAAACTGCACTCTTTATGACAAATATATTATGGAGGCTATTCTCTTGGACCTCATCAGGACCCCTGACAAATTGTGGTAAAATAACTTAATTTTCAAGGCATCTGATAGAATATGAAGGAAGTTTGATATATCCAGTGATCTTGTATGTTAAACTTGATACATTCATACTTGGAAAAACGATGACTACAGGTTAATAAATATTTTTTACGATTTTTAACCTCTGGTTTAGTATTTTGAAGAATTTTGCATACGTTTGACAACCGGACGAATTCGGCAGGCTAGTTCGGTTACACATTTGAACTTATCACACAACATTGGGTCTCTTTTTGACTAGAATAAAATGAGAAGGAAAATTTTGTCTGATTCTACAACGAATTTACAAAATGCGACAGCAGTTCATAGTAACTATACTATAGTTTTAAGTCACTGTAGGGTTGTAGGATTACAATTTGTAAATTAATCGGCAACAACTATTAATAAATAAAAAAGCTAGCAATAAAAATAACAAAGAAATATAAAATCCAATGATCTCTTTCCTTTGGAGCCTTTTTTGAAAGAATAAAAAATTAAATATGAAGAAATAACGTATAAATTCAAACAGGAAATTATTAATGATGTCACATTACTCCCTTGAAAGTTTTAACAGTTTTAGCAGTTAAACATTTTTAAAAGGAGATCTCATCTGAAACACAAACCAATAAATCGTTTTCCTTGTCGAATACGTATAACAAATAGTTTTGGTTTATTTAGTGTGACATTTCGAAGTATACATACTTAAAAAAAAGAACCCCACTACCATAATCAATTAATAACGATGTCACACTCGGGAACCGTCAAAAATAAATACCACCCTATGCCATGCCGCTAACACTTCGTTTTTTTTTTCGCCTCCTTCCTCGTAACTCCCAATAAGTCGAAAATGAAGCTCAAAGACTGACACGCGAGCGTTTCGTGACAATTGATTCGTAATTAGCGAAATCGTAAACCGTTCTTTTAGACTGTCGTTTTTTTGTGTGTTCGGAATGGTTTTTGATGAATGAAACGTCTGCATCACGTGCCGTACTGATTTAGTAGGTCGTCCACTGGGTCGCATCTATATTTTATCGAGCAAAAATTAATTGAAATTAACACGGAAATTGTGTAACATTTAAAAATATGAAAGAATGTTTGACAATCACTTTCAAAAATTGGATTTTTGGTCGAAATTTGATAGAAAATAGTTCAACGATTCTTCAAGAACCTGGAGAGCAACTCATATTACTACAATATCTTATCGAGGAATGACTCAAAATCAATTCGAATTAGAAATCTCTTTATTAAATTGAATAAAGTAGGAAAATTGGATAAAGCTTTTATTGAAGACAGTGACAATTGAACTTCTCTAAACGTACGTAAATGCTGGTACTACTTGTACTGTCATCAAAAAAAGAAAACCTCTTGAAACAATATACAAGACAAGGAAGAATTTAGAAGAATCTTACAAGACAATATACAGAGGGACTAATAAAAGAATCAAATAAGTAGAATAACATAGGCAATAGAATAGAAATCACTCGATCAAGAATCTCGAATCGAAGTTGTTAATAACATAGAAGTCGTGCTTTAGAGATTTCAACAAAAAATATTCAAAACATACGAAAGTCACGTACATGTAGAAAAAAACGTGCCTGGAAATCTACCTCATGGTAGGTATGGAGAAAAGTTCAAATTAAATATAAATATAATAAAGATGTAAATACAACGCAATAACTTGCTTTGTTTTTGGTAATAGTTGTTTTATTTTATAAAAAATGTATCTTTTGTATATTTTAAACTCTCCTTTTACCAACGAGGTTTTATCTGGGGTTATAGAGTGGATCTACTGTTTAACGTAGGCTCTGAACCACGGTCCTCGGCATTAAGCCTACCGTCTGGAGCTCGGTTACTAACATGACTCGGATCATATTCCTTGTCCGATCTTGCAGGCAAATTGTGATTGTCCATTTTAAACAATTACAAACATAAATTTACGACCATGCCCCAGCGGGATTCGAACTCGCGACTATCTCAACAGTATGTGAACCATCCTGTCGCCTTTACCACTGCGCCAATCAAGCTCGCAAAACATGCATTAGATATAAACACTATGTCAAAATAAATGATACTATTTCAAATCTTTGTTTTAAAATTTTATTTATATGATTTGTGTGTCTAATTGCATATTGCTTAGATTACTATTTCTTTGTTTACTTTATTCGATTTATTGCTATAAAATTTGTTAAATGATATTATAGTTCGATATTTCTACATTATTTATCTGCTCTAGCTAATTATATAAACCGAAATTATTTGTATTTGGCTAATTTACATAAATACATCTTATGTTTACATTATCCTGTAATTGTTTTTAAACATCTAGCTTTTGTTTCAATTAATGTCGGTAGATATATGCAGTAATAGTTTCATTCGGTTTTGGCTTGCTGACATCACCATATGCACAGCTCTCTAGCTATGAATATTCTGCTTCAGTGACCCTGGAATAAACCTAACCCTGTGTTATTTTGCTTTTAGCAGTATTGCACGGTCTATCTATAACAAAATTCTAAACCAAATAAAATAATTAAACAAAAATACTGGTATCAAATATAATTTATTTTAACATTATAGTAAATCTAATGCAGTTATTATGGAAGGACTTAAATTTCCATTTGTATTTCATTATATGTATTGATTATATTGAACTCTTTTCCATACCACCTATGAGTTAGAGTTCTAGACGCGTTTGTAGTTGTATACCTTGGAGGCCTAATCCACTTAATTAACAATTGCATATCCAAGTAATATATTTAACTTTCATTAGAGAGCATATTTAACTTTTACGCTTAGTTCTTGTGTCCTTCGGTACAGTGTTTCCTTGTAAAGACATTTTGATATCACTGTATTTCTCTTTCGCTTGTTCTGTTAATACCTGTATACATATTTCTTGATAAAACTAGATTTAATCACTGCATTCTCCTTAATGCATTTGCCATATCTGCACAGTTTACATATCTGTAACAGTTACAATTCTGTCTTTCCAGACACATTTTAATCAAATGCTCATGTATATTCTGAACAGTTACACACATATTTCTGCACAAAAATGTTTTACACTCCAAAATTACATTTCCTACAGTTATCATGTTTTAGTTATATACTCACCTTTACTTTTTTCCACTCTCATCACCCCATGTTAGAAATTGGCAGCATTTAATTTTCATTCAAGTGAATAACTAAGCTGTTAATTTTCAATTTATCTAACATTTTTTCACAATTCCATCTTTTCTCAATTTCTTCTTCAATGCGTTTGATCGAGTTCATTCAAACCGAAGGTGTTATTAAACATTCCTGTTTTCCGCATGATGTACAATATATCTGCAACGAATTATTAATAAATGTTATGACTAATAAAACCTAGTCAATTGTTGTTCCAACGTTTACCTTTGTCTATCAACTTTTGTTGTCATAACACTATTTTTATTAGTCATAACACTATTTTATATCTTGCCAGGAGTGACTATTGAGTATATTTGTCGCATTCCGAAATATCCATGTCTCCATCTAAATACATAAATTAAAATAATATCTCTTCCTTCATTTCATTATATTCTTTTAAAAATTGTATTATTTTAAAATCAATATCCGGAAGTTTCGTTAGACCTCTTTGGTACTTTTTAGATTAACAGTTTGCTCTGAAATAATTGTTTTAAATTATGTTTGTATTCAAACACTACTTACTGTTTTTTTATATTTCATATATTTAACCACTGATAGAGCTAACATCATATATTTTTTTTGAGATATTTTAGTGACCATATCCATACTAATATTCAGTGCAGTTGTATCACGCTAAAAGCATTATTAATAAAAATCGCAGCAAATTAATATTTAACAGTAGAAATGCTTACCTTTCTAACGAATTTTACTGTCAAGAGGGGGCCTCCATAATCTCATTCCTCTTCAAAGTAACTGGTTGGAGATGCAATTTTAATCTGGCTTCAACAGTTTCAACAAAAGTAATAATAAGCAGCGATTTTAAATTTATCAAAACAAGCAAAGCATTAAAATAACGTTTGTCGGTATATAACCTCTTATCACTATTCTTTTGAAGATACGTTCGTACTTATTAGACAGCATTGTGTCTCTTTTTAACTAGTACAAAATGAAAAGAAAAATATTGTCGTATTTACAAATTGCGGAAGGCATTAGATTAGAAATCTTGATGACGAATGTACAAAATAACTTTAAATAGACTATAGCTTTTGTATGATTTCAGTAAATTCGTGTAGTAGCCGTTTTCAGCTTCATCTTTAGGGTCCGTTAAATATTGTAATTCACTGTCTTCGAACTGGTCTTCTAGACCGCTTTTGTCAGAGACATCAAAGTCTCTTTCGAATCTTAGAAACCAAAAACCCATAATAGGGGTGATGGAGTAGCATCATAATTCTCTAAAATTATTAGATGGGCTTTGGCAGCAGATTTTTTGGATGCAGAAGGTATGATTGTGAAACTAAATAATTCAATTTTAGTAACAGGTAAACTGTTATTTTATATAGAGAAATGTCAAAATTATCAAATTTATTAGTAAATTATGTTTTTAATAGTTGTTACATTGATGCTTCGTAATCGCACCAAGAGGTATAAGATATTTTATATTGTAATTGTATAAAAAGGTAAAGAATTAATAAGACAAATAAGTTGGTGGTTGTATGGCAGGAGCATTGTTATTTTGGCCCACTGTCAAGTATTACAAAAGACACGTAACTAGCTAAAATTCGCTGGAAGTGAGACCATTTTGGCTTTTTAATGACCGACAGTTGGCTTCAGACAATAAGACAAAACCCAGTATGGTCCGTGTCCACTGTTACTTTTTTTGTGTTGTTTCTTTTGCCTTTATTGGTCAGATTCACATTGGTCAAGCTGCAAACTTGATTTTTGCGAAATTTAAAGTTAAAAATTACATTTTGCGTTGAAAATGTATTTACGAAATATTATTTTAAAATTTACTGGGTTGAAAATACAATCATTAAATAACTATATAAATAATAGTTTTTTATCTTTAGATTATATTTCTATTATATTACTTTATTTCTACATTTGTATTTCCCATTTACATTTTACTCTATGGTTATTACATGACCATTTATTATCAAACTTTGATAGAAATGAAGTTTTAAAAATAACTAAAATGATTGTATATGAGGTATATACGTGTTTAATATCTTGACCGTTGAGGAAGGTGCATCAGTTTTTGAGTTCTTATGGCAATGTTGTGTATCTTTTGTAGTTTCTACAGTTCTTTTTCCATATTACCCATTATAGAGGAACAATATTCAAATTGTTATGATTGTTTTATACACCAGACGTCTTGTGTATACTATTATATTAAATACTCCTGCTAAGAATTTCTTTGCTTTCTTTCTTTTGTTTTCTTTTTTTGTGCAACAAATCATCTATTGCACCATTTAATTTGTATTTTAATTTGTTCAGTATTGTTTCTAATATTATCTGTGTTTGTTGTTTTCATGACAACAAAAATATTATTTTTAAGTTGTTGGTTTGGATATGTAATTTTTATCTACTTTAGATTATACTCTGTAATTATTAGTTGATAATCGTTCTTATTTACAATATGGCTTTATAGTGTATTATCAAGTTTTGTGTGACTTGGTATTTCAATTGGCGAAGAAGGAGCCTCAGAAAAAAAGCATAACGTATCAACAACCTGGAATGTCATGGTGACAGCGTTTTCGGCAGTAACCTTCGATAAGGCGTTGTATCATGGTCTAACATTCAAGGCATTAAAACTTGTTATTCCTAGTGATCTTGTAAACCTGATGGACTCATATTTAAAAAACCAGTCATTCCAGTTCAAAGTCGATGGTCTTTCAACATCTCAACATCTCAAAATTTTTATCCAACGAGGAAGTAATATATTATTTTACGTCATACATGTATTTAATTATTATATATTGTTGTAAATATCATAAAGTAAATATTTCTGGATCATCATCAATATTTAGGACATTTTAAAAACTCTTATCGATACAGTTGAAAGTTGATTTCACATCTTTCATTGAATATTGATTTTTTTGTTTAATAAAATATATAGTAAAAACCCAAGAATTTTAACGCGGTGTATTGGATGCTACTCTATTTTATAGAAGTGTGTCGTACGATTACAAACAAATGTACAAATATAAATATAGGAAATTCAACGAACACATATTTTCGCTGCAAGACAAACAAAACAGAGAAAATCCGTGTGACAAGAACAACACTGTTTATTTTGGTTAGATCTCTAAGAAAATAGGTAGATACTGAAATAAGGGTATGTCCTATGGGTGGTCGACGGCAAATCAAAACGAACCCACACAAATTGGTCTGATTCGTATTTTCTTTGCACTATTTCATTTGGCCACATGACAAAACAACAGCCGGTTTATCACCGGAAGTTACGCCGAAACGGAAACTTCCTCCTTTACGTTCTTCCTTTCTTTTTCCACACATCATCTCATTTGCTTTTTATAAATATTTTATTCAAGGTCTGACTATTGTTATAGTAAATAAAGGTAACGTTCAGCCAAAAGCTTAATTTAAATATAAATTTTATAAACTATGTTTTGAAGTATTTATTAACTATTTTCAGTAATTAGGATGTATTTTTCTAAAACTACTTTTTTATAATTTAATGATTCTATTAGGGGATTTTTTATTATCTTCAGTGGTCTAACAATACGCCCATTGGGCAAAAAGTAATTCTCATGATAATAATTATTATAAACGTGATATGTAGAAAATCACTTCAGTAAGAATCTTTTGTGTAATACCTTGTGTAAAATACCTTAAAATATATACGTATGCTCAATAATCAGATCGAATGGTAGTTAACATTTTAGTCTGTACTTTGGCTGTTACCACGCACATTTAGGTGATTGACATTTAGGTCATCCGGGTGCAGTGAAACTCTTTGAAGTACTTAACATTCTAAGTATTAGTACGTAGCATCTATACTACATTACACATTGTGTACAAGAATATGTTTTTCTTTGATTATTAATATTTCTGGTCTCATAACAGAATTTTTTAAATTAATCTCTTAGAACGTCAACAATCTGTCCATGAGCAATAAGTATTATTATATGACTTCCGTTATACAATATAACTCTCCAGACATGTAGAAGATCGCTTAAGTAAGTGATCTGGTGTACAATTTATAATCTAAATCTTCTTCTAGATACCATTCTAACTTATTTTAAAGTCCATCCTAACTTATTATAAATACTATTCTAGCTCATTATAGAGATTTTTAAATCTCACTCTATGTGTCTATTATACAGTTTGTATTGTAGTTTGCGTTTCAGCCTATGCACTACACGGCCATTGCACACATTTACCTGCTTGACGAGTGCAATTGGATGCACCAATAGTCATTCAGAGTACATCGCACTAGCACTTTGAATCACACTTGTTATGGGTTCTGGAGGATAGCTATGTTACTTTACTATTTTGTAGATTCTAGATTTACTAATTGTACCCCACAGTTCAATAGCATAGATCCAAATGGGCCTAAGTATTGGCTTATATAGCAAAACCTGTGAGCCAATAAATATGGTTTAGTTTAAACCAAAGTGTTTTGTCATAATATGTTTTATTCCATGTCGAACGTTGATCAAAACGCATTCTCAGATATTTAACGTTGTCTGCTTGTGGAAGTTCATGATTATTCATTTTTACTGAGGGACAAGTACTTCTACAAAGGGTTAATGTCATATGGGTAGATTTTGTCTCATCTTCTTTGATGCGCCACGTTTTCAACCACAATTCGACTTTGTTAAGATGAAGTTGGAGGTTTCTTGTGGCTGATATTGGATCCAAGTGAAGTTGCAACAGTAGTGTTTGTTGAGGTCGGTAGGTCGGCTGTATACAACAGATATAACAATAGGCCAAGAACACGGTGTTGATCAGTGTATTCGTCACCCTGTTTGACAATAAAATGTCTGTCTGTGAGGTACGATTTCAGCACCTGAAAGTGCGTATGGGGCAAAGCCTTTTTCATTTTAACATGCAGTCCAGTGTGCCACACCTTGTCGAAAGCCTGAAATATATCGAGAAATACAGCGAAGCAATATTTTTTATCGTTTTAGTATTTGTAATTTGGTTGACTAAGTATTTGTTCTATTGTTGCGTGTTTATTACGGAAGCCAAATTGAGGGTCTGGAATAATATCTCTCTTTTCTGCGATTATTTTGAGTCTCTTAATATATAGTTTTTCAAAAAGTTTTGAAATCACTGGTAACAGGCTTATAGGACGATAAGAGGAGAGGTCTTCGGTTTTTTTCCAAGGTTTAAGAATTATAATGGTTTGAGCCAATTCCAAGTGCTAGGAAAGTAATTAAGTCTTAGCATGGCATTAAACATGAATGTTATTAATTTGATGAACTTTTCTGAGACCTCTTTTAAGATTCTTCCAGTAATTTTGTTAAAACCAGGAGCTTTTGCATCATTAATTTCTTTAACTATTGTCTGTTTTACTTCCTTGTCGGTAAATATCTCATGTGGCAGATCCATTTGAAATGAAGCGTTAAGAAAGTCAACTATGTTATTTTCTTCTGTTGCGAATATTTCAGACGGGTACGGATTAAATACTGTTTTTAAGTGTTTAGAGAAATGCTCCGCTTTTTCTTTAGCATTCCTAGCCCAGGTATTGTTGTCAATTTTAATGGGTGGATTATGTTGTTGAGGTTTTTAATCTTTTTTGTTCCTTTCCAGAGAGCTCTTTCAGCTCTTTTGTTACCTTGTTAAATTTTCTTTTGTTCTGTCTTCTGTTGTGATTTGTTACCAGATTTTTCGCAGTTTCCTCTTTTTAGCAATTTTTATAACAGAAAATGACAATTTGAGTTTTAGATTTATATGAATAAATAATACGTTTTTAATTTTTAATATACGGACAATATAAGATACTTTTAGTCACGTCAATTTGTAATTTCTAATGAAAAAATGATTTTGATACAATATTGATTATAATTAATACATTACAATTATATGACCAAGTTGGAATTAAAGGATAAAGCTTGTGGGGTAAATAAAAATGAAATTTTTGTACTGAATTGAAAGTGAATATCGAGAAATATGTCAATACCACAGAATGTGATTTCTAATACAAATACTCATTACATTACTAATGTAGATGTATATTAGTAATGCCAACCTCTTAAATTTTAGTGACTGACCAAGTTGGTGCCCATTCCAGGCGACTGGCGGGAATCAAGAGTCAGATTTTACACTTTGACCTATTAATAATTTTAAGTACAATCACAAATTTAAAGTACACTCTTGTCTTAGTAGGATCTGAACTCTCAATATCGATGCGGTGAACATTTAGGTTGTTTGTATATTTATTGCTGAACTGTTCAGTGTTGAGCTCAGTTCATCTAACCTGGAGTAAATGACAATAAAGCAAGACTTAATTTGACGTATGAGATTCCGCGGACACGTCGTCAAAATATTAATTTAATAATTAATAATTTTTCAGCACCAAACGCCTATGGAAGCCGGGATTACTACTGTAACATGTAGCGCCCGCTGAAATATCAGAAATACAAACCTTTTGTCTTTAACTAAACATTTATTCGTCAAATTTTTTAAAATTCTTTTATTATACTTATAGGCCTTTATAGATCACACATCTCTTGCTCAATAGGCAAGTTACGCAAATTGGTTAGGATTAAAGTAGTCATTGTTGATCTTAAATAATTTTTGATCAATTTAAATTTTCAGAAAACTTCTCTTATAGTTGGCATTGCTTATGTTAATTTTGAATAATATTCGGAGCATTATTATTTTCTTGGGTAATGTATCTTCCTGCTTGAATTTAGAAATACATTTTAATAATTCCCGAGAGTTTGCGATAGATCATTTATATTATTGAATCGTATATAATTTCGTCCAATAACTCCTGCAATACTACAATATTCAAAAGTTTTGAGCATACTAGAATTTTGTTTGCCTTGAACGCTTTAATCACCATATTTGAATTATTGAAACCACGTTTTATTTGTACTGAATGGTTGGAGAATGTTCACTGTGAGTCTTTATCAGTAAACGATGACTTATTTCAGCGTTTTTTTCTTCTCATGAAACAAGAATCGTAATACATGCGGCAAATTAATTTTTTCGTACACAAAAATCGACATTATAAATTATAAATGTACAAAGCTTTTATATTGGAAAAATATAACTTGTGTAGTTTGAGGTTAATGTCAGTAGAATCAAATGACATATATATCAAATCATAACATTTGCCTACTTATGGTTAGTGAAATCTGTTAGAGAAATCAGAGAGAGAGTGACTACGATATATTTTTGTAAGTCAAGTTTTTAATTCAAAACTCGTGAGAAGCTAATGTAAAAGTCAATGGAACCATAATGTCAGTCTTTTAACATGAATACGTAGAGTAATATATAGAGTGTTAACTTAATACGTTTAATTTCAGAATTGTTTTACTATTACAGGAATCTGCAAAGAAAATATTTTATTACGAAAATATTTCATTGGTTGAGGACTTCATACGCATCACGTGATCAACCTCTGACGTCACATTCTACTAACCAAGTAAATTTGAAATAAAACCTAAATGTAATTTTTTAAAACAATTTATTAAAATATAATTCTATATAAATACAAATAGTTAAATGTGAATATAAAAAAGGCTGGAATATAATTGAATACACAAAAACATATGTCCTGAAATATATAATCAAAATTGTATATAGTGTTTTTTCCCTTTTTCATATCTCTTTAGTGTTATCAATTTAAAAAAGATGTATTGAAGTTACTATCTCTTTCTTCCCTCATACTGAAAGCAGAGCGGTACAGATGAAAGTATGTGTCTGTTAATATATTACTTGCTTGTTCAAGACAAAAATGTATTGAGGCAAGTTATAATTATTTTTACAATGTTATTGTGAAAATTGTGGAATGGATAATTAAAACGGTTAAATTGTATGATATACGTCAGAATGGAGAAAACATACCAAAAAGTAATACTTTAAAGAACAACACCAAAAATTATTGCTGTGCTCTTATTATGGTAAAATCAAGGAGTTAAAAAGACGGCTTAAGGATCTATTAACAAAATAATGAAACAATTATGAGATAATCTCTTGTCACTAAAATAAAGCTCATCTTGGTCTACAAATTGTACTATTCTATTTTATATTAATGTATTTTTTAAAATCCTTGAAAAGGTTATCTCGGTTACTTAAGACTCCTTAATCTTAAGCCAGAATATTAATTATGATTATCTTAACCAATATAAATTTGTTTCAAGTAAATGAAACTCTTCAAAATAATTAAGTTTTTAATTGATGGCACTTTACAAACAACTTTTTACAGGGTAACAAACACTTTTCGTGTAGTATATTCGCATTTACCTTCAATATAATTTTGCTATCGCCCAGTGTGGGTAATATTTTCTGTTGTATTCCTGTAAATAGCCATATATATGAATACAAATTCTCTATATACATAATTACATACCAGGTAAAAATAATCTAGGTCACTTAAGTTGTTTCTTCGAAGGAAAACGACGTTTGGTTTTTATATTTCCGTACATACACTGGATACACAACACTTTTGAGAACCATAGTAACACCATATTTACCATAGTAACAAACAATCGGGTTATAGAAATTACCCAATCAAATGCTTGGAATGTATGGAAAAGTTAACCAATCAGAAAAGTGGTCTTAGAGTCAACATTAGTTGGATCACGCAAAACATTTCCTCGGTTAAGCCTATTTAAGTAAAACCTCTATATAAACTCTACGTATGAACAGCTTCACAAAATAACACATTACTGAAATAATATTCCATGTTGACAGTTGCATGTCTCATGTTTCATTGTAGTTGTGGCTACGTCGAGCTTTGTACAGAGTGACCTTAAGAACCGAAAAAAATGTAATCTCTGAAATCATAACATCTAAAACTAATCTTTAGATTTTAGTTAATGACGACGATGCTCGAAGTATACTTTTTAAAATTACCTTCATTTTTCCCAATAGATCGAAGTAAACGTACTGTATAATGTTTATTTTCAATTGGCCCGATCCTTTGGCATCATTTTTATGACATTCCGGTCAGAAAACTCTCCGGCTTATCGTGCCGCCGTCTCCCCCCGCCCCTCTCATTCTCTCTCACACACACAGCCCCGTCTCCCAAAAGTGACATTAAAGTTTCGGCCGGCGATGCTTATCCTCGATTTTATTTTGATTCTTATTTTATTCGGTGGAAAGAATACGATACGGGACGGCAGTAAAGGGGCCAAGGAAACGGCGGAATGTTCATGATATGGCCGCCATTAAATGACCATCAGGACCTAATCGTGTTATACGGTATTGTAGTTTTATTACGGCGACGGATGTCGAGAATGTTAACCTTGGTGGGGTCGGGGGTGGGCCGCAGGAACGGTCAGTGCGGTGATGGTAGCGGGGCGATAGGCTAATGGGGGAGTTAAGTTCGCTACGCGTGCTAGGGATGTAAATTGGTTATTTCTGTTTGGATTTTACTACCGACTTTGCTCCTTTTAGTTTTTAAATTTCGTTTTGTACTTCACGGAGTTGGAAGCTGGAGTTAAACCAGGAATAACTAAACAATTAATTTAAGCAAAGAAAATGGGAATTAAGGCTTTTTCTAAAACTAGCTCATCACCGAATAATTTTTATTACTTATCACTCCAGATTTGCTTAGTACAATCTTAATTTACAAATTAATTTGCTATTATTGTTTTGTTTATTGTTTGCTATTATTGTACGTATACATCTTGGAGTTGGAAGGAACTACGAATAACTAAGCAAGGGGTCTAAACAAGGAATATATGAATCAATACTCTATTAAAAAGAAGCTAGTCACCGAATTATTTTTATTCCATATTACCCTAGATATGCTTTATATAATCTTAATTTACAAATTAATTTGCTATTATTGTTTTGTTGTACTTGCATAAATACAAGGCGATGAGGGATAAATACATCAGTATGTATTTCCTAAATTAAAATTAATTTAGACTACTTGAACCAAAATTAAAAGTTACTCTAATACACTATACAAGTTCGTAGGATTTGGTTCGCTTCAATCTTCTGCTTTTCTACGAGTTATCCAGTATTTGTATTGTTACCAAATCTGTTTCTTTCAGTTTTTGAAATTTGGTTTTGAACTTCTTGGAGTTGGAAGGAACTACGAATAACTAAGCAAGGAGTCTAAACAAGGAATATATGAATCAATGCTCTATTAAAAATAGGCTAGTCACCGAATTCTTTTTATTCCATATTACTCTAGATATGCTTTATATAATCTTAATTTACAAATTAATTTGCTATTATTGTTTTGTTGTACCTGCATCAATACACAAGCAAGCCCATTGAGGGATAAATATATCAGTAAGTCTTTTCCAAATTAAAATTAACTTAGACTACTTGAACCAAAATTAAAAGTTACTCTAATACACTATACAAGTTCGTAGGATTTGGTTCGCCTCAATCTTCTGCTTTTCTACGAGTTATCCAGTATTTGTATTGCTACTGAATCTGTTCCTTTCAGTTTTTTAAATTTGGTTTTGAACTTCTTGGAGTTGGAAGGAACTACGAATAACTAAGCAAGGAGTCTAAACAAGGAATATATGAATCAATGCTCTATTAAAAAGAAGCTAGTCACCGAACTCTTTTTATTCCATATTATTCTAGATATGCTTTATATAATCTTAATTTACAAATTAATTTGCTATTATTGTTTTGTTGTACCTACATCAATACACAAGCACGGCGATTGAGGGATAAATATATCAATATATATTTTCCAAATTAAAATTAACTTAGACTACTTGAATCAAAATTAACAGTTAAGCTAATACACTATACAAGTTCGTAGAATTTGGTTCGCTTCAATCTTCTGCTTTTCTACGAGTTATCCAGTATTTGTATTGTTACTGAATCTGTTCCTTTCAGTTTTTGAAATTTGGTTTTGAACTTCTTGGAGTTGGATGGAACTACGAATAACTAAGCAAGGAGTCTAAACAAGGAATATATGAATCAATGCTCTATTAAAAAGCAGCTAGTCACCGAATTCTTTTTATTCCATATTACTCTAGATATGCTTTATATAATCTTAATTTACAAATTAATTGATTGATATTACCACCTATACCGGAAAGCCATTACTTTTAATTATTTTACTATTAGATTTGACACGATGAGCAGGCTCTAACGTTAAAAACATGTCTTACGTGGTTTCGAAAGTGGTGATTCCGATGTGCAAGACATTTATACCCAAAAATTTGTTTGGTATACCCAAAAAGTTTGAAGATGTGAACCTGCAAGAGTTATTGTATGAAGACCTAAACCAAACTCAAAAACAATTGGCAGAAGCGTTTAATGTGGCCCAAGAAACGACTTACGGGCAATGGGGAAGCTCCAAAATATGGGAGGATGGGTGCAAGATCAACTGAATGACAGCAAATCAAAAATCGAAATAATCGCCTGTGAAATTCTGCTTCAAAGATATGATCGGAAGTAATTTCTGTATAGTGACGAGTGATGAAAAGTGGATTTAGTTTGGAGTGCAAACAATAATAGTTATTACCTGATGAAACCTGCCGATCGACTTTAGGACCAAATCGTTTAGATAACCAGATAATGCTCTGTGTTTGGTGGAACCAGAGTGGCGTAGTGTTTTACTAGCTGTTTAAAACTAATAAAACAGTTAGTAATGATCGCTACTGACAACAAATGATCAATTTAAACCACGTATTGATCAAAAAACGTTTAGATTAAACTCGAAGATACGGGAAAGCGGTTTTACGGCACATTTCTCATAACACAAAAACTGGTCAAGGAAGTTTCTGGGTCTACGCATGGAGTCAGAAGGATTAATACTTTAACGAGTATGTTAAAAAATACATTAATACAAAATGAAATAATACAACTTGTAGACCAATAAGATGAGACTGATATTATAGACAAGATCGTATCCTATGATTGTTTTATAATATTGTTAATAAATTTCTAAGATATCTCTTTAACTCCTAGATTTTACCATAATAAGAACACAGCAGTTGTGATATATATCATACATTTTAGTGTTTTGTCGCTGTTCTTTAAAATATTACTTTTTGGTATGTCTCCTCCATTCTGACTTATCACACAATATAACCGTTTTAATTATCGGAAACACAGTTTTCGTAATAAAAATTTAAAAATAATTATAACTCAATACATTTTGTGTCGAATAAGTAAATAAAATATTAACAGACACATACTTAGTATAATTTCGGTAATAGTAGTAGTTCAATTATATATATATATATATATTAAACTAAAATTATATATATATATATATATATATATATATATATATATATATATATATATATATATATAATTTTAGTTTAATATTTTATAATATTTGTATTTATGTAGAATTTTATTTTAATCAATTTTTCTGACAAATTACATTTGAATTTTATTTCAAATTAAATTTTTTAGTAGAAAGAGACGTCAGGAGTTATCAACCAATGAAATGCAGTGAATTGGCGTTCTCAGCGCCTTCCTGCTAAGACCATTCAAAATAATTCTGAATCCATATGTCTTAATTAAGTCAACACTCTATATTTATATACTACTCTATATTATTCACTTCGATTCCGTTCATATTCATTTCGCCCTTCGCTTTGCTGATCAGTTTGACTTGCTCGTACTCATCTTGGACTTGCAGCATTGCGAGTTTTGCGAGCTAAGGTAGCACTTCTAATTGCTATTTGATGCAAATTAACTCCATTAATGTTTCGGTATAGCCATATACCATGGATAAAACTGTATAAACTTTCACATTAAATGGACTGTGCGCTAAATTAATAAATACAATTTTTGATCGATATGTCGATCGATACACCTGTTATACGAGATTTCTCAAACCGTCAGTGTCAAAGATCCAAACGCGTGAAGCTGTCTCATATTTTCCAATATTCCTGTTTTTTTTTATAAGAATTAAATTAGTAAAGTCGTTTTGAAGTTATGGCATTACCAAAGGGAAATAGAGATTCGTTTTAATATATATAGGTTTGTATAAGTTATAATGCTCTGAATTAAATGGACTGGGTAATACGAGTTAGATCACTATACAATAAATCACAATGATTAATAGTAATTTGGAATGATTTTCTTGATTTTTATTTTTTAGTCAAAAAACCCAGATGGTCGCACAGTTTATTCCAATCGTCCACAATACTGCTCCCCACCCCACTTAATTCCTCCGATTTTCAATCAGGACCGAGCTGTTCCAATCATAAACAAATTTCGAGCCGCCAAACGGCCACCCTTACGTCTCGTTCGTGCGCCCACCCCCCAATACCTCGTCACCGGCCACCCCCCACCCCTTTCCGCCGCGTCTCGTCACCGTCGTGTCGTCCAAAACATTTGTAGCAGCCGGACTAATCCGGATTCCGGAATCCGGTCACGGGTCGTAATTTGGCGATGAAGCGGCAAGGGAAATTGCCAGCGCGTCGTTTCCGCGACTTAATGAGAGGCATCGCCTTAGGGCCCCCAGGTCCGGATCGCACCTGACCCCCGCAGTGGCGAAGGAAAGGGCGGCCCTTATCAAACTGTTTAAGGCGACACAATGGAAACGAGGGGAGGCCGGCGGGATGGCAACTGGGGTCGAATTAGGAGCGGCTAATAGAGAGATTAGAGCTGACCGAAGGCTGTCCAGGATCTGGACGTATTTATGGGTCTGAATTATTTGTCGAAAGAAGGTAGACGTAACAGTTGGTGAGGATATATTTCGTGGATACTTGGTTGAATAGTTTCAATTTGAAATTATAACTTTTAGTCCGTTCAAAATAACTGTGAAATTACGTGATTATAACAGTTTGTAAATTCGCCTTAAAATCAGATTGCATTTTTCCATCTCATTTTATTCTAGGTAAAAATATATACTGATAGATGATAATTACAGCTTATAAACAGGCGAAGGTTGATATAGAACTTTGCTTGTTTTGATACATTTGAAATCGCTGCTCAATATTTTCGATTACTCTTATAGTAGTGCCAAAGCTACTAAATAATCAATGTCAGAAACAGATTGCGTCTCTAACCAGTTACTCCGAAGAGGAACGATATAATAGGGGTGTCTTTTGCCAGTAAAATAGCTTAGAGAGCCTATTTGTAGATCTTGTTGACCGCTACTTATACATACTCTATAGCCTTAGATAGAGATCTTTTGTCAGTATAATTGCGTCAGAAGACGTCTCTTCTTATCGTCCTATAAACCTGTTACCTGTGATTTCTAAACCTTTCGAAAAACTAAACATTAAGGGCTATCTATTTGGCTTCCGTAATAAACACGGAATAACAGAACAAATACATAGATTAGTCATCCAAATTAACAAAAACTTAAACAATAAAATATATTGCTTCCCTGAATTTCTCGATATTTCTCAGGTCTTCGACAAGGTGTGGCATACAGGACTGCATGTAAAAAGCTTTTGCCCCATATGCAATTTTAACTGCTGAAATCATACCTTACAGACAGATATTTCATTGCCAAACAAGGTGACGAATACACTGACCTACACCCAGTATATTTAGGTATTCCGCAGGGCAGTGTTCTTGGCCCATTGTTATATCTTATGTATACAGCTCACCTGCCGACCTCTAGAAATACTAATGCAACATATGCTGAGGATCCAATATTAGCCACAAGAAACCTCCAACTTCATCTTAACAATGTCGAATTGTGGTTGAAAACGTGATGTATCAAAGCAAATGAGACAAAATCTACCCATGTGATATTCACCCTTGATAGAAGGACATGTCCCTCAGTAAAATTGAGTAAAATTGAATAATCATTAACTTCCGCAGGTGGACAAAGTTAAATATCTGGGAATAAATTTTGATCGATGTTTGACATTGAAAAAGCATAAAAACATGTATAAGTCAATACTTAGGCCCATTTTTGAACTTAGGGTATTGAACTGTGGTGTACAACTAGCAAATATAACATAGATATCCTCCAGAAGTTTCAGAATAGAGGTCGATGGCCCATATTCAACAAACTGATTCAGCGCGATATCCATACCCTTAGAACCCATAACGAGTGTGAATCGAGGTGTGAGTACGAAGTACTCTGAAATACTATTAATGCATCCCAATGCAATCGTCAAACAGTTAAATGTGCGCGATAACAGTGTAGTGCATAGGCTCAAACGCAAACTACCATACGAACTAACACATAGTGAGATGTCCAGAATAAGTTAGAATAGCATGTAGAATAAGATTTAGATTATAAGTTGTACAGCATATCACATACTGAAATGGTTTTATACATGTCCGCATGGTTATATTATATAACTGAAATCATATAATAATACTTATTGCCCATGGGCAGATTGTTGACGTTCTAGGAGATTAATAAGAAAAATAACTGTATCGTCAGCAAATGTTCCAAGTTTTGTTTCTATTGTTGTCGGGATATCAGCAGTATAAAGCAGATATAAAAATGGTCCCAAGACACTACCTGGTGAAACTCCAGCCAAAATAGGTTCATGGATTGAGAATGCCCCTTCATGCGAGACTAAATTTTCTTTCAAAAAGATATGATTCCAGCAGTCCACAGTAATTCCAAATGCCACTCCCGGTCAAAATCTTGTGAGACATCTAGGAATATTGACAGGGCAGCATTTGTTTCTTCGAATTTTCAACAACCCCTGTTACACTGTGCACTGTGTACTTGGTCGATTGTCGAATGGCGTTTTCAAAATCCAAACTGGAAATCTGGTATTTCGATAAATGGTTTAAAGCGTTTTAACAGCAGTTTCTCAAATAATTTTGATATCGCAAGAATCACCAGTAATATCCAACTTGTTCTGCCGGTCTGTCAAGTTTTTGAGCGTAATTATTCGAACAACCTTAAGACATTCCGGAATGTTGTTCAGTCTCAAACAGGCAGTGAATATATATGTCAACATGATTATTGCTTTTAGTGGCAACTCTTAATAATCCAGGTAAAATATCATCAGTTCCAGGAGCCTCTTTGTTGGCAACTTCCATTGGAGAAATCAAGTTTACAGCTATGTTGGGCTGATAAACAGGATTTATATCTATTGTAGGTTCTATATTGTTCAGTTGAAATACGTTAGCTAAATGTTTTCCGAATAATGCATCGTTCCGTCGTTGCATCTTTTAATTCACCGAGTTGCTTTCACCACCGTAAATGGTTTCCAAAGTTGTTAAAGCGAGACGTTATTGTTAGATTGTCGATCGATATCAGTCGATGGTAACATTTTCATCGTACAGGTTCCCACACGAACCTTACATTCGACAGTATAATTGCTCCTTCGATCATTCTTATTATGACATATTTAATCCAACCCACAATTTCGATCTGGACGGTACCGAAGAAAAAAAAAACAGTATAAAAAAGAACCTAACTGACAATCTATTAGGGAAGTTTGTATGTCACAGGAAGCCTTAAATCCGCATTAAAGGCCCATTTGGGGACGACCGAAAGTCTCCGATCAAATGGCCATTTGTTCGCGGTTCTCCATGGTCGGGACCAGACGAGTACTCGGTCCAATTGCATAATGCGACCGGAAACCGAAGGTGGCTAAATAAAAGTGACGCTGAATAGGGTTTTGTGAACGCTAACGTGCGTAGAATTTATTAGTTTTTATTAATAAACGAGATGAATGAAGTCCGGCACGCAGAGGGATTGGGCCCTCTAAATTGGGATACAGATGGGGCGAGACAAATCGTTGCAAAGGTGTTTCTATTATGTTACTGATGAAATTAACAGTCTAACTAATTCTGTCAATATATATTAACAATAACGGATGTTTTCGCTGTTAATTTTTGCTCAAAATATAACATTATTTCTTGATATTTTTCATATATTTCAGAAAATTCTGATTTTTGTTAAAATACGTATATCTTTCATTATATATGCTTAGTACAAACTTATTTTAGAAATTATTATATTTATTACTATGGATATGTTTTACTGGCATCAATACGTAAGCAAGACAATTTTGGAGTTTCGTGTGGTTTTGCTGTCTAGTAACAGATCAATTGAAAAGTCCCCGGCCTGACACATAGATGGCGCTACTAGAATTAAATCCATATGTTTTTTAGTTAGACCTAACCCTCAAAAGATGCATGTATAAATTTGACAGCTGTCGGATCATCAGTTTGAGTGAAGCATTTTGAGTGAAGCAACTTTTGTTATTGTGAAAAAAATGGATAAAAAGGAATTTCGCGTGTTGATAAAATATAGTTTTTGGAAGGGAAAAAATACAATTGAAGTAAAAATTTGACTTAATGCCAAGGTTCCGGACACTGCCCCAGGAAAATCAACCATCAAGAATAGGTATGCTAAGTTTAGACGTGGTGAAATAAGAACGGAAGACGGTGAACGCAGTGGACGCCCAAAAGAGATTGTTACCGACGAAAACTTTTTAAAAATTTACAAAAATCCTCAAATAAACCCGAGATTTTGCATCGATATGTGACAATGGATGGAACATGGCTCTATCATTTCACTCCGAAGTCCAATCGATAGTCGTCCAAGTGGACTCTACACGATGAACTCGGTCCAAAGCGTGGGAAAATGCAACAGTCTGCTGGGAAGGTTCTGGCGTCGGTATTTTGGGATGCGCACGGAATAATTTTCATTGACTAGCTTGAAAAAGGAAGGACCATCAACAACGACTATAACATAGCGTTGGACAATTTCAAGAAAAAGAAAGTGCTGCTTCACCAAAACAATGCATCGTGTCACAAGTCAGTGAAAATCATGGCAAAAATCCATGAATTGGGCTTCGAATTGCTTCCTCATCCTCCGTATTCTCCAGATCCGATCCCCAAGCGACAATTTCCTGTTCTCAGATCTCAAAGGAATGCTCGCTGGGAAGATATTTTCGTCGAATGAAGAGGTGGTCGCCGAAACTGAGGCCTATTTTGAAACAAAGGACAAATCGTACTACAAAAATGATATCGAAAAGTTTGAGGGTCGCTATAATCAGTGTATCACCCTTGAAGTGGATTATGTTGAGTAAAAAAACTAATTTTGCCAAAAAAATGTGTTTTACTATGATAGGCCGGGGTCTTTTCAAGTGATCTGTTACTTGATTAGTGTTTACCTTAAAAGGACATTTATTGGACACTTTTCAAATACAAGTTATAGCCAAATGTTTGAACTGCATCGATCTGAACAGGTGCTATGTCTGCTGAGTGTGCTGGATGCAACAGAACTTTCAATCTGAACAGCATTAGTGCATCCTACATAACTGTAACAACATGGCTGAGGTCTTTATATACATACTTCTTTATATATTATGATAAGACTTTATAGCCATGGATATTCTGGTTTGTTGTCTGGATCTGGATGTCGTTGTACTAATCCATGATATTTTGTGCTTGAGACTCTCATATTAGGTCTACATTTCGTCGCCAGTCACACTACAAAATAGAAAACTCTTCTTGTGTTACTGACAAGCAATGAAACTGTGATGTTGAAATGATTCGAAATGGCAATTTATAGAATTGGTTTTTCCATTACATCTGGAAACAATATGGAAATAACTGTTAAGCTGAGCGAAAGCTTTTGGAGAAATTTCGCTGAGATTTATTCCAATAGATCTTGAAATGTATTACCTTTGTCACAAAAAATCACCACTTTCAAATTATTGAAATTAAAACAGACCATTGAATACAATGAAGCAGCATCACCATGCGTTTCTAAGAGAGTTTGATGGGCTTCAGTAGTAGATTTCTAAAAATAAAACAATAATAAAAGGAAAAATTGTTGAAAAGGCAATTTTGACCATTCCGCTATTCTCTATACATTGAACAACTTAATAATACTGAATGAGAAACTGCTATTTTATGTAGAGAAATGTAAAAGCCCTCAAATGTAACAATTATGATTTTTTAATTGTTATTTACATCGATATGTATCTCTTGAGGCTACCTACGAATCAACCTATTTTTGGTATGTTCATAGGAAGTAATGTGCTGCTCAGCCAGGTCATGACTTATATGTCGAAACAAGTCGTAATAAGAAGGAGTAAAGACTGGAGAATATGGCGGGTCGGGTAGCACTTCTCATTTTAACGTTTTCACCGGTTTTGCAACATGTGGTCGAGCGTTGTCATGCTGCAGGTTAATACTGTTTTGTCTTTGCTCGGATTCTGACTATTTCTTGCGCAGAGCTTGGCCCAAACATCAATTCGTAGTCAATATCGATCCCCATTGTTACTATTACATTAAGTTTCAGTAGCTCATAATATGTCACATGGACCTAATTCCACCAAATACAGAGTATTAGCTTGGAGTCATTAATATTCGGCTTTGCCACTGTTGTTGATAGATGACCAGATGGTTACCATACTTTTTTTCGTATTGTATTATTGTAATCTATCTATGTTTCATCACCAGTAACACTACGACGCAAACACATTTTTCTATTTTGCCGTTGAAGTAGTATATCACCAACTGAACGTTGAAGCAACATGACATGTTATAAGTACGTAATATCCAAGCTTTTGGTCCATTCCCAGGCTCTTCAAGTGATTATAAGTTGCTTCTTGGATCATTGTCGAGTGATGGATGCCTTTAAATCCTCGCTTTAGAAAAATAATTTCTATGATGGACCAGAACGAACTTTGCCTTCGGTGGTAAAACCACTACTTTTAAAACGCAGAAATCAGTATTCACATGAAATTGAATGAAAATCACTGGTGCATGGTTGTCGTAAGCTTCAGACAGTATTCGATGCAAACCTGATTTATTCGGTACAAACTCAGATATTTTCAACGCATTGAACTTTTTTTTGTTTACACTGCTAGGAAGTAATATATATGGAAATGTGAGGTTTCAACATGAAGTTAGTTACAAATGTACCCGATGTGATTTAATACATATAGTCCATTCAAAGTTATTTTGTACAAACGTCATCTAAATTTGTGACGTCAAAACGTCGCAATGTTGCCGCGTCAACTCTGAACTTTAGTTCAGTTTGGTTTTGACATATAACAAAATTCTAATCAAAATAAAATAATTGAACAAAAATGTTATCAAATATAATTTAACATTATAGTACATCTAAAAGCCACGGTTAATTATACAACCAAAATAGTTTATAGGTTAGAATTATAACCTCTTATCATTATTTCTTTCAAGAATTTTGCGTGCATGTGACAACCAGACGACTTTGACAAGCTCATTTGTTAACGAGTTCGAACTAATCAGACAGCGTTGTGTCTCTTTTTAACTAGAATAAAATGAGAAAGGAAATATTGTCTGATTGGAAAACGAATTTAGAAATTGTGGCAGGAAATAACTTAAACATGACATATGATGAGATATATACAAAAATACTTTGAATAGACTATAGTAACATCATCTATTGTAAATGTTTTAAAGTTAATGTATATTCCAATAACAAAATTTATTTCTTAACATCATCATGTACGTCAATGAACTTTGGATCTAAGCACGACAGTTCATATGCTCCAGATATTCCGATTTCTCGATGATCGTAACCTACTAAAATATTTAAGTGGATGCTATCAAAACCTGTTACGTAAGCAAACCAAACGGGGAATTACGGGGGCGAAAATGGAACTAAGCCGTCTTGTTTGCGCCTTGTCAAAATTCCCGAAAAGATTAAATTAATAAACTTTTCGAGCATGATTAAATTTGGCTGCATAATTTAGACGCCAACTTCATCGTTAATGCCCTTAAAATTCTGCGGTCGTCTTCCTTTTAATTGAATGTAGTGAAGAATGCATCATTGCCAAGTTGTTGAAATAACGCTGTGACTACAGATATTTTATAAATTTACTGAAAATAACTACCAAAATATAAAGAAAATCAGGTAATAATTATAAAGATAATTACTTGAATAATACTTACTATTAAAATTCTTGTATTTTTAATGTTGTTATGTTAGAAGAATAGATATGTTTACGGATCATCTTTTGGGTTGGTTTCAGCATATTTTTATATATTTTAAAAAAATTTTAAAATCTAGTGGGATCCACCGGTCTACACACATTATATTAATGGTTCGATTATTTTGAGTTTGTACCCTGTTTTAATGTTATTCAAGGTTTGCAGTGCCTTGATGTTAACATGAGGATGGAGTGTCTCCTCATATCACCTTACTACACTCTTGATTATATATACTACTATTGTATGTAGATGATCACTTCAGTAAATCTATTGTTATGTTTATATATGTCTATTAGTAAGATTGAATAGTAGTAAATGTTTTAGACTATGCACTTCGCTGTTATCACTCATATTTGAGTTGATTGACAAGTCCACTGGGGCGTCGTGACACTCTTTCGAAGTACATAAGGATAACACTGAATTATACTTATTCTGGGTTCTAAAAAGACGTCAAAATCTCATTAGAAACATAGTACATAACATCAACTATAGAACTCCACATTTTGCTTTAGATATGGAATAAGTCAACTCATTCAAATAGCTGGGAGTACAGTTTGATGGTGATGGAATCTAGGAAAAGGAAGTCGATGCTAGAATTCCAAAAGCTATGAATTATGAATTCATGAATAAAAAACTGTGAAAATTATCAAAAATGAAATATATACCAACATTAACGTTCAACTGTGATACATGGGTAATATTAAAACTAAGAAAAATAAAGTCGAAGAAACGGAAATGAAATATCTGAGAAGTGTGAGAATAGTGCTAAGGATGGATAGAAAAAAAAAGTTGAAATAAAAAAAAACTTAACATGGAACGAAAAAAAGGTAAACAATGAAGAAAATGTTCCATATAAGGAACATGTTACTTGTTTAGCTACCAATTTGCTTTTAAACAGCCTTTTCAAAATTATAAGCGTTTTTACCAACTGTGATAAAATCATTGCCTCTAAAGTAGTGCTTTACAACTTATTTTTGACGTTGAATTTTAAAAAATTATATAGCTATGGTTTATATTTTATTGTGGATATTCATTTCTCTGATGTATGTATGTTAGTCAATTTATTTAAATAATTATCTAATAATAATTAATAATTAATTATTAAACATTTCTTATTATTATAATATACTAGCGACCCGGCCCGGCTTCGCACGGGTGCAATGCTGATACTAAATTAAATACACTACAGAAAAAATATGAACGTTGTATATAAAAACATAGCGGCCCGCTCCGACTTTGCACGGGCATAAAATATATATGCCTATGTCACTCAATGAAAACATGATTAAAATCGATCCAGTATTTTTGGTTCATTCATTACTGCCCTTGGCCTGCACGCATTAAATTTGGAGTAAAACAATTCCTCTTCCCCTATACTTACTATGAAGATTTCCTGCTATCTTTGGAATATCTAAATTCATACAATTTTTATTACATTACACATTTTTAAACGCAAATTTTAAATTTGTAATATCTCCGAAAATATTTGTTTAATTTACATGCTGTAAGGAACCATATTGATCTATATTAATTGCACACGCAATTTTCTCACGTAAAAAGTAAACAATAAAAATGATTAATGTAGGTTATCCCTAAAAGATAAACATATACCATCGCGGACTTTTTTGTAGACCTTTTTATGGTGTACAATACTGTAGTACATTAATTTGATCTAACTCGTAGGGTTAGGCAGCGTTTTTGCTAATTGCTAAATAAGCCTAAAAAATAGGTTAATTTACGACATCACGTTAGAAACCTCTAAAATTAGCAATGTTGCCTTAGTATATTATGCATGTATTATACATATAAACCTTCCTCTTGAATCACTCTATCTACTGAAAAAAACCGCATCAAAATCCGTTGCGTAGTTTTAAAGATTTAAGCGCACATAGGGATATAGGGACAGAAAAGGCGACTTTGTTTTATACTATGTAGTGATGATACATGACACGTAGACAGTCACTTCATGAAGTGGTCTCCAATGTAAATTCTTATCTATTTTAAAAACTTTTTTATAAACGGCTGCCCACCTTATTATCATGTCGCGCATTTAGCTAATCAGCGTGCACTAACATTGTTTTAAGTTACTTAACACAAACAATTACACTCGTTATGGGTTCTAGAGGGATATCGCGTTGTATCTTTATTAGATACATAGTATGGATCATGCTAGCTGTAACTCATAGTTGGATTTCATATGACTAAATAGTCTTCAATGTCGATTCGTATAGCCAACTTATATGTTATCTTATAACAGCTTGGATTTTTTTCCATATATAGTTTAAGTCCAATTTGTGTTCGTTTAATTGGTATGTGCTTTTTCCAGGTTAAGCATCGATCTAGATACATAACAAGATATTTAGCATTCTCAGCTTGGGCAGTTGACAATTATCGATGTTCACTGATGGGTATGTTTTGCTATGCACGGTGTTACATGGGCAGGTTTTATTTCATTTGCATTAATACGCTATATCTTTAGCCACAGTTTTATTTTATCACAGCGTATTTGGAGGTTTTTTAATGCAGTTACTAGATATTCATGAGTAGCTACGATGGCTAAGATAGTCATTTTTGTGGCCGATAGATAGGCTGTAGATAGAAGATGCAGTATCGGACCCAGTACACGGCCTTGCGGAACTTCTGAATATATTGGATGTAATTCAGCGAGTTAATGGCCTTGTTTTATAGTGGAGTAAGTCTATCTATATATATATAGCTAAGATTTTAGTAAGTGAAATATGGATGAGGGAGGAATTTATTTAATTTTACCTGCAACCCTGTGAGCCATACTTTATCAAAAGCCTGATATATGTCCATTAATGCAGCCGAATAACAACTTTATCATTGGAAATTTATCTCTGGATAATATAAAATCTATTTTAACAAAAACAAAAATTTCTAAAAATATTCCAAATTTTAATTTTTATCTGCAAATGATAAATACAAACTTAAATATAAGATAAATAATATATAGTTGATATACAAATAATCAGTGACTTCAGATAAACGAGTACATTTGACAATACCGATGGCTAATGAAAAATCCGGAAAGAACGCGTTGAAAACGGAAGAAAAACGGCCTCGCTCAAGCCCGCCGTCTCTCGTCTCCGAGCAGCTAATTTGTAAAACAGCCGTCCTCATCCACTTATAAAGCCCGATTTATTGCCGACCGAGGCTTCGGAAGGTGCCGTCGGAGACATAACAAGCGAAAGAATAGCTTAAAAGATAATTGGGGGGACTAAAGAGGTGAGAGAGTCGCTATCAATTATAATCTTGCGCCGGGTTAAGACAGCACGAAGATGTAGCCTTAACATCGACTAAATCGTTACGTAAGGCCTTTTATTCTCGATACGAAAGTATTTCTTTTGATGCATGAGAACTTGGACATATGAGTTATAATATCAAATTTATAAAGCATTTATTAATATGGAATGTTATTTTCACATATCCTCAAACATTGACAATGATTCATATGACAACTCAGCTATCATCTATTATCAGGGGTGTGCAACCCCAATGGTAAGTAGTGGGGCAAATTTTTGCTTAGTTCAATCATTAGAGGCGCTGACAACGTGAATTTGATTGTATAGTTTAAAATAGTTATGTAGAAACCTGTAAGGAAAATACCTTGCTTTGATTGGTCTGCCATTTCGCCTGATTATTTTGTGACGTCACATTTATTGGACAATAGTATTTATATGACAATCAAATTTAATTTTTAAAATTAATTTATTAAAATAAAATTCTATACAAATATACATAAGTGTAAATAATATAAATATATATAAACAAAAAGCAAAAAAAAACAATTATGAACTCTATTCTAGGCAAAATCAAAATATCTATAATTCTTCTATAATGCCTTGCCATATTTGTTTAGTGCCATCAATTTTATGGGATCTATTAGAGTTCTAACTTATCTTGATATATTGAAGGTAAACTTTAAATACTTCCCTGTTGATATTGCATTAACTTCATTAAACCAAAAATACAATCACACTTCGTAATAACTTTTAAATTTGGTCTTGAAAATCATTATGGCTTGGACAGTTGAAACACTAAAAATTGATGTGTTTAAAGATATTTAAATTTTAGGGTATTTAATCTGTGGAACTACTTAATATAACTCCTTTTCAGAAGTTTTGTTAAATAGCCTAAAATAAGACTAAAATACAATATTAGACTCTTGTTTTCCTCAGAGCAAAGTTCTCTGGAACTGAAAATATAGACTCAACTGGTGATTTAACAACCTCAAGTGGTACTAGATCTCTCGTTAAAAAAGAATATAAGTTATCTAACATGTTCATCTTCTTCACAATTTTCTCCGGGAGAATGATGTGAAAGAATTGAAGTGATGATGAGCCCTTTTAAAGATTTCTCGAACATACTAGATGAAGGATGCTGTTTCTACCTTCATGACCTCTAATAGATACAAAAAAAATCTTTAAGCAATCTTAAAGTTAAGATTTGTTAAACAAATGTAGTTATTTGTAAATTTAGACACAATAGATTTCTTTAAGGTAATAAATCCCCTAAAAGTAGCAATTAAATTTTTAATTGATGGCACCGTAACAAATATTTTCTTAACAAGGCAATCAAATTTAAATATACAATAGCTCTACTATAAAATTATTGAACACTGATTGCTCTCAAAAAATTAAAGTATTAGAAATATTTTTGGGATATTTTACAATTAAAACTAGTAATTATTATTACTAATTATCCAGTTGTCTTAATTATCACCTTTTTGTAAGACTTCTTTATGTAGAGACATCACACTGACAGCATACGAACAACAGGGTAGATTAATTGAATTTTATAACCACTAATATCTTCATAAGTAGGTTTTGATTTTCTGTAAGCAAACAATATATAAACAGACATGTAGTAGATAGATAATTTTATATGTACCTGATAAAAACAATGTTGGATATGTATTTACCATAATATTTGTTCGTGAAGGAAGGGTCATTCTAAATTTTTCACTAAAACGTCCGTGACAGACACCATGACGTTGATATATTTTCATTGTGGTTTATCCAGATAACTTACTATTATTTACTTGATTAACCCAATTTTTGGTAAGGAGCGAGATCATTCTTTAGGAAACGATGTCTAATTTCCGTAGTAGATTTTTACCCCGGTACACTACATCTTTTACTACACTGACGCATTGTCATCAATTTTTATATTATCACTCCATAATAATTAAAGTAAAACAGAAAATATGCACAACGTCAATCGAAGATTTCTTGATCTAAACAAAAACCAAAACCTTCAAACAACAAACTTAAAAACGGACGCCCATAGAAAATGCTGACTTCACACAATTTGATCGACCAATCACGTTCCATGTATAGTGGCGGCACTAGGAATTTAAACTAGCCAATCACAATTTGCGATCGCAGCGCTACCGTTGATTGAACTAAACAAAACATTTCCCCAAGGTCGCCTATACGTGAAATTTCTATTTTTTCTATGTCTAGTATTCATTCATATGAAATAACAGCATAATTATATAATTTTATTAACAGTTTTTTTGTTATTAATTGATAATTACTTACATATTTTTCATTTTATTTAATATGTGGGCGACATCTTCTCAACGTACTTTAAAATATCTTTAATTAATTTCCCTCTGGGATATATAAAGAAGCTTCCTAAATTGTCATTTCAAGTTGATTTACGATGTAAAAAATTCACCGTCAAAGAAGTTCAGCAAATAATAACCAGAGGGAATAATTGTAAAAAACTTCTGATATGATCTAATAACCGTAACAATATTACAGGAACTATCAGAGAAGGGTGTAAATTTATTCACATTAATTTTCAATGCTAATTTGGTCATATGGAATGCGAATATGGGGAACCGCCAATATATGCCGTCTAATATATACATAATACAATGGTTCCCAAATCAAGTGTTGCCATCGTTGATGTTCCGTACTACTTTCAAATGAAGTGATACAACGCGATATGCCTCTAGAACCAATAACGTGTGTAATTCAATATATTTGTGTGAAGTACCTCGAAAGAGTGTCAGTGCTTCCCAATGTACTCGCTAATCAGTTAAATATGCGAAGATACAGTGAAGTGCGTAAACTAAAACGTCTAACACCGTCCAATTTTATTACTGGACTTACATAGACTTTGGAATAAGACTTAATTAGTCTAGTATAATTAAAATAAATAGTAATATTAAAATAGTATTTTGTAAAGGAGATCACTTAATGAAGTGATTTTCTACATGCCATGTGTATTATAAACATAACAAAAAGTTATTGCCCTATGGGCAGATTGTGGAAAAATGTCAGTGTTATATTACAATTTAATTATTTTCATAGCTTCTAGAAAGTAGCTGAAATAACAGTGATTCTCAAACCAGGGAAAACACCAGAAGATCTCACCTTCTACGGGCCTATAAGTTTATTGCCGATAATCTCGAAATTTTTTGAGAAACTGTACATAAAGAGGCCAACTTTTATAATAGAAAAAATTAAGATTATTCGAGAACACTCATTGGGGTTTTTCAATAAGCATGGGACAATAAAACAAGTGAATAGACTTGTAAACAAAATAAATATGGACTTAAACGCTAAAAGATAATGTTCAGCTGCATTTCTAGATATATCTCTGACAGTTGATAAAGTATCTTCTCCCTCATCCGGATTATGAGCTACTCAAATCTTAACTCACAGATCGTCATTTTAGTGTAAAACAAGACGATGAAGATAGTGTATTGAGTCCTGTATTATATCTTCTGTACAAACCCGATATACTTACAGCACAAATAATTACCATACGCAGACGACACAGCAGTTTTAGCCTCTCATGAAGACATGGCGTATTAAAGCCAACGAACAATATAAATATAACAAATACTTATTATTCTCTGGGCATATTGTGGAAGTAATTAAAGTAATTAAAAAAACTGATATGCTTTGAAGTTTTATGACTTAAATATTAGTTTAAAACATTGAATTCTATATGAAAACTGTTTTCCTAGACTATCTATTAATTTATTCATAATATATGAGAATTCTCATGCAGTATAGTTTATTCTTATGATAAGCTGTAGTTGCTTATTGTTTTGTTGTATTGTTGCTTGCTGTTTATTTTGCTTTATACCCGTTTTACTTGCGCATTATTCCACTGGTTCCCAAGGTTTGGGTCTTATAAGGCGATATCTTTTGAGAATGAGATTTCTGCCCAGCATTTTGCTAGCACACAGTAATTTTCACCAATTCCACTTACATTTTTGCTGTTATAGATGAGGTAGGGCAGTTTCTCTTTAAAAAAAACGGACAACTTACACGCTAAACTTAATTAGTTATATAAATTTAAACATATTTTTCATTTTAGCAGTACTTGGCAGTCCTTTTTGCATATCTCACTTACCAATATACGTAAAATTCCTCAGTGCTTTCATATTTTTTATTTAACATTAATAAACTTTTGTCTCTTAGCAATCCGCAAAATTAGTGTTACTGCTGCTGATTTTTTTTGTGAAGAAAAAAATTATTATATAAACTAATCCATGAATAATATAAACATAAAATTAACAAAAAAATACCACCAAACCATTACTCTCACAAATAATAGACCGTGGGCATTAGGCACTATAATGACATGCAGGAATACAGGAAATTTGGACATATTTGAGAATGCGTAAGAATATGGAATCGGTGAAGATTACTGTATGCTCATTTTGCTTCCGTGTTGTCAACAACTGTGTGTAAAAACAAATGTATCAAAATAATCGCAAAAAGAACGTAAGCCGGTTTATAACACCTAACTATTATTAATATTTTAAATAATTTTATAGACATGTGGCAAAGGTGTCCACCAAATGTTTGTACAAATACAAATAGAATTTTATAGACCGATTTAGTTACATGTTCGGACGCGTCAAACTTCATTCTGTCTTTTTCTAACTAGAGAAATTTTAATTAGTAAAATTAGAAGGAAGAATCCATTTCGAATTTAACACGAACTTTACGTTTTTACAAACTGAATTTGGCAACACATTCGACGACATTGATGACGTCCATTGGCTGTTTTATTGGAAGAACTATATATATCAATAACATATTTCTGAAGGTCGTTTGATATCAATAAGTAACTTAATTTATTTAGAATGAGATGTCAAAATCTCCCCATAATGAAAATCCCCAGTCTACAGGAGACTCCCTGTAGATTGGGGAATTTCCCACAAATTGGCAACACTGGATGTGTTGTCCATCTAGTAACGGAAACATGCCTGGTTGTCAAACGTAACCTGGTCTTGTATTATCCGATGTGGGGAATCTTGAGTCCCGATTCAGTCTTCAATGCATATGTACCAAGGTGTATTCACTGCCTTGTATTGTTCCGATATATATGAATTTTTTTTGTGTTGCTGTGCCTTAGATAACCTCACAATTTTATACAGTAAAATACTTGGTTTTAGTGTTTAACTGTAAATCATAATCTTATTACCAAAGAATATATGTTAATATAAATGTCTATATTTTAATTTCATATTATGTCATAAAAAATTGGGTGCTTAGAAATAAATAAATATTTTTCATTGTCCCGAAAGCTCTTGAGGAATTGAAACTCTTATTCGAGAACATTTAGACGTAGAGAAGCATGTCGTTAGTTTCAGCACTGATAAATAATATCACTAACATAGTTTTCCAGTTCTAAAGCTAAGCCAATCAAATATATCATATAATTTGAATTATATAAAATTCTTGTACTGAAAACCAATAATTATATTTGTAATGAGAGATACATTATTAATTTTCAAAATATATTGTAGGCTACAAACTTTTTCCAATATAGCATGTAATTAAATAACTAGACAAGAAAAAAATGTTGATGAAATTGTTGAAATAAAATTTATTCATTTGATTTAATTATGTAATGGATCAAAATTTATCATGCAGCTAATGTATTTTGTACATATAGGAAAGAAGCAAGACCGACTTTTTTATATATAAAAACAAATTAATATAATTGTATAGATATGAACATGTCGCTATATAAGTGCTATATTATTATATGGTCAATTTGAAATTAAGTATATTAATATTGTTTTAATAAAAGCAATCTGTTCTTCCACTAGCACCACAACCAAAACGTTATATATCGGTTCCATGGTGTAATGGTTAGCACTCTGGACTCTGAATCCAGCGATCCGAGTTCAAATCTCGGTGGAACCTACTAACTTTTTTTTTTAATTCTTAAATTAGTGATCGTTATGATATTAGTCAGTTGTTTGTTTTGAAACAGATTTTAGTGAAAATGAACTAAATTCTATTATATTATTGAAAGTGTAAAATTAATAAATATTATTTTTTATGTACAATTAGAAATAATTAATTTATTGTTATCAAGTATTAATATAATTTAAAATTATAATATAAATATATTTATAAAATATGACAAATTTATATAACAGGTTATCAAATAAATACATTTGTAAACAACAGGTTCCATGGTGTAATGGTTAGCACTCTGGACTTTGAATCCAGCGATCCGAGTTCAAATCTCGGTGGAACCTTCTTTTTTTTAATTTCTCCCATACATGATACAGTGAATATGTATTAATGAAGTCAATATAAAAATTAATTTATTAGTATTAATAATTTATGTAAACCTTCTAATATATTTATTTGCCACAAATATTCTTATATAAATTAAAAAATTTTATATAAATTTATTATATAAATTATAAATTAAAATATATTATTTGGCGTTAATGTCAATTATGCTAGATATAAAAAAGTTTAAAGTACATTAAGTTAGAACAATTTTGAAATGCATGTTTGACAAGTTATTCCAAAATAAGATAAGAGAAGAAAATGAGAAGAATTTTTTTATAGTTTTGTGTTTGTAGCGAGTAACACTAATTATCAATAACAAGAAATTATGGGCATCATAATGTTCAATGAGGATATGAAGAGGAAATTTCTGGCATAGAAAGGAAGAAACAGATTTAAGATCATAAAAATGACTTCATTATATTATTAATATAAAATGTCGCAACTTTAAATACTTATTCCAACTATTCTCGAATTTATGACCTTATTTATATAGTATTATGTTGCTTTCAAAGAATATTTTAGACAATTTGAACAAGATGATTTTTAAACAGATATAAACAAAACATAAATCTTGAACATCACTGAAAATTAAGAAAATTTGAAATTAGTGGATTTATAAACATGAATTTGTTTTCATGACCACATACGACACGTTCTTTCTATATTAATCGGCTTAGTGAAAAGTTTGCCTCCCTTTTTGAGGAAAATGGTGACACTGGAGGCGTCAAATTTGCACGGTTAAAGTTTTTTGGCTTAAAATTTTGATATAATATGAGCTACAAATAAGTAATAAATTGCAAAAAAACGAGAATTATTACGCTCAAATCAAGCAACCAGGAATAGCCGTCAGGTCGGTGACACATTTTTTATTAATCTTTGTGAGTCCACAATCTGCCCTATTGGCAATAAGTATTTCTTATGTCTATATTATATATACAAGGCATGTAGAAAATCACTTCATTAAGCAATCTTCTGTACAAAAAATATTATCTTAATTAATTAGTCTTATTCTAAAGCTTATTCTAAAGTCTACATATGTCCAGTAATCAGATCAGTTGGTTTTAAACGTTTTAGTCTACGCTCTTCACTATCACGTCGCATATTTAGCTGATTAGCGAGTACATTGTGATGCACTGACACTCTTTCGAAGTACTTCACACAAACACGTTGAATTACACTCGTTATAGGTTCTAGAGGAATATCGCGTTGTATCACTTTATTTGAAATATAGTACGGAGCATTAACAATGGCACGCAACACCTTATTTTGGAACCGTTGAATGATTGATATATTAGATTTGCTAGCGGTACCCCATAGTTGGATTCCATATGTCCAAATGGGGTTGAGTATAGACTCATACAACAATACCTTGTTATCTAATGATAACTTGGATTTGCGCCCGATGAGCCAATACATTTGGTATAATTTTAGTCCCAGTTGTTTCCGTTTAGAGAGTATGTGCTTCTTCCAGGTTAAGCGTTGATCTAAGTGCATACCAATATATTTAACATGCTCTGCTTGAGGGAGTTGACGATGATTGATATTCACTGGTGGATATGTTATTCTATGCAGGGTAAACGTTATATGCGTGGATTTTGTTTCATTGGCTTTAATGCGCCATGTCTTCAACCATAATTGTATTTGCTCCATGTGGGTTTGTAGGCTTATTGATGCTGTGACTGGATCTTCATGGGATGCTAGGATTACTGTATCGTCTGCATATGTTGCCACAGTAGTTATTTTTGTTGTGGGCAGATCAGCCGTATACAGAAGATACACTGCTGGACCCAGTACACTACCTTGCGGAACTCCTGAATATATGGGATTTAATTCGGTATGTTCATCGTCTTGATTTACAATAAAATGTCTGTCAGTGAGATACGATTTTAGTAACTGATGACAGAGTGAGGGTGACACAAAATAAATAAACAAATATTTTGTTTTCATTGACAAAATCATAAGTTTTATATTAGGAAGAATATTTAGACGTAAAGTGAATGTATTAAAACAATATTAGACGAGTTTATTTAATTTTTAGCAGTGTTGTTTAAGATTATGTGTTACTTTCGATTATTCCCGTATAGTTGGGACTAGTTTACAAAAATTGTTTAATTTTACATTTCTTGTAAAGAGAACAAGTCAATGTGTCTACTTTATCGGAAGGTATATACAGCTGTAAAAAAATCCAACATATGCGAAAATATCATGCTAACATAGATGCAACAAAATTCTGCTCCTTACATCATCTGTCTTCTTTATTTACAAAGTATTTAGATTTTTGCAAGCAGCTTTTGATTTAATTTGATATCTGGTAAAATAAACAATTATAAAAAAGCTTCGTACAATTTTCGTTCTTCATTTGTTGGCCAGTTTTTATTATTTTAATATACCTAGTATATTAAAAAAACAAAAAAAAAATATGTGATAATCTTTATTTTGGAAATAAAAGGAATTTTTCTTCTAAATCCAACGATATATAATGTTCGCAAAGATTTGATGACCTATATTTATCTCCAGAGATTTTTACTTGTGTATGTATCACGGTACATATTACAAAAAAGAGCTTTTTTTACTCCTCTAAGGTCAAACCAATATAATCTAAGTTTTGAAAAGTCAATAGTTCAATAATTGTAGATACATTTCCTTAATATACATTTTATATATACATCTTCTTATATATATATATATATATATATATATATATATATATATATATATATATATATATATATATATATATATATATATATATATTCTCTGTTTTAATATATAGTTTTAACATGTATTACATTCATTAATTACTCCATATTTATGTTTGTAACATAAAAGTTAAAGAAAAAACATGTATAAATATACATACTTATGTATATTTGAAGCTCAAGAGTTATTATGATTTTGTAATTATTTACTATACTTTTTTAAAATTATTCGGTGGTATAATAATTTAAACTTATCGGTGCTTTGTTTAAATCTAATTTAAAAAACGTTGACTCTTAATAATAATTTTAATATGCAGGCATACATTTAATATTATATATCAAATATATTTCTAATTTTATAGTGAACATATTGTCACATCTGCTTAGTAACTTACCATATTTAATGTTTCTCTTTACTCTGTTATGTGATATACATGATTAACTTAATCAATCTTGGTCGAATTTCGATCACTAGGTGGTCACTATATACTAGTCTACTTTATAATTCATAACTAATATTCACAATAATCGGTTTTTTAACTTTTGGTTATTAGCTGTATTCAGACGCCATATGATATCAACAAGTGTTTTGGCGTGAATCTAAATCTTAAAATAGAAAAATGCGTTTTCCTCATGATAACATTTATTTTATGTAGAAATATATTAAAAAATAGTAAATACATGGAAATATTCTTGAGTAGTTTTTGGCTCTACAGTAAATATTGCTCGACAAGGTGTTTCGGAATACTTACAGATGGAAATAAAAGAACTGTTAAAAGTTGCGTAATTAGGAATGAATGTTTATAGACATTTTATAAAGTATATTGAGAAAAAAAAATCCAAAATGGTAAAATATTTGGTAATGTTTATTTTGGCAAAAAAATGGCATCGTTCCTCGAAACCCAATAGTAAAGTGGTTCATAATTTTCGCAAAAATTTGCAGGCTGCAATATTTTAGAAAATACGGTAGTATTAATAAAAAAATTCGCAGATTAGTTCTGGCCGATATTTCTCTTTGGAATACCTGAATATGAATCACGGTACACATAACCAAACAAAGAGAGAAGCCAGCGAGTCATAAAAATCTGAATTATCTTAACGGTAAGCTACCAGCAAGATTAAGAACATATTTAACCCTTGTTATTATTCCACCAAATATTTTAGTATACTTTCTATTGGTCGTCCTTTTGTTCTTCTAAGCTCAAACCAATATAAACACGAAATTTTTATTATCAACTATTTCGGTTTTTTTTGCCAGTTCTTTGTCCGGCATTTTTTACTGTCGCTGGCACAAACCGTAAAAAACTACCGAACGTCAAAGAATAACAAAAAAAGTACGTTTTTTAAATACCCTTTAAAGTAATAAACCAATAAAGTCAATACTTTTTTCGCCATCCTTTCCTGATTTAAGGGTTACATTTTTAAGGGGTTAATTGAAGCCTTTCTTCTACAGGCGGTTTTCTTCTAACCGGGTACCGACTAAAAACAGACTCAGGTAGATGGTTAAAAAATGAGAAAAACTGTAAAAAGTCCCTCGGGTCGGTATTAAAAATGACCGAAATTAGGTTATAGTTGAGGTTTGTTAATATTTTTTATCATCCCAAAATAGAGTAGTGGGTATTGGGTAGTAAAAAGGTTGGGTTTATTCAGTCTTCAGTAGGTCAAGTAGAGTTTCACTTTTTTCCCAACAGATGGCTGTAAACATTAATAATTTCTTATATATATAATATATTCTTATATATTCTTGATAGAGATGCTATATATATATATATATATATATATATATATATATATATATATATATATATTAATATGTATTTATATTAATATATATATATGCCCGTAATGCTATAAAAATTATTGTTAAAATTATTAGATAATATAAAATGAGAGTTAAAATAGGTATTACGTTTCTATACGTAATATAGAATATAGGAGATTCTAATAGTCTAATATTCTAATATTCTAAGATACTAATATATAATTAGAATCTAAGAATATTAGAATCTCCTAATAGGAAAAATATGTGTGACCTAAAGAAAGACCTAAAGAAAGTGACCTGTTAATTAAATTATATCAATTACTAAGTAAATAAAATTGATCGAACCATCCAGAAATCTTATAAAATTCAATTATTTCTAAAATAAATGAAATAAATAAAATTCGGTGTCTAGTATAAAAATTAACACATCTTTAATTATTACTAAAAGAGTATAGCTACGAAATCAAATTGGAATATTCGTGACATAATTTGATATCTAACACTTACAAATGTGAGTGAAAATGCGACTATGCTAAAAATAACAACAAAAAATATTAGAGCCGGCTTGGTGGCGCAGTGGTAAAGCCAAGAGGACGGTCCTCCTACTGTTGGGATAGCCGCGGGTTCGAATCCTGCTGGGGCATGGTCGTAAATTTATGTTTGTGATTGTTTAATATTTGTGATTGTCCTAGGCAAGAGTGTAAAATCCGACAAGGTAAATGATCGCAGTCACGCCAGTAACCAGGCTGGGTAAGACCGGATGTCTTCTGGGATGATTTCTAAGTTGGTCACTCGCCAGTCGGTAGACATAATGCCGAGAACAGTGGTTCGGAGCCCACGTTAAATAGTAGGTTAAAATTCTTACAATTATTTATCTCCAATAGAAGTTTAATATACAAATTATATAGAAATTCAACACTATTAAAGTATATCAAAATAAGATGTAAGGACGATTAGAATGCCCCATAGTATGTCGGTATTAACCAAATACGCTACATCGAAAGACGGGGGTACCATTTGTATTTAAATTCTCAAAATCATTGACCGGGAAGATAATAAAAGGAACTATCATCAATAATATGTTAATTTATCCATTCCGATCATGTTAACCAAGGTTTTGAAGATATAAGATATATGATCTTAATGTAGTAAAGTCTTAGCTTTACATATTAATTATAAATCAAATACTAAAATAATTATACATAATGTTGTACTAATTCAGAATTTTATTACAACCAAAGTAATAAATTTAAACAATAATTATCTGTCTAATAAAACATTTGGCTTGTTATTTTTCATAATTATTAAACAATAAATTTTATATTAAATTTTGAGGATTGTGAGAATACTAAACACGAATAGTAAAGATAAATTTATGCGAATTTTGTTGGGAAAATACGGGTTCTTGGAATATAATTAAAATTGGCCAGTAAAATCAACATTTTTTCTATTGCGGTTTACTTTCTTAATATCCTTTTTACCGGTTTATAAATTTATTTGTTGGCATTTAATGACGACAACCATTGTTACCTTTTAATTATACTTTGAAATTTAGTAAGTTGTTTGGGCTCTCTTAATAGCCTTCTGAAACTGAACTATGTGTATAATTTATTGCAGTATTGTTATTGTTATTGATCTCTGGCATTTTTCATAACTTTATTGACCAAGTTATATTAGTTCAATGAGAAAATTAACGTTCTTGTGTCTATTTCACAATTAAGTTATAAAATAGTAATTATAAAATAGATCATAATTTTTAGGCATAAGTTACCTACGCTATAAATGGAAATAGCTTTCTTTTTGTTGCATAATCTGGAATATCGTTGCTATTTTTATTAGAGTAGGTCATATTTGCCCGTTTCAGTTAGTGTCAGTCAGTTTATTTAATTTTACAGTATTTCCCAATTCATAATTTAATTAGACTGTTTAAGGTATCCTTAAAAGTAATTCTTTTACATTATACTAGTTTGCTATTACTGCAGCAGTCCATAATAATTCTATTTGTATTACTGATATATTACATTTTAGATTATAATCAGCACTTAACTAATAACAAATAATAACTAATAGTAACTAATAATAATAAATAGTAACTAATAATAACTAATAGTAACTAATAATAACTAATAATAACTAATAATAACTAATAATAACTAATAATAACTAATAATAACTAATAATAACTAATAATAACTAATAATAACTCATGATAACTAATAATAACTCATAATAACTAATAATAACTCATGATAACTAATAATAACTAATAATATCTAACAATAACTAATAATAACTAATAATATCTAATAATAACTAATAATAACTAATAATAACTAATAATAACTAATAATAACTAATAATAACTAATAATAACTAATAATAACTAATAATAACTAATAATAACTAATAATAACTAATAATAAATAATATTAATAATAACAAATAATATCAACTAATAACCAATAATCTCGCTCTATTTATATTTCAATTTAACTGTTGAATATGGCTGATGTATTGATGTGTTAAGGACGTAAGTTAAGTAATGCGACATTGTTATTATTATTCACTTATGCAATATTTTGGCTTTTCTTTATGGGTCCTATTTTTATAATATGAAACGTTACTTGGGGTTAATTTGACACGCATATATTTCGGTAATATTTTTATTTATCTTTCAGTGGTTTTTTTTCATTGATGTGTATTTTAATAACCAAATAATGAAAAAATCATTACATAGATAAAATGGTAAACCGGCCGAATAAGTTGGATCTTATATGCCTATTTCGCTGCTACCTGCGATATCAAAATTATACAATGCCGGCTTGGTTGGCGCAGGGGTAAAGGCGACAGGACAATCCTCCTGCAGATGCTATAGTCGTAGGTTCAAATCCTGCTAAATTAGGGTCCTAAACTAGGGACATGGTCGTAAATTTATGTTTGTGATTGTTTAACATTTGCGATTGTGCTTAGGCAAGAGTGCATAATCGGGCAAGGAAAATGATCCAAGTAACGCCAGTAACCAGGCTGGACAAGACTGGATATCTTCTAAGATGATTTCTAAGTTGGTCAATAATATTTCACAGTCGGTAGGCCTAATGCCGAGGACCGTGATTCGAAGTCCACATAAACCCTCGTTATCGAAAAGGACACTTTTTAAAATATAAAATGTAGGTATTTATCTTCCAATTCAAAATTGCCTGTCGACATTTTGTGATACAAAGTTGCCAGCAGCAACGGCGAAGAATCTACTGTATAATTGTTAGAGCTGGCAGCGCATCGGTCGGAACTTAAAAGTATTTGTTCAAATATTTTGGGTCGCTGATCCGACGGCTATTCCTAGTTGCTTGATTTCGGCGTATTCCTTTTCATCTTTTCAATTCATTGAGAATTCATTCTCGCTATAAGCTTTAACTGTACCAAATTTGACGTCTCCAGATGCAATAAAATAATTACACTTAATACTGTACCAATTTAGAAATTTATTTGATCCTAAACCATTAAAGTTCAACAGAAATGACATAAAAATACGTCTAAAAAATATTTGATTTGTTAATTTTCTTTGCTTTTAAACAATAATATTTAAATAAATTACATAGATTATTGTTTTTTCAAGGAATTTTTTTTTGAGGATTAAATATTTTTAATTCTTTTTTTTGCAATACCAAACACGAATCACTACATAGTATAAAACAAAGTCGCCTTTTCTGTCCCTATATCCCTATGTGCGCTTAAATCTTTAAAACTACGCAACGGATTTTGATGCGGTTTTTTTCAATAGATAGAGTGATTCAAGAGGAAGGTTTATATGTATAATACATGCATAATATACTAAGGCAACATTGCTAATTTTAGAGGTTTCTAACGTGATGTCGTAAATTAACCTATTTTTTAGGCTTATTTAGCAATTAGCAAAAACGCTGCCTAACCCTACGAGTTAGATCAAATTAATGTATTACAGTATTGTACACCATAAAAAGGTCTACAAAAAAGTCCGCGATGGTATATGTTTATCTTTTAGGGATAACCCACATTAACCATTTTTATTGTTTACTTTTTACGTGAGAAAATGGCTTATTTACGAAGCTATTTTAAGCAATACGGCATTAATCCTTATCGAATTAAGTACCTTAAATACAGTGTGCAATTAATATAGATCAATATGGTTCCTTACAGCATGTAAATTAAACAAATATTTTCGGAGATATTACAAATTTAAAATTTGCGTTTAAAAATGTGTAATGCAATAAAAATTGTATGAATTTAGATATTCCAAAGATAGCAGGAAATCTTCATAGTAAGTATAGGGGAAGAGGAATTGTTTTACTCCAAATTTAATGCGTGCAGGCCAAGGGCAGTAATGAATGAACCAAAAATACTGGATCGATTTTAATCATGGTTTCATTGAGTGACATAGGCATATATATTTTATGCCCGTGCAAAGTCGGAGCGGGCCGCTATGTTTTTATATACAACGTTCATATTTTTTCTGTAGTGTATTTAATTTAGTATCAGCATTGCACCCGTGCGAAGCCGGGGCGGGTCGCTAGTTTTATAATATAATCAGTACTTATCCGTTTCAAGATTAAGATATTGTATAAACTATTATAAGAATTATCTTAAGTATTAAATTATTGTATTAGCGTTAGGTATAAGCATTAATAAATAATATATTAGAACACAGTAATAGCTTAAACAATAATACTTATTATATTACACTATGGTCTCAATTAATATTTAATTGGAGCTTGCTTATACAAACAGAATATTCTGTTTTCTCGGTGTAATTGTTGAGTAGCCAGAGAGACAGGTAGACAGATGCATTGATGTTTATTTGTTGAGCCAAGTTAGGTAATGCGACTTTGATCTTATTATTCCGTTGTGCAACATTGCGGCTTTACTTTATGGCCCCTATTCATTTTATAATATGAAGCATTACTTGGAGACTAATTCGCCACACTTCTATGTTATTATTCACTTCACTTCCATCTTTTATTTGTCTTTAGAGGGTTCTTGTTAACATTGATATGTATTTAAGTATTTAATAATTGAAATACATTAAATATATAGTTTATTTTTATATATTTTGTTAATATCTTAGAATTTCATGTAATTACTACTGGGAATTAAACTTTTCCAAATTCAATGTTATATTAGCTTATTTCATATTTTTCTTTTGATTAACTTTTATACTCCTCTTTATACTAATAATAGTTTATTTAGGGATTATAACAGACGACCCTCAGTAAAAGCTTGGTTAGCGACGTATTTGAATTAATTAGTTGGTTCGATGTTGTGTTGTTGGTACGATGGATATGAAGATGTAATTGGTTTAATTTGCTTATTCTACAACCTATTTTTATATTTAGTGAACAAATCACTACATAGTATAAAACAAAGTCGCCTTTTCTGTCCCTATATCTCTATGTGCGCTTAAATCTTTAAAACTACGCAACGGATTTTGATGCGGTTTTTTTCAATAGATAGAGCGATTCAAGAGAAGAAGAAGAAGGTTTATATGTATAATATATGCATAATATACTAAGGCAACATTGCTAATTTTAGAGGTTTCTAACGTGATGTCGTAAATTAACCTATTTTTTTAGGCTTATTTAGCAATTAGCAAAAACGCTGCCTAACCCTACGAGTTAGATCAAATTAATGTACTACAGTACTGTACACCATAAAAAGGTCTACAAAAAAGTCCGCGATGGTATATGTTTATCTTTTAGGGATAACCCACATTAACCATTTTTATTGTTTACTTTTTACGTGAGAAAATGGCTTATTTACGAAGCTATTTTAAGCAATACGGCATTAATCCTTATCGAATTAAGTACCTTAAATACAGTGTGCAATTAATATAGATCAATATGGTTCCTTATAGCATGTAAATTAAACAAATATTTTCGGAGATATTACAAATTTAAAATTTGCGTTTAAAAATGTGTAAAAATTGTATGAATTTAGATATTCCAAAGATAGCAGGAAATCTTCATAGTAAGTATAGGGGAAGAGGAATTGTTTTACTCCAAATTTAATGCGTGCAGACCAAGGGCAGTAATGAATGAACCAAAAATACTGGATCGATTTTAATCATGTTTTCATTGAGTGACATAGGCATATATATTTTATGCCCGTGCAAAGTCGGAGCGGGCCGCTATGTTTTTATATACAACGTTCATATTTTTTCTGTAGTGTATTTAATTTAGTATCAGCATTGCACCCATGCGAAGCCGGGGCGGGTCGCTAGTATTTCATATTTTTCTTTTGATTAACTTTTATACTCCTCTTTATACTAATAATAGTTTATTTAGGGATTATAACAGACGACCCTGAGTAAAAGCTTGGTTAGTGACGTATTTGAATTAATTAGTTGGTTCGATGTTGTGTTGTTGATACGATGGATATGAAGATGTAATTGGTTTAATTTGCTTATTCTACAACCTATTTTTATATTTAGTGAACAAATGATATTATAAAGCTACGCTAGGCTGTATTTATGTTTGATTATTGGTTAATGAATTTATATTAGGTGCTCGCGTGTATTTTGATCAGCGATATCTATTAGTAAATATGTGAAGTATCATAAACTAACTGTCCATTTAATATTATTGGGTTATATGGTGTATACAGATGGTTGTCATGAAACAATCAAAATAGCGTTTTTGACGTTAATTAATTTTGGCGTTTGATTTGTAGAAATCTATTGTCCAAGCTTATTAAACACATTTGGAACTTATGGTCTCTGTGTCAACGATGTAAATGTAGTGATTTTGATGTCATTGACAAATAATGGCTTGGAGGATAAAAGGAATTTGAAGCCAATGAACTGAAGGACGTATTAGATGAAGAGTCCCCATTTTTCACATAGCTTAGCAACTAATCAATGAACCAATTCGCGAACAAAACTTTTAGTTGACTTTAGTATCGTTCTATAAACGCAGTATCGTCATATTGCCAGAAAGTTATGGAAAAGTTAGAGAAAATGCACGAAAGCATTCTGTTTAACATATATTGTACTAATTTTTCTCAGTAAATACCTTTTTAAAGTGCCTTTTTTGATAAATTTAGCTGGCAACACAGTAATTTACTTTTCTGTGCTTTCTTGAAGTTTCAGCGTTTTAGCAACTCAATGCGTATAATATTCTGCGAAAATACCAGAGAAAGTTCCTACCACTATTATATCAAGTCATAAATTCTTATTGAAAAACCCTTTTTTTCTGAGTTTTTACAATCTTAGGTAAAAAACCGTAACTGTTGCCAAAAAATGAAGAAAACTGACGTAAAATTACCGTTGGTTCGCCAGTGGGTCAAAAAGCGCTTTACAGTTATAGCGGTTGGCTCTTTTTTATCGTTTTTTTTGCTCCGATATTTTTTTACGGCAGACTCGTCAATCTTAAGCAATTTTTTGTCACTGTACCCTCCATTTTTTTGGCACACAATGCGCTTTATGGAGATCCCAATAAAAAAACTAAAAGATTTATCGGAATCCGAAAAAAGTTTGCTAATTTTACGTCAGGTTAAAAAATGAAGACGTAACCAGACTCGGACACATTTCCTTTTATTTTCTCATCAAAATTACCACCAGTTATGGTTCATCAAAAATTCCTTTTTTGCTTTTTTGAAAAAAATGTTAACAAACCTCTACAATGTTTTTACTGGTTATGCATTTTTTTGTAGACTTTTCAACTAGACGGCCGTTGACTAAATTTTCATTTACGTTAGCATTTGTTCTGATGCAATTTGTAACATTAATTGAAACGGTTTTCAATTTTTAAAATATAACTTTATCATAGCATATTGTTCAAATGCAAACGAAATAAAAGCCTATAGACCTACATCACTGCTGCCAATAATAACTAAGGTTTTTGAAAACTCCTGTTGAAAAGAATAAAACCGATCATAGAGAGAAAAAACCTAATACGAATATACCAGTTTGGGTTTATTAACAAGCAGTCAACAATTGACCAGGTCCACAGAATAAGCCTACGAGAGTAAAAAAGTATGCTCAGCTATATTTTTCATGGCAAGCCTTCGATAAGGTTAGGTATGAAGGCCTTGTTCATACACCACAGAAAATGCTACCAAAACAACACACCGAACTATTAAAATCATACATTACAGCCAGAATGTTTAGAATCAAACAAGAAGAAGCTTTTACGATGTCTACAGTTGATTATGATACTGCGATTATAGCTGTCGGAGACAATAGTGAAAAAGTCTCACGAAAATTACAATAGGCAAACATTTTTATTATAAGTTAAGATTAAGACTAAGTTAAAACATAAGGATTTCTGTAGCTATATGGTACATTTAGTATTTAAGTTATTCAATAATTACCAGTAACAACGCACTAATAAAAAAACTTTTATTATTTGTGCTATTCAACAACAAACTAGCTAGTGAGGAAGTCTTATCCAGAGTGATTGCTAGCGTAATGAAATTATTTCTTGTTCAATTTTACGCTCTTTTTACATAGTTTTCATCAGCTTGTGTTTGTGTTTGCCTATTCTAATAAATTATAACCTGAAATATCTATTCCAAAGAATTACCAGAATAATGCGATTCTATAAACGACGACGACTTTAGGTAAAAAACTGTAACTGTTCGCAAAAAAATTGACGTAAAATTGTAATTGTTAGTATCTGAACCTAACGGTGATTTACAGCTATTACATCGTATTTTTTAACAGTTTTTATGATATTTTTTTGGGATAGCCGATACTCAATTTTAAGCAATTTTTTGTAAGAACACGCCTGGTTTTTTAAAACCGTATTTTTTTATTCAATAGACAACAATAAAAAAGAAACGCTCGCTCGCAAAGTTTGCCAATTTTGGGTCGGGTAATAAAACTTTTAAAAAACAAATTACGGGAACCATTTTTTTTAGGTAAAAGGGATATTTTTAACGGATAACCAGTAATGTCTAAAATATCGGACTAACCGATATTCTGATATATATATATATATATATATATATATATATATATATATAAATATATATATATATATATATTTCTGATCTATATATGAAATATTTAAAAATATATATATCTTTATATGTATATATTGAAGCCCTACTGAGCTATGTTACGACTCATATGTCAGAACAAGTAGTAATTTGAAAAAACAGAAGGTCTTGAGAACACTGCGAGTGCATTTCCCATTTTCATGTTTACTTGTAGTAATTTCACCCGTTTTGCAACGTGTGGTCGAGCGTTATCTTGCTGAAGAATAACATTGTGTTGTCTTTGCTCGTATTCCGGTTGTTTTTAGCGCACTGTTGATGCATGATCAGGTAATTTTATAGCTATGGATTTTGCTGTTGAAGAAACATTTTACCAAAAAATATTGGCGATTGGGAATGAATTTTTGTATTACTCTCAACAATTATCCATATTTCTTATGAATTTTGCACGGATATATCGTGGAGTACTAAATTCTCGTCTTAATTTTTTTTGCGGTCTAGATCGCTGTTCATCTTCGATGTCAAAATCGCCACTTTTAAAACATCTGTTCATCTATAAAAACTAGTATTCATATGTTGAAATCGATGTAGTTTGATGCACAAAGCGTTCGATGACCTTCAACCACCTTTTTCATAAAAAGGAAGTAAAAAGTAGAACTTCCAGCAAATGCGAATTACACGATATAAATTAAGATATTTTCAACGCACTAAAAACGTTTTTTGTTCAAATTTCGACGAAACATCATCATCATGTTAGACAAAAAGCAAATCACATTAGAACCAAAATAAAACAACTATACTGGTTAGTCTCAACTTGGTCTAAAATCAAAGAGGTTGATCTATAAGACAACTGTAACGCCAATTTGGAGCTATGGGGTGCAAATACGGGGTTGCACTAAAAATTTAAATCAACGCTGTCAAAACAAGATTCTTCGATTGATTACCAATGCTTATCGCTACGTAAACAACAAAGAACTGCACTATGGCCTGGAAATGAAATGGATTTGCGAAGTTATCCAAGATATTGTCTTGAAACACGAAAGAAGATTACTAAATCATGCTAACTTGGAAGCAATACAAGGACAACTGCTGGACAGCGCGCAGGATGTCAAGAGATTGAAGCGAACCAAACCATACGAACTTTTATAAAGTGTATACCTTTAGTGTAAACTGTAGTTATAAGTTATTATAATTTTTATTTAAGGCATACATATTGATGTTTTTTCTCTCACTCGTCTTGCTTGTAAATCAATCCAAGTAAAAATGAAATGTAGTAATAAATTAATTTATAATTAAGATTATACTAACCGTATTTAAGAAAGATGTAATAAAAAAAATCGATGAAATGACACATACTGAAAAGTGAAGCCTGAAGGTTTTAACATGAAGTTGGTTAAAAACGTAAACGTAAAAACGTTGGTATTCGATGCGATTTAATAAATAGTAACGTTATCTGTTGTAAATCATTTAAAGTTAATTTATAGGTGTCTACAATAATTAATAATATACGGTATCAAATTAGAGATAATACATTTTATTAATTAACAAAATGTTGATAAGTTTTAATGTTCTAAATGTTTTAAATTCATTTAGAAACAGGTTATATTTGAATTAAATAGGTCAAATCATTTCCTACTTACAATTAGATAAGTGTTTTATAACTATGAGTTCGTATTTGTGTAAAGATTTCAGAATAACACAATAATTATATTAGTTTATATAAGATGTCACATTCAATATAATTTCTCTATTAAATAGATTTGTTAGTGTATAAATACTCCTAAATCAATCTAAAAACCATTTAATATTAATTTGTTAAAAGAGAAGTAATTTTAAAATTTTGTTATTTCCAATTTATATATAATTCTTATTTTGGTCGGCAACGTTGGCGCAGTGGTAAAGGCGACAGAACGGTCCACCTGCGGTTACGAAAGTCGCGGGTTCAAATCCGGCTGCGGCATGGTCGTGTATTCATATTTGTGATTGTTTAATAATTGTGATTATCCTAGGTAAAAGTATAAAATCCGATAAGTAAAATGATCACAGTCACGCCAGTAACCAGGCTGGGTAAGACCGGATGTCTTCTGGGATGATTTCTAATTTAGCCACTCACCAGCCAGTAGGCTTAATGCCGAATACCGTGGTCGGTGCCCACGTTAAACAGTAGGTGCAATCCAGACCCTCACGGGTAAAGGGGGTCGTGGGTAAAAATATATACAAAAAACAATTATTATTTTCAAAATAGGTCAATTGGTAATTACGTTATATATTCTATGTCAATTACAACATCAAACAATATTAGTCTTTATTATAATATTAGTTTTTATTATCAATCATCACAATGGTTTGTAAGGTAGTTCCAATTATAAATAATTTTTAAGCACTGAGTTTAAAAGATTTCAAGCTTGCGGACATTTGACTGTAAAAGACTGGTGAGTGGAACTGAAGGAGTCCCACTGAAGGATTGCAACATGTGTTCGAAGGAGCCCCATTTGTGTCTTGATCATTCACGATTATTCTCTTCATTTTAATTTAAAAAATATGTAAGTGAATAAAGTTTAGAAGCAGAAAAAGATTATTTGCTATAGAAATCTACTCGAAGATTTAAAAGACCAATTATTCGAGTACCGTCAAATAAAAATGATCGAAATGTAGGTTCGATGCAACGATGAAAAAGCTGAATGGTTCGCCCAACACTTAGCTAACATATTTCGACCTAATCATATAGAATCTACCATGGATACATCTCCTGTTTATCAATCCGATATAGATCTAAATATAATTTCTCCATTGAAAGTTGCCACTGAAATTGATAACCTCAATCCTAAAAAGGCACCTGGTATAATAATATAATGACATTTCATCTGGATTATTGAAAGAACTGCCATGAAAAGTAATCACCATGTTGACAAATATATTTAATGCCTGTTTAAGGCTGAAGCATGTTCCGGAATGCTTTAAGGTGGCACAAATAATTATGCTCAAAAAACCTGACAAACTTACAGAACAAGTCGAATCTTACAGACCTATTTCGCTGCTACTTGCAATATCAAAATTATTTGAGAAACTAATATTTGAACGTGTTAAATATTTTGTAATAATATCAGATTTCCAGTTTGGTTTTGAAAATCACCGTTCAATAATCTATCAAGTGCACAGAGTAACCCTGCAATATTCCAGGATGTCTCACGAGCTTTTGATCGGGTTCGGCATTAGGGATTAATCTGTAAGATGAGCAAATTATTACTGCGAAATTATTGTCAATTGCTGGAGTGATATCTTTTCGGAAGAAAATTTATAGTATCGCATGAAATGGCGTTCTCGACATTTAAAATTATTTCGGCTGGAGTTCCACACGTCTTAGGACCTCTTCTATATCTGCTCTACACTGCTGACATTCCAACAACAAAAGAAACACTACTTGGAACGTTTGTTCACGACACAATTATTATGACAAACAATATATCTCTGCTTAGGAAAGTAGGAAATGTACAAGTGGCAGTCAATAAAATCTTCAAATGCACGAAAGATTGGAAAATTCAACTTAATATCTCCAAATCTATGCACGTTAATTTTTCAATTTAAATAATAAAAACAATAACTATATATATATATATATATATATATATATATATATATATATATATATATATATATTCATTTATTCAGGTTCATTTGAATTTGCCTACAAAGGCATTTGATTGGCTCATTTCTATAAAGCGATTGGGTGTTTCACTTTGTTCCTGAAGCCATTTTGGACATAAAGTACGATCAGGATTTTTGTGTCTTAATTATAATCACTATTATTTAATTATAATGTACCTTCATTCGTAAAGGTGTTGTGTATCCAGCATGCGTGCGGAAATAAAAAAAAAACAGACGTTGTTTTTCTTGGAAGAACTAACCCAAGTTAGCAGGATTTAGGATGTATTCTGACTTAGCATTGCTTTTACCTGGTATATATACAATTATTTATGTGGATCATTTGTGTGTATATTTATTGTTATATACAGGAATTTGACAAGAGGAATCATGAATATATTACCTATACTTTAAAACCAAAATGTGTCCAAATTGGGCGATAGCAAAATTACATTGAAGGTAAATGTGATAATATTACATGAAAAATTTTTGCTACCTTTTAGAAAGTTGTTTGAAAATTTAATATATAATAACATAATACAATTTGTAAACCAAAACCATGAGCTAGATTTTATAGACAAGATATTATCTCATATGATAGCTCTAAAGAATTATGAAAAAGGTAAAAAGGGCTATATGTCTATTTACATTATATATTTACATGTATATTTACATATATAATAGTTTTTTCATACAGAATAATGTTACGCAGATTTTAATAAATTGTTTTGAAAAATTACATTTGGGTTTTATTTCAAATTTAATTGATCAATAGAATGTAACGTTAGAGGTTGGTCACGTGATGCGTATGAAATCCTCAACCAATGAAATGCTTTCTTATATAAATAAAATATTTTCTAATATTAAACTAACCAATGAAAGGCAGATAATAATTTTAAAATTAAATGTATTAAGTTAACACTCTATATATTATTCTATGTTTTATCTCACCGAAAATTAAAATATACTTGTAGGTGATACGAACTTCAGCGACATGATCCAGAGGCAGAAATAAAGCAATTAAAGCTCAAAGGAGGTAAACAACCGTAAAAGTAAATATACTATATAATTTTATTCCAATTTTACGTCAACATCATATTTAATTACACCACATATTACAAAAAAAAAAATAGTAATTATTTAGGTTCCACCGAGATTTGAACTCGGATCGCTGGATTCAGAGTCCAGAGTGCTAACCATTACACCATGGAACCTGTTGTTTTTTTCAATAAATATAAGGTATTGTTATAATAATAATATGTAATCTTATTTAATTTAAAAACTAAAATGTTTTATTTTTGTACTATAAAAACAAATTATTATAGATCATATGGTATACGTATATTTAAATGCTAAAGATTTAAAGAGAAAGTGCAACATTGGCAGTAACGGTATTTATAAATGAGTCCTAAATGTTTAAAAACAAAAAATATTACAAAAACATGCTGGGGTCTACTAGTAATTGGGTGAAAGTAAACGCATAATATTACCCTAACATTTCACACCTCTACGGTTTACTCCTAACAAGAAAAAGTATCGACTTTCTTTTCTTAATAGTTTCCTCTTTGCATCTTATTTTTTTCATAATCGTAATATACTACCCCAGTTGGCCATGAATTGGACCAACGAAGTTTATAACCCAATTTATGTTTTATTACCAGTTTCTATTTATTTAAACTAAATTCAATAGATGCAGTTACATTTATTGTGATACTTGCTACTGTGATCAAAAAAACTCTTTCCTTTCTTTGTTTTATTTATTTCCTCAAATTGATATTCCTTGGATACAACACAATGCTTGCTTTAGTTTTCAAAACATCTCCTGAATCCGATTGTTAGAATGCTTTTTGAAATTAGTTTCCATTAAGTTGAATTATTCTTCATCTGCATATGAATCGTTGTTTGTTAGTTTCGATAAAACTCGAGAACGGCTGGGACAGACTTGAATAATTTTGATCTTGAATTATTTGTGAAAGTCCAGGGAAGGTTTAAAAGGTGAATAAACATGAAAATGCTCAAAATTAAATAAAAACAACAATTTTGTTACTTCTTTGATGTATCTCCGTCAGAAATCAAATAGAAAGAATAGTTTTAATTGAATAACTAATTAGAATTTTTATATCTGTATTTTCAGGAGGTAAAAAATAATCTTAATTTTAGCTATCTACAGTCGTAGAACTATTTGATTATTTTTATGTAGATTAACTACAGTTGTTAACTATGTATCATATTATTTTTAACTAGCGACCCGCCCCGGCTTCGCACGGGTGCAATGCTGATACTAAATTAAATACACTACAGAAAAAATATGAACGTTGTATATAAAAACATAGCGGCCCGCTCCGACTTTGCACGGGCATACAATATATATGCCTATGTCACTCAATGAAAACATGATTAAAATCGATCCAGTATTTTTGGTTCATCCATTACTGCCCTTGGCCTGCACGCATTAAATTTGGAGTAAAACAATTCCTCTTCCCCTATACTTACTATGAAGATTTCCTGCTATCTTTGGAATATCTAAATTCATACAATTTTTATTACATTACACATTTTTAAACGCAAATTTTAAATTTGTAATATCTCCGAAAATATTTGTTTAATTTACATGCTGTAAGGAACCATATTGATCTATATTAATTGCACACTGTATTTAAGGTACTTAATTCGATAAGGATTAATGACGTATTGCTTAAAATAGCTTCGTAAATAAGCCATTTTCTCACGTAAAAAGTAAACAATAAAAATGGTTAATGTGGATTATCCCTAAAAGATAAACATATACCATCGCGGACTTTTTTGTAGACCTTTTTATGGTGTACAATACTGTAGTACATTAATTTGATCTAACTCGTAGGGTTAGGCAGCGTTTTTGCTAATTGCTAAATAAGCCTAAAAAAATAGGTTAATTTACGACATCACGTTAGAAACCTCTAAAATTAGCAATGTTGCCTTAGTATATTATGCATGTATTATACATATAAACCTTCCTCTTGAATCACTCTATCTATTGAAAAAAACCGCATCAAAATCCGTTGCGTAGTTTTAAAGATTTAAGCGCACATAGGGATATAGGGACAGAAAAGGCGACTTTGTTTTATACTATGTAGTGAAGAGATTGATAAATCTTAAGTTTTGTCATAAATTAAATTTCTGAAAGCAACCATAATATTTGACATTTGACAACCAGCTAATATGTTTTTTGGTCACAAATTAAATTTCTAACCGCTACCATAATATTTGACATTTGAAAACCAACTAATATGTCGATCCATCTTCTATGTCGATCGATACCTCAGACAAAGTGTGCATCCTTTTATCTTTTTGAGTGACGATTACCGCTACGTGCGCGAGAACTTTCTTAACTTCGGTGATCGTTTGTGATAGTGACATTTCAAATTATGTGCTCCTTTTTTTGTTGATTTTTTGTGAAAGTGACACTTTACTGCTAAGTTTGCGAGAACTTTTGTCACTTTGATTAATTACAATTTACGATGCCGAGGAGAAGACGACCTGACTTAGGTCATCGCAGTCAATCAAATGTGCGAAGAGCAACCTCACGTGCTAACCGCACTGATTGCTATGTCAGAATTGCGTTCTTTGGAGAATGACAATGAAGTAGATACGCTTAGAATGCAAGGAGTTCGTGCACATCAAACACAACAACAGTGAGCACGACATAATAAAATTGAGCGATTTCGCAGACACAGTGCTCCTGTGATCCTGGAACTAGCTGCATTCCAGCCGACAAATCGATAATAATTGGGGAAATGAGTAAATCTACTGGATAATGTTGTGCTGGAGGCAAAATAAAATTGCCACAATTGGTCCCACCACCATATCCTTTACGCTCTTTAGTTTCTGGGATTAGAAATGATTCTAAGCACTTCTTGGCCAACATTCAGAAATATAACAGCTGTTTCCAGATGACATCATTTGGCGTTACACATATTATACAGGATAATTTCACGCCCACTTTCAAGATATATCATAACATTTTATCTTATTTACTGTGTAACTTCATATCTTTGTTACTTACTGATGTACAATGAAGTATTACAAACATTTTTTTATAATATTCAAGTTTGTATTAAAATATATATCAGAAATAATTATTGGACAAATCTTTTAAAATTGCAGATACAAGGACAAATTTATCACTTACTGGGGGCGCTTGATGCTCCCGTAGGAACCGGAAAAACGTTCTTAATTTCATTACTTTTGTCGAGCAAGAGATAGCGAAAAGGTGTCGCTCTAGCGTTGGCTTCGTCTGGAATAGCTGCGACTCTACTACAAGGTGGGCGAACTGCACATTCTGCCTTGAAATTGCCATTAAACATGCAAGTCAACGAAACACCAATTTGCAACATAGCCAAAAATAGCACAATGATCAATATCCTACGGGAAAGCAAATTGATTGTTTGGGATGAATACATAATGGACCATAAGAGGTCACTGGAGGCACTAGACAGAACGTTGAAAGATCTTCCTGATAAGTAAAATATTTTTGGTGGGGTCATGATTCTGTTGGTGATTTTCGTCAGACTCTTCCAATTGTTCCCGGATCAACTGCTGCTGATGAACTAAACACATGCCTAAAATCATCAAATTTGTGACGGTACGTAAAGACACTCCAATTAACAACTAACATGCGAGTATTTTTGTAACAACATGAAACTGCAAATGCGTTTGCGAAGCAGTTGTTAGACATTGGAAATAATAAAGACGCAGTGGACACCCCGATCGGATTCATCACATTACCCACAAATTTCTGTGACATCACAAACTCAAAAGAGGAGCTTATTCAGCATTTTTTCCCAGACATAGCGCAACAGTTCAATAACCATAATTGGCTGGGTGAACGAGCAATATTGGCGCCGAAAAATAAAAATGTCGAGGATCTCAATCAACCATTCAGAATTTTCTTCCGGGATAGTTGGTTTCCTTCAAACCAGTCGACATCGTTATAAACCAGGACGACGCAGTCAACTATCCCACGAGTTTTTAAATTCACCGAAATTGCCTGGATTACCACCTCACAATTTGCACTTATAAGTAGGATCAGTTGTCATCATGCTGCGTAACATTAACCAACCTCGACTGTGCAATAGAATAAAACTGGCTGTGAAAAAGATGATGAATAACGTCATTGAGTCAACAATCATAAAGGGAAAATACACAGGAGAGGATGTTTTGATCCCGCGTATACCAATGATTTACACGGATTTACCATTCGATTTTAAACCTTTATAATTTCCAGTACGTCTGGCCTTTGCGATGACCATAAAAATCTCAAGGCCAGTCGTTGGAACTTTGCGGAATCAACTTGGAGTTTCCCAGTGTCGCACATGGATAATTACAAGTCGCGTATTCGCGCGTCGGAAAACCGTCATCTTTGTTTACTCAGATACCACAAAACAAAACAAAAAATATAGTTTATCAGAAAGCTTTAAATTGATTAACAAACTGTATCATAACTGTGTGTGTGTCTGTAAATATCTAATTGAAACCTTATAAATAGCCAGAATTTCAGAAAAACTATGTTTTTTAAGTACGAAACATCATGTGTAATTAATCGAAAATAATAATCAAAATTCATTCATACCGAGCATTTTTTTTAATAATGTATATATAATATGTATTTAGCAAATCATACCATTCATATATCATAAATATGTTAAGAACATTAGAAATTAAAAAAAAGATACAAGGTTCCACCGAGATTTGAACTCGGATCGCTGGATTCAAAGTCCAGAGTGCTAACCATTACACCATGGAACCGCTGTTTTAAATTGTGATAACATAGGATTCGCTCTAAGATATATGTCTGTTTATCGTCATGCTACAATAACTTAAAAGATGATTAATTAATATGTAATTTATGTTGTTATGAAATGCATTCACATTTCTAATAACAGTAAGATTAGTTTTTATTTCGTTGTATCGGCTTAATTCATTTAGTTGTTGTTGAATAATATAATTTTGGTTAGAAAGAATATTTCCTGTTATTTGAGTTATAATAATAAACAATTCAGAATTAACAAGAGTTAAATGCTATGCGAATAACCAGACTGTGTAATCGAATAATAATATACCTTCGTAGATGGTTTTTGATGATGTCCATGTTATAGAGCTTTAGATCAAATAAAGCTTTGTTGGTAAAATGTACAGTAAAATACTATTACAAGACTTATAGTAAGTAATCAATCTTAGGTATTACATTTTCAATATAATAATAATTTGATATAAATATGATATAAGTTGTGTTAGTTATATTATGGTTGCCTATTAATTAGCCTTTAAACTAGCTTTTAATGATTTCTTAAAATTAATTTAACCCTTAAAAATATGTATTAACGTATTAATTAGTACTCCGCTATGATTTTTACAGTTGTAATACAGCAAAAACTGTTGACGAGACAAGAAATAAAAATATGGTTTGTTTAAGAATCACTAAATTTTTCCAATGACACTTAAAGTAATTATTCTCATAGTACGTAGGTCATTCCATGTTACTTTTTTGATCTTATATACCTTTATATTATATCTTTATATTACCTTTTACATAGCTATAAAATGATTTTGAAGTTCCTTAGAGATTTTGACATTTATACAACAAGAAATTATTATATAGTCAATTCAAAATAGTAGTGACACGAGTGTCAATATATGTCTGTCTAAAGTTCTAAATTCGTTTTACAATCAGACAAATCTTTGCCATTTTATTCTATTTAAAAAGAGATAGAATGCTGTTAGAGATGTTCGAACATATAACGGAATGAGCCTACAAAAGTTGTCCGTTTGCCAAACTTCTGAAAATTCTTCAAAATATTATAATTACGGGTTAGAAACTGGTAAACCTTGTTTTAACGCTTTGTTTTAATAAATTTGAAATCGCCGCGGTTTTTATTGAAAATATTTTTAACGCCTTGCAGCTGCACTTTATATTAGTACGGATACGGTTACTAAAATATTTCAAAAAATAAAAACAATATAACCTTAAATTCGCAGGAAAGAACCCGTGTTTATGCGAAATAGGTGACGAATCAAGATCAATCTTGGCGTTTCAGAGATCAAATATACGAAATGTATAAAACAGTAAGTAGTTTTTTCAATCGAAACATAATGTAATACAATTATTTCAGAGAAAATTGTTAGTTTGGAAACTATCCACAAAGATGCAAAATATATACAGCTATTTGAGAGATGTAGAATATCCGTTCATACATTGTTGGATAATTAGAAAATCCTGACAAGTTCATCAACAAAGGCTGTAAATAATTAATGGCTTAAAGTACATAAAATAAGTGTGGAGTAAATCATGCTAAAAAATGAACTATTTCAAATTATTATTACGTAAATATAAATGAAGTATTTAATTACATTTTATGTAATTTACATTTTTAGAAATAAGCCTGAGAAAAGATATATAGTAGATCAGATTAATGAATGTTATGGCCACAGAGTATTACATTTTCTTCCCTATCACTGCATTTTTAATCCAATTGATTTGATACAGAATAATATTGCAAAGAATTATTACAATAGATATTCAGGTTGAGGAGGATATTCAAACCAGAACTGTCTGGATTTATGGAAAGAGGCATTGGAAAAAGAGCACCTTCGGTTTGTGTGAGCTTGACCAGACACATTGAAGAAGAAATTGACAATGGTATAATCTTGAACAAGTTTTTGATAGATTGGAAATAAACAGCTTAGTTATTCACTTGATAAGTATTTCTGAAAGTGACAGTGATTGAATAAAACCTTATGAATGTTGGTTTATGATTCAATGCTGATGATTACCAAGACAGGGTGATGAAAGAGGAAACTACTAAAGGTCAATATACATTTAATATACTTTAGTTGTAGGGAATTGTATTATAGACTGTAAAAGCTTTATGAGCTGTAAATAATAACCTATAAATTATTGTGGCTGTTTAGTTAATTGTAGTTTTAAGTTCTTCGATAATATATGTATTTTATGTATTATAATTTTAAAATAAATTATATTTAATAGAATATTTGTTCAATTATTTTATTTATATTAAAATTTTGTAATATGTGAGAGCCAAAATGTACTAAAACTCAGAGTAGCTGCGGTAACATTGCGACATTTCCCATGTCATTGCTATTTTGAATTTACTATATATACCGTAACCTAAGATAATTTCATATAACAATCTCTCTGTACTATCTAGATAATCTGGATTCATTCTATCTTTCGTTATACTCATAGCAACAGAGACTTGTATCAATATTCATCCCAAGCTATTTAGCGTTCTTTGTTAATGAGTAATATTATATATAGTTTAGTTGGATATAAATTTAGTACGAACTCATTTACTTACTTTTAATGAGGTTTCTGTTTGCTTTTTCGCTAGTATCTACAAAAGTATAGAATATATAATAATTTACAATCTTAGGATACTTGGATTGATAAAGGAATGGTTCCAATACACTGGTTGTTGACGTCACTATCAAAGATGGTAATCCTTTAATTGATACTAAGTCAGAGCATATTTGACATAAGTTTCCCTAAGAATTATTTTCTCAAGCAGTTTTTCTCAACAGATTTTCAGTTAGCTGCCCAAAAAGGAAAATGAAAAGGCTGGAGGATATTAAAATTACCTTATTTAAATAAAACATATGTCATGTCAAAAGCGACAAAAAGGTTTTTATTAAATGTTCCTTTATACTTGGTTTAATTCACAAGCTGGACGAGTTTCTGTGATTTAGTAAACCTTCTTTCATATTTTACCACGAATTCTTGGACAACTTGGATAACTATGTGATGGTGATGGTGAAGTTGATTAGGTAGCGAGTAACATACGTAATTAGTCAAAGAACTTTATTTTGACGTTGAATAATTAATCGACTTGATAACTTAGCGCATCCCATAGCCATTACATAATGCATATTTGCATTCCATTAATACAAATAAGCTTTACTATTGCCTGATAAATCAAAATCTTAGGTCAAATTGGAAATATCTTCCAACTAACTATACAATACAATTGTTTAGTTATAAGTCTGATTTGTTCATTAATTTTTTAACATGATATTTCCAATTTAATCTATCATAAAAATTCTGTTTGATAACTAGGTTTATGTTTTCTTGCCGCAGTCCATAATTGACATGTACACTTGTAGTCATTCTATAGTTCTAGGCACAGATATACTTCACCATAAAGATTGCCGTGGGAAATAAAACTATAAACACTTTTTTGAAATTAGTTATACGATTTAAACGTAATTAGTTTATATATGTTTAGATGTTACATAAAAGAAATAAATATAAATAATTTTTTTAATATATTTGTTAAGTTCTTTAATTATTAAGCAAATATAGAAAGGGTTACATTTTAATCAACTTTTATTCTTAATCTGTATATAGAACTCTAGGGTAGTTAGGTGTTAATTTGGAGAAGCTATTATAGACTTCTGAAGTCAGAGGTTCCATGGTGTAATGGTTAGCACTCTGGACTTTGAATCCAGCGATCCGAGTTCAAATCTCGGTGGAACCTAATTTTTTATTTTTGTGTAGTCACCTAAAATTGTTTCGCTAAAAGCATTTCGGTAAAAATTGATAATTTGTGTGATTGAATATTTATAGTCATATATAATATATATTTATAACTATTATGTACATAAACAAGTATCTCTCGTTTGAAACAATTTGCCATCAAGTTGCAAGTTATGTTAAAAATTCCTCATATAATCTTTTACTAAGAATGGACATTTACGGCTGATTTACGTAGGACGGCTTAGTATCCTCATCATGTATTTGTTCTTTTCCTATTTCAATGTTGAGCCAAGAAATCTGTATGCGCGATACATTGGATGCTTTCAGAGGCATATAGCTGACTGAAGCGAATGTGAAACGTCAAATCAAACGAAATCATCATTGAGGAATAAAAAAAATGTCCTTCAAACAATAAAAAAAAACTGTGGCTGTATAAGTATTAAGTCATTGCATGTATTCTGATCATATTTTAACTTCAAGGGATTAATCTAGTCAAAAAATTTAAAAAACGAATAAATGACAAAACTTAGTTGTTTTTTTATATTTTCAAAGCTTAACCCCTTAAGATATAGCGATTTTTGTATAAAAATGTCAAAACATGTATGTTTTTTTCGAACATCCATAATTTAACAAACAAATTTTGCTGAATTATATTTTTGCTACTTTTTTTTACTGCCGTAGGTTCTTTGATATCAAATAACTAAAGTAATAATCGTCGGGAATTTTGGGCCCTATGTGAATGGTGCCTATATACACTGAATAATTCAATAATAGTAAATTGAAAACCCTATGAAGGATCATATCATCAAATTTAATAGATATATTCTATACGAAATAGCTTTGTACGTAGATCATCAAGATGTTTAATGTATTGCCCACAGCAAATTCTAAATTCGCTTTGGAATCAGACAATATATTCCTTGTGATTTTAGTCTGTTTAAAAAGGGACACAATAATAAGTTCGCACATTTAACCACCATATTAGCTGCCATTTAGCCTGTGAAAGTCGTTCGGTTGATAAAAGTATGCAACATTTTTCAAAACAACAGAGATAAGGGGTTATAAACCCGCGATGTTGAAAATGTTGTGACATTGAAAACTCCGAAACCAGAGATAATAGATTTGGTCTCTAATCAGTTACTTTGAACATTTTTTTATTATTATTTCCGTCTAACCTACAATTTGTCTTTATGCTAACTTAAATCTAGGTATATAACTAGGAGGACCCATCGGCCCTGACTCAGTCTCTGGTGAAATAATGTTTATACATGTCACTGCTGAAATTTTTAAAATATACGGCTCACTACACAACACTACATAAGATCAGATTAGATCAATATTTCAATATTTGTATGAGAATGGAATCCTTCCTCATTCCCCCTTGCAATTCTCTTAATTTCTGGACTAACTGTGGGTATCTGAAGGTCTCGATGTAGGTAATCAGTCCTGTAGTATTTGGGTGCACCCACAATACCTCTCAGGACTTAAATTTGTATTTTATTTATGTTATTCTTTGCAGAACGTCCCCATAATTGAACTCCGTATGTCCATTTAGGTTTCAATATTTGCTTATATAATAGCAATTTATTATGTACTGATAATTGTGATTTCCTTCCAATTAGCCAGTACATTTTCCTATATTTCAATTCCAGTTCTTTTCGTCTTTATATGATCCTTCCAGCGAAGTTTTGCATCGAGATTCATTCCGAGATATTTAGTTCTTGTTATATGGAATGATAGTGTTATTTATTGTTATTGGTGGTGGTACGGTCTGTTTATAGGTGAACTGCACATGTACAGATTTACTTTCATTAATTCTTATTTTCCTAGCTTGTTTCAAATTATTTATATTGTCACTTGCCTGTTGTAATTTTCGTGAGGCTTCTTCACTATTGTCTCCGACAGCTACAATCGCAGTATCATCAAAAAATGAGAAATATAATCTTCAATTTACCGAAAAAAACAGGTTCTCATACAAATCAAGATAAGCTTGATATTAACTCTATCAAAGATTAAATATTTGAAATGTATAAAAACAATTAGTAGTTTTTCAATACAAACATAATTTAGTACAATTATTTTAAAGGAAACTGTTAGTCTGAAAATTATCGAGGAGGTCTAATGACACTTCCAGATATTGCTTTTAAAAAAATATAATTTTTAAAAGCATATAATAATATGAAGGAAGAACTTATTATTTCTATTTATGTATTCAGATGAGACATGGATATTTCAGAATGGGACCAATATATCCAATGGCCACCCATTGGCAAGATGATAATAAAAATGTGGTTATGGCAACAAAAGGTGACGGAAAAAGGTCAACGTTGGAATAACAATTGATTAGGTTTTATTAGTCATAACATTTATGAACAATTCATTGCAGATATATTTCGCTTCATGCTAGAAACAGGAATATTTTATAACTCCTTCAGTTTGGATGAACTTGATAAGGCACATTGAAGAAGAAATTGACTTATTATGGAATTGTGATCAAATGTTAGATATATTGGAAATTAACAGTTTAGTTGTTCACTTGAATGAAATTTTTGAATATGATATGATGCAATGCTACCAATTTCTAAGACAGGTAAACTCATCACAGTTTAAATATATAATAACTTGTGAATAATCACAATGAATTGATACAATTAATTATTATGTTACCCTTTTCTATAGCCTTTAACAGACTCTAAGATTTCTGTCAAAAAAACTTATAATAAAACGATTATAATCAAGAAATCACTAAACAAATTTAAAAGTTATTTAAAATGATACTAACAGCATACCGAAGTTAAAATAATATTTAACTTATGACATGAAAAGATTAACGGTTCCTTCATTCTAATATTCGGTGGTAAGCATTGAGTAATTTGACCAATATTTACTTAATATTTCTACGAGGAAAGATTACCAAGATTTGTGTAAATATCGTCATAAAATGATTTAGTTATAAAAACTAACGGTTCTTTAAACAGTTTCATATTTAGCATTGGTGAAATGCGGTCTGTCGACTTTCACCCCCCATAAACATCACAATGAAAAAAGTCGGTTTTTACTGTGATCAGGTAACGGTTGGAGGCCACAAATTAGAACCAACATCGTCGTGATTTGGTTGTTATAAAAGGTGAAAAGGGAAATAGTTTTCTGTATATGGCCGTCAATAAAACGAGTCTAACTTTGGGCCTTCTTTGGTTAAAGGCCCATGAAACTGCTATTTTTCTGTTGCTACTGTTTAGTGACAAAAAACAACTCGTTTTTATTTTTTTTTACTATGCCGGTGACGAGATTAAACGGGGATACAGGCAGCGATCAGTAATAAACCTTCTGAATGAACTTTAAAGTATTAAAACCACATAATTAACTGAACATTCACTGTTACAGTTAATATCTATTAAAAAATGAATTAATATTTAGAAAAATAATTTAATGCGGACTAAAACAAATAAAAGTGGATGATTGAGGAAATTATTATGAACCACATAGGGAAATGTTGTTCAGGTTTATTACTAGACGTGGTCAAGCCTTTGATAAAGTATGGCATGAGGACATCGAGCAGAAGTTGGCAAACAAACTCAAGTTCTTTCAAGCCAAATGAGCCAAATCTCACATTATTTTCTAATCATCGGTTCTGAATAAGATATGGCTAGGAATATTACAATTATACAACAGGATAGCAAGCACTATACCAAATTTGCAAGGAATCTTTGTGAACGTAAATCAATCATTTACTGATGATACTACCTTAATCGCACAAAATTCAAACAAGCGCAGAGAATATACTTGCCAAAGATAATTCTTTTTATTTCGAAGTAGTTAGTATTTCGGTATACGAACACGGCAAAATACTTCAGCATAACAGTGGATGTCAAGCCCAAGTGAAAAGATTGTGTTGAAAAGAGAAGAGCATAAGTTTGTATAAGGCTCAAAACCGAAAATCTGAATTTAATCGCTCTACAAAGAATTGTTATTACATAAAAATATTTTGCAGGCAGCATAGACACACGGTGCGCAAGTACAGGATTGATGAAAATGAATTTTTTGTATCAGTTATTCCGCACGAGACAAGCAAGAGCGTATACCGGCGGTATTTTTTAATAAACCAATATATGCGTTGATGGTATATGTTTAGCAGGTCCTTCAAATACCATTAAATGTTTATTGGTCTTATTGAAAATAAATGTAATGATGCTGAGGTGAACCCAAATTAATATTTTCCGTATCGTATAAACAGTCAACTATATAGAAATAATTGAAGACTCTATTATAGTGAAAACAACATGTCTCAACGATATAACTCACACGCTTTTCTACTTATCAGAAAATAATTAAAAATAATAAGGTCCCACAGAAACTTGAACCTGGATCGTTGGATTCACCGCAACAAATTAGATTTATTTTGTTCGTAATATAATTTTGTGTATATGTAATAAAATAATATTATTATTTTTCTATTATTTAGGCTCGGCACCTGCTTCAAACTGATCTGTTCGTAGTAGTTAAAATAATATTGTAAATAGATAAATATATTTAGGTAGGTATTATAGTAGAATATAAAATACGTGAAGTGAATAGGTTAAATACGTTTTTTGTTTATTTTTATTTAGTTATTACAACGACTAGTATGCACAAATTTTATTTTAAAACCTTTTATTTTTTTAAACATTTGAGTTTGATTATTGTTTACTTTTTAGTGAGTTTTCGAATAAAAAAAGACTTCTAAAAAGATCTATTCTCTGTCTATTAATCAAGTCGAATGGTAGTAAATATTTTAGCCTACGCACTTCACACACATAGGATGCACTGATACAAACAAATACTTTTAAAATAATTACTACTACACTACTACTTTGGAGTACACTCGTTATGGGTTTGAGGATATAACGCAGATACTTAGGGATGTAATACATAATGGACATCGACTATGGCACGCGCGTTATAATATACGAATCGAGCTTTTTTTAAATCCAAGAAAATATATACATAGAAAAGTTCCACTGGAAAATTATATGGCCTCCGCCATAAATTGGTGCTTATGATTATTCTATATTTTGGTCGATGGCCCATGGCGTGTTTAAGCAATATTTCACACCATATAATTATACCAAAAATTATCTATGTTCCTACATAGCCTGTTAACAAAAAGATGGAAAGAATGACTAGCGATAAAGAATATATTGGAAGTGAAGACCAATTTTTCTTCTTCAAAGCAGGACAAGAAAAAGCTGCTTCCAGAGGCAATTTACTTAGAAATCTGCATATGCATTTGATGATATACGTCTAGAATGGGTTTCGAACAGAGTGATATGTGTATTGATCTTTATGAAAAATAATTATAATGATGCGGGGATGAAATCCAAATTAATATATTGGATATTATAATGTTAATACTAGAGCGTAAAATAAACTTACTAACATGTTTAACGATGTAACTCACATGTTTTCCTAATAATCAAGAAATAATGTTAAGGTCCCACCGAGATTTGAACTCGGATCGCTGGATTCAAAGTCCAGAGTGCTAACCATTACACCATGGAACCTGTAATTCTGGTGAAAAGCAGTTAAATCTTAATGCCAGTCGACTGTAGGAGTAGTAGAAAATGTGATAATATTTATAACTAATAATTACATATCTTGGTAATTATCAATGATTACTAACAAAGTATTAGCTTTTTATCGAGTGTAGGTGTTGAATCTTTTTTTAGATATATAAATGAATAATTAAACTGTATAATGATGCTTTAAAAACGTTAATATAAAGATAATAAAATGGTAACAAATTATGAAGTTGAATGTTCTTTCAAATACAATTTGTTTTAGTATTTAGTTTTATATTTAAACCATTAAGAATAATTTCGTCATCAAAAGAAAATCATATTAAAAGTTGCACCGAGATTTGAACTCGGGTCGTTGGATTTGGAGTCCAGAGTGGTGACCAATACACTATGGAACCTAGAATTTAGCATAAAAGTATTAGATTACGTGTCTATAGTCAAAAAAATGAGACTTTGAGATAAATTAACTTCGGGCGTTTTTTCGTTAATGGTCCAAGAAATTGCTATTTGTCTATTACTACTGTGGCAAATTAATATTACTATTAGTGGCAAAAAACAACTCACTTTCAGTCTTTTTTCTTTACCATGATGGTGATAATGTTAATATTGATGCAGACAGGTATATTTTAGTTCCATCACCAATAAACTTGAATGAATTTTAGTTTATTAAAACCGCCTAATTAACAGTCTTAGTTAATTTATGTAAAAAATAAATCGAAAAATAAATATTTATAATTTTAAATAAATATTCAATGGATGATTGAGGAAATTACTATGATTAATAACCATGTAAATCACCCAACGATAAAATATTATATCGACAACTACTAACACTTGTGCAACTACTACAACAGACTTGCTGGAAGATTGAAGGAACAAAAATCCCTTAAATTAGTAAGCGCTATGTAAAAAGTACGCCATATTTTAGACGCATGTAGAACGCACCATCAAACATTGATTAAGTTTGGATTTGAAATCTTAGATATACAATTTAAGAACTATATTAAGATCGTCTCAGTAAGTAATCTCCTGTACAAACGTACAAACCAGAACTTAATTTAATTATTATTCTATGTTTTTCTAAAAACAATTCTAGGTGTTTTTTAATTAGGTCGGATGACAGTAGACGTTTTAGCCTACTCACTTCATTGCCCTAGGATAAACTGATATTCTTTCAGAATGTTTACTGCTAGACTTTGAAGCACATTCATTATGGGTTTGAAGATATAGCGCAGTTAGTTAGATACGTAATACTGGATGTCAAATATAGCACACATAATGTAATATGAGAATCGAGATGTTATAAAATCCAAGAAAATATATTTGCAAAAGTTTCATTGGAAAATGATATGGCGCCCGTCATAAATTAATGCCGGTGGTTATTACTTATTTTGATCGATGACCCATGATCTGCCTGAGCAGTATTTCACATTATAAGAATATACAAAAAATTATCTGTAATCGTACATAGCTTTTAAATACGAAATATTTTTCCTATGGAATCAAAAAGATGAGAAAAAATAACTAACGATGAGTAATATAATGGAAATGAAGATTATTTGTTCTTGCGCACAATAAGCAGAAGAAAGAATGTCTAACAACGGTTTTGTCTAAATTTTTTGAGAAATCAACATATTCATTTGATGGTGTATGTTTAGAAGGTACTTCAAATAATTAAATGGTTATTAATCTTCTTGGACCACAATTGTAACGATGCTGGGACGAAAAATAAATTAATATCATCCGTATCATATAAACAGTCAATTATATGAATATAATATATAATAAATAATCTTACTAACAGGGTATTAACGAGATAACTCACATGCTTTTTGAATTATTAAAAAATAGTTTTAAGGTCCCACCGAGATTTGAACTCAGATCGCTGGATTCAAAGTCCACAGTGCTAACCATTACACTATGGAACCAGTGGTACCTGTAATGAAATAAAATAACAGACAAAACAGGCTAATCTAAATTACTAGCAGTAATTAGAGCTATATTAAATATTACTATATTTTTTATTATTTCTACAGTCCAGCGGCACTACCCTGATTTAATTGCTTTTCACTAGAATGACTGGTTCCATGGTGTAATGGTTAGCACTCTGGACTTTGAATCCAGCGATCCGAGTTCAAATCTCGGTGGAACCTATAATTATTTTTTTGTAATCATATTCTTTATTAAACATAATTGGATTTGAAACGTTTTGTACATATCATAAGACAATTTTTCTTTTATTTATATATTCGTAGTCTACCCGAACGTAAGTTAAAAAGTAACTAGATAATTAATCATTTGTTTATTTTTTATCAAAGCTTTTAAACAATCAGTAATTACTATAAAATTGATAAAATATATGAATATAATAACTATATAATACAAAAAATTCAATACTTAAATAAAATGCTCATGAATTTGTCGGTAAACAATCAAAATTATCTAGATATGAAATTATTAGTTATAAATATTACTGTATTTTCTATTATTTCTAGAGTCCACCGGCACTACCCTGATTTAATTGCTTTTCACACAAATGACTGGTTCCATGGTGTAATGGTTAGCACTCTGGACTTTGAATCCAGCGATCCGAGTTCAAATCTCGGTGGAACCTATGATTATTTTTTTGTAATCATATTCTTTATTAAACATAATTGGATTTGAAACGTTTTGTACATATCATAAGACAATTTTTCTTTTATTTATATATTCGTAGTCTATCCGAACGTCAGTTAAAAAGTAACTAGATAATTAATCATTTGTTTATTTTTTTATCAAAGCTTTTAAACAATCAGTAATTACTATAAAATTGATAAAATATATGAATATAATAACTATATAATACAAAAAATTCAATACTTAAATAAAATGCTCATGAATTTGTCGGTAAACAATCAAAATTATCTTGATATGAAATTATTAGTTATAAATATTACTATATTTTCTATTATTTCTAGAGTCCACCGGCACTACCCTGATTTAATTGCTTTTCACACAAATGACTGGTTCCATGGTGTAATGGTTAGCACTCTGGACTTTGAATCCAGCGATCCGAGTTCAAATCTCGGTGGAACCTATGATTATTTTTTTGTAATCATATTCTTTATTAAACATAATTGGATTTGAAACGTTTTGTACATATCATAAGACAATTTTTCTTTTATTTATATATTCGTAGTCTATCCGAACGTCAGTTAAAAAGTAACTAGATAATTAATCATTTGTTTATTTTTTTATCAAACCTTTTAAACAATCAGTAATTACTATAAAATTGATAAAATATATGAATATAATAACTATATAATACAAAAAATTCAATACTTAAATAAAATGCTCATGAATTTGTCGGTAAACAATCAAAATTATCTAGATATGAAATTATTAGTTATAAATATTACTATATTTTCTATTATTTCTAGAGTCCACCGGCACTACCCTGATTTAATTGCTTTTCACACAAATGACTGGTTCCATGGTGTAATGGTTAGCACTCTGGACTTTGAATCCAGCGATCCGAGTTCAAATCTCGGTGGAACCTATGATTATTTTTTTGTAATCATATTCTTTATTAAACATAATTGGATTTGAAACGTTTTGTACATATCATAAGACAATTTTTCTTTTATTTATATATTCGTAGTCTACCCGAACGTCAGTTAAAAAGTAACTAGATAATTAATCATTTGTTTATTTTTTTATCAAAGCTTTTAAACAATCAGTAATTACTATAAAATTGATAAAATATATGAATATAATAACTATATAATACAAAAAATTCAATACTTAAATAAAATGCTCATGAATTTGTCGGTAAACATTCAAAATTATCTAGATATGAAATTATTAGTTATAAATATTACTATATTTTCTATTATTTCTAGAGTCCACCGGCACTACCCTGATTTAATTGCTTTTCACACAAATGACCGGTTCCATGGTGTAATGGTTAGCACTCTGGACTTTGAATCCAGCGATCCGAGTTCAAATCTCGGTGGAACCTATAATTTTTTTTAATCATATTCTTTATTAATCATAATTGGATTTGAAACGTTTTTTGCATATTGTAAGACAATTTTTCTTTTATTTATATATTCGTAGTCTAACTGAACGTCAGTTATAAAGTAATTTGATAATTAATCATTTGTGTATTATTATATCAAAGCTTTTAAACAATCAGTAATTACTATAAAATGTATAAAATATATGAATATAATAACTATATAACAAAAAAAGTTCAATACTCAAATGAAATGCCAATGAATTTGTCGGTAAACATTCAAAATTATCTAGATATGAAATTATTAGTTATAAATATTACTATATTTTCTATTATTTCTATAGTCCACCAGCACTACCCTGACCTAATTGCTTTTCACGAGAATGACTGGTTCCATGGTGTAATGGTTAGCACTCTGGACTTTGAATCCAGCGACCCGAGTTCAAATCTCGGTGGAACCTATGATTATTTTTAATCATATTCTTTATTAATCATAATTGGATTTGAAACGTTTTGTACATATCGTAAGACAATTTTTCTTTTATTTATATATTCGCAGTCTACCCGAACGCCAGTTATAAAGTAATTTGATAATTAATCATTTGTTTATTTTTTATCAAAGCTTTTAAACAATCAGTAATTACTATAAAATTGATAAAATATATGAATATAATAACTATATAATACAAAAAATTCAATACTTAAATAAAAAGCTCATGAATTTGTCGGTAAACATTCAAAATTATCTAGATATGAAATTATTAGTTATAAATATTACTATATTTTCTATTATTTCTAGAGTCCACCGGCACTACCCTGATTTAATTGCTTTTCACTCAAATGACTGGTTCCATGGTGTAATGGTTAGCACTCTGGACTTTGAATCCAGCGATCCGAGTTCAAATCTCGGTGGAACCTATGATTATTTTTTTTGTAATCATATTCTTTATTAATCATAATTGGATTTAAAACGTTTTGTACATATCGTAAGACAATTTTTCTTTTATTTATATATTCGCACTCTACCCGAACGCCAGTTATAAAGTAATTTGATAATTAATCATTTGTTTATTTTTTTATCAAAGCTTTTAAACAATCAGTAATTACTATAAAATTGATAAAATATATGAATATAATAACTATATTATACAAAAAATTAAATACTTAAATAAAAAGCTCATGAATTTGTCGGTAAACATTCAAAATTATCTAGATATGAAATTATTAGTTATAAATATTACTATATTTTCTATTATTTCTATAGTCCACCAGCACTACCCTGATTTAATTGCTTTTCACTAGAATGACTGGTTCCATGGTGTAATGGTTAGCACTCTGGACTTTGAATCCAGCGATCCGAGTTCAAATCTCGGTGGAACCTATAATTATTTTTAATCATAGTCTTTATTAATCATAATTGGATTTGAAACGTTTTGTACATGTCGTAAGACAATTTTTCTTTTATTTATACATTCGTAGTCTACGCGAACGCTAGCTAAATAAAAAGCTAATGAATTTGTTGGTAATCATTAAAAATTATCTAGATATGAAATTATTAATTAAAAATATTACTATATTTTTATTATTTCTACAGGCCACCGGCACTACCCTGATTTAGTTAAAACTTTTAGTTTTGGACTTTGAATCCAGCGTTCCGAGTTCAAATCTTGGTGGGACATTAAAATTATTTTTCGACAATTCGAAAAGCATATGAGTTATCTTTGTAATACCTTGTTATTGAGATTATCTTATACTTTGGTGTTAACGTTATAGTGCTCATTTATTTCACATGATTAAGTCTTTAAATGATACGGGTAATACTAATTTGTATTTGGTCTCTTTGGTTTGCATTGTGTTTGAAGCACCTCTTAAACATATATAATACAGTTCATATTTTGATTTATCAAAAAACTATTTTTTGTTCGCCTTGTGTATGAGAACTCATCTTCACATCTACTATATTGTTTATCGCTGGTCTACATCTGTTTTCTAGAATCTGCTGTTATATAACAGCAGTTAAAGGGCCATTTCTCCAGTTTGACTATTTCTCTAACCACTGCTAGTGGATTAGTTCAATCTATTTTGTTGTATACTATTGTATTTCATTACAAGTACCATGGTGTAATGGTTAGCACTCTGGACTTTGAATCAAGCGATCCGGTGGCACCTTCAACTATTTTAAGATGAGCTTTCTATTAACATAATGAATTTTTATATCGGGAGATAAACAATGTGATACATAGTTGATAAATAGTTGTAATCCTAAGAAATTAAATATTTAAAAACCAATTAATAGGGATTGAGGTACGAGTATTTTGATATTTGCCTTCATCAATAGTTTATTTTCATAGTATTTTTTATTTTAAATTTATTTAAATTTCGATACTGTTTATTTCTCTTTCTTTTTTTTGTTGCTTATTTGATATAGCAAACAACACAACAAATTACTACAGCCCTTCCTTAGTTTTTGTGTATATAGATTTTTACTATTATTTACATCAATAACTATTTATTATACATTATATTAATTAAATGTTAGAGAATCGAATGAGCTATAACAGCCGTAAGTAAGGCAGTATATAGGTTCCATGGTGTAATGGTTAGCACTCTGGACTTTGAATCAAGCGATCCGGTGGAACCTTCAACTATTTTAAGAGGAGCTTTCTATTAACATAATGAATTTTTATATCGGGAGATAAACAATGTGATACATAGTTGATAAATAGTTGTAATCCTAAGAAATTAAATATTTAAAAACCAATTAATAGGGATTGAGGTACGAGTATTGCGATATTTGCCTTCATCAATAGTTTATTTTCATAGTATTTTTTATTTTAAATTTATTTAAATTTCGATACTGTTTATTTCTCTTTCTTTTTTTTGTTGCTTATTTGATATAGCAAACAACACAACAAATTACTACAGCCTTTCCTTAGTTCTTGTGTATATAGATTTTTACTATTATTTACATCAAGAACTATTTATTATACATTATATTAATTACATGTTAGAGAATCGAAAGAGCTATAACAGCGGTAAGTAAGGCAGTATATAGGTTCCATGGTGTAATGGTTAACACTCTGGACCTTGAATCAAGAGATCCGGCGGAACCTTCAACTATTTTAAGAGGAGCTTTCTATTAACATAATGAATTTTTATATCGGGAGATAAACAATGTGATACATAGTTGATAAATAGTTGTAATCCTAAGAAATTAAATATTTGAAAACCAATTAATAGGGATTGAGGTACGAGTATTGTGATATTTGCCTCCATCAATAGTTTATTTTCATAGTATTTTTTATTTTAAATTTGTTTAAATTTCGATACTGTTTATTTGCCTTTTTTTTTGTTGTTGCTTATTTGATATAGCAAATAACACAACAAATTACTACAGCCTTTCCTTAGTTTTTGTGTATATAGATTTTTACTATTATTTACATCAAGAACTATTTATTATACATTATATTAATTAAATGTTAGAGAATCGAAAGAGCTATAACAGCCGTAAGTAAGGCAGTATATAGGTTCCATGGTGTAATGGTTAACACTCTGGACCTTGAATCAAGCGATCCGGCGGAACCTTCAACTATTTTAAGAGGAGCTTTCTTTTAACATAATGAATTTTTATATCGGGAGATAAACGTTGTGATACATAGTTGATAAATAGTTGTAATCCTAAGAAATTAATTATTTAAAAACCAATTAATGGGGATTGAGGTACGAGTATTGTGATATTTGCCTTCATCAATAGTTTATTTTCATAGTATTTTTTATTTTAAATTTGTTTAAATTTCGATACTGTTTATTTCCCTTTCTTTTTTTTGTTGCTTATTTGATATAGCAAACAACACAACAAATTACTACAGCCCTTCCTTAGTTTTTGTGTATATAGATTTTTACTATTATTTACATCAATAACTATTTATTATACATTATATTAATTAAATGTTAGAGAATCGAATGAGCTATAACAGCCGTAAGTAAGGCAGTATATAGGTTCCATGGTGTAATGGTTAGCACTCTGGACTTTGAATCAAGCGATCCGGTGGAACCTTCAACTATTTTAAGAGGAGCTTTCTATTAACATAATGAATTTTTATATCGGGAGATAAACAATGTGATACATAGTTGATAAATAGTTGTAATCCTAAGAAATTAAATATTTAAAAACCAATTAATAGGGATTGAGGTACGAGTATTGCGATATTTGCCTTCATCAATAGTTTATTTTCATAGTATTTTTTATTTTAAATTTATTTAAATTTCGATACTGTTTATTTCTCTTTCTTTTTTTTGTTGCTTATTTGATATAGCAAACAACACAACAAATGACTACAGCCTTTCCTTAGTTTTTGTGTATCTACATTTTTACTATTATTTACATCAAGAACTATTTATTATACATTATATTAATTAAATGTTAGAGAATCGAAAGAGCTATAACAGCCGTAAGGAAGGCGGTATATAGGTTCCATGGTGTAATGGTTAGCACTCTGGACTCTGAATCCAGCGATCCGAGTTCAAATCTCGGTGGAACCTAAAGACTATTTTTAATCCAAATTGTAGCGAGTTTTAACTTATATATAAATTCAATTGTCATTATTAGATCTAAGTGTTTAATGAGCTATATTTAATGTTAATTAAACACTTTAACAATTTCATCTTTACGTTTATAATTACATTTTTATCTCAAAAAGTATAGCGAAAGAATAGAAAAATCCTTATTAAATTTTATTATAATTTCTAGTTACCTGAAATACCTGTTTCATTGTACAATCTAAAACTGAAGGTTGTATACAAATATATATAACTATATATAACTTTTGTGATTTTCATTAATTTGCGTTTATTTAAAGAAAATGATAGCAAACAACTATAAAATAGCAAAAACTCACAAATGTTGATGGCCTTTTGGTAAAAGGTCATGTTTTAGGTAAAGCAAAAAAAAATTAAAAATTTTCAATACACTTGTAAATAAAATTACAAAGTGGCAAATTGAGTTTTAAAAATCAACTTTCTATAATAGTATAAGTCGGAATATTGCAAGGTGACCCGTCGGTTCCATGGTGTAATGGTTAGCACTCTGGACTTTGAATCCAGCGATCCGAGTTCAAATCTCGGTGGAACCTTGATATTATATTTTTAAATGGTCTTTATTTTGAAATAGTTGATATTTGCATCTGGTTGATACAAATTAGGTACATGACTTATGGTAGATAGTTGTATTTATAAACTAAATATGTATAAACGTATCAACAGTGTTTGAAGGTATTTGTTTCATCAAAAGTTTATTTACATGGATTCGATTCATTATTTTCGAAGCATATTAAGTTGAGTTAAGAATGCAGTCCATTCATGTTTATGCTTTATTATATTTGTGACTATATTTTTGCTATAATAAATTACATCAACATCTTAATAACTGTAATATAGATTCATATTATTCAGTATTACCCAATAGCGAATGTCATAACAGCTATTGGTGGCATAAATATAATGCAGAGGTTCCATGGTGTAATGGTTAGCACTCTGGACTCTGAATCCAGCGATCCGAGTTCAAATCTCGGTGGAACCTTAACCTTTTTTAATCAGTTTATATACCTTTAAATTTTAATATTAAATAGCTTTTTATTTCTATAAAATAATAGTATAATCATATATATCATAATATATATTATAATAATTGATTATTATATTTATTATAATATTTTTCTTGGCCTTATGTGGAAAGATAAGACTTCTAGTAATGGATTATTTTTTCTAACCGAAAAATTTTTGATTTTTATAATTTTTGGTTTTATTCATGTCATTTAGACATTTCTTGTAGTATAGAAAGTTATGACTTTATTGAGTGATGATTCGGAATGGTTTCAACAGGTTCATCAGATACGAATATAGATTAGTAGCTGTTAGGAGATAAATAACAATTATCATTACAGAATAAATTGTTATTATACAAGAAACTATTGAAATCTATAAGTTTTTCAGGACAAAGTTCTGAGAAATATTGTAGGTGCACTTAGATACTACAGGATTATGTACTTACACTGAGACCTTCTGATACCTACTGTCACTCAAATCAATTGAACGAGAATTGCGAGGAGACATGGGGACAGATAACTTCAGAATATGACACAGATTTAAAAGAATCAAACCATTTGATCTTGTGTAGTGTAATATAATAAATAAATAACTAGATATTTAAGTTATTGTAAAGAGAAATTGTAGGTTAGTCGATAATGAATATGGAATATAGAATCTTAATTTTATCAACTAGAGGACTGTGACTACTGTTTAACTTGGGTTAAGAACTGTGAACTTCAGTGTTAACCTTACCTATTGGAAGACTATTCCAGGAGATATTCAACTTGGGTTTCGAGCTGGTTGGATTCTACACTCTTTATTATTACTTCGTATTATAGTGAACGTCTCAAAAGAGTTGATTTATCAGCGATAAGTATGTCTCAAAACTGATTGATTGTTGAGTTTACCTTTCACCCAATAAACTTTACAATTTATTGTTTTGTTTGATTCGTTCTCCACAACGTTCTTTTTCATTGACATCAGAATCACCTTCTATAAATTGACAAAACTGATAATTGGAATATGATGGATTAGCATTACAATAAGTTTATAAAAGTGTTTGGCGGTCTTCGAAGAAGATAGATTTAACAGAAGTAATTAAGGTTCTATGATCAATGCGGGTATATAGTGAATAACCCAATAATATGAAAAGAATACTGTAATTTTTGCATTTAATAAGAGCAATTTACTGTTAAGGAAAAAAAGCAAATAATAGTTCGAGCGAATAGTTAAGAAATCAATGAGAAAAAATTAGAAGAGCGTCCTTTTATCGTCCTATAAGCTTCTTACCTGTGATCTCTATAATATTTTAAAAACTATACATTAAGAGACTCAAAATAATCATAGAAGAACGAAATGTTATTCCAGGCCATCATTTGGTTTCCGTAATAAACAAGGATCAAATACATAGATTAGTCTACAAAATTAATAAAAACCTAAATGATAGAAAATATTGCTCCGCTGCATTTCTCGATATATCTCAAGCCTTCAACAAGATGTGACACACAGGACTGTATGTTAAATTGAAAAAGCTTGTGTCCCTTAGGCACTTCCAACTGCTCAAATCATTCCTCACAGATAGACATTTTATTGTGAAACAGGGTGACCAATATACTGGCTTCCATCTAATATATTCAAGTCTTCCGCAGGGCAGTGTTTTTGGTTCACTATCATATCTATTGTATACAGCTGACCTACTGACCTAAAAACATCTACTGTTTTGTTCTGTTGCTACATATGCTGACGATACAGCGGTGTTATCATCACACAAGGATCCAATATCAGCAAAAAGAAACATCCAATTTCATCTTAACAAAGTAAAATTGTAGTTGCAAACATGGCGTATCAGAGCAAAAGAGACAAAATCTTCCCATGTCATATTCACCCTTTGTAGAAGAACTTGTCCCTTAGTAAAAATAAATAATTATAAACTCCCGCAAGCAGGCAACGTTAAATATATGGAAAGGTATTTTTATCGTCGTGTAACATGGAAAAACCCATAGTAACAAAATGCAAGTAGCTTGGGCTTAAAATGAATCAAATGTATTGGCTGATAATTTGGACCTATGGTATTGAACTGTGGGGTACTGATTGATGACAGTGAAGTGCGTAGGCTCAAACGTAAACTATCATACCAACTGATTAACATACACATATAGTGAGATATAATAATCTTTAGAATAAATTAGGATATTCCTTAGAATAAGTTAGTATAAGTTTAAAATAAGATCTAGAATAAGATTTAGTTTATAAGTTTGTACAGCAGATGCGATCTTCTACATGTCAGTAGAGTTATTTTGTATAACGGAAATTCTAAGAAGTTCTAAGAGATTAATTTAGAAAATGTACATGGATATTAAAACTATTAAATTTAAGAGTTGAGTTGGATTGTTTTTAATGAGACTCTACATTTTCACTAATAGATAATTTTTTTATAACATCTTTATTAGATACGCTTAGTGCAATCTTAATTTACACTTAATTTATTACTACTTTTCCTATGTACTTGGATTAATTAACAAGCAAGACGAGTGCGAGAAAATACATCAGTATGTATTCCTCAATTATAAAATTATAATTATTTATTTATTACTAACTTATAGCTATAGTTTACACTAAATGTATACAATTTATATAAGTTCGTATGGTTTTGTTCGTTTCAATCCCCTGACATCCTGCGCGTTGTCCGGCAGTTGTATTGCTTCCACGTTAGTATGATTTAGTAATCTTCTTTCGTGTTTCAAGGCGAAATCTTGGATAACTTCGCAAATCCATTTGATTGCCAGGTTATCGTGCAGTTCTTCATTAGTTACATAGCGATAGGCATTGGTAATCAATCGAAGAACCTTGTTTTGACAGCGTTGTATGACTAGTTGATTTGAATTTTTAGTGCAACCCCATATTTGCACCCTATAGGTCCAAATTGGCCTTATAATTGTATTATAGATCAACCTCTTTGATTTTAGATCAAATTGAGAGTATTTTCCAACTAACCAGTATAGTTGTTTTATTTTGGTTATAATGTGTTTGTTTAATGTGATGCTACCAACAGATAATGCGGATCAAAACACGCATAAGCATGTTTTACAAATTTCATGAAGGTAATCTTAAGTTTATTCAATAGGTTTACAGAAAATTGGGACTGTTTTTTTTGTCAGACATAACACAAGATGAACAAAAAATCCTTGTATAACATCATAGAAGTTTTTTAAGGCGGAAGTAGCAGTCCTAAATAGTGTAGGACAAACTCTACTCGATCATTATCCTTTTAAAATAACTTGGCGCATTATTACGGTACTGTACACTTCCATCAAGGGGAAGATTCTCGACATAATACCGTGAAGATAAAATCTAATTATCTCCCACTTGGGGCTATTTTTCCCGTCTTTTTAACCAGTGCTAAGCCGCACAGACACCTTTTATCGTGATCTTTGGGAGACAGTCGCTGTGAATTCGCACCATTACGCTTTAAGATTCAAGCCATCTCGGTAGATTCTTCTCGCAATTCCGACCATATACCGACACTTTCTCAAACGCGATGGTTTCTATTGAAGTAACTGATAACACGAGATGACGTCGGGGATATCAGTAGAATTTTAATTTATCGCCAAAGAAACAGAAAATCAAAGGACATTTTAACGAAATGCCGAAAGAGAATAATTATTTGACTATTTTGAATATATTTGTGTCATAATATACGGTTCTCTTTAGCAATATGCATAAAATGGACGTTGTCAAACACATTTTGATTTTTTTTTAAATAAAACTAACTTAAATTTAACTAATTTTTGATTCTTTTATATTTTTTTATTATTATATTTGGGGGAATACTAGTTCTTTTTATTGATATAACAAGAGTAGTAAGAGACGAAAAATGGAAATATAATAAATTTTTTCCAATTCCTTTCAGACTTTTAAATTGTTCTTTTATTTTCCATTTATTTATAGATGATTTTTTTACTATGAAATTAAAAATTTAAAATAGGTGCTGAACTGAAGGATCAAGAATAAACTATAACTTTTATTTCTTAACAAAATACATTTATTTCTCTAATATATCACTACATAGTATAAAACAAAGTCGCCTTTTCTGTCCCTATATCCCTATGTGCGCTTAAATCTTTAAAACTACGCAACGGATTTTGATGCGGTTTTTTTTCAATAGATAGAGTGATTCAAGAGGAAGGTTTATATGTATAATACATGCATAATATACTAAGGCAACATTGCTAATTTTAGAGGTTTCTAACGTGATGTCGTAAATTAACCTATTTTTTTAGGCTTATTTAGCAATTAGCAAAAACGCTGCCTAACCCTACGAGTTAGATCAAATTAATGTACTACAGTACTGTACACCATAAAAAGGTCTACAAAAAAGTCAGCGATGGTATATGTTTATCTTTTAGGGATAACCCACATTAACCATTTTTATTGTTTACTTTTTACGTGAGAAAATGGCTTATTTACGAAGCTATTTTAAGCAATACGGCATTAATCCTTATCGAATTAATACAGTGTGCAATTAATATAGATCAATATGGTTCCTTACAGCATGTAAATTAAACAAATATTTTCGGAGATATTACAAATTTAAAATTTGCGTTTAAAAATGTGTAATGTAATAAAAATTGTATGAATTTAGATATTCCAAAGATAGCAGGAAATCTTCATAGTAAGTATAGGGGAAGAGGAATTGTTTTACTCCAAATTTAATGCGTGCAGGCCAAGGGCAGTAATGAATGAACCAAAAATACTGGATCGATTTTAATCATGTTTTCATTGAGTGACATAGGCATATATATTTTATGCCCGTGCAAAGTCGGAGCGGGCCGCTATGTTTATATACAACCTTCATATTTTTTCTGTAGTGTATTTAATTTAGTATCAGCATTGCACCCGTGCGAAGCCGGGGCGGGTCGCTAGTTAATAATAATCACTGACCTGTATCTTGGATTATTACGACAAAAGTTCCAATGATAAAATTAATTAAAAATAATCCATTAGTTAAAATTATAACTAACTATTTCGTTAATTTACCAACATCTAGAAATATTTCTACTGTATGAAATTCTGGAAGACTCTTAGGTTTATATTTATTAATTCAAATTCTTATTGGGATTTTTTTAGTAATACATTATTGCCCTAATACAGAAATAGTTTTTAATAGTATAGCCCATATATGCCGAGATGTACATTATGGATGATTAAATCGCACTCTACACGCAAATAGAGTTTCCTATTTCTTTATTTGTCTTTATACTCATGTTGGACGATTAATTTTTTATTCAAGATTTACTTTAAAAGAAACTTGATTAACTGTTGTAGCTATTTTTTTCCTAGTTATTGGAACTGCCTTTTTAGGTTATGTCCTCTCATGAGGACTAATATCATTTTGAGGGGTTATGGTAATTACTAATTTTGTATCCGCAATTCCATATGTAGGAAATCTTGTGGTTCGATGAATTTGAGAAGGCATTGCAATTGATAATGCTACCTTAACTCGATTTTTTACATTTAATTTCTTATTTCCTTCTATTATTGCAGCTTTAGATGTGGAGTTTTAGCTCTTGTTATATCTATTAATATTTTATATGCTCTTCCAATAGCAAAAACTAATAAATTTCGTAGATGCCAATTTTACCCTATTAATAAGCTTTTATTTTGTTCTTTTTTCTCCATTATTATTTAATTTATTATTTATTTATTTTATTTATTTTCTTACTCTACCATTAAAAATTCTTAATAAAAATTTCAGAATTTTTACATATTCTATATAAAGTTATTTGATGTTATTACATTTTATACATTTTCTTATTTGCAATTGAATCTAGTTATATTTACAAAAAATTATAAAATATTAACCGTTTGTATTTTTAGTGGTATATTGAGAAAAACATAAGAAAGTATAAGCTAATGTATAATAAAATTAATTTAAAATTTAATTATTTTGTGTACTCTATACTACACTATCTTGTCTACTACTAATAATATACATTTGTATTGTCAGTTATACCTAAATAATTTTTTAGAATACTGTAACTTGGTAGAGTTATTAGTGTTAACATTAATCTCTAATATTATATTTAATATTGAAGAAAATGTAATTTCAGTTTTACGTAATATATGACTTTACAGTTACATATTTCTGATAAAGAATTAATATATAATAATGAAGCTTACTACACAACGTTTGAATGATTATAGTTTATAGAATATTCTAGATATAAATGTAGCATCATTAGTTAACTTAACCAAACATTGTTGCTCTTTAATGTTTTCGTAATATATTGTAATTACCAGGGTTTTCTGATATATTTCTTCTAAAGATATGTTCACAAAATAAAACATAGATCATAAAATAGTTTTGATCATTTTATTAAGAGTGAATAGAGTAAGAGGCTCTCCACTTGGGTTCTACATAAATTAACAATGTACATTTGAAAAGACTCAATTTCTTCATCTGAATAGTTGCTAGATTAAAACGAAATCGAACAATTTTTGAAACAAATGAAGTGAAAATTGAGTGAGTTTAAACATGATTAAACGAGGAGACGATTTCTTTTAAGCACTGTTATTTTTGACTATTATTAGAAACTTTAAAGAGTTATAAGTTAAATTAAATTACAAATTAAATTATCCACTTTATCGGAAGACATAGAGCTGTAAAGGAAAATCCCTTCCGTCTTCTTTGTTTAAAGGTTATTTAGATTTTCCAAATCAACTTTGGATTTGATATCTGGTGAATAGATAACAGCTAAGAAAAACTGTTCTTTTTAAGAACTGTAACTGTAAGAGTAATTGATATTGTTCTGGGGACATAGTATATCATTGTACTAGAGGTAATTCTAAAAAAAAGTAAAGTAAATGCAAAGGTAAGGTAAAGGTTATTAGGATTTTTCTGTAAATTTTAGTTATATTAAATTCTGAGTCATTTCAGGATTCATTAGCAAATTCATTTCGTAACAAGGCACTCACCGAATATTGTAGGTAAAAAATACTTTAACTTGTGCATCAAAAATTAAATTGCATATTACAGAGAATATTACCAATTATAAAATAGTGTCATAAAATTTTAATTCCTCAATTGTTAGTGAGTTGTTAGTTTATGTGGAATATAAGACAGAGTAGAAAACAGTACATAAGCGAAAGCTATAGAAATCAAAATAAAAATGGGCTCTCTACAAGGGTGAGATCGAAGAGTGGAATTAATAAGAAAATAACGATGCAATTTTATTTTAAAATTTAGAAATTAAGAAATTAATTTAATCAGCCTAGTAGATTTATGTTTTTTTGCAATATACATTTTACGTGAGAAATTTGGATATAAGATAAAGACTATATGAATATATAAATGAAATAATGAATATAGGCAGCATTTAAAATGAAATTAACCACATAATTTACGTAAATGGAACACATGGGATAAATAGAAGAAATTACGAATTATTAACAGTAAATTTGTAAATAAGTTAAAGCATTGATATATATATATATATATATATATATATATATATATATATATATATATATATATATATATATATATATATATATATATATCAATATTGTTGCTGAGGGACAAGTTCTTCTACAAAGGTTGAATATCATATTGGTAGATTTTGTATCATTTGTTCTGATACGCCATGTTTTCAAACACAATTGGATTTTGTTAAGATGAAGCTAGAGGTGTCTTGTGGCAAATATTTCATCCTTGTGTGATGATAAAACTACTGTGTCCGTCAGCATATTTTACAACAGTAGTATTTTTTGAGGTCCGTAGGTCAGCTATATACAATAGATATAACAGTGGGCGTGAGTCTGTGAGGTATAATTTGAGTAGTTTTAATGTATTGTTTTCAAAAATGTTAGAGATCACGTGTAAGAGGCTTATAAGACGATAAGAGGAGAAGTTATTAATTTCATGCACTTTTCTGAGAGCTCTTTTAGGATTCTTGCAGTAATTATATCCAGGGACTTTTTGCATTGATTTCTTTAAATATTGTTTGTTTTGTTTTCCTTAGCATTAAATTTGTCATGTGCAAAGTCATTTAAAACGGGGTGTTAAGAAAATTAAATATGTTTTTTTTTCTGTTGCGGATATTTCAGATGGGTACGGATTAAATACTTTTGTTTAACTGTTTAGAGAAAACTTCCGCTTTATATTTATCATTCCCAGCCCAGATATTATTATTAATTTTAATGGGTGGATTATGTTGCTGATGTTTTTAATTTTTTTGTTTCTTTCCAAAGAGAATATTCCGTTGCATCAGTTGGCGTGAAGTTTGCTAAATATTTTTGAATTCTATTATTTTGTTCTTCATCTATTAGCTTTTTCAGCTCTTTTGTTGTCTTGTTGAATTTTCTATTGATTCATTGTGCTCTTATTTGTTGCTATGTCTTTTGCAATTTTCTCTTTACTGCAATTTTTTGTTCAATTGTAGATGATATATAATTAAACTTTTGATATGTCGCAGTATTAGAAGTTGCCTACCATGCTGTCTTGAATATTTTTTGTTATATTTATTGCTGCTATTTCTGTAGCTCTTTTAGTTTTGAGAGGTAAATTTAGGAATATTAGGCTGTTTAGTTTCTAGTGTTAGTTCTTGAGATAGTTATTTTAATATGTTGTAATATACATTCATCATTTTAATTAATTTTATACATCAAATACATTCCTGATATTGAAATTACTGTAAATGCAATTTTTATTAACATATACTTTTTTAATTATTCCTTTTACTGTGTTACGAGAGAAACGTAAATAGCTTAATAAGCTGTAGTCGAATTTTGACCGATTATCTATTTTCGGCGATTACGAGTATGAGTAAATTATCTTTGAATAACTTGAATAATATATCACCTACAACGATGTTATTCTATAAAATTTTAGTGCTATTTAACAGTAGCAAGATCATAAAACAATTTCGTAAACATAGATAGATAGAGATAGATACTGTTGGACTAATAATACAAAAGTTTTATTATTTCATCGAATTTAAAATAGCGTATTCTTGCACAAATCAAGAACTTTTTGGGTTGTGCATTTTGGCCAATCCATTGTTGCTTTCATGTTGTGAATTATCATCAGAAACTAATGGTTTGCACCTCCCAATAAATTAAGACGTTTTACGACTTCCCGGCCTACCCGCACAAATCCGGACAATCGCTTGCGAATTGTAAAATTGCGATTTTGTACGGACCCAAAGGCTAACCAGAAAAGAGTACAATAACGTCGGGTCGGCCTCCCAAATCAGGCGATGTATTATTGAAAGGGGTCAGTAAATTGTGCCATGCAAATTACGGCTGAAGGGTTGAGTGACAAACGATTGCACTGGCAACGGGCGTTGGCCACGGGTAGGTTAATTGTGTCTTGCGAAACGATTATTTCGCTACAGATATTCGGTCGCCTTTTGGAAGGCTTCCACGACCTGTCACGAAACATGACAAATTACTTAAGGATGGTCAGTTTATGAATACAGTTTTGAGTAATATGCAAATTGATCGGTTATAAAAATATACGAGGGTACATGCAAAAATAAATTTTATTTTTTTAATTATTTTATAATATCGATCACAGAGAGAAAAAAAAACCTAATACCAACACGCCAGTTTGGGTTTATTAACAAGCATTCAACAATTGACCAGGTCCACAGAATAACAGATGTTGTTAAAAAAGCCTACGAAAGTAAAAAGTATGCTCAGCTATATTCTTAGATGTAGCACAAGCCTTTGATAAGGTTTAGCATGAAGGCCTTGTTCACAAACTACAGAAAATGTTACCAAAATAACACACCGAACTATTAAAGTCGTACATTACAACCAGAATGTTTGGAGTTAAACAAGAAGAACCTTACTCTACAATAAAAGAAGCTAAAGCAGGTGTACCACAAGGAAGTGTACTGGAACCAATGCTTTATCTAATACTCTACACTTGTGATATGCCACAAATGGGGAATATTAAGATGGTTACATTTGTTGATGATACTGCGATTAAAGCTGTCGGAGACAATAATGAAGAAGCCTCACGAAAATTATAACAGGCAAGTGACAATGTAAATAATTGAACACAAGCTTGGAAAATAAGAATGCGCAGTTCACTTATAAACACATCGTACAACCACCAATAATATTAAATAATACTATCATTCCATATAGCATCAGAAAATCACAGTTATCAGTTCATAATAAATTGCTATTATATAAGCAAATACTGAAACCTATATGGACATAAAGAGTTCAATTATGGGGATGTTCTGCAAAGAGTAACATAAATAAAATACAAATTTTTGAGAATAAAGTCCTGAGAGGTATTGTGGGCGCACCCAAATACTACAAGACTGATTACCTACATCGAGACCTTCATATACCCACAGTCAGTCAAAAAATCAAGAGAATTGCAAGGGGGCATGAGGAAAGACTCCATTCTCATGAGACTATTGAAGTAATGCAGCTTTTGGGTACCACCAAAAAAGGACACAGACTCAAAAGAATCAAACCATCTGATCTTGTGTAGTGTTGTGTAGTGAGGTGCATATAATAAAAAATACAGCAGAGACATGTATAAACATTATTTCACCAGAAACTGAGATAGGGCCGATGGATCCTCCTAGTTATATATCTAGATTTATGTTATCATAAAGACTAATTGTAGGTTGGACGGGAACGACTAGTAACAATGTAATAATTGAATAATAATAATAAAAATAATAGTAATTTTTTTAATAATATATAAGCTCTCCAGATTATGGGGTTTATGTCCTGCCAGGGCCACGAATATTCACCTCGAACCGGAATAAATAATAAAGATATATTTCAAAAGCCTGCGTTAATTATAATCAGTTATCGCCCTATGGCCGAGATTCCACCAGAATTTAGTAAATTAATCATGTTCCTTCATAATAGAGTAAAAGGACTAATTTAAAAATGATGTTAATTATGTTTACTAAATCTCAGTATTTTCTTCTTTCTCAATTTTCACAGTATTTTCAATATAAGATCTAACATATATTTGATACATAACATTTTTATTAACTCTAAATAATCAACGAAGTATTAAAAGTGTAAATTACTACGCCATTACTACTGAACGTTACAACAGAGTATCACAAGTAATAGTACACTATACACAGCAATATACTAGTATAACTAGGTGTGATCTTTATTTACTTTTATGTTGTAAACATAAGGAATGTTAATAATTCATAATTTCCTCTATTTGTCATATGCCCGAGATGGAACATCTATGCAAACTATGTAGATAGTTTAATTTTAAATCCTGCATATTTTCATTACTATATTAATATTGTTCTATAGTCCTTATCTCTTATCCGTAATTTTCACCTAAAATATATTACTATAAAGATAAATACACAAGGCTGATTAAAAGAATATTTTTTTACCTAAATTTTCAAATAAAATTGCATTGTTCTCTTCTTATTTTCTTCACTCTTTGATCTCGCCCTTGAAGCTAGCTCATCTTTAGTTTGTCTTGTGTGGCCTTCTTTTATCTATTTCTTTCTATTTTGTCTTATCTGTCCCAATGAAAATTCTATGAAACAGTTTTATAACTGTTAACATTCTATACAACAATTATTTTAACCCTTGATACACAAATTAACGTATTTATTACCTGCAATATTCGGTTAGTGCTTTGTTATGAAATGTATTTACTAATGAAGCCTGAATTTAATCAGAAGTAAATACCACTCATTTTGACAATCTTTAGAATTATCCATAGAATTAATCATACCAGTTAATAACAGTCCTTAAGCAAGAACAATTTTTCTTTTTCTTCACTGGACATCAAATTAAATCAATATTGCGATTTCAAAAATCGAAATATCTTGTAATCAAAGAAAACAGACGTTTCTTGTTATTTTTAAATTTTGTTAATCTATGGTGGGATAAAATTCATTCTTTTTTCCGGTTTATTCTTTCACAGCTGCATATAAGTAGCTACATTAATTTGTTTTCTCTGCAAAAAATGTAAAATATAACTTTACGTGACCATGATGTCCTTATTCGATTTTAATCCAAAGTTGTCATAACTTTTGTTGTTGTGTAATTGTTTAGAAAACCCAAAATACAAGTACAAATAACAAACTTACTTCCTTCTTCATTGATGAATTATACATTTTAATATTTTATTTCAAGTAACTTTTATTTTTATTTATTTTAAGCACCTTGACATATATCTCGATGGTAGGTTAAATTGGACATGCTATGATAGACAAAAAGCAGAGCAGATTAGACTTAAGTCAAGAAACTGGACTGGTTAGTCAGAAGATACCTTCATCGTGACCTAATATCAAAGAGATTGGTTTATCAACCAATCATCAAGTCAATTTGGACATTATACACTAAAATATCAAATCAACTAGTAATCCAACAGAGCCAAAACAAACTTTACTACGGTTAATTACCAATGCTTATTGCTACGTAACCAACCAACGGCGGCACGATGACCTCGAAATCAAATGCATACACGAAGTGATCCAAAATGTCGCATAAAAACATGAAATAAGGTCCCTCAATAATAGCAATGTGGAAGCAATATACATATACAACATACAACACGTAGGAAATCGGAAGATTGAAGTGAACCCAACCCACATGAACTTTTTTATTGTATAGGTGTATTCTTACTTAACTTTAGCTTAAGTAGTTTAGTTTTATGCGTGTATTAATACAAGTACAAAAGAACAGTAGTGATAAATTAATTTGTAAATTAAGATTGTATTAAGCATATCGAATGTAACATGTCATTATTAAAAAATAATAATAAAGAATATAGAACCTTAATAATCTTAATATTTTTGTTATGCTACTAAATTGACTAGATAATATTTTTGTTATTCAGTCTTAATAAAATTTCAGATTTTCCATAAATATACATCAGTCAACATAACTTTCGATAGTACCCTCGTATACTGGACGTTCTGTGCAAATTGAGATCGAAGGGTTAAATAACAAGACGGTCTTGTCAAGTAATTGACTCCGGCTGTGTTAATGTTGGTTGACTTTTGCCATTCAACTATTTTGTACCGTTCCGCTTGATTTTTGAAAGACCTTCAGGTTTAAAATAAGTTATTCAAATATATATCTTTGATCACTATTTGTCCAAATATAGTGCACTTAAAGTTATAGCTATTTTATTCATTTTATGTTATTTATTGGTTACATCTAACATTTTGTGTGATATTATAATGTTATTTTTAACTACTAAAAATTATCAAAAAGAAATATTAGATTTTGATTGAAGAAATAATGTTAAAATAATGTATGGGCTTCAAAGTTGTTATTATATAGAGTTGTTCAAGTTCTATCGAGTAATAGACTGAGTAACTAATAAATAATAATAATACGCATTGTCCAATAATATTAAAAAACATTTTGTATGTATTTCAAAGTAGCTTCATAGACACAATGATTTATATCCAGATGTTCACAAAACATAGCGTAATAAGAAGCAGTAGGAAATGTTATAAACATCTATCGCTAGTGTATTAGAGTTGAACATAACTTTACAAAATAGTGTTTGAATGTTGTTAGTCGAGTAAATAATATAGGAAGATATTTTGAATATCATCAAGATAATCTTAAGTGACTCTAAATTGAAGGTACAGATAAATACATTTTAGTTTAGAGCTCTAAAATATATCATCTAATTGGTCATGACTTATTTTAAAATTTATATATGAATTTGTTTATAGTGATCCAAAATTTACACATTAATTAATTACTATAGTTTGCAGTTGCATAAATACACAAGCAAAATGTGTGCAAATGTTTTGTGGTTTGGTTCGCTTCAATCTTCTGATTTCCTGAAAGCGAAATTGCAGTTTTTCGTTAGTTAATTAATTTTGTTTTTTTTTTATTTCGTCAGCATTAGTTTACTAGTTATGCACCCCAGGTCTAATTGATTGATAATCCAATTTTATTGTAGGCCAAGTTTGGAATATCTTCCGACTAAGCAGAGCAGTTTTTGAGTTTCTGCTTCTTGTTGAATTTGACGTTAAACTGGCATTTCACTCATATACCTTAAAATAATTAGTAATTTCTGTGTTATTATGTAGCAGTGTTAAACTACAGTGCAGTTAAAATGTTACATGAGAAAACACGATAGTTGTAAAGTTATTTTACTATTTTCAAATAATATTTTGAAGACAGTAGTTATATTACGTAAGTATCTGTTTAAAATAAAATAAAAAGAAAGTTGCTTAATAATACCTACATTACGTACCTTCATTCAAATACTCTATTAAATAATGGCTAATCTGGTTATTAGTAGATTATAGTATAGAGTAGATTTTTCAAAATAGAGTAAGAAATTGAAAACATTGTCATTTATCTTAAAACATAATACTTCTAATACATATATTTCTTGTAAATTTAAGATAGTAGTAGTTCAGACAAAAAAATAGTTACAGAAATCATTCAGAAATATTTATATTTTATTAAAATATACTTAAACTGTCCTTCTATTAGTCTTTCTATAAAAAGTATTTAGAGAGTAATTATCATGTTAAAGAAAAAATATATTACTGAGTACTTTTTGCATGATAAGAATCATAATCAAGATAGTTATTTATTGTTTGATTTTTACAAAATGCTATAATTAGTAGTAAATATGCTTTAACATTTCTAATAGTTTCTAATCTACATTCGCACAGGAAGGTCCAGTTCTGAAGCTGCCGCGTTCAGATAAATCAAAGCTCGAAATGGGGGGTATGACCCTAAATATTCCCAGCCCCGTAATAATACTAAAGCTCGAATTTGAATAGTATACCATCGAGGGTACATCAGCTGGATGCCCCTTCCGTATTATTTAGTTGTAGCTTGGTTTTGATGTTATATATTGATAAAATGATATATATTATAAATAGTTTTTAATAGTTATAATTAGTTTTAAGAGGATATATATTTTTGTCTTTATCAATATATTTATTTAAAATAACAATAATATCTTTATGCGGGTTTCTAATGGATTTTGTTTAATTTTGAATTTTTATAATTAATAATAAATTGACCATATAAAAAAGAAAAGAGAACTACTCGAATCTAAGAAGGATAGCCCTGAAAAATATTGTGGAAACAGCCAGATATTATAGGAAAAATGACTTATGCCGAAACCTTCGGATTCTGCAAAGAGAATATTAAGACATTCGTAAAAAGACATGGGGAAAAACTTTACTGCCATACAAACACAAAAGTGCTGGAATTACTGGATATTACTGAACTAGGACGCACACTCAATAGTACCAAACCTTTTGATTTTGTGTAGTTTTGTAGTGAACTTTACTAAATGGTAGAAACACTAATAACTGCTACTAACATTTATTTTATTAAATACTAAGGGCCAATGAGATCTCATAGATAAAGTACCTAGTTTTACGTCACTCTTTTAGTCGTCAACAATTTGTAGTAGTAGTTATATATTAATAAAATGAATTAGTAATAAATATTAATAAACAATAAAAGATGTGAATTTATATCTTTTGCCATATTTCCTTGTTATGTGTCTTAAATTATTACATCAATTTCGATAATTTAATATATATATATATATACATATATATATATATATATATATATATATATATATATATATATATATATATATATATATATATATATATATATATATTGATAAAATATTGATATATTGCCTCAAATATCGATGATCTCAAAACATTTCAAGAAAGGTTTTAAAATATTTAAGAAAAATCTTTTGAAAAAATATCGATTGGTTGGTCAAAATATCTAAAAATATCTATATATTAATATATCGATATTTTTCGACATCCCTATCTTAAACTTCTTATATGAGAGGAAATAATAGGGAAGTAAATTATTTTCTGTTATTTTTATATATGTGCCTTTCTTCGTACAGCAGTTATTATTGGGTTCTATTTGTAATTTAATTTATGAAATATTTATAACTTGACGGTTTTAAACATCTTAGTTTAATAATATCATTGATTGATCAATTGAAATCAAGACTGAAATAAATTAAAATCAAACGTCGAAAGATAATCCGCGATCCAACCGATATCACGTCGATGGTTTCGCGATCTCTCCTGGCTGTCGAGGTCCTGGCCAGGGTGGTTGCTCAGTGGGAACGTTGCGGCCTGCCCCGAGGCGAGTCCACGCGTCCCGGCTCTCACGAGGTGAGTCATGTGGTAGCGCGATCCCGAGGGGAAGCCCGGCCCGATCATCGGCGGCATTAGGGCGAGGGGGTGGCTTTGTTAAAAAACTGATTCGGATTTGTTTTTGTTCGGACGGACGGGAGGCGACGGTGGACCAGATGCGGCGTGCGGGGCGCGAGGGAGGGGGGACGCGCCGATCAAAGAGGGGGTGGTCAGGGACGGAGGCGGTATGATTTCTGCTCTATGATACGATATCGAGAAAATGGTTTAAAATAGTTTGAAGTTTCAACTTGCGCCTATGTGACCATTTTCACGACTATGTAACAGGTCAATTGAAAAGTCCCCGGCCTGACATATAGATGGCGCTACTAGAATTAAATCCGTATGTTTTATAGTTAGCCTCAAAAACCTAACCCTCAGAAGATGTGTATATAAATTTCACAGCTGTTGGATCATTAGTTTGTGAATTATAGCATTTTGAGTGAAGCAACTTTTGTTATTATGAAAAAAATGGCTAAAAAGGAATTTCGCGTGTTGATAAAATATTGCTTCTTGAAACATATGAAAAATCCGCAAAATTATATAATATATAATAATGAGCCATAAATTGAAATTGAATTAAATATCAGATACTCTAAAGATATCAACTGAACGTGTACATCATATCATTCACGAATATTTGGATATGAGAAAGCTCTATGTAAAGTGGGTGCCGCGCGAGCTCACTATTGACCAAAAACAACGACGAGTTGATGATTCGGAGTAGTGTTTGAAGATGATGAAGCATAATAAACCCGGGATTTTGAATCGACATGTGACAATGGATGAAACGTGGCTCCATCATTTCACTCCTAAGTCCAATCGACAGTCATACGAGTGGACTGCACACGATGAACCCGCTCTAAAGCGTGGGACAACGGTTATGGTGTCTGTATTTTGAGATGCGCATGGAATAATTTCCATTGACTATCTTGGAAAAGGAAGGACTATTACATAGTGTTATTGGACTGTTTGAAGGACTAAATCGTCGAAAAACGGCCGAATTTGAAGAAAAAGAAAGTGTTGTGTTACCAAGACAATGCACTGTGTCAAAAATCCATGAATTGAACGCCCCATTCTCCAGATCTAGCCCCTAGGGCTATTTGCTGTTCTCAGATCTCAAAAGAATGCTCACTGGAAAGAAATTTTAGTCGAATGAAGAGGTAATCGCCGAAACTGGGGCCTATTTTGAAGCAAAGGACAAATCGTAGTCCAAAAAATGACACCGAAAAGTTGGAGGGTCGCTATAATCAGTGTCTCACCCTGGGGATTATGTTGAATAAAAAAAGTAATTTTTCCAAAAATTGTGTTTTACTATGGTAGGCCGGGAACTTTTCTATTGACCTGTGTAAATTGAAATAAAACGAAATGAGGCCATATTGAGCATCCGCGTATAGGTGTCAGTTCGGTGACACAAAATATTAAAACAAATATTTTAGGCTCTATATTTACTGTACTGGGTCGACGCGTTGTCAACTTTAACTCTTATACAGTAGACTATTCGCGGAGTTATGAAGATGATAAAAAACGATTAAGAACAGTATCGTCATATAAAGTTACATTTTATATTTTTTGTAGGGACTTGACTTTGTAGGGTAATGGGTCCGCTTTATTAGAAGATATATTCAGCTGTATAAGAAAAATACATATGTGAAAATGTAATTCTAATTAATATAGATTAACAAATTTCGGGAATAACAAGAACCGTATGTCCATTTTGTTTATAAAGTATTTAGATTTTCGCAACCTGATATTTCAGATCCATGATATAAATATTTATCAGTCCATTTTAAATTTTACATTTTTTTAATTACTTTGGTCGTGCTTTTTTTTATCGTAATCGTTTAAGAACTAATATTAATTGATATGGTTCTGGTGCCATATTATACTATTGTAGCAGAGGATATTATAAAAGTAATTAAGATTTTTCTCTCAATTTTATTGGTGTTAACTCAAAATCCATTTGAGGTTCCATTAATAAATTAATTTCTTAATAAAGCACTAACTGAATATTGCTGGTAATAAATAGACTAATTTGTGCATCAAGAGTACTGGAAAGAATATTAACACCTATTACATCTATAGCTTGATAAAATTACTTATTTGTTAGATTAGGACACAACATAAAGTAAAAATCAGTAGATTAAAGACATCCCAATTAATGAATGAAAATGAATCTGTATTGGTGTTTTGTAAATTGGATTCTTGTTTTATTTGTATATTTTAAGAACCATCGCAAACCGCTAGTTTACAGAAATATTCCTTCTTGAAATATTTAATTAATTTTAATAATTAATTTGAATACATTCCTCTTGAAAAAAATAATCCGTTCTTTTTAGAGAATGCATCAAGTCATAAGGCGTTAAAACCATTTATTCATTTATTATTTTTCGTAAATTGCGACAGAGCGCAGAACTTGTAACAGAACAAAACGACAAAGATCGTAGGTAGCGCGTTGATGGAAATAAAAATTTGCCCATCCTCTCGATTAATCCCCATTTTACAATCCCATCCTGGCCAACCCTCTCGTTTCCATTTGAAAAGCTAATCCAATTCGCTGTTTTGCGACTTTCATAAATAAGTAAAATATTTTCCTAGCGGCTTAGCCTGTAATCCCTCTGTCGACCGGGACGCGGCAAAAACCCGAAATTGTGCCCGTTTACGTGGATTTTGAACTGATCGCTAGAAATTTACGAACAGTTGACTCGACGGCCCTTAATAGTTGGCGATTTATAAAGCGCCGATAGTGTTTTTCACCATACCGCAAAGTCTAAGCTCTCTTTGATGCATTCGATATGGTTTTTTATGGAAACTGCAAAAAATAAATGACGAGAGTAAATTAATTAGACATTATTTTGTTACATTATTAGTATTGCAGTGCAAATAAGTAATTTATGTCTATTTTTATTGTTTTAATATTATTATTCTCTTAGTATTCCACAGTCTGCCCAACGGGCAATAAATATTTGGTCAATTTTATGTTACACAGTGACATGTAGACGGTCGCTTCAATTAGTGATCTCTAGTACTAATTACTATAAATCTCCTGTATTACTTATTATTCTATGTTATTATAAATTCCACCTATAAAAGACCTATGTGGGAATTGGGCTTGTGACAATCACCAAAAGTCAGAAGCATTTGTTGAATATCTGGAAAAAAACACCTTTCAAACCAAACAAAACTAATAGTGAATTTAATTTTCCGGATATAGAAGCTGAAAATTCGATGAGTGAATTAGTCACGCCGAAAGAGTTAACCAAAGTTATTAAAACTGATATTAACCCCAGGAAATCACCACGCTACGATTTAATAACAGGAGAATTACTGCAAAAACTACCAAGAAAGGGAATTATAAAACTCACCAACTTGATCAATATATCATTTAGATTAAAACATGTCCCAGGCATTAATACTAACACACCAGTTTGGGATTATTAACAAGCATTGAACAATTGACCAGGTTCACAGAATAACAGACGTTATTGAAAAAGCCTACGAAAGTAAAAAAGTATGCTCAGCCATGTCTCTAGATATAGCACAAGACTTCGATAAGGTTTGGCATGAAGCCTTGTTAATAAACTACAGAAAATGTTAGTAAAACAACACACCGAACTATTAAAATCATAGATTAGAACCAAAATGTTTAGAGTGAAACAAGAACAAGCTTGCACTACAATAAAAGAAACTAACACAGGTGTACCACAAGGAAGTGTACTGTCGATTATAGCTGTATGCCGATTATAGCTGTCGGAGAAAATAGTGAAGAAGCCTCACGAAACAACAGGCAAGTGACAATATAAATAATTGGACACAAGCTTGGAAAATAAAAATTAACTATAGTAAATATGTGCATGTGCAGTTCACCTACAATCAGACCGTACAAGCACCAATTACATTAAATAATAACATACTATCATTCTATATAGCAACAGCTCTAAATATCTTGGAATAAATCTTGATGCAAAATTTCGCTGGAAGGAACATATAAAGAAGAAAAGATAAGAACTGGAATTGTAATATAGGAAAATGTATTAGCTAATTGGAGGAAAATCACAATTATCAGTACATAATAAATTGCTATTATATAAGCAAATACTGAAACCTATATGGAGTTCAATTATGGGGATTTTCTGCAAAGAGTAACATAAACAGATTACACATTTTTCAGAATAAAGTCCTGAGAAGTATTGTGGGCGCACCCAAATACTACAAGACTGACTACCCACATCAAGACCTTCAGATATCCACAGTAATCAAGAGAATTGCAAGGGGGCATAAGGAAAAATTCCATTCTCATGAGAATATTGAAGTATTACAACTTTTGGATACCACTAAAGCAGGACACATATACTTTTACACTTTTATACCTAGATTTAAGTTACCATAAAGACAAATTGTAGGTTAGTCGGAAACAATGTAATAATTAAATAATAAAAAAAAATTATAAAACGGGTCTATTAATTAGGTTGGGTAGTACAGATATCGCGCACATTTAACCGTTTGCGAGTGCATTTGTACTGACAATGTTGTAACACGTAGTGAGTATTATACTGACAATCTTTCAGAGTACTTTACACTGAAACTTCATCAGATAACACTCATTATGGTTTTCAGGACGATATCGCGCTGACTCAGGTTGTTACTGGCATAATATGGGCCGTCGACGATGGCACCTAGCATTTTATTTTGGAGTCTCTGAAAGATGTTTATGTTGTATTTGCTAGTTATTACAGGAGTTCATGATTATGAACATTTACCGGAGGGTGAACGTCAGGTAAGTTGATTTTGTCCGTATAGTTTAGTTTTAGTTCATATTAGGTCCCCGTGAGATGATAATACATTAAAAGAAATATGTACAGCCGAACTTAGCCAGCCTTTTTAGAAGTCGGTTCAAAAGGTCTTAAATTACAGTTAGTTATACAGCCACAACAGCTTGTAGGTTAGAGTTGTTTCATTATATTTACATTGTACTCTTTTCTACACCACCTCTGGGGTAATTTATATTAAAGTCGTATATTTTACTTTCAATAAAGAGCATGTTTGCTATTTCACGTTTAGTTCTTATTGTTTTTAAGTCAATCACCTGTGTACATTTTCTTTTCTGAAATTAGATGTAATCATTGCATCTATTCCCTAATCTCTAATGCATTTATCGTATCTGCAATACATAGTAATTTAATGATTACATAATCATATTACAACAAAATCACATAAAAATTTGAAAAAATATATAATTTATTTATTAAAAAAATGCCAATATAAATATTGGTAAAATATTCAAAAACCGAAAAATAATATTTCCATAATAATTTATTGCATACAATAAAATAGACATTTTATATTCAAAATAGCATGTTCCAGTAAATTTTTTAGGGCTTTTTAAATATTGGGGCCCAGCTTACGGGACTTTCTTCTTTGTATTTTCTAAATTTCGGTCAAACTGTAGATATTGGATAAAGCAATTTTTGTGCAATTTTTGGCGTATTGCCATAAAATTTATGGCTCCTCTGTAAGAACAGGTATATTGGCCAACTTTGTACAAGGTTACGCAATCTTGGTAATACTTTATTAGCGTGCGAAACATTTTAAGTGCCGGATATAATTTTTAGGCAGAATTTTTACCGCTAGCCATAGAAAAAAATGCATATTGTAAAAAGCGCAAAATCATACCAAAAAAGAAAACGCCAATTTCCATAGCTAGTCCGGTAGATTTAACCGATTTTTTGGTTGAATTTTTATTAGGTTATAAAAATGTTACGTTTCGACATAATTTTTCTGAAAAAAAGGGATGATGTTGACAGCATTTCCCAGTATTGTGGTAAATCTTCCAATCACAATATCTTATAGTTCACTTGCAATCTATACAACACGTAAGAAACAGCGAAACTCGTGCTATTTTTTAAATAATAATTCCAGTAATAACAGCAAATATTTATTTTAATAAGTTATTTTTCAAAATAATTCAGCCTCATAAATCATGGACACACAAAATATTGCAATATTCTTTTGAAAATCATTTGTTTTTCCATAGTTAACTAGATTATTATTGTCGGCAATTTTAATTTGATTTTTGTTTAAATATTGCTTTTATGATTTGTCATTATGATTCTATTTGAAAGTATATTCGATTATATTCTATATTGTTAATTAGAATTCTTGATTCATTTTGTTCAGAATATAGTTACTTATACTGTGATTCTAGTACTATGTGGATGTATCTATTGAAAATTTGGTACTGGAATTATTTGTTATTAAGGTATGTGTGTGTTTAAAAGATTGTACTATTTTATTGAGATATATATATATATATATATATATATATATATATATATATATATATATAATATATATATAATATATAATATAAGAGAGAGATAAGAGAGAAAGGGGGGGCGATTTCTACTTATTCTATTTCTACTTAGATAATTTTAACTTTCATTCTTCGCACATTCTTAATTTATAAAATTAATTTATTACCATTGCTCTGATGTTAGATATCAATATAACAGCAGGTCTAATGTGGAATAAAAGCATCAATACGAATTTCTTAAACTAAAATTAAATTAGACTACTTAAGCTCAAGTTCAGATTAAATGCTTAAACGCTTTTAAATTATGTGCTTTCTTGGGTATTTTCCAGTAACTGTCCTTCTACTACTTTGCTGTGATTTAGTTACCTTATTTCATGTTTCAAGGCGAAATCATTGACGACTTTGTAAATCAATCTAGTGTCGAAGTCATCGTGTAGTTCTTCGTTGGTTATATCTTATCATCAGTAAGAAAAGAAAGAAATTGAATTCTTCAACTGTTTTTTTTTCAATAGTTCAAGTATTCAAGTTCAAGATATTTCGAATAATATTAAAAAATAAAGCTTGCTTGTGCCTAAAATCATTTTATGGCTATATTACTTGGTATTTTATTCATAAATTTATGCTTAATAATTTTGTAAGAAAAAACTGTGTCTTTTCTAGAGAATTTAAACATCGAAAAAGAGCTCCTGTCGAGCGGAGAGTCGCTACATTGGGGGCTTAACAATTCCCGACTCACTTTTCCAAATGGGACCGCATAAAAGCATATAATCAAAAGTAAAACTGTGAAGAATCAATTATCTGGAGGCTGACCGTTTCGACGCTCATCAGGTACACAACTTTAACCCAGTTTTGAGCGGACCATTACATTTTTAGCCAATGTGTTCCAAATTTCGGTTTATGGTTGACCCACTAAGGCATAATAAGAATTTATGAGGCATCCCGTTGCCGTCGATTGCGTTTGTACCCGTAAAGGACTCCGCAGAGTTGTTCTTGGTCCGAAGCTTCACAGAAATAAAGGCTGGTGCTCGGTTAGCATCACGGAAGCGTGTTGAGTAATAAATAGTCAGTAGGCGAAAAGAAGAGCAATAAAATTTTATTATGCATATTGGTGTACGAATGAAATTTTATATTTTTCGCAAAATCCATTGGTTTATCGTTGGAAAGATTTTTGTGTGGTACCCGATAACTTTTAACGCAAAATCGCGGCTAAAGGATTACAAGCCCAAACATTGGTCGCTATAAAACGTTATTGGTGTCATTGTGTATTTTACGCTTTGGGTAAATGGTTATTTATTATACGATATCGCTGTAATTGAAAGAAAAAGGTATTTCCATATTTTGTTTATTCGGAATTATATAAGTTTCAAGCGGTTTAGATCAAAGATCATAAAAAAAATTAAAAAACCCAAAAGAAGCATAAAATTCCAACCGAAGGTTAACGGTTTTTTTTAAGGGGAATGTTTTATTGTGACTTTACTTTTTAGTGACTGAACCTACCGCCTAACACAAGCTGTACATTTTTGGTGGCGGTTTCTAATTACAGACATACATTACTATCGGGTAATACTATCACTATATTAAATTTTAGCAATTTATGTTATGCATCGTAATGACTGGCTGGTCTCTTCTGATGGTGTTGAAATATCTGATGAGTGATGAAAACGACCGAATCAGTGTTCTTGAAGGAGATATAGTTTCTTTACTTTCCAACATAGCAATGATAAGAAAAGTATTAACGCAATATGATTGACATTCTTGATCGAAAATATTCGCTGATATACAAGTCAAGGGTTCGAGATGTAGGAGTTCATAGGATACATAATGATGATGTTCACGAGGTTGAAGTTCTGCTGCTCCAACCATATCAATATATTTCTTTCGACGAGATGCAGCGATGTTGCCAGAAATATGTGAAATATTTGTAGAAAATGTTGGATACATTTTTGGTTTACAATTATTGTACCAATTCTTTTCAATACAAACCTTTTTGAGATGACACAATGATCGTAGCACAAGAAATCATCTAATATTTCATTATATCTAATTCTTAGTTTCAACAAATCTGCCGTCGGTATCTGTGATCATATTTATTGAACCATTTTGTTCACTCCTTGTTTATTTATTAATTATATCATAAGTCATAGCTCGTATTAACATGACATGAGTAGATAATAACTCATTTTGTGGTAATTTTGTATTGTTGTTCTGCAACTTTGTTTTATCATTATCATTGTGTCCGCATCACGTTAGACAAGAAGCAGAGCAGACTCAAAATCAACCAATTAGCCTGGTGATTCGGAAGATGCTCTCAACTTGACTTAAAATAATAGAGGTTTGTTTTAGTCACTCATGGTCATCAAGTCAATATGGGATTACACTAAAACATTAAACGAACTCGTAATCCAACTTTGTAACTATAGGTTAAGTAGAACTACATCATAAGACTTGATGAAAAATGTAAATTTAAGAGACTAGGTTGCAAATACACGTGTAACTAAAAGTTGAAAGCAACCTCATGAATATCTCCAGCTGATAGATTAAGTCATGTACACATGCACCACATCGTCATCGACAATATGAACAAAAAAAGTAAACTTTGTCACATCTCAATAGAAATTGTTTGTGCGTGAAATTTTTAAATTCAGTTCTTATTTCCAATTGATATCATTTGGAGCAACAAAAATCGTTTGGAATGAGGATGGTGGTAATTTTGTATCATCATCATGTGGTTCTTTGTTTTCAATGATTGGTTGAGATCCAATTTTTTATAAATCTGTTTTGTAAGTGATGAGGAACAAACTCTGAAACACGCTTTCTGTACAAACACATCGAGCAGATGGAGGAGAGATACAAAATCATAATCAATAAGGCCAGTTGTCCTACGATATTATTATTATTAAACCAGAAGTACTATTAAGGTACTATATTGAGAGCACGTCATTGATAAGACTTAATTTACTCGGAATAACACCAGATATGTTGCTATTTAAGATTAGTTCAACAATAATTTTGCTTCGAAATTTGAATTCACTGAAGTTATGAGGTAGCACGTAATTGGTTATAAAAAGAATCATGACTATGTTCTTGAAGTTATTATTTTAAACGGCATGTTGCAGGTTGAAGTTGTCTTACTTTGGTTTTTGATGATCTCTTTACATATATTTTTACAAAACGGTCCAAACAATTACAATCTGCTTAATTAAAATGTATTTTGTAACTTTATTATTTTTAGAATCAATCAATTAATTGTTAAATTGACCAAATATATGTTGATATAAATTTTAATTAGTTGTTTATTAATTAGCAATTATTCAAATGATAGGCATGTTTATTATAATGTTCAGTCAAGCGTTTGTAATAAATAATATCGTCGAAATATATTATACGTGTATTATTATTATTTTATTGTTATAAAGATAATTTAGATAAAATATCTATAATTTAATATTACTAGTTACTTACTATAATTTGAATTAACATCGAGTAAAAAAGAAAAAAAATTGTAGGTTCCACCGAGATTTGAACTCGGATCGCTGGATTCAAAGTCCAGAGTGCTAACCATTACACCATGGAACCTGAATGTCCTTAAATTTAGAGATATTAAATTGAAATATCTCCAAGTTCTTAAAAATATTCTTTTTCCAATTCCTTATTCCGGTTCGATGTTTGCTGAAAATGTTTGTTGACGAATTACGTGCGCTACGGTTGAAACAAAGACCGTCGGGGACTCGCTCACGAAACTATAGAATTACCAAAAAGAAGAGCATCGGGCAACTAATAACAAACATCAAAGGGATCGAGATCCTGCGATTAATAATGCAGGGCGGCATCGACTTCGGCGTTCCGGCAACAGTTCCTGCTGCAACCCTCAGCGTCTGCTTATGCACGGGGCAGGGGTGTCGTTGCATTATCAAGACCGTCAGGGGATATTAGAGGGTGCGTTATGATTGGGGTGGGGGACGATCGCGACCCTTTCCGAATCAAACGGAGACCTCCAGGGTCAACCGAAGCCGGAACAAGCTGACGCGTGGTTGGGGTTCTTTTGGGTTTAGTACGTGAGCAAATGGTAATTGGATGAATAGGTTTAGGCAGTATTTATTTCTGGTTAATCTGTCGCTGATTTTGCATAACCATTTTTTCCATCAACCTTTAGAGTTTAGTGAGTCGTTATCTATGATTTTATCCAGTGTAAATACATTTGTTTTCGAAGTTATCGTGCAGTTTACTACTTGGTTTGAGATTTTTAGGGCAACCCCATATTTGCGTCCCATCCAAATTGGATTTATGATAAACTAATTCCTTTAATTTTATATCAAGTTGAGTGTATCTTCCGATTAACTAGTACAATTGCTTGTCTTTGAGTCTAATCTGGTCTGCTTGTTGTCAAACATGATATTTCCAATTTAACTTACCATGGAGATCGGCATCGGTCAAGTGCCGCCTATTAAAAATGATCGAAATGTATGGGTTCGAGGCAATGATTGAAAAGTTTAATTATTCATATATTAACGTATTCCAACCGAATGATATAGAATCTAGTATGTTTATCAACCCGATGTAGCTATATATCTGAATTCTCCAATGAAAGTTATAACACTTATTACACTTAAACATTTTTCGAAACAACTGTTTTATTTTATTTATACTTCTGAGTCTGTTCCATACTCTTCTAGCTTTTCGTCTTATTATAATCCCATATTTTAATAAAATTCGTTAAAGAAGAGTATGTATACGTGATTTGTTCTAAGAAATAGTTCTAGTTTCCAGACACGTTGTTAAACCGATTTGAGGTCAACGTTAATTTTATTAATGATCAACATCTCTTTTAGATTCATTCAGTTCGTAAACAATGCCTATTTATCAACTAATAATTGTTGATGATCGTCCATTACTGTTTCGTCTTCGAATATTATTGCCCATTTATTAGATCACCCTGTGGATGAAGATATATGCTTTGTAGGTTATAGGTGATTGATTTATGCACTTATATTATGTGATATTTTTATTAAAATTATTTTTGTAAAGTGGAAATATAAAAGTTATGCAGTAATGCATTAACCAATAAATATTTATTTTTATTATTTAATTAATACATTGTTACCGTCTAACCTATAATTTGTCTATATGATAACTTAAATCTAGGTATATAACTAGGAGGACCCATAGGCCCTATCTCAGTTCTGGTGAAATAATGTTTATACATGTCACCGTTGAATTTTTTAATATATGCAACTCACTACACAACACTACACAAGATCAGATGGTTTGATTCTTTTGAGTCTGTGTCCTGTTCTAGTGGTAGCCAAAAGTTGCAATATTTCAATATTCGTATGAAAATGGAGTCGTTCTTCATGTCCCCTTGCAATTCTCCTGATTTCTTGACTGACTGTGGATATTTGAAGGTCTCGATGTAGGTAATCAGTCCTATAGTATTTGGGTGCACCCACACTCTTTGCAGAACCTACCCATAATTGAACTCCGTATGTCCATATCGGTTTCAATATTTGCTTATATAATAGCAATTTATTATGTACTGATAATTGTGAATTTTCTTCCAATTAGCCAGTACATTTTCCTATATTTCAATTCCAGTTCTTGTCTTGTCTTCTTTATATGTTCCTTACAGCGAAGTTTTGCATCGAGATTCATTTATTTATTCATATTTAGTCCGTTCTTGCTATACAGAATAATATGGATTCATTAATTCTTATTTTCCAAGCTTGTGTCCAATTATTTATATTGTCATTTGCCTGTTGTAATTTTCGTGAGGCTTGTTCACTATTGTTTCCAACAGCTATAATCGCAGTATCATCAGCAAATGTAGCCATCGTAATATTTTCTGTTTGTGGTATATCACAAGTATAGAGTAGATAAAGCATTGGTTCCAGTGCACTTCCTTGTGGTACACCTGCTTTAGCGTCTTTTATTGTAGAGTAAGCTTCTTGTTGTTTGACTCTAAACATTCTGGTTGTAATGAAATAAATAAATTGAATGGGATAAAGAAGATGAGAATACACAGAGAAAATGTATAGATAATAATAGAGAGGAAAAAATAGTAAGCCTAGGTGAGATGATCTGCAGAAATTCAAATTTCTTAGCTCCCATTATGATTCGCTATGTTAATGACGTAATCAGCAACGACAAACAGATATTCGTAAAATAATTGTAACAAAAAAAATTATTTGTTTTGTTTAATAAATTAAAAATTTTATTTATTTTACTAACTAAAAATTTCAAAAAATTAATAGTAACTCACTAAAAGGTAAATAATAATTGAACTTTTGATTGTAATAACTAAATAAAAATAATAAAAACTTATTTAACCTACCTGCTACACGTATTTTATATTCTACTATATATATTCAATTTACCTTAATATCTACCTAAACCTAATTACCTAATTACATTATTATTTCATCAACTACTTCCAACTAACCTCTTTGAAGTCGGTACCGAACCCTTATCCTTTATTTATTTTTTAAAGACGGTTCAATTTTTCTGTTAAAATATTTTATTATTCTTTTTTTAACGTTAGATAGTTACTCAATAAATTTCGCAGTTATTTTATTTAATATTGGGTAGGCCTAGTGAAGGTGCAGTCGGTATGAGGAAAAATAGGAATAAAGAAGCAATGACTGAAAATAAGAAGCGCTTCGGGCGCCGAGGTTCGCTACCTAGCCTAAGTGATTTGACAAATGTCCTAACTAAACAACAAAAGCTTACTGTCACTGCTGGAAATCGAACCTGCGACCTTCATTTGGGAGCTAGATGCTTTAACCATTATATTAAAAAGCAAACTGAACGGTCAGATTGGCTCAGCAATAATGCTATACACAAATATCTGATTATTTTAAACAAAAAATATGATAACTTTGTGCGTTGAAATTTGAACGTTTCCCTCGATTTCTTCCCTTCGCCCCAGAAGATCCTGATTTGGTTCTAATGGATCCACCACCAGTTTCTTTTGAATTTCTAAAAACATATAGTAATGATATTTTGTGGAAGAGAATGCGGATAATACTTGCACATTGCTGATTGGACTCTTGTTTTCCATCAGGGTCATGATGGTAATTCGAAGTCTCATACAAAATGATGAACGCATAAAATCGTTTGTAAATAAATATTTTAAAAGCGTTACTTGAATGTATAAAATGATTATTGTATAAACTTAATTTACTCAACGTATTTTGGACACGTCGTTGTAAAATTTTAAAATAGATTATAGGTAAATGGGTAAAAGATGCAAAATCTTGCTGATGATTAAGGTGATAGAGGAGGAAGTACAGCATTTACTATTTCCATTTTATAAAATAACAATTTAAAATACAATATGTATCGTATCTCTAGCACTCGCCCTCGGACTAAACCAAAAAGTTATATTTTAAGGGTTGCAAATCCACAGCCAAAATTTAGTGTGGAGCCGCGTGTGTGCCAAATGCGGAATTTATTTTGAATAATGGTGTGTCAGGGGCGAGCAGTAATTAAATCTACATCGAAAAAAATATTATGTAAAGCAACAGGAAACAATGTTCAAAGTCGATGGGTTCGCACATTTGATACTCTGGTGCTTTGTCATAGACACTACATTTTGTGAGATTTCATTAAAGATGATTAATTATCTTGAGTATTTTAAAATATATTAATTTACACGCATTTAGACAATAAAACTGATAATTTGGATAATGATTCAAGAAAATTTTGCACAATTATTCGTTGTTTATCTGGAACTTGATACTTTTGTATTATTAATTTTATTTTCTATTAAAATCATTTCTATCTTAACATTTTTTCTATTTAACTTATTGACATATTGGGGAATATTTATTTGCCATATGCTATAAAAGTATCTTTGATTCTTTGGGAAATATATGTAATATATTCTGCATCATTGGGCTCATATTTCAATTACATATTCCTGCTGGAATATGTTTTGTTTTAGTATGTTATCTTAATATTACTATTATATATATACCCTCAATTATGCTTATAATAAAACCTTAAGAAGTTATACGAACCACAATTTCCTAGATAAAATAACTAAAAGAAAATTAAAGATATAAATAAAAATATGTGATAGGCAAAATAAAAAATTAATGATAAAAAAATTTTCCTTAAAATTTTAAATATTCTTTATAATATTGGATTCTTGGTAACTGGAAATTATTGTCTGAACTTTTCAATCAAAAGTTACACATTTAATGAGAAACTAACTTCATGTTAGACACAAAGCAAAGCTGATTTACACAATTATCCATGCTACTAAATGATAGCATCGTAAAAGCAATACAGGAAATCAGAAGTCCTAAGCGCAAAAAACCGAATGCTACTTTCAACTTTAGTTTATTTATTTAGTCTAACTTAATTCTATTTTGGTCAATTTGTACTAATTTATTTATCCAAAACTCGCCCTGCTTGTATATTGACGCAACAATATACTAATAAAATTATTCCAGTCACGCCAGTAACCAGGCTGGGTAAGACCGGATGTCTTCTGGGATGATTTCTAAAGTTGGTCACTCGCCAATCGGTAGGCTTAATGCCGAGGACCGTGGTTCGGAGAATACGTTAAAGTGTGGGTCTAGTCCAGTTGGCAAAAAGGAGAGTTTAAAATATAAAAAAAAGATTTGTTCAAAATATTATCTGGTTACTAGTTTTTCCACTGTTCTGCATTATATTCATTGTTCTTAAACTATTGTTTATTCATAATATCTTTAATTTGATGTCAGACTTACCATATACATCTTTAAGTAATTCATGCTTATCAACTTTGTATATATTAATTCTTGAAATTAAAGAAAAATATTTTCAAATAATGTTTATACAAATAAAGACAATATATGGTAATACATATTAGCCAATATGTAAAACTGACATCGGACAATTTTAGTAATTTATTGGTATGTTTATTGATATGTGCTTTTACTGAATGATAGAAACTTATAACATACATCTGGTAATTATGACTGAAAAATAATGATGGCATAATAAATTTTAATAGAAAATAAAAAAATGGTTTTGATCAAATTTTAGAATTTGAGTTCTCTATAATCAAAATTAAACTAAAATTATAATAAAAGTGTAATTTTTGTATATGTTTGGTATTTTCTGCTAACCATAAATGTTATATATTTACTACAATAATTAGATATGTTTTAAAAATTAAATCACTTAAACAATGTATCTACCAACAATTTGTTTAATGATTTTACTTTTTTGATAAAAATATCAATATCTCACATCATCTCGGTGTATCAAACAGTTTGATTTTTAACGTGTTTAGTAGATTAAGGAGGTGTTCTTTTTTATATATTATTTAAAGCCTTCTTTTTAACAACGAGAGTTTATCTGGACTGGATTTACTGTCAAATGTTGACTCCTAATCACGGCCCTCGGCATTTAGCCTAGTGACTAACTTAGATACCATTCCAGAAGACATCCGGTCTTAGCAAGACTGGTTACTAGCGTGACTGAGATGGTTATTCCTTGGATTTTCCACTGTTTCCTCAAGAGACATTTACAATTACAATCACAAAAATAAAGTACATACATGCCCCATCAGGATTTGAGCCCACGACTATCACAACGGTAGGAGTCAGTAAGGGGGTATGAACTCATTAAAAATATGCCCTTAGGAGGATTTTTCCAAATTCAAATAATATTCTCCGTTCATGATATCTAGAAGTTCTATTGAATCTATTTACTTTTACCTTATTTATTTTTTAATTAATTTACTTTTGAACCGTTTTTACGAAATATAAAGTTACTACATTTGGAATTTTACTATTTAAAAAAATCGGAAATGTTAATAACACATTTTATCGTTTTTTAACAGCTGTAAATTGGCAAAAAATATGTTTAAAGTTTATTTTTAGATGCCTCGGTTTAGCGCGTCACTAAAACAGCTAAATTTCCTAAAACAATTTGAAATTTTTAAAAATTGTCTTACAGGCATATTTTTAAAGAATTAAGCTGTGAATATCTGCAAAACCCGTTTTTTTTAGAATTTCTACATTGGAATACCCCCTTAAATTTAGAAAAAAATTGTAGGCATATTAAGAACATTGCCTTTGTAATAATTTCGATTTTGTTCTCTTTTAACAGTAATAAATAAAGCGTTGATACTATTAGTTATGTGTGTGCGTCTAATAGATTATTATAATCCATGACCAGACCTGACCGAATGAACGGGTTAGCTTCGAGACCTGACTTGCAAAAAAACAGGGAGGCTCACGATATTATCGGGAATATTAGGCAGCGAGGGTTGGGACCGTTTAAAAAAAAACTGATTTGTATGTGTTTCGGAAGGTCGCCACTCTGGGGGTTGATTTTGGAGATTAATGCGATGACAAATGGCGAGGGGGTGAGCTTTTTAAACATATCATTGGTGTAGTTATGAGTAAAATATGACAATACAGGGTGTTTACATGCGGTGTGGTTTAAACATTTGTCTGGATTAATGTAAAATTTTTACAACTTGTTTATAATAGGATTTTGTTTGTCTCATTCAACCCTTCAATTCTTCAATAATTAAAATTTACGATGTTATTTCTTTTTCTAATCTTTCGTTAAATAAAATTATTCAATTAATATATTATTATTGAAACAGTGAAGTTTTCTTTTTACAAATTGTACTGCATCTACTACTTAACTTGGGTTCCAAACAAGGTCTTTTGCATTGTCGAAGGTCCAACCAATTGGCAAGTGACCAACTTTGATTCAGGTTTGTTTGGTCATATTTTCCTTTGCCTACAGGATAATTATAGCAACTATATAAGCATACATTTATAACCATGTCCATGAATATAGCAGCAGTAGGGAGACTCACTTTTTTATAAAGAATCACAAAACACTTGTTTTTATTGTTAAGAGAACAATTTTTTTTATTATTTATTAATTACATCTTACATTTGATATGAGTTTTACAATTTTAAAAATTAATTGTTATTAGTGTTCTGTTGTATTTGAATACACAATCAAGTCTAGTATGGCATTAATACATCACTATAGTCTATTCAAGGTTTTTTGCACGTACGTCATCAATATGTTTAATGTATTGCCTGTCGCAATTAATAAATTCGTTTTAGAACCAGAGAATATATTTTATTCTAATTAAAAAGAGACAAAATGCTGTCTTAATGGTTTGAACGCGCAAACGAATGAGCCTGTCGACAAAATCAAAGTATGTATGCAAAATTCGTGAAAGTAATGTGATAAGAGGCTATAACTCTAACATATTTACCAATTTGGCTGCATAATTAACTGTAGTTTCTAGGCGTACTATAATATTAAAATAAATTATCTTTAATAATATTTTTGTTCAATTATTTGATTTAGATTAAAATTTTGTTGTATGGCAAAGGCTAACTGAACTAAAACGCAGAGTTGATGCGGAAACATTGCGACGTTTTGATGTCACTAATTTAGATGACGTACGTACAAAATAACTTTGAACTGACTATATGTATTTTTTATATTAACATAAAGCTAATCTACTTAAGATAAAGTTAAGAATACACTTAAACTAAACAAGTTCGTGCGGTTTGGTACGCTTCAATGTTCTGATTTCCTGCATGTTGTCGAAGAGCTGTATTGCTTCCATGTTGATGTGATTTAGCATCCATATTTCATTTTTTAAGCCCAAATCTTCGTGTATCTATTTGTTTCCGAGGTCATCGTGCAGCTCGTCGTTTATTACATGGAGACAAGCATAAGTAATTAATCGCTGAACGTTGTTTTGGGTGCGTTGGATTACTAGTTGGTTTGATGTTTTAGTGCAACCCCATATTTGAACCCCATAGGCTCAGATTGCCTTTATGGCTGACTGATAAACCAGTCTCTTTGATTTTAGGTCTAATTGAGAATGTCTTCCGGCTAACTAGTACAGTTGCTTGATTTCGAGACTAGTTTTCTGTCTAACATGATGTTTCCTATTTAACCTACCACCGAGATATTTTCCGAGGTATTTACCTGATTCTGACTGAGGAATCGGACATCCGTCAAGTGAAGAAATGAAAGAATTATAGGAAAACTGAATTGAGTTTATGACTATATATTAATGGCAATAAGTTTCTGTTAGTATATATTACTAAAATAAAATTAGAAGTAACATTAAAATATGATTTTTTATGAACTACATCTTACATTGTATATGCTTAGTACAATCTTAAATAACAAATTAAATGATCACTGCTGTTCTATTGTGCTTGCATTAATACATAAGCAAGACGGTACGGTAATTGCCTAATTAAAAAAAAACTACTTAAGATTAAGTTAGGATCAATATTTATACAATATGCAAGATTCTGTGGTTTGGTTCACTTCATTCTTCCCATAAATCCAATAACCTTATTTCCTGTTTTAAGGCAAACTCTTGGATAATGTCGTAAATCCATTTGATTTCGAGGTCATCGTGCAGTTCTTCATTGGCTAAATAGCGATAAGCCTTGGTAATTACTACAGGAACTTTTTTGGCAGTGTTGAAAAATATGAATAAAATTTATAATTATTTATATTATAAGTACTCTAGATGTGACGAAATCAAGAAAACTGCATGAGCAATTATTAAGACATGATGACTTGCATAAGCCATTATAACTATAACTAGTTGTCTAAAACTATTTGGTGAGATATATCAATAATGGCGTTATTGTTCATACTGGTTGTTAAAAAATGTTATGTACATATGATAAGGATATATAGAGAATGGGTATTGATACTGTTTCAGGTAATACTGGATGCTGCATCTTGGTTTTGGCGTGTGTTTGTTTTGACTGTATATCTAAACAAAAATTTTGAACGCTCTAATGGCAGATTTTTAAGTTTAATACAGTGGTATAAAAACTATATTCTCAGATAGTTTGTTCTCCATATAACGTAAATATGATTTTGCAGTACAGTTTAATTAGGAGTTTATTACTAAACATTTTCACTGCAAATGATGCCTCCAATTTTTATTTTAAATCTTATTCTTATGTCAACTTCTGACATACAGCGCAGCCATATTTGGCGTAATACAAGGTTAATCCAACATTTGGGTGGTAGTAAATAGTTAATTACTTTGTACAAAGTTAATAATTCATTAAAAATATTAATTATAAATGAAAAATTGTAACTAAGAACAAAATTTCATTATATATAAATTATATTATATTTAATTATATTATTTCTAAAAAGAATAATTATTTCATAATACTTTTTTATTGTATAAATAGTAACTTTTAAGTATATCTTAATTACAATCTATTCCTTTCCGTTTTATTTCTAAAGAAAATACGCTATTTACCATGGATACTTGAAATGTATTTATTCAAAATATTGGTACATTGTTTTTATACATTTTAGCATCTTCGAAATCAATTAAGTACTGGTCTTTAAGCGCGTGTCACATAGAAGCGAAAAGATGCTGGTGGGATGAAGAATAAGATGCGAATAAGGCGGGTGCGATTAAACTTCCCATCCCAATGATATCAACATTTCTTTGATGGTGTTTCGGCTTAATTTTGACGTTTTTCGGCCAATGTACTGTTTAAGTTGATTTTTTGTAATCGACAGCGAACAATATCAACTGTTTTTCCTAATTTCAACTAGTTCCCACCAGAATAATGGTCTTTTTTCGCTTGGGATTTTCGAAATAAATCAATTTTTCACCACCAGTAACCTTTCGATGCAGAAATGACTTCTTTTCATACATTGGAAGCAGCATTTTACTGGTGATTTTTAGATATTCTAATTCCCTAATGTTCAATTCAGGTGGCACCTATCTTCCCATCCTTTGGAGCTTAGAAACTATAATTCCCATGTTCTTATGGTTGTAGCATACTTACCGTCTAGCAACAAATGATGACCTTCAGCGTCTTTTTGTTAGGATGGAAGGAAAAAAAGTGGGTGCCGCAAATGGAGGTTTTACTTATAAAATTATCAATTATATATATATATATATATATATATATATATATATATATATATATATATATTTATATATATATATATATATATATATATATATATATATATATATATATATATATATATATATATATATATATATATATATATTTAATGTATGTTCGCCGATTTCTTCGTCAACTGAGGACCGATTTTGAAATTTTTTTTATTCAGAAGAGTGCACTCCCGAGGTGTACCCACTGGCACCAAGTCAGGTTCTGTTGGGGAGCAGAGGGAGAAATCCAGGGAAATGCTCAAAATTCAAAGGCATGTACAAAGTTTTCTCATATTTTCTATATAAAACACTGAGCTGATACCGCGGAAAATTGGGAGCAGTTCACTGCAAAAGCCATTTAGTTTGTTTTTAGGCTAGATAGCGGAAGAATAAAGAAGGAATCTAACTAACTTAGTAAAAATTAAAAAATTAATAGAACTTAAATTTTTAACACAAAAAAATCTTTTTATAGTAATATATGTACATAATAATCATAGAGAAATAGAGATTTAACTTCCTAGGAATTTTTGGCGAAATGTTTCGCGAGGTCCAACATGTAGACGTCTCTACCTTTAACATATTACTTGTTTTATTTGCTATGCTAAGATCCGCGACGGGATTGGTTCATTTCGCTCTAATGTTTGTTTATTTTGTACGCCATTTTCATATTGCTATATGGAGAACAGTATGGTTAGATTTTTATAACGTATATATTATTAAATAATTATTATATGAAATATTTATTATTTTATTTTATTGGTATATGCCGTATAAGTCCGCAGTTGAAATGCATTCTCGTTCTAGAAGTGTTGTATGCACAGTGATAGTGAGGAAATGCAGCATCGTCTTCCATTTAAAGAGTACCCGACGATCTTTAAGAAATGAGTAGAAAACACTAAAAATCCTAAACCGGTTCGGTTAAACATGAAACAAATTTGTGATCATTACCATGTCAAACATTTTTATGATACATTTAAACTTTCCTTTAAGTACTTATAAACAAGTTAGTTATGATGAAAATAATACCACAAGCCCATAATATGTACAAATGCAAGTGGATCAAAATCAAAATGACATAGAAGGTAAATTGTGAAGGAGTTAGTCACATTTCTGTTCATAATTGTTACCTTTAATTTAAAAAAATGTCTTACTTTATTTGTAGTGCCTATTTCCATCGTTTCAGGCCTACAACCAGGGTGTTCGAAGCAAGTATCATCGACATTTGAACAAACTCCCGAAGGTAATGGTAATGTTTGTATTCATTCAGCCAGTATCCCCCTTTCTGCTCATTCTTACCGCTAATTACTTAACTATAACTTCAGTCCACATGTTCCAATAAGAGCAAGCAAAGTTTTAGGTGGTACTGTAGTGTACATCTCAGGTTATTTAGTAAAACTTTTGAAAAAAGAAATTATATGTTACATAGAATTATGAATGAATCAGTAAACCCATAAAGTGAGACTGATTCGATAGAGGCAAAACAATATCTCGTGCCCCAGACTCCAACAAAGTTGTTTTATTATACTGTCAGTAGGTCTTTGAGTTATGGCTTATGTTATTCAACGATTTTGCCACATCGATAATATAATATATATAATATATATATATATATATATATATATATATATATATATATATATGTATATAAATATATAAATATATGTATATAAATATATAAATATATGTATATAAATATATAAATATATGTATATAATATTTATATTTTACAGATATAATTATTTTTATATTATATTTATATTTTTTGCATAAATTTACATTACATATTTATATTTATTTATTTTTAAATATTACGTTTATATTTAATTGAATTTTATTTAATAAATTTATTTCCGAAAAAAATTGGTTTTTTTATTTAAATTTCATTGGTCAATTAAACATGACGTCAAGGCTGTCACGTGCCAAACATTATTAATGAGCCAATCAAATGTTTTCACAGTACAATATTTTTCTTACAGATGCCTATAATGGAGATTTAAATTGACCAATCAAATTACTTGAATGGCCCATTATGGCGCCAGCCAAAAAGTTTTTTCTTGTTTTAAAAATCTAAGTTTGATTATTTTTTAATTTTTAGTGAGTTCCTTATAAAATTTTTGAAGTCGGTTCAATATTTTTGTTAAAAATATTTCTTATCTTATTTGGCTGTCCTAATATTTTTATATTAATAACGAAATATTTGAACGGCGGATGGTTGTATATAAAAACTGAATAAATATTATGAATAATTGATAATATCAAGACATTTACTTACTAATGTATTCTAATGTAGCTTTGTCTCCCCTCCGAACATCAAAGAGCAGCGCCACTCTGAAAACAGTTCCCATCAGTAAATTCTCATATTTCCACTTATTCCGATCCAAACCGGTAGCTTTCCGCTCCTTACCGACGCTGCGGCGGCTCCTGCCGACAGCCGAACACCGTCAATATGGAAATGGATAAGGCAAATTAAATAAAGTCTCACCACTTCAGAAAATTGGCACTCTTCCTCCGGTCGCCGCTAATAAAGGCACTTCGCGACTGCGGCCTCATAAATAAAATTTCGAATCGTTCAATCGGCCGCCTTCCTGCCGAACGTGAGCCGAATCCTTTTCGGTTTCTTTTTACTTGCGAAATTATAATTGCAGGTTTTATATTTTGGGGTTGCGGTTTTGCTTTTAAAGAAATAATCCACATTAATAAACATTGAATTGAATATAATTTTTATTGCAAAAACTAATATTCCAAATTTTATTTATTATAAAGTGAGTCCGTTGAATTAATAAATAATTAAAATAGGATTTTATAAATATTTGGATTGCGTAGTACCTCGGTTCGAAAACATTCTCACAATGAGTAAAAAGAGCTATTATTATTGGCCTATAATTAGTTTTAAAGGTTTTTGTTTAATTGAAGCTTTATTGTGAAAAATCGGTACAGTGTACCGGTAAGTACTACCCATCGATGGCCTCTTTTTTTAGGGTATCTACAATCTATTTTTTAGTATTTTCGTAAGAAGTGAATCGCTGCTCAGATAGGTGACGACTTATACATCGAAACAAGTAGTAATCAGAACGGACAAGGTCTGGAGAATACGGCGGGTGGGTTAGCACTTCCCATTTTAATATTTCCAAATATGTTTTCACCGGCTTCTCAGCATGTGGTTAAACTTTGTTATGCTGAAGAATAACACTATTGTACTTTTGCTCGTATTTCGACCGTTATTCACGTAGTGCTCGCTTCAAGCGCATTAATTGTAGTCGAAGTTATCACTAAAGAACGCCAAAAGCACTATTCACTTATTAAAATTGATGAAACCATGTTGCCACAAGCTTCGCACAGCATTCGATTGATCTTCAGTAGCCTTGTTCTTTAAATTGGAGTAGGAAAGTAAAACTTCCCGCAAATGTGATTTACTTGGTACAAGTTCAGATATTTCCAACGGACTGAAAACAGTTTTCGTTCACACTTCGAGAAAATGACACACATTGAAAAGTGAAGCCTGTCGGGGAGGCTTCAACATGAATTTGTATATATATATATATATATATATATATATATATATATATATATATATATATTGCCGTCTGGAAAATATTAGTACTGTCGAAGCAGCGATACCTTCAAACGGATAATGACCCAACAATATTCAAATTTGCAGTAGTGAACGTCCAGGCAACACATACACAAATAAAAGGCTCAAAAGATGAAGCCTTATGCGTAAATAAAATAAAAGAAAAAGAAAAAAATTATCTATAAAGATCAGATTAAAATGGAATTAGAGAATTTTTTTTTGATAGATGGATTTATAGATAAGATACCTATTCTATATTCTGAAAAATATGGATGTTCTTATGAATTTATAGATATTATCCCAATTTTTTCAACAAGCTTAAGAAATCTAAAGAAAATGAAAAAAAAAGTAAGTGCTAAGAAGACGAATATGATTAGAATAAATGATCTTTATTGATTATAAAAAACATTATTGGGTAATATTAACGATTATTGGTTAGTTTACAAACCTTTTTAAAAATATTTTTTCATTTTCCTGATTTTTACATAGACTCACACATAGTAACTTTTCTATTCATTCTAAACTTTCATTATTTTCAAGTATTTGAATCAGAAATATTTTATTAATACTTATTACTTGTAAAATCTAGTAAGATTAGTTCAGTTACTGTGCTTTTTCTTTATATCTCTGTACAGGTAAAAGTTAAATGTTTTGGTGTATTAGATGACGCAGTCTTTAAATTAAAATTACTATTTTGACCTAAATGTTATTAAATATTTTAAATAGAACAATTCATATTTAACTGATATGAAGCTGATCTAAACTGATTAAAAAAGAAATCTTCGATAAAATCCATGGAATGATAATAGACGATCGGATAAAAAAATACATGATATGGCTGGGGCTGATCTCAATTGAACAAGTATATTATATTTACTATGAATATTATTTAGATATGAAAAAGTTATTCACGTCATGGGGGAAGCGATTGCTCACACCAGAGCTATATTTGTAGGTCGACCATAAATTTCTGGAACGGACGTGGTGTTATTGAAATCTATTGTCTTGCACCGATTAAAATAACCACCGGTGTATTACAAGTCAATTAAAAAGTCCCTGGCCTACCATAGTAAAAGATAATTTTTTGGCAAAATTAGTTTTTTTTATTGATCATAATTCCCTTCAAGGGTGATACACTGATTATAGCGACCCTCCAACTTTTCGATACCATTTTTATAGTACTATTTGTCCTTTGCTTCAAAATAGGCCTCAGTTTCGGCGATCACCTCTTCATTCGACGAAAATTTCTTCCCAGCGAGCATTCTTTTGAGTTACGAGAACAGGAAATAGTCGCTGGTGGGCCGATCTGGAGTATACGGTGGACGAGGATGCAATTAGAAGCCCAATTCATGGATTTTTGCCATCATTTTTACTGATTTGTGACACGGTGCATTGTCTTGGTGAAGCAGAATTTTCTTTTTCTTCAAATGCGTCCGTTTTTCGGCGATTTCGTCCTTCAGACGGACCAATAAAGCTATGTAATAATCGCTGTTGACGATTCTTCCTTTTTCAAGGAAGTCAATGCAAATTATTCCATGCGCATCCCAAAATACAGACGCCATAACCTTGCCAGCCGTTCTGTTACGTTTTCCCTCGCTTTGGAGTGGGTTCATCGTGTACAGTCCACTCGGATGAGTGTCGATTGGATTTTGGAGTAAAATGATAGAGCTATGTTTCATTCATTGTCACATATGGATGCAAAAACTCGGGTTTATCACGGTTGATCATCTTTAAACACTGCTCCGAATCATCAAGTCGTCTTTGTTTTTGGTCATAAGTGAGCTCGCGCAGCACCCACTTTGCACAGAGCTTTCTCATACCCAAATATTCGTGAATGATATGATGTACACGTTCAGTTGTTATCTTTAAAGTGTCTGCTATTTCGTTCAATTTCATTTTACGGTCATTCAATATCATTTTGTGGATTTTTTAATGTTTTCGTCGGTAATAACCTCTTTTGGGCGTCCACTGCGTTCACCGTCTTCGGTGCTCATTTCACCACGTCTAAACTTAGCATACCAATCCTGGATGGTTGATTTTCCAGGGGCAGTGTTCGGAAACTGGGCATCAAGCCAAGTTTTTGCTTCAAGTGTATTTTTACCTTCAAAAAGCAATATTTATCAATACGCGAAATTCCATTTAATCCATTTTTTCACAATAACCAAAGTTGCTTCACTCAAAATGCTATAATTCACAAACTAATGATCCAACAGCTGTCAAATTTATACACGCATCTTTTGAGTGTTAGGGCTAAATAAAAAACATATCGATATAATTGTAGTAGCGCCATCTATGTGTCATCCCGGAGACTTTTCAAAAGACCTATTATTATTCTGAGCTTAAGGATAGACTTTGTATTGATTTGAAGCAAAAACTATCGCATTTGGCGACAAGAGAAGTGTCGTTCTCTCAAGCAAATCTACGTGTATAGCCATCATGGCAAAAATCCATAAATTAGGCTAACTGCTACCCCATCTACCATACTTCCCATATTGTATAGAAATATATAGAGAAATTGGAACAAGGCTGAAATAAAGGTGTTGAGTTAAAAGTGGTCATATTGCGAAATTAAGAATTTTTTTTGGCGAAAAAATATCTTTTATTCAAGAAGTCACTGACTTATCAAAGCTCTCCCGTGTAGCACAAAGATATTGTTGGACATATGAAAATAAAAATATATATCTGCAAAACTAGGAAGGGAATACGATTTAAATTATAATTAATCCATTTTATCACTTGTTATATGAAAGTCTTGCCCGAAACATAAACTATTCCTCGCTGTCCAAAAATCTAACGGATATTATATCACCAACCGGCATAAATAACTTTATATGGTCATAACTTTTATGTCCATTCACCGTGTGGAGTGTTGGGCGTGCCGGAATCATTTCCGACTGAATAATTTTCACGCAACTGTAACCTTGAAAACTACAAACAATTGAATATAAAATCGTATCGATCCGACCGTATTTTCGATTTTTACCATATTTTTCATCCTACCATCTGTTCAACCACGCTTCAGCATCTCCCTCTTATGTTATGTTAATTCATCGACGTTTTTTCAACATAAAAAAAGCACATTCAAAAAATATATTATATATACGTACATGCCGCCGTGGCCAAAGGTGGCACAATAGTCCTATATAGACATAATGCGTTTCTGGGACCAGTGAGAGGTCGTGAATCAAAGAAGGCCTGGCCAGGAACAATCGAAATGATGTGCGAACCGAAGGGGCTTCTTGGCAAATATTTGGAATGTGTGGATAGATATTCTTCTTTTAATGGTAGCGAAGATTAATGGGTTTATTTTATGGGTGCCTTTAGGGTAGGATTGGATTCATAATTCTTAGTTACATAGGGATAACACATTGTTAATGATACGTTTTCGGAAGAAAAATTGATATCTCTATTGGTGAAAGGTTTATGAATGAATATGTCAATATTTGAACATTTATTTTATTTGGTGAATAAAATATTTCGAAAATATTTTACAAATGAGGTTATTTTGTATTATATATTTTTTATTGAACCTAAAAGGCATTTAAAATAATCTAATAGGTAATATTTCTACAAATAATATCAAAATAAGGAAGATGTTATGCACCATATAGAGAAAAAAATCTAACTTAATATGTTATATCATACATTTTTCTTCTCTTATTTTTTTCTTTGAAGTCAAGTAATTTTTTAAAATTTTACTTTACTGCCTAATTCAAAGTCAGTTAAGAAAAGTACTAGATAATCAAATGTGTAAAAAATTGATGAATTAAATTTTTAAATTGATCTAGATCATTGAAGAACCAAAAAATTATTTCGATTCATTTTAGTCCTATACATAGTTTTAACAGGCTTATAAAGAATGTGCTGTTTGATAAAAAACTGTAGCTAATGATGGACTACAAAGCTGTAAAGTGTAGATAATGATATATTTTACATAAAACATAGGATTGCCGATATTTATTGTACTGTATTCAGTATTCCATAATGGTGTAGAATTATTTTATTATTTTAATTATAGTAAGGTGACATAATTTTCTGGACCAAATTAACTTCACAATCATCAATTATTAATATTTTATTTTATTAGAAACGTCCAATGAAACAAAATAAAAATATTATTTATTAAAATGCTTTATTATCAAATATGTGTCTTATTTACTAGCTTAGTACAAAAAAGAATATCAGGTTAATGATTAAAATAGCAGGTATCAACGTAAACAACATAACTTAATTGTTAAATTCGACGGTTATGATATATTTCTATATAAAAAAACTTATTACGTGATATTTAAGTGATACTTGTGATGCTAATTGCAAATAGCTACCAGGAGAACTGGAAAAATTCGAAGATAATGCAAGACTTATTGTATAAAAACTCAGATGAAATTCTTAAAAGATCCATCCAATTTTCTCGTGATAATCTCAAAAGTAAGAAGTCAGCGATTGGCCCAGAAGAATGACAAAAAATGAAATATTTCTACGTATAATAATGATCAGAGTCTGAAGAAGGTCTATTTAACTAACTCAAAAGTGACAAAAAATATTTGGGAGAATATATTGCATGGTAAGGTACTAAATATTTTGAAATTATTATAGTCTATCTTTATAAACAACTGTAAATTAATCACCTATTTTAGTTAATAGAGCATAATGGCAAATATAGAGCATATTTAACAAAGCCTTATTATGAATTGCAACAAACATTTTTTCTTCGATATTTCGACACTGACAACGAAGAAGGATGTCTTTAGTAGATTCAGTGCTTTAAGAATGGGTAATCTTTAAGTCAAAAGTAAAGAACATAGCAGAAATTCAAAAGGACAGGAAGACGTAGAAGTTTAAATTTTATTCGAAACATTTTAATATCAAATAGATGTACGTAAAAAGTCTATGATATACATCGATGCATTTTGATTCGAATAATCAGTCGTATTCTCCAAGAATGCTGCTTTTGACGATGATAAATTTGATAATGATTTTGATAATTTTTATGTTAATAGCATAGGGCTTCCTTAGAAAACCATTTAAATTTTTATAAACAAGTTTTACTTTCTTATGTAAATTCTTGGAACTTGTGATTGTTCATAGTTTAGAGTATCTCAGAAACTATATTAGAAATCGAGCAAGCAATATTAAAATTTCGTCGCAGGTTAGTTGATAGGTTTGATATATGAAACAGTACATTCGGAACCTAGAATTCTAGAACACAGAAATTATTATTTTTTTAAATTTAATTATTACATTGTTGCTTGTCGTTTTCGTCTAACCTACAATTTTTTTATAGTTATATAACTTCTACTTCTTAACGTATACTTCTAGTTATATAACTAGGAGGACTCATCGGCCCTATCTCAGTCTCTGGTGAAACAATGTTTATACATATTTCTGCTGTATTTTTTATTATATGCACCTTACTACATAACACTAGACAAGATCAAATTGTTTGATTCTTTTGAGTCTGTGTCCTGTTCTGATTGTATCCAAAAGCTGCAATACTTCAATATTCTCATGAGAATCGAGTCTTCCCTCATGTCTCCTTGCAATTCTCTTTATTTCTTGACTGAGTGTGGGTATCTCAAGATCTCGATGTAGGCAATCAGTCCCATAGTTTATTGGTGCACCCACAATACCTCTCAGGACTTGTTCTGAAAAATTGGTATTTAATTTATGTTACTGTTTACAGAACATCCCCATAATTGAACTCCGTATGTCCATATAGTTTTCAGTATTTGATTATATAATAGCAATTTATTATGTACTGTTAATTGTGATTTTCTTCCAATTAGCCAGTACATTTTCCTATATTTCAATTCCGGTTCTCTTCTTTTCTTCTTTATATGTTCCTTCAAGCGAAATTTTGCATCAAGGTGCATTCCGAGATATTTAGCGTTGTTGCTATATGGAATGATATAATTATTGTGATTGTACGGTCTGTTTATAGGTGGTCTGCACATGTGCAGATTTACATTCATTAATTCTTATTTTCCAAGCTTGTGTCCAATTATTTATATTGGCCTGTTGTAATTTTCGTGAGGCTTCTTCACTATTATCTCCGACAGCTATCTATAATCGCAGTATCATCAGCAAATGTAGCCATTGTAATATTCTCCATTTGTGATATATTACAAGTGTAGAGTAGAAAAAAAATTGGTCCCAGTACACTTGCTTGTGGAATACCTGCTTTAGCTTCTTTTATTGTAGAGCAAGCTTCTTCTTGTTTGACTCTAAACATTATAGTTGTAATGTACGAATTTAATAGTTCGGTTTGTTGTTTTGGTAACATTTTCTGTAGTTTATGAAGAAGGCCTTCATGCCAAACCTTATCGAAGGCTTGTGCTACATCTAAGAATATAGCTGAACATACTTTTTTACTCTCGTAGGCTTTTTCAATAACATCTGTTATTCTGTGGACCTGGTCAATTGTTGAAAGCTTGTTAATAAACCCAAACTTGGTACTAGGTTTTTCTCTCTATGATCTAAAACGATCATTCTTTTCAACAGGAGTTGCTCTAAAATTTTAGATATTACTGGCAGCAGTGCTATAGTTCTATAGGCTCTTATTTCGTTTGGTGACTTCCCAGGTTTTGGGATCATTATATTTCCGCCATCTTTCAAATGCCTGGGACATGTTATAATCTAAATGCTGTATTGATATTTGGTTAGTTTTATAATTCCCTTTCTTGGTAGTTATTGCGGTAATTCTCCTGTTATTAAATCGTAGCCTGGTGACTTCCTGCGGTTAATGTCAGTTTCAATAACTTTGGTTAGCTCTTTCGGCGTGACTAATTCAATCATCGAATGTTCAGCTTCTATGTCTGGCAAATTATATTCAATATTAGTTTCATTTGTTTTTAAAGTTTTTACTAGATATTCAGCAAATGCTTCTGCTTTTTGGTGTTTGTCACGTGCCTAATTCCCACACAGGTTCCTTATAGGTGAACTCTAGAACCCAGAATGAGTAATATTTAATATATAATAAAAATATTTTATATATCAATATAAGTGCAAAAAATTTTGAATTGTAATTGAATTTTGAATTGATTTGTATGACTAAACATTAGTATATAAATAATAATGTTTGAAAATTCAGTTAATTCTTATATTAATTATGTAAATAAAAATATAAGTAACAGAATTATTTATTATTAGAATATTTTATTAAAGGGTTAATTAAGAAGAAAACTATACTTATGTTATTTTAGTTTTTAGTTATTTATTTATAAATTTTTGTAGTTATTTTTATTAATTTGTAGTCCCACCTTCATCATTTGCGAGAGTATTTATCTTTATTAAGAAGTAGTATTACTATTGTTCTCATTTTATGTTACTGGTTTGATACTTTTAATTCTTTTATAAAATCTTATTTTTTATGATCTTTTATATCCTGTTTATAAATTATGTCTGTCAGCTTCTGTGCAAGGATTCTAAGGACTGTCGGTGGGTTAAACAGTAGGTCAATAAGGTAACCCAAAGTCAAGTAGCTTTAGAAATTCCGCTGCTTTTTTTTGATGCGTAAAAAACATTTCTGGCGATTGGCGATTTGCCACGCCTAGATATACTAGAAGAAAGTCTCATTCGACGAAACTTCGTTTTTTTTTATGACATTTCACTTTTATTGCGTTCACAGAAGCCACGAGGATGGACAGACTTACGATTGTTTGTCGTTTACTGCCCCCGTTAAACTGTAAAATCGGTTGTCGTCCTTCATTATGGACCATTTTCGATGTGAATTGGTGCATGGCTAAATTGTTTTCAAATATGGCGTTTGTTCCATCGCGTAAATGTTTGTAAACACATTACCTGAAAGGAGTCTTGACGAGCGTGACTAGTCGGCTCAAGTCCAGTCAGTAGGATTGTGACATTTATTTACGAAACATTTCAAAATGGAAAATTGATTAGAAACGATGAGCATTCATTAAAGTTGCTTTTGAGCTTAAGTAATGCATATAAGCCGTTAATATATAATGCGTAAGTCATATAGTCATTGTTAGCCGATTTTTTTTTATGGTATCCATGTATTGGACTATACAACAGAATAGATGTACGTAAAAAGTCCATGATTTACATTGATGCATTTTATTTCGAATAATCAGTCGTATTCTCCAAGAATGCTGCTTTTGACGATTACTTTTCTATGTTAATAGCATAGGGCTTTCTTAGAATAACATTTAAATTTTTATAAAGAAGTTTTATTTTATTATTTAAATTCTTGGAAATTTTGATTGTTCATTATCTCAGAAATCCAGCAAGCAATATTAAAATATCGATATTATAAAATATTATAATTTCGCCAATAAAGATAGGTTTGATATAAGAAACAGTAACGTAATTTTTTTTCGTAATTTAATTTTTAAAACCCAGAAATTTTTATTTTTTTAAATTTAATTATTGCATTTGTTACTAGTCGTTTCCGTCTCACCTACAATTTGTTTTTATGATAAATTAAATCTAGTTATATAACCCATCGGTCCTATCTCAGTCTCTGGTGAAACAATGTTTATACATATAACTGCTGTATTTTTTATTACATGCACTTCACTACATAACACTACACAAGATCAAATGGTTTGATTCTTTTGAGTCTGTGTCCTGTTCTGGTTGTATCGAAAAGCTGCAATACTTCAATATTAGTATGAGAATGGAGTCTTTTCTCATGTCCTCTTGCAATTCTCTTTATTTCTTGACTGACTGTGGGTATCTGATGGTCTCGTTGTACAATACCTCTCAGGACTTGTACTGAAAAATTTGTAATTGAACTCCGTATGTCCATATAGTTTTCAGTATTTGATTATATAATAGCAATTTATTATGTACTGGTAATTATGATTTTCTTCCAATTAGCTGTACATTTTCCTATATTTCAATTCCGGTTCTTTTCTTTTCTTCTTTATATGTTCCTTCCAACGAAAATTTGCATCAAGATTAATTCCGAGATATTCAGGGTTGTTGCTATATGGAATGATAGAATTATTTAATGTTATAGGTGCTTATACGGTCTGTTTATAGGTGGATTGCATACGTGCAGATTTACATTCATTAATTCTTATTTTTTAAGCTTGTGTCCAATTATTTATATTGCCTGTTTTAATTTTCGTGAGGCCTCTTCATTATTATCTCCGACAGCTATCTATAATCGCAGTATCATCAGCAAATGTATATATCGTAATAGTCTCCATTTGTTGTATACAAGTGTAGAGTAAATAAAGCGTTGATCCCAGTAGACTTGCTTGTGATATACCTGCTTTAGCTTCTTTTATTGTAGAGTAAGCTTCTTCTTGTTTGACTCTAAACATTATGGTTTTAATGTACGATTTTAATAGTTCGGTATGTTGTGTTGGTCGCATTTTCTGTAGTTTATGAATAAGGCCTTCATGCCAAACCTTATCGAAGGCTTGTGCTACATCTAAGAATATAGCTGAATATACCTTTTTACTGTCGTAGGCTTTTTCAATAACATCCGTTATTGGAAACTTGATTAGAAACAATAAGCATTCTTTAAAGATGCTTTTGAGCTTAAGTAATGCCTATAAGCCATTAATATATAACGCGTAAGTCATATAGTTACTGTTAGCTGATTTTTTATGGTATCCATGTATTGGACTATACAACAGAATTTGAGTCATCACTACGTAATGTACTCTCAAATGTAGTCTGTAAATTCGTTTTAAAATCAGACCGTACTTTTCCTTTTTATTGTATTCTAGTTAAAAGTATGTAACCGAATCAGCTTATAAAATTCCCTTAGAGGTTATAAGCCGGCAAATGTGGTTTTGGCGCTTTGCATGCCTGATACATTTCGAATCGCTGCTTAATATTTGTGATTATTACGGTTTAAAAAGCGAAGAGTCTAGATTGCGATTCTAATTAGTTACTTGTTACAAGAATGGTAGGTTAGAGAGGAAGGCTTTAGGAAGTATTGATAGTATAAAATATTAAGTTGCTGCGGTTTTATTGGAAATAATCTTAGCGGGGTGTAACTGAATTGAATATCGGAATATTGGAAAAGACACTGTGACTAAAATATCTTAAAAAGTGAAGAATAATATAATGTTAGATCCACCAAAGAGAGACCATCCACATACGAAGCGGGGATGTATCAAGATGACCTTAATGTTTGGCTTTATTCGGAATCAAATATATGAAATATATGAAAAAAATGAGTAGTTTTTTTATATTCTATTCTCGATATAATCATAATTTGATACCTTTATTTCAGAAGAAATCTGGTTACTTTCAGAAAAGTCGGAAATTTGTAAACCTGCATGTACGTTTGTAATGGGGTGATGTGTGTTAGGAGACATTTAATGTTTAAAGTATTCTAAAGGAAGATTAAGATCTTTCGTAAAATTAAGATATGGGTTCAAGTAAAGAAATTATACTTTTTTATTAGGTTTTTATACTTTTTATTAGTTATCTTCAGAAAATAACATCATATCAACCGTATACCGTGACAATATTCACTCTTGAACAAAGGCAAACGAAAATATTGTTTAAGATTGCAAAATTGAACTTATCATTTAACGATATTAATTTAATGTAAATTTGGTATTAGTAATATTTCTCGTGTTACCTAGTAAACTATCTTTCCTTATTTTATTATATTTCAATTCTAGTCTAGCAATCAACTAGCTATGTTTTCGTATCTTCAATATTGAAATGATCAAATTTGAATTTATACGTAACATGCATATTTTATATATTAGATATAGTCGTTTCAGAAATTTTTATTTAACCCTTTAATAAAATATTTAAACACTATTTACACACACAAATACAATTAACTATAATGAAAATATAACACCAGTCTTGTAAGTTTTATTTTTTAATAAATTTAACAAGAACAACACAAAAAAGTATATTATAGCACAGGTTTTTTATTACTTATAATTATTTACTTTTTAAAAAGTTATGAATCTATCAAAATGAGTTATATTTTTGTTTAAATAATTAATATAAGAATTAACATAATTTTCAAACATTATTATTTATATACTAATGTTCAAATATTATTAAATAAGAAGAACGACACTAGTACATAAAGTTTTAGTCCTAATTAATTCAAAATTGAATTACAATTCAAAATTTTTTGCCCTTATATTGATTTATAAAATATTGTTATTATATATCAAATATTACTCATTCTAGAGTACACCTATGAGAGACCTGTGTGGGGAATTGGGCACAATCACCAAAAAGCAAAAGCATTTCCTGAATATCTAGAAAAAAATTCAAACCAAACGAAACTAATATTGAATGTAATTTGCCAGACATAAAAGCTGAACATTCGATGATTGAATTAGTCACACCGAAAGAGCCCGCCAAAGTTATTAAAACTGACATTAACCCCAGGAAATCACCAGGCTATGATTTAATAACAGGAGAATTACCGCAATAACTACCAAGAAAGGGAATTATAAAACTCACGAAATGATTGATACAGCATTTAGATTATAACATGTCCCAGGCATTTTGAAGATGGCGGAAATTATAATGATACCAAAACCTGGGAAGTCACCAAACGAAATAAAAGCTTATAGACCTACAGCACTGCTATTTCAACTATAGTATAGCAATCAACTATCTATGTTTTCGTATTTTCAATATTCAAATAATCAAATTTGGATTTATATGTAACACACACACACATATATTTATATATATATAATCATATGCTATATAATAAACTTAAATGTTTCCTTCGGGTGGATTTGGATAAAACTGCTGAATACTATAATATTGGTGTAGCAATATATATCCAGCATATTATATGAAAAACATGGCTTAATATAATTATTACAATAAAAGCAAAAACAATTCGTAAATAAACTACAAGAAAATTGCAATAAAAGACTACAATATTATTTGTGGCCAGATCACTTAAAAATATTTCCTGAAAAAAGAATTAAATATGGTGGATATATTATTGACCGAAATATCAATATATCCCTTTTTTCAAAGAAGTTAAATATAGTTTTTAAACATTATAGAAATCATTTAATTATTTTTAATGAACCGTTTACTTTGGTACTTAACTTTAAATATTTAGTATATTTTGGAATTTACTTTTAAAGCTCAGTATATTTCGGTACTTAATTGTAAGAGTTTGTTAAAAATATCACTATATATTGACAAAAATTGTCGATATATTTTTTTCTCCAATATATTAATATTTTTCTCTGTGGCCGACAGCACTAATTTAATAATTGTTAGAGAAAAAGATCAGCATTCACCCATATTTTATTGAAGAAGAGAAATGACATTTTTTAATTTTTACATGTTTAAATTATTGAAATTATATTAAAAACTAAATGCATTGACTCCACATTAAAGAGTATATGAGAAAACATTCTACTGTGTTGATGAGTGAACATATTGACACGTTTTAAATATCTTTGAGTATTACTTTTATATAGTGAGTATATTAGAAATTTTATCTACCGAAATTAAACGTTAGATTAAATAGGAAATAGCGTCTAAAAGTTCAACAAATCGAAATATTTTTCTATTATTTAAAAGTAAATTACAATAATAGTTACAAAATTTTTTTTCGCGAAGGAAATACGAAAATTAAATGTGCTCAATCATTTTAAAACTTAAGCTTACTCACGTATCAGCTATAGAAATGATTATATATGAAATTGTTGAAGAGGAAATAGATGAATATGGTTCAAATTACGTAATTTAATTAATATACTCTAATATAGGTGAAGCCAAAATAGTGCTTTTATATTAAATACCAATGCTTGCCGTTACATAATATTAAAAGGAATCGAATGAGAGTTATCCGAAGATATATCGCTCTAAAACATTAAATATGATTACTAAATCATAACAACATAGAAGCAAACCACATGAACTTGTAGTAATATATTTGTATCACACTTGTTCTGTTTGTATATTGATGGATGTACAACTGAAAAATAGTTATAACAGGTCAATTGAAGAGTCCCCGGCCTGACACACAGATGGCGGTACTATAATTAATCCATATATTTTAACTAAAAACTAAACCCAAAAAAGATGCGTGTATAAATTTGAAAGCAGTTGGATCATTAGTTTGTGAATTATAACATTTTCAGTGAAGCAACTTTTGTTATTGTGGAAAATTAATCATCAAGGATTGGTGTACTAAGTTTCAACGTGGTGAAATGAGCACCGAAGACCGTGAAGGCAGTGGACGCACAAAAGAGATTGTTACCGACGAAAACATTTAAAAAATCCATAAATTGATTTTGAATGACCGTAAATTGAAATTAAATGAAAGAGCAGGCACTCTAAAGATATCAACTGAACGTGTACATCATATAATTCACGAATATTTGGGTATGAGAAAGCTCTGCGCAAAGTGGGTGCCGCGCGAGCTCACTTTTGACCACAAACAATGACGAGTTGATGATTCGGAGCAGTGTTTGTAGATGATCCAGCGTAATAAACCCGAGTTTTTGCATCGATATGTGACAATGGGTGAAACGTGGCTCCATTATTTCACGCCGAAGTCCAATCGACAGTTATCCGAGTGGACTGCACACGATGAACCCGCCCCAAAGTGTGTGAAAATGCAACAGTCGGCAGACAATATTATGGCGTCTGTATTTTGGGATGCGCATCGAATAATTTTCATTGGCTACCTTAAAAAGGAAGAACCATCAACAGCGACTATGACATGGCGTAATTGGGCCGTTTGAAGGACGAAATCGCCAAAAAATGGCCCTATTTGAAGAAAAAGAAAGTGCTGCTTCATCAAGACAATGCACCATGTCACAAGTCAGTGCGAAAGATGGCAAAAATCCATGAATTGGGTTTCGAATTGCTTCCTCATCTACCGTAATCTCCAGAACTGGCCCCCAGCCACTATTTCCTGTTCTCAGATGTCAAAAGAATGCTCGCTGGGAAGAAATTTTCGTCGAATGAAGTGGTAATACCGAGGCCTATTTTGAAGCATATGACAAATCGTACTACGGAAATGGTATCGAAAAGTTGGAGGGTCGCTATAATCAGTGTATCATCCTTGAAGGGAATTATGTTGAATAAAAAAAACTAATTTTGCCAAAAAAATGTGTTTTACTATGGAAGGCCGGGAACTTTTTAATTGACCGGTTACGTTATATAAATTAAGATTGTACTAAGCCTGTCTAATATAAGAAGTAATAAATAATTGAGAGTGAAATTCGCAATATTTATTTCTTAGTAACGGTTTCACGTTACTCTAGATTCGAGAGGGAAAAACGCGTCTATATCAAGGAATATGTGTTTGTTCAAGGGGCGTTTACCCCTGTCGTCTGATTTCAGGGTCCCCGGTATTCAGATGCATGCAAAATCATTGTGGCAAGTTCACGCGTTTCATATCAATTCCCATTCGCAATATGACAAATTCTCATGTCATACGCATGTCAACACACATTAAAAATTAAAATTAGCTCTAAACCCTATTGGGTACGGTTGAGGATAGAGCCATTCCGTGGGTTTGTATGTCGGATGACCTGTTCAGGTTTGAAATGGGTTATGAATAAAAATATTAAAGCACTTTTGAAAACAAATCCTGATAAAGTGTATTCAATACAATAGGTTAATAATATAAAAGTTGTGTATACTATTGTTTCTACAATATTTTAGATTTTCTATGTAACATTTTTAAAATGTTTATAAGTTGTTACTCTATTGATATATAATTTCTTGACACAGATATAACATACACATGTACATAAATAATTAAATTGAATCATTATTGTAAAATAAAATTCGATCTCTAAGAATAAATATTTTGAGATCTTAAGAACGGTAAAAGAAATGTTGAAAATATGCACAAAATCTGGGTGCTGATGCTGGATAAACGTTGACGATGATGATGGTTTCATTTACTAAAAAAAGCTGATAATATTTATTTCTGATATAATGATGTATACAATTTTGATTCACTTTTCTAGATCATGTCGTTAATACATAAACCTCTTCATTGTTCTGGTAAAATATTTAATATGCTGTTTTATATGTAAGTTGTAATTTTACTTCTCTAGAAAATAGTTCATAAAAGGTTAAACTCCAGTCAGTCCATTTCGGTTTCTAATTAGAGAGTTACTGTCCATTATATGCGGACTTAATGATTTGTAGAGGTTTGTAAATCAATAGCCTGATATTAATTTATTAACCGACTTCAAAAAAAGGGGAGGTTCTATGTTCGACTGTATATTTTTTAATGTATGTTCGCCGATTTCTCTATCAATTATGGACTGATTTTCAAGTACACTTCCGACGTGGTCCCATTGGAATCAAGTCAGGATCTGATGGAGCGAAGGGGGGAAATCGAGGGCTACCTTAAAATTTCAAAGGCACATACAAAGTTTTAACATTTTTTGATATAAAGTATTTGGTATATTTGGGTATAATGTTATTGCTGAAGACTGAAGATGTACTGAAGACCGGAAGTCGTTTAGAGCAAAAGCCGTTCACTTTTCTTTTTAAACACTAACCATAGGAGAAGTCGTAGGAATATTGCAGACAACTGCAATATTGGTGTTGAAGTCGGTGCTGAACCAAAACAATACAAAAATAATAATACAATTCTGTGACATATACAAAAATTAAATTACGATCAAAATAAATCTTATTTGTTGCGAGTACCCACTTCAACGTGATCTGTTGTTATTAGTTAAAATAATATTCTAAATAGATAAATAGGTAGTGGTAGATAGGTTATATAACGTTTTTGTTTATTTTTATTTATTTATTACAACTATTATTATGTACATATTTTATTTTAAAACGTTTCCTTTCTGTTAAAAATCTAAGTTTAATTATTTTTTTACCTGTTAGTGAGTTGGTTATTTATTTCGTTGAGGTCGGTTCAATTTCTTTGTTAAAAATATTTTTAAATGGGATGGTTATCGTATTACATATTACACTTCTCTAAAATTGATGCATCTTTCATGTGCAACTTTGTATTTTAATATCACACGTTGTTACCCTCATATCATGCTAATAATAACGTAGAATGATGTATTTTTAATGTATATTTACAACAAAAAATATATTTTTGCCAATATAGTATTATAAATGAAATAATTTAATCTAGTGTAAATACTTATTATCTATATTTAATTACGTTATTCATACGTACATATATAGATTAAATATAAGAACAAAATTGACAAATTTTGTTACTGCAGAATTACATTACTTAAAGAGTGGGTTGTCGGTTCCATGGTGTAATGGTTAGCACTCTGGACTTTGAATCCAGCGATCCGAGTTCGAATCTCGGTGGAACCTTCACTTTTTTTATATTATTTTCTTAAAATATTGTGGAACAATCGAGTTGGACGTATGCAGAAAGAATTGCTGTTATAGGGTTTTTGAATGCTGTTCCAAAAAACACTGGTTTTTACGAACATTATTAAAGTGTATTTCAGTAAGGAGCAAAGTATTAAGTTAAACTATTAGACGGTAGTCAGAAAGGGATAGGTCTGTGCTATATAGCGGATAGGGTAGAACATCCATCCATTATTTTCCAAATCGTTTTTAACAGGAATTACCTACTAACCTACTATTTGTTCTTACAATAACTTTCATACTAGTTGTATAACTAGGGTAATTCATCGCTTCTTAATTAGTCTCTAGAGTAATAATGTAACAATGCTGTTTTTAATATTTATTTATTGTTTTATATTTTTTATTTAATTAATTTTACAATATGTACTGGTTGAATTGTAATTTTGATTGCTTCTTTGCTATTGTTTAAAACAACAAGAATAGCAGTATCATGGGCAAATATGTCTATGATTTTATTTGCAATTTGTGGTATGCAGAAGTGTAAAATAGATAAAGAATTGGCCTCAATGCACTTTTTGCGATACTTCTCGATTGATCTCAGTTACCTAGAAATGATCGACTGGTTAATATTTAGTTGTTTTCTAGATTTTTCTCTTATTTGGTATGGACCTTTATCAAGTAAGGCTTTCTTCATCTTTTTCTTTCATGTTTAAATTTTTGCGGTCCGTCCAAATATTTTTTTGCCTTTTCCCTAAGTGATTTCAGACGAAATATCATCCCCGTTATCACATTATTAATAATGTATTTTGCAATGATCCGATCTGATTTTTGAATTTCTTTTAAGATATTTTATACAATTTATTGACGTAAATACCTATTGCATAGTTGGTAACCATTATTGGCGGAACAAAAGTAACAGCAAAATATATTCAATGAAATATTTAATATTAGAAGAATAAAAAATATTTATTGGTTTTGTTGGTTATTCTAAAAACATCATTCCATATAGCAACAAACCTAATTATCTCGGAATGAATCCTGATATAAAATTTTGCTGGAAGGGAAATTTAAAAAAGGAAAGGATAGATTTGAAGTTGAAATATTGGTTAATTGAAAGAAAATTTTCATTATCAGTACATAATATACTGCTATCATAAATACAAATATTGAAACCTATAGGGAATTGTGGAATTTCATTATGGAGACTTTACACGAAAAGAAATATGAATACAATACAAGTTTTCTAGAACAAAGTCTTCAGAAATATTGTAGGTGCAACGAGATACTACAAGACTGATTTCTTACATCGGTATCTTCAGATAGTCTCTTATCAATATCGAAGTACTACAACTCTTAGGTAATCCCAATACAGGACACTCAAAAGAATCAAACTCTTTGTTCATCTTGCGTAGTACTGTACTGTACCTCACTACAATAGAAAAACAACGGTGTTAACACATTAACACTATTAGACTAGAAATTAAGATATGACCAATGTGTTTTTAGATTATAATAATAATTGTAGGTTAGTAGATAACGACTAATAACAATGTAAGATATAAAAGAAATCGCCTGAATTGCAGAAAGAAAAGCTACCGGAACATATTTCCTTTATGTCAAATTCAGAGCTAAGCCCTCTTCATCCCCACATCGAAATATCGACGTTTCGGTCTCATGTCAGCCCCTTGGTAGCCGTTTACACTCTTCGACCCTCTGTCGGTGTACTGATTTGATTAACAATATGTGTTACACTGTTTGAGAAGTGTCTGAAATTGATTCTCCACACAGACGGACTGATATAATTTTATCAAGATTGATATAGAATTTAGAGTGGATGAATTAACCCTTGTAATCAACGCTACGAAATCCATACAATTTAATAAAATTACCCTATGAGTTACACAATTTTGTGCGATGTAACATTGTAGGATTTATTTTAAAAATATGGACTCGAACTATTATTAAATATTATAAAGTATTGCTAGTGTTGTGTTTTTAGAATAAGATATTAAATATAATTTTAACAAAATTGTAACTGACTAAAGTAACAGTTTTTTGGTGAGGCAAGGATTATTTTATTTGTTCGATGCTTTAATCTGATAAAACAGTTATATTGTTATTGAAATATTTAGGACCTTCTATTTGTAACATTTATTAAGATAATATACTTAACAGAGCCTAACAAAACAATTAAGCAAATTAGTTCAACTAAAGTTTTTTTTTAAACATTAATCACATTCAGTAGATTTAATCCTTTCTAACTTCTAAGTTTTCTCATATGTGCCAAAAATATGCATGTGTAAAATTTGTTATTGAATGAAGTCGATTGTCTTCGGATTTTGCAATTTAGAAATAGGATCCCTTGATTAGATTGTTATGCAACACAAAACTTATTGAACGTTCTAGTAGTGCTAATCGTAAAGGTATAAGATACTGATATCCCAGAATTCTAAATAAGGCTTAGAAATAATTAAGTTTTATATTTTATTTCATGCATTGCTCTTCATCTAAATGCTTGAAGTGTATTTTTCAATGGGTCAATACTGTATAATGAGGAAAAAAATGGTGGTAATAATAATTTAACTGATGTTAATGTACTTGTTCTAAAATATTTGTGTGAATTACTTTGGAGATAGATAAGATGTGGACATCTTATATAATTCTATCGCATAGATATATGTGACTGAACTCTTTCTAAACCACATCGACATGCATTGGGTCAGCAAGATATCATGTATTACAAGATGTTAAAATTGAATGAAACTGTTACTGCAGAATACAGCAATATCTTATAATAAAAAAATATGAAGGATACACTATTCCATAACGAACAGGAAGTTAAGGTTCAGGGTACTTACCAGACAAAACGTCTTTTGATCCCTTCTTGTTCAGATGGCTGGAAGAACAGAACAGAAGTCTGCAACAAAAAATCTGTTTGAGTATTTTCAACTGATTGCTATATCTCAAATCTGTAATAAGTTATTCGTGCTTCATTGTGCCGATATAACAGGGCTCAAGGTTTCAGCGACGTTAGCTGAGATTCCTGAACTGAACTACCTGTGCCTGAACTCGATAACGTCTCAAGTTCCTGATTGGAAAATAATATCTATAAGTCCTATTTTATTTCTAAAGGTTAGTCTAAAGGTTCAAAACCCCAACCTACTTCTGTCAGGAGTGTATTTCTCCTGGATGAGATATCGCGAGAAAGAGTTCACTTTCTACTTTACGAGTTGGTTTATAGTACCAATATTAAAGGTGTGATGGGTGCATTGAAAATCCAGTACCATATAACATAATAGCGTTTCAATGAAATCTACAAGAACCATATAACATAATAGCGTTTCAATGAAATCTACAAGAACTTGGAATTGACTATTCGCAAATTAAAATATGAAGACCATGGTTGTTAGGTGTATAGCAATTTTAACATTTTGAGCATATTCGTCGGACAAGCGGGGTATATAAAAAGGGAACCAAAAAGCCTTCGCGTATAGGCCGCTTAAAGTTGGCCAAATAGAATGTCTTTTGAGAAGCATTGGTACATCCACATAAAGCTCGTTTACCACCACTGCACATAAAGTCGGGATTGATGAAACAATTTTCAAAACCACTTTCCCTATAAGGAGATTGCTCCATCTAGGCAATTCAGAAGCCCAGGAGAAAGTAAAGACGCAAAAACAGCACATGACTGACTCACAATTCATACATTCATCACAATCATATACATAAGAAAAAACATGTTAGACAAAAAGCAAAACACATTAGAACCAAAATAAAGCAACTATACTGGTTAGTCGGAAGATACTTCTAACTTGACCTAAAATCAAAGAGATTAATTTACTAGACAATCATGAAGCCAATTTGGACCTATGGGGTGAAAATATGGAGCTGCCTAAAAATTCTAATCAATTAGTCATCCAACGCTGTCAAAACAAAACTCTTCGATTAATTGCCAATGCCTATCGCTACGCAATCAATGAAGGGCTGCACGCTGTTAAGAAGTTATCCACGATTTTGTCTTAAAACACGAAAGAAGATTAGTAAATCATACTAACGTGGAAGCAATACAACTACTGGAGAACGCGCGAATATCAGAAGATTCAAGCGAATTAAACCATACGAACTTATATAAAGTATATACCTTTAGTGTAAACTATAGCTTAAGTTATTATAATTCTATAACTGAGGAATACATATTGATATATTTATCTTGCACTCGTCTTGCTCGTGAATTAATCCAAGTAAAAATGAAATGTAGTACTAAATAAATTTTTAATTATAATTAGCTCAAAAAAATATACATAAGAACTTAACTATAAATAAAATTTGATAATAATGCTAAAAAACTTTTAAGATTTAGGTTTCTAATAAATCTAAACGTACATTTTCTTTAACTTAATCATTTTCCGGAAAATTTGGGAGATATGAGTGAAGAACCATTTATATAAAGATAGATAGAAGAGATATAGATATAGGAGAATAATGAAATGTCCCAATGATATCAGATTACTGTTGAGAGAATGTCCAGATTCTATTCACCAACCGAAAATATACAGAGACCTCACAAAGTGTATTTTATTGAACGTATATTACAGAAAATATATGTATCGTTAATGGTTTGCAAATAAAATAATAATTTTCATCCAGATAAATCCTTGTTGGTATTTTAAAACATAGTTACCCAAATTGTCAAAATACGTGTTATGAGAATAAAAAATAAGGATTAATAAAAATAATATAATAAATAGTGCTTAGGGTTAAATAGCCCTAATGGGAATAAATTTAACATGTAGAATGGTCCTCTTACTGTGGCGATAGTCGCGGATTCGAATCCTGCTGCGGCATGGAAGTACTTGTCATGAAAATGTCTTTATAGGTAATAGTGGAAAATCCGACAAGGTATAATCATCCCATTCCCGCCAGCAACCAGGCTGGGTAAGACCAGATGTCTTCTGAAATGGTCTCCAACTTAGGTCACGAGCCAATCAGTAGGCTTAGTGCCGAGGACCATGGTTCGGAGCACACGTTAAACTGTAGGTCCAGTTCAGATAAACCCCCATAATATTTTCGTTATTTAGGAATAGCACCAATTACGTTAACCATTGTAATATTTTAATATATATTTTGTATATTTTGGAATTTTGTGAATTGTGATGATATGATTTTTGTTTTATCATCGAACTGATGTCAAAATGCATTGAATTTAATGCTGAAAATGACTATGAATATAAATATGTGTATTACATCCTTTAAATTTGGATGTTGTTTAACGCAATATTGTTGGAGAATTGCGTGCAAATATACTATATTCCGTATCGATATCGCGAATATTCGACTGATATCGGTATTGCCAGCGCCCTCTTCGTCCCCATCCAGACAAACCAAAAAAGGCCGCAATTTCCAGCAGGAGCGCGGAGGGCCCGTTTTAATCATCGATACCAAAAATCGGCGTAGTTGATTGGCTGTCACATGGACGCGGCCGCATGTGTACGGCACCGTCACATTTCATTGAATTTCACGGATGGCCTGGTCCTTTGTCCCGTCGTTTGCCACGTCGGGGATGTTCCCCGTCATATGCACATGTGTCGCGCGAAAGAATATTGCAGAGTCCGAAATCTACGGACGCCTGCTTAGAGAATGGCCAGACGATAATCGATCATCCGGACTGTTAATATGATGACTTATCATCTTGTTCGGACTGACACACTTACGCTACGCATTTACCCTCTCGGGATCGATGGATATGGAGTTTAATATGGGGGGTGCAAATAAGCTATTTTTCTTCAAAAATAAATCATAGATATGGAATATTATGAATCATTTCTGAGGAGAGAATTAATTATAACTGTTTTGCAAATTTGGTAAATACATTAGGGATAATACAGTGATTAAATTTTATTTTATTAAGGAAAATGTACACAAGTACTAACAGAAGGAAAATATATTCATATCAAAATTACGATTTTTTTACTATTTGATAATTACATTGTTACGAATCGTTCTCGACTAACCTACAATTTGTCTTTATGATAACTTAAATCTAGATATACTATTAGGAGGACCCATCCTATCCCTATCCCTATCTCAGTCTCTGGTGAAATAATGTTTATAAATGTCACTGCTGTATTTTTTATTATATACACCTCACTACATGTCACTACACAGTATCAGACGGTTTGATTCTTTCATTATTTATGTAACTTTTTGCAGAACATCCCCATTGAACTCCGTATGTCCATATAGGTTTCAGTATTTGCTTATAAAATAGCAATTAATTATGTAGTGATAATTGTGATTTTTTTTCTAATTAGCCAGTATATTTACCTATATTTCAATTCCAGTTCTTTTCTTTTTTTTTCTATATGTCCCTTCCAGCGAAGTTTTGCATCAAGATTCATTCCGAGATATTGAGCGTTGCTGCTCTATGGAATAATAGTATTATTTAATGTTATTGGTGCTTGTACGGCCTGTTTATGGGTGAACTGCACATGTACAGATTTACTTTCATTAATTCTTATTTTCCAAGCTTGTGTCCAATTATTTATATTCTCACTTGACAGTTGTAATTTTCGTGAGGGTTCTTCATTATTGTCTCCGGTAGCTATAATCGCAGTATTATCAGCAAATGTAGCTATCATAATATTGTCCCTTTGTGGTATATCACAAGTGTAGAGTAGATCAAGCATTGGTCCAAGTACACACCCTTGTGGTACACCTGCTTTAGCTTCTTTTATTGTAGAGTAAGCTTCATCTTGTTTGACTCTAAACATTCTTGTTATAATGTACGATTTTAATAGTTCGGTATGTTGTTTTATTCACATTTTCTCTAGTATATGAACAAGGCCTTCATGCCAAACCTTACCGAAGGCTTGTGCTATATCTAAGAATATAGCTGAGCATACTTGTTTACTTCCGTAGGCTTTCTCAATAACATCTGTTATTCTGCGGACCTATCCAATTGTTGAATTCTTGTTAATAAATCTAAACTCTCTCTATTATACAATAAATAGGGATATGATAAAATCTTTTTTTGCTTACAACGATTTAGAAATGGTGATTTTGAAGCAATTAACGAAGAGCAACCCTGAGGACCAAAAAAGTGTTAAGACAATATTATGCAACACTTATTGAAATCCAAATTTAGCTCATACTCTCAAATAACTTTTATAAAGAAAAAAGAATGAGCTGCTTCTAGACGTTTATACCCGAAAAAATATCATTTCGAAAATATATATATCAGGGCAAGTGAAATGTCCTCGGCCTGATACATAGATGGCGCTACTATAATTATATCCGTATGTTTTTTAGATAGCTCTAAAAGATTCGTGTATAAATTGCATTAGTTTGTGAAGTATGGCATTTTGAGTGAAAAAACTTTTGTTATTCTGAAACCTTTGTTATTGTGAAACCTTTGTTATTTTGAAAAAAGTGGATAAAAAGAATTTAGTGTGTTGATAAAATGTCGCCTTTTGAAGGGAAAAATACAGTTGAAGCAAAAACTTGGCTTGATGCCGAGTTTCTGGAGTCTACCCCAGCAAAATCAACCATTAAGGATTGGTATACTAAGTTTAGACGTGGTGAAATGAGCATCCAATACGTTGAACAGAGTGGACGCCCAAAAGAGATTGTTACCGAGGACAAGTTTCCACAAAAAATCCACAAAATGATTTTGACTGACCATACATTGAAATTGAATGAAATAGCAGATACTCTAAAGATATCAAGTGAACGTGACATCATATAATTCACGAATATTTGGGTATGAGAAAGCTCTGTGTAAAGTGGGTGCCGCGCGTGCTCACTTTGGTCAAAAATAACATAAAGCTGATGATTCGGAGCAGAGTTTGAAGATGATTAAGCTTAATAAACCCGAGTTTTTGAGTCGATATGTGATAATGGATGAAACGTGACTCCAACATTTCACTCCGTAGTCCAATCGACAGTCATCCGAGTAGACTGCATACGATGAACCCGCTCCAAAACGTGGAAAAACGCAACAGTCTGCTGGCAAGGTTATGGCGTCTGTATTTTGGGATGCGCATGGAGTAATTTTCATTGACTACCTTGAAATAGGAAGGGCCATCAACAACAACTATTACATAGCACTATTGGATCGTTTGAAGGACGAAATCGCCGAAAAACGGCCGCATTTGAAGAAAAAGAAAGTGCTGCTTCACAAAGATAATGCACCGTGTGACAAGTCAGTGAAAACGATGGCAAAAATCCATGAATTGGGCTTTGAATTGCTTCCTCATCCACCTTATTCTCCAGATCTGGCCCCCAGCGTCTATTTCCTTTTCGAAGAAATTTTCGTCGAGTAAAGAGGTGATCGCCAAAAGAAACAAAACAAATAATTATTACATAAATATATAAGAGTGCTGGAAAATAATGTCACTTGTTGCGAAATTCTGAGTACGTCCAGTTTATTGAGGAAAGATACATTTTTATTATCCTTAAATACATAAAATTAAATCAATTTCCTACTTTAAGTGTTGCAGATCAAATAGAATATGTCGTAAAGTATTCGTTGTACACCTAGTTCGAGAATAATCGAGAGAATGTACCCATATTTATCTAATGATTACTAATCTGTTCACTACAATTCTGCAATTTTTTGATGTAATGTTTTTTAGATAAGCCAGGACCATCGTCAATATCTCTATGGTTACATCTTGATTCAATCTACATGTAATGTAAGCTGATTTTTGTAGTAGTAATTTTTCTAGTAGTAGTTTCTAGTAAATTTATTTGAGTGACGTATATACAATATTTTTCTATTAAAATGTTAAACAAAATATATCTTCTTTCTCTCTTTTATTGAAATTACGGAACATAAATAAAATAGGATTCAGAGATGATCCCAAAGAAGCATCAGGAGATATATCATTTTCATGTCAATACTGCGGATTACTACGAAAATTTCTTGGATAACACTCTAGCAGGACATATACTGAAAAGAATCAAACCGTTTGTTCTTGTAGTTCTGACACGTAATTCTTTATTTAGAAAAACAGTAGTGTTAATTAATATATGAATATTATTATTATAGAGACTAAGTAAGGACCCATGCATTCTACTTGTATTAAGTTATTGCAAAAACAAAGAGTAAGTTAGTCGGCAACGACTAGTAACAATATATTAATTAAAAAATATATATAATGAGTTCTTAATTTAAGCGTAAGTAGTTGACAATGATGGGTTTGGTAATCACTAAATTAATTGCAGTGCAATATTTTAATTGATTGTAGTACAAATATAACAAGAATAGTGACACACTTTTAGCAATACCATTAAAAAAATTAGTTAAACCTCTATTTTCACATACTCTCTCTAATTGCTTATCTATTGAAAAAAACTCTTCGTTTACAACGTTTACATTTTTAATTCTAAATAGTGTACGGTAACTATAAACCTAAAGCCATTCTCCTGTGTGACCTACTTTCTAAATTTACAACCCTGTGAAATTCACCACGTGCCTTTTTCTATACCAAACGCTACGACACCACCGATTCGGCATTCTTCGGATGGGACTTGCGAAAAAGTAACAGGACATTTTTACATTTCTGGTCGAGGAAAAAAAATGTGAGTTTTTTTTCAATCGGATGTGGGGATAATTGGAATGCTTTTATTTGATTGTCGATATTTGAACGGTAGCAGTCGAATTAAATACCAATGTCCAAATATAAAATAAATTAAACAAAACGTTTAATATTTTGAGTATTTTTCAAATTATTTTTGTTTTGCCTTTTATTTATTATATGTGCATAGATACACAGTCATTCGATAGGTTTTTAACATTTAGCGTAAATGTAGTAATTTGCATATATAGTTCGATTATTTTTAACTGACTTCAAAAAAGGAGGAGGTTCTATGTTCGGCTGTATATTTTTTTTAATGTGTATTCGCCGATTTCTGCGTCGATTACGGACCGATTTTGAAAAAATGCACTTCCAAGGTGGTCCCATTGGAACCAAGTCAGAAACTGGGGGTGGAATCTGGGAAAATCGAGGGAAATCGTCAAATTTCAAAGACACGTACACAAATTTCACATATTTTTTGATCTAAAATAATCACATATTTCATTGTAATGTTATTGCTGAACTAATGTAATGGAAGACCGGAAGTTGTTCCGTTCAAAAGCTAATCATTTTGCTTTTTAAACATCGAAGTGATTAGAGAGTTCAGCTCACACGCGTAAGTCGTAGGTTAGATTCCCGATGGGGGAAAGACTTTTTGTTGTTGTTCTAGTTTGGTTAGAACATTTATCAAATCACCTAGGCTATGTAGTGGACCCCGGGGCCCGAAGCGTTCCGCATTTTCATCATTGTTTATTTCTGTTTTTCATCATACGGGCTGCAGTTTTTGTTGGCCTACCCATTGTAATACTAAATAAAATAACTGCGTAACTTATTGAGCAAATATGTAACACTATAAAGAGGAAAATATTTTTAACAAAATATGTTTAGAATAATCATGTGCTACTTATCCAGATCTAACGAGATCTATAGAAAGAAATATACGGGATATTGTGTGATAAATACAGTGAATAGGGTAAGAATTTTTAATTTTCTTATGCAAGTTTTCTAAATTTGGTTTTTACTTATATTATTGTTAGTTTCAGTTTATCACTTGCTATTGTAACATTGGCATTGAATATGTTTATCATAAGTTTTGGAAGCAATCGACTAAGAAAAAACTTGGAAAGTCATTTAACATTTTGTCGCTGACATTTCAGCTAGATGTAAATTCCAAAAAAATTGTTGGAAATTTGAATAACTAAATATAGCTACGTAAGTATCCGACCGGAATATTATTTTTTAATTCTTCAAGATTAATTCCATGCATGTGTGGAAGATGGCTGAACTTACTATGATTTCGAAACCTCGAAAACCACCATTTAGAGAAATGTTATATCTACCAATTTCACTACCAGTTAATATCTAAAGCATACTCTGACTGGCGATTAAAAATGGATATGTGACAGTCCCAAGAAAATATATCAAAGAATAAACCTGTTACTAAAGATGTCTACAGATGTCAGTTGAACAAATTATAACAATATCTTATATTATCGAAAAATATATCAGCTAAATGATACATAGTGCATATATGAGTATATATACAGTGTATGATAGATGCAAAGTAGTTCTCTTGCATGACAATGCCATTGTTTTTTCTTTGAAGTTTTTTCACACTCGAAGTACTCACCGAACAAAGCGTTTTTTTGTTACTAGCTCTTTAGATCGATATAGTATGACTTAAATGGCACACGGTTTTGAAACTTTGAAAATGTGTAAACGTAGATCGATGGTTGAATTGCTGCCAAACTAACATCGTTCTTTCAACACGTTATCGCAATGTTCCCAAAAAAATGTTAAACAGTTATAGAACATTGTTGAAAATATTTTGATTAATAGTAAGTGCACATTCCAATTGAAAAAATGGTCAGAATACACACAAATATCTAAATTATATCGATCAGTAATAACAGATTTTAAGGGAATATATTTGAAATATCATGTAATTGTCAAAATTTTTTGTCAAGCAAATATTGGAAACTTGTCAAATTGTCATAATGTACAACAAAATTACTACGTGCTTTGCCCGTCTGTGCTCCAAAAAATTCATGTAACACCTAGTTTATAAAGATGGATCTCTATTTTCCGGAATGTCCGAAATTGCCATGGATGGTGGAGTTCTTCAGTTCGGACAATGGAAAAGTTCTAAACAGCCAATTATCAGCAGCGTTTGCTGACACTGGTTTACAACATCTTAGCAGCTTGAACATCAAATCGAAGGCTCCCGTATTCCGTTCCACTCAGTTGGTATGTACCATTCCGTTGAAAGCTAGCTGTCACACCATCGAGGAACTGATGGTACAAGGCATGTCGGTGGTTCGAATTTCCGCCCCAGGCAATGACAGGGACAAGATATCCGAATTAATCACCAAAATCCGAACGATCGTGGAGAGTTACAGCAGGAAAATCGGCAGGATATATCCCCTAGCCTTTGCATTGGATGTGAAGGGACCAGAAATCAGAACCGGTTTATTGGAGAATAATAAACAAGAGATATTCCTTGCTAAAGGTAAAGTGATCACTCTAACTACCGATGAAGCCTACGAAGAGTTTGTCAGTGAAGATATGATCTTCGTGGATTACCTGAAACTTCCCGAGCTTGTCCAGCCTGGGGATAAAGTTCTTTTGGAGTATGGCGAACTACATCTCTCCGCTATTGAAGTTGCCGAAAGTATTGTAAGGTGTATTGTGGAAAAGGCCGGAAAATTGTTAAGTCATTCTTCAGTTATTGTTCCAAATGCTCCTATAGATCTTCCTGTAATATCAGACGAGGACAAGGACATCATACAAATGGCACAAGAAATGAATATCGATTATTTAATAGTCTCTGGCGTTCACCATAAAGAGAACTTAACGGATTTGAAGAATATTCTCGGAGAAGATGGATTAAACATTAATATTATAACAAAAATCGAGAATTCTTTAGCTGTTGAAAATATTGACAATATTATTACGGTATCTGATGCTATACTTGTTGATTGTGAACGTTTACTGTTGGAAGTACCCAAGGAGAAAGTGTTCCTGGCACAAAAGTCGATATTAGCCAAATGCAATTTGAACGGAATCCCGGTTATTTGCTCCACTAATATTAACAACGTGAGTTCTTTATCCAAATCGGAAGTGTGCGATATCGCCAATAGTATCATTGATGGCGCAGACGCCCTTTTGATCCATCAAAACGTCTGTACCAAGGAAATAGTTAAAGAAGTATCAGTAGTATGCAAGGAAGCGGAACCTGCAGTTTATCAGAGACAAATATTTAACGAATTGATCTACAGTATTACCTCTCCAAGTGAGTCGATTTACTCCTTATGTATATCCGCTGTTGAGGCATCATTGAAATCAAGTGCCGCCGCCATTATTTGCTTAACCACATCAGGACGAACCGCAAAACTATTATCGAGGTTCAAACCTAGATGTCCTGTCATAAGCATCACTCGGTTTTCAAGAATAGCAAGGTTGTTGAGGTTGTATAAAGGTATCGAGCCTCTGGTATATCTGAAGCAGTTTAACGGTAACTGGAATAAAGACGTCGATGAGAGAATTCAATTGGGAATAACTTATGGGAAACACATTGGGTACATTCGAATGGGTGATGCTGTGGTGACAGTGACCGGAAGTAAACCGGAGGCAGGATTACCGAACAACATAAGAATTGTTTATGCTTCAGACTACGATACATTAATTAAAAAAATGAAATCAACGTAAATTTATAACTGCCATTAAAATTACTGTAAAAAAAATTGGCATATATTATTTTTAATTATGATTTGATTGCAAGTATTTAAATTCCATATTCTAAAAATATATATTAGCATAATCAAACTGATCCATCAAAACATCTGCACCAAGGAAATACATAAAGAAGAATTAGTAGTATGCAAGGAAGCAGAACTGGCTGTTTATCAGAGACACATATTTAACAAACTCATCTACAGTATTGCCTTTCCAAGCGAGTCAATTTATTATTTATGTGTATCCGCGTTTGAGGCATCCTTGAAATCAAGTCCTGGCCCCATTATTTGCTTAATCACATCAGGACAAACCACAAAACTATTATCGAGGTTCAAACCTAGATGTCCTGTCATAAGCATCACTCGGTTTTCAAGAATAGCGAGGTTGTTGAGGTTGTATAAGGGTATCGAGCCTCTGGTATATCTGAAGCAGTTTAATGGTAACTGGAATAAAGACGTCGATGAGAGAATTCAATTGGGGATAACTTATGGGAAACACATTGGATACATTCGAATGGGTGATGCTGTGTTGACAGTGACCGGAAGTAAACCGGAGGCGGGGTTACCGAACAATATAAGAATTGTTTATGCTTCAGACTACGATACATTAATTAAAAAAATGAAGTCAACGTAAATTTATAACTGCCATTAAAATTACTGTAAAACATTTGGTGTATATTATTCTTAATTATGATTTGATTGCAAGTATTTAAATTCCCTATTCTAAAAATATATATTAGCATAATTAAATTGATCCATCAAAACATCTGCACCAAGGAAATACATAAAGAAGTATTAGTAGTATGCAAGGAAGCAGAACTGGCTGTTTATCAGAGACACATATTTAACAAACTTATCTACAGTATTGCCTTTCCAAGCGAGTCAATTTATTATTTATGTGTATCCGCGTTTGAGGCATCCTTGAAATCAAGTCCTGGCCCCATTATTTGCTTAATCACATCAGGACAAACCACAAAACTATTATCGAGGTTCAAACCTAGATGTCCTGTCATAAGCATCACTCGGTTTTCAAGAATAGCGAGGTTGTTGAGGTTGTATAAAGGTATCGAGCCTCTGGTATATCTGAAGCAGTTTAATGGTAACTGGAATAAAGACGTCGATGAGAGAATTCAATTGGGGATAACTTATGGGAAACACATTGGATACATTCGAATGGGTGATGCTGTGTTGACAGTGACCGGAAGTAAACCGGAGGCGGGGTTACCAAACAATATAAGAATTGTTTATGCTTCAGACTACGATACATTAATTTAAAAAATGAAGTCAACGTAAATTTATAACTGCCATTAAAATTACTGTAAAACATTTGGTGTATATTATTCTTAATTATGATTTGATTGCAAGTATTTAAATTCCCTATTCTAGAAATATATATTAGCATAATTAAATTGATCCATCAAAACATCTGCACCAAGGAAATACATAAAGAAGTATTAGTAGTATGCAAGGAAGCAGAACTGGCTGTTTATCAGAGACACATATTTAACAAACTTATCTACAGTATTGCCTTTCCAAGCGAGTCAATTTATTATTTATGTGTATCCGCGTTTGAGGCATCCTTGAAATCAAGTCCTGGCCCCATTATTTGCTTAATCACATCAGGACAAACCACAAAACTATTATCGAGGTTCAAACCTAGATGTCCTGTCATAAGCATCACTCGGTTTTCAAGAATAGCGAGGTTGTTGAGGTTGTATAAAGGTATCGAGCCTCTGGTATATCTGAAGCAGTTTAATGGTAACTGGAATAAAGACGTCGATGAGAGAATTCAATTGGGGATAACTTATGGGAAACACATTGGATACATTCGAATGGGTGATGCTGTGTTGACAGTGACCGGAAGTAAACCGGAGGCGGGGTTACCGAACAATATAAGAATTGTTTATGCTTCAGACTACGATACATTAATTTAAAAAATGAAGTCAACGTAAATTTATAACTGCCATTAAAATTACTGTAAAACATTTGGTGTATATTATTCTTAATTATGATTTGATTGCAAGTATTTAAATTCCCTATTCTAGAAATATATATTAGCATAATTAAATTGATCCATCAAAACATCTGCACCAAGGAAATACATAAAGAAGTATTAGTAGTATGCAAGGAAGCAGAACTGGCTGTTTATCAGAGACACATACTTAACAAACTCATCTACAGTATTGGCTTTCCAAGCGAGTCGATTTATTCTTTATGTATATCCGCTGTTGAGGCATCCTTGAAATCAAGTGCTGGCGCCATTATTTGCTTAACCACATCAGGACAAACCGGAAAACTATTATCGAGGTTCAAACCTAGATGTCCTGTCATAAGCATCACTCGGTTTTCAAGAATAGCAAGGTTGTTGAGGTTCTATAAAGGTATCGAGCCTCTGGTATATCTGAAGCAGTTTAATGGTAACTGGAATAAAGACGTCGATGAGAGAATTCAATTGGGAATAACTTATGGGAAACACATTGGGTACATTCGAATGGGTGATGCTGTGGTGACAGTGGCCGGAAGTAAACCGGAGGCAGGGCTACCGAACAATATAAGGATTGTTTATGCTTCAGATTACGACACATTAGTTAAACAAATGAATCGACGTAAATTTATAATAGCCATTAAAGTTATCGTAAAAAATTTTTGGCGTATATTATTTTTATTTATGACTTGATTGCAGGTATTTAAATTCCCCATTGTAAAAATATATATTAGCATGATTACAAAATAGTAAAACCTATTCTAATCTTCGGAACACTTGCTGAATTGTATTTTTGCAACCTTCCTAATCAGTGCATAATGATATTCTTTGGTTTGTGAGCTTAATTACCAATGCAGCTAAATATTGATACTGTATGAGAAGGTGCCTCATAGCAACCGTGATAAAGAAATGTATTTCCTGACATGCATATATTCTATCAAACATCCCATAATATATAAAAAATATTTACTGATTCATGAGATGAGAAATGGAATAATATAGAAAAAACTGAAAATAGTAATTACTATTTTCCAATGGTAGTATAAGCCAGACAGTGATGTATAAATTCCTTCATGATCTAACTTAAAAAATTTAAAGAAAAAAAAATTACTGAATAATTTTTGAGAATTTACAATTTAATTTTAAACGAAGTAGAATTACTTTTATTTTTAAATGTTCTGTGGATCTGTAAAAAGAAATGGAATTTTTCTGTGAAATAGAATAATATCGCACAAATGTTTTATTGTATTTCAATATGTTAATTGCTATTTTTAAATAATATACTATAATAAGCATAGACAATACAACAGAACTTAAGCAAAAACTAAAAACTAAAGATGCACAATAAAAAAATACAATATAAAAAAACTAATCTATGACATAATTAAAAATGATCTGAATGTAATGATATAATTTTATATTTATTTATTATTGAACGGAAATATTTTTTAACCAAAATCGAGAGTCAAAATATTTTACTATTTATGATTCCCTATTACACATATTCCCTACTATTACATTAACAATCTTGAAAAATATCGTAAAATGATATGATATTAATATACAATAAAAATATTGTTATTTAGAAACAAACTACCAAAAAAATCATAAAACTACATATATTACATATAAATCTATGTAAGCATAAATTGGCGATATTTTTGTCAAGGTCCCGGCTAGGATGACAGAGCCAGAACGTTAAAAATCAGTCGAATGAAAGTAGTAGAAGTAAAAATAGTAACTAAATGTACTACTGAAACAGTCACTGATAAAAAGTAATAAAATCAGTCGAACCGAAAAAAGCGACTGAAACAGTCGATAGTAAAATGTAATCAATTACTAAGCAGTTGATGGTTAATTTCAGTCGATAGTTCCCAGCACTAATCAAGCCCTGATCAACCGAAAAATATAAGGACACAATATAAGGATAAGTTCTAATATAAGGACACTAAAGTAAACCCTATAGTAAGATTTATTTGAACAATAAATTTAATTTATAAGGTATATCGAAGTATTTATTTCAAAAAACAAATAACAAATAATAATAGTATATAATCAGAGTTTTTATACGTCATCATTTTCACCATGCTCTATCGTTCATCTATACGGACGGCACCTATTCAGGTTCTGCCGTACAAAGCTGAAATATGCGGAGACAACCGCAACGGCAGCTTTGAATCCGCGATCCTCAGTCGCAGCGCAGCTCCATCCCGACACCGTGGCTTTTATAAAAAGGTCCGTTCAGCTCCAAAATCGCACTCTATGGTTAAATTTGCCCGCTGGACCTTGACACGTGATTATACGTTGCAATCGAAAAAAGCCGGACCCGTGTGAAATAGTCTCCCGTCTCTTTTCCGATAACGAGGTTTGCCAGAAGTCAGTTAGGCGATCATACTGGTCGCTTCCAACGCTTTCCCGAGGCCTACTATGTCCACACAAATAATATCGGAGTTATCAAATATTACATATAGTCTATTCAAAGTTGTTTTGTACATACGTCATCAAGATGTTTAACGTATTGCCTGCCGCAATTTGTAAATACGTTTCAGAATCAGACAATATTTTCCTTCTCATTTTATTCTAATTACAAAGAGGCATAATGATGTCTGATAAGTTCGATCATGAAACCGAACTAACCCGTCATAGTCGTCCGGTTGTAAAACGTACAAACGTACGCAAAATATCATATTGCTTTGTTTGAAAATGCCGAAAACTTTATAGTCAGTGTCACAAATTGATTGCGTCTTTAATAAGTTATTTCGAAAAGGAACGAAATAATGGAGGCCCCCTCTTGCCCGTAAATTCTGTTAGAGAGGTAAACAATGATGATATTAAATATTGTAAGTTGCTGAAAATATTTTTAGCGTGTTGCTGCCGGGCTGAAAATTAGAGTGGGGTCCAAGAAAAACCGTCTATATACAAAGTGGGTAACGAATCTTGACCATCTAGATATTGATTCTATTCGAGATCAAATATACGAAATGTATAACAACAGTGAGTACACAAACTATTTTATCGATATAAAGATAATTTAATATAAGTGAGACAGACTGATGAGAGTGGAAATAACTAAAGTTATGCATATAATTAATAGAGTATAATTGAGTAGAGTATAACTCTAGAAATTGTGTTATTGTAGGGTGTGAAGGATTTGTGTGCATAGATATAATTGTAATTGTTCGGAATTAAACATGAGTATTAAGTTAGAATATATGAAGAGAGTATAAATACTAACTGTTTTGTAGACTGCCTAACACATTAGGCAGAATTCAGTGATTAATTTTATCGAATAAGAATTTAGAATGGCGTACACAGGTAGTAGCAGAATAAATAAAAATACAGTGATATCAAGATGACTTGGCAAGTAAACGCACTATCGAAGGAAATAAGAATTATACGTAAATAGGTAAATATGTTCTCTAATGAAAATAAAATGCATTAGTATGATATATAATTGTTAATTAGATGGATTGGGCTTCCAGGTAGATACCATCATATAAAAAACGCGCCTAAAACTCTACCTCATGGGTGGTGTGGAAAAGAGTTCAATGTAAATATAATAAAACAAATCTAACCTGCAAACTATTAGCCCTGCGTTCTTAATTGTAGTATTAAGTCCTTCTATATATATGCGTTAGATGTACTATAATGTTAAAATAAACTATATATGTTTGATAAGATTTTAGTTTCATTATTTTAGTTAAACTAGAATTTTGTTCTATATCAAAGCCAAACTGAAAAAAAAAACTCAGAGTTGATGCGGCAACATTGCAACGTTTTGACGTCACATATTTAGATGACGTATGTACAAAATAATTTTGGATAGGCTATAGATCACATAACACCTGCAAGAAAATTGTTGTTAAATTTATATATAAAGACCAGTAAGACTTAAAAATTACATTAAAATTTTGGGGTTGTTGTCCACCTAGCTAAAACCAGATAATGTCAGGTAACTTCATTTCTGATACGATCTCGAAGGGAAACATGAAGAATGTCTCTTACAGATGTCAGATTGTAACAGCTTCCAAATCATAGAACCACCCACAAATGTTTACCATATAAGCATTTGAAAGAGATATATTTTAGATTCCTGCAGCTTGGCAGATTTGATTTATTACTTTAGCAGGACATGCCACATTTTTCTCCTTTATTATTGCTCCCAAATTTATAATAGCAGGTAATCCGTCAATGTAGGAAGTATATGTTGTAGGAACATAGTTGGCTTCATATCACCCACATTTTCTGCAGTCTGTGCTCTGATAAATTTTTGGAAAAAGTACTTAAAAAAGTCTAAATAGCTTTCTGTATCACCAGCACCTTTTCATTTTCGATCAACCGTGAATGAATTCCGAAATTCGAAATATTCCTGACTATATTTAATGACTTTCTGGTGCAACTTCAAAAGACCATTTCTATGCATTAATTGACTGGCAGTCCTTTCATAGCATTTTATGACTATGTATTACGTACCAAAAAAAATTGTCAAATAAAACAGAAATCAATGAAGCATAGTCAGAATCAATCGTATCAAACTAAAATCAAGTCAAATAAAAATCGAGATTTTTTAGAGTTCTTTTAACATCTACTAGTTTCCTAATCTTGTTACAGTTTAGAAGAACTTATAGAGAAGATTCGCATCTGATTTCAAATAATTTGATTCAGTATAAATTGAGATATCATTCGCTTCGAATAATGTACTTTCGAGAAACAGGCCTTTAAATTTTGTTTGTATTCGCTGCATTACTAAAATAATTATATCTGTAAAAATAATTTAAATTTGGAGAAAATTTCTGGATAGACAAATAATCTTGAAGACGAGAATTTTAAGGCATTCTCCAAGATGATGAGCCATGTAAAACGCAAAAGGAATATGCATAATTGTTGCATCGTATTGTTACTGCTGATGGAAAGTGGATCCATTAGGGCAATCCAAAGCTAAAAAGTTATGGAAGCCGCCTGGTCATGTAATGTCAACAATATAGGTAAAGCCCATAGCTCCAAGCTAATGCTCTGTATTTGGTGGGATTATCTTGGTATGGTATACTTGTTAGCTGTTTAAACTTAATGAAATCCTCAATTAAGATCGCCATATACTATATTTGAAGTGCTTGAGCTGAGCACTGCATTGAAAATATCCGGTATACGAGCAAAGGCACAATAACATTATTCTTCAGCATGACAATACTCGATCACATGTTGTGAAAAATGTAATGTAATGAAGCGTTAAAATGAGAAGTGTTACCTCATGCCGTATTGTCCGGACCTTGCTCCTTCTGATTACAACTTGTTGCGGCATATCAGTCGCCACCAGTTTGAGCAGCGCTCCACTTTATATGAAAATGTCAAAAATGGGTCGAGTCATGGATACCCTCAATCAAAAGATACATTTCTCATTTAAGATGGGATTCATAAATTTTACCTATATTTCACAAGAAAGCTTCGAATTAGAAAAAATCATTAAATCTGATCTATAGGTCTTCAATATAAAGAGGCTCAAATGTATAATAGAGGAAAGAAAGAAAGTTTCAGAATAACAATTTGCGTTTCGCAATAAGCATAGAACAATTGAAAAAGTGCTTAGACTTTTTAATGAAATTAATATGAAGTTAACCACCAAAAGATATTGTTCAGTTGCGTTCCTACACATATCTCAGGCCTCTGATAAAGTATGGGATATGGAATTGCCCCATCCGGATTTTGAGATACTAAAATATTGCTTCACAGTACAATGTTATAGTAAAACAAGGCGATGAATATACCGAATTACATGTAATACATTCATGAGTTCCGCAAGGCAGTGTACTTGGTTCAGTACTATATATTCTGTAGACAGCTGATTTACCTACAACAAAAATAACCACTGCGATATAACTGACGCAGTGTTAGTTTACGCCTAAATCAAACACAAATGTGGCTGGAAAGATGACGTATAAAAGTCAACGAAATAAAATCCAGTTATATACATTTAACGCTGCGTAGAAGAACATGTCCACCAGTCTATATCAATAATTGTCAACTCCCGCAAGCAGAGGATGCGAAATAACTTAATATGCACCTAGATCGACGCCTAACTTGGAAGAAGCATATAGTCGTCAAACGCAAACAACTTGGACTTAAACTGTACCAAATGTATTGGCTTATCGGGCACAAATCCAAGTTATCAGTACATGACAAGATATTATTGTGTAAATCTATACTCAAGCTTATTTGGTCAAATGGAATCCAACGATGGGGAACCGCTAGCAAGTCTAATATATCCATCATACAACGGTTCTAAAATAAAGTTTTGCGTGCCATTGTCGAAGCTCCGTACTATGTTTCAAAGTGATATAACGCGATGTTTCTCTAGAATCACTAACGAGTGTAATTTAACGTGTTTGTGTGAAGTACTTCGATAGAGTGTGAAGTGAAGTGCGTAGACTAAAACGTCTAACACCATCCGATCTGGTTATTGGACATATATAGACTTATATAAGCTTTAGAATAAGACTAATTAATTAAAATAGTATTTTATATATGAGATCACCTAATGAAGTGATTTTCTACATGTCATGTATATGTAATATATAATTATTTCTTTTTAACATAACAAATATTTGTTGCCCTCTGGGCAGATTGTGGAACTACTAAGAGTATTAATAAAAAAAATATAGGTCCATCGGCCCACTTGAAGAACATATCAACAATTTATATTTATAGTATAATAAATGAAACAATATTATTATGGTTTCCGGCTCGTATTCGGATGACGTAGGCTCCAATCCACTACCAACAACTCTGCTAATTAGGCCTTTGAGTGAGCGTCACAATCGCCCTAATCGCTAATCAAGTTAGGCTACCTGGTCAATCAAACCCTCGCAAATATCGGCGGCTTGCGTCCGTATAATGAATCGATTTTTATTCGTTTTGCCGTCGGGGACGATCTCGCCTCCGTTCCATCGGACGCCATTTGCAAATTGGAATCGGTGACGTAAGCGAAAAACTGTCCTGTCGTTTAAATGGACGGCACGCATTATTATCGACATAAATTAAATGCGCGAGCTTGTCCAAAGTTGCGGCGATCACCAAACATTTAGACCCAACGAAGTCCAGTTTATTTATAAGCTATCGGTATAATTTACGACTCTTCGAGATCCTGATCGATCTTAAGCTATTTGAAGCTGTTAATCCTTAACATTATGATTATAAATTACGTAATGAGAGCATGTATAAGTTTAGTGACACATTTTAGAACGCTGGGGCGAAAGTAATATTATAAATCATAAATCATATATATATAATCAATATATAAGTAAATACGTCATCGAAATTTGTGACATCAAAACGTCGCAATGTTGCCGCATCAACATTGAGTTTTAGCTCATTTCGGCCTGATATACAACAACATTCTAATCTAAATACATTTTTTATATTATTTAATTATTACATTGTTACTAGTCGTTTCCGGTTAGTTGCAACAATTTGCCTTTATGATAAGTCAAATCTAGGTATGTAACCAGGAGGACCCAATCGGCCCTGTCTTAGTCTCTTGTGAAATAATGTTCATACATGTCACTGCTGTATTTTTATTATATATATTGTCAGAATATATTTAATTTAGTCAGTGTTTCTGTTTTATTTCCAGTTTTTCCCATATTGTTGAAATTAGTGAAGAGATGAAGAGACAATGGACGCAGGGATGGCTTTATTCTTGAAGCTAAGTTAGTATTTTCTACCAATGGCTACTACCATGGAGAAATGGACCAGAACATCTTTCTGGTCTGATTTAAAAATAAATTTTTGAAAAATGGAAATAGTTGATAAGATCCCAACAAGTTAATCGACAAAGATTATAGGTATTAAGGAATGGCGTGCGGAATATAAATCACATTTTGAAGCTGCCATATTCACTGTTCAGAACTATTTCAAATTGTTTTTCGAAAGGAAAATAAAATGTTTAATTGTTTTATGTATTTTTTTTTTTGGAAATAAGTCCGAAAAAATATACTCTGTAGATTAGATGGTTGAAAAATATGGCCACAGAGCATTATACCAGGGAGGATGCTGTAATGGAGGATTATCGTACGTTCCATTCATAGATAGACGCAGGTGGAAATTTACAAACGGTGGTATCATGAACAAGCGTTTGATAGATTGGGAATTAAGAATTTAGTAGTTGATTGCAACAGTAAAGCAACTGTGAAAATGTGAGTCACTGAATGAAACTTGATAACGTGTGTTCCTTGTTATATTGGACGAAGCATAGCTTATTCAATAACGCCATAACACAGTACGACTTGTAGCAGTCTATGAAACATTTTGGATATAATGGTAGCATCATTCACTTACTCAACATCACGCTAGCTAAAAAATAGAGCAGATAGCACTCAAAATCAAGGAATTGTACTTATTGGTCGGAAGATATACCCAGCTAAACGTAAATTTAAGGAACTTGGTTTGTCATAATGTTTATTTGGTATTATGCGATTCAAATATAAAGTTGAATTAAAAGCCAAACCCATATAGTGGTCCAACATTGCCAAAACAATGTTTAGATTAATTACCAACGTTTATCGGAATGTAATCAAAGAAGAATGGCAGGATGGCCTGGAAATCCCATATAGTTACAAGATTATTTGGGATTTCACTGTAAAAAAGATATTAATAAAATTAGTAAATAACAACAGCAACAAAAAAGCTACTGGACAACATGCAGAAAATCAGAAAATCGAAGTGAACCATTAACATTAACGAGTGTAGTGTATAAGCGTTTATTTTTAATTTTATCTTAACTATTCTAGTTTCTTGTCCTTTGAAGAATCTTAATAATCATGAACTCCAAGCAGATAGTGTTAAATATCTGGGAATACATCTGGATCAACGCTTATATTGGAAGAAATATGTCCTAAAAAAGTGTACACCACTTAACAGGTTAATTGAAAAGTCCAAGGCCTGACACATAGATGGTGCTACAGAATTAAATCCATACATTTTTAGTTAGCTCTAACCCTCAAAAAATGCGTATAAATTTGATAGCTGTCGGATCATTGGATTAGGAATTATAGCATTTTGAGTGAAGCAACTTTTGTTATTGTGAAAAAAATGAATAAAAGGGATTTAGCATGTTGATAATATATTGATTTTTGAAGGGAAAATACAGTTGAAGCAAAACCTTGGCTTGATGCCGAGTTTCCGCACACTGTCCCAGGAAAGTCAATCATCAAGGATTGGTATGCTAAGTTTAGACGTGGTGAAACAAGCACCGAAGTCGGTGAACGCAGTGGACGCCCAAAAGAGGTTATTATCGTCGAAAACATAAAAAGATCCACACAACGATTTTGAATAATCGTAAATTGAAACTGAATGAAATACTAGACACTCTAAAGATATCAACTGCACATGTACATCATATTATTCACGAATATTTGGGTATGAGAAAGCTCTGTGCAAAGTAGGTGCCGCGCGAGTTCACTTCTGACCAAAAACAACGACAAGTTGATGATTCGGAGCAGCGTTTGAAGATGATCAAGCGTAATAAACCCGAGTTTTTGCCTCGATATGTGACAATGGATGAAACATCCATCATTTCAGTCCGGAGTCCAATCGACAGTCATCCGAGTGGACTGCACACGATGAACCTGCTCCAAAGTTTAGCTGGCAAGGTTATAGCATCTGTATTTTGAAAAACGGCTGCATTTGAAGAAATGGAAAGTGCTGCTTCGCCAAGGCAATACACTGTGTCACAAGTCAGTGAAGAAGATGGCAAAAATCCATAAATTGGGCATCCAATGCTTCCTCGTCCACCATATTCTCCAGATCTGGCCGCCAGCAACTATTTTCTGTTCTCAGATCTCAAAAGGATGCTCGCCGAGAAGAAATATTCGTCGAATGAAGAAGTAGTCTAGTACAAGAATGGTATAGAAAAGTTGGAGGGTCGCTATAACCAGTGTATTATCCTTGAAGGGAATTATGTTGAATAAAAAAACTAATTTTGTCAAAAAAAATGTGTTTTACTATGGTAGTCTAAGGACTATTCAATTGATCTGTTAGTTTAAACTGAACCAAATGTATTGGCTCATAATAAATTATTGTATTTTATTGTAATGTAATCCGAAATCTCAGTATAAACTACTCTGAAAGAGTGCAGTGCACTCGAATCTACTCGTATTCGAATAGAAGTAAAGAATAATTTTTAGTAACCAGGCTGGTTAAGACTGGATATCTTCTGAGATGATTTCTAAGTTGGTCGTTTGCAAGTCGGTAAGCTTTATGGCGAGGACCGTCGTTTAGAGCACACGTTAAACTGTAGGTCAAATCATGATAAACCTTCGTCGGTAAAAGGGAGACTTCCTTTTACTTCTTCATTATACTACAAACATCATATAAAACCACACATATTATATATAAAAAATATAATAAGATCAAACAATATGATCATTAAATAACAATTTAAATCCTTACAAAAAGCTTCAACAAACATTTATAAAACTATCACTAATATAACCGCAATATCTATTGCTCAATTATTTAATATTACATTTGTGTAACATTATATAAAATATAAGTTCAAAAGTAAATAAAGTTCGGTTACAAAAAGCTTCAACAAACATTTATAAAACCATCACTAATATAACCGCAATATCTATTGCTCAATTATTTAATATTACATTTGTGTAACATTATATAAAATATAAGTTCAAAAGTAAATAAAGTTCGGTTACAAAAAGCTTCAACAAACATTTATAAAACTATCACTAATATAACCGCAATATCTATTACTCAATTATTTAATATTACATTTGTGTAACATTATATAAAATATAAGTTCAGGTAACTAATAATAAAATGCGATGAAAACATTTTAACTAAAAGTTCTGTTACGGCCACAAATTATGACTGTTAATAGCCAAACCCCTTGCCGCCTTAATTCTATTTTCACTAAAAAATGAAAAATACAAACTCTAACCGAACAACAAGCGCATTGTGCTCGTACAAATCGAACAACGCCTACCAGAAAGCCGTCGAGTGTTGTAAAACCCACCGGACTAAAATTAATAAAAGACCACTATCAAAGTTTTGTAGGTGTTATAAAATGATTTTCTCGGTATCTATAAACGTTCGGTTACGAGGAATTAAAACAAATATTTAACCTGTCCGTAGAGTAATTTTTGCGAATATTTTTTTTTATAATTTAGATATCGCTATTTCCAGGGTTCCAAGTACAATATAAATTTATAAAATTAATTTATTACTTTTATTCTGTTGTACTTATTACTTAATACTGTTAATATTTGTACTATATACATATATATATATATATATATATATATATATATATATATATATATATATATATATATATATATATATCACTACATAGTATAAAACAAAGTCGCCTTTTCTGTCCCTATATCCCTATGTGCGCTTAAATCTTTAAAACTACGCAACGGATTTTGATGCGGTTTTTTTTCAATAGATAGAGTGATTCAAGAGGAAGGTTTATATGTATAATACATGCATAATATACTAAGGCAACATTGCTAATTTTAGAGGTTTCTAACGTGATGTCGTAAATTAACCTATTTTTTTAGGCTTATTTAGCAATTAGCAAAAACGCTGCCTAACCCTACGAGTTAGATCAAATTAATGTACTACAGTATTGTACACCATAAAAAGGTCTACAAAAAAGTCCGCGATGGTATATGTTTATCTTTTAGGGATAACCCACATTAACCATTTTTATTGTTTACTTTTTACGTGAGAAAATGGCTTATTTACGAAGCTATTTTAAGCAATACGGCATTAATCCTTATCGAATTAAGTACCTTAAATACAGTGTGCAATTAATATAGATCAATATGGTTCCTTACAGCATGTAAATTAAACAAATATTTTCGGAGATATTACAAATTTAAAATTTGCGTTTAAAAATGTGTAATGTAATAAAAATTGTATGAATTTAGATATTCCAAAGATAGCAGGAAATCTTCATAGTAAGTATAGGGGAAGAGGAATTGTTTTACTCCAAATTTAATGCGTGCAGGCCAAGGGCAGTAATGAATGAACCAAAAATACTGGATCGATTTTAATCATGTTTTCATTGAGTGACATAGGCATATATATTTTATGCCCGTGCAAAGTCGGAGCGGGCCGCTATGTTTTTATATACAACGTTCATATTTTTTCTGTAGTGTATTTAATTTAGTATCAGCATTGCACCCGTGCGAAGCCGGGGCGGGTCGCTAGTATATATATATATATATATATATATATATATATATATATATATATATATATATATATATATATATATATATATATATATATATATATATTACTTATCGCCTCCGAATCAATGAGCTCCTTAAAGAGTTTTCAACTATCTTTACCTCTACACTGGCTAGGAGTGCTTATTCGTGAACTAACATATAAATTTAAAATGAAAGAGGGGATTACTTAGCCAAGAAAAGGGAAGGATCACTTTCTGAAAACTTCCTCTTCTGGAGATATTAAGCACCGCTCTACTAAGATCTTTAGATATCTAGACCAACTCAGATGGGATTTAACAGAAAACAACAAGCTCTGAGAGGTGAAAAAAATTAGGTCATATCAGGTCTTTTACACCACTAACATCAGCAGACGCAACTAACGCTTATTCTCGCGTCTCAAAATTGGTCACTGCAAACTGACCCATGAGTTTCTCATTAAGGGAAGAAGTCCACCACTTTGCGTGGAATGTTGTTCCTCACTGTCTATCAAACACATATTAACCGAACCTGAGGGAGACGATAGACCAGCTTATAATATATAAATAAATAAATAAAATGTCTCAAAATTAATACGGAAAGGAATTCGCACATCTCAGACTGTTATTACGAATAGTGAAAAAGTCGAAATGTCCCTTTGACTAAAATAGTAATTACTATTTTCAGTTGCTAGTTGTTTAACTATGGACTAGTTCGACTATTTTGGGACTATCTTTCAAAAAAGCATGTTCCGGAATAATTAAATGTGGCACAAATATGTATGCTTAAAAAACCTGGAAAATCGTCTCAACAGATCTTAAGTCCTATTTCGCAGGTACCTGCGTTAACAAAACTAGAAAGTGCTATTAAAATCTATTAAACCGTTAGCTATAAAAGCACGTTTGGATTTTGAAGTCACCACTTAATAATCGACCAAATGCACAGATTCAGACTTTTACAGGTACTTTTTCTGCAAAATGCGCATTTAAACCTATTTTGGCTGGGGTTCATCAGGCTACCATATCTCTTGAGACCACTCCTGTATCTGCTCTACACTGTTATTCCAACAACAATATACACAGTCTATAGAGCATTTACCGAGGTACAGCCCATCCCTGCACATCTCGGCCTAAGACTGTAGAGCAACATAATAGTTGCAATATATATATTTTTAAATTCATCTTGTAAAACTAAGGTAAATTTTAATTAACGAAAAAATATATATGTACATAACGAACTCTTACGGCTTCTATCATATTCCCTTATTCTTGGACATAATCAGTGCATTGCAAATCAATATCAGTATTGATTTTTAGATATGTTTGAAAATATTTTTGTTTTCTCTTGTGTTTATGATATTTATATAAAGCTACTTACATTATCTAGCATTATAGTACATATTCCTATTATATTTTATATCCAGATAATATATTCACACAAATATATTTCCACTCCCAGATGTTAAACTTTGTTTTAAACTAAATGTCTATTTTATTATCTGTTTAGATTATTTTAATTTGCATATAGATTTCTATTGTATTGCATTCTATATATGGAGATTATTTAAAAGTTCTCCCGAGTCTCCTCAACGGCTAGACTTATAATTATTTAGGATCTTACGTATTGACTTTTTTTAAATATTAAATATATAGCAAGCAAAAAATGCTTGTAATATAATTAATGTGAAAAAATGTTAAAATCTTTCCATTAAGAATCAGCGCTCGCCAAACAGTTAAATGTGAGCGATGACAGTGAAGTGCGTAGGCTCAAACGCAAACCACCATACGAACTGGTTAATAGATACATAGATACACATAGAGTGAGATTCATTAATCTATAGATTAAGCTAGAATAGTTTATAAAATAAGTTAAAATCAACTTTAAAATAAGTTACAATAATATCTTAAATAAAAATTAGATTATAAGTTATACAGCAGATCTGTTACTGAAGTAATCTTCTACATGTCAGGATGTTTATATTATATAACTAAAATCATACAATAATACTTATTGCGCACGGGCAAATTGTTGACGTTCTAAGAAATTAATTAGAAAAAATTTATATTTATATATTTAAATTATTATTTTTCATATGTGTACCGACCAACAATGTATTTCTCTTACATATCGAATAACGTTGTCTAAAGACCGGTCATGATGGTGAGAAAGAAACCATTGTCGACCGAAAAATTCTATACATCTTTTCGTCTCCTCGCTATAAAGCAACAGAAAGTCAGAGTTCAATTCTACCGCAGTTGTAATGAGATTTATTATCGAGAGTAGCTAAATATTTATTTGGAAGTTGACGGATGCACAATTCGGATGGACCACTTTGACCGCCTTCCGAATAAAGACGTCAGATTTTTTTGTTCGACCATTGGATCTTTACCAGGACTATACAGAAAGTTGCTGGAAGGCATCATGAACTGAGGTGAATGGACACAAACCAATTTTTTATACGTAAACGTGTATATAACAATATTTCTAAATGTAAAGTTGAAGATAAAAATTGGGCAAGACTCTTTTTATTTATTAATATATTATTACTAGTCTTGGCCAATTAACTTTAACTTTAACTTTTTTTTTTTTAACAATTTATCTCTACAATGACTTAAAATTAGATATTTATCTAGGAAGACTAATTGGCCTTTAGTTAGGCTGTAATAAAATAAAAGTTAATAGCAATTTTCATTATTTTTGCCACTTTATGTACTACACAAGATCACACGGTTTGGCCTCATTCGTTGATATTTATTTTCCAAGCTTGTGTTCAATTATTTATGTTGTCATTTGCCTGTTGTAATTTTCGTGAGACTATTGTCTCCGACAGCTATAATCGCAGTATCATCAGCAAATGTAGCCATCGTAATATTCTCCATTTGTCGTCTATCACAAGTGTGGAGTAGATAAAGTATTGGCGCCAGTACACTTCTTTGTGGTACACCTGCTTCTTTAATTGTAGAGTAAGCTTCTTCTTGTTTGACTCTAAATATTCTGGTTGTAATGTACGATTTTAATAGTTCGGTGTGTTGTTTTGGTAACATTTTCTTTAATTTATGAACAAGGCCTTGTGCTACATCTAAGAATATAGCTGAGCATACTTTTTTACTTTTGTAGGCTTTTTCAATAACAACTGTTATTCTATGGACAACAGAACAATAGTAATTTGTTGGAATTTATAATAATTTGTAAATTAAAATTATGGTAAGCATATCTAATATAAGATGTAATAAGAAAATTTGCTTAGCAGAATATTGGATAATATAAAATCAGTATATATAATGTCGTTTTCTTCTGTTACTTTTCGTTCTAACCCTGTACGTAAATTTATTAGAAAGAATGCCCCAAATATTTATTTCTGACTTGACATAATCACAATTCGGATGGGGCCATTTAGCCTACTTCCAGATAAAGACGTAGAATTTTTGTTTGGCGATCGGCGTCCGTAAAGGCGGTACCGGGTACCTTTTACGCGTGTAAATCCCACAGCGAGCGAACAATTCATCGACGAGCGACCGTTATTTATGTGTTCCATGACAGTTGGGACGATCTCTATGGAGATGATTAAGATGTCGATGTGAAGTAACGATTTTCGCACAATCCCTACCTGTTGTTAAAGAATGACCTGTCTAACCGTTGAGTGTACTGTACGGTTACCAGCCGTACGAGGCTATCATCTACTATATTTCAGGTTTAATTTATTACGTCGTACTATAGGTAGCAGAGGTTTTTTTTTAAATTGACTTTTATATTAAATTATATGACCCGCACAATTTCATATCTTTGTGTATCAAATGCTACTTTAATTTGGTTTAGGCTTGGCCTTAAACTAAACAAAACATATTGGTTTGGATAGGGCGTAACTCTAAATTATCATTAGATAACAAGATTTTGCTGTATAAGTCAATACTTAAGCCCATTTGAACCTATGGTATTGAACTGTGGGGTACTACTAGCAAATCTAACATAGATATCCTCAAGAGGTTCTAATGTTGCGAGTCACCGTCGATGCCCCATATTTCTTGTTCTACAAACTGATTCAGTGCGATATCCTCATAGAACCCATAGCGAGTGTGATTCAGAGTTTTAGTGCGAAGTGTTCTGAAAGACTATTAGTGCATCCCAATGCACTCGCCAAACAGTTAAATGTGCGTGATAACAATGAAGTGCGTAGGTTCAAACGCAAACTGCCATATGAACTGAATAATAGACATATAGAGTGAGATTTAATTATCTCTAGAATAAGCTAGAATAGTTTTTAGAATAAGTTAGGATAGACTTTCAAATAAATTAGAATAGTACCTAGAATAAGATTTAGATTATAAGTTGCACAGTAGGTCACTTACTGAAGTGATCTACTACATGTCAGGATAGTTATATTATATTACAGAAATCATATAATAATACTTATTACGCAAGGGCAGATTGTTAACGCTCTAGGAAATTAATTATAAAAAAAGTTGGTTTAGAACTATGAGTATGTCGAATAATCAAGGAAGTAACGATATATCGATCATTTTTGCAAATATAGGTAGAAAAATTATTCATTCTTAAGAACTGATTGTAATGGAGACTTTTCCATAAATTTTTGTGGTATTAACTGGCAGATTCATTCCAGGTTGCTTTAGTAGTGTAGTTTGTGCATCAAGAGTTAAAAAATGAACGTTGCAAATAACATGAAGAATTATAAAATAGCTTCATACCATTTTAAGTCCTCATTTATTGATGAGTTTTTAGTTGCCGCCTGGGCCACAAGACAAAGTAAAAAGTTGTAAATAATCAAAAACCATAGAATGCAAATTACAGATAAGCTAATAAGCTATAAGGGTTGATTTTATTTAAAAAATATTCTTTGAATTAAGATGAGGTATTTTCTGTTTTTTTAATATATGTGTTAGGTGAGAAATATGGATAAAAATTTTAGACTATATGATTCTATAAATAAAGTAACTATATAATTTGCATAGATGGAACACAAATTTGGAATCTACAGATTTAGAGATATTAACGTTCCAGAACAAAGTGTTGGGTGTTATATTCAGTGTTCTACGATTCTAATGGAGTGATGCAAAGTACTAGTGTTAAATACTTTGAAAGAGTGTCGGTGCACTCCATTGTAATTGCCAATTAGCTGAATGTGTGTGATTACGTTGAAGTACCTAGATTAAATCGTTTTACTATGAAATACTAAGTGTAATATACATTTTAAGAATTACAAATATAAAAGATGTTAATGGTATATCATATTTTTAAATAAAGCTAAATTTTAAAATCCAATAGTTAGTAAATTAACTAAATGGAGACTTCTAAAAGAAAAAACATAGTTTTTTAATAAAAATCGAATGATTAAAAATGACCAAATGAAATAACTATTATCTAATACATTCCGTTGATATTAATAATGCAGAGTGTCATTACAAAATCATCCATTTTAATTACAGCACATTAGTTATAATCACGTAAAATAATAGTCATTAGACTATCGAGATGAAAGGCAAGTAACGACCGAAAATTTTAAATCGACATTTAAATTCGACTCGTCAATCTGTAACAAAGTACTTTTTTCTCTGGAAACTACGTACAAACCGTTTTTGCATTTAATTTGGTTTTATTCGCTGCTCTACGGGTTAACTATATTTCGAAAATGTCAAATTTGATTTCCGTCTACCAAAGCGCGTTAATTTTATTTCCATTTTCCCTATCGCGTTACAAAATTACTTTTATTTCATTTTAACAGCTTTTTTATACCGGCTTTGGTTTGTTCTGTTTCGTAGTGTACAGATAATCATTAAATAAGAGATATTTCAACTGTTTTTTATTATTCCTAAATATGCGTAATATTTTAAATTAGGTAATATTAACACTTAATTCACTAACACAATTTTCATACAATCTCACATCTTACATTCTGACACACGTAATTAATCAACTGAGAAATTGCATCATGAGTGAATTTCTGTTTGGACTTGTTAATAATGCTAGTACTGAGCATTTGCCGTGGAGAGCTGCCAATAAACTTAAAACAACCTATCATGTAAACACCTTCGATACAAATGAAGATAGGAGCTGGGCCAGAGATAATCAACAAGATGCCATATTTGCAGAATACTTCGGGACAATGTTCTAACCCCATATGGTGGATGATTATTGATTAAATTATTGCTGTGTGCCGTTGGATAGGAATGGATGAATATTCTATTTTCACTTTGACCGAAGTTAAGAAAGAAATAAAATTGGTATTAGTGCAAATAAGCTCCTGGTTTTAACCTTATTACCGGGAAAATAATAAAAGAACTTCAACGAAGAGCACTAGTTAAGATCACCAGGCTAATAAATACTCATTCAGACTACAATATATGCCACAACTGTGGAAGGTGACTGAAGTGATTATGACCCAAACTAGGAGAGCCACCTCGTGAAACAGCATCACACCGACTAATATCACTATTGCTGATAATATCCAAGTTATTTGAAAAATTTTTAATCAGAGTTATAAAACCAATCACGTCGAAAGCTCGTCTTATTTTGAATCATCAATTTGGTTCCAGGAAACAATAACCCACGATTCATCATGTTCAGATAATTACCAATGTCACAGAATAATTACTGGAAGAAAATAACGTTTGTTGTATAATATTTTTAAATGTTATTCAAGCCGAACTTTTAAAATATAACATTAAAATGTTTTTCCTTGACTAATATTCAAATGTTATAATCTCTCGAGACATATAATACTGACTTCAGAATTATACAAGAAAATGCCTATTCTACCGTAAGGAAACTACAAGCAGGTGTACTACAGGGAAGTGTTCTTTTATCCGTTATTCTTTATTTGCTGTACACTTGGAATTTGCCTACATTCAATGAAAATGTTGAAAATAGCATTGCAAGAGAAAAAAGTTTCGCGTCAAAATGAATCAATTCCATATAGTAATGCAATCAAATATATTTGCGTGATCCTTGATGTTAAACTCAGGTGCAAGCCACAAGTGAAGAAATGTAAGCTGAAATAGAAAATATGTATTGGTTGCTTGGTAGATATTCAGCCATGTCAGTATATAATAAGCTTTTGTGGTAGTAACTACTTTTGAAATCACTATGATCTTCTTATGTTCAACTGTGAGGTTGTACCAGCCAATACAATATAAATATCGTACAAAAATTCCAAAACACGGTACCACGAGTTATTATCGACAATCGGTAACGACAATCTGCATAAGAACTTGAAGATAGAAACAGGCGATAAGGTTATCAATGATAAACAGGGATCTGACATGAACAGAGGCTTCATCAGCACATCAATGTTGAAACAGTAGCTACTAAATAACGACGAGATAGTCAGAATATTAAAGACAGTAAAACAGGTATAAGACATAGATATTAAGACCAAAGGGCTATAGTAGAATAAGTACTTGTAAGAATTAATTGAAATGATGGAATAAACATTTTTTAAAAATATTTGAATAAAAACAAATAGCTTATTAGTGATGATTGACTAAATTGATAAAATTAATGAAATATAAAAAATATATCATGTTATATTTTAAAGCCTCATTTTTACTAAATTGTTTATCCAAGCGATCGATTATTCCATTCTTCGATTAGTTTTTTGACACTACTTTTGTGAATAGTGTATGTAGATAGATATTGACTGTAAATGCAAATGAAGTGGAAGAATATTTTACCAAAGAATGGGAAAAACACTACTTTTGTAAATAGAGTATGTAGATAGATATTGACTGTAAAGGCATATGAAGTGGAAGAATATTTTACCAAAGAATGGGGAAAACACTACTTTTGTAAATAGAGTATGTAGATAGATATTGACTGTAAAGGCAAATGAAGTAGAAGAATATTTTACCAAAGAATGGGAAAAACACTACTTTTGTAAATAAAGTATATAGATAGATATTGACTGTAAAGGCAAATGTAGTAGAAGAATATTTTACCAAAGAATGGGAAAAACACTACTTTTGTGAATAGAGTATGTAGATAGATATTGACTGTAAATGCAAATGAAGTGAAAGAATATTTTACCAAAGAATGAGGAAAACACTACTTTTGTAAATAGAGTATGTAGATAGATACTGACTGTAAAGGCATATGAAGTGGAAGAATATTTTACCAAAGAATGGGAAAAACACTACTTTTGTGAATAGAGTATGTAGATAGATATTGACTGTAAAGGCAAATGAAGTGGAAGAATATTTTACCAAAGAATGGGAAAACACTACTTTTGTGAATAGAGTATGTAGATAGATATTGACTGAAAATGCAAATGAAGTAGAAGAATATTTTACCAAAGAATGGGAAAAACACTACTTTTGTAAATAGAGTATGTAGATAGATATTGACTGTAAAGGCAAACGAAGTGGAAGAATATTTTACCAAAGAATGGGAAAAACGTAATATTTGATTTCTTTTAAGAAGATTTCGAAGATTAATCCAATATCCCCAATTTTTTTAGAACAAAAAACCTATTTTGATCGTAGATGAGAATATTATTGTAAACTTTTGGACTAATTGTATGTGCAAATTATTTTTAAATTCAGTTATTTACCAGATTTGGCTGCATCAGACTCCATTTTCTCACTCTAATTCTAAATATTTTTTTATGAATCGAAGAAGTAATATCTGACGTAATATCTTAATTACTTAAGTGTTACCTAGATTTAAGTTATTGTAAAAAATTGAAGGCTAGTCGCCAAAGACTAGTAACAATATAATAAATAGATTTAAGAAACATATTGTTAATCATCAGTCTTAATCACTGTGTTGATTCTATTTATAAATTGAGAGGTTGCTCAATTTTAGTGAATTTGAGGGAAATTATGTCAAAAATGATCAGTCCAATATAGTGTATTAAATGGTTTTGATATTTTTTTATACTCAAAAAGTTATAGGTTGATATATTGTCATGTCTTAATACCAATGAATGGCAACACATTGGATTATATTTTTTCCAGTATAAACCAAACAGTTACGATCTTTTCAATGCTCACACATAATGGTCAACAGTAGGCTTTGCGAAAAAAAAGAACATATTTTAAGACGGCCCTAGCCGTCCCTTTTTTACGGACAAACCAACGAGATGAATGAATGAATGAACGAAGAACTACGGCTCCCACGATATTTGTGAATGGACTAACGAGCGAGGCAGGTCGTCCAACCTGACCACATGAGCCCACGTTGTGTACACAACAGGAGACCGTAAATAAATCAAACAGTTCTTCGCTGACGATCATCTACTAATAATAGGACTGGTAATTACGTAAAAACGGGCGAATCTTTTTGATGGCTTGTGAAACGACAAGGCGGAGAAGCGAGATGTTATTTTTATTTGTAAGAGTAATTGCTGGGGCCTAGGGTATTGTTGGTGTTCAAGTGGGATTATGTAAGATTTGACTGATGCGTAATCATAATTTTGGAAACTAAGTTCTCAGTAATCTGGTCACAAATTTATTTTAGTGTTATTAAAGAAATTATTGATTAATAATGATAATGTTCTTAAGGCATTTCATAAATGAATGATAATTTATTTTAATTTTAATTTTACTTTACTACTGTTAATACTTTTTTTATTATATTAAAATTTGTTATTAGACTTATTCCATTAATCTAATATACAATTTGTTTTAAAATTCCATGAAGTATCAGCTATAATTCCCAGGAATTCTTTATGAAAATGGCACACAATGCTTAAATAATATTTCTTAAAGACAGTATGTTCCAATCGAATGAATTCTGAAAGAAAAACAATATTTATGTCCTTACTGTTTTGTGACAGTACTAGTGTGTACTAAAATTGCGTAATTTTTTATGAATTTATTTTTATCACATGTTTATCATAAATTAAAACACTTTATCGGTAAAAGCGTATGTGCTTTGGTTTACTTGGTTTAAATTGATGATGAGTTTTTCACTTATAGTATTAATTAATATATATTGTATATTAATCAAAATATTATTTATCATTTTTTGCAAGATTTCGTCAATTTTTTTCAACACGTCGGTACCGTTTCGAAAAGACTATGTTGTTTTAGCAGCGATCAAATCGTAGTTCTACATTTATTCTTCTTCGCCATTTCAACACCATGTGCCAGCTAAGGGATGTATTTGTATCGCATATAGTCAGGAAATAGTTGACTTGCTAACTACTTAACTATTCGAAAGTTCTTCGAGGGTTTTGTTATACATTTAGATTGTATTAAACATATCTATAGTCCTTCCATAAAACAATCGATTCAGATCATGTATGCCGTCAAATGTATTGCCAAGCTCAGTTGGTAAAAACATAATTTAAATATTATTTATAGTCAGGAATTTTTTTATATATATATTTAAAAGTCTCCTTTTACCAACTATGGGTTTATATGGACTGGGCCTAAAGTTTAACGTGGGATCCGAACCACTGTCCTCAGTATTAATCCTACCGACTGGCGAGTGACCAACTTTAGAAATCATCCCAGAAGACATCCGGTCTTACCCAGCTTGGTTACTGGCGTGACTGGGATCATTTTCCTTCTCGGATTTTGCACTCTTGTCTAGAACATTCACAAATTTTAAACAATCACAAACATAAATTTACGACCATGCCCCAGCAGGATTTGAACCCGCGGCTATCGCAACAGTAGGAGGACGTCCCATCAGTCACCAGAGTCAGGAAATGATTGCGTCAGTTAGAAATTTCTAAAGAAAGAATTCGATCGAAAAATATTTATGCTATTAAATATTAAGTTTATGCAGTTTTATTTGAAGTAATTTTTAGCTTGTTACTACTGCACCTATTGCTAATATAACAATTGAGAACGAATGAATAGAAAGAGCGACACAAAACAAAGCAGGTAACGAATCAAGATCACTTTGATGATAGCTCTATTCCAAGTTAAAATTATCAGATGTAGATAAGTGAATAGTCTTTCCATATAATTTAAAACAATTATTTCAGATAGATGGTGGTTAATCTTGGTGGTATGAATAGAAAGTTTAGGAATATGCAAATCTGTGAGGCATGTAGTGTGCATCCCTTTATATACTGTTGGAAACATATGGTTTAAGCGGTGCAAATATAACCCATGAAGAGGTATAATGAAACTTAAATAAATTCTTTTTCAAATATTACCATTTTTAGAGACATATGATAAAATAGAGGAAGATTTATTATTGCAATTTACGTATTTAGATGATATGGATAAATCAAAGGGGAATATTGGGCCACTCTTGGTAAAACGCTAATAAGAACGGTAAAAACAAAAAGTTAATGGTAAATTAATAATAAAGATTTTTGAGTCCTGATAAACCCTCGTTAGTAAAAAGGAAGATGTCTCTAAGATATAACCAAAAAATGGAACGATTTTCAGATTTCACTATGCCCGAAAACCCAAAAATCGGTCGCCGCGTCTCGGAACCAGGATAAGGATAATTCGAATCGGGCGAAACCCGATCCCGACGCGTCAAACCGCGGCGGCAAACCGGGAGCCTTCCGCCGGGGGGCCGCGTCCCGTTCGCTCCCCCGTCGAGAAAGTTTTGATACGGAACCGACGATGCGTGCAGACTTGAAGGGTCGCTCTCCTACCCTAAACACACACAGTGCGCGCCGGCCCTTCATTAATCATAACGCGGCCCATTCGAGAGCCCCTAAATAGAGTCGTTCGTTGCCCGATGTCGACGCTTACCCCTGTATGTGTGTGTGCGAGTGCGACTGTATGTGTGTATGGGTTGTACACCATCGACCCCATAAGCTCCCCTCGAGCCGCGCGCGCCCACGGCGAATCGGTTGCACAGCTGTTACGGAGGCTTCAGCGTTCAAGAGATTTTCGGCGTTTTGTTTGACTGATTAATAGAGCGCAGATATACGTATTTGGGATTTTCAACTGATGCTATAACGGTGCCGTTTTTATAATAACAATGTTTCGGAACTGATGCTTTGCATCAGCATATGTTTTTATATTTACAGTGAACTCTTTTTCCTCATCACCTATGTGTGCAAGTAATGGTATATCCTGGAAGTCTAATTGTCCTAATTAATAACTGTATTATTTTGTAGTATTAATATTTTCTTCGTTCCTGTGTTCCCTTGTTAAGTCATTTTGATATTTCTAAATTTCTCCTGAATTTCTTCTCTTACTGGCTATAAATATTTTCCTTTATAAAATTAGATTTAATCACTACATTCTCCCTAAAGTAATTGTTATATCTGCAAAACAGTTAACAGATCAATTGAAAAGTCCCCGGCCTGACATATAGATTGCGCTACTAGAATTAAATCCATATGTTTTTAGTTAGTCCTAACCCTCAATAGATGCGTGTCTAAATTTGGCAGCTGTCGGATTATTATTTTGTGAATTATAGCAATTTGAGTGAAGCAACTTTTGTTATTTTTTAAAAAATGGATAAAAAGGAATGTCGCGTGAATATTGTTTTTTGAAGGGAAAAAATACAGTTGAAGCAAAAACTTGGCTTGATGTCGAGTTTCCGGACACTGCCCCAGGAAAATTAATCATCAAGGATTGCTATGCTAAGTGTAGACGTGGTTAAATGAGCACCAAAGACGGTGAACGCAGTGGACGACCAAAAGGGGTTGTTACCGACAAAAACATTTAAAAAATCCACAAAATGATTTTGAATGACCTTAAATTGAAACTGAATGAAATAGCAGGCAATCAAAAGATATTAACGGAACGTGTACATCATGTCATTCACGAATATTTGGATATTAGAAAGCTCTGTTGAAAGTGGGTGCCGCGCGAGCTCACTTTTGACCAAAAACAACGACGAGTTTATGATTCGGAGCAGTGTTTGAAGATGATAAATCGTAATAAGCCCGATTTTTTGCATCGATATGTGACAATGCATGAAACGTGGCTACATAATTTCAGTCTAGAAAAATGGGATTGAAAAGTTCGAGGGTCACCTTTGGAGGGAATTATGTGAATTATGTGGTAGGCCGGGGACTTGATCTATTAGTATTCATTCTCTACTCATAAATTCTAATATATATTAAATATAGAAAATATGATATAATAATATAAAATACTTTGCTTTAGATAACATCTTTATTAGATATGATTAGTACAATCTTAATTATAAATTAATTTATTACTATATTTCATTTTTACTTCGATTAATTTCGATTAATGACAAGCAAGTGCGAGATCAATATCAATATGTATTCCTCAATTATAAAATTATGATAACTTAAGCTATAGTATACACTAAAATTATAGTTTACACTTTACATAAGTTCGTATGGTTTGGTTTGCTTCAATCTTCTGATATCCCGCGCGTTGTCCAGTAGTTGTATTGGTTTTACGTTAGAATGATTTATTAACCTTCTTTCATGTTTTAACGCGAAATATTGGAAAATTTCGCAAATTCATTTGATTTCCTGGTCATCGTGCGGTTCTTCATTGGTTATGTATTGATAGGCATATAAGTTATTATTATTTCACCGCAATGCAAAATTAACATGAACACATTTGGAGCTATTATGTAGAATTTTCCAATCTTTCTTCCATTTGTATATTTTGTTGACTGCCACTTGTACTTTTTCTACTGCCCTAGGCAGAGATATGTCGTTTGATATAATAATTGTGTCCTCTGTAAAAGTTATACAGCATATAATATCCACAAGTGTAACAAAAAAAAATTGAATAGACTTTGTAATGTGTGTCTGCATTTTTACACGTTCATTTTTATTAATATTTTGAAACATTAATATGTATGTAATATGACATGTATTTACTTAAATATTAGTTACTTAATTTTTTTTATTTTTTAATAACATAACCTATTACTTAACGTTGATCTGAATCAATGACAATCAAAATTTTTGTAGTTTTGACTACTGATTATAGATTGATTGACTACTGTTTAGCTAGTAACATGCATATCAAATCAATTATCCTTACAAAAGCAGTTATTTATTCGTTTCAAATGTAGAAATTTTGCCTAAACAATTGTAAATATCCATATTCAGATACTGGAACGAAAAGGTTGTTAAATAAGTTATAAGTATAGGGATAGGGACTTGTGTATTTTTGTTTTTATTATTTGAAACCAGATTAATAAAAATGTGCTTAATTAGGAAGGATATCTTCACAGTCTCCACTTTAATTGTATAAGAGCAGAAAATATTAATCAATAAAAATATGTATACTGATGTTTGGTGTAAAAAATTAAGCAAATTTATGGAACACATTTAAAAATAACTTAGGTTAATTAAATAACAAATTATTAAATTTACTGGAATTTCAATACTTTCCTGTAGGCCTAATATTAACTAATATTAAGTGCTTGTGCAAGTGCTTAAAAAAGACATTTTTTTCAGAAAAATTGTTACAATATATAACAATGTTGATTCAAGTTGTAATATCCATTAGTTGTGTGTCCTTCACAACTTTTGTAAAATGTGGCCAAGTGTTGTTTTGAAAGGGGATGACTGTGTATGTTACTTGCTATTCCTGATCTTTTTCAATAATACGAGTAATGCCATTTGATCAATTAACATCAGTAGGCATTAGTTTAATTTCATTTTAGTAGCTATAATACTATAGCACTCTTATAACACTAGACCCTGGTAACCCCACCATATACAAGCTATGACTTCATGGCTATGAATATTCTGTTTCAGCGTTCATGTAAATGGCTTTCCTAGTCATGGATTAGACTTTTGGTGGTTTATATTGTCATACGACTGTATATCTACCTTCTAGTGCTTGAGAAATAATGAAACCACATTTCGAAATGACATTTTCAATAAATTCGTGAGGTAACTATTTCTCCCTTTGGTAGATTAGAATCTTTTCTACCTGGAAACAATTAGTACGTGTAAAACAATTGTATTCACTCCAAGAAGTTTACGGTGCAAACATATTCCTTCAAAATTACAAAAGTCTCGAAAATATTATACATTTTATATATAATTTTAAAACCGAAGAACCTATCTGTAAAAATTAATACAAAAACATTTCTCGAAATCTGCAAAATCTGCAGTTTTTTAATATACCTGTTATGTTTGGTTGTCTAAGTTTGTTCAGCAGGTTTTACCCCAGTTTATATCACCTTATTTGTACTTCCAATAAAACTAATAAAGGAAATACATTTACAATATATGTTGAAAAGGTATATAAAGCTGTAAGCAACTATTGACTGTCTTTCGATGCTTTGATGGCTTCTAAATCACTACCAACATATCTAATTGTTTAGCTGCATGTTCACAACTCAACAACTCCATTTATCTCCCACATAACATCATGGCTACACATTTCGATAGGTGTATATTAACGTTAAGCTAAATATCAATTATTCTGTACTTTATATTTATCTGGCTATTTTATTGATGTTTTATACAGGATGGATGAATATATTGTTTAGTCTAGTACTTAGTTCACTATTTAATTGTTATATTATAATTGCTATGCTAACTATAAATTATTGTTTTATAATTACTAAATCTCCAGCCGCGTGATTAATTAGCTAGACATAAACCAACGCATAAAAATCGCACTAAAACGTCGAAATACGTCACGAAAACATTCTCAAACAAACGTATCGTCAATAAATCACGGCTTTACTTGTCATACGTGTATCGTTCTCCCTCTCGCTGGTCTTTTTCTGTTTCTCTTTAACGTCCGATCCGTCGCTCGATCTAATGTAGATGAGATTAAGCCACGCGTTGATAGCGTCATCATAAGTCTCTTCGGCTAACAGAAAATGCACGGAACTGAATCAATACTGTGCAATGCAAAATCTCAAATCAAACGCCATATATTACGCTCTTACGCGCACGGCACGTAGACGTATGCATTCGAAATTTAGGGGAGGAGGTGTTCCAGCTTCATGAATCATTTCATCTATACGTGGTTTCATCAGAAAGGAATCAGGAATCAAGATTGAGATTCTTTAGTTTTGATATAGCTCTTACATTGAATCTCTAAAATTTGTAATTTTTTAATGTTGTTCAAATGTTCGGCTTTATATAAATATATATATTTATGTTTGTTCGCCGATTTCTCCGTCAATTATGGACCGATTTTCAAAATTCTTTTTTTATTGGAAACAGCAGATGGGTAGAATTCGGTGCCGATTCCTCAAACAATTCAATAGTATAATTTTAATCATAAACACAAAATTTACAACATATTTAATTTGATATAACTGCTTGGGCACGGTACAGATTTTTATTTTATTTAGTTACTAGCGACCCGCCCCGGCTTCGCACGGGTGCGATGCTGATACTAAATTAAATACACTACAGAAAAAATATGAACGTTTTATATAAAAACATAGCGGCCCGCTCCGACTTTGCACGGGCATAAAATATATATGCCTATGTCACTCAATGAAAACATGATTAAAATCGATCCATTATTTTTGGTTCATTCATTACTGCCCTTGGCCTGCACGCATTAAATTTGGTGTAAAACAATTCCTTTTCCCCTATACTTACTATGAAGATTTCCTGCTATCTTTGGAATATCTAAATTCATACAATTTTTATTACATTACACATTTTTAAACGCAAATTTTAAATTTGTAATATCTCCGAAAATATTTGTTTAATTTACATGCTGTAAGGAACCATATTGATCTATATTAATTGCACACTGTATTTAAGGTACTTAATTCGATAAGGATTAATGCCGTATTGCTTAAAATAGCTTCGTAAATAAGCCATTTTCTCACGTAAAAAGTAAACAATAAAAATGGTTAATGTGGGTTATCCCTAAAAGATAAACATATACCATCGCGGACTTTTTTGTAGACCTTTTTATGGTGTACAATACTGTAGTACATTAATTTGATCTAACTCGTAGGGTTAGGCAGCGTTTTTGCTAATTGCTAAATAAGCCTAAAAAAATAGGTTAATTTACGACATCACGTTAGAAACCTCCAAAATTAGCAATGTTGCCTTAGTATATTATGCATGTATTATACATATAAACCTTCCTCTTGAATCACTCTATCCATTGAAAAAAACCGCATTCCAAATCCGTTGCGTAGTTTTAAAGATTTAAGCGCACATAGGGATATAGGGACAGAAAAGGCGACTTTGTTTTATACTATGTAGTGATTACAACGATTATTATGTGCATATTTAATTTTAAAACGTTTTTTTTGTGTGTGTTAAAAGTCTAAGTTTGATTATTTTTTACATTTTGATACTTTCCTTATTTATTTTTTGTAGTCAGTTCAATTTTTCTTATACCAATATTTTATTAAAAAATTTTTATTATATTATTATTATTCTAGTTCAGTTTTTTATAATTCAATTGCTTTTATTCTTAACAAATATTCAAGCATTATTTTCAAAATGTTGCATACATCTAAGTTTTCAGTTCTTGTTTTCGGATATACTTTAGTTATAAACCGTGAAATATTAAAAACTAGAAATTGTTTGTTGGTTTATATTTCTTATTTTACAAAAAGAATTGGGAACGGTGAGTTGAAAACGATACTGCCGGCTTCATTTTGATCTAATATAAACCAAACCTCTATGTCTAGATGTATCATTCATTACACCATTCAGTCTAATGCAAATATGTTATACAATCTCACTTCTTTGCATACACATACATGGCCATATAAGCCGCGTCATCTAATACTTATCTCCTAAAAAAACGACCAAAAGGATGTACGTGGTCGTTGTTCCGCCTGGACAGCTTATAATTGTTGTAAAATTAAGTTTGAGTATTACCTGTACCTTGGTCCTGTTTTATGTTGTTTGTTTTGTTCGAAATATCCATGGTATATCCTGTATTATATGGTTTTCCAAGTTTTGGTGACTCCAAATTCCATTAGACTATGGCGGAGAAACTGAGCTGCTTCAATCCGCTTTCAATGCCCTGCACTGTCATGCTTATGTCAGGAATCCACGGACTGGGAGTGTTTTTCAAGGCATGGATGCTTCCTAATTGTAATAGTTTATGGCTAGTGGTCTTTGATTATTTTCAGTCCACCTTTCGTAGCCTTACAACTTCAGATACGATACTTTTGCTCGAACTACACTTAATTATATCAACGAATACTTCGAGTAACTGCGGAATATTGCCAATTCAACGTTAACCTGTCTTCCTCTCTTGATACGTAATTTGATCCCTGTTAGTTGAATTAATTCAAAAGAGAAACACCTTATGATTTTCCAGGAATCCCACCGACTGCGCTACTTATGATATTTGAAATGTTGTTGATTATTTTCAATAAATATTGTCAGCATTTCTTCTCGTTCTTGTGAAGGAATATTTATTCACAATAAAATTTGGACGTCTGGTTACAATGGTTAAAGCGAAACTGAGCTAAACGTCATATAACCAAGAGGGCGCGCAATAAAAATGATAGCGGGACTTTTGCCCCACCTGATATATACAGAAACCCAACTCAAACAGTCAATGCATTTCTTTTTAATTTGCTCGCATACGGAATTACAACAGGAAAGTTATAACTGGCATATAATCTAATATTTGTAAGTCAAATCTACATATATGTAGACATCGTAGCTTATACATATCAATCTGCTTAGCGAAAATCTTGTCTCCCTTTTGGAAAACTCTTTTTGGAAAACGGAGCAATTTCCTATAAAACGAAATAAGTCCAAATCAAACAACCAAAAATAGCCGTGAGATCGGTGACACATTATATATAAGCAAATGTTTCATTTTTAGGCTGTGCTTTTATCTGGCCGACGCACTGGCAGTTCTATCTTTTATAATACAGATTCTTTAAATCGATTACGGAGGCGTAATTTTTTGAAATAAAAATCTGGTAATGTCTTATCGTAAAATGCAGATAGACCATTTATAATCGGAAGTTAAATCCTTGACTTTTACATTTGGAACGTTATTAGAATGAAAACTGAGTGTGTTAAAACATTATTAAAAAAGTTGTTTAAATTTTAATCAATGATATTTAAAATATTGTATTATTTTCGATTATTTCCGTACTCTTGGAACTATTAAATAGCTATGGAAACTTTGGATAAAGAAAATTAAGAATAAATTAGTGTGTCCAATTTATCGAAAGGTATATACAGCTGTGAAAGAAAAACTGACCTATACGAAAATGTTACCCAAACGTAGATTAACAAAATTCGAGAATAACAAGAATCGTCTGTCCTCTTTATTTACAAGATATTTGGAATTTCGAAATCGGCTTTTGATTAAATGTGATGACTGGTGAATCATTGTTGGAGAGTTGTTACTTCTCACGTGTGACATAAGACAAAATAGAAAGCGGAAGATAAACAAAAGCAAATTAAAGATGAGCTATCTACAAGGGTGAGATCGAAGAGTGGTGTAAATAAACAAAGCATGATGCAATTTTATATCAAAATTTAAGTAATTATTCATTTAGTCAGCCTGGTGTATGTATTATTTTTGAAATATATATTTTGGGTTAGAAATATGGATTAAAGATATAGATTATATGAATACATAAAAATACAATAATGAAAATATGCAGCAGTTAAAATGTTAACATTTTAAAGTATTGATATATGTTAAGGTGTTTAGTGATTAATGAATTAAGATATATAACTATATGACATTTTATTGTTTGTATCAATTATTTTGATTACTTACTTTATAGACCTACGTTTTGAAAAATCAATAGTTAATTTAATGATTGCAATGTATTTATTGTACTTACTTGATGTATTTTAATTATTGTAGATACATTCGTTAGTATACATTTCTAGATTGCAAAATATACATTATCTAACTGTGTTATTTATTGTTTTAATATATATAAGAAAGTTAAATATCAATATTAAAATTGTTTTGTTCATATGTCCTCTGTTTTAATATATGTATTACTAGATTAATTATATCATATCTATGTTTATAAAATAAATGTAAATCATGTATATTTATATTTGATGCTCTGAATTTCTTTCAGTTCTGAAAATAATCTTACTTATGATACTGTTATAATGTTCAGTGGTCTACTAGGTTACATATATAAAAACTTTGTTGATTATTTAAACTTAATAGAAATTGGCTTTAATTATGCTATTTAAAAATGGTCTGTGAGTATTAGGTTTTGAGACAGTTATTTTAATTTACAGACATTTATTATTTTAATGTGTTATATCAAATACAGTTCTGATCTCATATTGAAAATTATGTGAAAAAAGTTTTTAGAAAGATATCATCTTTAAATTACGAATAAATTTATAAATTGTCGTCGAATTTCCCCAGGAGATTCCTAGTTTAACTTTATTCGTCATTTCTTGCTCCAATTAGAAATGTTAGTGACAGCTGAAAAAATATTTTTCTACACACATTTTTGACACTGAAAAATATAATAAAATACAACGTTTAGATATATTTAATATGGTATACATTTTTGATACAAACATTAAATTAAATGAACAAATAACGCTATATGCCGTTCAGTTTGATTTTGATTTATTTCAACACTATTTTCCGAAATATACTCCATCAAAAATATAGTGATGTAGCTCAGATATTCACGCAACACATTTTTGCAAGTAGGCCCTTTATACATCCCCTTCCCCTCGCTGGAAACTTGTTCCCTCGCGAATTTATCGTGGTATCGGCGGAAAAAGGGTCACCCCAAAAAAACAGGAACGCTTTTTATTTATTTGTCGGGACTGGAGGCTCATTCAATAAACAAACCGGACATCTGGTGTCAATCAGAAATAGAATCCAAACAAATTTTATTTAAAATGGAATTAGGAAGTGAAGGCTTTTGAAAATTATTCATAAGTGTTTTTCGCCCAATTATCGTTCCGTTTAATTATCAAGAAATGCACAAAATAATGCAGGTGCTCAGTTGGTGTAAGGACTGTGAATTGATTTTGAAATATTTAAAGTGTCTGTAACTACAGAGGATAGACGGAATAATATTGCTCTTGAGCCTTGCACAGATTCAATTCTTAGCGGAATGGATTCCTAGAGATTTTTTATTAACTACATCTTACGTTATTAATTAATGTGCTACTACTGTTCTGTTGTACATGCATTAATTCACAAGCAAGACGAATTCTGGGTTAATATACCAGTACGTATTTCCCAAATTAAAATAAAATGAATCTACTAAAGCGAAAGCCCTTATACACTAAACAAGTACCTGTGATTGGTTCGCTTAAATCTTCTGATTTCCTGCGTGATGCCTAGTAGCTATATCGCTTCCATGTTGCTGTAATTTAGCTGCCTTATTTCTTGGTTTAAGGCGAAATCTTGGATCACTTGATACGTGCATTTGATTTTGAGATAGATTAGATAGCGATGAGCATTGGTAATTAATCGTAGAACTTTGTTTTGGGTGCATTGGATCATTGGTTGGTTTAATTTTTAGTACAACCCCATATTTGCACCCCATAGTTCCTATTTGGCTTTATGACTCACTGATAAATTAATCTCTTTGATTTTAGGTGAACTTGAGTTGAGAGATCTTCCGACTAACCAGTACATTTGATTGATTTCGCAACGCAAAATAAACATGGACAGATTTGGAACTATTAAGCTGTATTTTCCAGTATCTAGTCCACTTGTGGTTACTGTTGGCCACTTGTATTTTCTCTACAGTCTAGACAAAGATAGATCCTTTGCCATTATAGCTGCATCGTCGGCAAATGTTCCATGTACTGTTTCTTTTGTTGTTGGGAAATCAGCAGTATAGAGTAGATACATGAGTGGTCCCAAGACACTACCATCTGGAAATCCAGCTGAAATAGGTCTAAGTATTGAGAATGCAAGACTCTAAATTTTCTTTCGAGAAGATATGATTCCAGCAATCGACAGTAATTCCGCACTAGCAAGTTGCTCATTGTGCATATTAATCAAAAATGCCATTCCTGATTCAAAGCTTGAACGAACGGCGAAAAGTCCAGGAATGTTATAGGACAGTATTCCTTTTCTTCGAACGACTTTTCAACAACCGCTGTTATTCTATGCACTTGGTTGACTCTCGAGTGGTGATAAATTATTTAATATGTAGATTCCCTGAGTATCTGAATAATTTTCAACGGAAATGTATTTTTAGGCCAAAACATCCGGCAATTGCTTCAATCATCATGGATTTGGAAATCTATTGATGATGATATTTGATGTTTTGATGGGCAGGAAAGATGTTTGATGACATTTTAAACCCGACTATATATAATAATCTTGAAATATAGCCATTAACGTGAATGAGGAAACCAGCTAAATACCACCATACTGTCGCCCAAATCATAATTAAAATGTGCCGACGAAAAAATAACAACATAAATGATAATCCATCAAGTCATACTACAATTTTTCAATAATCAATTGTCCAGGTTCTATGATCGTTGCACAACTTTTTTCGCAGCTTAGCATTAGTTGCTGTTATAAAGGGTTTCTCAATATCTGCCCTTTCTTCAATGCACTGCTCCCCAGTACTGTTTTTATCGAAACAGTATTACATAAGTGAATGTTGAGTTCTGCTGTCATTTTCCACTGTAGATTTAGGTTGTCTGGCCACAAACCCTTTTAATGTTTGTCAGTATCTATTATTTCACTTTGGGTTTTGTCCACTATTCTTCTTTGCCGGCGATATTTCCCCATCTTTTGTGTAGGCCGTCGTTAGTGCGGATACGTTAAACAACATCTAAGGAATCACACATTTCACCGAAAACTTCGCTTGTTTTATCCATAGCAGAACATAATTCGATCTGTGTATGTGTGTTTGTTCATATCAAGCATTGTTGATATATATTATAGCTTTTTGATGTTGTTCGTAAAGCACAGAAAATCTATTAGTTACTAGGTCTGAAGATATACAATTTTATCGTCATGTTCCTTCAAAACATACGTATCATTTATCCTCTTTACGGACTGTATTTTGTTGATAATAATTATGTTTCAATGATCGTTTACATATTTAGTTAGTGTTCCTATTATCTGAGGTAAATCTAACTAATTATTAACGTTAGAATGGTTCGATTAAACTGTTAGTATTTAGTTAGTGTAGTGTCAAATTTTAAGATGATTCAATTCCTTTGTAAACTAAATTTACTAATGCAATTGAAATAAATTATTAAATTTTAAAAGTGAAATTCAATTTGGGTGAAGGAAATTTAGTTTAGAGGAAAATTGATAATTAAAATAAAAGTGCCATTTGGAAACAAATTCAGTTGTTTCAATTTTAATAGTATTTAGTTGTTTTGTCAGCACTAGGGATATTTATGAAAGCAACTTCTTCTACAGAAGAATTCAATAAAAATATCTGTTAAACGAATAATTATCAATTTCAACTTTCGCTAGTTTAATATAGAAGAAATTTTAGCACAAGTGTCAGCCAAAAAGCCTTTTATGTCAATGAAAAACAGGCAGGCTTGTTGAAATTTGCAATAGACCGATGAAAATATATGTCGTAGTAGGATTTGAAAAAAAATTATGTTACATCTGAAGTGATAAAATGGCCAATCGTTAACTTAAATAATAAAGGTTTAAACTAGGTTTTGGGGTACTGTTCTAACCATGAAATGACACCAAGTTATCACGGATTATTTTAAGTACCATGTTGAAAACTGCAATTTCATATTTGATTCCACTATTGGAATATTGAATTAATTTTGGATTTTAGTCTTAGTGGAGAAAATAGGAAAAGTTTTCGGGAAGGATAAATGTTTGAAATTTGAAACATATTCGTTATTTAACCTATACAACTTATTTTACAACATCATACTATTAATCATTGTAAATAATGACTTTAATTATAATGTTTGAGAAAAAGGAAGTGAATTTTTGGTAATTTTTGGTACTTTTCGCCAGATTCTATACCAGCTTAATAATTACGATTATTACTTATATTATCATGCCAATAAAATCTAGTTACTAATTATAAGTTTTTTTGATCATCTCAAATGTTTAAGATTTATTGGAAGCGTTATTCGTTGAAATGTTAATACCAAATGATTCCTGTTGCAATGAATATTATTTATATTACGGTCTTTGGTGTAAATGGTAAGGACTCCATAAGAAATGGACAAATACTACGTAACACAATTAAAAATATTATATAAAATATTCACAGTCGTTTAACGTTTATATACAAATAAATAAATGTTTAACAATTAAATGCTCGTCGTCTATATCCATTATATGTACAATCTCGTGGATAATTTGGTTACTCCAAATTAAAAATTGCCTCTATGTTATCACTATGTTGTCTGAGTTTCACTGTTTTCTTTTCGTTTTTTGGACATTCTTGATTCAGTACGGCCTCCACGTCGTTTTCGTCGTACTGGTTGTTGGTGATGTCTACAGTTTGGTGTTGTAACCTATGTTTTTTAAATAAAATATTCGTTATTTACCTATACTCCTCATTATACACACTTGTATTGTTATGTGTGATATAGTTTTAGTGGTGATATTATTATAAGTTTTTGAACAAAATAAATTTTGTTAATATGTATGAAAACTATTCGTTATTAATTTTATTCGTTAAAACCGGTACTATGATTTATACTTTTTGAACATGACTCCATTTTTGTCCTATGTTGTATATCACATTTATGTAAAAAATTGCATTAATGATAATTGTAAATAATTACATTTATAATACTCTTAGAGAATATTTAATTTCCGTTATTTTATAAGTAATTTTCGGTACATTTTGGATACAGAATGTATAGCTAACTTAATAATTTCGATTATTACTTTTGTTAACCATTGTATTTCACACGTAGGCGAATTAAGTTTCAATTACTATTTATAGGTTTTGTTATATTCGTCTATACCGCTCAAGTTTTGTACCAAGCATTATTCGTTGAAAAGTTAAAACCTAATGAAACAGAATTGCTGTTGCAATGAATATTATTTATATTACAGTCAATAAAATAATGAACAACCAAAAAGTTAAAAATGCATGTAAATGGTAAGGACTCTATAAGGGATGGACAAATGTTTAAAAAAAATACGTGTATTATAATAATATTGCATAGTGATATAATGGACTACATTCACAAAATCGTCATTTGATACCATTCGGATATCTGCACAAATGAAACTACATTATGTCATATTAAAATTTGTTTTATTTTATTCTATTAGAGTTAGTGGTGGACGTCATTTGCGGAACATTATCTCTAAATATGGATAAGTGCAACATCGTACCATCCTCACTGGTATTCACCATCAACTATGTTCACTTTCGACAACCTGCTACTTTTATCCGCTAGTCGGTTGATAATGTACAAAAATATCTAATCATAAGTCCTATCACATTTTGAGTAGTCACATTAGTTAAAACTTCTTTATATTACGTAACACAATTAAAAATATTATATACAATATTCACAGTCGTTTAACATTATATACAAATAAATAAATGTTTAACAATTAAATGCTCTTCGTCTATATACATTCTCGTGGATAATTTGGTTATCCCAAATTAAAAATCGCCCGTATCACTATGTTGACTAAACTAAATATCACTGTTTTCTCTTCGATTCTTTAACATCCTTAACTCAGTACGGCCTCCACACCGATTTCGTCGTACTGATTGTCGGTGATGTATTCAGCTTGGTGTTATAGCTTATGTTTTTTAAATTTTTCGCACTAGGTGCTTTAAGTTCGTTTTTCACTCGACTTGGTTCCTCTTGTACTGTAGAGTCGGGATGCTGGCTTTCGATTAACGATACACTGGCCGGTGTGATAGGAACGAAAGCAGATTTCACGACATCGATGTCCTCGTCATCTGAATTGTCCGACGAAGATTGGTCGACGGTGGAATGTATCCGTTCTTCCTGCGGTACTGGGACGGGATTCGATCTCTGTGGCATTCTCAATGATAACGGTTCCATTGGGTTCGGTCGTAGGGCTCGCAAATGGAGATCGTCCAAGGGGGGAACTTTTTGGATATCCACGCATAAATTTGGAGGTGGTACCGTCGGTAGGAAATTCGGTTGGAATCCTGTCGGTTGATGATGTACGTAGAAATCCGGAGCTGAAAACAAAAAAAGAATCTGTTAATAATCTGTGTTTTAATATGAATTTTGCGACGTTCAAATTAATTTGGAAAATAAAAGAAGTGAAAAAAATTGAAAAGTAACTTACTTTTTGCTAATGGATTGTGAACTCCGTTGGGTGGCATCATAGGATTCGTTCGTTGCCGGATGTAATCCTGCAGCCCATAGGAGGAGTACATGGAATCCAACCAACCGGCGTTGAACAGGAATGGGTTGAGAGCGCCAGTTAAACCGGGTAATCCGTATCCGAACTGGAAATCTATAAAAAAAAACGAACACGGTTAAAAATCGATCTTAAAATAGTTGGAGAGTTATTGAGCAATAAACATTGAGAAACGCGGAGTAAACAGAAACCGAGCTTGTCAGATTTATTGAAAGGGAGTAGAGGCGGGATTAGGAATTTGATCGTTCCACCGGAATGAATAAAAGATGAAACGTCGAGCGCGTAAATAAACGGACGAAATCGTCCCGGGCATCTGTCCCAAATTAAAATATTTTACGTTTTGTTGACTGAACTTTATGCGCCGACAAAACCGTGACAACCGTTAAAAATTTTACGTTTTGTTTAGAGCGTCGCCCGTTTGTTTATCCGCTCGATTGTTTATTAAACAGAAAACGGGCGCTAAGCCATTTTACGACGCTGTCGGTTTGCGTTTACGGCCAGGGAACGATACTTACTCGTCTTGGTTCGGGGTTCTCGTGGTCCATCGACGGTCACTTTGATGGCCTTGTTGTAGGTGGCAATCTGATAGTATGGAGCGGCGCTGATGGTGATGGTGAGGGTGAAAGATTTCCCGCGACCACTTCGGCCGACGAATCTCAGGTCGTTGAACTTCGCCACCTGGTTCTTCATCGTCGCCGAACCATTCCTGAGCTCCGCGCAATAGTTCTCGTCGTTCCCGGCCTTGAGCGTCACGATGGTACCGTCGGGCACCTCGTCCAGGGCAACGACTTTGAAGGCGATCGGGAGACTCTTGTTCGATCTCCAATGAGTCGGCAGGGCACTGCATAATATTGCGGGGCTTCCCGTCTGGACTAGTTCGCCGTGATACTCCTGTAGCGTCTCCAGGTATTGGTTGTAAAAATCGGACATCGTCGAGGTGATGTTGGCGTGATTGTTAACGGTACTTGGCAAATGCATTTGTTTCGAAACACAACACTGTTCGGAAGCAACTATAACAAAAAAACTAACCCAACCGATTGCGAACGAATGAACTTCTCAAGACGCGAACTCTCAATAAACTGAACGTCTTCGGACACGCCACCGCACATTTCCAAACTTCAACTGAACGTCACAGTTTTTCTGAACGCGGGTATTAAACGGTCGGCCGCCCTACCCCTTGCCCCCTCCCGCGCGGCCACGAAGGAGGGTAGTTTTTAAATAGCACCGTGCGATTTGTCCTCTTACAATAAAGGTGGGACAAGGAGGGCGATAGTCCTTGGATCGGCGGCCGGGAAGTGTGGCAGCGACACGGACAGAGACGGCGCTAGGCGTCGCAACGCCGGTGCGACCACGACGACGTGTCGCGCGGAGGTGAGGGGGACGGGGGTGTGCGGACAGAGAAAAAAAATAGACGTCACCGGCGGTCGAAAGCGAGACGCCGGGATGTTTTAAATTTTGACGGGGATCAAAGGCGGCGGGTCGTTTGTTGAAGTGAGACGTCGGTGCTAAATATATATGCGGAACAGAGATGGACCACGTGCGATTTTCAATTTTTATTTCGTCCTGTAGTGTTTTTTTTTCTGTCGTCTTAATATTTCGAACGTCGACATCGTCGATAGAAGACTGGTCAAATTGAAGTTTTCAAGTGAAACATTCAAAATTCAAGTAAAAAATCACTATTGATATGTAGGAAAAGCCTGCAGTAATATTTGAATATCAAAACTGAAAGGTGTTAAGTCAATTTATTGTTAATCTCTTACTTTTTTACGTTTTTTAAATGATCATGTAGTTCTAAACTTGATTATTGTTAGTTATTAGGTGAAAAATTTAATTAAAAATAATGGAAACAAAACCGAAAATATATCAGAATAAGTTATTAACCATAACTTTGAAATTTGCTGATGTTTGGGCTTCTAAATATTATGCATACGTTTATATATAGGTATATTAAATAGTGATATTTTAATAATTAATCTAGAAATTAAAATTAAAAATATTTGTTAAAATATGATATCTATTACCTCTAATGTATATTTGCAAATAGAAAAATTCTACAATTTTTTTCAAGGCATGTTTTCGATTTTATTTGTTAACTAGTATAAACATATTACAATTTGTTGTTTAGTGAATAATTATTAATAAAAAATTCTGGATATTTGAAAAAAATAGTAATTTCATAATAGGTATGCAAAATATAGGTATCGATACAATAATATGGATATAGATCAATTAGGATATATGAAAAATGAAATTCGACATTACATTTTACAAATAATTGGACAGTATAGTAAAATGCTTTAAAAATAAGTACACTTAAGAAATTATTTATTGAAGATTATAAATATATGAAACAAGAAAAGGTCCCAGTTAGAGTATTATTGAAATATTTTGCTAGACAAATATATTACAAATATTTTTCAAAACATATTCTTGAATGTATTTTTTAGTTAATATAAAAGTTATTTCTACTATTTATTCTAATGAATATTTGTTAGTTGTTATTAAAAATATAGATTTTCCCAAAATATCTGTAGAAATTATTATCAGAGAAATACATAAGTGTTAAAAAGCTATTGCAATTTGTATATAAAAGAAGCAAAAATAACATTTAATTCTTACATTTTATATAAACATACTTAGAAAATCACGCATTCTTTAACACACAAATTAATGGACATGGTGTTGTGGAACATTTTGGTAATTCTTGGCTATTGCTTCACAATTATTGAACAGTCATTATATCTAACTTGATAACAATCTAATAAATGAAAAAAATAATTATTGCGTGACTTTTCTACAAACATATAAATACATTAATCCCATCTACTTTACATTCATATTATATGACGATAGAAATAATGTAATTCAGGTGAATTTGAAAAATCTTTGTTCATAGTGTCTTATAATTAAAATAATTATTAAAATTATTACTATTTCTTTCTTTAATGATGTCTTCTTATGTATTATAGATGTAAATATTCTTAGTAGCTCAATAATATAACAGGTAGAGTTATAAACTGATGAAAGAAACTTGCCAAGTCAAATCTGCTTATATATAAATTATAATTAGAATATTTCCTATTCATTTCGTACACATATATAATTCACAGCTTTAGTTTAAATTATCCACTATAACTGTTTCTATTATTGGTAATAATCAGATAATATAAGTATGTATAACTATATATAGTATATACACAATCTATCTAATAAAATAGCCAATGATCGTAATAAAAATTTAGTTATGTTGCTGCATTATCTTAGAATTACTATGACTAAAGTTTTGAAGAATTTTGTAGACATTCATAGGGTCGAGAGCAGTACCAACACAAATTTAATTTTATAGCCTGATTCTGTTACATCGGACAGCGTACTACAAATATTGCTGTGTGCATTGGCTGTTTTATTGCAAGAAGTTGGATTATAAATAACTGTGAATATATTTTTAATAAAAGAATAAATTATTTTTTTAGATATTATGTTTAAGATTAATAAAAAAAGTTGCCATAAAACTCTATCCAAAATCCGCCCCTGTCTTCCAACACTCTATGAGAAACGGGACAGAAAAACGTAACTTCCGCAGGTGGAAGAGAGATGCTAAAGACAAAGACGCTCATATGGCAGCGATCATGCACCAGACCGAGATCGAGCGACAAATTTGCTCGAAATTAAAGAGAGAGATAGTATATAGCCAATCCGACGCGGTTTTTGAGGCCTCGACGCGGTTAGTCCCTCCCCTGACGCCGAGCCACCCCCTTACTCCCACCACCGAAACCGATTTTCAGCTGTTTTCAGAGACAACTTCCTGGGAGAGTGGTTGCGGGCGGCGAAGACGCGACGAGGGTTTGGCGTTGACGTCTCCTGGCGACGACCGAGCCGAGGCACGAAGATTAAGCGTCGTCACCGATGGTTGTACCATCACGACATTTATAACGGCCGGATATGGATGCTCGTTAAGTGATTGTAGTCGTTAATTATTGATTTTTATTAACGTGGCTTTCGGCCGAGTCAATTGGGAAGGGAATAATTATTTTATCGCCCTGAAATATGTATAAGTTTTCCGATTGGACGCTTTCATGTCCATAATTGCAAATCGACGATGAGTTTTTAAACTACTAGTGATCGCCCAACAGTCGAAAATCGACAACGATTTATTAAGTTTATCATGTATCTCACATAGAGTAAAGAGAATAATTTTTAAATATCTTAGGTTACTAATTTACTAAATAAGATCTGAAATTTACTTGATGTATAATACTAATTTAAGTAATATATGGCTGTATATTAAATAATTAAGTCATGTACAAACTATCTCAAGAACTAACAGTTATTAAATATTTTAAATATAATTTAATGATATCTAGTTTCCATTAATTTTGAATAAAAACAATATTTTGATAAATTCAAATTATTACATCACCAAATATTATATCAAAGTAAGATTATATTCAGAACTGTAATAACAAATTCAGAGTCTCAAATATAATTATTAGTGTTGGGAACTATCGACTGTTTAGTAATTGAGTACTTTTTACTATCGACTGTTCCAGTTGCTATTTTCGGTTCGACTGATTTTACTATTTTTTACCAATGATTGCTTCAGTCGCCTGTTATCAGTCGCTATTTTCGGTCCGACTGATTTTGTTAACATTTACTATCGATTGTTACAGTCGTGTACTTTTAGTTACTAGTATTGGTTCTACTTGTTTCATTCGATTGATTTTTAACGTTATGGCTCTGTCGTCCCAGCCGCGACCTTGACAAAAATGTACCCAATTTATGCTTATATAGATTTATATGTGATATATGTAGTTTTATAAAATTTTGGTAGTTTTCTTGTAAATAACAATATATTGTATATTAATATAGCAGCATTTGGAACGATATTTTTCAAGATTATTAATATAATAGGGAATATAAAGATATTAAAATTGCAAAGGATAAATATTAAAATACTTTTGACTGTTTCTATGGCAATAATAGGTAATATATCGATTACTCTTACGATTTTTGTTAAAAAATATTTCCGTTCAATTATATATAAAGTATTTGCTTTATTTAAAAAAGCTCTAGTAGTTATTGTGCCATGATTTTTAATTATGTCATGAATTAGTTTTATTTCTATGATTATATATTTAATATGTTTAATTTTTATTTAGTACTTATGGTTATTGTACATCTTTTTTTAGATTCACTTTTTACAGATTCACATAACATTCAAATGTTAATACTATTCACTAATTATCTTTTTCCTTTTCTTTTTTAAGGTTTGTACTTGAATTAATATGTACATCTCCGTCTCGCTTATATTACCATTAGAAAATATAAGCACATATATAAATATCTCCGTCCTTTCCTCACTAACAATTTCTACAGGAAAGGGTTCCTACATCTTCGTCTGACATCGCGAATTGAACAAAAGAGTCGAACCGTGCATTTGATTGAAAATAATAATTACTATTTTCAGTCGCTAGTTTTTTGACTATCGACTGTTTCGACTGTTTTCACTCGATAGTTCCCATCGATAATAAATAGATATGATGATGATAAATGAAATAATACATGTTTGTATATTAAATAGGGAATATATGAATAAAATCATTTTGAAATCGATCTTTTGATCTAAGTAATTTGACTAATGATCGAAGTTATTTATTTTTTTACAATTTAGAAATGAATGAACTATTGACTCTTCAAAACGCAGATCGATATAGTAAATAATGAAAATAATTGATACAAGGTTCAGAAAATAAAATGTCATATAGTTACATATTTTAATGTATCCATTATTAAACACCTTAACATTTATTAATGTTATAAAATTGCTGCAAATTAAAATTCATAACTTTGTCTATTTGTTGTATGCGTTCTATCTACGCAAATAATGTAAATAATTTCATTATTACTACTTCATATTTTCATTACTTTATTTATCTGTTTATATAGTTTATATCTTCTATACTTCTTACCTAAAATATATATTACAAAAATAATAAATACACTAGGCTGATTAAAAGAATAGCTTCTTTACCTAAATTTGTGAATAAAATTGCATCATTCTTTGTTTATTTAGTCCCCTCTTCAATGTTTAAAATAGTAGCTGTAACTATTTCCATTCCTATTAACAGCTCAATTGAAAAGTCCCCGGCCTACCGTAGTAAAATATACTTTTTTGGCAAAATTAGTTTTGTTTTATTCAACATAATTCGCTCCAAGAGTGATACACCACTGATTATAGCAATTCTCCAACTTTTCGATACCATTTTGTAGTACTATTTGTACTTTGCTTCAAAACAGACCTCAGCTTCGGCGACCAATTCTTCATTCGAGAAATATTTCTTCCCAGCGAGCATTCCTTTGGGATCTGAGAACAGAAAATAGTCGCTGGCGGTCATATCTGGAGCATACGGTGGATGATGAAGCAATTCGAAGCCCAATTCATGAATTTTTGCCATCGTTTTCACTGACTTGCGACACGGTGCATTGTCTTGGTGAAGCAGCATTTTCTTTTTTCTCAAATGCGACCGTTTTTCGACGATTTCGTCCTTTAAATGGTCCAATAACGCTATGTAATAGTCACTGTTGATGGTCCTTCCTTTTCCGTCAATGCGAATTATTCCATGCGCATCTCTATATACAGATACCATAAGCTTGTCTGCCGTCTGTTGCGTTTCTCCACGCTTTGGAGCGGGTTCATCATGTGCGGTCCACTCGAATGGTTGTCGATTGGGCTTCGGAGTGAAATGATGGAGCCATGTTTCATCCATTGTTACATATCGACGCAAAAACTTCGGTTTATTACGCTTGATCATCTTCAAACACTGCTTGCATATTTAAATTGTTGGTAAATGTTTACTCGACTGCAGTTGGTATAAGATTCAACAAAGTTGTTATTACATTATCTCATATTTAACATATATGTCATTGTTTTTACGTGATTTTCACGTTATTGAATCGATGCACCTACATCTGCATTCAATATAAATTATGGAATTAGATAGTCTAATGCCGATTAATTAGCTTCAATATTTATATAACATAATACATAACATAATCTAATGTATATAACATTATTAGTCACACAATAATCTTTCTTTCTCGATTATTTCATATTTTCTTAATTTATAAACTTCTCCTGGACTTATCCTCAACCAGAAAACATTTTTTCAAGATCGATTGTTTAGTAAACGAGGTGGTAGGTTGAGCGGTCCTCGTCAAACTGTGTAACCAATGTTGAAACCAATGTTGTCTGAAATCAAAATCGTATAATAAGTACTGCAAAAAAAACCAGTTAAGTCGTCGCTGCAGCGCAGGTTGTTATTTGTCATTTTGATAGGAACCAACATACCAGATGCAAAGCATACATCAAATGGTTACTCTGTTAAAATAGTTTATTATTATTAAAAATGCAACATTTTGCTAAAATATTCTGAGGTTTAATAAGTTCGCTAAAATGAAGTAAATATATACGTAAAGTAAAAGAAAAGTCATATTTCATGTTGTAAAAAAAATTTCTCCACAGCACCATTTCCCTCAACTGGGGGAAATGATGCTGTGGATGGGGGCAGCAGTTATGACTGCAGCGACGGATGAGATCTTTTTAGCCTGGAAAAGGGTGCTAGATTAGCGGTGACACGGTGCTAAGCTCCCAGCATCTCGACCAGCTCGCGAACAAGCGCGTTTTTAGAACAACTTGAGATGAGTTGTTTTTTTGCGGAATGATTGAGACATGAAGTGCTGGAGTGTCAGTTTCCCTATGAATTTGATTATTTCTGAGAAACCATGGAGCCTTTAAGATTCTCCTGAGGAGCTTATTTTGGATAACTTGAAGCCGTTTCACCTGATTGGGTGTAACAAACTTGAAGTAGACATTAGATCCGTAGTAGAGTACGCACCGAATTAACATCTTGTAAAATAAGCTTTTGAAGGAGACGAGAAGTCTGCCAGACGGGCAGATGAGAGAAAATAGCATTTTTGCTATCCCCGAACCTTTCTGGATTGCTTTCTGGATTTGGGAATGCCAACCGAACCGTCGGTCGACTATTAGTGTTTTAATTCACTGATTTTAAAGATTGTTTTTCAAGATGCAAGTTTGTTCATTGTCTTGAATTTCTTTTGCGCCACAAAAAACTGGGTCCTTGAACCTTGAGCCTTGAACAATTCCTGAGAAGACGTTCGCTTCATTCGCCTGCTGTTTTGATTTAGAGCCATGGCGAGACTCATGTTTGCTCTATAATGATGAAATAACGTATGAAAGTATCTGTATTAAGTTGTCACTCCGAATGCATTGTGTTGTGTTGTCTATGTTGATTAAGCTTCTTTAATTCGCCGTGTCTTTACAATGGTTTTAACTAATTAAAAACTTGGTTATGTTTTTGTGGAAGAATTTGTTGTTCTTCTTTGGTCGAATAGATGTCGCTTTTGGTATTTATTGTATAACTAATAGTATACTGTACACGTTAAGTAATTTTAAGTACGGTAATGTTGCACTAACACACTTTTGGAAAGTAACAAAAATTAGAAAACCTCAACAACATAATCCACCCATTAAAATTGACAATACCTGAGCTAGAAATGATAAAGATAAAGGGGAAGTTTTCTCTAAATATTTAAACAGTATTTAATTCGTACCCGTCTGAAATATCCGCAAGAGAAGAAAATAACGTAGCTGACTTTCTTAACACCCCGTTTCAAATGGATCTGCCACATGAAAAATTTACTGTTAAGGAAGTAAAACAAACAATACTTAAACCTGCGAAAAAATCGTGGCAGAGAGTGGCACACTGGACTGTATGGTAAATTGAAAAAGCTTTTGTCCCATACGCACTTTCAACTGCTGAAATCGTACCTCACAGACAGGTATTTTATTGTCAAACAGGGTGACGAATACACTGATGTACACCCCATATATTCGGGCGTTCCGCAGGGTAGTGTTCTTGGGCCACTGTTATATCTCTTGTATGCAGCTGACCTACCGATCTCAAGAAATACTACTCTTGCAACATATGCTGACGATGCAGCGGTTTTATCATCACAGGAGGATTCAATATCAGCCACAAGAAACCTCCAACGTTATCTTGACAACACTGGTTGAAAAATTGACGTATCAAACGAGCAAATGAGATAAAATCTACCCATGTTACATTCACCATCTGTAGAAGAACATGTTCCTCGGTAAAATTGAATAATCATGAACTTCCGCAAGCAGACAACGTTAAATATTTGGGAATATATTTCGATTGACGTTTGACATGGAAAAAACTTATAATTACAAGACGTAAACAGCTTGGGCTTGAACTAAACCAAATGTACTGGCTCATAGGTCGTAAATATAAATTATTATTAGATAACAAGGTTTTGCTGTATAAGTCAATTTTTAGGCCCATTTGGAGCTATGGTATTGAACTGCGGGGTCTTACTAACAAATCTAACATAGATATCCTCCAGAGGTTCCAGACTAAAGTGTAGCGAGTGGTCGTCGATTTTTGACGTTTTGTACACTGAAATTATGTTTAGTGTATTGCCTGCCACAATTTTTAAATTGGTTTTAGAATCGGAAAATATTATCCAGTTCACAAATCGCTGCTTATTATTCTTATGACTGAAAATGTCGAAGGCAGACAGACCAGATTGCCTAGTTGTCAGTTACTTCGAACAGAAACGAGATAATGGCCCTCTTGCTATAAAATTCATTAGAATGGTAAATATTTTTACTGTTAAATATTAAGTTGTTGCGTTTTTTATTGAAAATCTTTTTAGCGTGTCGCAGCTGCACTGGATATTAATATGGGCACGATCATTGAATATCTTAAAAAATAAGAAATACAATCATGGATTCACCGAAAGAGAAACCGTTCTCATACGAAGTGGGTGACAAATATCAATAAGATCCGCTTGATGTTGGCTCTGTTAGAGATTCCGTATGTAAATTGAGACAGTGAGTAGTTTTTTCAATATAAATCTAATCTAATACAATTATTTCAGAGGAAACTGTATAGTTAATTAATATACCGTTATTGTAGGAAATATACTGTAGAGTGTGAAAGATTGATGTGCACAGTTTTGTGTGTAATTGTTTTTCTTAATATGTGTGAGGAGAGAAAGAATACTAGCTGTTTTGCAGATATAGCGAATGAGTTTGGGAGTATGCAGTGATTAAATAACAGTTTTATCGAGAAAGATGTATACAGGAAGTAACAGAACAAAATAAAGAAAAGGTACAGTGATTTGAACACGACTTTACAAGGAAACACTGTACCCAATGAAAAAAGAACTAAGCGTAAAAGGTGAATGTAAAACATATCACTTACCTTGTATTACAGGGGATACATCTACATGACATGACAAAAAACACGTCTAGAACTCTAACTCATGAATGGTGTGGAAAAGAGTACAATCCTCTCATCTGCAAACTATTATAATTGTATAATTGATTGTAGTTTTAAGTCCTTGGTTTGTATGTACGTTAGATATATGTAAGTACGTACTATAATGTAACTGTAAGAGTTGATGCGACAACATTGCAACATTTTAAGATCGTTAATTCAGATGATGTGACTTCTCTATTTATTTTTAACGGACTATACATTTGCAGGTTATGAAATTTTAAGCTAAATAGTAGAGGAGTGTACTGAATTTGTTGGCAAGTTGAAGAACAAATCTAGACACATATTTTTGTATGAATTTTCTCAAAGGTAGGGTCTAAATGAACACCTCTGCATCTTACCGTCAGAGTCCATGTTTATGTTCATATTAGCGAGCGTATCAGCAACGTGAAAATCAAAAGTATATTCGAAATGCAACTGAAACAATCATATTGGATACTGGTGAATTATTTAATCACGACCATCGCAATAATTTTATAAATTCGGCTGCATGCATAATGCGAATTATTGAAAGTGTCGCTAGCAGACCTCGTTCACGCTCCCATGTAAATGTTAAATATTAAATATTGATTTATAACATTTATTTTCAGATTAATAATTCATACGGCAGCATATCCTATCCGGGGGATGGGATTTAGGATTTCAGTCGTTATTTTTCCAGTCGAAGTTAGATCGGATCACTTTGTCATGTTTGAACAGATATTTTCAGGTCTACAATGGTATTATCAATAATTTAGTTATTTGCTGTTGTAGGATTTCGCAGACATTCGATTTTAGGTTTTAATAGTATCATTTGATGAATTTTAAAAAAATTCTGGTGTAAACATATTTTGGGTTATTTGATTCTAATTTCATCACGATAATTCAGATTTTTGCTGTTTTTTAATTAGTTACATTTTACATTAGATGTGCTTACAAATCAATTTATTTAGTACTGTTCTGTTTTACACGCTTTGATACACAAGCAGGGCCATATACGGGATTAATACATCAGTATGTATTTCCCAAATTAAAATAAAAGTAAACTACTTGAGCTAACAGATCAAATGAAAAGTCCCCGGCCTACAATAGTAAAACATATTTTTTTTGACAAAATTAGTTTTTTTATCCAATATAATTCCCTTCAAGGGTAATACACTGATTATAGCGACTCCAACTTTTCTGTATCATTTAAGTAGTACGATTTGTCTCTTGCTTCAAAATATGCCTCAGTTTCGTCGATCAGCTCTTCATTCGATGAAAATTTCTTCCCAGCGAGCATTCTTTTGAGATCTGAGAACAGGAAATAGTTTCTGGAGGCCAGATTTGGAGAATACGGTTGATGAGGAAGCAATTCGAGGCCCAATTTATAGATTTTTGCCATCATTTTCACTGACTTCTGACACGGTGCATTGTCTTGGTGAAGCAGCACTTTCTTTTTCGGCTATTTCGTCCTTCAAACGGTCCAATAACGCTATGTGATGTGACGCAATAGTCGCTGTTGATGGACCTTTTCAAGGTAGTCAATGAAAATTATCCATGCGCATCCCAATATACAGACTTCATAACTTTGCCAGCCGACTATTGCGTTTTCCCACGCTTTGGAGCGGGTTAATCGTGTGCGGTCCACTCGGATGAATGTTGATTGGACTTCGAAGTGAAATGATGGAGCCATGTTTCATCCATTGTCACATATCGACGCAAAATCTCGTGTTTATTACGCATAATCATCTTCAAACACTGCTTCGAATCATAAAATCGTCGTTGTTTTTGGTCAAATGTGAGCTCGCGCGGCACCCACTTTGCACAGAGCATAGCTTCATACCCAAATATTCATGAATGATATGATGTACACTTTCAGTTGATATCTTTAGATTGTCTGCTATTTCATTCAGTTTCAATTTACGGTCACTCAAAATCATTTTTTGGATTTTTTAAATGTTTTCGTAGATAATAAACTTTTTTGGGCGTCCACTGCTTTCACCGTCTTCGGTGCTCATTTCACCACATCTAAACTTAGCATACCCTGATGGTTGATTTTCCTGGGACAGTCCGGAAACTCGTTATCAAGCGAAATTTTTGCTTCCGCTGCATTTTTTCCCTTCAAAAAGCAATAGTTTATCAACAGGCGAAATTCCTTTTTATTTATTTTTTTCACAATAACAAAATTTTCTTCGCTCAAAATGCTATAATTCAAACTAATGATCCGACAGCTGTCATATTTATACATCTTTATGCAACTTTTGAGGTTTAGAGCTAACTAAAAAAATATTAGGCCGGGGACTTTTCAATTAATCTCTTAAATTTAAGAATAGACTTATACACTAAACAAGTTCATATATTAAGGTCCGCTTCAAACTTCTGATTTCCTGTATGTTGTTCAGTAGCTGTATTGTTTCCACATTGCTGTGATATAGCAACCTTTTAACCAGCATCAAATAATTGTTTTTTTTAAATCATGACAATGCAGAAGATGTTTGGCCCATTATTGATGTTTATAAGCTCTCATCAAAGCAATAGAATACATTTCTAAAAATGTATGCAATCTTTCCCAATTTTTTACAAAATTAACATTATCAATTATTAACTGTAGTGATTAATTATGGATACTTTTTTTTTATTACTCTTCGTGAATCCACAATCTGTCCTATTGGCAATAAGTATTTCTTATGTCTATATTATATATACATGGCATGTAGAAAATCACTTCATTAAGCAATCTTCTGTATAAAATATTATCTTAATTAATTAGTCTTATTCTAAAGTCTACATATGTCCAGTAATCAGATCAGGTGGAGTTCAACGTTTTAGTCTATGCACTTCACTATCACGTCGCATATTTAGCTGATTAGCGAGTACATTGGGATGCACTGACATTCTTTCGAAGTACTTCACATAAACACGTTGGATTACACTCGTTATAGGTTCTAGAGGAATATCGCGTTATATCACTTTATTTGAAATATAGTACGGAGCATCAACAATGGCACGCAACACCTTATTTTGGAACCGTTGAATGATGGATATATTAGATTTGCTAGCGGTACCCCATAGTTGAATTCCATATGTCCAAATGGGGTTGAGGATACTCATACAGCAATACCTTGTTATCTAATGATAATTTGGATTTGCGCCCGATGAGCCAATATATTTGATATAATTTTAGTCCCAGTTGTTTCCGTTTAGAGAGTATTTGCTTCTTCCAGGTTAGGCGTCGATAATTATGGATACTTAACTAATAAAAATATATTCTCAAAGAAATATTAGTTTTAATTTTATAATTTAGAAGTTGGTTCTTTAGAAATGTCGGCTAATAAATGGTTGCTTCATGCCGACCAATGTTTATATTGGCAAAATTTCAGAATTTTACCACTTTGTGGCCATTTTTTTACAACCGACCACAGGGTAACTGTAAAGATTAAATAAAGTATAATAAAAAAAGGACTTTATTATTTGGAGTTCTAACATTCTTTTAAAAAATTCTATTAAAAAACGTTTCACTTTTATTAACTTGCTGAAAGATGTTGTTGACTCTTGATTATGTCATACCTGAGATATCGGTTTTTTTTGAAGAGGTAAAAGTAGAGAAAGAACAGATAAAGCTTGACTTGTAAAAGCAATTTCAACCATAATATATTTTATTAAATTAAAATTGTGGTGAAATGATGTTAAGATTCTTGTAATAAGGCAATGTAGTTTCTTGTAATAACCACTCTTTGAAATAGGGATTCCAAAAAAATATGGTAATATTAACATTTTGGCGGATATTTTTTTATTGATATATCAATATACCATTTTTTGCCAATATTTGTCGATTTTTTTTTTTCAATAAAGTATCGATAGTTGTAAATGAGAATATCGAACTTTTAGGTGCAAAGTAGAATATCGACTTTAAAAAACGGGCATTTTTTAAGGCAAATATCAAGCTTTTCAAATCGAATTTTAATATTTTCCCCCATCGGTCATCAAATGAATATCAAGTGGAGAAATGAAATGAGTGAAGATATATCGATATTGTTTTTAAAATGTATAAATCGATATATCCCTATGAACGATATATAGTCTATTCAAAACAGTAGTGAGGCATGTCATCCACAGGTGCCTGCTGAAAGTTGTAAATTCGTTTTACAGTGAGACAATATTTTCTTTCTCATTTTATTCTATTTAAAAGGAGATATAATGCCGTTTGAGAAGTTTGAATATGTAACCGAATGAGCCTGCAAAAGCTGTCTGTTGTCAAAGGACTGCAAAATTCTTCAAAATATTAGAATTGGGCGTGGTAAACCCGAAAACGTTGTTTTAAGGCCTTGTATTAGTAAATTTCAAATCGCAGCGGTTTTTATCGAAAGCAATTTTTTGTGTGTTGCAGCTGCACCGAATATTAGTAGGGGCACGGTCACTAAAATATCTCAAAAAATAAAAATTAATATAATCTTAAATTAACCAAAAAGAAACCGTTTTATGTGAAACAAGTGACGAATCAAGATCAGCTCGCTGTATCAAAGATTAAATCTGCAAAATGTAAAAAAAATAGTAAATAGTTGTTTCACTAGAAACATACTTTAACACAATTACTTATAGAGAAGATTGTTTGTCTAGAAAGTATCTATAAAAATCCAGAAGATATGTAGCTATATGAGAGAACATACACTGCTGGGTAATATAATATTTAAGTGGTGTAAAGATAACCTACGAAGGGGTTTGATGGAAATTCCAGAGATTGCTTTTAAAATAAAACAAATTTTAAAAACATATAACAAAATCAAGGAAGAATTATTATATCAATCTGTATATTTAGATGAGACGTGGACTTTTCACAATTTTCCATTGGGTCACTCATGGCAAGATAATAATAAATGAATATATGAATGTTGAAATAATAAAAAATGTAGTGTAAAAACAACAAAATTTTATGGACAAAGGTAAACATTGGAATAACTGTCGATTAGGTTTTGTTAGTCTTAACTTTTATTGATTATTCGTTGCAGACATAATAGTTCTTTATGCTGGAAACTGGAATAGTTTAATTCTTAATGCAGATTGAGTGTTAGGTTACTTCTCCGTCCTAAGTACAAGAGTGACCACCATGGAGAAATGAGCCATAATTTTTTTTTGCAGTGGTTTGAAAATCAGCTTTTAAAAAACTTGGAGAAACCATCAGTTATTGCTATGCTGGTGCAGAAGATCTTAACAAGTGCATCAAAAAAGGCTGCAATTAAGGAATGCCTTAAAGTACACAAAATACGTTTTGAAGAAACCATGTTAAAGAATGAACTATTTCAAATTGATAAATATAATTGGTAAATATACATGATATATTTCATTGCATTTTATGTAATTTACTTTTTCAGAAATAAGCTTGAGAAATGGTACATATAACAATAGATATTCAGGTCGAGAAAAATATTAAGACATAACAGAACCATTGAAGAATAAATTGACAAATGTTAGAATCGTGAGCAAGTTTTTGATTGGAAATAAACCGGAAAAAAAGAAAAAAAAAGTTATTCACTTGATCAGTGTTTCTGAAAGTGACAGTGATTGAAAAAAACTTTATGAATGTTGGTTTATTCAATGCTGATAATTACTAAGACAGGGTAGTGAAAGAGGAAACAACTAAAGATCAGTATATAATTAATATACTTTAACTGTTGGAAATTGTATTATAGAGTGTGAAAGCTTTATGAACATATATGTTATTGTTCAATATATATATAAACGTTTGCTTAAAATGTATAAGGAGAGAAATTATTAAATAATAATATTATTAATGTTGATTACTTGATAGATAGATCGATTGGATAATGTAAATACCAACTGCATAAAAATTACTTAACATATATATTAAATATTATGTAACTGTGTTCTAACATCAATTTCCAATCGTATTTTAGTTGCGGTTGATTTTGATTTACCAAGAATGGTGTCGAAATAAGTTTTAGTATTATATAATTAGTACGGTAAATACTATGTAAATGATTATTTTTCAATGTATTAATATTTATGGTAAAGCATTATTTTCAGTGTATTTCATATATGTTATTATTTATCCACAATTGCAGTTTGCGAGAGTTCACGTCCTTTATGTTAATAATTAATAATGGCAAGTAGAAGACAAATTGACTTGACTTACAATTACGTTCAAGAGTGAAATTAAGTGTATAGCGTTGAATCATATGGGTTATGTTTTGCCGGTAGGATAGTAAAATTGCTATAAATGGTATCATCAACAGATCTATTTCGCTCATTAGTTTATATGATTGAAATTGTTGAAAATGATATTAATCGCTTTTTGGCTAACAGTTAAATATATACAGTTGTTTTCAAATGATGTCCTTTGGAGTAACGTATGTTGTACAGAATAACTTCATGCTCATTTTCAAGGTATTATACCATAAAGGTTTATTAGGCGCAGTTATCACGAATCTGTTCGCAGATGAATTTCTTCCAAATTTGTTTTATAGGCAATCCGGATTCGCATATCGATAGCTGCTGTGGTGAAAATTTAACAGTGAGACAAACTATTGTCCAAGAATTACAAATGTTTCATCCGAACAATGATTTAGTCAAAATCTTTCAAATAGTATAGGATCAGATGCCATCTGATATCCATAATGACATACACGTGATATGTGCAAGAATCTATACATTTAAAAAGAAAGCTATTTAAAGTTTAATGTAAAATCCGGAGGAACAAAAATATTTGTTAATAATATTTTTCTCCAATTTTATTAATATTTTTATTTAGCTAGGTTTTCCAGCTAGTATCATATGGTCTTTTGCTGATACTGTTTTAGATTAGAGAAATTTAGATTTTATGGGTGCTAGAGAACCTGGAATATGAGTCGTATTGTCGTATTTCAGTAACACACCGCGAATAGTCGGAGGGTAAAGCTTCAACCAGTGAATTTGGATTGTAGTTTTCCAAAATAAGCTCCTCTGGAGAATCTTAAACGCTCCATGGTTTGTCAGAAATAATCGAATTCATAGGGAAACTGACTCTCCAGAAATTAAGCACTTCATATCTCAATCATTCCACAAACCACAACTAAGCTCAAGTTCTTCTGAAAACACGTTTGTTCGCGAGCTTGTCGACATACTGGGTACCGTGTCACCGCTAAACTTAGCCAGTGGATTTGGATGTTGTAGGGTGCAAGGGAGAATACATCACATTAAGCATATTCGTCGAGATGTCTGTTCACGTTTATCATAAAGCATGGGGTATTGAGTGAAGCCTAGACTTTTTTAGATTAGAAAACTTGGAGTAGTGCAAGTTGACTCGAGAAGTGCTTTTACTACACCTGTATTCCATAGAGGTAGATTGACTGATCAAGTATTTTATGCTGCGTTGTTTTATGTGAGGTTGGGAGTTTACTGTATCTACAGAGTAGTAGAAATTGGATGCCGTAAACACCATTGCTTTTGCTGCTGGTTATCGATATAAATCATAGAGAGAAAATATATCAACACACCAGTATGGGTTTATTAACAAGCATTCAACAATTGACCAGGTCCACAGAATAACAGAAGTTATTGAAAAAGCCTAGGAAAGTAAACAAGTATGCTCAGCTATATTCTTAGATGTAGCACAAGCCTTCGATAAGGTAAACCACAGAAAATGTTACCAAAACAACACATAGAACTACTAAAATCATACATTATAACCAGAATGTTTAGAGTCAAACAAGAAGAAGCTTACTCTACAATAAAAGAAGCTATAGCAGGTGTACCACAAGGAAGTGTACTGGGATCAATACTTTATCTACTCTACTCTTGTGATATACCACAAATGGAGAATATTACGATGGCTGCATTTGCTGATGATACTGCAATTTTGGCTATAGGAGACAATAGTGAAGAAATCTCACGAAAATTATTACAGGCAAGTGACAATATAAATAATTGGAGACAAGCTTGGAAAATAAAAATTAATGAAATTAAATCTGTGCATATAATACTATCATTATCAATATATATCTCAATCTAATACTATCGTCTCTATATTAAATTAAATAATACTATCATTCCATATAGTAACAACGCTAAGTATCTCGGAATGAATGTTGACGCAAAACTTCGCTGGAAGAAACATATAAAGAAGAAAAAAATAGAACTGGAATTGAAATATAGGAAAATGTACTGGCTAACTAGAAAACCACGATTATCAATACATAATAAATTGCTATTATATAAGCAAATCCTGAAACCTATATGAACATACGGAGTTCAATTATGAGTATGTTATGCAAAGAGTAATATAAATAAAATACAACTTTTTCAGAAAAAAAGTCCTGAGGGGTACTGTTGCGCACTCAAATACTATAGGTCTGATTACCTACATCGAGAAATTCAGATACCCACAGTCAGTCAAGATATCAAGGTAATTGCAAGGGGGCATGAGGAAGGACTCCATTCTAATGAGAATATTGAAATATTGCAGCTTCTGGATACAACCAGAATAGGACAAAGACTCAAAAGTATCAAATCATCCGATATTTTGTAGTGTTGTCTAGTGAGGTGCATATAATAAAATATACAGCAGTGACATGTATAAACATTATTATATCAGAGACTGAGATAGCACAGGTAAGTCCTCCTAGTTATATACCTAAATTTAAGTTATCATAAACACAAATTGTGGGTTAGTCAGAAACGACTAATAACAATGTAATAATTAAATAATAAAAAATTGATATAAATGGTCATGGTGGTTATACAGTATTGTAGGTGTATTAGTAGACTTTTCTATTAGTAGATAATAAAGGTAACCAATACCGTTTTTTCTTTTTTCTTTCTTTTTCTATAAAATCTCGGAGAATCTGAAACCTTAAAATAAAAAATGCCGTTTTTTCTTCACGGTGGTAATTAACTAATATTTATTCTTCCGATCTAACAGCTTCTTAAAGATCTTGTGGCCAATTCATATTATTTTACAGCGCAATAAACCGAAATTAGACAAATACCGCCGACTGGTATTGTGTTTGTTTTTCGAGCGGTATTCAAAAACCGTCCCAATAAAGGTTGGATCTATGACCTGCGAGCACGTTCCCAATTTCTCAGCCCAATCCTCCGACATGAACACAAAAGGAAACACAGGCCGACGATCGCGGACAATGCTTACCTACTACCAAAACTAAAAGGTTTGCGGCAATTTCTTTTATACACAACAGGCCCTTCAAGACCGACATATACGAATCGGACGTTTATCGATATCTACGAGGGTTAACTAATTTTTTTTAGAAAAATATTTTTAGTTTATCTAAAATAGTAGTCAACACACAAGTCACAATTTATGACGTCAAGACGTCGCAATGTTTTCATCTTTAACTATGACACTTTAGTTTATTTTAGTTTTGATATATAACAATATCCGAATATAAATAAAATATTTTTTTGATAAAATTTTTAATAGATATACATAAGCAAGACTAGTGAGAGATAAATACATCAATATGTATTCCTCAATCATAAAATTATAATAACTTAAGCTCTAGTTTACTCTTAAGGTATGCACTTTATATAAGTACGTATGGTTTGGTTCGCTTCAATCTTCTGAATTACTGCGTGTTGTCTAGTAGCTATATTGCTGCCACGATTTAGCGACTCTATTTCATGTTTTAAGGCGAAATCTTGGATAACTTCGCAAATCCATTTGATTTCCATGTCATCGTGCAGTTGATAGGCATTAGTAATTAACCGAAGAATTTTGTTTTGACAGCATTTGATGTGTAGTTGATTTGAATTTTTAGTGTAACCCCATATTTGTACCACATAGGTCCAAATTGGCCTTATAATTATCTGATAAATCATTTTAATTTTAGATCACGTTGAGAGTATCTTCCGACTAACCAATATAGTTGTTTTATTTTGGTTCTAATGTGTTTTGCTTTTTGTCTAACTTGATGTTTCCAATTTAATATACCGTCAAGATGGATGCCGAGTTATATAGCTGATTCTGCTTGGGGAATCGGGCATCCATTGAGAAATAAAATAATGAAACAACAATGTTACAAAATATAATTAGTTTTAACACTATAGTACTTCTGATGCATATATTATCGAAGGAACTAAAATACAATTAATTTAACAGACACACTAGTTTGTAGGTTAGATTTATGTTATATTTACATTGAACTCTTTTTCTAAACCACCTATACAACTAAGTAGTGTATTCTGTCTCTATAATGAAAATATGTTTACCTTTTTATGTTATTTCTTAATTCCTTCGTTACTGTGTATTTTTGTCATTCTGATATCACTGTATTTCTCATTAGTTTCTTTTGTTACTGCCTGTGTAATTTTTCATTCATTCATTTCAATTATGATTCAATATAATCCTATATTCAGAAAATTTCGTTTCACTGTCACAATCTTGCTTCATTTTGTAACCTAATTTTATAAATGGTTTTCCTTTAAAAAGACGTCTTAGAGTTCCATTAGACCACGTAAATCTTATGTTTCCAGACAGTGTGTGAAGGGATGATTTACATGACTCAAAAAACTCCCAGACTAACAATATTCTCTACTAAAGTTGTGTTAAATATTCATTAACAATATACATAATATATACATTTAATAATACTTTTATATCGAGTAAACTAAAAACTTCAATGAACATTTTAAAAAAAGATTTGGCCAAATTGGTCCAGGCGTTGTTGAGTTATGCGCTTACCAACACATTTTGCGATTCATTTTTATATATAAGATAACAGATCAATTGAAAAGGGCGGGTGACCATAGATGGCGCTACTAGGATTAAATCCATATGTTTTTAGTTAGCCATAACTCTCAAAAGATGCGTGTATAAATTTGACAGCTGTCGCATCATTAGTTTGTGAATTATAGCGATTTGAGTGAAGCAACTTTTGTTATTGTGAAAAAAAAACGGATAAAAAGAACGAAAATCGCGTGTTGTTAAAATACGCTTTTTGAAGGGAAGAAATACTGTTGACGCTAAACTTGGCTTGATGCCGAGTTTCCGGACACTGTCCCAAGAAAATCAACCATCAAGGATTGGTATGCTAAGTTTAGACGTGGTGAAAACGGTAAACGCAGTGGATGCCCAAAAGAGGTTGTTACCGACGAAAATATTTTAAAAATCCACAAAATTATTTTGAATGACCGTAAACTGAAACCGAATAAAGTAGCAGACACTCTAATGATATCAGTTAAACGTGTATATCATGTCATTCACAAATATTTAGGAAAGCTCTGTGTAAAGTGGGTGCCACGCGAGCTCATATTTGACCAAAAACAACGACGAGTTGATGATTCGGCGCAGTATTTGAAGATGATAGTAATAAACCCGAGATTTTGCTTCGATATGTGACAACGAATGAAGCATGGCTCCATCATTTCACTCCGAAGTCCAATCGACAATCACCCGAGTGGACTGCATACGATAAACCCGCTCCAAAGCGTTGGAAAACGCAACAGTCGGCTGGCAAGGTGTCTGTATTTTAGGATGGATGCGCATGGAATAATTTTCATTGACTACCTTGAAAAAGAAAGGACCATCAACAGCGACTATTACATAGCGTTATTGGATTGTTTGAAGGACGAAATCGCCAATAACGGCCGCATTTGAAGAAAATGGAAGAGCTGCTTCGTCAAGGCAATGCACCATGTCACAAGTCAGTGAAGACGATTGAAGTAATTCATGAACTGGGCTTCGAATTGCTTCCTCATCCACCGTATTCTCCAGATCCTGTTCTCAGATCTCAAAATAATGCTCGCTGGGAAAACATTTTCGTCGAATGAAAAAGTTATCGCCGAAACTGAGGCCTATTTTGAAGTAAAGGATAAATCGTACCATAAAATTGGTATCGAAAAGTTGGAAGGTCGCTATGATCAACGTCACCCTTGAAGGCCAGGAACTTTTCAATTGACCTGTTAGTTTATTATTAATAAAGTGATCAACTCGATTGTACCTTTTAAACCTTATTGCCGATCGTAGCATGATTTTTGATGTTTTGATGAGATTACCTTAACTGATGTTAAATAATGTGATAGTGTACCCGTTTTTCACTCATAAAATTACACTTTTGAATGATATATTTTCCATTATATATGTAAATATATAAAGAATCTGTTCATTCTGCACAGTCTCTGCAATCTGTTCATTTGCATAACTGCACAGTGACCATTCGGATGCTTCCTCAGGAGTGCGTTGGAAGGTATGCCATGTTCTTTTTATTATAAAATTATCCACAAACAATAAACGTTACTGATTATGCTATAACTATGCACTGTGTTTCACTATTATGTTCCCATGATGAATTAAAATATTCTAGCGCTAAATATTAATATTTTGATTAATATTTTGCTGCTGTAAAATTTTTTTGATGCTGAATTAAATGCGTTTAATCATTAAGCTTTAGTTTAATTAGGGTTGAGTCATTGGGAAACAATGGTGAGTTTCGTTTTATTCGTACTTAGTCGTGTAAATAATATTAATCAGAGTAATTCCGAACTTTATGATTATGAGTAAATTTCTTAGGAAAATGTAAATCATCACAGTGACTGCATGACATTTCTGCCTGCATCCTTTTAAAGCTACACTACATGTCATCACAACGACCTTATTATTCCTGCTTTCATTGACTATACGCCGTGATGCACGTTTTTGTGTCAAATCTTCTAGACGCTTCTTGTTGCTCGCTACGCTAGTTTAATAGACTATAAGCATTATCGTATATTGTAAAGTCTTTACGCTATTCTTTCACAACTTTCAGTAGCTCTTCACGCTCAACTAGGTTCTAGTTAAACATTAAACATTCTAATAAACAGCAACATCTGAGTTTTACATCAACAAATACTAGCTGAACCATTGTGGTTGGAACTTAGTTGAAATATTATCATCAATATTCGGTCAGAATGAATTTACAAGTCATATATATATATATATATATATATATATATATATATATATATATACATAGCGATAGTATAGGTATTCACATATTTGGTGTCATAGCTGAAGAAGTACGTAAGGGGAAGTTCCACATGATTTTATTAGAAAACTAGCGACCCGCCCCGGCTTCGCACGGGTGCAATGCTGATACTAAATTAAATACACTACAGAAAAAATATGAACGTTGTATATAAAAACATAGCGGCCCACTCCGACTTTGCACGGGCATAAAATATATATGCCTATGTCACTCAATGAAAACATGATTAAAATCGATCCAGTATTTTTGGTTCATTCATTACTGCCCTTGGCCTGCACGCATTAAATTTGGAGTAAAACAATTCCTCTTCCCCTATACTTACTATGAAGATTTCCTGCTATCTTTGAAATATCTAAATTCATACAATTTTTATTACATTACACATTTTTAAACGCAAATTTTAAATTTGTAATATCTCCGAAAATATTTGTTTAATTTACATGCTGTAAGGAACCATATTGATCTATATTAATTGCACACTGTATTTAAGGTACTTAATTCGATAAGGATTAATGCCGTATTACTTAAAATAGCTTCGTAAATAAGCCATTTTCTCACGTAAAAAGTAAACAATAAAAATGGTTAATGTGGGTTATCCCTAAAAGATAAACATATACCATCCCGGACTTTTTTGTAGACCTTTTTATGGTGTACAATACTGTAGTACATTAATTTGATCTAACTCGTAGGGTTAGGCAGCGTTTTTGCTAATTGCTAAATAAGCCTAAAAAAATAGGTTAATTTACGACATCACGTTAGAAACCTCTAAAATTAGCAATGTTGCCTTAGTATATTATGCATGTATTATACATATAAACCTTCCTCTTGAATCACTCTATCTACTGAAAAAAACCGCATCAAAATCCGTTGCGTAGTTTTAAAGATTTAAGCGCACATTGGGATATAGGGACAGAAAAGGCGACTTTGTTTAATACTATGTAGTGATGATGCCAAAATGATCTGTGCATGATTAGAAAATGTTGAAGAATGTTTTGATGGATATTTTCTTAAAGTAAAAAAAAAGATCTGATCTGAATACATTCAAGGACCTATTAATGTTTTCAGACAAAATGAATATAACTACTGTTGAGATAGTTGCGAATTCGCATCTTGCAGATACATAATATCAGTTTTTTATATAAATGCATCTATACTAGACATTAAGGATGCAGAAAAAAATCGATATATCGATATATCGATATTTTCTGAAAAAATTATCGATAGTTTTGACCGATATCGATATATCGATATTTTTTTACCCGATATTTTTTCAGAATAAAGTGAAATACAATTTTTAATAAACCTTTAAAATTACTTAATTAGTATTTAATTTTAAATGTTTAGCGAATTTTAATACTTAATTTTAAAGGTCTATCACTATTCAATTTTGTAAATATCAAATACATATATATTTAAGCTAATATTTCACTATTTTAATTTTTTCTTAAAAATATCGATATACTTTTTTGTAAAATATCGTTATTTTTTATACTTACTAGATATTATTAAGAATATATTGAATATGATCTAAATTAATATTTTGATAACTATCAAGCAGGCAAAAATGATTCTTAAGAACTTGTTGATGCGATTCTAAAATTAATAATTTAAGTCAATAAACTGATCAAATTATAATAATAATAAATAAATATCAAAACTAATTAAATTCTACTAATTGGCAGAACTTAAATCCACAGCTGTAACGGTATAATAATATTTTCAGTGGAAACTTAAGGAAGCAACCCCGTACAATCCATTCTAAGCCTATATGCCATAAAAATCCAACCCAATATAACGTAAGTAGACAAACATTTGTATTCGAAACTGTAGCGGCGGAAAACTGAACTAATATTTACTTCGAGCTGATTTGCTTCGTAAAGGAGGTTTATTCGTTTCATTTTTTTTCTTGAATATTGGATAAATTTGAACAGAATCCATGCGTGTTTCGGGTGGTTCGGTTTGAAGGAGGATAAACTGAACAAACAGAGGGAGTATAAAGGAATATTATGAAGTTACGGTAAACAGGATGATGAGTCTCTTTCTTGGTGGGTGGTACAAGATATGAGGTCTGTAATTATTCGACTGAAATATAGGTTATATTAAGTATATGACTGAATATTAACGGATTTTTTCTTTGAGTTTACAATTGTAACGTAAGTAACATATCCAGCTTTTGTTACCAGAATAGAATGGCGACCAGCATCAGCAACATCTAATAGCTATTATTCTACAACGTATTATAACAATAACGTGGAGCCTTAAAATTAAATGTACATCAATACACAACAACCTATTTAGTTATTAGTAAAATTATTATTAGTAATTATTTATTAGTAAAACATATTTCTTTGGGAAAATTAGTTTTTTTTATTCAATATAATTCTCTTCAAGTTTGACACACTGATTATAGCGACTACTTTTCTTTACTCCAACTTTTCGATACTATTTTTGTAATGCGATTTGTCCTTTTCTTCAAAATAGGCCTAAGTTTCGGTGATCACCTCTTCATTGGACGAACACTTTTTCCCAGCGAGCATTCTTTTGAGATCTGAGAACAGGAAATAGTCGTGGGGGGATAGATCTGGAGACTATGGTGGACGAGGAGATCATTGTTACATAGCGTCGCATAAACTCAGGTTTATTACGCTTGATCATCTTCAAACACTGCTCGGAATCATCAACTCGTCATTGTTTTTGGTCAAAAGGTAGCTCGCGCAGCACCCACTTGCACAGAGCTTTTTCATATCCAAATGTTCGTGAATTATATGATGTACACGTTCAGTTGATATCTTTAGAGTGTCTGCTATTTCATTCGGTTTCAATTTACCGTCATTCAAAATCATTTTGTGGATTTTTTAAATGTTCTCGTCGGTAACAACCTCATTTGGGCGTCCACTGCGTTTACCGTTTTCTTTTTCGTAAGCCAAGTTTTTGCTTCAACTTTATTATTCCCTTCAAAAAGCAATATTTTACCAACACACGAAATTTCTTTTTATTTTTTTTTCACAATAACAAAGGTTGCTTCACTCAAAATGCTGTAATTCACAAACTAATGATCCGACAGCTATCAAATTTATACACGCATCTTTTGACGCTTAGGGTTAACTAAAAAACGTATGGATTTAATTCTAGTAGCTCCATTTATTTGTTAGGCCGGGGACTTTCAATTGCTCTGCTTTTATAGACAATCCTTCTTTCTCCAGTGTATCTGTTTCCAGGCTTGTTTCTAAAATAGTACATTCCATGCCCATTTTCCACCATGAATAATAATATATCTGCCATAAAAAAAATAAAAACATAAGTAACAAAACCAATGTTATTCTAACTTTTACTATTTTTCGTCACTTTTTCTTGGATTTCCACTCTTTATTAACGTCTTGCAAGAACAGGGCTAGTGTCAGATTTTAAAATCTCCATGTCTCGTATAAATCTTTCTTCATTGTATTATTTGCTTTTAAAAATCATATCCTTGAAAACAAAACACCACAAACGAAGTTCCTAAAATTAAAAAATATCCTCATTATTAAATATTCTATAATATATTATAAACATAATACATTACAAATGATTTATGAACTTATCTTCTGTTGTGCTCTAATAAATTAAAATATTTATACGTACAACCTGTATGATTCAAAATGAAGCATATGTACTAGTTACTCGGAATATTCTTTCTACCTGACCTAAACTCAAATACATTAGTGTATCAGTGAATTATAAAGCCAGTTTTGGCCTATCGGGTTGCATTAAATCGTCAAAGTAAATAGTAATCCAACGCCGCCAAAATAAAGTTCTACGATTAATTACCATTACTTGTCGCTGCATAAACAACGGAGAACTACACGATGACCTCTAAATCAAATGGATTTATGAAGTTATCCAAGATTTGGCCTTACGATATGAAAAAAACTTAGCAAATAACAGCAGCGCGGAAGCAATATAGCTACTAGACAAAACGCAACATATCAGAAGATTGAAGCGAAACAAACCACACGAACTTGTATAGTTTGTAAGTGTTACTCGTAACTATATATTAAGTAGTTTAATTGATGCAAGTCCAACACCACAGTAGTAATTCATTTATTTGTATATTAAGATGGTATACTGTATATAACGTAAGATGTAATTAATTAAAAATGAATAATGTTGCGATAAGGATAGTAGTGTCGATAGATAGATTTATGTATAAACTAGCTGACCCGACAGACTTCGTCCTGTCAAAAATATTTGTAATGTGGCAGTTTTTGTGCCTACGTATTTTAAAAAATTCTCCTGAACAGAACCATCACCCTGGTGATAGGGCGTTGTGAATAAAAAATAATTAAATAAAACATATGTAAGGATTTTTTTTTATTATTACTCTTCGTGAGTCCACAATCTGCCCTATTGGCAATAAGTATTTCTTCTGTTTATATTATATATACATGGCATGTAGAAAATCACTTCATTAAGCAATCTTCTATATAAAATATTATCTTAATTAATTAGTCTTATTCTAATGCTTATTCTAAACTCTACATATGTCCAGTAATCAGATCAGATGGTGTTAAACGTTTTAGTCTACGCACTTCACTATCACGTCGCATATTTAGCTGATTAGCGAGTACATTGGGATGCACTGACACTCTTTCGAAGTACTTCACACAAACACGTTGGATTACACTCGTTATAGGTTCTAGAGGAATATCGCGTTGTATCACTTTATTTGAAATATAGTACGGAGCATCAACAATGGCACGCAACACCTTATTTTGGAACCGTTGAATGATGGATATATTGGATTTGCTAGCGGTACCCCATAGTTGAATTCCATATGTCCAAATGGGCTTGAGTATAGACTCATACAGCAATACCTTGTTATCTAATGATAACTTGGATTTGCGCCCAATGAGTCAATACATTTGATATAATTTTAGTCCTAGTTGTTTCCGTTTAGAGAGTATGTGCTTCTTCCAGGTTAGGCGTCGATCTAAATGCATACCAAGATATTTAACATGGTCTGCTTGGGGGAGTTGGCGATGATTGATATTTACTGGTGGACATGTTCTTCTACGCAGGGTAAACGTTATATGCGTGGATTTTGATTCATTGGCTTTAATGCGCCATGTCTTCAACCATAATTGTATTTGCTCCAGGTGGGTTTGTAGGTTTATTGATGCTGTGACTGGATCTTCATGGGATGCTAAGATTGCTGTATCGTCTGCATATGTTGCCACAGTAGTTATTTTTGTGGTGGGCAGATCAGCCGTATACAGAAGATACAGTACTGGACCCAGTACACTACCTTGCGGAACTCCTGAATATATGGGATTTAATTCGGTATGTTCATCGCCTTGATTTACAATAAAATGTCTGTCAGTGAGATACGATTTTAGTAGCTGATAGTCCGGATGAGGGAGAAGTTTCTTTAGTTTAACCTGCAAGCCCGTATGCCATACTTTGTCAAAAGCCTGAGATATGTCTAGGAAAGCAGCCGAACAATATCTTTTGGCATTTAGGTCAGCGTTTATTTGGTTTACAAGTCTATGCACTTGTTCTATAGTCCCATGCTTATTGCGAAAGCCAAACTGATGTTCTGGAATAATTTTTCTTTTTTCTATTATATAGTTTAGTTTTTTTATGTATAACTTCTCGAAAACTTTCGAGATTATTGGTAATAAACTTATAGGTCGGTAGGAGGTCACATCTTCTGGTATTTTTCCTGGTTTAAGTATCATTAATATTTTAGCTACTTTCCAGATACTAGGGAAGTAATTAATTCGTAGCATAGCATTAAATATATATGTTAATAGTTTTATAGCCTTTTCTGATAGTTCTTTTAAAATTTTGCCAGTAATTAAGTCATAACCAGGAGCTTTTTTAATATTAATCTCTCTCATTATTGTATGTTTAACTTTTTTGACCGTTAATTTCTCGTGCGGTAAATCCATTTGAAATGGCGAATCTAGAAAGCTAGTAATTTTATTTTCGTCATCTTTATGTAGCTGAGACTGGAAAGGTTTAAAAACATTTTTTAAGTGTTTTGAGAAAATGTCGGCCTTCTCTTTATTGCTTCTCGCCCAATTATTTTCGCTTGTTTTAATAGGTGGGTTATGCTCCTGGGATCTCCTAAGCTTTTTTGTTGCTTTCCACAACGAATAGTCTGTAGCCTCAGTTGATGTCAAGTTTTCTAGGTATTCTTGAATGCCTTGGTTCTGTTCGATTTGGATTAGATCTCTCAGCTCTTTTATGGCCCTATTAAATTTTCTTTTATTCTCTTCAGTCCTTTGCTGTTGCCAATTTCGTCGTAACTTTCTTTTTTCTGCTATCTTTTTCTGTATTGTACATGATATATGTGTATTTTTTCTTGGAAATGTTTCAATGTTGGGAGTCGCGGAATATGCTGCCTCCTGTATATTTTTTGTAAGATTTATTGCTGCTATTTCTATATCCATTTCAGTTTGTAACGGTAAGTTTAGAGAGATATTTTGGTCTAAGTTTTCTCTAAATGAGGGCCAGTTAGTTCTATTATTGCACAGAGAAGGGGGTTTATCTTTGATGGTAATTTTTGAAGAAATTGTTACTATTATTGGTGAATGATCAGAAGACAGGTCGAAACATGATTCTGCCTGACACTTTTTTGGATCAATATTTTTTGTAATACAGAAATCTATTGTATCTGGTTTTTTATTTCTGTCTGAAGGCCAATAGGTTGGTTCACCAGTAGAGATATGTTGTAAGTTATCTATCCTTATGGCTTTGAGCAGTTCTCTACCTTTTGAGGTTATTATTCTTGAACCCCACATTAAATGTTTTGCATTATAATCTCCTCCTGCTATAAATCTATTACCTAGCGTACGGAAGAATTCTTGAAATTGTTCTGCCTTGTTGTTATGTTTGGGTGGGCAATAAATCGCAGAAATTGTTAATGGTCCATGGGCTTCCTCTATGGTTATACTGGTGGCTTGCAGGTAGTCTTTGCGGAATTTTTCTTTTTCGAAATGCTTTATATCATCTCGAATTATTATGGCTGTACCTCCATGTGCTTTATCATCAGGGTGATTTGTATGATAAAGCTTATATTTAGGAACTTTCAAATAATTTTTGTCCGTAAAGTGTGTTTCGGAAACCATCATAACGTCAATATTTTGTTCAATTACGAACATTTTTAGTTCCCTGGCATGTTGATGGAGCCCACTGGCATTCCAGACGGCGATTTTGTAGCTATTGGTTTCAGGCATTAGGCAAGTTTGCTTACGACGGTTGTGAGTAGACCAAGCATCGTACTCATTTGATCCATTAGTTTGGCCATCATATTTTCTAATCTTGAGATGTTGCTAGTTTCAGTAGGTTGAGATATTGTCTCTCGTTTTTGTGCTGAACCATTTTCAACTATATGAGCATAAGTTATGTCTGGTTGACTTGTTCTGGTGGGTAGTGGTAGATTGGTAGTAGTGGATTGTTTTTGTTGATGCCTTTTTTCCCTTAAGGCAGGATAGAGTTTCTGCTGTAGTTGCTTGTGAACTGCGCAACCCTTGTAGTTCGCTGGATGATTTCCGTTACAGTTGACACATTTCACTTTTTCATCGCGAACTTTACGAGTACAATCTCCTGTCTTATGTTCTCCTGCACATTTTACGCATCTATATGATTTGCGACAGTAAGTCTTTGTGTGCCCGTGCGCTTGACACCTTGTGCATTGTGGTATAATTCTTTTTATATGTGGTGGTTCGCATTTAATAATATTATTTTCCAATTTGGTGATTTCATACACCGCCTTATTGTTTCCATTAGGTTTTATGTCTATATAAAACATAGGCAGAGGTTTTTTTGTCGTGTGATGTCGTATATTGTGAATATTTACGACCTCGTGGCCTTTTTCAGCTAGTGCTACCTTGATGGTGTTAAAGTCCGTCCCGTGATGTAATCCTTTTAATACGAATTTAAATGTTCTCTCGGATTTTGGCCTGAATGTATGGTATTGGGTGTTTCTTTCATCTAATTCTTTTATAAGAACTTTAAAGTGATCCGCTTCGAACAATTGGATTTTAATTGTTTCATAGCTCACTGTTTTAATTGTGTAGTTCATAGTAATGGTTTTTAATAAATCATGGATGTTTTTTATTATTCCTACCTTATAGACTGTTATTGGTGGTGGTTTGGGAACAACTTTTTCAGGGCTTGGTTGTATGTTCTCTTCAATTTCTTCCGACAGGTTGCTAAAACTGTTTTTTGTCTCTATCGGTTTCTGCAACCAATAGTCACTGATTCTTGTTTGTTTCCTCGCGATTTCTTCTTCTGGACTTCTCAATCGTTTTTTGTTAACGACTGTAGTCCATTCTGATGGTGGAGTTTGCGTTATTGCTGTTTGTTCTAATCTTATATCAAAGTGTGCAGGTGATTTGGTTGAATCGCTATTGTTTGCCATTTTTTAATTTTTAATATTTTATTTAATTTACTTCCAGAGGATAAAAAAAATAAAATAAATACATTGTTTATTTCACGCACTTCATTTTTCACTTACGTTATTTTAGCACTAGTTTTTTACTATAAATACAATAAATGAATTTCAAAAGGACTGTTGTAAAATAAGATGAAATTATTTTAAACACTAATAAAAATGAGATGCAGTCCTTTTGTCTGGTCACGTAAACACGTATTCACTATGTAAGGATTGAAAAGTAAGTAATCGCTTTATTGTTAATCATGTGAATCATAATTATTATTATTATTATCATTGTAGTGCTTTGTGGTATACGATATTTTTTGTTTGATTACCTGGCGCATAGATAAACAAATCTGATGGTTTTCCAACACGGGAACAGGCAACATACAATTGACCATGTGAGAAACATGGGTTTTCTAGATTAATACCACAAACACTTAATGATTGCCCCTGGGACTTGTTTATAGTCATAGCAAAAGCAAGCCGCACTGGAAACTGTAGTCGTTTAAACTCAAATGGCACATCAGTCGGAATCATTGGGATGCGCGGTATGAGAACATCTTCTCCTTTATAATTTCCTTTGAGTATAGTTGCTTCTATCACATTGTTTAGTAATTTTTTTATCGCTAACCGTGTACCGTTGCAAAGACGCGGTTGGTTGATATTTCGCAACATTATAACCACCGATCCAACCTTTAATTGAAGAATGTGAGGTGGCAATCCTGGCAAATCCAGCGAGTTTAAAAATTCCGGTGGATAGTTGACTACATCATCTTGATTAGTAGCCGAATCAACTGATTTATATATCCTCAATTCGCCTGTAATTTGTTCTTGAATTTTGAAATTTAATTCATTTACATCTATGTTTTTTGCAGCCAGTATAGCTCGTTCGCTCAACCAATCATGGTTTCTGTAATTTTGAGAAACATCTGGAAACACCTTCTGAATAAGTTCATCTTTTGATCGAGTTAACTGACAAAAACTTTGAGGAAAGTTAATGCAGCCAATCAACATGTCTATAGGAAATTTGCCATTACCAATGTCAATGAGTTGTTTAGAGAATATGTTTCCAGATTGGTCATTTTGCAACTCGACACGCATATTCTTGCTTAAATGAAGTACTTTGACATGTTTCCACAAATTGGAGGACTTTAGACATGCATTGAGTTCATCAGCTGGCGTTGATCGTGGAATCACTGGCAATGTTTGACGAAAATCTCCTGCTAATAAAATCATTGCACCACCAAATCGGTTATTATTGCTATGTAGATCTTTTAAGGTTCTGTCTAAGGCCTCCAAAGATTTTTTATGTGCCATCGTGCATTCATCCCAAACAATCAATTTACATTGCTGCAAAACCTTTGCCATTGCAGAGTTCTTCGGAAAGTTGCAGGTTGGAGTTTCATTGCTTTGCATATTTAATGGCAATTTTAGTGCTGAATGGGCTGTTCGACCACCTTCAAGTAAAGTTGCTGCGATTCCCGACGAAGCGAGTGCAAGTACAATTTTATTTTGTGAGCGAATTGTTGCTAATATTAATGAAATCAAAAAAGTTTTTCCTGTACCACCAGGTGCATCTAAGAAGTAAATCCCTCCAGTTTCATCATTTGTTACTTTCATAAGAGTTTCAAATACATACTTCTGTTGTTCATTTAACAGTGGAAGATTTGTTTGAATTAATTCTTTCAAAGCGTTGAGATCATACAGTCTTTCTCGATGCAACTCTTGGTTAAAAGCGTCATGCATTGGACGATTGGGCGCGGTCAGGCCTAATTGAATTAATAGTTTGTTTGACATTATCAAGCACATGTCCTCAATTGAAATCAATGCTTCATTGTAAATTTCTTCACTGATTTGTATATTTGGATTACCCATTCTATTCCGTATTTGATACAAAATATCATCACACATATAATCTTTGTACTTCATCCACAAATCAATTGGGTTTGATGGGAAGCATGTAGATATGATTATAGAAAACAATGTTCGTATTTGATGAGCGTGTGATGATATTACAGCATCATTGAGAGTTTGATCCCAATGAGCGCCATTTTCAAGCAATTGCAAACATTGACAGGCTTCTCTGTAGGATCCACACAATTCACCATCAACAGTTCGTAACTGTTGGAATGATGTTGAGCCACGTACATTGACTAATAGCAGTCGTAAATAAAAACATTCATCATTGCTTGGATGTACTGAATAAATCCGGCCAATCGCATCGGTGGAATATACATCTGTATATCCTGGAACTGGTTTTCCTTGTTTCCGTCATATAAATCTCCTTGAGGATTGATTCCAGGTACAATATTTTGGCATTTCAGAATATAGCAATGTTTGTGCGAAATAATCGTTTTGGCATGTCTCAAAAAAACTGGTTAATGTAGTAGATGGTGGCTGAGCAGCTCTTTGTACTGCGTTCTGTGCTGTAAAATACACTCTTTGTCCATTTTCTAAATGCACAGCTAAGTGAACAACAGAAGGGTGTCTTTCATGAATAGGAAAAGAAAATATTTGCCAAACTGCTTCATTACTACTGACATAGCGGCCCATTTGGTATTGGGTAACTTCATCATTAGAATTCTCTGCACCAATTCCAATCACAGCCATATCACTCCCTTTGGTTACATATTTGCAAATGTATTTAATCGATTTCACTGAATGGCAAGATTCAACGTTGATGTGTGCTTTGAATGTCTTTGATAAAATGGGTGAATATGGAACAATCCAACGATTATCTATTTAAATATCTTGTTGATTTAATTTGACAATTGTTGATTTTCCATTGTCTGCTGTCGATCTGCGACGATACAATGGATAACTGTCATTACCAGTAATTGTTTCCGATATTAATGACCGTGGATATCGTTTTGAACATTTACCATCCATCATACACGGTGAATTTTGATTAAGAGTTCCACAGGGACCATGTATCATGTTTTTGATAACTACCTCATTCAATCCAGGATCTACTTGTACATTAGGGATTTCAGCTGATATCACTGCATCAACTTCATTTGGCCTTATCTTTTCAACCAACCAAATCAAAATGTGTGCATGTGGCAATCCTCGTTTCTGCCACTCCACAGAATACATCCAGCAGCGTGTCTCACCAAACACCTTATGTTTTACGATGAAATTCATTAGAGATTTCAACTTTTGTCTAAAGACTCTGGCTGTAATATCATGACGATCAATGAGTGATTGCCCAGGGAATAACTCCTGCTTAATTTCTATCCATTGCGGATTGCATGTAAATGTGATGAACAAATTTGCTGTACCATAATGACGAACATATGACATGGCATCTTGAGCATATTCGTGCATATGCCGAGGGCTTCCGATGTATGTTGCTGGAAGAATAGTCATCCGACCGACATTCTGTGCATTTCCATCAGTATTAATCGCATCTCGAAGGTGAATATACTCTTCAGATCGGAGTTTGGTTTGATTCAACCTGATGAATGTTAATCTCTCCGTTTCAATTTTAACATACATGTCAACAACATATTTGTGATATAATCGTCGACATTTCAATATGTGATTATCTTCATTTTCCCGAATCATTAGGCGGTATGAATAATAGTTCATTGAACTGACTTTTTTGTTGGTTTCAGAACCTGTAAATAGATTTTGTTTTAATAACATTCAAATATAAAATTAAAGTACATAATATAGTGACTGAGATATTATCGCCATAGCTAAACTAATATTTTAGTTACCTGTAATGGGATTTATCATTTTTATTGATAAATCGTAGCCATCTTCACCTTGCCAAAATATAATGGGATATTGCAGTGCATCATATGAGCGGTGTGTTTCCTTTATATGTTGTAATTGATCATTCCGACGATGTAAAACAATATCACGGGATTCCAAATTTTCTCCAAATACAACGATAGCAACTTCATCAATAGTTGGTGCATTAAAACGTCTTGTATGTTGACCTGCAGGTGTTTTATCAGCTCTGATTACAATTTTGTGATTATCGGATGGCATCAGATCCAGGGCAGTTTTAAACAATATAATCAATTGATTGTGTTGATGAAATTAAGATTGTAATTGTTCTACAATAGAATAATTTGTTGTCGCTATCTGACACTGGTAACAGTGAACCTGCTCTGTGATATATTTGCCCTTGTATCTGTAAATAAAAAAATATTATGGTGTGGTATAAATTAATGGATTGTCAGTGATCAAACTTAAATAATATTTGATCTTAAAAAGTATATATTTAGTTTTAACTAATATCTATCAAATATAAAATATAATAAAAGTGTCACTGAAACTGAATCACCATATAATATGATGACTAAGTGATATATTTCGTAATGATTAAGAAATTGAAGATTAGTAACACATCTTAACTTTGGTGACAGAAAATTTTGTTCGCTAAAATAATTATGAGTAACTGCTATAATAAATACCTTGAAAGTTGGCATAAAATTTTCCCGAACTGCATTTGTTGCCCCAAATGAAGTCATTTGAAAGCAATTGTTATATTGTTGGATATGTGTCAAAAAGTGTATAGAATCTGTTCCTATTCCTGAAACCAATGAGTACAATGGTTCTGGTGGTGGATCCAATGGTATCAATTTCACTTTACCATTTGCGCAACACAATCCATTGGCTTCGTTTTTGTATTTTAATGCCTTACAGTGTGAGCAAACCAAGTTCATAGAACCAATAACAACACATTGGTAGTTACTGTAGTCAATTGACACATCGTAACTGAAAGCAGCTCGATTCAAACTTGCGCGATTATTAGTTGAATGTCGCGCTCGCGCTTCACGCGTTTGTGATATCCGAATTCTTTCACGTTCATTTCCGTCGTCACGTTCTTGTGCAGTACGATTAGATCGGTAATTAGCTTGGTTTATAGCATTTCTGGTTCTTCTATCTAAATTGCTTCGTCTTATAGGAGGCATATCAAATATAAATTATTTTTTCACTAATCACAAACTAAACAAACACTAACTAACTAAACACTCTGCACAAAACACGATATACGAATTTGTTTCGTGTATCAGTTGACAATTCATCTGTCATCTGTCAAAAGTCATCTGTAACAGACAACTTTTTTTTTTTTAAATTTGGTATGACTTGAACTCAAATCCTTTTAAGCCGTACGAATTGTTTTATTTATTTAAAATTTGGATATTAAAAATAATAAAACACTGTTGGTAACGCGATTTTTGTTTGACTGATGTAATGACGTGGAAACTGATGCATTTTATCTCACGTGCCGAAACTAATACAAAAGAAACGCGAGTTTCGGAACGGGACATTAAACTCCTCCAACTATGTATTCTGTGCTCCAACGCACACACGCACATTGTTTTGATAGATATGATCTTTGACGTTAGGAACACACCTACATTGCTTAGACAACAGTGAGTGCTTGTAATTTAATATGAACTTTATACCATAGCAATAAAGCTCAAATTGACTACGTTTTAGTTACAAATCATTTGTATGGGAAAAAGAAAAGGGATATTTTTAGGGTTTTTCCAGCAATAATTCTAATTTTTCTCGCCGTAAAAACCATCCTTGAACTTCAACGAACATTTTAAAAAAAGATATGGCCAAATTGGTCCAGGCGTTGTTGAGTTATGCGCTTACCAACACATTTTGCGATTCATTTTTATATATAAGATGTAGGTGGAGCATATATACTAGTTACTCGAAATATTCTTTCTACCTGACCTAAACTCAAATACATTAGTTTATCAGTCAATTATAAAGCCAGTTTTGGCCTATGGGTTTGTATTAAATCGTCAAAGTAAATAGTAATCCAACGCCGCCAAAATAAAGTTCTACGATTAATTACCATTACTTGTCGCTGCATAAACAACGGAGAACTACACGATGGCTTCTAAATCAAATGGACCTATGAAGTTGTCCAAGATTTCGCCTTACGACATGAAAAAAACTTAGCAAATAACAGCAGCGCGGAAGCAATATAGCTACTAGACAAAACGCAAGATATCAGAAGATTGAAGCGAACCAAACCACACGAACTTGTATAGTTTGTAAGTGTTACTCGTAACTATACATTAAGTAGTTTAATTGATGCAAGTCCAACACCTCAGTAGTAATTCATTTATTTGTATATTAAGATGGTATCACTATATAGTATAAAACAAAGTCGCCTTTTCTGTCCCTATATCCCTATGTGCGCTTAAATCTTTAAAACTACGCAACGGATTTTGATGCGGTTTTTTTCAATAGATAGAGTGATTCAAGAGGAAGATTTATATGTATAATACATGCATAATATACTAAGGTAACATTGCTAATTTTAGAGGTTTCTAAAGTGATGTCGTAAATTAACCTATTTTTTAGGCTTATTTAGCAATTAGCAAAAACGCTGCCTAACCCTACGAGTTAGATCAAATTAATGTATTACAGTATTGTACACCATAAAAAGGTCTACAAAAAAGTCCGCGATGGTATATGTTTATCTTTTAGGGATAACCCACATTAACCATTTTTATTGTTTACTTTTTACGTGAGAAAATGGCTTATTTACGAAGCTATTTTAAGCAATACGGCATTAATCCTTATCGAATTAAGTACCTTAAATACAGTGTGCAATTAATATAGATCAATATGGTTCCTTACAGCATGTAAATTAAACAAATATTTTCGGAGATATTACAAATTTAAAATTTGCGTTTAAAAATGTGTAATGTAATAAAAATTGTATGAATTTAGATATTCCAAAGATAGCAGGAAATCTTCATAGTAAGTATAGGGGAAGAGGAATTGTTTTACTCCAAATTTAATGCGTGCAGGCCAAGGGCAGTAATGAATGAACCAAAAATACTGGATCGATTTTAATCATGTTTTCATTGAATTACATAGGCATATATATTTTATGCCCGTGCAAAGTCGGAGCGGGCCGCTATGTTTTTATATACAACGTTCATATTTTTTCTATAGTGTATTTAATTTAGTATCAGCATTGCACCCATGCGAAGCCGGGGCGGGTCGCTAGTACTGTATATAACGTAAGATGTAATCAATTAAAAATAAAAAATGTTGCTATAAGGATAGTAGTGTACCGACAGACAACAGAAGCAAGTTATCTATGCATAGAAAGACTTTAATGTACTTTTAGGTTTTGCTAGTTCGCACTTAAGGTAATATTATTCTATAATTTAGCATCTAAACACATTATTATGTGAGGTAAATAGAAACTACGTAAGTTTACATTAAATAAACTAATTCCTGTACTTCCTTCCACTTTTTTTTATTGGTAGGACTGTACTAACAAACAGTAGCAAGCTATTTATGTTAAGTACGAAGTGTTAAACGATAGATAGAATGGTTTTTTTAGTGCGGTTTTTCAGAATAACAATGTAAATATCACAGTTCTGTGCTATTTCCTTAAAACCAATTCGTTTATTATAATGGTACTCTATATAGAAGGCACAGATGTTGGGATTTTGGGAAATAATGATTTATAATTTCAAAGTCTCTAGGTTTCTGTGATTTGGTTTAGATAGGCTACTGAAATATTTACACAAACATCAATTTACAATTAGTTATACAAAATAAGGTATAATTTATTTATTAAAATATCTATATAATTATATATATATATATATATATATATATATATATATATATATATTTAACTATATATATATATATTTATATATATATATATATATTATATATAAAAAATTTTTTATATATATATATATATATATATATATATTATATTATATATTTAACTTAATTTAAAATAGATGTTTAAGTGAAATTTCATGCATATTTAGGATAGTGTAAATATAAGATATAGTTAATAGACATTATTGAAATGCTTGAAATGAATTAATAACATAGTTTTTTCTACAATAAAAAATTTTTTTCTAATAATATAGTAATATTAATAATTAATAAAATTTTAAAGATACTTATTTTTTAAAATAAGTATGTATAAGCGTATTCTTAAGTAAATTAAGATAGCAATAAGTATATCCAATGTAAGATGTAATTAATAAAAAAAATATAGACCGATTCAGATACATGTTCGGACGCATTAGACTTCTATCTCTTTTTAACTAGAGTAATGTTAATTAGTAAAATGGGATGGACAAAATCCGATCCAAATTGAAACACGAATTTTACGTTTTGTGCAAACTGAATTTGGCAGTACGTTCGACAGCATCCATGACGTTCATTGGCTGATTTACTGGAAGGGCTATATGTCGTACTTATTCCTTAACTATAACAACAAAGCAAGAAGTTAAACAAACAGTAATTGTGTCGAAAAACGGATCACGCCCAACAAAACCCATCGGCATTCATCGACGTTTTATCGACCGTGTATCGAACAAAACAAACATTTTTCCGCATGACGTTGCCGTCATTCTTCTGGACCGAGTGTCCTCGAGGGCCATCATTGTCCCGACCAGAACGTAATCCCGTATAAGTCTTGGTTTTTGGCGTACACGAAACAGACCGACAATTCCTCCGACGTTTCTTCGGATCGTAATGCCGCTCTTTTTTATTGTTGTCGAGCCGTAACAGTCGTCGAAATGTTTTCATTTCGCTTATTGTACTTAAGAGGGCTTGTTATTCAACGGGATTAATTTAGGGGAAGTTATTTATGAGCCGACGTCTTGTGTTATTTTTTTATGTGTGGATGTTGTTGATGTATTAGGATAGAAGTTACTCGGTATTTGTACTTGAGAATAATGAAATTGTAACATTAAAATGACAAACTATGAATAAAGCCTTGAAAATAATTCATGAATAGTTTCAATGTTCCTGTATAATTTTTTAATTTAGTTGTGTACATTTTATTATTTTGTTCTTAACGCAAAAAAATAATAAAAATTCTTGAATAAAATGCAAATGTGTTAAAATAGTTATTAGGCCTATAAATTAGTTTTGAAAGATTTCATAAATATTAAGCCATAATCATATGGTTCCGATAATCTTCATATAGTATTCGATGACCATCAGTCGTCTTTCTCTTCAAATTGTATTAAAAAAGTAAAATTTTCCGCAAATGCGAATTACCCGGTACAAATCCAGACATTTTTGACGCACCGAAAAAAAAATTTTATACTTCGATGAAAAGGTGGAAAGGGAAGCCTGACATGAGGACGTGAGAAATACATCCCATCAAAGTTTCCCTTTTGTTCCAAAACCACAAGTGGTGTTATTAATTCCATTCCGTTCCGAATCATAAGTGATCCGTAACAGGTTATGGGCTCAGATCTCTCGACGGCCGGCTTGGTGGCGCAGTCGTAAAGGCGATGGGACAGTACTCCTACTGTTGCGATAGCCGCAGGTTCGAAACCTGCTGGGGCATTGTCGTAAATTTATGTGTGTGATTGTTTAAAATTTGTGATTGCTCTAGGCAAGAGTGTAAAATCCGACAAAGAAAATGATCCCGGTCAGGCCAGTAACCAGGATGTATTCTGGGATTATTTCTAAAGCTCACTCGATCTCATTCATATAAAAATTCCTCATTCAGAGGAAAGTAAAAATAGGAAGAAAGATGTATGCCAAAAATAGCGGAATTAAGTTATAGAGCACTAGAGTACAAAGGACCAATGAAGCCCTAAAAAACTAGAAACAAAGAATACAAAGTTACAAAACGAATGAAGAAGGGTTTAGTCACACAGCCGCGCTTAATTTACAATTATTAATGAAGCACTAGAAAATTAGAAACATGGGGTCCAACCGAATTTTCGGTAGAATAAGCAGACAAAGAATGTTGAAATCAACGGACAAGAATTTAATAACCCAGCCATGTGCAATTTACAAGGATCTGTGAAGTACTAGAAAATTAGCGTATGAAGCGAAAGATAAACCAAATTAAACATTCGAATCGTATTTTTAAGTGGAACAATAGATAAAAATATCTATAACAGAAAATCAAAGGGTTTAATTACTGAAGTGAGATGCCAACAAATAAATCAATGATTGTTTGGATTAAGCTGTATGTAAGAAATTCACCAAAATTTTGGCACATAAGATTCAATGAAGTGACGAACAAGTTGCGATTTGAGAGATTACATTATGGCTATTACTTGTTCACAAAAAGCAGTCATTATTCGGTAACATTCAATACAGATAATTAACAAAATGACAACGAAAAACAGACAGCGAACATAATGGAAAATCTTTATGAGGTATGACAGAAGTAAAATGTTTTGTTGGAATGGAAATAGAGAAGATGAAGAGGGATTCGCGATTCATCAAAAAATTTAACAAAAATACCGCTCGAGGAGTTTAACAAACAAGAAAGCAACATGATAGCAACAACTATAGAAGTTATTTGAATAAGCTAATGGAAGGTTGGAAATATTATACTTGGAAAACCAAAAGGTACCAAATTGTGGATTTAAAGGATTAAGTGATACCGACTGGGGTGGTGACCAACCAGAAAACGTTTTATTGAATTCATACCATTTCATAGAAAGAAGCAAGCCAGTGGCATGGAATAAATTCATCCCAAGGCACACATATGTAGGTTTGGCAACCAAAGATCAAACTAAATAACTGGTATAAAAGAGGACAGTCTTTTGGTGGCTATTTCTACGATTGTTCGGAGTTTTTTAAGAGTGTCCAAAGAAAGAAGTTATTTGTTCAATACGTTTATTTATCACACAATGGTGCAGACTTATTCAATTAAATAATTTAGTAAAATTAAGAACTCACCATGTACACATAGAATAGCTCTAATTTCATAAAATCTATATACAGAATGTAATAGTTTTGTTCTCGCAATTTAAATGTATTTTTGTATTGATCTTTGTTTATAATGTTAAATAGGTTAGTTGTTGGGTACATATAAATTGAGATGAGGTGTTAAGTATATGATTCACGTATTTAACAAGAGTAAAATCCGACTATTTTGAAAAGAAGAAGAACAAACAGTAGAGGGTATTGTAGATTATTTAGAAACTGTTCAAAATGATAAAAGACCAGCGATGTAAATAAAGTTTCTCTTTTGTACCAACGCCATAAGTGGTGTTATTATTTCCGTCCCGTCTAGAATTATAAGTGATTCGTAACAGATATAGAAGATTAACACTCTGGTCTTAGAGCTTAATATAACAGGTCAATTGAAATGTCCCTGGCCTGACACATAGATGGCGCTACTAGAATTAAATCCATATGTTTGTTAGTTAGCCCTAACCCTCAAGATGCGTGTATAAATTTGATAGCGGCCGGATCATCAGTTTGTGAGTTATAGCATTTTGAGTTAAGTAACTTTCGTTATTGTAAAAAAAATAAATAAAAAGGAATTGTTGATAAAATATTGCTTTTTGAAGGGAAATAATACAGTTGAAGCAAAAACTTAGCTTGATGCCGAGTTTCCGGATACCGCCGCAGGAAAATAAACCATCAAGGATTGGTATGCTAGATGAAGTGAAATGAGCACCGAAGACGGTGAACGCAGTGGACGCCCAAAAGAGTTTGTTAAAGACGGAAAAAATATCCACAAAATGATTTTGAATGACCCTAAATTGAAATTGAATGAAATAGCAGACACTTTAAGGATATCAACTGAACGTGTACAGCATATCATTCACGAATATTTGAGTGTGAGAAAGCTCTGTACAAAGAAGGTACCACGCGAGCCCATTTTTGACCAAAAACAACGACGAGTTGATGATTCGGAGCAGTGTTTGAAGATAATCAAGCGTAAAAAACCGGAGTTTTTGCGTCGATATGTGACAATGGATGAAACATGGCTCCATCATTTCACTCCGAAGTACTATCGACAGTCATATTACATAGCATTATTGGACCGTTTGAAGGACGAAATCGCCGAAAAACGGCCGCATTTGAAGACTGAATGCACAGTGTCAAAAATCCATGAATTGGACTTCGAATTGCTTCCTCATCCACCGTGTCCTCCAGATCTGGCCGCCAGCGACTGTTTTCTGTTCTCTCTTTCAAGATCGCAAAAGAATGCTCGCTGGGCAGAAATTTTCGTCGAAGGAAGAGGTGATCGACGAAACTCAAACCTATTTGAAGCAAAGGACAAATCGTACTACAAGAATGCTATCGAAAAGCTGGAGGGTCGCTCTAATCAGTGTATCACCCTTGAAGGGAATTATGTTGAATAAAAAAAACTAATTTTGCCAAAAAATATGTTTTACTGTTATATTATAGAGTTTCATTTGTTTGACGTTGCCTAACATCATAATAACTCATTTTATGAAATATATATCGTTAAAATATTAATGAAATTTTTCATGGAAGGTAAAACGACGTCTGCGAACTATCATTGTTTACCTCCAGTTTCGCAAACGACCGCTCGCCGTCGCCAGGAAAATAGAATATTCATTAAAAGTCGTTTTCGGCGCACGATATCCGATTGCCGTAAAAGTGTCCGGGATCCGCACTAAATTCCGACAACCAACGACCGCGTGGCACCATCACCAGAATCGGTCCGTATATCGTCGGCCCCAATCTCGATCCTGGCTTTTGGCTTACCAGAAATCGCGCCTGGAAACCGGCGGAGCTTTGGAGCGACGCCCGCTTCTCTAAGGCCCATATATCCCGTCGCTAAATCTCGCCTCGCCGTTTCGTTTTTGTTTTATATACGGTCGGTTTTTGTTTCGGCGAGATGGACGGCCGGGCGGGGCGGCGAGGGGTTCACACCGCAGGGTTCAATGTCGTGGAAATAGTGTCGAATTATCCCGATAGGTTATTGCTTCGATGTTTTTGGTTATGTGCTGTGACATAAGGAAACCCGCTATTATATATTTTAATTTTATTTCCTTTAAAAAAGGAATAAAGATCACTATTTATGTTTAATTCAATAAATACTAAAGCTTTGAGTTAATATTTTTGCTATCGGCCTGTAAATAAATTTTAAATGATCTAGTGGTGATGATATACATACAGATGATGATGATATGATCATGATATTAAACAAAATCACAATAAATTAACTTCGCCAATAGCTTATTCCACTGATTTGTAGTACAACATAGTTACGGCGACCCGCACACTCTCAGTGTTTAACCTTATGATTTGTTAATATCATGGCGAATATAGGGCTGACTGAAAACTGGACGGACTTAAATTCAGAAGAATCATTTGGTGTTCTTGGAATCATCAGACCCTCACCGTTCAACTTTGCTATCACTATATTTGCTTTAATTACTTTCTTCGTCAACTTTTTAACAGCTGGCCCTATTCCCCTTGTTCCATTTGCGTAGCATGACTAACACATTGAGTTATAAATTATGGATCTCAATGAATTCAGTTGATATATATATTGATGTATATATATATATATATATATATATATATATATATATATATATATATATAATTGACACCAATAGTCGGGAAAACTATTGATATCAATGCCTACTGTTTTCAATCTCATGCTAAAGCGCCATAAGAGGTCAGACATATACATACATTCCTTCAACAAGTGTCCATCAAACTCTATCATGCTTAAATTTCAAAAATCTAATATCAAATAAGTGATTTCTTAAAGTACGATGACCTAAATTTCACCAGGTTAAGGATAAGTGATACATATTTGATTGAACAATGTTATTTTATTTACAATTTACGAAGTTTCTTCAGCCTAGAATAATTTCAACAATATTTACGTATGGATAATTTATGAAGCCAAATATTGCCTCTGCTGTCAAGCAAAATAACAAAACCTAAGCACAAATTTTGTAAAGTACTTGATGAAGTATTGCAGTTCAATGTGCTTATAAGTTTGTACCGTTATTAAAATTAACTTGTTGATATTAATTATGTAAAATTATTATTTTGGTAGCTTAATTATACACATTTGCATCTGTATCTTAAAATTATTATCACACAATTTTTCAGTAGGTTGGTCATCGATACAACTTTGATTTTTCATAGCATATGTACGAAATTTGGTTTCAATAACACTATTCTGAAAGTCCCCAAGTGCCCATTATTGGGAACTGTTTAGAGTCAGTAATTGCATTTATTAATTTTCCTGTTATATAACACCACTAAAGTATTTTTATCTAATTTTCTGAATTATTCTACCACGTTTAATATTCTAACAGTTCTCTGAGATTTCTAATATTTTACATAAAATTGTTATTTTAGTTACAGTGAGAGAGTATAGTCCCCATCCACGAATCGATGCTGGTCAAATTTCGGTTATTTATCATGATTAATCGCTTTTCAACTCTTTCGTTTATAAAGTATAATATATAATAATATAATATGTAATATTTTTATAACTTTTATATATATATATATATATATATATATATATAGTAAAAAATAAAAAATTCAAACAAAATAAGAGGAGACCAAAAAGCTGAAACATTGGTATGCGGAAATGATGATTAGGAAACGTTAAGTAACGTAAATGTCTCGTAACATTTCTAATTGGTATTGGACGATAAATAAAGTATAGTTTAAATTTTAATAATCACTCTTGCAATTTAAAAATAAATCCTTTTGAAAATCATATGTTATTATTATACATCAATATCTTAGTTATTCAATAAATAGAATGCAATAAATTCATCATGTCAACTGATGGAGATATCTTTTATCTGATACTTTAGATACTATGATATTCAATTGGTTGAATTCACATGAAAGATGAGTGAGAGGTGAATACATCGATGTGTTTTCCAAATTAAAATTAAATTTTACTGCTTAAACCAAACTTGAACATTAAGAGTAATGAGTAACATTTACACTATACATATTTATGTTGTCTGATTCGCTTCAATCTGGTGATCTATTCCTCGTCCTCCATTATTTATTTTTCTTAGACATTAATGTGATTGAACAGCATTTTTTCATGATTCACAGTGAACTATTGAAAAAAAATTGTTTCAGCAGCCTTGAATTACTAGTCGGTTTGATGACAAAGCAACCCTATAAGTCTAAATAGGATTTATTATTAACTAATAAATCAATGTCTTTGAACTGTATGTACTTGGGAGAATCTTCTGACTAACCTGACTATTTAATTTTGAGTCTGACCTACTCGGCTTTCTCTTTAACATATTTTTTAATTAATATAGCATAGAGAAGGGTACCAAGATATTTCGTTGATTCTGCTTGAGGAATCAGACATTTCTTAACTGAGGACAAATATTCAGACGTTAAACTGCATTATCCAGTCTCTAATATATCTGTGGATCTTGTTGGTTGTTACTTCTGATTATTCTATAGCTCTAGGCAGAAATGACAGTGTCATCACCAAATATTCTAAGCCACAATTCTATTAGGGTTAGGGCAGTATAAATCAGTTGCAAGAGTTGTATAAGACACTACACTGCGGACTACTGCATTTTCTTTTCGCAAGATACAACTTCCATAACTGATAATAATTCGTCGACAACAATTTGTCATCCTGTCGAGCAGTATCCTTGTTGCTAAATATTAATATCCTATAGATTTGGATTGGGATCCTATTACTGGGACGTAAAAATTTAAGTATAACGTCTCATATTCAGTAAATATTCAGTTGTTAAAGTTTACGACCAGAGAGGAAGTTGTTGTGAATAATAACAATCTACTTCTATACCAATCCTTGTCGAATCAAGTTTCAACCTTAACCAATATCCACCATTTCATCATCGGAAAATCTAGAGAATTGTTTTGGCATATCCACTCGATACGCATATGGATGGCAAGAACGTCGTAAAGTTTTAGTGTTACCCGATATCACTCCGCATTTCCCATCAGATGGGGAATCCGTCCGAATAAAGTTTCGGTGTACCAAAATGAATCAATTCCCGCTTACGGATGGCAATCGGGAGATCAATGGAGGGAGACATCAGCCCGCGTGATGCCCCGCATTGTTACACTAAACTACCGACTTATCTCTGCACATTTATCTGGGTAACATCCTCGGGATCCTATTCGGTTTGTGTCAGCGATTCTCAAACGTTTAAGGTACTTTTTCTTTCGAACAACACAATATTGAATGGTATTAGAACTATATATGCGTTTGGAGTTATGTATTGTAATGGAAAAGAATACATTTTATAAAATACGTGAGATAAATATAATTAATAAGCATATTAGGATTCTCATATATTATTCACTTCTTTTCTAAGGTTCTTAACTGTTTTCTGATGTTTTCTTTCCATTTAAAGAAATATCTATTAAGAAAAAATACTACAATATATGTTATTCATTTCAATTTTCACATTTCAATAACATGTCTTTAGGTTTGTCTAGTTAAAATCGGTAATTTTATTCAATTTTTTAATTCTAGTAGTTTTTTGATCTGTTATGTCTGTCGCCATATACACAAAAAGTTTTATGGTCATGTATACGTCCACGTCAGCGTCCATGTGTACAGGTGGCTGTATGTGGATACTGTCTTGGACTAACCACTGGCTTTTACGCTTGGGTTTGTCCTTGTTGATCCCCTTTTTTAAAAGTTTTCTTTTTTTCATGGCAGGCTATAAAACAACAATGCTAAAATAGCATAATTTGTATGAATGTTACTCATTTTCGCCTTATTTTGTCTTATTATCTAACTTAGAAAAAGGAAGAGGTTATATGTTCTGTATATAGTTTTTTAATTGTATGTTCGCCGACTTCTCCGTTAATTGTTGGACGATTATCAAAATTATTTTTTTATTCGAAAGGGCGCACTTCCGAAGTGGTCCCATTTTAACCAAATCAGGATCTGTTGGGGAAAGGGGGGAAATCTAGAGAAACGCTCAAATTTCAATGCATGTACAAAATTTTCATATATTTTTTACCTAAAATAATCAGGCATTTGTGTATAATGTTATTACTGTGCTAATATGACGGAAAATCAGAAGTCGTTCAGTGTAAAAGCCATTCAGTTTGTTTTAGGAACTAACTATAGCTTATAAGACCTCGTAGAAATATTATAGACAACTGCTTATGGTGTAATGGTATGGCGTTATTCATTGAATAAGTATCTAGCATTAAAAAGAAAAAAATTGAACTGATTTCAAAATTTTTTTTCTGATTTCAAAAATTTCAAAAAAGAAGTCACTAAAATGTAAAAAATAATGCAACTTTTATTTCTAAGGCAAAAAAAAACATTTTAAAATAAAATATGTACATAATAATCATTGGAATAACTAATTAAAATTAATCAAAACCCTTATTTAATCTCTTTACGACACGTATTTTATATTCTACTATATAGACACAATTTAGCTTAATAAGTACTTAAACCTTTTTATCTATTTCCAGTATTATTTTAACAACTACCAACTGATTATTTTGAAGTCGGTGCCGAGCTGAAACAATACAAAAATAAAAATTTGCTGACAAATAGAGAGAACTAAATTACCAACAAGACCAATCTAAATTAATATTACTGTTTGGGTTTGGCACCGATCTCGCAGCAGTCTTGGCATGTTCACCAGTAGATATTGGTAATGAACATATATGGAAACACAAAAAAAATTAGAAATGGTACGTGAGTCTGATAGTACATTCTTAATATTTCAAAGTAGTAACAGATAACAATCTTACTACTAATCATACAAATTTATGTTAATTAGTTTTATGTTGACTAAACAGAAGATATTTATTTGTACACCTAACAGTAATATACCTTATTATTCAGAACTGAATTGAAAAATAATCGCAGTCCTTTGATATTAGTATAGTTAGTTAATATATTCTGATTTTATTGTAATATGTTTCTAACAATATACTAGAAATTAATTCCGCCAATATATTTAAAGAACTTATAAAAATTATTAATTAATATATATTAAAAGTTTATTACTAGGGTGGAATTGGGGTATCTATTCGATAAAATCGCCATTATGTTTAGAGCTGGCCAATTTAATAATAATAAAATTTTAATCTATAATGCAGATATAATCTATACAGCAGAGAATCAACAGTGAGAGCGCAGTACACAGTATATATTTTAAGACATTTTTATTTATTTAATTCTGTTCATTGAGAGATTGAATTGTCAGATGATAGATAATAAAGCCCTTATGGGGCGCAAGCCAATGCGAAAGCAATATAACGAGTAGGAAATCAGAAGATTGCAGCGAACCAAACTATACGAATTTGTACAAGATGTACTATTAACTATAAACTTCAGCTTAAGCTAGAGTAATTTAATTTTTGATGTATTTAATCCCCACTTGTCTCGCTTGTGAATCGATTTAATTATGGTTATAACAGGTCAATTGAAAAGTCCTCGGCCTGACACATAGATGGAGCTACTAGAATTATATCCATATGTTTTTTAGTTAGCCCTAACCCTCAAGTTTAGAAGTAAACCGTAAATTGAAATTGAATGAAATAGCATACACTAGAGATATCAACTGTACGTGTACATCATATAATTCACGAATATTTGGGCATGGGAAAGCTCTGTGCAAAGTGGGTGAGGCGAGAGCTCACTTTTGGCCAAAACAACGATGAGTTGATGATTCTGAGCAGTGTTTGAACTTGATCAAGCGTAATAAACCCGAGTTTTTGCGTCGGTATGTGACAATGGATAAAACATGTCTCCGTCATTTTACTCCGAAGTCCAATCGACAGTCATCCGAGTGGACTGCACACGATTAACCCGCTCCAAAGCGTGGAAAAAGGCAACAGTCGGCTGGCAAGGTTATAGCGTCTGTATTTTGGGATACGCATGGAATAATCTCCATTGACTACCTTGAATACGGAAGGACCATCAACAGCGACTATTATATAGCGTTATTGGACCGTTTGAATGACGAAATCGCCGAAAAACAGCCGCATTTGAAGAAAAGGAAAGTGCTGCTTCGCCAAGACAATGCACCGTGTCACAAGTCAGTGAAAACAATGGCAAAAATCCATGAATTGGGCTTCGAAATGCCTCCTCATCCACCGTATTGTCCAGATCAGGCCCCCAACGACCATTTCCTGTTATCAGATCTCAAAAGAGAGCTCGCTGTTGTCGAATGAAGAGGTGATCGTCGAAACTCAGGCCTATTTTAAAGCAAAGGACAAATCGTAGTACAAAAATGGTATCGAAAAGTTGGGGGGTCTCAATAATCAGTGTTTTTTTGTCTCTAAAATCAACTAATTTTGCCAAAAAAATGTGTTTTGCTATAGTAGGTCGTACACTAATGTAGAAGAGTATAGATTTTTAAATTTTAAACACAGGTAAATTAATGATTCTAATATTAATATCCCTTAAAAGGAACACTCAAATATAGTCACTTTTAATAAGTCACCAGTTTGTCATAACGTACTGTACTGTTTCATAAGACCATCCACAGTGCTACTACTAGTGAATTGTTTCTTTTCGCATCTTTTATCGTCAGATCAGACGTTTCAGAGGCTACAAATCTTCAGCAGATTTTTTAGAAAGAATGTGTTAATGAAAATGTTTCTAGTAAAATGTATTTGTTTTTCTCAGAATGGATATTTTATATTGATTATATTGGTTGAGAAGATTTATGATTATGCTATTGTCTAAGCAATTTTCTTTTTAATGCTTACTACCTATTATTAAAGTGTATTGTTGTGTAACTGATAAAATAGAAAATATAATTGAATAAAGGAATCTCATCTTTAAGTTCATTTTATAAACATTTTAATAGTCTTATTTATATAAACAACAGCTTGTTAATAAGTTTATGAAACTACATTATATTCTAATTATAGCATTATGACCATCGTTAATTTCACTTAATTGATCAAAAAATTGATGCAGCCTCCGGTATTTCCCATAATAATGGGTACATGTGAAGCTAGTTATCTAGTTTAAGAGGGTTATTATTCAGTTTAGAAGGAATTTTATAATTACAGTTTTAAATTTGTCATATAACAATTTTATCTGCATTTGAATATTTCTTTAATAAGCGCAATGTGATAAAGTATATTTATGGCTGAAATATTCCTTTAAATGCATAAACAATATCATTTGAGGGTAAACAGAAACATTTGGTTCTATTTATAAGTGAAGTAAAATTATTTATATGTTAAATATATTTATTATCTAGCAAAATATATGGGAATTCCAATGATAACAATTTATTGAAAATTGTAATGAACGGCTTTTATCTTTCGAGTATCACTGAGGATTTAAGTAAAGATATGGCAAAAAGCTCTTCAACGCTTCTTTGGCTATGTGAAAATTATGTGACTAAATGGGTGGGATAAGAATATATAGTGTATTCAATGTTTTTTTACATATATCATCAAATTTTTTAATGTATTTCTTGTCGTAAATTGTAAATTCGTTTTAGAATTAGACAATATTTTCTTTCTTATTTTATTCTAGTTAAAAAGAGACACAAGTCACATGAATGAGCCAGTTAAAGTCGTCCGATTGTCAAACGTATGCAAAATTCTTGAAAACAATAATGATAAGAGGTTATAACTCCAACCTATAAACTATTGTGACTGTATAATTAACTGTAGTTAAAATATAATAAGTAAAATATATCTGATAACATTTCTGTTCAATTATTTTATTTAGATTAGAATTTTGTTGTATGTCAAAGCCAAACTGATTTGGAAGCTGATTTTCTACAAATTTCTCATAGAAAGTTTTAGTTTTATCTTTTTGGCTTCAATTGTAGCCTATGGAACATTCAGTAGTCTAAAAAAATCAAAATCCTAAAAATCAATCAAAATTACTAAATTCATTGGGGGGCGGCAAAATAGTTGAAAAAACAAAATGCAAGTATAATATAATTATTTTATTATTGTATTACTTTTTCACTAATTTATTTTTTACAATTCTGTCAACATCAACGTTAATATTGTTAGTAGCTAGACACAGCGCATGTTTAATTGATGTCGATTTCACCATTGAACACATTTTTAAGTCAAAATTCGTCAGTTTTAGGAAACGTTCATCAAGGAGCTTAAAATACTCAATTCCTGATTCTGTTCTACCCTTATAAAAGGGGTTTGATAATCAATCTTCACACTTTCAACCGCTATTGTTAATGGATGAGTGTTATATCACCCTTAATAAATTCTCCTCACTTTTCATTTTTTCTCCCTTCCTCCTCATTCTTTTCCTTTTTTAAAAATCTGCGAATCGCTGCTCAAATTCAACATAATTATAATATAAGCGTTTAGCTATTGCAACTGTGCATATTTTATTAGAATTCGATCAATAAACGGTTCCTTAGCTATGGCTAATTGTAATTAAACTTCACATGAGCCAGCCAAACTTTGTTCATTCTCTCTACTTACTTTAGAAAACATACTAGTTTGCTGTATTTTTTTCGTACTCATCTACCATAAGTTTTCTTGCTTCACTAACATAAGTTTTATACTTTTCTTCATGTAAAGAAGTATAGTGTCGTTGAACATCATATTCTCTATTTATAAACGAAACTTGCATACAAATCAGGCACTAAATTTTATTGTTATTGTTAAATTAGTCTAATTCCCATTTCTCAATGAATGTACGGTTTTCTTTACTTAACTTCCGCTTTTCAATAGTGATAAAGACACTTGTTACCAGAAGAGAAAATAATTTCAAGTCATCAGATCATTTGGGATTTAAAAAAATCAAATCATAATTTTCTCTCTACAAAAATGTTGTTATTGTAATATAAAGTAATAATAAGAAAATAAAAAAGATTTGTAATGAAAAGAAATTCAATAAAATGTGAAAAAAGTGAAGTATAAAGGTACAAGTGTTACTTTTGCAGATCTTGTAGCATCGATTGGAATCAGTACTAATTAAAAGACGCTATATTCGGTGAATTTGATGAATGGAATATGATTTCTCATATGAGTGTCACTCGTGTAGATTTGTTAATAAATCTGCATCTATCCATATGCATAAATAACAAATATTAAAGTGCTGAACCAATACTTACATAGATTTACGAATAGAGTACTAAAAACAATGCGTAAATAAAATGTGGTCAAAATAGAGAGAACCTTGGCGGAGAATAAACAGACTTAACTGTTAAATTTTATAATTTTGGCAATTATTTACATAAAATAACAGTTTTCAATTTATTATCATATATACAGACGTCAAATATGAGAAGTTGAATACAACAGTTTAAGAATCTTATGGTGAAGGCGCTTCATTATATCCCTATTGTCGAATTTGGTACAAATGGTAATTTTGATATCCACTCAAAAGAATGACCAGGAGCGCGAAAATTATTGAAAGAGAAATACTCTTAAGTTTATTGTATGAAAACTAGAATCTAGAATCCTTAAAAAAACAGTTTCCTTCAAACAGTTGACAAATTAATTGTTTTCAGACGTTTAGATCCGATGAGAGAGATCTAAAAGGATTTCAAATTTGTCTTTGCAACGAACTGATTAACTGCCCTCGACCCAATCCTGTTAGGAGGGAAGTTCTAGAAAATTATGGAAAATAATTTGATTAATTTATATTGGTACCAATTTTTTTTTAATAAATACTTTTTAGGGAGTACCGAGTCTGAAGAAGTCTCTAAAGTCTATGGGCTGAAGATGTTGAACTTTAAGCTGAGTACTGCTGATATTTAGAAATTTTTTTATATTTTACACTTATACATTATTTCTAATTAATAAGTATAAAATACATTTCGTAATTTGTATTAAAACATATTTCTATAAAAAATTCAAGCGATATTTTGACTTGAGATTAAGTGATTAAAACTGAATCAAAATGCATGACTAGAAAATCGGCATAAAAATATTATAAACTGGAGGTAGTGCTTTGAAATTAATGTACCAAAAAATGTACTATTTTTTAATTATAGTAAGTATGTTAATTAAATTATATAATATATGTTATATCTGATACGTCCAGGTGCTATAAGGTAGTTTAGGGTAGGGATGCAGAAAAAATATCGATATTTTTCGATATTTTTTAACAAACCTTTAAAATTATTGCAAAAATAATATCGATATATTTTTGACCGATATATCGATATTTTTAAAAAAATGTTCAAAACATGTGTTTAATGTTTCGTAAGTTACATATACTTATATGTGTGTATATGTTACATATATTTATATGTGTATATTATACAGTATTTTCATTCCCATTTTATTTTATTTAAAAAGAGATACAATACTGTTAGAGGAGTTCGATCATGTAATCGAAAGAGCCTATAAAAGTTTTCCGTTTGTCAAATGTCTGCAAAATTCTTATAATTACGTACGTGTAAAATATAATTACGGGCTATAAACCGCCAAAAGTTATTAAAAAAAAAATCTTAAATTAACCAAAAAGAAACCGTATTTATGCGAAAGAGCTGACGAATCAAGATTAGCTAGATGTTAGTTGTATGAGAGTTCAAATATATGGAAAGTATAAAAATACAAAGTAGTTTTTTCAATCGAAACATATTTTAATACAATTATTTCAGAGAAAATTGTTAGTCAACATAGCCAAAACGTATACAGATATTTGAGGGATGTAGAAAATCCCTTCATATACTGTTTGGTAATATAGGATTTAACAGGTGTAAAGATAACCCACGAAGGGGTTTAATGGAGCTTCCAGGGATTGTTTTTAAAAGAATACAATTTTTAAAAACAATAACAAAACAAGGAAGAATTATTATATCAATTTAAATACTTAGATGAAATGGCAAGATGATAATAGATATAGTGTAATGACAACAAAAGTTAATAGAAAAAGGTAAACGTTGAAATTATTGTCGATTAGGTTTTGTTAGTTATAACATTTATTAATAATTAATTGCAGACATATAGTTCTTCATGCTCGAAACAGGAATCCTTTTATTCCTGATGCAGAATTAGTGCTTTCCTCTAAGTCCAAGGGTGACTATCATGGAGAAATGAGCCATAACTTGCTTTTTAGTAGTTTGAAAATCAGCTTTTAAATAACTTGGGGAACCATCAGTTATTGTTATGTACAATGCACCATATCTACCATATATATAATACACTGGTGGGGAAATTCCCCAACAAGTGCATCAAAAAAGCTGCAATTAAGGAATGGCTTAAAGTATATAAAATAATTTTTGAGGAAATCATTAAAAATGAAATATTTAATTGCATTTTATGTAATTTAATTTTTTGGAAATAAGCTTGAGAAAATATACATTGTGGATCAAATTACTGAACGTTATGGCCACAGAGTAATATGTCTTCCTCCCTCGCACGGCATATTTAATCCTATTGAGTTGATATGGGGAACTGCAATAGACATTCAGGTCGAGAAGGATATTCAAACGAGAACTGTCTGGATTTATGTCGAAAGTAATACCTTCGGTTTGTATGAGGTCCATCAGACACATTGAAGAAGAAACTGATAAACGGTAGAATCTTGAGCAAGTTTTTGATTGATTGGAAATAAACAGCTTAGTTATTAATTAATTAGTGTTTCTGAAATTGACAGTGATTAAATTAAACTTAATAAATATTGGTTTATGATTCAATGCTGACAATTATCAAGACAGGGTGATGAAAGAGGAAACACAAAAGGTCAGCATACAATTAATATACTTTAATTGTAAGAAATTGTATTATAGAGAGTGAAAGTTTTATAAGCATGTGTGTTATTGTTCAGAATATACATGAGCATTTGATTAATATGTATGAGGAGGGAAATAATACTAACTGTTTTGCAGATATGGCAAATGCATTAAGGAGAATGCAGTGATTAATCTAATTAAATCTAGTTTTATCAAGAAAGATGTATATAGGTACTAACAGGACAAACTAAAGAGAAATATAGTAATATCATAATGACTTTACAAGGATACATTGCATCGAAAGAAACAAGAATTAAGCGTAAAACATAAATATGTTCTTTAATGAAAGTAAAATACATTACTCAGATATACTATTGTTATTAGGCGGATTGGGCCTTCGGAGGATATCACTACATTAAAAAGCGGTCCTAGAACCCTACATTTACTAGTGTGGAAAAAAGGTTAATAAATATATAATAAAACAACTCTAATCTATAAATTAGTGTGGCTGTATAATTAATTGTATTTTTAAGTTCTTCGATAATATATGCATTTGATGTACTATATATATAAATATATATATATAGGTAGCCTACAACATTTTGAGGGACGCTGATGTGAAAAAAAGACAATCACCCTCTATCGTAACTACTCGATCTCGGTGAAACGCTACTGTTCTTTATGCATACCGATCTGGGGCGGCCCCATTCTTTTATGCATTAAACGACGACAATGTAAATACGAAACTTAATGTTATTATTATCTCCATAATGAAAACTGAAATCTCTTCGGCGGATCAGAGACCGGGATCGGGCCAAGTTGTGTTCTCCCTTACCTGAATTCGGTTTTGTCATTGTTTCTTTTTTGTCGTCTGTTTTTCGATGTAAAAAAAATTTAACATTTTTATTTTCTTTTACACTGCATAGGTATTTAATAATTATTATTATAGGTCATTTTTTATTAACAATAACCAATGTTATAGTCCTTTTAATAAAACAGCCAAAGCACGTCGTATTTTCCTTCCCATTTTACCTTAGCTAAAATGAGACGGACTGCTGTCTATTATGTCGGAATTTGCATAACTTTGTAATTACCTCAATATCAGAAAACAAGAAAAATAGATAAAATAATAAAATAGAAAAATAGAAAATAGAATTAAACCTAGAAAACGGTCGGAATTTTAATCTGCTTGAATTCCTAAATGTCTTCTTCTTCGATGAGATATGTTAATATTTGTTAATTAACATTGCTTCAATTATGTATCGATGGTTTGGATGATCGATGAGTTACTTATGAGCTAATGCTAATAGGTGATGCAAAATGCTAGAATATCACTTAGTTTGGGTTATTAAGATGAGTACACAGCTAGGGTATAATTGCATTGCTATGTAATTAAAATATAAATATTAATTGAAAAAGTTAAGACGATTGATGTGCTATAAATAAAATAAAGAGCGATGAGCAGAAATTTAGTCTTTTAAAGACAATCACTAAGGAAACTCGTGGAGAAAATAATCGAGGAGTTAGTTGGTTAACTTTACTGTTATTTTATTAACTTGAAATTAAATATTATATGGACTATGTAGAGAATGGGAAAAAGTCGTAAATGCTTTGATATTAATATTAACACATGTACCATCATCCATATTTCATATTTCTATATTTCTGAGGAAAACGTTATTTTGTTCAAAAAATTCGATTGGCCATTTTTCGTTACTCTAAGTGGTTGAATAATCTGCTCAGTGAGCAAGAAGGTGTGTCATGATAATTATTATTTATAATAGATGTGTAGAGTTACTGCAGAAAGTGATCTCCTGTGTAAAATATCTTTAAGGTCAACGTATCCATTAATCAGATCGTACTGTAAACGTTTCAGTAGGTATACTTCTCTGTTGTCTCATATTCACCTGATTGGTAAGACTCACATTAGTGAGAACTGAGACTTTCGAATTAATAATCACTACATTTTATTCATTCACACGCTGTATTAGAAACACTTATTCAACTATAGGATGCAACACTTTGTTTTGGAACCAAATACATCATAGGACCAAATGGGCCTAAGCCTTGATTTGTAGAGAAACACCTATCACTACATAGTATAAAACAAAGTCGCGTTTTCTGTCCCTATATCCCTATGTGCGCTTAAATCTTTAAAACTACGCAACGGATTTTGATGCGGTTTTTTTCAATAGATAGAGTGATTCAAGAGGAAGGTCTATATGTATAATACATGCATAATATACTAAGGCAACATTGCTAATTTTAGAGGTTTCTAACGTGATGTCGTAAATTAACCTATTTTTTTAGGCTTATTTAGCAATTAGCAAAAACGCTGCCTAACCCTACGAGTTAGATCAAATTAATGTACTACAGTATTGTACACCATAAAAAGGTCTACAAAATAGTCCGCGATGGTATATGTTTATCTTTTAGGGATAACCCACATTAACCATTTTTATTGTTTACTTTTTACTTGAGAAAATGGCTTATTTACCAAGCTATTTTAAGCAATACGGCATTAATCCTTATCGAATTAAGTACCTTAAATACAGTGTGCAATTAATATAGATCAATATGGTTCCTTACAGCATGTAAATTAAACAAATATTTTCGGAGATATTACAAATTTAAAATTTGCGTTTAAAAATGTGTAATGTAATAAAAATTGTATGAATTAAGATATTCCAAAGATAGCAGGAAATCTTCATAGTAAGTATAGGGGAAGAGGAATTGTTTTACTCCAAATTTAATGCGTGCAGGCCAAGGGCAGTAATGAATGAACAAAAAATACTGGATCGATTTTAATCATGTTTTCATTGAGTATATATATTTTATGCCCGTGCAAAGTCGGAGCGGGCCGCTATGTTTTTATATACAACGTTCATATTTTTTCTGTAGTGTATTTAATTTAGTATCAGCATTGCACCCGTGCGAAGCCGGGGCGGGTCGCTAGTTAAAAATAAAATAATATTTTCATCCCTACTCAAATCACACAATTGTGTACATTTAGACTAACTTGTGATGCGAAGCAACAATAAAAATATAGAGGAAAACTAACTGGCGATATGAATAATATAAGACATTAATGGCATTAAAACAGTTCACCCAGTATAAACCAAGAAGGGGGAAGTTGTGACGCGCCCTTCGAAACAATTCCTTCCTTCATATTCATCAGAGAGAACATTTCCAATAGACCGACTACAAGGAAAACAACGGCGACGTTAACTTCTTCCACTCGACGGATTTTCCTGAAAAGCGTCGCTCTTTTGTTTTTCCCGAGGCGGCGAGACCGGCTTCCTGGGAGGCCATGAATGTTTACGTTAATTTTCAGACGACTACCGGCGACACATTAAGAAAATTACGATCTCTCGACCGCCGCTTGGCCGACGTTCCTCAATCAGAAACGTGTATCGGGACGGTAACTTGAGTGTGTTTCAGCGATTGTTGATTTAAGAAAGAAAACATAGGATTTTACTATTAAACTTTTGCTGTAGGAAAGTAATTTTGATTTTGTAAAAGTTATTTCGGTGAATTCAGTCAGCTATAGACAAATTTCTTAACAAGAGTCTAATTTTGGAGAATCTTAATATTCGACGTTGCCAGTTCTTGCAAATTATATGTATATTCGAAGAATATAAATCAATTATCCTGAATTTACGAATTAACCGAAAATTTGCCTTGAAAATTATGTTAAAAATGTTTAATACAATTTCCAACTGCATCATATTTAATTTTAAGATAATTGTGAAAGGAAAATAACATCTAATTCTTTATCAATATGTAATCATGTCAATATATTACATTAATAAGCTAAAGTTATAGTTGATGTAAATTATTTCTATAGAATATTCAAAATAACAGTGAACTCACGTCATCAAGATGTTTAATGTATTGCCTGCCGCAATTTAGGAATTCGTCTTAGAATCAGAAATTATTTACGTATTAACAATTGATTAGATTTTATTAGTCATAATATTTATTAATAAGTCATTGCAGATATATTGCTCTTCATTCTGGAATAATTAATAACGCCTTAGGTTTGGATGAATCTTGAACAAAATATTAAATGCATTGGAAATGAACAGGTTATTCAAACTTAAATAAAACTATATGAATATGGGAATATGATTCAATACTGACAATTTCCAAGACAGAGTGAAAGTCAAAACAACTAAAGGTGAGTATATTAATATACGATAACCGTAGGAAATATTATTGCAGAGTGTGAAAGATTAATGTACACACGTCTATGTGTAATTATTCAAAATATACAAGCGCATTTAGTTAAAATGTATGAGAAGAGAAAGAATGCTAACTGTTTTGCTGATATGGCAAATACTTTCACGAGAATATAGTGATTAAATTTAGTTTTATTAAGAAAGATGTATACAGGTAGTAACATAACAAACTAAGGAGAAATACAGTGATACGAAAATGACTATACAAAAACATTCCTCTATTGAAGGAAACAAGAACAAAGCCTAAAAAGTCAATAGGTCCTACAATAAAACTAAAATATATTACTTGGATGGACAATTAATCAATTAGGATTAAACTTCCAGTAGATACCACTATATAACAAAACGCATAGAACTCTAACATATAGAGGAAAGACTCCATTCTCACAGGAATATTAAAATATTACATCTATTGGATACTACCAGAACAGGACACAGACTCAAAAGTATCATACCATCTGATCTTGTGTAGTGTTGTGTAGTGAGATGCATATATTAAAAAATTCAGCAGTGACATGTACAAACATTATTTCACCAGAGACTGAGATAGGGCCGAAGGGTGCTCCTAGTTAAAAACCTAGATTTAAGTTATCATAAAGACAAATTGTAGGTTAGAGGGAAACGACTAGTAACAATATTTTGATTAAATAATAAAAAAAATTTAGATGGAGACATCCGCAGACCAAGATTTGAATTTTACGTAAAGCAATAAAAACATTTTGATAATTATTTGAATTTATGAATAATTTTTAATCCCGAAATATAAAAGATAATCCCCGAAACAGTTCATATATATTTCATTACCTTTCCTTGATATTTCTTATAATAACGAAACGACGAATTTATTAAATAAATTAAAGATAGTTTATAAATTAACAAATCATTATTATTAATACATACTGTACATGACTCGCGATGCCCACACCGAAAGATTTCAGATTCTCAGAGCTATTAAAATAAAACTGTCATACGAAATACAAAAATTGCAGGCGCGTGTTTATAAAATGATGGCCATTCCGCGCATCTCAGTGCAGTTCAATATTGTTTGACTTACGGTTTGGTATTTAGTGAACAGCAACGCGATGAAGGTTCGTATTTTTCTGTATCTTGTTTATTCATATATCACGACTGTTGCTCGAAGTATTGGATTGAAAGATGAGTTTACTTGGAGTAGAATTAATTACGACTGGACACAGGATTCTTCCTTAATAGCAAGGTTCAGGTAGGAATAATATATATAATTGATATCAAATTCATCAAAAAGAAAGAAATACTGATGATAGAAAATAGGAATACAAATAGGATGTTTTTCTGAAAATATTTTTTATTCCTAATCAATTTCTCAATATATCACTACAATCTGTAAATAATAATACAAATAGTAAGACAATACAACTTTAGGATTATAGTTTTAAGTACACTCATGTATAAGATCACATTAAATTAAAGAAATTAATTTTAATTCAACTATATTTATTAACTAGGTACATTTTAAATAATGTGATATATGTGTTATCATTGTTTTTATTTACTATATTTATTTTATATATTGTTATTGTTATATTATATATTGTTAAATATTTTTATATAAACATTGTTAAACATTTTAAATATTACAAACATGTCATTAAAATACTTCAATTTTAAATAACCATTAAATATACAGCACAAATGTATTTGTATGTCTTTTAATATGGCTTCACCACTATTATCAATGAAAAATTGCAAGGCTTTTGAAATATACTCCGTTATTTATTTTTCCATATTTATTTCGTCTCGTTCAATGGAAATCCAGTTTTATTGTTGTTGATCGGGTATTTATTGGGATTATCATTATGCGAGGATTTCGACATTTCATTCTAAATGTAATATCGATAGTTGTTCTATTGGAGTTCACTTCACGGACTTTTATGCAGTTCATAGTCGACTCAGTCAGACCTTATGCTAGAGCAGTGAATTTCATTAAAAGCTTACTGGACAGAAACAGTCGTTTCAGTTTTATCGGAGACTATCCAAGAAAGGCTGATTACAATTAGAACAACCAATTTACTAGGGCATGTTCAGAATTAATGTTTTATATACTACTAATGAATTTCAATACGTTGTCTCAATCAGAAACATGAATACTTTACAAATTGAAACTAGAAATAGAGAATCTTTGAGAATGGTCTATGAGCAATAGGAATTCAGCAAATTTTCTAATATTTTTAGACCAAATATACATTAGATTAAAAGCTAGAGAATGTATGGTCACATTTTAGAATTACATAATTGCACCTCATGCTGCTATTACAGATTTCTATAGTACATTTTAAATATTATATTACATTGACGTCAAACATTACCAAGCCATTGGATTTCAGTAATCGTTTCTCATCATCGGATACTTAACGGTTATAAATTAAATCAAGCAAAATGCATGCAAGAACAATATGGAAAAAGGCCTAGCGCTAAAATTCATAACATTACACTTTATTCCATATTATGAAAACATAAAGAAAGAAATATTATAAAAACGGTTGAGATTTGTTTAATTTCTTAATATTATTTTGAGGGAATTGGGACTGAATTTATTGGTATTAGTAAAATTTTCTTGAAAATTGTATAACAGTATCAAAAAAATTAACATGAATATAAATACAGGTACAATGCTCTTCTGAAGATATTTTTTATTACCATTGTGGATGCTCCACAAATCTGTAGACAATACTGCAGGTAGTAGAGCAATTTGACTTCAGATACATAGTTTTAAGCACATAGGTGTTTGAGATCATTTATCAACAATATTTAACTATAAGCTATATTTTAAATAATTTCATATATTTATTATTATTTATATTAAATAAATATTTAATGAATTCATATATATTTAAATTTAAATTATTTTTCAATTATGTTATTTAAAAGTATAATACAAGTATTTTTATACTTATTTTAATTTTGATTATATGAAATGAATTCTTGCAATTTTGCAATTATACCGACCTGCTACTTTTTAAAGTAGTTGTTGAACTCGTTTTGTGCCTCCATTTATTAAGTTTTAATAGCCTCAGTCTATCCAAAGCGATGTTTTCGAAACAGTTTTATGAGTATAGAAAATATCTAAAAGTTTCCTGGAGACAATTCACGTGAATATGATAGTTCAAAAACTGATAAAATTAGTCGAAATTAGGATTAAAAAATCGAATAGAACCCCCATAGTTTCGCAAAAAGAATACATTACCTGTCGACAGTTTACTTTTATATAGAGATATATAGTTCTATATATAATATTAATTAGTATTTGTCGTTTAGAAATTCTATATAATAGCTTTCTGAGTTTCTATATTCTATTGGATTTTTCATATAAATATTTTACAAATTGTGATAACGTCTCCATGAGGAAAAATTGATATCACGTTACTGTTTTATAAAATATTTGGTTTATCAAAGAGTTATGTTTTATTTGTTTGTCATTCATTTATGCAAGTTGCAGAATATATTCAAAATTCTCTTGGTATGTATATATTTTTGTTTTTCATTATTCGCACATGTTTAAGGCTATAAACACCGATACTGTTTTTATAACGATAAAATTCATAATAATTTTGTTGTATAATTGGTTCAGACTGTCTTGTTTGTTGTATTTGTATTGTTTTTATATAAATACTGTTACACTCGAAACAAAATGGCTTCGCATAATAGAATTGGACGCCTCTTGTAAGAACTATATTCTTGTATTTATTGGTATAAAGAATAGGGACCAGAGTAAGTTATGTCCTCCACATATATGTTATATCTTGTGCTAATTTATATTACAAGAATGGCTTCGATAATCAAACATTTTACTATTTCTTACTGCACTTAGATTTATATGCCAAAAAGATAGAGCAGAAAAAAAAATTCAACAAGCTTTGCATATCTAATTACTCTGATTTTGAAGGAAAATGTGATGAGCTTATAGATTGAGCTAATCGGTATTGAGCGATCCTATTCGAGATCTTTATCGAATAGAAGATGGAACTTCCATGTCAATGGAATCTTTTGTAGTATGCATTGATTCTTTGTAGATTCAATCGTCTAGTAAATGATTTTTCAAAGATTTATAATGTTATCTTGTATAACAATTTAAAAAAGAATCACATTCTAAATGTTGTTAGCACATAAAATTAATACAATAATGACACAATTTCTCAATGGTACTCAATGGTAAGCTGATGCTGAAATCAGAGAGCTATAGCCTTCAGGAGGGTTGAGGAGTTTTTAGTAAGGGTTTGCTTACTAAAGTCGTTCACTAAACTTTCACTAAACATATATAAGCTTTTTAGCACTAAACATATCATACGGAAAGATGTAGAAATATTCAGTTCAGCTCACACGCGGAGGTATTAGGATCGATTCCACCCTGCCAGGTATCGACTTTTTGTTGTTATTGTAGTTTGGTTAGAACATTTGTCAGATCACCTAAACTAGGTAGCGGACGCCGCGGCCTGAAGCGTTCCTTGTTTTCAATCATTGTTTCTTTATTCTTATTTTTCCTCATAACGGTTACGCCTTTACTTGGCCTACCCATCGTAATACTAGTCATGCATAAAATTCAATTACGAATAAAACAAATTTAATTTGTTGCTTGTACCGACTTCAGAGTGATTAGTGGGTATTAATTAAAATAATATTGTAAATAGATAAATAGGTTTAGGTAGGTATTAAGTTAAATTATGTGTAGAGAATAGGATATGAAATATGTTAGGTGCAATAGATGGTTCAAAAAAGAATTTTGCTTAACTGAACAAAAAGTTATTACAATGATTATTATGTATATATAGTATTTTAAGACATTTTTTAGTGCTAAAAATCTAAGATTATTTTTTACTTTTTTGTGAGGTCCATATTTATTTTTTGAAGTTGATTCAATGTTTTTATAATATTTGTATTAAAAAACCTAGAGCTATGTTGTTTCTTTTTGTATTACCACTTAACTAGTTAACATTAGTCATTTGTAGTAATCAATTCACTTAGTGAAAAAAACATTAATTGTTCTTTTGTTGGGTAGTGTTATTATAATTTGCATAACAAATTATCGAGTTAATCAATAAATATTAATAAATATACTTGCATTAAAGGATTTTATGATTACAAAGCTGCATCGAACGTTTCATAATTCTTTAGAAACTAGTATTACAGGTTTTATTGAGACTTTTGTGTGCTATACGTTTATTAATAATAGTATTCGGATTTTGCGTCGCACAAATATCAATTGCAAAATTAATAAAACTTAATAACATACAATATTTTAAAATAATGATATTTATTTCATATAATGTTTTTGTATACATTCCCAAAAATGGGTCATAAAATTATTTCGTGTCATTATTGTATGTTGGTTTTTGCGTTTAACTTTTGACTTGATAAGTGTTATTCGAACTTTGCTCCATCGAAGATAATTGTTAAAGATATACCAGGAGTACTAGAAAATCATTACGAATTTTTCTAAAAAAAATACATCTTTCAATAAAATGGAACAATGCATTTATTTTAAGTATCAGCCATTTCATTCCATACGCCCTACCCATTAATCAGGCAATTTATGGATGCCATCCCAACAAAAAATGTTCGTGCTTTGAGCAAAACCAGTCATCGTGCTATTGATGTGAAAAGTTAATAATCGGCTGGGACAAGTACTGCGGGTTCGATAATATGTCCAATCTCGGCACTTTCGACGCTACCTTGACCGGTTTTTCTCTATGGGCGCGTCAGCGTGCTCTAAAATCGCTTTACCGCGGCTTCAAGCCCATTATGGACGTGTTTCGATCAGTGCGTGGTTCAAACTGAACATTTTTTGTCGGTAGTGATCACTATTAACTGTTTCACCAGTACAGTTCATAATACACCACGGCAGTATGGTCCCATCAAACACAAAACATTGTCTTGCGAGCGAAACGATTTCGCCTTGAAGTCGATCATCGGCTTCGCCAAATTATAACCATAATTTTTTGGATTTAAGGTTTTCAAAATAAATCTAGTTTTCCTAACCGGTCACTATTCTATGTAAAAGTAACTTCCGATCTTAGCTTTGAAGTAGCATTTAACAGACGATTTTTCGATTTCTCATTCAATTAATGTAGCATCCATCTTTCCAACTTTTGGATTTTCTCCGTTGCTTGTAATCGGTGGCTAATCGTTTTTTGTTCAACATTTAACGCATCTGTCAATTTTTTAAGTTTGGGTTGGATCCTCATCCCATAGCTTCTGAAGTTTTGGATCCTCAAACATTTTCGGTGTTCTTGCGCTCATTGTTTTGAATGTCGAAATTACCACTTTTGAATTTTCGAAACCACGCATATCCATCATCTCACCGTAAGTATCTACCAGCAAGTAATGACTTTCAGCGGCTTTTCCCTTTTAGTAAATAAGAAATGTAATGCTTAACATAAATGCACGTTTTCAGAAATGAAATGGTGAAAGCAGTAGGGTGCTATTGCATCGATCGAGTGAAGAATTAAAGAAGGAATTCTTTAAAATGCAAAAGAAAATTATTCTATTTCACTAAGATACTGAAGCGTCTAAGAAGTCAATGAAAACTATGGCTAAAACGTCACAGATTTATTCTGTTCGATACGATTGGTCAAAAACTTCAGAATATCAAAAACCATTATTCCTTCTGAAATACAAGAATAACGCCATCTTGACTGACTAATTTAAGTATGAATTGATTAGAAACCCTGTGATGTTTTTATGATTGGATTGTAATGAAAGTACACTAGATTATGAAACTTAAGTACACTTTTGTATTTCAGCGGCATGAAAGTTGTTGAAGAATCTGGTTTCTTTTTCAATGGTCTAATCAATGTCGACAGCTACACCCCCACGGAAGGAACGAAAATTAGCCCGTCAAAAATACTTGAAACAACATCAGTTGATTATCAATATGGTAAGAAGCATACGCTACAATGTTAGAAAGGTTTTTTAAATTTTTTAAAAATTTGTTTGTTACAATATATATGTATACAATCCGAACAAGGGTAACACAAGTATACACAGTCTTGGACATGAGCAATCTAAAGTTATTTACTAAGTAAATTGGGCGACTGAATCTAAATCAGTAGCCTGCATTTTAAAATTGATTACGCGCTGCTCATATCGCTTAAGTTTTGTTGAAAAAAATCAAGATGTGAATGCAAAAAATGCGTTTTGTTGAGAGACAAATTAGTTATTATATATATATATATATATATATATATATATATATATATATATATATATATATATATATATATAATGTGAATAACAGGCTGATGCTTCATCAGGCTTTAGGCGTGTTGCAAACTTTACGCCATCTTTTAGTATTACGTCTTTTTTTCTAAACTGACAGTTTTGGAAGCAACATAGTTAAGTACTTAAGTCATTTTTACATTTCTATCAAATTGGCAATGAATCCGTACAGGAAACTGTTTTTTACACTGATGATACGTCAGGATATTTCTACGGCGCTATTTTGCATTTATACCGGCGATATTACTAGATCAAAATAGCAATTATCTGTAGAGGATTCTCTGTTCCTTTCATTTCAATGTCGACAGCTACACCACCACGGAAAGAATGAAAATTAGCCCTGCAAAAATACTTGAAACAACATCAGTTGATTATCAATATGGTAAGAAGCATACGCTACAATTATTATTTACAAGAATTGTAGTCCAATGTTAGAAAGGTTTTTTAAATTTTTTTAAAATTTGTTTGTTACAATATATATATGTATACAATCCGAACAAGGGTAACACAAGTATACACAGTCTTGTACATGAGCAATCTAAAGTTATTTATTAAGTAAATTGGGTGACTGAATCTAAATCAGGCATATAATAACAGGCTGATGCTTCATCAGGCTTTAGGCGTGTTGCAAACTTTACGCCATCTTTTAGTATTACGTTTTTTTTCTAACCTTGTTGGTTTTTGACAGTTTTGGAAGCAACATAGTTAAGTACTTAAGTCATTTTTACATTCCTATCAAATTGGCAATGAATCCGTACAGGAAACTGTTTTTTACACTGATGATACGTCAGGATATTTATACGGCGCTATTTTGCATTTTTACCGACGATTTTCGTAGGTTAAAAATAGCAATCATCTGTATAGGATTCTCTGTTCCTTTCATAATTTTGGTACTGAAAATTAAAGGCGTATATTTTCATCAAGTGATCACTTATACGGTTTCGTTACGCATGTGTTACAAAACAATTTAAGCAGCCATGGCTTAGTGTTTTTTGTAGCAAAAACAAAATACTGCGAATACGCATCTCCGTGTAAATTTGTGATGATTTTTCCGCGTAACGACCATGCAACATCAACAAATTTAACAAAAATACCTTGAATTGACTCTGCAACATTGTCTCTGCATTTTCACATGGTCCGAAGCATAATCACAGCATAAAAACAAATCCAAAAACCACTCTATGAGACGAATACATTTCTGGAAGTTGCAAGTCAACCCACTGAAAACGCAGATCCACTTCTTCCACAAGAAGCGTTTTGCACCGAGCATTTAGCGTCTTAAAATCGAGTAGGCCCAAATTCCATGGCCAGAAGATGCCGCCTATCTTGATCTCCTCTCGACTCAATCGGAAGTTTAGGTGGAATTTCTAGATTCAAAGGTAGCTCCAGGAAGGTTAAGCTATTGTCAATCTACTGCTGCCGATCATCAGCATGCCGATCGGGCCAGCAGGCTTTCTCTCTGGATAAAATCTCTCCTGTACAAGATGCTGGTTCAATCACTCGTTCTATACGGCTCCAGTGTCTGTCTCAAATACGTATCATCTAGTCAGGTTTAACGTCTTCAAGTTTTCAGAACAAAATTCTCGGGAGAATGATCAATGCCCCTAAGGAATAATAATACTCATTCCGAGCTCTACTCAAGATATTTCTCCATTCTTCGTCTCTAGGATAACAGATGTATTACCGAACTGGCCGATGTTTAGGACCAAAAACTCATTCGGCTCTTCGCGACCTTATTCTATCGCAGCCGATACTGCCAGTTCGCGCTCTTATTCCAAATTATCTCCACCCTCTTCTGCGAGCGATTAACTCAGGGACGGCGAGCTGCACAGTGTGATAACGACTTGATGTCCTTGCCTCTTAACGGTATTCCCGGTTACGGGCACTGTCCTTACCAGCAGTAAAAAGTCTCAGTTAGAGTCATAGAATAAGCTGATAGGGTGGGGTTTAGTGGGTATCCCAGAAGCAGTCTACATATAACCAGTCCAACTCGCTTATTCCTGCGGGTCTACGCGACCAGGTATACGTAACAGGGTTTCCCTTCACGGTTTCAGGCCAAACAAAAAGCATACGAACAAGTCTTAAATGATGATGAACAAGTCCCATTACGTGTAATCGGCCGCTAATTTTTTCTTGGCACACATTTAACGTTTCTGCGAATTCTTTTTGATTTTGAGTTAGGTCTTTGTTCAATAGCCTTTGCAGTTTTGGATCTTTAAGATTTTTCGGTCTACCAGGACATTCTTTATCTTGCACATCGAAATCGCCACTTTTGAATTTTCGAAACCACGACTCATATATTTTTAAGCTAAGAGCATGTCTACCGTAAGTTTCCACCGGCAAACGATGAATTTCAGCGGATTTTTGTTTTACTAAATAAGAAATGTAATATATGCCGCAAATGCACGTTTTCAGGCACGAAACGCTGAAAACAATAGAGTGTTACTGAATCGATTGAGTGAATAATAAAAGAAGGAATTCTCTCAAATGCAAAGAATATATTGCTGTTTCACCAAAACAATGAACCTTGTGAAAAGTCAATGAAAACGATGGACAAAAGGTTATAGAGGTGACTACTTTAATATCTGTTATTATATGTGTTCGACATCTAAGCCCAACTCGCTTATTCCTACGGGTCTCCGTGATCAGGTATCCTTAATAGGATTTCCGTTCCCGGTTTCAGGTAAAATGAAAATCATAAAAACAATTCCCAAATCGTGTTTAATACTTTGTCGTTAGCTGATAGCTATTATAAGAACGCAGTGCTACCACCATGCGCAAACTTGAAAACTAGAACCAATCTTTAGACAAGAATAGAAGTTCTGAGTTCGGGCATAAAATAACGTTAAAAATAGTTCTCATATGCTCGTGCCCAAGAGTTAACTCTAATTTGTGAACTTGTATAATTATCAAGAAGAAGTAATAACTAGTAATAATAGTTGAAGTATTTTATCAAGTCTTCTCTGTCAATTCTATCCAAATCATCACTTCTAAATTTCATTATTATGATTACAAATTATTTTGTAAAACATATATAACAGATGCTCCGGTGTTTTGGGAGGGGAGGTTCTAGTATCAGTGTCAAAGAACGGGAAGGGTGGCCCGCAAGGTTTGAAAATTTAGTGATATTAACCTGAAAAATAGGGTAAATTTGTTAACTAATAATGAATAATGCCTTGAACAAAATTGTATCTCTAAATTAACATTCAAACTTATAAAAAATACTCAAAACTTTTTTGAATTAAGGTTTCTAAATATAAAGCTAATGAACATTTTATTTACTGTCTAAGAAATGAATTTTTATAGCTAACAACATCCCAATGGGTGCCAATGTTTGGAAGAATAAACTATTTATAACTGTACCACGAAGAAGATTGGGAGTACCATCAACTCTGAATTACATTCCCCTGGATAGCCCTGTGAAGCATAATGTCCCTCTAATACCCTACCCTAGTTGGAGCCTTAATTTATTCCCTGATACTAGTGGAAAAGGAGATAATCTTGTATCGATCTATAGAGTAGAAATAGATACATGCGATAGAATGTGGTTCGTTGATACTGGAGTAATTGAAATTCCAGGTGAGAAAACTAAAAATAAAATCTTATGTGGTAGTGTTATAGTGAAATAATCTGATAGATTTACTTTTAAAATGACATTGATTGATTTCAATGTTAATCTGTATGAATATCTTTTTAATTAGTTATAAGACAATTTCTAGTGACATTATAAGAATAAATGATATTTAATATGCTTTACTAGAATTGTACACATCCACAGAATTAGCTTATTATGTATATCAATCGGCTAAAAGCAAACTAAGAATTTAATGAAGAATTTATATCGGCAGATTGCAAAATAATTGATTATTTTATTTTATCTTATGTTCAATTGTCACGTCTATATTTTTACCAATTTTCTGTCTAATAGGTAATGCTACAAGAGTTAAGGAACCTCAGCTAATTCTGATCAATCTCCAAACTGACGAAATCATTCATAGAGTAACGGTTTCTGAAAATGTTCTCAGACCTAATACTCTATTAGCCAGTGTAACTGTAGATCTTCCAAAACAATTCTGCTCCAAAGCTTTTGCTTATCTTCCAGGTACCCATATATCGTCTCTTATTACTTTTTCTTTATAACTATTCTCATTATTTCAACAGATTTGGGTGGCTTTGGACTGATTGTTTACAGTCTTGAAGAAGATCGTTTTTGGCGAGTGAATCATAACTATTTTTATCTAGAACCAGCAGCAGGAGAGTTCTTGGTTGGAGGTTATAATTTTCAATGGAATGATGGAGTTTTCAGCGTGGAGCTCAGCCAGGAGAAACCCGATGGTTTTAGGGATATGTATTTCCATTCAATGGCTGGTACGCATATTTATAAAGTGTCTACGAAGGTATTAAGAAATGAGACACTATCAACCAGAAGCTACCATGCTAATGACTTTACGGTAAGAGACGTTAATTTAAAATTGTTTTAATATTATTTAAATCGTTGACGCAAGATATTCCTAATGAAATCTTTAATATACGGGAGAGTAATTTTGGAAAAGAAACCAGTGTTATTATTACAATTTTAATGTTTTACACTGAAAAGAATCTAATGAAAATGTTGATACCATTAATAAAATTACTTGATATAATTTAGGGAAATTCCATATCATCCCAATTATGATTTAATTGTTCCTCATTTAAATTTTATTCGATATTTATGGAAAAAATGGGATATTATATTCAGGTTATGATACTTATATTAAGTTAATGATAGTACGAAACATATATAAGATATTAATTAAATTAGTAGCTTAACAGCTCATGATAAGTCTTTTAGATTATTTGCAGTAGATCAGCCTCTGTTCAGTTTTTATGTTACTAGCAGTTTCCAACATATTTCTTTATTACAAACTTATTTATTTTGAATTTTTTCCACTTTTCGTTCGAGACACTAAATCTCTTCCATTCGTTTATTCTTGAATTTTTTATTTTAGTTACTTTTGGAGCTCACTCTACTTGTCACTTGTTGATTTTTTATGAAATTATTGCTATTAATGTTCTCATGGTTCTTCTTCATTAGTTTCATCTTCATTTTTTTTTGTGTTTCAATCTCTATTTTTTTAGTATTTCTAACATATTAAGATATTAGATATTTTTCCTTGTTCCTTTTTCTATAAATTGTGTTTTTTCCTCTTATCACCGTGTTACTCCGTACTGTTCCATTTCCTCTAATTCGTTATTTTATTCCTTCAATTGTCAATCGATGTAATCTATTTTTCTTATATACGCTCAATAGTTTTTCCCATTACGTAAATCGGACCTTTTTGCAGCGTAGTCTACTGGTTAACTCTACTTTATTAGATTATGATTTTTGTTTATTGTATATTCCACTTCAAACAGTCTATTTCACTTGCTTCTTTACTTGCTTTTCCTTTGTTGTTCTTTATTTTCTTAAATCTGAATTATCTAACTACAGCGTATATTTTTACCATATTTGATTTAAAAGTTAAACTCTTTAATCGATATGCTGAAAACTACAATAAGCTAATAATTGTAAAAATATAATCGCGGTTATTGTGATTTAAAAAAAAGTCCCTGAATAATTATAACTAAGATATTTATAATGAATATAAAAATATTTTATAAGTATAATAAATGTATAAAGATTAAATAAAATAATACGTTCAATATCAGGATAAGATAGATATTTGTATAATATATAGTAATATAAAAAATGCAATATTTTGACATTAATGGTTGTTATATTTTTTATCTTTAAGAATATTGGTGATAGAGGACCAAAATCTCAAACATCAATGGCAGACATACACAAAGCTAGCGGAATTATGTTCCTAGGCTTGGTGAATAAGAATGCTGTCGCTTGTTGGAACACTCAAAAAGGCTTGAAGACAATCTCAATAGTACACAAGGATGATAGTAAAATGGTTTATCCTTCAGATGTGAAAGTGTCAGGAGATCAAGTCTTTGTTCTCACCAATCGAATGCCTGTATTCCTTTATGGAAAATTGAATTACGATGATGTTAACTTTAGAATATGGTTTAATACAGTGGAGGATGCTGTTAAATATACTAATTGTGCTGCGTAATAAATATTATTGACATCTTTTATAATCATAACTATTATAAATATTGTTTTATTGCAATCATCGTACTAAATCACGTTGCTCATTTTATTTTAGAGTTTATATTGTTTGATCCTAGTTAAATGTCATACCTATTATCGAATATGTTATAGGAAATATAGATACATTATGAAAAGGTACACAAAATCTTTAATTTTACTAAAAAACCTATTTTATTTTACGGAAAAAAGAGACGACAATATTAAGAAATAAATCTCTACCAACTTCGTTCGCTAGTGTTTTCTGCAATGATGTTTGAAATAGGAGTGTTTCTACCCAAATTTCCATTTTATACCCTGTATGAGATGGCCTCTCAAGTTTTGATGACTCAATACAATCTGAACCACAAGTTTATGTTCAACTTTCAGTTGACTGTATTAGTTCAAAGCAATTTCTGTCAGACTTTACGTTCTGAACCATTATGCAAGTGCTAGGAATCAACGGACTAAGGGTTTTTTTCAAAGTTTGAATGTTCCTTACTTGTAATATTTTATAGCTGAGAATCTTTGAGCACCTTCATTTAATGTACACCTTCTTTTGTTGTAACTTTACAGCTTCAGATTTGATATTTTTGCCCGAATATCACTTAACCACACCAAGGATGTTTTGAGTAACTGCAAAACTACTGTGTACTACTGTAACTATAACTATTACTGTCCGAATGTTATCGTAAACTTCCCCAAACTACAAATTAGTCAATATTTATTACAACTTAACCATGAATATGCTTCAGAGGTTAGATGAATCATTATGGGTCTTTATATTGCTTTTATGTAATACTTTCTAGAAATAAATGAGTGTATTTTGAAAGGCGAATCGTTAGTTTTTTTCATCAAAGTAGGTTAAATTCAAGCTAAACTCTATTATCGGAAAACTGCTTTGTCTCTTTTCTTCATTTGTCTGCATTTTGATGTTACTCAAATTGAGAATCCTGATGTAAGCATATATAAAATCTCAAATATTTGAAAAAGAAAAATAAATTCAAATAAATTATCTTAAATTTACAATAAAATTACTAAGTTATTTATTATAATACAATTCATGTATGTTGATCAGAAAATAAAGGTGCTTGAAAAAATTAACTGGTTCCATTCATGTAAGTACAAATTATAACTCGTCGTTTTACAAAATATCAGTGAAAAACGAAACCTAAAACTTGTGAACGGAAGTTTGATATGCTAAGGCAACACATTTGCTAACAACTTGTTGATCATTGATTTGAAGTTCGTCACCTTTGCTGATTCGAAATAGCGTGATACGAGATGAGTATGATAACTCAGTAACTTTTTAAATTTCCCACGCAGCGACCTTATATGCATCACGGATGCCCTCAACTGCCATCTACTGATAGGCTACTGTAGAAGTTTGAGCAAGCTGCATTATTTAGTCTCTATTGGTCAGAAGAAAACCTGTTAAATTCACTGCGCTAAGCTTGCGTAATATTACGGGAATCAAGTAAAACTTTGGGAATCATAGTTAAGAAGTGGTTTTACTGATTTCGTCGATAAAATGCATAAGTATAATCGGAAAATGAAAGTACGTAATATGACTGATTCTGCAGACAGTTCAACTGAGCCGGCATATTACATTTTACATGAATATTTGATTTGGTGCTGCGACTGGGCACACTCGAGCATAAAGGTAATCATGTGAGCTCTTGGTTAATAGGAAGAGTGATTGGCAATATTCAGCGGCAATCCGAATGATTCTTTATTATTATTTCAAAACATGTATATATTAAAGCCGGCCAGGTTGTGTCTGTCGGCCACAAAGTCATGGTCACAGTCTTTTGGTTCATATCGATTGTCTTGAAAATGTTAATGTAATAACTGGTAAATATTATTTAGACACTTTAGTATAATTTTATAATGATTTGAGGCAAAAAAGATAGCATTTAGCAAACAAAACATTGTTATTTCATATATTGTTATAAACAAATTATCATGAAAATGCAGGGGTACACGTGTAGAGTCGTCATGGCAGAAATCCGAAAAGTTGGCTACAAATTGCTGCCCTATCCCGCATATTCTCTAGATTTAGCCCAATGTGACAATTTTATGTTTCCAAAGGTGAATAAACTGCATTTTTGTTTTTTGAAGATTTTGTTTCTATTTTGAAATAATTCATTATGTACTACAAAATATATCAATATTATTTAACATTTTCTTAAAGACTAGATTATATTTTTGAAAATTATAAAAAAAGAATAGCAACATACCAATAAAAATATTCTTAACAGGTTAATTAAAAAGTTCCCGGCCTACCATAGTAAAACACAAATTTTTGCCAAAATTATTTTTTATTATTCAACATAATTCCCTTCAAGGGCGATAAACTGATAATAGCGACCCTCCAACTTTTCGATACCATTTTTGTAGTACGATTTGTCCTTTGCTTCAAAATAGGCCCCAGTTTGGGCGATCACCTCTTCATTCGACGAAAATTTCTTCCCAGCGAGCATTCTTTTGAGATCTGAGAACAGGAAATAGTGGCTGGGGGCTAGATCTGGAGAATACGGTAGATGAGGAAGAAATTCGAATCACAATTCATGGATTTTTGATACGGTGCAATGTCTTGGTGAAGTAACATTTTCTTTTTAATCAAAGGCGGCCGTTTTTCCGCAATTTCGTCCTTCAAACGGTCCAATAACGCTATGTAATAGTCACTGTTGATGGTCCTTCCTTTTTTAAGGTAGTCAATGGAAATTATTCCATGCGCATATCAAAATACAGACGTTATAACCTTGCCAACTGACTGTTGCGTTTTCCCACGCTTTGTAGCGGGTTCATCGTGTGCAGTCTGCTCGGATGACCGTAGATTGGACTTCGGAGTGAAATGATAGAGCCATCTTTCATCCATTGTCACATATGGACGCAGAATCTCGGGTTTATTATGCTTGATCATCTTCAAACACTGCTGCAAATCATCAACTCGTCGTTGTTTTTGGTCAAAAGTGAGCTCGCGCGGCACCCACTTTGTACAGAGCTTTCTCATACACAAATATTCGTGAATGATATAATATACACGTTCAGTTGATATCTTTAGAGTGTCTGATATTTCATTCAGTTTCAATTTACGGTCACTCGAAATCCTTTGCCTTAACCATCTATTTTTTTTCTTGAAAAAACAATTTTTATCAACACGTGAAATTCCTTTTTATCCATTTTTTTCACAATAACGAAAGTTGCTTCACTCTAAATGCTATAATTTATAAACTAATGATCCGACAGCTGTCAAATTTATACAAGCATTTTTTGATGGTTAAGGCTAACTAAAAAACATATGGATTTATTTGTAGTAGAGCCATCTATGTGTCAGGCCGGGGACTTTTCAATTGACCTGCTACTTTCCCTTAATTTGTTCTGGTACATCTTGCAAATAGGTATATGTTGCCCTATAACGCATAGAAAGATCACAACCAATTGATAGTTTAATTAGCTATTTTTAGGTAAAACAAGAAAAATTATAATAGATTTTCACATAGATTTTGTTAAAAACTTGATATGATACAAAATAATCTATAATTTGAAACATTAACAGTATTTAAAATGTTGATAGTAAAACCTAGTCGGCTTGTGTTATCAATGACAATATCTCAAGTTACCTTGAAAAACTAACCAGACCAAAATCAGAACAATGCTAAGGAAAACAAAACGACAATGAAAATACCGAAAAAAATACGAACAAAAGTTGAAATGTTACACATAATTCAATTAAAAAACATATCTGTTGTTCTTCTTTGCGTTGTTATTGTCGATCGAACACACTGGTTTTTTATTCATCGATTCCTGCATAACAAAGACGCAATTAATCGGTGATTCCTGCACAACTAATTGTAGCCCACGGCAGATAAAACTGAACTTGCTCGACCGTAAAAAAGCGATACATAAACACCTATAAATGATAGGTGTACCTGCAGTCTGACGTGATCTTAGGAACGTTGTGGACCTGTTTAAAATTAAAATGAATCCAATTCAGGTCTGTTTATATTCAATAGTGTTGTTTTCCTACATATTGGTGGAGGTCTGGTCTATTGGGCTAACGGAGGATTTCACATGGACAACAATTAATTATACATGGCCAGAAAATGGTTCCATTGCTGCAAGATCAGGGTATGTATAAGTTTAATTTAGTGGCCATTAATTTCATCTTGAATGTTAATATTGATGAGATATAACAAAAATTGGGAGTTGAATTTATCATGTTGTACAGTCACAATAACACTTTAAAATTCTGATTCAACTTTGAGTTGCTATATTAATTTTGACCAATATCCAACTGGTAGGTTGTTTGGACTTATCGACTTTAGTTTATTCGTCTTAAATGCAACCTTTTTAAATTTTAGTTATTAAATGTTCGGAATAATAACTTACAAAAGTTAGGACAGGATAAAAACCTGTCAAAATTATAATAAAACAATCTTGATGGAGTCGTTGAAGCATGAGATACTGCCTATCCAGTTTTAAATCAATTTCAACTTGAAATACAGATTCTACTAAATTAGTTAGTTAGTAAATTAGATTCTACTAAATAATTTAAATAACAATTCAAGCTAATTCTTTAAGAGCTATTTTTTGAACTTAATTTTTTTGAGGGGTGTGTATATTTGACCACACTCGTTATAATTAATCAAATAGATCTTTGTTAAATGGCCTTAGGCCATTATATTTTGAATAATTGACCAAAATAGATTTATTTACGTAAACGAATGTCTTAAAAAATAATTAATTCTGTGATGACACTTTAATAAACACATAGAAATCAAATGAGATAACGAAATACTACTAACAAGGTTTTTACACAGCGATTCAAACAAAATCCAAGGTCAAATATAAAATTAAATGTCCACTAACTCTAAGAAAATATATATAACAAATGAGAATTTAGGCAGCTCAGAAGCGTAACAGTATAGCAATATTTATACTGCAGTTATTCCTCCATGCAGAATCTCAAGAAAGAACAAAGGAAAAGACACCAAATTAGCATCAAATTTTTTAAATTACTAGATTTTCTCCACTGAAAGTCTACTTGCCTTATATCTTACCGAGTTTTTTGTTACACTCAATTCTTTGTACCCGACTGTATAACAACATAATACTATAGAGAGATTGTCTTTGAGATAGTCTTAACCATTACAATTATAGGCTAGGTTATCAAGTTGTTTCAATAATATAATAATATAATTAAATTTACCTTAATTTTAATCACAAGTATGATATCATATCAAAAGTCGCAGTATTATTTTAAAAATTTAATCTGTACTAGTTTTATTTAACATCCGGTCTTACCCAGCGTTGTTTCTGGCTTGACTGGGATCATTTTTCCTTGTCGGATTTTTCACTCTTGCCGAAGAACAATTACAAATTTTAAGCAATCAAAAATATAAATTTACGACCATGCCCCAGCAGGATTCGAACCCGCGACTATTCCAACAATAGAAGGACCGTCCTGTTGCCTTTAACATACATAATTATTCTGAAAATCTTCTCAGTTGTATATAGGGTGGGAAAATTATAATGAATTGTAGTCAGTTTATGTAATCTATTTTACTACATTACATATTATGAGAAGTCTTATAAGGTTCTGTTTTTGAAAAAAACTTATTATTGTTATCATGATAGGATGAAAGTCATATATTAGTTTCAGCAAAGAAATATCGTAATATAATTTTGATTAAAATTTAAACTAAGACAGTCGATTTCATTGGCATAGTAGTTAAAGCGACAGGACGGTCGTTCTACCTTTGTGATAATCGCCGGTTCGAATTCTGCTGGGGCTGTTTATAATTATGATTATCCAAAAGGTAACAGTGCGAAATCCGAAGGAAAATGATCCCAGTCACGCCAGTAGCCAGGCTTGGTAAGACCGGATATCATTATGGATAATTTCTAAAGTTACTCACTCGCCAATCGGCAGGTTTAATGCCGAGGAATGTGGTTCGGAGCCTACGTTAAGCACTAGGTCCAGTATAAAACGAGAGTAAAATATCACAACAAAAGCTAAGTCTGTTCTATTACAAATAAAGACTCTAAATTATTTTGGAAAATAATTAATTTACAGTAAATTTTAATTATAATTGATTAAATTAAATTGCTCTAAGGCATCAAACTTAACTTATATTAGTTATTTAGCAGGAACTATAGTATAACGTAATGTTAACTAATCAATTACATCTTGATACTGCAAATTGTTGACTATTTTTAGGCATTCAGAGAAAGTAAAATATTTACTTTTATTTGCAGAACATCCTGGTTTTAAAGAATATAAATTTAGTGGTACTGGTCTCGATGGATACTTAGCTGACTGACTGTATATAAGTTCGTTATGTAATTTTCAGAAAATGTCTATAAATTTGTTAGATTATACAATATTCTAAATAATCTGTAATAATCAAATATGTATGTAAATTTTGTGCTAAAATCGGGATAAATACTTCTTATAAATTAAAATATCACCATAAATAAACTAAAATTTAACAGTAATTTTAAGAAGATTAATTCTCGAAACGGTGACGTGACGTACGTAACATGGGATTCCTGTACGGCTCCAGTTTTGGACCGCTATAAAATCAACTTGGTCTTACATAAAACAAAAAACACAGGCATATGTTTATAAACGGCCGTCATTCCTCGACTCCAATGCAGTTAAATCTCGTTCTACTTGCGATTCAGTACCCGTCCGACATGGAGAGGCCGACGATTTATTTGTTTCTGATTTTGTGTTGTTTTTGCTGTTCGGTTGTTGTTCGAGGTGCCGGGCTGAAAGACGAATTCACTTGGACTAGGATCGACTACGCCTGGCCACAAGATTCTCTTCTGGCATCAAGATTTTGGTATGAGGTATTCGTTTTATTAATACTTAACTCGCTGAATCAAATAGGTGGACACTGAGAAAGTGCCTTTTACCATACATAAAACAGGCGTTTTATGAACAAGTAGAACTTATATATTCAATATCAGAACGCTTTTAACGATAATCTTATGACCTTTCTATCACGGATGATTGCCATATTTGTTAATGAATTTCTATTACGAAATGTTTTTGTTTTTGGTAGAATTATAAAACAAACAATTTTAAGGAATTTGTAATTTGTAGGTTGGCCAGTGCTTCCAATATTTTTAATTGTTTTTAAAAAAATTACGTTAGATAATGGGCAAGCTTTTTTTTGAATATGCAAATGTGTGAAAAGGAAATACTTTTCACAAACATATTATTTTAGTTTTGCCCTCAAGCTCTTGGCATGGTCATATTATTTCTTCTTCGAAATTTAACCTGATTAGTGAGTGGGTCATTTATATATTTATATCTTATGCATCGAGGGAGAAAGAGAAGCTAGTGGTTCACTTTATAATATAAAATCGAATATCTTTTATGATTTTTTTTAACAAGATGATACTATGAAAGAAAGAGGGTTTTTCATCAATCATTGATTTTATTCATCAATCTATTCTCGCACTTCTTCAGCATTTAATAAACGTATGTCATGTTTTAGCAACGCATAGTCGAGAAATATCATGCAAAAGGATAAAAATGTTTTGCAATGAAGTCCTATTTGCTCAGTTGACCTCCATACAGAATATATACTGTATATACCAAATAACCCCATAATACTAAATGAAAAACTGTTAATGCATGTAGAGGAGTGTCAAAACCATCGAACTCAACAATAATTTAGTTGTTTGCATCGATAATTTGCATGTTGATAAAAAATGTATTGTCATTCAATCAATTCGACATTTAATTCTCTTTAATATAATATAAGGTATTGTTGAGATAGGTGATTCATCAACTATCTGTAGTCGTTAATTAGAGAGAGCCGAAAGTATGGCGAAGCATGAAAATCATTACGAAGATCTGAATAAGCATAAATATAATTTTATCAGGTTCGAAGCAGTATAAGGCTTGATTTTTCAGTTGTTTTCCACAGATATCTAGTAATGACATAGCCCAGTTTGAATAAGGATACAAAAATTACTTAAGGTTGACAAGTAGAATTTCATATGCAAGAATTATGATTCATATGTTTAAATTAGTTAGCATTTATTGTATATTTAATTCATTTATTATTAATGCTTATTTGATACAATCATATATAATGATTATTTATTATTTAATTATTATTTTATAATTATTACTTAGTTTGTGTTCTAGCTAATTGTATAAAACTCACAAAAGTGTTACTCTAGAAATGAAGAACGCAGTAAGATAATTGCTCTAGTAAAGGTGAAATACTAAAATATATATAAAGAGCTAAGTGTAATCTATATAAGCACCCTATCATAACTGGTTTGGTTAGGCAGTATTTACATGAAGGGCAGCTTTTTATGAATTGATCTGACACTTGCATAATCTCAAAAGATGTGTAGTTTTAATTGATAATGATACTAATCTATATCATAACATCTACCAGTTTTCATAATAAACTGTAGAATTGAAATATTTTTTTTAGAATTTATAATTTGTATGAAGCCTTGACTAATGTGATAAAATGTATTTTAATGGAAGTATCACTTTTCACACTTTTATCATTTTTATCTTAATGATTGTTTCTTTTATTGCTTTCTATAGTTCTTCACTAGGGTATGTAAATTTCTTATAGCTATATATTTTTTAATAAATATAAACACGTTTTAGCTCTGAATATATCTGATCTGGGAATACAATAAATATACGCTCTCTTAATAAATAATTGAGTTAATGTCATTTTCTGACCGACAATTTATATTTATAAAGCTTAGGATTAACCTTGGTTGCTATTGTCGACAACGATTTAACCGAAGCTAGTATTTTTATGAATTATCTGAATATTTGGAAGGCGATTTATTAGCCACTATATTTGTTTATACATATATGAATACTTATATGCAATTTTACGCAAATTGAAGAGGCAACAAAATAATTCTGTGTTTAGGGGTGACGAAAATGGTAATTTTTTCTTCAACGGCCCAACCAATGCTGACAGCTACTTGTCTACAACTCAACGTCCAACAGTAAGCACTCCAAAATCACTGGTGACTAAAATACCAGTAGATTATCAATATGGTATGTATTTACAACGATGACTAATAGCAAATAAGTTAATTTCATGTTTGGTATATTGAAATTCGTTCATAAAATGTAGATTGTATATTTTCGTCACATTTATTATTAATTACAATAAAAATATGCTAAATAATTAATACATTTGTTTCTTTTTCAGTTAACAATATCCCAATGGGTGCTAATGTCTGGAAAGACAAGTTATTTGTAACAGTTCCAAGAAGAAGATCGGGAATACCATCCACTCTTAACTACGTTCCACTGAATAGCCCTGTCAAACATAACTTACCTCTAATACCCTACCCTAATTGGAATATCAATTTATTCCCTGATACCAGTGGCAAAGGCGATAATATAGTTTCCGTTTATAGAATTGCAATAGATGAATGTGATAGGATGTGGCTGGTTGATACAGGAGTCATTGAAACGCTTGGTAAGAACCATTGGTTAATGCTAATTATATTAATTAACTAATGTAAAATAAACGTGGAAAAAGAAAATTCATAAATTATTAGCGAGTTATTATCTTGCTTGAAGTGATGTGGGTTAATTTTTAGATATTTTTTTTGTACATTCGATTAATTTTTAAGAGGTGTTACCACTGGAGTTTTAGATTACAAAAAAAACTAATATTTTGGGCATCTTTAGACTTAATTTATTTTTGGCTATTATTATTTAGTAAACTATATGACAGTGATCGGCACAAAGAGTAATGTCTGGAGAATGAAGCGGCGTAGAAATGTGTAGTTCATTTTAAGTGTGTTAGTTACATTCGGTAGCGATTTCCTCATGACATTTTGATGCTTTTCTTAGAATTTGGGTTTATATTTTTATATTTTAGAAAACGCTACTTCAGTAGAGTTAGAGAAAAGAAAAAAGATAGAGAAAAAGTCAACAAATAGTTGACACTCTAAGGATTTTTATGAAAAAATTATTTGTATTCAAGCCACCGCAGATTTTGTCCTCTTTTTTCGTCATTCTGAAAACCTTCTCTGATATCAAATATTTGATTTTAAAATATGGGTATAACAGTACTCTATAGCTCAGATGTCACATTTCTATATATATTTGCACTCAATAATTTTTGTTGTATTATTTGAAGAAACCTGTTACCAAAGCAAATTAAACATTGGTGCGGATGAACGTTCCGTTATGTTCCAACTGTCTAATGTAAAGAATATAATCAAAACAATAATAATTTCATCAAATATAATTTATTTTCACATTATAGTATTAAATGTATTATACATATATTATTTAAATGCTTAATTATAGAGCTTATAGTTAATTATAGAGCCACAGTAACAGACACATAGAGCATATTTATTGTTTTATATTTAGTTCTTGTTTCCTTCGTTGCTGTGTTTTCATCTCAGGTTTCCTTGATGAATAACTTTGCTATGTGTATATTTCTTCTTCTTTTTTTCTGTTACTACCAGTACAGATTTTTCTTACAAAATTTTATTCATTTTACTGATTAACAATTACAAACACTTTTAGTTGTGTCCACTTATATCAGTCAGCATTGGTAATTGTCAACATTGGTTCATACGCGTACATCAAAAATACACTCGGACAATCAACTACTAAATCGTTAATTTCTATTCGAGCACTGGTGAACAATTTCACCATTTGTCAGTTTCTTCTTCTGTACGTAATAGAGTCCATCCAAACCAAAAGTGTTACTGTAGGCAGTGCTTTTTTCCACTAGACCAAATATACCTTAAATATATATCATTCTGAACTAGCATGTAATAATTCTTTTCCATCTTATAGAAATGATAGGAAGAAAGACGTGTGACTTTGCAAATCTTATTTCTCTGCCATCCGATTTACAGCTTGATGCTTTTGATGAAGCTTAAACATTTAATTTATGCTTATCAAATGACAATTTAATATTTCGGAATTGCATAATTCCTTAATAGACTATTTCCCATGAAATAATTGTATTAAATTATGATCATATCGAAAAAACTACTAGCTTCTTTCATAGGTTTAATATATGATTCCGAATAGAGGTGATTTCGTTATTCATTTTTGAGGGATTTTAGACGAAACATCCATTTAGTATAAGTGGAATCAACTAAAAATATTTGCAATAAAAATCCCAGCAATTTAACAAAGAATAGTATCAATACTTAACGTATTTTACCGACCCCATTATCTCTTTCCAATTCGAAATAAACTTATTAGATATACCATCTGTTTCTGATTCTAACCATTAACTTTCTTGGGCACTTTTAATCACAGTAATCACAAATATTAAGCAGCCGGCTTGGTTGGCGCGGTCGTAAAGACGACAGGACGGTCCTCCTACTGTTGCGGTAGTCACGAGCTCGAATCCTGTTGGGGCATCGTCGTAAATTTATGTTGTTTAATAGTTGTGATTGTCCTAGGTAAGAGTTCAGAATCCGACAAGGAAAAAGATCGCAGTCATGCCAGTAACCAGGCTAGATAAGACCGGATGTCTTCTGAGATGATTTCTAAGTAGATCACTCGCCAGTCGGTAGGCTTAATGCCGAAAACCATGGTACGAAGCCCACGTTAAACAGTAGGTTCGGTCCAGATAAACCACCGGTATTTTATTATTGGTATAAGGAGGCTTTAATATATATATATATATATATATATATATATATATATATATATATATATATATATATATACAGTAAAGTCTTAAAATGTTTACCTATTTATAACATTTAATTATTATCTCTACTGTTTTGGAGAATTATGCTGACGTTTGATTACCAAACATATTTTAGAGGCTAAATCGGTTACATGCTCGGACGCATCGAGCTGCACTGTATCTCCTTTTTAAATTAGAATAATATAGGAAGGAGGAATGCGGTCTGGTTTTAAAACGAATTTATAAACGCTTAATAGTAGAGAAAGTTCAATAAAAAAAAGCAACGACACGCGGGGTCCCCAAGCGGTCACCCATCTAAGTGCTAACTGACGACGTTGCTTAATTTCAGTGATCGAACGGGAACTGGTGGACTGACGTGGTACGATCGTTGCATAGTAGGCTGCGCTATTTTTGGCTTATACATGGAGTGTATTCGAAAACGTGTTTAACATAATTAAGATATTCTTTTTTCTGTGTTATATTAACAAGGAAAAAATTAATAATATATTTAGTTTAAATAAGAAATATAAGTCATAACGGTTCGTTTATACTACGGGTCAATAATTCTAGTTAAGTTAAGTTATTCATATAAATTAAGAATTCTTGTACTAAACCAACTAAATATTTCTGCAAGCTATCTGATTATTAAGCTACAGTCAGTTGTGCAGCGATATTAACCATATATTTACATTTATTTACATGACAAAATTGGTTAAACGACACCACACCGATATGAGTGTCATTGATCTTATTGAAATAAAAACTGAAACGTATTAAATTCCCGGCGATTCATTTTAATATTAAGAATTTTTGTATGGAATATAAAAGATTTTGCTAAGTTTTATCAACAAATCCTTGTTATCATCACTATTTACTATATTTTACAGTTTTAATCACATTGAAAAAATGTTAACTATATTCTAAATGTTATTCATTCATTATACAAACTACCGCATGTCACTCGCAAGGTTATTTTTTGTTTTTGTTGAATACCAGATACACGCATATATGTAACTAAATTAATTAGCACGATAATTTGCATGTCGTTTTGATGTTGAATAGTTACGGTTGATCTAGATTGTGGCCATGACACATATTAGGTTGTAAATAAATGAAAGGATATTTTAAAACAGTCTTTACGATGAATGGTTTTGCTAGTATACATTATGTTATTATTTATATGCTGTGAAATTACGTAATGGATGAATATATTATTGCATGATTGGTTGAAGTAATTTACCGGTTTTGTTTTCATTAGCGCTATATGTACTCGAATGTTGACAGATTTGCTGTTATTTTTCAAAACTAGTATGATTTACCAATATTTGTGCTTGTATAATCTTATTTTAAAGTCAACTTGTATATACGCTAAATGCCATAAAGGGCACAGAGCTTTCTCTTTCCGTTTTTATCTTTTCCCCATTTACATTGCAATTAACGACTACATTAAAATAAATATCATTTTAGATTCTGAAGCTGTGAAAGTGGTATAAAATAATGCGGAGATAAACTATAATTAATAGAAGGATTTAAATTTGCGGATCTCTAGCAATACTTGTTTAATGAAGCTATAATATAGCGGGGGTCAAGGATAACAATAGTCCTGAAAGTATGATGAAAATAAATGTAGTGTTTATAGCAAATATCAATCAATGAAAATGTCCATAAAATTTTTAAAAATATCAATATCAAGGTAGATATATTTCTGATATATTTTGCGATCGGGAAACTAAACATTGACAACAAAGGAAGCAGAAGGAATTATTTACATAAGGCTGGATAAAAAAAGAAGAAGAAACCAAATTAATAGTTGGACAAATTTTATGAATCGAATATGTTCAGTTATGAAACGAAACGAACGAAATCGAATCACTTGTGAATCACAAAAAGTGAATCACGTAGGATAACAATATACAAAAAGATCTTGATCGAGCCTTAAAGGAACTTTACAGAGGGTTTCAAAGCCCGTAGTGACACCAAATAAGTGTTTGGTGGTACCTGAGGGCAATTGTAGATTATGAATTGTTCAAACTAGATTAATACATGACAAAGATTGAGGATAATTGACTGGAAACTATATATACATCCACCGTAGAACTTATACGGTGCTCCGTGTAACTTTCATTCCTTACAGTTTCTGAAAGTTTTTATTGGCGCGAATGTGACTTCAAAAGATACCTATGTTCCTATCGCTTTGTTACCTGAATTCTCATAAATTCTGCTAGGGCGTAAATGTAGTTTTATAATAAAAATAGCAAAAGTGAATCGATCAAAACGGCATATAACAGGTCATTTGAAAAGTCACCGCCTACCATAGTAAAACAAATTTTTTTTGGCAAAATTAGTTCTTTTTCTTCAACATAATTCCCTTCAAGAGTGATACACTGATTATCTTCAAAATAGGCCTTATTTTCGGCGATCACAGCGAGTGGATGCTTGAAAAGAGCTTGAGCTTCAAAAGGATTTTTGAGATCTGAGAACAGGAAATAGTCGCTGGAGGCCAGATCTGGAGAATATGGTGGATGAGGCGGCAACTCGAAACCCAATTCATAGATTTTTGTCATCGTTCTCACTGACTTGTGACACGGTGCATTGTCTTGGTGAAGCAGCACTTTCTTTTTTTTCAAATGCGGCCGTTTATCGGCGATTTTGTCCTTCAAACGGTTCAATAATTCATTCATTAGTCGCTGTTGATGGTCCTTCCTTTTTCAAGGTAGTCAATCAAAATTATTCAATGCGCATCCCAAAAGACAGACGCCATAAACTTACCAGCCGACTATTGCATTGTCGTACACAAATATTCGTGAATGATATGAAGTACACGTTCCGTTAATATCTTGAGAATGCCTGCTATTTCATTCAATTTCAATTTACGATCATTAAATATCATTTTGTGGTTTTCGTCGGTAACAACCTCTTTTGGGCGTCCACCACGTTCACTGCCTTCGGTGCTCATTTCACCACGTTTAAATTTAGCATACCAATCCTTGATGGTTGATTTTCCTTTTGAGGGCAGTATCCGGAAACTTGGCGTCAAGCCTTCAACACGCGAAGTTCGTGGATGGATAAAAAGTCATTTTTTTCACAATAAGAAAAGTTGCTTCATTCAAAATGCTATAATTTACAAATTAATGATCCGACAGCTATCAAAATTTTGAGTTTGAGGGTTAGGGGTAATTAAAAAAAATATATGGATTTAATTCTAGTAGCGTCATCTATGTGTCAGTCCGGGCATCTTTCAATTAATATGTTATATATATATATATATATATATATATATATATATATATATATATATATATATATATATATATATATATATATAGCAGATTAATTCATCGAATTGTGTTTGAAACTTGTTTGAAACTGAATATGCAAAAATTATTACTAATTTACAATTTTTTTTTATATTTTTATATATTTTATATATTTTATATATTTATATATATTTTTTATAAATTTTACCCAATGCATTATATATAATGCGTATTTTATGTATATAACCCAAAATAAAACAGTACAGCACATGTTTGCTAGGCTGAAGTTAGTTTAGCAGAAACTGAAGATTTATTTATCAGATCATCTGCCTCTCATAACTAGTGATAATGGTTAAAAGTTAACAAACCTTTTTCCGAAAATAGTTATGTCGACATAGAAAAGCTAGTAGCTCATATGGTTTTGTCATTTGTTTCGGTACTTTTTATTAACATGTAATTCATCAACATGATTAAAAAGGTGTGGTATAGTCCGATGAATCCTCATTTACATTGATTTCTACAAATTGCCGGGTTTATTTATAAACAATTGCAGACATATCGTGGTTTTCAGTTGGTCCTCTCAGTCACATCACTAGCCGCATTACAGCGAATGAATGCATCGACATCTTAAATGATGAAGTTCTTGATTTGACTAGCAAATTGGAGACCAAACCAAACACTGTCATATCAGAAATTCGGTCTTCCTTTCAAGAGAATCAGAGTACCATCAAACATCTTCCCTGGCCATTACAACCACCAAAACTCAACAATACTGAATAGTTGTGGGAAATTTTAGAGCAGAAAGTGAGGAATAGATTTACATTTCCAACATCACTGAAGCAATCGACAATCGGACGGTGTTTTTGCTCAACAATAAGTCAACATTCCGTTGGATACTATTCAGACACTTTATGAATCTATTTTGCGAGGAATTTCAGCTGATTTAGAAACAAATGATACCTCAACACCTTATTATTTTGTCCATCAAACCAAACTAATCCAAAATATGAAGAATTGTTAATAAATTAATTGATAAATCATTTATTTTTAAACAAAATAATAACAAACTTTTGTTTTCTAGGAAATGCAACGAAAGTTAAACAACCTCAGCTGATCCTAATCAATCTTCTTACTGACGAAATCATTCATAGGGTTACAGTTCCTGAAAGTGTCCTCACTCCACGAACAGTCTTTACTAGCGTAACAGTAGATGTCTCAAAAAGATCTTGCAATGATGCTTTTGCTTATTTTCCAGGTATGTTTACTCGGTACATTTACCACTCTTATTTAGTATCTTTTTCTTGTAGACTTAGCTGGCTATGGACTGATCGTTTTCAGTCTGGAACTGAATCGCTTTTGGCGAGTGAAACATAACTATTTCTATTTGGAATCAACGGAAGGAGACTTTTCTATCGGCGGTTACAACTTTCAATGGACCGACGGCATTTTTAGTGTGGAAGTCACTGAAGAAAAACCTGATGGATTTAGGGACCTATTTTTCCATGCCATGGCCGGTACACATAAATTTAAAGTATCCACGAAGATATTAAGGAACGAAACTCTGGCAACTAGAAGTTACCACGGAAATGATATTATAGTAAGTACTTCTAACTCAAAATTACAAATTAATATATTCTTTTTAATAGTCAAAAACAATAATAAATAGCCATTTGTACCTCTAAGTGGTATTGGTGCTAGCATATCTTACTTATTTTGTTAAAACTTTCCCTTCTTACTCGTCAGTCTTTGCATGTTCCACATTTCCATCCTCCACAATTGTCTAGCCTTTCCAAATTATCATATTTTATCCGCTCCTTTCCTTTATCTTGTTCAATTTATTTTGTTTTTTTTTTCAGAGTTCGATTTGCCTCTGTTGCTGAGGCATATCCTCCTTAACTACATACCTTCCTTCAATTTAAATAGTTTATTTTAATTCTTTATAATAACTGTTAATTTCTAATCTATCAAACACTTCATCACCATTCCACTATTTTAATCAATCAATATCTCCTTCTGTACCTCATGGAGCTCTTTTAAACCAAATTGTGCGATGTTACCGCAGACAATGCTTATTTCCACAACAGTAAACAGTTCTGCAATGTATATCCTTCTCAACTAATATATAATAATTCTGTGTCACCATATATCAAACGATACAGGCGAGTAGCCCTGCGACCATATTTTTCTGCCACCTGATTTGCAGTTTAAAATTTTTTATAAAACTTATACATTTACTTTATTTTATCAAGTGAAAATTTATTATATAAATTATATTTCGGAATTGAATACTTCCTAGATTAATAATTTCCTCTGAAATAATTGTATTAAATTATGATTATATCGAAAAAACTACTAACGTTTTTCATAATAGGTCAATTTAAAAGTCCCCGGCATGACACATAGATGGAGTTACTAGAATTAAATCCATATGTTTTTTAGTTAGCCCCAACCCTTCGCGCAAAAGATTTCACCCGAATTTCGCGTGTTGATAAAATATTGTTATTTGATGGGAAAAAATACAGTTGAAGCAAAAACTTGGCTTGGTGCCAAGTTTCCGGACACTGTCCCACAAAAATCAACCATCAAGGTATGCTAAGATTAGATGTGGTAAAATGAGCATCGAAGACGATGAACGTAGTAGATGAACAAAAGAGGTTGTTACCGACGAAAACCTTTAAAAAATCCACAGAATGATTTTGAATGACCGTAAATTGAATTTGAATGAAATAGCAGACACTCTAAAAATAGCAACATCCTATCATTCACGAATATTTGGGTATGAAAAAGCGAACAGAGGTGATTTCGATTCGTCACCTGCTTGACTTTAGGGTTTTTTTTAGGGGACCTGTTTTTCAGGAAATCTAACGTATATTTCTGACTGTTACTATTTATTTGCTTTGGTACGTTTAATCACAGTAATAACAAAAATTAAGCAGCGATTATAAATTGTTTAGATATGTCCTCGTTAACTACAGCAGTTTAACTAGTGCATTTTTATTCTTTATAATAAGTGGTTCATTTTTGATAAATTGCATCCCAATCTTACAGATTCTATCAATCAATTTCCTAGCGTTTTTTACATTATTACATTATTTAGCATCATAATTCCTAGAAGAAAATTTTAGCGTTATATTTCGTATCGTAAATACTCGTAAAAAAGTGGACTTTTAAAAGCTGTTATATATTAAATCGTGGTTATTCTACAGAATTATTATTTTCTTGTAATTTCGTTTATGTAAATTACATATTCCAATATTTGACTTCGTAATCATTTTAGACCTTTTTCTTAAGCATCATTTATCTTCAACATTGAAATTATTAAATTATTGAGTTTTAATTGCTTCTTAGGAGCCAATATTTACACACCGTTCTCAGCAGAGTTAATTGTTTTTACAAGATTTGTATATTTTTCATTTGCATATTTTTTAAAACTATATAAAATTTTTTACTGAAATTCTAGGTAAGTATTTCGTAAATACTTTAAAAAGTTTATATGATGATTCTTATATAGAGAAATAATAGCCGCGGTTTAAATTCAAAAAACAATTGAACTTGATTTATTTTTTTGTGATAATGATTATTCCCTGTTCTGAAAATGTTCCATGAAGTTGTGGGCCGTGATGGAAGCAACATATGGGTATTCCACATGTCTTTTTTTAATAGAATTTTTTAGTAATTGGTATTTTAATTAATTTTATTGATGTATTGTAAGCTCTCATTAATTCATGTTTTTGTACAAACTAAGACTGTGTCAAAACTAACATGATAATATAATTAATCCAACTAATTATAATTTCATATTTCAGATCGTTGGTAATAAAGGTAAAAAATTTCAAACCTCCATGGCGGATATGTATAAACCCAGCGGCATTTTGTTTTTAAATTTGGTGAATCAGAACGCTCTCGGCTGTTGGAATACCCAGAAGAGCTTGAATACCATCTCAATAGTGCATAAAGATGACGCCAAAATGATTTATCCATCCGATGTAAAAGTATCAGGAGATCGAGTCTATGTCCTTACCAACCGAATGCCGATATTTATTTATGGAAAATTGAATTACGATGACGTCAACTTTAGAATTTGGTCAAATACTGTAAAAGATGCTATTAAAGATACTAATTGTGAGATATAATAAATATATGTGGTTTTTTTATTGATAGTGATATATATTGTTTTACTTTTAGCGATTCTAATAACTAAAATTGCATTCTGTGATCAATTATTAATAACTAAGAATGTTTTATGATCTTAAATTTTTTAAAGTTGGATAGCATACTACCAAACTCGGTAAAATTGATTACTAACAGCTACTAGTAGTAGCTACTAATCCAAGTAATGTTATTGCTAAGTATATACGTTTTTACTTTATCCCTTCTCTTTCCAATTACATAACATAAATTGATTACTAAATGTTTCTATCAGGAACTTTAGATTTTTAAATATAGGCTTCTTTCCAGAATGGGCCGATTTAGTTACTTAAATAGCTTCATATTGGTATGTACCTAACTAATCTTGTTTGGTAATATAATTCACGTTAATGTAGATCACTACAAAATAAACTGTTCTTCTAAAGAATGAACATTCATCAAAAAATAAAGTAGCTCAGCTGTAATTCTTTTAAAACTGCATTCTTTTAAATTTATTTTTATTATAGAGGATGTTTTATAAGATAATAACAAAGACATTTACAAGTGAAAACATGTAACACTTTCTGAATACTTGCAATGCTGATATACCCAGATATATGGAATTAAAGGAATTGAAAGACCTTTGAATCTTCAGTTCATCGAGACTATTGATTAACGCCGAAAATGATCATGAACGGCCAATATAAGACAATATCACACAACAATTATTTTACAAATTTATTTATTTGTGGCGATATCATAATCGTGACTAGCGTAGACAACACTAGTGATAAATAGCGAACGTGGATTTTGATGTCGTAAAGTTTAAATAACCAATTGAGTTGTTCAAGTGAATGTTTATAAATTATCTTAAAGTTACTATATTTATAAAGTTACAACAATTCCCGGAAAAGTAAAATGGCAATGAGAACCCCGGAAAAACAAACAAGTTTTTATCATCAGTTGGTACATGTCAAGGTTTTGATTAATTGTAGCCCATGGCAAATAAAACTGAACTTGTTTTACCATAAAATGCCAAAACACACAAATAATTGTGGTACCTGTTTGAGTGTTCTTGGTAACATTATAGACAGTGTCTGTTTAAAATGATTTATTCCCAGTTAATATTGATGTGCTTAGGCGCTCTGGTGGAAGTTTGGTCGCTTAGACTAAATGACGATTTTACATGGACCACAATTAATTATACATGGCCAGAAAATGGTCCAATTACAATACGATCTGAGTAAGTATTATTAATAGTCTAAATTATTTTTTTACATTAGTTCAGTTCATTTTTAAATTTAGAAAAAATAATATGTCGAAATTCCTATAAAGCTTCCCATAAAGTACCGTTTAATATATATAATATTTGGACAAAGCGGATTTTTATTTTGGAGTTTACTTAAACAAACAAAATTTTTGACAAGGAGTTTTTTAAACTACTTAGTAGTAGAAAATCATTGTGTCTTGAAAGAAAGACTGGTTGACAATGTGCTATAAAATTAATAGTAGACTGCCAAACTAAACGCAACTGTCCTTTAACTCAAAATGATCTTTTCATATAACTGTATTGGATAATAGATTGGATTATTTTAAAAATATTTATTGTTTTTTTCTTTAATAGTTGTAGGTATCGATTATATCATTATTTTTGTACATAATAATTATGAGTTCGATCGATTCATAATCAATATTAAATAATTCATGGTCCTCGATTCAATGACATGAGGACTCCAAGACCCTTGAAAATGTTTTTGCCAACAGCAAATGTTAACCCGTTAGCATTTTCCGATATACTTGTAATAAAACCATTCTGGGGAGTCTCGGATATTTCAAGAAAAATAATGATACATTAAAATTTCGGAAATAATTTTAGAACGACTTTATATTACATACTTTATTTTTAAGGACTGGCACATAATTTGGGATTATTATCAGAGTTCAGCTTCGAATTTGTAAAAAGCGACTTGGTGTTACGTTAAAAAACGTAGGCTATGTTAGTAAACGATCGTCATTCGTCATCTATAAGCGTGGTTAAGTCTTGTTCTAGTAATCTTGGTTAGTACACGTACGGTTTTATACGGTCGACATGGAAACTATGGGAATTTATTCATTTTTGATACTGTGTTTTACTTCCCATTCGACTGTTCAAAGTATTGGATTAGAAGATGAGTTTACTTGGAGTCGAATTAACTATACGTGGCCAGAGGATACATTTTTGGAATCAGAATTGGGGTATTAATGTTATATATAATATAATATTTAATTAGCCAGAGCAAGTGATATTCATATCAGCATACAAAGGCTGCTGTTTTAAGATGCTTTTAAACATCTGTACCTATATTTATGAGTGAGATCTTTTTGATTCGGTTTTATTCAAAAACCAAATATCAACACGATGTCCTCTATGCGGTTTTTTAAAGTTTTTTTAAGTTGCTTCTTCTGAGATGGAGCGAATGATGGATGTAGTCCAAGTTATCGTGATGAGGGACCAGAGATATATCAACGTATCTCAGTTTCGGTCATTTAAAACCAATTGTTTTATGTTAACGACGCATAATACTGACGCAAACTTCCTTGTTAATTTGTTGCCTTTATTCTGTATAAAATCTTATAAGAAAACCTAAACTATTTCTATAAAACATTTTTAAAATCCTCATTTTCATTAAGTCATTTTGTTTCTATATGCCATACATATTATATATACATATATTTTTCAACTAACAGATTACTAAGCCTTAATGCTTAAGTTAAATTTACGTCTATGCAATTTACAATCATTAATTTATATTACACAATTTTTATCGACAAATTCGTGACTAACACTATTCGTTGATAAGAATAATATTGTTAATACAATATTTTGCTATATTCACTTTTAAGTACAGACACCTAAACCTACATATACGAGGTTTGTCTATTATACTAAACCAATTATTTCTCAATATTTGTTCACCTTTTGTACCACTAATTGATATATTTGGTGTCTAATCCCTCTTGCTTAATGTAAATTGCGTCCATTTTTGTCTTCTTGCTTCTGATATAGTTTTCTTCCATTCTGAAGCATTCCTCTGATACCTTTCAGAATATTGACTTTAATATATTTAAATGATCTTCATGAGTGTTAATACATTTTTATAGAAAAGAGTTATAGTTTTAAGCAGAGTTGAAAACTATCGACTGAAAACAGTCGAAACAATCGATAGTCAAAAAACTTGCGACTGTAAATAGTAATTACTATTTTCGCTCAAATGCACGGTTCTGCGGTTTTTTGCAGTTGGTGATGTCAGACGAAGATGTAGGAATCCTTTACAGTATAAACTGTGAGAGAGGAAAGGATGGAGATAATTGCTTGTAGCAGTTAATTTTACATGTGTATTCTTTCACATACTAACTTTAACGAAGAAAAGGGAAAAGCAATTACCGAATACTATTAACATGCAATTCATAAATTCATTAAAAAATAGAATTACTTTTATATTTGAATGTTCTGTGGATCTGTAAAATGGAAAAGGAATGGAATTTTTCTGTGGAATGTAATAATAGCCCACAAATGTTTTATCGTATTTGTTACTGTTATCATAAATGTTAATTGCTATTTTTAAATAATATACTATAATAAATATAGACACTGCAATGGAACTTAAACAAAATCTAAGAACTATAGATGTAATAAATACTATATAAAAGTTAAACATATATCTAATCATAGAAAAAATACTAATCAAATAAATCAAAAAAAATCATAAAACTATATATATAGCATAAATTAGGTACTTTTTTGTTAAGGTCGCGGCTAGGATGACAGAGCCAGAAATTTAAAAATCAGTCGAATGAAAGTGGTAGAAAAAAAAATAGTAACTAAGAGTACACGACTGAAACAGTCGATAGTAAATAGTAACAAAATTAGTCGGAACGAAAATAGCGACTAGAAACAGTCGACTGAAACAGTCACTATTAAAAAGTAATAAAATCAGCGATTAAAACAGTCGAGAGTAAAAAGTAGTCAATTACTAATCAGTCGATGTCATTGGCATCAAACCTATTGTTTTACGTTAATTTAGTATAAAAAGCCGGCTTGGTGGCGCAGTGGTAAAGGCGATGGTACGGTCCTCCTACTGTTGCGATAGCCGCGGGTTCGAATCCTGCTGTGGCATGGTCATAAATTTATGTTTGTGATTGTTTAAAATGTATGAATGTTCTAGGCAAGAGTGTAAAATCCGATAAGGAATATGACCCCAGTCACGCCAGTAACCAGGCTGGGTAAGACCGGATGTCTTCTGGGATGATTTCTAAAGTTGGTCACTCGCCAGTCGGTAGGCTTAATACTGAGGACCGTGGTTCGAAGCCCACGTTAAACTTTAGTCCCAGTGCAGATAAACCCATAGTTGGTAAAAGGGGGCTTTAAAATATATTTTTAAAAAAATAGTATAAAATATATTAATTTAAGTAAAGTTTCTCTTAACTGCACCAAAAAGTATTCTTGCCTTATTTAAAAAAATATGAAATTCGACTTTTGGATCATATAAAACATATGTCTTTATTTCAGAAGCGAAGAAACTGCAGGATCTAATTTCTCCTTCAATATTTCAACCACTGTTAAAAGTAGTGGTGAAACACTGACCACAGTGTTGGTCGATTATCAGTACGGTACGTATTTTATGTTGCTAAAAATAATGAAGATAATTCCAATTAGATTCATTATATTTCCTTTTGGAACATTTATCTTTATTAAAATACTTTTTTAGCTAACAATATTCCAGTAGGTCTCCATGTTTGGGGAAATAAGTTATTTGTAACAGTGCCGAGAAGAAAACCAGGAGTACCATCTACCCTTAACTATGTTCCTCTGCATAGTACTATTAAACATAATGTACCCTTGATACCTTATCCTAATTGGAATATTAATTTATATCCTGATACCAGTGGTAACGGTGATAACCTAGTATCCATTTATAGAATTGCAATTGATACATGTGATCGTATGTGGTTCGTTGATACTGGAATATATGATATAGTAGGTGAGAAATATTTTCTAATCTTTTAAATATTGGGTTTAGGGATAAGTAGTTTATTATAATTAGTGAAGCAGAACTTCAATAAATATAACATTTTTCAAATTTTTCATAAAATCTAAAATGTATTAATTTAAAAAATGTGTTATAATAATAAATAGGACAATTTGGAGGTAATTTTTTATTTTTCCTGAATATCAGATTGCATTGGTTTAAATTATTTTATAAAAACAATAATTAACATATTTTATGATGCTAATCAATAAGCTAACGTTGGTCTAGCTTGTAACCATGGTACAAAGGAGATAGTAAACAACTAAGAACACTTTTTAATCAAATATTATTCACGATCAATATGGGTATTAATACATTAATAAAATTAAACTAGTAGTTTAATTTTAGTAATAAATGAGTTTGTCATTGTTTAACTCATACCTATTGTTACACTAATTATTGTATTTTGTAAATTGAATCTTGTTATTTTGAGTGGGAGTTAGATTTTTAGTCTTCTGGTAACTGTAGTGTTACAGTGTTATGACAACTTTTCACGTGTATTAAATTATTGCCTCTAATCGTATAACTTAAATACTAGCTAAACCTGACCACATTGCATTACAGCTCAATCTGATTTAATTTATATGGCACCAATAACCATATTATTGAATTAAGATTCACTTACAATTCACTTATCAACACTTTGTGAATCATTCACTGTGCCTGAATTATTTTCACGTTGATTAATACACATTGTCCATTTGAGTTACTAAGTAGTGATAATTATATTCTAGGAAGTTATACACATGTGAAGCAACCCGAACTAATTCTGATCGACCTTCAAAATGACGAAATAATTCACAGAGTCACAGTACCTAACGATGTTATCATATCCGGAACCGTTTTTACTAGTCTAACGATAGATTTATCAAACCAATCCTGCAGCAAAGCTTTTGCTTACTTTCCAGGTATATATATCCTTCAAATTGTTGGTGTCTAACTACCATCATAATGTTTTTTTTAAGATTTAGTCGCCTATAAACTCATCGTCTACAGTCTTGAAGCAAACCGCTTTTGGCGGGTAAAACATAACTATTTCTATTTGGAATCAACAGCAGGGGATGTATCTATCAACGGTTATAATTTTCAATGGACTGATGGGGTTTTCAGTGTGGAACTTAGTGAGGAAAAACCCGATGGTTTTAAGGATATGTACTTCCATGCATTGGCTGGTACTCATATGTTTAATGTATCTACGATGATATTACAAAACGAGACCTTGGCAACCAGAAACTATCACGGCAATGACTTGACGGTAAGTAATTATAGTTAAAAAATATTTTATATACCATTTTCCTCCACATTTTTCAACCTTTCTGGTAGTACCTTAAAATTATGTCCAAGACAACATATTTTGAGGAGATTATCTGAAACGGTATATACTTTTTTATGGAATAAATTAAAAGTACATTTCATTAGATCATATTGGAACAAGTAGTTAGTCAGGAGGATGAATATAGTGAAGGGTAATTCCGTTTTCGTTCAAAGTCAACATTTCATACAGATGGTGAGAATAAAATAAATTCATAACAAGACTTAATGACAGCCTTAATGTAGTTACTGAATAACCCTCAAAATTAATTTACCATCTTAATAAGTTAACACAGCATTTTTTGAACAGTGAATATTTTTTTTGGAAATTTTAATGTTTCTGTGTTACTTTTTATTTTAATTATGTGTTTTCGTCCCCATCATTATTATAATCTATGTGAAGCGTAGACTGGATTGACTTGCAAGGCTGTGCCTTATATAATTCGTTTTATTATATTTTCCTTTCTACAATATTACTTGGATGGTATCCACCTGAGTATTGTGTTTTTCAAATTTTTCTAAAACTATTATCAATCAAAATTCCTATAATTTAATGATCTCATTGAAGGATATTATATTTGTATCAAAATGTAATATCCTTGGATCAGTCTTACACATGTATTTAAATAATTTAATGCTCTATCTGGTTTTGTTTCAACAACAGCATTTAGTGGTATTTGCTATAGTATTTGAGCATTTCAATAATTCTCTGTTCTGTTAATTTTTCATATATATTTCCATCTGTTATCATATTTTGAATCTCAAATTGTACCCAACTAATAATTTATATATTATATAGTGTCTGTTGTATACATATTATATTACATGCTTCTACATTTCAGATTGTTGGCGATAAAGGTCCGAAAACACATACTTCAATGGCTGATATCCACCCATCAAGCGGTATTATGTTTTTAAATTTTATAAACCAAAATGCTGTCGGCTGCTGGAATACCCAAAAGAGCTTGGATACTATCTCTATAGTACACAAAGACGACACTAAAATGATTTACCCAGCGGATGTAAAAGTTTCGGGAGACCGCGTCTACGTCTTTACTAATCAAATGCCGATATTGACTATCGATAACTTGGATAATGATGATGTCAATTTTAGAGTCTGGTCTAATATTGTAGAAGATGCTGTAAAGGATACTAACTGTGCATTATAAGATATATTATGAATATATTTCCTAACTCTTGAAGGTTATAAAATTGTTTTATTTTTTTCAAGGTAGGTCTTCATTTTTCATCGAGTTTAGATATGTAACAGTTACTATTACTGTAATTTTTATAAATAATCTAATCACATATGTAATGTAAATCACATATAATATTAGGACTATTAGAACTATTAACTATAAATAGAACTATATATATATATATATATATATATATATATATATATATATATATATATATATATATATATATATATATATATATATATATATATATATATATATATATATATATATATATATATATATATATGACGCGAAAATATTGAACCGACTGAACTCACTAAAGACTAAAAAATAATCAAAACATATAATAAAAATAAACAAAAACTTTATATAACCCGTCTACAGCACGTATCTTATATTAAGTAAAATTATAGGGTATTAAGCTAAATTGTGTGTATATAGTAGAATATAAAATACCTGTAGTAGATAGATGAAATAAGGTTTTTTAACTCATACCTATTGTTCCACTAATTATTGTATTTTGTAATTTGAATCTTGTTATTTTGAGTGGGAGTTAGATTTTTAGTCTTCCTGTAACTGTAGTGTTACAGTGTTATGACAACTCTTCACTTGTATTAAATTATTACCTCTAGTCGTATAACTTAAATACTAGCTAAACCTGACTACATTACACTACAGCTCAATCTGATATTGATCGCTCTGATATTAATTTATATGGCAGCAATAACCATATTATTGAACTCAAGAACTAAAGATTAAAAAATAATCAAAACATATAATAAAAATAAATGAATAACATTTTAAAATAAAATATATACATAATAATCGTTGTAATAAATAAATAAAAATAAACAAAAACTTTATATAACCCATCTACTGCACGTATCTTATATTAAGTAAAATTATAGGGTATTAAGCTAAATTGTGTGTATATAGTAGAAGAAAAAATACCTGTAGTAGATAGATGAAATAAGGTTTTTGTTTATTTTTAATTAATTATGATTATTATGTGCATATTTTATATAAATGTTTTTTTAATGTTAATGTTATGTTTTTTTTTTGTGTTGAAAATCTAAGTTTAATTCGGTTCAATTTTTTTGTTAAAAATATTTATAAAATTTAGTATTTAGGTGTCGCGTCATTAAAACAGCCAAGTCTCTGAAAATAATAAAAAAATTGTAAGTTCTTATTAAGGGCATATTCTTGTAGAATTAAGACTTAAGTATATGAAAACAAAATGATTTTCTTTTCAATTTTCAAATTTGTATGTAATACAGGAGCGTATTGGCCTATATATTACTTTTAAATGGTTCTTTTTATTAGAAACTTTATTAATAACTAACACTCAATCTGCGGATTGTATCTCGAGAAAATAATGTATGTTTTGAAGGTTTCCATACGAAGTGAAGCGCTGATCAGAGAAGTCACGACTGATATATCAGAACAATTAGCAATCAGAAGATGAAAAGTCTGGAGATTGCGGTGAGTGGGTTAATGTTAATAGAGTATGTTTTTACCGGTTTTGCAATACATGGTCGAGCGTTGCCATGGTGAAGAATGGTGTCGATAGTGATCCGCATTGATGATTCAGTCGAGTAGTGCCTTCAAACTATTGTCTTCAGATTTTTTCCTGCCGAGTACGCTCTTTGTTTTGGTGTGGAAATAGCCACCTTTAAATGTTCGGAACCAGTTTCACATGTTGAATTCGATTGAATAAAATTGCAGTAAACTTAACACACCATTCGACCTTCAACTACGTGTTTGTTCGAATTGAAGTAAAAAGTAAAACTTCCCTCAAATGCGATTTATTAGGTACAAATTCAGACGCATGGAAAATATATTTCATACACGCGACAAAATGACATAAACTGAAAGGTGAAGCCTGTAAGTAAAGCAATTAATTTATCAATTGATCAGTTGAGAGTAAATTTTCATCAATCGAAGTAATCTTTTAAGGGGAAATAGGTGTAGGCCGGCATATTACGGGTCATATTTATAATTTTTTAAACAATTTAAGATTAAATTTATTTGATTTTTATTTTCAGAATATATAAAAGTTTTTAAACAGATTTTCAAAAGTTTTCTTAATCACACAATGGATGTTGCAATGGATATTGGCTGCCGCGCGTTGTGAGTCTTCATCCAGGTCTTGTACATTCCGGAGGACATAATATTTATCTGAAACAAACTTTAAAAAGAATATTTTTTTAAAGTTTCTTCTATGTAAACTAATATGTAAAAAAAATTTAAAATTTCAAGTACGATAATAAATCAAAAATTTTTAAAAAGATTTTATACATTCCGGAGGTACTAATAATTATGTGAAAAAAACTTTAAAAAGAATATCTTTCTTAAAGTGTCTTCTATGTAAACTAATATGTGAAAAAAAGTAAAATAATGAAGTACTATTTTTTCGTACGTCGATTTTGTCGGATTATGCGTCGATCGTTAACTTCTTGAGCATAATTAAAGTTTCTGCTAGTAACGGTAATATTGAGCTCATTCAGAAAGGTTAAAATACTGGAAGTTCCTGAAATATGTGTAGACCTCAACGCTCTTTAAACGAGAATGCAAATATTTTGGAGCCAATCGCCAAACTGTTGAAATGAAGTTTTCATTTGCATTTTGAGTATGACCTAAATATTTATCGAGTAAATCATATGTCGATAAATCTTCATTTTCACTTTCTTCTTTTTTTTGTACTTTTCTTTCTCTTCTTTCTTTTCTTCTTCTTCTTTCACTTTTTCTTCCTCTTCTACAAATTCACCATAATTGTTTGACTGTGGATCTGTGCATACCGATTTCCGTGACATGATCTTTTAGGAGGTATTGTACTAGGATATGAACCACCATGGTCGTTCAAACACGAGGATATTTTTTTGTATTAACCAAACGCTCGCTACGAAAGTTAAGTTATAACTGATTTTACAAAGTAAATATCTTTGCTGGGTTACTAGTACTTCTGTACAATGTACATTTATATCCCAAATCTCTATTGTTTAAAGCATCAAAGAATCCTTCCAATATCACCCCGTACTACGGCACGCGCTCCACCCGTTAGACCGAAGAACTCTCATCGTGCAAGAATTTTAGTTGCAACTATTAAATGGTTTGGAATTTTATTATAAAATATTCAGAATATATTTACGAGTAGTTGTAGCCTATCTTGCCTCTTAATTATTTTATTCAATAAAAAGTTAAGACAGGTTCAATATTATTAAAAGGAAGCCATTATAGCGCATACCCTATAGATGCTGTGGTATTTTTTAATTATTTCGACACATCGTTATCGATGAACAGTACAAAACGTTTCTTTTACGAACATGCGAACCGGGGTAACACTTTCGTAACAGGATAAAAACACTGATCAAAAAACTACCTGAAAACGACACGCTTAACTTTTGCGTGTCCCTGGAGGGAACGCACCGCGCCACTAAAACAAAACCGAACCAATTAGCGTAAAGAAAAAATCGCGGCGGACCTGGCCACGCAAGCAAACAAATGAACGGCGAGACTTGACAGACAGCCGTCACTCTTTCAGTCCATTACCTGGGCCGGAAGTAGTCTTTATGAGCGGGTGTTCGTGCTAACCTGCGTTTCCGGCAGAGACGTCGGCGGACTCTACGCATACAGTGGCGTCGTATACGCTTCGAGTGTGATTCGTCACATGCTTTAATTTATTTATTTCTTAATTTTTCATATATATCATGGAAAAATATACAGTCCTCCTTCTCCTCTTTGGAAGTGGGTCACGGAGGGGACTATCAACATTTTTAATTATTTTTTTTTGCAAAATATATTACATTCATGCTAATTTGACATATTCAATTATCGGTTTCAGGTTGATCAATCACTTTCAATCTTTTAAAAATTATTTCTCTCAATTGTTATCTTGCAATCTACTGCATTAAAACTAATGGGAATATTTTGAAGCTAATAGTCGTGCTGTGGTTGCGATACTTACGAGTTCGAATCCTGCTGGGACATGGTCGGTAATTTATGTTTGTTATTGTTTAACGTTCGTGATTGTTCTTAGGCAAGAGCGTAAACTCCGACCAGGAAAATTCTCCCAGTCAGCCAGTAACCAGGCTGGGTAAGGCCGGATGTCTTCTGGGTTAATTTCTAAGTTGGTTGATAGACCCATTAGTCGAAAGGTTTAATGGCCCAGAACCGTGGTTGGAGTCTACTTTAAGCCGTAATTTTATAACACTGGATTTTTTACACTTCCTCCTGGTCATCCTATAGTATTGTGGCGACCGCCACGACCCTTTAGGCCACCACCAATTCACCATCAACAACTATAAAGGTTGGCAACGCCGGTGGATTGGTACCATGCAGTTCTGGAGTATAAAAGGCCATCACGACGACGTCTCGCTTTTTTTCTTATCACCGTCCCCCTGTAACAGTACCACTTCCACAGCGCTACCGTACTTCCTTCACCTTAACCTAATATCCTGTCCATTCTCCCATCGACCACATGTATCAATCGCAAGTTGAAATAAACAACTTTGATTCAACCAGTGTTTTTAGTTCCCGTGCAAATTCCTTCCAAAAATAGTAGTGAGTGTTCTGACAAATAATCGCAGCGGCAGTCACACATTTCGACCGATTGACCGACCCGACGAACATTCCTACAATTGGTGACCCCGACGTGATCAAAGTGCCTAACAGGTAAATCAACTCAACTTAAGCCACTCGACAGGTGCTTGACACGTGCATGGAAGGATAGCACGAGGAACGGAACTCATCAACACCACGTGGTCGACGACATCCCACGAGACTAGCCTGATGGACGAAAACCACAGAAGCCCATCATGTATACCAGCAACACATGAGCACCCTCGCATCACGAAACGGGACACGTAACACATTTACAGGTACCCTCAAACAAAGCTAAACGCCTCAAGACGAACGACGTCCTGCTACAGCTCCGATGGCGGCTGATCCCGTAAAACTCCTCGCTCAGGTTGGGATCCCCATCTCATCAGCAGTCCCCGGGCGTTTGTTTGCGTGATTGCGGGTGCATTCCGGAACTTGCACCACATATAGGTACGTTCCACGGCTGTTCCACTAGGAGGGGAGTTATGTGGCGACCGCCACGACCCTTTAGGCCACCACCAATTCACCATCAACAACTATAAAGGTTGGCAACGCCGGTGGATTGGTACCATGCAGTTCTGGAGTATAAAAGGCCATCACGACGACGTCTCGCTTTTTTTCTTATCACCGTCCCCCTGTAACAGTACCACTTCCACAGCGCTACCGTACTTCCTTCACCTTAACCTAATATCCTGTCCATTCTCCCATCGACCACATGTATCAATCGCAAGTTGAAATAAACAACTTTGATTCAACCAGTGTTTTTAGTTCCCGTGCAAATTCCTTCCAAAAATAGTAGTGAGTGTTCTGACAAATAATCGCAGCGGCAGTCACACATTTCGACCGATTGACCGACCCGACGAACATTCCTACAGTATGATACTGAATCAAACTTACTGAACTACTGAACAAACATGATACTGCACAAAAATCTCAGAAATTTGAAACGGCAACTTATAAAAATAATTTGATGTTCGGTCATTGACAAGGTGATGTCGTCTATAATTGATTGTATCCATTGTTTTTCAACATGATAGTGGATACGAAAACTAGTGTTCAATATGATCCTACAAATATCTTGATCAATTTGAGATTCACCCATAGAGATGTTTAGGCATCTTCGCGGTTTAGTTCGCATTGCAGAGGCATATGTCTTATAATCACCGAAGTAATAACTGTTGGATTTAGCAAAAATTAAAACATTAAAGCCTCAACGTTTTATTCTTTGAGGGCCCTCTAATTTTTCCAAATTTTCAAAGAAATTTTCTGGTTAATTTCAACTTGTTTGTTCAAAAAATTATCAACAATTAATACGAAAATATGGGTGTAATGTATAGGTTATAAGTAAAACATTATAATTTAGCAACACTAATTCGTATATTACTATGGAACAAATGGACATTTATGTTAATTAATATAAAAATAGAACATACTCAATCTTTTGAGAAGAGAAGCGGGCTTATCACAGCTAAAACTTCAGAAAACGATGAGCCACTTTAATTAATAATGAACCCTCAACCACTAAAGTTAAATACACCTGATGTCGCACATTTTGTTGGTCTACTGGCCAGTTATCAGCAATAATATAAGTATATCTTAATAGATGTGAAAATTGAGGTAAAAGAATAAAAAAATTCTTCATTTATTATTTATTCAAGAAAATTAAATGGTCAAACGGAGTGTGAGAAATATCTTTATATTGATGTAATAATATGTATATATATATATATATATATATATATATATATATATATATTTATATATTATATATATATATATATATATATATATATATATATATTTATATATATATATATATTTATATATTATATATATATATATATATATATATATATATATATATATATTTATATATTATATACGTCTTAATTTTTCATCGAGTTTTGATATGTAACAGTTACTATTACTGTAAATTTTATATATAATAATCCACCTATTAGGACTATTAGAACTAATGGAAAAGATAAGAAATCATTGTTCAATCTAAGTAGTTGATATGAAAATAACTAAACATATCTGACACTAAATTAAATGCAATCTTACTTTACTACTTTCTTACTAAAAGTAATATATTTACTGATAATGAACTATTGTATTTCAATATATTTTTTTTCTTTCAGATTATATGATTTTCCATCCACTACAAATTCTAAATTATTTTTAGCTTGTTATGCTTTATAACTTTACATGTTTTAACAATTTAATTTAAATATTTAAATATTTAATTGTTTTAAATAAATTAAAACTTTTGATAACTTAAATATATAACTTATTCAATTGATTCTTACTTTATTACCTTATAATTCAGATTTGCACAATTTGGAGAATGTCCAAAGAGTAAATCAGCGATGTGGTTCATTTTAATGTATATATTGAATTGCCTATTATTAATTATTCTATAACAAATGCAGTTCAAATACTTGGGAAGTGGTATCTATGGTTGAAATAATAAGCTCCTATCTTATATGGCAGTTGTGGAAAAGCGGATATAGTACAATCAATACTAAAATCTGTCCCTTTGAAGGCTTATTTAGTTAAATCATTTATACTTTTCCAAATTACAAATTCGATTCACTCGTTGAATTTAGATGTAATATTCAGTAAACAGAGAAGGATCAGATTACAATGGTTGGAGATATATGTCAAATGAGAGGTGAACACCATTTTTGGATGAAAAACGCAATGAGCGACTCCAAAAAAAGACAAGGCCAGAGAAAAATCTCTCTTAAAGTGTGATCTGAATTTAGTTATATGAACAAGACTAATATTGGTTCAGGCCAGAAAATTTGCAGTTAATCGTTAATAGTTCAGCCGAATCAACAAAACAGTATATATTGTAAAAATTATTTGATTAAGAACAAAAATCTACGCCACTGTAACGCTGGGTGAAAAATTCATTACCCTTGTTTGAAACACATCCCTCAGTTTTACCTAATTTATGCACATGTAATTAATTTGTCATTAGTAGTCGTCAACAGAGAACACAGGGTGTCTAACAGTGTAATTAATTATTGTGTAAAAAATAAAGTAATTCCGTTTCGTTAATATTAGTTCGATGGTACTAAAAATAGACAATCACAAAAGGGAAAGAGGGATTTTCATCTTCACTGTTTTAGTTTAATAAAATTTACACTTACTATAGTAGTTCAAATATGGTAAAATTGACACACTAAGTAGGGATTTTTTGAAAAGGTGAGCTATATCCTATTAACCTAAGCACTGTATATAATATATATTTGAATTTAGCCTTCTGCTTTCTTGTACGCAATGAAGAGTAATGACGAAGAAATGGTTAAGCGATAGCAGCTTAAAAAATTACTATTTCCTTAACAATTTAAGTTATGTGTTTAGGAGCCTAACTTCAAAGGTTTGAATTTAACTATTCCGATTTGTTTTCATACTGCGTGCGACCACCTAAACATTATTATAATATACCACCTAATCATCACAATATACAACCACTACCTATCATAATAGGTCAATTGAAAAGTCCCCGGCCTACCATAGTAAAATACTTTTTTGGTAATTTTTTTTTATTTAACACAATTCCCTTCAAGGGTGATACACTGATTATAGCGACCCTCCAACTTTTCAACAACAAAATAGGCCTCCGTTTCGGCGATTACCTGTTCATTCGACTAAAATGTCTTCCCAGCATTTCTTTGAGATGTGAGAACAGGGCCAGATCTGGAGAATACGGTGGATGAGGAAGCAATTAGAAGAAGCCCAATTCATGAATTTTTAACATCGTTTTTACTGACTTGTGATACGGTGCGTTGTTTTGGAGAAGCAGAACTTTCTTTTTCTTCAAATGAGGCCGTTTTTCGGCGTTTTCGTCATTCAAATGGTCCAGTAACGCTGAAAATTATTCAGACGCCATAACCTTGCCAGCCGACTGTTCCGTTTTCCCACGCTTTGGAACGGGTTTATTGTGTACAGTCCACTCGGATGACTGTTGATTGGACTTCGGAGTGAAATGATGGAGTTTGATAGTTTCAGTTACGCAAGACTTTGTGGCTATGGATATTTCGTTTCCGTATAGATGTGGATGGCTCTCATCGATTAATTAATTATTTGTTGCACTTAGGAGAGTTGTAGTAGAACCATATTTCAACTCCTGTTATAATACGCTTCAGAAAACGCCTCATTGGTCTTATTAAAGCGGTTCGAAATATTATTTACAGTAAATTACTGTAGTAGCCATTTGCTATCATTTTGGGTGTCCCAACTCATCAACTGCTAATCTACTGAAAGTGTTTTGAACTCAATTTTCATCGAACAAGTCTTACAATTCATTGTTTTCAAACTTTTTTGCTCCTTCTGGTCGATTTTTCTTCGGTGACATCAAAGCCACCCCAATTAAATTGTTGAAAACAAAATCAATTAGGATATGACGGAAGAACAAGGCCATACAGTATTTTACGGACTTCCGTAACAAATGAGAGTTCCATCATTCTCTGCTGTGTGCATTGAATAACTAATTGAAATACTCTAAACTGTTGTATGCATAACAGCAACAGTTAGATTAGATTGGTTAACAATTCGCATTTTCATCGCTGATCAAAATGAATAGAATTTTGAGGTATTTTAACTTCTGCTTTTTAGACTGTTCTTGTATATGGGAAAGAATTGAAAATAACTTTTAATGAATATTTCTATGTGTTAGGTATAATTTAGTCACATCAACACTTTGGATTTCATAGTCACTATTAGTATATTTCTAAAGGGTCAATGACCAATTTACAGACCATTTAAGAAAGTAGTTGGTCTATCTCTGCTAGCAGTAAGAAAATGGCAGTTTTGATCGATTTGGCTACTACGTCGGCTTAAATTAATAAAATGTATGTGACACAGTCAGTTACTAGTTAGTCTCTGAGTCTGATATATCTCTTAACAGCGGCTCCTACAAAGTCATATTGCTCTTGGTATAATGGAGGAAATATAAATTACAAGGTGTGTATTACAATATCTATTATAATGTTATATCAGAGAAGGGATTGAAGGGAATGAGTTTTTACTATTTACTACACACTTCACAATATCACAATATAAAACCGGAATCTTAATATAATAATAGCATAGTTTATCGATCACAAAACTTATTTGCCTGCTAGTTTATGCGAAATAATACAAAAAACTTCTATACTTGTTTAAGATAATTTTTAAATATTTATTAAATATTATTCAATATTTCAAATTATTTTGTTACCGTATATTTTAAACTGCCTATAAATATCGCTAAAGCTGTAATAAGTATTAGTATTAAAGCATGGTACGATATATATAGTCGATTCACAGTTATTTTGTCCATACGTCATAAATGATGACAAAATATGTTAAAACGTTGCAATGTTGACGCATCAACTCAGAGTTTTAGTTCAGTTTGGATTTGACATACAACAAAATTCTAGTTTAAATAAAATGATGAAACCAAAATGTTATCAAACATATATAGTTTATTTTAATTATAGTATATATAGTGCATACATTATCGAAGGACTTGAAAGTACAATAAGGAATATAGGTATAATAGTTTGTAGGTTAGAGTTGTTTTATAGAGTATATATACATTGAACTCTTTTACACGCCACCCATGAGGTAGAGCACTAGGTGCTTTTTATGTAGGGGTATCCCTATGGAGGCCTAATCCACCTAATTAATATATCAAAATAATGTATTTTACTTTCATTAGAGAGCATATTTACCTTTTTACGTTTAGTTCTTATTTCCTTCGATAGAGTGTTTACTGGTCAAGTAATTTTTTTATTTCTTCTGCTACTATCTGTGTGCACCACTCTTAGTATAATTAGTTACTCAATTCGGACTAATACATTTACTATATCTACGAAACAGTTAGTATTCATCTTCTCCTCAAACATTCCAACCAAATGCTCATGTTTAATCCCCATCATATCTATCCAATCTTTCACACCCAACAATATCATTTTTTACTATTATAATCTATTAAATATGTGTATAGCTTATTTCTTTCCCCTCTCATGACAGTGTCTCAGGAATTTCCAGGGTGATTGCACAGTTTTATCACATATCCTGAAAGTTTACCGTCCAAGACAATCACTAAATTGTTAATTTCCAATCTATCTAAAACATGTTCACGATTCCACCATTTATCAATTTCTTTCTTTCTGAGTTATGATCGACAATGCTTCCTTCCACATACCTAAGAAATTCTTGATAGAATATTCTTCCCAACCAGCATGTCTATTATAATAATTCTTTGCTGTCCCCCATATCAACTCGATTGGATTGAATATACAGTGATAAGTAGTTAGGAAGTCGTTATAAATACTATTATGTGACTATGTGAAAGTGTTCAGCCATCTGATCTACTTTACATCTTCTTTCGGGCATATTTCTATAAAAAGTAAATTGCAAGAAACCCAATGAAACATTTAATTTATATTTACCGAGTAGCTATTTGAAATAGTTCATTAGTTAACATGGTTTCAAAATTAATTTTATGTACTTTAAGCGATTCCTTAATTGCAGCCTTTATTCATGCACTTGTTGAGATCTTCTCAACCAGTGTACTACGATACGGTAAATTGTCCATAACAATAACTTTTGATTCCTCTAAGTTCTTTAAAAGCTGATTTTCAAACCACTGCAAGAAGTCACCCTTGGAGGAAAACACTGATTCTGCACCAGAAATAAACCCATTCTGGTTTCCAGCATGAAGAACTATATGTCTACAATGAATTATTAATAAATGTTTATGACTAACAAAACCTAATCGATAGTTATTCCAATGTTTGCCATCAATATTTATTGTCTTTACACTATATTTATTATCATCTTATCATGAGTGATCCAATGTACCATTCTGAAATATCAATGTCTCATCTAAATATACCCATTGTTATAATAATTTTTCCTTGATTATGTTATATGATCTTAAAAATCGTATTCTTTTAAAAGCTATATTTAGATATGTTATTAAACCCCATGGCGTGTTATCTTAACACCACTTAAGCCCTATATTACCCAACGGTGCATGGAGGGATGTACTATATCCTTCAAATAACTACATACCTTTCAGCTTTTTATGGATACTCCAGAGTAACAAATTTCATAAATTTGAGCTCTGATACAACTAACTCGAAGCTGATCTTGATTCGCTACCTGTTTCGAATAAATACGGTTTCTCTTTAGTGAGTTTAAGATTATATTATTTTTGATTTTTTAAGGTATTTTAATGACCGTGTCCGTACTAATATCCAGTGTAGCTGCAATACCCTAAAAATAATTTCAATAAAAACCGCGGCAATTTGAAATTCATTAAAATAAAGCCTTAAAACAAACAAAGTTTGCTGATTTATTACCAGTAATTTTAATACTTTGAATAATTTTGCTTACGTTTGAAAACCGGACGACTTTTACAGACTATTTCGGCCTCATGTTCGAACTTATCAGACAGCATTATATCTCTTTTCAGCTGGAATAAAATGAGAAGGAAAATATTGTCAGATCCTGAAACGAATTGACAAATTGCGGCAGGCAATACCTTAAACATCTTGATGACGTATGTACAAAAAAACGTTGAGTAGACTATAAAATATATTAATATATCCTATTACATATCAGTTTCCCATGCACCTGAAAGAAAATATATCTGAATCTGTCATACGTTCAAAATTATCCGAGGCAATATTGGCCAGGGATCCGCCGTCGCCTTCCATTATTTATCCAAATGTATGATCTGACATTTGACGGCGACCGAAGCAATAAACCCGTTCATTACCCTTCCGCTCAATATTGACATTTAGATCCTGGCGGCACTGTCATTCGCTTGTCGATCCGTTGTACGATTTGAGCTCGTTATACTTCCTCATCCAGTCATGTCTACATCTCGAAAGCGTGTCCTTTTGGATTGTATGATCGCTGTTCGTTATATTTTTAATACGATTAGGTAATCAAACTGTGGATATTATTTAACTCCAGTTTTAATTATCTACATAACATGTTTTCATTATATTATGTATGGTATTGACTAAAAACTAAACATAGATTATAAAAAATAAATTATAATGAAGGAAGTAAAATAAATATCTTAGGTCGAATGGGTGAATTGTATAGTTTATCCAATAAAACAGTAATAAACAATGTGGGTCATTAATATTTATGACGTCAGCACGACACAGTGTTGCCGGAGTAACTTATAATTTCGGTTCAAAACGTTTGCCGATCTATAGACTTTAATTATTATCACTAATGTTTTGAAATATTTTGTAGATATTTGACAACTGGTTTGACTAGTACCAATACAAATCGGCTTTTATACGCTGAGTTACATGTCCCGACGCATCAGACAGCAACTGTTTGTTTTTTAAATCTAGAGTAAAATGAGAAGAAAGTATCTTCTCTGAGTTTAAAACGAATTTTACAAACTGCATTTTGAAGTATACTCGACGTCATACTATTTTGCCATTTTATTGGAAGCGCTATATAAGGTTTCTGATGTTATACGAGGGTGGTTCAAATATGAACGAGACAAATACTCTAACACGTTTATTTATTTTTGAAAAAATTTACAAATTTTCCTAGGTATCTCCTCTCAGTAGTTACGCATTTTGTCCATCTTTACGTAAGTTTTTTGTAAGTATCGAAAAATTCTATGGACAACTCGGACAGCCATGTGCGCACGAACTCCTCTAACTCGTCGTCGGTCTTGCATCTTTGACCTCAGAGAGCTTCTTTCAGTGGTGCAAATATGTGGTAGTCGCAAGGCGATAAATCCGGACTGTAGGGGGGGTGTTCCAGTACCTTCCACTCTAATTCCGATATTGTATCGAGCGTGAGACGCACGGTATGAGTGCGCCCCTTATCCTGAAGAAAAATCGCACTTCGTGCAGGGATGCTACTCTATTTCGAGTAGTATGGTACACTGGGTGCGCTGGAAATCGATGTACAGTACTCCCCGCCGGTCCCAAAACACCGTACACAGAACCTTACCCCCAGACCTAGTTGTCTTCGCTTTGGCTAGTACCCCTTTCTCCTTCTTCCTCCACTCTTTAGACGACATCTTACTTTCGGGATTGTAATAGTGTACCCATGTCTCGCCTAAGTTCAATAGTTTAGGAATCCATCGCGTCTTTAGTTTGCGAAATTGAGGGTGTTCGTGGATGATAGACTCTATTCTACCGATACTGATGCCGAGTTCGGCCGAAATGTCTCGAACATTCACCCTACGGTCCTCCAAAATGTGTTGCTCTACGCGGCGATGGATGGTTCGCGATCGACGATAATGCGGCTCATTCCCGACGATTTCGCGGGCATCCTTGAACTCTCTCAACTCAACTCTCTCGAACTCTACTCAAGCAATCACTACCGAATTTCGCAAACGCAGAATAATTTCCGTCTTTTTAACGCCTTTCCACACTAAAAAACGAATGACAATATGTCGCGCTACGGCGAACGGCACTTGACGTTCACTCATGATCGTAGCATGCGCGTAGATCATACGCTCCCTACGAAAACTATGCCATAGTGTTCAGAAGGGACCCAGCTATCACATACTCAAGCCATGACCTTCAGAACTTACATGTGCGCAATCCGTACAAATTGGTATAATATACATTAATGAAAATATTTTCAACCAATTTCTACAATTTCTTCCCTTGAGCACAATTGTGATTGATGTATTTATGAAATTTTTTGCTTTATTTGTAGTAATAGGTCATTCAGTTTATTCATTTGACATCGGTAGTTATCTGCAGTAACAGTTTTATTCCAATTTAGCAGGTCATAATACACTTCAACTTGTTGATCCCATCATATATATATATATATATATATATATATATATATATATATATATATATATATATATATATATATGTATGTATATATATATACCAAGAGTTTATAGCCATGATTATTTCATTTCGGTGTCAATGTGGATAACTTTCCTGGGCTAATCCACGTGCATTTTTGCATTTCAGATTGTTGTAACTTGAGTATATAACCACTTTTCATCGACAGTCAAAATACACCTCAGAAAACTCTTCGTTTTTTTGTCTGCAATCAATTCATGTGTTAACTATATTTCCTCCTTTTGGCCTTTCTCATCTTGACTAACTAACATACATTTTTGAGGGTTTGAGTTGCGATATCCTTCAATAAGCCTTGCAAGTGGTTGTATTTGGCCATTTTTGCTCCCACAGACCGTTCTTTGATCTTGACATTAAAAAAAAACACTTTCAAAATAATTATAATTAAGCTGTATCACAATGCTTTTGATAGGCTTCAGTAGATTTCTTCAAATTAAGAATCAAATTTAATAAATCTCTAAAATACAATGTTGAGCATTCCATGATTTTCGGCACATTGAATAACGGAATAATAATAAATGGATAACTGTTATCTTATATAGAGGTATGTCAAAATTATTATATTTTACGTTTAAGATAGGTTGTTTACCAGTGATAATTCGTATTTTTACCAATAGATATCGCTGCTTAAAATACATGCAAGTAGCTAATAATTTACATAGTTCATCTCATCCCACTTTGAGCTTATCGGATATATATATATATATATATATATATATATATATATATATATATATATATATATATATATATATATATATATATATATATATATATATATATATATACATAACATATCAACGTTGCAAACGAAACAGAATATCTAGTAACAGATCTAAGCTCTGTAATTAGGTGCTTTATATAGGAACTTGTATACTACGGTCTGTTAAAGAGGAATGACACTATCATTGCTAAAATCTAATGGGACAACATGATGTAAAATATATTATTGCAACTCGAATTGGAAGTTTTATGCAGACTGTATATACACCAGACTAAGTGATTTCTGATTTTGAACCTTCAGGGTCTATATGAGCTCTAAATTCTAAAGAAGTGTACAAATTTGTAACTTTCTGTGAAACAATAAAGTGTCACCGAAGACATGAAAAACTTGGTACTAAATAATGCAAACAATTTAAACAGATTATTTATTATTATTTACAAGAATCCTTTCAGCTTCAATCAGTTATGCAACTCAGCTCAATACTTCAGTTTTACAATCTTGATCTATAACACGCATTAGCTACTGTTACTAATTTATTAATATTTTACAGACTCTGTTAGACAACATCTGTTTTGTCTAACATTTCAGTTATTTATAAATTAATTTTAAAGGACTTAGAACATATTATGTTATTGTGTATTATATCGTACCGGGTATATTTATATCCAGCAAGTACCCGGTGAGTTTTCAGCATATCATTTCATCGAGGTGTAAGTAAAACATTTTTCCAGTCGGTTGATAATATTTATCATTTCTGGGTTATCCAATGCTGTGTGGTACTTATTTCAACCATGCTCCATGCGTGAATACTGGACGTTTTAAAAATGGTGATTTTGAAGACAAATAGCATTCTGAACGATTTGAAGTCATTAGTCGATGATGGTCCATGTAAAATTCAAGAAGAATATAAGCAGTTGTTCAAAGTCAGACAATAAGTTATTTCCCACCGTTTCAAGGACCTAGATGTCATCTAAAATCTTTGATATTTTGTTCCGTATGAATTAAAGCCAAGGGACATTGAAAGGCGAACGAATATCCCTTTAAAGGCAAAATCGAATATCGTTTCTTTCATTGTATTCTTACTACTGATAAAACATGGACGCGCTTTGATAATACACAGCGAAAAAAAATCATGGCTCCAAGACAGTGCTCTGTATTTGTTGGATCAGCTTGGTGAGGTGTAGCATGAGCTGTAAAATTAAACCATCAGTGGAGATCGCTATCGACTATGACTGATGTCTGAGCTAGCCACTGCGACAAACGGCTGATATACAAATAAGAACAAAAAAATTTTATTCTTCGACATGACTACGCTCGATCTCATTTTGCAAAACTCTAAAATCTAAGCCGTAAAGTTCTGGAGTTCTGGAGTAACTAGCAGTTATTAATGAACAATACTTTGAGTAAAATACATTGTACTGATTTTCGTCATAACAAAACTTCAAATTATATAAAAATCTTTTAAACTAATTTATAGGCTTAATACAGCGTTAAAAAACTAAATAAAATCAGCCCCCCATCGGGATTTATAAAATTTAATGTTCGGAAGAAATGCCATCGAGCTATATCTGAGCCTAAATATCCCGAAAAATAACCGTCACCATGACAAACTGAACTATCGCATTAGTTAGTGTCGGGCATGGCGGGTGTATGACAACGAGCGTCAAGCCCGAAATAACGTCGCATGAATATTAAGCAGCCGCCATTGTCACGGACGCCGTCGAAATTTAACCAGAATAACAGAAAATCACATTAAAGTACCCATTCATTATTAACTCGACATGCAATTCCACTAAAAACATCGATAACGACCACCAATCCGAAAGGAAAAAGAATCTAAACGAAAAATCCAGCCAAAAATACGATTAAAAAAAATTAACAAGAATGGATATCTCTCGTTGCCGACTGAAAAACAGTTTGGAGGTTGGGAATGGTTGGGTGGTCGGAGAACTAGGGGACGCGTGTGTATATGTGTGTGTGTAAGGGCGGCAGTAAGCGCGAAAAAAAGGTACATCTGTGTTGTGCTTTTGGTGAGGTTTTTTTCTATTGTTGCGGATGGAACATGGAGAGACTGGAGATAACATTTTTTGCTGTGCAAATTTGGTGGGTAGGTGTGGGAATACGGCTGCTTGTTTTGGGTGCAAATAAAACGTTACGTTTTTGGAGTTTCGTGCGCTGGATGCACAGATATATTGATTTAAAACTGGCGTAAAGTTCGACCTTGAAAAACCTACAAAAATAGTTATATATTTTTTTGTTATGAATAAAACCATTTATAATGGACTGACAAGAAGAAAGTAAGAAGATGAATGGAGAAAGACTGAAGTATGTTCGTTTCTTCGAATCGTTATGTCGTTTAGAAATATACATTAGAAGTATACAAAGTAAACGGAGCAAAACGAGCACTAACAATAACGGTTTAAGGGTTTGCCCTAAATATATTTTGATCAAAAAATTTTACATTATGTTCTAAAACTTTTTCCCATATTTTTGGTAACATGGCGATATTGTGTCCAAAGATGAAAGCTGGTTTGGCAGCCATCCAATTCTGAACTCATTTTGGCAGTTCTTCAGCATTTCGAAAACTTGTGCCCGCCAAGTCATTCTGCATGGACCCAAACAAATTGTGGTCAGATGGCACTATATCTGATGAGTACGTTGGGTGCGGCAGAGCTTCTATTCAATCTGTAACCGTGTATCCTTTATAACTATTGCAACTTGAAACAAAACGTCGACATGCAAGAAAATAACTTTTCACCGACGGGGGATCGAAAAAGTTTAATATGCACCAACAATATAGTGTATTTTACAAGTCTTCAGGTTATATGTTAATGTATTATACGCTTTCTTCTTCGATAGTTAAAACAAGTGGTTGGTGAAATGTATGATATATTAAGGTTCGAATCAGGGCGCAAATCCTTGATGCTCTTTTAACAGTAGCGTGCAAGCAGGAAACTGATGAATATTAAAAATAGTTGTGACCAAACAACATAGATCTACCACAGCAACAGTGATAGTAGAACTCATCACTAACATGAGCTATATTGTTTCCCACGGATGGATATCCCGTTCATACCAGAAGCGAACGCTAAACTACGAAAAACTGGAGTAATAATCATAAAATCTGGATACTTGATGAATGGAATAATGTCGTATAGTTTGATGAATCAGTGTTTACATCCTTTCCTAAAAACAAACAAAAGATGCCTTCAATCCGGAGAGTCAAGTACAGTTAAAGCTTCGTTATAATGTGGGCGGCAATATTGTGGTATTCAGCTAATCCTCTTATTCACATCACTGGTTGGATTACTACGAATAAATATCTCGATATTCCCAATGATGAGTTTCTAATTATGACTAACAAGATCCTGTTAAATACTGCTGTTTTCCAAGATAATAATGCTCCCATGTACAGGCAAGAAAGTTCAGTCTTGGTTTGAAGAAAATCATAATATCATCCAACATCTTTACTGTGCAGCACAATATCCATAACTCAACATAATTGAATCATTATAGGAAGTATCAGAGTAGAGAGTATCCATCTCCAACTAAAAGCAAATAATTTCTCAACATCTTATTAATAAATAATTATTACACATATCCATGTAGTTGCAGCAATACGTCGCTCTTTTCTGCGTCGCGTCTCAAACCTTTTTCTCGTATTAGATCAACTTTTCATCGTCAGTCATAATACGCAAAAATATTAATTCTTCTTTCTTGTCTAACAGGCATCGCATATTGGTTTGAAATGGCCTAGCGTCATGAAAAGAGTTCTTCTTTAAGCTTTAAAATCACGAGATATAACAATATTTAGCAATTCTGCTATTAAATGATATACTAGAGACTTCTTTTCCTGATAACGTGGACTAATTCAAATTGCTAAACGTAATACCACTGGAATAATCAAAAGCATTCAAGATGATTATTCAAATGAAACTTCAAAAAAGAATGTGAAGGAACAAACAGAGAAGAGCAAGAATAATTTGTAACAAATTAGAATTTTGCGACTCGAATAATTGAACAATTTTTAAACATTTCGTAAGTTTATGGAGAAACATGTTGGAACTCCTTTAGGTATATTGTGGCAATTGCATTAGTTATTTGTTTTACACGACATGTGCTGTTACAAATTTTGGGTATTCACTATTCTTTCTCTGTTCGCTTCGAATCGAGAATTCGAGCATTCTTCAAGACATAGTTTCAATATCGATCCCATATGGAAATCAGAAAGATTAAATTCTGAATCATCTGTTTGTTTATTTTAATTCATCGTTGTGGCTTCGAGAATTGGACACTATCACAGTATATCACATGTAAACATTAATAGAGAGTGGCTCTTTATCTAAGATAAAGCCCACGTTAAATAGAAGGAAGGTGAGAAAGTAATATCAAGATATAGGATTGAAAAACAGTGAAAAGGGAGCTAAAAGTAAATGTCATAGGTTTTTATAACTCTTTTTTGTTATAAACATTATTACACCTGTACATTTACGCGTAGTACGAACTTTCCACTCCACAAAGTTAATCTTCTGGGAAGCGTACTTTCATTTGCCTTATGGTGCATTATGTAGGGTGTCAAATTCTTGCTATTCACATATTTCATATACATATTTCACAACAGTTCAACTGAAACGTCCCCGGGCTGACAAATTGATAGCGCTACTAGAATTAAATCGGTACGTTTTTTTGGTTAGCCCTAACCCTCAAAAGAGGCATGTATAAATTTGACAGCAGTCAGATTATTAGTTTGTGAGTTATAGCACTATTACAGCATGAGTGAAGCAACTTTTGTTATTATGAAAAAAAAATTGATAAAAAGGAATTTCGCGTGTTGATAAAATATTGCTTTTTGAAGAGAAAAAATACAGTTAAACCAAAAACTGGACTTGATGCCGAGTTTCCGGTAACTGCCCCAGGAAAATCAATCATCAATGATTTCTACGCTAAGTTTAGACATGGTAAAATAAGCACCGAAGACGGTGAACGCAGTGGACGCCCAAAAGAGCTTGTTACCGACGAAAACATTTAAAGATACCATAAAGTGATTTTAAATTACCGTGAATTGATTGAGATAGCAGAAACTCTAAAGATACATGAAATCATATCATTCACGAATATTTGAGTATGAGAAAGCTCTGTGCAAAGTGGATACAGCGCGAGCTCACTTTTGACCAAAAACAACGACGAGTTGGTGATTCGGAGCAGTATTTTAAGATGGTCAAGCGTAATAAACCCGAGTTTTTGCGTCGATATGTGACAATGGATGAAAAATGGCTCCATCGTTTCACTCCGAAGTCCAATCGACAGTCATCCGAGTGGACTACACACGATGAACCCGCTCTAAAGCGTGGGAAAATGCAACAGTCGGCTGGTAAGTTTATGGCATTTTGGGATGCGCATGGAATAATTTTCATTGACTAACTTGAAAAAGGGAAGACCATCAACAGCGACTATTACAGGGCGTTATTGTTACAAGTCAGTGAAAACGATGGCAAAAATCCATGAATTGGGCTTCGAATTGCTTCCTCATCCACCGTATTCTCCAGATCTGACCCCCTGGTGACTATTTCCTGTTCTCAGATCTCAAAAGAATGCTCGCTGAGAAGAAATTTTCGTTGAATGAAGAGGTGATCGATGAAACTGAGGCCTATTTTGAAGCAAAGGACAAATCGTACTACAAAAATGGTATCGAAAATTTGTAGAATCGGTATAATCAGTGTATTCCCCTTGAAGGGAATTATGTTGAATAAAAAAACTAATTTTGCCAAAAAAATGTGTTTTACTATGTTAGGCCGGGGACTTTTCAATTAGTTCCTTACGTGTTTCGTATGTTCACAGGATCACTGAAACAAGTGAATTGAAATTTCAGAAAATATATTTACTATATTTATAAAGTATTTCATACCTTAAAATGGTACCATATAGTACATGTAATTCCTGTTATGCTATAAAGAAAATCTGCATGAAATTTGAAAATGTCATATGGAAATATTAACGGCCAATATATTGTCGCGTAATGGGAACTTTAAAGCATATTTTAATAGCAATCATTTAAGCTTCTAACTCTACACGGCGAAGGCCATACGAGCAAATGGGCGTATGAATCAAGGCTCCACATGCGTCTATGGCAGCTGAACTTATGGGAATATACGTGTGAGATATTTCCGAAGAGTTCCTATTTCTAGAGATCAATATTTTCAAATAGCATATGGAATATCATTATATCAAATATTTAATAGTTTAAATGCGATTGTGGCAATAGTCGCGGGTTCGAATCCTACTGTGGCATGATAGTAAATTTATGTTTGTGATAGAATATATTTTAACTCTAAATGTCAATTAGGAAAGAGTGCAAAATTAATCAATGAAAATTTTCCCAGTCATGTCAGAAACCAAACTGGATAATGATTTACAAGTTGTGCACCCACCAGTAGATAGATTTGCTGACGGAGACCGTGGTTTGGAGCTCACTTAACGTGAGTGCTTAAACACTGGGTTTAGTTCAGATAAAGCTGGTACAAAGGAGACTCTAAAATATAAAAAAGGTTTTAATTCAGTTTTTATTCAAATTTATTTTGGTAATATATCTATGTTTATCTCAAAGAATAATGCAATAGAGGAAAAGGAACGTTTTTAAATAAGTGCATTATGGTTATTTAGATTTTTTAAAATTATATTTAACACAGTTATTTAACAGATCAATTGTAATGTCCCCGGTCTGACACATAGATGGCGCTACTAGAATTAAATCCATATGTTTTTAGTTAGCTCTAACCCTTAAAAGATGCGTGTATAAATTTGACAGCTGTCGGATCATTAATTTGTGAATTATAGCGTTTTGAGTGAAGCAACTTTTTTTGTGATGCGCATGGAATAATTTTCATTGACTACCTTGAATAAGGAAGGACCATCAACAGCGAGTATTACATAGCGTTATTAGACCGTTTGAAGGACGAAATCGTCGAAAAACGGCCGCATTTGGACAAAAAGCAGGTGCTGCTTCACCAAGACAATGCACCGTATTCTCCAGATCTGCCCCCAGTGACTATTTCCTGTTCTCAGATCTCAAAAAAGGCTCGCAAAAATGGGAAGAAATTTTCTTCGAATGAAGAGGTGATCGCCGAAACTGAGGCCTATTTTGAAGCAAAGGACAAATCGTACTACAGAAATGGTATCGAAAAGTTAAAAGGTCGCTATATATCACCCTTGAAGAGAATTGTGTTGAATAAAAGGACTAATTTTGCCAAAAAATGTATTTTACTATGGTAAGCCGGGGTCTTCTCAATTTACCTGTTATTTAATAAAATTATTATATACAAAAAGTTATTTATTTATTCAGCAGTATTATACATTTTAAAATATTCCTTTTACCAACTAAGACATACGGTTTTACACAGTCAAGTAAATTTGTCAGATTTAATACTCTTGCATATCGACAATCACAATTACGAACAATCAAGAGCTTATGACCCCATGACAACGGCAGTTACAGACAATCCTATATTTTCAAATGAACCTGAAATCTTAGGTCGATATATGGGCAAAATCCCGTCTGTCTTCTTCTTCAAGTCTTTTTCGCTCTCTGTCTATTTCTAGTTATAAGATGTAAATAGAACAAAGAAAACTACTTCAGCAAATAACACCCACAGAAGCATTAGAAATAATATTAGTATTTTTTCAAGTTATAGTCAAGTTCAAGTTAAATTTATATATCTCATCTTTTCGACAATCATATGTTGATAAGATATAAATTCAAGAATCCTAACAATAAACAAACATATTACTGCAAATTGGGTATGTTTTGTGACGTATAAAACATAAACCAACATAATTTTGATTGACGATCACCACAAAGAACAACAAGGGACGGGTTATTCCTTAGAAAACAGTGAACTCAGTTTATGATGAACTTACTCAGTAACAGCTATATAAGACAAATATTCCCCTAACAAATAATAATGGCTGTAAGTTGATAAAATGTAAGAGACTGAGGTTTCGTGTTGTAAGGACATACATTAGATATATATATATATATATATATATATATATATATATATATATATATATATATATATATATATATATTTGTCCGTAGCTTATATCCATGGCATATGTAGTCTGGTCAAAGTTATTTTGTACATACGTCATTTAAATTTTTAACATAAAAACGTCGCAATGCTGCCGCATCAACTATGAGTTTTAGTTCAGTTTGGCTTTGACATACAATAAAATTCTAATCTAAATAAAATAATTTAAGAAAAATGTTATAAAATAAAATTTATTTTAACATTAGGGTGCATCATAAACTACAGTTAATTATTCAGCCACAATAGTTTATAGGTTAGAGTTATAACCTCTTATCACTATTATTTTCAATAATTTTGCATACGACTGACATCCGGATGACTTTGACAGGCTCATTCGTTTGCGTGTTCGAACTAATCAGCCAGCACTGTGTCTTTTTTCAACTAGAATAAATTGAGAAGAAAAATATTGTCTGATTCTAAAAGGACTTTACGCGGCAGGCAATATATTAAATATCTTAATGACGTATGTACAAAAAAACTTTGAATAGACTATATGTGTCTCAGTTATATCAATTAATAATGGATATTATGTTTGCATGCAATTTGATTAGCTATATCTAACCGACTATTAATCCACCTAATCTTACTATTACAATCGATGGTTTGTGCATTTTTTTAAATATAAAACAACAGTTTTCAGTGTATACAGACATGAATGATAGAATGCTTAAACTGGTATTTTTGCAATCTATTATTTTTATTGTTTAGTTTGAATAAATCTGATGCAGATGCTCATCAAACACTTATAAACTAATGATAATACCGCTCCATCATTATTCAATCGTCGGTTTTGTTTTTTTGGTTTAGTTGCACTGTAGTGTATATTTCGGGTTATTTAGTAAAACTTTTGAAAAAAGAAATTAATTGTAACATTTACGTTCAATTATGAGTAACTCAGTAAACCGACAAGTTGAGAGTGAGACGAGACAATACCTCATGCCACAGAGTCCAACAAAATTGTTTTATTATACTGTCAGTAGGTCTTTGAGCTAATTGTTTTATTTTATCCCGCAGTATTACCACATCGATAATATAACATATTTTTTGTCAAATATCTTTATAAAAAATAAATCATAATGATCTTTCAGATAAAATATTAAAAATAATAACAAGGTATATAATATAATAACAACATATAATTTTGGATAAAATAGGTAAACAGAATTTTAAAATGGAATGACTCAAAGTTTGCTTTCAGTATAAGAAAACAATAAACAACTCTAAGGCAGAACTCTGTTAGATTCTATTAAATAGATGGCACTAAACAAGTATAAAAAAAAGACGGAAGAGAAGAGAAGTTTTTGGTTTATGATGGAATGAAATGTAATATGGAATTTAAAAAAAAGAAGGGTCTAACTCTATGAACTCGTTGAGTGGTCGTTCGCTCAATGTGTGTGAGGGGGAAAGGGTTGGTGGGCCGCGGCCCTGCGGTGGGTAACTGGCCAGGCCGCCCTCATTAGCGTGTAAAACTCGGGTTAGGTACAGTTTTATCATGCGTTCCGCACTAAATCCGTCGGTCCGCCCGCGTCGCCTCGCCCCCGCCGCGACTGGCACAAAGATTTATTCTCATTGCGAATTTAAACTTTTCTGCAGCGTTAATTAAAACTGATTGCACGGAGTTTTGGTGCCGTTTGCGGCATTCGGATTCGCAATTATGCGTTTCGGCTTTTCCGCGGCCTCATATTTTCATTGTCCGGCTTTTTTTCGTTTCGATTTTCTCTCTCCATCTCCTGTTGTTTTTTGTTGGTTGTTGTTGGCGGTGTCGGTGTCGTTGTGTCAGTTGTTTTTTCGGAAAATATCGATTTCCGAAACGTTTTCAATCGTGACCGGGGTTGAGCCGGTTTCTAAATGGCTGGGTACGTTGTGCATCTCTCTTGCTAAATTAAACGACCTATTCTAAGCGTCCAATATCGGTTCACGTTCTTCGTAAACAATGTGTTTTACTGACACATTTTGATGACCTTGTTTTTCACTAAATTATCAGAAAGTTATTATGATAGTTGAAGTCGTGGATACATCATTATTCGTCAAAATCAATAACGATCTCAAATCCATAAATCTCAACATCATTCTGGTAGTCCGAAGAATGGCACGTTTTTTTGAAGTTTTTGGAGAGTGAATGTAAATGACTGCACCATACAACATAAATTGTTGTCTACGGTTGGGTTGGTGGAAAACACTCGGATTGTACTGAAAGAGAAATATATACCATTTCAATTTTTTTTAATTTCTATTCAGTCTTCTCATTTAGGCCGAGGCTTATTCTCACTTCTATAGTGTTTCCCGGGGTGCAAGGACTCTTCCGGCAAAGAGGGAGTTAAAAGTCAACCTCACCTGTGCCAGTGGACCCTGCGTAGAGTTATGTCATGCAGTGACTCTTTAAATGAGGCTCTGACGACCAACCAAGGGCAGAATAACCCGATAGAATTGGTACCAGCCCTAAATCCCTGGTACCACAAGCCTGGAAGGGCCTGCCTTCAGTGGGATCTGACCGAAACGCTCGACAGCTTAAATTTAAGGAAAATAGACATTTTGGAAAAGGGGTTTTGAAAATTAGTGGTGAAAAGAATAGAGGTTAACAAAACAATGTGGTAATAAACATAAGTGAAATTAATAGGGTAATAATGGCCTGAAAAAGCCGAGTAAAGGAATAAGGGCATCTGCTACATGCGATTGTACATGAGGAGGAAACACCAAGTTTCAGTAAACTGGAAACAAGGTTAGCTCACCGAGGGAAAAACATGTCCGTTGGAACGATGGCAACAACAACATCAAGACTCCCAATCTCAGGAAAAAAACGAGTGCGATCGGTGCAAGTAGTAGATGATGTGGAAACACCTTGATGACTGTTTTACGTGGTTTAAACAGAAGAGGGCACCTCCGTAGGGACGTTTGTTAAGGACGGATTGAGGAAGCTCGAGGGAAAGAGACAGAGGGGAAGGCAACACTAAACTCTTCACGATGGAGACACTTGGCGAACACCAGTAGAAGGGTAAAAATCGAAAGACACGATTGTATTTACAATACCGGAGGGTTTTCGTTGCATTGGGAAAGCCAAGTGTTGGTTTGAAAAACCATTCTAAAGTCGATAATAGAATATATGGCTGACTTTTAAATTGCAGCACTTCTCAAATACATTAATTACAAGTTCTCTTATGTTGCCCCCTCTGATTTTTCTCCTCTCCGTCCTTACTAATCGGATACTTACCATTATTGGGTCTTCCATACTCTGTAAGTGCCCGCACTAACTGACTTCTCTGTTTTCTATAAACTATTCCATTGATTCAATGTTGATTTTTTTTATTTGGCTCATGCATTTTCCTTTCATCCTATTCACGTTTATTACACAACTGACTTTGAGATATTTCATTTCTACTTCTTATATCCACCAAGGCTTGCACCTGAATGGTGGAGTTGGTCAATACATCGCTTTCTACACTTTCATTTATGTTTTGCTTGATATTTGTTTTTATTGTACTTACTATTTATAGCAAGTTGAAATTCATGGTTTTTCCGATTCTGGAATTTATTTCCTTATCCTAGCTTCCATTGTCTTTGATTTCTATGCCTATTTATAGTTTCTCTTCAAGATTTTCTTTTAGGTGGTTTATTCATCAGTTGTTATTATTGCATCATTCTTAAAAGCTCCCACAGACATTCCTATTTTTCCATATTCGTATACCATTTTGTTTAGTCCTGCCTAATTTTTTGATTAATTGACCTATCGATGTTTCTCTAAATAAATAAAATAATAAAATAATAGGAAGGGTACTCTGGGCTTCTGTAGCAATTTTCATACCGCCAATACAAAAAGATTCTAGACATAATGTCCTACATGTTAAATAAATTAACGCAAGGAAAACAGATCATGTTTTAACTGTTCTTATTTTTTGTCTTCTTGTTGTCAATTTTTTCTGTCTTTTTCTGTTCAAGACCTTCTGTTCGCCTGTCCTTTGTTTTACTTTCTGCTACTGTCCACCTACAGTTTTCAATATTCAACTTGCTATTAGTCTACCGAAGAACTCAAACATCAACCCGCTGTCGATATTGTATTCTTTCTCGGTTTATTCACATTATCGACATAAAACAACATAAGAACAGAGGGCAACAAACATGAAAATCATCCCACAACCAAATCTATGGATCTTATAGAAATATTCGTTGCAAACAAACTGAAGAGTCTTTAGGGGTTCTCATTTAGCTTTTAAAGAATTTTTCAATATCCGTAATTTTGTAAGAATTCGTGCACATCTCATTGTTTTTTTTTTAAGCATCTTGACAATTTGCGTCTCCAGATTTGTTCCTCGACTATATACTTATTGTCATATATTAATAAAATGAACTCATATTTAGTATTATCTCCGAAAGAAGCATGCACTTCCTTAAGCATCTTGTCTGACTGTGTCTTAGCTGGGACTCTGTTGGTTTGAGATCTTGATTATATTATTTTCTCTCTTTGACATGCATCCACCTAAAGAATTAAACTTTGCCTAGAAATATAGTAGAAAAGAGATAAATAAATATTGACAAACAATTTCATCTACGGACAATTCAATAAGGATATTATTTTCGGAAAATATTTCCAACATTACACTGAGCAATATGACAAATCCACGTCTTTGCATTTCAAAGATAGCGTTTGAATCACATTCACGGAAGTACTGATAGCAACGCCTGCAATCCGCTGTCCTTTCAACAATTTTCTGCTTTTCCCATACATCTCTTAGTATATACCCTCGACTGCCCCAGATTCCTTTTTCTAAATAACGTCCAAGTTCGTCCAAATAACTAACTAAGCCACAGAGCAAAATAATAAATAAATAAGCCAAAGAATATCAAGTCAGTAATTTTGTAAGCAATAGTAATCTTTTTGTTTCAGTTTTTTAGATATTTTAGAGCTCTTTTTCTACCAACTATGGTTTATCTGGACTACTGTTTAACTTCGGCTTCGAATCACGATCATGGACATTAAGCCTAACGACTGGCAAATGACCGACTTTGAGATCATCCTAGAAGACATCCGATATCAACGAGCGGCTGATCAATATTTTCCAAGCTTAATCCTTTTGATACTTATAAATATCTGGGATAAGTTAATGTTCCCCTCATAGGAAATTAGAGAACCTTTCGGGTAAATATAATATAATAATAAAATCAATGGTCACATCAAAACAAAATATTAAAATCAATCAACAAGCATTTTATTGTTGCGTGCTTTGAACCAGTCCATTCAATAAAAAGGCATGGGACCGGTATCATTAAAACCTCACAAGCTTGGGGCAGAAAATTTGTAGGTACGCAACGGCCACACTAACGATAATAACACTCCAGGAAGAAAACAATAAATGTTTTTTAAACGACCCATAAAAAAAAGATTAATACGCGAATGGTCTAACGATGCGTAGAGACAAGTGGTGTTCTAATTTTATGGTGATTTTTTTCCTGTCTATTAAACTGTTCGGTCTGTTAGGTGAGACGTACGAAGGGGGAAGGATGATTGAGGTGGCGTAATATATGACGCTGGCCATGACTGAGGTCCATAAGCGGCTTTTAATAACTTTGTTATGGGACGGTTCTGTTTGGACTCTTAAAACAGTTGGTTGTTTTAAAGGGTTATATATAATAGTATACTGGGAAAAGGTGGCAGTTGCCTTTTTTATTTTAATGAACATGCTAGTGCTCTGTAAAGGTTGATTTTCTTTTCAAAGTTAGTGTCATTTTATTTAACACCTGTTTTACTTTTTTGAAGGCCGCCTTTATAAGAGAGTAAAACTGTTTCCAATCCAAAAAGTTTTTTTGTCAATTTTGGTGATCTCACCGTCAGTTTGCTACGATATAATTGTCATTTTGTATCGTTTTGTAGTTTTGTGACACTAAGAAACTATGAAAAACTATAATAATTAAGAGTTTATTTTATTTTAGTTAAATGCTAAAAAGATAATAATCAATCTCTCTAAGAAATTACATGAACCCGTGACTATTGTTTCTAACTAAGCTGTTCTGGTAATTATTCAGCCCGAATCTTATTTTAGTGGAAAAGAGCTAGGTCAGTCACTTAAACAGTAAAAGATTGATACAAGCGAATGGCCATGGAAAGGGAAACAGTGTCCCAGTTTCAGCCGATTCGGTGTCACTACATGAGAACGGGTATTGGAACAGGGAGGACACTGAAAAAGTTTCTGGTGATTCAAAAGATGATTTCATCCATCCTATAAGATGAAGCATCTTTACACTGTCTTTCATCGGAAAGAAATCTTAGAAATCCTCACCAGGATTCAGAAGATGGGATAGAGGTCAGTGTGGAAGCATATGACAGGTGGTTGAGAGTGGGCTGCAGTTCTTCATTCTCAGCATCTAAGCAGTCAACCATTGAACCATTGAGGGATGATTAGGGATTTGAAAATTGGAGGGTGACTGTGCTTTCGTCCAAGGAAGTAATCTTACAGCGAATTTTAGGGATGGATGATTTCGGCTGTAGGTGAGACGAATGGTAAATTTAAGCACAAACTTATTGTCAGTGATAACCGGAAGGCAGCCAACGAGTGCCTTGAGGTAGGTGTTGGAGGTAGCGTTGTATATGAGAAAGCAATTTCTGGAAGGATAATTGATGATGAAAAGTTTACGGTTACATCACTTCTTTAGATCGGCAAAATAACAGTTGACCACTAACAGTTTAGGATTAGTAAAAATAGTGCTCCTATTAAGGATAGAACAGTAACATTAACAAATAGATTCTGAGTTTTCAACCAAAATCATCCTTTATGAAGAAACTCTTTTTCAGCTTGGCAACAACAGAGAGCTTACCAGAGACTATATATAGCTGGTGAAAGACAAATTCACCTTCAATGTACTGAGACACTGAATACTGATTAAGTGCTGATTTTGGATCAGGTGTTATTAATATTTCTTCGAAAGTGAAACTAATCAAGCAATGACTGTTATTGGTGTTCGATATTGTGACATGATAGCTAAGTTATTACTGTCTAAATATGATGATATTGAGAATGGCGATATTCGAATAAGATTGTGCCACTTACCCATGAAACCACTACATTTACTATGGGATATTTCCTGGATGGGTATTCTTTTGTTTCTGTGATCAGAAATGTTAGTTAGGTTATGTGATGACCAAAGGCCACACGTCAATATATCTTTTTGTTATTATATTTTTTATGGTATTATTTTAAGCCAAAAGTCGGTAGATCAACGAAATTCAGCTACATTTATTTAGATCTGATTTCTATTTAGGTCAATCATTCCTTAAATTTTGAGCCACATTACATTCACAAAGCACTCAAAATAAGACGTTTTAAGAGAAAAGGCTGTTGCTCTTAACTTATTTATACATTTAATTAAAAACATATGAAGATTAAATTATCTATGAAACTAAAAAATTGAAAATTGATGACAATTAATCATAACACAAATCAGTTGCTTGCAGGATAATTTTTCGTTTATTTTTACCAATAATACAAAAATTTGAAGAAAACAAATAATTTTTCCAAATTTTCTTTGACTACTTATATGGTTAAGCAACCATAGAATACTGACAATTATTTAGTGAACAAAATACTGAATATACTGAGTTATTACTGAACTTTTCCTAAACTACTGAACCGATTTTCATGAAATGTTTCATATGTATTTGATTATTTAAAATGTTTAACCTGTTAAGTGTGTTCACAATATGCAAAATTTTGCGACAATAGTGAATAATTACATACTATATTTGAACAACAACTATAGTGTATGAAGGCCATCAGATTCATTTACCTATACACATCTTAGAAATTGAGTAAAAATGTTATTAAACTCGTATTATGTTACATATAAAACATATTTTATAGCAAAAGTAAACCTCCAAATATTTCTCATGATATTATTTGTGTAGTTGTGGAAGAAATAGGAGACATGTTAGAATTATTTCATAAATGATTACACTAAATGATGGTAACAATATAATGGGTATAAGTTCCTGTTCAAAGACAAACGTAATTATTCTATATGATGTAGATGTATGAATTGATATTATGTATAAACGTTATATTTTCCATCGTTTTCTACAAGTTTTTGTTATTTTGGCAATACGATCCAATCATCCTTCCATTTACGTACTAATTCTCTAATGCGATGTTATTGTGAATTTGTGATTGTGACAATCTCATAGTAATTATTTTATAATCCAAATTTTATATATGTTATTATTATATAGAAACGAAAAGGGAATATTCCGACAAGACAATGTGTATCAGGTCCGCTTGTTCCACTATAAATTAACTACGTTCTACGTTCTATTAAAACTACAAAAAAAACTACGAGGTTTGCTACTTATATTTTGAACCTTAATAATACTGTAATAAGAGTTTTGGCTGCACGTGGCGTTCCATTTGGAAGTTTAACCTTTATAACTATAATATTTGTCTTTAATTTATACATTTATTTCTTCTGATGACTTCGGTTTGCTTCTATTTATTATCGTTAAGATTTTCTGTAGGTGGTTAGGTCTACAAGTTGTTATAAGTATCCACAAGAGTTGTTATCAATAATTCTATTTTTATATACACTTTTTTTTGTACTATTTGACATTTTTTTAATGTTTCATCCATAATAATATTATAAACCGGATTGGGCTTAAACTTTTGCCTTGTTTTAATACTGCTTGAGTGTTGTAGGTGTTTGATTTCATATTGCTTGCAATGACGATAGTGTTTTTAACTCTATATATTTCTTGCATCATATTTACAAGTTCTTACCATATTTATCATATATATGATAAAATAGTGCTACTGTGTCGATAATAGTGGTTTTTAATGATTCAACCAATGACTCATTAGTTCTCTAATGGGATGCCCTTATGAATCTGTGACTGCGACAATCTCATAGTAATTGTTTCACTATCAAAATAAATTATTCTGTCCAAACGAAATATACCGATAGGACGTCCGTCAACTCCACTTCCATTATAAATAAGATAAATACACAACTTCACAATAAAAAATGTATGCTTATTATTTAATTAACAGGTAAATTGAAAGGTCCCCGGCCTGCCATAGAAAAACACATTTTTATGACAAAATTAGTTTTTTTATTCAACATAATGAGTGACATAGTGAGCTCGCGCGGCACCCACTTTGCACAGAGCTTTCTCATACCCAAATATTCGTGAATGATATGATGTACACGTTCAGTTGATATCTTTAGAGTGTCTGCTATTTCATTCAATTTCAATTTACGGTCATTCAAAATAATCTTGTGGATTTTTTTAATGTTTTCGTCGGTAACAACCTCTTTTGGGCGTCCACTACATTTATCGTCTTTGGTTCTCATTTCATCATGTCTAAACTTAGCATAACAATATTTGATGATCGATTTTCCTGGGTTAGTGTTCGGACACTCGGCATCAAGCCAAATTTTTGCTTCAACTGTGTTTTTTCCCTGCAAAAGGCAATATTTTGTTAACATGCGATATTCCTTTTTATGCATTTTTTTCACAATAACAAAAGTTGCTTCACTCAAAATGCTATAATTCACAAACTAATGATCCGACAGCTGTCAAATATATACACGCATATTTGGAGGGTTAGGACTAACTAAAATACATATAGATTTAATTCTATTAGCGCCATCCATGTGCCAGGCTGAGGACTTTTCAATCGACTTGTTGTATGATAATTAGTAGGCATAGACAGAAGTTAATGTGATCAAATTATGAAAACAAGCGATTATAGTATATTTATTGTTAAAAAAGTATAAAAATTATTAACTTGCCCTCTACCTAGGCATGTAGTTCCTAAGGACCAAATTTGGTATTATATAGGCCTCCAGAAAACGACATTTTAGTAAGTGAATTAATTCTGAGTAATGGATTAATTCACTTTAAATAAGCAAAATATTTCCTCAGTTACACTGTAGTTATGTATATATTTTTTTAATTTACAGTGTTATATTATAAATGTCCCTCAATTATCTTGATTATAAAATCAACCTAGTTCTAATTTAGTTAACGGATGTTTAATATATCAATATCAAAGGCTAACATTTGATGTGTACATGCCCACGTTATTTTATACGATATTGATTTGTGAACGGGAAGCTTTTAAATTATTTTGCAGTGATTTAGATGATGTTGACAAAAAGTAGGCTAAGAAAGTGGGATTTCTTAATGGAATCAGATGTAAAGCAAAACCTATAATTTTTCAGAGATTGTTTCATCATATCCTGTCACTTTTTCTCGATGTTTACAAAATAATGTGTTTCTGTCCGGGACAGAAAACAGTTTGGCTTGTAGCGGATCAGAATAAATTAAGATTTTAAAATATACGGTGTATATGTCAAATTATATTAATGTGTGTTGGCACCTGTATGTAGAAACGTATTTGTTGACTAATTTTCAAGTTATTTATCTATGAAAAGTATCACGTATTTTTTGTAGCAAATTTAGTTTTTTTGAACCGCTAGGTGTATGATCTAATTTTTGTGATTTTATTTTCTTAAACTATAATTTTCTACGTTTTGGTATAATCTATCTATCTAATTTGAAGTTTGAAAATTTGGCATTGCGGGCTTTATTCCATGACAACCTAACACAACAAAGTTGTTTTGGAAAAATTTTAAGGAACAATAAAATTCCGGTCTATTGTGTGATATAGGCTCAACCTAAGTATGTAAATTACGGGAAATGGTACAATATCTTATTGACACTTGATAATTCGCAAGAATGGCTTTGGTTTCAAATTATTTTGCATGATAATCTTGCTTGATCTTATAAAGCAAATTATCAGCACTTTGTCAAGCATCTGGTATAAACAGAATTGGTCTTGGGGAAAACATTTTCTAAGGATCGAATTCTTTATACAAATTCTTCATAATGATGTCACATGGGACTTTTTCACCATATAGAAATTGTAGATCACCAATGCACTGTTTTCTGGATTATCAGCATAAAGATATATGAAAAATAATTAGACCAAAATCTTAATGTATTTTTTTGCTCAAGAAGGTTTTACTTAACAATCCCAAGTTTCCAATCGAACTTAGCATGACATATGACGCTTTATTGATTACTCTTTAAACATTTTTTTACCATGACATGATATTTACATGATTAGAAAATACCTTTAACTAAGAAACAGCAAGGGTGTTGCACGAGTGACTCAGAAAACTATCTTTCGCAAGAATTTTCCATCCATGCAGGTTCGTGGCATATTTATCAGACTTGGTCTTTTCTCTCTCTCTTTCTCTCTCTCTCTCTCTCTCTCTATATATATATATATATATACATATATATATATATATATATATATATATATACATATATATATATACATATATATATATATATATACATATATATATATATATATATATATATATATATATATATATATATATATATATACTGGCGTGACCGAAATCATTTCCAGATATTACCGACGCCCAAGGACAATCACAAATGTTAGACAACCACAAGCATATATTTATGGCCATGCCCCGACAGGATTCGAACTCGCGATTATCGCAGCAGCAGGAGGACCGCGCTATCGCTTTGAAAATTGTCCCAACCAAACCAGCAAATAAATTTAGAATATAAAAAATAAATCTTTATTATAATGCTAGTATACATGTTTTTCTCCAGTCTCTTCTCGTACATTATCATATTATATTTAATGTATTTCAATCAAAAATCGAGAACAAGACGACTAATAGCAGAAAATTTATTTGACTTTCCCCTAAAAGTTCTTCAAATATATTTCAGTACACCAACTAAATTTTTTGACCAATTTTTAATACGTAATATTTACATGGATAATACTTGGTATTATTATTGTGAAGCAAAACGTTTTCAACTAATGTTAGATGCAGCAATCAAAAGCCACCCTTCTTCCAAAAAGTTTCCTGTTGCCCTTTCATATTTATTTTACTTTGTAGTTATATATACAGGTGTATTGTAAATGAAACAAAAGGATTAGCGTGAGGACTGTTACTATTAACTCAAACTTAATTTGTATCCGAAACTATTCTTTAAAAATACTAAGTTAGCTTTTTTTTGTTACATTCTAGAGTCTCCATTTTACCAACTAGGATTTATTGGACTAGGGTCTTCGGCATTCAACTTCAGCTTCAAGCAAAAGTTAGAAATATTTAAAATATAAATAACATAAAAATTATAACAAGAAATCTATGAAATATGCCCAAGAAAATAAACGAATGACAATAATAATGATAATATAAAATGTGAATAATGCATATATATCCACCTACTGTTGCGATAGTCGCGGGTTGGAATCCTGCTGGCCCATGGTCTTAATTTATGTTTATGATTGTTTTACGTAAGAGTGCAAAATCCGACAAGGAAAATGGTCCCATTCACGCCAGTAACCAGGCTGGGTGAGACCGGGTGTTTTCTGGGATGATTTCTAAGTTGGTCACTCGCCAGTCGGTAGGCTTAATGCCGAAGACCGTGGTTAGAAGCCCACGTTAAACTGTAGGTCCAGTCCAGATAAACCAATAGTTGGTAAAAGGAGAGTTGCGGAAATATAAAAAAAGTTAATAAATTTAAAAATACGTAAAATACATTTACATATTGCTATGAATTTCTTGGGTAAATTCTTGACCCTAACTCAGTTTCAGTCAAAGTATTGGATTGAAACTTGTCCTTAAATTCCGATTTTGCAGTCATTAATATTAATTGTTGATATTAATCATAAATATTGTTGTGGTTTATTTAAAAGTCTTATTCGAATAGCTTTTGTTTTATTACTAGCAAAACCCAAAACTTATTAACTAAAACTCACGCTATATAGTGAGATATCTGTGGCATTTGTTATATTCCTTTCAGTTAATTTACTATCCAAAAATAATTAGAAAATAAAACAAGCAACCCCTGAAATATGCATACGTAGAAATATATGTGGAGGAATTCAATTTAAATGGCCGAGCCCTTTTAATCTTTGGCGAATTGATGAACATGAATATCGAAAGGGAAGGGACCGGACAAAATTCGAACGAAATTAAGTAAACGCGGAATCTGCCGTATTGTAAGTGATTTAACTATAGAGGGGGGATGGCAAAGACGAATAACGCAATTTGTAGTCAGCGAAACTAATTGCAGCTTGGACAGTGTTTTAATGAAAGCGGCTAAAGTGGTAAGCCTGACACCTAGGGGAATATGAATTGCGATTGGTAAGGCTGACATATCGCCACTTCCGACTGCCGAAGACTGGAAACTAGTTGGACGTTCGATAAGCAGAGGCGTTTCATGAGTTTTTTTATACTATATTAATATCAGGTTCGCGTATTTATTTTATAAATCGTAATTAATAAGTTATCGTCCAGGTATCATCCAGAATAACCAGCTAGAAATAAATTGTCTTTCGCTGATGTCGCTGGGGGTTCGGGATAGTGAAATGTTTTGCGGGCGACAGAGATCCTAGGTTACGACTGGGTTTCTCGTAGTTATTTATCTACCGAGGTTTGTAGATTGGTAGGAATTTTATCAAGATGTTGTCGAGATCTAAGGGGCATACGGAGAATCTTACACAGATCATGTTCGTCAAACTCTTCACGAACGGGATGCCTGATTCGAGGTGGAACTGGAACACATGGAGTAGTGCCAAGTTGTCCCTCAGAGACTTACCTGTACCACACCTGTGTACCTTAGAGGCTGTATGGACAGACTAGCATTTTATACAGAGTCGTTTTCTGGAGCATTGGGAGTTTACTTTTTCTGCAGAGGATTTAGAAGAGTACACTATACATACCATTGCCTTTGCAGGTAGCATGCTGGATATGGGCTGACCAATGGAACCTGCGGTCGAACTGGAGACCGAGGTATGATACCTTCTGGAGCCAGGGGATAGGGACTTGATCGATTTGGAGGCGATAAACGCGGAACTCCTTCTTACGGCGGAACAGAATAGTCTGAGTTTTTCTCGGAGTGTAACCGGTGGTAAAAAAGCTGTATCGTCATAAAATATTGTGAGGGAATGCTTGTGGACTGGGATATGGGCCATATAAAGTTTGAACAGGGCAGGGGCTAGTGGAGCACCTTGCGAGACTTTTGCGGAAATCTGTTTTCGAGAGGAGACTGCGGATCCCCACTGGAAAGGACCTACCGTCCAAGTGTAAATTTGTCTCCATCTACTCCAGGATACCAATGGATCAATTTCTGATGTTATACATAATATTGACTGGATATGTTATAAATTATTATTTACTTAAAAACACTATATAAGAAAAATAAAGCTATCACTAGTATTTATATTACCATCAGAATGTATTCTACCACAAAAATGTATTTATCTCTCCTAGAAATTGGTGAAAACATTATTTCATTTAGGCTTACAAAAATATTACTTTAAGACCAAAGGCAAGGAGATACCGAAACACCCAATACAACACAACAGCAAAAATGCATTTCATTGACTTTTGCGATCGCTTTCACTGACTTGTGACACGGTGCATTGTCTTGGTTGTTCTTCCTTTTTCAAGGTAGCCAATGAGAATTATTCCATGCGCATCTCAAAATACAGACGCCATAACCTTGCCAGCCGATTGTTGCGTTATCCCACGCTTTGGATCGGGTTTATCGTGTGCAGTCCACACGGATGACTATCTATTGGACTTATGGAGTAAATTGATGGAGCCTGGTTTCAACTATTATCACATATCGACAAAAAAACTCGGGTTTAGTATGCTTGATTATCTTCAAACACTGCTCCAAATCATCAACTGGTCATTGTTTTAGGTCAATGGTGAGCTCGCACGGCACCCACTTTGTACGGAGCTTTCTCATACCCAAATATTCGAGAATGATATGATGTACACGTTCAGTTAATATTTTTAGAGTGTCTGCTATTTCACTTAATTTCAATTTACGGTAATTCAAAATCATTTTGTAGAATTTTTTAATGTTTTCGTTGGTAACAACCTCTTTTGGGCATCCACTGCGTTCACCGTCTTCGGCGCTCATTTCACCAAGTTTGGAACTTAGCATATCTTGATGGTTGATCTTCCTGGGGCAGTGTTCCAAAACTAGACATCAAGCCAGGTTTTCGCTTCAACTGTATTTTTCTCTTCAAATATTAACTTTTCAATTGGCCTTTTATGCTTATAATCTTTTCATTTTTATATTGATTTTTAAAACCCATCTCAGTGAAATATATCAAAATACGACTATCAGCACTTCATAAGAAAACTAGGTGACTTCATTCTGATTTTGTACCTCGCTCTGTGTTGTTTTTACGTATAAAACTGATTTAGCTTTCATGAAAGTCAAATATTGGAAGAGTGCGATATGAAAGCGAAAATTATCATCTGCAACGCCACTGATATCACCCTTTTTGATTGCCTCTCGCTTCCTTATTCTCCACCCTTTAGTTTGCATCCATTTACATTCATTTCAGTGGCCATCGGGATGTTGCTGACCCTTTTTAATTACACTAATTGGGAATTGTTACACATTCGCCTGCATCGCCAATCGAGAGAGCTTCCGTTCCATCTCGGCTTCGTTCTCTTTGTTTATTTTCAATGGTCATCGGACTCGCCAGATTTTAGCTCATACTGTTCGTTAACATTTCAGTTTAACACTTGATATATGCAGTAGAATTTTTCAAAACTCTATATACCTGAAAATACATGACAAACTTCTTACATAGTATTGTCTAGTTACTGAATATTTGTAATGAACTAAACAATTATAAGATATTGTTATTCATTGAGATTAATTAATCTGAGTGTGTATAATATTTTTATATCCTTGCTCGTATTCTGGTCATTTTTCACGTAGTTCTTGACTCAAACACATGAATTGTAGTATATAGCGATGCATTAGGTCCACACCGAGCTGAGCACACAGGCTTCGCCATTGATGTTAATGCATAACCATGTAGTTCATGATTTTTTTCAGTTTGACTTATCGAAATGGATTTACTTTTCATCACCAATAAAAATAAAAAGCAAAAAACCTTTCCGATTTTGCCGCTGAAGCAGCATTTCCCACCTGACCAAACATTTTTCAATCTCTTGGCTTCAATTAATACGGTACATAATAACCAAGCATTTGAATAACTCCCATGTTCTTCAAACGACTGAAAATGGTGTTACATCCAACAATTCTACATATTATTCTTGCATTTTACGTGGATCATCATCGACTATACCTTCAAACCCACGTCTTTAAATTTTTGTCAATTCAGAACACTCTGTCTTCAGTGTCAATGTGACCAATTTTAAAAGGTGGAAACCAATAATCACATATTACAATCAATGGAGAATGGTTGCCATCAGCTTCACACAGCGTCCGATGACCTTCAGCCGTCTTTTTCTCCAAACTGAAGCAAGAAAGCAAATTGAAAATCCCGCAAATACGATTCAAATTCGATACAAATTCAAACGTCTTCAAAGCACTGAAATTTTTTTCGTGTACGCTTCGACAAATTGACACATACTGGCTACAACATGATGTTAAATTGATGCTAATAAGATGCTATTAAATACGCAGTAACACCATCATTAAAATTAATTTAGAAGCGGCTTAAAATTAGCAGTAAAAAATTAAAAAGAGAAACAAAACAAAAATACATCTACACTACTTAGCTTTAAACTTTTCTTTTGTAATCTACACAAAATATTTAGTTTTAATATTAAGCACCCATCTGATTGACCTGATTTACGTCCGTTAAAAAATTCCGTCTCATTTTTTTTTGGTGAATTCATTTAATTTCCGTGTTAAGGGACAGATGGCGAAAGGGTTAAACATGTCAAAGGACAGGTTCGTCTTTTATTGCCATTTAATTGGGAGGTATTTTCGGGTCTGTACGTATAGGCGCGACGCCCTTCGTTAAACTTTCATTTACCAGATGGTGCGCTTAAGTAAAAACTTATTCATCAACGTGGCACTTTTAAATTCCACCTATTAAATATTTCATATCGGGGTTAATGAGACTGCCCTTTTAATTTTAGGTTCGGAATAAGGGAGAGCCGTCCTTCTTGTCGTATGTGTGGTAAGGTGTATCTTGTTACACAGACGTACGTTGCGCATTTTAATAGAGCAGAAATGTTTTTAAAATTTCGGCTTTAATAACGGTATTCTAGTCTAAAAGTGTAATAAGATCGAATTTCTTATCATTTTAAGCTCATCATTTCAAGAATATGTAATTAAAAAGGTTTTTCAGAATTATCTACTATTTTAGGATAACAGATCAATTGAAAAATCCCCGGCCTACCATAATCAAACACATTTTTTTAGCAAAACTATTTTATTTATTCAACATAATTCCCTTCAATGGTGATACACTGATTATAGTAGCACTCTAACTTTTCGATACAATTTTTGTAGTACGATTTATCCTTTGCTTCAGAATTTCTTCTCAGCGAGCATTCTTTTGAGGTCTTAATACAGGAAATAGTCGCTGGGGGCAGATATGGAGAATACAGTGGATGAGGAAGCAATTGAAATCCGAATTCATGACTTCTTGCCATTGTTTTCATTGATTTGTGACAGGGTGCATTGTCTTGGTGAAGCAACACTTTCTTTTTCCTCAAATGCGGCCGTTTGTCGGCGATTTCGTCCTTCAAATGGTCCAGTAGCGCTATGTAATAGTCGCTGTTGATGGTCCTTCCTTTTTCAAGATAGTGAATGAAAATTATTATATGCGAATCTCAAAATACAGATGCCATAAACTTACCAGCCGACTGTTGCTTTTTCCCACGCTTTGGAGCGGGTTCATCGTCTGCAATCCACTTGGATGACTCTGGATTGGACTTCGGAATGAAATGAAGGAGCCATGTTTCATCCGTTGTCACATACCGATGAAAAAACTCGGTGTTATTACGCTCGATCATCTTCAAACTTTGCCTAGAGTTTTCTCATACCCAAATGTTCGTGAGTGATATGATATCTTTAGAGTGTCTGCTATTTCATTCAATTTCAATTTAGGGTAATTAAAAAACATTTTGTGTATTTGTTTAATGTTTTCTTCGGTAACAACCTCTTTTGGGCGTCCACTACGTTGACAGTCTTCGGTGCTCATTTGACCACGTTAATACATTTAAACGTTAAAACGATTTTCCTGGGGCAGTGTCCGGAAACTCGGCATCCAGCCAAGTTTTTGCTTCAACTGCATTTTTCCCTTAAAAAAGCAAAATTTTATCAACACGCGAAATTTTTTTTATCCATTTCTTTCACAATAACAGAAGTTGCTTTACTCAAAATGTTATAATTCACAAAGTAATAATCCGACAGCTGTCAAAGTTACACACTCATGTTTTAAGGATTACGACTAACTAAAAAACGTAAGGATTTAATTCTTGTAGCGCAATCTATGTGTCAGGCCGGGGACTTTTCAATTGCCCTGTTATAGAGCTGTTTTAATGAGTGGACATCTAAAACAAAGCTTTAAAAGCGCTTTATGATTTTGTTGGTTGGACTAAATATTAATTATGGCTGTTCAGAAAAACGAGAGATTTTTTCACATATAGAGAGTAAAAACCTAATACCGACAGACCTGTTTGGGTTTATTAACAGACATTTAGTGATTTATAAGGTGCATAGAACCTTATGAACAGATGTAATTGAAATGAGCCTTAAAAAGTTATGTTCAGCTATCTTCTTAAATCGCCAACAAGCCTTCGACATTATCACATGACGATCTCGCTCATCAGACACAGAAAGTGTTAAATAAAAGTTAACGAAAGTAAATCTATGCATGTATATTTTACAAATAATCAGACCGCAGAGGCACCAATAGCAGTAAATAATAATGTCATTCCATATAGCAACAACGCTAAGTATCTCGAAATGAATCTTGATACAAATCTTCGCTGGAAGGGACATGTAAAAAAGTGTCGATACCTATATAGACGTACGTAATATAAATATGGAGATATTCTGAAAAAAATAATATAAACACAATAGAACTTTTTCAGAACAATGTCGTGGGAAGATAACTGTAGGAAATCTTATTGTAGGGTTTGAAAGTTTTATGTGCATAAATATGTGTGCAATTATTTACGATATACACATGCATTTGGATAAAATGTGTAAGGAGTGAAATAGTGCTAAATACTAATACTTTACTGAATACTGAATCATAATATTTTTGCACATATGGCAAATGAATTAGGGAGAATGCAGTGACTAAATCTATCTAAAGTTTTATCAAGAAAGATGTATACAGGTAGTAACAGAACAAACTAAGGAGGCATACAAGGATATCAAAATGACTTAACAAGGAAACATTGTACCGAAGGAAATAGGAAATAAGCGTAAAAGGTAAATATGGTCCTTATGAAAAGTAAAACATTACTTGGATATATTACTGTAATTAGGTTGATTAAGCATCCAGAGTTACCACAACATAAAAACTGCTTCTGGAACTCTAGCTAATAGGTACTATGGAAAAAAATCAATGTAAATTTAACAAAACCTACAAAATATTTGAACTGTATAATTAATTGTAGTTTTAAGTCCTTCGATAATACATGCAATAGATGTACTGTAATGTTAAAATAAATTATATTTTATAACAGTATTTTTTAATTTAATAATATAATTTTGTACTTTTAATAGTTTAATTATTTTATCTATATTAGAATTTTGTTATATCTAATACCAACCATTAATTCAGATGAGGTGGGTTCATTACTCTATTGAATATACTATGTATACATTTGGTAATGAATTTTGTAATTATATAAATCGTATTTGTGAAGTTTTATTTTAAAATTTGCTTGGTATATTTGTAAGAACACATGCTGTAACAATGTATCATAAAATATTTCTACAAAACTTTCTTTTTAAACTTGGCCTGTGTGCCACTGAAGAATTTTGTAAAATCTTAAATATTTATGACTTTAACTTCTGGGATATTATTTTTAATAATAAGAAGTAATCTCTAAGAGTTTCAACAAATTTGTGATTATACAATTTAGAATAAATACAAAAACAATCAATACTTTATTTAAAAAATATTCCTGTACACTATCGTTATCTTTCTGCTAACCTCTCTCCTATTTTTTAAAAAGATATTTATACAATTCAAGGGAATAATTTCACCATAACCGTTAAAACGGGAAGGCCCTTGTTAATATCGCTTCCCTTTGAACTCATTGTTGTATGTTTTGCATCTTTTTCCGCGCTGTCGACTAATTTTACAAAGGCCAAAGACATACCCTCGACGTACAAATGTTATCTTTAAATTTCTGGCTGATAAATCAGAGGAGAATTCGACGGGGAACCGTCACGCGACGCTAATTTATTCGGAAATAAAATTAAACGATAATATTTAATGGCTCTCCCAGTATAATAATAACGAAAATAAATTGTTTCGCATCGCTGCACATTCCTTCGTTATTTTGCATTTCGATATATTCGTTAATATGTTTTCCCTGAAGAACAACCAGCAAACAAGCCCCCAGTGCCATCTGTACGGCGACGGGTGCAGTGCGATGGTTGGTGGAAGCTGTTTAAAAATGAGAAAAAAGCCAGCCGAAGCGAGTTCTTTAAAGTTTTTTCACCCGACGCGCCATCTAGCGACGGCCGTTTCAAGTAGCCTTTGATTGCTCTCCTTATTTCGCTCTCTGTTTCATATTAATTTCTTGTACATTGTTCATAATGAAGCGTTCCACTATGATTATTCATTTTAAACTTTGCGACTTATTAGAAAAATATTTTAGGAATATACATAATTTATTTGATCCAAAAAAAAAAAGGAAGGTTCCACCGAGATTTGAACTCGGATCGCTGGATTCAAAGTCCAGAGTGCTAACCATTACACCATGGAACCTTGGTGTCAAGTTAAATTTTTCTCAGGTACAATATCTAAAGCCTGTCCTAGTTTATTTTCAAAAATTAATATTTATTTTTCTATAATTCAAATTATTATATATAAATTAAAGAACATTTTTAATAATTATATTTCAATAAATACAAAAATTATATAAAAATAGAATTGTATATTTTTTGATTAATAAATTTAATTTAATATTTGTTTCTTTTGAATTTACATAAAATCTAAATATTCCTTAAAAAATTGTGAATATTAATGAAACAATTATTTGACAAGATATTGCACTAATTCAGTTATATTTTGCATAGAATGCAGTTAAGTTGTCTTTTATAATAGTTTATCAATCAGTCAGTGACTAGTTGATTCAGTAGGTTAAATATACAGAAACACTGGTTGATAAATAGATAATTAAAACATAATTAATATGTCGTTTCTCCACTTTTCTTAAGTTATGTTTTTCTAACCCTAGTAAATAGAATATAGTAATATTTTGAATAGTAATCTAATATAAATGGTATAGACTATAGAATAGTCTGGTACACTAGTACAATTTTGGGAATACACGATGTGCTTAGATGTATACTGAACATTTTTTTACTTTAAGGATTTTTTTCATAATTTTTTTTCGGAGTTTGGTTTAATTTTATGTCAAACAAAAACTAATTTACTGAAAGAGATTGTGTTAAGCAATAAATGTATTTTCAAACATTTAATTAAATATATAATAAGTGTAAGATAATATTTCTCGTAAATTTTGTGACTATAGGGGAAAATATATCAAAATATATATTATTCGAAGGAACAAAATAAAAAAAGTAGCCAGAAGTACAGCCCTAGTTTATTCTTTTTTCTATTATAATTCTGATAAAAATAAAGAATATATTTACTATTAAAATTTCAAAAAGTACAAAAATTATATAAAAAGTGGAATTAAATTTTTTTTAATTTATAAATTTGATCGATTATTTGTTACTTTTTTATGTTGTGTTTAATTGTTTAAATGCCTGGCGGCGTTGCCAGTTCTTCTTCAACACGCTATTCAATATTTTCAATAAAAACGACAACAGATCTATATTTAACAGTAAAAATGCTTCCCGCTCTAACGAAATTTACAGGATACATTACTCCTCAACATCTCCCGATTTGGCGCATGCGCATATTGGCTCTATTCAATCTCAAAACAGATAATAATCCGAGTTTGGTGCATGCTTAGACACAGCTTTATTTACTTAATTTTTATCATGATTATTAGATTTAATGTCGAGTATATTAAGCAGGTAAATCGGTTCAGGAAGTAAATAAAAATGGTAAAATTTTGGAAATAGCATATTTTATTTAAAAAAGTATTGAATAAATTGGAATAATATAAATATAACTAATATAGGTCCAGTTCTTCTATTTTTATAAAAACATCATATTACACATTATCATTATTTTTTATAAATAAAAATACGCAAATATGATAAATAACTGATTTAATTTTAAAACTATATATAAGGAGAGAAATAAATATTAAAAATTTTTTGAAACAACACATTAAAAAATTATTGAATAAAATGAAATAATAAAAATAATTTCTATATGCCTTTCTATTTTTTATAAAAACACCATATTTTAATAAATTTACATATTTGAACAATTAACAAGAACTCCAATATAAATAAACATTTCCATAAAAAATAACCAAAATCGTTTAGATCAAACACAGCCAATATAGTTAAAACCAAACGAAAAAGCCGGTACTATATATGAAAGCAGTAAAATTTTCCTAAAAATCCCTAAATATTACCGCTACTTACTCATGATCCACAAACGCCTTGAATGAAATAACTACCTCGGGCTTTCGATTAATATATTGTACATTTACTTGTCTAAAATGAATAGATGATCGTGGTCTAAAGCTGATCGACATCTCAGACAATTTATCATTATATTTACAAAACAATAATTTATTTACCTATATTCTTATATAAAAATGCATAGAATTTTCTTTATCTTTAGATCATTAGGGTGACGTTGATAGTTATATATTTTATTTATTGAATCCAGGTCTACTTTTATTAGCAAATTTAATTGATTCAAAATATCACTGTACACTGTTATATCTTAGCAAAATGCTGTCTAATTTCTTCTTCTCTGATTCTCTGAATTACACATTCTTCCACTTTGCTCTTAAGAAATTCCAGCTACATCTACTAAAATATATTATGTTTAAAATAAATTTCTAATTATTTCCGGTTACTACAGTTTTTGCTAATATTCTTGATGGACAAACCTCATTAATGACCTGAGTGCTTTCAACACAATAAGAATCATTTTCTTCTCTGTTTTCGTTATCGTTAAATTTTGGCATGTTGATACCTATTCCAGGTCGTTGAAAATGATGTGTTATAAATTTGGCAGCCAAAATTCCTACTATAAATTAAATTGATGATTGGATTTTAAAAATTTAACCTTACATTCTGCACTTACCCTTGTTCTTCCATATTTTAAAGCCAATATATGTTAGACCACTAACAATAGCACAACAACTTCATTATTATCAGTATAGAATTATTAATGTAACACAAAATATAAGTATTCTAGATATTTTTGTTGTTTTGATCTGATCGACTATACCGATCGACACGAAAAGAATGGACCGTCATTAAAAAAGGAAGACGATATAGTTTCATATAGTTTATTGTTTTCTATGGTTTATTCTATGCGGCAGAGTGCGCATGCGTCAAATTCGGAGATGTTGTGGAGCAATGTATCCTGAAATTTACTGGCAAGAGCTGGTCTCCATTGTCTCGTTTCTGTTCGAAATAACTGATTAGAGAGACAATCTGTTCTGTCTGGTTTCGGCATTTTTAATCAGAGTAATAATAATAAATAATCAGCGATTTTAAAATGTTCAAAATAAGCAAAGCGTTAAAACAACGTTTGCCGCTTTATAAACTGTAATTGTTATAATTAATATATTGAAGAATTTGCAGAAGTTTGGCAACCGGACGACTTTTGTACGCTAATTCGGTTACATGTTCGAACGTATCAGACAGTATTGTGTCTCTCTTTAACTATAATTAAATGAGAAGGAAAACAGTGTCTGATTCTAAAATTAATTTACATTAATTACAACGCAATACATTAAACATCTTAATGAGGTGAGCTCACTGTTATTTTAAACAGACTATATGCATCAAGTTGTAACATTGGATAATTAACAGGTCAATTGAATAGTCCCCGGCCTAACACAGACATGGCCCTACTAGAATAAAATCTGACAGCTGTCGGATCATTAGTTTGTGAATTATAGCATTTTGAGTTAAGCAACTTTTGTTATTATGAAAAAAAATGATGAAAAGGATAAAACCGTCAAGGATTGGTATGCTAAGTTTAGACGTGGTGAAATGAGCACCGAAAACTGTGAACGCAGTGGACGCCCAAAGAGGTTGTTACCGAAGAAAACATTGAAAATATCCACAAAATGATTTTGAATGACCGTAAAGTGAAATTGAATGAAATAGCAGAAACTCAATCAACTGAACGTGTACATCATATCATTCATGAATATTCGGATATGAGAACGCTCTGTCTAAATTGGGTGCCGCGCGAGCTCACTTTTGACCAAGAACAACGACGAGTTGATGATTCGGAACAGTGTTTGAAGATGATCAAGCGTAATAAGTCCAAGTTTTTACGTTGATATGTGACAATGGATGGAACATGGCTTCTTCATTTCACTCCAAAGTCCAATCGTCAGTCTTCTGAGTGGACTGCATACAATGAACCCGCTCCAAAGCGTGGGAGAACGCAACAGTCGGCTGGCAAGCTTATGACGTCTGTATTTTGGGATGTGCATGGAATAATTTTCACTGACTACCTTGAAAAAGAAAGGATTATCAACAGCCACTATTATATAGCATTATTGGACCGTTTGAAGGACGAAATCGGCAAAAAAACGGCCGCATTTGAAGGAAAAGAAAGTGTTGCTTCACCAAGATAATGCACCGTGTCAATTGGGCTTCGAATTGCTTCCTCATCCACCGTATTCTCCAGATCTGGCCCGCAGCGACTATTTCCTGTTCTCAGATCACAAAAGAATGCTGGCTGGGAAGAAATTTTCGTCGAATGAAGAGGTTATCGATAAAACGGAGGCCTCTTTGAAGTAAAGCACCAATCGTACTATAAAAATGGTATCACCCTTGAAGGGAATTATATTGAATAAAAAAACTAATTTCGCCAAAAAAATCTGTTTAATGGTAGATCGGGGTCTTTTCAATTAACCTGTTATGGCTAGTAAAATCAGTTTCAAAAACCGGAAACTAATTACCGGTACACCTGGTAATCCAGCTTTAGAAATTTAACGAGGATGCCAATATCCATTCACAACATTTCGCGTAAGCATTGAAAAAATAGTGCACAATACACATCTGTCGGTACGATTTGCGGCCTGTAGCACGACCATAATTTGATGCTTTACTTTCGGACCACGCCATCGACCCTTACGCAAACAAGAGGACCGGGAGGCGCGTGTTCAAAAATTAACACGTATGTGTCACGTACCGATTACATTATTTGCGTCGAGGAAATGGCCGTGTAAACTTCGATGACGCCGACCCAGTCTCTTGGTGAAGCCGTCTATTAGATCGGTCGACATTTACATGTGTACGTCTTATGAAATTTATTTCTGAGCTTGGTGGGGGTAATTTTAGAAACGACTCCTGTTCAGAACCTTGTTAAATGTTTCGGTATCGGTATCGGAACGTGAGTTTATTTCATTTTTATTTTGAACTTGTTTTATTTATATCGATGAGTGTAAGGTAAAGAATATTGTATATGTAAAACTTTTATTGTCCTTGTAACGAGTTGTTTTATACAGGATGTTCCCAAAAAAGGTTTAGTTTACCCAAACACAAAATTATTGTAAAGTAATTTTTATTTCATCGGATTCTCCGTGTAGCTAGGAAAACGAGGAAGAAATAGACTATACAGACCAAAAATTATAGACAATCATAAAGAAATGACGACAAAGCATCATCAACATCGCGGCAGAACAGGCAACTGACAAGATAACAAGAAAATAAAGTACAGAAGACCTGGAGTAGTGTAGTCGGAGGAAGAAATAATGCACCACAAAAGAAAAACAACAACAGCAATAACATAACAGGTCAATTGTAAAGTCCTGGGCCTACCATAGTAAAACACATTTTTTGGTAAAATTAGTTTCTTTTTATTCAGTACAATTCCTTTAATACACTGATTATAGCGACCCTCCAACTTTCCGATGCCATTTTTGTAGTACGATTTGCCCTCTGCTTCAAAATAGGCATCACTTTCGGCGATCACCTCCACATTCGACGAAAATTTCTTCACAGCCAGCATTCTTTTGAGATCTGAGAACGCTGGGAGCTAGATCTAGAGAATACGATGGATGAGGAAACAATTCGAAGACCAATTCATAGATTGTTGCTATCATTTTCACTGACTTCATTTTCACTTTTTCTTCAAATGCGGCCTTTTTCGGAGATTTCGACCTTTAAAGGGTCCAACAACGATATGTAATAGACGCTGTTGATGGCCCTTCTTTTTTCAAGGTAGTCAATGAAAATTATTCGGTGCGTATCCCAAAATATAGACGCCATAACATTGCCAGCCAAGTGTTGCGTTTTCTCACGCTTTGGAGCGGGTTCATCGTGTGCAGGCCACTCGGATGACTGTCGATTGGACTTCGGAGTGAAATGATGGAGCCATGTTCCATCAATTGTCACATATCGATGCAAAAACTCGACTTTATTACGCTTGATCATCTTCAAAAACTGCTCCGAATCATTAACTCGTCGTTGTTTTTGGTTAAAAGTGAGCTCACGCGAAACCCATTTTACATAGAGATTTCTCATACCCAAATATTCGAGAATGATGTGATATACACGTTCAGTTAGTATCTTTGGAATATATGCTATTTCATTCGATTTCAACTTACGGTCATTCAAAATCATTTTGTGGATTTTTTAAATGTATTCGCCGGTAACAAACTCTTTTGGGCGTCAATTGCCTTCACCAACAAACAATTCAAACACCAATGTGATATTATACATTTACTCTATGTAACTCAGTCGACTATTTCTCACACTATTAACCATTACAAATGGGTAGGGCATGATGGTCGACGCCCAGAAAGTGGAATAAGCTGCATGCATCTCCAACACTTCTGCTAACCGTAAGATCATCAAAAATCGAATGCAACGAAATTCCACAATCTCCATAAGAAAAGTTGCCCCTGACACTGGAACAAACATGTAGTATGTTCAGCGAATAGCCGAAAAGGAGCTCAACCTCAAGGGGTACGACCTCCAAAAAGTCAACTCGTCACGAATGGGAACAATTGGGTACGGCTTGAAAGATGTTGCCAACTGAAGCGTTGGGCCGTTGCTTAACGATGAGAGCGTATCCTCTTTATAGATGAGAAGCTGTTCACCGTTGAGCAAACGCACATCCACCAAAATGACAGGAGCTAGACCGTTGCACTCAGCACGTCGGTCGTCGTCGAACACCGTCAAAATCTGCGTCATAATCCGTAATGGCCTGGAATTTGCACTTGCAGCAAAACCCCCAAAGTTTTTGTGGATTAAGGGCTCCAAATCAATTAAGAACTGCATCGTCGCAACATTATCGAGGCGGTCGTACTTCATTGGAGCCAGCAGCACTTCGGCAATGCGAATTGAATCTTTCAGAGGACTCCGCTCAGGTCCATAAGAGAAAAAGCGACGCAAGACTGGTGCCCAGCCGATAAAACTCCATTATTGTGATAATTTTGCAACAAATGGTCGATTACGTGTTTGAAATTCGGTGATTGCTGTTATAGAAAGTTGTGATCAACCTTTTGACACGATGTCCATTCTGCTGCATCAGGAATTTTTTACGTAAGCTGTACATGAACCATTAGTTTTCGAATATCACGCCCGACAAATATTCTTAATAAATTAGGTGCATGTTTTACTTACTGAAATCGCTTTCATTGGTCGCATTATAATGAAGACTAAGTTCTTAAGGCATTTTTTACACTTACACTGTCTGTATGTGGAACTATCTTCGACTTTGATAATACGTCAAGATGTTGATAGTGTGCTGTTTTCTTGCATTACTACCGACAACATTTATCCATCAAATGTAGCAATCGTCTACATGAATTTCTGTTCTCTACATAACAATTCTACATTAAAACAATTTCGGTACCTATGGCTTGTCAGTGTTTATTATAGTAAAAATAAAGTACTGCAAATACATATCTTTTAGTGCATTTGTCGCTATTTTTTATTTTCTCACATCATAATAGTACGAAACATAAAGATCAAGATTAGGTTAAAACTAGCGGAACTTTCGACTGAAATTGACTAGCGACTGTTTAGTAATTGACTACATTTTACTATTGACTGTTTCAGTCCCTATTTTTAGTCCATCTCATTTTACTACTTTTTGCTAGTGACTGTTTCAGTCGACTACTTTCAGTTGCTATTTTCGGTCCGACTGATTTTATTACTATTTAATATCGAATGTTTCACTCGTATACATTAAGTTACTATTTTCGGTTCTACTAGTTTCACTCAATTGATTTTTAACATTCTAGCTCTGTCGTCCTAGCCGCGATCTTGAGAAAAATGTGCCGAATTTAGACTTACATAGATTTATATGTAATATAGAGCTTTATGATTTTTTTGGTAGTTTACTTGTAAATAACAGTATATTGTATATTAATATAGCAGTATTTTGGCAGGCTATTTTTTAAGATTATTAATATAATAGGGCCAAGAGATTAAAATTGTGAGTAATAAAAAGTAAAATACTTTTGACTGTTTTGTGGCAATAATGGGTAATGGATTTTTGATTGGATGTAACTCTCTCGATTTTTATTCAAGCCTTTTGGTTGTCAAAACTTCTTAAGTTCTTGAATAATAAATTGTTGATAAACTATATTCAATATTTATACTAAATATTTCTAATAAATAAATTTTATAATAGGAAAACTCTTATTCAATATTCAACAATTTATTTTCTTGGTTATTAAAAAATACAAGATAGTCGCCACACATTTTCGTTAGATTTATTGGAAGTAGTAGAATTATGATTTCGGCGAAACATTCTTAGGTTTGACAATATTTTGAAAGAGAATCAACTTCTGCTATCTGAAACCCTTGATTTAAAAAAAATTTATTTTTCATTATAATGCTGAAGCGATACAAGAAGTTATCAAAATAGGAATATCTTCCATTATAACTTCAAAAAGTACAAATAAAGTAATACAACTAGAAATTCAAGATACAAATACTGATGAAGAGTGTATTAGATCTGAAGATATTTTGATAAAAAACTAACTAGAATGAGAGAAATAATTACATCCGGCACCACAACAACTTTACAAAATAAGCAGTATTTTGACGTGCCACTTATTGGGCGTTTAGAAAACCGATTAGATTTTTTTCAAACTCATAAAATATTACTTGAATTATATCTAATACATTTAAAATATTCTGCTATATCTACAAACTCGGAACGATTTTTTCGAAATCTGGCCAAATTATGTTATTAAAAATCGAAGAAATCGCATCACGGAGAGAAATTGAACATATATGTTATATTTTTGAATAGTGATTAAAATATTTGCGTTCAATAATTAATGAAACATTTAGTGTGTTTAAAAAGTCTTTTGTAGTTATTGTGCTCATATTATCATTTATAGTTATGTCATGGATTCGTTTTTTTCTGGATTCGTTTTTTTCTATGATTATGTATATCTTTGATTTTTATTTAGTATTTATGGTTATTATACATCTTTAGCTTTTAGGTTTTGTTTAAGTTCTATTATATTAACTACATTGATTATAGTACGTAATTTAAAATAGCAATTAACATATTATTAAAATACGATAAATCATTTGTGTTGTTATTATTCTATACCTTTTTACAGATCCACAGAACATTCAAATATAAAAGTAATACCAGTTCTTTTAAAATGAAATTATTCATTGCATGGTGATAGTTTGCAATAATTGCTTCTTTCCTTTTCTTTTTTTAAAGTTAGTACCTGAAGGAATGTATACATCCCCGTGTCGCTTATACTACCGTCAAAAAAATAAGCAGTTTTAAAATATACTGCTCCAAAGAATTATCTCCGTCCTGTCCTCTCTCACAGTTTATACAGTAAAGAATTCCTACATCTTCGTCTTTCATCACAAATAAAAGAAAAACAGTCGAACCGTGCAGTTGACTGAATATGATAATTACTATTTTCAGTCGCTAGTTTTTTAACTTTCGACTGTCGACCGTTCCGACTATTTTCAGTTGATATTTCCCAAAGCCAGTTAAAACTTATCGAAGAAATATAAAAGGCTATCGAAAAGGCTGATTGAAGTTGTAGGAAAGGAGGAAGCTAGTAAATCTAAAAGCAAATCATTTATTGAGAGTTGAAAATAAAAATCAGTGGCGTGCTAAGATTTTACAGTGGATTGTAGCTCCCTGAAAACACTTTATGTACGTTTATATCATTCGATTTAGGCGTGGTTTTGGGTTTTGTAGCCCACCTCGTGTAGGTCGACGTCGCTCCATATAAATCTACCCGCCTATATATCGCACTTTTGGTTTTTCTTTTGTCTTTCCCATTTCACGTGTTAATTTTAATTAATTTAACATCAAAGGATATTTTTTGTTCGGGAACAATTATTTTTCTCGCCAGCTAAAACTCGTCTCCTTATCAAAAGGTAACGTGGCGGGTCCGAACACGTTGGCGCGGATCGTAATTCGGCACGAAACTATGAAAGCAGAAACAATGGTGACGCGGACAAAAGAAATTCCAGTTAGTGTCCATTTTGTCCGGGCCAAATAAATTCAGAAATAAAGGGACTGTCTCCAGAGTTTGTTACCGACGACTCGGAGCCGTTAAATACGTAGAGAGAGACGGGACATACTTCATAGAAAGAGAAAAATATGTCTTGTTTCTCAAATTTGAAAGCACGAAAATTGAATTTCAATAAAAATGGGACGGACATTTCAATAAAAATTTAGATTTAAATACATCAGTTTACTACATTTAATTTATTTTTTACTACATACAATTTTTTGATTATTCATATTAAAAACTCTTTGGACACTGAAGTTACTTTATAACTAAGTTATTTAATTAATTAACTCTAATGCCAAAGATCTGCTAAATATTGTTATATTTAACAGGTCAATTGAAAAGTCCCCGACCTACCATAGTAAAACAAATTTTTTGGTAATTTTTTTTCTGTTCAACATAGTTCCTTTCAAGGGTGATACACTGATTATAGCGAGCCCCCAACTTTTCGATAGCATTTTGGTAGTATTATTTGTCCTTTGCTTCAAAATAGGCCTCAATTTCGGCGATCACCTCTTCATTCGATGAAAATTTCTTCCCAGTGAGCATTTGTTTGAGATCTAAGAACATGAAATAGTCACTGGGGTCAGATCTGGAGAATAGGGTGGATGAGGAGGCAATTCAAAGCCTAATTCATGGATTTTTGATACGGTGCATTGTCTTGGTTAAGCAGCACTTTCTTTTTCTTGAAATGCAGCCGAAAATTATTCCATGCGCATTCCAAATTACAGGTGTCATAACCTTGCCAGCCCACTGTTGCGTTTTTCCACGCTTTGGAGAGGTTTCATCATGTGCAGTTCACTCAGATGACTGTCAATTGGACTGCGGAGTGAAATGATGGACTCATGTTTCATCCATTGTCATATATCGACACAAAAACTCGGGTTTATTACGTTTCATCATCTTCAAACACTGCTTCGAATCATCAACTCGTCCTTGTTTTTGGGCAAAATTGAGCTCGCGCTGCACTAACTTTGCATAGAGCTTTTTGGTATACAAATATTCGTGAATGATGATTTACACGTTTAGTTGATATCTTTAGAGTGTCTGCTATTTCATTCAATTCCAATATAGGGTCGTTCAAAATCATTTTGTGGATTTTCGAAATGTTTTCATCGGTAACAACCTCTTTTGGGCGTCCACTGCGCTCACCGTTTTCGGTGCTTATTTCACCTCATCTGAACTTAGCGTACTAATACTTGATGGCTGATTTTCCTATGACAGTGTCCGGAAGTTTTTGCTTCAACTGTTTATTTCCCTTCAATTTTTCCTGCAATATTTTATCAACACGCGAAATTCCTTTTTATCCATTTTTTTTCTCAATGACAAAAGCTGCTTCACTCAAAATGTTATAATTCAGCTGTCAGCATTCATATATCCGACAGCTGTCACCTTTATACACACATGTTTTGAGTGTCATTGCTAACTAAAAAACATGTGGATTTAATTCTAGTAGCGCCATCTATATGTCAGGCCGGTAACTTTTCAATTGTTTGTCATTTGACTTTTCATTTTTATTTCATCCATTAATCATAAACAGGATTGGAGTAAACGTTCTGCTCTGTCTATTAATATCTTGTTGATTTCATGTTGTCTGTGTTTATGGCGTTTGTATGTATCCTGGATATTTCTTAAATTAGTATTTTCTATTTATTAAGTTAGAAAACAAAGAAAATACCGATTAAGATAATTAAAAAATTTAAAATAATAACGGTAATGCTGACAATACAATTAATTATTATTCTACAATAATAACATAGTCATTCAGCTTAAATATTTTGAGGATTACTAAAATCGATCAAACTTTAAACGAAAGAAAAACAACCCGAAAAGCAATTTAGCGAACCGCCACAAGTTTTATTCTCAAACACTACTTCCCGTCCTCTTCCGGATGGATTACCAGTCAATAGAAAGGAACTGTTCTATTTTCGAACCCTATCCGCTTACTTGGTCTAATTCAATCGTTTTTTTTTAATTTGATAATATACCTATATACATCCAAAAAGATTCAGTCACAACAAAATATTTTGACAAAATATAAACTTCCATTATTGGCACAATCGCCAGACCTGAACACAGTTGAGCCGTTATGTAGAGTTTTAGAGCAGAGAATGATTTCCAGTAGAATCCGTCTTTAACATCATTAAGGAAATTGGGTATTTTGGTGCAAGTTTGGAATAATATTACGTTGGAAACTATTCTGATATTCTATGAATCTATTCCAACAAGAATTGCAGCTGATTTTAAAGCAAATGTTAACTCAAGATTTTATTAATAAATAAATGTTGTGTATATGTCATGGTATTCATATTCTTTGGTCTAGACCCTGTATGAATTCTTCTATTTTAATTTTCAATAATTGGTAACATTTTTCAGGCATCTTACGATGGATGTAGTAAGTATGTGAGAGTGCAATTATGCATTTACTCGAGAAATTATTTAAAAAGAAACATTGCAATCAATATGATGCTACAAATTTCTTAATTATTATAATATTCGTTGGTACAGATGCTAATACTTACTCCAGCATTCTTCAAGATATGGTTCGTATTGCAGAGCCATATGGCTTAGAATGAAGAAAATACCGAAATATTGATAACTGAACAATCACTTGCTTGGTATAATCTCCATGAGATCTAGTAAATGTGCAAATGTACAAATTCGCGTGTGAAAATAAAATAATAGTATGACACATACTAACTAACTATATTTAATAATTTCTCCGAAGAAACCGTAAATCTCAAATCAACTGTTTAGATTTTTCCTGCTTTCTGCTTATATACTTATATACTAAATGTACCAATAAGAAATATCAGTTCCTAATTGAAGATATTGAATGAAACTTTATTAAGAAATTTCTAGCATGAACGAGAATTACTTCTTTATCATTTAAATATAAGTTTTTTACTGCTTATTGTTTAAAAGTAATAAGCCTTAAATAATATAAATGTTGAGATAGATGGTATCTAAAACGAAATGGTTCCAGGATTCCTTAATACATGGATTCGTTTTATTCAGATCTCATTCATAATAATTACGAAACATATTAAAAACGAATTATCAAAACTTATTTTAATATTGTTAAAATCGCATTTAAGGCGAATGAGTTTTTTTTCAATTGTCAACACTCACAGAGCTCACAGCTGTATTTAAAATGTTTAAATTGGTTTAAATTAATCCACGATATTGGTCATATGAAAGATGAAAGATAAAATCTACGGAATTATTGTGCCGAATGGTTGAACGTCATGGTACAGAGTAAACAGGTTTTTAATAAATATTCAAACAATTTCAAACAACAACTAAACCAACCACCGAAAGAGAACCAATTCAATCCTCCACTAATCAGCTATGGCCCCCTTTCATCTTAAAAACAAAATAACTGCATCCCCCTTCCCAGAGCCGTTCTTTTGAACCCTTGCTTCATATATTCACCCCTTGGACAGTGTCCGAACAGAGTCGCCCCTGTACCTACAACGAGTCGCCTTCCCCTCACACCGCCTCTTCGCTTTTTCCACCCACCTCCAGGCTAATTTCAAAGGGCCAACAAACGCTTTAAAGCTTTTGTGAAACTTTCTTGTTTCGGGTTTCATATCTGGTAAAATATTCACATTTACACGGCTCTTATTTCCATAATTTCATGGCGTGAGGATTTCTTGGTCGGTTTGTTCAGATTTGAGCATAAATATCATAAATAATTTAATTACTTCTACTAAATTGTTTAATAGAAATACAGATATGTACATTGTCATATAAATTTATTTCCTTTCAATGACAGAACTTTTTGGAAATGCGTACCCTTCGTTAACACCCTCAAGCAACCGAATGCTAAATATAAAACACTTTATTTTTGTTTATACTACTAAAAATTCTCGCCTTGTGTAACATAATTATATAGTTGTTCAATTAATGTGCCATTGAAAAGTGTGGCATAACAATTTTGTTATACATAAATATATGATGACAAATTTAAATTAGGTGTTAATATTGTTAATTTAAATATAATATATGTTGAAACAAAAATATTGCAAAAATATTGGATTACAAAAACAATGATCATGAAAAAAAACAGACACAGGAGAGAAAGAGAAACACAGGAAAAAACAGGAGTATTTTGAAATTACTTTTATATCTGTTTTGCATCGTTTACATTCTATTAACAAAATAGTGATTGGAACATTTACTGGCGACACAGTAATAACAGCAAAAGCTATCTTTCTACCCAAAGCTATAGACAGGTCCTAAAAAGGACTAAAGACGGGAAAATACCATTCGAATGGCTTCAAGTTTGCTCGAAATCGGTAAAGTCGAAAACTTTTATTGATTTTATATATTTTAGTAATGCCCATAATTAACTAAATTCTTCGGGTGCCCATATTGACGATAGATAAAACGTGGAAGTAATAAATGTATGGTCAACCTGTAGCAAAGATTGGAGTGAGAATTTTAATTACTTTATCTTAGGTCAATCTTGATATATTTATCACGCACGCTTATTAGAAGAATATTACTTATGACTGTTCTCTTCTTTAAGATCTTCTCCAGAGTAGGACACATTCTATAAATTTATATGGAATTCACCAAACTACATCAGGAGACTTGACAAAAATTATATATACCAACAGGATAAAGTCTAAGCGTAATATTGTATATAACACTTTAAAAAATACAGAACAATATAAAGCAAATTGATTCTCTAGAAGAAAATTTTAACAGACAGGGAGTGGCTGCTACTGTCACTTGTCACAACTATTTAATTAATAATGGGGTCAAATATGAGGAAATGCAAGAATAAATAAAGGCATTTGTCTACAATAATTGGCAATTGCTTTATCAAAACTTGGCAACCTTAAATTAACAATAAAATAATTTGAGAATGATAGCCAGACTAGAAATTATAATGGCTTCTTTACGAATTTACACCTATTTTCCACCAATTTCTATATTTTGGTTGATCAGAATGGGATAATTTACCATAAATTAAAGAAAGCCTAAAAAAACCGTGAGCTTTTCATTGATATACAAAGAGTCGAAATACTCCTAAAGCTATAACAATGTATTTTAAAATGTGTCCAGGTGATATATTATATAAATATTTTGAGGAATGATGTGGAATGATGAGGAATGTGGTGACTTATGCCTAAACTAACTTTTAAGTTGTTGTAGATAACATAACTGTTACATTCGATGGATTTTACTGTTCTCTATATTAAATAACCGTTTTCCATTTATTATTATTGAAATAAACAGTATATACAAAGACTAGTCATAAAATGCTTAAAATTACATTATATATATTTTTGGTTTAGTGTAAAGGGATCTGCTTTCGAAGTCTATTAAACAAGTGCATAGTGATGCTGCCCTGTAATATATCAATTATCACTCTTAGTTTCAACAATTTAAAATTTCTCTGTCACTTTGACTCTGATGTCAATAAAAATAACAACTTAAACAAGACTTAGTGGATGAACATATTGCTCAAAAACTCAAAAGTTTTAGACTGCTTACCAGAATCAGCTGTTTGTAGGCGTTCACGTAGCATGGGAAAGGTAAAATATGCTTCCACCCTTTCAATATAGTGGTTTTATTGCCTGTCAGTGAGAGCCTGTCAGTGAGAATAGAACAGTTTTCTCTGACATATTGTATATCTATATACAGTGTGACTGATGATAAAAAATGATGTACTACTATAAAACCCAAGTGCGAAAAGTCATGAGTTAGTTCAGGAAAGCCATCTACATCGAAGCGAAATATTGGAATAATTGTTACAAAAAAGAGCAGTAACAGTCACAGCATGATAGCAGTAAGAGACGAAAAGTCACCCCTTTCTCTGACAACGCTCGGTCATAAATTGAAAGAATTGTAAGATGCATTGTTGCAGCTCAAATGGTGGAGTGGTGTGGTACCCACCATACTTACCAGATACAGCGTCTTCTAATTAACGCTTGTATTTGGCTTACACGCAGTTGAGTATGCTGCAGAAGTGCGAAATCAGACAGGTGACATTATAGCTGTTGCCAAAACGATGTGAACATTTGTAGGAAATTATGTAAAATATTTTTTTTGTACCAATTTTTCTCAATAAATACCTTCTTGTAATCAAAATATGATCAGAACATATGCAGCAGCTAATAATTTTTACGAAGATTGTAATTAATAAGAGGGTTCATGTATTCTCTGAAAGATGGACAAAAGTAATTACTTATGATAGGCAATCTAAAATTCTATTCTGTTCTTTCTATTTGGCCATATGGAATCCAACTATGGGGTATTGCTTTTAAATCTAATATATCCCTCATACAACGGTTCCAAAACAAAGCAACAAAATTGCTACTAACGAGTCTAATTCAAAATGTTTGAGTTAAGTACTTTAATATATTGTGCTCACTACAATATACTCGCTAATCAACTAAATGTGCAGTGTGTGTTAGTGAAGTGCCTAGGATAAAATAAATATGAAAGAAATGTATAGAATAAAACATTTAAATCGACCCGATCTTTAAATTTTTGAATAACATTTAGAATACCACTAATATAAGATTTTATATGGAAGATCACCTAACGAAGTAATTTTTTGCATCCTATGTATATAATATAATCATGTGTGGTAAGTGCTTATCGCCCATTGAGCACCGTTGAATCATTAAGACTAATAACAAAAATAATACTAACACCTAATTTTTAGGCTAATGTATATATTATATAATACGGTTCTGCCTATCCAAATTCTGTGTAAAAGCTACTCGAATGGTGAATGAGTGAGACGTTGGGGTCTGTTTTCTATTAGACAAGAACCCTCAGTGTGGCTTTGTATCGCCCTTCAACCAGTCGCGACCACTTTTCTTGAATAAATCGGTTATTAAGTAAAATAATAGTTTTTTGTTTAATACCCGTTCACAAATAATAACTGATACAGTCGGTAGGATTCCGGAGAGATCAAATTAATTGTCAAGAAAAGAAGGCAGATTGACTTTGGATCGGATATCCTTTCGCAGTTACCTGAAGTGTTTCTTGTTATAGTTAAGTGGAGTTCGATCAAAAGTATCGCAATTGAAGTTGTAAGGTCACGGAAGATTGATTGAGGGTGTTAGAATAAGTATTTCCGGAACATGTATCACACTTCAAGGTGTAGGGACACCGAAGTCAGACTGAAGTTGCTATAAATTAACGTATTGTTATTCAAATAGCAGCTGGCAGCTCATGCTAAACGACTATCAAAAGTGAATTGCAGTAGCTCCGTTTGGAAAACTATTCCGTATAGGGGAACTATGGAAACTTGAGTTGAAACAATGACATTATGAAGATCTTCAAGTATAAATTGGCGGAAGAAGCTACATGTGATACTCAAACATAATTTAGAATAACTATGTGGGGTGGTTAAAATATGATCGAGACAAATAGTCTAACACGTTTATTTACTATTGAAAAAATTTACAAAAATTAACAGTTTTTCTACTATTTTCATCAGTAGTTACATATTTTGTCCATCTTTCTGGAGGTTTCTCTACCTCGTCGTCGGTGTTGTATCTTTGTCTCTTTTCAGTGGTCTGAACATGTGGTAATCGCAGGGTGATAAATTCGGACTATAAGGGGGTGTTCCAGTACCCCCTCCCTCATTTCGGTATTGTAGCCAGCGTGAGACAGCGGAATGAGGGTATATGCTGCCTGGTTTTGAGCGATAAGCAGGTTTCACATGTGTTTTCAGAAGGTTGGAGTAGTATGCAGCATTAATGGCACGTTGAATGCGCAGGAAATCGACGCCCCGCTGGTCCCAGAAGACCGTACACAGAACCTTACCCGTGGACCCGCCACTTCCTACTCCTTCCTCCACTCTTCAGACATCTTGCTATCGGGAGCGTGATAGTGTACCCATATCCCGCCTGTAGTGAATATTCGCCTTAAAATACCGTACCGTTTCGCGTAGTATCGTGTCGTCAAGCAGCGACAAACTCTCAACCGCGTAAGTTTTTGCTCGAGGCTCAACAGTTTAGGAACCCATCGTGCCGTTATTTTGCAATATTGAAGGTGTTCGTGGTGTCTCTAGACTACCAATACTGATGCCGCGTTCAGCTGCAATATCTCGAACTTCCTACGGTCCTCCAAAATGACTAGTTCTACGAATGCGAAGCCTAGGCGAATGTTGTCTGGTGTGATTTTAGATCGCGGCCGACGATCATTCAGCTCATTCTCGACGCTTTCGCGGCCATCTTTGAATACTTTGACCCATTTAAATACGCTAGCCCTACTCAGGCATTCACTACTGAACTGATTTGGCAAACGCAGAAAAATCTCCGTCTTTTTAACTTTTCCCGACACTGTTCGTAAGGGACCCAGCTATCACATACTCAAGCCACGACCTTCAAAACATATGTGCAGTATATCTACAGTTTTTCTCCATCATACCTGAAGCAGCCTCATATATAATACGGTCCTGATTATCCAACAGTTCTCTAAAAGAGAAGAGCCCTCAAAGTCGCTTTGTATCGTCGTTCAACCAGTCGCCTCCTCTGTAATAAATCAGCATTTAAGTAAAACAATCGTTTTTTTGTGCCAGAATTTATACCTTATATTCTTTTAACTTCTGGTGATATATCGTATTTATTGTTAGCAGCTCTCAATTGATATCGCTTAATACCATATGCCGCATGCATTTAAAAAAAACACGACTTGTAGCCCATACGGAGTTCCCTAAACACCGCCCCACGAATACTTATTTTGATAAACAGACGTAATAAGCAAACTCCATAAATATCGGACTGTGACCAGAGAACGGCCAGTCCATTAAATCTACGACATTCCGTAGCGAGGGCGCCGTATTAATTCCGGGGGATACCCTATTCGCCCCCCACCCGGCTCCTCTCACGCCGCCCACCCGGCTCCCGCAACATTAGCCTCCAGGTTCGAGAATCCGCCTCTTGTTCCGTCTTCTCATAATTTATCAGGCTGACCCGGCACGTTCTGCATATCTCGGAACTTAATCAATTAAAAATACCTCCACTTTATCTCTCCGGCGCGAAGGAGTCGTTTCGGGTAGATTCGTTCGGAAGGGCGAGAGTCGACCGTGTGGGGGCTAGGGGCGGTGAACGGCGGTGAGTGGCAATGGTCATCGATCTGGCACCGCAATTCGATAGTTTTTGGTCGTTTTGTTGTCGGGGCTTCTTCATCTAATCGTTAGGTTCCTAAGTTCCTCTAGGTTGTTAAGCGAATTTTGTTAATACACCTCGCACTATTTTTTTGTTGCTGCTGTCTTATTATCATAAATGATCCAACAACTTTGACCTCAAATATCAGAAATATAATATTATTATTTTTGTCTACCTATCGTATAATTTCGGAGGCCATAATATTACCAGTTTAGATGCCAAGTTTTAGTAGGTTATATTTTAGAATGTTATATGCGTTGTTCTGCGATGGTTGAAACAAGAGATCGGTGAAATATGTGAGCTATCAGATATTGTTTACACACATGGTAGGAAATTATTAATAAACAGGAATAGCAGGCGAAATACAAATTTAACTGACAGAGGCCGACAAACATGAAAAACTCTACACAATACTGACGTTAGTAGAAGAGCTGAGATAACGAAATCTATTACACTGAAAGCCAACACTAAGCTGTGAAAAAACTGATGCAATAATAATAAAATCGGGTCACTTGATTATTGGAAGAATGTGATATTGTCTAACTATGACTAACATATTGCTAGTAAACACAGCCGTATTCCAATATAAAAATTATCACATACACAAAGTCACCAAAGATCAGTCTTGGTTTGCAACCATTTTCCTGGCTAACTAAATTATTATGGGGAGTTTTAGAGCAGAGACATAGAATTCCAAGATTATTGAAGCATTTGGTTGATGGATGTTTTGGTGGAAGAATGAGACATCGTTGGAAACTATTCAGATATCTCGATGAATCTATTACATGAAGGATTAAAGCTATTTTGAAAGCAATTGGTGGCTCAATAACTTATTAAAAAATAAATATTAGTATCAAACAAATTTGACGAGGATTTAGGATTATCTTAGAGATCATTTTCAGAAGAAAATAGAATTGATATAAAGTCAAGTAGAGTTTTATTGATTTTAGTCACATAAACCTCTTGGATTTTTTAGCGACTGGGCCTACAGATTGACGTAGCCTCCGAACAACGATCCTCGACAATAAGCCTACCGACTGGCGAGAGACCAACTTTATAAATCATCCCAGAAGACATCCGGTCTTAACCAGCCTGGTTACTGGCGTGATTAAGATCACTTTCCCTTTAGGGAGTTTACATTATTGCCTACAATAATCACAAACAGAAATTGACGAACATACCCGAATTGGATTCGAATCCGCGACTATCCGAAAAGTAGGAAGACCGTCCTGCGCCTTTACCACTGACACCAAGTCGGCAGAATTGATATTAGAGATGTATTCATCAACAAAACACAAATTAAGTAACATGGAGAACTCTTTTACACCTCTCTGAAATCGCATGCGAAAATATTTTATTTATAAGTATTTTCCGATATACCTCTGTGGATCGGTTTTCACGAATTTTTGATAACATTCTTAAAATTCTCGCCTTTGTATATGTCATACATGACACGATAAAAGAAACGAACTCTATATTATGGTTGGTAAAGACCTGAGCATTCCGAGCGAATTTCATGAAAAAATTGAAAATGCGCATGAGCAGAATTGAACTCTGCGAATATCTATGCCGAACAGGTTTCAAAATTGGTTCAAAGTCATAGTGTCCATGCACTTGCTGTGTCCTTGCTTAGTTCCAGTGTTCGCCACATGACTTTCAGCTCTTGGTGACGAACAAAACGTTGCTCTAGGAGCCACGGATCAGGCCAACAAAGTTAAACGGACATGGCAAAAATTGGTGCAGATGATTAATGACATATGTTTTGGTTTCAACAAAATAATCTTTTTTTGCATTGTAATTTAATTATTACTATAAAGATGTTTTGAACGATAAATATATGTTTAATATCTATTAATGATTAATAATAATACATTTAATTATATAAAAATCTTATAAAAAGAACACGAAAATTTAAAAAATTAATATTTTACTTGCAAAAACCTTGTTATGAAATTTGAAATAATATTTAACTTTGATATATATTTTACAAATATAATTACAACCTCAATCCTATAAAGGCTCATGGAATTGATTTCGCCTGCGTTAGTAAAAGATCTGCTACGAAGAGCAATAATCGTGTTGACATATATATTCAACGCCGGTTCGAGACTGAAGCATATTCCGGATTGTCTTAAGGTTGCTCTAATAATTATGTTTAAAAAACCTAACATTTGGCAAATCTACCAAATGAACAAATTGCTACCGCGAAATGACTATCGATTGCTGAAACTTTTCGAAAGAAAATGTAGAGCCTAGCATGAAGGGACATTCTAATCACTTGAACCTATTTCGACTGGAGTTCCACATGGTAGTGTATTGGGACCTCTCCTGTATCTACTTTACACTGCTGTTATCTCAACTATAAAAGAAATAGTATTTGGAACATTTTCCGAGGGCAGAGTTATCATGGCAAAAGATATATCTCTGCCGAAAGCTGAAGAAAAATTGCAAGTAGCGGTCAACAAGATCTAAAAGTGGATCAGAGACTGCAAACTTCAGGTTAATAGCTCCAGATCCTTTGTTTTTCGGTTCTATGATTATCTACCAGTGTTTATCAATACGTAACCAATACAGAGCTCCAGGATGACCTCGAGATCAAATGGATATACGAAGTGATCCAAGATTTTACTTTAAAATATGAAATATGGCTGCTAAATCCCAGCAACGCGGAAGCGATACATTTATTGGATAACACGCAGGAAATCACAAAATGGAATAGAACCAAACCACACGAACTTATTTAGTGTATAAGTGTATTCTTAGCTTTAGTATAGTAGATTAGTTTTATTTTAATTTGGGAAATACATACTGATGTACTAATTCCGTACTCGCCTTGGTTGTGTATTAATGCAAGTGCTACAGAACAGTAGTAATAAATTTATTTATAAACTAAGATTGTACACTGACTGATGTAATAATTAAAAAAAAATGTTCCATGGCACCCTTCATCCCATCGCACATTCATTGTGAATTTATTAGTACAGAAAATAGCTATAAACATTATTATTATAAACTATTACTATCGTACATCAAAAAGCATTAAAATAAATACTATGTTTTGAACATTTTTTAACTTATTAATAACTTTATTAATTACTCATAGAAAATAGAAGATCATAAACATTATATATTTCTGCATCAGAAAATATAACTAGCAATATTGGATATCAAATAATATTACAATAAACACTATTTTTTGAAATTACTAATTCGAACTCAAATTGAATTTCATAGCTCACAGAGAATATCGAGGTCTTATTTTACCACAGCTACTGAAACAAATATACAGTCTATAAAGACTATATATAAACTATATAGACAATGCACTATACATAGTTTACCAAACCATACCAATGAGGAATGGTGCATAACATAAGAAATAACGTCATTTAAAAATTAAGTTTTGAATATACTATGTTAAAGAATGAAGTATTTCAAATTGTTACTCGGTAAATATAAATAAAATGTTTAATAGTCTATTTCAAATTACTTTATCAGATATATGTAATAATATGAAAATAATATACACAGTAGATCAGGCTAAGCAATATGGCCACAGACTGTTACGCCTGCTTCCTTATCACCGCATATTCAATCAAATGGAATTATTATGGGACGTGGCAAATAATTAACTCATGCTTTGATTTCGATGAATTCTATTAGATCGACTCACAGATGAAAAAATTGACAAATGGTGTAATGCTGAATTAGTGTTAGATTGGCAATTAACAACTTAGTTATTGAATAGTGGCTCAGGAGCTAACGGTGATTTTCTGGATGTGGGATTATAATTCTATGCTGACAATTACCAAGTCAGTTAATGAAAAGAATGAGCGAGAATTGTCAGAAAAACTTGGAGCACTATTTGAATAGGAAAAGGTGAAAGAGTGGAGCCAGTGCAAATCTTTTTCAATGGAATAACCATAGTGAGAAAATGAGGTAGGCTTTAGTACTCTTTAAATATTTTATCAGGAACTAAAACTAGTATTAATTAAAGAAAATAAAGCTAACATTAATATTTCATGTATTCCTTAAAAAGAAAAATAATTTTGGTCAACGTTCAAACATATAATAGTAGTTACCAAATGCTGTCGTTTGGTGCAACGTATATTGAAAAGAACAATTTCATGGCCACTTTCAAGTTGTTATATTACCCATTTTATTAGCAATTTTAAAATTTGTATCAGAATTAATATGACAAAATCTTAAACAATTATAAAGGTAAATTTATCATTTGCTAGGAGTGCTGTTGCAATTGATGATTATAAATTCTTACAAAAGATGATTATCATTGACAAGTAAACACACCATCGAAGGAAACAAGAAGTAAACTTAAGTAAAATACATTTCTCAGATATGCAATTGATAATTAGGTGGATAAGGCAGGTTCAGGGGTATACCAATACATAAAAAAACGCGCCTAGAACCTCATGGATCATGTGGAAAAGAGTTAAATGTAAACAAAACAAATCTAACCTATAAACTATTATACCTGGGTTCTTAATTCTAATTTTAAATGCTTCGGTAATATATGTATTAGATGTACTATAATGTTAAAATAAATAATATTTGATGACATTTTTGTTCAATTATTTTATTTAGATTAGATTTTTCTTGTATCTCAAAGCCAAACTGAACTAAAACTCAGAGTTGCGGCGGTTGACCCATTACTAAAAAAACTTTGAACATACTATTGTTGTAGGTAATATGAGATATTCTGGGTCATTAAAAAAATTTAATTTAAAATATGTAACGCAGACATGGTGAAAATAAAGATTAAGTTATTGATCATGTTTTAAAGAAGATAGAGTTTATTATAATTTACGTTTCTCTGTCTAAATTACGATTCATTTAAAAGGGAAGTAATTTTGGGAGGTTTCGCGTGACGGAGCGCCCGAGAGAGTTCGTCGGAAGCCGCCGTCGCGTCACCGCCAAGACAAAACACATGACAATCGGCAGCGGCGGCGGCACACTGCCACCGCCGCCACACTATCTCCGTCCTTCTAGCGTGACGCGTGCGCGCCGCGTCTGCGGCCGAAAAACCGCGGCGGCCCGCGACCTTATCCCACCAATGCCAATTTGTATATTTCCGTCCTTTATTTCGGCTAAGCCCGGCCCGCCGTAACCGCAAACAAGATGGTCTCTCTCTCTGGCCGCATTCGATACACTGCACTTGCTCTCTATCTCTCGTGTACCCCTTTATGTTGGCTTCGGTTTTAATCTGGCGGCCCAGGCCGTCCTCGTCGCTCGCGCACTACACCCCCATGCGGTCGTCCCACTCTCTCAACCCCCCTTGATAACCAAAGGGTTATCAAGCGCGCGACTGCTACCGCTTTCGGGAACGTGCCGCGACAAGACTCCGCTGCCGCCTCGTCTCGTCTTGCTCCTGCCGGCCTGCCTGCCGTCCGTCTGCCGTGTGGGTATTTTTAGGCAGGTCGTGTTTTTCCTACGTCGATCAACAGCGCGCGATCTTCCGCGACGGTCGCCCTTAGTTCTGGTCGCGATCGCTCTCCAGCCGGACCAAACCGCCATCAACCCGTCCGGCTTCCGGCCTTCTGTCGCATCGGCACCGCGCTTATGATGTGAGTGCGTGTACCGCCGCCGCCTCCCCGCTCCGGAAAAAGTTTCTCCATTCAGAAAAAGTGTTGACATGTGTTGCTTAGCAACGGCGAGAACGTGGCCCGTCGCGTGCATTTTTTGACGGCGCCCGCCGACCGTGATGGCCCTCCCGTGGTGTCGTCCACGAATGTTTATCGTCGGTGTGAAATCTTCACGGAACCTCTACCCCTGAATGTTAGCTGATTGGAACCAGGTATCTTCCACGACCACGATGCATCTGACCAACGCTCAGACCCCGTCCACCGCCGCGGCGGCTTCCCCCGAGAGCAGCAGCCTCATCAACGACACCTACACGAAGATGACGTCGGATATATTAGCCGAGAGGACACTGAACGACTTCCTGGCGGAACATCCCGGAGAACTGGTCCGGACGGGCAGTCCCCTGTTCGTTTGTACGGTTTTACCACCTCACTGGAGGTCGAACAAAACTCTACCGGTCGCTTTCAAAGTGGTCGCTCTTGGAGACATCGGTGATGGGACTGTGGTAACAGTGAGGGCCGGTAACGATGAGAACTATTGCGCGGAACTGAGAAACTCTACAGCGGTGATGAAGAACCAGGTCGCGAAGTTTAATGATCTTAGATTCGTTGGTAGAAGTGGACGAGGTAAGACATTCATTAAATATTGAAGGAAATTTGAAAATAAATCCAATCACAAACCACAATTATGTTAAATAATCATATAACGAAGAACAATGTATATTATCTCATATAATGTTAATCAAATAAAATTCAGAGAACTTTTTTTCAATATATTACCACATATTTTTAAACAAACGCTTTGTAACGTCTATATAGTTAACGCTACCACACAAAGAAATAATTAAATTTGATAAGCACGTAATTTGGTCGCAGAAAGATTTATATATCAGCAAATATGGTCAATTCGTGTGATTATATTCTTTATTTAGAATTAAAATTATTATTTTGATCTTTTACTATGAAGTGAGGTGTCGTTAATTGAAAATATTAAATTGGTTATATTTAGTAGAACAGCTAATAAATGTTAATAAGAACAAACATTTACTAATATCATAGTAAGTTTTGATCAATATTGTCAATATATATTTATCAATTTATTTCAAATATCGCTTGGTATTGATAAAAGACTATTACTAGTAATAGTTTAATGTATATTTATGTTTATAATTTGAGTAATAATCGTTTAATCTAAAGTGAAATAATAGAATCTTAACCATTTAGTTATATATTCATTTATTAGTTATTTATTTGACAACATAAATTAAGTATACTACTGATGGCAATGTCATTTCCTTATATCCATTTTTTGGCAACTCAAAATTCACAGCAAAATTTAAAAATTGGTAAGTTTAACCAAATACGACTTTAAAGCATACGAAGTGGCATACAATGCTGAAATGCTAAATTACTAGGATATAAACGATATCTTTTTAGTAAATGTTGATACCAATTGCTCAAAATTCCTAAAAAGGTGAACAAAAGTGGGCTAAACATTCGATCTTAAGGGAAAAAAGATCATATATTAATAATAACTTCATATAAAACAAGGAAAAAGATAATTAAGGAATTAAAAATGTTTGTTTGAATAAAGTCAATTAAGAAAGTCTCTTCACTCAATCTTTTCTACCACTTACACTTACTTATTTAATACATTATATTTCCTTTACTACTGCTATCTACAGCTGATCAGGAATCACTTATCTGTCATCTTTTAACCATCTTGTGACCAATATTTACACATTATTAGAAAAATTATTTGTATGCAATGAATGAGGCTTCTATTGCTATTTGATTTGATCACTAATATTACAGTTATTTATTTTATTTGTTGATAATCCGGTTTATAGGTAGTTGATGAAAAGCCAGAGTCCTATATAAAAATCAGCGTTTTACTGACTTGTTGATTACTTAAGAATATTGAAACTTTTAAAATGAAGAACTAAATCAAATCAATCAAATCAACAATTCATTTTGAGGATTCCGTGGATTACTTCACTCATTTCTTCGACGAATTTTATGCCGTCAAATAAATATTTTTTAATCTTTGAACTATAATTGAATCATGAACGGACAATTATTAAACGAGGATACTGACAATGGCCCCAGTAGTGCAGAAATTGTCCTCAGATCGACAAAGGGCTTCTATGGAATATTTAACTGTAAGCAAGATATTGGTTATCCGATTCATGCTAAAATTGCGCAAGATTACCAGTTTTTTAATACTATTTTTGCAGGCTATGCCAAAGAGCTCTTGCAAGAAGGTTATTCATTTTGTCAAACTTAGCAAGCGAACTTACCAACAGTTTCTCTTAATATGTTACCTTGTAAACCTGAGTCACTCTTAGCAAGTTCCTTGGATTTGCAATCAAAAATCCCAAATATCTGCAACATGGAAGAGCTTGCAGTCATTTTCTAATCTAACAATTCACACAGCTAATCTTATTCAATCAAATCAAACCAAATCATCGTATGTAAATTTTTAACTTAACACATCACTCAACTGTTAACATAGAAAAATTCTACTAGGTTTCATAAATTGAATTGCATTAGTTTATTCTTTACCACTGATTCAAGGATCCTAATATTTCAATTAACCAAATTACTCAGCTGATAATCTTACTTATTCAAGTTTATAGCATTGGATATAAGTTCTATTTATTATCGACTACCGACGTAAAATAAGTTCGTTTTATTATTGTAGTTATATCTTCCAACAGAGCTCTGAATCATTGATGGATAGTTGTTCTGAATTCGGTAGGAGCAAACAAGGTACCCATATGGAAATGATCTTCCGATTGCTCAGTTTTTTTTTTCGCTTTAGAGTCTCTATAACGCCTGCCAAGGAAAACCAAAATTAATTTTAGATAAACTACTATGAAAGCAGCAAAATGTACAAAAACGCACAATATGTACTAAAGTCATTGAAATTTAATGACTGAAATGGTATTTGATATTATTAGTAATGAAAATGGTCCGACGCGTGCATTTTCTGGAAGTGTTCGTGGACGGTGATATCTCTCCCATGGTGTCGCCCACGAATGTTTATTGTCGGTGTGAAATAATCAGGGTTCGTGATCCTTGAATGTTAGGTGATTGGAACCAGATAGCTTCCACGACTACTATGCATCTGACCAACGCTCAGGCCCCGTCCACCACCGCGGCGGCTTCCCCCGAGCTGCAACATCATTAACAACAGATGATGTCAGATGTACCAGCCGAGAGGACACTGAAAGGCTTTCTCGTGGAGCACCTTGGTGAACTGGTCCGGCAGGCACCTCATTGGAGATCGAACAAAATTCTACCGGTTGCTTTCAAAGTGATTGCTCTTGGAGACGTGGGTGATGCTACTATGGTAACAGTGAAGGTCGGTAGCGATGAGAACTATTGCGCGGAACTGAGAAACTCTACAGCGGTGATGAAAAACCGGGTACCAAAATTTAATGAACTTAAATTTGTGGATAAAAGTGGACGACGTAAGACATTCATTAAATATTGAAGGAAACTTGAAAATAAATCCAACCACAAGCCACAAATATGTTAAATAATGATGTAACGAAAAACAGTGTATATTATCTGAAATAATGTTAATCAAAGTTAATAACAAAATTCGGATCCCCAGAATTATATATTTATCGACATATTTTAAACAAACGTTTGGTAACGTTAATACGATTAAAATTACCACACAGAGAATTAATTATGACAATGGCGTATCTAATTTGGCCAAAGAAAGCACTTGTATATCTACAAATATGGTCATTTTGTATGATGACCCTTTTTGTTTAAAAATTAGCATTTTAAATGTAATAAACTTAAATTACTGTATCGATGTTTTAAAATATTAAATTAATTTTATTTAGTAGAATACCTAATAAATATTAAAGAAAACACCAAGGAATCTTTATTAATCTTTATTAACACCACAAAAAGTTGTTATCAATGTATATCAATAATACCAAGTTGTTAATTTATTTCAAATATCGTTCTCCATTAATGAAAGACCATTGCTAATAACATTTTAGTCAATCATTTATGTGTATATATACATGTTTATGTATATTGCTTGAATAGTTATGAGATCACAATTTCCAAAATAATATTAAATTTTTCCTTTTATCCTTTTTAAATCTTTTTCGTATTAACATGAATAAATTCTCTAGCAAATTTACATACTCTATAGGTCGTATGTAGTTGGCATTTTTTTATGTTATTAAAAAAGTTGTTTGGGACTTATTTATTGTAATAATAAAATAATGTCAAATATACTGAATAACTTAACTTGTTTCTTATAGTTTTGCAGTAATGGCATTCAATTATAATTAAAAAAGCAATCAATCACTAAATAAATCACTTCTTATTTGGAAATTCACAGTTCCAACCAAAACTTAAAATTTGTGAGTTTTACCGAACACGACTTTAAATTAACATATAAACGGTATCTATTTAGTAAATGTTGATATCCATTAGGGGCAAAAAAGTTCTTTGTAAATATCTGGTAATATCTTAAGTAAAATTACATGTAATAATATCTTATTTATTTGGAAAATATTACCAATAAAATAAACATATTTGTTCGAGTGAAGTCAATTAAATGAGAGAAGGATATATGTTGTTCTGAACGTTATTTTTTACTTTCTAATTACCTATTTATACACATTTCTTTTACCACTGCTAGATACAGCTAGATGTAGCAGGATCGGATCTCTGATGTCGCTCAATAGCTATTTTGTAACTAATATTATATAGTAACAGTTATATTATTGCTATGCAATGAAAATATTTTAACTGATATTTTGTTGCATTATCACTAATAGTATTTTAGTAGATTTATTGTGTTAGTTCATATAACGGTAATAATGAAAATCAGAATCCTGCAGAAAAATATATATTTTTCTGATTTCGTATTTAAAATTGAAATGTATTGAAATTACTGAACTGAAGAATCATCAAACATTCAGATTGTTACACCCATTTTGGGAATTCTCTAAATACCTTGACTCATTTCTTCGACGATTTTCACGCAAATTGTCTTTAAGCCTTGAACTAAAATTGTATCATTGTCGTCCAATAATTCAAAGGAAACCTTAACTGTGGCATCAGTAGTGCAGAAAGTGGCTTCAGATGAGCAAAGTACTTGGATGTTTTAACTGGGGGCTAGATATTGGTTATCCCACTGATGCTTAAATTGTACAGGATTATTCACGCAATAATATATAAGTTAGACTAGAGCGTTCAAATATGCAAAGGCAATTCGCCTAGTTATCGTTAACAAACGAACTTGCAAATACCCAAAAATAAACGCAGTGTTTCAGATTAAAATAATGAAGTGTCATGTGAAAATAATGAAACTTCAAGAGTATCAGGTTTTACAAAAAGGTCTTCGACCGAATTATTATTCGTTTTTAGTTTCAAGAGTAGTTTTGCCTTAGTGTGACCAGTTGATGAAGGGGCCTTCAAAACTTTATCGGTTGCTTTTAAAGTTGTCACTCTTGAAGATTTTGGGACTGTGGTAACAGTTAGGGCCGGTAACGATGAGAACCATTGCGCGGAATAGAATTCGTGGGTATAAGTGAGGTAAGATATCCATTAAACATTGAAGGAAAGTTGAATATTGAAAATAAATCTAATAACAAGTCATAAATATATTAAATAATCACATAATGAACAACAATGTATATTCTCTCAAATAATGTTAATCAAATTTAATATGAAATTGGGAACAAATAATTAATAATTTAATCACATATTTTTAAATAAACGATTGGTAAAGTCCATATAGTTAAAGCTACCACACATAAAATTAATTAAATATGATAGTCGCGTAACTAATTTAGTCGCGAAAAGACTTGCATATCTGTACATATGGTCATTTTGTGGAATGATATTTTTCATTTAAAAATAAAATGAGCACTGATCTTTTACTATGAATTATGGTGTCATGACACTATTTTGAAATATTAAATTAGTTATATTTAGTATTACAGCTAATAAATGCAAATGAAAACGTGTCGTTACTAATACCAGAGAAAGTTATAATCAGTTTGTATCAATATTTTCAATATATATTTGTCAATTTATTTATGTATAAAACTTGATAATAATTAGCAAATCCAAAATCATGTTTTGGCATACCCATTAATTATGCTCTATATATGTTATAGGTAGTTGCAATATTTCAATTTTATTAAAAAAGATATCTGAAACCCATTTATTATAGCAAAAAAAGTATTTCAAATGTACTTCATAATTTAACAATTTAGTTATATATTTATTTATTAATTATGTATTTTAAAGTATCACAACATAATTTATATATATTACTAATGACAACTTCATCTCGTTATATCAATTGTATCTATACTTTACGCCTCAAAATTCATAGCAAAAGTTTAAAATTAGTGAGTTTGACCAAACATGTTATAAACGATATAAGCGAAAAAGAGCAGCCAATTGGGGGTAAAAATGTTGATGAAAAAAATGGTTTTTGGATGTTAAGTTAAAAAAACGATATATACAATACATATTATGTATATATAAAAGATGGAGCAAGATAATTAATAAGAGTCAATTAGAAAATTATTACTTATTTATTACATTATATTTTTTTATCACCATTAAATGTAGCTAATCAGCTGATGATATTGATGACAACAGCGTAATTGTAGCAGTAGCAGTAGCGTAATGAGAGAAATCAGGAATAAGTGAAGAGATATTTTGCGGTATAATAGAGCTAGGTCAGTTTGTTAGATTTATTTCTTAAATATGTTTGAGTTAATCACTTGTTGTGATTGACAAAACGCGCATTAAAAGGAATCATCATGTTGATATATATACATAATGACTGTTTGAGTTTGAATCATGCCCTGAGATGACAGGCCTATCTCGCTACCGCTACCAGCGATATCAATATTATTTAAGAATACACTATTAAAATCCGTTGCACAACTTATAAACATACTATATTTGCATTTCAAATTTCGAAATAAAGTAACAGCGGCTATTGAAAAAGCGTTTGAATAAAGTAAATACTGCCCTGCAATATTTATAGACGTCTTACAAGTCTTAGCATTTGGGTCTGACAAGATGAGCAAATTGTTGTAGCAAAATTAGTATTAACTCCTGAAGACGTATCTTTTCGCAAAATAATTTAGGGTCCACAACATTTCCTATTTCGGCTAAAGTTCCACAGAGTTGTTTTTTGGTATAATAGTACCTGCGTTACGCTGCCGATATAAAAGAAAAGACGGAGTACTTAGAACATTTGCCGACGGCATAGACATTATGTCAGAAAACATATCTTTGTCTAAAGCCACAGAAGCAAGGGGCATTCAATAAGATCCACATTAAAACTATAAAAACCCAGCTTTCTAGTTAAATATTAAGGAAATTTATTCAAGTCAATATTTTGTGACGAGATCGAGGCGAAAAAACAAAGTCTTATCACTTAAGAAATGCTGAATTTCTCAAGCAGAATCAGTGAAATATCTTGCCATCCATCTTGATGGTAGTTTAAATTCGAAACATCGCGTTAGATAAAAATTGATCAGACAGGTCTCAAAATGTATATATGTTTGGAAATATTAATTTATTAGTTAATAAAAAATAATTTGGACTTATATGGTACAAATATGGTGCTGCACTCAAACATCAAACCGACTAGTAATGCCTATCGCTACATAACCAATGAAGAACTGCACGATGACCCCCAAAATTAAATTAATCCACGAAGCTATCCGTGATTTCGCGTTAAAATATGAAATAAAGTTACTAAATAACTAGAACATAGATGCAGTACAGCTCTTGGACAATACATAGTAAATCAGAAGGCGTTGCTCGAGAATGTACCCATATAAAAAGGAAAAGTGGCAGTAAATTAATAAATAATTAAGATTTTACTAAGCATATCTAATAAGAGATGTTAAAAAAGTATTGCTGGACGTAGTCAGTTAGCGGAAACTCGTTTTGAATTTTTATTGAGAATATCGAAATTTATGAGAATAATTGAAGAACTCACGAATAAACTGAGATTTGGGTAAAAAGTTAACTTCCTATTGATATTTATATATCTATTATTGGCCTATGAATTAACTTTAAAAAATTATAACTGAAGGTGTTATTGTGTACTAAATTACATCGAGTACATTTGAAACCAACTTCATGTTGAAGCCCCACTGACAGGTTTCGCTTTTCAATATGTGTTATTTTGTAGAAGTCTAAACAAAAATGTTTTCAGGGTCTTGATAATATCAGAAGTTCACCGATTAAATAGCATTTACCGGAAATTTTACTTTTTGGATCAGTTTGAAGAAAAAAGCGGCCAAAAGTCATGGAATGCTGTGTGAAGATTACGGCAATCATACACTATCGACTTCAACATGTGGATATTGATTTCGGCGATGTAAATGTGATTATTTTGATACCGAAGCCAAAGAGCGTTATGGATAACGAAAAAAATTGAAGACGAGGATGTGAAGCTATTATTCCATGATGACTCGTATAAAACGCAAGAAGTATATGCAAAATTGTTGGCAGTAGTAGAAGAAATTATTTCCAAAGACCTGACAAATTTGGGAATTATTCAAAAGCCTGGATATTTTGTGCCATGTAAACTGAAACCTAGAGGTATTGAAAGGCATTTGAATATGCGTGAAATGCTACTTCAACACCAACACTGGAAAATACGAACAAAGACTCAACAAACGTACTTTTTAGCATGACACCGTTGGACCACATGTTGCCAAATCGGTGAAAATATATTGGGAAACATTAACATGAAAGGTATTACCCTGTCTGCCGTATTCTATATGACGTCAACTGCCCAAACAGCTCCTTATTTCCATTAAAGATATGAAAAAGGTGTCGATTCATGGATGTACATTTTTAGTTTAAGATTAATTCCGTAAATTGTGTGAATAATGGAAAAAAGTTGCGGCTATTGATGACACTTTGAATAAAATACATTGTACTTTGAGTGATTTTGGCAATAAAGTTCCAAATTAAAAAAACCCTTTAAAATGAATGATATTAATCAATTATAAACAGTAAACTTTCAAATAACCATAATGATATCAAAATTATATTTGAAAGTTCATTAAAGGTTCACTCCATTTGAAAAAATATTAGAAACGAAACCAGACAAATCTGTTTACAAATTGTCGTATAATTCGGTGGGAAATCCTTTATGAAGCCATCAACGTACCCCTCGGAAAACGCAAAAGTTTACCGGCAAAACCCACCCGGACCGAATCACCAAACAAACAGAGAGAACGGTTCATTTTAAGAAGGATTAACTTTCATGATCCGTTGACAGGTTTTCCCAGACGGTGGCTCGTGTTCCGCCGCATAATTTTCCGCCTTTCCTTGGCGCATTTTTAAGCGACTCGGCTCCGCCCATCGTCTTCCAGACGAGATGCTGCCCTTTCGCCGTTTTCTTACCGACGGCATTCAAATCACCGGCCGATTTTCTTTCCGTTTTCGCTGTAATTTAGACTCTCCGAAAATTGTTTTTTCTGTTGCAAATTATTTAGAAAACTCTTTTCATAATTTTAGAGTCCGACCCTTTAACTATACGCCTATAAGAGAATTTTTGAAAATATAAATTATTTTCTGAGATATAACTGTTTTAACAACGCGGAATCTAGAAAAAAACTTTACACCCCTTTTTCTCAAAACAATTATTTCTGAAGTCGGCTCACTTGAAATTTTGAAAGTTTTTTTTTCGGCGATCACCTCTTCATTGACGAAAATTTATTTTCAGCGAGCATTCTTTTGAGATCTGAGAACAGGAAATAGTCGCTGGTGATCAGATCTGACGAATACGGTGGAATAGGAAGAAATTCGAAGCTCAATTCATGGATTTTTGCCATCGTTTTCACTGGCTTGTGACGTGGTGCATTGTCTTAGTGAAGCAGCACTTTCTTCTTTTTTAAATGCGGCCGTTCTTCGGCGATTTCGTCCTTCAACCGGCCAATAACGCTATGTAATAGTCGCTCTTGACGGTCCTTCTTTTTCAAAGTAGTCAATGAATATTATTCCAAGCGCATTCCAAAATACAGACACCATAACTTTGTCAGCCGAGTGTTGCATTTTCCCACGCTTTGGAGCAGGTTAATCGTGTGTAGCTCACTCAAATGACTATCGATTGGACTACGGAGTAAAATGATGGATCTTCAAACACTGCTCCGAATCATCAACTCGTCGTTATTTTTGGCCAAAAGTGAGCTCGTTTTTCACAGAGCTTTCTCATACCCAAATATTCGTGAATGATATGATGTACAGGTTCAGTTGATATCCCTATAGTGTCTACTATATCATTAAATTTCAATTTACGGTCATTCAAAATCATTTTGTGGATTTTTTAAATGTTTTCATCGGTAACAATCTCTTTTGGGCGTCCACTGCGCTCACCGCCTCCGGTGCTTATTTCACCACGTCTAAACTTAGTATACCAATCCTTGATGGTTGATTTTCTTAGGGTAACTCGGCATCAAGCCAAGTTTTTGCTTCAACTGTATTCTTCTCTTCATAATTTATCAACACGCGATTTTTTTTTCTATCCATTTTTTTCACAATAACAAAAGTTGCTTCACTCAAAATACTATAATTCACAAACTAATGACCCGACAGCTGTCAAATTTATACAGGCATCTTTTAAAGGTTAGGGCTAACTAAAAAACAGATTAATTATAGTTAATTCTAGTAGCGCCATCTATGTGCCATACCAGGAACTTTTCAATTGACCTGTTAAAACTAACGGGACAAAAGTGACAGTAGAAACCAACAAATATTTCAGTAATATTGATTCGACAAAAATAGTACAGAGGAATAATACATGGAAGGGCTGCGATTGCGAGACCCTGTATTACTGAATGATTTGGTTGACAATATGGTGGTATTAAGCTGCTCTTTTTATTCACATCACTGATGCAACTTCGCAAACAGATAAACAACAACGTCTAGTTAACAAACACATATTCACAAAATGTATACACGCCATATACACAAAACTAAAAACGTTCAGTCTTGATTTGGGTAGCCAGGCCTTTCAGGCATCTGCTATGGCCAACAGAATTACGAACCCTGAACATAACTAAATTGCAGTAGGCGGAAGTTTTAGTACAATAATCGGACAACATTTCGTTGGAAATGATTCAAACCTCTACGAACCTATACCGCGAATAAATAAATCTGTTTCAAAAATAAATGATGGCTCAACACATTATTAATTAATAAATAAAAATAAATAAATAAATATATATATCAGGTGTTCATAGTGTTTTGTCCGCCCCCTTTATATTCAGTATAAGTCAATTAAGTAATAAAGCGATAATTATAAATAAATCACATTAAAAAAATAAAAGCTTGCCTCTGGCCAACGAAACTAATAAACATATATCCGATTTAAGTTGTCACGATCTCCTCGAAATCGTGACTCTCCTCGAAATCGATTAGTTGGAGCTGGCCATTCGCAGCAGCTTTTGAATCGTATAGTTACTAGAGATGAAAAGTGGATAAATAATAAAAACTCTAAGAGGGATTCCACATCTACAACGAAGCCAAATATTCATGCAGCGAAGATCTTGGTATGTATATGGTGTGACGAACTCTGCCTGATGTACAGGGAGTTAATAAAATAATATGTACTTCTGATATATACACATTATTTATTTATTAACAAGATATTCAGGCCACATCAGCTTTTAAAGAAGCTACAATCGCGGAATAGATGCTTAGATTGTACGAAAAATTTTCAACTGAATGTTGTCCCATTCTTGTATCAAAACATCCGTCAGATGCTTTAATGATGTTGACTATAGAAATCTTCTACCCACCCTCTGCTCTAAAATTTTCCGTAACGGTTCAATTATATTGAGATCTGGCGAGTGTGCTAGCCAGGGAAGATCTTTAATGACATTCTGATGCTTTTCAAAATAAGATTTTGTTTTGGCAGTGTTGGACAGTAATATTTTAGGCATAGCAAGAATATTATTGCGGATGTGGAGATATTCAATATCAATAATACGTCCAGTGATGATCCAATAAATGAGAAGACCTGCTGAATACCACAATTTCCGTTCAAATTTTAATGTAGCAGTCAGTGCGGATCGTAGGTTTCTTATGGGTTTCTCCATAAATAATCCCGACCATTTTTAGGAGACAATTTAAACAATAATTCATTGGACGATACTATATTCTTCCGAATATTAAGTGCCCAAGTTTTGTAATAACACTACTTCTTTTATAGCTTAGCGTTGGTTTTAATTATAAAGGGTTTCGCAATTGCCGCCCTTCTATGAATATTAGCTCTGTGGGGATCCTGTTATACTGATTTTGTCAAAACCGTATTACTTAAGTGAGAGTTGAGTTTTCTTGGCACTTTTGTCGCGGTATTTTTATATTATTTGGCCACAATTCTATTTAGTGTTTGTCGATATCTGCAAATTAACTTTAGGTTTCGCCTGCTATTACTCTTCATCGATAATATTTTATCACGTTTTCTACATTTAGTAATTACCATCGCCCATGATTCATCAATGATTTGTTTTAACCGCCAAAGAACAAAGCGTATAATACACTGAATATAACCTACAAGACTTGACATGTGAACTGAGCAGTTACACGGAAGCAGTTTTGCCAACTGTCAACAGCATACATAATAAATTTATCAGTTATATTCAGACTAAAGCAATTAAGTAGCAAAAGTTATAATATAATTATAATTAAAGCACATTACTAACACAACTGTGGCTAACGAGATAACACCACTTCTTCCGTAGCTTAGCGTAGGTTTCAATTATAAAGAGTTTCTCAATTGCAGCTCTTCCATGAATGTTAGCTCTGTGTGGCTCCTGTCATACTGATTTTGTCAAAACCGTATTACTCAAGTGAGAGTTCTAGAAAGCTTGGCATGTGAACTACACGGAAACCAAATGCAAACCATACGCAAATGTGTTGCCAACATTCACCAGGATGTATTATATTGCATCGTGTTCATATTATTCGGTTTCCTAATAAATTTACCAGATATATTCATACTAAAACAATTAAGTAAGGAAAGTGATAATATAATTGTAATTAAAGCACATTAGTAAAACAAAAGCATACCTCTGGCTAACGAGATTAATAAACATATATCCGATTTAAGTTGTCACGATCTCCTCTAAATCGTGACTCTCCTCGAAATCGATTAATTGGAGCTGGCCATTCTCAGCAGCTTTTGAATCGTATAGTTACTAGAGATGAAAAGTGGATACATAATAAAAACTCTAAGAGGGATTCTACATCTACAACGAAGCCAAATATTCATGCAGCGAAGATCTTGGTGTTGATATGGTGTGAAGAACTCTGCGTGATGTACAGGGAGTTGTTAAATCCGATCGAAATTATTACTAGACCAATCTATTGAACCCAAGTCACAAACATTAGTTTGATCTGCATATTAAAAGAAGAACTACCGAAAAGGTAAAGTGACACATATGGGTAAAAAGTTTAAAAAACTTATTTTGAAACCTTAAGATGGGACATCATGTTTCACCCGCTGTGTTCTCTACGTATTGCTCCGGAACTATAATCTGTGTCGACAATTTTATAGACGCGTAACATATTATCTGAAAGATGATCCAAGGTTATGGAAATGGATAGAGTGATGAACAGTATTTCCTCGAAATAATACGTCATCGTTTTGTACTAAATGTTTTGAATCTGATAGAAAATTACGGCAGTTCTCAATTTGTACTCTTATTATCCTAAATACAGAGTATGTAAAAATTAATATGTACTTCTGACATATACACATTATTTATTTATTAATAAGATATTCAGGCCACATTAGCTTTTAAAGCAGCTGCAATCGCGGAATAGTTGCTTAGAGTGTAGGAATAATATCCAACTGAATGTTGTCCCATTCTTGTATCAAAACATCCGTCAGATGCTCTACCCACCCTCTGCTCTAAAATTTTCCGTAACGGTTCAATTATATTGAGGTCTGGCGAGTGTGCTAGCCAGGGAAGATCTTTAATGACATTCTGATGCTTTTCAAAGTAAGATTTCGTTTTGGCTGTGTGTATAGGCACATAATCATCTTGGATTGAACTTGGTTGGTAGTGTTGGACAGTAATATTCTAGGCATAGCAAGAATATCATTGCGGATGTGGAGATATTCAATATCAATAATACGTCCAGTGATGATCCAATAAATGAGAAGACCTGCTGAATACCACAATGTTTCCGTTCAAATTTTAACGTGGCAGTCAGTGCGGATCGTAGGTTTCTTATGGGTTTCTCCATAAATAATCCCGACCATTTTTAGGAGACAATTTAAACAATAATTCATTGGACGATACTATATTCTTCCGAATATTAAGTGCCCAAGTTTTGTAATAACACTACTTCTTTTATAGCTTAGCGTTGTTTTTAATTCTAAAGGGTTTCTCAATTACAGCTCTTCCGTGAATGTTAGCTCTGTGGGGCTCCTGTCATACTGATTTTGTCAAAACCGTATTACTGAAGTGAGAGTTGAGTTTTCTTGGCACTTTTATCGCGGCATTTTTTATATTATTTGGCCACAATTCTATTTAGTGTTTGTCGATATCTGCAAATTAACTTTAGGTTTCGCCTGCTATTACTCTTCATCGATAATATTTTATCGCGTTTTCTACATTTAGTAATTACCACCGCCCATGAAGTGATAAGCAACGTATGGGAGAGCACACATTTCATCAATGATTTGTTTTAACCGCCAAAGAACAAAGCGTATAATACACTGAATATAACCTACAAAACTTTACATGTGAACTGAGCAGTTACACGGAAGCAGTTTTGCCAACTTTCACAGCATATATAATAAATTTATCAGATATATTCAGACTAAAGCAATTAAGTAGCAAAAGTGATAATATAATTGTAATAAAAGCACGTTACTAACACAACTTTGGCTAACGAGATAACACCACTTCTTTCGTAGCTTAGCGTTGGTTTCAATTATAAAGAGTTGTTAGCTCTGTGGGGCTTCTGTCATACTGATTTTGTCAAAACCGTATTACTCAAGTGAGAGTTCACAAGGCTTGGCATGTGAACTGAGCGATTACACTGAAATCAAATGCAAACCATATGCAAATGTGTTGCGAACATTCTACAGGATGTACTATATTGCATCGTGTTCATATTATTTTGTCTCCTAATAAATTTACCAGATATATTCATACTAAAACAATTATGTAACGAAAGTGATAATATAATTGTAATTAAAGCACATTAGTAAAACAAAAGCATACCTCTGGCTAACGAGATTAATAAACATTTATCTGATTTAATTTGTCACGATCTTCTCGAAATCACTCCATTATCTCAAACCGAACAGCGGGCGAGTCCTCCCGGTCCCAAATCCGGAGCTTTTCTCCATTCCCGCCCTCGTTCCTCTTCAATCTGACCGACCGTGTCACTGTCATAAGTTGGAGCTGGCCATTCGCAGTAGCTCGCTTGTCAAACTGATAGGATTTAATTCGAAAAAAAAAAGAACACGCAGAAAAAAGTTCACGGAGGGAGCCCTATGCACGGACAAAGTTGCGAGGGTGGGGGACGAAGAAGAGTGAGGATGGGACGGGGTTGTCAGGGGGGAGGGCGGTGGAGTCGAGAGTCGAAAAAAATCGTTTACTTTTCGCCGTTTTTCCCCCGCTTCTCTGTTTGTGTTATGGTTTTCGGGAGGGTTTTTGGATTTTTAGAAGTCGACCGACGGGTCTATCGTTCAAAATTAAATTAGTTTATTTTCGTTGTCGAAAGTTTGTTTTTTAAACGGTTGGTTTTCGGATTATTTCGCGCCGGGGGTTCGTTTCAATATTTGAGTTCGATCTCGGTCCTGACCGAGCGGATTTTTTTTTCTGTTAGCTCGGCCGTTGTTAAATCAAGGCACGTTAGAGTTTTTTTCGCTACTTTCAAGTTCGGGGCGTTTAAGGGAAACGGACTGTTTTCATTGTAAATAACACTTATTCTTGTTTTTATGTATTTTTGTTACTTTGTACCTGATCATATTATAATAAATTCAAAGCCACGGCAAATAGTGTTATTACAAATTAGCATCTCGTAACAGGGAGGACTAAAAGTATAAATATTGTATATAAAATTCAGAAATGGATACAAGTACGGGCCAGCAAACACAACCATAACGAAGTAGAGATTCTATCCAGACAGCAAACACTAGCCCCCACACCAAAGTGGTAATGGTTATTCGGCCAGCGACACTTATTTCAGCATAGACACTAAGAAGATAATAGTAGGATTTATGGTAGGAGGAATCTGAGATGAATCCGTCTTAATGTACATCTGGGTGAGTCGTGGACAGTCGTACAGCATGTGGTAGACTGAGGGAAAGATAAGGTGATAAGTGATTACAGTGAATAGACGGGCTCGAGCTCATTAACTCATACACAGATACTCAAGTAACCATGCGAGAAACAAGAGTGACACAATATTAGTCGATTCAGAGCTATGGTATGTTCACGAAGGGAAAGAACGTAAAGGTGTTAGAAAAAATCTGTTTTAATTTCAAATAGCTTGTTATGGTCCCAACGACGCTGTACCTCGTTCTTGGTGAAATAGCCGCACTATCCACGCGCTCATTTCCCAGAATGCCAAAGTAAAAAAAGATCCGCACTAAAATTATCTTGTAGCAATATTATAGTGTATTTCGGGAATCGATTAGGATTAGCCATTCTTTGATTATGCAGTAATGTAGGATAGAGCCTTGAGTATCGCAAAGAGTTGAGCGGTCAATATTGAATCCTGTTGCGGAAGCTTAAAACGGAATGACCTGTTGTTCACAACGAATGTACTGACAAGCTCACTGCGAGAACTAGAGCCATCGGTATATATGTGCTTGCGGCGAGCGTAAGGGTTATACTTTTATAGAAATTACACCGAATGTGATAAGGATAATGTTCTCTCTTATAAAATTGTTAAAAATGTGTTTATGAAGGGGGTAGTGAAGCTCCATGGAGGATAGTTGGGGTAGTAGATAGGGAGGGTTTTAAATAACTTCATGTTGAGGTTCCATTGACAGACTTCACTTTTCAGGATGTGTCATTTTGTCGAAGCATGAATAAAAACTATTTCCAGTAGTCTGATAGATAAACGTTGAGAAAAAAGGTGGTTGTTGTAGCAATTCCCATTCCAAAATGTTCAAGTATTGAGTGCTTTCCTGTATTTTGATCCGCGATATCACTGTAAATAACTGTTATAAAATCTAACCTCACTCTTAAAATGTGTAGTTTTAACATTCCTTTACACAAAATAATAGCTTTCCATTTAGTGTTATTGAATTAGTCAGTGTATACTTGAACATTTCATCTTCAACATTTATTATCTTTGTTTGAATCTCGAATTTTGAAAAAAATTCCTTCGAAGCCTATCAAACACAAAATTTTAAAGCTAATGGTGATGCTGCTCAACTCATTGAGAAAGATCATGGTGTCTGTTACTACTTATTTAGATCCATAGAGCATGGTTGTCTGGCACACGGTTTTAAAATGGCGAAGAAATGCGAAAATTAATCGTTGATTGAGTCGCTGTCAAACCGACATCGTTTTTCCGACACAAAAAAGTTGAAGAAAACGACGAACAATATTTTGACTTTTATTATTTTATCTGCAGTTGTACATAACCACTTATACATATATACACATATACTTTAAAATGCATATTTAATAGACATAATTAATAATGTTGATGCTTTCGCGTTCTACTTGTTTATTTACTATATATTGGCGTCAATATTTTGACGCAAATTTAAATCTGAATATAGAAAAAAAACTATTTCTTCGTGAAAATCTTTAAAAATAGTAAATATTATAGAATATTGTAGAAAGGTTTTAATCTAAATAGAACTGATATCCAATTTTCGTCGGAATACTAAACACCATATAAAAGTTAATGCTACTAGTATACAATTAGAATAAAGTTTAGTTTTAATATTTAACTAATGATAATAAATAAATAATTTTATGTAACCTTTATAATCTGCAAAATAATTACAAGTTAACAATACAACGAATTAAAATTGCAGATCTAAATAAAATTTCCGTTGTAATAAAGTTATTGTATTTAACGAACATTGATAATTTAAACAATATAATAACTAAGAAAGATATGTAATATATTTGAATTTATCTAATATTGTCTTATGTATATATTTAATAATATCTATGGAAACAGTGCTACTATAGTTTTATATAGTTTGGTTCGCTCTTCCTATAGCTTTCCTATATTTCTACTTGCTATTTATACGCCTTTCTGTTCCAATTTCAAACAATTTTTCTTGTGTATCCGAAGAATTTCTTTGATATATGATATTACTACTATTGAATCGAAGTTACTGTAAACAAACCTAATATATTTTGAAGGTTGTTTGAAAGACTTTTGGTATATTTATATATTAAGGAAGCTTATAAAATACAAATAAAGCATATTATAGTTTTTCTATTTGTGTGTGTTTCTTAGCTGTATGAATCATTGTGTTTATATTATTATTTTTATAATTTATTTGCTTTTAAAATAAAACACTATTGATAATAAATATACACGCAAGTATAATAAATTAAATTATTTTATAAACGTGGTTTGAACTAATAAATTGCGAGTAACAATTAGAACTTACAATCAGTGTCTATGGTATTCAATTTTTCAACTTTTTGGTATTTTGTATTGACTCTTTGCAAAAACTTATTTTAATTGTGATTTTGGCATTTCAAGTATTTTGCTTGTCTCGTCTCTAATTTGTAAATTTTTCAGTATTTGAATATGAAATAATTATTGAAATCAGTCCAATGATGATTGACATTAAAAATTAAATGTTGAGTTAAACTTTGGCATTATTTTATTACTACAGTATTCACAGTATAATTTTTTCTCAACTCACCTACTTCTGGGGTAAATTCATTTTATTTAGAATAGCAACTGTTTGACACTTAGATTTTTGCTTTAGTTAGTAATAAAAATAATATGGTAACTATGGTATAATAATGGTATGGTATAACAAACCAAACACTTTTTTACTTGGTATAGAATTGCAGCAAACGAGCACATCTATATATTTAATTTTATTCTATTGATATCGCTTCAGATGTGAAATGTCAACTGACCGACTTCACAGACTTGGAAGAAGAATACAAAAAATTAAATGTATGTACACGTTTTGTCCCAAAGCCATTTTGCACCATTCCATTGCATTTCGAGATTCCAGCAATAGCTTTCTATAATGTATTTTAACTAACGATGAGAAGTAGATCTACTATAATAGCCTCAAGCGCAAAAACTCGCGATTTAGTAGTAGGTAGTAAGTCACTGCTAGTAAGGTAGTTAAGTACGTTAGATAGTTAGAAGACTTGTAGAGGATATGGCGGAATTAGCAAGGCGTAATATTTTAGGAGCTGCTAAAACTTGAGAGTGTTACGAGGAATGTCTACCGACGTCAATTGAACAACTGATAAATGAACATTGATTGATACATATTTTACCAATTTTTCTCGATAAATGTCTTTTTATAGTTAAAGATATAGCCAAAATAAATGCAAACACCTAAAAGATGTCTGGACTAGGAACCGTCAAGGTCATACGCAGAAAAACCCGTTAAAGTTTGGGTTAGGAAAACACATAATACAAACAATCATTAATTTATATTTATTAGATGAAATCTTTTAATATAAGATAACTTTTTAGTTGTCCCTAATTTTATTTTATTTTTTTCCCTTTATGATATTACCTCAATGACGTTATACATCATCTTTTTCACAGCAAGTCTTGTTCCATTACACAGTCGAGGTTGATTAATGTTACGCAGCATGATAATAACTGATCCTACTTTTAACTTCAAATTGTCAGGTGGTAATCCAGGCAATTCCAGTGAATTTAAAAACTCCGTGGGATAGTTGACAACCTCGTCCTAGTTCATAACGGTGTCGACTGATTTGAAGGAAACCAACTGATCCGGAAGAAAATTCTGAATGGTCGCATTCAGATCCTCCACAATCTAGAATCCTCGACTTTTTTCCTCCTGACCATTTTCTACAAGGAACTGCCAAATGGACTACTGTAGGGTGTCCCTTATGGATCACAATTGAAAAGATACCTGAAATTGCTTCGTTGCTGCTTACATAGCGACCCATCTGTGATACTCCACTGTGATATTTCGTCATTTGCATTGGTTAGAGCCAATACGGCCATATCGCTACCTTTGTTAACATATTCACATATGTACTTTATCGACTTCACAGAATTACAGTATTCCAAATTGATGTGAGTCTCAAGAGCTTTGGATAGTATTGGCGAGTATGGCACGATCCAGCGATTGTCTACATCAACATTTTGTCCTCTTACCGTCACAACTACCGATCGCCCATTGTCCACAACTGATCGCTAACGATACAATGGGTATCCATCATTTCCCGTTATGGTTTCAGCAATCAGGTCTCTTGAGTATCGCTTGAAACACTTGCTATCAACCATACAGGGTGAATTGTAGTTGAAAACTCCGCAAGGTCCACGTATCATGTGTTTGGTAACTACTGCATATAATTTTGGGCCAACTGTGGGAATGTGTGCATGGAATTGTCCTGTACAATATGTATAGCCCCAAATAATGTCATCTGGAAACAGCTGTTATATTTATGAATGTTGACCAAGAAGCGCTCTAAAATAATTTCCAATCTCAGAAACTAAAGAGCGTAAAGGATCTGATGGTAGGACCAATTTTGGCAATTTTGCTTTGCCTCCAGCACACTATAATCCAGTAGATTCACCACTGCAATTTAACGTCTTGCAATATTTACAAATTATTGTCATTTCCCCAATTATTACTGATCTGTCGGCACAGTAATCTATTGCTGCATCATAATGGAATGCAGCTCGTTCCAGAATCACAGGATCACTGTGTCTACAGAATCGCTCTATTTCCTTATGTCGTGCTCGCTGTTGTTGTGTTTGATGTGCACGAACTCGTTGCATTCTAGGCCTATCTACTTCATTGTCACTCTCTAAAGAACGCTATTCTGACATAGCAGTACGACTATTTTCTTGATCGGTCTCTCTCTAGTCATTAATGCGGTTAGTACGTGAGGCGGCTCTTCGCACATTTGATGCGACGACTGCGACGACCTAAATTAGATATTGATCTATTATAAAAATAATGAATTCCTTATTTTGGTTCCAAAAATGTGAACTATATCAACCAACATAAAATAACCCATAGCGTAGAAATTTGGGGGATAAATTAGGCTTGGTGGCACAGTGGTTAAGGTGGCAGTATGGTCCTCCTACTGTTGCGATAGTCGCGGATTCGAATCCTGCTGGGTCATGGATGTACTTTATGTTTGTGATTATAATTTTAAATGTCTTTAAAGGCAACATCGAAAAATCTGAGAAGGAATAACCATCCCAGTCACGCCAGTAACCAGACTGGGTAAGACCTGTCTTCTGGGATGGTCTCTAAGTTGATCACTAGCCAGTCTGTAGGAGACTTTAAAATATAACAAATAAAAACAACTATTTTGATAATTAGAAGGGAAAAATGAAACAGAAGGGGACATTTTGTCTGGAAATTTCTACTATAACATTTTTAAATTTTTACAAATTTTACATTCACAGTTTATGCAATAAAAAATCGATCCACGCTATTTGTGCTTTAAATGTTCTTTTGAATGATATGATCCGCGAGAATTTCACGCGAGGTTACCTTTAAAAAAAAAGCGAAATCGATGAACCATGTATCGCGGTTTGTTGGAGGTAGAGCAAAAACCCTAATAGCCAAGTTAAATACATCAAGTAGTATGCATTTTTCACCGTTGCCTGACCATACGCCGCCGCTATTTTACAATTACATTAAAGTCGGAATCTGTAAATGGATAGCCTCGTTGGTTTCGGAACCAAATTAATTAATTTAGTTTTTTTTCGCGCTTTTAGGTGTGTATAAAATTTTACATTTGGTTTTTCCGAATTTCCGGATTTCCTTTTTAGCAACTGTTAACACTGTTAACACGTTACATATTCCTAAAACACAATTAGTCCTGTATATACTTCAATATCATGATATTTATTTACAGTTTATATAAATATTACATAATTCTTTTATTATCACTACATAGTATAAAACAAAGTTGCCTTTTCTATCCCTATATCCCTATGTGCGCTTAAATCTTTAAAACTACGCAACGGATTTTGATGCGGTTTTTTTCAATAGATAGAGTGATTCAAGAGGAAGGGTTCATATGTATAATACATGCATAATATACTAAGGCAACATTGCTAATTTTAGAGGTTTCTAACGTGATGTCGTAAATTAACCTATTTTTTAGGCTTATTTAGCAATTAGCAAAAACGCTGCCTAACCCTACGAGTTAGACCAAATTAATGTACTACAGTATTGTACACCATAAAAAGGTCTACAAAAAAGTCCACGATGGTATATGTTTATCTTTTAGGGATAACCCACATTAACCATTTTTATTGTTTACTTTTTACATGAGAAAATGGCTTATTTACGAAGCTATTTTAAGCAATACGGCATTAATCCTTATCGAATTAAGTACCTTAAATACAGTGTGCAATTAATATAGATCAATATGGTTCCTTACAGCATGTAAATTAAACTAATATTTTCGGAGATATTACAAATTTAAAATTTGCGTTTAAAAATGTGTAATGTAATAAAAATTGTATGAATTTAGATATTCCAAAGATAGCAGGAAATCTTCATAGTAAGTATAGGGGAAGAGGAATTGTTTTACTCCAAATTTAATGCATGCAGGCCAAGGGCAGTAATGAATGAACCAAAAATACTGGATCGATTTTAATCATGTTTTCATTGAGTGACATAGGCGTATATATTTTATACCCGTGCAAAGTCGGAGCGTTCCGCTATGTTTTTATATACAACGTTCATATTTTTTCTGCAGTGTATTTAATTTAGTATCAGCATTGCATCCGTGCGAAGCCGGGGCGGGTCGCTAGTTTATTATAACATAATATTTTGGCTACAAGTCCACAAACTTAAAATTTCTGGTTAATTTGATGAAACTTGAATGAGTTATGGTACCCATACATTTCAATATTATATTAAATGTTCAATTGCTAATATTTAGTATGCAATTTCAGCATTATATTAATGTGTTTTCAATTACATATTTTTCCTCTCAGCGTTTTCGGGACTGTCTTAATTTAAAAAAAAAATGTTACTGCAGTATTTATTTGTTTTCTATAGAAATTTGTATCATAGCAAAAGTAAGATGCCCTTTTATATTATGTTATAAGCATTTTGGTCAATTAGAGGAATAGTTTAATTACAGTGCTTCTACAACATTTAAACGTTACTGTAAATTTGTGATTGTATACACTATATAAATTATATACAAATATAAATTATATATAAATATTAGTCTTTACTTTAAACGTATAGGAAGTTAACTAACTTTAACTTCTCTCTTATGATGCTTTCTGGAAATCAATACACATTGTAACAAGGCTGGTAGCATGATGCCAATATGGTCCTACATATTTCAGCTCATTTAGTTATGATCGAATGACAGTACAATAAATGAAATTGCATTCCTGCAGCCCATCTAATCTATTTTTTGCAAATATTAAGGTAGGAAGAATTTGGCATAGTTATTATTACTGCACTGAATGTTACCTTAAGCTGTAGAAATTGGTTTCAATACTTCAATGAATTTTTCCAAAGAAGTATTCTAGTATTTGTGTAACCGAGAAAGTGTTAGTCTTATCAAATAAATAATTTTATTTTGATTTAGCTATCATAAGCTGCACTATGAAATCGTAAAGAGAGTTTCATTTTGTGGGACAGGCTATATTAACTGATGTTCGAGACAAAATTTTATGACTTTTAGACTGACTATTAGTCAAAAATTACATTTTTAAAAAGCAAGTGATTTCAAAGAGTGTATCCTATATCTTCTCTTAGTTTATTATTATCACCACCTATATATGTTTGAAAAATTATAACAAAGCTATACCGCAAAAACCTACGACTAGTTTTAGGGTATACAAAGATATATAGGAAAATTATCTACGGAAGTTAAAATCAAATCAAAGGAAACCACTGAAACAAAAGTTTAGTGTTCGAAACATCAGATTACTGGCAATGCCAGTTTTCCAAATATTCCTTCATTGAAATTCTTCATCCAAGTCACAAAATAGTCAAGCTAGTATTATCTTAAGCTCATTTCTTTAATGAAATATATATATATGTATATATATAATTTTTAAGAAAATACGGTAGGAATACGTTGACGTTGAATCGTTACATAGTGACTCGAAGCAGCATTTAGTGTAGTTAAGTGGAGTTCGAGCAAAAGTATTGTAGCTGAAGCTCTAAGTCACAAAAAGTTGATTGAAACTGCATATAAACATTATTTTTCAATTATTTCAATTGGAGAACATTCAAGCTTTGAAAGCCCTAGTCACTGCTAAAGTCCCATTTCGAAGGTTAGTTAAAACAAACCGATGGACGAATGTACAGAAGATAGACAAAAATAATTTTGATACAACTATAAGTCGTTCAAACGAGATAATGACCACGTATATCTCTTGAGTCATTTATTTAGGAGTTCGGAGTTCGATCTGAGGTGCTGAAAAAAACGTCATCGAAATAGAGGTTTGATTTAATTTGGAACAGATAAAATCACTCAGTGTCGTTTTCTAACGCCCTTCAACAAGTAGCCTATTTTTTCTATAAAACAAAATAGTATTTTAAGTAAATTAAAAGTTTATTTTCGGTTTCAGACCCTTTCGCATTTCATAAGTTATTTATATTACAAATAAAATACAGCCAAACAAAATAATTAAAATAAAACATAAACTAAGCGATTTAAATTTACATGTCAACACTTCTACTTTTGATTTAGTCCTTCAATCCCTCTTAAAGATATTGAGGATTATAGAACATTTCAGCTCCTTTGGCAGCCTATTGAACATTTCTGATTCTGCAGACACCAAGTTTCTTTGTTAGCTTGATGTTTTCTTTTTCCGTTATTTCCTATAATTTGCGCTCGTTTCATTCTCGTAACTACTGGCCCTCAACACGATTTCTTATTTGATCCGTTCAAAATTTATATTTAACATTATATCATTGTATCAATTATCGTTAAGTGAGGAAATGGACATACAATTTGTAACGATCTTGAGGCATGTCGAATTTTACATCATAGAATAAGTCTACGAAATAGCCAGAAATATAATCCCAGATGTTGAACACGGGCGGGGTGCCAGCAGCGCCGACTAGCAAATGATAAGTAATATCTGGCAACCCCGAAACGTTTATCTGGGATATTATTGAAGGGTACTTTTTATAATTCAGTCACTGACCATCGTTCAATTCAGACATTCCACAATCGACTGCGCAAGCCTCGTCTTCAGTAAACATCGCTGGCATCCATATTATCTACTGTATTTCCCATATTTTTATTTGCCAATAAATAACGGTCACATAATGTAATCAAAACGGTTTGATTTCGTTTTCTTGCATTCACCGAGACACATAAACAACCCGAAACTGGTGACCTCGACGTTTGGACTCGTGAACGGACGGTTGGTGTAACATGGTGTGTTATAAGTGACCGTTATCTTTTTTTTGATATCAAATTTTCTATCATTTGATTTTTTTAATTTCTTTTCCGAATTTTATTTTTTCGACAATTTTTTGAAATTTTAGATCTTTCAACATCACTGTCACTATTTTCATTATCTAATCATCAGCATTTCGACTACCCATTTCTTTCGGCGCTAAGAATAAATCGTAATGTCCTCCTTCGCTCGCAGTCTCAGCCTTATTGGCAGACATTTTAATTTGAAAGGCTTTGGACTGCTTCAGTCGGATAACGTCATTATTTGTTTTCCCTCGAATACCGCAACATAGGTGGCACAGAATTAGTCAGAGAACAGCCCCAGAAGCTAAGTACCGATTGCAGTCACCGTGGATTCGTGTCTTCGCCGCGGTACCAGAATTGCCAATGTCTTATTATCGAAGAATATAAGCTACCACGTCATCGAACCATCGAATGACCCACAGCGTCGACTACGGGAACCCTGTTAAAAAATTAGTTTATTTTCAACGTCGTCCATAGACCAGATACAAGTGGTAGAGCAACGATGAAGCAACAGTATCTGTAGAACCGAGAGATATAGATATATCGAACCGATATCTATTTTATACACACATTTTATCATTGTATCAATTATCGTTAAGTGAGGAAATGGACATACAATTTGTAACGATCTCAGGGCATGTCAAATTTTACATCATAAATAATATCTGACAACCCCGAGACGTTTATCTGGGATATTATTGAAGGGTACTTTGGCTCATTCAGTCTCTGACCATCGTTCAGTTCAGACGCGCCACCGTCAACTGTCCAAGCCTCGTCTTCAGATAATACCGCTGCCATACCTATTATTCATTACCTATTCCATATTTTTGTTTGCAAATAAATAACAGTCACATAATGTAACCATAACTAACTTTCATTTTGTTTTAGCTCCATTCACCGAGCTACATAATATACCCTAAATATTTAGTAAGCTTTACTTATAGAAAAACGAAGAATTTTGCATAGTTTCCAAACTTAAGAGAATTTATTATCGGTATATTAACTCCTTAGCAAAATACTTCGTGATAAAAACTACAAGAGAATCATAATCAAAAATCAGCGATGAATCGTATCCATTTTTCGAACTATGCATAGTCGTGGCCAACGACCGGAACAATTTTAATCTAATAACTGGGGAAATTTTCGGTATGCATCGGTCGCAAACTGAATTTGCGCGTATAATGCGACGTAGCATAATGCCTGAAACATCGATCCGCAAAATGGACTTGAAACGCCCGGTTGCGATATCAGATCATATCAAAACTATCGTGCACCATCAGAAAATGTAATTATGCATCAATTCGGTTTCTGATTCGGCTTGCCGGCAACAGAGTGACAGTCGACGCTTTTAACGCGATAAATTTTTCTTTCTTTCGCTGTGAAAATGGTTAATTTCTCAGGGAGACGGTGAATGAGGAGGGGACACGTTATATATTATTATTAGAGAATATTTTTGGTTTTTTTCAACTGGTATGTATACATTTAAAGCAATGTTTCTCGAAGCCTAAGAAATTCGTTCCACATACATTGATTCAATAGTATATTGATTGTTTCTTCCCCATATATGGGAGTGGAGTTTTTATCAAGTCTTGTTACGATTCTTTTACTTTCCTTTATATTAGTTAAAATCCTATGGTATCGGTATAAGTAGCTGTTAGTATAGTGTCTGGATGCATACAGAATACTTCTCAGCAATTTGTTTTGAAATTCTTGTCACATGATAATACTTTTGGCAGAACATCAACATAACTGAAATACGTAGGTCAATATAGGATTTAGTATCTACATGCATAGAACCAACTTATTATGTACAAATAACTTGGTGGCGCAGATGGGACAGTCCTCCTACTGTTGCGATAGCCGCGGGTTCGAATTCTGTTGGGGCATGGTCGTAAATTTATGTTTGTGATTGTTTGAAATTTGTGAACGTTCTAGGCAAGAGTGTAAAATCCGACAAGGAAAATGATCCGTCACGCCGGTAACCAGGCTGGGTACGACAGGATGTCTTCTGGGATGATTTCTAAAGTTGTCACTCGCCAGTCGGTAGGCTTAATGCTGGGACCGTGGTTCTGAGCCCGCGTTAAACTTTAGGCCCAGTCCAGATAAATCCATAGTTGGTAAAAGGGGACTTTAAAATATTTATAAAAAAAACTTTTTTGTGACTTCGTTTCTTTTCTTTATAATATTTTTGTGTTCATCCCAAGGTATTTAGTGTTGTCACTGTAGAGAATAATAGTATTTATCATATTTATTGATACATGAACTTTTTTTGTAACAGGTCAATGGAAAAGTCCCTATCCTACCATAGTAAAACACATTTTTTGGCAAAATTAGTTTTTTTTTATTCAATATAATCCCCTTCAAGGATGATACACTGTTTATAGCGACCCTTCAACGTTTCGATACAATTCTGGCAGTACGATTTGTCCTTTGCTTCAAATTAGGCCTCAGTTTCGGTGACCACCTCTTTATCCGACGATCATTTCTTCCCAGCGAATTTTCTTTTGAGATTTGAGAACAGGAAAGAGTTGCTGGGGGCCAGATCTGGAGAATACGGTAGATGAGGAAGCAATTTGAAGCCGAATTCATAGAATTTTGCCATCGTTTTGTAATGCGGCCGTCTTTCGGCGATTTCGTTCTTCAAAAGGTCTAATAACGTTTTGTAATAGTCATTGTTGATGGTCCTTCCTTTTTCAAGGTAGTCAATGAAAATTATTCCATGAGCATCCCAAAATACAGACGCCGTAACCTTGCCTGCCAACTGTTGCGTTTTCCCATGCTTTGGAGCGGGCTCATCGTCTGCAGTCCACTCGGATGACTGTCGATTATACTTCGGAGTGTAATTACCAATGATGGTGCCATGTTTCATCCATTGTCACATATCGATGAAAAAACTCGGGTTTTTTACACTTGAACATCTTCAAACACTTCTCCGAATCATCAACTCGTCATTGTTTTTGGTCAAAAGTCAGCTCGCGCGGTCCCCACTTTGCACAGAGCTTTCTCATACCCAAATATTCGTGAATGATATGTTGTACACGTTCAGTTGATATTTAGAGTGTCTGTTATTTCATTCAATTTCAATTTACGGTCATTCAAAATCATTTTGTGGATTTTTTTAATGGTTTCGGGTAACAAACTCTTTTGGGCGTCCACTGCGTTCACCGGTTTCGGTGCTCATTTCACCACGTCTAAACTTAGCATACCAATCCTTGATGGTTGATTTTCCTGGGCAGTGTCCGGAAACTCGTCATCAAGCCAAGTTTTTGCTTCAACTGTATTATTTCCGTTCAAAAAACAATATTTCATCAACACGCGAAATTCCTTTTTATCCATTTTTTACAATAACAAAAGTTACTAATAATAAAATAATAAAGTTACTCAGTTACTCAAAATGAAAATATAATTAGCTATAAAGTGGATTTGCTTTTTATTGTAGCGATATTTTAATGGTAATTTATAATGGATATTAACATTCGTTTAGATATTAGTTTTATGTCATACGAGAGCTACATAATAAATAATTGTATTTAAGTGAATATACTTGAAAATGTACACTTGGCCTTCTGATTTCAGGCCATTTGTTGCTCCTTCAGGTTTAAGAATCTCTCACAATATACTTCTATAAATAATTCGCCATCATCTCCTAGAGTACAAAGATACTTATTTGTAGAATACCTTTTCGTAATTTTATCTCCATAAAGAGGAGTGCATTTTTACCTAGTTGGGTTTACGCCCTGCTGCGTATGAATTCGTACCACCTAAACATACCACTAAAAACTTAACTCAAGTTTTGTTCCATTCTTATTCGAAGTTATTGAAAAAGTATTGCTATTATTTTTCCATCGTTAATAATTTTTGATATCTTATATTATGACCTAACTTATTCATATCTCATTAACTAATGCTTCAGCGTCCATTCTATCGGTTGTTCTCATTGGTGAACTTTTTAATTAACGGGTGTGATTGTACAGCAGCAACATTGATTGTTTATTATGTAGGGTTAATTTACATCTGCTTTCAAATACCCCATAACACTTATTTGAATTTTTATTCTACTTTTTTTCCCTTCTTTATAATATTTTTGTGTTCATCCCTAAGTATACATTATTATATATAGAATAATGGTATTATTCATATTTATTTGTACATGAACTATCTGGTTGTAGATGAAATCAATATGGCAACTATTTACTCTCGATGTATTTTATTTTACATGATTAGCTAAACTTATTTATATTGTTAGTTACCTATTGTAATTTTCAGGTTATTTCTTTGCTGTTATTGGCTGATTGAAAATGTGATAGTTTTTTAAGTAATTTACATTTCGTACGTGTTTTAAACCCTTCACTTTTCACAACTCATGCTTAAAAATTGTGTGAAATCTAGGAAAATTTAATGTATATCCTTCAAAATGAATCCCCATTCTGCTAGTTTTGTCTTAATGGAAGAATATAATTGAACATACATCAAAATATATATTTCGATAAAAATAATGAAATATAGTCTGACGGACATCACCGCACACAAAATAAATAGTAGACAATAATTAAACAATTACGTTTTGAACTAATACGCACGAACCCTACGTTCCAAATATTAACTGAAAATCAAAACATGCAAGCGGTTTGAAAATGAACGCACAGATCCATTCCATGCAATTTAAACTGGATAAATATCAAGCCGAACATTAAGTGGTTGACTGCTAATCGATACCGTTTACGTTTTTCACTGTGTAACGAACTATCCTGATCGGCCGAAGCTGCGGATTATTCGCGGTATTTGTTTGGGTTTTTCCTTTGCCCGTTTTTTTATTTTATTTTTCCATCGGTTTGGTTACATTCCGTTCGTTTTCGTTTTAACATAACGGACGTTTTATTTGAGCCTGTGTTCTATCGGACATCGAATTGGATATTAGTTATTGTGATTAGTTACAACGATAATAAATAATATTTTGTTATTCTAAAAAGTACATTTACTTTTAAATAAGTAGCTATATGGGAAAGTATTAATACCTTTATGAATGTTCCATCGACAGACAAATTAATTTGCCTTTTTCTATCTTCTGTACTCTTAATAATGTAACTATGCATGTATTTTGATCAGCGATATATATATATATATATATATATATATATATTGACGAAATTAATTTGAACAACTAACCTAACTCCTAAATCGGTTATTTTGATATTTTTCTACATAAAGTAACAGTTTTCCATTTAGTATTATTGAGTTGTTTGGTATTTACATATGATCAAACTCTCAAAGGGCTCTCAGACAGCTTAGCAGTTGTTAAATTAATTATTTACAGAAAAGAATCCAAAAAACTGTTTTCCGTAACATTTTGTGGCCGTCGATGATAAATGAATCGAATGTCGATGAATCTACTACGGCAGTTTCAAGTCATAGGTTACCCTAGGAAATATTGCACACCAAAGTAGAATACTTTTTTGCAGATAATGCATTAGCCAGCTTTTGGTATGACGAGCAAGGTTTCCTAAGGACACGGAACAAAAGCAAAGTCATCCTCTTATATGATAACACTGCAATTTAAGCCTAATCAACAGACAAAGCGTCTTCTTCTTCAAAACGACTTCGTCTTTTGATTACTACATAATACCTTGGCTAGCATGTGGTTTTGAAATGCTTAAACATTTCTGAAATAGATCGATGCTAGGAATACTGCCATAACAAAATGTTTGTTTTGAAGATATAAATCGAATAAGAAAGTAATGATTAACAAGATTTGAGTTTAATTTAAGTTTTCTTCAGCAGTTGGGTTTTGACACAAATATAATAATGCAAAGGGAACCCGCGGCTATCGCTAGAGTAGGAGGACCGTCCTGTTGCCTTTACCTCTGCGCCAATAAGTCGGCTCAGAATTATTTTATACTACCTTTCACTACGTTCATTATATTATTTATTTATGTAATTTAATGCTTTTGTTTTTTGGCTTTTTGTTATTATTTTTTTTAATTTTGTAAATTCTAATATTTTTTATATTTTGTACCACATATTTTCAGTATGTACATTTACTCTTTAATATCTTCTATCGTGAATATATTATATTGTTGAATTCTTTTATTCCTTATATATATATGTTTATAGATATGGTCAATTCAAAATAGCAGTGACACAGGAAACGTCGCAATGTTGCCGCAGCTATTCTGAGTTTTAGTACATTATATTTACATAGGCACTTACATAAAACAAAATTTTAATATAAACAAATATTCTATTAAATATAATTTATTTTAACATTATAGTACATCAAATACATTTATTATCGAAGAATTTACAACTATAATTAATTTTACAGCCACAATAATTTATAGGTTAGAGTTGTTTTATTATTAATAAAAACAAACACATTATTAATGAAAAAGCTTAATATATATATACTAAGCTTTTTCCACATTAGTATCGGTAGGGTTCTAGGCGCGGTTTTGTATGTAGTGGTATCCCCCGAAGGCCTTATGCACTTAATTAATAATTGTATATCTGAGTAATGTACTTTACTTTCATTAGAGAGCATATTTATGTTTTACGCTTAGTTCTTGTTTCTTTCAATGCAATGTATCCTTGTAAAGTCAGTATGATATTACGATATTTCTCTTTGATCTGTCCTGTTAATACCTGTATACATCTTTCTTGATAAAACCACATTTAATCACTGCATTCTAATTAATGTATTTGCCATATCTGCAAAACAATTAGTGTTATTTCTCTACTTATACATGTCAGCCAAACGTTCATGTATATTCTGAAGAATAACACATATGCTCATAAAGTTTTCACACTATTATATAATTCCCTACAATTAAAGTATATTAGTTGTATACTGACCTTTAGTGGTTTCCTCTTTCATCTCCCTGCCTTGGTAATCGTCAGCGTTAAATCAAAGACCAATATTCGTAAAGTTTTATTCAATTACAGTCACTTTCAGAAATACTACTCAAGTTAATAACCAAGCTGTTTATTTTTAATCTATTAAAAACTTGCTCAATATTCTACCATTTGTCAATTTATTTTTCAATGTGTCTGATCGAGATCATACAAATCGAAGGTGTTATTTTCGACAATACCTCTTTCCATAAATCCAGTCTTTGCATAATGCATTGATGCATTATGTTTTGATTAACAAAACCTAATCGGTAGTTATTGTAACGTTTACCTTTTTCCGTGAACCTTTGTTGTCTTTATAGTATATTTATTATCATCTTGCCATGAGCAACCCAATGTATCATTCTGAAATATTCATGTCTCTTTTAAATATATAAATTAATATAATTCTTCCTTGATTTTGTTATATGCCTTTAAAAATTTTTTTTTTAAAGCAATCTCTGGAAGTTCCATTAAACCCCTTCGTAGGTTATCTTTACACCACTTAAACCCTATATTATACAACAATATATGAATGGATGTTCTAAATCTCTCATATAGGTATATATCTTTTGTATATTTGTGAATACTACCCAGACTAACAATTTTCTCTGAAACAATTGTATTAAATTATGCTTCGATTGAAAGAATTATTTACTGTGTTATAAAATTGTATATTTGATGTCTGAAACACCAAGATTGTGCTTGATTCGTCACTTCTTTCGCATAATCACAGTTTCTTTTTGGCGAATTTAAGGTTACATTATTTTTATTATTATATTTTTTGAGATATTTTAGTGACCGTGTCCGTACTAACGTACAGTGCAGCTGTAAAGCGCAAAAATATTTTCAATAAAAACTGCGGCGATTTAAAATTTATTAAAACAAAGCGTTAAAACAACGTCTGTCGGTTTATAACCCGTAATTATAATATTTTGAAGAATTTTCAGACGTTTGGCAAACGGACAACTTTTGCAGGCTAATCCCGTTACATGTTGGAACTTCTCTAATAGCATCTCTTTTTAAATAGAATAAAATAACAAGGATAATATTACCTGATTCTAAAACGAATCTACAACTTTAGACAGACATATATTGACACTCGTGTCACTGCTATTTTGAATTGACTATATAATCATATTAATCATATTCTAACGTATATACATTATATTCAAATACAGAATGTTTTCCGGTATAAAAACATCAAACTACTAATCTTTAAAAGAAAGCTGTTAAAATTTCATGATATTTTTCTCATACGCTACTACTTTTGCTATATTCTAAACAATGGATCAAAAATAATTTATTATTTACACTGCTTTGTGATTAGAATAATATCGTCCAAGTAAAGCATTGCCTTGGAAGGTGATAAAAGGACTCCGCTCCATTAGGAACAAAAGTAAAACGATAGTTTTCTGATTTTCATGGCTTCTGACAAACGTGGTCGTAGAAACGTCGATGATGCATTACGCAGTAGATGTCCAAATGAGTTGATAACACCAGAAAATATAAACGAAATCTACAAGATCCTTTGGAACGATCGAAAGGAGAGGTAGCGTGGGTTAGCTACATTTGTAAAGATATCAAAAGAACGTGTTGGTTTTATATTGCATGAGCATTTAACTATGAGAAAGCTCTGTTTATACTAAGTGCCGAGTTTGCTCACTGTTGCCCAAAAACAAAAATATGTTGATGATTCTGAGCAGTGCTTGTTGAGGTTTAAATGTAACAAACCGGAGTTTTTGCGTCGATGTATGATAATGGATGAGACATGTATCCATCACTTGTTCAAATTCTGTTGGCGAATGTTTATAAACTATCAATATCAATATGTTTGTGGTTGTTTATAACTGCTATTGCTCAGAAGGCAAGAGTATAAAATTTAATGAGGAAAATGATCCCAGTCCCGCTAATAATTAGGCCTTTAAGACCTAATCTCTTCTTGGATGATTTTTAAAGTTAATCACTCTATAGCTGGTAGGCCGTAATTCAGAAAACACCTTAAGGAGACTAAGACCACTCCGGATAAACCCTAGTTGGTAAAAGTGAGAATCCTTTAAAAAGTGCTTTCACTAATGATTATTTCTACCCTCAAACATATACGATATAAATCACAATATTAATACCATCAATATCGTCAGATATGACTATATTATAGTAAGATATGTATGATATAATAAATAATTCTTTTGGTTCAGAGCATCGGGCTGGTACATTACATTAAACCAATTTAATTTAAATCAAATTTAACATTTATGTATTCACTGTTTAAATATATTAATCCGAACTAACAATATATAACGTATTCACTAAAAACATACAAATGGGGCTCAACGTACTGTTGGCACCATTAACAGGCAAAAAAGTCAATTATCGTATTTCATTCAACCGCAGCCCTGGTCCATATATTGGTATGTTCTCTAATAAGCAAACGAGTTTAAAAATATAATGGGCGGTTTATTTATAATAAATTAATTACTTTTGTTTATCGGTTTAATAAATTCGATTCCGGCAAAATATGCCATTAAACAAATATAATTAGCTTTTAAAGCGGTTTTGCTTTTTATCATAGCGAGATTATATTGGTAATTTATAATGGACATTAACATTCGTTTAGATATTAGTTTTAACTTATACGAGGACTGTATAATAACTAGTTAAGTAAGTAAGTAACAAGTAAGTACTAGAGTGAATTATACTTAACAATATACTCTTGGCCTTCTGATTTCAATTCCTTATCAGGCTCCTTCATTCTTTAGGAGCTCTCACAATATACTTCTGTAGTGAATTCGCAATCCTCACAAAATACAAATGCCTTATTTGAATCTCATAATGTTACCTCTATAATGAAGACTGCATTTTTACATATACACAATTCAAAACTGTAATGACACGTGTGTCAATATGTGTCTGTCTAAAGTTGTAATTACGTTTTACAGTCAGACTATATCCTTCTCATTTTATTCCATTTAGGATAGAATGCTGTTAGATAAGTCCGATCATGTAAACGAAAGAGCCTGCAAAAGTAGTCCGTTTGTCAAACGTCTGCAAAATTCTTCAAAATATTATAACTACAGGTTATTAACGTTGTTGTAACGCTTTGTTTTAATAAATTGCAAATCGCCACGGTTTTTACTGAAAATATTTTCTTGCGCGTTGCAGCTGCACTGAATAGTAGTACGGACAGGGCCACTAAAATATCTCAAAAAATAAAAAACAATATAACCTTAAATTAACCAAAAAAGAAACAGTGTTTATGCGAAACAGATTAGTTTGTTGTTATCTCTATCAGAGATCAAATACAAGAAATGAAAAAAAACAGTAAGTAGTTTTTTCAATCGAAACATAATTTAATACAATTATTTCAAAGAAAATTGTCTGGAAAGTATGTTTAGGAAACCAAAACATATACAGCTATTTGAGGGATGTAGAACATCCCTTCATACATTGTTGGGTAATATAGGATTTAAATGGTGTAAAGATAATGCACGAAGGGATTTAATAAAATGAAATCAATGAAGAATTAATATATCAATTTATATATTTAAATGAGACCTAAATATTTTAGAATGGTACCTTGGATCGCTCATTGCAAGATGATAATAAATATAGTGTAAAGACAACAAAATGATGATGAAAAAAGGTAAACGTTGGAATAACTATCGATTAGGTTTTGTTAGTCATAACATTTATTAATAATTCATTGCAGACATATAGTTCTTCATGCTGGAAACAGAAATGTTTTTATTTCTGGTGTAGAATTAGTGCTTCCCTCTAAGTCCACGGATGACTACCATGGAGAAATGTACATAACTTGTTTTTGTAGTAGTTTGAAAATCAGCTTTTAAAAATTTAGAGGAACCATCAGTTATTGTTATGTACATGCTATATATAGTACACTATTTGGGAAACCCTAACAAGTGCATCCACAAAGGCTGCAATTAAGGAATGGCTTAAAGTACATAAAATAGGTTTCGAGGAAATCATTTTAAACAATGAACTATATCAATTTGTTACTCGGTAAATATATATGAAATTTTTAAATGCATTTTATCTAAATTACTTTTTTATAAATAAACCTGAGAGAAGATGCTTGGTAGATCAGACTACTGAACGTTATGGCTACAGAGTATTATGTCTTCCTTCCTATCACTGCATATTTAATCCAATTGAGTTGATATGGGGTAATGCAATGGACATTCAGGTCGAGAAGGATATTCAAACCAGAACTGTCTGGATATATGGAAAGAGACATTGTCGAAAATAACACCTTCGGTTTGCATGAGCTCGATCGGACTCGTTGAAGAAGAAATTGACAAATGGTAGAATCTTGAGCAAGTTTTTGATAGATTGGAAGTCATAACCTAGTGAATAAGCTTTGCCCCTTTTAGCAGTCATTCTAGATTTAATCAATATCATCACTTCAATTTAATAAATGTCGTACAATACTGAACATGTATAATGCCTCTCTGTTAGTTATCAAACCAATAAATTGATAATATCAAATTCAAGTAAGCTTTGGTTAATTTCTATATGGCTCGTCTAGATGATGCAGTAATTGCCTATTAGAATTTATTAAGATATTTGGTTTGTTATAGTACGTTTTGTGTTGGGAGGAATTAATGTGTTATATTTACTTATATAGTTTAGGCTTTTATGACTGCTTTATGAAAAACAAATTAGTGTCTTTGAGATGAATTTTGGTAACTAAAGTAAAAATACCATTGTCAGAAAAGCACAGGAGACAATAATATATTAACATATATATCAGACTCAAACTAGTATTAAAAATTAAGCTTCCGCCTTGGTTGGCACAGTGGTAAAGGCAACAGAACGGTTGTTTTATTGTTGCGATAATCGCGGGTTCGAATCCTGCCGTGGCATGATCGTAGGCTTATGTTTCTGATTGTTTAACAATGGCGGTTATCCTTAGGCATGAGTGCGAAATCCGACCAGTAAAATGATCCCAGTCACGCCATACACCAGGCTCGGTAAGACCAAATGTCTTCTGGGATGATTTCTAAGTTGGTCACTCGCCAGTCGGTAGGCTTAAAGCGGAAGACCGTGGTTCGGAGCCCATGTTAAATTGTATGTTTAGTCCAGATAAACCCTCGATGGTAAAAAGGAGACTTTAAGATACATAAAATATTAAGCTCAATTTTCCCCAATAGAATAGTTTATATATCATATAAGACACCAAAAAGTACAGTAAAAACAAATACAAAAGTAATATAACTCCTTAAATACTACAAAATCATACGAGTCATTAACTTAAAAATAATATTGAACATGGCTCTTGTCGATAACTATTTGTTTAATCTAATCTAACATCTAAATTAACATTAAAAGGAACACTGTATCGACTCTAGTAAGTTTAACAGATTAGTTGAAGATTATTTCCAAGTATCCGAATCCGTACTATCTCCAATCTTAAATTACTACCCTCTAATCGTCTACCTCTCCGTCCGCTCGGGAGTTTCAAGGTGTCCCCGATCGAGTGCCGCCGGAATGATTAATGGGGCATTCGTCAAAAATCCTCTTCTGATAGATTACAAGAGGGACTGCACGTTCAGCGGGGGGGATTATTAAAATTAGGGAAATGCTCGATCAGGATCAGCGAGACGATGGGGTTGAATTGGGATAATTATTTGTTTAGATCGGTGAAAGCTTATACCGAATGTGGGACTTGGGTGGGGGTAAGTTAGCGAAGAAAACGTATATATGTTATGTAAGTGCTGATTTTTCTTTCGAATGTATTTGCTGTGATCTATATGTTTCAATAACTTTAACAAATTTTGTTGTTGCTTAAAAAAAATAGAATTTCAGAATTTAAAATACATATAGTCTTTCCAATAAAATAGCCAACGCACGTCATCAAAAATAATAATGCAATGTTGCCGTACCTAATTTAAGTTTTCATTTATTTTGACTCTGATAGCAAAATACAAACGTGAATAAAATAATGAAACAAAAATAATGTTATAAAATATAATTTACTTTAACGCTATAGTGAATTTTTATTGAAGAACTTAAACTACAGTTCATTAAACAGTCACAATAATTTGGAGGTTAGAGTCGTATTTTTTTTTAAATATATTTTAAAGTCTCCTTTTACCAACTATGGGTTTATCTGGACTGGGCCTAAAGTTTAACGTGGGCTCCGAACCACGGTCCTCAGCATTAAGCCTACCGACTGGCGAGTGACCAAGTTTAGAAATCATCCCAGAAGACATCCGGTCTTACCCAGCCTGGTTACTGGCGTGACTTGGATCATTTTTCCTGTCGGATTTTACACACTTACCTAGAACATTCACAAATTGTAAACAATCACATAAATTTACGACCATGCCCCAGCAGGATTCGAACCCGCGGCTATCGCAACAGTAGGAGGGTCCCTCCCATCGCTTCTACCACTGCGCCACCAAGCCGGCCAGAGTCGTATTATTATATTTACATTGACATACGGCAACAGTGTCGACCAATACCAACACAAATCGAATTTTATAAACCGATGTGGTTACATGTTCGGACGCATCGTTCTGTCTTTTCTTAGCTAGAGTAATGCTAAGTAGTAAAATGAGAAAGAAAATACCTCCATTAAATATCTGGCAGTGAGGGCGTGGATTATATACTACTTCGTAAAGAAAACCTACTAGTTGCTGTTACTTAGTGTATATTATATTTTTTATCATTTAGAGAGATTGTAGAATTTACTTATCGTAAGCTGTTGTGAAATCTTCTCTTGTTTAATCCAGAGAAAGTGTATTTGTATAAACGTGAGATCATTGATTTGGGTATTTTGGGTAGAGTTGCGAAAGAATACTTTATCCAATCAAAAACATCAAGGTATAATAACAATTTTTGATGAAGCTCCCATTTCATTCCAAATGAAATGTAACAAATTATTTTTTTTTATTAAATAATGGCTATATTTTTAGCCGCATTTATACAGAAAAGTCAAACAATGAAATATGACTTGATTGGTATCATAAAAATTAAGAAAATATTTAATCCTTCCATATTGGTTATTATAATTTTAAAATTATAATTATAACTTAATATAATTTTAATTAAGTAATGCACTTTCGAACAGGCGTTCGGTAGTACTGTTAAAAAATAAACAGAAATTAATAACGAGACTTTATATTTGTAATATATTAATGAGTAATAATTGCAAGATATAAAAAATATCATCTAATTGCTAGAAGTTCTCTAACTTCAGAAAGTTTATCTCAATTAAATAATTGTACGCAAAAAACAAATTGTCCTAAAGGTCTCTATATATAAAATATGGAAAAGCCTAAAAGAAATTATCGTATTGAAAATAGTGTGACTAGTTACCATCCATCCTCATTCAAAGCACTACCCGCCAACATTATCGCGTGTGAACCAGCTCTATCAGTCAAAACCAACAAATTTACAAAACAAATATCCAATTCACCACATTACAATAATGTCCTTTTCGTGTCGGACTGAAATCTCATCATGCGCTCACTTTAAAAAATCTTTTTAATGAGTTTTGTACAGCCCCTTTCGACACAACCGAGGGGAAAATTATTTACAAGGATTTTTCTACCGTTACAGGAAAAAGCTTCACTCTGACGATAATGGTTTCGACAAGCCCTCCCCAAGTTGCTACATACAATAAGGCAATCAAGGTCACCGTGGATGGGCCAAGAGAACCGAGATCAAAAACAAGTGAGTATGGTCTTTTTCTTCCCTAATTTTCTTTTTATATTCAGTCATGATGATACACATTTTTTAACGCTAAAGATTTATGATAAAGATGTTATAATGTAAATACATTAAACAGCGTCGGGTTAATTACACCATTTAAAGATCAAGAACAGTTGAAACAATTTTAGTCATTAACAATTTTGATCATTTTGAGTGAAGCAACTTTCGTTATAGTGAAAAAATGAATATAAAGGAATTTCGCGTGTTAATAAAATATTGCGTTTTGAAGGGAAAAATACAGTTAAACAAAAACTTGGCTTGATGCCGAGTTTCAGGACACTGCCTCAAGAATTTGAACCATCAAGGACTGGCATGCTAAGTTTAGACGTGGTGAAATGAGCACCGAGAGACGGTGAACCCAGTGGATATCCAAAAGATGTTGTTACCGACGAAAACATTAAAAATATCGACAAAATGATATTGAATGACTGTAAGCTGCAACTGACTGAAATAGCAGACAGTCGAAAGATATCAACTAAACTTGTACATCACATCATTCACGAATATTTTGGTATGAGAAAGCTCTGTGCAAAACGGGTGCCGCGCGAGCTCACTTTTGACCAAGAACAACGATGAGTTGAGGATTGGAAGGAGCATTTGAAGATGATCAAGCGTAATAAAGTCGAGATTTTGCGTCGATATGTCACAATGGATGAAACATGGCTCCATCATTTCACTCCGAAGTCCAATCGACAGTCATCCGAGTCCACTGCACACGATGAACCCGCTCCATAACGTGGGAAAACGCAACAGTCGGCTGGCAAGGGTATGGCGTCTGTATTTTGGGATGCGCATAGAATAATTTTCATTGACTACCTTGAAAAAGGAAGGACCATCAACGGCGACTATTACATAGCGTTATTAGATCATTTGAAGTACTAGATCGCCGAAGAACGGCCAAATTTAAAGAAAAAGAAAGTGCTACTACCTTAGGGAACCTCACACCTCCAACATATTATTACAACGTCTAATTATAATACAACATTATTAAAGGGTAAATTATATATAAGACCTCTATGGCTAAAACAACTACTAAATACCATTGCTAACCGCAAAAATTACACATGGCTGAGTGGCCATTCAATTTAATAGTGCTAATCCAATTCAATAGACATTACCATGCTCGAACACTGCCAGTTATTTTGAGTAGAATAATTTATTTGATAGTATGAATACTATGAGATGACAACAATTAAAAATTCGCAATGACATCCACTCAGTGATTTACAGGAATTCTGGATTTGTCAAGCAATATACAAAATATAGGACCCGTTAAATTGCAGCTTCATTCTTTTGACCATGTAAGTGTTAATGATAGTTTTCTCCGTCACATAACCATATTTTAAATGGTCTTTCTCCTGTTTTTAAAGCAAATTGTTACCAAACAATGTTTGAGATTAGAAATTCAGAATTTTCACACGATTCAAAAGTTTTATGAGAACAAAAATGGATGCGAGGAGTTACTGAGTGTTGTTAAAAGAGGGCATAGTCGATGACAGTAGCAAGCAACTACAACATATGCAGTATCACACCGTACTGACAAATAAATTAGCGCTGGGATGAACTGAAGAATCGGAAGAATTTGTCGATGGCATAGCGTTAGAAGGTTAGAGCATTTCGGATATATACAAACATGTTGAAGATTTGAAGTTTTCAGTATGGTGATTTATTTTTGTCATTATTTATTTATTGTAAGAAGTTATAATGAACATGACAGTAAATCCATCATAGACTCTTGAGGATAAATTTGTATGTTTGTATTTGAAATACAATTCAATCTGTACTGTCACAGTAATGTTATTGAGGGATGAAACCATCATTTAAATACGTAATTTTATGAATATGTTTGAAGTGAGGTATAACCTGAAATAGACCCTGACCTGAAAAAATTCTGATATGAAAGAAAAGTTATTAAAGTAAAAAAATAATAGGTGAGAAAAGACACTATAATATTCAGATTATAATACATTCATTATAAATTAAAACCGAAAACAAAGCGTATATATCTGAATTGGCACGAATCGAGATTATAAATATTGTATTAAAATCAGATGACGTACACAAAATCTGTTTAGAACATCTAAATCATATACCCTCGCTTTCCTGCAGCATTAAGAAACCGCAGGCCTGTGCGCGAGATAGAGCGTAGAGTTCCGTTCCATATAGTTTGTTCGCAAATTCCCCGAACTTGCATAAGTATTCCTAACACTTAACCTTAAAAGGTTAGAGCTGTTCACTTAGACGGGGTCTAGTCTGGAGAGTTTTAATTTATCTCTAACATAGTAAGAGATTCCGTATTGATATATTTTTATTTTATAATTAAATTAATTTTGTAATTAAATTTTTGTAATTTTTAAACAATTTGCATGTTTCTATTTAGCTGTTAATGTTTATTAACTTTATATTAATTATTTTCTGATTTATTCCATTATATTAATAGTCTTATTTATTATTAATATGTATATATTAAAATTAGTATACAATTACAACAAATTTTACTCTGCCTTAACATACTAACAAATAACTACAATTAACATGTTCTCGCCGAATCACTTAGTGTTCAGACAAGTCTAGACTCCTTCATTTTGGCTTGGTTCTGGGATCTTCTTTAAAGGGAATCAGCGAATTAGTGTGTATAACTAGCTCAGTTTCTAGGTCGATAAAATTCCAGCTTTTTATGTCAAGCTGTTTTTACAGACAGATATTTTATTGTCGAACAGGGTTACGAATACACTGACCTACACCCGATATAGTCGGGTGATCCGCAGGGCTGTGTTCTTGGCCTATTGTTATATCTATTGTATACAGCTGACCTACCCACCTCAAGAAACACTACTGTTGTAACATATGCTGACGTTACAGCGGTTTAATCATCACACGAGTATCCAACATCAGCCACAAGAAACCTCCAACTTCATCTTAACAAAATCGAATTGCGATTGTAAACGTGGCGTATCAAAATAAATGAGACAAATTCTACCCATGTGACATTCACCTTTTGTAGAACAGCATGTCTCTCAGTAAAATTGAATAATCATGAACTTCCACAAGCAAACGACGTTAAATATCTGGGAATGCATTTCGATCGACGTTTGACATGGATAAAACATATAATGACAAATCGCAGTATATTGGCTGGAAATCTAAATTTAACTTAGCATTAGATAACAAGGTTTTACTGTATAAGCCAATATTTAGCCCCATTTTGACCTATGTTATTGAACTGTGGGGTACTACTAGCAAATCTAATATAAATATCCTCCAGAGGTTCCAGAATAAAGTGTTGAGAGTCATCGTCGATGCCCCATATCACGTGTCCAACAAACTGATTCTACGAGATATTCCCTTAGAACCCATAACGGGTGTGATTTGAAGGGCTAGTGTGAATTACTCTGAAAGACTGTTAGTGTATCCCAAAGTACTCGCCAAACAGTTAAATGTGCGCGATGGCACTGAAGTGCGTAGGCTCAAACGAAAACTATCTTACGAACTGATTAATAGACACATAGAGTAAGATTTAATAATCTCTAGAATATGTTAGAATAGTCTTTAGAATAAGTTAGGATGTACTTTAAAATAAGTTGGAATAGTATCTAGAATAAGATTTAGAATATAAGTTGTACACTTACTGAAGTGATCTTCTACATAGCAGGATAGTTATATGGTCAATGTTCAATGTTCAATGGTTAGTTAAATTATTCTGATTCCTTGTTAATTTATAAGAAGCCCATAGAATTTCATTGTTTCAATATATTGAGAACTTTAATGTTTTGTCAATTAAGAGCTGGTGACGGATTGAGAAATGCTTCATATTAGTCAGATATTTCGTTTTCAAATTCTTAATATAAAAATTTACTTAATATAAGATGTAATAAATTTAAGTTCGACTTTTAGTTAGTAAAATAATATGGAAATGTGGAGCGTCATTTAATTTAAATGAGCCTTGTTGCTGCCAGACTGGAACGTGTTTAACTGGAACGATTTAACATTTGCAATAGAAATCTTGAAACTTTATCTCTAATATTCATTACAGTTTATCACTTAACCATTATCGTAAAATCGTTATTTGATGTATTGCTAAATTAATGAACCTTTGTCAACAAAATTTGTTGAATTCTGCATAGTTCAACAACTCAAAAAGTTCTCAAAACAGGCTTGTTTAAGGGTTGTTCAACAATATGTGACAATTCTCTATAAGTTATGGAATATGCAGGATTTGAAACAAAGATAATATTTACCTGGAAATTATTTCTGTAATGTCCCCAGACCAGTTTCAGTCCACATTTGGTGGTCTCACTACTTGAAATGGTTGGGTATCTATCGAAGCATTGGTGTTTCCTAATTCTAATGGTGCATTATTAGAGAACTATGATTTCTCCATAAAATTCCTTTTTTTTTATTTATTCTTCGTGAGTCCACAATCTGCCCTATTGGCAATAAATATTTCTTCTGTCTATATTATATATACATGGCATGTAGAAAATCACTTCATTAAGCAATCTTCTGTATAAAATATTTTCTTAATTAATTAGTCTTATTCTAAAGCTTATTCTAAAGTCTACATATGTCCAGTAATCAGATCAGGTGGTGTTAAACGTTTTAGTCTACGCATTTCAGTATCACATCGCATATTTAGTTGATTAGCGAGTACATTGGGATGCACTGACACTCTTTCGAAGTACTTTCGTAGCACTCGTTATAGGTTCTAGAAGAATATCGCGTTGTATCACTTTATTTGAAATACACTACGGAGCATCAACAATGGCACGCAACACCTTATTTTAGAGCCGTTGAATGATGGATATGTTAGATTTGCTAGCGGTACCCCATAATTGGATTCCATATGTCCAAATGGGCTTGAGTATAGACTCATACAGCAATACCTTGTTATCTAATGATAACTTGGATTTGCGCCCAATAAAATTCCTACAGTTGTTGTCCATCGACAGCCGTTATTTTTTTCTCGTTATATGGTTAATTTACGGATTTCATCTTGAGAGAACGATGTATTTATTAAACCTTTCCACGAATCGATCCTTTTTTGATAGTTTTATAAGATATGAAGCGCTGTTCACGCAGATCACGCCTCATATGTTCGATCAAGTAGTAATAAGAAGAACCAAGATATCTAGAATACGGCAGGTCGGGTAGCACTTTATTAACTTTAGCAAATTTTAATATTTCCAAGTATGTTTTTACCGATTTTTTACATGTTTTCGAGCGTTGTCGTGCTAGACAATAATATTGCTGTGTTTTTGCTCGTATTCCAGCCGCTTTTCGGAGAAGACTCGGCTCAAAAGCATCAATTTTACTTGGTATATACGATTACCATTGATAGTTACATCAAATAAGTTCTATCAGAATGCTCTTTGTCTTTGGTGTCAAAATCAACACTTTTAAAACGTCGAAACCGGTATTCGCATGTTGAAATTCATGGAGTATGGTTGCCATAAGCTTCATACAGCATTCGATGATCTTCGGTCGACTTTTATTGCAAGTTGAAGTAAAAAAAGTAAAACTTTTCGCAAGTATAATTTACCTGGTACAAATACAGCCATTTTCAATGCACTGAGAAAATGTTTTCTTCACACCTCCACGAAAATTATCATCATGTTAAACAAAAAGCAAAGCACATTAGAACCAAAATAAAACAACTATACTGGTTAGTTGGAATATATTATCAAATCGATCTAAAATCACAATTATAAAGCCAATTTGGACCTATGGGGTGCAAATATAGGGTTGAACTAAAAATTCAAATTAACTAATCATCCAAAATGTCCAACAAGGTTCTTCGATTGATTACCAATACCTATCGCTATGTAACCAACGAAGAACTGCCCCATGACCTGAAAATCAAATGGATTTGCGAAGCTATCTAAGATTTAGCCTTGAAACATGAAAGAAGATTACTAAATCATACTAACGTAGAAGCAATACAAATCCTGGGCAGCGCGCAGGATATCAGGAGATTGAAGCGAACCAAACCATATGAACTTATATAAAGTGCATACATTTAGTATAAACTATAGCTATAAGTTATTATAATTTTATAATTGAGGAATACATATTGATGTATTTTCTTGCACTCGTCTTGCTTGTGAATTAATCCAAATATAAATAAAAATTAGTAATAAATTAATTTATAATTAAGATTTTACTAAGTAAGTGACTTCAACAGGCAAAGGGTTTCAACATGAAGTTTAATTTAATTTTTTAAATTCTATTCAATATTGATTTATAAGCCGATATATTATTATCCACTTATTATACGAGAGCAGTTTGATAAGTCGGTGACTTTTTGAGTGAAAGTAATTTTTTATCAGAAAAGCAAAAAAAAAATTTAGAACATGTCAATGTCTTTAGTGAAGAATATTTCCAATTTTTTTTATTCCTTCCATATAATAGATTTGCTTAAGTCCCTCTATATAGGCGTTTGTATGTATTAGATCATTTGACCCAAGTCTCTTAACACACAGCTAGATCTGGAGAATATGATAGATGGCATAGCAGTTAGTAGCCCAATTTATGAATTTTTGCCATAGTTACTACAGTGTGCATCTGTAAGTTGTCTTGATGGAAAAATAATTTTTTCCTCTGCAAATGTGGTCGTTTTTTATTCAAATCCAAGAAACTGTGGCCGACGGAGATTCACAAATTCTTCTTCCTTGATGCACGTTCGCCTGAAGAACTAGATTGTACTGATTGTTTTTTGGTATCTGGTATTTCGTGATGTATCCATGTTTGGAAATGGCGCTAAACTCATTCGCATTATTAATTAACATTGAATAACTTTTTATATAAAAATATTTATGGATAATGTGATGTGCAAGCTCAGTTGAGATGCCTACAGCCTTAGTCACTACACATACTTTTATTCTCCAATCGTTCAATATTACTGTATGCATTTTATCGATGATTACTAGCGAGACGACCTCTTTTGGGTGTCATTTATGCTGGTACAACTACAACAAAAATCTACTTCTTCACCACTTCGTAACCCTTGAAATTGATGGTGCAAATTTCCATAGTCTTTACAAACCCTTTCTATAGTGATACTTTTATTCGCGAAAAATGCTTAATCAGTACACGAAAATCACTTTCTCCCATTTTTGTTAAAATTTGAGAGGTTGTCTTCTGTCAATGGCTGTCAAACACAATCTAAATAACGTAAATTGTTTAAAATCTCATCAGTGATGCATTTAAAATTACAAAGCGGGAAATTCAAACAGTTATGGACTTATTAATGTGCCCCCTTAGTATCAAAATAATATATAAGCTCATTATAGAACATCAATCAAAAAAATCCAAACAATATATGAATGTTAGTAAATCAATGAACGATATAATCAAAACCAAGAAGAACTCAGTTATTTTTTTTCTGAATAACAACTCCACATTATAACCGATTAAACATTTTCTCTCAGTCAGTTTTTAAATATTTATAATTTTCTCTGCGCTTGCCCACCCAGGTCGAACATCAAAACCATCTACTACTCCAGATCGTACCCAGTTTCGTGAAACGTTTACTCTCGTTATTCGGGAGCCGACCAGATGGCACTTAACAGTCCAAGACGGAGGAATTTTATGCGCTTTTAAAGCGATTTAATGACAACCAGTCACAGCGGCTGAGCTTTACAATATCGCTGTCAAAGGCAACAACCGCCACGATTGGTAACTTTATGTCCTGTCGCGGGCTTTTTTTTCGTCTTTTTATTGTATATCGAATTAATACCCAGTTCAAAAGAAGAGGGATTGATTATATGTATAATAATCTGCTTTATTTTCCATCTTAAATGTCTTTTTCCCATAAATCTGATTTAAATAAGCAGCCGAAAACAATATAAGATATATAAATTTAGTAACTAAAAGATGTATTAAAACATTTATTACGCCATCAAATATACATAAATAGACAAGCTTTTTAATATCATTTCTGATTTAAACAAAGAAATATATTTGTATATTTATTAATATATTATTCCTGTTGTTGCGGACTAACTTACAGTCTGTCTCTACGGTAATTTAAAACTTGGTACTTATACCACGTGGTGCATAAGTCCCGCTACCATTTTGATTATCTATAACTTTGCTCAAAGAAAAGATAAGTAAGTTTGATTTTCAACAAAAGTTTATTTGGTCTTAGGCTAAATTTCTTCAATTTCACGACGAATATTATCTTTGAGATGTTGCATCGTTTTGGACTTATTCACATAAATTTTCATTTTTAGAAACCCCATAAAAAAAGTCTGGTGCTATTAAATCCGGAGATCTGGCTGGCTATGTTAAATCGCCACTTCGTGAAATTAGTCTTCGTGGAAAAACGTCATTCAATAATTGAATTGTTGAATGAGCTCTGTGTGCTGTGGCCCCATCTTGCTGAAACCACCTGAAACCTCTAGTCCTTGCACTTCCATTTCAGGTACAAGAAAATTTCGAATCATGTCTTGGTACCATTCAGCAGAAATAGTAACTGCAACACCTTGGTCATTTTCAAAAAAATTGGAACCAATGATGTTTCCTGCATGAGTACCACAACATACAGTTGTTTTTAGTGAATACAATGATGTCTCATGAATTAATAAGGATTCTGTGTTCCGCAAAACCGACAATATGTTTATTGACGTGGCCACTGAGAAAAAAATGGGCTTCATCGCTCATTATCAATTCAGACGAAAAATCTTCAATTTCACCAGACAACCTTAGGAGTGCATACTGTGCATACTGTACTCAACAGGTTGATCAGGATCTCTTGGTAGCAATTTTTGGACCACGTCTCCGAATTGGCGTTTCTGGAGACTCTGCAATACTATTGCGCACCAGAGCTGCATTTTCAGCGTTACAAGACGTTCGTAGTCCTCAACAACGAGGTCTGTCTGCTGTGGTACCGTGTAGTCGAAAATTCGCATGTAAACGTAAACATGTAAACATAAATTGTGGTTTTGTGAGGCAATGCACGATTGTGATTTTTGATGCAATTTTCACTGTGTGATTCTGAGTTTCACTGATTTTCAATAAATATTGTAACATATGTCCCGCTACAACATACAACATAATAATAATATAAATATTGTTATTATTTCTGTTCGTTCTTGTGGCGTATATTTATCCACAAGAAAATTTGGACGTTAACACAACACAATGGTTAAAAGAAAACTTGCTTAGTCGGTCCTTATTTAGTTTAATTTTTAGTGTTTTTAATATTTAGTGCACCTCACTCTAAACTACACAAGGGCACACGGCTTGGTTATCTTGATTCTGTGCCCCTGTTCAGTATTGTCCATGAGTAGCAGCACCTTTAGTTTTTAGAAGAAAGTGGTGAATCTCTATATGTTTTGTTGCGAATTTCTTAATGTCCTCTACGATATTTCGGTTTGCGTAACTATTTCTGTAGTATTTGAGTGCATCCGCAATAGGTCCCAATATTTTATTCTGAAATACTTGTATTATATTGCTATTGTTTATCACAAATCATGTCCATAACTGTATTAATAACTTAGTTATTAAAGAAACTTATTAGCTACAGCAAATATAGACTTTTTTCTAAATAACCAATATATTTTTTTTTCAATCATATTCCTTTTTGATGTGCTTCTTGAAAAGAAATTTTGCATTAGGACTCATCCCAAGGTATTTGGTGTATAGAATATAGAAGTGTGCTGCATTGGATAACAATGTTATTCATATTTCTTGATATATGAACATATGAACAGTTTAGTTATAGGTGACTTCTATATACACGGATTTACTCTCTTTGACCTTTATTCGTCATACTTGTTTCCTCTTTTTTATATTATTACTTGAGGTGTGCAATTTTCTGGTTGCTTATTAGCTATTGTCTCTAACAACAAATATCGCAGTGTCATCAGAAAATGTAGTCATAGTAAGATTTGGCTGGTTGAGATAAATATAATGAAGATAAAATTGTATTCATAATACACAATAGTTTCGTCCACTTTCCAATACAAATTAGGCACTTATTGTTAAAATAAAATGTTTTTACCTTGAAGCTATACACTAATCGAGCTAATTTTGCTGTCTTTACATGATATGGGATGTTAATTAAACAAGTCATGCGTGTTCACTTGACTTAACTACTAATAATCATATGGATTATAGATACCAGTTATCATAGTTAAAAGAGAGTTAAAATTATTGAACAAAAATGTATTACTTTTTTATCTACAACAATCTCCCATTATGGCTACATTCACTTTAAGTCTTCCACTCAATTTATCTTCGTATACTTTTAGTCCTCTGCTTTCTCACTTTTCTTTTCTTCATAAATCTACAAATTATTAATAAATCATAAAATTCAAATTTTTGAAAGCACTCATGACAACTTCTTCTTTTTAATAATTATTAAATCAAGTTACCGCCAATAACGCCTATTTCACCCAAAAGTCGAGAAGGATTTAAAAAAAAACTTAAAAATATATATGCTTTTACAATATTGTTGATAATTTAAGGTAATATTGCTCAAGATAAATAGTACAAATACTACTACTTTGTAATTCTTTCAGACAAAATGTACGATAGGTACTTAATTATTATTTATACCTATAAAATAAATCATTTCAAATTAATTTTGATTGATTGTCATTACTAGACAACTACAATTGTTGAAATGTCTATATGTGAGATAAGACTTTAATAGGTGAATATGTGGATGAGAGAGGAGTTTCTTTAATTTAACCTGCAACTTTGTATGCTGTACTTTATCCAAAGCCTGAGATATGTCGAGGATTTCAGCCGAACAATATAATTTAATATTTAAGTTCATATTTATTTTGTTTTCACGTCTATGTACCTGAAATATAGTCCCGGACTTATTAAGAAACCAAAATTAATGTATTGAAATTATCTTTCTACTTTCTATTATGTTATTATATCCCTTTATGTATAATTTCTCAAAAACTTTCGATATTATTGGTAATAAACTTATAGGATGGTATTTGCAATACATTTGTTGTTTTAAACGATGGTATATAATAAAACAAATAATAAAATAAGTTATTTTTCTGAGGCCACATTCAGCGTAGTTACGTATGAAAATGGCGAAGAAGTGCGAAACTGAACCACTATCGTTCTTTAGATACTCTATCGCTATGCTACAAGAAAGATAGGAAATTTTTTTGAAGTAAACTATCTTTCTCATGAAGTAAACAAATGATCAGAATATATGCAGTGAAGACGATCATTTTCCAGATACCGATCGCACTGAAAGTTTTCGGCCGCAAAACGAAAGAATGAAAACTGTCACCCGACAGCTCGAGTGAATATTCATTAGCAGAAATTTCCCTAAATTTGCAAGGAAGGCCTCCTAGATACGAATTAACGAATCGAACCGGTTGATTAATTAATTAGAAGCCGGGCTCATCTGGGCTCGTTTCAGGTCCCTTCCCAACTATTCAGTCGAGTATTCTCAATTTACATCAATTGTCGATTATTGCGAATGACGTGTGTCAGCTCGATGTTGATGTATTCTCTTTTTGTTCCTCGCTCGATCGATTGGGATAAGCCAGCGAGGCGTTTTACGAGAAATAGAGACCGAAGATTATGTGTGTTATATGGGCGGTCCTGTTTTAATAATTAATAAACTTTAATCATACTAATATACTTAAGTATATTTATTTAAGCGTATTTTGTAAGTTTACTGCTTTTTTGACTAAGGCGTAATCCTTTGACAAATATGTAAATTAATCATATACTATTAAACAAATTACTTAGTAAATTATACTTTATTAATCTCTTAGAAAGTCAACAATCTGCCCGTGGACAATAAGTATTATTATATGAGTTCCATTATATAATATAACTACCTTAACATGTAGAAGGTCACTTCAGTAAGTGATCTGCTGTACAACTTAAAATTCAATCTTAATCTAGATACTATTCTAACTTATTTTAAAGTTTATCCTAACTAATTTTAAAGACTATTCTAATTAAAGTTTATCCTAACTAATTTTAAAGACTATTCTAACTTATTCTGGATATTATTAAATCTGACTCTATGTGTCTATTAATCAGTTCGTAAGGTAGTTTGCATTAAAGCCAACGCACTTCACTGTCATCGGGCACATTTAACTGTTTGGCGAGTGCATTAGAATGCACTAATAGTCTTTCAGAGTACTTCGCACTAACTCTTTGAATCACACTCGTTATGGGTTCTAAGAGAATATCGAGTTGAATCAGTTTGTTGGACACGTAATATGGAACGATGACTCGCAACACTTTATTCTGGGACCTCTGGAGGATATCTGTGTTAGATTTGCCAGTTGTGCCCCACAGTTAAATACCATAGGTCCAAATGGGCCTAAGCATTGACCATATTATCTAATGATAATTTAGATTTACGCCCTATCAGCCAATACATTTGGTTTAGTTTAAGCCCAAGTTGTTTGCGTTTTGTCACTATATATTTTTTCCATATCAAGCGTCGATCAAAATACGTTAACAGATATTTAACGTTATCTGCTTACGGAAGTTCATGATTATTCAATTTTACTGAGGGAAATGTTCTTCTACAAAGGGTGAATGTCTATGGGTAGATTTTGTATCATTTGATTTGATACGCCACGTTTACAACCACAATTCGATTTTGTTAAGATGAAGTTGGAGGTTTCTTGTAGCTGATATTGGATCCTCGTGTGATTATAAAAAGGCTGTATCGTCAGCATATGTTGCAACAGTAGTGTTTCTTGAGGTCGGTAGGTCAGCTGTATACATAAGATATAACAAAGGGCCAGGAACACTGCTCTGCGAATTGGTAAATTAAGATTCTACCAATCGTATCTAATGTAAGGTCTAAATAAAAATATTCTATTAAGAGAGTGATAAATATATTCTTTAAAATCAGCAACAACTGTAATAATAGCTTATTTCGGTTTTAGCGGCTCCTTATACACCACCCCTTTAGTTAGGGATTAGTATCCTACCATATATACACTAAGATTTTATCGCCAAAAATATTTGGCTTTGAGGTCGATGGTTCTCCTGAACTAACCTATGTAGTTCGGCAGCAGATCTCTTTTCAAGCAAAGAACAAACATAATTACCTAAATTGCAATTTAACCTTTGATGATTCGTATCTACACACACTGAGAAAATCACATGAGATGCAAGCCTGTTTTAGCTACGAAAATGGCAAAACATTAGTTGATTAAGTCATTCCTCATATTTTCTATACTAGATATTGGTAATCCATATACATGGAAGCTACATACTTTGTAGCGACCGCTATGACCCTTTAGGCCGTCACGCATTCACCTACAGCAAGTTTAAAGGTTAGCAGCAATGCCGGTGGGTTGGTACCATGCGGTTCCAGGCTATAAAAGACCATCACGACGACGTCTCGTTCTCTTTTATTTTCTCCATTCCCTTGTAATAGTACCACTTCCACAGCGCTACCGTACTTCCTCTACCTAACCTAATATCCTTTCAATTCTCCCGTCGACCACATGTATAATTTAACATTGAAATAAACAGTATTTCTTCAACCAGTGTTTTCAATTCTCGTGCAAATTCCTTCCAAAAATAATAGTGAGTGTTCTGACAAATAATCGCAGCGGCAGCCACACATTTCCACCGACTAACCGACCCGACGAACACCCCTACAGCCTCTTCTTCCCATTAAATAAAATAATATTTAAAGTAAATTAGTCATTTTTGTTTTCTAAATCCTTTCACATTATATAACTTATAACTTGTTATTTCTTCACAATGAAACCACTGGTTTCAGTCAATCGGTGTTGCAAAAGGGAACAGTTGTCGATAATTTATTGATAGACAATATTGTGTCAATAACAATACTCTAATTAAAAAATTAATTTTCACAAAACATACAACACGAAGAAGATATTATTAAGACACCAAATAATATTGTGTATTTTTCAACTACATCGTGTAAACTGAATAAAAATAGAAGCCATACAAAGAAAACGTCAAACGCTACTAAATATACATATTTTTTCTCACCTTGACACGGTCCAACAAATAACTACATCGTCCGAAAATAAACTAACGACCAATAAGTGCCTGTTGCTTTGGAAAGTCAAAATTCCCGCTAACTTTAAGACCTTTGTCTTCCGATCCTCCAGCACATTCTTGGCAAGCATAACGGGTTAGTTTGGAACCGATAAATGTCCCCCGTATTCCGTTTATTGTCTTGTTGGTTGGGATTTATCTGTTGTTGTGTCTTTGCACATGGATTTTATTGCGGATGGAACAGTTGGAAACGGAACGGAAGACCATATAAATATTTTTTTGACTTTATTTCTACTAAATGGCTTTTTTTTTCTCAAAGTAAAACCATTTCGAGCTTCAGAATATTTAGTTATTTTCAGCTTACATAAAATTTCAGTATATTTGTACACATTTGATCGAAATCTTTTAAAACAAATATACGGTATGAAATTCGTAATATATATTAGGTGCTTGTCGCTTAATCGCAGTTAAGTAATTAATTAACCAGTAGTTTTTTGAGAAATATTGAAACAATATATTATATATTAGTCAAAATAACTTTTATCATTTTATACAACTTTTTTATCTTTTCTACAATTGTGTCGAGACAAATAAGATCAATTAGTAACGAGCAATAAATAGATCAATGTTGTTTCGATATGAAATTGTTCTGTATATTACTAGAGTAACAGTTTATATCGTACAGTAACATCTGTAGCACAGTAAGTTTATAGCGATTTTAGCAACTCTTAATACACTTCGCCTTACTGATCCCACCATATATAGAGAAACCCTTTATAGCCATGAATATTTCGCTTCGATGTCAATGTGGAATGATGTGTAAATGTGGGTTCTCCTGGATTAACCTGTGCTTCAAAAACATATCTTTTTAAAGCATAGAACAAATACAATGACTGTCGAAAGTGCAATTGAGCGTTCGATAATTAGAGTCTGCATATACTGAAACACTTACACTAAGTAAAGGACTGTTATTTGAGTACGTATAGATATCGGTAATCAAAATACAAGCAAGCATTTAATAACTAAGATAAAACAAAGTAAATAGTCATTGTAAAAATAGTTCAAGTTATATAACAAAGACGGACACTAATATTTATTAGAAAATTATTTAAAGCTAAACGTGTGAAAGAAAACATATTTTTTTTATAAATGGGAATATTTAGCAATATTTTTTTAGTACATAGTGTATTTTTTTATAATGTTCTAGGCAGATATAGAGAATATATTATATATTAAAAGCTCTCTAATTTTCTATTTTATATTAACCATTTAAAGCAACTAAAAATATTGCAAATATTAATCATATAAAAATAGCTTTGTAACAAAAATGATATGTTTACTAGTAGATCCAGATAAGTTATTTGGGAGACGAAATTTTATTTCCTTTGCCAAGCATGCATTCGTGGACATATTGGGGTCCTTTGTCCATCCCCTCCTAAATTTAGTGTTCATTTGTAGGGTTTTCTCGATTGTTTACTAGTATTTTTTCTTCTATTCCTGTTTATAATATAGTGTTACCGAAAAAGTAAATTTTGTTTTCCTTAATAGGTGGTTTTGGCATTATATATCTCTAGTAGTATTTATTCAAAAGCTGGTTTCAAAACTGTTAATCCTTAGAATACTAGATATATACGGCTTAATTAAAAGTTGTTGCGCTCTGAAAATTGTTATTCCAGAAGGTTATTTCCCTCATATTTTGATTTTTTCTTGTAAAGTCAACAAAATTCGATAGAGACTGAACCAAAATTATGTGGTGTTATCTGATTTGATTCCTATGTTTTTACGATTAGGGATAGCTGACCAGCTACCCGTTGGAAAAATCTAATGTACTAAACATTGTTCATAAAATAGTTTTAGAACATCATGTATGGAAGACTAGATCCCAAAATGAACTCAATACTTGGGTTCTACATGAATTAGCTGTTAAACTTTAAATGGCCAGAATTTCCTTAAGAATAGATACTAAGAATACGAGAATAAGATATACAAATACTAAAAAAAAACATCATGGCTGATTCCCACAGAAGGCTCACAAATATTTGCAAAGCCCACAACAAAAATTTTGGATTTGAGTCTCTGGTAATACTAGAAGAGAAATGTTCACTTGAAATCAATAGAGAAATCAATATTAGCAGCGCGTTACCAGTCTAGTTACAAAATACGTTGGTTTCCGGAAGGCATCAAAATACGAACGACTAAGAATTCAAAATGTAGCTACTCAAAATCATGAAATAAGGCCAGGAAATAACAGAAGTAGCAGTACTAGTAAAGATATTGATGATATTATTATTTTGCGAGCAGGGATGGTGATCAATAACAAACATCAATACTTGAGTTAGAGTTAGTGAGCTTGTAAACGATAAAACAAAAAGTTTTCCATCCTTCAACGGAGGAAATATTGTTGTCTTTATCAGGTTTTATTTAACAAGGGTCTGTTTATCTAATACTACTGTTAAAAATGTAGTGTTTACGAAAGTAAATTCTTCTTTTGCTCGATAATAAATATACCGAACATTAATTCCTTGAATTTTGTATTTTAAATAAAAACAGTTGATATATTGTATCAACCATTTGAAATACACGACTCAAAGAGTTTTGTTTTTCGTATTTTAAATTAAAAACATTATTTTTCTTTTACTAGAGAGCATATTTACATTTTACGTTCAGTTCTTGTGTGTCTTCTGTGCAGTGTTTCCTTGTAAAGTAATTTTGATAATACTTTATTTCTCCTTTTTTTATTCTGTTGCTACTTGTATACATTTTTCTTGATATACTAGACTTAATCACTGAATCTTCTTAACACATTTGCTATATCTGCAAAACAGTTATTATTCTTTTTCTCCTGACACAACTTAACCAAATGGTCATGTATATTCTGAACATTGACATACATATCAATGCACACAAATCTTTCACACTCTACAAATATGATTTTCTACAATTATCATATATTTATTATATACTCATTTTTAGTTTTTTCCACTCTCATCATACAGTCTTAGAAATTGTCAGTATTGAATCATAATAACACACCTAGAAAGTTTCATTCAAGTGAATAACCGAGCTGTTAATTTCCTACATACCTAACACTTGTTCAAGATTCATGATTTATCAATTTTTTCTTCAATATGTCTGATCGAATTCGTCCACACCGAAGGTGTTATTAGCCATTCCTGTTTCCAGCATGAAGATCAATATATCTACAATGAATTATTAATAAATGTCATGACTAGTAAAACTTAATCAATTGTTATTCCAACGTTTACTCTTTCCACCAACTATTGTTATCTTAACACTATTTTTTATTATCATCTTCCCATGAGTGATTTAAAGTCCCTTCTGAAATATCTTCCTTGATTTTATTATATGTTTCGGGGGTTATCTACATTTTTATATATATTACCCAACAGTGTATGAAGGGATGTTCTACATCTCTGAAAGAGCTGCATATCTCTAAGCTTTATATGAATACTTTCCTGTCTGAATTTCCTGAAATAGTCGTATTAAATTATTTATATATTGAGGAACCTACTCACTTTTTTTTATACATTTCATATATTGGTTTTTGATCAAGCGGTGAAGAACATCAAGATGATCTTCACCGTTTCGTATGAGGACGGTTTTTTTTCGGTGAATACAAGATTATATTTTTCATTTTTTGAGATATTTTACTGAACGTACCCATACTAATATGCAGTGCAACTGCACGCTAAAAATATTTTCAATAAAACCGCAGTAACTTAAAATGTAATAGTAAAAATGCATCACTAATTTTACTGGCATGAGGGGGCCTGCAAAGTAACAAATGAGAGTAATAATAAGCAGCCAATTGAAATTTATCAAAACAAGCAAAGCGTTAAAATAACATTTACCGATTTATAAACCTGTAGTTATTATAACTAATATTTTGTAAAATGTAGCAGACCTTTGACAACCGGACGACTTTCGTAGACTGATTCCGTTACATGTTCGAACGTATCAGACAACATTGTATCTCTTTTTAACTAGAATAAAATAAGAAGGAAAATAATATCTTATTTTAAAACGAATTTGCAAATTGCGGTAGGCAATATATTATAGACAACAAGATGGCATGAGCTCAATGTGCTTTCAAGGCTATATTTTGCTCAGCTTTGTGTGTTACAATATATTTTATTGTAAAAGTGATCGCCTTTGACTGAGAGACTTGGAATTGCCCGGCGTATTTTAATAAAAGAATACTTTTAGAAGAAGTGTATGATAAGAAATAATAAAAATTTTGATACTATAATAGTAATTTTATTTAGCCAGTAATGCAATATTAAAAATCCACAATAGTTGTTCCTTATATGCGGGGTTTGCATATATTGTTTGAGCGAATATCATCTTGTAACAAACACGGTGTCCAGTACAAGTTAGCCGTTAAACTGCAACCATATACGAGACAGTCCGAAACAAAAAACGTTGTCGCTCGGACGCGAAATTTCCACCGTCCATTCAGCAGCAACTGGAAACTTTCGCACCCCACTTAATACGTGTCATCAGGAAAGTGTCCAGCTGTCGAAGGAACCGTTTCCAATGTAGCAGGACCTTCCCGGCGTCAGACCCGATGGCAACTGCTACAGACGTTAATTAATATACACTCCCAGGAAACAATTAAATTTCCTGTTAAACCGTTTCCATCCTGGCCGACCGAGCTTGCCCCTCACCATCCAACGACACGAGCAGGCCCCCTCCGCCGCCTTCCCGCCGCTCCTCTCCCGACTCCGACCCCATGCAGTAATTATTTTACATGCTTCATTATTGCAGGAATTGTAATTTTAAATTTGTTTACTTTGGCCGACGTCTGCGTTTGACGTTTTATTTGGAGCGGTCGCATTTAACGATGGACGTTTCGGCGGCGCGGGGAGGCGGGGAGGCGATCCGGAGTGAACGGTGGGGCCGGGGGAAGGGGGGAGGTCGAGTCAATCGCGAAATGAACTTTTTTCCGTTGGGCCGAGTTGCACGTTATTAAACGGTATAACTGCAAAAAAAACGAGGAGAAAATTATTAAAACACATGGTTTGTTTCGATATTGATGCGGATATTAATGGAGTTTCGATTGGAATGGCTGTTGTTGGGGTTGTGTCGCTAACGATCGTGTTCCGATGTATATGAACCCAAAGAAAATATGCTAGATCATATATTATTCGTTCATATATATTGTATATCATAATAGTATAATTGAGGTAAGTGGTGTGGAGTTAAAGAGGTCTCAGATAACCTTTCGAAACCGATATTTAAGTAAAGGGAAGTAGCAAATGTTGCGATAACACAAACAGAATCACACGATTGCCAGAATGACTCATAAATATTAAGAAGTATACGAAAATAAACTGGATTTTAATTGGTTCAAAAATGAATGAATTGTGAAAAAGTAGACGATACCGTAGAAGAAAGTAAAATAAAAATGTTAATCATAGAAAGGAATAGAATACCCTTAAGGGTAGGAGGAGGATAAAATCTAAAAAAATTCCATAGTTCCCAAAAAGTGTAATGGAATATACTCATAACAACTATTGAATCTTTTAAAGAGGAAGTATACCAGAGTTCAAGGAAATAAGGGAGAAACTAAGATAATTCAGAGAAGAGCTTTATGAGTTTAGTGAAGAAAATAAAAAACTAAATATTGATAATAATACCATGACGAAAATAAAGCCAACAAGAAATATAATCGATACTATGGATAAAAAAAAAGGAAATGCAGTGTGTTTGTAATTCGAAAAATGAATAGTGGGAAAGAAACTATACTATAAGTGAAAGTAAAGAGAAAAAATCAAGTATGGAATGCGAGACAGTGCCTTTAAGGGCAAAAACTAAAAAACCGCATAGGCCGGAAAAAGCATAGAAAAGAATTAGAATATATGCATTGCCACTATTGAATCATTTAAACAAAAAATACGGCAGAAGTTGAAGGAAATAAAAGAGGAATAAAGATAATACAGAGAAGATTAAGGTGAGATCACAGAAGAAAATAATAACAGAATATTAAGAATTTTACAGTTAAGATGCAAATGAAGCAAAGGAAAAATATAATCCATACTGAAAAGGGAAACGCAATGTGGTTGTACACGGATAGGCTGTAAAAGGGAAAATTAGACATAAAAAATACCAGTGTAATATAACTAGAAAATAACAATGATAACAAACTAATAATGAAAATTGAAAATAAAATGCCTAAATTAGTAGAAAAAAGATACATTAATGAGCATATCTAATAAATAGTCCCAAAAATAAAAGTGAGCAAAAGAGCAGAAAAATTAAGGAAAAATCGCAAAAACTGCAAAAAATTAAATATGTTGATGAAATTTATTAATATATTATTATATATAAGCGTATATTAACATGGAACACAGAAGTGGAAGGACTATAAAAACACGATAGTAGTATAGGAGAGAGTTATTCAAAAAAAATCGTTAATAGAGAAGAATGAAAAAATTATAAAATAGAGTAAACAGAATAAAATAAATTCAGCAAGGCGAAGACAGGAAATATAGTAGACTGAATAAACTGAATAAAATTTAAAATATTACGTAGGCTAGTTTATTTGTTTTCTGATCAGCTATGCAAGTTTTAGAAGTTATTTTGAAATTACCTTGCTTTAGCTCTTGTTTAACATTTATCGGGATATCTGTAAATATGGCATGGACCGTATATCATAAATATAAAAATAATAAAATTATATCTTCTTCTTAAAATTTATTCAATGGACATGTTTTATTATTTAATTATTACATTATTACTAGCCGTTCCCGATTAACCTACAATTTGTCTTTATGTTAAATTAAATTTAGGTATATAACTAGGAGGGCTCATCGGCTCTATCTCAATCTCTGGTGAAATAATGTTTATACATGTCACTGTTATATTTTTTATTAAATGCACCTCACTACACAACACTACACAAGATCAGATGGTTTAATTATTTTGTATCTGTATCCTGCTCTGGTGGTATCCAAAAGTTGCAGTAACTACTTCAATATTCTCATGAGATTGTGGTCTTTCCTCATGCTCCTTGCAATTCTTTTGATTTGATTTGGGTATATGAAGGTCTCGATGTAGGTACTCAGTGCAGAAGTATTTGGGTGCTCCCACAATACTTCTCAGGACTTTTGATTTTTTTGATTTTATATCTTGTTTATGTTACTTTTTGCAAATTATCCCCTATAATTGAACTCCGTATGTCCGTATAGGTTTCAGTATTTCTTTATTTAATAGCTATTTATTATGTACTGATAATTGTGATTTTCTTTCAATTAGCCAATACATTTCAATATATATTCTCCTATATTTCATACATTTTCCTATATTTCAATTCCAATTCTTTTCTTTTCTTTATACGTTCTTTCTAGCGAAGTTTTACGTCAAGGTTCATTCCGAGATATTTAGCGTTGTTGCTACATGGAGTGATAGTATTATTTAATGTTATCGGCGCTTGTACAGTCTGATTTTAGGTAAACTGCACATGTATTTGCTTTCGTTAATTTTTATTTTCCAAAATTGTATCCAACTACTTATATTGTCACTTGCCTTTTGTAATTTTCGTGTAGTTTCTTTATTATTGTCTCTGACAGCTATTATCGCAGTATCATTAACAAATGTAGCCATCGTAATATTTTCCATTTGTAATATATAACTTCATTATGGTACACCTGGTTTAGCTTCTTTTATTGTAGAGTAATCTTCTTCTTGTTTAACTCCAAACATTCTGGCTATAATGTACGATTTTAATAGTTCGGTATATTGTTTTGGTAACATTATCGGTAGTTTATGAACAAGGCCTTCATGCTAAACCTTATCGAAGTCTTGTGCTACATCTAAGAATATAGCTGAATATACTTTTTTACTTTCGTAGGCTTTTTCAATAACATCTGTTATTCTGTAGACCTGGTCATGTGTTTAATGCTTGTAACCCAAACTGGTGTGTTTGTATTTTTGCTAGGTTTTTTCTCTCTATAAAAACGAAATTATTAATTAATTATTGTCGTAGGTAAAAACAATCGTTACACATATACTAATCAACTATCTCTCTTAGAGTATAAGTAGGTAAGAAAATAGGGCATTACAGGAAATTCTTTGAGACATTAACTAAAGTTATATTAACACATGGGATAAAGGCTTTTATTTACAATTTCAAGCATGTTATACTTTTGCCCATTAATAGACAAATCTAGTTACAAATTACATGACATTTAAATTATGCAAATAAAATTTAACAATATGTAATATAAACTAATTTATCATCATTATAAATAATTTGATTTCTTTATTAATTTATAGCCTTATAAGTGTGGCACAGAACAGTGATTAGGTCTGATTTAGTGCTTTCTTTTCTAGGGCAACAGCAACAGTTTCACTTTGCTTTTGGCCAACGACCTTTTCCTTTCGCCACTTCTGATCCCCTCTCAGGCTTCAGAATGCCACCCATAGGAAATTGTAACAGTAAGTACAACAATTTTACTTTTATTTCGTATATTCTAATAAATTATAAGTATTATACACAAGAGCAGATGGTTTGATTGTTTTGAGTCTGTGGCCCGTTCTGGTGGTATCCAAAAGCTGCAATATTTCAACATTCGTATGATAATGGAGTCATTCCTCATGCCCTTTTGCAATTCTATTGATTTCTTGACTGACTGTGGGTATCTGAACGTCTCGATGTAGGTAATCAGTCCTATAGTATTTGGGTGCACCCACAATACCTCTCAGGACTTTGTTCTGAAAAATTTGATTTGTATTTTATGTTACTCTTTGCAGAACATTTCCATAATTGAACTCCGTATGTCCATATAGGTATTGGTATTTGCTTATATAATAGCAATTTATTATGTACTGTTAATTGTGATTTTCTTCCAATTAGCCAACACATTTCCTTATATTTCAATTCCAGTTCTTTTCTTTTCTTCTTTATATATTCCTTCCAGCGAAGTTTTGCATCGAGATTCATTCCAAGATATTTAGCCTTGTTGCTATATGGAATGATAGTGTTATTTAATGTTATTGGTACTTGTACAGTCTGTTTATAGGTGAACTACACATGTACAGATTTACTTTCATTAATTCTTATTTTCCAAGCTTGTGTCCTCTTATTATATTGAGACAATTGCCATGATATCACAACTTCTGCTAAATTGATTTACTTGAAATTCGGTATGGGCCTTCTCCATACATTCCTCTATCGTCAGTGATTAGTCTATCAATCTAAAAAGGCAACATTTTTTTGTCTGTTGAATTATGTCTATTCGAAAAACTAAACAATTTTTAAAAATTTTATTGATATTTCTGATATTTTTAATAATAGTAAAAATCCAAATTATATTACAGTTTTTTTAAATATATTTTAAAGTCTCCTTTTACCAACTAGGGCTTATCTGGACTGCACCTAAAGTTTAACGTGGGCTCTGAACCACGGTCCTTGGTATTAAGCCTACAGACTGGCCGACTCCAGTAATCATCCCAGAAGACATCCGGTCTTATCCAGCCTGGTTACTGCTGTGACATGGATCATTTTCCTTGTGAGATTTTGTCCTCTTGCCTAAGAAAACCACAAATATTAAACAATCACAAATGTAAATTTACGGATATGCCCAAGCAGGATTCGAACCCACGACTATTGCAACAGTGGTGGACAGACCCGTCGCCTTTACCACTGCGCTATCAAGCCGGCTATTACAGTTTTACTTGGATATATTTACAGTGAAAATTATTTAAAATTTAAATAAAGCTCTTAAGGGCATATTCTTAAACAGCTTAAAGAGATTTGAAAATACGAGAAAAATAAAACGACTTTTGCAAAGCTTACAGGCAGTTGGTAGTTACGAGTATTTCTAAATTTAATTTTTGTCTATCAGCCCCAACGTAATTTAAAAAATGCGCGCCTGTTGAGAGCATCTGTTTGTCAGATTAATAATATTGTGATTTAACTGTCTAACGGAGTGAATTGTGGGCTAACGAAACAAATAAATTAATTTAGCATAAATCACTTATTCAGCTAGTTAAGATTCAAATCGGACCGTTCGCCCCGAATAATGGATGGGTTTTGTTTTCATTTAGAATTTGCGTCCCCGGGGACCCGTAAAAACGAGTTGCTCTAAATTGAATCAAGTTAGCGAAACTCGGAGATACTTATAAATAGGAGTTATTTAACCTCTGGGACTTAAGGAGTCGTCGCGAACCTTTCGGTCGGTTAACGATATTGACTGTAAGATTATCTTTCCGTTGTTTGCACTTTTGTTTGCCCGCGACGATAATGTTTTCTTCAGATTTTATCGACAAGAAAAAACGCCAATTTCTCAGAAATAAAATTACATAGTTCATGTCGTCTTTTTCTTATTTACTGCTTTAAAGAGTACCTGTTACTTGAAAATATATAATACAAAATAAAATTACGTATATTTTATTTTGGTGCTTGGTATATAGTGGTAGGTATATTTTTACGACAATCAAAGTTCAAACCCACCATAGAGCATAGTTATTTTTAAATTTTTTCTTAAATTTGACTGTTGACAGAACCTTTTATTTTGTTTACTTTCTAGATGGTATTTTGAGATCGTCATTCCAGTTAATTAATTTAAGATATTCACATGGTATTATTATTTAGCTTACGAAAGAAAAACGAAAACCCGCCTGTCGGTCACCGTGGCGGCGATGACCTCCTCATTCGACAAAATCTTTCTTCCCGCCGAGTGACTTTTTCCAGTGCGGAAACAAAGAGATGTCGCATGGCTCTAAATCTGGACGATGAAGGGGGCCGCAGTTCGTGACTCAATTCTACCAATTTGGCCGTGGACAGATCTGAACCAGTGCATTGTCATGGTGGCATTAAAATGGGATGGTATGGTGGAAGAGCACTTTTTCTTCGCCAAATTAGGCCGTTTTGCCCTTCTCCTGATAGTCGATGTAGATCACACGTTGTAAATCCTAGTTGTGTACCGATCAGTTATGAACCTTTGTTTCGTGGACGGTCACGAAACAACCTAAACAATGCTCTAAAGTTATTTTACAGTTGCGCTTGTTGTCCGTATTGGACAAACGCGGCACCCATCGCGACTAGAGATCTCTCATGTCCAAAATTTCAGGCAGGATATAATCCATATGATTTCTTGAGATGCCTACGTGCTCAGCTGTCTTGTACACCTTCAATAGACCGTCCGAACCAAAAAACAAACCAAATCGAAGTGTAAACAATTGTTGACGGTTGCTAGGGAAGGAAAATACCGACCGATTTTGCTCGTCCTTTATTTTTCTAAAAACACAATAAATTTCTCCTGCGATAGTGGCACCATCGGACGATGAGGCTAACTATTTACCAGACCTCCCTCGTATACATGACCTGGATAATCTTTATCAAAAATTATCTTCTGACAATGTCTGAATTTATCGATTCAATATTTAGGCGGCCCAATGAAAATACAGAATGTTGGTACAGTTATTGTTTTAAGAACAACTGTTATGTACTGAACTGTAAACCATAGAGTAATAGAGATTTTTTACTTCTTCTTAGGGAAACTAATTCTCATTTCTCTGGTTTCTGTTCATCATAATACGCATGATTTCTTAGATAGCGGATCTATTAAAATTAACTGATATTGATTTAAATTTCGTTAATGTAAAAATGATAAACTCAAGCAGACATTTCTCTGGCCATGAAGATTCCGTTTCAGCTCGATGTGAATGGCTCTCCTGGAATAACCCATGACGATTTCTGCTCGAGACTGTCGCAGTAGATAGGGTTTTCATGACCAGTCACACATTGTTCCCTTCAAGCTGTTCCCTATACACTGATTATAGCGACCCTCTAACTTTTCGATACCATTTTTGTAGCACTTCATTCGACGAAAATTTCTTCCCAGCGGGGATTCTTTTGAGATCTGAGAACAAGAAATAGTTGCTGGTGGCCAGATGTGGAGAAAACGGTGGATCAGGGAGCAATTCGAAGCCCAATTTATAGATTTTCGTCTTCGTTTTTACTGACTTGTGACACGGTGCAATTTCTTTGTGAAACAGCAGTTTCTTTTTCTCAAAAACCGGACGATTTCATTCTTCAAACGGCGCAATTATAGCGCTTCAATTGCGCTATGTAATAGTTGATGGCCCTTCCTTTTTCAATGTAGTCAGTGAAAAAATCGGTTTTCCGTTAAAGACTTTTGGTAAAAAAGTACTCAAGAAACCGTTTAGGATTATATATATTTCCATTCATTATGCTTAGGAAAGTTTAGATTATTGTTTAGTTCAACTAATAGATCTGACCAATTGGAGATCCCGCAAAATCCACGGCTAATGATAGCGAAAGTGTTTAAATAAGTAACTTGTTTTTTCCATCGCGTTTCTTTTTCCTTGGCAAATCATCTCAATAAAAATATTGATTCACTAACATGGTTAAATTACTCTTTTTTAGTTAGTAATGCATTCGTTTCAAATTAATATTGATAATATAGAATTTTATAATAATTAATTACATTTGATGTTTACATAATTTTATTTTTAACCATTGATATACATATTGAATCATATAAGGTAATTATTTTCTGAATAATAATAATTGTTATAATATTTAACTAATGCATGAAATATGTGCTTAAGTTAATTAATGAGTTATATCACATAAGTTAAGTCACAAATTAATAGCAGGGAATTACCCATTCTTTTAGATAAATGAATGTTATAAATTGAATAAAGAAAGCTTAATGTTCAATCGGTTAAATTTCTTTTAAATAAACTATTTAAAAGTTATTCTGAAACTTGCTAATCCCACCATATGTACCTAAAAAATGCTACTTCTAATGAAAATTCCAAGTGTCATGGGCCAACCGATGACTTTATGCGTTTGGAACCACTTTGTTGAAACGATTCGAAATGACATTTTATGTGGAAGCCATTTTACGTCTTTTTGAATCTTTCTTATCACATCTCAAGTTCTGGAAAGTGAAAAAGTTGATTTAACTACAAATGCCTTCAGAGTTTGAGCTGGGTTATCGCCCGACAAGTTCTGCAATTCATTGTTTTCGAATCGGTTTATCCTTTATACCGTTCTTTGTTATTGCTATCAATATCATCACTTTTAAATCGAAAACAAAACCGACAATTGCAATTTCACAGATAAGCATTACTCTAATTAAGTTTCTGATGTTGTTTTATGAGATTTCAGCAGCAGGTCATACCAACTCGCGTGACTCGCATTTTCACCAACAGATATGGCTGATCAAAGTACACTCAAGCAAAAAAGAATTCCAATTAAGTGAATATTTAATTTCGTTCCAGATATGACTCAATTTGGTTTAACCACTACGAATTCCCACTGGGGTTATGGAGCTGCTGGTGCTTACTCGCCCTACTTCACACCAAGCACGTTGGGCTCATGTACAGCTTCCACGACACAGTTCAACACACCAGCGTTGGGTTTCTCTGGAGCTACTCCTGATCAAACATCCACTCAAGACGCCTTCAATTCCAGTTCCACTGTCAGCACATGTAAGTAGTAAATATGTTTTTCCCCATTTAATGTTGCGATGCTGCGATGAATAGCAAAATAAACAACCAACACTACAACAAAACGTTTTCTTTCAGTGATCCCCGATACGTCGACGACCGATCTCGATCAACATCTGGGCCTGATATCACAAAACCACACCAATCACGCTCAAACCTCACACACGTCCTCGCTGTTGGTACCGCGGTACTCCACAAACCACACAGATTTCGCCATATCTGGGCCGCGCTCGTTATCGGATAACTCGAGCGCTGCCGAGAGTCCCGTGCAGGATGATCTTCTAACGCCGCAATCGTCGCTGAGCGTCAACCACACTAATAACACTACCAGCAACTTTCCGCTACACCAAAACATGACACAAGGTTCTTATTCGTCCAGTAACTGTAACAACTCGATATATCCGGTACTACCCGGTTTGTTATACTCGCAGCTCTATTCAGCGGCTAATCATCAACCCCATAACTTCCATACTCTTCACTCGCACACATCTCAGACGCACAACGATCTACAGACGGTTATGGATCATCTGTCCAGTAACTCGAACCAAAGACAGATGAACGGCACTACCGACCTCCTTTTAAATAACGGAACCTGTGCAGCTGCAGCTCAAAGACAAGACGATGGACATAGCCGCGTGTTGAGTAGTAATGGCGCTCAACGAGGACCTGGGCAAAACGGTGACGCCGTGGTTTGGAGACCTTACTAGAGTGGCGAGTGTTAATCGGTGATCCTAGTGATTATGTGATGATTTTTCTTATTATAGGTGATTAATTTGTGCAATATAATTTCAAGTTGACTGGACAACTCTAAAATTGCGTGGTGCAATAGTTTATGTGTGGAGAAAAACTATACGGATGTAAATATACCGACTAATTTCTTATGTGTAAATTTTGGTGAGGACAAAAGCCAAACTTACTGACTCAAAGTTATTTAGGCCCATGTTATAACTTATAACAATTGAATTGTAAAAAAGGCGCTTTTCATTCATTAAACAGTTTCGACATAGTTTATTTTATATGTATAAAGATTACTTGTTTATAATTATGTTTGATTGTAATATAATAATAAGAGTAAATATATCATGAATAATTAGTCTCGCTTTTTATTTGCAACTTATCCCAATATACACTACTACTTATCACAGAGTATGATTAAGCGCTATTTTTGAATGTAAGATGGACTAAAATATCAATTTGACCAATTAAACATGTATATAAAAAATAAATAAATATATTTATGTCTTCCTTGTTTATTAGTTCGGTGGTATCAAATTTTATGTTGCCATTCAAAATAAAAATGTAATAAAGTTTCATGTAAATAAATTTGGGTGAGAATAGTTGAGTCACTTTAGCTAATTAAAGATTTTAAAAAAATAAACTGTCTATAACATTATTGAATGAAGAAGAAACAGAATCTGGAGTAAAGCCTTAAATAAGCCATTGCTCTTTTGTAGAATTATTCACGTATGTAATAAAGCCATAAGAGATATGGAAATAATGAAGACTTGTATTTATATTTCAAACCCAACAGCGAACAATTAAATATTCATATTCGAAAATGAATTTCAATGAACTGTGATAACCTAGTCATTATAATCAGTAAATTTGTTACTCTTATTTGTTTATATACTTGATTTTTAGATGATTTAGTTTAATTGATCGATTTGTAAAATAATTTTTTGAAATTTATAATTAAATAATATATTTTAGTTTGATGTATTTCTGTCGGATATTCAAGAACTGTTCTGACCACCTTTCTTTATTTACATATTTGAATTTTTGTCGTATACTATATAATCTTTGTAGTCTTCTTTTACAGCATTTAGTTTCAGTTCTCTTGCCCAAATGTAATCTCATAAATCTGCATGAAAATTCTAAATTTATATCTTCTAATAATATTGGGTAAAAATTTACATTAGCAATATAAGAAAGAAGTGCTCAAACATGGTTAGGTCATGTAATATCAAGATTATTATTGTTATCCTTAAAAGTTATCCTCTTCCTCGCTGCGATGTATGGAGTTAGAATATTATAAGTTGGTTCTTCATAGATGCCCTCTAAGAAACTTGGAAGAATAAACGTTTTTCGCTTTATTAACTGCGACATCATAAAATTAGTTAAATAGAACATTCAATAAACTTGGACTGTACAGAACGATTTTTCGTTAGATAAAGAAATAACAGACGATATTTACGTTTTGAATATGACAACAGCTGACCATACAAACTTTTATGCAGCTTAGAAACAAACTGATTCCTTATTAGTTATTACCGTACTTATTATTATAGTACTTAGTATTACCGCCTGGAATTGATTAATGTCTTCCCTCGCCAATATTTAAACACTACTTATTTTATAAGTACGTATAAAAATCAATAACCTATATTATTGTAATCAAGTTTGGGCACCCTAATCACCTCACTAAATATTTTTATTCATATATTATTACTAGTATATGCTTACAATTTGCTTCTACAGTGCCTTAAAACTTGGTACTTATCTAGGAAGACCCACTGGTCTCTATTAAAGTAAAATAAAAGTCAGTTTAACTCCTCAGTACTTTAAGAATTTATTACACTTTACTAAACAAGATCACACTTTTTGTTTCTTTTGTGTCTGCGTCCTAGTACATTGTTATCCAAGAATTACAACAATTCGGCGTTACCAAGTGAGGTCCTTCCTACGTCTAAGAATATACCTGGACAAGGTTTTAACTTCGGAGGTTTTTTCAATAATATCTGTGATAATATGTACCTGGTCAACTATTGAGTGATTGTTTATAAAACCAAACGGTATTAGATTTTTTTCTGTTTTTGATTCCTTTTAATATTTTTTATAACAGGAGTTCCCCAAATATTTTGTATCTTATTAGTAGCATAGAATTGATCATAACATTTTACGATATGATCAATGTATCGATAACCTTTGGTAATGTTCCAGTTTATTGGAATCATAAAAATTTCAACCATTTTCCAAATATTCAAGAATGGAAAGGCTTCATTAATCAAGTTGGTGAGATTTATTATTGCTTTCCTTAGTAACCAAAACACATGAATGCTAAATTATAAGCTTATTACTACCAATATTGTTCCAGCTTATTTGTATCATAATTATTTTAAATCTTTTTATATTCCTCCATTATGATGTAACATTTCAACAGTAGCACAGTACTACCATACTAAATATTGTCATATTAATATAAATATAGCATTAAATTAATCTCAATTACAATAAAGAAATCGGTTTTCCGTTGAAGACTTTTGGTAAAAATGTCCTCGACAAGCCATTTAGGATTATATTTATTTTCATTCATTATGCTTAGGAAAGTTTAAATTACTGTTTAGTTCAACTAATAGATCTGACCGATTGGCAAAATCCACGGCTAATGATAGCGGAAATGTTTAAATAAGGAACTTATTTTTCCAGCTCGTTTTTTTTTCCTTGGCAAATAATCTCAATCAAAATATTGATTCACTAACACGCTTTTATTATTCTTTTTTAGTTAGTAATGCATTAGTTTAAAATTAATATTGGTAATATAGTATTTATTATAATTAATAATATATTTATTATTAACGGTATTAGATGAATAATTCAATATTAATTAAAAGCTAAATAAATCACTAATTTGTTACTTGTTTAATAATTCAAACTAATTGCTTTGTTTTTCAATTTACATTAATAATTAATTACATTTATTGTTTACATAATTTAATTTTTAACCGTTGATGTTGAATCATATATGGTAATAATTTTCTGAATAATAATAGTGTTGATAATAATTAATAAATGCATGAAATATGTGCTTTGTTATACAAGGTAATATTTAGTCACAAGTTAATACAACAACAACAACAACTAAATATTCATAATCAAAAATGAATTTCAATGAACTGTGATAACCTAAGCATTATAATCCGTAAATTCGTTACTCTTATTTTTTTATTAATTGATCGATTTGTAAAATAATTTTTTAAAATTTATAATTAAATAATATTTTTTAGTTTGATGTATTTCTGTCGGACATTGAAGAACTTTTCTGACCACCTTTCTTTATTTATATATTTGAATTTTTGTCGTATACTATATAATCTGTTTAGTCTTCTTTTACAGCATTTAGTTTCAGTTCTCTCGCCCAATTGTAATCTCATAAATCTGCATGACAATTCTAAATTTATATTTTCTAATAATGTTGGGTGAAAACTTACATTAACAACATAAGAAAGAGGTGCTCAAACATGATTAGGTCATGTAATATCAAGATTATTATTATTATCCTTAAAATGTATCCTCTTCCTCACTGCAATGTGTGGAGTTATATAATGAATATTATAAGTTGGTTCTTCATAGATGTCCTCTAAGAAAATTGGAAGAATAGACGTTTTAAACTTTATCAACTGCGACATCATAAAATTAGTTAAATAGAACATTCAATAAACTTGATAAAGAAATAACAGACGATTTTTACGTTTTCAATATGACAACGGCTGATTATTCAAACTTTTATGCAGCTTAGAAACAAACTGATTCCTTATTAGTTATTACCGCATTTGCCTGGAACTGATTAATGTTTTTCCTCGCCAATATATAAACACTATTTATTTTTTAATTACATCGAGTAAAGACGTATAAAAATTAATAACCTATATTATTGTAATCAAGTTTGGGCACCTTAATCATCACAATAAACATTTTAAAGAAAATTTTTCAAAAAAATGCTCTCTAATTATGCCTTAAAACAAACATTTAAAAAATATCCTTAGTCCAATAACCTTTTTATTCTTTAATACATTACACCACCATCGTTCAACTTTATGTATATATATGTAAAATGATCCTTTGATATTTTATTAGCCTTTGATAGATTATTTTATTTCCGCCAAAAAAAGTAATTTATATTCCTTATTGTCCTGTTAAGGATTATCTAAATTATATTATAAAATACTGGCATTTTCTGACTCAGAACATAATTCAGAATAGTTTTTAAATTACTGGTGTTTACGTTTTGGTAATTAATCAAAAATCAAGATATAGCATCATTCACTAAAGAATTAAAATAGCTTTGGTTTAAAATTATTTTTGAATTAAACTTTTTTGCTTTTATACTGACTGGTTCATATCTGCCTGAAGTTGAAGACATAAATTTCTCTATTTCTAACGAATCATTTTTACTTGAAATGCTATACAATATATTACGCCATAACAAGAAATTTCCTTAAAATAATAAACAAAAATCAAATGTAACCTAAAATGTCTTTTTAGTATCTGACCAACGTACTGTACTGTACCAAACGCGAAACATCACAGAACTAAAAGGATTTCTCAGGTGGTCTTAGTTTTATATCTCCGAACCTTTGGAAAGCAAAATGCACAGTAAGAACATGATTACGATGGTTTTAACTGTTTAATTTAACAATATATGTCTCTGTGCTTTGTGTATACATATTTAAAGTAAAACACTGATAAATCACAGAAATCACTAGCTAACCAATGTCATATGTCCCTAAATAAACAGATATTAATTATCTATTAATAGATGTCCCATGAAATAAGTATTTGATGGTAATAAACGTTTCCTTAAATTTAAACATTTTAATTTTTAAATGAAATAGTCTTACTTAAGCTAACTTAGCAAAGCAAATGAGGACGACAAAATGTCGCAATGTTGCCGCATCAACTCTGAATTTTAGCTCATTTTGTCTTTAACGTATAACAAAATTCTAATCAAAACTAAAGTTATTATTGTAGACAATGCTTCTATCTACATATTTAGACAGTTCTTGCTTGAATATTCCTCTCGACCTGCATGTCGACATATAGGAAGACATAATACTCTGTGTATTGTTTAGCGATGTGATCTACCATGTTTTTTAAGCCAATTTCTAAGAAAATAAATTACATAAAAGATCATCAGAAAAGAAATAATTAAAACTCTAGTAGTATAGTTTCTTCAAAATTTAATTTATGTATTGCAAGTCATTGCTTAATTACATTCTCCTATAAGAGCTGATTTTCAAGCCTCAGCAAAAACATGTTTTGGCTGGTTTCTGGTTTCTAATTCATGGTTAAAACCATGGTTGTGACTCTTGGATTTTGCGTCATGAATAAAACTTTTTTTTCAGGCATGAAAAACTATATGTCTGCAATGAATTATTAATAAATATTATGACTAACAGAACCTGATCAATTGTTATTCCTATCTTTTTCTATCAACTTTTATTCTCTTTGAAATATTTTTATTATCATCTTGTCATAAGTGACCCAATGTCCTATTCTGAAATACCCATGTCTTATCTAAACTCACATATTGAAATAATTCTTAATTCAATTTGTTTTACCTTTTTCAACATTGTATTCTTTTAAAATCAGGATCTGGACGTTTCATTGGACCCCTTTGTAGATTATATTTACACAATTTAAATCCTATAGTACCCAGAGTATGAAGGGATGTTTTGCAGCCCTCAAGGAGATGCGTATCTCTAAGTTTTCTATGGATAATTTCCAGACTAACAGTTCTCTAAAATAATTTTATTGAATTATATTGTGTTATATTATGTGAATTATGTTCATATTGAAAAAATTACCCAGGAGTTTTCTACATTTCTTATATTTGATCTCTGATAGTGTTAACATGAAATTTTTCTTGATTCTTCATCTTCTTCGTGTAAGGACAGTTTCTTCTCGGCGAATCCCAAATTATATTTTTATTCCATTTTTGAGTTTTATTAGTGACTATGCCCGTGTAATATTTGGTAGAGCTGTCATACGCTAAAGCATTTTCCTTTTCGGCTTGGTTAGCGCAGTGGTAAAGGCGACAGGATGGTTCACCTATTGTTGCGATAGCCGCGGGTTCGACTCTTACGGGGGCATGGTCGTAAATTTATGTTTATGATTGTTTAAGATTTGTGATTGTCCTCGCCAGTAACCATTCGGTAGGCTTAATACCGGAGACCGTGGTTTGAAGCCCAAGTTAAACTGTAGGTCCAGTCCAGATAAACCATCGTTGGTAAAAGGAGACTATAAAACACAAAAACAAACTTTCCATAAATACCACAGCAACTTTGTATTTAACAGTATTAATTCTTAACAAATTTTACTGGCAAGAGGAGGTTTCTGTTATCTCGTTCCCGTTCGAAGTAACTAGTTAGAGACGAAATCTCCTTCGGACTATTTAATATTATATTTAATAGGGAAACAAGGAAAACGTTATTACAACATTTGACGGTTTATAAGCTGTAGTTATTAAAACTAATGTTTTGAAGAATTTTGCACTCGTTTGAGAACCGGGTGACTTTTATAGGTACATATTCGGTTATCGGTGTTTGAACCTCTCAGATAGCATTCTATCTCTTTTTAACTAGAATAAGATGAGCGGGAAAAAATTGTCGAATCTTAAAACGAACCAACTTGATGACGTTAATTGATTTCTAGCGCCACCAATTCATATTTGTTAAGAAATATAGATGGTTTTTCTTCTTGTTGATTCTAGATGTTTCATAAAAATTATTGAACAAATCATCGTAGAAGCTGACTAATTATAGAACCTTTAATAACATCCATTTGTTTTCGTTAAAAATATAGAAATCTAAATATGTATATTTACATTGTTTACAATAATAATTGCCCTAAATATATTTAATATATTGATCTATTTAGATAGTAAAACAAACTGAAACATAAACTAGAAGGGGAACAATATGATAATATAAAACCAGCAAAGTTGTTGCCAAGACGCTTTACATAAGTTTAAGCGCGAAGTAGTTTTAAGTTCGCCCGCTGTAATCACTGAACATAAACATCAATATGCAGAATTAGAGTTTTCAGGAAGGCAAGGTAAGGGAGAGGATGGGAGAAATAACAACATAACACGTATGTGTTAATCAGGATTAAGGAAGGGTTTATGCCCTATGACAGCCCCCTGGAGGAGGACTAGTCGCCCCATTGCGAAATTCAAACTGCCTGCCAAGACGTGTAAGCTCTCACTAGTTTTAAAATCTAATGGTTTTAATTGACGAAACGTTTAGGGTTTAATGTAGTTTGTCTGAAAATACGGTCATGGTAAAATCATAAGATAAAACTCTAATGTTATTATTAACATTTCTCTTCCCATAAATAGTTGGAAATTATTAAATTTATGAAGATTTAAAATAAAAAACAAATTGAATTAGTTGAGTTGTGTATTGTTACGGTTTTGATATGTAACGAGATGAAAATATAGTTTTCCTTTAACTAAAAGATTATACTTCAATGGGCATTGCAGATAAAAATGAATTGATTAGCAATTATTATTAAACAATAAATATACGGTATTTGATAAAATCGGCTATATCAATGGAAAATTAAAAATTGTGTGTTATACATTGATTACACAGTTCTAGGAAAAAATCTAAGAGCAGTTTAGATTTTATCAGGTATTATTTGGTGTGCTATTTTGTATATTTTGTATTTCTGGGTGTACTAAATCCTAAAATAACTTCCTTTCTGTTATAGAACGACTCATATCTTGACAATATTGGTAAACAATATTAATAAAGCTACTACATTAAAGTAAAAGAGAATAGAATTCAAAAATATTATTTAATTTATAGACCATTAAACGATACATATTTTTTATCCCATTATAATGTTCACTACCATACACTAAAACCTTTTCTTTTCCCAGTGAAGTTACTATTTGTTCATTTTCGCTTGTGGAAGAATATTGAGGGTCTCTCTGTGCAGTAGAATAGAGTGATATTATCGAGAGGCTCTATTTTCTTTGATCTTTCTCCATCCCCTTCATGTCCTGGTGTCAAGAGGGGAATGAATAATATGTACTTCTATAGTCTATTCAAAGTTTTTTCAGTAATGCGTCATGGATATTTGCGACGTCGAAACATCTCAATGTTGCTGCATCAACCCTGAGCTTTAGTTCAGTTTGGTCACTGTACATTTTATTTCTTCTGCTACTATCTGTGTACACCATTCTTCATCAAATTAATTAATGAATTATGTGTAATGCATTTATCACATCTACGAAACAGTTAGTATTCATTCTCTCCTCACACGTTCTAACCTAATGCTCATGGTACATTTTGAACAATTACAATCATATCCGTTCACACAAATCTTTCACGCATTACAATACCATTTTCCACAGTTATATTCAATTAATTATATACATAATTTTAGTTGTTTCCACTCTTATCACTCTGTCTCAGGTATTTCCAGCATTGCACAGCATTATCACATATCCTGAAAGTTTCCTTCAGTCACTTTCACTTTCCGACTCACTGTCCAATTCAATCGCTAAACTATTAATTTCTAATCTCTCTAAAATATGTTGACGATTCCACAATTTATAAATTACTTCCTCTGTATGTCTTATCGAGTTCATTCAAACCGAAGGTGTTATGGTTGACAATGCTTCCTTCCATATATCCAAACTGTTTTTGATGGAATATCCTTTTCGACCAGCAATATATCTACAATTAATTATTAATAACTATAATGGCCAACAAAACCTAATCGAATTGTAACTTTTACCTTTTTCCATCAAGTTTTATTATCTTTACACCTTTTTTGTTACTGTCTTGCCAAGAGTGCCACAATGAACCATCTTGAAATATTCAAGTTTTATCAAGATACACATATTCAAATAGTTTATCGTCTTTGGTCTTATTTTATGCCTTTAAAAATAGAGTTATTTTTAAGGTAATGTCTGGAAGTTCCATTAAACCTCTCCGAGGGTTATCTTTACACCATTTAAACCATTTGCCCTGTAAGAGTGTATGAAAGGATGTCTTATATCCTTCAAAAATCTGCATGTCCTTAATTGTTTTATGTATATTTTACAGAGAGACAATTTTCTCTAAAATAATATTATTAAATTATGTTTATTTCTATAAAATAGTTTACTTACTGTTCTTTTACATTTGGTATATTTGGTTTCGAATAGAGCCAATAACAAGGTGGTCAATATTCAGCCCCCACTTTGTATGTAGACGGGTTTTCTTGAGTGAATCTAACGTATTATTCACAGTACCCACACTAATATTTAGCGCGGCAGCAACCCACTAAAAAAAACATTTTCAATAAAATTGTAGGGACTTATATTATTTAATATCATCAATAATTACCTCTCTAACGGAATTTACCGACAAAAGGGGGCCTCTGTTATATCGTTCCTTTTCGAAATAACCTATTAAATCCGCAATCATTGTTTGACCCTGAATATCTATTGTATTTGGCATTTTCAAACAAAGTAATATGATATATTACCGAGCGACTTATCAAAATAATCAAAGGGCTAAAATAATGTTTGCCAGTTTATAACCTGTAGTAATTATAACTAATATTTTGACGGTGACTAGCTGGCAGATGTATGCACATTTCTTTAAAGCTATAGTAATAAGACTTACCTATAAATTTCTGTGGCTTTATAGTTAACTGTAGTTTTTAGATGTACTATAATGTTAAAATAAATTATATTTGATAAAATTTTTATTCAATTATTTTATTTACATTAGAATATATTTGTATGTCAAAGCCAACCTGATTTAAAACTCAGAGTTGATGAGGCAATATTACAATTTTTCGACGTCACAAATATCCATTACGCATTGCTAAAAAAAAACTTTAAATAGGCTATAGATTCTTAAAGCTTTAGCTTATTTTAGCGTTAATTTGTCGATTTTTTCTAATTGAGGTCCTTATGATTGCCAATAACATTTCTCTATGATCTCCTTAATGCAATATACCCTTAATTTTAAGAATCCGTCATGATGATGGTGAGTTAAAATCAGTCAAAAGCCATGTGTCTAATCAGACGAAAACAGTTTCATTTACGTTTTTTTCTGAGAGATCCGGAAACTATATGAAATTATTCGAAACAGCCTCCATCTTTGGTATTTTACAAATTGCTTCATCAATCCTGTTAAGCATTATGTGACAATAGCAATGTTTCTTGGAGGATGTTCTTTTCGCCATCTCATTTTATTCCCATGATTTGCTCTGTCTCTGCCATCCTATAAAAACAAACCTGGAATTTGGGAACCCAGCCAGTATGACCAATATGCACAAAATTGGAATATTGCCGTATACCCCCCGACCATGGTCTTAATATTTTAATATGCGAAGAACTCTTTTGAAATATTTGTAGGTTTATTTTATATAGTTTATCCAAGGTAGCAGTGAACTCACGTCATTTCAGTTTTTAACGTCAAAATGGTGCAATATTGCCACAATAAACGCTGTAATTTTATTCATATTAGCTTATCTTAGCTATGAAATAAAACAACATGCTAATATAAATATGAAACAAAAATGTAAATAAAATATTATTTATTTTAACATTATAGTACATCTAATGCATACATTTCAGAAGGACTTAAACTACACTTAATAAAACAGCCACAATAGTTTTGTAGTTCTGATATGATTGTATTTCTCCTAAGTTTTTCTGCTACTTTAAACAGATAATATATATATATATATATATATATATATATATATATATATATATATATATATATATATATATATATATATATATATATATATATATATGGAATAACCTACAGGAATTCAGCCATAAGAACCAACGCAACGAAGCAGAACTGCTGTAAGACATTGTACTCTATTGTATTGCATCTTAAATGCAGCCCTCAAATAAATATTAATGCAATAATCCAATTCGTATTCGGCAAAGTAGAGAGTGAAGTCTTTCTCGCGATATCTAGAAGAGGAAGAAGACACTGTAGACAAAAGTTCCGGCTTTTAACAATATCAAACTTCCAACTCAATAATTTTCCAACTCAGAACTTGACATCGGGCAATTGGAAATACTCCTTGAAAATAGCTTTTTTGTAGCAAACGTAGTTTTATTATAATTGATTTTAGGGTAAATGGTGTGGCTCGGTGAATGGAGGTAAAACGAAATGAAACAGTGGTGTTTACATTATGTGACCGTTATTTATTGGCTATATAAAAAATGTGAAAAATACAATTAGATAAAACGGATAGCAGCGGTGTTACCTGGAGACGAGGCTTGGGCAGTCGATGGTGGCACGTTTAAACCAAACGATGGTTGAGCACTGAATGAATCGAAATACCCTTCAATAGCATCCCAGATAAACGTCTCGGGGTTGCCGCCAGCTATTCGTTATCGGGTTCTAGTTGACGCTGCTGGCACCCCGCCCGTGTTCAACATCTAGGATTATATTTCTGGGTATTTTGTAGACCGTTATTCCACGATGAAAAATTCGATATGCCTCAAGGTCGCTACAATACTCTCCTGCCAGAATTTTACATACAATTACTCCAAGCAACAAAAATACAAAAATGTATGAAAAAATATCAAATACAAAAAAAAATTATATACCAAACAAAATGTGCTGCATGAAAAGGGCTTTGAAAAATATGATAAATCGAAACGGTTGTGGTTGGTACGGTTACAATCTGGAACGGCTGTTGATATCTTCCGGTCCTACAGATACCATTGCTTCATCGTTGCTTTGGCACTTGAATGTGGTCCATCGACGACGTTGAGAACAAGCTATTTTTCGGACAGAGCTCCCGTAATCGACGCTGTGGGAGGATCGATTGGTCTACGATGTGGTAGCTGATTTTCTTCGATGACGAGACGTTGGCAATTCTGGTACCTCGGCGAAGACATGACGAGTCTACGGTGACTGCAATCGGTTCCTAGCTTCTGGAGCTGCTCTGTGACTAATCCGTAGTCACATACGTTACGGTAATTCAGAAAAAACAAATAAAGATGGTATCCGATCGAAGCTGCCGAAGGCCTTTGAAATCAAAATGTCTGATCGTTGCCGCCAGCTATTCGTTATCGGGTACTAGTTGGCGCTGCTGGCAACCCACCCGTGTTCAACATCTGGGATTATATTTCTGGGTATTTTGTAGACCGTTATACCACGATGTAAAATTCGACATGCCTCAAGGTCGCTACATGATTAAACCAATTTATATTAACAAATCTTCCAATTTGCAAAAAAGCAAACTTATTTAACACATCCTATGAAAATCGGACAAAATTATCATCTGCACCAAATATTGCAATAGGATAATTTGCCACTATTATAAACAAAATTGTATAAAAATCTATATCAAAAAAGTACCCATTATTTCTCATGGCTTATAACCCGCAAATAAATCCGGCCTTAACAATATTGAACTTCTGTAATTTTCATCGGGTCAGTGGGAAATATTCATTGAAGACAGCTTTTTGTAGCAAGTGTAGTTTTATCATAATTAATTAAACCAATTTATACTAATAAATCTTCCAATTTGCAAAAAAAGAGCGGAAGTTATTTTATACATCCTATGAAAATCAAAATTATCGTCTGCACCAAATATTGCCAAAATTATATTGCCAAATATTGTCATTATTATAAACAGAATTGTGTAAAAATATATATCCAAAGATTATCCATTGTTTCTCACGGCTTATAACCCGCAAATAATTAATTGATGCATTTTCACTATAGTTAAATTTCCGGCGTGGGTCGCCATATTCCACGTCACCAATATTTCGCATTCACTGGGCGGCACTACATTAGGTTAAATCGACATCCGAATAGCCATTATCAGCTACTAATTAGCAGTGGCAGGTGTACCGTATAGTGAGCGGGAACCGAATTCTACAATTCCCCATACCAATTACAATATCGTTTGCCATCCGCTGACACTTCGTGCACAAATATAAATTAGTTACGAGCTACAGGGCCCGCTATGACCTATCGGGTCAGGTGGCGCTACTATCGACTGCTCCTAAAAATTCTATAGCCTATGCGGTTTTGCTTCTATTATTTATTGTAGCCGATACTATCAATAATGTGCACTAATAATGTCTATCTAAAACTTTGACTTATTTGTTTAATTTGGCTTTGGTATATAACAACTAATGTAAGTAAAATAATGGCAAAAAGTTATAAAATATAATTAATTTTAACATTATAGAACGTCTAATGCATATGTTATGGAATAATTTAAGCTAAAATTAATGATCTAGCCCCAATAGTTTGTAGGTTACTGTTGTTTGATTATATGTACTTTGAGCTCTTTTACTTTGAACATTTTAACCAAATGCTCATATGTATCCTGAATAATTACATACATAACTATGCACCCTAATGTTTCATTCTGTACAATACAGTTGTCCTATATTAATTATAACTAGCGTTGGGGACTATCGACTGAAAACAGTCGATAGTCGTAAAACAGTCGAAACTGTCGATAGTCAAAAAAATAGCGACTGAAAATAGTAATTACTATTTTCAATCAAATGCACGTTTCGACTGTTTTTTTCCATTCGTAACGTCAGACGAAGATGTACAAATTCTTGTCTCTATAAAATGTGAGATAGGAAAGGACGGAGATAAATGCTAGGACCAGTTAATTTTAAATGTGTTTATATTCTCCAATGGTAGTATAAGTGAGACAGAGATGTATATATATTCATTCACGGCGCTAACTTTAAAAAAGAAAAGGAAAAAAATTACTAATTTCTTTTAACATGTAATAAATAATATAATTTTAAAGGAAGTAGGATTACTTTTATACTGAATGTTCTGTTGGTTTGTAAAAAGTAATGGAATAATAACACCACAAATGTTTTATCGGTTTTTTAATATATTAATTGCTATTTTTAAATAACATAGTATAATAAATATAAAATGTACAATACAACTTAAACAAAACCTAAAAACTAAAGATGTTCAATAACCATAACTACTAAATAAAATGTAAATGTATACCCAATCATTGAAAAATCTGAAGATATCTCTTTTGTGATATCTTTTTGTACCAAATCCTGCTTTTTTAAATCTAGGATCTAAAAATCTTTATTTCCAGCTTATCGTGTTCATTTCCAAAATTGCCAGTCTTTTTTTGATGACATTTTATTCACACATTTACATATTTATATATTTTGTGTCACCGATCTGGTTGGTGCTTGATTTGGGCATATTTTGTTTTATTACAATATACTTAAATGCAGCACATATTACCCAAAAATCTTAGGCTTATAAACTCTGACTCCGTAGGTAGGTATTAAGCTAAATTGCGTGTATATAGTAGAATATAAAATACTTGTAGTAAAGAGGTTAAAAAAGTTTTTTGTTTATTTTTGTTTAGTTATTACAACGATTAATATGCACATATTTTATTTTAATAGATTTCCTTTTGTGTTAAAATGTAAGTTTGCCGGCTTGGTAGCGCAGTGGTAAATGCGATGGGACGGTCCTCCTACTGTTGCGATATCCGCGGGTTCGAACCCTGCTGGGGCATGGTCGTTTGGATGTTTGTGATTGTTTAAAATTTGTGGTTGTCCTAAGCAAGAATGTAAAATCCGACAAGGAAAATAATCCCAGTCACGCCAGTGACCAGGCTGGGTAAGACCAGATGTCTTCTTGGATGATTTCTAAGGATACTTTAATGTATATATAAAAAAAATTAAGTTAGGTTATTTTTTAATTTTTAGTGACTTCCTTATTTATTTTTTTAAATTGGTTCAATTATTTTTTAAATTTTGTAATTTTTTTCTTTTTAGTGTTAGATATTTACTCAAGAAATTATGCAGTTATTGCATTTAATGTTACAAATGGTAGACCAAGTAATGGTGCAGTCCGTATGAGGAAAAATAGGAATAAAGAACAATGATTGAAAATAAAGAGCGCTCCAGGCCCCGGGGTCCGCTATCTAGCCTAGGTGATTTAACAAATATTCTTACTAAACAACAACAAATAGTTATTGTCTCCGTCGGGAATCGAACCCGCGATCTCCGTTAGGGAGTTAAACGTTTTAATCATTACACTATAGAAGCAATTGGCTACAATATTTCTACGAGGTCTTATATGTTATTGTTAACTGAATGACTTTTGCAATGAACGACTTCCAATATTCTGTATCAGCTCAGTTATAACATTTTACACAAATATCTGATTATTTTAGATAATAAACTAGCGACCCGCCCCGGCTTCGCACTGGTGCAATGCTGATACTAAATTAAATACACTACAGAAAAAATATGGACGTTGTATATAAAAACATAGCGGCCCGCTCCGACTTTGCACGGGCATAAAATATATATGCCTATGTCACTCAATGAAAACATGATTAAAATCGATCCAGTACTTTTGGTTCATTCATTACTGCCCTTGGCCTGCACGCATTAAATTTGGAGTAAAACAATTTTTATTACATTACACATTTTTAAACGCAAATTTTAAATTTGTAATATCTCCGAAAATATTTGTTTAATTTACATGCTGTAAGGAACCATATTGATCTATATTAATTGCACACTGTATTTAAGGTACTTAATTCGATAAGGATTAATGCCGTATTGCTTAAAATAGCTTCGTAAATAAGCCATTTTCTCACGTAAAAAGTAAACAATAGAAATGGTTAATGTGGGTTATCCCTAAAAGATAAACATATACCATCGCGGACTTTTTTGTAGACCTTTTTATGGTGTACAATACTGTAGTACATTAATTTGATCTAACTCGTAGGGTTAGGCAGCGTTTTTGCTAATCGCTAAATAAGCCTAAAAAAATAGGTTAATTTACGACATCACGTTAGAAACCTCTAAAATTAGCAATGTTGCCTTAGTATATTATGCATGTATTATACATATAAACCTTTCTCTTGAATCACTATATCTATTGAAAAAAACCGCATCAAAATCCGTTGCGTAGTTTTAAAGATTTAAGCGCACATAGGGATATAGGGACAGAAAAGGCGACTTTGTTTTATACTATGTAGTGATATGCGAAAACTTTGTAACACTCTTTGGAATTTTAGCGTTTCCCCTCGATTTCCCCCCTTTCCTCAACAGATCCCGATTTCGGCTAAAAAGTTAATTTTGAAAATAGGCCCACAATTGACGGAGAAATTGGCTAACATATATAAAAAAAATTACAGCCGAACATAGAACCTCCTCCTTTTTGGAAGTCGATTAAAAATAGTATATTCTTCAGTGTTTACTTTGATTTCATCTATTCTCTATTCCTACTTGAGTCAACTCCCCGCGAAAAACAAAATCCTATACCCACTACGGTACCCCTCTTTTAAAGTAAATTGTTTCTTCTCTTCAATAGTGAAAACGGGCGAGGCTTATGTCGAAGCTAAAAATCGGGAAGATATTCTAAGAATGCGACAAACAATTAACGGGCAAATTTACGGGGCAAAAATAGGAAGACCGGACATTTGAACGTGTCGGCCGAGAGGAGGCGGAAAGGGGGCGGCGCAGGGCGGACGGTCGTATTTTGCCTCGGCGAAAATGTTTCCGAAACTTTCCGTGAAATTGACCGCATGCGGTCGAAACGAGAGGCCCCCCAGTAAAAGGAAAGTTGCGAACAAAGGCATTTTTCAAGGTGGAACTTTGGCAAGAGTGAGGATTTTTTTCTCGTTTTCCAGTTCTGGGCTTTTTAGTGAAATAAATTGCTAACCGATTGGAAGTTAGGAAAAAAATTTTATACTATATAGAAATAAATATAATACGTTTTGCATAAACCCAGTTATATGTACTAAATACGGAAAATACTTTAATTTTATAGGCAAAGAAATTGTTCATATTTAGAAGAAACCACAACTCTCAAATGATTGCGCACATTGTTATTGATTTATCTGCTGCTGCTATCCGGCTCGAAGGAGCATGTTGAATTCAGTCAAAAAGTCAAGTTGTTCTTGGAGATGTCAGTGATTCACGAAACTCACATCGATTAGGTCCTGGGTACCTTTCATTAAATAAAAGTAACTGTTTCTTAATTACTCATATTAACTATGTTTATATACTATACTTATATTAACTACTTACGTTTAGTGTTACAATACACTGCAACACTATAAAATATCCGAAATATCTTCGATTATACGGATCGATATTAATTTACAAATTTAACTAATAACTAGTCGTGAATTTAAACTTATACTGAAATCGTGAATGCTTGTCGTAAATTGTTCGTGAATGCTTGCGATTCTTTTTTTTCTTATTTCAGAATAACGAGCTAGAACCAAATGGTCTTTTGCTGATGTCGCTTCAGGTTCGGGATAAAGAAAAGTTTTGCGAGCGACAGAGAGCCTGTGTTACGACTGGGATTGTTCTAGTCGGTTATCTACGGGGGTTTGTGGATGAGTAGTGATTTTATCAAGTTGTTATCGTGTTCTAAGGCGACTAGGCAGAACCTTACACTGAGCATGATCGTGAAACTCTTCACGAACGATATGAGTGTTGGCGTTTCTCATAAACCATGGGGCATTGAGTAACGCGCGGACTCTTTTCGATTGGAACACTTGGAGTAGTTCAAGTTGTTTCTTGTAGATGTACCTGTGCCACACTTATGCTCCGAAGAGTGAGACTAGAAGGACTAGCATTTTATACATAGTCGCTTTCTGAGTGATTGGGAGTTTAATTTTTCTGCAGAGTAGTGGGAAGAGTGCACTGTATATGCTTTCGCTTTTGCACTGCTAGCGAACTTCTTGGTTCGCCCTTAATCCAATATTTCGTGTCACAATAGTCCACTTATAAGGGTTATTCCTTTCCCAAATAATCTAGAGGCCAGGCAGTGGTAACAAAAGAAACCCAAAATATCGTCATAAATTTATAAAATAATGATGATGCATAATAATTCAAATGTTATAAAAACAGTATTTTGGGGACAAACATAAGAATTTATAAACATAGTTAATAATGTTTCTCTCTGATGTTCTGAACAATAGTGCCTAGTTTATTTGCTTTTAAGGCACCTGTCATATTAACTTAAACGTTTTCCTTGGTTTGAAGATGTTATGGTTATTTTTAAAATAATGTTAGTTATTTTTAAAATTTGATTTTTGATAAAAATTGGGAAACACAAATAAACCTAAAATAACTCGTCCAATTTTAAGAGCATTACGTATACGAAATTTTAGATTTTGGAGTTTAACAGATTCGTAGAGTGTCCCGATAGTTTCCAACATAATGTCTTATTCTTGTACCAAACCGTTCTTCATAACGGTTCAATTATGTTGAGATTTGGCGATTCTGCTAATCAGGGAAGTTCTTTGATCATATTTTGATTCTTCTCAAGCAAGTACTGAACCTTTATGGCTGTCTGTGTAGACTTATTAACACTTGTGTTTTGACAATAATATGCTAGTCATATTAAAAACTTCATGATCGAAAATATAGAGATGTACATTCTTAGCAATCCGACTAGTAAATGAGAATGTGAATGAGAGAATCAGTTGAATACCACCAAATTGCCGCCCAAATTATAACGAAACCCCCTCCATTCTTGACAACAATATAATGAACAATATGGTCATCATCTTCGTCACCAAGAGTCAAGGTTTTATGATCGTTAAAGCTAAGCTGTGAAAGAAGTAGCTTAGCGTTGATTTCCATTATAGAAAGATTTCTAATAGTAGCTTGGCATGAATTTAACTTTGTGAAGCTCTCCACGTAGTGTTTATGTAGAAACACCATTTACCAAGTGAGTGCTGAATACTCTGTCACATTTTTCGCGATAATTTTATGTGGGCTGAGCACAATCCTTTTATTTTTTAATAGGCCTGCGTAGTCCATTATTTCTCCCCGTCGATGATGTTTTACAATGTTTCGTATGTAGTGTCATTATCGTGGATACCGTTGATTGTCAAACGTTGAACAATGCCTTACAGGTCACCTATTTCACTAATCGCTGGTTTATACCACAGGACAAAGAGTATAATATATTGAAATATAACATAAAAATATACATTGAGCGGTGTATTTTTTGCAAGTAACCGGTGTTGCCAAGAGGCAATAATATGTACTATTTTGCATGATGTTCATGTTATTTTGTTTATCCCTTGTATCGTATGTGCTATATATATATGTAGTATATATTATGACCCATAACTGTCAATTCGGTTCCTGTCCGTTATATTTTAAGCGATATGGTCTTGCAACCAGGCGGTACTACCTGCTCTAAATTTTACACAGTAGATTCAATGTTTCTATTGAACATCGACTCTGAACATATACTTTTTGATATATATCAATACAGCATAAAAGGCAAACAATAAAATTTTATATAAAAACCATACTGATGCTATTATTAAATTATTTTGTTTAATTTTCAAAATTGTCTAAGCTTCTGTTTCACTTTTCATCATTACGTTATTATTGTTGGATTAAAGGGAAGTTCGGATTAAAGGGCTTCACAAATAATATAAAACCGTAGAGGGTATTATTAATTTTGTATTTGAAGAAAGGCCTCTTGCTGAAGACATGATAGCAGTCGAAATGGTTCTGGTAACACAGTTTAACTATTTAATTAACAGTTCTATTATTCAGGATTGCTTTGTACATTTTTGAAATTATGTCGCATTTCAGTCTGAAATTCACTGAGCAATTTCATCATGTCGACGATGGTTGACTCGTTGATTACAGTTTTCTGCTTATTTACGTTAATTTGTTTATCATTAAAATTTTTGTCGCATATTTTGTTTGCAGTTAGAATTGGTGTTTCTTCAAGTGTTTTATTTTTAATGGCAGTTGGCTTTGCTGAGTTTTGAGCTTTGTCGAGTTGTCTTAATCGTTGTATAGTTGTAATTTTACTTGATTGAAGTTCTTTTATTTTCTTCTGATATACTATAAACCCTTTATAGCTGGCAGGCTTCTGACAGTTTATACATTGGGGAGTACTATTATCTATTTAGGCATTATATGTAATAGATGGGTTTGTTGTTTTCATTTATAAATGAAGTTGGATCCATTTTGTTTGTAATTTTACACTAGTTTTTGATTTTCACACTATTATAACTTTCTTTGTTCTTTTTTTAATAATTACTGATCTATGTTTGTTATATTTCTAGAGAGTTGTTTTCGAGAAAGGACGTCTTGACTCTATGAAGGTTGAGACCGAACTTAAAATACACATAATATACAAAAAAGCTTAAACATTAATAATCCAAGAAGTCACAGGCTGGTGAAGTGGGTGGTCTCAAAAAATGCCTTTTTTGACACGATTACAACTATTCTGGTAATTTGAAACCTTTAGGGTAAATTAGATGACTCAGTGAATGGAGGTAAAATGAAATCAAACAGTGGTGTTTACATTATGAGACCGTTATTTATTGAAATAATATAAAAATATAAAAATACAAATGATAAAACGGATGGCAGCGGTGTTACCTGATGACGAGGCTTGGGTAGTCGATGGTGGCACGTCTAAACCAAGCGATAGTCAAGTACTGAATGATGGAAATACCCTTCAATAACATCCCAGATAAACGTCTCGGGGTTGCTAGCTATTCGTTATCAGGTTCTAGTTGGCGCTGCTGGCATCCCGCCCGTGTTCAACATCTGGGATTATATTTTTGGATATTTTGTAGACCGTTATTTTACGATGTAAAATTCGACATGCCTGATGGTCGCTATAAACCAAAAAAAGTTCTTAATCAATCGTAATAAGTACTGCTATCATACAAAAATAAAAAAGTCAAAAACATTTATTTTCGCCAAATTATAGCCGTCCAAAGAATCCAAATGTTATTATAGTTTTATACGATAGAATTTTGTATAGTGTATAATAGTAACGTATAATGGTCACACCACATTTTAAGCAAAATTGTTCTTTTAAGTTGTGATAACATCTTTTCTCGAAAAAGTAGTTTTAATGGAAATGGGTTTAAAATTACGCACAGTCTATGACTTACAATGGTACTTTTTTCAGCTTCAACATTTTTCAGTCTACTATTCCTGCTCCATATATTGGGCTACTCCGCTTATTACTCAGATATGAAAGGTGAAAAATTAATTACTGTATTTATTGGTTTTTTTTTTAATTTACTTTATATTTGGAGTCTCTTTTTTACCAACTAGGGTTTATCTGGACTGGACCTACTGTTTAAGGTGGGTTCCGAACCACAGTCCTCGGAATTTATTCTAATAACTGGCAAGTAACCTACTTTGGAGATCATCTCAGAAGATACCTGGCCTTACCCAGCGTGGTTACTGGCGTAACCGGGATCATTTTCCTTGTCGGTATAATCACAAACATAAATTTAAGACCATTTCCCAGCAGTACCGCGTACCCCGATTATTATAACAGTACGTAGTCAAGAACCGTCCTGTGGCCTTGACTTCTGGGCAAACCGATGCGGCTGGTTTACATATTATTCACATCTATCTTCATATATATGTGAAAATTGACTCAAATAGAATTTTCGAAGGAAAGGCTCTCGACAATCTTTTATAATCCGCATCATACACCCTGTATAATTCGTCTGTCTTTGAAGTTCTCTTTAAAATCTGATTTCGAATTTCCATCAAGGATTTTCTATCGAAATTAAAACCGCTTTCCCCATTTTGAACTCGCTAATCTAGCAGGCCTCTACCAACTGATTTGGAAAAGACCGGGAAAACCGCAAGATTTTCTTAGGAAATTTCACTTTTGCTGCAGCGTTTCAAGAGGAATTTTCCATTTATTTTACTTTGCGAAGGGCCTTGGATCTGACATTGTTTTCTCGCACGAGCTAATTTCAAAAATAACGATAAGGAACTTGCCACGAAAGCGACTAGGATTTTTAGCATTCCAGCGCCGTCTATCGACTACATTAGGAACTCTTGCGAAGTTTTCCACTTATTTCGACAAATTTCTTACAAGCTTTATTTCGACCCTAGTGGCGCAAGAAAAGATATCCCGTAAAAGTTGCTTACTTCGTTAACGCCAGGGTGAGATTCGAACAGGTCGGCAGTCTTCGGCAATACTCGGGTGCTTATTTATATTGATTTTTTTCTAGAGTAATTACAATTTATATCTAGTCATTTATATTTTCAGTTAGGTATAAAAGCATTTGCTATATTCTTACCCATCATCTTTTTACACTTTGGATTAACAAAGTATTTGATTAGCATTATTTCATCAATTAAAATGAATATGTATGAATTACCAAATGACCAATAACAGAAACAAGTGACAGTGAAAAAATGATCTTTAATGAATATTTCAGTGGACACAACATATCAAAAAAGTAATTTTTAAAAACATACTTTTCAGTCGTGTAATTATTAAATATTTATCAACCGTAATAATATTATCAAATTCATCAGATGTTAATCTGTATGATGATTAAAATAGTTTTGTAGCAATGGCGCTCCGTTTCACAAAATTTCAAGTTTATTAGTTTAATTTCAAAATGTTAATAGTGCATATTAATAGTATATATAGAGTGCTTTTAAGTCATCTTTTATTTGAGAACAATTTTATCAATTGACCAAAAACAAAGTTCTTCAAACATTTTTTAAAGCATAACATCGCAACTTATATGATTTTTTTAACCTTAGAGTGAACAATTCAGAAAGGATTTGTATGTTTTACAATATTATGTATATTCTTAAAATATATAAAAAATACTAAATATATCTATTAAAAACTTAAGAATCTGTATTATCATTAATTTATTAAATATGAATTTCTGGTGTTGGAGGTATCCTTAATACAACTGAAACTAGCTAAAAAGCAATATATTATATATTAATAATTGGCAACTAACAATATTAAACCAACGCTAAATGATTTTCACTAAAAAGAACATCTTCAGAGAGAAATTAGGACAATTTATATTAAACAAAAATTTTTAGATCACTTTTCCGTTTTTTTCCTCTATATTTCTAGCAATATGAAACGCAGCATATTTCGAACACACTTCGCACTTTTTCAGCAGTTCGATACTTTGTGCCAGACAAGCAACGCAATACATCGATTAAACCAGTGATAATGAGGTGTTATGTCTGATGAATTCACTTTGTATGGCACGCAATTCACGTAGTAGCCACTTTCCTTTCTTTTGAGCTAGGTTTTTGTCAAATAAATATTGTAAATTCATTCTGTTCAAATTTGCAAAAAAAACTAACAATTGAGATAAGACAATGCAGCTTTGCCAAAAGTTTGCGATAAGATTTTATAGGATTCGACAGTAGATAACTTCAAATCAAATAAACTAAAGATTAGCATCAGTAAACACTGAATAACTGATTAGTACTACATGGAAATCCATTATTTTAAGTAGATAAATATCAAAATCACAGTATTTAATAGTGGTTTATACTAATATTTTGTATTTTTAGTATTACATATATTCAGTACAGTAAAAAAATTAAAATAAAGTAATTAATGATCTGTGGGTATTTCAGAGAGAGCACAGTATAAAACAAGTTACAGAAAATCAGTCTGTATAAAATATATTGAACCAAAATATAATAATTTTAATCGATTTTGTATATTCAAAATTATTTGTTTTCTTTAAAAATGACTAGTTTATTCAGCCACCAAACTAAAGGTTAGTAATTAAATTACAAGACATATATACTGTAGCATGTAGGCGTAATAGTTATATATATATATATATATATATATATATATATATATATATATATATATATATATATATGTATATAATCCTAGAAGAATTTGAATAGAATTGAACAAGTTTAATGTAATTTGATGTAATTTAATCCTTATTTTTCTATGATTATTAGACACCTAAATAAATTGAACTTAAAACTCAGTTAGTTAGAACTCAATTAAAAAATACATACTTGTATCTAAGCTAATCAATTTGTTAATTAACGTTACAATGTTATAATGAAAAATAAAATCATTTTTTTTGATAATGAAACTTCGAAAGAAAAATAATTAAGATTAAAACTAAAAAAATTAACTTATATATTAGGTTCAAATCATTTTAATTGAATAGTTTCAATATTCTATTTCATTTAAAATACTTATTAAAATTATTGTATTGTATAGCATATAATTATTGTAAAAAAACACTACATTTTATAATAATATCAAATTTTCAAACGAGTATGTCCGTTACAGATTCCAGCGACTTGGAACGACACCTATACCTCGTTTCTTTACACAGCCGAGGTCCAATCTCACCCTTTCCTCTTTTATAAAACTGTTCTTGAGACCGTTTCTTTAGATATTTCAAGACGCTGTAGGAAAATCTTTAAGGAAGTTCCACCGTCCGCCTATAGAGTGCGCTACCACCATTTCTTATTTATTTTTTTGTAGTAATTTTTTATAGTAATATAATTTTTTTAAAACTAAATTTTATATAATGTTTTCTTTTTAAATTTTAGTTATGTATTAATCTATTAAGTAAATAGTAATGATGATATTGTTTACAGTGTTATAATTTAAATAATAATAAATATCAAAATATAAACATATTCATTGGAGCTCTTTTTTTCAGAAGGTATCAACGTTGATAGGCTCGTAAAGTTCGAATTAAGACGCCTATAGACGACTGTAAATTGACGTCGCAGCGTTTACCTTGGTTTGTGGTTGGTTTGCGGTCAAAATGGGAGGAGTTGCGGTTTGGTGTCGACGTCTTATTGGTCGTGGCGTCCTGCGGTTTACGCATGTGGTCGATTATTAAATTTTTATTGGGTTTTCCGTTCCGGATCGTGCGGAGACGAAGACGCTGCTGGTCGGCGGAAGATTGAAGGGCACGGCCTACCAGATTTTGGCGAGGTGGCCGGCGGTTGGCGGAGGTAAATTAACCTGGAACGGAAATCGATTTCTTGTAAACTCTGCCGCTCCTGTTTTGTTTCGTCCTGTTTATCGATGGCAACCCGAAGTATCGACGGTAATATATCCTGGAATGTATTTAGGTTAACGCTGAAAAAGCGTTTTGGCTTCTTTATTTAATGAACGTAGGTCTTTGTACTACCAAGTCAAATCATTTCATAATTTATAATTTTAACTAGACGCAATTAAAAACCACCAGGTGCCGGTCTATTGAAAAGTTAAATAAAGAATATTTATTTATAGTTTATCCAAAATAGCAGTGAACTCATGTCATCTCTCAAATTATGACGTCAAAATGGTGCAATGCTGCCGCATTTAACTTTGTCATTTTACCCATTTTAGTTTATTTATAACAACATTTTAATATACATAAAATAATGAACAAAATGTTAAAAAGCATAATTTATTTTATTGTGACAGTACATCTAATGCATATATTATCGAAGGACTAAAACCACAGTTAATTAAGCACAATAGCCTATAGGTTGGAGTTATTTAGTATATTAACATTGAACTTCTTCCTAAACCATCTATGGTATCCCTTGTAATAAACCTAATTAATAATAATTCTTAGAGAACCTACTTACCTTTTTACATTAGGCTCCTGTTTTATTCGTTGTTGTGTTTTCTTGTTAAACCTTTAGGGTTTATTCATATGACTTGGTCAATAGAGTGACGAAGAAATGAAACAGTGATGTTTACATTTGTGACAGTTATTTATTGATGTAATATAAAAATGTGGAAAATACAAATTGATAAAAGGGAGCGGCGCTAGGTTTACCTGATAACGAGACTTGGGCAGTCGATGGTGGTACGTCTAAACTGATCGCTAGTCAGTCAGTCATCGAAAGTACCGTTCAACAATCTCCCAGATAAACGTCTTGGGATTGCCAGATATTCGTTATCGTGCACTATTTGGCATTCTGGTATCATTCTATTTCTGCTTAGTATCTTCTGTTATTAGCTACGTACGTTTTCTTAATAAAATTATATTTAGTAACAACATTATCTCCCATGTATTCGTCATATCCGCAAATGAGTTAGTATTCATTTTCCCCTCGTACAATTTAACCAATTCTCATATATATTCTGAACAATTAAGAACCTATCTATGCATATATATCTTTAACACTCTACAATTCGATTTTCTACAGTTATCCTATATTAGTTATTATCCCCATTAAATCATAATCCCACATCTATAAAGTTGCATTCACTCAATGATACATTCTGAGCCACTATTCAGGTCAATACTTAAGCTGCTAACTTCCAAACTAACACTACTTCACTTTTCCTCTATTGGTCTATCTCTACATCTAAAAAGTGTCTGGGTATACGAATATACTCGCTAAAATGTGAATTGTCTCTATAATAAAACAGAATACTAATTAATTATAATTATTATGTTTGCACAGGGAATCGACGTTTGACCTTCACAGAGTAAAAAGGTGTTCGGTGAGACGGTCAGTGATATGAAACATAAGTGCAACATCTGTGTCACAAATACGGCGTTAAAAAAAAATTCTATCAATAACAATTTACAGACTGGTGAAAAAGTGAAAGTGCGATCGGAAAAAAAGGTCAGTACCGTAGATAAAAAAATGCAAAATGCCATAAAGCGTTAAGATTCGAAAACTCAACATCTGGACTACAAATGCGGCGTAGGATAATTTGAAACATAAAAATAACAGTATTATATCAACAATATATAAAAATTATGGAGAAGAACACTGCACAAAAATCAGATAAAATGGAAACATCGATATCAGGCGTATCACATATTGCAGTTTTGAATGTAGAGAACACAACTAGAACCCAGAACGAACAGTCACTCTACAATGCGTGGATGAACGAAAAGTCGGCGCGGGAGAGTCTTGAAATTGCATTAACCAATATGCAAAAACAAATAAATGCCCTCCAGCTACAAGTAACTAAACAAAGCTCTGAGGGCAAACAACGATAAACCACCAAACCAACTAAAGCAGCCCAATTGTTACATACGAAACAGATGAAGAAGAATTGCAGAAAGAAGTAGGTTGGATAACGGTTAAAAATAAAAAAATAAAAGCAAATAATTATCCAGGATCTTCACCACAGCAAATTAAAATAAAACGATATAATGAACGAAATAAAGAAATTAGAATGCCCAGGCCACCCCCAATTATCGTAAGTAATGTTACCGACTTTGACTATACGAAACACTGAGGTCCAACTATATAATATTCAAAACAACGGTACTAAACAATGGACAAATAAAATTGAACGCCGAATGTCGTACAACATTCACAAAAATAATAAATTGTTTAGAGTTGCTGAAACTGCAATGGCATTCTTATGAAGACAAAAACAAACCAGAAACATCAAAGTTATGGCAAGAGGGCTTCCATCAACAGCTAAAAGTGAAAAAATTATAGCAGAACTAAACCAAAATGGGCTTAAATATTTAAATGCGACAAATATTTTAAAAAAAGGAAAGACCAAAAATAACCAAGGAGAAATTTTAGTCCACGAGAAGCCATTACCTCTATTGCCTTTGAACATGATTCGGACACAAAAACCATTTTTGGTATTAAAAGAATTTTAGGGGTAGAAATAAAAATCGAATTTAATACCGCAATGCAAAAGATGCCAATTGCATGGACACACATAGAAATTCTGCAGAAGCGAACATAGTTGTGTAAAATGTTCAGGTAAACATATCACCACAGAGTGTAGAAAACCAAAAGAAACTAAGCCGAAATGTGTAAACTGTAATTGAAGCGGCAAGTTATAGAGGATGTGTAGTTGCTAAAACACTACAAGAGAGGAGAAATAAAGTAGCTCACGTTAAACATCTAGAAACAATGAGTGAAAAGAAAAAAAACCGAAAAAATATAACACGAAAGTCAAAAAGTATCCGCAGCTATATTCTTAGATTGTAGCACAAGCCTTCGATAAGGTTTGGCATGAAGACCTTGTTCAAAAACTACAGAAAATGCTACCAAAACAACACACCGAACTGTTAAAATCATACATTACAACATTACAACAATTGAATGTTTAGAGTCAAGCAAGAAAAAGCTTATTCTACAATAAAAGAAGCTAAAACAGGTGTACTATAAGGAAGTGTACTGGGACCAATGCTTTATCTACTTTACACTTGTGATATACCACAATTGGAAAATATCGCGATGGCTACATTTGCTGATGATACTGAGATAACAGCTGTCGGGGACAATAGTGAAGAAGCCTCACGAAAATTACAACAGGCAAGTGACTATATAAATAATTGGACACAAGCTTGTAAAATAAGAATTAATGAAATTAAATCTGTACATGTGCAGTTCACCTATAATCAGACCGTACAAGCACCAATAACATTAAATAACACTATCATTCCATATAGTAAAAACGCTAAATGTATCGGAATGAATCTCGATGCAAAACTTCGCTGGAAGGAACATATAAAGAAGAAAAGAAAAGAAATGGAATTGAAATATAGGAAAATGTACTGGCTAATTGGAAGAAAATCACAATTATCAGTACATAATAAATTGCTATTATATAAGCAAATATTGAAACCTATATGGACATACGGAGTTCAATTTTTCAGAACAAAGTCCTGAGAGGTATTGTGGGTGCACCCAAATACTATAGGACTGATTACCTACATCGAGATCTTCAGATACCCACAGTCAGTCAAGAAATCAAGAGAATTGCAAAGGGGCATGAGGAAAGACTCCATTCTTTTGGATAACACCAGAACAGGACACAGACTCAAAAGAATCAAACCATCTGATCTTGTGTAGTGTTGTGTAGTGAGGTGCATATATTAAAAAATTCAGCAGTGACATGCATAAACATTATTTCACCAGAGACTGAGTTAGGGCTGATGGGTCCTCCTAGTTATATACCTAGATTTAAGTTAGCATAAAGACATGTTGTAGGTTAGACGGAAACGACTAGTAACAATATATTAATTACATAATAATAAAAAAAATTTTGCACAGGACTTCACATATTAAAGTCATTTTCTACACGTCATTGTATAACATAAGTTCCATAAAATACTTATTATTGATAGGGCAGATCGTGGAATATACGAGTATAATAATAAAAAAATGTTTGTGCTTGAAACCTTAGATGTGAAATTTGAAAACAGTACGAAGAAAAATATATTAGTTTGTACTTGTTAATAACTAATTGAAATAATATATGTGAGGTTTTTAAATAAAAATTTTAAAAAACATATAAAATAAAAATTAATTCACCAGATACAGTGAAACATACAGAAGATTTAATCATTAAACATCGTTAACAATTTATAAATGAATCATCCTGGTACTGAAAACCGTACAGTCATAACATTCGAGTTTTATTGTCGATATTTCGTTGGTATTTAACATCGAAAAATCCCATCGAAACGTTGTAATTTGCATAAGTTATCGTAAAACTACCGCAGTGTCTAACCAGCAGCCAGTCAGCAAATACAACCGACCAAATCGTAACTCAACCCGCGCCGGAAGCGGATTTTTTCCAGCAACGGTCTGGTCCGCAACCACCAACAAGGGGTAGTTTTTAATTAAGGAGACAGAGCGAACGCCGTTAAGAATTCTTCACATACCAGACCGTTTTAATTGTGTTATGGCGTCGTCCTTGTCTCGTTTCCGCCTTGTTAATGTGCACGAGAGCGACGGAAACGCGGCGGAAAGAAAACGAGATACGATTTAGCCGGACCGAGAAATGCAAATATGCATTTAATTAGAAATATTAAATTATACATTCCAGTTTAATTTTTTCGCTGTTGAGAAAATGAACGTGGGTCCGGCCAAGTGGGAAGATGCTGAATTTTAAGGTCAAGATGGTAAACAGTACAGTCTGATCAATCATTTGATCATTAACAAAATTATATTGTTAACTTTGTTATCAGTACTTGTGAAAAAACATCTTATTGGTCACTTTATTTTATTCTTATTCGATCCATTAACGTACAATTTTATAGATTGATTTTTTGTTGGTTACTTTCAATGCTTTTGCTGCCTCATGTCTACTCAACTGAGACTCCTATTGAATAAGGCTTTTAACAGTAGATTCGTATTTAGTGTTATCTCACGTATCTCAATCATATCTTTTTCGCGATTTTAAAACGATCTTGTCGACTCTATGTTTTTTCGTGCCTTCTGTGGGACGCCAATAAGCCAACACCAGCGATATATAAACAACAGCACAATGGTATTAGAAACCACTTTACTACTTACTTTATATATTGGTAGAAAGAATACTGATTTAGTAGTTTTTTGTTTTTGTATTGTTTGTTGTTTTTGTATTCCTGTAATTTCAATATATTTTATCATTATTTTATAATTATTGATAACTGTTTAGAAGTAATTAGTAGGTTCATCAGTACTTTAATACAATCTAAGATTTCTGAAGGGTTAAAAAAATTAATTAATGATCATTAACAAAATCATATTGTTAATGAAATATTATAGTAGGGTGGTTTTTCATCTCTCTACTCCAGAAGAGGAAGTTGATAATTCCCTTTTCCATAAAAGTGATGGTTTTGCTGTTTATCTAAAATTTAGAGCTTACTTCACGGGTAAGTATTCCTAGTGGGTGAAGAAACGATAATATATATTTAACAGGATTATTTAAAAACAAATCAATAAAGTACTCTGTTACTACTAATGTTAATTGTCTTGTCTTTTATCTGGTTTTTATAACATAATAGCAAAATCTGATTTATCCTTGATGTACTTTCTCTAAAATATGTTGAATTTCTCCAATCTTTTGAAACAACTATTTGCCTGGCATTGTTTACTGTTAGTTAAACTGACGTTAAGAAACCATTTAGATATTTTTTATATATTGAAATAAAAATGTCCAATCCGCTTGATGTCAAAAAACTAATATTTCTGCTCAGGGTGTTGATTATTTTGATAGATTATTTTCTTTGACTTATGCTGTGATGATTTGAACACCAAACAACAAATGAGTTTTCTAATATGTTAATGAGTTTTCCTGCACCACTAATAACTAACGTATTTGAGAAACACGCGTTGTATTGAAAAGTTGTACAAATTTGAAAAGTCTGATTAGTTATATTCCTAAACACAGCCCAAACCTTAGAACAGGTTTGGTATGCAAGAACTATGACAAACCTCAGAAAACTGTTACCGTTCAGTGTGTTGCTATGAACTGAACTGAACTCCTAAAATCTTACATCTTAACCACAATGTTTAGAGTCAACCAAGAGGAAGTCCGCTTCGAACTACTATACAAATATACACAAAAGAAATAAAACTCATAAACATGGCTACAGTTGTTGACAATTCCATTGATCACAGTAATTGATTTACTCACAGTCTCTAAACTGAACTAAACATAAGGCAGATCATAGTAAAAATATCTTAATTAATAGAGGAATATAATGCAACACAGTTGAAGCTAACATACCAAAAAATCTGTAAATATTGCACAACTTTAAAAAAATGATTAAAATATTATGATAGTTGTGTAAGCCAACTAACTTACAAATTATATCTCTACAGTCACTTAAAATTAGATATTTCTCCAATAAAATAAGATCAGAAGTACTTTTCAGTAATTTATCCATTTAATTCACTTCACTACACAAGATCACATGATTTCGTTATCTTGAGTCTGCGTCCTAGTTAGGTGTCGTCCAAGAGTTATAGTAGTTCGGTGTTAACACGGGTCTTTTTCCTCACACCTTGTTGCGAATCTCTTAGCTTCCATTCTGACAGTTGCAATTCTAAGGTATCGTTATTAATAATTGTTCCTATAGTATCTGGTGCATTCAAGCTACTTTATTCTAAAATAACAGGTCAATTGTAAAGTCCCCGGACTGGCACATAGATGGCGCTACTAGAATTAAATCCATATGTTTTTACTTAGCCCTAACCCTCAGAAGATGCATGTATAAATTTGATAGCTGTGGGATCATTAGTTTGTGAATTATAGCATTTTGAGTGAAGCAAATTTGTTATTGTGAAAAAATAATGGTTCATCCATTTTTTATCCATTTATCCAGGAATTTTGCGAGTTCATAAAATATTGCTTCTTGAATGGAAAAAATACAGTTGAAGCAAAAACTCGGCTTGATGCCAATTTCCAGACACTGCCGCAGGAAAATCAACCATCAAGGATTGTTAAGCTAAGTTTAGACGTGGTGAAATCAGCACCGAAGACGAGGAAATGTAGTGGACGCCCAAAAGAGGTTGTTACCGACGAAAACATTAAAAAAATCCCCAAAATGATTTTGAATGACCGTAAATTGAAATGAAATGAAATAGCAGACACTCTAAAGATATTAACTGAACGTGTACATCATATCATTCACGAATATTTGGGTGTGAGAAAGTTCTGTAGGTGCCGCGCTAGCTCACTTTTGGCCAAAAACAACGACGAGTTGATGATTTGAAGTAATGTTTGAAGATAATCAAGCGTAATAAGCTGGAGTTTTTGCGTCGATATGTTACAATTCATAGAGTTAATATATAACCCTACGGCTTTAGCTACGTCCAAGAATATAGTTTAGAAAATGTTTCCTTTTTCAACATGTTTGACAATCTATGTAACTGGTTGATTATTGAATGTTTGTTCATCACACCAAACTTATGTGGCGCTATTAGATTTTTTCCATTTAGAGGTTTTTTAGGTTTTAGAATGATAAAAACTGCAGCCGTTTTCCAAATATCCGGGACATGTTCTAGTCGAAATTCTGCATTAATCAAGTTGGTCAGGCTTCCTTTTGTCTTCCTTGCTTTATTTTTCCGTACTTTTCCTTTTATCAAGTCTAATCCCTATATTATTCTTTATAATCAAATCCATTTGGGTTAAAATGGAAACCTGTAAGTAATATTTCATATAATTTTTACAAAATTAATTATCATAGACACTGAGAATAAACAAGACGAACAACATAAACTTAATTAACACGCCTCTCTATTAATATACCTCTCTATTAACACCGAAAAAAAATTAACATAAATTATCGATCCCTGTGGCTCGAACCTATTCCGAACGAACGAGGTTCGGAATGCGAAATTGCGTTGTCGAAAAATGCGGGGTTGCGTTTGAGGTAGTAAATAATAAGCTCGCACCCTCATATTTTGAAAAGCTGTTAAATGAGGAGGCCCGAGATTGTATCAAGAATCAATTTATGATGGCAATATTGCATATTTGTGCGCCCCGCGGGAGGTCTCCCATATCAAGGCTGCAATGGAAACCGTAAGGTCATTCTCTAAAAAGTTTAATATATATAAGGGGAGGGTTATAAGTTTCAATTTCTGTTTTACTATTCCGCTGGAATTATTAGGTTCTCTGTAGAGTGTCTTTTTATCAGCGAAAATGAGAAATATCAATGTAAATAAACATTATATGGTTTTAATATTTCTCTACTTATTATAATTATTTATCCATTAGAATTAATGGATAAAAAGCAAATGAATTAAAAACATATAGACCAATTTACAATAAAAGAAGCAGGAGCAACACAAGTAAGTCTATTGAGGTCAATTCATTACTCACTCTACACATGTGATGTATCACAAGTGGAAAATATCACGATGGTTATATTTGTTAATGATATTACGATTGTTGTTGTTAGAGACAATAGCGAAGAATACACGAAAATTACAAGTCTGACAATTTAAATAATTAGAATTAGCTGGAAAGAACATGTAAAAAAGGAAAAGAAAGAACTGGGGTTCAAATGTATATGGAAACGTGTTAATTATTCTTATGAAAATCAAAATTATCAGTGCATAATAAATATGACTTAGGGAATTGAATTATGGGGATGTTCCGCAAAAAATAATATGATTACAATAAAATTCTTCCAGACCAAAGTCCTGAGTATTGTATCTGTACCCAAATACTGCAAGGCTGATTACTTACACCAAGGCCATAAAGAGAATCGAAGAAGAAGGCAAGAGGAGATACTCCATACTCATGTTCACATTCTATCATAGCTATTAGATAATACCATAACGGGACACAGACTCAAAAGAATGAAATTATTTTATTTTGTTTAGTTTAGTGAGGTGTATTTAATAGAGAAATAGCAGTATTAATAGTCAGTAGTAATCAATCACTAGTAACATTGTATTAAACAAATAATAAAGAAATGTTATGCAGATTTATTGAAAGACATTTGCTGCCAAAACCCTTCAAATATTTTTATATGATGTGATGTTAATTCGTTACATCCTATATAGATTTTAGTTTCAATGATGTAAAAGTGATTGAATTATTTCGATATGGTATCAGGAAAATAGAAAATGCTATACAAAATTGTGGAAAATATTTAGATTAACATATATTTTACGTACGTTAAATAAGTTATTTATGGAATGTAACTTTAGCTAAATGTCTAGCTTGGTTTATGTGGCACTATTATTACTAAACGAATCAATTGTTTGCACTCCACTAGAGTAAGACAACTATGAGTCAGAAGTAGAATGTGTTCAAAACAACTAGTAATTTACTAGTTTAGTTACTATGGTTACTTAAATTAAGCATTTGATGTGGCAGTTACAAATATAATCTACCATTCTAAACCTCCTAGATATTATGAAGTTTCCTAATAAGTCAATTGATATATTAGCCTCAAGAAATAACGCATATCTCTGACATGACAACCATATGCAATCAAAAAAAAAAAAAGAAAAACCAAATAGGTAGCGATTGACAATGTCTTAAGCAAGATATTATTTCGATCATAACCAATAAATACTCATCACTTGATAGAAAATGTTTGTGGAGACATATTTCTTCTCTGAATTTGAATTGGACATTTTAAACTGATATCCACAAACTTATCAGTTTCAAGAAATTTTTTAATAATTTTGCTTAATCCTATAACTATAGAGGTATCTGTTATTAATTTGTTATGGATAATTAATATAAAATTAAGAGGATTGAGTAGTATTAATCATATGAAACCTACAGTCTGTACATATTTTGTCACCATAACAAAATCAACAATATATCCGAAGACTTTCTTATGCTTCTAAATTACTTTGTTATTTTAATATCCAACAGTCATCAAAGACCACAAATCACCAAGTGTGGATCAAGCTACAAATCTATAAAATCTATTACAAATATCTGTATCATAATGGAAACTAATTTTTATGCAAAAAAAATTATATTAGCGAAGTTAAAAAAGCGTACGCTTTCTGTAGAATCGCCCGTTCTCGTTTGAATATTACATACACTGTATATAGACTTTTCTTCGTTTCCTTTTTGTCTCTTTTTCCCATTCCATATTTTTATGGTCGGATTTATGTTTGTCTCTTGCTTTTGTGCATATTAAATGCACCCGAGCATGAATATAAGAATACAAGCAAAAAAAGTGGAGGCCGGAAAGGCATTTTTATTTCGACTTCTTTTTTTTTTCATCGGGACGAGTTTAGATTTTCTCTAAAATTAATATCGGTATTACATTATGTATGTAATATCGATTCGTTTGATACAATTTCTCAATTACTAACTGTAACTCAACTTGTGTATACTGTTTTAGTAAATTAGTTTAAACTATTTTTTGTTGATGATATGATTTAGTTTTTCATCCATTGTTATCTTAGTTGAATAGTTTTCATATATTTGGGATATTATGTAAATTAAGTCTTCAAAATTTATTTCAAAAACTGCAAATATATTAAATATAAATTTAAAGTCAAATATATAATCTGTAAAATTATATCATACAGCAAAACTTATATCCCAGTGATTTTATTAAAAATATATATTGTTAACACCTTATTTAAAACTGAACAAATATAAACTCTAGATTACACAATTCAGTCTCTTAGGCTTAATGGAACAAGAAATTTAAGTATTTTATTCTCAACGCTCTAATTTTTAAGTTAGTACGAAGACCCTACATTAATTAATAAAATGTAATTTTGCATATTCTGATTTATCTTTCCTCACGTCCAATACTCATCCAATGTTTCTTTGTTACGGAACCCGGTTTATTAAATTAAGAAAATTTTAGTATCATTAAAAGAAATTATTTTTAATTTTCAGAAATAATAATAAATAAGATTTGCCTTGATTAAAAAAAACGAACCTTTAAAATGAAAATTTGCTATACTATAAATTATTGGATAGGTTAAAATATCATTTGATTTTTTAAAATAAGTTTTAATAATTTTTGGCACAAGTAGAATGTAATTAGAACAAATAGTCAATAGAGGTGAATTAAAACTACCTGTGCGTACTTATTTTATTGACAGTAACAATTAAAATGCAATAAATTGTAAGTTCATCTGTAAAAAATTACCTGTTCTTACAAGTTTTGTGATCAAAACTTATTATATTTTATAATGAATTAATTGTACTTTTTGCATAAAGGTCAAGTTTCCATTTTTTTTAACTATTATATCTTCATTTCGTTAATTCATTTTGTAAAAATCTATCATAATATTTATGGATATGATCCTCAAGATGTTATTTAAAAGAGGTCTGAAGTATTCAAAAACTTCTCCCAATAATATGAAATGTGAACGAATTGAAAAAAAAGTAGATAGTGTTTATGAATTTAAACGTCCAGTCTGTAAATGGTCCTAAACTATCTTTTAATTTTAATAGAATCATCAAAATTCACAATTCACCAAATTTGGTTCATGCGACAAAACTATAAAATGGAACAATAATATCTGGATATCTACCGTAATTATTATGACTATGATCACCAAGTTATTTTTTAAAATCAATTTGAACCATTTGAAACCAACATGAGTTGGTTTCTAAAAAACTTTCAAAAAGTCAATAACATGTTTAAATATTTTGATAGGCAAGTTTTAGTAAAATAACGATTTCCTTATATTACAAAATAAATGAGAAATTATATGTTTTTAATATTATTCTTAATTTTAGTTTTAATTTTACCTTAATATTAATCTTACTTTTTGAATTCATACATAAGGCATGAGAACACCAAATATACTATATTTGATTTAAAATTATAGTTCGAGTTAAAGAAAGAAGATTAATTTTGAAAATGTACCAATATTAATGTGTCGTTAATATTTCAAGATATTTTATGAAAGTAATGAATGAATTCAAGATGAATCTTTTGATTTCCAATGTTTCAAAAGAACTTTTTCAATATCTCGAAACCGCATACCAGTCATGCCATGCTGCATCGATTGGATAAAGTGGCAATCAGAAGGCACTACGTCTGGCGTGTACAAAGAGTGCGGCAGAACATCCCATTCGAGCTGCTGATCGAACGTTGTCATAAAAGAGGATGACCGTGAGAAATTCAGATATCACAGAGCAACATCACAGTTAGCTTTTGAAATTGCTTAATGGGCTTCGGCAACAGACTTCTTTAGATCAAATAAGAAAAGTAATGCAGCAGTAGAATAAGAAAAATAATTACTTTATGTAAAGCAAGGTCAAAACCATCGAATCTTACAGTTAGATTGTTTAACAGTTGATATTGATACCTCGTTTTTAATCAATAGGCATCGTTGATCAAAATACATGTACCTAATAATTTCCATTCCATAATTGTGACTGTCTTAAAGGCAAGAAAGCAAAATCCGTTAAGGAAAATGATCCCAGCCATGCTATTAACCAGGCTGGGTAAGACGGAGGACATATTACTCCTCACTAATCTCCGAATTGCGCGCATGCGCATATTGTTCTCCATTGAATTTTAAAACAAATAATAATCTGAGTTTGGCGAGTGCGTAGATACAAATTTTGGAAAGAACACATTTTATGTAAAAAAATATCGAATAAATGAAATAATAAAAATATAGTTAATATAGGTCCATCCATTCTATTTTTATAAAAACATCATATTACACGTCATTATTTTTTATGAAAAAATATACACAAATTTGAAAAATAATTAATTTAATGTTGAAACTATGTTATGTTTAAAATAAATGTCTAATTATTACAAGTTACTACAATTTTTGCTACTATTCTTGATGGACAAACCCCATTAATAACTTGACTACTTCCAATACAACAAGAATCATCTTCTTCTCTGTTCTTGTTATCATTCTTAAATTAAATTAATAAAATTAAATTCTTAAATTTTGGCATATGTTGATACCTATTCAATGTCGTTGAAAATGATGTGTTATGAATTAGGCAGCTAACACTCCCACTATAAATAAAGCTGATGCAATTTGGATTTTATAACTTTTAAAAAAATAACCTTATATTCTGACTTACCCTCGTTCTTCCATATTTTAATACCAATGCATATTAATCACCAAGATTAACACAACAATTTAATTAGTATTGCTATAGAATTATTAATTACACAAAATCTAAATATCCAAGAATTTTTTGTTGTTTTGTTGGAAGTCAATATTTTTTAATCTTTTCTATATTTTCGTTTCTTCTATGCAAGATAGTGCACATGCGCCAAAACAGGAAATAACTAAGGAGTAACATATCCTGGTAGACCGTATGTCTTCAAAGATAAACCCTATTTGGTACAGAGGACACTATAGAATATAACAAAGAAAAATCGAAATTAATACGGTCATTATCTTATTAGATCAGCATTCATACCAAGAATGTATGAATAAAAAACCTCCCATATACATATATTGTTATTAAAATAACAAAAAATAATTTCATTTAATCGTTTTCGACCCAATAATTTTTTATTTTAATTTTATAATCAATCTGGGACCGCGAATGTTTCCATTAATTTTCCTTACAAGACTAGCGTTCTCCCACTACGCCCATTACCCAAGATATATTAGTAAAAATACCCGGTCCGTCAAACTTCCCCCACCTGTTCAAATATTTACCCACCATCTCCCACCGACCCCGTTCTTTCACCGCGGTCCTCCAAGCCACCCTTTCCTCACCACCCTCCCCGCTGAACCCCCTGGCCCGTCTCCTTAGCGAAAAGACAAGTGTGAACTTGCAGCCAGGGCGTTAATCTCGCGTAAATATTTCCCCGTGTATTTAGCGACCTACAACCCTTCTCATTAATTAGTGTAACTCCACCCTGGGGAGCCCTGAGCCGCCCTTTCTTAAGGACCGCGCTAAACATTAAGAAAAGCCCGCATCGGTGCTACGCGAAGCCCCCACCCGGTTCCCCCCGCGCCCCCTCGCCACTCCTTATCTTAATTCTTTCGGTGATAATTAGACGCTATAAAAGTAGCAGTTTTTAATTTGGGTTATGAAGGTGCCTCCGACGTCGAAGAGGGGTGGAAATTAAAATATAGTGGGACTGGAGATAAAATCAGGCGCGGCTTTTTTTTTGGCGGTAGAGGATTATCATCGATTATCAGGATGGCATTAATTAAATTATCAGTGTTTTTCTTGATAGTAAAGGAGGGGGGAACGAAATGAACATTTTTTATTTCAGTCAATTCAATTTTTTGAAGGGAATAATCAGTCCGTTGATCATATGCTAAGTTATTTAGTGATCAAGAAAATATTTAGAAAACTTAATATATACTGAAGCTAAAATTAATTAATAGAAATTAACAACAGGTTAAGCTCAAATTATGTTTCACTGTATCATACATTTTCATATGTTCATATGTTTCCCTTATATTTAAAAGATTAATGCTCCATTATAGCAGATATACAGGAAACTCAAGGCTTAGCTTAAGAACAGCAATAGTCTAAGCTTTTTCAAAAAAACAGTTCCCTGGCTTGAACCACAAAACATAGAAATACACAATCGGAACATAAATCGTCGTCGGAATCACTACGAGGCTGAAGCTAAAAATATTATAGATTATTTTCTTTTTTTCGATTGAAAATTTTGTGACACGTTCAATTTGTTTTTTTTTAATTTTTGTGGAATTATATGAAAACTTGTTGCTATAGCGTTAGTTTTGTAACATTAAGGTAAATATCATTTGTTTAAATGCAAAATCGAAATAGTGATATTTTCCAGGACGTGAAGGCTCAAATAAAATTAATTTTTTTCCAAATATTCTGCTCTAGCGTAGAACTGGTTTTAATTTAAAAAAATGTAATAAAAGTTTAAATTAATTAAAGGATTAAAATGAACCTCTTATTGCCTTCTACATGAAGTTTTCTAGCAGGAAGGTTTATTCTTTGCATTTCAGCTGACCAGATGATTATGTATATTATTACTTAACCAAAATACTGTAGCGACATGGCACCATGGAATAACTGTCTATAAAATACGATAACGCATCTGGTAATCCCGAGACGTTTATTTGGGATGTTATTGAAGGGTATTTTCGATAATTCAATACTGCCCAAGCGTCGTTAACAGGTAAACCCAGCGCCGATACCTTTCATTTATTTGTACTTCCTTAATATTCTATACCGTGAATAAATAACGGTCACATTATGTAAACATCATTGTTTCATTTCGTTTTACCTGCATTCACTAAGCCATATCATTTACCCTAAAATACAGTTACCAAACGTAATTTTTAAACGTAAAATTTAGCTACAAGTTAAATATTGGAATCAGCATTTGCTCAGCTCACATTTTCAAAAGAATTAGAAGTAAATACAAATATCAAAATATTTCATTTGAAAAAGGCAAAATTAAGAGGATTGAAAACTGCAGATTTTAACATATGTTATATCGGAGATGCTTTTGAAACAGAGGAATCTGACACTATAACATCAAGAAGACTAAGGACAGCCACATATACAGGTAATGCAAGTAAGAAATATTTTATAGTCTATTCAAGGTTTATTTATATGTGTGCCATCAAGTCTGTCCAAATTTGTAAATTCTATTTACAATCAAACAATATTTTCTTTCTCATTTTAAGCTAGTTAAAAAGAGACATAATGCTGTATGATTAGTTCAAACACGTAAACGAATGAGCCTGTCAAAGTCGTTCGGTTGTCAGACGTATGCGAAATTCTTGAAATCAATGGTGATAAGAGGTTATAACTCTAACCTATAAACTATTGTAGCTGTATAATTAAATATAGTTTTTAGATGTACTATAATGTTAGAATAAATTACATTTGACAACATTTTTGATCAATTATTTTATTTAGATTGGAATTTTGTTGTATGCCAAAGACTAACTGAACTAAAACTCGGAGTTGATTCGGCAACATTGCGACCTTAAATAAACCTTAAATAGATTATACATGTTTTTATTGATATGCTATTATGTTATATTATTGAAAATGTTATTTAACGGTACCAGGAACCAATCGTAATTCATTTGTGTACCAACACCAAATTTAACAAATATTCTCATAAAATATTGACAGCAAATGTCGATTTTTTTAAAATGATTATTTGTGCATATTATATTGAGCAAAGGCAATATAATAAGTAAAATTGAAATTATGTTTGTTCTGGTGGATGCAGAAAATAAACAGGATTGTAAAGGGCAAAAAATGGAAAATTTTGTTTGGCTACATATAATATGGAAATTTTTTTATTATTTATTTAAATTTTAAAAGCCCATCAGCCTCTTAGGTTATATAGGGTTGGATTTCAATGTTATAATTAAATACAGTATATAATAATATGTAGTAATTACATAATATACTGTAATAAAAAATAAAGACATTTAAATTAATATAATAAGTTATACAGGTTGCAAAGGGACATAATTGCCGATTATACTGAGAGTGTCATAAAAGTTGTATCAATCTCGCGGCCGTCAAAAAGCTGATAAGCGTGTCCAAGGATTTGGGTTGCAGTAGTTGCTCCAATGACTCAAGAAGTCTGACTTGCGGTCTAAGTAATTCTAGCTTTGTACAATCCAGAAGAATGTGTTTGATGCCCTGTTGTACCTGACACCGATCACACAGTGGAGGGTAGTGACCCTTTTAAGAAATGCTCATGAGTTAATCTCCTATGTCCTATACGCAGCCGAGCTAGGATGCTTAGTTGGAACCTGCTGAAATGATTAATGTTAGAAGATTAATGGAATACCCTTTTAATCTCCCACAGTTTGTTGTATTCCATAAGGAGGTCCCACTTTAGTTCATCCAATCCTCTATATAAAGTCCTTCCCTGCTAAATAATTTATTTATTTTAGTTGAATTCTCTTTTCCGCTCGCCAGATAGTCAACTCTTTGGATATTCTGGATATTCTATGAGAGGAGACTATAATATGGACAATATCCAATTAAGTACCTATCAAACATATATAATGAACAAACGGGAGTTTCAAAGATATATAATGAACAAACGGGAGTTTCGTAATCAAAATTGTAACATTTATTTACTATAATGAGTAAGTATAAATATTTTGTTTTTAGTATATTATGGAAAGAAATAACAAAGAACTTCAATATTCAAATAGTGAAAGAATACATAGGAGGTAGTCAAGTCAGTTGGTGGAGACAGATCGTAAGGGAGGAAAAGATAATTTGGAAACAAGCACGGAGAGGAAAACTTAAGAGGGCGACTTGAGCGAATCTTGGATGAACGTATCAGAGAAATACTTCGGGAGAGAGGAGAAACGCCAGCTGAAGACTGATTAGAGACAGAAAAAATAGGAGGAATTTAAATATAAAGAAAGAGAGAATAGGCAATAAGGTGTAGGTGGGCTACACCACAGCGTAATATAGAAAGTGTTGGATATATGTCAAGCCATTGACAAGTTTGGCATTATAGACTGGTATAAAAACTAAACAAGACGCTTTCATATTCATATTACCATATAATTTCATCATAGATCAATTGAAGGAGCTTCATGAGTCGATATAATGATCAGTGTTCTGCTTTTCACGAAATACGCTTAGGTTTCCCGTAGGGCAGCCTACTGGGACCTGTGTTGTACTTGATTTACACTGCGGACCTTTCAACTAATTATGTCAAAATGACTGCGATCTACGCTGATGACACTGTGGTCATTGAATGACACACCATTATAATATTCAGTGCATTCTCATCCAAAAACAGTTTTATTCCAAATCTAATGCCATCTGATTGAGAAACGATTTAACTAATGGAGAATAAAAGCAAACCAACTTAAATCTACTTATGTTAATTGAACTCTGAGAAGAAAAACTTGTCCGTCAACAATATTGTACAATGAAAATATGACACAAGAATAATATGCAAAATTACTTGAGACTCTACTTAGATCGTAGGTTAATTTGGCAGAGGCACTTCTGGATCAAGCGGAAAAACCTTGAAAACAGGCTTCGTAGTCTGAATTGGTTAACACATAGTCACTTTATTTAAACAATAAAAGCAAAGTGATGGCATACAAATCTATCGACCAGTTTATCTAGATATACTGCATTCAATGATGGGGCACCACCGGCAACAACAATTTAGATATGTTTGAAAGGTTTCAGAGCAAGGCTTTAAGGAACATGTTAAATATTCTTCAATCCATAAGCAACAAGTATCTGAATATCGGTGTGCAAATAGCAAAGCAGAAAATAATACATTATAGCATAATGTATCAGCGGAGGCTTGCGCAATATACAAACTAGCTGGCATTGGTGCTGACGGTTTCAGTCGTAGATACAGATTCGTGTAGCTGCGTCCACAGATTGGATCTCTTTCATTTTGAATATAATAACGAACTGTCCAGAAGATGTACAACGTAGTGTCCGGTGCGGAACAAAGAGGGAAAGAAAAAAATAGGCAGATTGTTGATTTCTAGGGGAATTTTTTGTATTTGTCTTTGTACGGCCCCTTCTACCCTAACTGCTTTAAATATATTTGATATTACAAAAGACCTCTCTATAAATAATTAAGCTTGTGGTTCAATAAATCATTTTACGTATTATCGGTTCATCCATTATACATTCAAATCAGTGGCGGTTTCGGATTTTCGGTTTTAAGTTAATTAAATTGCCCGGCATCTGAGAAAGATCCCCTCGTTCCCGGGGCAATAAAGCTCCAAAAAACGCCGTTGTATATGGAAAATCGGAAATTAAAGGACCAGGATACCCGACCGAAAGCCTTGCCGTAAAAGAACCGCCTCGAAATATCGAATTCTCGATTTCCTTTTCCAGTTTTTCGGCACAATATAGCATAAATCCCGCCAACATTTCCACCTCCACCTCCGCCGCGCCGATAAGGAGAAATGGCCGTATTGGAAATGCGTTTTCAATTTAAAATATGACCCGTGTTTTTTTTTTTTTTTTGGATCGACGCCGTTGTTGATCTGTTGTTGTTGTTGTTGTTGCTGGGAGGTACGGGTTTGAATATTCGCTGAAGTATTTCTCGGGGTAAATTCTTTCGGCGAGATATCAGAGGAAATTTTAAGATTTTAATATAGTCGCGAGCCGAATTGTCGACTAAAACGGGAGAGGGAGATGGAGAGAGAACAGCAAGAGGCGTCCTCCGTCTTGGTGCAGAGACGAGTTTCAATCTCAGGCTCTCTGTGTAAAATAAGTTTCCGACAAAGTCTTGATTTTAATATGAAACGAGTAAGGCCATTTAAAGAGCCATTTCGGGTCAGTCAGTGACGTACAGAAGAAATATGTTATTTTGCAACCTGATGTCATAATATTCTTTATGGACCTTAACCATTTTTCATTATTTCACTTTTTGGATTTGGCTGTTTTAGGAGATAATAGAGAACTAGCATTACATTAGTACAAATATTCATTATAATTAACTGTTAGAGCTTTATTAATAAAATATCAACAACATCCGTAATTGTATTATTAAATAATATATAGAAATGATAGACACATCACCAACAACATTAATTATTTTAAATTAAAAGGAGCTAAAAATATACTTATTAGTCACTATTGTCCAGCAAGTGTGTCAGTAATTATTTTCCAGACTTTGTATATGATTTCTCTAGCCATAAGTATGCAATGTTAGGATTTGTAACGTATATCATTTTATTCTATTCACATTAGCCTAAAACTTTCACAACTTATCATTCTCCGAAATAAAGGCGTTTTAGATTTATAAATTTTAAAAATACTGAGTTGTGTGCCTGAAGACGTGCATTATAAAAATTTACAGTGATCATATTCGAACAGTAAGAATATGTAAACCGTAGTTTCAAAAACTCAAATATGGTGATTTGGGTGAGACGAAAAACGTCCTCAACGTAAAAGATCACAAGCGATGGCAGGGATAGATCGATACGTCGAATAGTAAATAATAGAACATTGGTGAAAAATTGATTTATTTAAAAAATCAAAAGTGACAAAAGAATAATCTCTTGAAGAAGTTAATGCTGATCATAACCCGAAGAAAATTATCAATTTGAACTGTGTATTTGTCTACAAACATCAACTATAGTCATAGACATGATAAGGTAAATTTTCAGCAGAAAACTTGAAGTTTCATACAGCAAAAGCAGTTAAAGAAGTATGAAACGACTTGGATAAGAAGGTTTATCATATAAGCCGCACTTTCCAGAGCTGGTTCCATTATATCTACCGAAGTCTATTATAAATAATGTGTCTTTTTTGGCGAGAATTTGAGGAAGGGATTACTGATACACCTGTTATAATCAGGTGAACACTGGCTAATTAAAATAACCAAAAAAACTCCTATTACTTTTTTCTATATCTACTCTTTAACATAGTTTTTGGTTTTTATTATAGCTTAATTAGTTAGCTGGAATAAATCTGAAATACCACAATTGCATTAATTTTCCAGATGCTGAACATATCATATCAATTATTGGCATTTTCGTGAAAGTTGTGACTACCTAGTAGATACTATTGTCATTAAATTAGTATTTTTGGATTATTTCATACAAATATATCAATTGTTATGTAATTTTGAAAATACCACCAATAATTTTATAATAATCTTGTTTTGTTTTATTATCGTTGAATACGGCAAAAAATATACAACATAGATTCAAACAGGATATCGAGTCGCTTTCCATTAAGAATCGCTTGACCAGTTAGTATAAGACTCTTCTATAGATATTGCAGAGTATAAAATACGTGAAAGGTCAGTTGCCACGGACATTAATATCCACACTTTTAAATCGGTAAAACCACAACCGCCCACTGGAATATGGCGGAGCAGCATCACCGTAAGTTCCTCAAAGTTCCTGGTAGGCTTTGGAAGCAGATTTCTTTAAATTGAACAAGCAGGTAATTAATATAAACATTGCAATTTGAAGCAATGCATTATTAACGCATGTAAACACTGAATAACTCAATAACACTAAATGGAAAACTGTTACTTTATCTAAAGTAACGTTGAAAGCGCCGATTAAAAGCTACTCAAATGGATACTTCGCATATTCACCAATAGATATCGCTGATTAAAATAAATGCAAAAAGATAATAAAGCAATACTGACACTGGAGAGAACCTTGAGCTACTTCTACAGGACTGAATTATATACAGCTTTGTATATATAGCAGAATACCTTGGATTAGAAATATGTCATTATTTCTTGGTTCATTTTTCATGTAACGTGGCATAGTTTGTAGTTCAATACTATACAGGATTATACAATTAATTGCCATCTAATATATTTAAAAATACATTATTACACACGAAATTTATTTATTATATGTAGATTTGATAATAATAAAAATTCTACTTGTTATAATTGCCTTAGTTTCACTGATTCAGTCATTGTTTCTAACTTAATTGATATACAAATATAACAATGATTTATTGAGCATTAAAAACTATGTGTTAAAATTTAAATTCCAGACTTGTTGCAGGTACACAGTTGTGTTACGCTGTTTATATGTGTGTTCCTCCCGACTTAATTTATTTTTACGAGAAATTTTTCTAACATAATGACATAAATATGACTCGACTGGTTAACTTATTAAAAAATATTGTACCCAATTTTTCATTCTTTCCTTGTTGCTACAATAACGGTCTAGATACACGTACACCAAGAAACCGCTATTATGGAAAGAAATAAGAAAGAACTTCAATGTTGAATTAGTGAAAGAATACATAGGAAGGAGTCAAGTCAGTTGGTGGAGACAGGTCGTAAGGGAGGTAAAGATAATATGGAAACAAGCACGTAGAGGAATACTTCAGAGGACGACTTGAGCGAATCCTTGAATGAACGTATCAGAGAAATACTTCAGGAGAGCGGAAAAACGCCAGCTGAAGACTGATTAGAGACAGAAAAAAATAGAAGGAATATAAATATAAAGAAAGAGAGAATAGGCAATAAGGTGTAGGTGTGCTACACCACAGTGTAATATAAAAAGTGTTGGATATACGTCAAGCTTTTGACAAGTTTGGCATTATGGACTGGTATAGAAACTAAACAAGACGCTTCCACATTCATATTACCATATAATCTCAACCTAGATCAATTGAAGGACCTTCATGATTCGATATAATGAGATTTTACGAGAAGTTTTTCTGACATAATGATATAAATATGACTCGACTGGTTAACTTATTAAAAAATATTGTACCCAATTTTTCATCCTTTCCTTGTTGTTACAATAACGATCTAGATACACGCACACCAAGAAACCGTTCAAAATACAGGATCAACTATTACAAGATAATAAGAATATCCACGTATATGAACTAATGTTGAATATACTAAAATATATATCCTCTTATGTTCCAAAGTTTCTAGGACTCATTTGTATTTTCCTTTTGTGTTGTACTTCCATAGAAAACATTTCAGTATTTATAAGATGAGTCGAGTCTAGTTATCTTGGTCGTATATCATTTGGTTGGTAGTTTCACTTTTATATGATAAAATGAAAAATTAATGGATTTTCTCATTGCTCGCTCTTTGTTAGATACTAATTTAACTAAGATATCCCGTTATTGTTAGGCCTATATATCAATTTTAAAGACTTTGCAATTCATTTCACATTGAAGCCCCACTTAGAGGCTCCACCTTTCGGTATGTGTCATTTCCTCCAAACGTAAACAACATTTCTTTTGAATACATTGAAAATGCACCAAAAGGCACGTTCACAAAAATAATATCATATAGTATAATAGAATCTGATGTGAAGCTTATGGCAAACATGCTCTATCAATTTTCGCATGTGAAAATATATTTCGACGTTTTAAAAGTGGTACCTCTGACAACGAAGACAAAGGGCGTTCTGGGCAGACAAAAAATGTTAAGACGAGGATTTGAAGGTAGTGCTCGATGAAACCATCAATGGGAATCTCCGTCGACTATATCTGATAAGATGAGTTAAGCATTTCGCGAAATACGGTCAGAATACCAGAAGACACAGCATGATATTGCTCGACGACATGTTGTCAAACCGGTAGATATACTTGGAAATAATAAAGATATTTGGGAACTTACTTCTTCTGATTAATGCTTGTTCCAATATATGAGTCGTAATGTTGATCTGTCTGATCAGCGCTTATGAAGATAGCAAAAAATGGATCGATTCCTGGAAAGCCTCAAAAGATACATCATTCTTTCGAAATGTAATCCGTAAATTGACTGAAATATGGGTGAAAATACATTTTACCCATTTTTCAAAATAAAGCTTAAAAAATCCTTTAAAACCAATTTATGAATCTAATATTTTTATTAACAGACTTACCTATTCATGATTTGAATTACCGAAAAAAAATTAAATTCTTCTATTCCAGAAAAATTATTTTTATACCTATTTACACAATACAGAACCTGACAAGACCATCTAATTAGTTTAAAAGCATACGGCCTACCTTTTCTCTCTAATTTATTAATATAATTAATTAAATTCCCAGAAAAGCATATGGGGTCCCGCCACTGTATTTATATATTCATACAAACGTTCAAGATTAAGACGCACCATGGCCAACTCTGATGTGTGTTGGGGGATTACCGTGAAACTTCGGTCCTGATGGATAATTTTAGAGGCTGTGTACCGAGCAAACACTGTTGAATATTTATGCGGAATAATGAGGCTGAATGGAGAAAAATAGATTTTCCAAAGCGGCGGTCCTTCAAGGACATTATAGATGTATAAATATTATTTAAGGTCGCGAATTTAAGTGAATTTTAAGTTAATTCTCAGCAGTTTTCGTTGTTAGAATATTTTTCAATGTATTGGATGGTTTACATAGAACTATATAGTACACACTGTTATTTGTAATACTCTCTCTGGAATCACTATGTAGTGTACAATTAAATGGTTTTAAATTTACACTTTTAAAAGATATTTGATAAAAATATGTTATATTATCAACGTGGCAATATCACAAGTTTAAAATAAGAGTTTAAAATAAAGAGACCTACTGATAGTATAATAAAACAATTTTCTGGGACTTGACTCGTTTATTGATATATGAACATCTTTAATTGCAGTTATAAAGTCATCCCTCATTAGTATAGAATGTAAATTACTTAAAGAGCCCTTATGTTAATCCTCTTCACAATTTCCTAAAGACCAATTAGATGAAAAAAATTAACTTAAGTTGAGCGCTTCAAATGATATCTAAAACATACTAGTCGAGGATGTGTAGTTCCTAATCCATGAGCTAGATCTAAAAAGATATCTTGATTAAGTAGCCTTAAGCCAATGTATCTATTTGGATGATTACACTTTTTTTCTTTAATTAAATAAACCCCTCAAGGTAGTTATTAAATAGATGACACTTTAACAAATTTATTCTTTCATGGGCAGTACACTTTACACTCTCTTAATCGATTTCCATTCAGGAGCTATTATTTTATTGGAGCTGAAACTAAGATCTTACTAAAATTTTAATTTTGATTTAATTAATGAAAACTGATCTTACTTATTGAAACTTATCCCAAATTAAAACAACACAACATATCTGTGCATCCGGGTACACAACACTTCCTAGATCGATAATTCACTTTCTTTTTTGTACTACCGACTTAACCAATGAGCTAATAATTTAATCTCTAAACGACCTATTCTTTATGTCAGTCACAGTGAAAATGGCGCCCAATATAAATAAACAACAAACGTCCCATAGTAACGAAATGAGCCACGAAGAGTAACGAATCAGATCCCGTCGCGGCTTATAGCGTAGCAATTAAAGCAAGTAATAACTTAAAAGTAGCAACACATAGATGTTGGACGTAGCGAAATTTCTATTTCGCTATGATAAGGCCCAAACAACTCCTTTTATTATTAATGAAAATCATATACTGGCAGACTGAAATAAAAATAAATGAATTTATATACAGTTTCAAAGCACTGGATTAAACCTATATCCCTCAGCGTTTTTCCATAACTTTTTCCGACAATCTAAAACTGCTGACGAGCCAATTATATCAATGGAGGCGGTTTGAGAACAGGCACTTTTTAACTTCCCAAATCCGGATTACTCTAACTGATTTATTCGGAACTGGGACAGGCGGAAAAAATCAGAAGCTGCCTATTAAAAAACGAGATTCTTTCTCCCCCCAGTTGCCGCGTTGCACAACAAGCTGTCCCCCGCCCCCAACCCCGAGCCTCGAGGGTGACGAAATTTCCGTAGTTTCAATTTTAACGGGCTTGTGTCGCGAAAAATCCCGTTTCATTAAGTGACTTTGAGGGTTGCCAGGGTGGCGATGTTGCGGGCGGGGGAAGAGAAGGTGAAGTCGTGTCTTGTTGATTTCATTGATTTCTTGCAGTATTCTTCTTTTTGATTTCATCTTATTAAGCCTAACTATATACTAAACAAAACGCTTAAGTACTGTTTCTATATGTATTGAAACTAAATTGCATTAATAAATGTTAATATAATATATAGTTCTTAAAATGAAACAGCTAAGGCAGTTGAAAGTATTGCCAAATGCAGTTTGTAAAAACGTAAAATTCGTTTTGAATTCCTAACGGATTTTTCCTTATAGTTTGACCAATCAGCATTAATCTAGCCAAAAAGAGATAGAATAAAGTCTGATGTGTCCGAATATGTAACCGAATCAGTTTATAAAATTCGATTTGTGTCGACACCGTTGTCATATGTCATAAAAATCATATTGTAAATTGAGCGTGTAATATTTATATGCATAGATATGTGTATATATTACTGTGAATGAATATCGGACAAGTGTTGGATTGACTATTATTCTTATTTCAAAGCAGTTCTATAAGCATTGTAGTTGCATGTTCGTAATAATCTCAGTTGATAATGAGCGATGAAGGGTATTTTTTTTCTCAATGACTACGACAATAAACAAAACAGTCGGTTTTTGGGACAGAATCTAGAATCCTCAATTAATTCATGAAGCATCATTGCATCCATCAAAAACAACTCTGTGCTGTGGTATTCTTGCTGGCAGAATTCTTGCTAGCAGTATTCTTGCAAGCATCTTTGGTCCATATTTTTCTTAAATGATATAGGTCTTGCAGTTAGTGTTACTGCTGAACGGTACCATCGATATATTCTTGTGTCTGAAATGAAAGAGCAAGGAGTAGAGGGCATGCGACTTCAGCAAGATGAGGCCACAGCACACACAGCTCGTTTAATAATCCAATTATTGAATGACGTTTTTTCACGAAGACTAAATTCGCGAAGTGGCGATTTAGCTTGGCCATACAGATCTCCGGATTTAACAGCAGCAGACTATTTCTTATCGGTTTTTTTAAAATCAAATGTTTAGGTGAATAGGCCCCAAATAATTAAAGAATATATGCGTCACGAAATTGAAGAAATTCAGATGTTACCAAAAATGCCTTAAAAATAGCCGAATATTTCATAGTGAATCGCGGTCACCATTTAGCTGATTTAATTTTTCAATCATAGCGAAAAACAAATGTAAATACCAGGTAAATTTTTTGTGAAAACCACACTTACTTATCTTTTTTATGAGCAAAGTTATAGACAATCAAAATGGTAGCGGGACTTTTGCCCTACTTTGTACTAGTCTCCAGTTTTCAGGTCTTTAATGTAAAAAAATGTTTAATACAGCTATTGAGACTATTTTAGCACTAAATATAATCAGTTAATACTTTGTATATCTTTTTTTAATGAAACTAAATTATCACAAGATCGGTCTTCAGAATACATTTATTGAGGCTTGCTGCATTCTTGATGATATATGTCGCATTGTGGAGCAAATTGGCTTCAGAATAAATGTGGTTTAATTCCAAAGTTTTGAGAACAGACGGATCGCCTGCTATTGTAATCTCCAGCGGGATCCAGTTAGAACAACGGCAGTGGTTTTTTCTTATTTTTAAGGCTTTATTCAAAGAAATTGTTATAATATATCGCATTTCATCATCTTCGAGATGACACACGGAAACAACGTTTTAAGAATATGTTCCTTGTTTTAGAGTAAAACCGGGGAATATGGTAATATGTTTTTTAATTAATCTCATAGAAGGTCAACAATCTGCGCGAGGGCAATAATTGTTATTGTATGATTTTAGTTATAAAATCTAACTACCCTGACATGTAGTAGATCACTTCAGTAACTAATCTACTGTACAAATTATAATCTAATTCTTATTCTAGATATTATTCTAACTTATTTTAAAGTCTAACCTAACTTATTCTAAAAACTATTCTAGCTTATTCTAGAGATTATTAAAATCTCACTATATCTCACTAGTTTGCTTTTGAGTCTACGCACTTCACTGTCATCGCGCACATTTAACTGTTTGGCGAGTGCATTGGGATGCACTAATAGTCTTTCAGAGTACTTCGCACTAACACTCCAAATCACATTCGTTATGGGTTCTATTGGGATATCGCGCTGAATCAGTTTGTTGGACACGTAATATGGGGCATCCACGATGGCTCGCAACACTTTATTCTGGAACTTCTGGAGGATATCTATGTTAGATTAACTAGTAGTACCCCAGAGTTCAAAACCATACGTCCAAATGGGCCTAAGTATTGACTTATACAGCAAAACCTTATTGTCTAATGATAATTTAGGTTTACGCCCTACCATCCAGTACATTTGGTTTAGTTTAAGCTCAAGTTGTTTGCGTTTTGTAATTATATGTTTTTTCCATGTCAAACGTCGATCGAAAGGCAATCACAGATATTTAACGTTGTCTGCTTGCGGAAGTTCATGATTATTCAATTTTACTGAAGGACATATTCTTCTACAAAGGGTGAATATCACATTTTGTCTCATTTGCTTTGATACACTATGTTTTCAACCACAATGTGACAATATTAAGATGAAGTTGAAGGTTTCTTGTGGCTGATATTTGATCCTTTTGTGATGATAAAACCACTCTATCGTTAGCATATGTTGCAACAGTAGTGTTTCTTGAGTTGTAGTTCTGCCCTGCGGAACCGAATATATTGGGTGCAGGTCAGTGTATTCGTCACCCTGTTTGATAATAAAATGTTTGTGTGTGAGGTACGATTTCAGCCGGTGAAAGTGCATTTTCTTGGTGAAGCAGCTCTTTATTTTTCTTCAAATGCGGTCGTTTTTCGGCGATTTCGTCTTTCAACGATCCAATAACGCTATATAGTAGTCGCTGTTGATGGTCCTTCCTTTCTCAAGGTAGTCTATGAAAATTATTCCATGCATATAAAATACAGAGGTCATAAGCTCGCCAGCCGACTGTTGCTGATTGTTTTTCCACGCTTTGGATCGGCTTCATCGTGTGCAGTCCATTGTGTTGACTGTCGATTGGACTTCGCAATGAAATGATGGGGCCATGTTTCATCCATTGTCGACGCAAAAACTCGGGTCAATTACGCTTGATCATCTTCAAACACTGCTCCGAATCATCAACTCGTCGTTGTTTTTGGTCCCTTCAAAAACCAATATTTTAACAACACGCGAAATTCCTTTTTATCGATTTTATTCACAATGACAAAAGTTGCTTCCTCAAAATGCTATAATTCACAAACTAATAATCCGACAGCTGTCGAATTTGTACAGGCATCTTTTGAAGTCTAGTGATAACTAAAAAACATATGGATTTAATTCTAGTAGCGCCATCTATGTGTCAGACCGGGGACATTTCAATTGACCTGCTGCTAGCTAGAATAGAACTGAGGCATATTACACGATGCGGCATACTCCCCAACTTTACTATATATAAAAACGACGACTTTAATTCAATTTTACGCTACTTGTTAAATCATTTCCAAGATTTCATTGAGTACCATTCGAGTTTGGCATAAATATTAGCACAATATTATATGTAAATGGTGTCAAAAATCACATTTTAAAACTAAAAATTTTGCATAGAGCTATCGATCAAAAACATTTCCATGTGTTTAGCTTTTGATGCAAAATTTCGCTGGAAGGAACATGTATGGAAGAAAAGGAAAGGATTGGAGTTAAAATATAGGAAAATATATTGGTCAATTGGAAGAAAACCACATTTATCAGTACTTAATAAATAGACTATCAATTTTAACACCGTATCGCCCATATGTTTTAACAACAAAAAAACGAAACTTAAATGAGACAAGATGGTTCACTTCAATCGGTTGGCTTCAATGTCTTGTCTTCCCCCGACCCCTTCCGCTCCGCAAAAACCTCCACTCCTCGAAAAAAAGCGACCTTAAAAAACAATCCATTTCCAGATTCTCATTTATTATTAGTAAAGGAGAAGCGAGGAGGCATTTTTACATTAGTCGCAGGGCCCAAGCTGAATGTGTAATCAGCCGACAGACAAAATCAAAAACGGGGACCCTTAAATAAACATGAACTTCTTTTTCGTCGAGAGAATAATTTAGTTTCTTGCTGCATTAAAGATAATCGCGTTCAATGGACGAAGTTTGTTATAAAGGTCGAAAGAGAGAGGGACTGATTTTTTCACTTATTAAACAATATCGTTTTCATTCGTTGCTTTCTATCTTTCATACTTTGCAATGGGTTATTGTTAAAGTCAAAATTATTTTTCTAAGCATTATTTTAAAATAAAATTGAGAGATTGCATGTCTTAAAGTTGTTTATTCCAAACAATATGATCATAATTGCTAGTAAGCTCACATTAGCTTCAAGATTGGCTTGTATAATAACAGTTTATTATGGAGTGTAAATTCCGATTATTGTCCAAGCAACCAGCAGCCTAATGTTTAAGCCTCATTCAAAATTCTGATCGTTTATTTTTAACATGCTATAAACACATAATATATGTCTATCCCCCACACATTAATTAAAAGCAGCAACTTTTTATTATTAGAATAAATAAATTACTTGATTTATTTAATAATTTTTTCATACCACAAAATAGTAATGTTAAAACCTAAATCATTTAAATTCTTCAAAAACTGATTCTATTTGCATTTATCTATGCACTATTTGACCAATTTACTTATTTATTTATTAAATTATTTTTAATTTATTTGTTTTTTTTTAAATATTCCTCGAAGTCTCCTATTACCAACTAGAGGTGTATCTGGACTGGACCTATAGTTTAACGTGGGCTCCGAACCACGGTACTCAGCATTAAGCCTACCGACTGGCGAGTGACCAACTTAGAAATTACACCAGAAGTCTTCCTGTCTTACACAGCCTGGTTACTTGCGTGACTGTGATCATTTACCTTGTCGGATTTTACACTCCTAGGACAATCACAAATATTAAACAATCACAAACTAAATTTATTTGTTGTTCTACAACTTATTATATCAGTTTTATCATTGCTTCTATCTTTTGCATTATTAATATATTAATGAATTACTCTTTTGAAAGCCTGTGTTCCTTTGTAACATAGGCAGGCTCTAACCTGTTAGTTTATTTTATTTATATTTCCCAGTTTTAGATAGTTAATGTGAATGACCGTGAATCTAGAATTTACGATAATAAATGATGACTTTTTCGTTATACGGAACTGTAGCCACCACTATAGTAGATTGGCAAATAAGATAATAGAGTTCCCCTCAATAACTATTCTAAAACATAAATTATATACTTCGTCTGTCGAAACTTTCTCCAGACCACTGGTAGTGCCTTATTATTAGATCTTACTATATTGCTAAAAACTGCCCTTATATTCACGCTATCATCGACTAATCGCAAATATAATATATTTTAAATATCTTTTCCTGTTACATATAGTAAGCTTTGGCGCATCAAAAAAGAATTATTTTCTTTTATCTGTATATCTATCTCTAAAAATGTACAAATATGGCTTAAAAGATTTCTTACTGAAAAATAAAAACATAAAACACACATATATTAATTATTTATATTTAACATGTGGTAAATACTAATCTGCAGTGAATTTTTTTTTTGAAATTGCGAAATTGCTTTTATCGATCAACTTTTGTTGTGTTTAAACTATTTATTAGTGTTTTGCAGATGCGTTTGCTTCTCTAGGTACATAAATTGATATAATAAATCATCCTTAATTTTATTATACCCTTCTAAAAAGGGAATTATTTTCAAGACAATGTCTTAGACTTTCATTGGACTTTTTCGTGGGTTATATTTACACCACTTAAATCTTAATGTTACTTAATCGTGTATAAAGAGATGATTTAAGTGCAGTTGCAACACGCTAAAATATAATTAAAGTAAAACTGCATCAATTTAATATGTAATAGTTTAAATATTTGCCCCTCCATAGCATTTTACTGACAGGAGGAGGCCCATTATCTCATTCTTGGAATTAACTGAATCGAGATGCAATCAGTTCCTTACTATTTAATGGCTTTGGCTTCTTTAATCAGAATTATCACAAATCGCAGAAATGTATGAAAACAAGCGCAATATGAACGTTTGTCAGTTTATATCAGCTACATATAGGGACAAATCATACTTTATGCATTCTGTCTCCTTTTAACTAGAGTAAAGATAATTAGTAAAATGAGAAGGAAAAATACGCTTCGAGTTTAAAATTAAATTTACTTTTTTATAGACTGAAAGGGAAAGGGATACATTAATAACGAATAATGTCTGTTGTATTGGAAAGACTATATATGCCGTTTTCGTTTGCTCTTTACTAGTTTTCAGATATAAGGATAATTATAAACCTCCTGCGGCTTCCAAACGAAAATTTAATGTAGTGGTCTTCACAAGTCTTCTTCTTGAAACTAACTTTCAACCGTATTAACCGAAATAAATGGTAATCAGAGGGGGTAAACTCCGGCCTATACAACTGATGCATGGTGTTCTATGATTCCCAACCGATCTCTCTCAACTTTTGTTAAGTTACAAAAAATTACACATAGATAGTGCTACTAGAATTAAATCCATATGTTTTTTAGTTAGCCCTCAAAAGATATATAGCTATATTATAGCGTGTATAAATTTGACAGCTGTCGGATCATTAGTTTGTGAATTATAGTATTTTGAGTGAAGCAACTTATGTCAATGTGAAAAAAAATGGATAAAAAGGAATTTCGAGTGTTGATAAAATATTGTTTTTGAAGGGAACAAATACAGTTTCTGGACACTGCCTCATGAAAATCAACCATCAAGGATTGGTATGCTAAGTTTAGACGTGGTGAAATGAGCACCGAAGACTGTGAACGCAGTAGACGCCCAAAAGAGGTTGTTACCGAAGGGAACATTAAAAAAATGCACAAAATAATTTCGAATGGCCCTAAACTGAAACTGAATAATATAGCAGACCCTCTAAAGATATCAACTGAATGTGTATATCATAGCATTCACTAATATTTGAGAATGAGAAAGCACTGTACAAAGTGGGTGCCGCGCGAGCTCAGTTTTGGCCAAAAACAACAAGTTTTTGAGTTGATATGTGATAATGGATGAAACATGGCTCCATCATTTCACTCCGAAGTCTAATCGACAGTCATACGAGAGGACTGCACACGATGAACCTACTCCAAAGCATGGGAAAACGCAACAGTCGGCTGGCAAGCTTATGGCGTCTGTAGTTTGAGATGCGCATAGAATAATTTTTATTGACTACCTTGAAAAAGGAAGGAACATCAACAGCGATTATTATATAGAGTAATTGGACCGTTTGAAGAACGGTATCGCCGAAAAACAGCCGTATTTGAAGAAAAAGAAAATGCTGCTTCACCAAGACAATGCACCGTGTAAAAAATCCATGAATTGGGCATCGAATTGCTCCCTCATCCACCGTATTCTCCGTATCTCTCCCCAGTGACTATTTCCTGTTCTTAGAACAAAATAATGCTTGCTGGGAACAAACTTTCGTTGAATGAAGGGTTCATCAACGAAACTGAGGCCTATTTTGAAGGAAAAGACAAATCGTACTACAAAAATGGGATCGAAACCTTCTTCAATCTCCTGTTATTCCACTTTCTATTATTTCCTTCTTGTTCTTGTTTCTTCTACGATAACTCAACGCACCTATCGTAAATATATTTCAGCATACTGTGATCCTCCATCTAATATGATTTTATGCATTTATATATCTTCTCCTCTGTTTCAGTATTATTTGCCTGTGTGACAAATTTTCTGTATGAAAAATATATATTTCCAATATAATCTGCCACCAAGTTGGTAGCGAGGTGGTCAAATAACACACACACAATCCTTCTACTATGGTCTAATAGCTAATCTATTTCCATTCTAAAATTGTTTTTTTAATTTATTGAAAATCACTTGTTATTCTATGGTCAAAAAACGATTTCAGGGCCGATAAATGCTACCTGATGAAAAGAGACTATAATTTATAATATAAAAGAAGCCTAATAAATTATTTCAAATAAAATAAAAAAACATTTCCACTGGCAAATATGATGAAAATATTTAACGTTTTTAGAATTGTTTTCTAATTAAGACAAATTATATTACTACTTACCTGTTAGAAGTAATTTTAAACAATACATGTTGTTATATCAATTGCAAATAAAACATCCATTAGTCAAAATGTTTCCTTTTCATCAATGGCGTCCTGGCATCAACACGTCCCGAACAGAGAACTGAAAATCAGGTCTTGACACATTTCAAAGGGCTGCTGCAATTGAATTTAATTCCCAAAATAGCAAAGGAACTTCGCCGACGAACTAATATCGCCTACCCCTCTTCATATATTCATTATCACACATTAAGTTTCCTGCTTCTTGGTGCTTATAAAATTATAAAGACTGTCTTACGTAGACTTAAACTTTGGAAATTGCTTTAATAATTGAGGGCCTCAAAGGTTTCGGAGTAACGAAAAGGACACGTTGGCGGGGGACCGTGTTGATTAGTGGGGGGTGACGGGCGGTATAGGCTGATAAAGGTAAATTTTGAATGTGTTTAAGGACGTCGGTTTCCAATGAGACAATAGCAATATACAGAATGCCAGTTTAATTGATTTTACATATTAGCTAATATTATTATATTATATTACTAACAATATATTTTAAAATTATTATATAATTATTACATTGTTACTAGTCGTTTCCGTCTAACCTACAGTTTGTCTTTATGACAAATTAAATCTAGGTATATATCTAGAAGGATCCATCGGCCTTGTTTCAGCCTGAAATATTTTTTATACACGTCACTGCTGTATTTTGAATTATATGCACCTCACTACACAACACTACACAAATTCAGATGGTTTGATTCTTTTGAGTCTGTGTCCTCTTCTGGTGATATCCAAAAGCTGCAATATTTCAATATTCTCATGAGAATGCAGTCTTTCCTCATGCCCCTTTGCAATTCTCTTGATTTCTTGACTGACTGTGGGTATCTGATGTAGATAATCAGTCCTATAGTATTTTGGTGCGCCCACAATACCTCTCAGAACTTCGATCTGAAAATGTATATTCTATTTATGTTACTCTTTAAAGAACATCCCCATAATTGAACTCCGTATGTCCATATAGCTATTTATTATGTATTGATAACTGTGATTTTCTTCCAATTAGCCAGTACATTTTCCTATATTACTAAGACTATATAACATACACAATATTACAATATTATATATTTACACTATTTTTTTCTATGCACTCAATCGTAATAAATGGTGTGATTTTTATAATTTTGGATTACGTCAAATTATAAAATAGCTTTTTGGCGTAATTTGTTATTATTCCTTATAGTGGTTTATAGTTATTAATTTAAAAATAGTATTCATTTATTTTACAAACAACAAATTTTAGAACAAAATCAGCACTATATAACATACACAGTAATACAATGATATTTTAATAACAATATAGTTTTTTCTCGTTCAATATTAATAAATAATTTGATTTTTATATTTTGATATTATACCAAACTATAATAATGTCTTTTGGGACAATTTGTTATTTTGGTTTAAGAACAGAAATTTGATGACGATGATCTTGAACAAATTCCATAAAGGTCATGCAAAATCGATTATTGCTCTAGAAAATATTAATGATGTATGGTATATCCATAAACGGATATCGTCATGTGACATACACGAGATTGAGGCATCTTTGGATATTATATGATAATCTTCAATAAGTATTCAAAAATGCATTCGTGACGACTAAATATGTATATAATACTTATATAAGTGACAGAAATCTTCGGAGAAATTCGAAAGAGACAAAGAACTGGAGAACCATTTTCCATTACCGTGTAAGCGTTCACATATCTGATTAAACAATGGAATATTTGCAGGCGAAAATATCAACTTAATATCATCTGTTGTACAATCCAGATTTAGTACTCAAAATACCAGTTTGTGATTTTTGACATCTGAAAAAGGGGTTGATGTGATGATAATGGGTGTTTTAAAATAACGAATTGCAAACAGTGCCATGACAGTCGGTTTCAGCCCCATTGAATCTAGTTTCAATTTCAGTCATTTGTTTTTATTATTGTTAGTCCAATAGAAATTACAACCCTTATATTAAGGCATCTCAATTGATAAAAACTAACTTTGAAAAAGCTATTTGTAATTGTTATTCCTCAAGTCCATTTTTACGCAACTAAAATTTATTTTAACCACATCTATTGGTTAACGTTGATTAACAGCCCATTACTTCCCCATTAAAATTACCAACTGGCAAGTTACCAATTTAGATATCATCCAAGAAGTAATATTTGATTGCTCCTTATCAAATCCTACAATATTCTCGCCTGTAGACACAAATGTCATGAAACTTTTTAAGATACTTGAAAATGTTTTTAAATTTTAACGTGATTATCACATTGTTTTTAATTAATTATCAAGCTAATTCTAAGATCATACAAAAATGTCAATACAACAATGTTGACAGGAAAATATATATGTTATTTTTAATGATTTCCATCTAAGAGAAATGGATTATGATGAACTAATTATAATATATCCTATAGTTGAAAAAAATAATGGACAAAGAGGTAGGCTATATAAATTCTATTCTATCTTCCTGATATTCCAAGACAATCCGAATGAACGATATTATAAGTTAGAATATTTAAATTTCCGTATATACCGGCTTCTCAAATTCGATTTTGAATTCATAATGACTTTAGCCAAACAGTTTTTTTACCCTGTTTGTCATGCAAAATATCAGTTAATATGTTATTTCAATTGCAATAATGACATACAAGCACAAAACTATAATATACTACTGGTGAATTTAATATCACCCATATCTTACAATTTTTTTCTGCAATAACACATGCCACTTTGTCAATTACTGGTAAGTTAAATTTCCTCGTGAGCTCGCTGGCAGGTTTTTTTGGCAGGTATGAAAATGACATAATGGCTCTCAGATAGTGTCCAATCTAACTCTATTTTGACCATCTTTGTTCTGACGAAGGAACGTTTGTAATTCTTGGCCAATAGCTCGCATTACTGTTGAATTGTGATCACAATGCTTATCAATTATTTCGTGAGCTTTGCACATAAAATAAATTTCTAAGAATTGATAATCTGCATCTGGCGGTAGTAATGGATATCATGATAAGCCATAAATTTGCCCTTGTCAATATTGTCATTTGAAGACAATTATTATATACGAGTAAGCACACCGCTCTCTTTTAATGTTTTACATTTTGTGAAGGATTAACATTTTCCCATTTATACCTGTTTTGCTGCCGACATAATATATTTCTGGGTCGTAGCACTCTTGAACTACAAGAGCACTGCGTCCGCAGAATCGCTCAATTTCATTGTGTCGTAGTCCCTGTTTTTGCACGCGAACGGAACTCGTACGCAATTTCAACATATCGTTAAGACCAACATCATATTTTGTCTCCCGCTGGTCATCAAATCAGTTAGTATGTGAAGTAGATTGTCACACAATTGATTGAATTCGAGGACCTCAGTTAGTAGGTCTTAGTAGGCATCTTCTTCTAGGCATTGTCAATGATAAAATTAAAGAAGATTGTCGTGTCTTAAATGTGTGACAGTAGTTTTATCATAAACAATTACTAAATGTGTCAACTTTATTCTTCGGAAATACTTACTGAACCGGAATTAACATAAGATTAGATATTATCTCCAATTATTAACACATTATTTATTATAATTGATAATAATGACCGATAGTTTTAATCGGTATTCAATATTTTTTGACAACTTTCGAATGCATTAATCAATATTTGACCGCATTACATGTGTATATACGCGGTTTTGAATATCTTACTATCTTTGTAAAAATAAATAATAACCCAAATGGTAAACGAGTGAGTCCTTAGAGAATAATTTACCTGGTACTGGTTAAATCATAACCTTTCACTTTTGAATTCTTTCAGTTTTCCGGAATAAAATAATTAAATAAAGTAAAGAAATAAATTAATTAATAATTAATAATAGCAAATTTAATTGTCAAGAAAAGAAGATACGATGACGTACTGACAATTGTTCCGCAGTTACTCGAAACGTTTCTTGATGTTGTTATGTGGAGTTCGGGTAAAAGCATCGCAGCTGAAGCTGTAGAGTCACAAATGGTAGATTGAAAATGTTCAACGACACCTTGTTATGGCTTTAGTCCATTTATTCGAATACATAGTTACCGGAATCTGAATAGGAGCTTTCAGTTCAGGACTAATGGCCACCAAATACGGATTGCTGTAGCTTAGTTTCTTAATTGTAGACTGTTGGAATCTGAAGTAACCAAAGCTCGGAAATTAATCTGTAGTAGAGGACGGTGGAAATTTGGGTAAAAACAGTGCCCTTTCGAAAATCTTCAAAGACAAACCGGCGGACGAAGGTACGGACGATATTCGAATATAATTGTGCAATGACTATAAGCCGAACAACGACCACTTACATCCCTGGCCATGGTTCTTTAGGAGAGAGGTATTATATAATACGGTCTTGACTATCTGACCAACTATGTAAACACCTGTACGTGAATGGTGAACAAGTGAGATTGGGGAGTCTGTTTTCTAATATATAAGGACCCTCAGTGTCGCTATAAATTGCCAGTCAAGAAGCCGCCTATTATGTCTTTGAATAAGTTAAATTTTGATTAGAATAACAATTTTTAGTTTAATACCATCTCACAAATTATAACTTATGACTGATATTTTCTGGGGTTTTTCCTTTTTCTTTCGCTCTTTCTGCAGGTGATGTTCCGCAAATATATTGAAGAAACATCAAACAAGCAAATAATAACTCTCAGTAAGCCAAACAGGTTTACTTGCTGTAGGATACATAAAATCAAATAATTAGATCATGAAATACAATCAGACCAATTAGTCAAATACTCCAGTTTGCTATTATTCGGTCTTAGTTCGGAATAATCTCGTCGCGAAACATCCCGACGTCGCATTTCGACGACAAGAATGCAAAATAGCACCGAACCCGAAAGCAAAAGTATTCCGTCATTCGAAATTTACCAGTAAAATTGCCGAACCGCCGCCTAGATGCCGCTTCCAGATCGGTGGAATGTTAATTATGACGTCAATGACACGGTCGGTTCGAATTCCGACACTTGGCGACCGGTCTCGATCATCCCGATGACGGAAAATCCGACGCATTTCACCATCGACGCCTTCCGCACACCCCCGACCCACCGCCGGGCCCCCCCGTCCTATGTCGCAACACCTCCGTGTTCGGCGACGCTCTAAATATCGGGCGCGAGTTCATATTTGTTGCATACCTTTTATGCACTGGCCGACGAACGTGCATCGCTCGCATTGTTGCAGATATTTGACGGCTCGTTGGCCTAGCAAAGAGGAATGGCCGCCACCGAAAAATTGCGCCCCATTATGTAACACTTGAATAAATCGTATTGCATTCCTCAAATGGTGTCGTGATATTCTGACCGGAATTGTTATGGTTTTACTATTGAGTATTGATGTTATATGTTTGGTATTAGGTTTAGGATATTTACAAACATAACAGGTCATTTGATAAGTCCCCGGCCCAACCAGAGTAGAACACATTTTTTTGCAAAATTAGTTTTTTTTATTCAACATAATTCACCCTTCAAGGGTGATACACTGATTAGAGCGACCCTCCAACTTTTCGATACCAATTTTGCTACCGATACGATTTGTCCTTTGCTTCAAAATAAGGCTCATTTTCGGCGAACACCTCTTCATTCGACGAAAATTTCTTCCCAACAAGCATTCTTTTGAGATTTGGGAGCATAAAATAGTAGATGGGGGCCAAATCTGGCGAATATGATGATGGAAGCAATTCGAAGCCCAATTCATAGATTTTCGCCAACGTTCTTTTTTAAATGTTGTCAATGAAAATTACTCCATGCAAATCCCAAAATACAGACGCCATAACCTTGCCAGTCGACTGTTGCTTTTTGCCACGCTTTGGAGCGGATTCGTCATGTGCAGTCCACTCAGATGACTGTCGATTGGACTTCGGAGTGAAATGGTGGAGCCATGTTTCATCCATTGTCACATATCGACGTAAGAAGTCGGGTTTATTACGCTGGATCATCTTCAAACACTGCTCCGAATCATCAGCTCATTGTTGTTTTTGGTCAAAAGTGAGCTCGCGCGGCATCCCCTTTGCCCATAACTTTCTCATACCCAAATATTCGTGAATGATATGATGTACACGTTCAGTTGATATCTTTAGAGTGTCTTCTATTTCATTCAATTTCAATTTACTGTCATTCCAAATAATTTTATGGATTTTTTACGTTTTCGTCGGTAACAATCTCTTTTGGGCGTCCACTGCGTTCACCGTCTTCGGTGCTCATTTCACCACATCTAAACTTACCAATCCTTGATGAGTGATTTTCCTGGAGCGGTGTCCAGAAACTCGGCCTCAAGCCAAATTTTTGCTTCAACTGTGAAATTCCTTTTTATCCATTTTCTTCACAAAAACAAAAGTTGCTTTACTCAAAATACTATAATTCAGAAACTAATGATCCGACAGCTGTCAAATTTATACACGTCTTCACACATATATCTTTTGAGGATTAGAGCTAACTAAAAAATATATGGATTGAATTCTAGTAGCGCAATCTATGTGTCAGACCGAGGATTTTTTTATTAATCTGTTACATAAAAGTATAGAATATTAAAGATGAAGTAAATTTGAAAAGCTGAAAAAAGATTTGGTACACCAAAGCTCATAATCATCTATAAAACTTAAATAGAAGAAATTGGTGTATTAGTTTTCCCATATATCGACAACATGGCGATAACTTGTCGAAAGTCGAAAGAGCGATGAAAATATAGCAGCCACTCAATTATCGATGCATTTTCGCACGTCTTCCATAACATATGTCGAAACCATGTCCCTTCCAAGCCATGCTGCATCAATCTGTACAAGTATTAACCAGAAAGCACTATACCTAGTGAGCACACTGAGCGCGACAGAATATTCTATTTGATCTATAATGGCTTATCCTTCACAACTCTTGCAACACAACCATTGCTGCCCTTTTTGCAACAATGCGTCGTTCATTTGATTCAGAAATAGATGGCGCCTCTAATCAGATATTTCGAACGGGAACGAGATATTGAGGCCTCTCTTGTTAGTAACATGCATTAGAGCGGTAAGTATTTATAATATTATCGTATTTTATTTAAAATATTTACTATAGCAGAGGCCCCTACGGTGTTTAATAAATACTAGGAAGACTTGGAGGGAATGGTTTAATAAAGACCACAAAGTCAGCCATTCTTTAGTATTAGTTTGTCCCTAATAATTTAACCGAATATATAAAAACTACTGTTTTGTTTTCCTCCTTTACACGGAAGTTTTTTTAGTTTTTTTTAGATCAAACAAGTTATGGCATCAGAAGGTTTCCTAAATAAAGATCAAAGTTCAAAATTCAAAGACCCTCTGAAAAAAATCGAATTGCAACATTTTCACCTAGATACTTAAGATCACTTAAAATACAATGACGAATATTCAGACCTGAAGTCAACTTGGGCAACGCGGGCTAATATTGTGCTATATATATATTAATTTATATCGTTGAATATGATGGGGAAACACGCTACCAGTAATAATATTAAGATAGTTGCAAGTAAATTTCGCCTTTTCAAGAAAGAACGAGTTAAGAAGTTATTCCAATAAAATGTAATAGTCTTAAATCAAGCAAACAGGAATATCCGTCAGATCGATGATACATATTATACTACTGTATAATATGTACAAATATATAAACAAATATTCTAGGCTCTCGCCTACGGGCTGCCTGCTGCAATATTTATACAGGTATTATTCGTCGTTTCTATTGTACGTAAATCAACTACGGACGCGTAATTTTTAAATAAAAATCTGGCAACATTGTACCGTAAATTGCTGACAGGCAATTTTGAATCGGAAGACAAATTCCAAAATTTTGAATTTGGAAGTATATTAAAATGGAAATTATGTAATGTATGTTATTAAACTTTATTCACTTATTAAACTTTATTTAAATTTAAGCGGCGTTATTTAAGATTTTGTGTTACTTTTGGTTATTTCCATATTGTAGGAACTATTAAAGAGTTATGACAGGTTTTGATTAAAATTGATTAAGAATAATATGATAATATAAAATTATATTTTACAATTTTTCTAGAGACAGCAAATTAATGTGTCCGTTTTATCGGAAAGTATATACAGCTGCGAAAGATAAACCCGACCTATGCGAAGGTTTCATCCCATCATACATTAACAAAGCTCGAGAATAACAAAAATCTTCTGTCCTCTTTGTTTACAAGATATTAAGAATTTCAAAATCAGTTTTTAATTGAATTTGATGTGAACAGAGAGTAGTTGAGTAAAGTAAAGTTAAAAAAATTAAGGTTTTTCTGTAAATTTTAGTACACTAACCAAATATTTCAGATAATAAATACGTTAATTAGTGAACTAAAGAATACGCAAAGAGTTAAAATGAATGTTTTTATAATTTTAATTCCTCATTTGTAGGTGAGTTGTTAGTTCCCACGTATAAGACAAAGTAATATGCAGTAGATAAACGAAAACCATAGAAGAGAAATTAAAGATCAGCTATATGCAATGGTCAGATCGAAGTATGGAATAAATAAGCAAAGAACGATTTAAAAACATAGATAAAGAGACTATTCTTTTAATCAAAAAATAGAGAATATGAATGCATAAAGAAAGTAATGAGAATATCCAGCAGTTAAAATTAAACTAACTGCATAATTGGGCGATAATATAAATTATTAATAGTAAATTTGTAAACACTAAAGCAATGATAAATATTAAGTTGTTTAATGATTAATGTTGTAAGATATGTGACTATAAGACATTTTAGTGTCTGAAATTTGTATGACTTATTTTGACATACTTTTGAAAAGTCAATAATTAATTTAGTTATTGTAAATATATTATTTTCAAATGCATTTCAAAGTTGAAAGAAAATTACCTAATTTTGTTGGTTCATTTATAAATTTCAAAATTGTTTTATTCATATATTCTCTGTTTTAATATGCAAACGTGTATTACTTCATTTATTGTTCCATATTTATGTTGATAACATAAAAGCAAAGAAAGTATGTAATTTTATATTTTGAAGTAAATTTTATGCTCTGAAGTTGTAACAGTTCTTTTTTATTAATACATTTTATAGTCTCGTTTTACCAACTATGGGTTTATCTGGACTGGGCCTAAAGTTTAACGTGGACTCCGAACCGCGGTCCTCAGCATTAAGCCTACCGACTGGCGAGTGACCAACTTTAGAAATCATCCCAGAAGACACATCCAGCCTGGTTACTGGCGTGACTGGGATCATTTCCCTTGTCGGATTTTACACTCTTGTCTAGAACATTCACAAATTTTAAACAATCACAAATATAAATTTACGACCATGCCCCAGCAGGATTCGAACCCGCGGCTATCGCAACAGTAGGAGTCCCATTGCCTTTACCATTGCGCTACCAAGTCGGCTTGTTACAGTCCTTTACTATAATGTTCAGTGGTGTAGTAATTTATACCTATCAATACGTTTATGATTATTAAAACTTAATAATAATTGCAAATAATTAAATGCTTTTTAAAAAAGGTTAGTGAGTTTTAGTTATTGACATAGTAATTTTCATTTGAATTAATAGACATTTATTATTTATTATAAACAAGTATTAGTAACACATCATTTTTAAATTATCCCCTTTACACTCTTATGAGACAGACATGATTAATTTAATAAGTTTAGGTCGAATTTGGGCAAAGATCCCCTCTCTCCAAGTTAATATGTCGCTGAGACATCCCCAGTATACTCCCACTCCACTCAGCACTAGTGCTAACTCATGTGTGTGTAGTGCAAATCTTTTCACATATCTAAAACTATGTTGACTTATTTATTGCTCTCCCATTCTTATTCTGGGATCAAGGTTATGTTTATGTTTTGGGCAATATTCTACAAGGTCCTTACTGCTTTTATCTGAATCTTTCCGAAACTTTAATGTTACCAATGCCTGATATACCCCATAATAGAACGAATATTCAAATTTGAATGTTGAGCGGTGATCTGTTAATCAACGCAGACTGTGGAGTTTGTTGTCAAGCTATGATTGGTTCAGATGTACTTCTGCCAAGTTAATCTACAATCCAAGTAAACATTCAAGTATTTAACATGTTTTTATTGTGGGATGTCTTTGTGGGATTACATGAGTAGGTTTGGTTTGGTTTGCGTTTATTCTTAATTTCTTAAACGACTTTTTTATTTCATTTCGAGTATATTGAGCTTGAGATCAAGTATTTTTTGATTAGAATATATTGACAGGACAGCGATCTCGCCATTTTAGATCACAGTTATTGCACTTTCATTAGTTTAAAACAAGCGCAAGGCGCATAATGAGGTCGACATGAGTGTATTTCGTGTAGAGTAGAATAATCACCAGTACAATTAACTATAAAGCTTCTTCGGTTGAGATTCGAATCTGTCTGCCAGTCCATTATTCGAGAGGTTGGAGAAAAATCTATATTTCTGTTACTATCAGTATTTTTATTAGGAAAAGTATTATACAGCAGACAGTATAGTTCAATATAAAGCTTAGTCAATTCGGATGATCTTAAGGTTTGGGCTTGTCTACTAATCTATTATTCCAGACCGTGTCAAAAAATCTATATGTCTATTGCTATCCGTGTTTTATTAGAAGAAGAATTGTAGATCAGAATATTCACCAGTACAATTAATTATATAGCTTATTCATTTGGGCTGAGGTTGAGGTTTGAGTTTGTCCACGAGTCCATTATTCCAGACCTTGTAAAAAAGCCTATTTTTCTATTGCTTTCAGTATTTTTATAAAGACAAGTATTGTAGAGTAGAATATTCACCAGTATAATTAACTATAAAGCTTACTCAGTCTACCTGAAGTTGAGGTTTGAGTTTTCCAACAGTCCATAATATTAGTCAAAAGACTTATATTTCTATTGCTTTCAGTATTTTTATTAGGAAAAGTATTTGCTAGTTATTTACATAATACTTTTTAAAAGCAAATTAAATCCACACGCTTGTTTATTTTTTCAATTCCCTTACATCGCTTCATAACTGGAGTTTAACAAATGGAAAAGGAATAACAAATTGGTTATAAATTTTAAGCCGACGACAACCATACAAAATACCGACGTTAGTTCATATTTGTTGCATACCTTTTATGCAGTGGCCGGCAAATATGCATCGTTCGCATTGTTGCAGATATTTGACGGCTCTTTGTGTCGGTTCACCGGGATAGGGAGGGGAAAGCTGGGGGGGCGGTGTGGCGCGACCGAAACGTAAAAAATAGCCCCATTAAATCGCGGTTTATTAAACTACGTTCAATTTTGATGTGGACATTTCCATTTTTTGTTGTTTGGTTAAACCGGCTGCGGTCGCTTGATAAATAAAACGCGCTCGTTCGTTTCAAAATTAATTACATAGTTTACGTGGGGGGATATGTGTGCGGTATTCGATATCATACTCGATATTTATTTCTTTTTATCAATTAATGAAAAATTTGAATAAAAAGAAAGACATGACTAATCTTCTTTGATTAATTTATATATTATGTTATAAGTATTAAGTTTATTTTACTAAACATTTATCATGATATATATATATATATATATATATATATATATATATATATATATATATATATATATATGTATACATATATATTAAAATCTCCTTTTTTACCAACTATGGCTATCTGGACTGGACATAAAGTTTAACGTGGGCTCCGAACTACGGTCCTCGGCATTAAGCCTACCGACTGGCAAGTGACCAACTTTAGAAATCATCCCAGAAGACATCCGGTCTTACCCAGCCTGGTTACTGGCGTGTGTGGGATCAATTTCCTTGTCGGATTTTACACTCTTTCCTAGATCATTCACAAATTTTAGACAATCACAAACATAAATTTACGACCATGCCCCAGCAGGATTCGAACCCGCGGCTATCACAACAGTAGGAGAACCATCCCATCGCCTTTAGCACTGCGCCACCAAGCCGGCTGTTTTTCGTTTATTATTATACACAAATACTTGACATTTTTGAGGGAGCAACGAGCGGCCTGAAATGGAGGAAGAATAAATGAGTTATTTAATTTTAATCCATACTGTTGCATTGGAACTATTAATACTTAACAGTACGTTGGGACGCAAATATATTAAGAATAATATGATAATATAAAATTACTTTTTACATTTCTTGTAGGGTTAACAATTCATGCCAAAATTTCAGCCTCATATAGAGTAACAAACTGAAGAATAACAAAAATCCTCTATCTTATATCCAAAATATATTTAGATTTTTGTAAGTAGATTTTTCAGATTCTTATTACAAACTTTAAATAACTCTTTTTAAATTTTATGAATGTAAATGAATTTGATACCTAGAAAATACAGAATATTGCATTGGAACTATTAATACTTAACAGTACGTTGGGACGCAAATATATTACGAATAAAATGATAATATAAAATTGCTTTTTACATTTCTTGTAGGGTTAACAATTCATGCCAAAATTTCAGCCTCATATAGAGTAACAAACTGAAGAATAACAAAAATCCTCTATCTTATATCCAAAATATATTTAGATTTTTGTAAGTAGATTTTTCAGATTCTTATTACAAACTTTAAATAATTCTTTTTAAATTTTATGAATGTAAATGAATTTGATACCTAGAAAATACAGAATATTGCATTGGAACTATTAATACTTAATAGTACGTTGGGACGCAAACATATTAAGAATAATATGATAATATAAAATTACTTTTTACATTTCTTGTAGGGTTAACAAATCATGCCAAAATTTCAGCGTCATATAGAGTAACAAAATTGAAGAATAACAAAAATCCTGTATCTTATATCCAAAATATATTTAGATTTTTGTAAGTAGATTTTTCAGATTCTTATTACAAACTTTAAATAATTCTTTTTAAATTTTATGAATGTAAATGAATTTGATACCTAGAAAATACAGAATATTGCATTGGAACTATTAATACTTAACAGTACGTTGGGACGCAAATATATTAAGAATAATATGATAATATAAAATTACTTTTTACATTTCTTGTAGGGTTAACAATTCATGCCAAAATTTCAGCCTCATATAGAGTAACAAACTGAAGAATAACAAAAATCCTCTATCTTATATCCAAAATATATTTAGATTTTTGTAAGTAGATTTTTCAGATTCTTATTACAAACTTTAAATAATTCTTTTTAAATTTTATGAATGTAAATGAATTTGATACATGGAAAATACAGAATATCGGGACAGATTTATATTCGCTTAAGAACTTATGGTAGTTAACATGGTTTTGAATAGATAGCACATTATTTACGAGAGGTATTTCTAAGGATTCATATAGAAGAAATTAAGAGATTTACAACAAGACATGATGAAAAACTTCATTCCTATGTTAACACTGAAGTGCTGTAACTCTTATGCAGACTCAACAGAACTAAACCATGTGATATTGCGTAACTGTGTGGTAAGGTGTACTAAAAGATGCACTAAGTGTACTAAACACTGAAAACTGCTACAAACTTTTATCATTTATTATTTATCTTTTATAAACATTTGACGATTGATGCTCCCTCTGGCGACAAAGTAAGTGAAAACTGTTTCTAGTTTTAATTGTTTACTCTTTATTTTATTGTTAGAATTCTTTATAATAAAAATTAGCTTTAGAACAAGTATTGGCAGACAATTCATCATGCTTTTCAAGATTTACTGTTTCATAATTAGAATACATTAAACGGAATAAGTAGCTGTTATTTATAAATAATGGTGCTAAATAGAGAGTAGTAAAATATGAGTGGACTGCACACGATGAACACGCTCCAAACTGTGGGAAAACGCAAGATAACGTTGGCTGGCAAGGTTATTAAATAAATGATTTCAACCAGACAAAAAGTCAACATTATGACATTGTAACGTCTGCCGAGTCCGCTAGTATATTTCATAAAGCGTAAGGCGACCGAACTCCCGACTATCACCTAATATATTTTATTGCGTTTTTATACGCTCAAAGAAATCGTAAATATCCCCCCGCTGAGATTAAGGGCAATTTTATTTAATATAAACAAAAAGCGCCAGATGGTCCTAAAGCATTCCTCTGCTACTTTTAATTTTTGAAACGCGGCCTTTTATTAATTATAACCTCAGCGCGGCCCACACCCCCCCGGGCTAATAATAAGTTTAATGAAGCGCCCTCTCATCGAATGAACCGAATGAAGGAGGGACGGGACTCGCCGTCCCGAAAAAAATTAGCATCGGGAACGACCATCGACAACGAACGAAGAAACGGAGATGAAAGGGGACGCTGCTCCGTTCGAGGGGGGGGAGGTGGTAGAGGTAAAGCGGGGCGACCGAAACGGGGACGGATAGGGAAAGGAAAAACGATCTCCGGAAAAACCTGGGGAGGACTCGTATCCGCTAAAGACTCGGCTGGTTTACCTATAAACTACCCTTAATTCCTACATCCCTCTAAATTACAATCCCCATTCTTTCAGCTTACTTTATTTTCCCTTTACCTTCGCCAGGGTAACTAAATAACTGGGCTATTATCCGGTGATGGAAGCCCGTGTAAAAGCTGCTGTTCTTTTATGTCGGATTTCAAGACATTGGTGTCAGTTCGAGGGGGGGACTTCGAGTGTACGGAAGCGAAAATAAAATAAGCACAAATCGGTCGCCTCGAATCGAACTTGATCTTGATATTTTTGATCCCTGTTTTATCAATACAAATGCGTTTTCACATTGTATATCTTCTGACAAAAATAAGAACTATAGTATTATTGAATTATTTTTTATTATATTTTGGAGTTTTGGAGGATTTCTTGTCATATTTATAGATTCCTAATAACATTTTTTATTTGCTTTGTGTTATATTTTATAGACTTCTTATTACCTAGGAGAGTTTATCTGGACTGGAATCATTGTTTAACATGGGCTCCAAAATACGGTTTTGAGAATTAAGCCTACCGACTGGCCAGTCACCAACGTAGAGACCATCCCAGAAGACATCCGGTTTTAGCTAGCCTGGTTACTACCGTGTTTAGGAAGGTTATCCTTTGTCAGATTTTCCACTGTTGCCTATAAAGACATTTACAATTACAATCAGAAACATAGAGTACATCCTAGTCCCAGTAGGATTCCAACCCGCGACTAACGCAACAAGGAGGAGTCCTGTCCTATCGCCTTTCCCGCCCGCCCTTGTCGAGAAAGCTGTTATAGCTGGAGTGTGGGTCTCCCTCTCCAAACAAATCATCCAAGCTATTCTTTGTCCCTGATCCTACCCACTATAAACCAGCACGATTGTTAACCTAGTCACCATAGAAACAGTCTGTATTACTTCATAGTATCCGGATAACCATTTCTCTAACCTTTCCTTGTTTCATCCGCACACTTGTCTCTTATGACGCTCTTGTAAAATATCTTCAACTCCTTCGCATTATTATTCTCCTCCACCAAGCTGTCAGACTCTGCATTTTATTAAACTCGGTCAAAAACTACATATTTACACAGAACACATTTACAAACAACACATTTTATATGGTTCTATTGTCCTTCTTTGTGTATATCCTACTCTTTTTCTACACCTCCAGTGTAATGAGAGACAATCCTGTCAATACCAACATAACATTAATTCCACTCTTCCTGGCATTCTCGAACACTTTTTAATTGGCTCTATTATTAACTTTCTTCATTTTGTATATCCTATTCCTTTTCTGCACCTGCAATCTAATGAGAGGTAATCCTATAAATACCAACATGAAGAATGAGCCCTAGGTATCATTCTGCAGTTATCGATTGCCAATATTCGTGTGTATATTTGTAGCATATTCTTGTAAAACTTATTCCTAACTGTTCCTACCCATACCGACGTTAGCTACTGTGTCGCTATCTCCTTGAACTTATTTATATGCGCCCTCATTCTTAAATCTCAATTTATCGACACTGCATCTAAATTTTTCTCCTACCACCTCCACGGTAATTCTCAATTTACTTTCCAGCAACATTCTGGACCCCACTGTCACCATCACCGCAACATTGTCCGCATACGCAATCTTCCTCGGTCCTGCCCTGTGTTCAGTCTCAATACCTTGTCACAGTAGACGTTTCACAGTGTCGAACTCTGCGGTACATCGCACCATATTCTGCTCTCCTGTTGATGCTTACAACCAAACTTTCCAGCGTCTCGTTTTAAAAATTAAGATCTATTTGGAATAGACCTACCGCATAACGTAGACTTCGAACAATGTTCTTCTGACCTCGTCTACTAACCGGCTAGTAAGAAATTCAACCTGCTTGATTGGGATGATTGATCATTGCAGATTCAATTTCACTATTACCTATGGATAATTTCAATTATAATCACAAACATTTAGCAATGATGGTAATTTACGTTTAAATATTATTCACTAAATGTAATAACATCATACATCGCTCACGTCCGACAACAACTTCATATAATAATGGCTGTAAACAATGTGCCAGATAATTTAATAGTTTGCCTGCTCTTTTTATTTTAATTAACTCGATTATTCGAGTCCCCAAAAATATTCTAAGAGTTTAGGTTTTGTGACGTAATCCTCACTTGGGTCTCATGATCATGATTTTATTCTTCTTTATTATGGTCTTCATACTGTAATTTGCGAAGAGCCAATTCCCCGTTCTTGTAGATCTTTGAGTTGTACGGAATAGCCTACAGAAATGGGAACATAAAAAACGCTATTGTGAAGCAGAACTAATAAAATCGATTGTTCTTATAATTACAAAAAACTAAAAATTACCTTATTTATATAATACGTCTAAATTTTGCAGAAAATTCTGACAACCTGGATTTTTTTTCAAATTGTTTTCGTTTTCAGCATACCAAGATACATCAACTGAAAATAATCAAACAGCTTTTTTATTATAAACTTGTGTTATCTTCTTAGTTATTATGTCGTTTTATGAATAACTCGACTATATTTTTCTTATAAATCCTGATGTCGACCCTATCTAGATCTTCTAGTCTTCCAATCCTGAATTCTAACATCGAGAAATAACTTTTTTTATATGTTCTAATTATTTATATGCTTTTGATATTTAATCTTACATAGCTTTATCTATTACTATACAAGTTTCTTCATTCATTTTTCTTGTTGTATTTCACTCTTCCACATTTCTGTTAGATCTTTCCCTTTTACTAATTATCATTTTATATTCATATTGTAGGTTTCATGTTGTAAATTGTAGTATTTTCGAGAATTTGTGTATATTATATTTATACATAATGTTAAGTTGATTCAATTTGTAAAAAAATTAATCGTTTTGGCTTAATTGTCTTCTTCTTACTTTACTTTTTGGCAAAGTAAAGCTGAGGTTTAACAGTTAGTATACCAGATTGTCTGTTAAAACGAAATTCTGGAAATAGTAATGTAAAACAGTCGTAGTACCGTCGTTTACCATATCAGCTACATAAGCTGAATACGCTGTATGGATAAGACCGAATGCTTTCTAAGTTGATGTCCAAGATGGTCATTCACTCTAAGTTGGTAGGTATTCGTAGTTTGTTTGTGTTTTACAGGTCATGTGAAGCAAAATGTCCTATTGACAAACATTACTAAAATCATAACGCAAGTACATCTAGTATTACAATCAAGTTCAGATTATAAGGAGATACAAGAATTATTTAACAATACATTTATTAATTGTATATACCGAAGAAATTAACTTTGATTTTCTTGTATGATAATTAAATTAAGCCGATAGGCATCAACGCAGCTTTTAAAGAGATTGGACAGTCGTGCTATTGCTGTGATAGTCGCGGGTTTGAGTGCTGCAGAATATTATTTACTTTTATTTATTATTATAAATGTAAATGCATCTAAGCAATAGTGTATAATATTACAAGGATTAGCCATCCAAATCAATCCAGTAACCAGGCATTATTAGGCCGGATATCTTTATAAAATTCAATAATTATTATTATTATAATCAATATAAAGAGTTAATTTGAACATAAAACAATATTTCGTGGGTTATATTTTATTACTGATCATTTTTAATAATTTTATTAGACTTATATGTTACTTCAAAAACTCATATTATAAAAATAAAGTTCATAACAAATTAATATTGTCGTCAACTTAATATATAGGAGCTCAATATATCTAATCGTAAATAGTCAAAAAATGGCGAAGGCACTGTAGTGCATTTTGAAGAATAATCGTGACTACTCTACGCCACTGTTTTTAAAAGCTGCGATTATAAGGTTCACCCTCGCTATTTACGATATATGAAGATGCCGAATTGCCGGATTTACATATACATGTGTTTTATGGTCCAATTGTTGTTGTTTTTGGGCTCGTATTTTTTGATTTTAATTTTATTTTACTGGGCCAATTTTGGATGTGGCAGCGAGGGTGGGATAGTTGGCCGGGGACGAAACGACGGATTTATAGCCTGTTTATACTTCAAACGGATATTGTCTGTTTCGCCCATTTAAATGTCTCATCATGACGTTCTTAGTTATAACGCTGTTCCGTTACTGTGAATCGTAGATAGTTTAGTTTAATGTTGGAAGTTAAACGATATGTGCCTCGTATCAAGAACAATTATGATTGGCAACAAAAGTTCAAACTATTTGTTGTTTATTTTTATTATCCAACATTTTTTAAGCTTTATATTTCCACACTCTTCGGAAATATTATGGACCATTATTATTTTATTATTTTTAGTAATATCATTATGAATGTTTTTATTTTTGTTATATTAAATATTTTTATATTTCCTGGAATAGAGTTAAGAGTTATAAAGAGTCCTGGAGTTTTGAGCAGTAAAATGTTCAATTGTTTTATGTAATTTACTTTTTAGAAATAGACCTGAATAAATATACAGAGTCGTTCAAATTGCTGAGCAATATGGCTATAAAATATTGCATATCTCACACATTAATCACTGCATATTCAATCAAATCGAATTGAAGAGTGTGACTAGACTACAATCGATATGTCGATCAGAAAGAATATACTAGTAAGAAATATTTGAATATATGAGGAGAAGCATTGTCTACAGTAACTAAGTTTAGATTGGATGAACTCAATCAGACACAATGAAGAAACAATAGAAAAATTGTGGAATCGCGAACAAGTGTTAGATAAGCTAGAATTTAATAGTTTACTTATTAACTTGAATAGTGATTCAGAAAGTAATAGTTACTTAATCAAATTTTGGGATGTAGATGTAGAAACAGCTAAACTGCATATATAATTAATAGAGGATAGCTGTAAAAAATCGTATTTTAGAGTGTGAAAGATTGCATGTGTTCATATATCACTATAAGATCATGCATTTAAGATCTACGTAATTGTTTAGCATATTTATGAACAGCCAAGAACTAAACCCAAGAATTTATGAGGAAAAAAAAATTAACTATTTTGCAGATATGGCAAATGCAGTTACTAAATCTAATATGTATATTATGAAGGAAAATATACACAGGTGTTAACAGAAAAAACTAAGGAATATATTGTGATATCGTAATGACTTGGCAAAAAACATATTAACGAAGGAAACAACATCAAAACATAAAAAAGTAAACATTATTTCAAATGAAAGTGAAATGCATTATTTATATACACAATTATTAATTAGATATATAAGGGCTTCATGGAATGACATTATATAAAAACGCACCTGCAACCCTTCATAGGTGGCGTGGAAAGAAGTCAATGTCAATATCAGAACGTTTTAACGCAAAAAACCAAAAGAGTTAATTATTACTAGGTAGTACGTTTTTACTTTATTATTACATTTATATTTTTTATATATAAAAGGTCTTTTAGACTGAATAATGTAATTTTGAGCCATATAAATCTTAGTTTTATTGTGGTCATGATGGAATGATATATGTAATATTTAATATTATGTATACACCATCAGTCAGAAGACTTTATGAATAAATTATAAACATATATCTTTATGATTATGCTTTCAATGAAATTGATTGTATCAATTTTTCGCAATAAATCTTCAAGTTAAAAAATCCTTTAAATCTAATTTATAGGCCTAAAAGTAATTTCTTCATGTTGTTCTTTAAGTCCAAAACTATAATTTACTTGATTATCGTTTAATAGATGTGTTCACACTGGTACACTCCACATAGTTTTAAACTACCACATAGTTTTCACACATAATTTCATCATTTGGTTCAAAGAGCTTTGCCTCTTCATCCTCCGAGTCCACTGTTGATGAGGAATTGCTATACTTAAATTTTGGGAATTTCCACATTTCTGATATATGATGACGCGTTAACAATGCTATGAAGAACTGCTTTAGTAAATTTTAATAATGATTTTTTTAATTTAATTATTACATTGTTACTAGTGGTTTCCGTCTAACCTACAATTTCTCTATATGATAACTTAAATCCAGGTATATAACTAGAAGAACCCATCGGCCCTATCTCAGTCTCTAATGAAATAATGTTTATACATGTCACTGAGGTGTTTTTTGATTATATGTACCTCACTACACAACACTACACAATATCAGATGGCTTGATTCGTTTGAGTCTGTATCCTGTTCTGGTGGTGCCCAAAAGCTGCTATATATCAATATTCTCATGAGAATGGAGTTTCTCGTCATGCCCCCTTGCAATTCTCTTGATTTCTTGATTGACCGAAGGTCTCGATGTAGGTAATCAGTCCTATAGTATTTGTGTGCGCTCACAATACCTCTCAAAACTTTGTTCTGAAATATTTTTAATTTTATTTATGTTACTCTTTGCAGAACGTCCCCATAATTGAACTCCGTATGTCCATATAGGTTTCAGTATTTGCTTATATAATAGCTATTTATTATGTACTGATAATTGTGATTTTCTTTCAATTGGCCAGTTCATTTTCCTATATTTCAATTTCAGTTTTTTCCATTCCTTCTTTATATGTTCCTTCCAGCGAAGTTTTGCATCGAGATTCATTCCAAGATATTTAGCGTTGTTGCTCTATGGAATGATAATATTTAATGTTATTGTTGTTTGTACGATCTATTTACAGGTGAACTGCACATATACAGATTTACTTTCATTAATTCTTATTTTCCAAGCTTGTGTCCAATTATTTATATTGTCACTTGCCTGTTGTATTTTTTGTGAGGCTTCTTCACTATTGTCTCCGCAGTATCATCTGCAAATGTAGCCATGGTAATATTCTCCATTTGTGGTATATCAAAAGAGTAGAAAAAGCATTGGTCCCAGTACACTTCCTTGTGGTACACTTGCTTTAACAATTTTTCAATTCTTCAGCAAATCCTTCCCAGTCTGTTCTCTTGTTTGTTAATGTTGGGTTTCTTTATTTTCTTATTATATTTTCGCTCAACGCCAGAATCACTGGCGTATGATCTAAACTTGGCTCAAAATTGTCTTCGAATTTTATATAGTTGGATATTATCTTTCTATAAAGAAATCTAACAGGTCTGGGGTTTATCTTCATCAGTCGCCCAATAAGTTGGTTTCCCAGTTGGCATGTAACTCTATCTTGGTTCAGCAACTGCTTTTTGCATTGAAATCACCTCTAATTCTAAATTTTTCTCCCAGGTTGCTTAGGACATTCAAATAATTTTCCTTTTTCTGATTGTATCATGGAGGACAATAAATTGCGGCTATTGTAACCCTGTATCTGCTTGATTTAACAGTTACTGCTGTTACCTGATTTTCTGCTGCACTGAGCCCGGGTTTTTGATGATGGGTAATATTCTTTTTTATTATTATTGCACCTATATATCCTCTAAATTTTATATAGGATTTTTTTGTTGAATGGGTTTCTAATATTAGGCAAATATCTATTTTTTTCATATCTAGGAATACTTGGTAGGGTAGCGTGATATTGCTGGATTCCATTAGCATTCCAAGTTAGAGCTATCCGGATATCCTTATTTGCCATTTCCGGTTTGTGGGGACAAAGGCCTTGTGTCTAGTTTTTCAATCCTTTCTGAAAAATACTCGATCATTTTTTCCTGTCGGTCCAGATTTCCTATTAGTTTAAGTCGCAATTCGTTGGTAGTTGTTTCACCAACGAATGTTGTTGTTGGTGTTGTAACTTTGTTATATATTTTTCGGTTGTTTTATTCGATTTTTTTTTCGCTTTTCATTCGTTGTTTCTTGAGATTTAACTTGAGCTACTCTATTCATCCTCTCTTGTAGTGTTTTAGGAACTACACATCCTCTATAACTTGCCGGATGCGCTTCATTAGAGTTTGCACATTTCGCACAGTTTGCTTAGCATCTTTGAGTTTTCTACACTGCGCAGTGATATATTTGCCTGAATATTTTACACATCTAGGTTCTCTTCTGCAGAATGTCTGAGTGTGCCCATGCAATTGGCTTCTTTTACATTGCAGTTTAAGTTCGATTTTTAAGAAGTTCGATCTTTGTTCCGACCCTTAAAATTCTTTTAATACCAAAAATGGTTTTTACTTTCGTATCATGTTCAAAGGCTAACATAAATAGAGATAATAGCTTCTTGTGGACTAAAATTTATCCTTTGTTACTTTTGGTCCTTTTTTTTTAAATATTTGTCGCGTTTAGGTATTTAAGCCCATTTAGGTTTAGTTCTGCGATAATGTTTTCACTTTCAGCTGTTAATGGAAGTCCTCTTGTCATAACTTTGATGTCTCTGGTTTGTTTGTTTTCATAGGAGTGCCATTGCAGTTTAAGGAACTATTTATATTAGACAATCTATTATTTTTGTAAATGTCGTACTACATTCGGCGTTCAATTGTATTTGCCCATTGTTTAGTGCCGTTGCTTTGAATACTATATAGTTGGACCTCAGTGTTTCGCAAAGCAAGTCAAAGTCGGTAACATTACTTACGATAATTGAGGGTGGCCTGGGCATTCTAATTTCTTTATTTTCTTCATTGTTTTGTGCTATTTTTAATTGCTGCGGTGAAAATCCTGGGGAACTATTTGCTTTTCATTTTTTAATTTTTAACCGTTATCCAGCCTACTTCTTTTTGCAATACTTCTTCATCTGTTTCATATGTTAGAATTGGAGGATTTGGACTGCTTTGTTGGCTGGATTGTTTATCATTGTTTTGTCCTTGCCCAAAGAGCATCGCTTATATAGTTGTAGGTGGAGGACATTTATTTGTTTTTGCATATTAGCTAATGCAATTTCAAGAACCTCCCTTGCCGATTTTTCGTTCATCCACGCATTGTAGAGTGCCTGTTCGTTCTGGGTTCTAGTTGTGTTCTCTAGATTCAAAACTGCAATATGTGATACGCCTCATGTCAATATTTTCATTTTATCTGCTTTTTGTACAGTGTTCTCCATATTTTTCTACGTATTATTGAAATAATACTGTTATTTTTATGTTTCAAATTATCCTACGCTGCATTTGTGGTCTAGATGTTGACTTTTCGACCCTTAACGTTTTATGGCATTTTGCATTTATTCTTTATCACCAGTCTTTAAAATGTTATTCTTATACTTTTTTAAGACCGCATTTGTAACACAGATGTTTCACTTTTGTTTTGTTTCACTGACCCTCCCCCCGAAGACGTCTTTACTTTGTGAAAATCAAACATCGACTGAATAATGATAAACTGAAATTCTCTGTATAACTACATAATAGCAATACTGGCTTAAAAATTTGTTTGTATAATCATAATATATTGCAGAAAAAATTGTCGGCCCAACAATCATCACATTTTCTCGAGTCGCATATAATGCTTTGTTCTGCTCGTACATTGTGATGCTCAATTATTAAACTGTTTTTGCATATTTTACATATACACACATACTTACTGTGGCTGGTTGTGTCCCATAGGTGTATGCCATATTTCCATATGGGCTGCTGTATAACTTCAAAGATCTCTATTTTACTGGAATCAGACAAGTGTAACTTGCATGCGATAAGCCAGTACATGCTTGTAGTTCAATTGTTTCTTGTGGTCCGTATGTCTTGCGCCAAGTCAGGCGTCAGTTAAGATAATTTCACAGTTGAGTACGTTTATCGTCTGAGTATGAAGGTTTCTTCAACCGATTTATATGTATAATTATCGATATCTGTACTTATCTGTAGTTGGGGCCTTTAGGATGTGGAATTGTGATTCTTATGTATTGAATAGATTGTGGTATCATCTGCACACTTCCCTGTAGTTGTATGAGCATGAATGGGTATATTTGCGGTGAATATTAGGTAGAGAACTGGGCCCAGTATTCTGCCTTGTAGTACTATAGACTTGATTTCATGTACTTGAGATGTATCGGAATTATATATTACTTCGTAACATCGTTTTTCAAAATAAGATTTTAACAATTGGAAGAAAAAGGTTGGTAATGTTTTTTTAATTCTATAGTAGCCCGGGGCCCAATTCAATTGCTCCAATTGCGCACCACTTGATCTATGGTACTGTGGATCTCTTTAAATCTAAAGTGATGAGTTTGGTATTATCTCTGCTACATATTCTCGCGTTCTATATAGTATGAGTATTATAGAACCACCACAATGGTTAAATAATTTAAAAACATTGCTTAAAGAATATATTCTAAAGTATTTGTTTTCTTAACTCGGAAGATTCCTATAACAGATTTAATCTTATTTCCAAACAACTTTGAAGTATTCATTCATGGTATCAAATTTAGAAAAATATGTAAACAAAATCCAAAGAAAAAACTTTAAATAATCACAACTTTATATCTTTCTGTAAGTATATTATGTTATTTTTTTGAAGATATCCTCCTGAAGTTTCCAAATATCAAACTCAAAGAACCTTGCGCGAACCAACTACCGAGAGCGCTTACTTTTAGGCGATTTCTACTCAAGCTGTTTTTTTCATAAGCTAAGAATCAACCCCTACAGACGCCGTAGATGTATAATTTCTATTTCAGCCTCGAGACCTCCCCGTATTTTTTGTCTCCGTAGTCTGCGAAACGAACGAGCGAGAGATACAACGAGAGTGACGTCAGCCGGGCCTTAATAAGCGCTCATTACGAAACCGGCCCTGCCACCGTCGCCACCGTCACCGCCGGCCGCCCCCAAACGCGCCCCTCTCCGCTCCGCTCCCAGCACCCCGACCGTCGCCTCCTCCCGCCGTCGCCCCCCTTTTAAAAGACGGAAGATACGGGTAGCCGAGACCCGACCGGCTCTATCTTTATCGCACACCACAGCGCGGCAAGCGGCCACCCGCGGAACTTCAATGCAAGATTTAATTAAATCCAAGTCTTGATTTATTGTCGCCTGAGCATCCCCAGGACTTGTCGCACCCCCTGCCCCTTTGGGTCCGCGACCGCCCGACGCTCATCGGATCCCTTATCCGTCGGTTAGAGACGGACTCAGCGTTCAAAGGTCTTTTGCTCGTCGTTCTCGTTGGTTTTTAGAGAAAGTATTGTTTCGTTAAATTAGTCACCAAAAATGTATTTAAATGTTGAATATGTGATGATGAAGCTTGAAGATTAAAACTCAAAATGTACTTAAATTACCTCTATTTAATGTCTACGTATTAGAGTAAAAAAGTGAAGCTAATTATTACACCAAATTATGGCTATACAAAAAAAAGATTTTTTAACCACTTTTTGCGATCTCTATTTTTTTTAAACAGTAACCGGTTTATTATGGTTTTATTTTGATGCGAATGCAGAATATATACACAAGCCTTATTCAAAATTTAAAATAAATCTGTTGAATAGATCTTGAGATATCATGTAAAAAATAGTTTTAAGAGTATCGCGGATTTTGTTTCGTTTTTAAACGTTGCGTCACTAAAACACCTATATGTCCAAAAATAACTTCAAACCGACAAATCTGACAAGTCTTCTTAAGGGCTTATAGTAAAAGGATTAGGCTTTAGAAAAATAAAATATATTCCTTTCTTTTAATTTATTAGCTAGACTAGCTTCTCAAAACATAATGTTGTTCCAGACTCTTGAATTCTCTTATTTATAGATCTATTGCTCGTTGTCTCTATTTTTTTCTAGAGTAATATTTTGGTTAAATTAGTTTTCAAAATTACATGTAAATGTCAAAAAAATCAGCGATGAAGTCAAGCAATGCTTAATAGATTTATAAATTAAATCAGGAAACTTTTTTAAAACCTATCTTGGAAATAAACGGTATTATTCAATATTTGAAGAAGTTTAATATAATGTTATACATTAATCACTAGTAGATCTGCTATTAGTTAGATCATGACCACTCTTAAATCATTGTACAAATAGACATTTCTATGAACATCAATCATGAGTTATAGTTCGCCCCACCACCTCAACCTCAACCACCAATTTAATTTTTCCAAATAGCCGATTATTGCAATAATATTGGAACAAATCTGTGTTACAATTTTTCTTTTTCGTCTATAATGGAGTGTTAAGCCAAAATTTTGTTAATATTTGCAATCTAAAATTATTTTCCAGTTCGTTTGTTTGCCATCGTGATATTTATAGTTTACATGCGTATTCACTGCTATAAAAAAACAAAACAGCAATAAAAACGTAAAATCTGATAGAGCTTAAAAAAAAATATACAAAAACCTACAAAAATGAAAAAGCTAGCTGTGAAAGACCGGGTGTAACACAGAGAAGAATATTGCGGCTTTCTTAACCTATTGTAAATAAGTGATACTATCATAGCTACATCTTTTTGTGATTCTTCGATATTTACTGGTAGATGCAACATTCTAGAATAGAAAATTAACAACAGGTCAGTAACAATATAAATATCTAGACTCATACTTGGAAAATAATAGTTAATCATATCAAATTTGTGCATTTTGAAGTTATATATTGTATCATATAACTTACCATAATAACAATGAATAATACCCAGTGCTACCAACTACCAATAATTTCATATAACATAGCAATTTGCAACGTTAAACTTTTATTTTTTAGAGCGAAGTCCTCTAGAACTGAAGCTATAGAGCCAAATGGTGATTCCTTAAATTATTTTCTCTTAAATAAGAATGAAGATTATATAAAAGGTTATCACCTTCATCTTGTTCGAAATTTTCTCCAGGAGAATAACATGAAAAAAAGTGCTCTGAATGATTTTTCACACATACTAGCAGAGGGACGCATATTTTTGACTCCACGCCCTTTAATAGATACAAAGAATTATCTAAGCAATATTGACTAAGATTCCTGCTGGATGCTGTATAAGGTGCTGTTGTCCAAGCAAATTCCAAAACCGATACAAACCTATAGAATCCAGTTATGGGGATATTACTTTTCCTTTTTCTTTCTTTTGATTCTCAGAGACATGCGGAGAAGCTACACAGTCATGCTAATACCCTATTGCGTTTTTTGAATAGAAATCGACCAGTATACAATCTCACATGATCAAGCGTGTATAAATGTACAAAAAGCAGAAGGAACACCGGCGTTAATTATTACAGGAACTTTTTTTACTGTATAGACTAAGTAAGTGCCGACGGGGTCTACTAAGTATATATTTAGTTGTTAAATTATTGCAAAATTAAATTGTAGATTAGTCGACAGTGTCTAGTAACAATTAATTATTTCATAACAATAGTATGAAAAAATGGTTAATATGAATAACACCTATAATTCACTGGAAAATAAAAAACCGTAATAATTTAAGCATTAAAATTTTTAAGATAAAAGATCCCTAAATAAAATAATGTAATCAGTTAGTTAAGGCTTTCCTTTTGTTCTTAATATCAATTGAGTATTAGCTCTAAATTATAAGCTACTCCCCGTAAAACTAGTTCTAAAATATCTCTTTGTAGATCAACCACTATATTCACCTTATGTAGTTCTGTGTGAAAATTTACTCAATAATATCAGATATTTTAAGTAATATATGAAACCAGTATAATTAATAATAGTAGTTACTAGTATCACTTTATTACAAGTAAGTATATTTCACTATGTAAAAGACAATAAGCATTAATATACATAAAAATATGAAATATGACATTTAAGTAATTTCAAAAATTTCGCGTCGTCATCATCTTCCTAAGAAAAATATAAATAATTTATAAATAGCACCATGAGTTATACCAGACCGGACCTGTTTTTTCTCTTCTTTTCGCGTCCTCTTTGTCTCCAAACTGAACTGCCTCCGTTGTTTACGCTCCTATGAATCCTCACCCTTTATCAGACTGAATTTATGCCGACTTAATATTATATGATCTTATAAATTCATTATATCATGTCAACACAAAACGGCATATATACTTGCACTATTAAAAACAAGTATAAAACCATAAAAGATATGAAGGCTTTCTAATTAAGTATCAAACGTTTATTAAAATTCGGCTGACCTAGTTGTCAGTTCTAGATCAATAAGTATGTCATTAATAATAATGTCATTAATAATTTTCTAGGAGTAATTAGGCAATATGTCAATGTTGCATCACTATTACAAATACTTTCGTTAAATATGTCTATAAATTTAATAAAAATTAAATTAAGATACGATTATTTATCAATCAATCTAATTATCTAGTTAAAATACGAACTATTAATCAATTAATGGTTGCCCAGTGATTGTTTCCGTTTAAAGAAACAAGTAGTAATCAATTAAATTCATTAAGGATGTAAGGATTGGCAAAAACTTTGTAGAAACAATTCAACCGTCTGTAAGGCTTGGAGTTAAAGCCTCTCTTATATATTATGAATAATAACCCTTTTTAATGTATTCTGATTTAGTGCCACTTTAAAATACCACTATTCACTTATGATTTATTTAAAATTTAAAAATTGTATTCAATAATCAACAATTATGTATATGAAGAAGCCATATCGACGGTGTAGAAATGTATTTCCAGAGCAACATTAGTAATAGCTAATAACATAATAACATAATAACACATATATTTTTATATATTAAGCTGATAATTCTAAATTCTAATTAATTATAGAAATAATATATAAGCATATGTAATATTCATTGTTTATCACATAGTAAGAGTGTAATAAGTAACAGTAACAATAACAAAATTAATTTTGTTGTATTTATCATACACTAGATGGAGCAAGTTATCATTTATGATAATAACTACTTCTGTAACTAAGTGTATGTCAATGGTCAAGGCCGTTTATCTCCAATCTAAAGGATATTAATAAAGGCAACATGGTAATTATTGATCCATTTTAGTATTTCCTCAGCATTTATGACAACAGTGTGACAGCCAAGTCATGTTACATTAATCTGAATATGTATTGTGAGCACATTTGACATTATGATTCACTATGCAATAGAGTATCATTCATAACTTGAGCATCATCATGCAAGAGGATGACTTTGCGTCTGTTACTCGCCATTCATACTCTTTGTTGCAACAATCAATCACAGTAACTGTTTCATTCGGTTTTAGCATTAACCTATGACTTTTTGCAAATGGAAATAACAGCTAGTACAACAATTTCAAGCACAAAATATCATGGGTTGTTAAAGTAGAGTCTCTATAAAATTTGTTTGAGAGTTTGAGCTGGATTTTGGTCACATAAGCCTTGCGGTTTATGAACAATCTTTGAATCTTTATGAGACTTCAGGCTATACTTTGACATTAATATCAAAACCACAATTTTTATATCGATGAAACCAAAATCGGAAATTGAAATATGCTCCTGATGGGCTTCGACAACACATTTTTCTAATCAAACAAGAAGAGTAATAAAAGCTAAAGATGCAATGATTATCGACTGAATGAAAACTCAAAAAATCAATAACAGTAAAGATATATAAATAAAATATATATAAAATATATAAAAATAAAAAAAAGTTTAATTTGTAGGTCTATTTTGTTATATTATTATTATTATATCAGTTATATATTACGTCAGATATTATTTAATGACAGTTTTCAGTAACTATATAATTATTAATTATTAATTATTTAAAATTAATAATATTAATTATTTCCGATGTAATATCAATAATAACACATATTTCATATAATCATATGTAATATTTTCTAACTAAAAATAAGGGATATAATTTACAAAAACAGGATAAACCCTAAGTCATATAAATAAAAAATATAGCGAGCAACTAAAGGGATATTTTATGAAGTATAAATTACACAGGGGAATGTGTGTATGTGTAAGTCGCAAACCTAACCGAGCACAAGGAGTTGCCAGGAAGGGAAGATATATTTTAGCAGCCTGGTCCATGCATCATTCTCTCTTGAGGTCTGGGAATGATATATATGTCAGCGAACACTTTACCAATTGGACCAGGAAGATACATGGCTTGATTGGGAACATTTCTACAATTAATTAATTGGAAACTATATTGATAGCAAAATTTGCTTATTAACAAGGAAATGATAGTACGGTATATATATTAATAATTATATTTCGGGTATATATTCATGCAGTTGCGTTGTGGTGAAGTGATTTTAATAAGGAGCTAATACTTTTTACAGCTATTTATAAAAATAATTGATTAACATTATCACACATAATATTACTCATAATATAATATTATCATAAATAACAATACATATAAATAATATATTATATAATTATACAATATCATATAGCAGTGTTACGATAAATATATTATAATAATTATTGTACCAACAATGTAATAAATATAAATTGAAAAAGAAAATGCTTAACGAATAGCTTTTTTGCTCAAATGGATGTACGTATCTATATTTTAAAGTCGATAGTTTTCCAACTGTTGCGATAATCGCGGGTTCGAACCCTGTTTGGGCATGGTCATAAATTTTTCTTTGTGATAGTTTATAATTGTAGTTACCCAAAATGCATGAGTGCAAAATCAGACAACGAAAATGATCGATATCCAGTCGATAGGATCAATGCTGAGGACCGTGGTTTGAAGCACACGTTAAGCAGTAGGTGCATTTCCAGGTAAGCCCTAAAGGAGACTCTAAAATATAACAATTTAAAACTAATATTTTATTTGGCTTCTTAAAACAAGATTAGCTATTGCTTGTTATCTGGTCTTAGGTAGTCAACTCATAGTATGGAGTATAAGAATAATCTCTTCAATTATTACTTATGAAACGTATGAAGATGAAAATGGAATCTGCACCACTGTTGTTTTCTCAAATTATCTTAATCTATATGTGGGTTTAAACTAATATAAATCTACCAATGGTTGACAACAATGGTTTTTCATTCATAGCTTCAAAACAGTCTTAAACTGCATTTTATGGCATAATATAAATTGATCCGTATTAATTGCAATAAGCCATTCAACAATTCTTAAAGAAGAATATTAAAACATTAATTTAGCTATAAAAATAAGTAATTACAAGAACCACAAATTGCCGATATGTTTTGATTAAAAAAGGTTAAACTTTTACTTGTACACTAAAGTAGATTATGTGCATCTTGTTATATAGATAAATTCTTACTTTATTGGTCTATGGGATAGCAGACTTAAACAATTTCAAAAGTAGAGAGATATGTGGCTCTTGAAATAATCTTTAGAGTTGATTAAGTCAACATATTTAAGGGGCCATTGTTTGGTAGAGAAGGAATCATATTTTCGAAACGTCGAACAAGAAAGGAGAATACCATTAATATGTCCCTAACTTAAGTGTAGAATAGTTAAAAGCTGCAAATTTTTATAGGCCCCAAATTCGGAACTTTACAAATGTTATACATATTCTGAAAGGCAAGTTTGGAGAGGTTTTTTTGTGTTGGTAGTACAAAATTTATTTTAACAGTTATTAGAAAATGGTTAAAATCAGTTGGAAAGCCCTTTCTCTGCATCACCTCGAGAGAGATAGAGGTTTAAGTTCTATGTTCATTGAGTAAACACTAAATGACAACAATTTTCAATAAAAATGTGATATTTAAGGATACACACTAAATAATCCTTATTATATGTTATTTCCATACTGAACATATTAGTTCCATTTAAGGTTATCAGCTAATTTATCAGAGTGATTCTGCAGCGATTCTAATTAATATTATTAGCATTATAATTTATTTAAGAAGTCGCTTTCGTTTTAGTATTGTTTGTTAGCTGATTAAATAATAAATTCTTCTACATAGAAACCAAAATTTAAATGTATTTATCGATAACGTCTAGCAACGCTTTTCTGTAAATTAAATGGGAAAACCAGATTTATCAGAGTTTTATTTTGAATTTTACACCACCTCTTCCAGAAACAAATGAAGGTAAGTTTGTCTGACCAAGCCAATAAAATTTAAAGAATTAACTAAACAATAAACTGTAAAAAATGTTTCCGTATATTAAATATAAACACAAAAAAATGTTATTTATCTATCGACATCAATCATCAATCAGCCAGCAGTATATTTCTTGAAATTATACAGGAACAGTAAAAACAACAGAGCAATAAACGTAATCTCCCTAAAATTAGTATACAACCTAACAGATCGACAGCAATAATATATGTTTCGAAACAAAGGTTGTTGCGTATTTGCTTAATAAAAATATGTTACCGGAAAATATGTTTGGTGTGCTTGCATGTTGTTGATTTAAAACCGCAAGTGACAATGTTATGGAACTGTTATGAAACGAGATTACGATTTTATTAGACTATGTTATAAAACCAGCGCAAATTGCTTTTAATTTACATTTGTAATAATTCATTCAATCGTTACTCTCGATAAATAATTGTTTAGTATAAAATCAGATAAGTAACAACCACCCGAATCATAAAAGTTAAACTGCACGCATTCTGAAGTAGTCTCTATTAATAGGTTATGCATTATTACTATTACTATAACATCTAACTCTATATACAATATATATATATATATATATATATATATATATAACCTCACCATTATAAACTATTTTCCAAAATATTCTTCTTGTCATACAATCCACGCATCGCTCGCTTATTGGCCTTGAGATTTAGTCCATAAAACAAATTCACTTATTGAGAGAAAATAGCACATAAATGTTTTAACTGTTTACCATTTTTCTGAAAACATAGTAATACCGTATCAAAAGATAAAGGAAAACGTTGGTTTGGCAACCAGCCAAGCAATCACTCCTGTAACATGTGGAAAAACGTTGTTAAGTTGAAAACTTCTTCCACAAGCACAGTTAAATGTTTAAAATTACAATGATAGCGGGATATATGGCAAATTATAACCAAGAAAGGTTATAATTTTGCAATATCATTAAAAACTCATAATTATTGATATCAAGATATCAAAAAACACAAAAATATCCAGTAAAAATGCAATATTGCCTAAAAGCTCAATATGATGATATAAATTCAATCATCAATATTTTGATAATCGAAATAATGGAAAGGAATCGGTTTCAATCATCGGTAAATATTTGAATTATATTAAATATATACAAACCAGAAAGAGAGATAGATATAGAGATTTTGCAGTTCAGTCGCATAATTGTCTATCTCTATTCTAATAACTGCGATACTTTTACGATAAAAACTTTTCACTTTTCGATTTTATACGTTTTTCCTGACAAAAATACACACAACAAAAAGTAATTATCCAAATAGGTGTAGGTTTCAGTTTAAAAATGTAATTATTGAGACAAATTATTATGGGAACATGGCGATACAAATAGTAATTAGAAGGGTCTATGTCTATAACTTACATCGTTCATTGCCTTGAATTGGCCTGGGTAGATACCTGCAGCAACAGTTAATAACAGTAACACTTTATGATCGTAAAAATTCCGATTTTTTGTTGATGTAGATTTGAGATCCCGGTAATGTAGTTTTCGTTGTTAGCCACAAAGCGTCACACAAACTTTACTATGTCTTCCTGAAAACCAAGGATATTGCGATATTGAAAATGACGGAAATAACACTGTGACATTGATTTATCAACTGCTAAGTAGTCTGAACATTTACTAAGAGTAAGAGCTGGGTTGTAGTCCTATAGTAGTAGCCTTGCAGTTTTCCTAGGATTTTTTGACTTCTCAAAATCCCTACTTTTATTCCAATTTTGAAATTAAAACCGGTAACAAGGGTATGATGGAGCAGCATTACCATAAGGCTCTAAAGGTGTTTCTTCAGCAAATTTCTGTAAACCAAACAGCAAGACTAATGAATGTCGAACGAATACCATGATTAGCGTGCGTATATACTGAATAACTTAAGTAACACTAAATGTAAGACTATTTCTTTTTTCTGTAGAAAAATTTGAAACCCTAAAATTAACAGTTTGGTTAGCTTATTTAAGAGCTATTTAAATTGATAGTTTGTTTTTTTACAAACAGGTATCGCTGATCAGAATACATGCAGCACCTAATAATAAACAATCGTATTAATAAATGCTAGAGTAGATAGGTTTTAACAGAAAGGTCTTGAGTTCAAAACTTAACACTGACAATTTAAATTCACTGTCTTAATATTTTTTATAAATAATATAAATTATTGTGATTTTGAAACGATATTATTTTGTGAATAGTCAGTCGCCGGTGCGGTAACTTCGCCGTAGTGAAGCGTCCGGGGATTCGACAGACGCCCGTGTCCGAAATCAACTTACAAATCCGCTGGGTATGGACAGCTGGCGATGATGTAAGAGGAGCTTCAGACGGCCGAATTGTAAATTCAGTTCCCTTGTTCGGAGGTAAAAAGCACTCCGCTTTCTGCATTTTAAAAGTCTCCCACTTTCGAACTATCCCCTTTTTAAGGCTTTCCGTCGGAAATTTGCCTAATTCGTCCGAATCTATTTCGAAAGTGTCTCGATTATACGATTTAATTTCATTAGGATATACATACATAATTTTATTCGCAAATTATAGGGTTTAGTTTTCCTTTCTTTACCAACCCCTTGAAGCAAATTTCGAAGGGTCAACGTTAAATATTAGTAAATAATATATTTTTGGATTTTTTTTAAAATATATTTTAAAGTCTCCTTTAACCAACTATGGGTTTATCTGGACTGGGCCTAAACTTTAACATGGGCTTCGAACCATGGTCCTCAGCATTAAGCCTACCGACTGGCAAATTTAGAAATCATTCCAGAAGGCATCCGATCTTACTCAGCCTGGTTACTGGAGTGGCTGGGATTACTTTCCTTGTCGGACTTTACACTCTTGCCTAGAACATTTACAAATTTTAAACAATCACAAACATAAATTTACGATCATGCCCCAGCAGCATTCGAACCCGAGGCTATCGCAACAGTAGAAGAACCGTCCCATCGCCTTTACCACTGCGCCACCAAGCCGGCATTATTTGAAATTAATTTCAGATTAGCCTGGACTCAATAAATCCAGCGCTCACCAGGCGTACCGGAAAGTCATTACTGTTTTCTTTTTAAAAATGTCTTTATAAATTTCAAGAAAATTTTATTCATTAGTCTTAACCATTTATTTCTATACCTTTGCCCATTTTTCAGGCAATTTATGGATGTCATTCCAACAACAAACTGTTTTTGAACAAAATGATTCGTTGAGCCATTTTCTAACTTCTTGAAAATTGGCGAAGTATTGCTCTGCAACTGTGCCCCCATTGCTGTGAAAAGTTAACACTCGGACTAGGCAAGGTCTGGAGAGTACGGTGAATGGGATAATATATCCCATATAAGTGTTTTTAACTTTTTAGTAAGTTAATTTTATTACATGGTGCGATATAGTGTTATAAATTCACTTCACCGTACCTTCGGACCTATTCTGGACGTTTTTGGATCGATTCGATTTGTCGTCTGTAGAGATCACTATTAACTATTATCACTATCTATATTATATTTTTATAATATTTTCATTTCTTGCGATTTGGCGGCTTCAAAGTCCATTGGCCAATTGTCTTTTGTACTAAAGGTTTTGAAAACAAATCCACTTTTCCTCAGCCGTCACTGTTCTATGCAGAAATATATTCTGATCAAAAGAAAGGTAATGCTTGCCACAAATGCACAATTTCAGTCACGGAACTTGACATTTTCAAAGTAGTATAAATCTATGATATCAGTAGAATAAAATATCATATATATCGAATCATAGCAGGCCTAGCGACAGCTGTTCAGCGATATCTACTCGTGAAAAGAATAAATGTATATAATTATTAATCATTTTAACCTATCTCTTAAATGCGACGAATGAGCAATGAACAGTTACTCTGTAATACGTTGCAGAAGTTGTGATGGATATACTGTTGCAATTCAAATACAGAGCCTTCTGATTGCTTGTTTAGATTGATGTTGCATGTTATGGGTGGCACACGGTTTCAAAATTCTGAAGAATTGCGAAAATGGACTGATTGTATCACCGTCCAGCCACCATAAATTAGTTTTAAGAAGTATTTGCTGTATTTAAGCACTGTACTTACTGCCAAATATTGTATGGATTTGATTGAATCGAGGCCTAGTTCAAATGTGAGTCACCAAGGTGGCCAAATAACATGGTGTAGCGTCCGTTCTCGAACAACTAACTTAACAAGTACGAAGGAAAGGTATATTGGGGTCAAATCATTACATACTCTATAAATGTAATGTACAACAAATAAAAAATATCGCGATGGCTACATTTACATTTACATATAACACCGTAATTCTTGCTGTTAGATATAAAAGAGAAATTTGTGCATGCACAGTTATCCTAAAATCAGACCGTAAAAGTGCCAATAACAATAGATAATAAAACCATTCCATAACAACGTTAAGAACCTTGGAATGAATCTCGTTGCAAGACTTGGCTAAGAAATAGGTAAAAAAGGAATGAAAAGAACCCGAGTTAAAATTCAGGAAAACGTATTGGCTAATTGGAAGAAAATCACAATTAAAACTACATAATAAATTTTTGTTATACAACTAAGTGTTGAGACCTATATGGATATAGGGAATTTTATTATGGGGAGGTTCCAATAAAAGTAATATAAATAGAATACAAGTTTTCCAGAACAAAATCTTGAGAAGTATTGTAGGTGGACCAAGATACTACAGTCTAACCTTGTGTAATGTTGGGTAGTGAGGTGCATTTAATAAAAAAGCAACATTATCAATACAAAAACAATATTAAAGGCTAAGCTAGGGCCGATGAGTCCTACTTGATATATACCTAAATTTGAGTTATTATGAAGATAAATTGTAAGATAGTTGGCGTTAGCAATGGCTAGTAACACTGTGAAAAATAAATAAGAAACAATACTGCCTAATCATATAACCGCTCGGAATAGTCCCGGTAAATAAACGACGATAAGATAGTGCCGATGACGAGAAGACTTGTGCAGTTCGTGCCCAAATCAAGATTTGGCCAATTGGAGTTGTCCAGAGTCGGTCACGTGACCCGAGCGCAGTCAGCCCTATTGTTGTCCAGCGTGCGTACAGTTTAATGGATACAATAACGATTGCGACGCTCCGCTGAGACGGGACCGAAGTTTTAATTGCGTTCCGATCATAGATCCCAAAATGGGTTAGTATGTAGATTTAGAATAGTTCTGGTAGGTATATGGTACATAAAATTCATAAAATATATTTCTAATTTCATAATATCTAGTTACTAGTTAGCTCTATAATAAAAAAACAAATATGTTGTATTTATTAGTGTGATGAAAAATCACTTTGCTCACAAGAAATGTATGTCATTTGTTATTACATGAATTTTCTGGAATATTAGAATGTTATTTAGTTTTCCTTAAGTTTGCTGAACCAGAGGCCAGAGGGGTTCTGAAAAAAATAGACGAATACGCTATTGTTGAAAGAACACTTGAATTTTGAATCTATCTGAGATCACGGTTTCTATATTTTTTTATGTTAACATAAGTGGTTTTTTTATTACAGCCGAATTAATTATTAATTATTATCTCAGAACTATTTTTAAACTTGATTTGTTATATGGTATAAAAATATTATTTATTATTCAAATAATAACTTAAATTAGCTAGAAGATGTATTTATTGTAAAGTATAAATAAGAAGATATTCTATAAGCTGCTGATTTGTTTTTGATTATGCAATTTACAATATTCATCTAAATATTTTAAAATAATTTTATTGTTATTCTAAAAATATTGTTATATTGTTATTCACTACAATTATTTTCACTATATTCAAGAAAACTCATTCATTTACTGGCTGAACACAGCTTTAGTCAAATAACTCCATACCTCTGGCTGTATTTGACATATATTCCTTTACATTAACACATAACGAATGCCGGCATTTAGTTTCCATTCCACAATTTTGTTACTTATTTTCAATATGGATTTCAATACTTCCCCTAATCCATTATTGGGAAACCACAATGGGAAAGCCACGATATTAGGTGATTTTACGAAACTCCAGATCTCTCTATGTATATTTGAAGATGAAAATTTTAACGAAACCCACTAATATGCCTTATATAACACAACCACATTTCTAATGTTCAAGCTTCTTAAATTGGAAATTCCAGGACCTGTTTTCAATATATCAAATTATATATTAACAAACTGGAATGAATTCGACATGGATATGGCAAAAGAAAAATTTAACTTACCTGTCCTTCATGTGCTGTGTACTGCCCGAGCTAACGAAAGACAACGAATGGGTTAGTGGGGATATTTCATGGGACCAGTTCTGTTTGGACTACTTACAAACCGTAGAATGTTGATAACACAAAAACAAATGAACAGAATCGATGAATGGGGTGGAGACGGTAGGTATATACACTGTAATCGCCACCGCCGTTGAAAAATACGGATTCACGCCCAACAACGTTTGCTTATAATAACAAATGCAATAAGTACGTTTCATCGAAGGCCAACGAATGTTCCGTATCCAACGCCGAATCTCATTCGTCATCCTTCGTTGACTCGGTGTGTACGCAGCAATAGTCAAGCATAAAGTAAGAAAAAATGACAACAAATCAGAGCTGATCGAACAATATTAAATAAACTGCTAACCCAAACAAAAAAATCTTTGAGTGTTTCTCAAGTAGCTACAATTACAATTATTTTATGACAACGTGTTTATTTCACACACAATAAAAATTATTTCTGCAAAAAAATCGTTTTGCAAAAACGTGAAATGAATTTGAGGTTATATTTTAAATGCGCACGAAACCACTCCCAATCAGCCTGTGACGTATTTGTTTTGGTCACACTAGACGGTTTCTGTGAGCACATGTCTCATTTATATATTATTTTATAATTTTTTGTTATATTAAGATATTCTATAGTGTATCGATAGTGTTAGGGTCCCTAATGTACATATGTGTCGGTAAAAACCCAAACAAGTTGTGTATTTTTGTTCCAGGGCAGAATATATTGAAAAGCAAGAAGCGGCCAATATATTTTGAGATATATTTTAAGATGAGTAATTTATTCAAAACAATTATTTTAGACTAATGTAAATATTTACTTTTCTAAGTATATATAATATTCTAAAGTATAATTAGCGTGACATAAAAGTAAATAACACTGTTGATAACACTTCATCAGTGTCATCTAGTTTCAGAGACACTCCTAAATTTAATTTATTTCAGTTTCCAAATAATATACAAAATTAATTTAAAATAATATAAGTGGTTTAGCGTGCATGAAGTCAATATGTGTTTCTACAATATTTGAATGACAACGAGAAATATGAATATGGGCTTTTAACCGAAGTCACTGAACATTAACTGCTGTTCAATATTGACCATATATTATTAAAATAAAAGAAAAGAAAATAAAATATTTGGTTTCTTGTACTTCATATAATTCTAGCGGCTATACTTCACCAGGTTAAGTGACACAAATTTAATTGAACGATGTGATTTTGTCAAGATTTTACAACCTGGCACGTGTGTGTTATTCACACATTTCGAACAATACTTAATAGAAACAATTTATAAAACAAATGTTGTAATTGAAGTTAAGTAAACTAAAAGAAACCAAGTTAATATTTTGTTTAAGAATTCATAGTATTATGATATGTAAAAGCGTGTCTAAGCACTGATTTTGGAAAGTACTTGATGACGTATTTTAGCTGCACATGCCTATAATGCTGTAAAGCTATTATCAGAATTATCTTCAAAATTATAGCTTTTGCATCTTATCTACCAAAATATTATAAAGTAATCTGATACAATATAGAGCTGCTAAATGTTTAAGAAAATTAAACATCGTTCATGAAATATATGTAATTTAAAACTTTTTGTGTGTTTTAATATCTATTAATCATGCGAAATGAATATTATTATAGCTCCGTTAAATTCATGTGCATCTGTATCTTCAAAATGTCATTAAATTTTTCAGTTTAATAGACACAATTTTTTAGTAGCCTCGGCAAATATAGGGCACTTGACTTCAAGAATACTATTCCCACAGTGCTTATTGTGCTTTTATTGCAGGCCCTTTAGAATAATTTTCTGCATTTAATAGTTTACTTGGTAAGTGTTATACTGATAGTATTTTTACGGTTATTACTATGTTCTTGAATATCCAACCATGTTTTATTATTAGTGCGTATGGAATACTCACTCACTTCAATTCTATAAAAGATCTAGTATTTTATTTAGAATTATTATTTCAGTTACGGTCACAGAGTGTTGTCAATATCGACGAATCATTTGTGAGCAAATTAAATTATTTGCCTTGCAATACTAGTTCAATGTTTTCAATTATTTATCTTTTTGTAGATTGCTTCTGCTTAATGGCCAGTCGGTAGGCTTAATGTCGAGGACCGCGGTTCGGAACCTACGTTAAGCAGTAAGTCCAGTCCAGATAAACCATCGTTGGTAACAAGTAGACTATAAAATACAGCTAGACCATAAAATATAATAAGTTGGATCCTATCTTGTGAACTAATTATGGAGCTTTCAAAGTTTTACCATTTGTACAAGTTCTTATAATATCCGATGATAATATATTTTATAAAGAAGGATTAATTACTAACACTCGTGATACTTTATATACGACACAAAGTAAACGTGAATCGTATATTGATCTATTAGAATCTCGTTAGAACCATCCCTGTTCGACCGAAAGCTACGGACGTGAAAAAAATAAACATCTCCAACATTTAAATCCGAATCCAATTAAACTCGGGAAACGGGCGTAGTTTGATTGAAGACCAACAACAAAAGGACGGAATTAAAATATTTACAAAGGCAAAAACGGAATCGGACCGGTCTCCCTTCGGAAACCGGTTCCGAGTCTTTCGGCGACATGCAGAAAAGAAGCGATTGTTTGAAGAAGGCGGCGGCAGGACAACGTTTGACAAATTCGGTTTGCATTCCGACTCGCAATTTCCGCGCGACTGATCTTAACCCGCAGGGAAAGCCAAGATTTATCATTGTGTCGTGTGGGGTAGTTTTTTGGTTTGGGATGTGTTGCTCGCTGCTGGCAGGTTTTCAGCGTTTCTTATGTTGCCAAATTGAATTAATAATATATTTTAAGAGACAACTGAAGCTATTCCAGTCTCTAGTCAATCAAAATTCTTTTAAAGGTAAGTACACTCTTTTTCTATACCAATTTGGTAAACGTTTGAATTTAGATTGATTTGTATTATTTATCTTATATTTCACAGTTAAAAATTGGTTTTGTACTACACATGGAAGAAAAAGAGAAATGAAAAATTGAACTGGGACTTATTAAAGCAAATTTGGTCAAAATCTATTCATTGATAATGACTGTACAGTGCGACCACAACTGAAAAAATGATTTAAAAAGAATGTTAGAACTTTTATATAATTGGAGTGAGTGAGTATTCCAGACACAGTAACCATGAAATATACCATATAAGTGCAGATAATAACTCTAATGATTACCCACACGTCAGTGTGTTTCTCCTTTGATTTCTATATTATCCAAAATTTAGAATATGTTTTTATATATATTTTAAATATTTAAAAGCCTATTTTTTACCAACTAAGAGGTTTTCTCGACTGGATCTACTGTTTAACATGGTTTACGAACCGGTGTTCTCAACACTGATTCCACCAACCAGCCAGTAGACCACCCCAGAAAACGTCCGGTTTTATCCACCTTGGTTGATGGCGTGACGTTCTCTTCACAGATCCTATGCTCATCGGATAAAAATAATTAGATATTACTACAAAGAAATGTACTAGTATGTGCTGATTATAATAGAAAGAAATACGCGATATTATATTCATTATAATTCACACTTTAAGGTAAGTACGTGAAAAAGTTATTTTTTGTTTATTTACATTTTACATCGACTTTTTGTCAAATGATTCAAAAGGGGCAACTTAAAAATTAATATCAGGTTAATGTTGCCTTATTTGGTGAAAAGGCTTCCATTGATTAAAGAGATAAAAATTGGCTGGCGAAATGAGGTTACAGTTATTGCTCAGAGATATTATGAGATTAGCTGAAGAAAGAGACATAGTTATACATTTTATAGCGCCAACAACCTTAAGGCGTGTTCTTGAAAGCGGTGTTAATTTATCTTCCATAGTTCCACCATGACACACTGCACATCAAGTGATGCTACATTGAAAAATATTCACTCAAATCTACTGATACCATCTACCGATAATATGAAAAGAAAAAAAGTACCTATATGTGGTACGTATTTTTATACACAGACCTAGTTTTCTCGCTATATTTCAATTGAAAAACATATGTATTTAATTTACTTTCGTTTATTTATTGTCTTTGAAATTATCCAGTAAAGCAGATATTGAAAAAATCGTGAACCCTTTAAAATTTATTCATTCTTCCAGTGCCTGTAAAGTAGTGAAAAAATAGATGGCACTACTGATGTTGATGAAATAAGATCGCAATTTTGAAACAGTTCGAAATGGTATATCCAGTCAATTTCTGTGATCTTTCCCATTTTATGTAAGCATCTGAAATCAGTTGATCCATCAACTTCTAAACTGTCCGGAAGTTCTTCGCAATTAATTGTCTAGAACTTTCTGGGTCCTTTAGACCTATTCTTTATCATTGAAATCAAAATCACCTCTCTTAAATCGTTGATGTATTCAATTCGAACAACAAAAGTAAAGAATGTGGAATGATCGAATGTCGATCCATAATTAACGTTAGTATACACTGAATAACCCTATAAAATTAAATCGATGTATGCTATTTATAAAGGCAACAGCCTGAAGTCAATGTCAAGGCGTACTCTGTTAACAATTTGGAGTAATGATGATTTACCTACTTCAGTAAAAGGTTCCACCATCACACACTATACATCGAACGACGCTACAATTAAAAATATTAACTGAAATATACTCAATTCTAATTGATAATATAAAAAAGAAGTATGATGTATATGTAGTACAGTAATAATACAGTAATAATGTAGAAGTTTTCGCTTATCCGCGGTTTCTCTTTTCCGGTATAAAGCATCTAAGAAACGATGAATATTCTATGTTAGAGAAGCCAATACCAACAAATCATTAAATCTACGGCCGTTGAAATATAAAAATAAGAACTGTCTGTCTGTGTTTTGGGGAGCAAATCCTAATGCTTGGGGGATATAAGGATGCTATTTACAGACAGTTAAACAGTATTTGGCCTCAAAGTTTCTATAAGTTAAACTCCTTATGGCACTCTTTATTGATAATGCGCCCTGGCCTCCGGAGACCATAAATTTGATCGCCCGCAATGCGAAAATAGAATGTTTACCTTCCAACATATCGTCGCTTCTCCAACCATTAGATCATGGTATAATGTCAGCATTTCAACGATTATTTAAGGCGCCCTTTAAGTCGCATCAGTCGCATCACCGCATCGCGCGAGACAGTTTAATATTGCTCCTTGGATAAATGTTATTACAGATGCAGTAAGTGACTTAAGACCATCAACTGTAGATGCGTGCTGCAAAAACCTATATATTAGCATTGACGCACAGAGAAACCGAAGTCACTAAAATTTTACAAATTATTCATTAAATACAAGGAGAAAGTTTGAAGATCTTCAATTAACAGACTTTGAAGAAGTTTTAGCCCCTGATTATACTGAACTCATATAAGACGAACTCGTTGAAATTGTGAAAGCTATACAAAGAACGAAAATGATTCTTCTGAATAATTGACTAAAAAATCTACGTCTTTAAGTTTAGACAAAATAAATATGATTTTCTTATCCGCTCGTCAACTCCAGAAGTTGGTTTGAACTTGGATCCTCACTGGAACGAAGTATGAAATTTGATAATGGTCTAGAGGGTTTACTACAACCGTATAAAGAAACGCAAAAAGACGCCAAGAAAGTACTGAAACAGTCAACAATTCTTTTTTTAACCGACTTTGAAAAAGGAGGAGGTTCAACGTTCGGCTGTATATATATTTTTAATGTATGTTCGCCAATATCTCTCTCAATTGTCGATCGATTGTCAAAATAATTTTTTTTTTTCGAAAGATAACAATTCAAACAAGAATAATAATATAATTTTGTGATATACACAAAAAATTAAATTACCAACAAAACAAATCAAAATTAATATAACTGTTTGAGTTCGGTTGGGTTTTTAAAATTAAAGTACGAACAAAATCAATCTGATTTTTTGCTCGGCACCAACTTCAAAGTGATTGACTTGGCACTAGTTAAAATTATATTGTAAATAGATAAATAGGTATAGGCCGGTATTAAGCTAAATTGTGTGTATGTATTAGAATATAAAATACGTGTAGTAGATAGGTTAAATAAGATTTTTGCTTATTTTAATTTAACTACTCTTACCCAGCCTGATTACTCGTGGGATCCTTTTCCTTTTCAGATTTTGCACTCTTGCCTAGGACAATAAAAAATATTAAATAATCACAAACATACATATACGACCATGCCCCAGCAGGATTCAAACCTGCCACTATCCCAACAATAGATGGACCGTCCTGCAACAACTGCGGATAACGATGGATTATTGTTTGTATTTTTTAATATATATTTTTTTTATATTTATAAAGTCTCCTTTTTACCAACTATGGGTTTATGTAGACTGGACTTACAGTTTAACGTGGGCTCCGAATCACAGTCCTCTGCATTAAGCCTACTGACTGGCGAGTAACCAACTTCCCAGAAGACATCCGGTCTTACCCAGCCTGATTACTGGCGTGACTGGGATCATTTTCCTTTTCGGATTTTGCACTCTTGCCTAGGATAATCAAAAATATTAAACAATCATAAATATAAATTTACGAACATGCTCCAGCAGAATTTGGACCCGCGACTATCCCAACAGCAGTGGACCATCCTGTAGTCTTTACCACTGCGCCACCAAGCTGGCCGTATGTATTTTTATATTTCAATTTAAGAACATTAAATGTAATATTATCATAAATAAACATAGTACTGACGGATTTTTGTACAGACTAGTAAATGAGTCTATCTCAAATGTTAAGGAGACGATGAATTGTACAATATACATTGATTTAAACATTGCGTCCTAGATTTATAACACAATTAAAATATCTATAAAAATAACGTTAATAAATAACCTCGAGAGATGCCGTAAAACAAATAGCGAACAATGTGGAAGATTAATTATTCTCAATATACGTCAAAAAGTAAACAAAAACGGAAACGTTCAATACATCTTCCGTCAAAAATAAGTCAAAATAATTACGCACCCGGCTAGAATCGACGGCGGCACCAGCAACAGCTTCAAACAAATAATCACTCCTCATTTATTTGACATGTTTGACTAAATTTTCGCAGAGTTTCGCACAGAGACAAGAGCTTTTACAATTGCGTATACAACAAATGACAATCGGCAGCTTATTGCGCCTTATTGAGAAATTGTTCGAAATCTTTATGGTGTTCGGGCGTTTTGGGTAGACGAGGCCCATCTGAAATATCGCCCCTATTACACATGATGTTAAGGATCTGGTGAATCGTAAAGAAGGGTGCAATAAAATGAAAATCTAGTGAGCAGGCAGTGGCGTTGATGAAGTGGTTTAATTATGACTGTTATTTGTCAAGAAGAGGATAAGCGACGGCATAACTACTCGAAAGCGTTTCATGTTCTTTAATAAGCTGGTACATACTCTTTTAAAAATAATATAGTTCAAAGCATCCCGGCTTCTTATTAAGTTTACATTTTTAATATTTGTAAAGTTTATTATCATTGGAAATGATATTGCTTTTTTTAAATATTGCAATCAATACATACAACAATATAAATATATATATCAATGTCAATGTCAATGTATTCATTGAATGTTATTGCTTTTAAAACCTTGATAAAAACGTATGTTTTCTAATATAGTCCTTGTCCTTACAATGTTGTGGTTAGTCTCTACCACATTTAATATATAGTAATAATATTAGTAATGAAGTTATGTGTTTAATCTACAATAATCGAATCTGCAAGGTGAACGATTTCCTCACAAACTTCTGTGGCCAAATCGATCTTATGAATGGACGATACAGCGAACTAGTTTAAACAAGACCTGTACCAAGATCATAGACAGCAATTTGAAAAATATAAGAGTAACACTGTCCAAAGATAAAAATATGCGACGGACCCTCAAATGTGGAGAGATTTAGTAAAAGACATTCTTCTGTATCAAAAGCAGCTTAGTTTGGTTGAAAAGCAGACACTCCAAGTTTCGACTAGATTTGGATCAATGATGATGATTAATATATTTTTATGAGTCTTTGTTTAATCAACAATAATTTCTCTGAACTGGACTTAACCTCCCAATAGCTTAATGTAAGTTCTGAAGTATAGTCATCAACATTAAGCCCTACTGATTAGTAATCAAGTTAGGACTATCCCTAATACATCTAATCTTATCCAATCTAGATGGTGACTGGGATAATCATTCCTTGCAGGATTATACGTTATTGTCCATGGATAATCACAGTCATGAAAACTAAAAACTATAAAATAGCTCTTCTCTACATTAACAATGTTACATTAAAGACCATCCTCTCAATTTGACTACTAACGTTATTAAACAGGCTATGATTGATAGTTGATATGCTTTTTTGTATTTAAAACTGTATATAATTTTTACATAAATACAAATATTTATATGTTTCTGTATTATTTTGGAGAATATTGCAATGAGAAAATCTAAATATAATCTTTAGTGAATTGTTACCTAGGATGAAAAAATTATTGATTATGATAATTTTAAAATACCTTCACATAGCTCTTATTGAGCATGTCGAAAATAAAGGTTGGTTTGGTTTTGATGATGAACTTCACAAATCTGTAAGAAAGATATAGCATGCAGGTGACTTAAGGCTTCTAACTTAACAACATGTCTTCTTAGAGAGTCACTAAAAGAAAATCTCACTGAAACAGCATAGGCTAGAAGGTTTTCGGTCTAATTATTCATTTATAATTTGTTTACGTTATTTTTCAGTTCAAAATATTACACTAAAATTGTTATTGTTTTCTGTTTCTATGGAGCAATGTCTTTGTATTCATGAAATGTTTTTAGTTTTAAAACTTTGAAAAAACGTATATTTTTTGATACATTCCTCGTCGTTATAACGTTGTCTACTACATTTAATATTTCCTTGAATTGATTTAATTTCATAATTCCAATGCACATTAAATCTTTAATTATTTTATTAATTTTACCTGTCTTTTAGATAAGTCGATTCTAATCATAGAACAATTTGCTATTTTAAATCTGAAAAACATGTAAGGTATTTTGCAGTTATTATTCTAAATTTACTACTTATTATTGGTTACGGCTTCGTCTCAAAATCTCCTCACCAGAAGAATAATACATTTTTGGAGTATCTCTAAAGGTAAACTAATTTTTTTTATATAAAAATCATACAAATTAATCGATTGAAAAGACTGATAAGTCGAATACCGATTGCTTGATGAATAAGGCAGATTTTCAAAATTTTATATTCTCTAAGCCGAACGTTGTGCACTTACAAAATTACTTTATTTCATTTTTCCTTATATAACTGTTTACTCTATACAACAGCGAATTTTCAGCGATAAAAACATTGGATCAAAAATGTAAAATTTCACTCAGGATAGTACTTAATTGATCTATGATAACATGATTGAAAACCAAGAAACTTATTGTAGCGAAATGATATATACCAAAACATGAAATCTTATAACAATATTTTAAAACAAGACATAAATAAGGCCAATTTTAAATTTTTTAAAGTCAATTCACTATTCTAATACACTAAAAGTAGATGGAAAAGGTTTTTTTTTATATATTAATGTATAGGAGAATATATTAGGTTCTTCCATGTATTCTGATCATTTTTTAATTTAAGATCAAATTTAGGAAATTTTTAACATTGCGTAATTCACTACCTCTTGCTAATCTTACTATATGCTGAGCAAGACGCTAATTTGTTGGTACTTATTTTCACTCCTTTATGATTTCCCCTTAGCATATAAACATCCAAAAATACTTAATTTATTAACTGCTAAGCTGTTTGAAAATTCTTTGAAATTTTAAACTAGATTTTCGTCGTTTCATCATAATTTAACCATCCATCACGTATTTTACCATTAACGTTAGAATCAGAACTCAATACTAAAGGAAAAACCATTATTATATATAGAGGACTGTCAAAAATATCTAATATATTAATTATATTAGGTTATTTAACCGTTGTAACATTGATACTTTACATTTTCACCAACAGATATCGCTAATCAAAATACATGTTTTATTCATAATACAATATTTTAATATGGATTTTTTATTTAATTTTAGATTCTTAAAAATAAGATTCCTGTTATTTATTTGCAAAGGATCAATGTTAATGCAGTAATCCTTAAAAATTAAGAATATTAGTTAAGAATAGTAGTTTATTTAATACTATTAATAATAAATTTCAATGAGTAGAGTATTTTAATACGGATTTTTTATTTCTATTTAGATCCTTATAAAATTTGTTTTTTATCAGTTTTTGGGGGAGTTATGTTTTGAGTTTTAAGGGATCAATGTTAGTGAAATAATATTTAAAAATTATGAATAACAGTTATAATAAAAATAACAAGCTTCCATAAATGAAGCATACTAAACTCTGACAATTAATTAATAAATTAATAATTGATTAATAAATTAATGTCTATGTCTATTTTACTTGATATGTATTGGCTCTAATAGTCTGCAAGTATATGCACAATGTTGAGATTATTTAAAGTTTTTTATTTCTACTAATTATATTTCTGTAAAAAATTATTAGTTGGTTGTTTCTTTTATATTTTTATTTGCATCTGTAATCCGTTGGGCTCATAAAACCTACAAGAATATTCAAAAAGTTATACTTACTTTTTATAAGCGTGCTATTGATGAGGCGTGTTTTTTATTGGATGGTCACCGTCCTATTAGATTCTCTTCATCCAACAGTCTTCGTATTGTCGTCTTTGAAGTATTTACACCCTCATCGTTTATAATTGTAATCAAATGAGCAACATAATTTTTTCAAGGTTTGCGGGATTCGAGGTGTGGTGATTGGTATTATCGATATTAATTTTCAATTAAATTCAATTAATGACAGACCTTGACATTCCAGCAATAACTGCTATCTGTGTATGTATGGGAAAATGTGTGTAATGCAGTAACAATGTTTGTATCTTTCTACGTTTTCTTGGAGACGTGTTCAAAGCCTTAATAACCTGATATATATATATATATATATATATATATATATACAACAAACTTACACTTTTAATAAACAATGTCTTAATATTTTTGACGTGAAAGGTAAAGTAACAGAATAGTTTCAAATTTAAGATCGAAATAAAATAATTAAAACGCATTATTGACGCCGCCACTGTCTGCCTGCCATATAAACATATTCCGCCCTAGACGTAAAGCCGAAGAGAAGCCGGTAAAAGCTCAGAAAGCCGGCTGAAAGCGTGCTGTTAATTAATAATTACTGGCAACTTGCTCTTCCTTTGCCTTAGTCCGGGCCACCGTAGCTGAGAGGAGGTTCGCAATTAGTCGCTGATTTAATTAACAGTTTGCCGCACCGGCACTCGCGCCTAATTTAATACGAACCCGTTCCTGTAGGTCGTCGTATCCGTCTCCGAACTATTCAAACCGACTGTCTTTGTTTCGGTGGTTAGTCAATCAGAAGATCTGACACTCGGTCAAATATAGTGTCTCTAGAACTACTGTAACTGCAACATACTTTTTAAAAAACTTGCGGATTTACGGACACAAAATACCCAACTATGCCATATCACTTTCATTCTCTTCTAATCTTTTGATGCCACAAGCGATTTCAATTTATTTTCCTTATCGTAGAACTTTTATTCTAAAAAATAGCTTTGATAGAGCAGAAATAAGCAATTAATTGGTTTTAACTAGTATAAAATATATGAACATACCTGTTCGTTTAGGAAAACTATACTGTTAGATATTTGGATCGGAAAATAAAATTCTCGAGTGGGGTTAAGACGTATCTTATAATAATTCTTTCAATAATAAAAATCCAAACGAGGATAATGACATACATTAAGTAAGACAATGAATAATACAATAAACAAGTAAATATGAAGAGGACTATTATTATTACAAGAGAGACGTGAACTGTATGAGTTTTTTTTTTCTTATTCCAGAATGACCATCTAGAACCGAATGGTCTTTTGCTGATGTCACTTTAGGTTCGGGATAGTGGAGTGTTTTACGGGCGACAGAGACCCTGGCTTACGACTGGGATTGTCGTAGTTGGTTATCTACCGAGGTTTGTGGATGGGTAGGGTTTTTACCAAGGTGTTGTCGTGTTCTAAGGTGCCGTGAAGCTCTTCACCAACGGGATGCCTGATTCGAGATGAGTGTTATTTCTTATAAATTATGGGGCATTGGGTAGTGCAAGTTGTATTGTGTTGTGTTGTGTTGTTGTAAAGCAGGCTGTATCATCTGCATAAAATGCTGTGTGGGAATGTTTGTGGTGTTGGAATTCAGCCATATACCGGTTGAACAGGGCAGCGGCTAGTGGAGCACCTTGCGGAACTTCTGCGCAGATTTATTTTCGAGAGGAGACTGCGTCACCGATCCTCACTTGAAAGAACCTGCCGTCCAAGTACGAAACTATCAAGGAGATCAAGTCGTTCGGTAAAGCAAGCTTTTCAGCTTTTAAATCGTCATGCCAAACTTGGTCGAAAGCTTTGGATATATATAAAAAGATGGCTCCAGTTTTTCGATTTTTTCTTAATGCCTGATGGATTGTTGCTGCGACGCGAGCACCTTTATGAAGGCTTGAGGGTTTGATAGGAAAACCGAATTCGTTCGGAATTATGTTGTGTGCGTCAGTGAAACAATTTAAAGCGTGTAGTATCACTTTTTCGGCAAGTTTGGATATCCTCAACGTTCCTAAAGCGTCATTTTGTAACCCATGCCAAATGGTAGCGGTCCAGTTATGGATCGCTAATAATAGAATATATAATAAATTACCACTTTTCACTACCAGTCATAACACATCACAGAGAGTCTACCTTGTCTGGCAAAAGATAAAACCAGGATGTTAAAATGGTTAAAAAAAAATATAATCAATTAATTCTTGTGATCTTTCCTTTGGTTGGACCTTTAGCATCGCCTGTAGGTACCCAAAAATGGTTAATAAATGAACTGTTAAGCTCTGTCATAGCTCTGACAGTGTTTGAAGTGACTTTTCATCTAATAAAGCCTTATTAATTACCTCTGAATTTTTTTTGCCCTTCAAAAATGATCTGTTCATTATTGATATTACAATCGGCGTTAATTAAATCATTGAAATTTGCAAAAGCTTACTTAAATCATTAATAATTACAATTGGGATATGATCAAGCATCACCATAAATTTCTGATGAGCTTGATGGGCTTCTGAATCAGATTCAACTACAGAATATAACTCAGCCTCTTTCCCTCAATTCCAGCTCAGTATCATCGCTTTATGAACTTTTGATCTTACATTTTCTTTGTTTACTTACTGATTTTTGTTACATTTTGGGTAGTGAACTTGATCGAATATTAAATATTGATGAGCTAATAATTTTAATTTAGATTCGTAAGTAATTAATCCTTAACATATGTAGGAATTGACAATTAGATATTTAGCTACTATTATTCTGGTATATATACAAAATATAAGTTATATAATAGTGAAATTAAACTCTCAGTGAACCGGACCAGTCACCTATTTCTGTCTTTGCCCATCTCCTATTTCCGAATCCAATAAATAATCTTTTAAATTATTTCAGACATCTCGACTTTTTCTTTTTCATGAATAGGTTTTGTCATTTTATCGATAATTTCTTTCACTAATCAGTCATCTTTCACAACGAATAACCATATAACTTTCCATTATTTAATTTTTTTCTTTACACCTACTTCTTCACGTTTCCTTTTCTGTTCTTATTAGACCCAGATCCAAAAATTGCTTTTACTTTCAGCTTATTTTCATTTTGATTTTTAATTGGTGTAGCTTGTACTTCATATGTATAATTTGTCAAGTCAACATATCAATTTTCTCAATATAATATATATATATAATAATATATATAAATAATATATAAATAAATAAATAATATATAAATAATAATAATAAATAAATAATATATATATATATATATATATATATATAATATATATATATATATATATATATATATATATATATATATATATATATATATTCTAAACAAATACTATCTCTTTAAGACGTCGACCAAATACAAATGCAATACATTTATGGTAATGTGATTGTAATAAATCTGCCGTCTAATATTTAATAATTAATGTAGTCCGTATAATAAACATCCAATAATTGGTATTCTTCTTTTATGGTGAGATTCTCTTCATACGTGGCCCTAACACACCCATAATAACATTGAAGCCTCTCGTCATTTTTATGAACTGCGCTTGATGCACCAATGGCCACGACACAAGGCAATAAAACGAAGTTACATACGATCGACAGGGCTAATGCTATCGGTCAGCCGATGGAAAGCGTCACCAGAGAGCCCGGCTGGACCCACTAAGCCCCATCTAAATGAAAGTTGTAATCGTAGTAGCCTTTGAACGGTTGCCAGGCGACCGAGCCCCAAAACACCGATAGAAAATGTGTTTGGGGCGAAGGATTAAACCTATTTTACACCCATTTCAATTGCTAATCACTTCTTTAGGATAATCCTCCCAATAGGTTTTTCCTCTGGGTGTTTCGGGGTTGTTCGTGGAGGAGTAGCTACACAAGTTGGGCGAAGGTGTAAAAAGTTGTTTGACCCCAAAGGTCGGAAGTTAGTCAGGTCTTTATCGCCCAAAGACAAAACGGAACGAACTAGAAAAGTTACTTTGTGTTTAGTTGGGAGTTTTAGGGCGACAACTGCCCCGACTTGTTTTAATTTGGATGTTACGACAAGTATGTCGCTAAAAAATAGGTTTTCTTTTTTATTTCATTCCAATTCAAAGTATCTAACAGCCATCTACGGAGTATATATATTTTTACCATTTAAGATTGTAACCTGGAAAATTAGTATTAATAATCTATTTATTGTATCCTAGTTTAAAAACTAGGTTTTCAAACTACAAAGTTCGGTTTCTGCGATAGATACTTTGGGCTTCATCATCTATTCCACTCTTTTTAATATGCACTGAGTTTTACTTGTAACATCACTGAATTAGATCAAATAGTTTAGAGCCTAACTCTTCTAGCTAAGCCATTATTATCTGGGAGCTGGAAAACCTGCACATTGCTGTACTGTAACGTTATCGATAGTCTTTCTGAAGCATCAACAATATCTCACGCTACCTTTAATTGCAAATTTTGTATGATATTTCTATTGCTTTGGTTGGTACAACCCCAGAGTAGAGTACCATAAGTCCGCAATAATTAAAAACTTGTTGATAAAGCAAAAGTTGATCATATAATGACTGACATATCATAACAAACGTAAAATGATTGCAGAAAAGAGAAATATTATTCCAGACCATGAATGTGGCTTCCGTAATGAACACGGAACAATAGAACTAATACATAGATTACTCAACCAAATTAACAAAACTTGAATGATAAAAAATGTAGCTCCGCTGCATTTTTCGGTATATCTCAGGTCTTCGACAAGGTGTGGTACTGCATGTTAAATTGAAGAAGCTTTTGCACCATACGCACTTTCAACTGCTGAAATCATACCTCACAGATAGACTTATTTTATCATCAAACAGGGTGACAAGTACACTGACCTACACCAAATATATATGGGTGTTCCGCAGGGCAGTGTCCTTATCACATTGTTATATCTATTGTATATAGCAGACCTACCGACCTCAAGAGCAAGTTGCAACATACGCTGACGATATAGAGGTTTTATCATCACATGAGGATCCAATATCAGCCACAACAAACTTCTAACTTTATCTTAACAAAGTCGAATTGTGGTTGAAAACGTGGCGTATCAAAGCAAATGAGACAAAATCTTCCCATATGACATTCACCTTTAGTAGAAGAACGTTAGTAAACAACGTTAAATATCTGGGAATGCATTTTGTTCAACGTTTCATATGGAAAATACATATAGTGACAAACCGCAAACAGTTTGGGCTTAAACTAAAGCAACGTATTAGCTGATATGGGGTAAATCTAAATTATCATTAGATAACAAAGTTTTGCTGTATTATTTAGGCCCTTTTGGAACTATGGTATTGAACTGTGGGGTACTACTAGCAAATCTAACATTGTCATCCTCCAGGGGTTTTAGAATAAAGTGTTGCGAATCATCGTCGATTCCCATATTACGTGTCCAACAAACTGATTCAGCGCGATATATCCTTAAAACCAATAACGAGTATGATTCGAACTGTTAATGCGAAGTACTCTGAAAAATTATTAGTGCATCCCAATGCACTTGCCAAACAGTTAAACGTTTGCGATGACAGTGTAGTGCATAGGCTCAAACGCAAACTAGCATACGAACTGATTAATATACACATAGAGTGTGATTTAATAATCTCTAGAATAAGCTGGAATAGTCGTTAGAATAAGTTAGGATATACTTTAAAATAAGTTAGAATAGCATCTAGAATAAGATTTAGATTATAAGTTATACAGCAGATCACGTACTGAACTGACCTTCTACATGCCAGGAAAGTTATATTATATAACGGAAATCACATAATAATACTTATTGCTCAGGGCAAATTGTTGACGTTATAAGAGATTAATAAAAATGAAAATAAAAATATTCTGATAATTCAAACCACAATTGTGATATGATTTTATAGATTAGTTCCAACGTAAGTTTACAAATTGTTTGATGTACCCCTGCAGTACATTTCGTCAAATCAAACAATAAAGTTATGAATGTTGAGCAATATTGAGCGTCCCACAATTGGCCTCTGCACACACACATTCAACAACAATAGATGAAAAATTGATAGATTGAAATAGATGTTATTTTATGTAGATAAACATCAAAACCACAAAATTTACCATTTTATTTAAGTTATTTAACAGCTGTTGCTACTTCGCCTTTTCAACAATGGATATTTATAGCAATATTTCAACAATAGCTACAATAGATATCATATTACATGTACCTATAAATAACTTACTCACGCTGGTCCAAACCATTGTTGAAACTGTAAACGTCAATAGCACCATCCTTATTTATAAGAAGCTATTACCGAAATTATTTCTAAAGGTAGACTTTTGACTAGCTGAAAAAACTTTTGGATTTATAATAACTATTCTATTTTAAACTTAACTTTTAAGATTACCAGAATTCTACTCAATGGGCCCAACATACGATCTATTTTTCAATGCCTTATCTATAAATATTGAATATTGCATTCTACATTTCTCTCAAAACAATATAAACAAAATTTTTTCATTGATTACATCCTCTATAGACGCGATTTTTTACGATGCCGCGCCTACGCTATTTAACGAAAACCAATTAAAGCTCCGCTGGTCCCAACTTTAAATTTTACTTTTAATGAAACCGAAGCCAGTGTAAAGCAGGAACGTTATAAAGTAGCCCTTTATTTGGTAATTGCTAACATGGGGATAAGGGTTGTAATATTAGTGCTCGGGGGCAATCCAGATCGATAATTTGGGCGCTGTTGTTCCGCCAAAGATCTGATTGAATAAAAATGCAAAACGGTACGAGATGATGTCGGCTTAAGCAATGGTGCTATTGTCTTTCGGGATTCGTTGAATTCGTCTCCTAAGAAACGATATTTATATAAAACACACTTTTATAATGCTATTTTATATTGCTTAGATTTTATTTAATATAATAAAATTATCTTATATTTTACCTAGATGACACGGTGAACTTCTTATCACATACAACTATTTTTAACCGAGTTCAAAAATGGAGGATATTTTTAAATGTATGTTCACCGATTTCTTCGTCAATTATGGACCGATTTTTAAAATATTTTTTTATTCGAAAGAGTGCACTTCCGAGCTGGTCCCATTGGAACGAAAACAGAATCAGAAATGGAGGGTATACCTCAAATTTCCATGGCCTGTACAAAGTTTTCACATATTTTTTATCTAAAATAGTCAGATATTTGTGTATAATGTTATTGCTGAACTGATGTGACGGAAAATGGGAAGTAGTTCGGTGTAAAAGCCATTCAGGCATTTCAGGCTGTTATAAGCAGCTATTCAGGTTTGCTTTTTAGGCACTAACCATATAATATGAAAAGTCGTAGAAATATTTCAGACAACTGCTTCTTTGATGTAATGGTTAAAGCGTTCAACTCACATGCGGAAGTCGCAGGTACGATTACCGACGGAGGCAACAATTTTTTGTTGTTCTGGTTTGATCAGAACATCTGTCAAATTACCTGGACTAGGTAGCGGACCCCGGGATCTAAAGCATTCCTTTTATTCAATTATTGGTTCTTTTTTTTTCTTATACGGGCTACACCTTCAATTGGCCTACCTATTTTAATACTTAATAAAATAAACACATAGTTTGTTTAGTAAGTATCTAACAGCAAAAAGATAAAAATACTATATTTTTAACAAAAAAAACCGATTTCAAAAAATATAAAAGAAATAAAGAACACACTAAAATGTAATACATAATCAAAACTAACTACCAACAAAATTACTACCAGCTAATATGTATATAGTACTGGTGTATATAGTAGAATATAAAATATGTCCAGTAAATAAGTTAAATAAATTTTTGTTTGGTTTTATTTATTTATTACGTACACATTTTATTTTAAAACGTTTTTTCTTGTGTTAAAAATATAAGTCTGATTATTTTTTACTTTTTAGTGAGTTCTCCGATTTCTCCGTTAATTATGGACCGATTTTCAAAATTTTTTTTTTATTCGAAAAAGTGCACTTCCGAGGTGATCCCATTGGAACCATATCAGGATCTGATGGGGGAAGGGAGGATATCGAGGTGAACGCTCAAATTTCAAGGCTCGCAAAAAAGGTTTCACGTATTTTTTATCTAAAATAATCAGATATTTGTTTATAATGTTATTACTGAGCTAACGTGACCAAAAATCGGAAATAATTTAGTGGTAAAACCATGTAGTTTGCTTTTGTAGAAACAAAGTAGGCAACTGTGTGTAGGAGGATTAGAGCGTTATACCCACACGCGGAGGTCGCGGCTTCGATTCTCAACGGAGGGGCAACTTTTTTTTGTTCTAGTTTGGTTGTAAAACTTATCAGATCACCTAGACTAGGTAGCGGACCCCGGGTCCTGAGGCATTTCTTATTTATAATCATCGATTTTTTTACTGCCATTTTTCCTCATATGTGCTGCACTTTTAATTGGGCATTGTAATACTTAATATAATAACTCCACAATTTATTGAGTAAATATCTAACTCTAAAAGGGTAAAAATAAAATATTTTTAACAAAAAAATTGAACCTACTGCAAAAAATAATAAGGGACTCAAATAATCAAGATTTTTATCACCAAAAAAAAACGTACATAATAATCATTCTAATGATTAATTAGAAATAAACAAAAAACTTAAATAATGTTGTTAATATTTTATAGTAATCTTAACATACTGAGGTACTAGTTAAATGTTGGTGTATACTTCAGAATTATATATTAGTGTAAATGTTTAAAAGAATATTAAACTAATATGACTAATTATTTCTACATATATATATCTAAATTCCATATTGGGGAAGGGAAATGAGTATCGGTCATAATAATGAATCATCAATATATACTGTCTTTTGAATGTGCATTCGTATGTAAGTGGTTTTTGCAATCTGTGACTATATGTTGTAATGTTGAAAAATTATTTTGTCATATTTGTGTGGGGTATGTTAAACAATTTCAAACGAAAGTCATATTATCTAGATAAATCGAACTGATTTAATTCCACTAAACCTAAAACAGGATTTTCTTTGAACTTTGCCCATATTTTAAATTAATTACCAAGCATATCCCACAATATTTAACACTAAGTGTTACATAATATGTTAATTTTTCATTGTTAATCAATATAGATATAAACATTCGTCTTTTGTCGTTCTCAAGTCAGTGTTAAATTTGGGTTACTTTCCAATATCCTTGATTTTGTGTTAATACTTATCATGTCAGTTTTTTTGCTCATCTATAAGTAATAAACTTATATACCATCATGATTTTACTACCTCAGTCACCATGATTTTACTGCTTCAGCCGCCTTCTGACAAAAATACTCGTATGAATTAATATAGCTAGTTCTTATTTTATGCATGTGTATATAAACTAATTTGTACTAGTTCTTTGTAACAGAATATGGGTATTTTTTATATAGATACCGTATACATATTTACTGAATCAAAACTAGATACTGAATTTTTAAGATTCTTATACTACGTATTTAATGAAACGATTCTGGACGATATATTTTTAAAATATATAACCATTGTAATTATATAAAAAGTATTAGTATTGGACACTTCCAAAGAGTGTTAGTGCATGCTAATATGCTTACCCAGAACCTCAATGTGCACGATGGTACTGAAATTCGTAGATTTCGTCGAATTATGAGATATATGTAGCTAATAAATTGTATTTGTGGCAAGTTTTACTCTTTTTATTCAATTTGAAATTTCAAAAAAGTAGCTAAAAATCATCAAATATTGTATGAAGCTTAGGGTAATCATACTAGTTTGATTTCAATATGTGATACTGATTTCTGCGATTTGAAAGTGGTGATTTTAACACGAACTCAAAGACCATTCTGGATAGTCTAAAAAAAAATTGAAAGCAAGGATTGGAGCCATTACTCAATGAAACTATGATTGGGAATCGCCATCGATTACACTTGATGCTTTACAGCCGAACACCGCAGGAAAAACTGTCGGAATGCCAGCAAAGAAGGTCATTGGTTTTTCAGCATGACTACGCTGAACCACATGTTACATAACCGGTGAAAGCATACTTGGAAACATTGAACTCACAAGCCTTATTTTCCAGGCATTGTTAGTTCTGATCTCCTACTTGTTCCGATATATGATTCGTGCCCTGTCTGAGTAGCGTTTCACTTTTTATGAAGATACCAAAAAATGGGAACGATTCCTGGGTGGCCTCAAAGATCTCTTTCGAGATAGTATTATCAAATTGCCTGAATGTCGGGAGAAGTAGAGGTCATGGATAGACAAAACTTTGAAGGAATGAAACATTAAAAAAAACCTTTAGAGCTAATTTAGAGGCATATATATAATATATTTCATAAGAAATTATTTGCCAATGGACATATGTTTGAAACATTAAGGGTAATAAACAATCTCCTGGAACATTATATGAAGTGTTTTTCTATTCAACGTTCTGATGCTCACAAAACACTTTTTAAAGCGCATTAATATCAATTTTATCAAGGTTCCAATGCAGATAGTAAACTAACACTTCACTCACTATAAATATACTAAAACATTACTTTAAATTTGTACATAACCGATCAGTAAACATATACGTACAACATTTTTTTACCAATGTAAATTTAAGAAAAATAAAATGGAACCAACTCATATCAGAAAGTTGGAAATCAATCAGGAATTGTAGGAGAAAACCATTCTGAACAACATTGTCAACTTGTTTTTAGAGGCCTCAGAGACAGGTTTCAATTTTCAGTGTATGTTGTTTCATCGAAGAGTGTACACGAAACTAAAGAGGGTTCTGGACAGCCAAGAAAATTGAAAATGATGTTTTGAAAATATTACTCGATGAATAGGAGCTCTATCGACTGCAATTTATGCATATGAACCAAGTACTGGGTGAAAAACGAACGGAATACGAGCAAAAGCATAACAATGTTAGTCTTCTGTAGAACAACGCGCGAGCACATGTTGTAAAATCAATGAAAATATACTTAAAAACAATAAAATGGGAATTACTGCTCCCTCAGCCGTATTCCTCAGACTTTGCTCCTTCTGCTTACTACTTATTCGGACATATAAGTCGTGCCCTACCTAAACAGCGCTTCATAATTTATGAAAAATTATCAATTCGGTAATAAACCCAGAAGATACATCGTTCTTTCGAGATAGAACCCATAAATTACATGAAAAATGGGAGAAAGTAGGGCCTACCAACAGTACTTTGAATAAATTTAATGGAACTAATTTTTCGTTAAATAGCTTCAAATTAAAAATTCTCCTATATATAATATTTATGATAAGAAATACTTATTTCACACTAGACACATTGTTAAATTACTAAGGGTAATGAACAGTCCCTCAGAATATCGTTTTAAATAAGTTGTACTTCAATTTAAGATTATATTGTCTCAAAAATCTTTTAAAATCTATTAATTTTTTCTATACTAGTAATCTTATCTGTTAAAAAGTAAAAGGCATTTTGTCGAGGTTCTGACACAAGTATTAAATTTGCTCACCACTGACTATACCAACCCATATTCTAAAATTTTGTTAAATTTGTACATAAATCTGTACATTATTGAGCGGTAAACATACACGAAAAACATATATTTATCGAAGCGAATTGAAGAAAAAAAAGCGAACTAACCCATATCGGGACGATGGAAATCGAGAATTGTGCGAGAAAACCGTTCTGAAGCAGATTGTCAAGATTCCGCCACAGTTTCTTTATTGATTCAATAAGAGGCATCGGGAAAGATCAATGAGGGATAAGGGATGGGATGACTCGGGGCTGTTATTAAATTATCGGCCCTCCCCGTGCACAGCCAACTGAACAAAACGTCCTTAGTGCGGGAAAACGATACCGTTGTTTATGTAGATTAAGGCTGGGGATCGGAACGGAGATGCTTTAGCCGTATTAAAATATTTTTTACTCCCGATGCAACTCTATCCTGTTTCCTTTTATTATAACTAAATCCGTAAATTAATTTCAAATAAAGTAAAGTTTCTTGAGAAGATTAATTATTTAAATGGTGTTAGGCAATTATATATCATTGAATATTCATCCATGAGGTTCTTGAACATGATTTTACTGTTTTCGACTCAACAGTTTATTAATCACTTGCATAGATTCCGATTATATCTGAGCAAAATTGGTACATGCGATGGATAAATTAGATACGCTTAGTACAATCTTAATTATAAATTAATTTATTACTACATTTCTTTTGTACTTGGATTAATTCACAAGCAAGACGTGTGCGAGAAAATACATCAATATGTATTCCTTTATTATAAAATTATAATAATTTATAGTTAAATACACTAAAGTTATACACTTTATATAAGTTCGTATGGTTTGGTTCGCTCCAATCTCCTGACATCCTGCGCGCTGTCCAGCAGTTGTATTACTTCTACGTTAGCTTGAATAACTTTGCAAATCCATTTGATTTCCAGGTCATCGCGCAGTTCTTCGTTGGTTACGTAGCGATAGGCATTGCTAATCAATAGAAAAACCTTGTTTTGATAGCGTTGGATGACTAGTTAATTTGAATTTTTAGTGCAACCCCATATTTACACCCCATAAGTCCAAATTGGCTTTATAATTGTCTTATAAATGAACCTCTTTGATTTTAGATAAAGTTGAGAGTATCTTCCGACTAACCAGTATAGTTGTTTTATTTTGGTTCTAATTTGATGTTTCTAATTCAATCTACCGTCAAAATGAATTCCAACGTATTGAGCTGATTCTGCTTGATGAATCGGGCATCCATTGAGTGATATAATCTTTTTATTATTTAGCCGCAATGCAAAATTAACGTGAACAGATTTAGGGTTTTAGAATTTTTTAGTTTTTTTGAGATTTAGAGTTGAATTTTTCAATCTTTCGTCCTTTGGTTGTTGGAATTTGAAGGGGCATATTATTTTAAAACAATTCTTTTAACTTTTTATGGTAGACACATTATTGACTTAATATATTGTGGTCGAATTTCAGAGGGAGATCACCAGTTCCTAGTTCTTGAAAGAACGTTTATTATTTTGACGACACTTCGGCAACATATTAACTGCCTTTCTCAGGCATTGCTTCCTTCTGCTCTGCTACTGGTTATATAAGCTCAAGTGGTCTACTATGCTACCAAAGGTGGCTACTGCGTGGTCTTGGTGCACTTGACTTGGTGTATGGACTTTCTACTTTGTTGACTATATTTTATAGTGTTCGTTTCTAAGATGTACGCCATTCTTGATAAAATTAATCAATAAATTCTGCCTAATTATTTTAATATATCAACAAAACCGTTAGTATTAATGCTCATGCTAACCTAATGCTCATGTTTAATTCTGAACAATTACAATCATATCTCTACACACAAATCTTTCATGCCCAACATTACCATTTTATACAGTTATATTGTATTGATTATGTGCATTATTTTAGTTGTTTCCATTCTCAGCACTTTGTCTCGCGAATTTCCAGAATTATCACATATCCTGAAAGTTTCCTTTAGTCACTTTTATTTTTCGAGTCACTGTCCAATTCACTCTCTAAAATGTAATATCCAATCTGGCTAAAACATGTTTATGATACCACCAATTACTTCCTCTGTATGCCTTATCGAGTTCACCTAAACCAAAGGTATTATGGTTGACAATGCTTCCTTCCACATATCCAAACTGTTCTTGATGGAATATTCTTCTCGACCAACATGTCTATTACAATAAATCTTTGCTACACCCCATATCGTCGATAGGGAGGAAGTCGTAATACTATGTGACCATATTGTTCAGCCCTCTGACCTACAGTATATCTTTTTTCGGGCTTATTTGCTTATTAAGTAAATGGCAGAAACGCAATGAAACATTTTATTTATATTTACCTTAGTAACTATTTCAAATAGTTCATTCTTTAGCATAGTTTCTTCAAAACTTATAATAAGTCATTTTAGCCACTCCTTAATTGCAACTATATGACTAACAAAACCTAATCGATAGTTTATCCCAAGTTTACCTTTCTCCGTCAAGGTTTGTTTGTTGCCTTTACGCTATATTATCATCTTGCCGTGAGTGACCCAATGTACCATTCTGAAATATCCACGTCTCATCTAACTATACAAAATTATATAATAATGATACCTTGATTTTGTTGTATATTTGTAAAAATTTTATTCTTTTAATAGCAATATCTGGAAGTTCGCTTAAACCGCTTCGTTGGTTACCTTTACATCACTGCAATCCTATATTACCCAACAGTGTATGAAGAGATGTTCAACATCCCTCAAATAGCTGCATACCTTTCAGATTTTTATGGATACTTTCAAGACTAACAATTTTCTCTCAAATAATTGTTTCAGTTTGTTTTTGGCGAATTTAAGGTTATATTGTCTGACGGTGTCCGTATTAATATTCAGTGCAGCTGCAACACCCTAAAAATATTTTCTATAAAAACCGCGGCGATTAGAAATATACTAAAACAAAGCCTTAAAATAACGTTTGCCGGTTTATAACCTGTAAGTATAATAGTTTGAAAACTTTAACAGGCTAGTTCGTTTTCACGTTCAAACTTATCTGACAGCATTGTGTCTCTTTTTAAGTAGAATAAAATGAGAAGGTTAATATTAAGTTCTACCAAAAAGATGCTCGAAAAACTATTTTCTTCTCGACCTGATAAAGTAAAAGTTCTTGTTATTAATATTTAACAAACAAAAAACCGAAACCCAGATTCCGAATACTAACGAGCGCAACGGTCCTCTGCGCTCTTTCCATCCCTCTGCCGAAATTCCTCTTTCACGAACGGAAAACTAAACCCGGTCCGAAATCCAGATGAAAAATGAAGCGCCCGTTCGTTTGCCATTCTCTCCTTTCTGGCGAATATCTTCGACCTGCCGCTCGGCCGACCCCACCGATTCTCCCCCCCGGCGTCGTCGCCGCCGCCGCCCCCTCCGCACCCCTCCCTGTCCCCTTTCTCGTAGTTTCATTTCGTCGCGAACAGATGTCGCAAGGAACGCGGACCGGCAGCTGCCGTCGACACGACATTAAGGCTTCCCCCCACCCCCATCCAGACACCGCTAACGTTACCCTTTCGGAACCACCCCGGTTTTGATATGGAGCCGTGTAGCCGCGGCGGTATGTGTGGGGGTGGGGGGGTCGGTGTAGGGGTAGCGGCTCGGTGAGGTGGATGGTGGATGGAACGACTCGGCTGGGGGCGCGGGGCCTTCGAAAGCGCAGAGACGGAATATCTCGGCGAGTGTGTCGATCGCTATTGGATATTGATGAGGATTGATGTTCTAACTGATTAGGTAAAGGGGGGTTAGTTGGAGAAGTAGAATGTTTTTTGTAATTTTGTACATGGCACTAGCAGCTACATACTTTGGGGTTATGAGTCCTAATGGATATGTGTGGTTTGGTGAAATTAACTAACGGTACAAGAATTTATTCTATCGCTGGGTTCCACATATTGCTTGCGGTACGTTTACTTGTACTATGTTGCAAACCCATAACCCAGTCAGCTTCGTTTGACTTTCATCCATCTTGTAAATTTTCAACAAAAATGTTGTCTCGTCTGCTCACCGACAGGTGTTTTGTTAGGTCTGATGGCGATATTATGGCTGTCAGATGCCATCCGACCCAATGCTATTTTGAGAGTTTGGCCCAATAGTTGTTCTCTTGAGGATGCGTTTGTAGTTCTTGTACATTAGATGTCTTCGGGCGTGAGTGGGATTCTGACCCTATCAATTTCCGCATCCAGATTGCCCATAATGTAAATTTTAAAAACTGATAATCTGCATCTGTTAATTTGTATCTGTGTTTGTACTTTTTAAAGATTTTGCTAATTTATTTGCGATACAAATATGAATGAATGTCACCATGAATGCGTTACGTCACATGACATTACTTAGAAAAGACTATTATATATTTAAATCTAGGTCAAGAAGCTGTTAATAGAAGTAGAATAATTTACTGTCTAAGATTATTTGAAATATTTATTTGCAACCTCATTAATAAATTATGTGAATTGAATTAATAATTAGTGATGGAACGAATTGTTTCCAATTTCATTTTTTCAACACAACATAAACGATTTCCGCAATTGTAAGTGATTTTTTCGCGCTATAATCTATTTCCGTATCATATTAGAATGCTGGTCGTTCCAAGAACATAGGAGCACTGCGTCTGCCGAATCAATCAATTCATTGCATTCTAAGCACATCCATTTCATTTCCAGTTACGCTCAAATATAATTGTGTCATCCAGATATTACATTTACCCTTAAATATCCATCATTTACTCATCTTTTTGTTATCATAATATTTTTGTCTCACGTTTGTTACCAGTGCGGTTAGCATATGAGGTAGGTTTTCTCACATTTGATTGACTTCGACAACCTGAGCTTTGTCTTTCGTTTGACATTGCTAATAATAAAAGCCAATAAATTTCTTGGTTACTGAACCGCATGCGCTCAACTGCAATTACAATTCGATTCACTCATATCACATCATATTTGACGTTACTTTTAACTTGATTTCCACATAATGGAATCAATATATCCATAAAAAAATGCTTATATTTGTATGAAATATAAATCGTGGTAATAAAAAAGATAATTAAACGGTCAGTGATATATATATAGAGGGAGAGAGAGAAAATAATTAGGAAATTTGTTTTATTTATTTTTAAGTAAAAATGTTGAATGCTGATAAAAAATACGTATCACTATTATTAGACCCCGACTCAGTTATTTTCTCTATATACAGGAATATTTAATATGCAATGCCTAGACTTCTATAAGAGTAGTAGTTAATCCCACTAAAAGACGTAAAGGCAAACACTCCAAACCATCAGCCAAAAAAAGTCTCAATGGAGCACATCTCTTATAATTGGAATAAAATTACCTAATATAACTAATTTGTACATGTCAATAATGTCGTAATATTGCTGGAGGCTTTGAATTATCAGGGATATAAATAGCAGTTTATTGAAGATTTTAATATGGTTATAGAATTTTAAGTAGAATTTTTAATAAAACTATAATGTGAAATTGCAAAATATATCGTTGTTTATAGGATAGTAGAGCAGACGCTCACACCTTCTTCACTGATAATGGTGCTATGAACTGAATTTTGGACCAATTGATGTACTTAAATAAAATGTACTAATTCCGCCCTCTCACAACAAGTTATAGCTTATAAAATGTATAAAAAAAATTGTAAAAAAAAACATGAAATAGTTTTTCATTTTTTAATTTTTTTTTCTAAATTTGTCAGAAGCAAGGTTTTACTGGAATTTTTGTTAACCCAATTAAAACACTAGCATTACGTGTCCCAAATTTCCAAAATTACTTACTAGTACTGAATAAAAAAATTGGAATGGTTTCCTAGGAATAATATCGAAATATTTAGAGAGTACTCATTTGAAAATACTGAAAGCTAATTGATAATTTATAAGAAAACTAAAATTATGGTTTGCAGAATGTCTCTTAAAGTACATATGCAGCATGATCATCTAAAAGAAAAACATATATATAGCTCCCATATGTCTTCTCAGAAGAACATTTCCATCAAAAATGTAAGTTTATTGAGAAAATGTACTTATTTGCTTCGATTTCTCAACAATGGATTTGTTAAATATATTTGTAAATAACTATCCACAATATGTTAAGTTTAACGAGCAACGGTTGGTTCAGCAACACCAATAACCTAGTAAACTAATTAGAATTTTAGTGGACAGTCCTCAGGTAGTCCTACATAATTTAAGATCTCTTTAATTCTATTGAGTTCCCGCAAAGACATAATGCTTCTTCCTCCATGCAAAGAACAAAAAAACTTTAAACACACTAGATTCAGTAAACAACACTCTTGAAAATAATAGATATAAAGTAATATCTTGTATTGCTTTATTAATGCTTTCTATGGGTTAATCTAGGGGTTACACTTAATTAAACTCTGATTTATATAATATATTTTAACCTGGTCACACGAATATCAGAAAATAAATAAAGAAAAACAAAAATTACGTAAGACACCGAAAATGTTAAAAATAAGCCTTTGATCTATTATGCCTTTTTGATTTTTCATGGTTTGTTGAATTCCGGGAGGATAAAATATATGGTCAGTATTATTACTCTCCAATTTCTCTGGATATTTTCTCTCACATTAGCCATACAGGGCTTTTAAAACCTCGATCTTATTGTACTGAATGTTGTAACAAGTTACAGTGAAAGCTGTGACCGAACCGTGTGTCCATTTCTCACACACAGTTTTTAACCCGTATATTTATTATACACTTAGTATATACCCTTTATCACACTCACAGGGAACCTTATAGATACCTGTGTACTTTGCGAAACTTCTTTAGCTTTAGCTAATTGGATAATATTTTTATTTTTATCCCTTAAACTGTATCTATTTTGAGGAACGACATGTCTGAAATAATTTAAGTTTCTTCTAAAAGGAATATAGTTAGGATGTGATGGAAACCCATGATAGAAATTCAGAACTGATAATTTTAGTACTGTCATCATGATATTCTAGTTTGTGAATCCATGGTGAATTTGCCTTTTCTTGATGTTGCAAATTTAGTACAGTCAGGAATTAATTAAGTATATCTGTTCAATGCTTCTTAAAGGCATGCGTCCGCGCATCTATATTTAATCTAACCGAATCAGTACGTCAATTGTGCTAAATCACAACAAAAATTATTTCTCATATGGATACCTAACAATTACACAAATTATCTCTTATGTTTAAACTTGATAAAAATTATGACTGTTTTAAATGAATTAGCTCTTAAATTGCTGCCTTGCATACCATATTTTCTGGATCTGGCCTTAAGCAACTAGCGCTTTTCTTACAGTGAATAAAAACTTGCTCTAAAAATGCTCAATATTTTCCTTTGTGTGGAAAAATAAATTACTTCCTGCTTTTCTTAGTTCAAGACTTGTGGTATACGCAAATAATACGACGTGGAGTACATAAGAATCAAATGATATTTATGTAAATCTCAACAAAGGAAACCTAAAGCCAGATCTAATGTTAAAAAATAGTCGAAAATTCCCCAACCAGTCTCCCCCATTTATTCCCACCTATCTCATTATCAAAATCGGGTTTGCAGTTGGGCCGTGAAAATGAGGCGGGGTAGAGGGGAGCGAGGGTGAAGGCGCCCGTCGGACACCCATGTGCGAATCTAATTTGCTTAGTGTGTCGACGTTCATTTGTTCAAATTACGCAGAGGCTACCGTTCCGTTCCCAGCAGGCCAGGCCGAGGCGCGACCTTCATTTGTTACGAGACGCCGGTGCACGATTGGTCATGGCCGACTGCGTCAAGTAGCGTCATGTTAGACGAACAGAAGAGACCCCAAATTCGGAATTAATGATTGCTTTTATTGAAACTTCAATTTCTTGATTAGAATTCGGTAGTAGTCGGATCCTCGCCCTTTTGTTTTTCGGGCTGCTTGATGTAAATTATTTCCCTTCGTAATTCGGAGAGATCGGAAGAACACGAAAAATAAATACGAATCAACAGCTTTCAAATGTTTATAGCTTAATTTCATTCACGTATGTACAAACTATAAACCAATATTTTACACATGTGCAGAAAACTAAAGTGTGGTAAAATAAATCTAAAAATGTTCCAACTGAAATTGATCAATAGAGTCAATAAAAATAATAATGTCACTGAACTGTAAAAGTCCTCCATTACTTTTCATTGAAAGCTACCGCAGAGTAATATATAATAAGATATATATTATATGAGGTGTAACCACTCATACATTAGACTACTTTTATGATTTGAAGACCCAAAATCCTCTGATATATTTTAACATAAGCGACGCCTTATTGATCAATCTTTTGGAGAAAACAGATTTCAGTTTCACAGCTCCATAGGTCTTTGTGAAAGTTTTTTTAGATTATTAATATCAAGAAATGAAAGTTCATTTGTTTTGTTCTTATTTCGATATATATATATATATATATTATATACCATCCCATCTCAATTTAAACAGAATGATATATATACAGTAGGAAAATGAGAAATAAAAACCGGCTTTTAACGTTGAACTTGTAATGTTTTTCAATAGATGTACCTGGAATAAGAATATTTGTTGTCTTGATGCTTTAGAGTCGTATCGTTCGTTTTGAGCTTACAGTTCCGTAATCTTCTTTTTCTTATTTGACCATCGTAATTGTCATTTTTGCTAACATTTTTTCAACAACAATAAACTATCTCTTATGAATAAATGTTTAACATAGCATTACTTATTGTTTTATTGCTTATCACCTGTAAAACAATAAACGATAATTAATATATCAATTGTATATTAGAAATTATTTATATATTTAAGCAATTGTTAACTAAAATACAATAGTAACATTGAAAAACAATGTTGAAAATGATAATTAGGCATATATTGAAAAGCATATTAATATAAGGAAAAATGAAGGATTATATTGGTTCTTTTTAGTTTATATTTTCATATTTTAAGGTTAGAGCATGCTTACTCAAAAATTATAAAAGAAAACGATGACTTTCAGGTAAAACATGACAATTAAAAAGTCCCCGGCCTACCATAATAAACCACATTTTTTTGGCAAAATTAGTTTTTATTTATTCAACATAATTCCCTTCAAGGGTGATACACTGATTATAGCGACCTTCCAACTTTTCGATACCATTTTTGTAGTACGATTTGTCCTTTGCTTTAAAATAAGTCTCAGTTTAGGTGATCACCTATTCATTCGCGGAAAATTTCTTCCCAGCGAGCATTCTTTTAACATCTGAAAACAGGAAATAGTCGCTGGGGGCCAGATCTGGAGAATACCGTAAATGAAGAAACAATTCGAAACCCACTTCATGGATTTTTGCCACCTGTGACACGATGCATTTTCTTGGTGAAGCAGAACTGTTTTTCTTCAAATGTGGCCGTTTTTCGGCGATTTCGTCCTTCAAGCGTCCAATAACGTAATAGTCGCTGTTGATGGTCCTTCCTTTTTCAAGGTAGTCAATGAAAATTATTCCATGCGCATAACAGAATACAGACGCCAAAACCTTGCTAGCCGACTATTGTGTTTTCCCACGCTTTGGAGCGGGTTCATCGTGCGCAGTGTCGGAGTAAAATGATGGAGCCATATTTCATCCATTGTCACAAATCGACCCAAAAACTCGGGTTTAATACGCTTGATCATCTTCAAGCACTGCTTCGAATCATCAACACGTCGTTGTTTCTCGTCAAAGGTCTCATACCCAAATATTCGTGAATGATATGATGTACACGTTCAGTTGATATCTCTAGAGTGTTTGCTATTTTATTCAATTTTAATTTATGGTCATTCAAAATCATTCCGTGGATTTTTGTAATGTTTTCATCAGTAACAACCTCTTTTGGGCGTCCATTGCCTTCACCGCCTTCGGTGCTCATTTCACCACGTCTAAAACTTAGCGTACCAACACTTGATGGTTGATTTTCCTGGAACGGTGTCCGTAAACTCGGAATCAAGCCAAGTTTTTGCTTCAACTGTATTTTTTCCCTTCAAAACGCAATATTTTATCAACACGCAAAGTTCCTTTTTATCCATTTTTTTCACAATAACAAAAGTTGCTTCACTCAAAATTTTATAATTCACAAACTAATGATCCGACGGCTATAAAATTTATACACGCATCTTCTGGGGGTTAAGACTAACTAAAAACATATGTATATAATTCTAGTAGCGCCATCTACCTATATATCTATTTCTATCTATATATATTTATATCTATTGACTTGTTAAATCTATGACGGTGTCACTTTCATGAAATGACACATGCGTCAAATCATAACGCTACATATTTAAACTTGGATACACCTGATATATAAATAATTTTTTTTCTCATTTAGAAAAATTTCTTTTGTAAAAAGAAAATTAGTACATTGTTCGAGGCACATTTGCGGCCGTCACATTCACACAGCCACACACCCAACTTCTAGCAACGTTATTTTAGTAAACCGAATCTGGTGGATTTAATTGACCTTCTCGGGTCTGCAGATTGGCGTCCGTCGGCGGCCATGTTCCCGTCCGGTTCGACCGCTGAGAATGTGCCGGACCGACGCTGGTCAGCCGCACGCAGAACCGTATCGGTCACATTCTGGCCAGCGGCGCGGTTCCCCGGCCAACAACTTCAGAAGTGGGACATTTGTTACTTGAAAATTTGATTTTCCGCATTATCGACCGCCGCGATGAGACTGGCGCCCGATTACTTCGGAATTTATGGGCCCGATGGAGTTGCCGAAGACGGTGCGAGACGGAAGGGATGGTCAGGCGGCCGTGGCGGTTCTTAATTTTCCGAATGACCGACATTCGAAATTGCAGCTTTATTTTATTACGACCACTAAGAACGGGAATTAAATCGTGCAGTGCTATCTATTGGCCTCATGAGACCTAACCAAGATTTGTGCTATTAGATGCGAAGGTTTCAATATATGTCAACCAATCTGTCAGTCATTACCATAGAATAATATATAGAGTGTTAACTCAATACATATAATTTCAGAATTTATTTGTGTGGTATATATATATATATATATATATATATATATATATATATATATATATATATATATATATATATATACTAGCGACCCGCCCCAGCTTCGCACGGGTGCAATGCTGATACTAAATTAAATATACTACAGAAAAAATATGAACGTTGTATATAAAAACATAGCGGCCCGCTCCGACTTTGCACGGACATAAAATATATATGCCTATGTCACTCAATGAAAACATGATTAAAATCGATCCAGTATTTTTGGTTCATTCATTACTGCCCTTGGCCTGCACGCATTAAATTTGGAGTAAAACAATTCCTCTTCCCCTATACTTACTATGAAGATTTCCTGCTATCTTTGGAATATCTAAATTCATACAAGTTTTATTACATTACACATTTTTAAACGCAAATTTTAAATTTGCAATATCTCCGAAAATATTTATTTAATTTACATGCTGTAAGGAACCATATTGATCTATATTAATTGCACACTGTATTTAAGGTACTTAATTCGATAAGGATTAATGCCGTATTGCTTAAAATAGCTTCGTAAATAAGCCATTTTCTCACGTAAAAAGTAAACAATAAAAATGGTTAATGTGGGTTATCCCTAAAAGGTAAACATATACCATCGCGGACTTTTTTGTAGACCTTTTTATGGTGTACAATACTGTAGTACGTTAATTTGATCTAACTCGTAGGGTTAGGCAGCGTTTTTGCTAATTGCTAAATAAGCCTAAAAAAATAGGTTAATTTACGACATCACGTTAGAAACCTCTAAAATTAGCAATGTTGCCTTAGTATATTATGCATGTATTATACATATAAACCTTCCTCTTGAATCACTCTATCTACTGAAAAAAACCGCATCAAAATCCGTTGCATAATTTTAAAGATTTAAGCGCACATAGGGATATAGGGACAGAAAAGGCGACTTTGTTTTATACTATGTAGTGATATATATATTTGTATTAATTACTAAATTATCTATAATGCATTTTTCCGTTTTTGTATTCTTTTAGTGGTATTAAATTTAAATCAGATGTATTAGAGTTTCTATATTTTTTTTCCTTCATACTGAAAGCAGTCTAGGTATGTGTCTGTTAAAATTTTATTTACTTGTTCAACAAAAAAATGTATTAAGGCCATTTAAAATTATTTTTACCATATTATTTTGAAAATTGTGGAACGGATGATATAAAATATAGGAAAATATATTGGCTAATTGGAAGAAAATGAAAATTATCAGTACATAATAATTTATTATTGTATAAGAAAATGCTGAAACCTATATGGACATACAGACTTCGATTATGGGGACGTTCTACCAAGAGTAGCATAAAGAAAATAAAAATTTTTCAGAACAAAGGCCTGAGAAGTATTGTGGGCGCATCCAAATACTACAGGACTGACTACCTACCTTCAGATGTCCACACTCAGCCAAGAAATCAAGAGAATTGCAAGACGGCATGAGAAAATACTCCATTCTCATGAGAATATTGAAGTATTGCAACTTTTGGATACCACCAGAGCAGGACACAGGCTCAAAAGAATCAAACCATCTGATCTTATGTAGTGCTGTATAGTGCACATAACAACATATACACCAGTAACATGTATAGACATTATTTCATCAGAGACTGAGATAGAGCCGATGGGTTCTCCTAGTTATATACCTGGATTTTAATTATCATAAAGGCAAACTGTAGGTTAGTCGGAAACGACTAGTAACAATTTAATAATTAAATAATAATAAAAATATGATATACGTCAGAATGGAAATAATATACCAACAAGTAATACTTTAAAGAACAGCAACAAAACACTAAAATGTATGATATATATCAATATTACTGCTGTGCCCTTATTATGGTAAAATCGAGAGGTTCAATCAAAGAGACAGCTTAGAGATATTAACAATATAGTAAAACAATCATGAGATGCTATCTAGTCTATAAAATCAGTCTCCACTTGTTGGCGTACAAACTGAATTATTTTATTTTGTACTAATGCATTTCTTTTGAACATACATGTTGAATAATTAATTTTTATAACTCCACGTATGGGGTCAAAAAAATTTCACCTATCTCGGTTAAGTAGCCTTAAGCCAAAATATTAATGATAAGTATCTTAATTAATATGTACAAATTAATTATTGCTATCGCCATATATAGGCACGTTTTGGGTTTAAAATGTGTGTAATATTTTCACAATATTTTCTGTAGTATTTTTGTTAAAGCAATATATATATATATATATATATATATATATATATAATTATTTATATGCTCTATATAAATAATTGTATACATATAATGTAAAGACATTGCTAAATCTATCTTATAGTTAATCTAATTAAGCTAATATAAAAATTGGCTTTATAAACAAGCTGAAACAAACAAACGTTTTGTATAAATAAGCTAATCAAATGCCTTTGTAGGGCAATTCAAACAAACCAACCAAATAATTATGTCAGTGTCGGCATTGATGACACTGTGGAAAACATTTCGTCGGTTTCGATTATTTAAGTTAAAACTCTGTATAATACTCCATGATCATTACTAATCAAAGAATAGTCAGACTAAGAATGTCTTACCTGTGTAAATTTGCAGCCAATTTTATATATACTATATATATATATATATAACGTTCAAAATGGCATATTCCCTCCTTTTCAACATTTATAATTGTACAAAAAGGTTCAAATCATAGGATTTAACGATTAATTTAAGTCTTATTATTTCCTTCAAACATTTATTATTTCAACATTAATCCACCTTTATGGAGCCCATACAAAAATATATTGTAATATTGCTCTGTCACATCCTTGCAACTTAGCCAAAGAAATTATTTTGGTATCAATAAAAGTGTCTCCTAACAGCTAAAAAAGATTAAAGAAAAACCCAAATCTCAAAATAAAATTGATTCCATAATTTGGATAAGATCTAAAAAGAAAGAAAACAAAAGATATCTAATATTTGGCAAAGGAAATGGTAGTTTGACAATATAAGGTAAAATCGAACCCCCCGAATATATTACTTAGTAAGATACGTATATATAATATTAACACCGTATCAAAAAATGTTGTTTTCAGATAATTTAAAAAATATATTTAGGGTTTATATATATATTATATAAATATTAAAGATAAAAAAATTAAATATAAAGGAAAAAAATCATTAATATTACCAAATAAACTTAAAACCAGTAAATTTAGCATGATTTCGGGTCTTGTTTTCGTATTTTCACTGTTAAATTAACAATCAGCCAGTTGAAAAGATGGACAAAACATGGCTCAAGATCGATGAGGAACTTCTTCATCAATCAGATTGATAACAAGAGGAAGTGACGTAGCCCGCACCTCTTGCGTCGCTAACAAAGAGCCTTGTTGATGGATGATTCGCCGCTTTTCATTGTTGATAACGTGATAAATCTCCCTTTGCTCCTTTAACCTTTAACGATTTCCCCGAATTTGCCGCGTAACTTTGGCAACATATTAAGAAGTTTCAGTGCATAAATACAGAATGGGAGTGCTATGTAAAATGTTTGTATTTGTAAAACAACCAAATTGGCCATAAGACCTTTATTTAATTAATTTAAGATTGTTATATTATTATTAAAGAACTTATTACTTTCTAATATGATGAATATATAGTCTCTTCAAAACTGTAGTGACGCACATCATCAATATATGCTTGTCGAAAGTGATACGTTCAATTCGTACTACAGTCTAACAATATTTTCCATCTCATTTTATTCTATTTAAAAAGAGATTGAATACCGTTAGAAAAGTTCGAACATGTAACCGAAAGAGCCTGAAAAAGTTGCCCGTTTGTCAAACGTCGGAAAAATTCTTCAAAATATCATTATTACAGGTTATAAACCAGCAAACGCTCTTTTAATGCTTTATTTTAATGAATTTCAAATCGTCGCGGTTTTTATTGAAAATATATTTTGTGCGTTGCAAAATATGTTGAAATATGCAAAAAATATATATAACCCTAAATTCATCAAAAAATAAAACAGTGTTTATGCAAAACAGGTGACGAATCAACATCAGCTTGATGTTAGCTGTATTAGCTGTATCAGAAATCAAATATACGAAATGTATAAAAACAGTAAGTAGTTTTTTCAATCGAAACATAATTTAACACAACTATTTCAGAGAAAATTGTTTGAAATGTTTAGGGATGTATTATATGTGTTTTAAAGGTAACCCACGAAGGGGTGTAATGGAACTTCCAGAGATTGCTTTCAAATGAATACAATTTTTTAAAACTATATAATAAAATCAAGGAAGAATTATTACATTAATTTGTGTATTTAGGTGAGGTATGAATATTTCAGAACGGTACCTGGTAACTCATAGCAAGATGATAATAAATATAGTGTAGAGACAACCATTCATGGAAAAGGGTAAACGATAAAAAATAATTTATTGCAGACATGTAGTTCTTCACGCTGGAAACAGGAATGGTTTTATTCCCGGTGCAGAATTAGTATTTTCCTCTAAGTTCACGGGTGACCACCATGGAGAAATGAACCATAACTTGTTTTTGCAGTAGCTAAAAATTAGCTTTTAAAGAACTTGGAGGAACCATTAGTTATTGTTATGTACAATGCACTATATCATAGTACACTGGTGAAGAATATTCCAACAAGTGCATCAACAAAGGGTGTAATTAAGGAATGGTTAAAGTACACAAAATAAGTTTCGAAGAATCATTCAAATTATTACTCCGTAAATATATATGTAATGTTTAATTGCATTCTATGTAATTTATTTTTTTAGGAATAAAACTGAGAAAAGATACATGGTAGATCAGATTTCTGAACGTTATGGCTAGAGAGTATTACGTCTTCCTCCCTATCATTGCATATTTAATCTAACTGAGTTGATCTGGGGCAATATACATTCAGGTCGAGGAGGATATTCAAACCAGAACTGTATGAATTAATAGAAAAGTAACACAAATTATTTTATGAGTTGTTAGAATTTAATGTGTTAATATATATTGTTTTCTGAGAATTCAAAAACAAAAAGCACTAGGATGGACTACTAGGACAGGAAGCACTAGGACTCCATGATGGAAATTGTGGTACATAGACAATAAAAATATTTTTCAGACATTACGCCTCCAATCTTAGATCAATGCCTGGTCTGACAGACTAATATTCCAAAAATCAAAAATTTATTAATTGTTAAAATTGAGAATTAATGATGATTTATCATAAATTCACCATTAGTACTTTATATTAATAACTAGAATTTTAAATAACATTAAACTAAAGTAAAAATAAACAGACGAAATATGAAAATTAATTATGTTTATAATTATCAGGAAAAGTATAAGTAATTTATAGTAATCTTCTTTCAGAAATCAGTTTATTTCAAATCGCTAAAATTAAAAGGAGAGCTGAGGAAGGTCCGCAGTGTATCATACCAGAAAATCGTGTGTAACAACAGTCAATCTGATTTGCCTCATTACGAATCTGTGAAAGGATGCTAAAATCAACAAACTGCATCTTTATAAATCGTCACATGACGGTCGACTTCAAAGAACGAGAAAATTCATCTTAACTTAGTTTTTTTTAAGAAAAGCTAGTTTTTTGATGAGACATCTAATTTTTTGGTTCTGCTGCTAAATTTATCACCGTAAAATGTTGGATGGGTTTTATACACGGTTGACGAAGTTAAAAATCATATCTTAGCCTACGAAAAATGTGTGTTGCTTTAAATGAACGCTAATATGGCACTTACGATATTCGGTGAGGTCCATACTGTTTGATTAATTAATTTTTAAAGAGACAACGTAAGTAACGTTTGTTGAGAAACAAAGAAACTATTTAATAAGATTATAAAACTCTCCATCCTCCCTTAACGGTTGCTTCAGAAAAGTTTCGGCATAAATTTAACAACATATTAAAAGATTTCGGCATATAAATATAAAAACGGATGACCTTATTTGCCGAACGCTCGTAAAACCTTGAAAATTAAATAGCCAAGTCTTTGGTATACGTTTGATTTGTGGTGAAAAACACATTAATCTGGGCTGCGGAAGAGTTGAGGAAAATGGTAGAAAAAAATAACGTTTCGCCGCGCCGTAATCTAATAATCGAACTGGAAACGCCGGGTCTTATATCAAGCAATGGACACACAGCAATTTGCTAATGGAATTTGTTTCTGTTATTTTCTTTTCCCCGGTTTTCTTAACTAGCATTAATCGCATTAGAGGATCCGAGCTGTTTTCTCCTTCGAACGGAGGAAGTTGTCGAAGAAAACTGAAGCGAAATAAAATGTCCTCCATATATTAGTAAATTATTACAAAGTATTGACGATAATTTAAATTTTTAATTTATAGCTAAATTTAACCAATAAAAACTTTAAAAAACTTAAAAACATGTAATTATAACTTAAGATTGCGGGTTGCATCACATCGAGTATAGCCATTAGACTGAAAGTATATTTATTTATCACCAAAGTCCAACAATGAATTGTGAACTAAAGGAAAATATTACTTTTTTAAACCAAAGCAATTGATATACTCTTTTAAAATTTACGGAAAGACCAAGATCAACTTGGATCAACGAAATTGAATGCACCCATAACAAAATTCTACAATTAAATACCAATGCTTATCAATGCGTAACCAATGAAGAACTACACGACGATCTCGAAATCAAGTTATCCATTATTTTGCACACTGGACAACACGTAGGAAATCAGAAGATTGAAGCCAACCAAACCACATAAACTTGAAGTAGTATATAAGTGTATTATTATCTTAAGCTTAATTCGTATTTTTGGAAATACATACTGATAAATTAACCCCGTACTTGATTTTGTATTAATACAAGTACAACAGACCAGTACTAATAAATTAATTTGTAAAGTAAGGTTGTATTAAGCATATCTAATGGAATATGCAATTGTAATTGTATCTAATGTTATTGTAATTGTATCTAATATAAGATGTAATAGATAACCTAAGGATTATTCAAGAAAAATAGTTTTTTCTTTGCTCTGGCCTAAAACCATGCGGTAGAATGCATGACACATACCTGGTCGCGGAGACTTGCCCTGGAGTGACAAATTGGACCGGGTTATGTAGGACTGACTCTGGGCTTACCAAGACACCAAACCAAAACCGCCTCACAGTTGACTCCTGTGGATTGCTACTGCTACTGTATTAAATTTGTGGATATGGCACCCGCTAATCGGGAAGCCGTTATTGGGTACGAGGACCCGGCGAAATAACAGATAGTGAAAATAACTATTGATTCGCGAACTTGAGTTAAAACATGACTGGATACTGCTGCATTGGGGCAAAAGTTATAAATACAGCAACGGATTAAGTCGTTTCAGCCTGGAAAAGGGAGACGTTAGCTCCCAGCATGTCGACCAGCTTACGAACAAACACGTTTTCAGAAGAACTTGAGGTGAGCTGTTGTTTGTAGAATGATTGAGATATGAAGTGCTTAATTTCTGAAGTGTCAATTTCCATGGAGCGTTTAGGATTCTCCTGAGAAGCTTATATTCTCCTGAGAAGCTTTACTTTCTCCTGGTTGGGTTTAACAAACTTGAAGTAGACATAAGATCCGTAGAGGAGTACGGATCGAATTAACACGTTGTAAAATACACATTTGTTGGAGATGGGTAGTCTGCTAGAAGGGCAGATCAGAGAATATAGCAGATTTGCTAACCCCAAACCTTTCTGAATTGCTTTCTGGATTTGAGAGTTCCAACCCAGCCGTCGGTCGAAGTGGAGGCCTAGGTACGTGACGTTATCCAGCCATGGAATTATTGTTGTGTCGATCGGAAGTTCCGAGTCGCACAGTGTGTAACGCTTCTTATTGCAAATAATAGCCTGGGTTTTCAGGGGGTTGACTTGAAACCTCCAGAATTTGAACCACTGGACCGCATCATCGAGCTGCTTCTATAAACGTTCTTGAATTGTAGCTTCGAACCTGAAGGCCGTGAAGGAAGCAGTGTCGTCAGTGTTAAATAAGGCTGAGGCCAGCCGGGAAAAAAAGGTATTAATGCATTTAAAATCGATAAGAGATGTCTAATTGCGAGAATAATTTAGTAGCAAAAAATTAAATATTTTTGGATCGTGTGACTAATTATTAAAGTTAAGCAAATCATATATGTGACCTGGAGGACAATAAGACCAGATGTGTGTGATATAAATATCACGTTATCAAATTATTATTGGTATAATGAACTAAACAAATATAATCATATCACCGTCACTTAATACCATCTGAAATATCTATGTGACGATTGTGGTTGTAGAAACTTGTAAGGAAACAAGAATTTGAGCAAACACGGTATAATTAAATTTTTCACTAACTATGAACGACCTTTTGCTTGTACCCGGAGATAATTTCACTTGATATTGCTTTGCTGGATTACTAGTTATTCTAACTATTGCAAAAGAGTTTAACTAAAATAACACATAGCATCGATGCGTAATACTTCACTGAAAGTCGTGGAGAATAATTAAAACAAATTACTACTTTGTTCACTCATTACGAATAGCATTCAATAAGATGAAAATGTATGTTTTCTGTGAGATACGGGAAACACTAGACCGAAGTCTGGTGGTGAAGATGAATGTAATGGCAACAATTTATGTTTTAATTTGCTGATACTCCTGATGGCGTTGTAGGTTATTTAAATCGGTACAATATCTTCATGAGATATTATATTTTTATTCCTTAAATTTGGTCTTTTCTCATACATTTTTATAGCTTACTGTAGTAAAACTTGTTTATTTAATCTAGTTGGATTATTGGAAGTGCCCAAGGTTAATCCACTATAATGAGAAAATGCACACTGACATTAATTTAAAAAATATGAGAATGACCCACGCACAAAAATGATGTGCAAAGCCGTAAAGTGTTCTATATTTATTCGCCGAGAGTTAAGAGCTCTCATCAAGATTTTAGAGATTATTAGAGAGCGACCATCTAGAACTTTCCTTCTCTTATCAGAATAACACTTAAATGGTGCCTTAATTACATGGTACAACTCTAATGTTTACTATACATAAAACGTTAACTTGTCCTAATGATTCTATGAGCTCCCTCTAGGGTTTAGTTTTATTCCATATCACTTATTTTCTGGATTTAACCATTTGAAAATTATTATTATTTTGTAATTCTAATATCGTTTCTTTGGATAAGCCTTTGAATATTTTATGTGCTATTATAATACCAAATCACAATTAGAAAAATCATATCCAAATCATTATTTAGAAATCTCATAATTCACATACTATATTTTTATTCATAGATCTTTAATATTTTAGCTTTTCAATAAATAGTGATGGCGTATTACACATGTAGAACAACTATATTTGACCAACACCCTGAGTTCACCAACACTGGGTATATCGACTCTGCATCAATATACTACACAGTTGTAGGTTTATTAGTTAGACCCCGAATGTCCCGAAAGTGTATTCTTGGAGCAGTCACCAATAGTATTCACCACTTTCTGCATGCGCGTTAGTTTTAGTTTTGTAATTCTCCTACAATAACAATAGCCGCTTGTCAGATAGTATATTATGCTGTTTCAAACATTTGAACTTAATCGTTGTTATAATGAAGAAACGTTTTCAATTCTTGGATAACAGCTTCACTTTTGATCACTAAATGTATTCTTGGGGCAGTTACCAATAGTGTTCGTCTCTTTCTGAAATCCAAAGCCTCATTCATTCATTTACAATTAATTTGCTTGACACAATAAAACTGAGTGATTCTGTAGTGCTGCCGGGATCCAGGAAGCAGCAGCATTCTATTGGGACCTATTAGGAGCACTGTTACCACTACTAGATGCAGATCATCAATTCTTACAATATTTTTTAAAGGCAATTCGAATGCTTCCAATCCAACGGTGAAGTGTACTATTCTCCAGAATTTGCAATCGTTTCTTCATCAAAACAACACTTTAATCAAAATGTTTAAAATAGCGTTGAATCGAATGTCGTCCATCAGTCATAATATCGTCATCAGACATCAGAACGATGGTTTAATTTACCAACAATTGACGAAATGACTATCTTTATTATCCTAGAAAATTTGCGAGATTTAGATTTAAATCTTCAATATGCAATAAAATCGCTAATAATATATATAAAACTAATAAATAGATAGATGTGTCCACTGTATGTTATAAAATTAGAAATATCTGAACATTTCTACAAAATAGTGGGTATTCGATTCGTTAAAAACATCGATTAAAGGCTTTTACTTCATTTAACCATAACCATCATCCCCATAATCTCCATTCTTTTCCTTCGTTCCTACTATTATCTCAACCCCTTTCACTAACCCTTTACTTCAGATGATCGCTACATAATGGAAAACGTGTTCCGTTCAGAACTAAACACTTTAAATAATTATTATTCCATTCCGAATCCCATTTAGGTAAATTAAAAAAAAGGGCGAGCCGAAGATTTTTTCTCGGCTTTGTTTCTGTTCGTTTATCGGTTGAAAGGAAAGGGTTGGTCTGTGTCTTAGCGGCAATTAATGCTTTAATTCTATTCCGTTAGATTTCGAGGCAATGAAGAGAAAATGGGAAGAATTGGTGGAAATATATCTACAGTTTAATAACATATACAATAGTTTCAGTTAAAATATGATTGAACCTACGTATTCTAGTTTTTTATGATTTAATAAATTTATTTCCAGGTATTTTGAGATTTCCAAATTTGACACTTTTGGTATTTTTGTCATATTTCATAGTAGAGAAAACAAGAATTTAAGGTAAGTTAATCTTTTGACATTTCATCTGTTTCTTTCTCTCGGGCAGCACCCAGCCTATCTGGCTTTAGGCAGAGGTTGCGCTTAGCAGTGCGCATTCTATCTGTGCAGGTAAAAATACTCAATTTTTATATTAATTAGGAATGGATAATTTTTATGAATTTTGATAGGCCTAACGAAAATATTTAACTAATTGCCAGACATTTCTTAGATTGTCTATAATGTGCCAGTTTTTTATTTATAAAAAACTTTATTTCAGTATGGCTGTAATTTTTATAAGATCTTATTTAATTATCAATATACATAAAATTAATTTTCCAGACAATAATTCTATTGTTACGTAACAAGGAAAACTGATTAAGGCCCGAAAAATAAAATAGATATGTTGAAAGAGTGCTGTCAGTAGAGGTGTTCGGCAGTTAAAAAAAATATCGATATTTTAAATAATATCGATATATCAATTAAGTATACTGAATTTACTTTTATTTAATATACTTAGATTTAAGTACCAATTTAAAAAGTTTATCAAAAATAATTACATAATTTAATAATAATACACTGTCATAATATAGTTAACCACAATCTGCGCAAACAGTGGGGTTCGTCCTTCAAAAAATGCTTATTCCTCAACCTGAAGTGGCTGGTTCTCGCTCTTGTGATACACTAATGATATATATTTTGTTATAGACTCTAAAGATATCAACTGAAAGTGTACATCATATCATTTACGAATATTTGGGTATGAAAAGGCTCTGTGCAACTACGACGAGTTGATGATTCGAAGCAGTATTTGACGATGATCAAGCGTAATAAACCCGAGTTTTTGCGTCGATATATTTGCGTTTCACTCCGAAGTCTAATCGACAGTTATCCGAGGGGACTGCACACGATGAACCTGCTCCAAAACGCAACAATCGGCTGACAAGGTTATAGCGTCTGTATTTGCGACTCAACGCGTAGCGTTATTGGACCGTTTGAAGGACGAAATCGACGAAAAACGGCCGCATTTGAAGATAAAGACAGTGCTGCTTCACCAAGACAATGTACCGTGTCACAAGTCAGTGAAAACGCTGGCAAAAATCCATGAATTGGGCTTCTGAATTTCTTCCTCATCCACTGTATTCTCCAGATATTGCCCCCAGCGAATATTTCGTGTTCTCAGATCTCAAAAAAATACACGTTAGGAAGAAAATTTTGTCGAATGGATTGGTGATCGCCGAAACTGAGGCCTATTTGACAGGGGGTTGACTTGAAACCTCCAGAATTTGAACCACTGGACCGCATCATCGAGCTGCTTCTGTAAACGTTCTTGAATTGTAGCCTCGAACCTGGAGGCCGTAAAGGAAGTGGTGTCGTCAGTGATAAATAAGGCTGAGGCTAGCCGGGAAAAAAGGTGTTGATGCATTTAAAATCAATAAGAGATATCTAATTGCGAGAATAATTTAGTAGCAAAAATTTAAATATTTTTGGATCGTATGACTAATTATTAAAGTTAAGCAAATCATATATGTGACTTGGAGGACAGTAAGACCAGATGTGTGTGATTTAAAGTTATTATAGGTATAATGAACTAATCAAAAGTAATCGTATCACCGCCACTTAATACCATCAGAAATATCTATGTGATGATTGTGGTTGTGGAAACCTATAAGGAAACAAAAATTTGAGCAAACACAGTATAATTAAATTTTTCACTAACTATGAACGACCTGTTGCTTGTGCCCGGAGATAATTTCACTTGATATTGCTTCGCTGGATTACTAGTTATTCTAAATATTGCAAGAGAGTTTAACTAAAATAACACAGCATGGAAGTGTAATACATCAATGAAAGCCTTGGAGAATAATTAAAACAAATTACTATTTTGTTCACTCATTACGAAAAGCATTCAATAAGATGAAAATGTATGCTTTTTGTGAGATACGGGAAACGCTAGACCTAAGTCTGGTGGTGAGGATGAATGTAATGATAATAATTTATTTTTTAATTTGCTGATATTCCTGATGGCGTTGTAGGTTATTTAAATCGGTACATTATCTTCATGAGATATTATATTTTTATTCCATAAATTTGGTCTTTTCTCATACATTTTTATAGCTTACTGTAGTAAAACTTGTTTATTTAATCTAGTTGGATTATTGGAAGTGCCCAAGGTTAATCCACTATAATGAGAAAATGCACACTGACATTAATTTAAAAAATATGAGAATGACCCACGCACAAAAATGATGTGCAAAGCCGTAAAGTGTTCTATATTTATTCGCCGAGAGTTAAGAGCTCTCATCAAGATTTTAGAGATTATTAGAGAGCGACCATCTAGAACTTTCCTTCTCTTATCAGAATAACACTTAAATGGTGCCTTAATTACATGGTACAACTCTAATGTTTACTATACATAAAACGTTAACTTGTCCTAATGATTCTATGAGCTCCCTCTAGGGTTTAGTTTTATTCCATATCACTTATTTTCTGGATTTAACCATTTGAAAATTATTATTATTTTGTAATTCTAATATCGTTTCTAATATCTATCTAATATTTTAAATAATATCGATATATCAATTAAGTATACTGAATTTACTTTTATTTAATATACTTAGATTTAAGTACCAATTTAAAAAGTTTATCAAAAATAATTACATAATTTAATAATAATACACTGTCATAATATAGTTAACCACAATCTGCGCAAACAGTGGGGTTCGTCCTTCAAAAAATGCTTATTCCTCAACCTGAAGTGGCTGGTTCTCGCTCTTGTGATACACTAATGATATATATTTTGTTATAGACTCTAAAGATATCAACTGAAAGTGTACATCATATCATTTACGAATATTTGGGTATGAAAAGGCTCTGTGCAACTACAACGAGTTGATGATTCGAAGCAGTATTTGACGATGATCAAGCGTAATAAACCCGAGTTTTTGCGTCGATATATTTGCGTTTCACTCCGAAGTCTAATCGACAGTTATCCGAGGGGACTGCACACGATGAACCTGCTCCAAAACGCAACAATCGGCTGACAAGGTTATAGCGTCTGTATTTGCGACTCAACGCGTAGTGTTATTGGACCGTTTGAAGGAAGAAATCGACGAAAAACGGCCGCATTTGAAGACAAAGACAGTGCTGCTTCACCAAGACAATGTACCGTGTCACAAGTCAGTGAAAACGCTGGCAAAAATCCATGAATTGGGCTTCTGAATTTCTTCCTCATCCACCGTATTCTCCAGATATTGCCCCCAGCGAATATTTTGTGTTCTCAGATCTCAAAAGAATGGTCGTTAGGAAGAAATTTTCGTCAAATGGATTGGTGATCGCCGAAACTGAGGCCTATTTTGAAACAAAAGACAAATCGTACTACAAAAGTGGTATCGAAAAGTTGGAGGTTCGCTATAATCCTTGAAGGGGATTATGTTGAATAAGAAACACTAATTTTGCCAAAAAAATGTGTTTTACTATGGTAGGCGGTGATTTTTTAATCGACTTGTTAACTACAGTATTTTCAAATATTTGGGAAGAAATGGTTAGAGTAATTTCAACTGATTTATTGGCACAATATTTTGTTCCGCGCTACCTCTAGGAATCTTTCACTTTCAATGGGTTATGTTCCGTTGGTATTATGTTTAATGAGCGCTATTTTCTAAGCATATTCTCTTTATTTCCAATTCCTTTCGAACGCAATTGTGAGATACCAAAACGACTAATATCACTTTCGATTACTCGCCCTACTATTTCTCTATTACAACATTTTTGTGATATATATTATTTTATTTATAATGTATCTTCAGTCTCTAAAGTGTTATGTATCCAGTATATGTGCAGAAATAAAAAACAAGACCATATTTTTAAAATAGATGTACATATTAACTTGTAAAAACTGATTTTATGTAAACAGATTCAAAGGATATTACGATCATGCTCTTATACAAGTTAAACTATTAAAATTATGCTATAGATATTAATATTACTCGAATTTATTGAACAATCTAACATTGTTAAGTGCAAATATAAGTATTTATTGGACCATACTTGGTCCGCATCTCCTCCTGATCGATTCCGTTCGCTCGTCGTCAGATTACAGACGGAGAGGCAGGCCACCGAACAAGATTTTTACCTTTTCGACCTAACGAACTGCCTCGCCGACCGGAAACGGCTGTCGAAAGTTAAAATTAGAGGGCCCTAATAAGACGCGGCCGCTTCACAAGTTCGGTCCCGTCCGGGACTGTCTCCCGTCCCCCCATCGACCCACCGTTCGTCGGCGCCCTAATTGTGAATCCGGCGGGGGTTGCGCGCCACCGTTCATTGTGTGTCACCTTGGAGATCATCTTCGCAGGCAAAAGGTTGCCATAGAGGACGGAGCTGGCCGGAAAGCGAACTCACCTCGACCGGAAAATATCAATTTATTTCGAGTGTGGCCCGATGGGATTGATATTAAACCGGGGGGCAACTGGATGTAGGCCGTTTTAACGCCATTTAATGGAAAAAAGTGCTAATGAATGAGATAAATTGATGTAGATATGTGCCGGGTACTATTATTAGAACCGGAGTAGGTGTTGGAATTTATTCGTAGCGTTTTTTATTGTTTTAAATGAAACTGAAAAAATATTGTTAAAAAATTTTTACGCATTGGCATACAGTACACAAACAAACAAATATTATGATTATATTTTTGCTTTCAAAGAATATTTAGACATCGATAGAATTATTAGAATACAAAGACATCCAATGGTACCAATGATATTGGAGATGAAAGTCTACTCCTCACTGTCTACTCCAGAGCTCCTTGGCGATTTTGCTTGCCAAATGCTTGATGATACTCTGGTACTACTCAAACTAAGGAAATTTTGACTGTGTTTATAGACATATTATCATCTTGGAGTATGGAAATGTTTGTCCGCTGTATATTAGTAATGGTAGTATTGAAGATATCGAGATATTCATTCGTAGTAATCCGGTCAGTGATGAGAATGAGAGAAGCAGGTGAATCATTACGCAAGCTTAGTCAATAATATGATTCTAGGAAACAAGCATTCTGGATCCTAGACTACTTCTGGAGTTCCCCATATATAAACACAACTGTTTAGAGGAAATAGTGTACGTTATTTCAACGGACTATGTCATGTTCGTAAAATCATCAAGTGCCTACGTATTATCATCGCTGCTACACTTATTTAGTTACTTAGTGTTGGCTTCGTCGTAAAGGATTTCTCAATTGCAGCGCTTTCATGAGTATTACTTCTTATTGTCTAAACTGAAACTATGAAAATATTAAGCACTTGCACGTATTCTAATAATATTTTCATTTTGAAATAAATATTTATTGAGAAAAACGGGTGCAGCATACCAGGTTTCATATAAATATGGTTCGTTATCAGTAGTATTATGATAAAAATTTATTTTAAAAAAATATTCGCCATATTTTAGTAGACGTTGCTCTAATTTCTACTTCTCCTGCCGCCAACCAATTGAGGAAGCATCTTTGACTTCATAGTCGCTCCAGAAGCGTTTGCCACTAAAGTGTTCCTATAACTTGGAGAAAACAATTATAATCAAGACAATCAGAAGTGATAATAAGTGAAGACAGGTGAGTGTAACATGACTATTCACACAACTCACCAGAGTTTTGTTAATATTGTATAATAACTGTCAAAATATTGCTGTTCCAGGTTTTTGTAAATCAAACAGCAGTATCCTCTTACGATGGCAATAATTATGTCAGCATTTTTTTGAACTTCTTTGTGACTTGTAGCCTTAAATCAAGCCTGTAAATTTTTGTTTCGCTTGAACAGTGAATAATGATGTTACTGTTGTTTTTGTAGCAAAACATTAGTTGATTTGATTATTTGAAACATTTGCAGTAATAGTTTTATTTAGTTTTAGCAGCTCACTACATAACGCCTTCCTGGTTCTACAAAATTCGAAGCAATACTTTATGAATATGAACTGTCTACTTCGATGTCGATATGGATTACTCCCGGGCCAATCCATAACTTCGTTCGCTTGAGATTATCGTATTAGATTCACATTTGATTGCCATTTTTACCTGAAAGGCAATGAAACTACGATGTTCCTTCTTTTTCCCTACCTTTCTTCGTGAAAGTATCATTGTTCGTAATAACAAATATTACAGTGTTACAAAATAACAAGTAACAACACTTTGCGGGCAATTAATCCATATCATTGGTATAGGTCTATATTAGTTACTAAAATTGTCAGAAGTATTATGTAAGTAGTGTACACAGAGATATCTTATAAATAACTATTTAAAAGCAGGTTTAACATTCAGTACAATGGAACAAAATTGCTAATGCAGGAGATCAAATACTTTGAATCAGTAATAGAGGAAGCAAATTGTCCAGGCTGCAAAAACTTTTACCTCTCAGATAGTTCGTGTGGAAAAAAAGAAATATTCTAATTGAGACTAGAATCTGTCTCTTTTAAATGTTTGTCTTGGCTCGGACACTTGGACACTGTTACAGTCATCCTCAAAATTGTAGTAGAAATGAAGTAATTCTTTAATGACGTGCCAATCGAGCACAGTTGAGGAAAAAATTCAAAAATATCTGTAGTGAAATCGACACTGGATGGAACACCCAGCATACAACTCTTCTATGGACATCACATTGGATACCAAAATCCTGCTGCACCAACAACGAATATTGGTTAAGAAGTAGATATTTTTGGCGAGCGCTGACTAAGGATTAATGATGGTAATGATGGTGAAATCTTTTAATTGTTTTTAGGTCATTTGTTTAATAAGAAATATGTTATACTTAATATTATTATATTTCTACACATTCCCCTAAAAACAAACGTAAATAAAAAAAAGGTAACAAAGCAGAGCCCGTTGCTTAAGAAATCAACACAAATCACAGAGTAGACAGAGTAGACAAATCTTGAAGTCAGAGTAGACCTACAGTGTGCAACTATGAGGTTACACATAGAAATTCGATATGAACATAATACAAAGTTACTTAAAAAGATTCACCGCCTTTAGCCAATGCTATATTAAAAATTAAAACATCCACAAAAGTCTATAGATACTAGCGATCAGGTTTATTTCAAAAACTTAAAAATGTCGAATTACTATGACTAGTTGACATTAGTGGACTTGCCTTGATGTAAGAAATAAAGTGATAACACTAAGTCTCAAAGTCCCAACGTAAGTATCCTTTTATTGATTGAAATAATTTTGAATAATTTTTTCTAAATAAATGTTATATTTATAGAAATAATTTGGTGTGTCAATTGCGCAAAAAACATATTTGTCGGTATAATCCATTATTTCAACTAAGATTATGAAAATACATCTACAGTATATTAGCCACCAGCTAGAGGTCAATTAATTAATGGTGTTTGTCCATCAAGAATAGTAGCATACAATGGAGTCACTGAAAACAATTGGAATTATATTTTAGTCGTTATATGTTTTAGTAATAACATATATTGCAGGTGAAGTATCCGCTAAACATATTGAGACACATGTGGCATAAAGATGAAATTTGTTTAAAAAAATTGACAAAAGCTGAAGAGAAAAAAATCAAAGGTCAATTGGCTGCAGGCGTAACTATTGAGCGGATTTTGCTGTTTGAATGCTGTAGTAGTGAGGAATAATACTCTTAAAACTATAAATGTGCTGAAAAGAGTTGATTTAAATCGCATCATAAAAACATATAATATTAAATGTCAAAAGCACCCTAATGATCTAACGGCTACTGCTCTCAAGGTAGAAGAGCGAAAAAAAGAGGGATGAAAACAAGCCTTTCTTTTTAAAATAAAATAGGTAATAAGTTCATGTTTCATACAATGATGTGTTGACTAATAATTTAATTCCTTTTAGAAATTAGATACAACTAAAAAGATACGTAAATAGTTATTCTAATAAACAAACTGAAAATAACTTAAGTGTTAGTAATTATATGTTATAATATTTTTAATGTCATTATATATTCAAGGCTAGCGGTCATTAATTTGTAGAACTAATAGTGTCTTGCAGACAAAAAAATGGTATATCCAATATTGATGCTTGGGGCGATTTCAGTGAACGGAATCAGGATTTAGATAATCTTGTGCAGGTTACTACAAAATTTTACATTAATATTTGTTAAATACCAATAAAATTTTACATTTGAATATGTATTTTTATCATTGTTATTTAATTATTTACTTTTGAACTTCTACCCTTGTAGTCTCTGAAATGCGTATATATCATTATTTACTTATAATAACAATCAAGTCTACATACATATTACTTTAACATACTTCCATTCATGTTTACAATTTGACAAATTTATTGGTCCTCAAGTCTTTTATAATACATTTATTTATGTCATTGCTGAAAACAATGGAGTAGTTATATACTACCCTAATTATTGAACTATATCAATGCTTATAAGTCAAAAACTCTATTAAATATATTTATATAAAATGAGATTTAGATGTTACCTTTGCCACAACATTCAAAGTCATTATTTTGATTTTAAATTATAATACATTTACTTGTGTTTAATTCTACCAATTTAGTCAATATCAATATATTATTTGTACAAATGAATTAGTTCATAACTGATATAACGACAAGATAACTTCAAATATTCCTCAAAAATTTTTCATCAACGTTATTCAATAAAATTTTGATATTTTTTAATAAAAAGTCAACCAAGCAAGTAGTGAAATTAAAAATGCCCTTCACTCCTTCTTCAAACATGATTAATATTCAAGACGAATCTAATACCTACTAGTAAACATCAAAATTCAGAAAACATGAATAATGAACATGGAAAAAAATAATAGAACAGCAGACAACTTTTATTATTATAAAAATACCCTTAGAAATACACTTTTCGAATGCACCGTTGTAAATGCCGACCATATTGAAGAAAAATAAACTATAATATAATTAACTGTTAATTATAATGAATTATAATTAAAAGAAAAATAGAATTAGATAAATACACTATCGCAACTGAAAAAAAATTCCGATTCTACCCGATTATACACAATAATGATTGCTGTAATATATGTAAATTTTAAGGAATGAAAAAATAGACTTTGAAGTTTGCAGTCATATTTAGATAATTTAACTAATAATTATCTCGCGACGTCGACTTGATTTTTCTGGAATAATTTTGTGTCACTTCTGCGTCATTATGTTACAACGTAAGAAATATTTATAAAAACAAAATAAAACATTTCGAAATAATTAGGCCGTTCACTCGACGAACCCCATAAAACGTTCTTTGTGTACTTAATTAGCAGGCAGAAAGCCAAAAGGGCATAATAACAATAATAATATAAATCAATAGTTATGAGTGGGGACAGGGGGAGGGGGCTGACTTCAAGAACCAGCAGGCGGTGGCGGCGGCGGTGGCAGTAGATATTAGCGGCAGGAATTCGGGGTCTCAGCTACGAGGTGTTCATTAGAGGCTAATTAAGACGCAGGTTATTACCCCGCAGAGGCAGCTTTTGACGTCTATTAAAGGGACTTATTCAACGTTTTCGGCGGCTTTCAATTGCTCTCCGGTAAGGAGTTTCAGTCTTTCTCTCTCGGTGAAAGGCGTTTTCATCAGCTCCGGTTAATTTTCCATCTGACGCTAACTCATTTTAAAATATCGAATTGGCCGTGTTCGCTGCCCATAAATAACGAACGGCGAAATTTTGTTTTAATTAATTACTGTTTTTAATTATGGTTTACACTCTGTATTTTATCATTTGTACCGCTTAATGTGAACACCAAACCACAGTCCCGGGTATTAAGTCTGCCAACCAGCAGATGACCAAATATCACAGAAAATATCCTTAGCCTATACTTGATCTACTTAATCAATGATCACTAATTATGCTTTAAAGATCTTCTCCAAGTTTTCTATAAATGACCAACTATTATATTATATACTAGCGACCCGCCCCGGCTTCGCATGGGTGCAATGTTGATACTAAATTAAATACACTACAGAAAAAATATGAACGTTGTATATAAAAACATAGCGGCCCGCTCCGACTTTGCACGGGCATAAAATATATATGCCTATGTCACTCAATGAAAACATGATTAAAATCGATCCAGTATTTTTGGTTCATTCATTACTGCCCTTGGCCTGCACGCATTAAATTTGGAGTAAAACAATTCCTCTTCCCCTATACTTACTATGAAGATTTCCTGCTATCTTTGGAATATCTAAATTCATACAATTTTTATTACATTACACATTTTTAAACGCAAATTTTAAATTTGTAATATCTCCGAAAATATTTGTTTAATTTACATGCTGTAAGGAACCATATTGATCTATATTAATTGCACACTGTATTTAAGGTACTTAATTCGATAAGGATTAATGCCGTATTGCTTAAAATAGCTTCGTAAATAAGCCATTTTCTCACGTAAAAAGTAAACAATAAAAATGGTTAATGTGGGTTATCCCTAAAAGGTAAACATATACCATCGCGGACTTTTTTGTAGACCTTTTTATGGTGTACAATACTGTAGTACATTAATTTGATCTAACTCGTAGGGTTAGGCAGCGTTTTTGCTAATTGCTAAATAAGCCTAAAAAAATAGGTTAATTTACGACATCACGTTAGAAACCTCTAAAATTAGCAATGTTGCCTTAGTATATTATGCATGTATTATACATATGCACCTTCCCCTTGAATCACTCTATCTATTGAAAAAAACCGCATCAAAATCCGTTGCGTAGTTTTAAAGATTTAAGCGCACATAAGGATATAGGGACAGAAAAGGCGACTTTGTTTTATACTATGTAATGATTAACAATTTTACATACATTCATAATGTTCACCATTGAATAAATAAATAATGAATGTTCAACATTGAATAATAAAACTAATATTTGTGAATTTTATTCAATTTTATTTTACTTCATTCAAATTATAATTACAAGCGGAAAAATGTATCTTAACTAATTTTCCTTTGAAGTCATTATTTCACCATCTCGACTATTTAATATGAAATCCAAATTAAAGTTCTGCTGGCGGATGACCACCTATCACAAAGGATATAACCCAGCCTGGCTACTGCCTCAACTGCAAAAATTTTTTGTCGGATTTTAATAACTGTTAACAGAAGATGTTGTTTGTTGAAAGATGAAATTGTTTTGGTTTGTAGATATTGGAGATATGTGTTCTAAATATCCCTATTAATGCTCAGTTTGTAGAAGTTTGGAGATAGTGCTAGCCAGGGAAGATATTTGGTGAGTTGGTTTTTCGGTTTGCCTGATGACGATTACTCTGATGCTCCTCAAGCCAAGACTAAACTTTTTTTCTCTGTGTATAGATGCATCAGCATAGTAGTGTTTGGCAACAACATGATAGTCATAGGATGCTGCAAAAAAACTAAATTATAACAAAAGTATGCTTGATTATAGGAAACCGGCGATCCAGATCGTAAGCTTCTTAGAGGGGTTCTCCATACATAAAGCCGTTGTAACTGCTTGCAGAAAAAAAACTAAACTATGACCCCCAATTCTTCCGACCGTCAAGTATCGAAGATTTATGATCGTTACACCACTTACTTGGCTCAGAATTCTTTTAATTCGTTATAACGTATTCCACAATTACAACCCTTCCGTGAATATTAGCTTTTTAGAGCTCCCGTCATACTGATTTTGAATTTTCTGAGAGTTCAGCTGTTACTTTTGCCGCAATAGCTTTAAGATATTCTATATATTAATATTTTGAATGCTGTAATTTACTGTTGATACTGTCGCCCGTAAACCTGTTGAGCTGTTTTCATCACAGATAGTCTTACTCACTGAATATCCACGATTTGCCCTCTTTCGAAGTCTAAGAGATCACACATTTCTTGTTTTAATCGTTGCAGAAGCGTATATTTTACTGAAATATAACCTACCAGACGGCGTGTAAACTGAGCGTTACATACTTGTCGCATTATTTATCCAGAGGCAGTGTTGGTAATAAGCAACAAAATATACTATATTGCATAGGGTACATATATCCATACATATTTTCAATATAAACAATTATAAATACAAATTAAAAAACATCTATAATAGATTAATTTTTCGCATATTGCTTCAAAATTAGTAAAAACATTAATAAAAAAATTAATTGACTTCGAGTATTATACTTTTAAGACGGCTGTTAGGTATATTCATAATTTCACTCTGAGACTTTCCCATCACTATTTTAGATAATATGCTTCCTGCAATTTCTATTTGTTTCTCCACATAGTGATATTCAAAACAAAACTGTTTAATCAACATAGGGTGACCAATGTACCATAACTTAAAAATGAAGGCAGATAATAATTACTTAGACACCTGGACTATGTTTATAAGTAATTTTAGTTGAGAAATTTCATTACGAATGAGAAAAAACAGAGTAGCATTAGTGCCACTATTATCTAAAAATTATATATCGAACAAAAATAAATAATGCAACATCTTACCAAATTTGACATATCAGTTTGTAAGAAAATTGCTTATTACTGGTTCAATAAATCTGCAAGTAATAATATAAGCTCGAATACAATAATAAAGATATTATTTTTTTCAATCACTTCTGCTTCTGTTATTTTTAAAATGCCTTGTTCCCTTGTTTTGATGTTTTAACACTCGTGTTGACTGATAATTTATGATAACTTATCCATTGTTAAAACCTTGATATTTGCTTTACTTATCATCAATCTTGTCCTGAAATTTGTTTTGCCTGTCCAGTACTGGTTTGATTGTAAAGCATTTTCCACGGACGGAGAAAATGGCATTTACCGTTCAGTTAATGGGCCATGTCGTCTCAGCTGTAGGACTGCAGTACTTTCGCTTTTCTAACACTCTGTCACACTTCTCTCACTCGCTATCACACACTGTGGCATCAACAACAGTGTAATGTTTGAGTTTTCAATAACCTTATTTCAATAACAAAATACAGAATAGCAATTATTCAAATCATAAAATTACATATAAACTATCTCAAAGACGACTGCTATTGTCAAAAAATTGCAAGTAATAGATGCAAGTTTCACGACGGTCACTTCCTGAACCAATTTAAAAGAGAAAAAGAGGACCGGTAATAAATTACGGCCGGTCCTTTTTCCCCTTTTTTATCGTCCGTATTATATTAAACGGAAACCGAATCCCATGGACAAGGCAAGGATCGGACCCAATCGATAAAAAGTCGTCAAAAGAACTACTTGATATTAAACTGACCGTAGCCGAGAGGCCATCGAATCAGAGAAAAAGAGACGGAACGCTTGGTTCTCACCCGAACAAGATAAAGACGAAACTATCCGAGCGGACTGGCCTTTCCGAGTGGCCGTAAGATAAAATCGTAAAATTTATTGATGACGATGAAGATTATCAGCAGTTATACGTTGTTTCTTGGTTATTTCTGTGTTTCCGGAAAATTGCAGACCCTTATCGGTGACCCTCTCGAAAATTTATGGTCAAGAAAGTTTCAGCCAATTTATGAAACTATTTTCTAGCTTTATGCTTCTCGTGCTTTATATCAGATATTAAAATATAGTTTTTTTATAATATACAAGAAATATTGGTTTCTATTTTTATTTTCTAAACCAACTTGAAGCGATTTTGCTCTGGTAATAAATCCTCTACAAATAAACAAATTTAGTACCATAAAATAGTTGCTAAAATCATTGTTTCCACATTAACAGATTTTTAGTTTCAGTTCATTTCATAAGCTACTCATTAAATGACTAATTTTGTCAATTTTTAATTCTAATTTCTGGATAGGCTTCTATTTGTAACACAAAAATATTGCTTTCAAATTTTTGCTATAAAGTTACTTAAAAATTCTTGACTCTTGCAATCTGACTTTTACAAATAAGAAATTTAGTATTATCAAACAATTACCATTCTCATTGGTTTCACATTAACATATTACTCACTCCAATCATATTTATCAAATTATCATTAAGTGAAAATTGTTTTTGATTTTTTGTTATAGTTTCTGGTTACATATTTTTAACTATATGTGAAGAATATGTGATAATTAGATTGTATTGGAGATCCAAAATTCTTATAGCAAAATCAAAACACAGAGAATTATTTTGTCGCTTTGATGGGTATCGTGATTTCGCGACTATACAATAGTACAGTGATAATATATAGGGGGCAGGCATAAACTGTATAATATATATATATATATATATATATATTATAAATTAATAAATAAATAAAATTAGTAATACAAGCAGGGGGCTAAAAGTATAAATAGTATATATATGCTACAATTTAAAAGTGAATACAAATACAGGACTACAAACACAACCATAACGAAGTAGAGGTTCTATCCAGACAGCATATCAGCACCCATACCGAAGTGGTAATGGTTATATGGTCAGTAACATTAAACGTAGGCTAGATTTTATTGAGAAAATCGATTTCTCGCGGAAATCCGAGCAGTATGTATGTATATTCTCCTGTCAACCATTTCTAGAATGTTGGAGCCCAAACTTAGTTCTAATCTGGATGAGCCGTGGACAGTCGGTCAGCATGTGGTAGACTGAAATAAGGACATGGCGACAAAACTCACAGTGAGCAGGCGGGCTCGAAGTCATCAACTCACCGTCTGACAAACGACAGTGGTCCAATCTCAGTCGATTCAAAGCTGATGATGGTGACGAAAGGAAGGAACTCGAAGAGGGTAGAAAATAATCAGCTTTAACCTCAAAGAGCCTATTGTGGTTGGCGTCGTGGGCCCAACAACGTTATACCTCGTTATTTATGAAACAAGAAACGAATGGGATAAGGTCAGTATGAACACAAATATACATGATGCGGAGGGGAGAGTAGATTTAGCCGCACTGTCCGCGCACTCTTTTCCCAGTATACTAACGTGAGGAGGGACCCACGGCAAACTTGTCATGATCATGCATTCAGATAGAGGGTACGGATGATTGACAGTGATTCGGTGACCAGGGGACGGTTGAACTTGTTCCAGGAAACTTTCGAGAGCATTTCGGGAGTCGGTCAGGATTAGCCATTCTTTGAAGAATTGTGTTGTGATGTAGAATAAAGCCTTGAATATCGTGAAGAGTTCAGCGGTCAATATTGAAACCTGTTCCATCCATATTCCATGGAGCCATCGATATATATGTGCTTACGGCCAGGGTAAGAGTGGAGAAGATCACCGAACTTGGACCGAATAAAGTAAAGGCAATGTTTTCTTTAATAAAATTGACATAAAGATATGTTTATGAAGGGGGTAGTGAAGGTCTAAGGGGTCCAAGAAAAAATGGGATAGTTGACAAGTTGGGGATACAACAATCCTATTCCAGCCCTTGAAAGAAGATTAGATGAGAGAGCAATTAGATGAGAGATGCGAGTGAGGTAATTAGGGATAAAACGGTCCACAGAGGATTTAATTAGAGCTGACATAAAGTTATTTTCACAGGAATAGCAACTAATAATATACATTTTATCAAAATAATTCTATTACGTCTTTAAGTTTCCTCTGTTATATTTGTATGGATATTACTATATAGTATATAGACAATATTTTGTCAATTGATGAGTATGGTATAATCTCCATATGGGTTTTTGTTATATGTAACTGAATATTTACAAATTACATATCACTTACCAATATGTGTGACTTTCAATAGAGATCTTGCTTGCAGCATCTGCAACTGATCCTGACATGACATAACCATCGAAATATGACAGCATCTGATATATTTAAAATAATTTAAAATTAATTTACCATCGTTGTAATCTGCATCCTACTAAATAAGCTTGACAATCAACTTCAAATCAAAAGTGATTATATATTTTAAAATCTGTTATCCTACTTTACGGTATATTATACTACATAATCGCAAATAATTGCAAAATGTATTACAGAATAGTTGTCTCAAACTATAACATCTTTAATGTACTTTTCAAATTCTTCTTAACGAAATAATTGTGGATTAACTTAAAAACTAAATAAATATGGCAAGAAGTCAATTTATAAAAACAAAACGAACACATATATTAATCCGTTAAATAATTAACAGCTCTTATATTTTTTACAATTATATTTACATAGATTTTGTCAGCATAATTATTAATAATGAACGAACAGTTGTTCAATAGCCTCAACACTCTTAGATTTGCTTGGCCCAATTCCAGATATGAACTCCCTTCAGAACCGAAATATCCATTCGTCCTCCTACTTTTTGATGCAGCACCATGAACGAACACCATCCCTGATGATGAAACGATGTACAAAATAGTGAAATTGAAAATGGCTTATTTTCATTACTGTTAATGCAACATTCATTATTATTATTGGCATTTTCAATTTTTCCATTGTTTTCAATTAATTGCTTCAATATTATTGACATCTTAAACCTAAACTTTGGTTCTATTCTTACGAAAGTTAGTTGGTTAAGAATTCAATAATGAGGAATAGACGGTGCTTCAAATTTATTGAAAAACCTATTAGGATTATAAATTGGTTTTAAAGGTGTTTTAATTTCAATATTTGTTGCTATTGTGTTATCCCTTTATAACTGCAATCTTATCTCATAGGCATTCTACATATTCCATCTGGAAAGAACCATGTATATTTTGAGACTATCCACGAATTGATCCATTGTTTAGTATCTTCACAAGACGTGAATCGCTACTCAAGCAGATCACGACCCATATGTCGGAACAAGTAGTAATTGGAAGAAGCAAGGGCTGCAGAACACGGCGGATGGTGTAACACTTCCCATTTTAATGTTTCCAAGTATAATTTCACCGATTTTGCTATATGTGGTCGAGCTGAAGGTCACGTTGAAGAAAAACATGATTGCGTCTTTGCTCATATTCCGGCCGTTTTCCGCACAGTACTCAGCTGAAATGCATCAATTATAGTCGATACCAATCCCCATTGATGATTTCATCGAGCAATGCTTTCAAATCGCCGTCTTACTTATTTTTAACTAGACAGAATGCTCTTTGCCTTTGTTGTCAATATTACTACATTTATAACGTCGAAACCAGCATTAACATGTTGAAGTCGATGAAGCAGGGTTACCTTGAAGATTACACAGAAATCAGTGACCTTCAGCCGCCTTTTTCTTCAAACTGAAGTAAAAAAGTTAAACTTTTCTACTTCTTCAGGCTTCAACATGTAATTGGCTATAAACATCTTTTGTAAATACTTTAAAATTAATTTATAAGCCCGACAGAATATAGCAAAATGTTAGTAAACTACATAAACTCTAACAATAATACTGTCTTAATCTATAACTTTTCTTATATTTAGCTGTTCTAATTTAAGACAATTCCATTTAGTTAAAAGTTAGAAAAAAGTATCAACAAAAATGTTGGATCTACTTGCAAACCGTTTTTCGATAATTATTTTAATTTCAATTAGTATATTTCAATTAGTGATTACAATTTCAACCGCTTTATTACAAAAACATCATTGTACAGTGAATTACTAATTCAGGCACAAAATTTAATTAGGCATAGCTTTTTAGACGGCACAAAAGCTATTCTAATCTGAAAGAAAGAATATTTGGTGCGAGTTCTGTAAGTGCTCATAAGTAATAAATGTAAATGTGTTCTTAAGTAAGGATAGTCCAACTATTTCTGTGTGGCTATCGCTAGACTCGAACCTAATTTGGTTTCGACAGGATAGCGCCTCATCTCACCTCTCGTCAGTCATTTATGGAGATTCACTGGTCAACCAAGAACTATTAACTGCAATCAGAACACTTATATATTTAAGAATAAATTCAATTAAATATAAAAATTGTAACTAAAATATATAGTATTTTCAAAATTAAAAAAATATAACAGAAAAAGAATAAAATAGTTTCACTAAATGAAAATTTTACATCACTGTTCATTTCCAAAATGTAAATTAAATGAGCAATGTTGCCAGACCCTCGCCTCCATAAACAAGGAGTCAAACATGCGACTAAAAGAAAGAACAGCGACAGGATATAGCTTCTCAGCAGGATATTTAAGCTGCACGCACCATTTAAGAATTTAAAAATCTGTCTCTATTTAAATTTTTACTGCGTGATTGTATTTCTTTTAAGAGGGGAGAAACAGCCATTCATTCATGTTAAGGGTCAAGTGGACCGAGACAAAAATACATTCGTAATGGCTCCGGCTTGCGTCTCCCGAACGTTTTCTGTTCCTCTTTGTTTTTTTCCTTTAATTTTTTCAAGGGTTGGAGCTCGATTATGATGACATTTTTGAGAAAATAAATAGAATACCGATAATGAAAAGACAAATAAATGGTTATCATAAACTACATAATTATGGCATATTACAAACATTAAAGAATAAATAAGTTATATTTTAATATTTTAGTCGCTTTAGCGGATGTCTTCAAAACAATACGGTGTTAATATAAAGGGGACAAGGGCAGACGTAAAGTGAAGATGTAAATTAATAAACAAAATAAATCTAATAACACAAAGAGAAAATCAACAGAAATTCAAGTCAGCAAACGCTACTGTGACAAAGTAGCCCTCTGGACAGCACACACCAGCACCCATACCGAAGTGGTAATTTTTATTTTGCCAGCAAAAAAATTATCTCAGCAATGGCTAGATTTTAAGAAGAAATGAAGCATGGATTTTTCGTAGAAATCCAAGGAGTATATCGTTATTTCCTGTTGTTAAGGAATTCCTAAAGTTGTGCAGCCCATGTATAGCCCTAATCCTATCTCTAATATATCTATATCTATCTTTCTAATCTAATCTTTCTGATCCTTCTCCCTAATTCGGGAGAATCGAGAACCGTCACCCAATATATGGTAGAATTAATGGCAAAGTGACAAAATTCACAGTGAGCAGGCGAGCTCACTGTGAAGAAAGATATACACAGGTAGCAACAGAAGAAACTAAGACAAATGGAGTGATATCAAAATGACTAGACAAGACACTGCAACGATAAACACTGGAACTAAACATAGAAGGTAATGCTCTCTAACGAAAATGAAATAGGTTACTTGGATATAAAATTGTTGATTAGGTAGATTAGTTTTCCTAAGGGTTTACATTAAAAAACAGTTCTAGAAATCGACATTGTAGGTGGTATGGAAAATAGTTAAATAAAAATATAATAAAACAAAACCCTAACCTACAAACTATTTTGACTGTATAATTAACTCTAGTTTAAAACATTAGATAATATTCATTCGATGTCAAAAGAAATTATTTGTAATAACATTTTTTTTAATAATTCTATTTAGATTAAAATGATGTTATATGCCAACTTTATATTAATATAATTTAATATAAATTACTTTAATAAATGAAATTGTGCTAAATAAATAAACATTTTCCTGGAAATTATAACAAACCTGTATATTTTTCGAATATCCAAACATTTTATTCAGTATTTTCATCCACATTATTATTCAGTGATGTCTCTGACCAGCCAAATTCAAAGTTATTATGAAGGGTCCACACACCAGCACCCATACCGAAGTGGTAATGGTTATTATGCCAGCAAAAAAATTATCTCAGCAAAGGCTAGATTTCAAGAAGAAATGAAGAATGGATTTTTCGTAGAAATCGGAGGAGTATATCGTTATTTTCTGTTGTTAAGGAATTCCTAAAGTTGTGCAGCCCATTTATAGCCCTAATCCTCTCTCTAATATATCTATATCTATTTTTTTAATCTAATCTTTCTGATTCTTCTCCCTAATCCGGGAGAATCGATAACCGTCACCCAATATAAGGTAGAATTAATGGCAAGGTGACAAAACTCACAGTGAGAAGGCGGGCACTGTGAAGAAAGATATACACAGGTAGCAACAGAAGAAACTAAGACAAATGGAGTGATATCAAAATGACTAGACAAGACACTGCAACGATAAACACTAGAACTAAACATAAAAGGCTCTCTGTGCTCTCTAATGAAAATGAAATAGGTTACTTGGATATAAAATTGTTGATTAGGTAGATTAGTTCTCCAAAGGGTTTACATGAAAAAACAGTCCTAGAAATCGACATCGTAGGTGGTATGGAAAATAGTTAAATAAAAATATAATAAAACAAAACCCTAACCTACAAATTACTTTGACTGTATAATTAACTCTAGTTTAAAACATTAGAGAATATATTCATTCGATTTTAAAAGAAATTATTTGTAATACCATTTTTTTAATAATTCTATTTAGATTAAAATGATGTTATATGCCAACTTTATATTAATATAATTTAATATAAATTACTTTAATAAATGAAATTGTGCTAAATAAATAAACTTTTCCTGGAAATTATAACAAACCTGTATATTTTTCGAATATCCAAACATTTTATTCAGTATTTTCATCCACATTATTATTCAGTGATGTCTCTGACCAGCCAAATTCAAAGTTATTATGAAGGGTCCACCTGACATGGCTAGTTGGATAACTACTTCCGATTCGTTTAGGTCCTTTTCACCCGTTTTACAAGGCTTACAACGGAAGCAACTATCCCCATGGCTTGTATTGAATTGACAATTCTTTCCGCTGTTTTGCCTTAATTATTATATTCTGATTATTGAAAATTTTGAAACAATTTCTAAAGTACATTAAGAAGTTGGCATAGAACTTTAACAAATTTTATGTATATAGTTCTTTCAATGGAGGTTTTCTTAAATTCATTCTATTAAAAAATAATTTTTAATTTTTAATCTGGCCTTAATATAAACTTAGCTAAAATAAATTCCTTAACCTTATCTTAAAAAAATTAATATAATTTAAATAATTGTAACGTCTAAATTTGACTGAAAATTGGCAATCCATATTTGAGAATGAAAATTAGCATAAAGTATAAAATGTAGTGATATCATATTTTTGGATATTTACTGGTATTAAGGGTGTAAGCAGTTGCCAGTAAGAATACTCGAGGAGATACTATCAATACTTAACACGTGAAACAAGAACATTAATGCACTCCAGTTTGATATTGACAAATTTATAACATTGTGCATCCTTTAGATTAATATATTAAGTCTTAAACAACATAGGAACTAACTCCTAGCTCATTTTGAACATTTTCTGACTTTGCTGCTTAAAAATGTAATGTTATTATCGAGACAGGTAATAATAGAATGGACTATATTAAGAGCATTGTCTTAATGAGATATCTTTCCAAAGTTGTTAACTATATGTATATTTTAATAATTCAGTCGGACGAAGATAAGTCTGTTGAATAAGGTGTATGTTGAGTACATGATGTCTTGATGGAGAATAATGTCTTTAGTTTATAAAATAAAATGTTTCATTTAATAATTACACCGAGCTGATGCAGCTGGTTAATTTAATTGAATTAGACTTATTATTTTTCTAAATTGAAAGACATTTGATTTCTAAGCTATAACTAGCATCAAATCCAAACTGCAGCGTTGGCATTTATTAGCAATAATATATTCAAAATAGCAGTGAACTCACATCATCAAGACGTATAAAGTGTTGCCTATTGCAGTTTGTAAATTCACTTTAACATTAGACAATATATTCCTTGTCATTTTGTTCTAATTAAAAGGAGACAGGATGCTGTCTCATGCGTCCGAACATGTAACCGAATCAGCCTACAAAAGTCATCCAGATGTCAAATGTCTTCAAAATTCTTCAAAACATTAGTGATAATAATTGCAGGTTATAAATCGGCAAGCGCTTTGGCGCGTTGCTTGTTTTTATGAATTTCAAATCGCTGCTTATTGTTACTCTGATTGAAAATGCTGAAGCCAGTAAATAGTCACTCAGAAACAGATTACGTCACTAGTCAATTACTTCGAACAGAATGGGAGTCCCTTCTTACCAGCGAGCTGCGTTAAAGAGATAAAAATTATTATATATATATATATATATATATATATATATATATATATATATATATATATATATATATATACTATATTATATATATATATATATATGTATTATTTATAATTATTATAATATATTTAATAGTCGCTGGGGCTAACAGCGGTACTAAATTTAGTACTAAAATCTGTCAAAAAAAAGGAAAAACAACATAATATTGGATTCCCGAAAAGAAGGCTCTACTAGAGATTAAATTTATAAAATGTATAAAGACAGTAAGTACTTTTAATGTTAGTTTTTTCAATATAAACGTAATTTAATGCAGTTATTTCAGAGATAACTGTTACTCTAGAAAGTATCCATAGAAAATGTAGGGATATGCAGATCTTTGAGGGAAGTAAGTCATCCCTTTATACACTGTTAAAATGTAAAAATTCTTAAACATAGTATTTAAATAATTTAAAGGTTTAAAACGAAAAGGTTTAAGAAAATATAATTTTTAAAAGCATATAATAAAATTAAGGAAGATTTCTTGTTTAAATTTGTGTATAGACAGATATTTTAAAATGGAACATTAGGCTGTCCTTGCAAAATGCTAATAAGTAGTGTAAAGACAACAAAAGTTGATGGAAAAAGGTAAAAGAATAAGATTTGATTTCCCTTGATATTTTATTTTTCGTGCTATAAACAGAAGTGTTTTTATCCTTAAATAATATGTCTGGTTAGTGTTTTCCTACGGCACTTCAATGAAGAAATGAAGTACAAGTTGTGGTTATTTTGTAAATATATGTTGTGTTATTTGAGAATGTTTAATTGCCTATTTAATTGCCGCGTTTACTTGTTTAGAAATTGACTGAAAAAAGATATACAGTAGATCAGATGGCTGAACAATATGGCCACGGAGTATAACGTATCCCCTATAACCTCATATTCAATAACATCGAATTGTTATAGAGACTGCTAAAGAACAAAACCAATAGACAAGCATATAGAAAGAGATATAGAAAACTGTTTGTATCAGGAAGCTAAATCTGATATAATGAAAACTAACTGTTTTTCATATATGGGAAATAAATTAGCAAGAACAAAGTGATTAAATATAATTTTACCAAAAAAAAAATGTTCAAAAGTAGCAAAAGAAGCAACACAGTGAAATTTTACTTGACAAGGAAATATTGCAACGAAGGAAACAAAAACTAAACACAAAACAGTAAATATCCTCGCTAATGAAGGCAAAATACACTACTTGCATATACAATTATTAACTAGATGGATAAGGCCTTCAGTAGATACCACAGGTGGTTTGGAAAAGAGTTTAATGTAAATATAATAAAACAACTTTAACCTACAAACTACTGTGGCAGTATAAATAATTATAGTTTAATTCATTCAATAATATATGCATCAGATGTACTATAATATTAAAATAAATTATATTATATAAATTGGTTTTATGTTATTATATATCAAAGCCAAAATAGACGGAGAGTTAAAGTTAAATGCGGCAACATTGCAAAGTTTTGGCGTCATGACATGTGAATTCACTGCTCTTTTAGATAGACTTTAATTGCTATTCAATAAAAAATCTACATTATATTAAAAAATATTGGGAAAGCAATTAAAAAAGTAACAATACAACAGGTTATAAACAAAAAACAGTTTGTTAGTTTAAAAACAATTTTATTTACAAAAAGTAGGATTCAACCATAAATAACAAATATCTACTATGAAAAGGTAACCGAAGATTTTCAAATTTTATTTACATAACACTTATTCGTACATTCATATTTACAAGTACAAGGTAAACGTGGGTTTGTTTTTTGATATTTTTTTCCTTACATTGAGTTAATAAATTTAAATTACGTAGAGTATTATTAAGGTTCTGGTAGCTAGTACGGTCTCCAGACATCAGAGGCTCGACTCGAGTTGCTCCTGAGACTTTTACTACCTTCCTTCTGGCCAGCACCGAAATCGTCCTTTTGCCGCACCAGAGTTATTGCCGCTTTTCGTCCTTTTAAACTTAAATTTACTCCTTCTCCACCACTTTTACTACTTTCTTTTTCTGGTGGACTCAAACGATCATTTTCCTTTTCCGTGTCGTTTTCCTCTTTCTCCTTTTCATGCACATCCGTCACGTCGACTTTCTCACTCGAACTGTCGGGATTTTGTGATGTCGAATCTTCTGGAGGTGATAATATTGATGGTACAAGGGCTGGATGCCGTAGGTTCATCCAATTCCAATCATTCGGGTAAAACTGAGAGTAAAACCATTGGCTAGGTGGTGGTAAAAGAGGAGCATTCAAGAACAAACTGGCAGCAAGGGCATTATTGAACAACTGTTGCTGATTGTTCTGATTTGATGGCGGCGGTACTCCAGGAAAAGCCGATGGTGGATGTGGACTTGGCGTCGGGGATGCCGTTACTGATATGTCATCTTCTTGAGGTGATTTGGAACTTTCTGCAGTCGTCAGCAGACCCACCTGAGTCGGAGAACTCTTTGGCGATGTGGTGCTGTGAGCTGAGTTACAATTTATTGATATGGGACCCAGGGAAGTCGATGATGGTTCTACAAAAAGAGTATCGTAAGACCTTGTTTGAATTTGAAGCTTGTTAGATCAACTTACCGCTAGCTATTCTAGGTGAAGTATTAACTGGACGGTCCAGAGCGGCGAACATGTGTGATGAAAAATGAGGCGGATGATGGTGTGGGTGAGGTATTAGAGGTCCGTGGGGATATGGATGTCTACCTCCCAGTAAGGCCCATTCGTGAGGATGACCTGGAAGACCAGCCAGGTGATGAGCAATACCTAGAATAAAAATAAATTGGTTATCAAAAATTCATTAGAAATAAGTATAATTAGAGATTAGATATTCTATAAAAGTTTTTAAACTATTTGCTATATATTTTATACTAGCGACCCGCCCCGGCTTCGCACGGGTGCAATGCTGATACTAAATTAAATACACTACAGAAAAAATATGAACGTTGTATATAAAAACATAGAGGCCCGCTCCGACTTTGCACGGGCATAAAATATATATGCCTATGTCACTCAATGAAAACATGATTAAAATCGATCCAGTATTTTTGGTTCATTCATTTCTGCCCTTGGCCTGCACGCATTAAATTTGGAGTAAAACAATTCCTCTTCCCCTATACTTACTATGAAGATTTCCTGCTATCTTTGGAATATCTAAATTCATACAATTTTTATTACATTACACATTTTTAAACGCAAATTTCAAATTTGTAATATCTCCGAAAATATTTGTTTAATTTACATGCTGTAAGGAACCATATTGATCTATATTAATTGCACACTGTATTTAAGGTACTTAATTCGATAAGGATTAATGCCGTATTGCTTAAAATAGCTTCGTAAATAAGCCATTTTCTCACGTAAAAAGTAAACAATAAAAATGGTTAATGTGGGTTATCCCTAAAAGATAAACATATACCATCGCGGACTTTTTTGTAGACCTTTTTATGGTGTACAATACTGTAGTACATTAATTTGATCTAACTCGTAGGGTTAGGCAGCGTTTTTGCTAATTGCTAAATAAGCCTAAAAAAATAGGTTAATTTACGACATCACGTTAGAAACCTCTAAAATTAGCAATGTTGCCTTAGTATATTATGCATGTATTATACATATAAACCTTCCTCTTGAATCACTCTATCTATTGAAAAAAACCGCATCAAAATCCGTTGGGTAGCTTTAAAGATTTAAGCGCACATAGGGATATAGGGACAGAAAAGGCGACTTTGTTTTATACTATGTAGTGATATGTCATCGATTTTTGTTAAAAAGAAAAAATTTTATGTGTTTTAATATCGAAAAATTACTAAAACCCGTCAATTTAATGTGTATTCTATTTGTACGTAAAGTGTGCAGAAAATAAATTTACAGGACTTTACTGATTCAATATGTATTGTAATTTATATTGTATTTATATGTATTTGTAAACACCATGTATTCTTAATTTATGTTCGTATAGATGTTACAATCATATATTTATTGCTAATAACTGACTAAATAATTTTTAAGAATTGACCATTGGAAATATATTATATATTATATATTATATATATATATATATATATATATATATATATATATATATATATATATATGAATATATATGTTTAAGAAATAAATTCAATGAGTAAAATAAGCAAGAATCTTAGGAAAATCATAGAGAGGTACAATTATCATTAGTTGGTAAAATTATAGATAGAACTAATAATGATAATTTAAGTATATAGTTTTTTAGAATATAATGATCTGTTTTTATACAAACCCACTCATAAAATAATAGTTTGATGGTTAAGCGTTTTTAATATTAATACATATTCACTTCATATAATTTCATATAAAATATAAATATGTTATTGGAAGAAAATTTTCAATAATTTCTTGATTGGTTTTGATATAAAGCTCCCACAAATTCAGAGAAATACAATGTGTCAATTTACAAAAAATAGATCACAAAATCCTTTAAAGGAAACTCTTCAGCAGAATTTTCATCAATGTGATATCAGCAAACATTTTTAAGTCAATTTCATAATGTACTATAGTAGTCTTTCTCTGATATTTAGACTTTGGACTATCGATGATACTACATTTATGAATGAATGATTTTGGTATTATAAGGTCAACCATCAAGGATTGGTATGACAAGTTTAGATATGGTGAAATGAGCACCGAAGACGGTGAACGCAGTGGACGCCCAGAAGAGGTTGTTACCGACCAAAATATTAAAAAATCTATGGCAAAAATCCATGAATTGGGTTTGGAATTGCTTCATCATCTACCGCATTCTCCAGATCTGGCACCAGCAACGATTTTCTGTTTTCAGATCTCAAGAAAATGCTCGCTGAGAAGAAATTTTCCTCGAATGAAGAGGTGATCTACGAAACTAATTCCTATTTTAAAGCAAAGGTCAAATCGTACTTCAAAATGGTATCGAAAAGTTTCAGAGTCGCTATAATCAGTGTATTACCCTCGAAAGGAATTATGTTGAATAAAAAAAAACTAATTTTGCCAAAAAATGTGTTTTAGTACGGTGGGCCGGCGACTTTTCAATTGACCTGTTACGTAAAACCAGCTGCAACCAAATTTTCACAATAACTAGTTGTTCTGACCCATAGCAATATTATTCCATAGGAAAATAGTTCATTCATAAAACTTTGGACTGTATTATTTAAATAATGAAAATAACTAATTTTATGCTTACAACAAAAATGTAGTAATTCTTATTCGGTCGATACGAAACCTTTCCCCGTTTGGTCGTAATTTGCGATTCAGTATTCGGTTTCTCCAGCTTTGGTCGTCCCCATGCCGTCGTTCTACGGTTACCGGGTCTCACCTATCGGTGCCCTCCGTAGACCTCGGGTCGAATTTACGTGCATTTTAACGCCCCAAGTACAATTACGAGCCGTTTGTTTCCGTTGCATCGTAATTAATCGATTCAGAAAGGGCTCGGCGATTCGAGACGAAACGAAACGAAACCGGGGGAGTACGGAATGGATTTAGCCGGTATTTTGCATTATTTAGGATTCGCGAAATTCGGTCTTAACCAGCTGTTGAAATGACTCCTCTAGCGATATTCGTCGGTGGAATAAATTTAATTTAGATAGGTGAAGAAATTTTGCTGTTTTAAAAATAGCAAAACAAAAAATAAACTCAATGAAAGCGACATATTGAACACCTATAACTCAGCAACGATGATTAAAGTTAAATAAGATGAAACTTACCCAATATTAAATTAAACAAAAGTAGGTGTACCTGAAGACAGTGTTATGGGTTCTGTTCTTTACCTATTCTTTACATATAAGATACCACAAATAGATAATGCTATTGGAGACAACAGCAAAGAAGCAACCAGAAAACTGTAATACGGAAATAATAATATAAATAAGTACTACCCACACATGGAGAAAAATGTCATCGACAATAAATCTGTGCAGATTGAATTCACCTGGGCAACCAAACTGTCCATATGCCTATAAATGGGATCTAGTGATTGCCCTTGGTTCGAAATTCGACCACAATTTATAAAGGTAATCGTATTTCTCTAATAACAGAACACAGGGAATAGTTTAAAAATAATGTGTTACTAAAATTTTTTTTCACAGTATATTTTATATAAGATCAGAAATGTAGTTGATATATATAATTAATTAAAATAACAAATATCTGTATATTAGTACATATTAAACTGACAATCTTAAGAACTAACCTTCACTAACCGTTTTTAAATAACATTTAATTAAATCTGATTCTCATTAAGTTTCATTAATCAACTAAGCATTATAACAAAGCATGATATATAAGATTATTTTCAGAACAACTTCAGAGCATCAAATATAAGTATACATCATATTTCTTTATTTTTACATTATAAAAATAAATATAGAATAATAAATAAATGCTTTAAAATGTTTACTATAGAACTATGTCTTATAAAAAGGTAAAGAAAACATAAAACAGAAAGCAAGTTGTTGACCGAAAGATTGATTTTGTGAAATGATCCATTAAGTCTAGTTCAGGTTAATGTTGTTGCAATGATCTGTTGCCTAATACCTAATACTCTAGAGTAGTAAATGCCCTAATATTAAATTAATTAAATTTTGAAAAATTTAGTAGCACCATAGTTATCATCAATTAGTTTAATAATAATATTTAATTAATGCATTAAAAGTAAATTTTATAGCATCTTTAAAACGAACCATATAAATTAAATTTAAAGCCAATTGAACTTTCCCTGAAAGATAACACCACACATTACATTAACACTAAAATTATCTAGCATATGTCTAATACGACTGCTTCTGAGAAACCAGATTCGATCTCTTCCTTTTTGAACTTGTCGCACTTGATAATTTCTACGTTAACAATTTCGAAATGCTCTTTTCCAAAAAAGGCCAACAATCCCCAAAAATAACCCACGAATTTATCTACATCTTTGTTGGTCTAAGTAAGAAAATGTTCTACTAGATTTAGTAAAATAAACCGTATTAAAAAAACATTTATCTCTATAAATATCTTGCATCTTTTATCTTGTATCTTGCATCATTTATTAAATGACTTGAAATTATTTATTAAATGATTTTGAAAGCTTCTTCAGCCTGATAACTTTGGGTTTATAGAAAAATGTGATCTAGAATAACTTTCGAGGATTCACTTGCTCTATTTATTATTTAAATTATTATCTTATATAGGGCCAACCATGGTGACTTATTACTAAATTATATGATTATTTTGTTCATCTAGATATACTAGTAATCTTTTCATGTGTTTTTGTACAAATAGACATACAACTGGTGTTTTGAATATATGTTTTTGCTGTTAATTCTTCCGTATAGTAATTTGTCAATAAGGAATCAGTATGATTTTTTATTTTAGTTAATATTCACTTGCTACTTTATTTCAAAAATATTATTAACATTTGATCTCAGCCCTATTTAAAGGTTATACTCATCCAACAAGTTTACACACTAATTTAATGCCAATTATCAATTGATATTTATTGAGAATCTATATTATAAATTATTCAGTTTTATTGTGAACTTTTACTTTCTTTTTAAAATTTAATATAGAATTTCATTCATTATATTTAGGCATAGCAACATATCCAGAATAAATACAGTATTATATAATAATTACTGTTATGAATATTATCCGTCAGATAGCCAAATCCAAAAGCACGTCTCAATAAAACTAGGGTGCCTGGAACTATACAAGAAGCTCCTACAGAAAAGTCATGTCCATACCCACACCGACTAAGGGACACTTCATAGAGGAATATGCATTTCAGCAAATATTAATAATTGCTAACTCCTCCAGACAGATGATCATATAGCCCGTTCCATAAAACAGCGAACGCCGATAGCAATTTGAAAAGATGTTGAATTCGTTTTAAACTCGGAGCATTTTCTTTCTCATTTTATTCTAAGTAAAAAAAGATAGAGTATTGTCTGATGTGTTGGAAAATGTAACCCTAAAAGTCTATAAAAGCCTATTTTAGTGGCATTGGTCGACCCTGCTGCCAAATGTCGACAAAATTCTTCAAAGTACTAATGATAATAATTAGAGGTTATAAACCGTTGTCTCCAATCAGTTATTTCGAGCAGGAACGAGATACTGGAGGCGCCCACTTATCTGTAAAATATATTAGTAACCTAAAGAGTAATAATATATTTAATATTAGGTTGGTGCGGTTTTATTGGAAATATTTTTGGGGTGTTGCAGCTGCAGTTAATATCAATGTGGTCTAAAATTACTCAAAAAATTAAAAACAACATAATGTTGAATTCACCGAAACAAAGGAGTCCCCATACAAAAGGAGAACAAACCAAGATTACCCTGATGTTGATCTCTATTTGAGATCAAATTTATTAAGGTATAAAATCAGTATATAGTTTTCTCAATTTAAATATAATTTAATACAGTTATTTCAAAGAAAACTGTTAGTCTGGAAAGTATGTATTTAAAACTTAGTAAGTTGATGTAAACCATCCCTATGAAAACTATTAGGAAAAATATACCGGATCTGTAAGGCCCCGACCCGTCTGATCGGAAAAATAAATGTGTATTTACTTTGGTTTGATAATTAGCTGTTAAATAAATTCCGAGAAACACCAGTTACTGTTATGAAGGAATGGTTATCGAAGAATAAGCAGTAGTTTGAGTTTTGAAGATACTATGTTAAACAGTGAAATATTTTAAAATGTTACGCGATAAATATAAGGGAAATATTTAGATGTGTTTTATATAATTTATTTTTTCAAAAGAGACCTAAAAAAGATACAGCGCATATTAAATAGTTGAATACTACACCCACAGTATGTTACAACTTAGCTATTGACTTGAATAACAATTAAAAAAAGTGACAGGATGTGAAAATATTATCCAATACTGACGATTAACAAGACGGGATAATTAGAGTAGAAACAACTAAAGATGTGTGTATAATTAATATAGAATAACTGCAGCTAGAGTAACTACCATAATACGCATAGCATACAAGATTTATATGCATAGATATGACACGACCCTAACCTACAAATGACTCATAGATGGCGCTACTAGAATTAAATTCATATGTCCAATCCATTCTAGTTATCCCTAACCCTCAAAAGATGCGTGTATAAATTTGATAGCAGTCGGATCATGAGTTTATGAACTATAGCATTTTGAGTAAAGCAATTTTTGTTATTGTTAAAAAATGGATAACTGAAATTACGCATGTTGATAAAATATTGCCTTTTGAAATAAAAAAAAACAGTTGAAGCAAAAACTTGGCTAGTGCTAAATTTAGACTTGGTGAAATGAGCACAGAAGACGGTGAACGCAGTGGACGCCTAAAAGAGGTTTTTACCGACGAAAACATTTAAAAAATCCACAAAACGATTTTGAATCACCCTACAATGAAACTGAATGAAATAGCAGACTCCATAAAGATATCAACTGAACGTGTACATCATATCATTCACGAATATTTGGGTATGAGAAAGCTCTATGCAAAGTTGGCGCTGCGCGAGCTCACTTTTAACCAAAAACAACGACGAATTGATGATTTGGAGCAGTGTTTGAAGATGATCAAGCGTAATAAACCCCAGTTTTTGCATCGATATGAGACAAAGGATGAAACATGGCTCCATCATTTCACTCCGAACTCCAATCGACAGTCATCCGAATGGACTGCACACGATGAACCCGCTCCAAAGTGTGGGAATACGCAATAGTCAGCTGGCAAGGTTATCGCGCTGTATTTGGGATGCGCACGGAATAATTTTCATTCACTACCTTGAAAAAGCAGGACCATCAGAAGCGACTATTACGTAGCGTTATTGGGCCGTTTGAGGGACAAAATCGCCGAAAAAACGACCGCATTTGTAGAAAAAGAAAGTTCTGCTTCACCAAGACAATGCACCGTATTACAAGTCAGTGAAAACGATGGCAAAAATCCATGAATTGGGCTTCGAATTGCTTCCTCGTTCACCGTATTCTCCATCTCTGTCCCCCAGCGGCTATTTGCTGTTCTCAGATCTAAAAATAATGCTCGCTGGGAAGAAATTTTCGTCGAATGAAGAGGTGATCGCCGAAACTCAGGCCTATTTTGAAGCAAAGGACAAATCGTACTACAAAAATGGTATTGAAAAGTTGAAAAAATATGTGTTTTACCATGGTAAGCCGGGGACTTTTCATATGTCATGTTATATATTATATTTTATAACATTCAATCAATTCATTCTCACAACATAATGGCATTGACTAATTTCAACGTATTTAATAAAGTATTTTGTTATATAATGCACTTTCGACGCATAGATAAATATAGAGGTGAATTAAACAGTAATATTCACATCTTTACTCTCGCACTTACTAACACGCAAAATAGTGAAAACAAAAAATAAAACAACTCCAAATTTATTACGGAATAAGTACCCCCTCCCCTTTCCATCCCCCAACCCCCTTCTTCCCGCCCATCGTTCCTCGCGCGATACCATCTCTTTTCCCGTTACGCGTCTCGTCTCAATCCTGCGAACCCTTTCCCGTACAAAGCGAATTCCTCGCCTGTAAAAATAATTAATAGCTCCCCCTGACCGTCCCAACGCCCCGGTCGACGGTCCCCCCGCTCCCACACTGGTCGGTCCGGTGCGCCTGTTGACCTTTTTTCCTGGCCGACGGCACCGGTTCACGAAACGACCTCGGCTAAGATGCCCCATTGGTTAGGGTGGGGAGAGCCGCAACGTCATTGGAGGGCCGCAGGACTACGACGTTAAAATTCTCCGTCAAGATCTATGCGGAAACTCCGGAGGTCTGTAGTACGGGCTCATATGTTATACTGAAGGCAAAAGTCTAACTGTGTTATTCTGAGATCTTTATTAACATGAGGCATTCACTATTTTTACAGATATTAAAATGAGCTTTATACATTAAAACTGGGGTGTAATTTCATTGAAATAGCGGCAAATACCAACTAGATAAACACATTTTAAAAAGAATATTAACAATCATAAAAAAGCTTCATATGTTGGCGATTTGTTAGTTCCCACCTAGGACACAAGACAAAGTAGAAAGCAGTAGATACACAAAAATCACAAGATATTTGATAAAATGAGATCCAAGATTGGATCGTTTATTCCGCCAAGAATGATGCAATATTATTTAAACATTTAGGAAATGTAACAGTAAGGAAATTATTGTTAAGTGTTGAAAAATCAATAGTTAATTTAATACTTGTAATTACTGTGGTTTTAAATTGTAAAAAATAAATTACATGATTTTGTTCGCGTTTATTTTAATATGTATACTAATGTGAAATATCGATTTCAAAACTATTTTATTCATATATTCTATACTTCCATATTGTATATATACATTGTTACACATTGCCATAATGTTCAGTAGTGCAGTAATTTAGACTTAGCAATACTTGGTTGATCATTGAAACTTAATAGAAATTAGATCTATTTACATTAACTTTCATTATTTTAATCTATAAATGTCTATTATTTTAATTAATTAAATTTATATCAAATACATTTCTGATCTTATATTGAAAATGCGGCGAATACAAGTTTTAATAACATATTATTTTTACATTATTCATTCTACTGTATTATAAAAGAAACATTATTAATTTAACATTGCGAGTACACATTAGTATTTTTCATCATATATCCATTAATCACTTAGATTAAGTAAGTTAAATTTGCAATGTGACTCACCATTTTTTGAAGTAACACCAAGAAATATGTATTAATGAGGAAAAACCTGTCGGGAAAACAATTTGCCAGAAAAAAAACAGTACTTATCTTGTTTGTTAAAGACAATTTACTATCAATATATCTATGGTTAACAACTTTTCACGTATATTAATGGCCATAACAACTTACATCCATTTAGCGCATCAAAATCAAGAGCATCCCGAAGTAATCAAAACAGAATCAGGTACCATTTTAAATATCAACCTGTTAAGCTTACATGTCAGTTTAAATGAATATAGTAATACGAAACAGATCCATTAATCAATTTGTCCAATATAAGTCTTTAATTTCTCATACCTGTGATAGTACATTTTCAATCAAGCCAAATTCAACATCATTGATTTACTCAGTTAAAATTATTGCCCTTTGAAAACGGAGATTCAAAAGAAGTTTGACACTTCAGTTCCACGTGAATTAAGACCAAAAATTCTAACCATTGCGATTGAATCGGGTGGATAAAAGAACAACCATCGTCGCTGTTATAGATATAAGCATGGGAGGAAAATTATATCGATGTCTCGTAAAACGTGGTTTTAATTTAGCATAATTCTAATCGCACTTATCCAATGAAGCCATGCTATAGCCTGTTTTAAAGGTAACAGTCTATCGAATATTCTATATCATATATAAAATATCTTCGAACTTACAGTTTTTTCACCTATCATACTGATAACAAATTTTGATTAAAATAATCAGTTATGTTAGATTCAATTAGACAAGAAATATATTACTGCAGGAAAAAATGTAATTCACCGCTAGGAGCAAATACTGATATTTATCCATCTCCGTTACTTTATATAGTAATTAACATAGATACCTATGTTCTTGGACTAAAAACGAAACTACTCATTTTCCTTATCCCTAGGTTCGTAGCTCGGAAGTAGCGGAGCTCTCAAGTTATTGTTTGCAGGAAATATGAGGATTAGGCTGACAAAGATGCCGTCCTACCTCCAGGAAGTAAGCGGATCATATGTTATGTTTTTGTTACGTTGTCTGCATAGTAATAAAGAGCTTACGGAATATTATACGGCAATTACTCAGTCTTCGGGTTAAAGTATTTCCAAATTGAATAAAACACTAAAGGGCTAGGTTCCCTCTTGTTTTATTTACATTTATTGTCTAGATATATGTAAATGCTTCATTCTCGTCCTCCTTATTAATTTATTCACTTTTGATTTTCTCAGGTAGTTTTATTTGCAATTTTCTATCGTAATAACACTTTCGTTTTATTATCTGTTCAAGAATTTTCTATATTTTCTCTTTCATTTAAACACCACAGCCACGCAAATGGAAATATATTATCGTTACTGCAATTTTTAAACCTGGTCATTATTAAAAATTTTGTACTGTATTGATACTGAGTTCTAAATATAAAGAATGTGGTGAATATACATGGTATCTATAACTCAATTTACTTATCATTGTTCCGCTTTTTTTAACAAATACAAAAATGTCTCTGATACAACAAGATATGGAAGGATCAATTAGAATTTCTAGAGGTGTTCGAAATAATTACTGTATACTGTGTTATTTAATTTATTTTTTTACAGGGTGAGCCTATGTTTTAGATTATCTTTTATTACCGATATGATATATTAAATTAATTTTTAGTAACAGTTATGGTTGAGTGACAAATATCATTCCAATTGTATTTAAACGCAACCAAATATTATTTTCACCTTCTCTGATTATGTGTACAATGAATTATCACAAATATTACAAACTAATAATATTACCAAAACTAGCATTTATTGATTTGTTTACCCTATTGGCATTTCAGTAAGTAGAGAAACATTATATGTTATATTAGAACGAAGCGATATAACTAACAAAATATTATAAGAATAATTCAATAAATATATAGTATAAATTTAAATCGCGTTATTACAGACAACGTTAAATAAAAAACCTTCAAGACCAAAGAAGTACAGGAAATATTAAGCCAAACCTTGTTTATAATATTAATGGTTCAAATAAAATCAAAAGAAATTTTATGTAGACAAAATAAGATTGCATATGTGATTGGAAAAATAGATATGTCGGAAATATCAAGAGAAATTATTAGGCAAAACTAATTGAAGTGTACAAAACTATTTACAGGTCAAACCTATCATTCGGTTGTGGGGCGTTAGTGTTGTCAAAGAGAGATAAATGTAAGAGTCGAGCTCCAGATATGAAATCCTCAGAAGAATCAAGGGTAACAAAGATGGTCAGAATGAAAAATAAATAAATTAGAAAAGACCTCAATATTGGATCAGTAGAAAAGTACACAGAAAAGAGACTATTCAGTTGGTGGGGACACTTACATGGAGAGTCACATGAAGAACACAATATAGGTAATGAGAAAATCATGGGATGACCGAAGCCATCCTAGAATGAATGTCAGAAAAATACTTCAGAGAGAAGATCGTTGCTTCACTTTGTAGTGCTTATTTAATGTTTTTTCTTATTATATATTATTATTTTATCTTTACTTTATTTGAAAATTTGACATTTTATAATGTTCTAATTTTATAATGAGCTAAATAGTTCAATTTTCAATATTATTATTTAATTTCTTTTTCTATAAACTTACAGTATATTGTAGATAAAGATCATCTGATTCGTTTTCACTATGTCGAAGGTCATTGATATCATAGCCTGTCCCTATTATTTTATGATGACGTGTCGAAAGCTGATAAAATTAAAAAACCTAACTGTTTCTTTTGAACCATTATATTCTGAAGATTTAGCTTAATATGTTTGGGGGAAAGCGAATGTATTAGAAGAAAGAAAGGAAAGCTAATACCAAATTATCCATAAATAAAAAAGAATTTTTCTGTTGGTGTTAGTTTAGCATAACAGCATTTTGATTTTCATAATGCTTCGTCATTACCACTTTACAAAACAAATAATTCTGTGAGATATGTTAGTTATATTGGAACGTTTGTTACTTAACTTTTAAAAAACCTGGTTTTTTCTATTTCTCCACCTTCCTTTCGGGTATCCCGCTTTAGTTGGTGTTAACAATGTTCTTCGGATTTTTTATCCGCCTTATAGATTTAGAGCACAAGTTGATTGCCGAGGTAATTAGAGCTCCAGTGACATTTATCTTAGCGGGGCAAAATAAGCTTCGCTCGTCCAAAAGCGATTATTCAAACCCTTTTTAATGGAACGGTCTAATGCCACCCCGGCATTAAAGGGGGTTACTAGCGTTTCCTTGCCAGTGCTGAAAGATTTGCTTAGCTGCCTTAATAGGTCGTATTCTGTGAAACGATTTTAGTGTTACTGATATAAAAATTAGACGCAGGTCGCAGAGATTCTTTGGCTTTTTTAAGCAATAGACCTCATTTTTAATGAATCAAGGATAGATTGAAATAAAACTAGACAAGTATTGTATGGTAGTATTCAATTCAAACTTATGATAATTCTACTCCATAACCAAGTTTTTGGTTTTGATGTCAACGGTTTAGGTGCCGATTTTGAAGTTCATCAGAAAGAACGGCGTTATAAATTAGTGCTTCGCAGTAATATTTACGAAATATATGTATTAGAATTAGTTGGTTTTAATATTGATTATATAACAATTATTATTTAACATTAATATGAATTGAATTAAAATTGAATTTGGTAACGTCTTTGAAACAGATTGAAGAGTAAGTTACTCCCAGTAAGTTAAAACGGTTATTGTTTTGAAGTGGTAATTGAAATTTTTCCTACTATTTTACTTAGAGGTTCATACGTCACTGCCAAATGCGCACTCCTAGTATTTTATATAATCACTACTTATTGATCCAAAACCTAGCCTAAACTATCAAGAAACTTTCATGTGCCTAAATAGTTTGTAAATCGACTATTTCCAGATGATTGCATGCGAAGGAAAAGTTAAAAAGAGGGGAAAGAGCTACCACAGTAATTAACTGAAAATATTATTTCGAACCCTTTTGATATCGCCGATTGATAACTTGATTTTGCAGTGGATCACAACAATCTCTATCTATGGATCTACTAAAATAATCTCTAGAGCAAAAAGATATAGATTAACTCAAAAGAACTATATGCAACGGATACTATATATGCCATTTGTGGCTCTATTTAACTACATTACTATGTTATTTATGGTATTATTATTAATTACATAGAAGTTTAACTATTAATAATAAATATATTAGAATTTAAATATTGAAGTGATTCTTTGTTATCTGATCATATTGAACCACTAGATTGCAGCACTGTCGTCAATTGGTGTAGGCCACATCTTAACAAATATTACCTTTTAAAAATTATTTTAAATAATTGTTTCACAAAACAAAAAACATTCAGAATAATTCTACATAAAAACAATTGAAACATAAATATAAAGTATGTGGATGTGTTGGGATCAGCTATATCTATTGATAAATATAAGAAGTATCAATGTAAAAAATGTTAAATCCTATAGTTTTTATACATATACATACAATCCTATATTTTTGTACATAAAAATAACTGTTTTTCTGTTAGTGTTATTCAACTATTCAGTGTATACAGACTGCAATAGTGGAAGGCTCAAAATTGCCTTTTCCGTTAGTCATTTCCTTTGTTATTAAGTTTGAAAAATTCTGCTACCAAAGTACTTCAAATACTTTTAGAAAAATATAGTAATACTGCTTCATTATATCCCAGTTGTTGGGTTTACTTTCAACGATTTAAAAGGGTTTATTTAGATGTAAAGGAATCAATTTTTTAGAACTTAAGAATTAACGGCATTCCTTGTTGATTGATCAAGTTATAACAAGACGGCAACGTCACGCATGGTGGCTGCACCACGTCCTTGTAATGACTGTCAGTTGACGACGACGCATCAACTATCATTTTAAACTTCTTTCTGCGCTGTAGCTATACTTCGAAACATATGACAATGCAGAGACAATGTTGCAAAGTCAATTCGTAGTGAGTTTGTTACATTTGTGGGTGCTATATGTTCGGTAAATGTGGAAATGATGCAAGAGTATACTCATTATTTTCAGTGACAACGTTATGGAGAGAACACAAAAATCATGTAGATGATTGCTACTTTTACTCGATGAATGTCGTCGATATGATCTGATATTCGAAAACTAACAGCTGATGCAAGGTTTACAAAGTGCTTAACACCTGATGAAGCCTAACAAGATTTTAGTTCCAATATATCTCGAAATATATTTTCTACATTCAATTCTTGATTATTTCCGACAAAACTTGGGCGATATAAGCAGACGAGCAAAGAGAGCGGCTACACTAAGATAGAGAAAATCCAAAAGCTATACAATCCTAATACGTGAAACCCATCCCAAGCAGGCTTACTTCAACTCAAACTTGTTTATTCAATAATTGACCGTTAATAGTAAAAATTGGTAAAATAATGAATTTATTGAATATTTCGCTAACTAGAACCAATTTTAAAAAACTGACTGCTGATCTGCATTCAAACCTCCCAATTTACTCTACAAACAGCTTCTGGTTTCTCAGATCCAAAACCGTGTATACTTTATTAGTGTTATTATATTTAAGAGAATATTTCAAAAAATTAATTATTTTATTATAACCAAAAACATTCAGCAATTTTTTTATATATGTTTTAAAGTCTCCTTTTGCCAACTAGGAGTTTATCTGGATGGGATCTACAGTTTAACGTGAGCTCCCAAACATTAAGCATACCGACTGGCGAGTGACTAACTTAGAAATCATCCCAGAAGACGTCCGGTCTTACCCAGCCTGGTTACTGGCGTGACTGGGATCATTTTCCTTGTCGGATTTTACTCAATCACAAATATACATTTTCGAAAATACCCCAGCAGGATTTGATCCAGCGACTGTCGCAACAGTAGATGGACCTTCCTGTAGCCTTTACCACTACGCCACCAAGCCGGTTATTCAGCAAAATTGTACACAGCGAAAGAACTTTAATATTAGTAATAAATCCAACAATAACAAAAAAATATAAAACAAGATAAATATATTTTTAAAATATTCAAACCACTGACTCCCGCATGATTTTCAAAAAGAAATAAATCATAAATTTATTCAAATGTTAGGGAATTTCCAAACTTTAAGGCAAAAAAACTCATACGCTAATTAACTACATCAACCGAAAGGAACAAACTCACCCTACGTCGAAACCTAAACAACATCGCCTCTTATAAAAAGGTACGGCCCGTCTTAAACGAAAAGGAAAACATCTTCCCCGTATCAGATACGGAAAAATTGTCCGACAAACTTTTCCCGAAAAGTCCGAGATAATTTCCAGTTCGAAGTTTTTTCCCTCTCTCTCCTACCCGTTCCCGTCTTCGACCGTTGTAAACGGATGTTTTTTATGCCCTCCGAGCTTATCTTTAAGGGCCACTTTAATTGTGACCGGGATCTTCTAAATTTTCCTGGCTCCCTCGCCTTCGAAATTGACGTATTTATTTTATACTAAGCCCCTTTTTTCTTTTCAATTAGGTACCTTTTCCTCGGATTCTATCAGAAATTTAATATTTATTTTCGAGAGCGGAAGAAAAAACGGAAACACTCTGCTCATTAGGTCGATTTTTTCGATAAATACGCCGTGTTTTCGGTGTTTAAAAGGACGAAGCGCCATCTGTCGGGAATGCGGTATGATAGAATCAGCGCGGTAGTCGGAGGAAGGGTTAAACTTGCTGGAAACAATGGCGCTGAGAGTGCGAAACAAGATCCCTATCTGTGTGGATCGATTGCATATGAGAGAGAACGTTCATTTACAGTTATATATGAACCGGGATAACGCACTAGTTTGAATACGTTAGCACAAACTACATACGTATTACGAAAATTAACAAGGCGTTAACATAAGTTATTTAAATTGCAACCACACAAATGAAATTAACTGATATTATGATTAAAAATACTTAAGAAACGTATATAGCACGTAGAGATTAAAATGATCCGGGTGAGTTCATTTGACGAATTGAATAAAATATTCAGGAGCCATCTAGAGCTTGTAATATTCATACGTTACAGAAAATTTTAAAGTTTTATAACCTGTGAGTTAATTAAAATATCAACTTATATATCTAAGTTTACTTTATTTATAAAAATAATTACACAGGTCTGCAAAAAAATCTGTTTGAGCATTTTCAACTGATTCTTATGTATTTTCCTATGCAGAAAATGAAAATAATATAGAAAAATTCATTGTCACATATCGACGCAAAAACTCGGGTTCATTATGCTTGATAATCTTCAAACACTGCTCCGAATCATCAACTCGTCGTTGTTTTTGGTCAAAAGTGATTTCGCTCACTCAAAACAGAGCTTTCTCATACCCAAATAATTTAGACCATGGTATATTTGGTATTTCATTCAATTTCAATTTACGATCATTCACAATCTTTTTGTAGATATTTTAATGTTTTTGTCGGTAACAACCTCTTATGGGTCCATTATATTCACCGTCTTCGGTGCTCGTTTCACCACGTCTAAACTTAGCATACCAATGCTTGATGGTTGATTTCACTGGGACAGTGTCCGGAAACTCGGCATCAAGCCAAATTTTTGCTTGAACTGTAATTTTCCCTTCAAAAAGCAGTATTTAATCAACACGCGAAATTCCTGTTTATCCAATTTTCTCACAATAACAAAAGTTGCTTCACTCAAAAAGCTATAATTCACAAACTAATGATCCGACAGCTGTCAAATTTATACACGCATCTTTTGAGGGTTAGGGTTAACTGAAAAATTTGGATTTAATTCTATTAGCGCCATCTATGTGTCAGGACGAGGACTCGTCAATTGACCTGTTAATAGTACAATATAAATCAAGCCACCAGTCAATCTAAAATATCATATATTGAATTAAACAAGCGATAATCAAAGGGCACCATGTCTAGTTAGTAAGCTAAATATGCAAGATCTTGGTGGTTGGTGATTTAATATCTAAGATATCAATTTGCAAAATAAAATTATCGTGTAAAGAAAATGTAAATGCATAGAAAATAATAAATGGGTACAGATGGTATATAATTGGTAGCATAAGATTCATAAAGTCATGAATTAATTTTAATATATAGATATAATTAAATAAAGAGAAATTGGTATCAATCGAGATCAATATCAATCGTAGAAAGACTAACACCTGTGTATATATTTTCTGCTTTTGGATTAATATATTTGGTTTTAGATAGCAAGTCCCCTTTTCTACATATAACATGCCAATTTTTGCAACTTTCCGTTGCTTTAATTCACCGCAAATGTTTTTATATAATTTTAATATAATATAATTAATTGAAATTTTTTAAATTTTCTAAAAATAAAAGTGGAAATCGTTATTCTCAATTACCCTAATATATAATAAATATTATAGAATTAGTTAAAATGTGGCATTTTAATGCATTCTGATCATTTCTTCATTTTAAAAAGGCATTTATTGAAAAATTATCTATCTGGCAATATATTGACACTCTGTTAAAAGAAATATATCGCTTTGCAAAAAGCTTCTTCAGAATTTCGAAACTGACTCTATGTCTGGTAAATACTACGGATGCTGGAGAACTAAAACTTCCAGTGACCAAGCGTCAATGGGGAAGCGTTAGTAACTTTTAAGTTTTTAACACTTGGTTCATAAAAATCTGCAGTAATGATTTAAGTCTTCTTTTAGCAGCTAGTAATACACTACTTCTGGATATTCCCACCATATGCACAGCAAAATTTTATGACAAAAAATATATCGCTTCGATGTCGATATGGATGGACTTGGACTAACTTATGACTATTTATGCTAGGGATTGTCATAGCAGATCCACTATTCATCGCTCGTCATTACTCGCCACAAAAAAAAAACAGATTTTCTTGCCTGAAAAGCAAAGAAACCACAATGTTCATACGGTTCAAAATTTTATTGTCAGCAAATTCGTAGGTACGCATTTTCCTTCATATTGAACGTTTTTAATCACATCTAAATATCCGTAAAAAGCTTATTCATTATTTACTAAAGTGTATAAAAATTCTTCGACAGTTTGAATTGGGTTTTCGTCCAATAATTCACCATTTCATTATCTTCTAAATTGTTTGATTCACCAGATCGTACTTTATCTTTGACATCAAAATAACCGTTGAATAAAATCATTGAAACTAATACCGACAATTTATATATGACAGAGTAGAATAACCATATGTCCTTTTAGAGTTTCATGTCTAACGTCTTCACACCAAATAACTTAATAATTAATCTATTTTTTATTTAGAGAAATGTCAATACACTCAAATTATTAGGTTAGGTAGTTTAATAATTCGTACATTGATACTTCGGATTTTCACCATATATAACTTCTAGTGCTATTAATCTACTAATAAAAATTGCTAAATTTTAGCGACCACTAAAACCATTCAGGCTATTACATCTATATTATATTCAAAGGTTGGCAACGGCGGATTGGTGCCATGCGTTTCCCGGCTATAAAAGACCACCACGACGACGTATCTCTCTGTTTTTCTCTACCTCTTGTAATAGTACCACTTCCATAGCGTTTCCGTACTTCGTTAACCTAACCTAATGTCCTGTCCAACCTCCCGTCGAACTTATGTAGTAATTAACATCGAAATAGACATGTTTTTATTCAACCAGTGTTTCGTATTCCCGTACGAATTCCTTCCCCAAAAATAATAGTGAGTGTTCCGATGAACAATCATGTCGACAGCCACACAATCCGACCGAGAAGACGAGCATTCCTACAAATGGTGACCCCGACGTGATCGAAGTGCCTTACGGATCAAAATGACCAACAGGATCCACGTGCCCGATACGTTTATAGAGGGATAAGCACGAGAAACTCATCACTATCACATGCTCGACGTTACCTCACGAGACGAGCGCGATGGACGAAGACCACAATAGCTCATCATGCATGCCATCAACGCATGAACACCCTTGCAGCACAAAACGGGACACATAAGGTACCACACTTATAGGTACCCTAAAACAAATCGTAACGCCTCAAGACGAACTATGTCCTGCTACTTCTTCGATGGCAGCTGATCCCGAAAAATTCCTAAGGTTAGATACCAATCTCATAAGCAGTCCCTGGACGATTGAATTGAGGGTGTGCTCAGGAACTAGCACCATATGGAGGTATATTCCACAGTAGCTCCACTAGGAGGAGAGAGATGTAGCGAGCGCTACAACAATTTTGGCCTCCACTATTAAATCTATATTAAGTTCAAAGTTTGGCAACGCCTGGTGGATTGGTATCATGCGGTTCTCAGCTATGAAAGACCACCACGACGACGTCTTTCTCTCTTTTTCTCTATCCCTTGTAATAGTACCACTTTCATAGCACTTCCGTACTTCCTTAACCTAACCTAATATCCTGTCCATACTCCCGTCGAACCCATGTGGTATTTAAAATCGAAATATACGTATTTATTCAGCCGAGGTTTTCTGTTCCCTTGCGAATTTCTTCCACAAATATAGTAGTGAGTGTTCCGATAAACAATCCCTTCGTCAGCCACACATTCTTACGGACAAAATGAACATCCCTACAAAATAACATCAGCTACTTTTGCAACTACATATACCTCAAATAATAATCAAAAAGCTTTACATTCTTTAAAAAATCTATTGAAGCTGCTTCGAAGTTTTGAAGTTACAAGTAAAGAAAATACTGAAAAAATGCCCTTCCTGAAAATCACTGAATGCTTCTTTTACAAATTAATATAATAAAATGGTTATTTATATAAAATAGCCTCCATTTGCAACAGACACGTCAGAGCCACCCATTGACAGAATAAATGTATTTATATTTACAATATAAGCATCAAAATGAGATTGTAACATAATAATATGACAAAATTTAACCATATAAATCATTGAAAATATAAATAACTATAACTTTCATATTCATCATACATCTATTTTTATATACATCTATATGAAATTTATAATCAAATTTAATCGGAAAAAAGGCAAGAATACAATACCAATAATTAATAGAATATTTAAAAGACGAAATCAATTTAGCAAAACCAAAAAAAAATTAGGCAAGACCCAAAATTGTCTTGAAAATACGTATTTTGTTAATGTACTTATACCAATAAAAAGTACAAGACGTTGACGTCACATCTTATACTAATCTTGGGGGGTTGTTAAAAGATCTCTCCAATTAAACCACCCACCTACGGAATTCAATTTACTTTTACAACTCGCATGGCTTAAGTCATAAAACGTTTATTCTCGATTAGTAAAATAGTTCAGAAACTGAAATAAAGCTTATTAAAACGTCTCCCATAAACTCTCAGATAGATGAGATTTGATACCCATATACATTCAACCGACTCTTATTTCGAATCCAACAACCCAATTACGAATTAAATTCGTTGGTATATTTTACATTTTCTTTCTTTCTATATTTTATTTTTCTTTCTTGATAGGTTTCTGTTGTAATTTGTTAACGCATAAAAATGTATTGAGGGATAAAACACAGTAAATAATGATATTATAATACTTTATTATCCTAATATGATTTCATCAGTTGAAAAAAGTATTACGTCACAAATTCTCCTTTTCACAAACGCGATAAAATTACTCCAAACAATTTTTTTTGGAAATAAGCCTACTGAATGACTAAATTAAAAACTGTCATAAAACCACATGATCTTATGCAGTCTGAATACTATCGGTACTGAAACTGAACGTTTCTTATTGAATTTTATACTCTTATTATTTTAACCTCACAACTAGTGTAATAACACTGATCAATATTTTTTGGAAATATAGTAAGCAATTTCGATCTATGAAGAATAAATTGGTGGTCACGACTTATCCTGATGACTTAGCTTTACACTCACACAATGATTCATAACAATAAACGCCGATATGATACGAAAATTTGTTGGAAAAATTCATCTGTGGAATGACATTTCATATATCAATCATTCCAAAACTTTTGAATTTATATATATGCAGGCAAAAGAACAAATAACACCTAAGTTAAATATGCTAGATTAATATAAATTTATGATATAGCGTTTCAACTTAAAGCAAATGTTACACATTACATAATTTCTAAAAAAAATTCAAAGGAAACTGCTAGTCCATCTAGTATTCATAGAAATCTTAATGCAGCTCTTTAAGTGATGTAAGCCATCCCCTCCTACAATGTTAAGAGACATAGGAAATAGGAAGGGCCACTACCACGCCGAAATGAATCATAACTTGTTTAATTCTGGTCTAAAAATCAGTAGTCAAAATACCTGAAGGAACTATCAGCAATTGTTGTGTACGCACCTTACAGCTCACTGGTGGAGAAAATCCGAACCAGTACATGGACAAAGGCTATATTGAAATGAAATGGTATACAAAACATAAATTATGTTTTCAATAGACTATGCTGAGAAGTAAACTATATGAAATTTTTGCTCGGCATATAAACATATTTAGTTGCGTGTTTTGTAATTTACGCTTTTAGAAATAATACTGAAAAATTAGACGGCTGAAAAAATATGATCTTAAACTATCAAAGTTAAGTTCATATGGGGTGTGACAAAGAAATATTACAATAGACATAGAGGTCGAATTAGCAAGAACTATTTGGATATGTTGAAAAAAGCATTGTCTGCAATAACAACTTCGATTTGATTGAATTACATCAGACTCACAGCAGAAGAAATTGACAAATGGTGGAACTTAGAACAAGTATTAGATGGATTGCAAAATAGTAGCTCAGTTATTTACCATAACAGTTATTTAGAAATTGGCAGTAATTGAAATAAATACTTCCGGGATATATGATTATGATGCAATGTTGACAAATTCCAAGACAGGGTGATGAGAGTGGTAATAATTGTATATAATTAATACAGGATATACTGTAATAATAATACAGATAATACAATTGTGGAAAATCGTGTTATAAAGTGTGATATATTCGTATGCATAGATGTGAATAGAATGTAGAAAGTGTTTTGTAGGTATGGCAGAATTATTATAAAGAATTCAGTGATTAAATACAATTTTATCAATAAATATATACAGACGTAGTAAAAGAAGAAGGTAATAAAACATTCAGTGACAATTAACAGAAAATATAGATGGATGAGATATAGAGGTAAAATTTTTAATTAAGTGGACTAAGCCTCCAGAAGATACCACCACAGTAAAAGACGCGCCTAGAGCTCTACCTACAAACTATAGTGGCTTTACAATTAGATGTAGTATAATGTGAAAATAAATTATATTTTATTACAATATCTTATTCATATTAGAATTTTGTTATATGTTAATGCAAAATCAATGCGTCAAAATTGATGCGTCAACATTATGATTTTAAACGGACTATATAATCTATTTCACTACATAGTATAAAACAAAGTCGCCTTTTCTGTCCCTATATCCCTATGTGCGCTTAAATCTTTAAAACTACGCAACGGATTTTGATGCGGTTTTTTTCAATAGATAGAGTGATTCAAGAGGAAGGTTTATATGTATAATACATGCATAATATACTAAGGCAACATTGCTAATTTTAGAGGTTTCTAACGTGATGTCGTAAATTAACCTATTTTTTTAGGCTTATTTAGCAATTAGCAAAAACGCTGCCTAACCCTACGAGTTAGATCAAATTAATGTACTACAGTATTGTACACCATAAAAAGGTCTACAAAAAAGTCCGCGATGGTATATGTTTATCTTTTAGGGATAACCCACATTAACCATTTTTATTGTTTACTTTTTACGTGAGAAAATGGCTTATTTACGAAGCTATTTTAAGCAATACGGCATTAATCCTTATCGAATTAAGTATCTTAAATACAGTGTGCAATTAATATAGATCAATATGGTTCCTTACAGCGTGTAAATTAAACAAATATTTTCGGAGATATTACAAATTTAAAATTTGCGTTTAAAAATGTGTAATGTAATAAAAATTGTATGAATTTAGATATTCCAAAGATAGCAGGAAATCTTCATAGTAAGTATAGGGGAAGAGGAATTGTTTTACTCCAAATTTAATGCGTGCAGGCCAAGGGCAGTAATGAATGAACCAAAAATACTGGATCGATTTTAATCATGTTTTCATTGAGTGACATAGGCATATATATTTTAAGTCGGAGCGGGCCGCTATGTTTTTATATACAACGTTCATATTTTTTCTGTAGTGTATTTAATTTAGTATCAGCATTGCACCCGTGCGAAGCCGGGGCGGGTCGCTAGTTTAATATAAAAAGCTTTTTGAACATCTAGACCAGAATAACCTCTTAAGAGACCTCAGGACCACGCAATATAGAACATATGAAACATACCGCTTCGATTTACAACGACACGCTGAACATTTCTAAACTAATTCCAATCGTACGTTAAGAGCCGACCTAAGTGTCCATTCATTGCCGTGTCGTCAAATTAACAGATGGAAATATTTTTTAATTAAACCTTAGTGGCAGCGAGTCCGCAAAGCCCAAACGTCCATCGGTACTATCGTATTTCACCGAGGCGCGCTATCACAACGCCCGGAACCAAAAAGCGACCGACGGAAACAACGACCCCGTTAAACAAAGACCGTCGACTAGGAAAAAAAACAACAGAGACGGATTATCGGAAAAAATGTTTTTACTTTAACATGCACGGCCAGTAATACCCGACTAGAATTAAATAACGTTTTATTTTCAAGCGTAGAATGTTTTATTTTTGGCGTTCAAACATAATTGAAAAGTGCACAGGGAAATAAAGTCGGTTTATTTAGCCAAGTTGGCTGGTGAATATTTTCCGTTTTTGCGTTTTATTTGGGATGGGGTTTTGGCGGAGGGCGTTCGCAATGGTGGCTCGTGGCGGGGTGGATGGAGGGGGTTCAGGTGAAGTGTGAGAGCGGAGGCGGGCGGGCGTCGACGGGAGGTCCATGGTGCATTATTCTATTTAATCTCAACCTAAGCGGATTGTTCATCAGATTTCGTTTGCCACGGTAAAAACTACCTCCGATACAATGTAGAGTATCAACAAGACTTCGATCAACGATACCGCTCGGAATATGTTTTATTTAGGAGACGGTTAAACATATTTTCTATGGTAAATATCTCTTAACATACTCTAGTTTATATAAGTTAGTTTCAAAGGACAGACAACATAATATGAACAACTGACATATACACAATATTTATTTATTAATAAGGCGTTGAAACAACTTTTGCTTTTAAAACAGCTGCAATTATTTGTCGATTAAATTCGTAACATCTGAATGATTTCTAATGGAATGCTATTCGATTATTGTACTAAAACAACTGTCAATTACTTCAGTGACGTTGGAGATAGAAATCTATTCCTAACTTTCTGCTCCAAAACTTCCAATAGTGGTAGGGGTTCAATTATACTAAGGTCTAACGATTGTGTTGGCCAGGAAACAGATTTCATGATTTTCTGTTGACAATGTTCGACAGCAATGTATTACTCATAGTAAGAACTTCGTTATTAAAGATGTCGAGATATTAATTTGCAGCAAAGCGACCGGTGATCTGAACAAGAGGACCTACTAGGTATCACGATATTTCCAAATCAAAAGGGAACCTATGCCATAATTAAACGTATGAAGCAGGCAGATCAGACCATAGTATGATTCTGGGTTTCTCCACACGTATACCTGGCAGCTTGTAGAAAAAAATGTAAACGACAGTTCATCTGACCATACTACATTCATCCATTTCATTCTTTGATCAACAAGCGACCGGGTTGCATTTTGATTCTTTCGCAGCTTAGCTTCGGCTTCGCAATTGCGGCTGTTCCAATAATATTAGGGCGCACCATGCTATTATTAACAGCTATTATGCTATTATTAATCATATTATTAACATGCTATTATGAAACAGTATTACTCAACTGAATAGTGAATCTATATTCTACGTACTAATACTATTCGCCGATGATACAGTCATTATCGAGGATATTGTCGCTCGTCAACAATGTTTAAGAAACAATATAAACAATAAAACAAAACAATATCTAAGGGATCACTCATTTCACCGATAGTTTCTTTTCTTTTAACTATCGCAGAGACTAAGCATATAATACACTAAAGTATAATCCATACGATTGGCATGTAATCTGGAGAATAAAAACACGCCGCATTATTTACACCATAAGAAATGTGAAGATGTTCTATATGTTATAGTCTATTCAAAATAATAGTGAACTCACATCATCAAGATGTATAATGTATTGCCTATTGCAGCTTGTAAATTCGTTTTTGTACCTGACCATATATTCCTTGACATTTTGTTCTAGTTAAAAAAGACACAATGATGCTTCGAAATATGTAATCGAATCAGCCTGCAAAAGTAGTCCAGTTGTCGAAGGTCTACAAAATTCTTCAAAATATTAGTGATTAAATTTTAGATTTTATATATCAGCAAACGTTGTTTTGGCGCGTTGCTTATTTTTAAAAATTCAAATCATAATACAAATTCATTCAAATAGCTGGCAATTGTTACTCTGATTGAAAATACCGAAGCCAATTAATAGTAACATAGAAACAGATCAAGTCTCTAGTTAATAACTTCGAACGAGCTAATAGTGATGTAAGAATTGGTACTATTAAATATTTAAAGTTACTGGAGTGTTTATTGTAAATATTTTATGTTTAAATGAATGAAATATTCCAAATGATTATTTGGTAGATATAAATAAAATATTTATATATTTATGTCGTGTTTTGTATTATTTATTTATGTAGATATAGACCTGAAAAAAATACACTTTAAATCAGATGATTGAAGAATATGGCCACAGAGTCTAACGTCTTCTTCCCTATCACTGCGTAGAGAATCACATCTAATTATTATGGGATGTGATAAAGAACTAATAGAATAGGCATGCAGGTCAAGAAAGAACTGTTTAGATATATGGATACTAGGATGGTTTATAATAACAACCTTCGTTTAACTTAATTGTTAATTAAATTTAGATTGGAAATTAAAAATGCAGCTGTACCCATTTAATATTAACAGTTACCAAGAAAGGGTGACGAGAGTGGAAACAACTATAGATTAACATATTATAGGGTGTGAACGATTTATATGAATTTATATATGTGTAATTATTTAGAATGTACATGAGCATTTTGTTAAAATGTTTGAAGATGGAATTAACACTAACTATCTTGCAGATATAACAAGTACATCAGGGAGAAAGTACGCAGTGATTAAATATAGTTTCACCAAGAAAAATGACAAAGGTAGTAATAAAAGAAACATAATGATATTAGAATGACTAGAAACGATAGGAAACAATAAAAAGGTAAATGCGTTCTAATGAAAGTAAGATACATCACGTGGGTATAGAATTATTAATTAAGCAGATTAAGCATCTAGGGAATACCATAGGTGGTTTGAAAAGAGTTTAACGTAGATATAACAAAACAATCCTAGCCTACAAACTATTGCGGCTGTAAAATTAATTGTAGTTTAAATTTTTAGATAATATATGCATTAGATGTACTATAATATTAAAATAATGTATATTTTATAAAATGTTCGTTTCATTATTTTATTTACATTAATATATTGTTATATATAAAAGCCAAAATAAACTAACAGTCAAAGTTGATGAGGCAACATTGCGACGACTTGAATTTACAAATTGACATGATGACGTAGGTTCATTTCTACTTTGAATATATTATAAAATACATGGTGTTCATATTATTTGGTATGTCAACTGTATATGAAGCTCGATGACATAATCCCCAGACTTAACATTACTCGTATAGTCGATAATATTATTTCAGGCAACTTATTTACACAAAATATATAATATATATAAAACGAGATCAAAAGTGCACTACCGAAACAAAGTTTGACTTATTTTTCTGCCTCTAGGTGGAAAGATATATAAAACCAATGTAAACGAGAAATTTGACATAGTGAATTGTCTAAAATAATGCTGAAGGAAAAACATTTTATTTATCCGATTGAATATATATTGGGTTTTTGAAAACATGTTATTAATTAGTCATTTTCCGTGTTATTTCCAAGAACATTTCAATATTTTCTCTAGCATTGCTTAGAATTTCTAGTATTTTTTTATTATGTTGAATATATTTGGTTTATATGCCATACTCTGTTTTAGGATATGGCGATTCGAATGCATTCGATAGAATGCATAATTTTTCAAGGTATCTTTTATATGTTAAAAAGCTTAAAGAGTCAAATAAGAACAATTAGGTTCATAGTTTGTATTTTAAACGAGCTGGCTCTAAAGCCAAATGAGAAAGACCATTGTTAGCAGATGCAGTTCTAACTTGTAATTTAAATACTAAGTCCTTTATACAGGAAGTAAAAAAACGAAAATGTAGATATAAGTCCCAAATTGCCATCTACAAAAGTCATTTTGTTTATATTAATGGAACACGAATCTGCAAAATATCAAGCGAGTAAGATCTTTTTTTAAACAGTTAAATACAGCTTCTTTTAACACTTCGATTCAGAAGCTCGAAATTTTCTGTTCTATACCAAAATTATATACAAAATTTAAAATAAAATCCTTAGTAATATCTTATACCAGAAAATACTCCTAGTTTTTATAATAATTGTTTGTTTCTGGGAAATAGAAAAATCAATAAACAAAGTTAAACAATAGACAAGTTTACTTTTTCTCAACGTTGAATAGAAATATTTATCAAAATTACATAAATTACTAATGAGCAACAATGGAAAATAACTTTTAAAAAAAATAAAATCTATACACAAAACTGTCCAATAACAAAGGCTCGAGTTAATATTAAAACAACCTTCAAATGAATTAACAGTATTCTTTAAATACAGTTTAAAATACTAATAATATTTGGAAATAGAGTAGAGTATAACAGCAGCTGTAATAAAGCTGCTAACTACTACATCCACTTGTCTATCGCTGAGATACTTATTCTATTAATGAAGAGCCTTAATTAGCAATTACTTCAAGTCTCTGCAAGAACGTTCGAGATAAAGATCCTCCCTAACATGGAAAATTTATATGCTCATCAATTACGTTTTAATTATATACCAAGGTGTACACGTCAATATTACCACTGTTATTTTAGGAAGCCAAACTACGGTTCGGGATTATTCTTTTATTCAACTTCATATAGATTATATTGATTTTGTATTTTTTTATTATAATGGAAATTATCTCAGTTATATTAGGTACGGTATTTAATTTTAAATGATTTTATTTTGAAGCAACTACTTATTATAATTGTCTACTGTTTTTAGTGGCATTCTTTCTGTTTTTTATGTTCAAACAAATTACTATGTCAGCTTTATAGGAAGGTACTGTGATATACTGTGATAAAAGACTCAATATAGGTAAAAAATTTATCCTAACATAGCTGAACCAAATTCTAGAATAATAAGAACCGTCTGTTTCTTTTTTGCATACAAGATATTTCGATTTTCAAAATCAACTTTTGATAAAATTTGATGTTAGGTAAAGAAAAAGAAAAAAGAAAAAATATTCTTACTTAAGGACTGTTATTAATTGATATGGTTCTAGAGACATTGTATATAATTGTGCTAGAGGAAATTCTAAAGATTGTTAAGATTTTTATGTAAATTTTAGTAGTATTGTCTTCTGTTTAATTTCAGGTTTCATTAGTAAACGCATTTCTTAACAAAACACTAACGGAATATTGCAGGTAATAAATAGGTTAATTTGTGGAATAGAACATAATAGAGAAAACTTGCATATAATTGTAATTTCTTATTTCTTGGTGAGTTGAAATGAAAGCCATAGAGGGAAACTAAAGATACAAAGATTTCTGCAACGGTTGGATCGAAAAACGAAATAAATAAGCAAAGAACAATGCTATATTATTTAAAAATTTTGGTAAAGAAATTATTCTTTCAATCAGCCTAATAATTCAGTATTTATTGTTTTTGTATGAGTGATGTATGAGAAATATGTATAAAAGATAAATACTAAATGAGTACATAAATGAAGTAATGAAAATATGCAGGAGTTAAAATGAAACTAACTATTCCAAAACTGTTTTATTCATATATTATGTTCCAACATAAAAACTGGTATTACTTCATTTATTATTCTATACTTCATAGAAAAATCATATAATAATATTACTTATGAAAATTTGTTATAATGTGCAATGGCGTAGTAATTTACACTTATTAATACTTTGTTGATTATTGGAAGCAATTTTGAAAATGTTAGAGAGTGATATATTTATTGTTTTAATTAATGTTATGTACCTGATCTCATTTTGAAAATACTGTGAAAACAAGTTTTGGTAACATATTACCTTAAAATTAGTCTCAAGAAACATGATTAATTACAGCGCAATCACTAGTTATTATAATAGTAATAAATTAAATTAAAATCTTTTTATATAAAAAATTGTTAAAAAGTGTTCCAGAAAATAACATTCAATATATTATGTATACCTACATGTGTTACTAATACGAAATTGATTTTATAGGGAAATGGGCGCTTGGGATATTTTGTGATTTAAAATTTTGCCGACGGGTAAAAAAGAGACCGTTTTATAAAATTGGTAAATTAGGTTGGAATTTTTGTGAAAATTGTTAAACGAATTTGCGTCCGCGTGCTGAACCCAGTTAAAGTCGGACATAATTTAATAACTTTTTGCACAAAAGGCGAAATAAACAAACCGTTAAAAATAGACAAGCTCGTAATAAGCCCTCACAGCTAGGTCTGATTTTTTTATCTCGATTTGCATGAGTAATTCTTTTAATTGTTAATTTATTGTCCACTTTTTAATGCCTGATTATTATTGAATACCGAAATTTATCAAATATATACCTAATATTTATGATTTATATTTTAACCCATTTCAAAAAAGGATGTATGTTCGCTTGTATATATTTTTTAATGTATGTTCGCCGAAAATTCTTCTTTTATTGGAAAGATTGAACTTTCAGGGAGGTTCCATTAGAACCAAGCCAGGATCTGTTGAAGAGAAATCGAAAGGAAACCGTCACATTTCAAATACACGTACAATATTGTCACATATATTTTATCTAAAATAATCAGATATTTGGGTATAATGTTATTGCTAAACTGATGTGACGAAAAATCAGAAGTAGTTCGGTGTAAAAGCCGTTGTGTTTCCTTTTTAAGCAACTTTGTTGCTAACTGTTTCTGTGGTGTAATGGTTAGAACGTTAAGACCACACGCGGTGGTCGCGGGTTCAATTACTGACAGGGCAGTAATTTTTCTGTTCTAGTTTGCTTAGAATATTAATATTAATGTTGGTTCAATTTTTTTTCTAAATATTTTATAGAGTCTTATGGTTTTCCTAGATATTTAACCTATTTATAATAAGCTATGCATCATTAACCTGGACACTAATCATACCCACTAACCAGTGATCACCTTAAAAACCAACACGAAAGACTCTGACCATGAATCACCATGGCTAGTGATCTACTACGCTGATCTATTTTATCTTGAACTTTTTTATCTCAGCTTACCTGTCGCAACAGTCCTTTGTTAAATAAAACGAAGAATTCGAACAGTGTTTACCAACGAATGTATATTACATGTTTCAACAGTACTTTTCGTCGGGCTATGTAAAAATAAACTTTCTTCGACACTCTTTTCTTCGGTGTTTGTACAAATTACTGTCAGACTGTCTTCTCGTTGTGGATGCACAGTGTTTTATCGTTGAAGCCCCCTCGGGTTCTTGGTGGTGGTGGACAAGGCTGGTCCAAGAAACCCTTTTCTGTAGCCCGATTCGCTGAGAATATCTGGGTGGGATTCTTCCAGCTAGGAACTTCTCATGCTGATAAACCGTGCGGCTTTCGGGCTCTTAAAGAATTCGCAAAAGTTTCACGATTTCGGGTCTTCTTGATATTTATGGTTAGGCGCCATAAAGAGTCCTCTACCAGGTCTGACATCCGACACATTTCATCTAGCCTCGGTACCTGAATCCTCGTTATCCGAAACACTCGACAACGAGCTGATGGGAATCATCCTTGTTGAACACGTCTGTTCTGTTTACTTGGTATTCTTTTGCCTGTCTATATTCACTAGACGTTTAATATACTGCGAACGTTATGTTTTTATCAGGTCATAATTCTTTTCCATGTCATATATATTAAAAAATTCAGTTAAAAGGTCTAACAATAGAAGCGAAAGAATTCTACAATTAGGGTAACTTACATTTTACAAGGCTGTCCCAACCATTCATAATAAATTTTCATCGCAACAAGTACATTAAAATTTATTAATTTAATTATAATATTGATTTAATAATAATCGGTTATGGATTAAAGGTAATATATAATTTTAAAATTTTCTTAGTGTTAGATACACTGGTATGTATCTTACTGAAATAAATATTGTTCATAATCAAAAAAATTCAAAAGCACCAGGCTATAGCATCATGAAACAGACAACTGAACCGAACTAATAACCGAACAATTGCTGAAACATCTACAAATAAAAGCAACCATAAAAAGGCAATTATAAAACTAACCAACTTTATTAACAGGTGCTTGTTTTGTTTGTTAAAATTATTGAAGTTTATGATTCCGAAGCGTAGAAAATCACTAAATGAAGTAAGATCTTATTGACTAATTTAACTGCTACCAGTAATATCCAAACTACTTAAAAACCTCCGGTTAAAAGGTTCAAACCAATCAGAGATAAATATAATACCTGCATATTATTTTCACTTCAGTGGTTTGATGAACAAACATTCAAAATTGACCGGGAACATATAATCGCAGACGTTGAAAGACTGCAAGCCCTCGATAAAACAGACACATGTATTCTTAAGATATTACCAAAGTAATTCACTGAATTTCTACATCTCAGCCAGAATGTTTAGAGATAAAGAAAAAGAAGTTGGCTCTTAAGTGTTTTGTTTTCTGTTCTTTACCTAATATATGTACATATTAAATTCACATAAAACAAAACATCAACGTCATTTAATTATTTTCAATGATGCTGATTATTTGTTAGCAAAACAAGTAATGTCCTTAAGTCCTATGTCGGTAGTCCTATGACTGAATGTCCTTGAAGAATGGCCTTGGTCCCAATGAGAGTATCTTGAATGGAAATAAGTACCTTGAGATGAATCTTCGAGGAATGAAAAAATTCGTTGGAATGAGCATACCCAAAAGAAAGGAAAATAACTGAAATTTTAAAAAAATATATTGTTTATTTGGAAGATAATCTAAATTATCCATATATAATAAGTTGCTATATAATAGTAACTATATGGACCTATAAAATTCCTTCATGATTACATTTTACCAAAAGTAATATCAACATAATTCAAGTATTTCAAAATTCCTGAGAAGAACGGACACGAAGACCTTCGAATTCCAAATGATACAGAAAAACAGGTTAGCAACAATACATGGGGAAAGAAAGATAGCGAAACTTTTGGATAACACTGAACTAGAAGGAAGGCTGGGGAGAACCAAGCCGTGTGGTCTTATGTAGTTGTGTACTGAAGTACTCTAAATCGTAAAACCTCTGAAAATTGCTATTAACTTTTATATTATTTTATTAGAAATTAAGTAAAGGCCACTGGGCCTTCCTATATAACTATATATTTTTTAGTCACTGTTGTAACAAATTGTAAGTTAGTCGACAACTACAAGTTAACCAGTAATAATATATTAATATATAAAAAACATATAATGAAAAAATTTATTTACTGTATCCTAATTGGTATCTATAATTCATCTACCTATACAACAAAAAACTCGACAAATAAAGTAGAATATCTCGAGGAAGTACTTCCAATGTACCTTTAATTGATTTAATATTTAAGTTTATTAATTGCTTTCTAGCTCAATATTCAGTTTAATATAATTAGTTAGTTTAATATATTGTAATTATTGCTGCAATAGCTCCATCAAGAATAACCCTTGCAGTATTGTCGATGTTGATTTTGATGTTAATTGTTAACACTTTATTCATACTGAATTATTAAAATTGATGTACTATTTATCACTATAGCAAAGTTTGAAATAAAACGACTTCTATAGTTTGATCATAATTTCATTTTATATGATTTGCATTTTCTTTTCTTTTTTCTGAATCACTTATATGACTTATACAGATTAAAGTTATAAATATAAAAATTAATAGAAATATTTTGGGTCCCTTCGGGATAATCTTAACCCAACAAATTTCTCATATACGCTTTTTTGCTTCTAATAGCCTACTCGACGAAGTCTTAATTAATTTCCGCAAACGAATTACAGTTTTTAGCGATACTTTTAGCATCATGAGAAGTATGAGTTATTATATAAATATATCATGTTTTTGATACTGTTATGCTTTAACAATTAAAATATATCAACAATAATATTGAGTAATACCTCCTTTGTACGTTTTATGTATCATAATTTTATACATTTAAAGTTGTATTTTTAACTTAATATAGTCTAAAAATATCTAACTAATGCAAATAATAAATTACATTACTTTTTAGTCAAGTTTAAATTTGTTCGAGAATTCCGATTTTAAATTGGAATATGCTACATATTTATTTAAAAACAACGGAATAATAGAGCAGATAATACAAAAAGATATACAGCAATATCAGAATCGATAATATTTACCAGAAAATTTCCATATGCATGTATACATGCCTATAATTGTAGTAAGAGTATTTATGACGTCAATTTATGTTCAATATTCATATTGTGCTTTACCAGAAGGTTTATAATCTAAAATAATAATTCGAAAAAACATATATAACATAAAATAACAAAACTTTAAATCTTCATTTAATTGTTTTTAGTGATGCTGATGATGACCGAATGTCCTTACCTGATAATTTGAAAGGTAAGCTACCCGTTAATGGGTCGGGATGGAATGGCCTTGGTCCGAATGGGAAATGATGAAATCCAGCCTGACGTGTCTTGGAGCGTGGCTCTCTTGGTCCGTCTACTGTGACTTTTATGGCTTTGTTATATGTTGCTACTTGAGGTGGGCTCGTTGATACGATGATGGTAAGGGTAAAACTTTTTCCTGTAATAAATAATATCTCATTAGTAAAATAAAAGATTTTACATCATGTTATCGCAAACTAAATTTTGAAAAATATAATAAACCAATGAAATTAATTTGTCATTATAAGCTCAATCCCATATAAATTATTATATAATTAGAGTACAAGTAATAGAAACAAATATGAAAATGACAAAAAAATGCACTGCAAAAAATATTGCTGATAGAGTTTTATATATTAACCGTGTTAACGTAAGTTTGTTCTGCAATTTGTTTAAATAAACTGAAAACAACACCAACATGTTAGATTCAGAATTAAAACATGTGTATTTTATATCAGATTTAATTGAGAATAACAACCTATAAAGCAGAATTTGTTCGGTAGTATTATCTGTGATTCCAAATTAATTCCAACAAGTCGCCAAACTTTTTTCTTTATCCTAAAATGACTGGAATCCGTGTTATCGCTAAAGAATTAAAAAACATTGATACACAAATAGTTATAAGACTAAACCAAAAAATTTGAACCTATAAAATGCACACTAAATGTACAAGAGAAAAATATAAATATAACTAACCAAGGAAAACCAAATTACTTGGTCTTTCATGTGAAATGCAGAAACGGTTAATTAAAATACCAGGAAGGCAACAATAACAAAACACCACAACTTATAGTTAATAATATTACTCAAAACACAGTATCAACTTTAAAATATACAACCTCTGGAAAATCGATTTATTATCACGGAGTAACCAATATTTTTAGATGTTGCTAACGCTTTCGATAAAGGTTGGCATAAAAGTTTAAAGTTTCATGTTTCTTTCTCCCTCACTAATATTCAAAACATCACAAAATCGGCCGATACCTCAAATAAAGAAGATATCTACTCTAACTTCCGAAAAATATAAGCAGATAAGTCATAGAAAAGTGTATTGGATCCCGTACTTTATCTGCTGAACAAGTCTTGATATTACATATGCAGATGACACTGAACACCTAGCAATTAGAAATTACAATAGAAATAGTTATAATGCTGGACAACAAAATCGCATATCGATATGAATCAAAATATGTCAGCGCATATTTATTTTACCAACAATGGATTCAAGCATAAGCTATATAAGTAGTCCATCAACAAGTAAGCCCGTACCGAAATACAGCCAAATATATTGACATGACTCTTCATGTTAAACTCAGGTGGAAGAGACATTTTAAGGAAAATATGTTACAAATTCAAGCTAACATACAAAAATGCACTGGTTACAGTATAAATATTCAGCCTTGTCAGAATATAATACGCTTTTACTTTAACAACAAGTCTTGAAACCAGCGTGGTATTATGAAACTTGTGGTCTTCAACACTGAAGTTATACCCGCCAAAGCAAGAGAAATATTATACAAAGATTTCAAAATAAGGTACTGCGAGATATTATGGACTTGAAGACCAGACTGATAATCGGGCAAGGTCTGGAGAGTACGACAGGTGCAATAATATGATCCATCCAAGTGCTTACAATGTTCCTTAAACCGGTTTAGCTTTATGAGACAGCACGTTATCGTGCGGTAAAATCACTTTACCGTATCTTTGATTCCATTATTGATATTTCTCGATCAAAGCATGGTTCAAATTGATCATTTCTTGTCGGTAAGGATCAATATTACCTGTTTCATCAGATTTTAATTGCTCGTAATATAAGACGCCACTCTAATCTCGCAAACACAGAGACTTGCGATCGAAAGCGATTAGCCCTTGGAGAAGATCAACCGGCTTCGCCAAATAATAAAGTAACTTTTTAATACTGTTTTTGTAGTACGATTTGTCCTTTGCTTCAAAATAGGCCTCAGTTTCGGCGATCACTTCTTCATACGACGAATCGAAGAACTCCAGATCTGGAGAAAACGGTGGACGGAAAGCAATTCGAAGCCCAATTCATGGATTCTTGCCATCGTTTTCACTGACTTGTGACACGGTGCCTTGCCTTGGAGAAGCAGCACTTCTTTTCTTCAAATGCGGCCGTTTTTCGGAGATTTCGACCTTCAAACTGTCTAATAACGCTATGTAATAGTCGCTGTTGATGATCCTTCCTTTTTCGATCTAGTTAATGAAAATTATTCCATGCGCATCCCTAAATACAGACGCCATAACCTTGCCAGCCGACTGTTGCGTTTTCCTACGCTTTGGAGCGGGTTCACCGTGTGCAGTCCACTAGGATGACTGTCGATGGGCCTTCGGAGTGAAATAATGGAGTTATGATTCATCCATTGTCATATATCGATGCAAAAACTCGGGTTTATTACGCTTGATCATCTTCAAACACTGCTCCGAATCATCAACTCCTCATTGTTTTTAGTTAAAGGTGAGCTCGCGCGGCACCCACTTTACACAGAGCTTTGTCATACCCATATATTCGTGAATGATATGATGTACACATTAGATGATATCTTTAGAGCGTCTGCTATTTTATTCAATTTCGGTCATTCAAATTCGACTTGTGGATTTTTTAAATGTTTTCGTCGCTAACAAGCACTTTTGGGCGTCCACTGTGTTCACCGCCTTCAGTGCTCATTTCGCCACGTTTAAATTTAGTATACCAATCCTTCATGGTTAATTTTACTGGGGCAGTGTCCGGAAATTCGGCATCGAGCCAACTATTTGCTTGATCATCTTCAAATACTTCTAACCCTCAACTCATCGTTGTTCTTGGTCAAAAGTGAGTTTGCGCGGCACCCACTTTGCACAAACCTTTTTCATATCCAAATATTCGTGAGTGATATGTTGTACACGTTCAGTTGATATCTTTAGAGTGTCTGCTATTTCATTCAATTTCAATTTACGGTCATTCAAAATAATTTTGTGGATTTTTTTAATGTTTTCGTAAACGGTGTAAAAACCTCTTTTGGGCGTCCACTGCGTTCATCGTCTTCGGTGCTCATTTCACCACTTCTAAACTTAGCATACCCATCCTTGGTGGTTGATTTTCCTGGAGCAGTATCCAGAAAGTCGACATCAAGCTAAGTTTTTGCTTCAACTGTATTTTTTCAATTCAAAAAGCAATATTTTTGCAACACGCAAAATTCCCTTTCATCCATTTTTTTCACAACAACAAAAGTTGCTTCACTCAATATGCTATAATTCACAAACTAATGATCCGACAGCTGTCAAATTTTTACACGCGCCTTTTAAGGGTTAGGGCTAACTAAAAACATATGGATTTAATTCTAGTAGCGCCATCTGTGTGTCAGGCCGAGGACTTTTTAATCGGCCTGTTATGTGTCAAATCATAACATTGCACACTTAAGTCTAGCCTCCTCTGTTAGAAAAGCCATTAAAGGCTTTCCGGTACTCCTGGTAGCTTATTTTTAATTTACACTCAATTATTGTTATTTTAAACCTAATACGTTTCATAACTAAATTTACTACATTTAGAATATTGTGTAAGATTTTGTTTGGTCAGAAATTGATTATCGTTCAAATCGAGAACAGAAATAAATAAAACGGATGTAAAATCACCTTCTCGCGTCATACATTATCGGATTTGCAACAATTATTAATCACACCATTCGAATTCTCACAAAAGATCCGTGTTTGCCGCGCTATCGAAACAAAATGACACTATTCCGTCGCTAATCAAAGATCTATTTAATAAATCTCTTAGATCGAGAAGGGACGCGTTGCCGTTGGCGATGTCTTTTCGGCGTGGAAGTCCGACGATCGGCGACCCGATCGCCTCGTTACGGTCCGGCTTTTAATGCGACAAAATACGAGCGGATCGCCGATAAATCAGGGATTTGTTAACTCTCAGGTATAACTCATAGATTAGAGATCGAGGCGAGCTCGAAAGCAAACAACTTAAATAGTAGTGTTTGCTTAGCAATGTTGGATTTTAATTAAGGCCGATTGCATACCGGCCACCGTATTTTATGCGGTGTAAAGGCCGCGGCCGCGAGATTTATAGGCGGTGGGCTTTCTGCGCGGCCAGACGGTTGGGGTTACGATATTCGTCGGTGCCGTCTATTATCGGATGTTGATTTATCGATACCAATTTGTATCAGTTTCGACTTTTCATTGCTAATAACTAAATTTCTAACTTGTTTATCACGTGTTCTTCTTACCGTTACAAATTCTCTAGTCATTTAGAAACTAAGCTGTTGTAATATATAATATTAGTACCTCATTAAACATCTTAAAACTATACTTTTATATGAATAATAAACATATATGTTCGTTTGTCTTGCTAAAACTCGACTTGGCTAATTTTTTATTATTTTTAAAGGTTCAGCGAAGGTTTATGAGAAAATATGTAATAACTGGGAGGCATATAGCATAAAGTATATGTAGAGGTTTTACCTAAATAGGCGAAATCGAGGAAGTGTTTTGCGTGGTCCAACCAATGCTGGCCCTGAGACCACTATTTTCAATGGTTCATTTTAATTTCCTTACAAAAGCATTTGATTGGCCAATGTATATAACCCGATTGTTTGTTTCTATGGTTTGCTTAGGATTTCCATTCCGCCATTTCTGTGTGTCTGACATTGAGTACGATCAGCATTTTTAATTATAAATCTACCTATATTAAGGATGTGTATATGACTCAACATTGCTTTACCTGGTAAGTGTACATAGTGTATATAGAGAATTTGTATTCATATATATTGTTATTCATAGGAATACAACAGAAGAAATCATGAAAATATTAGCCACCCTTTAAAACCAAAATGTCTCCAAATTGGGCGGTGGCAAAATTACATTGAAGTTAAATGTGATTATACTACATGAATAGTTTATGGTACCTGTTAAAAAGTTGCTTGTAAAGTGCCATCAATTAAAAACTTAATTAATTTGGAAAGATTATTTTATTTGAAACAAATCTATACTGATTAAGATACTTATAAATAATATTTTGGATTAAGGTTTCTAAATGGCGATAACCTTTTCAACAAAGATGTTAAAAATACATCAATGCAAAATGAAATTATAAAATTTGTAGATCAACAAGATGAGCTTGATTTTATAGACTGATTGATGATTTTCAGAGGTCGTTTTATTATATTGTTAATAGATCATTAAGCTGTCTCTTTAACTTCTCGATTTTACCATAATAAGAGCTCAGTAGTAATTTTAATATATATCATACATTTTAATTTTTGTCGCCATCATACAATTAACGGTTTTAATTATCCGTTCCACATTATTTCAAATTTAATTGGATTTTGATGCGGTTTTTTTCAGTAGATAGAGTGATTCAAGAGGAAGGTTTATATGTATAATACATGCATAATATACTAAGGCAACATTGCTAATTTTAGAGGTTTCTAACGTGATGTCGTAAATTAACCTATTTTTTTAGGCTTATTTAGCAATTAGCAAAAACGCTGCCTAACCCTACGAGTTAGATCAAATTAATGTACTACAGTATTGTACACCTTAAAAAGGTCTACAAAAAAGTCCGCGATGGTATATGTTTATCTTTTAGGGATAACCCACATTAACCATTTTTATTGTTTACTTTTTACGTGAGAAAATGGCTTATTTACGAAGCTATTTTAAGCAATACGGCATTAATCCTTATCGAATTAAGTACCTTAAATACAGTGTGCAATTAATATAGATCAATATGGTTCCTTACAGCATGTAAATTAAACAAATATTTTCGGAAATATTATAAATTTAAAATTTGCGTTTAAAAATATGTAATGTAATAAAAATTGTATGAATTTAGATATTCCAAAGATAGCAGGAAATCTTCATAGTAAGTATAGGGGAAGAGGAATTGTTTTACTCCAAATTTAATGCGTGCAGGCCAAGGGCAGTAATGAATGAACCAAAAATACTGGATCGATTTTAATCATGTTTTCATTGAGTGACATAGGCATATATATTTTATGCCCGTGCAAAGTCGGAGCGGGCCGCTATGTTTTTATATACAACGTTCATATCTTTTCTGTAGTGTATTTAATTTAGTATCAGCATTGCACCCGTGCGAAGCCGGGGCGGGTCGCTAGTGGTTATATAAACCAGCCATTGAAATTCAGCGAAATGACGTTTTCAGCGCTTTCCTGCTGAGACCACGCAAAACAATTCTGAAATTATTTGTATTAAGTTAACACTTTCTATGTTACTCTAGAGAATATAGTAAATAACACAATTTTGTTTTCGTATTCAAAATGTGACTGTCACTGTCACCAATACTTTCACTGTCATACAGAATCAACAGTTTCGGTTGGTTGTTATATATTTATGGGTGCGATCAGAAACTTAATAATATTTTGACCGAAAGTATTGAGAACTGACTGATAATGTATATAATGTATAAAACAATCAAGATAATTTCCCAGAACTAATACAATACTTCACCGCGATATAACATGTATTTCATAGAAATAAACGTATTATTTTAAGGTGCAACGATTCGGAAACGTAAAGTGCCACATATATGCCAAATATGATATAAATATGTGCTAAAGGCAATTCGTATTCTAAATACAGTCGAGTGACCATTAACCAAGAATAGAGTTGAAATAAGTAGATACTGCTTTTGGTGAAGCATACTATTTTATACCAAAAATATACTTAAGTCGTTATCCAAAAACTAAAAAGTATTCTTCTTCAAGTACTCGCTTCGACGGCACATATACTAAAATTTGAACGATACTAAGAAGATTTGCATGGCCGCTGCGCAAGGATGACACGTAAAAGTGTGAAGCTTTCCACATTTTTATTGGAAGCATTCAGCACTAGTCCAGTTGAAAACTTACAGTGCGAGGCAGAGATTCCATCAGTCGAGTCACGGTGTGAGCTCCTGCTACTAAATTATGCAAGTTCCCTCAAATTCCATCCAGAATTGAACCAGTTCACTACTTTTTTCCCATGGAAAACAGACTGGATCAATATAAAGAAAATGCACATACGCTCTTCATCAGTCTTCCAGAATATATGCAATCGAATGATGATTATGCTTACGATCCCAGATGCAAACGGTAGAATCACTTCTATACCACCATGGCAGTTCTCAAAGATACAAACAAAATTCTCTATGAAGGCTCTACATAAGGAAACAACTAGTCCCTTGGCAATAAAATGGTTTTTCCGGCAGATAATTGAAGAATACTATCCTAATCATCTTATCATCTACACATGGTTCAAAACGAGAAAACTTTGTTGGTGCCGCTAACTCTTCTAGCCTACTTGAAAGAAACCTTTGGTTTACATCACTACCTAGCGTTTTCTCTGCGGAGCTGCTGGCTATCTATATGACTCTATCTGCCTCGGAAGAATCATTGATATATTAGCGGATCGATACAAATTGTTAATTGTTCGATTGATCGATACAAAATGAGTTCCCTAAAGAGCCTAAGATCGGTCTAAGCCACCCTCTGGTCACATGCATTAGAGAGCTACAGACCAAGCTACAATATAGGGGAACAAGAATCACCTTTATAGGCAGTTAACCCAACTGGATTGGGACCTTCTCACAAACAATAACAAATTATGGGAAATTAAGAAAATCTCAATAATAATCAGTAGGTATAAGTCAAGTATCCTCGCACGACTACCGATAGGGCACTGTAAATTAACTCCTGAATATTTGTTGAAGATACGAAGCCCACCCCAGTGTGATTTATGCCAGACTTAGCTTAGCGTTAGACACATTCTTTTGGATTATCAGAAATTTGATTATCTGAGGAGACAACTAAAAATATTAAAGAACGTTGGAGCAATTGACCCAACCTGAGCAGCTGAAACTGCTGATTAGCTACCTGAAGACAGCAGACCTGCTTCAGCATTTGCAAGATTAATTAAATAAATCAAGAAAATTAATGATTTTAAATATTTTATTATGTAACTTATATAGGCTGTTAATGTTACTATAGCACTTAATGTCTCATAACACATTGTAATCCACCCTAAATAGAACAAGGGGCTGACGGGTTAAATAAACAAATAATTAAATATTCTTCATCAAAACGAATTAGTCAAAATGTTTAAAATAGCTTTAGATCAGATGCCACCTACTAGTCATACAGTCATATTTTAGTCATTGAACCTGACAAAACGATGATCGGTGAGCAGATAAGGCCATTTAATTCACTTATAATGGACGAACTGGCTGTTATTATTGTCGAAGAAATTCTGCAAGACGTATTATGGATGATAAAAATTCACCAGACGTTCTAGTACATAATATAGGTTCATTTCTACCTGAAATATTACATGCATTTTCTATTATTTCATTTTGTTTTATCGCTACTGCTATATTTGTTGATTAAGACTGTTACATAAATGAGTAAAGAAACATATCATTTATCAAATATTTTAATATAACTTGGAATTCAACGTCTTCCTGTATGTTTGCTTCATCAATTATTTCAGTATAAACAACTTCAATTTATCGACATGCCGAGTTTTCGAATTAATATAAAGATTGTTAGTTGAGGCAAAAAATTATTATCAGTTTACAACAGTTTAAAGACGCCTTTTTACCAACTAGTTCCATGGAATCATAGTCTTCGAACCATGGTCCATGGCCTTCGACATCAAGCTTACCGCCAGCTTAGTAATCGTTCTTAAAAATATCCGGACTTAACAGCAATACAATCAGCTAAATGACATTTTAAAATATTTACTATAGTACCATTTACTGCAGTACCATTTACAGCATTTACGTTTATTGCACCACTATTCAAAAAATTTGTTAATAATCAAAAGTATTAATATGCATATATAAGAAGTTATCTAAAATATAAAAATAATCTTCCAATAACTTAGATATTTAATATAAAAATGGTTTGGTTGGGTTCATTATGAGGTGCTTTGTAGTGATTGTAACTTATTAATTAAGCAACAATCATTACTAAGTTATAATTTGGCATGGCGAACTACACATTACAGTCTGTCAAATGTTTAAGAAACCATAAAAATTTACTTGGACTTGCTGAATAATATTTTTATTTATGCAAATACTGAAAAACTTGTCCTTTAAATAGATCCAAAGACTACTTGAAATTGTTCTATCTAGGTATGTCCTATCGTACTTAGAATTCTATTGCAATAAACAAGAGAGGGCTAATGAAATGAAGTCAAATTATTAAATATGTATAACAGATTCTATATTATATATGTTCAACCTAAATAAACTATTACTTTTATCAAATAAAGAATTTGAGTAAACAGTGAAAAATATCATTAAAATGCTTTAATAGAATGAACATTCTAATGACGGTATGAAATATGTACAGATGTGGTAAATAGTTACTATTGTAACCCTGAAAATTTAAATGTTAATATCCCCCCAATATTACATGTTTGCATGTATTTTCAACATAATTTCACATGGTAATCCTTTTTGAGGTCAGTTATAAATTTCTACAAATTATAAGCCTACTTTTATCGTATATTTCTACTGTAAGTTACCATAAGAAATTTACTATATTAGTAATCATATATATATATATATATATATATATATATATATATATATATATATATATATATATATATATATATATATATATATTGAAAATAGTTTCCTATTTTATTTATTTGTCTTTTTATCAAGTAATAATCAATGAAAGAGATATTGCACTATTTTTCGTAAAAATTTATCAATGTCGAACGTATTTTTTATGTCGATATTTTAACGGAGTCCCGCTAAAACGTCCCATGTCCATTTTTGTTTTAACGAAATTAATTTAAAAACGCTGCACTGGAAAACCGAAAATCGTTCTGCATTCGCCCGTTTCTGGTCAGTTTTTGTCATTATTAACTAATTCATATTTTCCCATTTCATTAATCACCTGATACGGCATTGAAAAAAGGAATAAATGAATAATCTGGAACGGCTCGGCCGGTCTGGTAAAGTATTGTTTATTGCAATTTGTGCAACTGTGCAAACGGATGCCTCCATAAATTAGAAAAATCGACAAAACGAGCGAAAATAAATAAAAAGAGGATCCGACGATCGGTTTTCACCGGAGGCGAAAGTTAATTTCGGCGTGGAATTTAATGTTAATCAATGAGAATGAATTATTGATTTTTATTGAGACTTATTGTTTGCGATAAAGCTTTTATTTTATTTCTATTTATTTCAAAATAATATCTCAGATTAGATCGCGACAAAACTTTAGCCACTTTTCATTACTACTATTAAGGGATTATTATGGTCTAAAAATTTGTTTGTTTTTTTTTCATATTTTAAAAGCCTGGCCTTTTGAAAATATTCCCTTAAGACGATTTATCTAAATTTGAATTATTTTCTTAAATTTGTGCGGTTTTTGTGACGCAGCGTTCAAAAAAATAAATAAATTTCTAGACTAGAACACCCATTAATAAAAAATAAAAGTTTAGCTTTAGATTCTATAATTAAAGATGATATTCGTGTTAATGTTTAGTTATCGGTTCTGTATAAAATTGTGCCACTCGATCAATATTTAACATTTCTAAACTTTTAGACTTCTAAAAGAATTTTATGAAAGTCGACAATACAGCCTTTCATTAATGAAAGCACGCTTCAAGGCATTTCAGGTTTCTATATACAATGACTATCTCGATAATAGTACATAAAAAACTCTCATTTTATGTAAAAATGCGTTAAAGCATTGAATTTATCAATTGTTTTTCATTTCATACACCTACCCTTAACTAATATTTTATTTTCATTTAATTTTCTTCTTCAAAACGTTCATAATTTCTTTGTTCTCATATTTCATCTGTCTCTTATAATTCTTGTTTATTATTGGAATTCTCTTAATTCCTTTCTTACTCCAGTTGCCCTATATACTGCACTTCTTGATGCTGGCGCGTCCTGCAATTATTTTGAAATTTATTTCTTTTACACTTTAATGTATGTATGCCCTTTAATTTATTTCGTTTCTATATATACAGGTTCTTTCTCTCCCTCTCTGTTGCTTCTATTAATTATTGCATTATATATTTTATGAAAGGGACTCATTTAATATATTGACGATGTTTCGATAAATATTCATCTTCAGGTCTTGCTTCCACTGCTTCTGGATGAAGTATTCTATTGACGTCCTAGGATGAAGCCATATGTAGTTAATTGCTAAGCAGGATTAAACAACTCATCTGAACATTCTTGTAGTTTTAATATGATTAAGAAGCAAGATGTTATGATATCAAAAACATGATATCATAATTTCTTGATTTAGAGCATTGTCACCAATTATACAATGGAATAAATAGCATAACAGAATGGCAGCAGATAGGTTTGAATATAGGTATTCGTCCAAAATAGATGGTTTAACATAGCCCCAGAAAATAATTTGAAACCTCTTAGACCATGTGTATTTTTTTGTAATTTTCATTAAATAAATTCCAAAATCTTCCATAGTCATATTCGTATTCAGATTATTTACTAAAGTTTTTTGCTCCTATTATTAATGAATTACTGAAAAGATTCACACGCAAGAAGTTCTTTATTATCTGGTTTAATAAGCAAAATATGTATTACATTATATAATTATTGTATTTGTTTGTATTATATTTGTCTGGAAGAAGGACATAGTTATTTAACCAAAATATACGCTCCAAAATAGCATAAGAAAACATCCCACAATGCTTCCTGAAAAAGCTTTAGTGTTTATAAACATTCAAACAACATGTACAATAACAAGGGCTATAAGAACAATTGACACAATATCCTCCCAATTTATTAATTGGTCATAAATTGGCCTTGACTACAAAAAACTGTGCACAAACTGACTAAAGATATAATCTGTAATTATAGTCACTCAATCTGGATACCAATACTTTCAATAATTCAAACTAGCGTATAGCATCAAATCCATCCCATAATTATTTTTGAAAAAAATATAGAAACAGTTTTATAATCTATAAGCATCATCAAACATAAGAGCTATAAGAACTGAGGAAACGTGTGTAATGATAGTGAAACAACGGCATCAGCTATTAAATCACTCAGTCCAAATACCAATACTTCAAATAATGCAGCTAATATTTGAAACAACTTCTGGACTATATTTCTCTAAGAATCTGAAAGAATGAATTGAAATAATTTGAATTTCAGTCGATAAATATAATTTTTTAATTCCCATTGATTTCAAGATATTGTAACATTTAAAAAAAACAAGTTTTAATGTTTATAACCATTCAAACAACATTGACAATAAAAAGGGCTATAAGAACAACTGACACAATATCCTCCCAGTTTATTAATGGGTCAAAAATTGGTGTTGGTAGAAAAAACTGGGCATTAACTGACTAAAATGTAATCTGTAATGGTAGCCAAACAATGGCATAAACAGTAAGTCACTAAATCTGGATACCAATACGTTAGATATTGAAGCTAACATTCAAAATCAGCTCAATAATTTCAAAAAATCCACACCAAAACAACTCGGTTATGTTAAATAAAACTTTCAACCGTTAACACGAACAATAAACAACACCTCGAATAACACACAGCCCACTCACCATTTATATCATATTATCGGCTTTTGTTTTGATTGATTTCTCATTTCTGCTGGTTACCGGTGCATTCCGCACCGCCCGAATGTTTTCCCCGTTTCTGGTGGAAAAAAAACTGACTGTCGGATTTAGTTTTTATTTATTACCGCTTGTTTTGGCGATTTTTCTAATTTATGGAGGTGTTCGCTTGCGTTGTTGCACAAATTGCAATAAACAAAACCTATCCGAAGCCGTCCGTTTCGGGTTTGTTTGTTTATTCCTTTTTCCGGTACTGAATCAAGCGATTAATGAAATAGGCAAAATATGAATTAGCTAATAATGACGGCGCGCCAACCAGATATAAACCGAACAAAATACGAATGGGTTGTGGATTGTGCTCTCAATTTACATTTTTTAATTTAACGTAGATTGCATGTCTATACTAGTGCTATTTATCTTAAAAATTTCGAATATCTTTTGAGAAATCAGTGGCCAATAACATAATTTAATGCTAATTCGTGTAAGACTGTAACTATATCAACAGTCCATTTAAAATAATAGTGAACTCACGTCATCAAGATATTTATTGCGTCACCTGCCGCACATTATAATTTCGTTTTAGACAGACAATATTTTGCTGTCTATGCTGTCTGATAAACAGAGTATCCAATATGTCTAAGAGAACTTCCTGATATTGCCATTAAAAGAATACAAATATAAATGCATATTATAAAATCAAGGAGGATTTATTATTTCAATACAATCTAGATACACATTAGATGAGACATAAGATTTCAGAATGGTACCAACGATCACTCAATGCAAGATAATAATAAACATAGCCATAAGACAACAAAAGTTAATGGAAAAATGTAAACGTTGGAATTACAATTGATTAGGTTTTATAAGTCTTAACATTTGTTATTAAATATAGATATATATAACGCCTTCGATTTGGATGAACTCAATCAGACACATTGAAAAATATATTATGAACATATGTTATATATTGGATATTAACAGCTTAGTTGTTCACTTGAGTGAAACTTTCTCAATATTTTTTTATTAATCTCCTCCTTATAATTATATGATTTCAGTTATATAATTTAACTATCCTAACATGTAGAAAATCTCTTCATTAAGTGATCTACTGTACAACTTATAATCTAAATCTTATTCTAGATGCTATTCTAACTTATTTTAAAGACTATCCTAGTTTATGCTAAAAACTATTCTAACTTATTCTGGAGATTATTAAATTTCGCTCTATGCATCTATCAGTCAGTTCGTATGGTAGTTTGCGTTTGAGCCTACGCACTTCACTGTCATCGTGCACATTTAAGTGTTTGGCGAGTGCATTGAGATGCACTAATAGTCTCTCAGAGTACCTCGCTCTAACACTCCGAATCACACTTGTTTTATGGTGTCTTAACATATATTAATAATTCATCACAGATATATTCTTCTTCATGCTGGAAACAGGAATGTTTAATAACGCCTTCTGTTTGGGTGAATTCGATCAGACACATTAAAAAATATATTATGAATATATGTTATATAGATTGGATATTAACAGCTTACTTGCTTACTTGAGTGAAACTTTCTGAATATAAGATTATGATTCAATGGTGAGAATTTCTAAGGCAGGGTGATGAGTGAGAAAACAACTAAAGGTGAGTACATAATTAATATTATCGTATATTCATGTAGTAAATCTATAGGAAATCCCTTTGTGCAGTATGTAAGATTTATGTGCACAGATATATGTGTAATTGTTCAGAATATAAATGAGCATTTGGTCAAAATGTGTAATGAGAAAGCAAAATTAACTGTTTTGCAGATATGACAAATGCAAGAAAGGTAGTAATAGATAAACAAAGAAAAAATACAGTGATCTCAAAAGGACTTTACAAGGAAAAGCTGAGCGTAAAAGGTGAATATGTTCCCTATTGAAAATAAAACAGATTACTTGGATATACAATTGTTAACTAAGAGGATTAGGCTACCAAGGGATACCATTACATAAAAAAAGGCCTAGAATTCAAAATCATAGGTAGTATGGAAAATAATTCAATGTAAATACAATTAATATACAACCTTGACCTGTGATACAACTGTGATAATTAATTGTAGTTTTAAGTCCTTCGATAACATATATACTAAATGTAGTATAATGTTAAAATAAATTATATCTAACATCAGCAATTTTATCTCATTATTTCATTTATGTCATACGTATATCAACTAGGGACTCGTAATTTTCAAAATGAAATTCTGGCAACATTGTACCGTAAAATGCTATCTAACAATTTAAGAATATGGAGATAAATCATTAAACTTTATATTTAAGATTTATGGTATGTTTAGAGGAAAAACAATTAAGAATAGTATGAATTTTAAGGTTCTTAAGATTTTTCTGATTATTGTTAAATAATATTAATTGTACGCAACTATGTTTATTCTAATGAAGTTATAAGTTTTGAAAACAACTATGGGATGGTATATGACAGGTGTCGTAAAGAAATATTCAGGAGCATTAAACTAGTTTTATAACATGTCCAGAAAACAATAAAAGCATCACCGCTAACCTCCCCTTTTTCCAGGCTGCAACGACGTCATCCGTCGCTGCAGTTATAACTTTTGCCCCCATACGACAGCACCCAGTCGATTGTTAATTCAATTCCCACGATCTATCCTTATCGCGAATCTATAGTTACTTTCAATATCTGTTCTTTCGCCGGGTCCTCGTGCCCAATAACGACTGATCGGTTAGCGGGTAATATATCCTCAAATTTAATGCAGTAACAGTAGCGATCCACAGGGATCAACTGTCCAACTTGTTACTCCAGGGCAAGTCTCCGTGATAAAGTCTGCTTCATGCATTCCACCATATGGTTTTAGGCCAGAACAAAAAAACCATTCAAAAAATAAGTTCGATTTTACTCCAAATATTATCTAGATAATAACACGAGATAAAAACTGAACAGAATTTTAGGATATTCAATTATATATGAGTTCTAAACTCATGTAATTGAGTACATTATAAAAAACAAAACAGCTTGAACAGTTCTGTCAATTATTGCGAAACTCCAAATGCTAGCAAACCAATTTTCAATTTTCAATCTACTATATTCTCTAGAATTAGCATGCATCAATTATTTGCATTTTCTATTTCTAGATCTGAATAAATAATTTTACGAATAATGAGTAATGAAACACGAAATAATTGTTTGTCAATGACTTGAATAATAGTTTGTAAAAGTTTTAAAAATTAGAGTGAAATACGACTGTGCTGATAATGTAATTATATTTTACACCTATAAATATCTTTTTAAATAGTTAAAAGAAATAAATCTCTAACTTGTATATTACATTTCCTACAGTTTTAAACTACTAAATTATATATTAAATAATTAAATGATTGATGACTACAATAGATCTTAGACAATAACACCTAAAAAAAACCTGCTAATGAACTTAAAACACTCTAAAAACTTACTAAATCTTTCGCACCAGTTTCACTCCCCTTTTAGGAACTTAATCAGAAAACATTTAAAAGTCACTTAGGCCGAAATCAACTGCAACACCCTAGCGGTAATATGGACCTGAAGGAGTAGATTGCTCAGTCCTCTGCTACTGACAACTTTGACAAATGATTGCTAAAATACTATTAGATTAAAATTTAAGTCCCTCTGGCTATTATTCATATTATATCGACGAATTGAAAGAAACTTTTATTAACAGAAATTCTACGCGATTGCGTTATAACCTTTTCAATATTCCCGTTATTACCTCACCGATATCTTAAAAGAAAATTACAGTCGCGATATTAAAATGTAAAATCCGTGGATTCTCGCAAAGATAAAAGATTTTCTTTGTTTAGTTTGTGTATGAAATGGAATATATTAATAATACATCTGTAATTTATTTGAATTAATAGCAATGACAGTTCACTACTTTATATATAAGTTACGAAAAATAAATAAATTTGATAAATTTCCATATTTGCAATCAGTTAAATCAGCATTAGATTATATTAGTTTTTTTAAACATTTTCCAACTCTTTGTGAAATCTGCAATAAAATAAGAGCACCAACAATTGATTTTTGAGATGATGACATGATTAACAACTGACTAGCAGCATAAGCAATATTTTCGCTGAGTTTTAGTCTCTTCCTTACCAACTAGTGTTTGTTTGGACTGAATCTGCTGTTTAAAATGAGTTCGGAACCACGGTCCCCCACGTAAACCTACCGATTGTCGAGTGACCAAATTAGAGACCATCTCAGAAATAATCCGGTCTCACTCAACCTGGTAGCATGATTAGGATGTTATCCTCATCGGATTTGGTACCATAAATAATCAAATATAAATTTGCAACCATCCCCAAAAGGATTCGAACTCACGACTATCCCAACACTAGGAAAACTGGCCTATCGTCATGACCAAGCCAATCAAGCTGGCAAATTCAAAAAATTAGAAGGGTTTTTGCATTATGCTTTACGTATGTATTTTGTGAATGAATCTTCACTCTACTACCATTAACTTGAATTAAAATAAGAGGCTGGTGAAACTAAGATGATCATTTTCTTACAAGGCAACCCTTAATGAACAGTAAAAAATATTATCTCGTGGTTTTAACTAAACTTAACTATATAAACAAAAGGTATAATCAAAAAAAATTACTACAAGCTAGTCTCATACAACTGTTGAAGAAAGAAGAAAATTTCATTTTAAAACAGGGCTAACTTTTATGCCTAAGCACCGATGTATTTACAATAATTAATATAAATATGATTAGACGGTTTAAGAAAAAGAATTATCTGAATAACATGGAGTATGTCAAGAATCAATGTAGCTTCATACAAGAGTTGTTGAGAGCCTTTTTCTCATTGATAGGATTGAACTGTTAAAAAAACACTATCAAATAAAACTTCATAATTAATATTCTTAAGAATATAATTCATAAGAATAATTTTCAAGCAGAATGAAATAAAATATTATGAAAAAAATGTATACTACTTTAAAGTGAATGGATTATTACTGTTAGTAGAAATTAGAACAAATGTTTCGTGAATAGAATTTGACAACATTAAACAATAATATTATTAGATCATTTATTACCGTAACTGAATTAAATTATAATATTTGTAGTTTTTTAGACCTCTTTCTATGAAAATCACATAAATTTCCGTATAGTCTTCGTCAACTTCAATACATTTAGTCCAACTACTGTTTATATTTAATACTTCATGTTCAGTCTTTTAAACAATATATTATGTAGCTCCATTGTCTCATTTTAGACATCTCACGTCTACAACTGTTATATGTATCTCAGAACTAAGTATCACATACCATCTAGCTTTCTCATTAAAAACTTAATATTATTGAATAAAACATCCTTCAGAACAGTTTGTAATTTGTGTTGTTAATGATAGATCATAAGATTAAACTCGGACGAAAAAATTAAATTAACTAGTGGATATTTTCCTATGAAGCTTTTTCTCTCCAGGTTGATTCAGTGCAGACGATTGGTGTGGCCGCTGTGGTAATTGATGGATGGAGAGTTTCTCAAAACAATCAGCTTAAAAGGCTCTACATTAACCTTTGCTCAATGACAAAACTCAATTTCACTTGTCTTAAACCAATCGTCGTGGAAATAATTATTACCTACAATGAATGTTTGAATGATCACAGAGTAGATAATGTAGAAAATGATATATCCATTACGGATTAGTCGCATTATTTTTTAAAAAAAGACTTGAAATGAGTAAAATAAATTTAAAGTAGTTACTGAAATGAAGTAAAAAACAGTTAACTGATGATAGATAAAAGAAATATTGGAGGTTATGGAGAGCTTGGTAAATATAGTGGAACAATGAAATAATATTCCTGAAATAAAATCAGATGCAGCATTCAATTGTTACAATAGGTTAATTTATTCAAAACACGAATATATTATAAAAACGTTTAAACAATTATTAAAAACTACAAGAGAATTATCGCAATCAATATAATGTTATTCTAAGGTTAATAAATAAATACGATAAAATATTTTTGTAAAGTATTTGTTTTTTATGTAGTATATTACAAAAAATATTGATTCTTAATAATTTTTTCAACTAAAGTATATTAATCAACTAGTCATACAATAGAAAAACTGGTAGAGATCTCATATTTTCAAATTAACTATTAGATAGTCTTTATCGTATAGCAGCGTCCGTCGGCAACTTCTAAAGCAATAAATCAGATACTAACTGGGAACTTTTCATTACCAACAATCAATAACAGTGTCTTTGGGTCTATATTTTTCTCCATAGGATTCATTTTTCAAAGTTTTGTTATTACTAGCCATTACAAATGCCAAATTTACAATGTAATTCCATAAGTTTATAAAGCAGTAAAAGATAATCCAAAACTGAACTTTGTTTAATTAGATATCATTTATATTAGAAACTTTTAGCTCGTAATACAACATACTTTGCTGATTTCACCATATGCAGAGCAAGATTTTATGGACATGAATAGTTCGTTTCGGTGTCTATAAGGATAACTCTCATGACTAAACCATGACATTTTGCTCTTATATTTGTCGTAGTAGATCTCTATTTCACTCTATTTTCACATTGTCATTATATTAAGTAATAGGTCACAGAAAACTATTCATCTTTGCTTGGAAAGAAGCGAAGGAAATGGTAGCTGAAAAACGTAAATTACAAAAAAAAATGGCAACAAAACAGAGTAGTTTAAACAATATAACCCAAAGACTGAAAAGAGAAATACTGGAAATAAAAAACAAAACCATAAATGATTATCTCAAATAAATTTAACACATGATAAAGAAACTGATTACTCACTCTGGAAAGTCACAAAATATATAAAGCGCTCATGTTTACACAGTCCACCTATAAGAGACCTATGTGGGAATTGGGCACGTGACAATCGCCAAAAAGCAGAAACATTTGCCGAATATCTAGAAAAAACTTTCAAACCAATCGAAATTAATATTGAACATAATTTGCCGGACATAGAAGCTGAAAATTCGATGGTCGAAATAGTCACGCCGAAAGAGTTAATCAAAGTTTTTAAAACTGATATTAACCCCAGGAAATCACCAGGCTACGATTTAATAACAGCAGAATTACTGCAAAAACTACCAAGAAATGGAATTATAAAACTCATCAATTTGATCAATACAACATTTAGATTAAAACATGTCCCAGACATTTGGAAGATGGCGGAAATTATAATGATCCCAAAACGAAATAAAATCCTATAGACCTATATCAGTGCTGCCCGCAATATCTAAGGTTTTCGAAAAACTCCTGTTGAAAAGAATAAAACTGATCATAGAGAGAAAAAACTTATTACCAACACACCAGTTTGGATTTATTAACAAGCACTCAACAATTGACCAGGTCCACAGAATAACAGATGTTATTGAAAAAGCCTACGAAAGTCAAAAAGTATGCTCAGCTATATTCTTAGAAGTAGTACAAGCCTTCGATAAAGTTTGGCATGAAGGCCTTTTTACAAACTACAGTAAATGCTACCAAAATAACACACCGAACTATTAAAATCATACATTACAACCAGAAAGTTTAGAGTAAAACAAGAAGAAGCTTACTATACAATAAAAGAAGCTAAAGCAGGTGTACCACAAGGAAGTATACTGGGACCAATGCTTTATCTACTTTACACTTGTGATATACCACAAATGGAAAATATCACAATGGCTATATTTACCGATGATACTGTGATTATAGCTGTGAGAGACAAAAATGAAGAAGCCTCACGAAAATTATAACAGGCAAGTGACAATGTAAATAATTGGACACAAACTTGGAAAATAAGAATTAATGCAAGTAAATCTGTACATGTGCAGTTCACCTATAAACAGACACCATACAAGCACCAATAACATTAAATAACACTATGATTCCATATAGCAACAACGCTAAATATCTCGGAATGAATCTCGATGCAAAACTTCGCTGGAAGGAAAAAAAGAAAAGAAAAGAAAAGAAATGGAATTGAAATATAGGGAAATGTACTGGCTAATTGGAAGAAAATCACAATTATCAGTACATAATTAATTGCTATTATATAAGCAAATATTGAAGCCTATATGGATATACGGAGTTCAATTATGGGGATATTCTGCAAAGAGTAACATAAATGAAATACAAATTTTTCAGAACAAAGTCCTGGGAGGTATTGTGGGTGCACCCAAATACTATAGGACTAATTACCTACATCGAGACTTTCAGATACCCACAGTTAGTCAAGAAATCAAGAAAATTGAGATTTTCTTCTGAGAAGATTGATTTCCTCACATGAGGAAAGACTCCATTCTCACACGAATATTAAAATATTACAACTATTGGATACCACCAGAACAGGACACAGACTCAAAAGAATCAAACCATCTGATCTTCTGTAGTATTGTGTAGTGAGGTGCATATATTTAAAAAATCAGCAGTGACATGTATAAACAGTATTTCACCAGAGACTGAGTTAGGGCCGATGGGTTATATACCTAGATTTAAGTTAGCATAAAGACAAATTGTAGGTTAGACGAAAACGACTAGTAACAATGTATTAATTAAATAATAAAAAACAAACCTTTGCTTGTCAGTTCTATTCTTTAACATTCACATCAAAATTGCTATTTCATTTTATTTTTATTTAAGTCGTTGACACCAAAATCGACAAATGGATTACGTAGCACCACAATTTTCAAAAACTATTGGACGAACCTCGGCAACAGATTTCTTCAACTAAGAACAAAATTGAAATTGATTGAATTGAATTGCAAATTTGGGGATGCCATAACTATTACCTATATTCACTGAATAATACGATAACACTTATTGGAAAAAAATTTCTGAAAAAAATGTTAAAACAATCCAATTTAAGAGTTGGTTTAGTTTAGGTTGAATACCATTTCTTCAAATTGATTCATAAGAATTTCACGAATAGCTATCGA